>NC_090922.1:1366377758-1369236925 GCF_040938575.1 Ambystoma mexicanum | reverse complement strand
TCTTCCTTAGAGGTTTTGGAAATGGGGGCCTTTCTGTGTCTATACCGAGCAGAAGTATCTTCTGACACTTTGCTTATCTCAAGCAGATTTACGAAATGTTGTTGGTAAGCAGAGATACCTGCATACAATACATATTTCCACAAATCATCACTGCCAGAGAGGGACTCTATTGCAACCCAGCTCAATATCGAATCTAAAATGTCCCACACGTTGCATAGGAGCCTACAGGAAGGCTGTTTCCCAGCCATTCATGCTCAGGGTGCATGCTTGAGAACAAACTTGTTTCACAGTTTTTTTCTAAAGATTGTTTTTGTGAATTTCAATGTATCTTTTAGGCATTGTCTCTGCAATACATTTCATTTAAAAACATATCAGTTCATTTAACATATTGGTACCTTGGTAAAGTAACTGACTCCTGAACATTTAACTTCATTCCGCAAACTTGCCATGCCATTTTCAACCATAAATGGAACCCAAAAATAATCAACTAAAAAAAAAAGCAGCAATGTGCACTGTTTCTTCAAGTATATAACATGAGTCAACTCATTCAATAAATATTATGCCAACAAAGCAAGTGAATAAATGCTGTCATTTACAATTAACAGCTCTTAATACAAGACATGGAAATAACCTCAATGTAAAGCTAGAGGTACCAAAATAATGCATCATTTTATTCATTGGCCCTCATTACGATACTGGCGCTAAACCATGACGCTATTAGCACCATGGTTGGTGCCGGTATCGAAACGAGTCCACCAATGTTCAATGGGGAATTACCACCCCATTCCAAGGTTGGCGTGGCGGTAATTCCCCATTGAACATTGGCCCTTTCTCCATTCCCATTTTTGACCCATAGGGCTCAATGGGACTGGGGAAGGCGCTAAGTACGGTACCGCAAATTGCGGTACTGTACTTGGCACCAAGGTCCCTTTGCGGGACCCTACTTTAACGGCTGGTCTAGACCAGCTGTTCAGGTCGGGTCCCGCAAAGGGACCTCTTAGTAAGGCGCTAATGGGTTAACGGCGCTGCAGCCTTTTACGGCACCGTTAACCCATTAGCGCCAGTGTCGTAATGAGGCCCATTAACATTTTCACCAGTCACATGCTTCCTTGATAGGCAGCACTCGACACATGGTGAAGATTTTACTACAAATTAATCCATCCCAGGAACCATTGGGCTATTAGGCACATTTAAAGTCAATGACCAGTAAGTGTCAGAGCTATGATTAGTATGTTTGATTTATTCAGCCATCAATGCAGAATTGATTATAGAAAATAATTATTGTGTGTCAGAAATAGTAAGACACATAGAGGCATGTCATTTTCGTTTTCGTAGACAAGCTCTCTGTGACTGTGCAACATTGTGGTGACTTTCGCTGCATAAAGCTGGGGACCACCATTACCCTGATTCCACCTTAAATGAATTAATTTGAGTTTTGACCAAACCGCCTGTTTCTTACCCAATATTGTGGCATGGGATTGCATAAAAAGGGGGCATCAGACCAAGGTGTCCACTTGATGTAGTAGACATGCATAAATCAAAATATGCTACATTCAATTCTTTATATATTTTGACTCAATTTCCCTCTTAATGTTTGTTTATTTCCACATGCCCACATTTTTTCATAAGGGCTTGTTTACTGAATCATGTGTTGTTTAGTTGCTGTTACATGAATTGTCCGATGTATCCAATGTTTCTTATAATTTCCCTTTCTCTATATTTCTTGTGCTTTCTTGGGCTGAAAATGTAAAATACCCTAATGCAGTAAGAGCCAGACCTCCGTAGGGCATCCAATATGGCCCTTTGGGGGATGGTGGTAGCCAGATTTCCCTTGCAGGACCCTTATTTATTTCTCTATTGGGTGACTCAAACCCTGCCAGTTGACCCTCAAGGGAAGTTCATAGTTCCATGGCTCTCATACCACCAATAATGTGGGTGGTTTGAGTTTTGCCCAAACTGATCTAATCAACATTACAAATGTGATGCCTGGGCCCCCATTTCTTTTCCTCAACGCAGAACTTTGTACTTGATCCCCAAATGGTATTTTCCTCCCATCTCTCCGTGCCCCCCTCTCTCTAAATGATCTCTGACTTTCCCCCTCAATGTAACCTCTTTTGCACAATATCACAATGATAAATTCCTCCCAAAACCGCAACCCAGTCTCCTCTCCTCTTTCTTCTTCTATGTAAATGATCTCTGACTGCTACTCTCAAAGTTAGCTTTCCCTATTATATATCTAATTTATAATCTGCACCCTACAGGGAAGTCTTGCAAATGCAGAGGTGTTCAACTAATGTGGCGTATTCCGGCATAGTCTTATCTGTCCCTTCCCCCTTGAAATGTATCTAACTCTGTGATGTATGTTTGTGATTGCATGTAGTGTTATGTTTAGCGCCCATATGCTTCTGGGCCACACTCGAGCTACACAAATTAATACAACAATTAAATAAAATAGATTTGAAAAAATTGTTTCTATTTAAAGGACTGCATTCACATTTCTAAATCAAGGCTTGATTGAAGCAGGTGTCCAGGTTTATCTAAGTCCATGTTGCACGGCTGAGTTATTAAGACATGTCTTTGGTAAGGTTTACTGCTTTATTACATTAATGTATTCATTCATTTAGTCATTTGTATAATGCCTTTCACCATAATTATAGTCCCAACGTGCTGTTGGTTGAACGTCCTTGGAGGGACCGGAGTCCATAATATGGGAGACTAGGGAGGTGCTACTGTGTGTGTGTACATTTCGGCTATTAAAGTTATGAGAGGGTGGCCAAGACGCTGCTAGTCATGCATGTCTGAATGTCATATGAATGGGTGGAAAGGAGGTATACTATGAACTAAACATGAGGGAATTGTGATTAAGTAGATATGAAATTAAGTAAGTAGCTACAGCTCAAACTTTTGACGTGAAAGATAGCTTCATTCTTATGTCAGAGGTATTGTGCAACAGTGTTTGTGTTATATGTGAGTGCAGGGTGGGTGGTGGTGAGCCCATGACTTCCACTTAGTTAGGACGGTGCAGTGTGCGAGTGGAAACAAATTGGGTACCTGTACAAACAACAATGTCTACCCCCTGGATTCTATCTATGTACAGAGAGCAGTGCTAAGTCTCACATACAATCGAAGTGCAATCAATGAATACATGCTCACCCTCTGAGTGGATCTTAGAGTAATACATTGCCATCACCAGTTCCTTCAAGTGTGGCAAAGTCCCACCTTTCATGGCCACTTGCAGCGGCAATGCCCACCCTCATGTGCTTTAGAGTTACATACAGTGTCGACTCCGAAAGTAGAGTCAGACGTACCTGAGTGCTTAAGGCGCCCCAACCCCATGTGTCCTTAGATGAACACCTCTATTGGTTTTCAGAAATGTTTCTGAGCCTAAGACAAAGTATTATCGCCACCTACTCAAAAGATGCAGTTCCTCCCTTTAAAAGGTTGCCACGTCACCTTGGCTTGTCCTTTGTGAATGCTGGAGTTTGGGTCTGTTTATCTGCAAATTCTTCTGGAGAACTTCTGCATATCCAAAAACATTCCATTAGAGGAATATGGAACACAATATTACAGAATACAAAGCTTGAGCTACTGTCATTTAATTTGTCTGAGAAACTAAGCAGAATGTAATAAAAGGCTCGTTTGCAATTCCCTGGAAACCAGAGTCTGACTTTTCAAGGCGATTCAAGACGCGCAGCAATATTAAATTCATCATTTTCTGCTGTGAAGGTGGAATGCAAAATGATTCCAGTGTCGCCACATAGAAGAAATCTGACTGTCGAATTCCCAAAAGTGTCTTCTTGAAGATAATATGCAACAATGTATTTTGTATTTTCTCAGGAAATCTGTAATTACCTGTACTCTAAAATGACCCTATGTACTTGGCAAGCGGTGCATATAATTTTCCAAAGTATGAAAAAGCAAGCATTGGCAAATCCAGAAGTTTTGCATATTTAAATTTCTTTTGAATTGTTTTATGCTTTTCTAGATATTAATATCATATACCCAGATACTCACAGCATACACAATGTATTGATACCATATGTTACATATTAACATCATGCACCAGGTATTGCCATTAAATTATCAAGTCCAATGCATGCTTTGCATGGCAGGTGTTGACATAAAATGTCAGGCACTCCAACTATATACACATACTCACATGACATTCCATTCAATTGGCAATACTTCCAGCAAATGTCAAGGACTCTCTTCATATGGCAGATATTGCTATCAAAACACTCACAACACGTGGCCTGTATGGAATCAAAGGACAGATCCTCAGATCATATGGCAATTACTATCATCAAATATCAGGAATTGAATGCCTACATGCTCAAACCATTGATGGGATTAGTCATCAAATCCCCACATACCGATTAGGAGCATGCCCATCAGCATGGAAAAGATGAATGTCTGTTATTTAACTGGTGGCGTAACGACTCTTTGAAGTGTCAAACGAGAGGGTCTGGTCTTTATGCATAGGTTTGGAGCCCAGTAAGGTTGCATGGGGTGTCGGGATGGAGGTGTGGAGTAGTGTGCCTGCATGGTCAGTGGAATGAGTCAGCATTTGAAATACTCGTGTAGGGCGACCTTGCCCGAGCAGCCCGTTGGGTACCAGAAAAAGGGTGGCTCTTGTCTTTAACTAGGTTGATAGCCATTCCACGGTTCCTAGATGAGTTCAATTAAGTAGCCATTATTGCCTTTCTTCTAGGTGACCTCTTAGTATTTAGCCTGGGTGAATGTTAATTTGTAGCCATATATCCATTCTGGTTGAATAGTAATAGGTAGCCTCCTTATTGACTCATAGAGGGTAGGCAACAAAATAGCTAGGTGAATGCCAAAGTGTAGTCAAAGCATTATACCGCTGAATGGTAGTATGTAGCCAGTTTATTGATACTAGGTGAATGTAGACCCTAGCCATTGCATGGAATCTAGGTGAATGTAGAATGTTCCTATGTATTGAATCTAGGGGAATGTACAATGTAGCCAGTTCATGGAATATAGGTGAATGTAGAATGTTGCCACTTTATTGAATCTAGGTGAATGTATAATGCAGCCATTGTACTGAATATAGGTGATTGTAGAATGTAGCCATTGGGGGTCATTACGAGTTTGGAGGCAGCCATGGTGCTATTAGCACCATGGCTGCCTCCAAAGTCGTGTCCGGGTCCGGGTTCTCTGAATGGGGACTTACCGGGTCATTCCAACCTTTGAGGACATTACTGCTCAGTGATATCCATAAGAAAATTAGTACTTCAAAAATCATCAACATTATTTGATAGATGTTTGATCAGGAATCAGTGAGCAATTTATAAGTCTGATTGCTAACAAACACAGATGGCGGATGCATTAGGGTGGCTTACATAGTCTTGGGAGGATAGCGCACCAGCAACGTGCTTGTCTTGGAAACAAGAAGACATGGAGAAACACAGGTTCGATCCCCGGTTCCGCGCTTAGAAACCTCTGGGTATTAAGCGTGTTTTAAATAACCTATCATATCATTACATGTATCTTGCGTAAGAAAGAACACATATGATTGGATAATGTTTTTTTTTAATTTTTTTTACTCTGTATGGTTTGTCACTTCCCACAGTTAATCACAGTTCCCCCAGTTATTTGTATGGTTTAACTCTGCTGTTGCTCTAAAATGAATGAGACTTGAGGCTTTGTTTTCCACTGAGTTAAATCTCTGGGAGGAAAGTTAACTTCTCCCTTGCCAGGCCTGTAATCTACCAGCTGGAGGTGTACGAGAGCCTGGCATCGAAGGGACATTTCTATAACAAATGCCTGCCTCATGCTAGGGGGCTGAGATGTGAAAGGGGCACAGTTTATACAGGCAGAGAGCACATGTGAGTTTGAGGAAGGATTCCTCCATCATACATTTATGTGGGTGTTTCATTTCTTCCTGTCACATCCACTTCCTGCAGATCAAGGTACTCATGCAATGAATTCAGGAGGCAAGGGACACTTATCTTAAGGAAGTGGATTGTGCCCCTTAAAATATGCTTTCTTTACCCAAATTCCCTGTTGCCTCTTGTTAGGGAGAATTCTCATAAATGTGCTAATTCCCTTCACCTTAGAGACCCCTAACAACTTTTCTGGAATTGGAGGACTTGATTTGTTTTACCTGGAAAGAGTGTGAGCCTTTTTCCCACTCTTTCATGTATTTTTATGTGTGTTTTACTCTTGTGATCTTTGATTATGGAGTTTTAGATAACTCCATAGGTATCATCTTTTCATTATTGTTTCCCAGAGAATGTAAGGTTAAATTGACTTTACTAGTCTTTTGAAATTCCTAGACCCAGCACACACTATCTTCCTAAAGAGTGCTGGAGGGGTTACCTGGTATCCCCTGTGTTTAGAAACTCATGTAGCAGTCAAATGCTACCCTTTCCTATTGAAATGGCTGCTAGCAGTGGTTTTACAACAAACTACCATGATATTTCCTGACCGCGAACACCGGTAGCTAAAAATCGCAGGAGCCATGTTTTTCAAGATGGTGCCTTAAGCCCCTTTGTTTGAACAAGTCCTGGTCTTCTTTTTTTGCCCTTTCTTTTTGGAAAGATCCTTCGAGAGTTTGTCTCTGCGTGCCTAACCAGGTTTGGTCCCTTTGTTCTTACGGCTTTGGCAGACTTCTGGACTGAAGACCGCCTCTGTTGCCTGAGTGTCTGGGGTGGGCAGGAAGTGAGGGAGGTGCCCGTAACTCCCTGTGCTTAGTCTCTTAGGAGACCCAAATGCACTGTGGTGCGATTGGCTGGCTGTCCGGCAAGGACAGCCACCCTGCTGGGTGAGTGACAGCTAGGCTGGAATGAAAGGAAGAAAACTGTTTAAAAGGCAAGTCTCTTGGCTTGGAAGGCAGAGTTGACCACTGGAACGAAAGAACCGAAGACGAGCTGGAAGAGGACAGCTGCTGCAACTCCTGGACTATTGGTTTGCCCGGTGAAGCTCTGCTGAAGGTCCGAATTGCCAAGTTCATCTCGACAGAGAAGCCCCGTCAAGGATGACTTCTTCCTTTGAGTAGGTGGGACCAATCAACTCGTAAGCCTCCTGGATACCGTTCTTGGAGTTGGTTGGGTTTAACCAGGGGGAAGGACACCGGCTAGTGTGCTTGACTACAGCTACTCAAACTGAAGATCTTCCATTTGCCAACTTGTGTGACCAGTCACCGTGCAGCGCAGGAGTCCCCCGATGTCCCCATGACTGAGGCTCAGGAACAGTGAGATCTGCAGGAACTGCCAGGAACCAACATCTTCAGCTGCATCTTTTTCTTCATATTAAGGTACTGTGCCAACCCGATTGAGAGAGCTTACCTCTTGCGGTGAAACTTTCTGAAACTTTCCCAACTTGCAGGCCTAATCAGCTTGTGACCCAACATATGATTCTTTTTTTCGTACAAACTAGTTCTGAGAACTTTGGCAAAGACTTTACTGTTTACTGCCAGAACTGCTCTTTCCTATCCAAGACACTAGCCCATTGATTTTGGCCTAGGCCTATTGAACTGAATCGAGTACTCTAGTGAACTAAAACTATTTGCACTAAGAAAGTATTTGTGATCTATTTCATTAACGTGTGCCTTTGTATTCCTATTTAAAGTGACTGAAATGCCATTTTGCTCCTATTTCAGGAGAGCCTAATTTACTCAGAAACTTATTGGTTTGATACAGAAGTATATTTGTGTATGATATTAAGTTGCCTTCTACTAGTGAATGTTTTCTAAATGACTGTGTAATAAATTAATACAAGTTTTACCAAGAATCCTTGAGTATAAGTGTCTACTTGAAAAACTGTGATTGTAAGACTTCTGTGTAACATTTTTACTGCTCACATTACTTCTTGAGATAAGCCTGGCTGCTCAACTCGCTACCAAAAACTTTGAAGTACAGACTTATACCAAAGTTTGGTTTTGCTTACACCTGTAGTCCTAATTGTATGTGGTGGTCCCAGAGGGTACTGCATGCAATTCTGCCTAACACCCTTACCTATACGAAAGGGTGGCTGCCACTCCTTCATTGATTCTTTCCTGAACTTTGTGAGTAGATCATTTGGAACATTTTCAGAGAGTTGACCTTTCCAAATCCCTTGGTCATTGAGGTTTCAGAAGGAGGAATAAAGGCAGAGGCGTGCTCTGCTCTTTACATGCTTCCAGGGCATATTGGGGGGACTTTGCCTGGAACCACTCTACTTACAAACCTCCCTAGCCTGGGAGACCAGCCACTGGAAATAATTCATAGCGTCCTGAAGCCCATGCAATCACTCTCACTGCAACCTGAGAGCCAGAACAGCCAGGATCCCTGTACACCATTCAAACCAATTCAAGGCATCTTCAAACAACCTCTCAACACCTCGAACCAACAGAACATGCTGGTGCTGCCTTTGGCACTCACTCGAATTTTGAACCAATGCTGTTTGCAAACAACAGATGGTCTGCACACTGCAATGCCCAAGCATTGCCTCGTCACCCATTCAGCTACAGCATTAGCATACCATGCAGATGAATTGTGCCATGGACCCAAGAATCAAACTTCTAGGATTTCAAATCAGAGCACGAATAGAATCGGTGGATCACACATCGACCCAAACCAGTGATACACATTTTTTTGAACTACGCTTGATCATCAAACCTATCCTTGTGGCCCAGTGACAGACACTGCTTTGAACCACATGGAACATCTGCTTGAATCCAACTTGACACTGGCTCACCACCTAGGAACAACAGGACTGAACACCTTTGATTCCGGTTCACTCATAACCTCACCCATCTCATGGTTAGATACATTTTTGCACTCTGATTCCTAAAGTATACCTCCGTTTGGCAGGGTATTCTGTCTGGTATTGGAGTCTAGTATGATATGTTTTTTTTTTTTTTTCAAACTGGTAACAGACTATGAGACTTCAGTTTAAGCCCTGAAACAATTCTCCAACTCACCCACCCATTTATTCTATTGTTTTAAATGTGATTGTTTAACCTGTGGACCTAGATCAAGAGCAGTGGAGCGCTGCACAGAGTGTGCGTAACCAGCATTTGGCTAGCATCTTTTAACAGTAGTGGAGTACTGCAGGTTGGGATCTGTGCATTGTTATGTACATCTGTTGTAATTAGTCCATTGAGAGACGAATTTGGAGAATTGTGGGGCCATTCCAAGTCAATAACAGGATCGAGTTACTGAGGGTCGGTGCATGACAAGAGAAGGATTGTTTGCATGATTTCTCTTTGCGGATGAGTTATGATTCAAGCTAGTTGGTTGGTTTGCTGCACAAGGAGTGTGTGCCACCAGAAATGTGATGCTTATGATGCATGCAGTCCTGAACATATCCTGCCCTAGAGAGGAAGCCAATGAAGTTTGCATAGTAAGGGGGAGATTTGGTCAAATTTCCTTCCACCTGTAATAAGAGGTGCTGCTGTGTGGAGGACTGCTTTTAGTGGAGCTAAGTGAGCAGGTGAGAACCCCATCAGGAGGGCATTTCCCCATCTTTGCAAGAACACTAGGGCTTGCCCTACGGTCTAGAGGTCATGTGCCCGAGTTTGAAGGGTTTGATTTTGTGATGAGTGGAGATCAGGGTGTTTGGAACTTCTTGGCTATGTGTTTCTGGAAGGACAGGATTCTGTCAATGGTGAAGTCTAAGGATTTTGCTGAGCCTAAGAGTTATGGATCAAATCCTTCTAGGCAAATTTCATTGACCCATTGTTGGACAAGTTGTTGTTAAGGGGTGGGTCGATGAGGAAGAATTCAGTCTTGGATGGGTTTAGTTGGAGTTCGGCACTCAATAACCAGGACTGAATGATGGCTAGCTATTCATTGAGACAAATGATGTCCTGTGCACCATTTACTCTCATGTACAACTGAATAATGTTCACATATTGGTTGAAAGCTATACTGAGATCTTTAAGGAAAGTGCCCAAATGTTCCATGCAAAGGTTACACATGATTGGTGAGAGGATGGAGCCTTGGGTGACTGTATAGGAGTCCTGGATTTGGTTAGAAAGCAACACGTTCATCTAGATGGCTTGGTATCTGCCTGAGAGGCAGGAGATAAATCAATTCAGGACAGTGCCAGAGAATCTATCCCGTCGTAGAGGAGGAAAGTGGTGGTTATTAGTGTCAAATGCAGCTGAGAGGTCAAGGAGGACGAGGAGTCATGAGTCCCCCTTATCCATGATATGGAGGGCGTCATACACTACCTTTATGGTGCTTGTCTGAATGCTACACTTGGGGCAGAACCCTGATAGATAGTCATCTAGGAGGAAAGATGTTTGTTTCTGGCAAGTAGTTGTGCAGCAACTAATGTTTCCAAGATTTTGCCAATAAATGGGAGGTTCATAATGGATCGGGAGTTGGCCGTATGTCAGAATCAAGGTTTTTTTTTTTCAGAAGAGGTAGAATGAGACCAAACTTGAGGGTTTCCGGGAATTACTTTTCTGAGTGAGGCAGACATGATGCTGAGGAGCGTGTTGTTTGATTGTTTAATGATGGAGCTGGGATGATATTTTCACAGTAAGAAGTAGGGGTGGAGAAAAGAGAGAATTCGGTCCAGAGGGGCAGTGTGCATGCCAAGGTGCAGGGGACGCTAATGCTGTGGGAGGATGATTAGTTTACCATAGTCAAATGTGGGACTGATAGTGGGATAGCAGCTTGGTCAGATCAGTCAAGAGTGACTGGGTCTGCATAGGTGAGGAGGGGGAATCATGTGAAGACTATGTTTTCGTGTTGCTTTTGTTATCCAAGGGGGGGCAACAATTTGCTTAAGGTCCATGGTGCCGGTCAGTCTGAAAAGCTTACTTCGAGTGTGGTTGTAAGCCTGTCACTACGGGACATTAAAACCTCTGAGAAAAGCATTATTAGATTGTGCTAATTTTGGCAGTGGAGAGAACAAATTCTTACATATTCCAGAGCCTGCGGTGGCGGCCCACTAGTTATGGTTAAGTTGCTCAAGCTATAGGAAGATAACTTTTTGGGCAGTTTTTAGCTCTGCCCCCCCCTGACGAATCCTTACCAAACTTTGCAAAAAAAGTATATGGGCCATCTGAATTATTATGGAATGTTTGGTGAGGTTTTGTCAAGGGGGGGGCAAAGATATACAGGGGTTCCCAAAAATTCAGCATTTTCCATAGACGCAATGGAAAAACATTTTGCTTACGTCTACAGCCCAAACCGCTGGACGAATGTTCACCACACACACACACACCAACCCCAGATCTCACCTGAAGAAAATGAAGAAGAATAAAAGCAGAACGATGCTAATGAACTATAGCACCCAAAACATAATCCTTGTACTTGGAGCGAACCTTCCTCTCCCTGACAGTATGAGCATAGCCCTGGACAGAGTCTGCCGCCCCAGAGGCAGACACCCCCTCATCACATTCACCCACCGGACTATCGGTGGTATCACGATCATGAACAGAAACAGGAATGTAATGTCCCTCATCCTCCTGGACATCCAACGCTACTCCACTGCCCATGGGTTGCAAGTCAACTTGCCCCTCACTGGCTTCCCCAGCAGAGGAGCGTTTTAACGGGCATCCAAACACCACCCCAGCCTTATTTACGCCACAGCCAGGCTCACCCGACACACCGCCGGCAGAAATCACTTTGTCCTTATCCACCACCACCACACGCCTAAGACTCCATGTAGACCCATTATTGAATTTTACATAACCACGACCACACTTGACAACCATTCGTGGATGCATATACCTGCTGAGTCACTGGGCCACAAACCTGGGATTCTTGATCTGAACCAAATCACCAACCTTCACTGGAAGGGGCTTCCTACGGGCCAGTTGCTCACGCAAAAAACGCTGTTGCTTACCCCGAACTCGATCCAAAACCCCTTGCATATCCACCTGCAACTGAACACCACCACCCAGGGCTGGGACCCTCAACTTGGAGCCGGGTTTCCTACCCCGCATCAGCTCAAAAGGAGAATGACCAGTGAAAATAGAAGGAGTTAGCCTGTAAGCCTTGAGCGACTCCGATACCACCTTTCCCCAGGGAAGACCATTGGCAAGGACCAACTGAATTGCCCCCTTGACAAAGCGATTCATTCGTTCCACCAGACCGTTGGCTTGTGGATTATACAACACAACCTTATGATGACGTATGCCTAGATCATCCAGAAATTTTAGCATGTAATCCGACACAAACTGAGACCCGTTATCGGTCACTAAGCTAGCCGGCACACCCTCCCTGTCAAACACCGCAGAGAGGAACTCCACCATTTTTTCGGCAGTAACAGTAGACAAGGCAGTGGCCTCGACCCATCTGGATGTATAGTCCACCATAACCACAACAAATCTCAGACCACCTCCCAATGAGTCCATGGCCCCATAATGTAAAGCACTACTTTGGACCATACCTCATGGGGCGCCTCTACGGGATAGATAGGTTGAGAAACAGGAGCCTTGCTTTTCTCAATGGTAGAACACGCTGCACAATCCTTCACTACATCCTCCACATCAGCGTCCATTCTGGACCACCAATAGTCTTCTCTAAGCCTCCTCTTAGTCATCGACCTGCCCAAATGCCCCTCATGGGCCAAACCGACAAGCTTCCCTCTAAAGGAACAAGGAGGAACTAACCTCAGACCTCTAGCCATGCCCCATGGACCTTCAGACAATTCTTGCCATACATGCCCATAAAGCTTGGACAAACCAGTACTAACAACACCACTCCTGAGCGCCGTCCTTATTTCAACCAATTCAGGATCAGCCGCACATTCTGCGCTCCATTCTGGTTCTGATACCGCGGGCACTATACTAGCAACCAAGGAACAATCTTCCCCCACCAGACCCTGGTCAGTACTACCAGCACTCGGAAAATGCGACAGGCAATCTACTATCGCATTCCTCACGCCTGGGACATACTCAACCTTGAAATTAAACTCTGTCATATCGGCCATCCACCTCATGATCCTAGTAGACGCATGAGACAACCCTTTCGTCGTCAATACATGTACCAAGGGCTTGTGGTCAGTACGAAGAGTGTACTCAATTCCCCACAGAAAGGTTCTAAAATATTTAGAAGCCCACACAGCCGCAAGAGCTTCCCTCTCTATGACGGCATACCTGCCCTCAGCCTCTCTGAGCACTCTAGATGTAAAATCAATGGGCCGAAGTTCACCACCAACGCTTTGTTCCAAGACAGCACCAATGCCATACTCAATCGCGTCTACTGTAAGAAAAGTTTTCCTGACTGGAGAAAAGGAACTCAAGGATGGGGCCTGCTCAATCTCCTCTTTCAACCTGAGAAATTCCGCTTGACACTGATCCGACCACGCAAAATGCACACCCTTTCTCAGTAATGACCTCATACCAACAGTTTTGTCGGCATAAGAAGGCACAAACCTGCTGTAATACTCAGCAAGACCCATGAACGATCTTAACTGGTCTTTATTTGCTGGCGATGATGCGTCATTCAATGCCTTCACCAAATCACTTTTGGAGTGAATACCCTTGGCATCCAGAGAATGCCCCAGGTAGGTCATACTGGGAACACCCACTTTACATTTACTGAGTTTGACAGTGAGACCACTAGCGTTCAAGACATTCATCACCTCAAGAACTCTCGAATCATGCTCAACTCGAGACTCACCCCACACTAGGATGTCATCTTGGAAGCATTGCACCCCACGAATCGCTGCAAAAAGTTTCTGCATTAACCTCTGAAAAACTGCCGAAGCAGACGCCAACCCAAAGGGCTTCCTACAAAAATGAAATGCACCAAAAGGGGTAATAAAGGATGTAAGGGGGTGGGAGTCAACATGCAGGTCTATCTGATGATAAGCAGATGACAGGTCAAACGTAGAAAAACAGGATGCACCACACACTAAGGAAAGCATCTCATTGATATTGGGCAGGGGGTGTCTGTCAACCCATATGCTTGAATTAAGATCTCTGAGATCTACGCACATCCTCATGCCCCCATCACCCTTGTGTGCCAGAACCACTGGGGCCAACCATTCCGAACACTCCACTTCCTCTATGACCCTGATTGTTTGAGTTTGTTAAGCTCATCCTTTAAAGCATCACAAGCCATAATGGGAACCCTTCTGACTTTATGGACAACAGGCACAGAACCTTTCTTGAAAACTATTTTGTGTGCAAACCTTTCAATTTGCCCAATTTAGGAGTAAAAACTGAGGGAAACTTGCTTTCCAGAACTTCCGCCGTGAGTCCCGTAGACAACACAGCACCCTCTTTCCCTTCACTCACACTCATCACTGGGATTCGCTTCCCTGGCCTTATTTCCAATTCCAGAGCTGCTTGTTCGTCCCACCCTAGGACAGGATCACCTTTGTGAGCCACAAATATCTTTCCCTTGGCCACCCGGCCTTTAAACTCTATATTGGCCCACTCGAACCCAAGAACCTTGATGGGTACTCGCCCATAAGCACACGGGTTTATGTCAGAAGCAGACAAATCAGACACCTTCTTGTGAAACTTAGACACATACAGTTTAGGGAATATCATTGTATATGGAGACCCCATGTCCACCATCATCTCCATGGGGACTCCATTGATCATGAGTGTTGCCCAAGCTCTCTTCTTGCAGCTTCCCACACTCAACAATGATCCTTCAGAGGTACCACCATTATCCTTGTCGGAACAACCCATGTACCCCACTATTGTCACCTCCTCTTCATCATCATTAGCGTCCACCATTTTCACTGCCTCCTTAGCGGATGCAGCACTTCTGCACATGCAGGCATAATGTCCCTTGATTTTGCATCTCCTACATTCCACATTGTCAGCAGGACATTCTTTTGTGCCCGCCAAATGTCCACGCCAACCCCATCTCCTGCACAGTTCCCTTGACGAGGGCATCATCCTGCTGTCCTTGTTTCTCGCTCTGGCATCGACAGTTCTGCGGGGAATCACAGCATGCACAGCTTCCCCTTTATCAGCCATTTCTCTCACACTCTTCCTGGATTCTTCAATTGCGCGGGCTATCTCAATGACCCTTTCCAGGGGTGGATCCTTTTCTATCCACAGTCTTTCCCTGATGCGCACATCACACGTCTGCATCATCACTTGGTCACGGATATACTCATCAATGGTACCAGTGAATTTGCACATTGAAATCAAAGTGCGCAGGGCAGTCACATAAGCATCTATGCCTTCGCTGGAGCCTTGAGCCCTCGAGAAAAAGTGGTGTCTCTCAAGTACCATGTTGGCCCTCTTGCCAAATCGTGCTTCCGACTTGCCCAAAGCTGTTTCATAAGCAAGCACCACTCCTGGTACAGCATCACCCCCCTCATTGTCTTCTGTGGGTGCAACGGGGGCAGCGTGCACATTGGGACCGGGGAGATGTCTGAACAGCCTGAGTCCTTCAGTTCCCAAACAATTGAGTAAAGCCGCTTCCTTCTCATCATCTGTAAATTTCGCACCACCTGCCGCCCTTAGATACACCTTGAAGGTGTCGACCCACAAGTCCCATACAATCGCCGGTTCACCATGACTGGCCAGAAATGCAGGAGGCGGACGTGCATTGTTGTGCTGCATGTTGAGGAAGGGTTTGGTAATGTAAGTAACCTTATGACCTTGTTTCCGTGCTTTGCAAGAAGCAACAACCTCAGAATGTCACTGTTATAAATAAAATAGTGCTTAGAGCACACAGTAGAGTGCTGCGGCACCCTGGAGCTCAGCACGGTCGCAAAACCCCTCAAGCGTTCACACAGGGTTAACTTTCCCAGGCTTTGCCTGGAGGGAACGCCCCCTTGACAGGACAGCGTGAGGATATGAACTGTGCTGTCCACGCGTCACACGTCCCCTCCTTCTGGGTGTGACAGACATCCACTATCGAAGCGGGGACCGGTAAACCAAGGAGCTGATCATTCTGCTTCTCCCCGGCCGTTCCCTTCCCGCTCGCCGACTGGAGCGGCACGCAGCTGTGACCAGAGAGCCCTCTCCCTCTTCATCTGGATTCCTGTTTCCAGCGGAGGCAACGCGCTCGACCCCGGCTGGGGAGCGCAGGCTGCAAATACGTCGGCTCCCAATGCCGACGTGCGTAGGGAAAGCCCTCTCCTTCCTCACCTGGACTCCTGTTTCCAGCGTAGGCACCGCGCTCAACCCCGGCTGGGGAGCGCAGGCTGCAGGCACGTCGGCTCCCGGTGCCGACGTGCGGGGGAAAGCTCCCCGACAACGAAACTCCGGCCTCTCTGGCACCGCAGCCCTCTGGAGATGCGCATAACTGTACACGGGCAGAAAGAGCAGGATAACTGGTCGGCGCCCCGACACACAGCCGATCCGGAAACAACTCGCTCAATGCGGACAGCGTCAGCAGGAGAGCTCTCCTCCTGACAGGCCCTCAGCACCACTTTGGCAGAAGACAAGGCCTCAGGAAGGGGAAAGCAGGCAACTGCTGGGCGGCCAAGCGGGCACGTGGGTCAAAGGCTGGTTACTCTCGTCGCCAGTGTAATAAAGGAAGCATACACTGCAGGTAAGTGAAGATCCTTTAATAGTAACCAGCCTGAGCCCAGCAGTGCTCAGCCTACTCATCCGCTCTCCACTTCAACTCATAACAGCTGCTCATAGAATGTAGAACCTTAAACAGATGTAAACATGTCATCAGAGCAAGAGTGGAATTCTACGTCGTAGAATTCCACTCAAGAGCAAAGCACATATTACAACAGTAGGCAATGAAAGAGTCACTCCTCAGAGATGGTCTATAAAAAAGGTGGAAGGTGATGGATTCCTCGTGAAATAAAGGGGACCGGGAGGTGCGTGAATGAAAAGAGCTTGTTCTGGGAGAGGGGATGATGGATCATGGCCAATCGCTCCTGTGGATGATTACTACTCCAGCATCAGCCCTTCCTGGCCGGTCAGAATTTTGTATGCAGTAGCCTTGGAGTAGGGGCATGTCGAAGACACAGGGTAGGATAGGTTAAACAATATCTCAGTGATAAACAGGGCATCAACATTGTTTTACAAGGTGATATGTTTGTATTCCTTCCATTAAAAGCAGCACTTTAGTTGAAGAAAATAAAATTGTAACCTCACTGATGAAGCCAGTACAGTTGTGATGTTGATGCATCCTCTGCCTTGTGGTGCAGATTATAGCTGTGTGCCCCATGGTATTGTGGCAAGGCAGGTGATAAGGTTAGAAGAGGGGTGGCCAAGCTGTTCCCTGGAATCTCATTTTTCTTTTCTTTGCACAGTATATATAGTATATATATTTGGTATATCAGAAGTTATATAAGATTTCATGGGTCTGTGTTTGGCTCCGGAGCCCCACACCTCACCGTTAGACTTTTGTTGACTCAACAGCTCGATGCCTCTGTCCTCCTTTCTGTTTGCTCAAATCCACTCTTAACAGGTGCAGGCTTGATGACTCTTTAGTAAAAGCAAAGGTATCCTAGGGGGTTCATGGGAGAGGGGATGGTTCTAAGACTCATCCCTACTCTGGTTACTTGTTGGCTCGATATCTACCATCCTCTCCTTTATGGCTCTTTGTTAAACACCAAGGGCATCCAGGGTCGTCACAGGGCTGGGGGTGGATGCTTGGGGGTTGTGGTTGCTGACTGTTTGCTACCCTTTCACAGCAAACATTCCTTACCTCAGTGCTACTGCATGATCATTCCTGAGGTGAAATCAGCATGCTAAAGCCAGGTTATGAAAGGTATCCTGATTTTGTATGTATTTATTGAGGTTGCATTCTACTCTGGTTACAAATATAGGGCACAACAATCCACCAGTTATGGTCACATCTGAATCATTCATCCCGAGTAGACAACCACTTAACTTTCAAACGAGTCACTTACCAGGGGTCCAATTCATGAATTCAATTATGTCACTTATACTTGATCCTCATACATTCAAACACAAATTAAGAAGTTGCTTTAGCATCCTGTTTGCTACATACACTGAAGGCCTCTATCTGAGGGGAAATATTAATTCAGTTCTGTTGTTGTGCTGTCCTCCCCATCTATTCACCTGAGCATGCTTGTGATAGGCACATCACACAATAGACAGAAAAAACATGTATAGCTGCGCAATCTGTTGCCTCCTTCTCAACTGGCAAAAAGGGCACCTAAGGAGGACACATTAATATCAAACCATGGAGTAACACTTGAAATTCGCTGAGTAGACATGCCCATAGACACAAGTAACTAATAGTGTGACAAGGTAACAGAAATGTTAATGCCGCATAACGCACTAACAAACAATGACCAATTTCAAAGTCACATATATGATGGAGTATACAGAGGACGGCACAGTCTTGTTGGTATCACATATCTATGAATAACAATGAATGATACACCAATTGATATTCTTATCATCAACTTTCCTCCTACGAAAGAGAAACAGGCATTCCAAAAGCAAATAGTTCTGGCTTTTCTAATAGTTGTTAGTGTTTGTTTGTGGATGAGAGAAGTTTGGTTGGCTATGCTTGATTGTGTGGATTGAGAATAGATGGTTTGTTTCAAATTATGCTAGATGTTGTTGTGTGGAAGGTTGTTATTGGGTGGATGGGTGAACATATTTTGTTTAACATGACAGAATCATTGGGCTTTGCTTAAGGTTAGATATGCTGCACAGTGTCATTGCCAGTGTTAATCAAATTCATGAAGATGTATCTACAATATCTGACAGGTGTCTCATTGGAAATATCTGTCAAGAAACTGTACACTCATGATCTGCCAGGAATGGCCTTTAAATCATTTTCATGAAGCTATGCTCTCAGGATATGCCAGCATTGCCCCTGTAAATCAATTATATGGGGATGTGCTCACAACAAATACCGGCAATCATACTGTTAATCACTTTTATGATGTGTGCCAACAATATATGTGAGCATTGTCACTGTACATCATATTCAAACTGCTGTATAAACCAGAATGTTCAAAACAGACATTTTGAAGGAATACAAGGAGTTCTATGAAAAGCGTGGTTGGTAAGTGTAATACTGGAAATGCCTTATGGAGGAACAGGGCCTCCAAGTCCCGGTCCTACCACTTATCTGTGTTTCTTTTCTCTATGTATTCTGTCACTGAGGACCAGCCTGGACCTCTGGCAGTGCAGCTCTTCATTTTATCTTTTGGTGAACAACAACCATGGGATACCCTTATGGCACCCATGGGTGGGGTTACACCCTTCTATCCCATATATTTGTTTTTGGGCACCTGTGTGTTGCCCACAGAGAATGGTATGGACTGGTGGCACTCCATTCTGACTTGGCAGTAGCACTGAATGTCCTCCATTTTTGGGATACCCAGGCCCTGCCATATTAATCTATGGATTCCCAATAGAAGGAAAGATGGCCCCTGTGGCTGCTTGGTTTCTATTGCATTTTACCTTGTTTCCCAAAGTCTTGGGAAGCCCTGTCTCTGTCCCTTCCACCTGAATGGTGTTGGCTGGAAACACTATATGTCTCTGTTGTTCCCTTTCCTTGTATGGCTCTGGGGCTGCCTTCTGTCAGACTGATTGGAGCATTCCCATGTGTTGTGTGTTGTGAGTACACCCTAGAGGTGCTGTCTTTATGAATGGAGTTGGAGGTCAACTCACATTCTCTGTTGTGGGTGTCTGGTTTCTGTGTTTGTGGCACACAGAATGAGACAGCCGTGACTGAAACTGACATGAATGCAATGTAGTGTGCTGAAATGCTGGGTACTTACCCCAATCCACATTCTTTGTTATGGGTGTCTGGGTGTAGTGAATGGCCTGAATGCCTGTAAGCCTGCTGCCTGCCTGCATGAATTCCCTTCTGTGTGATTGGCTGACTGAGCCTGGCTCAGCCAGAGTGAATGAGGGACAGATGTGTTTATCTGGTGACCTCTCACTTACCAATTTGTTCAGAAACTGGAGTCGAAGCTGAAGCAAGGAGAAGCTGTTCCTTGAAGCCCAGCTGGAGGAGAAGCCTGCTGCTGTATTTCTTCACTGCAATCCAAAAGTTGTCATGTCTCCCAAGGACTAATCCACAGAGGACCTGCAAAGGAAACCTCTCCTCGAGCTACGAGTGACCATCATGCAAAACTGCTGCTCTTCATCGAAGTATGCTGGAAGCCAGTCCTGTGTGCCTGTTTTCCGGAGAAGGGGTCTTTGAAGTCCAGAAGAGGAGTGCCACACATGTTGAGCCTGAGAATTCCATTGGTGTTGCCTAGGGTCCAGAGGATTATTTCATGGTTGCTGGAAGCCCACAGCAGTCTACCGCCCAGAACAGGGGGTACCCTGGAATAGTGCTGTTGGACACCCAGAGCTGCAAAGGTTTCTAACTGCCTAAGAACATTTGAAAGGACCTCGTTGCCATCAACATTGACCACTGTTTGTTAACAGAGAGAGTCCAGAGCACTGGCTGCAGTGGAAGGTCCGCCGGTGGATTTCCCGCCACCAGAAGCTAACAAAGGTGTCCTGAGTGTCCAGTCTTGGTAAGGGTTCGAGGTCTACTCCAGTGGTCGAGTTCAGGTCACCAGCAGCCGTCCAAATGTCCGTGCTGTGGCTGTAGCACCGAAGAACCAAAAGTCAGAAAAAAACCAATATCCCAAATCACGACACCAAATGTGACCTATGCACCCGTCGCTGCCAGAAGTCAACAAAGGGTCCCAGGGGTCTTACTCTCATATTCCAAATCCCACAGCAAGTTTCATCTTCACAGGTCTTCTACTGTCAGAGAATTCGTCGACCAAAGGAGAGCACAGCAAAGAGCCAAAATACTGCTCTTCAGAAAGACTTTGGTTCCATGTTTCTTCTTGGTCTCACATTCCAGTAGCTCCTTCTTCCAAAGGGTTTCCATCCTTGGAGGGAATCTTCGAGTAAAACTGAGAAACTCTGCGACTTTGCCTGCCAAGGTACGAAAGGTAGTGTGATGAGGAAGAGAATCATCTAGCCTCAGGAGTCATCCAGGGGTCCCAGAGTGTTAGTGAGAATTCTCAAGAATGTCTTATTTCCCTTACCTACTGAGTCCCTCAGCAGCTTTGCTGGATTTCTAGGATTTATTTTGTTCACATGGTAAGAGTGTGAGCCCTTTTTTCCCACTCTTACATGTGTTTTTTGTGTGTGTTTAACATTTTTGTGTTCATAGACTGTGGAGCCTCACCTGCTCCACAGGCATCATCTTTTTACTGTGTGTAACACAGCACCTTCAGTGCAGTGACACAGGGTTGTCTTTTAGACTTCCCAACTTAGACTCCATTTTATGGGACTGACTACTGTCTCCCAGAACACATAAAGTTGCCATTAACTTTATTAGCCTCTATAAAACCGCAGACCCAGTACAAACCAATTTACATGGAATACTGGAAAGGGTTAATACTTATCCCTTTTTGTCTTTTTCTCCTGGAACACTGTTTCACTCCCTTTTCATCAAGACTTGACTGGTGGCAGTGGTAAATACCCTATTTTCCTTACCGCAGTTATCTTAAATAACCTTGGTATCGTTTTAGGCTATCTTGGTAGCCTTGAACTTAAACCAGTTAGACCATATATGTTTTATTACGGTTCTGGCTGGGTTTATTCGCCATTTCTTTTTGTAAAAGTCTTTCTCATGTTTTACTCTGTGCGCCAAACCAGGTTTGATTCCTTTGTTCACCCTCTTTTCGAGGGCTTCTACGCAGAAGCCGCCCTATGCGCCTGTATGTCTGGGGGGACAGGATGTGAGGGAGGGGTTTAGGACTCCCTGCACAGGGTCTCCTTGGAGACCCATGTCGCACTCTGAAATTGACTGTCCCGGCGGGACAGCCACCCTGCTGTGTGATTGACAGCCAGGCTGTGTGAATGGGGGAAAGCTGCATAAAAATCAGGTTGCTGGGTCTAGAAAGGCAGAGTCGCCACTGGAATGAAAGAAACATCGAGGAGCTGGCGGAAGAGGACGCCTACCGCGACTGAACCACCCGGTGAAGCCCTGCTGCAGGTCTGAATCCTCAAACTCCAACGACAGAGAAGATCCTCCAGGATTCTTCTTCACCTGAGATGGTGGGACCAACCTGTTTTCCCAAACTGCAAGCCAGGACTCCCTCCTCTTGTCGTATTCACTCTTCAGAGCTACAGTGGGCCGGAGAGCCAGGAAGGTCGGACCCTGCTTAGGTTTTAAGGAGCGCACCTTTTATTTCTTGCTTTGCTCTGCTGCTGTTCACTTCCCTGGGTAGTGCAGGACCCTCCAGTCTTCCTACTTCATGTCAGTCTTGCAGTCGCTTCAGGAACCGTGAGCCTGCAGGAACTACCAGAAATGTACAGCTTCTTCTCCATTTAAAGGTACTGTGCAAATCCTGTTGTGCGTTTCCTTCAGCCGCGGTGAAGGTGTGTGAAACCTTTCACCAATTCGAGGGCTTGTCCTTCTCTTCTCTTTAAACTAACTTTTCTGCAGATCAACTTCATCCGGAACTCTTGGCAAAGACTTAACCGCGAACTACCCTGAACTGTGTGATCTTGAGCAAACGACTTTTGTCCTATTGACTATGGCCCTAAGTCTATTTAATTTGATTCCATCACTGTAGTTCCTCTTTCTAGATTGCCCTGCTTACTTACCTGTTGGTGCTGCTAAATTTTAGCCTAACTTTGTTTTTCTCTCACTTTTTAAATTGCTGGAGTGCCATTTTGCTCACACTTCGTTTTGAGTTTAAACTTGTCCAGAATCTATTGGGAGTGGTGTGGTGTATTGGTAACGTGATTTTTCAATTGCTTTACTTTAGTGAAATGTTAAACAACTGATGTGTAAATAAATGTATAGTCTTTTACTCAGAAACCTTCAGTCAGTGTTTGTTTGAATCAAAGTAATTGCTGTCCTTTGTGTAACTATTTCATACTGCTCACTTACTCTTGAGATAGGTCTGGCTGCTCAGCCATCGCTACCACTTTTACTGTGTAGTACAGGCTTGTACCAAAGGTGAATCTGTACTGTCACTTGTAGTCTTAACTGTGTATGGTGTTCTCAAAGGGTACTGCATATAATTCTGCTTAAGACAGAATCGTCTTGGATCCTGTTCTCCTTTTTTCTCTCAGGTACTTTGGGTTAGTAGAACTTTTTAAAGAAAGCAGAAGGTCATTGCACCTTATTGGACTGGGCTGTAAAAGACAACATACATTTCTCCCTAACCTTTCCCTTACAGGTTGCCGAGGTGGGGGAATCCTCACCCAGAATTGTCTAGTCTAAAGAAAGCATTCTGCCACTGTTCACACCTAACTTGCCTTTCTTCCCTATTCTATGCTGTTACACCCCACATAAGAATCCACATGCCTATTTTAAACTGTCTTCAGTTAGTTAATCCATTACTGGATTTAAGTACTGTGTGGTTCCACACAGAGTGTATATATTTGCCATTCTTTGAATAAGTATTCCAAGTACAACGTGTTATTATGTGTATGTGTATATATCCATGAACCCTTATTTTATACAAAAAGGCTGTGTTATCACCTAACATAGTGTGTGGACATTCCTTTGTGGGGCTTTGGGTAAACACTGGGCCTCATTACCACCCAGGCGCTAATGGGTTAACAGCGCCGTAAAAGGCTGCGACGCCATTAACCTATTAGCGCCTAATTACGAGGTCCCTTTGCGGGACCCGACCTTAACGGCTGGTGTAGACCAGCCGTTAAAAGTAGGGACCCGCAAAGGGACCTTGGTGCTAATTACGGTGCCGAAATTTGCGGCACCGTACTTAGCGCCTTCCCCATTCCCATTGAACCCTATGGGGCAAAAATGGGAATGGGGAAGGGCCATGGAGGAAGGGGGAATTACCGCCCCGCCAACCTTGTAATGGGGTGGTAATTCCCCCTTTCTCCATGGCGGAGTCTGTAATTTACCGGCATGGACCATGGTGCTAGTAGCACCATGGTCTTCCGCCAGGGTCGTAATGAGGCCCACTGTACTTAAGAACCAGCATGCATCACATCCCGGGGCAAGGTTACAGAAACGTTGTACCGGTGCAAGTGCAAAGTTGCACTGTATTAGCACTAGGGAAAAGTTTGCCATATTTCTAAAAACTCTGGGTCATGTATGAAAACCATTGCTCCATAACAAATGCATGTGGGCATGATATAAGCACTAAGGCAGTAATGCCCATAGTGCAAAAAAGATACATTTTATATGCCTTTCTGTACCGGGGCAATGTTTGCCCTAGTACTAATAACATTTTGTATAAGCACTAGGGCAAACTTTGCCCATGTGCAAACATACAGTAAAAATGTATCCTTTTTCCACTAGAGCAACTTTCCCATGGTGTTTATATGATGCCAAATGGCACTTGTCTGGGTGGAATGGTTTTCTAATATGTCCCAATGTTTTTAGAAATTGAGAAAACTTTGTCCTAGTGCTAACACCGTGCAACTTTGCACGTGCACCGGTGAAAGGTTTCTGTAGACTTGCCCCAGAAAGCTTAAGGCTGGCTGCTAGTCCATTACTACCAGATTGAGAGGCTTGCTGGGGTGTTCTGTGCCGTTACCCTACCACATGGAGGGCAGAAATACAGATATCCCCTCCAGTCTTTACATTAAGCCACATCGGCAAGAGCACACACACTGCTCTGTCCAATGATCCTTTGCTTTGACTCCCGACTGTTGTGATGAGTACAGAATGATGTGATGGGCGGGAGACCATATACCCACTATACAGGCCTAGGGTTCATTGATCTGGAAGGTTCTAGCAAAGTTTTGCATGTCACCTGACGGTGAGCCATAAAGGTGGTGGCCCGGTGGGTTGTTCCGATTGTTGGAGTTTTCTCCAGTACAATGAAGATTGGTTGTCTGGTCTTTGTCTGGTAAGAAAAACAGAGTTGTTTCTGTGTGTGCTACTACCCTACACTGAAGTGTGAGCTTGGCTTGTCTGACATGGGCAGCATGCAGCATGAGGAGCCAAAGTCTCTCTCAGAGAATCTGTGATGCATGGTACTTCCCGTCCTCCCACAAGCTAACCTGAGTTAATTTACATGCACATGAAAGACATTGATTCGGGAACTGTTAATTTTGCCTTTAAGATTTGTTACATATTTTCTGACAGTGTTTAATCCAAAAATGTTCATCTTTACTAGGACTGCATGCTTTGTGTGTTGGTATTAAAGGAGCACTGTTTGTCTTTTAATCACATGGCTGATGTCTCTGAGTCCTGACAATGATCTCTAAAGGTTGTTGTGTGTGCTTTACGAATATCTACACTGGCATAAAATGCTTTTACATTCCGTTTATCGGCATTCATTATTATATGCTGTACTTCAGCAAGAGCAAAACGCCCATCGGCACGCAAAGGAGACACACAGATAATAGACAATGCAGCTCATTTTAAATGAGTCCCATAATTCGGAGGAGGGGAGCAGTTACTTCAATACTTCAATGTAAACAGCTCCAGCCACAGACTGTTGGTCATTTGCACAGCAGAGTGCAATTGTGCGGGGCAAAAGGAAGGGTACAAGCATGTACCCCTGCTTCCCCCTGCACTTTTGAACTTTGGCGTGTAAATGAAATTAATGTGGCGCAACAAGACAAGGAGGGGGAAACAGAGGGAGGACAAAATAATGATCTGACTAGGCCTCGTGTGCAGGGAAGAGGGAAGGGGAGAAGTGCAAGGGGGGAGGGGAAGGGGGAAGTGCAGTTAGCTCACAAGTGCAGTCAGTGGGTCGCTCTTAGGTGCAGAGAGAAGGGACTGTAGGGTTACAGCTACAGACCCTTACGTGCTGGGGAGCCTGGAGGCAGTGCAAGGGTAACTGGACATGCAGGAGCCTGGGTCCAAGTTCAGAGGGTGACCAGCTGACCACTGCGCGGAGCAGTCAAGTGCATCAGCAGGGCAGAGGAAGAGAGAAAGCAGAAGCGAAAATGAAGGTCCTGAGTTGCTTCCGGAACCAAACGTGGTTGTGCTCAGGTTTTAGAGAGACACCAAGGCTGTTACAGGGGGAGGCCCTATCCCAGGAGATAGATCTGCCCCCAACACTTCGCTTGGAGAAGCGGCTGACCCTCAGCGAGTTGGAGGTGAATGGGCGGAGAGCTTGAGAAGGAAGATGTTTTGGAAGACAAAGTTGGAGGTAGAGTGGTCCCAGGCTGCTGAAAGCATTGTGGACGATGCAGAGGGTCTTGAACTTGATCCTTGCTGCCACAGTGAGCAAGAGTAGAGATTTCAGATCTTGAGAGATACGATCGATGGGATTGAGGCCAAGGACAAATCTTGCAGTCATGTTCTGGATAAGTTGTAAAGTTTGAAGAGTAGAGGCTGGAAGATTTAGAAATAGGCTGTTGCAATAGTCCAATCTAGAGAGGACCAGAGGTCAGGAGACAGCTTCTGGGGGAAAGTGATGAAAGGAAGAATACCTCTGAGGAGGTGCAGCTGATAGTTTGACTTCTTAGAGACATCAGAGATGTGAGGAGAGAAAGAGACGGTGGAGTCGAAGATGACATAAAGGTTCTTAGCCTCACAGGAAGGAGCAGGAAGAGGGCCCAGAGGGGGCAGTCAGAGAGAGAGAGGGAAGGAGGGAGCGGGTGTCACAATGAGGAGGATCTCAGTCTTACTGGCATTAAGGCAGAGATCATTGGCGGCACACCATTCCAGATGCGGTCAGCCATTCTGGTATCAGAGAATAAGCACGGGTGGCTTAGGGGAGCCTGCATAACACTGAAAAATGGAGCAGAAAGTAGCATTACGGCGGCCAGAGGTGCCAGGTAGTGGTTGAAGAGCCAGGGAGAGCAGTTAGACTCCTCTTTACTAGGACTGTTCATCTTTACTAGGACTGCATGCTTTGTGTGTTGGTATTAAAGGAGCACTGTTTGTCTTTTAATCACATGGCTGATGTCTCTGACAAAAAATGATCTCTAAAGGTTGTTGTGTGTGCTTTACAAATATCTACACTGGCATAAAATGCTTTTACATTCCGTTTATCGGCATTCATTATTATATGCTGTACTTCAGCAAGAGCAAAACGCCCATCAGCACGCAAAGGAGACACACAGATAATAGACAATGCAGCTCATTTTAAATGAGTCCCATAATTCAGAGGAGGGGAGCAGTTAATTCAATAGTCATGGGGAACACCACAGTAGAGAGAGCTAGAAGAGAGGAAAGACCCCAGTTGGACCTGAGAGGGTCAGTCGGTGAGAAAGGAGGTCATCCAGGCCAGGGCCTGATCAGTAATCACAAGGTTGTTGCAGAGTTGCTTGAGCAGGATGGCATGGTTGACCATGTTAGAAACAGAGGCTAGATCGAGGAGAATAAGTACAGAAGGGAGATTAGTGTCAAGATTGGAAAGTATTTACGGGTGTTCAGGAGAGCAGTTTCCATGCTTCTGGCAGCTCTGAAGTCAGATCGGTGGTCATGGAGGCAACCAACAGATTCAGTATGTTGATTAAGCTGGGAGATGGCCAGCTTTTCCAAGAATTTGTCCGGGAAAGGAGTGATGTTGATCGGGCAATAGCTGGAGAGGAAGGATCGGCCGAGGACTTCTTTAGAAGGGGGTGCACAAGAGAGTGCTTAAGGGGAAGGGGAAGTTCCAGTGGCAAAGGAGTGATTGCAGAAATTGGCCAAGGCTGGAGCAAGGATGTCGATGTGGTCCTTGATGGCGCTGGATGAGCAGGGAGAACCTGTTTTGACAAGACTTTCATAGATCGGGCTTGTCTAGAATCATTGTCAGGGGTGAACAGGGGAAAGGATGAGCAAGGAGGAGGAAAGACAGCCTCAGAAGAGCAGGAGTGGTAGAGGAAGAGAAAGAGGAGGTAGAAGAAGAGAGAGTGGGCATGATGTCCTCCGTTTTAGTGAAATGAGAGGCCAAGGCTGTGCTGAAGGTCTGGAAGGGAACAGGAGGTAGAGACTGCAGCAGGATTGGCCAGCTCCTTGCAGATTTTGAAAAGTTCGGCCGAGTTGTTAGATGCCGAAGATATGCGGGCTTGTAAGTAGGCTCTCTTCTTGTACGCATGGCAGGCCGCATTTACAATGGATCTCTATGGAGTTCCCTCATTTGCACCCAAATAATAAAAATGCATGCAGATGCAAGCGCTGTGGTATTTGTATGGTGGAGAAGAAGGGAGAAGCGAAAAGGCAAGGTGTGTTCCGTCTCTCTTCTCAAATGAATGAAAAGGTAGTGTGGCAGATGACTATTTTGGATTTGGTTCTTAGTTGTATGCTGTTTGACAGCACAAATAAAGGCAGGCAAACATAACTAGAACAGAAAGGGTTGGTTATAACCACGTACACTCAGGAGCTGGACATCGGATATCATGACCAATACAGTAAAGAGTATGTAGCAATCAAATGAAAAAGTCCTGTCACTTCTCTTAAATTAGAGAACTGATTTATTAGCATACAAAGTGCTGACACGGGTTTCAATCATGAAATTGTCTTTATCAAGGCTGTACAAGGTGTGGTGTACATTGTTTCAATTATGGTGAGGTGTCGTAAATAGTGATGGTCAGTGGTCACCAATTGATCATGATGAAGAGGTTGTTGTTGCCATGTGACATGAATGCATTAGTGTACCATGTGACAGTTGAGTGTTGGTGATGTGAAGTGGGTGTGGAAGTGAGTACAGTCACATAAATTATATTTGTAATATTGAGTCATTACCTAGTACATAATAGTTAAATAAAACATGTAGAGATTGAGGATGCACCAAAGGTCTTACTACAAATAGGACAGAAGAGCACTGTCACCTAAGAAATCAACAACCGGCAGCAGGATCTACACCATGATCAGCGCAGTGATCTATCTTTACTAGTGCTCTCCTCCCCACTCTTATAGCAAACCACGGAACAAGATCACTGCTGCTAAAGATCATGACGGCCTAACATGGCCAGTTATCTACTCTCCAGGAACAACGACATCAATTGCCTCTTCACACCAAGAGGCACCACCATACACGCATTTCGACCCAGACCCAATACACTGGAGAATCTCTGTTAACATGTTTTTTTTTTGGTCAAGTTGGAATGACCATGCACCAACACCATCAATACATTTTGGGAGGTGATTTACTCTCCAAACATATCTAGAACAAGACTGGATACCCAGACGCCTTAGGATAATTATTTGTCCAGATTGTAACAACCCAGAAGATGCAGAGTTTGCAGGAAAATGGAAGGAGAACCTTGTAACAGGCTCGAAAGTCATGCTAGAGTTCTTAAAAGAACGCACAGACCGCAAGCACAAGAGACTTGTGATTGCCATTGACAGCACTAAACAAGAAATTGAAGCGAGCAATGCACAAGCAAGCACCAAGCACAACAATTACAGAACTATGTACGACATACTCAAGAGACACCAGATTGAGGTCAAGCTAAGAAAATGTAGGAAATACGCCAGAGATGAAAGAGACTATAGGGATGACAGGGTTTTCAAATTCCAGATGAAATTTGACAATCATTACAAAAGCTCATCAAGAGACAGCACACCAAACAGTTCACCGGCCAATTCGGACTTTGATAGCGAAAAAGACCTTATAGAACCTGAGACAGTCCAAACCGCCAGGAGACCATCATAGGAACTAGCACCAGAACCAAATACAAATCGAACAAAAGGATACCATTGTTTAGACCAAATCAAAAGGTACAAGAAAGGAATCAGAAACCAAAACTCCAAACATGTACGTTTTCAGGACCCTTTAGTCTAAAGTACAGTAACAAGAAGAGAACAATAAGAGGAAAGAGAGGGGGCTGCACTAGAAGCACAATCTCAGAAAACAAAGGAGCTCTAAGACTCAAATGATCATGAACTTAGATTGAACAGAGGTAACAGAGGCACCAATCCTGGTCCTCAACCTCATCTAAACATGTTGTAAATCCATCATAAATAATTATGCTCAACAAAGGGTTATCCTTTGCACCCACTAGCTCAGCTGCTCTCATCGAACCTCACATAGACCTTTTCAAGTACATGAGAACATTGCAACTCCAAAAGTTCTTTGCAAAAAACAGTAATTAGCAATATCAGTTTAGAAAACCTAGAACAGACACACCTGCTTGTAAATTTGAAAATGAGGAGGACGTTGTCACCCATTCAAAGAGAGAATTCTTAAAAGACCTAGACATTGAGGTACAAAACTTGAACATGTCGGAACTCAAGAAGAAGTTGATTTCCATGCCAAACTTACATATTTCACAAAGCAGTCACTGTGTCTTCACAAACTAAAGGATGCCAGCAGACGAAACAGAGCCAGAAGTCCAACCAACCTCAACACTGAGGAACCACAAGCATTGAACAAACTTAAACTTAACACAACCATAATCATTAAAAAGAAGATAAAAGCAGAAACATTGTCATTGTAGACAGGCCGGATTACATCAAGATGGCCACCACACACCTGGAAACCTGAGGCTGCTGCACAATCTGAGCCTCAAACCCGACCACCACAATTGTAAGGCAATCAAAGGAACTCATTACCAAATGGCACAAACGTGGGCTGACACATTAAAATTCCTCAAGATGGACCATCCCAGAATGCCAACAATCTACTTATTTGCCAAAATACAAAAGGCATTTATGCTCATCCCAGAAGGAAGACCTATCCTGAGTGCCATTGGTACCAATCTGTATTAGCACTAGGGCACACTTTGCAGTTGTGCATGCATGTAGTGAAAATGCATCATTTTTGCACTAGGATCATTTTTGCCCTGGTGCTTTTAATATGCCAAACTGCACTTGTCGAGGAGCAATAGTGTTTCAATGTGTCCAAGTGTTTTTAAAAATAGGGAAAACTTTGCCCTATCGCTAATACCGTGCAAACTTTGCACTTGCACCGGTGCAACATTTCTGTAATCTGGCCCCTGAATAGCCACACTGGCAGACAGATTAAGCTTCAGAGGCCCTTTTAATGGAATGATTTATCCGATTAGCTAAAATGATACAGAATTAACAATTTCAGGGAAGTGCTGAAAAAAATGGCTTTTCAAAAAAGCAAACATAGTAAAAGCATGGGTTACCACATGTAACATTATTTTAATAAAAATAGTGGTATAGCCCTGCTCAAATTTCCCAAATAAACACCTCAATGTCTATTTTCCTGTAAGTATCACACATAGTTTGTTCTTTCTACCATGTCTGTGATGCTGCTTAACCCAGTCGGTATCTCGTCAAAATGTATGCTTTGCCCTCCGGTAGGAATGCATTTCTCCTCCAAGACAGGCCCGCATTTAAGAAACACATCTTCTCACGTCAAATATTATCCTGGACTTCAGCAAATCGAGGCCAGGGACAGGGGTCATGGCTCAGACAGCCAGACGGAGGTTGCCGAATTACACTGCCTCCCTCTGTGGACCCACAGCAATTATTACATGTTTCCAAATAGATTGAATGGGATTCAGGGCTCGGGCGCAGCTCCAAGACACCCACACAGTCTACAGCTCCTCAACCAGCCAAAGAGGAAAGCCCAGTCAGCCTACCTGTAGCCTATTGTAATTGTTCCAGATCATTTCTCAAGCAACAAACTGTCAGGAAGCAGGGGGATGAAAAATGTAAGGCGCGAGGAACGGTGCTAACAGTTCGAATTATTCCTCAGCACACGGCTCCTTCTGCTGCTGCCCTGAGCTACTGTGCAAGGCACAGTTTGCAAAAAAAAGGTTGACATACAATACAATCCCTTCCTCTATACATATAGCAGCAGCCATGTTCCCCCCGGTATTATGGATGCTCCTTGATTTAGTGTTGGGCCACCATTACAAAACGTTCCTTTCTCGGGCCACCATGCAGGGGGGTTGTGGGGGCCTCCCCTGTGATAAAATACACAGAGAAACAAAAGGAGATGTGGCAGCCCACGTGCAAGGGTCAGGGAAAATAATACTAACCAAACAAGTATTCTGTAACAGTGCCACACTGCCCCAGGGCCGCTGTGCACTTTATACATTTAAATAAATAAATACATAAATAAATAATAGAACCGCTGGCATTGGGGGAGCCCAGGAAAAGAATACTGGGTTAAAATGAACCACTTGCCACATTTTCTCAAGGGGCAAGAAGCACAGTGCCTGAAATGGAAACACAGACGTGCATGGACTCACTCTCCCAGAGTACCTGCTTACTGCTGAGAAGTTTGTTTGTTCGTTTATTTTATTTCTATAGCGCTCCGGACCCGGGAGTAAAAGGATGCTTAGTACAAGTTACAAGGCACAGTACATGGTAATAGGCAGTGATACCAGGACAGCTTGAACAACAGTTCTATACGGAATATACAGACAGTGGAGGTGATAGCAACCAATAATTACATAAATGAGACATGTGCAATATGTACAGTTTATAGCCAGGTCTAACTTAAAGGTTGACTTTTTGTCAGAAGCCACCCGATGGCAAGTTTCCTGAACAACTGGAAGGATTTGGAAGACTTAATATTCAGTGGCAGGGAGTTCCAGAGTTGGGAGGCGAGGACAGTGAAGCTCGAGCCTCCGGCTCTTTTAGAGGTAAATTTAGGTACTGTGAGACATAAGGTATTGGAAGATCTCGTGGTTCTGATGGAAGATTTCATGGTCAATTTGTTAGTCAGGTTGGGGGGGATAGATGGTTGAGAGCTTTGTAAGTGAGGCAGAGGGTTTTTAGATCGATTTTATGTTGGATGGTGAGCCATTTGCATGTGGTTCTAGTGGCAGAGATGTGCTCACACCTGGGAATATTTAGCGCTGCCCTTAGCGCATTATTTTGAAGGACTTGGAGTTTACCAATTATCGCTTGGTTGGCACCTAAGTAGAGGCTGTTGCAGTAGTCTAACTTAGATTGTATAAGAGCTCTGGCTAGCGTGAGGCAACTGTTATGGGAAAGAAATGGTCTACAGGCTCTGATTAGTTTTCCAGTATATGCAGTGGCAGAGGCGGTCGAGTTGACTTGCTTAGTGAGGTTAATATTGGCATCAAGATAGAAGCCAAGTGTTTTCATGTTTTTGGCTACCGAGATGGTATTGCCATCAATTATGATGTTGGAGTAGTTGGGACTTAGTTTTTGTAAGTTGTTCGGTGAACCAATAATGAGCAGTTCAGTCTTCTCGTCATTCAGGCAAAGACCATGTGTGGCCATCCATGCCTGAATGACAAAGAAGAATTTATTGATCCTGGCTACATCAGTATTGTAATTGCCCGAGATGGTGAAGAGTATCTGGGTGTCATCCGCGTAGTTTGTGTAGGTGACACCCAGACGATCCAGTTTATCAAAGAGGGGCTTTGTAAAGATATAGGGTTGGTGAAACACATGAGCCTTGTGGGACACCACAAATCATAGGGATAGGGTCTGCTGCTGCCACCGGAGAGAAGACTCTCATGGTTCTATTGGCCAGGAAGGACTGTATCCACGTGACACCAGAGGGGGAAAAGTGGGCGACAGAGGAGAGGTGGTTGCAGAGTATTTTATGGTCAACCAAGTCGAGGGCTGCTGAGAGATCTAAGAGGAGTAGGATGGCAGCCTTGCCCTTATCTTTAATTTCGTCAATCTGACTTTTAAGATCAAAAAGGGCAGTTTCTGTTCCATGTTAAGGCCGGAAGCCAAACTGACGCAATCCGAGTAATTGGTTGGACCCTAGGTAATGCTGGATTTGCAAGTAAGCAAATCATTCAAGGATTTTTAACAGGAAGGGAACGGTTGTGATAGGCCTGTAATTTATGGGGATGGCTGGAACCAAGGTCTCTTTTTTAAGTAGCGGGAGGACCCATGACTGTTTCAAATTGTTGGGTACCGAATTAGTGGAGAATGACACGTTTACGGGCTTGGAAATGAAGGGGGCGCGGTCTCTTGCTGCATCTTTTATGATCGGTGCGGGGCAACTGTCCCCTTTACAGTTTGATGGTTTGAGGGAGGTTATGATTTTTTGCACTTCTAGAATGGTTACTTTTTTGAAGGTGAACATGGTTAGTGTTGGGGTGGTGGGTGGGCTAGGGATAGGGGGCTAGGATTGGGGCTACTATTGGAAAGTTGTAGTCTTTTATTTTCAATTTTTGTTTGTAGGCCAGTGGTTTTGTTCGCAAGGGCATCTTGGATACTAATGCACCAGAGTTGCTCCTTCACGGACTTGTCCGTAGGTGGATTGGGGTTTTCTAACTCCTTTAGGATGGTGAATAATTCTTTGGTACTGGAACTTGCATTGCTTATTCTTATATTGTAGGCTTCCTTTTTAGTGCAAATTATTTCTTTTTTATAAAGGGAGGATGCATTTGTGAGATTGATTTTGTGTTCCTCTGATGGATTCATTTTCCAAAGGGTTTCCATTTTGGACTTTTTATTTCTTAGTATTTTAATTTCTGGTGTGTACCAGGAGTTAAGATGTGCTTTGGGTTTACCTTTGCGTAGTTTTAGAGGGGCAACAAGGTTGATAGCTTTGGTCATGGCGTTATTGTAGGTGTCTACTAGTAAGTTGAGGTCCGATGTGTTGTGGATCATGTTTAGGGTGGGTAGAACCAGTGGGATGAGGACTTCAGCAGTGATGTTCCGCGTATTTCTCATCAGACATGCTGGTGCAGGTGGGCACTGTATGTGGTGTGGGTTATTAGTGCTAATGTCAAATGAAAGTAGGAAGTGGTCGGTCCATATAAGTGGTTGGGGGGTCCTTGCTGATAATGTTACAGTTGTGCGCAGCGAGTGAGTCTAAGGTTCTGCTTTCTGATGTGTAGGTAAGGTGTTAAGTTGAATGTAGTTGTGTTCGCAAAGCGCATTAGCAAGGGAGGATCCTGGAGTGTCGTGGGGATCATTGTATCCCAAGTTAAAGTCACCTAGAATAATATTCTGTGATATAGGTTTAGATTTTTCAGCTATGAGGGAAGTTATATCTTCCACGAAGGAACCTATGGGACCAGGGGGTCTGTATATTAGTTCTTAGGGATGGTTTGAATTTTAATGGATAGGTGTTCACAGGAATTTAGAGGAAGGGAGGTCACAGATCTAATGTCAAGCAAGGATTTGAATATAAGTGCTACACCTCCTCCATTAGGCATTAGGTCTGTCGGCCCTGAGGATGGAGTAGTTATCTGGAACCGCGAGGGTTAGAGAGGGACCTGCTGCGGCATGGAGCTAGGTTTCTGTGGTGGCGAGGAAATCCAGGTCTGCTGAACGGATGATATCGGCAATTTCCGTAGGGTGGGCTACAAGGGTTCTAACATTAAGTAAGGCTCCTTTGAGTGGCACAGAGTTTGCAATGGTGTTTTTATTAGTGATTTTAGTTGTAGGATTGTTGGTCATTTTGCTAAGTAAAGTGGGGAGTCTACAAACTAGTCTGTCATTACGGGTCATGAGGTTAGGGTAGGCTGTAGGGCGATGTTCTAGCAAATTGCGTGAGTTCTGGATGTTGTCAGAATGGTGATCTGTGGCGAGGTTAGGTGGAGGGTTACCTAAAGTAACCCTAATTTAAGTACTATGGGCTGCACTGTGGGGGAAAGGAGGCATGGAGGTCAGGAAGGGTGTGGGGCAGGGAATGGGGTGGTGTCTAGGACATCCAAGCTTGGCAAGTCCATTACTGAATGGGATATAACTATTTCTGCTACATGGCGTGCAGTCGGGCATAATGCAGAAAGGGAACATGATGAATACTAGCCAGGCTGGCATAATTCAGATATGGATTCGGGGCGGGATACTAGAGGGATGGTGGATGTTGTTGGCTGCGCTGGTGCTTGTAAGACCTGGGGCAGACAGGCTAGTTAAGGTAGCGCTGAATTCGAAATTGAAACACACTTGCAAAGTGGCTTGTAAATGGCGCGACTAACAGGCAAGTTTAAGATAGTAGCTAGCTAGTGACCATAAGGCACAACACAAATCATATGTGGTCTGTTAGCGACCATAAGGCACAACACAATCAAATGTGGTCTATTAGCGACCATAGGCGCAACACAAATCAGATATGGTCTGTTAGCAACCATAGGCACAACACAGTCAAATGTGGTCTGTTAGCGACCATAAAATACAACACAAATCAGATGTGGTCTGTTAGCGCCCCTAAGGTACAACACAATCAAATGTGGTCTGTTAGTGACCATAACGCACAACATAATCAAATGTGGTCTGTTAGCAACCATAAGCCACAACACAGTCAAATGTGGTCTGTTAGCGACCATACGGCACAACACAGTCAAATGTGGTCTGTTAGCGACCATAAGGCACAACACATAATGCAGTGGGGCCGCATCTAAGTTCAGAATAATACATAAGCTGAGCATGTTAGTGTTAGTAGTAGTGTAGTGTAGTAGTGTTAGTAGAACACAGTGACTACGAGATCATGTATATAAGGCAGAAAACAGGCAGAGATATTCAATGTTAGAGCAAGTTTACAGCTCGTATTGGGTTACGATGTGATGGAGAGAATTAATGTACAGAGGTTGCATTAGGTACGGGAGACACGGCAAAGCAAGTTGCATGTAAGGCAGATGCTCGCGCAGGTCTGTGATGTAGCAAGCGACAAAGTGAGTTACTGGAGCAGCTGGGCTAGTTGAGGGCACTTACTCCAACAGATCTCACAGTGCTGAAGGCAATAGCCAAAGTTCAAGAGAGCAGCGTTCCTGGCCCCTGGCTCCTTTGGGCTCCTGACAGGCTCTCGACAGGGGAAGCCTTAGGCAGTGTGCCTTTGGAGGTGGGCCGGCTAAACCGCCTGCCGGTTAGTCATTGGGCAGAAATAGGGACTGTCGCCCAATCAGTGTGCGGTCTGGCCTCACAGTGTTTCTTCAGGTGGAAAGTCGGAGATGAAGTTGCGGGCGGCCATTTTCGAATAGCAAATCTCCTTGTGGTCCTCAATGGCAGGGATACTTTCCAGGGTGCAGCAGACAGGCAGAGTGGAAAACGGGTGGCATTTGGCGCACAATAGTGATGCTGGCGAATTATAAAGGTGCTCAGATGAGTCCGGACGATTTTCAGTACAAAAATGCAGTGGCCTCCCAGGCGGATCGGCGCTATGCAGAATTTCCTACCTATGTGAGTAGGGCTGTCTTCTGCTCCTGCAGTGGGCCAGAGGAGCTCCTGCTCTGGCTGTGGTACATCAAATGGATATAGAATTGCCGGCCCTCCTTCATTAAATGCATTGGCTTTCTGCTGAGAAGTGCTGATACTAAAGGCCAAGTTTACAAAGGCCTTTCTGAATCGGAAAGTCACATTAAAAATATGGGCAAAAATGTCCCTAGTGCAAAATAGATACATTTTTGATGCATTTTTGCATCAGGGCAGAGTTTGCCCTAGTGCTAATACTATTCCGTATTAGCACTAGTGCAAAAATGCAGTAGAAATGCATCTTTTTTTAACTAGGGCAATTTTTGCCCTGGTGCTTTTAATATGCCAAACTGCACTTGTCTTGGTGCAGTAGTTTTCTAGTGTGTGCCACTGTTTTTAAAAATTGGGCAAACTTTATCCTAGTGCTAATATCGTGCGACTCTGTCCTTGCCTTGGCGCAAAGTTTCTGTAATCTGGCCCCTGATGTTTTCTTTTTTCTGAACGGCATTGTTAAGTTAGATTGGTGCTTTTTTGGAAATACATCTATGTGTTATGCAGAGTGTTTAAAAGAGATTTCTGGCTTTGATATGTAGCCAATGGGCATCCTTCCTGATTATGGATATGTGATTGCGCTTTTCTATCCCTAGTGCTGCCCTTAGAGCTTTATTTGGCAAAAGTTGCAATTTGCTGAGGTTTGTGTTGGAAGTTCCTAGTAGCAACGCGTTGCAATAGTCCAACTTAGATAATACCAGGGCTCTAGCCAATGGGTCAGGCATTGTCGACTCAGTGCGATAAGTTTGGATGTGTGAGCCGTGGATAAAGAGAGCGTGCTAACATGTTTGGTCATGGTGAGGTTGGCGTCTAAGTATATGCCAGATGTTTTAACTTGCTTGAGAACAGGGATCAGAGTGCAGACAATGTTAATGGATGTGTAGTCTGAGTGCAGGGCCGCTATTTTAGTAGGTGATCCCACGATGAGAACTTCTGTCTTCTCAGTTTTGGATGATGGAATATATTTTGTTGATGTTTTGGGTGCCTTGGTCGTAGTTCCCTGTGATAGGTGTGAGGATTTGAGTGTCATATGCAAAGTTAGTGTGATAGATTATAAATGATTCATGGATAGTACCTCACAGGGTGCTCCCTGTTTTCTATGGTGGGTCATAAATATTTCCTCAAATTAGTGTGAGTGACTGAGCACAGCCAAGAAGAATTAAAAGTGGCTCTGGGAACATTTTCTAAAATATATATGCTGACATTATGTATTTTGAAGCACAATTTATGAGAAATATGTGTTAGAAATCTATACTATTTGCAATTGCTTCTCTAGGCAAACACGCCATTTCATGATCATGGGCAGTCATGTCTGGTGAATATTTTGAGTGGAGGAAGCTAAATACTTCTGTCGATCACTCTCTTACTAACTGCCCTCTCCTGTCTTGGTTCAAATCGAACCTATCCCAGAGGACATCCGGACGCTCTGTCATTGGTCCCTTTCTGTGTTTGCTCTATACATCCCTGCTTGCTGAAGTTTTTTCCTGCTTTGGTCTATCCCATCACATCTCTGCTGATAATATTCAGTGCTTTCTATCTTCCTCACTTTCCTCCTTAGACATCCATAACAAGCTCAGTGCCTGTCTTCCTGCCATCAAATCCTGGATGACGTCTCACTTTTTAGTACTCAAAGCTACTAAAACGGAGGCACTTTTCTTAACTGTTACCACTGTTCCTCCCCCACCCCTTTAATATAATTTCCTACATCTCAGTTACCTACCTCTTCTACGGCTCACAACTTGGGTCTCTATTTAGATTCAGATCTATCTTTTAATCATCACATTTGTTTATCTTCATGTGCCTGACAGTTTCATCTACACAACATTTGGAAAGCTCGCCCCTTCCTGACATTTGAGGCTCCTAAATCTTAGTATCTGCTTTTCTCTCTGCCATTCTACTGTTTGTATGCCCTCTTTGGGATCCCTCTGCCTCATCTAGCTTCCCTGAAATCTGTTTTTAATGCCTTTATTTGTGTACTTTTCCTTTTAGCTCCTTGTGACTCTATTTCTTCTTCTCTCACTAATCTCGGATGGTTCTCTTTCCATGATTGACTAAAGTTTTATTTCTTCTGTCTAGCCTTCAAATCTCTCCATGGTCTCAAGCCTGAATACATCTCTTCTATTTTTACATATTATACTCTCTCTCACTCACTTTGTTCTTCTTCACATTTTCTTCTTGCTGTCCCTCATCTTTCCTGTGCTCAGTCTCGCTTTCAATCATTCTCCTTGCTTGCTCCTCTACACTGGAATGCTCTTCCTCTCTCTATTTGCTCTTTTTCTCTCTATACTATATTCCGGGTCTCTCTGATATCTCATTAACTCCATTCCGGTTAACAACAGTAAAGTAAATGCAGTTGGTGTCTGTGTTTCCCTATTTCATCTTCATTGTTATTGTACCGTTTTTGACCACATATACAGCACTTTGGTGTAAAGAGCTATATAAAACATAAATAAATATAAATACAAATACAAATACATAGTTCCTCAAATTCACTTGAGTGGGTGAGGTAAGCAAGGGACCCCAGAAGAACTGAGGGGGATTCAGGCGGGGGCGACTTTGAGAAAATGTTTTAAAATAATGTGCTGAAAATAATGTTCTTAAATGATTCATTTTGCAAACACAAGTTTTGATAACAATTAGGTAATTAGACACGAGTTGTGCCTTGTTTTCCTGAAAGCTAGGTACGTTTGGAGACAACTCTGCTTATTCAGAAGAATGATTGAGCCCTTAAAAATTCTCTTCACAAGAACTTACATTTAGAAATGCATGCTGGTACTGTTGCCTCTATGGAAGATTTTAGAAAGAGGATGAATTCAATACTGGTGTGTAACGGGGTCTTTACAGAAGATCTGGTGCAAAGCCCAAGGTATATAAAAAAAACCTGTTTAGGAATGATTGGAATGAGACAGTCGACTGCATTTCCTCTTATACCACCTACGAGTATTATTCTAAGTTTATTCATGCAAGAGAATGTTTGCCGATTTATCTCCAGCGATTTCCTTGGTCAATCATATGCACAACCTACGTGCGTTTTAGGCTCAAACAACTTCCTGTGTACGAGAGATTCAGGCATTGGAGGGAGCCCATTACTTTGGATGGTACTCACACATCCGATAGCAAGTGAAGGTTCTGTGGAGCACCCAACTTCCTGGAAACCTTAAGGCACTTGGTTGTTGAATGTTCTTATTTTGAGGCAGAACGTGTTAAGTGTTTCAAGGAGAAGATTGTTGCTACCTCAGAAGTGTCCAGGAACCTGTTTTGGTGCAGGTGCATGTGGGGTACTAGCATCTCTTTGATTTTAGCTTTGAGTTCTTTCTTTTAGCTTTGAATTCTTTCTTGTAGTTTTATGTGGGATTGTTGTTTTTTTAATGAATTTTTTTAACGTTATTTATGTTGTGTAAGGTTTCTTGTGAACTATATATGCAACAATAAAAAATAAATATGAAGTAAACAATGTACAGCGGGTTCTCTGGGGTAAGGCATGGGGAAATGCCATACCACAAGCACTACACTGCATAGGAGCGCTTTATAGCATTTTCATGATGCTTCATTAAAAGCCTATCTATGCCAGTACTGGTCAGTGTAAATTGCTGGTACAAGGCTGAACCCACAATCTATGTATGGCAGTAATGGACACTTTAAATCACATGCATAAAGCTGATGTCAGTAAGCATAGATAGGTTCTGGAATCAGCACCATGTTTGCAATTTAAAGTAACCAGGCAGGATTAAGTTGTGGCCCCAGCTTCATGTGACCGTTAACTTTAAATCACATGCATGAAGCAGCTGCCACAATCTATGTAACCAAGTCTTCTTTTCTGGGATGGATTGTGTATTTGATTCAAAGTTAACAGTTACTTTAATTCACATGCATGAACCTGCTGCCACAAACTATTTATGCCAAAAATGTTTACTGGTACAGACGTTGTCGCAGGTAAGCGATGACTTAATTAATTTAACTGATGGACAGGTTTTGCAGCAGCATTGTGCAAGTGATTTCAAGTTGATGGTGACTTTAAAATCACATGCATGAAATTACTGCCATAACCTCGAAACCCGTAAACATCTTTGGCATAGATAGGTCTTGGCAGCAGCTACTGCGACAACATCTGTACCAGTAAACATTATTGGCATAGATAGGTTGTGGCAGCAGTATCATGCATGTAATTTAAAGTGACCATTAACCTTAAATCTTATGGATAGATGTATTAATGTCAGCCATATCAGCAGCGATTATTTGAACATCATTGTTGCCACACAGATGGCAATATCCAATTGTTCCTTTGTGAGAAAGAAGAACAAAAGTTCACTACATGTTGCATGGTACATTGCAGCCATCGGTTCCCCTCCAAGAAAGACTGCCACAAAGCTTCTCAGAGTCACACCAATCAAAGGGTTTGATTTGTGGTGAATATGCCAACTGTGGGCCACAAACTATACACTTATTTTGATACTAGTTTCCGTTAGAAGAGTTTTTCTAGCATAACGGAATGTTCAGGGCTAAGAGGAGCACACAGAGTAGTAGTATCACTTACCAGAGACACAGTGATTATTCCTTTATATCCATTGATCCTTAGGACCATTGGCTGTGGCAAACAACCCAATGTCCAATGCCTGGGGTCCTGTAGGAGTTCTTTTGGGGTTATATTTAGTATTTCATGGTATTTGGCTGCATTTTTGGTATGGTGGTAATTTCTTAGCTCTTGGTAATATATTGTGGTAAACCTATTGGGCTATTCTTATAGTGGTGACACTAATTTCGGAATACTTCCCAATAATTATTTCACCAGGGTCTAACAGTAAACAAATACTGTACACCCTGAGTAATTGGCTCATGTTCTCCTGTGATGTTTTATCTACAACAACACACGTATGCCCTTTTGGCTGTGTTTCAAAATATGTAAAGCATGCAAATGAAATATAAAACATTCATTCAGGTTCTCCGATTTACTGTGACTATCATTGCTTTAAGATTTCTTACCACACGTTTTATCTCCCTATGCACGCCAAACCAATGTGACCGAATGCAGAAAAATACAATGACACTAAATTACCTTTTCAAATTAATATTTTTTATCATCAACTAGAAGTATGCAAGTTACACAGAATGACACGTGTGCCCACATTGTAATTCACAGCATGAGCAATGTTTTTTCCTGCAATGGACTTCACCGCTCTATCTGCAACAATGTGCAGAGCCCTGCCTCTTATCAGCCCTTGAATTTGCAACAAAACTGGCAAAATAAATACACTCTGAATAACAGCGATGAATATAAACAAAGTTTCACATGCACATTTAACTTCTTAATTACTAATGCAGCACCTAAAAATGAACTGAATTATTGAATCTATGCTACATAGTATCAAACATTCACTTCACACGCCCCTCATTTAATGGTATATGTACCTAGTTTAAGCTGGCAATATTACCCAACTCAGCTTGGCACTGACACAGGGTCATTCGCAGATAATGGACTGGCAAGCCAGTAGAGAGACAGCCACAGCCCACCAGTGAGCTTGCATGCCCTGGAGACTCAGTCTGCACAGGAAACAGCACTTCTTCCTCAGTGAGAGCAAGAAAAAATACAGATAGCAAGTGATTTCTTCTGTGCCTTTACCCAAAACACAAACAGCATTGCTGAATAGAACTTTTTACATTTCTCCTGTGCTTCCTGCCCAGGAACAATGTGATGCAGCTTCAGCCTGCACGTTTAAAGTTTATTTTTCTTTCCAGACCACCATGCATTATCTGTCAATCTGCATCCAGTTTATATAATGGAGTGATTTGCACTGCATGTTATTATGGGAATTATATGTTAAATGGGTAGGGGACATTTGTATATTACTTTCATGCTAGTATTATTATTTTTTGTGCATCTCAGCCCATTAAAATTGCATCATGGAGCAAAATGATAATTTTCTAGCATATGTTTCTGTACATCGACATCTATTTAGATTCAGCTGAGAGTCATACCTTTGAGTCCATCTATGAGTATCACACCCTTGGCCCTAGTTAAAATTCAAACCTTGGTTAAAATATGAATGATGCAATGCAGAGCCTGGATGTTGAAATGCAGAGCATACATTCCTACAGTCCCCAACACTCTTTAGTTAGAGATGTTAAGCTATAGGTCACTTCTGCAATCTATTTTGTAGAATAAAAAATAAACATGGAGAGAGTACCAATTAGACGCCTACTGCATTGGTGCTAGAATAAAATAATGCTCAGGCCAATAAACAGCAATAACTTTACATCTGACAGACCCACTGCCAAAAACCCTGCTGCATCTGTGGCTCCCCTGAGACAAGTAGGACAATTGCATTGATCCTGGTCCCGGAGAAAGCTTACCAGATAGAAAATGCAAAACTTCCAAACATCAACATTCATCATCAGAACAACCAGGTGAGCATCTTGAGTGGCACATATGAGGAAAAGGTGATAACCCCCCCCCCACCCCCAGCAGCTACTCCACAAATGATTCCATGAGATATTTCTTTTACACAAGCGATTGAGTTGGATGGTCGCTTGTAACTGCTGCCTTTGGTGCCTACTAATCTTGTGTAAATTCCACCAAAGGTGGTGTGAGAATTTCACAGGACACATAGCCAAAAGTTCTATTTCCCATACATTTTCACAGGACAATGCTGGAGTTGCAACTCAGTCACCATGTACCTCTTATAAGAATCCAAATTCCTTCCTCGCCCTCTCCGCTGCCCCTATGTCCTTACCCACTGCAGCACCCCTAGATTACGATGATATGTTTTTCTATTTCCAGCAAACATACCTGAAAGTGGCAGCACACTTTAATTTGACCCAATGCCTACAGCTTGTTCTTGCCCAATTTTGGTACTCAACGTATAGTCCTCAGAGGTATCACGCACTGATTCAGCCCTGCCACAGGAGTTGAATTTGTGTAGTACAGGCAGGACCCACGTCTGAGGCTAGTGCTTGACTCATGAACTATCCACTCTGGCTGCACCAGGAAATTGCATGCATCTTAAGTTCAGTATCACATCACTCTCTTGTACTACAAATACTAACAACAAACAATCAAGACAAGATAACAATGTCATTGCTACCAACTTACCCAAGATATCCAAGTACATGTTCTTCTTCCCCTAGCAAAAGTTTACTGCTAGTTTCAAAAGTGTCAGGAAGGAGGTTTTCCAACACATACTTGCTATTTGCACTTGAACCAGGGTCATTAAAATGTGTGTGTTTATTTCAGAAATGTATTGAATTTATAAAATATGTGGATTAAAGTTGCAAATAGAAGATTGTCAATATTCTGTATAACATATTGGACATAGTTATCAGTATGTATTTAGTTCTGCGTTTAGCTGTTTGAATTTCCATATTGACGAATCAGCATTTCTGGAATGTTCATTGCATGTGATCAGATCACGTTCACCCTGATGAGTTCAAAAGTGTAAATGATGGGGATGGAGGGCATGGTTTTCCCATGAGCTCTGTGCCACTTGACTAACTGTTGGCTTTCTGAAATGTCTACACCCCTACTAAACAACTAATGAATGGAGAGCTCAACAAACCATAGAGGAACTTCTTCAGCAATAGAGGAGCGTCTTCAGTAGAGGAGAAATGTCATTTCTTGGAATTTTCCACTGATCCTCATCTACCTATCCTTCATTCACTTTCTTCATATTTACACTCAAAACCCACCTAACACAGTCCATTCCCTCCAGTAACTCCAATATTGTCAACCCAACTGAGTCTGTCAAGGGTACTGCAAACCAAAAACTCACGTGATTGTACCTATTTGGCTATTTCTTTGGGCAGTGACTGGCAAATGGTTCAGAAGAATGTGCTTCTATCACATGAAGAGTTAGTCAACAAACGCTTATTATGGGGAAGTATTGTCCCATCATGCCTAATGTATGCATGGAAGCAGAAGATACATGTATGCTGGATGGCGTGCAGCGATGATGTGGATGTAGAAGTGTGTCTGGAAAGGCCTTCTACTAGAATTCAGATCCCTTGCTTTGGCATCATAAAATTGATGTGATTTTCAGCAATAACAGTGTTAACCCACAAAAGGGACTGCACCTGCATTGATGAGCCTCACTTTAACACAACAACTGAGATGTTGGAGTATTTCGTGAAAGGGACTGTTCTAAAACATGTTTTTATCTTTGACCAACATATTTAACACACCTAACAAAACTAAGTGAAGAAGGTTAAAAAGAAGATCCCTTAGAAGTGAAGTTTAGGCCATCCTGAAATTGTTATTGCTTTTTGTCTGTTCAAATGGCACCTGCTCGGTTCTTGCCGCACATCCTGCATCGGTTCAAGTGTCCACCAGCTTAATGTGAGGGGATAGGAGGCAGGACCAGTCTGTCACTGCACTTCACACGCATACCCTGCAAGGCTCCTGAGTGGACTACATCCTGATGTACTCCCTCAGTTTAGTTTATTATTTGTATAGCGCCGCCTGGCCCTGGGGCATCCAGGCGCTTGAAATTGGAAATTGGTACAACACAACAGTGTAATACAACATGGTCCATAGAAGGACGATGTGTAATCAAATAGGTACACAGGATCCTATTTATATGTACCACATCTTACTCCACCAATAGGAACATAGATTATATTATAAAAGAAGGATAAGATGGTAAACTTTCTCTACTTCCACCCCTCCTTCTCCCCCAACGATTAGACACCTCTGACAGATTCTCCGGCACTACAGGTCTTGACAACATAGACTGCGTGCAACATTCCAAATTTCAAAAAACATTTTTGTTTAATACAGAATATTTAAATTAAAACATAAGATACTACCCACACCTAACACAGTGTACAAAACTACCACTAAAACCTACAAAATCTAAAAAGCTAAATTTCAAATAAACCACTTTAGAAAAAACCTAAATGTGTCACTAAACAATATGTTTAGTGACACATTTAGGTTTTTTCTATGTACTGTGATATGTGATTTCGTCTGTGTCCATTTGTAAAGTGGTTTATTTGAAATTTAGCTTTTTAGATTTTGTAGGTTTTAGTGGTAGTTTTGTACACTGTGTTAGGCAAATATTGTTGAGTGCTGTATTGTCTGTGGAGTAGTCGCCTGTTAATGGGGTCAGTATTTGAGTGTCATTTGCATAGTTCCTGTAGATGACGCCCAAGCGGTCCAGTATGTGGAATGTGGGTAAACACATTGTATAGTGTGGGGGAGACACAAGAGCCCTGAGGGACGCCACATGTGACTAGGGCTGGTTTGGCAGAGGCTGTAGGTGCAAAGACTCTCATGGATCAATTGTTTAGGAAGGACTGGATCCATGCGTTAGCACTATCTGAGAATTTGGCTGCTGAGGATAGCTATTTGTAGAGTATGTCGTGGTTGACCAGGTCGAAGGCGGCTGACAAATCAAGGAGGAGAAGGAGTGCAAGTTTACCATCCTCTTTGATGTTGTCAATTTGTGTCTTGAGATCAATCAGTGCAGTCTCGGTGCCTTGTTTAGGGCAGAAGCCTGATTGTCTAAGTCCTAGTAAGTTGTTTTTCTCGAGGTGGTTCTGTATCTGAAGGTAGGCAGCTCTGTCAAGGATTTTTAGGAGGAAGGGTATGGTCGTGATAGGTCTGTAATTGGTATGGATACTTGGGTCTAGGGTGGGCTTCTTGAGTAATGGTAGAACCAAGGAGTCCTTGAGGTTGTTGGGCACTATGCTGGAAGTGAAAGATGGGTTAATGAGGGATGTAATAAAAGGAGCAAGATGTTTGGCTGCGTCTTTGATGACTGGCGCCGGGCAGATTTCGCCTTAGCATTTGGAAGGTTTCAAGGAGTTGATTATGTCTTCAACCTCTCTGATAGTTATTGTGGAGAATTAAAAATAGTTTATTGTCATCCATTTGTGTGGTGTAGGTGTGGGAGGGGGGGTGGTGTGATCTGTAAAGGTAAGACTTTCTTTTTTAAACTCGATTTTGGCTTGTAACATGACAATTTTGCCTAGGAGTGCTTATTGTATATTCGTGCAACAGGAAATGTCTTTGATGCATGTGTCTGGAATGGGGAAAGGGGATTCGAGCGCATTCAGGATGTTGAAGAGCTCTTTGGTGTTTCATTTGGTGTTGCAGATTCTTTAATTGTACATATTTTTTTGGTCTGGATGATTGCTGATTTATAGGTATTGGAGGCAAGTACGTAGGATGTCTTATTGTTAGTGGATGGCGACTGTTTCCATGCTAATTCAGCTTGTCTTTCGAATTTATGGAGCGCTTTTAGTTCCGGGGTAAACCAAGAATTGAGATGTGCGCGTGGTTTGGCTTTCCGTAATTTGAGAGGGGCTACAGTGTTTATGGCCTTAAGGATGGTTGTATTGTAAAGCTCTACTAGTTCAGTGGGGTTAGTGGTGGTGGGTGAAAAGTCAATGATAGGTTGGAGTAGAGGGAGGAGTTTCTCTACTGTGATGTTTTTGCTATTTCTAGTGAGTGTAGGTGGAGAATCAGCTGACTTATTGAAATCAAGGCATTGGCAAATCCCAGCAGAAGACTTTTGACAATGCTACATAGTAAGGGCATAATGACACATTCGTGTTATGCAAAAAGAGGCGTATTTCAGACAATTGAACTCTAATCCAGTACTAATCCAGGTTTTCTTTTTTATGTGATTGTTGAGTTCTGCTTTTGATTCAGATATATTTTCATCCACGTTTGTGTCAAATATACGACATTCCCCAAACTGATGGAACATGTTTATCATTCAGGTGGTGCAAGGCAAACTTTAGTGCGGTGCATGGCATGAACATGGGCGCTGGTGATCTGCAGGGCATTTGTAGGATATTTGCGCTGTTCCAGGCCAGATCTAACAACAGCAGAGGATTATTTTTGAAATAAAATGTCCCTTTTCTGTGGTAATTCAGATGGTGGTGAACATGACATTGCGATGCCAGGAGAACTGCGCGCAGGAGGGAGTGAAATGAAATTCTGATCGGTTCTGTCATGCGGTGGTGGGATGCGGCACACACCTACATGCTCTTTTGGAGAATGTGAGCATACTGGATCTGTTGTGTACGGTGTGGGAGGGGATAGTGGGTTTACTGCAAGGGACTGTTGAAATTGTGGTGTCAGGTTGGCATGGTGCTTCACAGTGTCTTGTGTCCCGGTGGCATAGGGGCCTGTTTTGTGTGTGGTGTGAAGGGGCGTGGCACATTGCCGTCTTTTTGTGGATAACATGCAGTACATCCAAGGCAGCTGGGCCATAATGGGAGCACTGGAAAAAAACAATCGCTTCTGGAGCCCTGAGAGCCTCATTGGCAATGCAGCGCTGCGGGCAAGTAACAGCACATCCAGGATAGACTGGTACTATCGTAATGCTTTGCAAATGCAAAGCTACTCAATGATCCATGCAGTGCACAGACTCAATCAAACCGAATGTAAAGCATAACTATGCTGGAGGCCCCCTAGGAGATTGCATCAATGTTCTCTTTCATAATGTGTCAATTGTCTCCAACTGCCCCTCCATTGATAAATGAACAATAGTAGAATATATTGTGTTTACCTAACCGGTAAGGTAACAATAAAAACAGAGACAATCAAAACTTCTTTGGGCATATTCACTTTAAAAGGCTTCCAGTGCTTGTTGATAGTGGTGGATAAAAAGCATGTCTATTTTATTTATTTTTTTATTGCATCTGTGCGCTCAATTAATTATCCTTTCAAAATCAAACATCTCTCTCTGCCTCTAGGCAGAGGAAAATAGATCCCTGCATTGCTTATATGTATTATCAACATAAAACTTTTCATTTTATTTTTTTATTAAAAAAAAAAAAAGCTATCTCTGAAAATGCCATTCCTACTGCTGTCCCTAGGCCGGTATTGAAGTGCACAGTGAGCCCTTTTAATAAGAAGAAAGATAAGATACAGAATGTGTTATCACCAGTGTGACACAATATAAGAGGCTGGCTGAGCTTGCCTTCCTGCTGTCCAGAGAAGTGAGAGATCACAACGTCCCACGTACCCCCCCTCCCAATCTAATAAAGCACCACGCTTATGAAAATGCATAGATTGGTGTTTGTCTTAGAAACATTAGGAAGAGAGACCTGCAGAGACAAGACTTTGTAAGGATGTGTTTGCTCCGGCTAATTATTTAACAACAAGGTGGCCTTTTAAGAGAAATTTCAGAATGAGTACCAGGATCACAGAAAACGTGTTGTGTCCATTGCATTTTGTCTCCTTAGCAGCACACTATTTTTACATATACTTCATATTCAGACTTAGACAGGTTCGGACTGCCTTATAGGGCAATAAGCCCATGGCGAACCAAAAACGCAAAATGCTTGTGTGGGACAGTTTCTTTGGTCAAAGTGGGGCACTTTTTTGGCCAATGTGGTCCAGTTTGATGAGTTACTTTACTATGTGCCTAATAGTTTTGACCAGTGTTCCTGAATACATATTCTTCAAAAAATGTACAATTTGCATCACATTTGAGAAAAAGCCTTCCCGTTGGGTACTATTCAAACAGCGTCAATAAAAGGAATACATCCCCATGTGCCACTTTTTCGTTGGTGCCCGAGACAATGTTATGCCCCAGTCCGACCTGGGACTTGGATAACACCCAGGTCTGGTTCCACCGAGTGGAAGGTCTCCATTAGCAGGGGGTGTCCGGGGTGTAGGAGGTGCCTGATGAGCCATAGAAGTGTCTCTAAATGCAGGATGTTTAGTTGCATTTTTAAGCAGTTGAACATTGGGTGCCAAATGTGTAATTAACTGAATTTTGGATGATTTTTTAAAGCTGAATATTTCCGAACTCTTTTCAAAATTCGGGCAAAGTGCTTTGAATGAGTTTAGCCTCGAATTATTTAAGGAGGACATGCATGGATTGGACTCGTGATGTTTCTTGTAGGCAGCGGCAGAACGTTACTAGAGAAGTTCAGAGACAAGTAGAATTTAAAAAGAAAAAAGGATTTAGTTGATGGAGAGGTTGACAACTCGAATAGGCTTTAGCATTAAATGATGACTTAGTTGTAAAAAACTAAAATTGGATTTGAGGACGAGGTAGGAAATTGAAATCTGGAAATCTGATAGGCCATCCTTTTGTGACTCATAGTGAGAATCCCACTGACCACCTTGCATGACAGAAATCCACCTTAATGCTAATTTCTTGTCAGGGAGTGTGAAGTGAGCAAGCCACAGCATTGTTATGAGACAGCCAGGTAATTACATTCTGTGGTTACAACTGTGTTTGACAATTGCATGTGAGAGAAAAGATCGAAATCTAGTTGCAAAGAAACATTCATAGCGGGTCCTTACAAGTTTGGCGGTGCCGGAAAAACGTGGTGGTAGTTCCGTTACTGCCGCTTTACTGGTAGGGGGGTTCACTGTCTTACCTCTAGCCAAGAGCTGGAGGTAAATCAGGCCCCCACTGGCAGCAAACAGCCAGAAATACCATCAACTCCACCTGTGGACTCCTATAGGACTCCATGGAATGGGGAATGACTGCCGTTGCCGGCCCATTTAATACACCAGTAACGATAGGACCGTTTCAGGGAACCTCCCGGAATTTCCGGTGGGATACCAGGAAACCTTTAATGGTCCCCTTAGATATGATCCAAAGCATGAAATTACATTCACAGCGCTGCCACATTTTGTAGCGGATGAAGCAAAATACTAGCTGCAGAGGCATTGTTTAAAATTCTTTTTGTCCGAGAAGATGCCATTCAGTTGCTGTAACTTTGGGCTACGTCTTTATGCTATATTATGTAATACTATGTTACTGGGATGTATCCTACACTCTACTGCCATTTGCATGGTGTCCCTGTGTTCTAGTGGATCATGAAGAGGGGTGTTTGGTTAGATTAGTAGCGTAAGAGGGTACATGTAAGAAAGCTTTTCTGTTGCATTGATAACTGCAGACCTGAAGGACCCTGAATTATGTGTGTGCGCGCCAGTTTCTAGGTATTCTGTGTTGAGATCATAGAGGCATCTCTGTGCAGAGGGGGGCCTTTTATGCCCATGGTGCAAGGATGCTTTGATCTGCACCGTGGAATATAATTTGATTTTAGAGGTTTAGTGTTCTGATGTTTGATTTCTAATTGGAGGGATGTTCAGTTGCTGTGTGTGTGTGTGTATGTGTGTGTGTAGCTCAGTTGGTATGTGTAGTGAATGCTGAAATGTAGACTTGTGAAGAACATTTCTTAGAATAGTGTTGAGGTATGGCATGATATACAGTAGTTGCAACTGGTTGTGCAAGCCTTCATAATGGGGGTGGCAAAATACATTTTGGGAAGTCATTTTATAGGTTTTAGGTGGCACCACCCATAAGCCAAAACTATTGCATTGGAGTACAGCTAAGGGGAGATGGCATATGAGGATGTACAGAATGCTTATAGATGTTGTTTCATTATTTACCGAACTATTGAATGTCAATTGCCAGGCTAATCCCTATGGCCAAACTTTGCACTAGAAATGCCTGCCAGTGTTTATTCAAAGTTGTCTTCTGTTAATGAATGGTTTATTTGGAGCTGCAAATGTGCTACTAGTGTATTCCAAATGTCTTAAATAGGTGTGACTTCAGCCACTTGATTTATAAGTAGTGTGCATGGACTTCACTGAAGTCCTGGCTTGTGTATAGTTACTAGATATGCATTTGTCAGGCGTTGCTGCTACATGCCTTGCTTCTTGCATGATTTTGCAGCTGCTACCATTAATGGCCAGTGTGTACCATTACAGTAGTGCCGAAAAGAGTCGTCATTGCCCATTTATGTTGGTATTGGTTATTAGGTGGCTCTTAAGCATCACCTGCAAGCTGAAACTCTTGGAGTACACCTAGTAGGGTGATGGCATTTGAGGAGATAGATGCAGTATATGGTTGTTATTTGGTTATTCACCCTCCTTTTGGTTGCCATGCCCATGGCCATGCTGAACCCTATAGCCATTCTCATGCACTACTTCCTCGTTCCTGCCCAAAACACATCCTTCTGAAATCTCTTTCAGCAAGCTCTATCAGCCAGTGCATCAAACCATTGACAGTGTTATTTCTAAGCAATCTGCTGAGGGTTAATGGCTTAATTGCAGATGTAAACTGCACTACTGTTGTAATAAAATGCCTTCAGCCACTTGATTGTATATGTTCCTTGCATAGAAGTCCTGTTAAAAACAGGCAGCCATCAAGTCAATAGTATTGGCTTTTGTATTGATATTAGGCATTTGACAGGTGCCGCTAACCTGTTTCCAGATAATACAGACATATTCCGGTTGTTGCACTCTTACGGGCAGATACTGTGTGTGTGGCAGTGCCTGGGACATGCCTAACCCAGGCCTAGACACAAGCCACAGCAATTAGCTATGCCAATGCTTGCTTAGAGCTGTTTGAAATGTGGAGATTGCATTCAGTGGCTGCCTCTGCATCAGATGTTTTTATGAATTTATTTGGAGCTCAGAGATCGCATTCAGAGGTTCTCATTGAGGTGATATGTGATTTTAACATAGGTAAAATCAGAGTGGTAAATTTCAGAGTGGTCAAAATACCGAAAACATACCAAATTGTTTTATTTTTATTTGGGGAGGTTCCAACTTGGGGTCCCCCCCCCAAGCCTGCTGTTTTTCTATCCTATTAACCCAAGCCCCATCCTCACCCATTTTAACCCCCTACACCACTGCCATATATATATATATATATATATATATATATATATATATATATTCAGTGAAAAAACATTGTTAAAGGGACGTTATGGTTCAAAGTAAAACCGAAAAACCCCTGAAATTGTCGGGTAATACTGCTGTTTTTTTGTTTACTTCACTTTCCCTGTATATGCTCTATTTGTATGTGTTATTTGTGATGTCATCTTTGATGTCCTGGGTGTTAGTTTTAGCAGTGCACGGTGGCTGCACAAGTTATGGTTGCTTATCTTACCATAACTGCCGAATTTCAGGGGTTTTTCGGTTTTACTTTGAACCATAACGCCGCTTTAACAACGTTTTTTCACTGAATTTCATAGGTTTTTAGTAGCGCAACTTAACTATAACGTCCCTTTAACAAAGTGTTTTTACTGAATTTCATAGGTTTTTAGTAGCGCAACTTAACCATAACGTCCCTTTAACAAAGTTTTTTTACTGAATTTTATAGTTTTTTAGTAGCACAACTTAACAATAATAACTTTGACTTTATGTACATATAATATGGAACATACTGAACCCTTTCTACTGAATTTGACGGTCCGCAGACATGTTTGGACAACAGTACCACCACCTAAAAACTCTGGGGAGGTATGTGTAATAGTTATATCATAACATAGGAACATTTAACAAATTCACAAAGCAGCACACATACACAGTATATGTAGTAATACTTAAAAAATGTTACCCATATATGTAACACACTAACCATTCATGTAATTACAATATGTTTTAAAATGGAATATACCAAAAGAAGATAAAGTGGCTTCCACCATAATTACCTCACAGACGCTCTACAACCAACAGCAACACCAGACATATACACTACTGATTACATATGTCACCAGACATAGTAAGTGCACTTCTTTTTACTCATATATTTATAAACTTTCTATATTAGAAAAAAAAAACATATTACTTTTTTGTTTTCTCACAGAAATGTGTAGTACTCTCGACTGGCTAGAGGAGCATATCCCACGAGAGGAAATGTTAGAAAATAGTCCACCTAATGGTACACACTTTACTATATAAACGAATTAATAAATATTATTTTGTATACATTTAACATATACATTTTTTTTATTACAGACCATACAAAAATTCCAAGCATCTCACAACAACAATCAGAGGATATCACTCTACAGCAGATTAATCAAAAAATGGACGACCTTATGCAAAATGTTATGGATTTGGAAAACTTTGTGGAAAATTATGTGAAACCCCCAACAGCACACCATTGTCCAACATGCACCTGTCCCCCCTCACCCTATCCCACGCAGTTAACCCCAAACCCTGTCTATGGACCAAAGCATTTCAATGAGCTTTCCTTCCCTTCTTCACCTGATCCCAGTTATCTAGAAATCCCTAATTCTCCTGTTTTTGTTTCCGTTTCTGCCCCACCTTCCCAGTCATAATTGTATATATATATGAAATAAAGTTACTTTTCCTATATTGTGTTGTAATTACTTTCAGTTCCTTGTGATAAAACCAATTTAGGTGTCCACGGACACCGCGGTTGTTTGGAAATGTTCGTAAAGAAACGAAAATGTGACTGTCCTGAGGACACTACATCTGTCCGTAATGTTCTCATGCAAGTTGAAAATGTTCTAAGAACACTCGTAGTGTCCTGAAATGTTCGTAAATAAACGAAAATGGAGGTGTCCTTAAGAACACTATCCCTATTCGTAGTGTTCGATAGCAAGCAGAAACTGTTCTAAGAACACTCGTGGTGTCCTGAATTGTTCGTAAATAAACGAAAATGGAGGTGTGCTTGAAACACTATGTCTGTCCGTATTGTTAGCAAACAAATTAAACTGTGCTAAGAACAAACGGCTGTCCGTAACTCTTCGTTTTACATGTGACACACTTTTAATTAGTTCAGGACCCGAACACTGTCCGCAGAACATCAACACGCATGCACAAAACAATGTCCGTACATTGGGTGTCCTGCGGACGACCGCTACCTTAGCGAACATGCTCACAAAACAATCATGTGACCGCACCCACGCTCATCTCGTGCTCTAAATGCGGACACTGTTTGTGTCCCCAACCAGTTTAAAAGTACATTTCCAAGTAATCCACAATATTTCTCATTAAAAAATTACTATACCACAAATCCCACATACTAATCCTAACTTTCCACATAGTTTTTGTGACTTTTTGAACCTTTTTTGATGTTCGATCTGTCTTGCGGACGGCACGCATGTCCGCAACCCGGCACAAGCACCCCGATATAAGACCACGCCCTAGAGCGCATTCTTATTGTGTTTCTGACTATTCCACAGAGCACACTGCATTTTGCTGCATACTTTGCAGATTTTGAGATTTCCATCTCCAAGCCTATGACATCCATGGCTCGACTATTACCACATGGTGCTACATCTGCCTCAGCACCACCCCCACCCCCTCCACCACCACCATTTCCCCAAGGGCCTGAAGAGGGGAACAGGAGTGAGGATACAGAGGAGGAAGAAGAGGATGACAAGAATGAGGTAGAGGAAATCCCTACTACCCGGCGTCGGCGTGAATCTTGGGTGTGGCGGTTGTTTACCGTTCATGAAAACGGTCCTAAGTCTCATGCGAACCGTGTCACCTGTAATGAGTGCAAAATGGTACTCAGTCGCGGGAAGCATGGTTCATATAGCTTTGGGGCCACTACCATGAAGCGACACCTGCGCTCATTCCACACTGGGACCATTCGCAAGGTTGTACCTTGCGAGAAGCGTAGTAGGTTGATTGCCTCTACTTCATCCTCCGTTCCTGATCCTGTCACCACAAGGAACACCTCTGTGGGACAGCGTCTTCCTCAAGCTGCCTCACAGGCCATACAGAATTCTGATGACCCTTACCTTTCGAGGATCACAGTTGTATATGTGTACTGTGACACAGTACTCTACAGGGGGAAGCGACTTCGGAGTGCTTTTGAGACGATCGTCTCAGAGCACCAGAAGACCTGCTCACTACCCAAATAAAACCCACTCTACATCTTCCTCTCTCAGCTCGCCCTTTCTTATACCTTTGGTTGGTGTCCCCCTCCCTTTACCCTCCTTTCCCTCCTCTCCTAGTGTGTCATGTATAAAAAAGAACAAAAACAATACAAAATAACAAAAATCAAAAAAAAAATAAGGCTCTTTTCAGAGCCGCCTTTCACAGTTAAAAAATAGAAGTGAAGATACAAAAAGCATAGCCATTTCCATTTCGTGAAAGTCCGCGGACGGTCCGCGTACAGAAAAACAATTGCATTTCTACCCTATTGAAACCAATGCATTTTTCTCTAACAAGAAGTTGTGGCTCTGAAAAGAGCCTTTGGGAGGTGTTTGAATGTAAAACATTTTAACTACGTAAAACGTACTTCAAAACGAATGCTGTATTTCTAAAAAAGGTCGCAATGCAATTTGTAAATTTCTCAGAAAAATCTGATTGCCAGCATAAGTAAGATGGACTCCATTTTTGCGAAAAATGTATGTACTACGAAACAAAATATTTTCATTGTTAAAAGAGGACATGCCAAAATCTCATAGGAAGGCACAAACAGCCTTATTAACATTACGCCTTGCTTTCTCCATTTGTGGATCACATGAGAAAGAACAAAGCCACATTTGTCTCTGCGCAATTCGTGAAAAAATTATTTTAGAGTTTGGAAACATGTCTATTATCTTCTGAAGTCCTTCTTTCATTGCAAATTGCAAAGAAATTCCAGACACATGTCCGAAACTGTTCCCTCCACAATGAATTACAATTATGTCTGGATGTTCCTCTATCTTCAAAGTTGCACAGAGAGGTAGTAAGTCCAACCACTTTATTCCACGCACTCCATGCCAGTGCACTTCCACATGTGGGAATCCAAGATCTATAGATACTCCACAGCTTTCTGCATGCACCTTCAACCAATGAATCCACGAATCTCCCAAAATCCATACAATATGTGTTTTGAAACACTCAGCCATAGCTATCTGTTCTTCTCTCTGCAAAAACAATATCTGAGAAAACCTCTCCTAGCACAACACACTCACTAAACTTTACTGACCAATCCCTTGCTTCATCCAATCTCATTTCCATACCTCCCCTCCCCAAATTCCCCGGATGTAATACGCAGTGTCCTAGAACTACCGCCATGTCCGCGAACGTATCGTAACATGTACAGCCCTTCTACCATTTCGATTTCACTCTCTGTGCCATTCCCTCATTGGATGTAGCTAAGCAATCACATGACCATCCACCAATTAAATCCAATAACTCTACATGTAACTGCATCATCATAGAGCAGCACTACAAATGTACGGTGTATCTCTCGGAGTACAAGTCTCATACCATTGACAACCACGATCTACGAGAAATACTATACAAATCTCCAATATTTCTACTTGCAGCTTGGTCCACATCCATATACATGAACAGAAAGTACAGGTATGCATATTTTCTACACAGTACATGAACACATTTTCTAACCGACTTTTACCTTCTATAATCTGAAAAATGAATGGACGATCATTGTTTCATTGTCCTAAAATGATCTGTCACTTACAAACCTTTATATAGTTGGATTTCTTCATACACACACACACATGCAAATACTATTAAACTAACATTTTTGAAATAAAATATATACACGACATATAATCAGGCAAAATAACATTCACACTCTATGATCAAATCTCAAACAATAATATTTGTACAAACACATAATTGGTTTTAATTTTTTTCGTTTATATATGTACTTACATACATTTATATAGGACAAGCAGACTATGACATTCACTCACTGTTACATGCAAAAGCAGGCTATGACACATAGCTCTCAACTCACACGCTTTTGGTGGGTGTCACCCGCCTTGTAAAGGACTGACTCACCCGCCAAGCCTCCTGCACGCCCATTCATTCCAATGGGCGTCTCACCCGCCAAAAAAAAATCAGGTGATTTCACCCGCCTTTGCGACACACATGGTTGAGAGCTATGATGACAGTGACTCACTATTACGTGGAAAAGCTTAGTTACAAGAATAATGGTATACGTTGGTAGATTATGAATTCCACAAACCATAGTAAAGATATTTTCTTTCCTACTCTTAGTCATAATATAGTTTTAATGGTTTTCAGGAAGGCGCTGAGCATTTCAATTTGAAAAAATATATGTCTAAAATGAAAACAGTGCTATATAGCAACCACATTACTAATTTCTTTCTTTTACAATTGCAGTGAAGCCCATTCTCCTGAATAGAAGCAGTCGATTTTGATTTACAAAGAACAACTAAGAAGCAAACTACTCATTTTTGCAAAAAAAGTAAGTAGATTGTTACCATAATATTTGATTTATAACTCACACTCACTGTACGGTGCATTCATGGTATTTCTGTGCCTAAAAATAGAGATTCTGCACCATTCTGACCAAAAATCCCCCCCGTCTTAAACAGTGATCTCCTGTCAGAATGGTCCTCAAATTCCTATTTCTCGGCACACAAATTACCCAACTCAGCCGCTAGACTGTAGATGTTGTAGAACAAACAACTGTTTTAATTGTATAGCTTTACCTATATTATTTATTCTTCTCCACACCACCGGCTTACTTTTTTCTGCCATCTGAACCCCAGTTTAGTAACACATTAATTGAAGAATACCCATCCCTAGTAGTTCAACTTCCCAATTCCCAATCACACACCATTACATACATATTTATCATCTTACTCAAACAATCATGCACACAACACACATGCATTGCAGAAAACCCCAACCCATACCTTCTGTATTTTTTTCAACAGACGCTAAAGAATGCCCATCAAAAAGCAACTCCGTAGAAAGGTACGCAGAAGTAGAGCAAATGAAAAGAAAAGTCTCCAACATAAACACCCATCTATAGCAGAATTTGTAAAAAACGTTGAAACACAACAGTTAATACAGTCATGTTGTGAAACAGAAGAAGTTTCTAGTGCAAAAACTTTGCCTCCTCTATCACAAAGTAAAACGACCCAAAAAACTATTAACAGAAAATCAACTATCACTACAAATAAAACGTCTTCTATAAATCTTGATATAGTACAAAGTAAGCATACCATGAAAAGCATATTAGCCAAAATGTTCCGTCACAAAGTCCTTCAAAATCTGATAAAAACAGGAGAGAAAACAGGTTCAACACTTCAAACCTATCGTAGGAAAGTAATCTTAGAAGCGTTGATAGACAGTGCAATTCTTCTCAAAAGAAACTTATTTATTGTTTTGTTAAACAGAATTAAACCACTAACAAAACTAATAACTAAATTTCAAAAAAGACTTCTCAATAAACGAAATGTGAACAGAAATAACTTCTTAAATATCTGTGGAGGTGAATGGAGTCACACTACAACCACAGAACCATACTTTAATGAAGAAGCGTACAAACAAAAGCAAACAAATACAATTGCCATACATAGCAGTGGTCGAGGTTATGAAAAAGTTAATAATACCATAATGGAACAAGAAGTACTCCTTACAAAAATATGCCCTGAAAACTTAGATTTACCCCTCCATTCGACTGAATCAGAACATCTAATTTACACATGGCCATGCACGTCAATGTGTAACATTCCCAAAAAAATGTTCAAATCTTTACGCCTATTCCTCAATCAATATGTGAAAAGCAAAGACAAAATCAAAATTAAAATACTGCAAAGTATGGATGCTTGTCCAGTACGCAAGCACACAGGACTGCAAGGACATTCGTTGGCCTGCATATCAGGAGCTACTTGCAAAACAACCTTCCATGATATCAAAAGGATATCAACACATCATGCAAGTATAAGAAATCTAGTTCATAAACGGTATTATGCAAAAAGTCCTGCTTTAGCACTAGCCAGTTTAAATAACATTTTTCTACATGGTACACCAAAAGACCTACTAGAAGAAATCGAGTATATACAGAAAAAATATTTTGGAAATGAAACCCACTTACAAGATGAATTAGCTGTCAACCAACTTCGTGACAAATCTGCACATGGCAACCTTTCACTACACACATACAAAAAAGAAATACTAAAATTTCAAAGCACTTCAGCTGAAGTACCAAACCACGTGTGTGTATGTTGCCGCAGAACGTGTTATAAAAGTAACACAAAAACCATAGACCTTTCATACAAAATAGAAGACAATGAAGATTGTAAATGGTTTGAATTAGCTCTCTACCTTATAGCAGAAAACAAATACGAAATAACTGACCCCATAATACTTTGCAGTTACTGCACTACCAAACTTGACAACAACCAAACTCCTTCACGTGCTATCTCAAATAACTTGGAATTACATCCACTACCAAAACTCCTTCAACAACTTAATTTATATGAGAGCATCATAATTCAAACAGTTCATCCATTTCAAGCAATAATACGTCTTCAACCAAAAAATGCAAAATTACCTCCCTCTGAATTAGTGAAAGGTATTCGTGGAAAAGTAGTGTATTTACCATTAGATCTAAAAGAAAATGCACACACTCTAGGAGTGCAACGTCCAATGCATCAATCTTTAATTATCTTGGTAAATGGAGTACCTACAAAAGACAAAAAAAATTGGCAACAACTGGTAGATTTACATAAAGTTAGAGAAGCCCTGCAATATCTCAAAGAGAATAATGATTATTACAAAAAAAATAATATCGAAGAAAACTTGAAAGATACAACTGAAATAATTCAAGACACACAAGAAACTGGTCAATTTGAGCTCCTAGATCCTGCTACAATAGCAAACACTTTAGACCATTATACAATTCACCCATTGCACTCTAATGACACTATAGAAGATGCACTGGAAACGAACCAAATGCGTCAAACAAAAGGATCACCAATCAGCATATGGGAAAAAAGTATAGAAGCACATGCTTTTCCTCTACTCTTTCCTACTGGCAAAGGAGGAATATACGATGATAGACCTGTTCAAATATCAGCATCAGAATATCGCTCATTACGAATGTATTCTGAAGATCCCAGATTTTGACAAAATGTGTAATACATATTCCACCTACTCTTTGAAATTGAACTAGCAACTTCATGTTACAGAGTTGCACACATATTAAAATCAGGATCACACTTTCAAAATATGACAGCCACACAATTATTACAAAAAGTTCAACAAAAAGATGAGGTTTTACAGGCAAATCTTACAAATCTATTAGCAAATATGCAAGGTACTAAAGAGTACTGGTTTTGACGCCATGGAGATGTACGTTGTATGATCAGAAACCTTGGCCCACCCACTTGGTTTGTTACATTAAGTTGCGCAGAATATGCATGGGAAGATTTACATGCTTTCCTACGCATATCAAACGAAAACAAAACAAACATAGATATGCTAACACCTGGAGAACTTTGTTCTCAGGATCCTGTTAATGTTTCTAGATATTTTCACCATCGCTTCATTGCTATGCTACATTTTATTTGTAATAAAACTGTTCCTCCCCTTGGAGAAGTGCAACACTTCTTTTGGAGAAAATAATACCAAGCCAGAGGAGCGCCACATGTCCACATGCTTTTATGGATTAAAGATGCTCCTAAATTTCGTCAGGACAGTGATGCCACTGTTTTACAGTTTATTGAAAAATATGTCACTTGTGAAATTCCGTCAGAATTCACAAATAGTGATCTTCATGCAAAAATCTTACAATTCCAAAGACACAAATGTGGCAAATATTGTCGTCGCAAATACAAAAACAAAGGGAAATACTACACCAAATGCCGATTTGGTTTCCCTAGACCAGTTATAAATACAGGTCAAGTGAACAACCTCATGTCTTCAGTTAGACATAGTGTTAAAGGTAAGTCACCTAAAAATACATATTGCATAAAAAGAAAAGAAGAAGAAAAATATATCAATGATTACAATGCAATCATTGCCCACTTGTGGAATGCAAACATAGATGTGCAGTACATTGCGGACAATTCTACTGCAGTTGCACGATATGTCATAGCATACTTAACCAAATCAGAAAAGACAGAGCTCCAAGACCTCTGGAATGACCTGTCATCAGATAAAACAATGTCTCAGAAATTATACAGCTTGGGCATAAAAATGCTGTCCCATAGAGAATGTGGAGCCTATGAAGCAGCTGATCGATTAACTGGTACTGCATTGTATGGTAAATCTGCAAATATAGTATGGCTAAGTCTTGGTCCAGCTAAATCTAGAAAAAGAGTTCTAAAATCATACTAAGATATCGAAACAATAGCCAAACATGATCCCAAAAGCCAAGACATTTTAAAAAACAATTTATTGGACACATACTACCCAAACAGGAGTACCACTTTGGAAACCATGTGTCTATACCACATAGCACAAAACTACACATACAAAAATAATATAAAACCTGATGAGCAAAACCGTAAATACAAAGTGACAAACTGTGATGGCAGCTTAGTAAAACTCACCAAACCAAATTTAATTAATCATATCAAATTGTCATTAAAGACTCCTCAACATAAAGAAATATATTACATGTCCCTGCTACAACTCTTCAAACCATGGAGAAAAGAAGAAGAAATACTAGATACCTATGACTCATATGAAGACGCTTTCAAAGCCAATGAAAGCAGTATAACTGATGTAAACTTTGCACAGTACAAAACAATGTTGCACAATGAACAGCAACACGAAGTGGAACTCCAGGCCCAACTAGATAAGGACACCCCTGACAGTAGTCAACCTTCTGTCACAGGAAGCCAAGAACCACTGGGAGAACCACTAATAACAAATGAGGCAGAATTAGCTATGATAGAAGTAGAAAACACCATGTGTCACTATGAAGATAAAGAAGACTTAACTACACTATAATCAAAACTAAACAAAGAGCAACGTAGCATTTTTCAAGAAATAACAAAAGAAATTGCACATGGTGTGCAACATGAAAACAAAGAATGCACCTGCCAAAATTACAGACCTATACTATTGTATGTCAGTGGTAAAGCTGGTTCTGGCAAAACATTCCTAATCAAAATCATCAGTAAGTTCCTTCAACAATTGACAAACAACAAACTGTCAGCTGTTGTCACTGCCCCCACAGGTTTAGCTGCCTACAACATAGGTGGTGTCACTTTCAACTGATTACTACTCCTGCAGTAGAACACCAAAACAAATCAGATTATTACAAACTTTCTGCAGAAACTGCAATGGAACTACGCAGAGTATTGAAACAAATGAAAATGCTACTAATAGATGAAGTGAGCATGGTGTCCAACCTAATGTTAGCTTTGATTCACCTCAGATTACAAGAAGTACTCAAAACAAACTATGAATAGCTCTTTGCAGGAAAACACATCATTGTTTTCGGAGATCTTCTTCAATTGACACCTGTAAAAGGTGAGCCTATTTTTAAAACATTAGGACACAAACTCTGCCGTAAAACTGTTGGCAGTATTGGAAATGTCAACCTTTGGCAACATTTCCAATACAGAGAATTAACAGAAAACATGCGCCAATCTGCAGATCTCACTTATGGCAACATCTTAAAAAGTATCAGAGTTGGTATACTTTCTAGAGAAGCAGAAGCAATATTGAAAACCCGGCACATTCATGCACTTTATGGTGATAATGCATGTGCTACAGATGTTATGGAACAATTAACCCGCAAACATGTCAATTGTATGGCCTTAATGCCAACTCTTGCAAGCTGTTTCAAATTCAATGAAATAATGTTAAGCAAATAAATGCAACCAATTATGGAAATTAGCGCCACAGACAAACTAGATGTACATGGAATGACACTACCCATGTGTGACCAAGCCACAACAAGACTAAATAGTTTAGAAAAATCAATCTCAAACACAGCAGGCTTGGAAAAGATATTAAAATTATCCTTAAATTGCAGAGTAATGCTTAAACGTAACCTTGACGTGGACCAAGGACTAGTTAATGGAGCACTGGGTACAGTTGTTGGCTTTCAAACATAGCCACGTGACAACAAAATTCAGTTTGTCAATATTCTCTTTGACAAACTTTCAGAAGTAAAAAGAATAGGACGCTCAACAGCTCGATTCCTTCTCTTCAAAGACATGTATGTACGCAGAGAACAATTTTCTCTAACTCTTGCATACGCAGTCACCATTCATAAATCACAAGGTCTTACTCTAGACAAAGCAATGATAGACATTGGTAACACAGTCTTTAAAGAAGGCATGAGCTACGTAGCACTGTCACGCCTACGTACAATTGACGGTCTATTTCTAATAAACTTTGATGCAAGTAAAGTAAACGCTGATATTCCTTGCATTTTAGAATACAATAGACTTCGTTCACTATACACCCCGCATCTACAAACATATCCTGTTCCACAAAAAGGAAAATGTTCTAAAAGAAAACTAAATCAAACAGAAATGCAACAGGATGTCACTGCAAATCCTCCAAAGAGACTAAAAGAAACTGAAACTTCATCAAGTACCACAAGCAAAAAAGAATCAATTAGGGAAAGTAAGCCAGGTACTTCTTTAAAGAAGGGAGACAAACTCCAAAAAAAGCAGTTAGATACAGAACTACCTGGACCATTTAAATTCTCAAATATAGTTGGTGTAAGTTGCTACGCAAATGTAGCAATGAATATTCTATTTCAATTACCACCAATTGTTGACAACATTTACTTTCACAGTACCGACCCATTGTGTTTGCAAATGTTAGTACTTCACAGAAATGCAGCAAACAATCCTGACAACACGTATAGTGTTTTTGGAATAAGATAACAATTGGACTACTGTGCTGGAATGGTGAAATTCACTATAAACTCACAGGAAGATCCACTAAGAATTTCTAATGTACTTACTATTAGTAATGGAAAACAAAAACATACCTATAAATGAAATCTTCCAGATTTCATACATGTGGAAACATACATGCACTCTCTGCAACAATGTGACACAAGAACAAATCCCCAATGAGCGCTTTGTCTATATATCAATACCTAATTGTGAATCTGTTCCATTTCAGCAACTTGTACAAAATGCAAACCACGGTAGATTATGTTCTACCTGCAATTCGGATAATCGCTCCACATTACTAATACAAACACATAGTAAATACGTAATACTAATGCTTCTACGTTACAATGCAGATGGTACGAAAAACAACTGCAAGCTGACTGGATTCACACATGGTCAAATATCACTTGGCAGGAAAACCTTCACAACAATAGGTATAATCTACCACGCAGGAGCCACAACCAACTCAGGGCACTACACTGCATATATAAAAATAAATGTGGATGATTTGAATGTAATGATATTACTGTTACTCTAAAGCAGAGATTACCAGCTAATCTTACAAATGCGTATTTAATGTTCTTAAAACCAAAATGTGATAACTGAACTGTACTTAAACCTTAAGTACACTTGTAGTAAAAAATATAAACTGTCACAATATTTCAAAACCTATCTAACTGCCCAAAGATTCTACAACAACTAATCAGATAAATTAATACCACTCAAATAGAGCAAAAAATAGACAGTTAGAATACGACAATTGGTATCTAACTGTCCCAAAATCTACAAATATGCAAACAGATAAATCAATACCACGAAATTATGTCAAAACATAAACAGTTAGAATACGCCTACTGGTATCTAACTGGGCCAAAATTTTACAATATCCAAACAAATAACTAATATCTTACTGCTCTCAAAAACTGAAACAATCCAATGCATTAAGCATTAGGCAGAAAGAACAAGTAAACGCGGAAAACAAACAAATAAATAAACTGTAGCATAACAGAAAAAGGTTTTTTTTTTTAATCCAACATGGATTTTTTTTCTCCCACAGACCCAATGATTTTAGCAACAAACACAGAAACTTTGCACATTGCACAGTACTCTGGTTTGTAATCTACTAAATATGAGGGTCAATAAAAAGAAGAAAATGTTAATTGTACAATGTAATAAGTCATTATAAAATACTAATACTAACATGCTATTTTCTTTTATTACAGAAATGAACAAGAAAAACATGGACTCCCGTTACTAAACCAAATAGTACGTATAACAAGATAAATACAACCATCGCAGCATATCACACCCATACAAGCTTATAACATTGTTCCTTATAAATTAGTTTTTGACCCAAAGTTAAAAGCCACTATGGGTGTGATATGCTGCAGTGGTTGTGGCCAGGGCATACACTCTTGGGTGCATGGCCAAATAGCCATGCACCCAACATTCTATACCCTGGCCACAACCACAGCAGCATATCACACCCATAGATGCAAGCATTGCAACCATTTTTATGTCCGCGGACAGAGGGAAGGTCCTAGGACACATTCAACTTGCCAGAGGACAATAAAAACAGCGTCCTCAGGACACCCCCTTTTCTTTATGTACGAACATTTCTGGACACCGCGATTGTTCTTAAAACATTTTCACCTTGCCAACGAACAATACAGACAATGTCTCCAGGACACCCCCTGCAAACATTCCAAGACCCCACGAGTGTTCTTAGAACACTTTCAAGTTGACACCGAATCCATTCTGTTTATTTACGAACATTCCAGAACAGCCGTGTTGTCCGCAGACAAATCGAACACAACAAAAGCGTCTAGCACATAAATAAAATACAACTTTGAACCTATCTCATATTCCCCCATCCTCCCCAAAGACTAATAAACACCAACACACTCTACTAAATACACATGTTGAACAAACTTTCACCGCGCTGTCCGCGGACGTCCGCAAATGCAAGATGGCGGGCGTGACAGAAAATCGGACACGCATCACGCACCGCGCCGCCCAATCAGCGAACATGCCGCATGTCCGCGGACATGACGCAAGCCGCTGGGCCAATCGCGGTGCTGTCCACGGAGCGAACAGGGAAGTCCGTCCGTGAAGCGAACACAGATATCACTAATTTTTTTGCCTTACATTTTGGTCATTTTAAAAAAAAACTACTTGACGGATTTACACAAAATTTGCAAAAGCACGCTTTCGGGACCAGGCCGCCGCTCCGGCCGCAAATTTGGTGTAAATCCGTCCAGCGGTTCGGGCTGTAGCCATGCGCACATTTTTTTCCCATTCAGTCTATGGGGAAAAAAAAAGTTTTGGGACCCCCCCTATAACTTTTCCCCCCCTGGACGAATCCTCACCAAACTTTGCAAAAAAATTCAGAGTGGGCCAAATACTTTTTTGCAAAGTTTGGTGAGGATTCGTCCAGGGGAAGCAAAGTTATAAGCCGCCCAAAAAGTGCTCTTCCTATGGAAACACCAATTTAACCATAACTACATGGCCGCTACTGCGGCCATGAAATATATATATACATATATATATATATAATTACAATTTTCATTTTTTTGGGTATTTTGGCTTTCGGTAAAACTTATCACTGTTTTATTGTGTCATCCTTCTGTGGTTTAAGAGGCAACATGCTACTTTGGAAGAACAATTCTTAGAATTGTTTACAGGCAGAAAATATTATTTTATATATTTTTTTACTTTGGATATTTATATTGCTTTTACTAGTTTTGTGTAAAAACACAAAACTAGTAAAAGCATACAATTGCATATTGCACTGAGTTTTTGTAACTGAATGTGTCATCTGTTTTCAATGTAGGAGGCAAAATAATTGTTATAAGAAACATTCAGATAATTGTTTGTGACAGGAGATTGCATTCAGATACCTTATCTGATGTTGCCAATGTGTTGTGATGGATGGGACAACAAATTAGCTGTGAAGAAGATTCTGCCGAATTGATTGGAGAGGGAGATTAAATGGAGAAACTTATTGTGCCAACTCTTTTTGATGGACATGGCAAAATAGTATTTGAATAAATACATTTCTAGACTATTTTGAGATCACAAGATTTAATTCCGTTGATGTAAATGAGTGTGCCAATATGTTGAGCGGAATGGGAGAATTAAAAAGTGTAAAGGAACATTCTTAAACTTGTTTCGTGGTAGGAGATTACAGTCAATAGCTTTTCCTGAGTATGCCAAAATGTTGTCATGGACAAGATTAAATACTAGTTATGGAGAAAGAATTGTTTGAAGACAGGTGATTACATTCAATAATTCAATGGCTGCATCTTATGATGGATGACACAAAAAACTAGTTCCAAAAAATACTTGTATGGGGAAAGTTGTTTTAGAGATTAGCTGAGTGCCCTCGCTGGCCCCTGGTGCCCCTGGCATAGGGAAGGCATGCTGGAGACCAAGCAGGAAGTCATCAAGAGACTCAGGCTGAATTTCAAAGACATCTCTTTAATTCTTCTCAGGACACAGCAAACAGCATACCACAGGAAAGTCAGCAACTCCCAAACCTCTCCTAACTTCATAGTCTTTTATACATTTTCAAAGATGTTGTGATTTAATAATTAATATAAAACATTCTGATTGACTTTGGCAACTTAAACACAACCCCTTCTTCAGTCCAAGGATGGTTACCTCGGCTGTGTCTCATGAGTTCCACAGAACAAGTCTGGACCTGTTTTATTTAGTTTAATGTAGACCAGTGGACTTTCCATGAACTGCTATGATGGAATTATAGAATTATTTCAACATGATTTTGCAAAACTCAACCATTTTGTGTTTTCAGCATTCATTTTAGAGTTTGTCTGACTTTGTCTTAGCCAAAATGGCCAACCAAATGATAAAATGACTGACCTTCTATTTTTACTAATAAAGTTCTGTTCAGGTTTAAACCTAGATTTTTGATAACTCTGATACATGTATTCTACCCAACATGCTCTTCACTTGACAAGGCTTTCTGACCCTAGAAATGTATGTTGCCCTACAATGTGCTTGTTTGGCCTTTTAAGCACTATAATTCTGATTTTCGCAATACTTACATTTATGATCAACCCGATAAGTTGTCTACATTCAGCTTAATGGGGTGGGTTCTATCTCCTATACATTCCGTTTGAGGGGGCGAGGGGTCTACCCCCCATAAATTGTTGTATTACGTACTTAGTGTGTCCATTTTATGATGTCTGAGATACAAATCCAGTTGTGGAGAAAAGTTCTACAAATTGTGTGCCGGCATGACATTTATGTTAATGAGGGTGTCAAATCGTTCTGTCAGGTAAAGCAAATGTTGTACTAGTTCCAAAGACAAATTCTTAGATGATCAGAATTTTTGTAACAGAAGAAGCGTGTTACAAGATGCAAAGAAAACAACTTGAATCGTTTGGTGGCAGGAGATTCCATTCATTGCCTGTCACTGTGGCACACACCTTTAATGATAGCTAAAACCAAACTCTAGTTTCTGAGGTGAATGCTTAGCATTTTTTGTGGGGATTACATTCAGTGGTTGTTACTATGGTGTCCATTTTTAATGGCAGATGAGACAAAAAACTAGTGGACAAACGAATTGTTTTGAGAAAGGAGATTACATTCAGTTCCTATCACTGATTCTACCAACCTTTTGAGAGCATGAGACAAAATTCTAGTCGAAGAATTGTGCTGCAGAAGTCTGAATGAGCAACACACACATCATCCTCTAGTGCCAATTAGCATTAGGGATCAGAGAATCCAAGTGTACCCCCTTGTGACATACTTGAAAGTGACACACTTAAATGTGGCATTTCTTGTCACTTAGTAGAGTGATAACAATCTTGAATGCCAACATGTTGGGGGCATCATCATATGGCAGTTGGAGGGAAAGGCATGCAGTTAGAGGTTGTTTTATAACAACATCCGATCCTGGACAACTTCAGAAAATCCCAAACAGGAAAACATTGTCTTGCAACATGTAACTCCAATTTCATAACACAGGACTAACAAGATATTGGCAAGCTTTAAACTAAATCTTAGGATGTGGATCTGGAAATAAGACTCTCCTAATTCGAGATATGCTTGCATCTTTGCCAAAATAGGATCAGCTAACTTAACATCCATGTCAGGACCCCTATATGTGACCCGCCTCCGTAAACCAGTTGTAATATATGTCTGTTCCTAATGTACACATCATGCTCCCTATCTTTGTCCTATATTGGAGTAATCTTGCTTATTTTAATGTGTTTCTACTTATCACCCTTGTTTATATGTTTGTGATGCATTCCAAGATGAAAATAATTGTTCTTACATAGTCAGTATCCCCCCATTCAATGTTATTGTTCCAATTATTCTAAGATCGCTTTGCTCTCTCCCTTTTTACTACCAATGTTCCTAGGGTTGCAATGCATTCATACTTTGAATTATAAGAATTAATTATTTTTTTTACTTACACTACTTCTCCACACCACCTTCAGCCAGTGCATCATAAAGTATATGAATAATCCAAGTCCAGGCAGCAACATTTTATTTTTAAAACACTAATAATTGAGGAGGAGTAGAACCATGCAAAAGTTACAGAGAGAGGTGGGAAAGACTCTGCTCCATTATGCACTGTGACTTTCAAACACAATGTGTATGATTTGAAAGTGCAAACCACAGTGTGTGGCAACCATACCACCCTTGCCAATGCCACCATCACCTTCACAGCAAGATGAGCACAGTAGGACATCACTTAACCCACAATGAAAATATTAAATGCCGTATTTATTTTAACCAGGAGAAAGATCAACATCATCTTGCCACCTGAATTCTGTGAAATAAAACTGTGGGCTGGGGTAATCATGGGACAAACTTGTGTATGTCATGTTTACAGTCCAATGGGCTGGGGCAGCATACACAAGACATGGAACTGTTAACAAAGAATCTAATGAACATCAGGTTGGGCCATCCTATTCTCTGTTCCTATCCTAGTAACTGTCTCTCCCACCCCCCGGTATATTATACCATCTTCCCAAAAGCCTGCTGGCTCTGCGGCTACCTCATGCAGAACATCCAACTTCTCCGATAAGAGGGACATTTTTATCTGAAAATCCCATTCGCTGAAGATTTCGGACATTAACTGAAGGGTGTTCACCAGGTATTGGAGGAACTTCATAATTACGAATTTGGAAACGCCTGGCAAGTTTGAGCCAAAAGATGCTGTCAGGGATTAAGTACTGACCGGTGTACATTCTAGAGTTGGTCACGACGTCGGCATCAGAATGCATGATTTGAAAATTCTCCAGAGGTTACAAATCAATGAATTGTGCACTATGGGCAACACAGATTGCATCATAATAGGTTGCAGACAGAGTAACTTACCATTGTTTTTAGACTTTGTCAGAACTTGAGCAATATGTATACCAATATGACAATCATACTGGACTAACTGGCTTAGATTAATTATTTTCCAATATTGTTCAGTGAAAGTTGCATTCCTTAGTTTTTTCTTGGCTGCTCTTTATTCTCCCATTGTATGGTTTTCTTTGATATATAGGATCTGTTTGCTCTGTTTTACCCATTGCAATTCTTTTTGGTTGATATATATTGTTTTGTTTTCATTTACATGCTTTTATTTATTTGCTATGTTTTGTGCTGTGTTGTCTCCTCATGAAATCGTCATTAGATCCGACCATCCCCACCAATTATAGACCTATCACTACAGTACCTTTCCTTCGCAAAATTATAGATAAAATTGGCTACAAACAAGTTTAATCTCAGCTTGAAAATAACCAACTGCTATGAGAAAGACAATTAGGTTTCCTCCCCGGACATAGCGCTGAGACAGCTTTTCTGGAACTAAAAACCAAGATGGACTTGGTTAGGGACTAGGGAAATTATGCATCCTGCTATTACTTGACCTCTCCGCAACATTCGATTTAGTTGATCACAGCAAACTCTGCCTAACTCTAGCAAATAACTTCCACTTCTCCAAGGAAGCTAACGTTTGGATTAATTCGTTCCTCTCTGACCGCACCTCCAGGGTAGCCATAGGAGACGTTTCAGCAGACCCCATCCCGGTCCTGCTGGGAGTTCGTCAAGGTTCATGCCTATCCCCAAAGCTTCACAATGCATATATGAAGATACTTTTTGCAGCTCTAGATGTAATGGGAGTAATATACACCAACTTTGCTGACGATACACAAATATTAATCCCTATCTCAGGCAACCTCCAACAGGATACCATCCTTGTGAACAAAATGTATTCCATCATCCAAAACTCGATGGCGGCAAACAGCCTCTGTTTAAACGGTGAAAAAAACCCAGAGATTCTGATAGTAGGTGCCCCAACAAGACTAGCCAAACTTCACTGACAATACACAGCCATAGCCATTGACGGCACCCCCATCCAAATCTCCAACCAAGTAAAAACTTTAGGGGTCTACCTGGATTCTAGTGTCACTATGAGTAAACATATCAGTGCCCTCTCATCATCTACAGCATACACCTCCAAACTTATTGCGTTGAGTTGACCCTTCCTTGCAAAACCAAATTGCCTGACCCTCGCCAGAGCCCTCATACTTACCAAGATTGATTACTGCAACATTCTACTACTAAGTACCTCTAACAAAAATGTAAATAAGCTGCAACAACTTCAGAACAAAGCATTAAGAGCAGCACTAGGCATAAAAAAGGGAACACATATCTCAACACAGATGAAAGGCACATTGGCTACCTATCCAAGGTAGGATTCTCCACAAAACCCTCAGTCTCACACATAAATGTGTCACAGGCAATGCACCCAACTACCTCAATAAAAGCATTAACCGTAAAATCGCTACCAGAACTCTTAGATGCAATACCAACACACTCCTACACATCCCGAGATTCAAGAACTCTAGAAAAGGCCACTCCAGTTTCCCCGCAGCAGCCCCCAGAATCTGGAACTCACTCCCAAACCATATTAGCAATGGAACCTCATTAATCAAATTTAAGAAACTCCTCAAAACCTGGCTATTTAACTAATACTAATGACTCGTCAGACACATATCAATACATCAGCTATCCACTGCCTAGCTTAGATTACTCCTGAGTTCAACTACAGTGACTGTTACATATGCTGGAAATATTCATTCTACGTGTGGCGATATGCAATTAAAGAACATTCTACACAGTAACTAAGATTTATATCCAAGTAACAAGCCTGCATCTAGACCTCCCACCTTGCAACAAAGTTATTCTCTTTCATGTTTCCATTGTTGTATCTCACACATTTTACTATTTTCATTGTACTGTACCTGTAACTAGGAAAATTAAGACCAAGTATAACTGTATAATTACGCTGTGATACCCCAGGGTTTGGGCGTACAACAAATGCAATAAATAAATAAATACATAAATAAATATGTTTCTTTTTGTAAGCGTGTGAGGCCTTTGGCCGTTTTGTGCTATTTAAAAAAATATTTAAAAAAATAAACTCACAATAACTCAACATACAGTCCTAATCAATATTTAATGGTGCTGTTATATAATATAGTGACTGAAGCAGAGGTTTCACAGTGCCACATGTCAAACAATTAACACCCATTAAAATGAACCTGCAATACACTGAGGGATACTATAATATAACACCTACCTGTTGCTAGAACAATGGATTGGGATTATATAGTGTAGCTTCTATCATTGAATATTCCTCAGGGAATGGTTATGGCTCCAAACCCAATTACTGTATTTATTTTTGGCTTTCCTTATTAATACCTTCCTCTCCACAACGTCCTCAACATCCTGCCCAATATTACTAATGTCAAGTCTCAATGTTCGTTTAGCCAACCTAATCTCTTTATCATACCTTTTATTTATTGCAGCTCTACCAGTTTGAAAAGCCATAGATGAGATAGTCATTGCAAACGTCTCAGTAAATTTTGCAATAAAATCTTCAATTGCATTTGCCATTACATCGACTAAATCCAAAATCTCCACATGGACTCTGTTAGTCCTATAGTTACACATCCTGCTCAGGTTCCGTTCACCGCACCACCCACTTTAAAGAATTCTTTCTTATTTTCTATGGGAGAAAATGTATTTATTTGTTTCAATGAAAATATGTTATGTTTATACAATTTGTTTTTTGTTTTTTTTAAATGAGTCACTTTTTTCAAACTAAGTTAATTTAAAACATACACAATCACATATTTGTTTGCATTGACGTAGCATAAACTTTGTATTCATTAATCAGTTTGTCAAGATCGTCCATTCTCTTAAAGGAAGTAAACCTAAATAGTCATCAATCTTCCTTTCATCTCTAATGTGTTTTGCATATCTACATTATTCTTCTTCAGGGGTCAGTTGAATTGTCTTCCTAAACAATTATTACAGAAGGCTATTAATTCCATTACTCACAATGTGCTGCATTCTCCTAACCACTAAGAACAACTTGTAACTTATATGTAACAGGTTTGGACGCATCTTTAATAATTGGCTGGGCAATGTCCTTCATTACAACATAGTGGTGAATGGAGATTTCAATTGCACCTGTTTGCACAATGTTGTTCCTAATGACCATGTGGTATATTTACATTTGCTAACTGTACAAGTCAAATAGTATTAGAAGAGGTGTTACTTATGTGGATTTTATGGCGGCCCGGGACCTGGAGCTGCTACTACCTCTTCACAGTTCATATCATGTAATGGATGCCTCTTGATTAACCATGTAAATTTAGCAAAATAGGTGTCAGTTAAGAATTCTCCACTCAGTTTAGCCTTTAATGCAAAAAGTGCTCATGCCCTCTAAACATTCTTTTGGCATTTGTTGTACCATGAAGTTGGGTTAATAGAGTACACTGGAATGTAGTATCCCTAAAGAAATCTACATACAATCGCACAAGCCTGGTTCAGCGAGCGAATCACGCTTCTTAAGAACATCTGTTTAGAGCAAAGAGGTGAAATGAAACAATGCGTACATGTTTGTTAAAGCCAACGGGGAAAGGTTTATGCTCTACACTTTATCGTCTCACTCACATATGTAATGCCCAGTTAAAAAAAGCAAAATGAGAAAAAAGCCCCAAAATAAGATGTCATAGCAAACAACTAAACAAGGATCCTCAGGCATATAAAATTGCCAAGGAACAAGGTCTGTCAAGTATATTGTAATTGATGTTAAGGGAGATAACTGTTGCTAGCAATCCATGAGAGACAGAAGATATAGTATTTTTTAAAGGGGACCAATGTTTCCAGCTTCTGGGGGACTCTAAATGGTACTATTCAAGCTGGCATAACTCCTAGTGATGCAATAGACAAAGCTTCATAGATTGCTTATTTTGAACAAATGTATGCTCCTCATCAGGGTACACATTATCCTCATTTTGTAACAAGAACAAACCTCTCTAAAAGATTAAGTGAGTTCCTGAGGGGTGATATTTCAAATTGTATCCACATAATAGGACTCAAGAACTCCTGGGCACAACACCTTGGCCTTGATTGCTATTAAACAGAATGTGGAGCTATAGTCAGAAATCTTAGAGATATTATTTGCTGACATCATTACAACTGATGCCCTACTGCTCTCAAGGTATCTTCCCCATATAATGCTGCTCTTTAAGAAAGGGAATAGAAGTAATCCCACAAACGATAGCATTATGGTAATATTAGATGCTTCTATCAAAATACTTGCTTACCTTCATCTCAAGGAACTTGAGTTCTGGCTTTATGAATTGAAACCCTTAAGCAAATTCCAAGTGGGATTTTATATAAGATTGGGAACCTTGTTGAATGGCACTATTTTAAGCCATTTACAGGCCTCTTACCATGGGAACATTGGAAAACAATGTATATTGTGAGCATGAACGGTCAAGAGCCTTCAATGGGGTAAATAGAGATAAGTTATGTTATACATTAATATAAAGGGTCTCCTTAGACTTATCATACTTTTACATGAGAAAGCTCAAATACAAATCCGATTGAACAGGTAGAAATCATTATCTTGTGATATGTGCACTCATGTAGGGCTTAGGCAGGGCTGCATTTTTTCTGTAGTGCTTTCTAACATTTATATAGCAGATATTATGAGTTGTTGGGAAATTTAAACTGTCGTCCTGTGAAATTGAGCTCCACATTGTTCCATTGGCTTGCATTTGCAGATGATCTATTATTGTTCGACCTGGCTCTGATAGGCCTACAATGCAAATTAAAAGTAGTCTCAGCCAGTCTTAGGAGCAAAATAACCTAAGCTCCTAAAATCATGAGTTGGACGGTAACAGACATCAAGCTTGAAAGGGTTGTGTCTATTACCTACTATTTCTAACAAAATCTCTTTAAAATATGTGAAAGAATCCTTGAGAGGGAACATTACACCTTTTTCTTCTCAATTTAAACTTGTCTAAGTAAGATCATGTACATTTTTGTTGATTCCTATCTTGAAAATCTATTCAATTCCTCTCTGAACTATTTTCCTTTCAAAATTCCTTGTAGGGCATTTTATGGAAGGAGACCCTGGAGTTCTCACTGGTCTTACCAAATAGTGTCCTGGAACATGAACAGGGATTGGTTTCTCTGGAACCTATAGTTGTTTGGAAAAAATGCCCCTTTATGCAAAAATTGTCCACCAGCTAATTCTCTCTTTGTAGACCTTAAAAGGCAGTTGAGGATCACTCAATTCCTTTGTTTGCTAAATATGTAGAGTCACAAAAAAATGTCTTGAACGAAATTGAAATTGAATTATTGCTTGTTCTACTCCGATTACTCAAAAGTATGTGTACTTAGAAAAAGGGATAATATTTCAAAATATATATATCCGTTTTTCCTTGTAGCACTTCAAGAGTATCGTATATGAGCATCAATCTCAACCATTTCCCCACTTTAGAAAATATGGGCCTGAGTTTAAGCCTTCAAAAATCATCAGAGAGAGCTTGCCAGTTTGGCAAGTTTGCCAATAAGGTAAAGAAAATCAAACATCTAGTAATCTATTGACCATCTGCTGAAAACCTGGGAAGCAGCTTTTATCAGAGATATTTTGATTTTAATTGTATACATTCACGAGCGCGTTCAATTCATTTAATCATTTATATAGCGCCTTTCACCATAAGTATGGTCCCAATGTGCAGTCAGTTGAAGTCCTCAGAGAATTGAAACCAGGAGTATGGGAAAAAGTACATGGTGTTAGCATGTGTGTGCATATAGCCATTACAAGTTATGAGGGATGGCCAACCCCTGGTTATCCACCTGTGTCTATTGTCACTTGGTTGGGTGGAGATAGGTATAATAAGGGGGGTGGAGGAGGATAGTCATTATTTGTGTAGCTACAGGTCGAATTTTTTGTAATAAAAGGTAGCTGCATTCTTATGGCAGAGATGTGCACCGCCTTATTAGAGTTATCTGTGAAAGTAGATGTGTGTGGAAATGAGGCCACGCCTTTGGCTAGGACCCGATGGTGCGGAGTGCGATGGGAATAAATATGTTAGAATACAATAAACATTGCCCACCCCTTAGACTCCATCTAAGTTGAAAACACTGCCCACTCTCAGTATCAATCTAAGTGCAATATATTGCTCACCCTCAGTGTACATCTAAGTCTGATACACCACCCACTCTCAAGTCCGTCCAACTGCAATACATAACATTACCCCCATTAAACAGTTTTGGTGCAGAGAGAACGCCCGCACTCAAAATGTACTAATGAGTCTAACATCGCCCAACCATAAACAATTACCATGCCAACAAAGGTAATGCTACCAAACAATGGTGATTCCATAACATTGGGGGTGCTGATCCTGCAGAACTGATGTACACAAACATGCCATTAGTGTGATTGACTGCACTTCTTTCCCACTCAACAATTCCAACCTAATGAACCAGTAATGAGTAGCTCATCAGTAAAGACATGTTCTGTCAACTGAGCGAACACATGACCTTGAAAACATTTACCAAGATTGGAAATATAAAAGTGATCCTTTTCAAAAGGCAGATTTGAGCAGTTTGAAAACTTTATAAATATTCATGAGCATGGAATCGACATAATAATGCCCTGCATCTGGTCTTTTATCAACGCTCTCAATGTTAAAGGCAGGTGAACACAACGGGATAATATTGTAATACTTTATTGCCAGAGTCATTTGCCGAGATGATTGCTAAAATATAATAAAAAAAAAATAATGATATGAATATCATTCAGGTTGCATATCATTGCCAGACTTGATTTATTTTTCATCATCAGAAAGAATATTGCAGCTGACAGATTGTTTTGCTAGACAGTCCGGGTGGGGAATTTGTTAACCAGCACAGTGAAACTCAGAATAACATTTTACCCAAAACAGAATTAGGTTTCAATATGTGTTACCACTATTGCGTTTCAAGAAATGTCATTTGGTATTTCTTGGCTTGAGGGATGGTGGACCGAAGAAGGGACGAAAGGAAGTATGGGTGGAGATTGAGTGGAGGGATGATGAATACAGGGTGGATGGTTGGTGGAAGGGGAGGAATCAGGCAGGGGAGGATGGATGAAAGGAGGGAGACTAGGAAGAGATGTAGGAATTATGGAGGAAGGAAGGATGGATGAATGGATGGATGCCTGAATGAATGGATAGACGGACGGACAGACGGACGGACAGAAAGAAAGACACGTGGGTGTTCCAAAGTATGGACACACACTTTTTTGCAGATGGATGGTTGGTTGGATTCAAAGAAGGAGAGAACCAATTCAGAGTGCAAGACTGCATTGTTCAGTGTTCAGGTCAGGGGGCTTTAAAAATAGATACAATACTAAAGGGTAAGAAGGCAGGGCTTCCCCAGAGATATAAACCATTGTAATATGTTTTGTTTCTAGTAATGAACAGATTGTTATCTCACTGTGAAAACTTTGTTTCTTGTAGGCAGGCGATTTATTTTGAGCAGCATTTACAATCTGATGCCTTCGGCTAGAGAGGATATCTATCCGCTTCAATGTGGCCTGAAACTTAGTGTCTGTATATGGTTTCTGGAAAGTGGAATGATTATGGCAAGTTCTAGATTGTTAGAGACAACACCACTACTTAAACATGTTTATGAGTTAAGACATGAGGGAAGCGACCACCTGGCAGCCTAACCTGTTCATTCGAGTATTTGAGTTAATGTAGATGGTTGAAAAAGTTAATTTAAGGTTCTTTCGTCTTCAGAACTTTGGGTCATGTGGTTGGCGTAAATGCTCTGATGGTGACAGGAACATGGGTTTTTGCAAGGATCACTGTGAGAAGTGGGGGAGCAAAGTAGTGGAGCAGTCTGCTGTTCAACAGTACTCTTTGCTCATACGTTTATTTTGGATGCTGTGTTTCTCTCTCTTTGCTCTGCTAGGACTTTTCCTAATCTTCTGCAGTTAAAAAGATCAGCGGCGCACACAGTGCGTGTGTGAAGTAGAGGAGCAAAGTGGTGGAGCAGTCTGCAGTCCACAGTATGTTGTGTGCAGAGCACAGTGGCCTTGTTAGGTCAATTTTTCTTTCAACTACTACTGGTGATTAAGTAGTCATTTTCACTTTGATGCCATAAAATGTAAGACGTAAAAACAGAAAATCAAGCCTTTCATATCTTCTGTCAAAGTCTTGGCCTTCTCTCGGCAACTATCCTAGCTACCCTGAATTGTGTCCTGCATGCTGCAGGATGACTCGTCAGAGGACTCTGCAAGTTCGACATCACCACGACCCTCATCAAACTGCACTGGCTCTCACTGCAAACCCATATCATCTTCAAATCCTGCTGCATCATCTACCATGCTGTCATCCTGAAGTCCCCAAGATACCTCACTGAGAAACTCAGCATCTCCGGAGGCCTACGATCCACCAGTAGTAAGGGCATGTGCAGACTTGAACTGCATTGATGCAGGAAGGAAATAAACAGGAGACAGGCCTTCTCTGTCTACGCCCCAAGACTATGGAACCTCCTCCCCATCAACATCAGACTCACTTCAACAGTTCAGGGAGTAGATGAAGATCCTCCTCATCAAGGAATTTTTCCTCCCTAACACCCAGGTCCATACACCATACACTCCGCACCATACATGAGACTGGGTGATCTGATCTCCACTGTTTCCTCAACATGTTACTTGTAGACCCATTTCTTAAAATTGCCCTAGCTCCCCTGTTGGTAGATCCCTGCTCCATTGTTTCCCTGCTCCATGACCATGTTGTTCCCACTATGATGGTAAAGCCCTCTGTTGCTTCCTGAAGCTGGGTTTGTGCTCAATATATATCCTAACAATAACAATAATAATGATAATAATAATAATAATAATACAAGTAAAATACGCATGACAAAACAAATATAATCAATAGATAAGCTTGTCAGTGTATCACATCCAAACTCGAAAATTACAGTCCAAGTTAACCAAAATGGTAAAATGGTAGTTTTTAACATGCCTGCTGAAAAGATAACCACCCCAAACAATCAAACATCACCTAATTGTGAATAGCAAAAGATGCTGCCGTATTCAGCGTCATTACAGAAACTGGGAGAATGTTGGAAACACTTGCTGAGACCATAATTGGGACTTATGATAACAAAATGCATAATCTTAGTGCAACAATGAATTTGATGAGGCCTACCTCGCGGCTTATTAGGGTTGCAGTATCTGCCCAAGCATGAAAATGCAACTCTAATGAAAACAAATATTATGGAGACAACGTACATACCAGCACAACTTCTGCCACTTAAATCTTTAATCAAGATCAACTAAGAAATACGTGTAACACAAAGGGAACAATACAGCCCAATAATTACAATTGAAGATTCTATAATGAATTTAATTGAAACCATTGTAATTAATAATAATAACAACAAAAAGTAGTTCCGACTAATGATATGATATGATATGGCATTTATAACACACCTATACACAAGTGTTTCTAGGTGCGACAAGATAAGGAGCGGGAAACAGAGGTAGGGCAATACAACAATTTTGCTAGGTCTCATTCCATTCAGATCGTGCAAGTGCAGGGAAGTGGATAGGGAGAAGTGCCAAGTGGTGCGCGGGGTGGGAGAAGAGGTGCAGGTGATCAAAGTGCTGCCAGCTGATGGCTAAGTGCAGGTAATAGAAAGTGCAGAAAGAAGGGACTGTTGGGTAAGAGATACAGACCTGAAGTGCAGTATGAGGTGCAACTGGACATGCAGGGACCTGGGCTCAAGTTCAGAGGGTGGCCAGGAGACCAGTCCATGGACTGGGTCATCAGCAAGGGAGTGGAAGAGAGAAAGCAAAAGCGAAGAGGAATGTCTTGAGTTGCTTTCGAAGCCACAGGTGGTACTTCTCAAGTTTGAGAAAGGCACAGAGGCCTTTCCAGAGGGATGCTCCAGCGAAGAAAGAGATCAGCCTAGAGAGGACCAGATCTCTGGAGACAGCGAGCTTCTGGGAGAAAGTGAGGAAAGGAAGAATACCTCTGAGGAGGTGCAGCTGATAGTGTGACTTCTTAGAGACATCGGAAATGTGAGGAGTGAATGCAAGGGAGGAGTCGAAGATGATCCCAAGGTTCTTAGCATCACAGGTAGGAGTAGGAAGAAAGCCAAGAGTGGGTGGCTAGAGAGAGAGAGGAGGGAGCTTTTGTTCCAATGAGCAGGATCTCAGTCTTACTGGCATCAAGGCCGATATCATTGGTGGCACACCACTCCTGGATTACGGAGAGACAGTCTGGAATGAGAGAAGGAGTAGAGGTGGCTGAAAGAGAGCTGGGTGTCATCCGCATAACATTGAAAGTTGGAGCAGTGAGCAGCGATGCGGTGGGCAAGAGGTACCAGGTATTGGTTAAACAACTAGGGAGAGAGGTTAGACCCTGGGGTACACCACAGGTAGAGAGATAGAGGAGGGGAAGGACCCCAGATGGACCTGGGAAGTTTGATCAGTGAGAAAGGAGGTCACCCAGGCCAGGGCCTGATCAGCAATACCCAGGTTATCATGGAGGTGATTGAGCAGGATGGTACAGTTGACTGTTTAAGAAGCAGAAGAAAGATTGAGGAGAAAAAGGACAGAAGCATGTTTAGAATCAAGGTTTGTGGATGTTCAGGAGAGCAGTTTCTGTGCTTCTGGCTGCCCTGAAGCCAGACTGGTGGTCACAGAGACAACCAACAGATTAAGTGTGAAGATTAAGCTGGGAGATGGCCAGCATTTCCAAAGACAATCCAAAGACAATCATCAAACAATCACAGTTAGATCTGATGTAATAATGAATATTAGCATAATACAATATGATGAAAATAGTGCAAGCATTGCAAGGTTTATATGAAGTTCATTCTGAAGCTGCAACATGAGTTTTAGCCCTGTTCTAATAGACCTATGTGCAGACATATGATCGAAATTATAAGAAACATAGGGCTCAATGGGAATGGGGATGGAAGTAACAACAGGCAGATTACAACTGGCCCGTTGTTACCTCTTTCTTCCCCTCGCGGAACCCGGAAAGCATGCCCGGTTTTAGCAGGCGTCGATCCAGGTCCCGCGATGGGAAGCTTATAATCGGCGCACCAATAATGAAGGTACCGGACTGGCCCCCTTCATTACGAGAGCGCCAGGGTCGTAATGAGGCCCATTGTCTACAATGTGCATTACTAACTGGATGCAAAATATAACAAAATCGTTTTTCCCTATTGATAAAACACTAAAATGGTCCCGAGTAAAGACAACAAAACAACACAATTTATGACACCATCATTGAACGGGAACATTGTAAATTAAGGTGAATATTCAGTATCTAATTAAGAATAAGGAGTTAAGTGAAAGTGAAGAGAATGAGACTTTTACAAATATAAGAACAAGATACCAAAATCACTTAAAAGACATCAGTGATCTATACAAAATAAACACTGGCAACTAATGATCAGGTACTCGCAACTAATGACATGAAAACATGTTGGTACATAGTTAACAAAAAGGTTAATAACAACAAGATAAATCAGGTACACTCCATCAAAGAAAATGCTTGATGCCATTTTCTGACACATTTCTTTTTTTTGTGACAAAAACAGCAAAGAATGTAAGTATGTTCCATTTGTTAATACTGGTTTTGACATCACAAAATATGATGAAGAGTATGTACAATCTCTGCTGCTTAGAATCAAACATTCTAACACTCCAGGCCCTGATGGTTTGTCAGTTGCTGTCATTAGACAAAACCCAGACTTGTGGTGTCATATTTTCTCTTTCCGTCGCTATGGAAAAGATCTACTCCTATTCCTGTACATAAAAAGGGTAGTTTGGAAAATCCTTTAAATTACTGATTATTTGCCCTAATGGATGTTTCGAGAAAGGTTTTGCTACAATAATGCACACATTGTATAATCGGGCATTAAAAAATAAATCACTTAGCACTTTCCAAACTGGCTATAGAAAAGCCTGCTAAATAGAGCACAATTTTATTTCAAATTAATTTTCAACTACGGCAAAGATAGATTTTGGAACTCCATTATAAGTTGCGTACACTGATAAAAGCGCAGCCTTTGATAACGTCAACAGAAGTAAGCTTTTCAGCCTGATTCATGGAATTATTTGCGTGAAAAACGCAGATTTGCACGACCTTTCTGCCCGAAAATCCCTGTTTGAAGTATGGGGATTTTCGGCCAGAAAGGCGCGCAAATCTGCGTTTTTCACGCAAATAATTCCATGAATCAGGCAGTTAGTGTCAACTGCATAAATGTAACATTCCAACAGGGCTCTTGAATATAACCCAACTCTTCTATACTCAAACATCAGTAGAAAATGAACAGATAGTAATGGTAGCATGTCACAGCAGATTGCCACAGATACAGGATTGAAGCAGGATTTTGCCTTGATACCTCTTCTTTTCAACTTGTAAATTGCAGATGTGCCATTAGATTTAAAAGACACACATTCATCCCCACCCAAGACTGGGGGCCTCATTACGACAATTGCGGAATGGGTTAACGGACGCCGCTAATGGTGGTGGCGCTGTTAAACCCATTCCGTAATATTACGAGTCCCCCTCGCGGGACCCGCTCTGGGACCAGGGAGCTAACAATGGACCGGTCTTAATCAGCCCATTGTTAGCTCCCGCACCCATTGCCAGGTTCCCTGTAGGAGGAATTACCGGCTCTCCGAACTTGGAATGGCCCGGTAATTCCCCATTCAGGGAACCCGGACACGGTTTTGGCGGCAGCCATGTCCTTATTAAGGGCATGGCTGCCTCCAAAGTCGTAATGAGGCCCATAGTCAATATATCCCATGGACTGGATATGCTGACAGCAATATTTTGCTAGATCACCCCTCTCCCCCCACCATAGGGGTTAGTCGTGCCTCACAGTGTCAGAATACTTTTATTCCAATAGTTTATCTATTCACATCGCAAAAACTAAGATCATGTGTTTCTGTAATAAACCGATACAAATAACTTGGACGTTGGATGACTTTGTTGATCCTTCCAGATTTATCTGGAGGTGTTGATCACAAGCAAAAGTAGTGAGAATAAAGAGAGGTGCCTCACCAAAGAAATGAGTGCAATAGGGATGATTATCGGCCACTGTAGTTACAGCATTAAAGGACTGTTTACAATATATATTCACAAAATATTGTACCCAGTATAGTATGTGGAATGGAAGCCAATATGTATTTAGATAAAATTTAGCTTAATAGGACTTGAGGCAAAAATGTGTTGTGTCATTTTAGGCCTTCCTAGATCGATTGCCTTACACAGTGTACGCCTTGAAGTACGAATTACATCATTAGGAGCCAAAGCATTGGAACGCAGACTGATTTTTATAGTAAACAAAAAAAAATACATTTCTTGATAATTCAAGCATTCAAATTCAAGAGGTCCATCATCTTAACTGAATTAATTAAAGGTTTTTAGAATCCCTCAAACTGATTGATCTTGAAATAGATTGGGATCATGATTTTGAATTAATAAAAAAAACAAGTGTTTGTTAAAATCAGGGAATGGGATTATGGGAAAAGTGTGCTGTGTATTGAGAAATTGAAAAACGTACTAGAAAAGATTAATTAATCTTTTTTAATTGTAAGTTTAATACCAAGACCAGTCTATACAGCAGCACTGGGATTCAAAAATGCGTTACTCTGAAGCCCTGTTTCCAAGACAAACGTGTTGCTTCTGAACTGTCCTCCTTTAGCTCTAACCTATCTCTTTCCAATCTCTTTAACATATGTATTTTTAAAGCCACAGAAATATCTTACCTTTCCATTGCTCTCTGGTGTTGCACATTTGTATTGCTTTGCATTAATGTGTTACAATGTTTAACAGTATTTAGTATAAAGGTACTCTGGCAAAGTCTACTTAAAGAGAATCAAGCAATGTGTTAAACAGAATGTTCTATTTGCAATTTCACTGCACTTTCAATGGTTCCATGTAATAATTTCACTGTGAACAAGTCGTCAGGTTCTAGCAACATTTTTCTGGCTACCAACTTTTTTTCCACACATTTTCTAGGAGTGGTATCATTATATATGATTATCTCCAATCCTAGACTCTTTGGGGAATGTTTTTGATAGCTGGAAGGTGCATCCATTTTTTTTTTAAATATATTTTATCAGTTTCATAACATAAGATAACAAAAACTGGCATCAGTGATAATAGGTCAATCATATCAAAAGGTAAAGTCCCCAACTCCCCTCCACCCATCCCTCCCCTCCCCTGTCCATCATGAGTCCATGCCCAGGCCTGGGTCGCCTTCTCCGATTATCTCACCCTCCTGCGACTCTGGGTGGAGCAGGGGTACTGTTAAGGCCACCCAGCAGTGTAGCTCCTCACTAGAATCAAGTCTCTGCACTTGGATCACCGTCTCCCATGCTGCGGTTTCGGCTGTGATCCACTTCGCAAGATCTCCCTTCCATAGGGGCATAAGCGGGCTTCTGGGGCTTTTCCACCCCATGGCTATATGCCTTTTGGCCGTTATATATATAAGGTCTCTGAGCTTATTGAGGGGTTTGTTCTCCCTGCTGCGCCTATACCCGCCCAGGATACATGCCGAGGGTTCGTCCACTTCAATGTCAATGTCTGCCCCAGCCACTCTTTCCTTCACTTGAGTCCAGAATTCTCTGATCACTGGGCATCCCCAGAACATGTGGGTCATACCAACCTTGAGCTCATTGCATTTGGTACATGATTGGGTGCCTGCACCGGTAAATCTTGAAATAGCTTCCGGGGTGAGGTACGCTCTGTTCATGACATATAGTTGGATGAGCTGTAAGCGGGCGTTTCGGGAGATTTTTTTGTGGTAGTGGGTTATATCGCTCCAGGCTTTTTCTTCAAAAACCAGGTTTAATTCGGTCTCCCATTTATCCCGGCATTTGAGGTCATCTTTGGTGGAGGCCCATAGTAGGGCCTCCGAGATACGTGAGGTTTCGTGGCTCCCCTCAGCAGCGTTCAGTATCGTTTCGATACATTTGTTTTCATCAATCTGGTCGATAGCGACAGGCCATCTGCTGTTCAAGGCCTGTATGACCGCTCTGTGCTACAGAAATTGCCCGGCCGGGAGGCCCGTGGCATCGCAGAGGTCTGGGACGGCCAAAACCGCCTGTTCTTTGATTAGGTCCCCCAGTGTGGCCACCCCGAAGGGCTCCCATTGTGTACGCATCTCAAGTTGCCCCCAGGAATGATTGGACATGAGTGCTGCAATGGGGATCTGTGGGGAATACGGATCCTCAGACCCGACCAGTTTGCAGGCCCTTTTCCAGAGTCGGATCCCCAGCTTAACGAGGTAAGGGCAATGTTCGAGGGCACTCTTCCTGGTCCACAGCAAATCCCTAAGTAATAGCTGGGGCAGGGCCGGCTGGAGGAGGCGAGTGTCTGTTGTGCTTTCGTCGGCCATCCATCGCACAATGTGTCTTAACTGGCTAGCCAGGAAATAGAGTTCAAAATTGGGGATCTTCAGCCCACCCCTCTCGTATGGTCTCTGGAGAGTCTCCAATGCCACCCTGTGCCTGCCTCCCTGCCAGAGGAAGCCCCTACAGAGTTTGTTGAGGTCTTTAAAGAACGCAGGGGGATGTAGAAGGGAATGTTAGTGAAGTTATGCAATAGGCGGGGCAGGGCGACCATCTACCGGCCACTGAAAGCGGGAGCCGCCCCCAAAACTCCATGGATTTTACGAGAGAGTCTTTGGCCCTTACGGTGTTAACAATATGTTCCGTGCCGGGGTTTCGATGTATAGTTTTCCCCAAATATTTGAACGATGTTGCCTGCCATTCGAGATCTAGGGGAAGGAGAGATCCGTAATAATCACTGTGTAGTGCAGCTAGGGGGTAGAGGCAAGATTTACTCTTATTAATCTAGATCCTGGTGTGCTTATGAAAGCTGTCCAGGGTTTCAAGAATGTAGGGTAGGAGGTGTTCAGCGTCCTGTAAATACAAGAGGGTGTCATCCGCGTACATAGAGACGAGGTGAGTCGTCCCATCTATGTTAATGCCCCCATCTCCATATTCCTGTCTTGGGTAGGCTGCTACAGGCTCAGTGGCAATGATGTACAACATGGGGGATAAGGGGCAGCCCTGACGGGTGCCTCTGTGTAGGGGCCATTTCGCAGAAAAGGTTCTATTGGTTCGTACCCTTGCAGTGGGGTTGGCATAAACCAGCTGGGTCCATTTCAGAAATACAGGCCTATTCCCATCTTTGCCATGGTAGCGTATAGCCATTCCCACCTCACGGAATCAAAAGCTTTGGTGACATCCAGTGACGCCACCGCAAGTTTCTGTGGTCTTCATCGGTACTATAAATGACGTGATGTAACCTACGCAGGTTCTCAGTGATGGATCGTCCGGGGTCATATCCGGTTTGGTCTTGGTGAATCAACAGTGGGATCACTCTGCGTAGTCTGTTAGCGAGCAGTGCTATGAGGATCTTGCAGTCTACTTTTAGCATAGAGAGGGGCCTGTATGAGGCACAATCTGTCCTGTCCTTCCCAGGTTTGAGTAGGGGTATTATCACGGCCTCGCTCAGGGAATCCGGGAGGGCGCCACACTCGAAGGCCTCATTACATTATAGACCTGAGCTAATATAGGGGCGAGTGTTTACTCATAGGTTTTATGGAACTCCCCGGGGAGGCCATCCGAGCCCGGGGTTTTCCCAGCTGGTAGCGATCTGATTACCACCTTGACCTCGTCGGGAGTGATGGGCTCGTCAAGGGTCTCAGCCATAAGTGAGTCCAGTTTGGGCAAGTCTATGACGTCGAGGGCGTCTTCGATCCCCGTGTCAGAGGGGGGGGTCTCAGAGTACAAGTCGCGATAGTAGCTAGAGAAAACCAAATTAATTTCCTGTTGGGTATGCACTGTAGTGCCGTCTGGTGTGAGTATGTGGCAAATGGGTGGCCTGGGGGTTTCCCTTTTGTAAAGCCAGGCTAAGAGTTTCCCGGGTTTGTCCCCCAGGGCATGGACTCTTTCCGTGTGTTTGGCGTAGCTTAGTTTACCTAGGGCTTCCCAGTACTTTAGGCAGGTTTGTCTAAGTTCGGTAATTTTAAGTAAATGATCAGGGGATGGGTCAGCCCTGCCCTCGAGGGCACACAGGTCTCTCTCGGCATGTTCCAACGGGGTTGTGGTGGATCTCTGGGAACCCCCAACTGCTGCGATCATCTCACCCCTCATGACCACCTTATATGCTTCCCAGGCGGTGCTCATGTATTTAACACTATGTAGGTTGTTCTGCCAATATTCTTCAGTACCGTCTCTTATGCGCTCTCTGAATGCTGTATCAAGTAGGGCTTCGGCTCTCAATCTCCACGTGGGAATGGGGGGTCTTGGGGGGAACACCTCCCAGGTGGCTAACAGGGGAGAGTGGTCGGACAGCACCCTCGGCAAATAGTGCACGCCAACAAACGCAGACTGTTGTATCTGGCTGAGAAAAACATAATCTAGCCTGGTATGCACGGCATGTGGTGGGGAGTAGAAGGAGTACTCGCGTTGCTCCAGGTGCTGGTCCCTCCAAATATCACTGAGTTGCAACTGTTGGACTAGTTTAGAAAGTATTTTGGCCGGGGGGGAGGGACGATCTTGTTTGTTGTCGGATCTATCCAGTAGAGGGTCATGGGTGCAGTTATGGTCGCCACCCCATATCATAATTCTGTCCATATATGGGGTGAGCCGTGTATAGAGGGAGTGGAAGAAGATAGTTGCGTCGTGGTTGGGTGCGTAAGTGCTAACTAGGCATAGCTCTTTGCCCTCTATAGAGCCACAAACCACAACCATCCTCCCCTCGTTGTCCGATAGGAATGTGCATCATTAATACATTTTTTTTAAAAAGTCGCCAACCGGATACTTTTTTTACCTGATACCGACTATTTAAATCTGAGAAAACCCTATCAAATGTATTTCCAAAAGAATGACAATCTAATGAGGAGTGCCCCGAAAGGAATATGAAAAGGAGTGAAAGAGGAGCTGGTGATATCACGAAAGACGAGCGTGACGCACAGACGAGACTGGCTAAAGAAGAGAATTATGGACTTTATAGAATCTAATGACGAAATTAAGAATCAAGTGAACTTTCATATGCGAAAAGAAGATTGCATGTGTGAGAAGCACGGCAGAAAATGCAAGCCGTTCAATAACTGCACAGATGCTTTCATGCAAGTAGATCAAGTAATCTTAGACGCTGGCCATAAGTAGTGAATAGACTGCTGATGGAGCCGCCATCGTATAGAAGCTGGATATTGGTGTCACAAATTCAGTTAGCCCAGACCCATAGAGAGAAAGGCTGCAAGCTGTGTCGCAGCAAGAATTATCTGTGATCGTAGAACAGTCTGGAAGGGCTGTCCGGCCTGGTGTCAAGGCTGAAGCAGCCAAGACTGGTTACCTATTCTTCTGTCATCCCTTGTTAAGGTGCAACGAAAGAACAACATGGGCCTTATTATAACTATTGCGGAATGGGTTTAACAGCGCCGCTAATGGTGCTGGCGTCGTTAAACCCATTCTGCAATATTACAAGGTTCCCTCGCGGGACCCGATCAGGACGTCTGGTTTTTCTGGACGTCCATAGCGGCTCCCGCGAGGGGACCAGGGAGCTAACAATGTGCCCATTACAATGGGCCCGTTGTTAGCTCTCTCCCCATTCCCATTGAGCCCTATGGGGGCTCGAATGGAAATGGGGAAGGACCGGGCCCGGGTTCCCTGAAGGAGGAAATACCGGTCCCTCCATACTCGGAATGGCCCGGTATTTCCCCATTCAGGGAACCCGGACCTGGACACGGTTTTGGAGGCAGCCATGCCCACCTAATGAGGCCCCATGAGTGCCAAGTTTTATTCATCTAAGGCAGTTAAATGCTGCAAAATGACCTAATTGTCGTCTCGTGTCACATGAGCCAAGGATCGAAATAGAGTTGGGGAGGAGTTCTAGAATGACAATAGTGTGTGCTTTCACTGCCTTATATTCCCAGAGACAAGTATACTTTGCAAAGCCAAGTTCAAAGACAATCTTCATGGCAGAAGTCTTGGGTGATGAGAAATGTTAGGTTAATTGGGTTGGGAGGTACAGTCAAGTCCACCCACTGGCACCTGGGGTTTGAGCTTACATGCTGCTAAGTGAGCGGAATGTTCCAGACATGGCACAAACGTGCCAACCAATGGTAGAGAGCCATATAATGAAGGACCTTATAGTTTGAGACCCAATGGTATACTGTGTACCTAATAGTGATGAAGATGACTTGCAGTAGAGGTGGGCAAAAAGTTGTCCACCTGACAGTAAATATCCAATCACAACCCAACCCCTTATGTAATGTATACTTAAATGCCCCCCTTGATCCTATCACAATCCCTCATAGGTTTTTCTTATTTACTACGTAGTATGATGTCATGTATGATGAATTTTTACTATATAAATGTAATTATTTGTAAGATGCTCTAAGAGCTTCAGCGAATGTCTGTTGATGTCAATTGTAATTCCTTGTTTTAGATAATTGTTAATAAAACAGAAACCTTTGCCATCTTTCAAATTGGTTTGATTATTTAGTTTTGGAGTTATTCTGCTTCCCATCCACAGCATAGATGCTACTCAAAAGGCCTTACGCTGGTGGCGGCGAATACTGAAGGATGTTAATTAGCAGGCCTCAGGGTAGGCCTGGGTGCAGGAAGTCACAATGGAGACCAGACGCCAACACCTCTTTGTAATGCAATGTGTGAACTTGGTACTAACACCCCTCCTTGTTATGAAAAGGCAGTGAATGTCCTGTCTGGAACCACTCCTTTCAGAGAAGGGAAGTATGTGAATTGTAGGAGATGAAAGTCTGCCTGCAACTCCCTACTTTCTATGGAGGCCCATGTTGTGATCAAGCGCTGCATAGGGCTCAGCTAATTAGGGAGATATGTTGATGTACAGCAGACAAGAAGATCGGTGTGACTTTGAAGTATATGTTGTCATCCTTCCCCTGTCTGTTGCCAAGTGCTCTGATTCTGACCTGAAGCATCACTGAAGATTGTTGGTGGAAACCCAGGATTGGCTCACTTAAGTTAGGCTTGGCCTACACCAACCCCTGGGCCCGCTTTCACTTTAAAAGAGGGCTGAGCCCCTCACTGATCAGATCATCTAAAGACTAAGCAAGGAGTAAGAAGAAGGACTCATTTGAACCCGAGCTGAATGTTCAGTCTACCTTACAACTTCCACCAATGAAGGAAGGCCAAGAGTTTCAAGAGGGAAGCAACATCTCTCCCCTAAACATCTTCCAGGGAACAGAGGGAGATACCAGAGTCAGAGGACCCATCCAGCAGCTCCAGAACTGGTACCCAGCCAGCACACAGTGTGTCCTGCTAGGCTCTTACAGCAAGCTTGCGAGGTGGGAAGTGCCAGAGAGTCTCTGGACAAAGGACAAGGTTGTGGCCTGCTAACACCCTCTTGAGCATTGGGCCATCCACCTTGAAATAACACGAGCACTGCGAAGAAACTAGGAGGAGTACCAATCAAGCATCATCCACCGTCCATCTTTTTAAGGACAATTCTGAGACAGTCGAGTCCTCAAACCGCATCTGGCAGCACCACTGACTGTTGTCATGCTGCAGTCACCAGAGCCATCCGGGACGCTTCGACCAGCATTCCAGATCTGCCTAACAGCACAGAAAGAACGATTCTTCACCCTGTGCCACTGCACTGGACAGCCTGCAGACATCTGTCCAGCCTTGCTTGCTGAACTGCATGCCGCCTTGTAGCCGCAGCTGTCTCCCACAATCAACTTTGTCTCAAAGACTGCGAAGCGCCCTGGAACTGACTCAATACAGTCGAGCAGCAAGAACTTCTTCAGCACCATGTACATTGTGGTTCTGCCCCCCTGGTCCTTCTCCGAAGGCCCCTAAAGACAGTTACGACCCTTTGCCCCTGTGGTGCTGAAACCAGTTAAACTTGAACAGTAAGACTGATTGCTTTACCAACTACCATCCTGTCAGTATCCAGAGTGCATCCCTTTCCTTCCTGAACTGTCTGTTCTCTGTGTTCCTTTACAGTGTGGGTTGTAGTGTGCTAGAAATGGCTGTTGTAGGAATAATAAAGTAAAATTGTGTATATAACCTTGACTGGAGAATCCCTTTTATCATTGGGTAATAATTGTATTTTCGCGCTGTGTTGCAACTAACCAACGATCCACGACCTTGCAGAGATAAGCCTGCCGATCCGTCCACGTTATCAAAATTGGGCAAGGAGGTCTTATCATTCACTTGTATTCCAATCTGTTCAGATTCCTTCTGGTGTACTAGAGGTGTGAGGTTGATTGATGGTTTAGAAACCGATATTCATCCCTGGACTACTGGTGCCCCGAAAGGTGATTCGTCACAGGGGCAGCAGCCAGGGATGAAAGCAATGGAGAATAGCATTTGACAACAGCACCATAAAATCGACAGGGGGAATACATTCCCCACTGCCAATGATCCCAGTATTGACCAGCTGTGACCACAGCCTTCTCCAGTGGTGGCGAAGATGCAGGTTCTAGCACCAACCTCCTCCCTGGGTCATTTCTCCTCAGGCCACGTTGTTCGACACAGTGTACATAGCGACAGGAAATCACTGCCCCACAAAGCCATTAGAAGCAGTGCCATGGCACCAGTGAATGTGAGACACATCAGGACAACGTTGCTGGTACCACTTCAGAAAAAACTGGGTGGAGTCTGACCAACTGGCTGATCATGCATAAAGGCACATTCTGCTTGCATTGGCTTGTGACTCTCAGCCAGCTCAGCTAGGAGGGAACTGGCCTCTGCAGGCAAATGAGGGAGCCACAGAGAAGCATGGGCTTCAGTGGTATCGTTACCTCTGCGGGGGGGGCTGCAAAGTTGGAAGGAATGAGGCCATCATGGGGAAGCGACTTTGAGATTGACAGGGCTTTGTGCACGATCCCATTGAACTTCAGAACGGGAGCATGTTATCTTTAGGGGGTAGATGCAGGGGCACCACCAAGGGGTGCCCAGGGGAGGCCACAGTCACCCTTTATAAAAATTATTTGCCCTCATTCAATGAATGCAATTTTGCCCACGCCAGTACACGCCACCTCTATGACCTGGCCAGACTACCCCAATAAAGAATTTCTGTGGGCACCACTGTATGGATGTTGTCAGTGGGAGACTACAAGATCTTAAAGAAATGACTTTGACCTCTGGGAGACTCTGAGAAATGTGGGGGTTGACTGCACTCTGTAGGCCTGTCTGAACGCTTTAGCTCAGTAACTGCACTCTCTGCGAGAACCCAGAAATATTTAACACGTGTACAGTAATAACAAGTGCTGCTGGCCTAGGAACGGCTTAGTTTTCCAACCCTATACTGGGTTATCATCTCTTTCTACAAGTCCATTTCCCAGTAGATATGCATCAAGCAACTATGCAGTTTATTGTCCACACACTGTTCTTGTTGATGACCATGTGCAGTCAAGATGATGGAAGACAAAGAAGAAGGTGTCCGACAGCCTCTGCTGCCCGTTAGCTGCACCTGCACTGCTGTCAAAAGTTGGACTGCTGCCAGTGATATACTGCACATTGATGCCATGGTTCTTGAGATTAACATTCTAGTGCAGTTAGGTTGGTTGACAATCTTCCTGCGGCCTATTTTTGTTCTCCAATATATTCTGCAAGCATCGCAGCAATGTATCTTTGCATATTTGCACAGGGGCTCCCCTTTGAGATGTTTGCTCATGTCCTACTCCCCTTACACATGCATAGAAAAACCTGTCACTTTGACCTTGAAGTGTGCGTCCATAATGAAATCCAGGAGGAATTCAATTATGTCGGAAAATCAAACTACAAGAGAACGACCACAACAGGTTAGAAATCTGTACCCCACTAATTGTGCTGTATCATCAATACCTGCAAAGACATAGGGCCTCATTATAACCCTGGCGCTCCAGTAATGAAGGGGGCCGGTCTGGGACCGGCCCCCTTCTTTACGGGAGTCCCTATTACGAGGTTCCCAAAAAAAGGGACCCTGTAAGGATGCCTGGTAAAACCAGGCGTCCTTTCCAGGTCCCGCTCGGGGAAGAGGGAGGTAATAACGGGCCAGTTCTTATGTGCCTGTTATTACCTCCCTCCCCATTCCCATCGAGCCCTATGGGGGCTCAAATGGGAATGGGGATGGGTTCCTGCAAGGAGGAATTACTGGGTCCTCCTATGCCGGAATGACCCGGTAAGTCCTCATTGCAGGAACCCGGTAATGGAGCCCGGTTTGGAGGCAGCCATGGTGCTAATAGCACCATGGCTGCCTCCAAACTCGTAATGAGGCCCATAGACTAGTACATGTTGGGTCGGTTTCACTTGAGCAGGTGAAACAAATATATCAACTAATTGAGGCACTCATTGTGAATGCTAACCCTCTTGTGTCCTCCTCAAAAGGTTGTAGACAGAGAAGACATTAGACAGCAGCTGACACTGGCTCAATTTAAAGGATACCCAATCAGCAGCTCTGCTGTCAGTATTTCAAAAATCCAAAATGACATTTCACTGCTCATGATTCTGTCCAAATTGTGTGCAGTACAGATACAGTGGGTGGGCACCGATGTCTTCAAGTTGTGCTCTGGCAACCTGTGGGACACTGGTTATTGGTGCTGTTGATTTTTGACATGGTAATTCCAGAAGAAATGTGATCTGATATTGTGAGCCATATTGACCAATTATTTTACACGCTGAAACCTGCTAAAAAGAGGATATGATGACGGGGTAAATGACAAACCATGTGCACAGAAAGGGGTGCACATGTCTTGTGCATTTTAGGCAGCAATGACATTCAATCAATTGTCTTCCACAACAAGCATAAGCCATTATCCACTGTGTCTTCACCTTCTTAACCTCATCACATATCTCAACTCCGCTGTGGCTTCTGCATTCGAATCCATATGTGCAAAATATTGCCTGGTGCTAAAGTGCAAACACCTGCGGCCCCATTGCATTACTCTGACACCACCCTTGGCTAATAGCAAAAGGAATGCGCACCATGTACTGTGATGGTCATTGAGTTCATGCTCTGACTACAAGTCCAGAGAAGTGTTTATAACACTCAATCAGCTGTCGTAACTGCCCACTATTACAATTATTAGGTTATTTTGCAGTGGGCAAGCTCACTGCTGTAGTAGGCCTAAAGTGTGTAAACCATGTCTGAGTGACTGTGCGTTAAGTTCCATCGAGGGACTGCGGGACCTTAGTCTGCTTAGGATGCATTGACCAGAAAATAGTATAATACAAGAAGAGAGAGATGCATAGAAGGAAGCACTGGTGCAGCACATGAGAAGTCATGTAAGCATTCATTTGTTCAAAAGGTGGAGACCCCTGTATATTTAGGGCCTTATTGACAGGAGCGTTTTATATGGCACAATCCCATGGGAAAACGTTCTGTGAATCAGCCCTTTAATATATATGTAACGCCCGGCTGCCTGAGGGCTTGTGATGTGCTCAGACTATAAGTATATTGTGAGCATCTTTGACCAGTGTCCTCGCAATGGATCGGCTGTGTCTTTTGAAAAGGTCGAGATACAGAGGCTTCCCAAGGCCGAGGACAAATATCCTACGTATAGTTGCTTATGAGGTAAAATAAATGTAACAGTTATAAAAGGTAACCAAATGATATCATATAATGAAGAGGCAACAGGATAGGTGTCATCACCTTGAAGCATGACCAAACTAACAGCATTCCGTTGACTTTAGATACAAGGGTTCACCCTCCTTTTTCCATGCCTTTCCCATTTTTAAAAGTATTCAGGACCCTTACCTTTTTCTAGGGTAGCAGTAATCACAGCATATGTGGCTGATAAATTGCCATAGACTACAAAAAGAACACCTTTAGGAGAGTTATATTTACGGTCTAAGCATTTAGAAATACAAGGCTCGGTTGTGAAATTCTTATCAAATGTGATGCAACGTAGTATGTATTTATTCCGCATTAAATAAAGATTGCCGAGGAAAATGTCCATAGTCTGCATGGCTTCCCCCAGGATCGTATTGTACAACAAAATAATAGGGCACGGACGGTGTATAACATTAGCAGGTACTGTCTGTCATGCGACCTGTGATTTGTGTGTATACATTTAAAAAACGTGCAAAACACTGGCTTGATGTGATGAGCATCACTGCAATACATTAGGGGGCTAGGGGTAGGGCTTGATAAACCAAGCAATGACACATCTGTAGTATTTCGATCGATACTTGTCCAGACTACTGGTGGTATGGTGCATCTCTGATGGTGGTATGCTGCCTGCCTGATGGTACAGAGTGGGTTTATTTTTACTTTTTCCCACAGCTTTGTGTAGGGTAGTGTATATGACACCGCACATATGGGGTACCCAAGTTGGTAAATGCCTCTCCAGGATGAGTGCACGTTGCCAGATTTGGTTGCTGTTTATTCTGTGTAAAGTACTGACAGACGTTTGCTTTTTGCAGTGAACCAACAACATGCAAGCTGGGCTCAGCTTTTCCATAGTGCTAGCAGCAGTGGTGGTGTGCCAGCTGTCATGTGACAATGTGTTGCATTTTCTGATCTGTGACAGGAAGGTGGTTTCTCAAATAGACTGTACACCAGTGGTGGTGAGATTCTATTAATATGTCTGCCTCTGTATCTTTGGTGGTATTCACTTTTTACTGCATATCCCTTCTTTCCAGCAGCAATGTATATTCCTGCCTGGGCTCCAATGGAGAGCAATTCCTATCCTGGTCATCAACCAGGCCATGGTTATAATCCTTATTGAGTGACCTTTTAGTGGATGGGGATGCATGACAGAGATATTGACCTGTTGCTAAGCTACAGAAGGTGTTCTTCTCAGATGTCAGTAAATTAGATCCTCACCTCTCCCCTTTCTGAATCTGCATAGAACTGAAAGTGCAATCTCCTCTGTTCCTCTCATGAAATGGTCATTATGATGCAATGCCAATGGTGAATGTACTGTGGAACAACGTGTGGAAGGGTTGTAGAAAGTATGAAATGTGAAAACACAAAGATGTACATGCGTCCCTTGGTAAATGGCCAAATGACTTGCTCACTCACTGTGTGTACCTCAATGTTTGCTGAATCTCTGTTAATTCTTCCTCTCTGCCTCTCGAAGATATCTTCACATATTCCTCCTACTCTCTAGTGTGAAGCTCAAGGTGACACAGGTTTTCCTTCTTTTGTATGTTGTTTGCAGTCACTTGCAGACACTCAATGTTTGGTATCTCCTCCCTACCACAATTTCTGGTATTGTCATCCGACTTTAGGAGGAACACAAATGCTAAAGTTGTGTGTCTCTCATGGGCACCAACCCTGATATCAGTCACAGGTATTCCTCCGCCTTAGGCTGCCCTAATGGTTCTTGTGCTGCTTAAATAAATGAATGTGTTCAACAGTGTAGAGAGTGTTAATTCTAAGTAGCTAACTTTCCCTAGCCTTCTCCTTACCGAATTATGTTGACTGCAGATTATAAACTCTTTACAAAATGTCTTAAGAATGCAACCAGCAACCACATGTAGTCTCTCTGAAAACTGCATAAGACTTTATATGAACTATACCCATTTGTGCCCACACTTCCATACTCAGACACACTTCTTAAAACCTTTGTCTGAGATGCAACCTCAAAATCTGGTGATTCAGGGTTCATTTGACAAAGATCATCCTGGTCCATTTACTCAAATTAATATAGACTACAGCTGTTACAGTAGGATGTATAGATGTAATGTAGGTATTTCATGTAGCATGGTTAGATCAGCTATTCACTGATAGGTTTTAATTGAAGGAGGAACTTCCAAAATATTTGATGTCGAAACAGACTAGTGTGAGGTGCAGTGTCCTGTTGAAGTTCATAAAAACCATGATGTGATAGGGAGTGGAAAGCAGTGGGATATATACCTAAAATAAATCATTCATGGCAACAGGAACTTTGCCATGTGAGCATAATAAGGAACATTATAATGTAACAAAGTTGAAAGAAATCACCCATGTCTGTTCTTGGTAGGAAAACCAACATACAGCAACAATATTCCATCTTTTACAGAAAGGCAGCATGGTCAAAGCTCAATATTTATTAACAAGATGTATCATAACAACATTGAGAAGGGAACGCAATGAAACATAATTTTAGTCAATTCAATTAAATTCAATCACACCTAATGTGGGATGTTAATAAGTGACAAAGTAAATTGACACCAAAGGGACTCATTACAGCCTTGGAGATAATGCCAAAACACATGATATTTTCAGATACAACTGTTTTATCACACATATAATTACCAGCATGGGGGTATTTCATCTTAAACATCTTCCTGTTGTTACATTTGCCACAGAGGTGAAGGTAACAATTGTAAAACATATGCATACAATTTTGAAGTTTATTTCCCCAAGTACTTCCCTTAAGTACTTCTCTTAAGTATATGGAAATACATCTTTGAATTGGTACCTTTTTTATGTAATGAACAAACTGGTCTGAAATGAACAATTTTTGCATTACAAAAGATATATGGTATTGGTATGGGTCACTACTGGACACTCTGCATTCTCCCACAACCAAATGAGGTGATAATGGAGAGACAAAATGGAAAAATAATACAGCAAGTGGTTTTCATGAAATACCAATGATGTTATATTAGGAAAACCAATCCAGTTACCTTACAGCGAGTGATAATGCTGTAATTTGCCATTACCAAAGGTTAGCATGCCAGATAGTGCTATTTTACTCTGGCTGATTTTCTGTTCCTACCATATGTATGCCTGAATTTTGGCATACATAGCATAAACCTAGCTAGGCAGCAATAGGGCATTGTACAATGTTGATTGAGTATTGCTACAAAAGTTTAAACTGAGCCTTGAGTGCCAGCTGCTGATCAGCGTCTTATAAGTTGTTTAGGTTCTCCCTGAAGAGCGGTTGTCCTGAGGTTGTTCCCTAAATGAACGGATGCTGGGGCCATGCTAATAGCAACTGGGGTTTATTAAAGGAGGCTGCTGCATTGGAAGAACACTATTGTATCTTAGTGCAACAGTTCTGTCTCAAGCCTTGAAATGGTCTGACTCCTGTTAGTCATTCAGATTTGTTCTTTGGTATTCCTAACAGAATTCAATGCCATTACATTACATTACAAATGTAACATTTTAAAATTCACATCCAAGGCAAGTCATATGAATTATACACAGACCGTATGTGTTTTACTGTTCGTACATTACACAATTATTATCTCCTAAAATCTCACATTAAAGTTAAGTGACAGCTGAATTTCATGTCGATTTTAAAGTGATGAAATAAACATACATTTTCATATGAATATCTACCCTCTTCATACGAAAATGAAAGCTTTAAGAGGCATACAATGCATGAGCAGAATGGAGGCATATATTATATAAAAAGCATACACCTACATGTGTGATATTAGCTTAGTATACATTAACACTGATAACAAAAACTCTTCCTATGCACTCTCTTACAACACATAATCCTACCACACAAACCCCTATGACATGTGCTCCTAGAACGCATGATTGTACAACACAATCCTAAAATGTCCGCACCTATGACATGCACTACTATTACTCACACTCTTAAGGCACACACTTATTACCCACACTCCTGACACATGGTTCAATAACTCATGCACCTAAAGCACATGCACCTACAACATTTGCACCTACAATATGTAGACGTACAACATGTGGATGTATGACGCAAGCTCCTATAGAACATGCTGTTATAACATGCCACCTGACTGCACACACCCTTATAACACATACTATTATGACACACACTCCTACAACACATGCTCCTACAACTACTCCTACATCATACACTCCTTGAACACACGCTCCTACTACACACACTCCTACAACACACGCTCCTACAACACACACTCCTACAACACATGTCCATACAACACATACTACACACAATCTTCCAACACATGCTCTTACAACACAGGAAGTTACAACACCTGCACTTGCGACACATAGATTTAAGCCATACGCTGTTATGAAAACATGCTCTTATGCCACAAACACATTACTACCACAAGGTCTTACAACGCACGCTAGTATTACAAGATATGCTCAATAATCATGTGATCCTGATAAAAAACCTACATTATTTAAAAAATATTTTTTAGAAAAGGGCTAATGTTAAGTTAACACCAACCTAAAGCCTACAAACAACAGACATAATAATGTTGAGGTAATAACATAATTAGATGTATTATTGCATTAAAAAATATTATATTACAATCAAATATCATGGTCACCTCAACTTGCTCACACACTTAAAAGCACACAATAGTATCATACAATTATGACAATTTCATACATAAAACAAGTAATTGTACAAAATGTAAAATCATTCAAAAGTAAATAAAATATAGATCTGTATGTAAAAAAAATAAACTACTATTTTGCAATACAAATGTACTTCACATTAACAATATATATTATACACAATCATAATTCTTCCTAAAAACTGCAATTAAAAGACAGAAAATATTAACAAAATAAATATATGCGTTATAATCGAGCTCCGGTCTGGATAATGCCCTGGCTGACTTATTTGTTATGGCTCCAGATCTCTGGGCCCCAGTACTGACACAAGGGTTCAACGCAATATGTGCAGTTGGTGTTATACCACCCTTATGGTCCATGGCTGTTATCCAGCCAATATACAAGAAGGAACCTCAGGGTTCCCCTGCTTCATACAGACCCATATCACTCATAGATTCTCTGTTTAAGATATTAGGCTGTGCCATTCTGGCTAGAGGACTGGGTTCTGAGTAGTGGGGTTCTCTCCCCAGTCCAGCTGGGATTACAGCACAGCTGAGCAGATGGTCAACCTTTATTTGGTGATGGCACACTCACTCTAATTGAAGGACGAGCCTTTCTATCTGGCATCCATGGACCTGAGCATGGCATTTGATAAGGTCAAGCATGCCAAGATGTGGGATATGCTCAGGTCTATGAACTGCCCTCTGGCCCTGGTAAACCTTCTGGCCAGGTTGCATGACTCCATGCAGGCATGTGTCTGGAGTGGTACTAATGAGCATTGCATGGGTTTCTTCCCAGTTGAATTGGGGGTATGACAGGAATGCATGCTGGTATCTCTACTTTTTTGTCTATACATAAATGGTCTTTGCAAGCATCCCCTAAAATCTTCCACTGATGTACCAAAGATGGAAGGTCGATTCTTACCGGTCCTTGTGTATGTGTACGCAGATGATTCTGTTTTGAAGGTGCGTATCCTGAGAGTTCTGCAGGCCCTCATCTCTGAAGATGCTGACTTCATGGAGGAGCTGTATTTGGTGGTGAATGCAGCAAAGTCGGAAGTGATGGCTTGGAAGGGGAGACAGAAAATTTAATTCAGGGCTATGCACTGTAGGAACAGTGTGATCCCCAGGGTTGACTTTTTTTACTACCTGGGGGTCAGATTCTCTGCTAATGTCTGTGCATTGGCTCATGTAACTAAACAGGCACAGCAATATAAGCAGGTTTTGTATGGGGTTCTCCAGGACCATGTCCATGTTTAGAGGTAGACCAATTGCTCCACTGTTGCAGTTGTACAAGGGTAAAGTGGCCTCGGTTGCCAGATTTGGGATGGAATTGTGGGCTACTCTAATGTCAGTGGGGTCCAGACACCTGAGAACCAGTACCGGCTACCAGTTTTGGAGTACATATGGAACTGGGCTGTAAACCGATTGGAGATATGGTCTCCCTGCAGCCACTATTGCACTGGCTTAGGCTATGGGGCAATGGTAGAGCTTAACTTACCCATAAACAGAATATCTCTCTGATTGACAAGGATCTAGGAGGTAGTGTCCCATGGTGGTCCCATATCAAGAAACAGTTGAGGGCAAACAACATTACGCAACTTTACCCACCCTGTAGTATACTTTCCCGTGAAGAGATAAACCGATGGACTGCCTGCTTTTGTATATTTATCAATTTATTTATTATATGATTTAGTTCCTAAAACTTTATGTATAATTACACATAATATTCACAAAACAAAAACGATAAACGATAAACATAATTCATGTAAACAAGTATTTGAATGCATTTATATGTGTTGCAAAGATTATAAGCTGCAGCCAGCTACAGCAACATTAAATTCATATCCAGTCACATACCACAATACTACTAAAACTACAGAAAACTACATTCAGGGAAAACAAATACAACCAGCAAATCATTCCTACTTTCTCATATTGTCAACATTTACATATTCCCGGAAACAGAATAATGTCCTTTAAGATCCTATATAGAAAATACATGCTAATCTGCCACCAAGGGAAAATTAGCCCTTCCGGATATACAACAAACCACATTTACCAGACAACATTATTCAAAGTGGATTTTAATAGTTTCCCAAATCTAATATAAGTCTATAAGAGTAGAGGTAGAGTTGGAATTTAGACAACCAGTCCAAAAATCCTCTTTCAAAATCATATCATAATCATGGACCAAGTGACCTAGGCGTAACATATAACGATTACCTAAATTCAGACATTCTGTAAAAATGTGTTTCACCATTTCCAAGTTAGCTGGGTTTTTTGCAGATTCTACAACAACGGTCTTCAAGGCCCATTTTTAATTGACCCCCCAGAACTGACAGCACCTGCAATTAGTTTATTCCAATAAGCAAATGTAAACATCTTACTTTAAGGTTGGTGCAGAGAATTAGATAGCATTGGGGTTGCATAAATTGATGTAATACTTTTGTGACCGGGGGGGGGGGAGTACCTGTGCAGTGTGCCCAAATGTTCATAATTGCACAGCCAGTCCCATTCCTTTAACTGCCTGCTTGTATGAGCTTCTGTGCATGAACAGAGACATTATGGAAATACTGAAGCCAAAGAACTGACGGCTGATGACAATCATGTCCCTGGGTGTCCAGCGCTATTTCCTATGGGCAGAGTTTTCAGCGGATCGCATACTCATATCTAGGGCACGGTTCAACTGTATCCCCTTATGGGCATTGGTGGCAGCCTGGTACGGGGGGATACTGACTGGTCTTGCCCTGTGTGTGAGGCGCTTTACAAGGACTTGGTCCATCTTATATTCTTCTGTCCTGCTTATGTAAAATCTAGAGGACTGCTCATAGGACCTTCATTGCAGGAATTGGCTTTGTACAATATCGGCTTCCCCTAATATATTTGCTGTGGGTGAATTCACCATGCATGGGTTGGTCCCTACTCATATATTTGAAATCACCATTTTATTTTTGGAAATGATTGCAAAGCATACCGCTTTGAAATAAGTTTATGCACACCCATTAATGATCTGGGTTCTGAGATTCATTTTAGCTGCTATTTTTGTGAAGTTTGTATGATTATGTGTTTTACTCTGGTATACTTGGTAATTATTTGTGTATTTTGTACTGTATTTATGGATTGTTTTTATGCATATCCGAAAAAAACAAACATGATGATGATGATAAATATATAATAACACAATACACATAAGCATTCAAGTGCCACACTTTACATATACAACTACATCAATGAACAAATACGAGGGGTCAGAAATGAGAGACAGACACAAACTTATCCTATTTTATTTATCCGTCCTCTGTATTAAAATAAAAGGGTTGGATAAAGGCCTGTCTGTCCCTATCCTAAATAGAGTTTCTCTATCTAGGAAACTAAAAATAAAGATCAGTTTGTGTCAGGTTGTCAAAATTATATAAACTGCCCTTGTGTCCAAAAAATAATAATCACACCCTCACACTGAAAACGAACAACTAAAAGCATAAGGAAAATATCTCTGACCTATGTTTGGCAAAACGTGTTCCTAATTAAAGTAAGTAGATACATCCAACATGAATAGTCTTTTCCTTGGATCGAGAGGGTGGTACTTCAGGTAGGATGGCAAAAGTGCCTTTTCCAAACAGAAGTTGCTGAAGAATGGCAAAAGTGTCTTTTCCAAACAGCAGTTCTTTTAGGCTGGCAAAAAGGTCTTTTTCAAACAACAGTTTCTTTAGGTTGGCAAAAGTGTCTCTTCAAACAAAAGCTTCTCAAGAATGGCCAAAAGTGGCACATTGAAACAACAATTCCTTTGGTTCTTTTTGCTAGACTCAGCACCTTCCTGTGCAAACAATTGGGCTCATACCATGTATCTCTTCCTACACATTCTCTGCACTCGGTTCACAAACGTATCTTGTAGAATTAAGATGTTCCATAAAATATTTTCTTTAGTTACTTTGAGTATCTTGGTCGATCACCTGATGCACTTGACAATCAGAAATACCGCTGTGAGTTCTTAATGTTTCTGAATATATCCATACGCCAGAAATTTGGGTAGCAACATGAAGGAAAGGCCTTTGTTCAACTTCACAACTTAAAATGCCTGCTTTCCTAGAGTTTCTGGTATACATTTCTACCATGTGTTCTGCAAAGTTAGTAAGTGTCTTTCTGTAACTTTAGTGGTCCTCCTGGTATGCTTCCCTGCCAGAAATCCTTAGTAGGTTCTCTTCAAAGTGCCTGGTGTTCTGCTTGCCAGGGCTTCCTTTCATCAGCTTCCTAGATCTCCTGGTTTACTCAGCTGCCAGGTATCTAGATACAATTACTTATTCTTCCATATGCCTTTAGTGGCTTGCCTGTTATACTCCCTGACAGAAATCCATTTCTGGAGTCTTGTGGAACCCCTGGTGTACTTCTCTGCCAGGGATCTCTTCCACAAATGCTCAATGCTTGATGCACTTCTCTTTACCTAGGACTTCTTCACTTCACTCTCTTTTAATCTAGCACAGTTGTATTACTTCACTGTGCTTCTCCTTCATTGGCTTGAGGTATTACTTGTTCGTACTTTCCCCACATTGACGTCCCATACATGGGGACTTCTTCAAGTTCTGCCTTTGAATATGTTAATTAGTGTTTATTTGCTTGAAGTAATACTTGCTCCAACTTTCCCTACATTGATATCTCATACATGAGGACTTGTGCAATCTTTGTCTTTGTACTTTACTTGATAGGTATTAAAAAGTTCTTAGTTTCTTACTTGTCTGTGGGAACACCCCGGGCCCCAATGGTTCTGGGCAGATTCACTGGTTTCTTGCAGCATCTCCGACCCATGGCAAGTTGCTGCAATAAAACTTCCCCTCAGGGATAGCCTCCCTCCCACTGCAGACCCTTCTCCTGTGCTCCTGATCACTCGTGCTCACCCGCCGGCTAGACTGCTGCTTCACGGCAAAAACATGGCTTCAGTAGCTCTTCTGCTGCTGGTCTTCACACAGTTCTTGCACAGTGCCTGCTGCATCCCTCTTGTCCTCACACCACACTGGTAAGTCTTTGTGAGCAACCACCTGGAAATGCCTTTGTTCTCTAGCACAGTCCTTTACCATGCTGCCTGTTCCTCCGGATCTGCCTTCCTCTTTTGCTCACCTGCTTTCCCAAATGTGGACACCATTTTTAAATGTCCCGTGCACTCGTGTTGCATTAGAACAACTAGTCCGCATGGTTAGCTTTGTGTTTCTGTCAGTCTGCATTGACTCCTTCTTCCTCCTCCTCATCTCAGTACTTGAGGCTTTATGGCAATTGGAGTCCATAATATTTCCAGGATTCTTAAGGTGACATTGTTTAGGGTTTTTATCTGAAAAGACATTAGAGACAGGCGCTGTTAAATGTGTGTCTGAAGTATGAATGGTATTTTGCCCTGAGGGATTTTCAAGAAGGGGTTTGTGGGTTTTACATGGGGAGGGATTTGTATAGTAACAACAGGCCATCAAGCACAAAGGAATTATGGGTTTTACTTCCCCAGAAAGGGAAGACTACCATGTATCTCCTGATTAGTTCCCCACCTTCCCCCGACAGCCATCTCCTCCCAAATGATCCTCCCTCATAGTACCACCCCCATGGTCAGGATCAGTAGGTGCGCTGCCATCTCCAGACCACATGAATGAAAATCCTTAAATGGGAATCAGTGATGACTCCTCGGGATTCATCACACAAGGTACATGTCATCTATGTAAAGACCTTATTTACTAAACAATAAACATAACATTATAAAAAGAAAACATACACCAAACAACTAAAATATCCTATGCAGTAAAAGCTCAGTAATATGTACTGCTACAAATATCAATATTTACACATTTATAGTCATTAAACTATGCAGAAAACATACAAACATGTAATGTGTGCTAAATTATATTTAGTAAATAATGAAAGCTGTAAATACTAACCAAAACAGCAGAAAGGTATACACTTTAAAGACATACATGAATATAAACAGTTTAACATTTTTATTAAAAAACAAATATTCACACAACATATTACATCATGTTCATTATAAAGCATTTTAGGACAATAACGAAACAGTGCAAAAGAAAAACAGAGTGAGTTAAGATTACCATGATATTTCATTGTAACACAATATTGTTTTAAATGTACTAGTACAGTATGTTGTTACCTTACAGTTATTTTTTCTGATGTTTGTAGGGATTAAATTTGTGTTGGTTTAACATTAACATTAACACACAATAATAAATATATGTGTGAGAGAGTATTAAGCAGAGTAGTATACTTTAATAAGGCTGTGTAAATACTACACTATTTTGCTTGCTGCTTCATTACTTGCCTGTTTATGCTGTTGTCAACTATACTTACTGTAAGGGTGCAGAAGTAAGACTCTGACACAGAGGGTCATGGTGTTGTCTATACACATGTATGCAAAGGTGCAAAAGGAAAATAAATCATAACTCACCCTAACTCTTAGAGGGGTTTCCCTACCTCAACGTAAATAACTAGTGTCAGAATGTCCAAAGGAAAAGTCCCACTGTCCAGTGCCAAAATCCTAACTCTGTCCCTTACACACTAAGATAACTAAATCAAAATTGATGTCTTCTTCATCCTGAGAGGGGACTCCCTTCCCCTGAGCAAAAGGCAGTTCTTGTCTTGATCATACTATCTCTATCTAACTACAGCCACTCCTTGGCTGTCACAGAAATGTCTTTAATTCCCCAGCCTTCCTCAGGCTTACACAGCAGCTCTTTGGAGTCCCAGACCCCGGTTGGTAGCTTTAACTTACCCTTGTCAGATATTGCGCTGAAGAGGTAAAACTTGGATACTCTTGCCTGACCTTTGCTGTGCTGCAAAAAGAGCTGCCTGGATGATCTCTCCGGGCTGTAATGGTCCCTGACCCTTGGGTGCAGACCTGGTCCACTCTCACCAAGTGTTGCACTGAAAAATCATTGCCTGGATGCTCTCTCCGGGCTGTATGGATCCCTGACCCTTGGGTGCAGACCTGGTGCACTCTCATCAAGTTTTGCACTGAAGAACCATTGCCTGGATGCAATCTCCAATCGTATAGGTCCCAGACCTGGTTCTCTTCACCAAGTGTTGCACTGAATGAACATTGCCTGGATGCTCTCTCCAATCTTTATGGGTCCTTGGCCCTTGAGTGCACACCTGGTCCCCTCTCACCAAGTGTTGCAATGAAGAAATGTACCTGGATGCTCTCTCCAAGCTACAGACTCGGTTCATTCTCCTGCCAAACCTTAGCACAAGTCCATGTATTATTTTGGAGTGAGTCCCAGACTCGCCTTTCCAGCTTTATTTCCCCATTCTGTAAATTTTAGTTCACTCTCCAAGACAAGTGTTTTTACAAGACCTTGTCCGATTTGGGCACGAGTCCCAGACTCGCCTTTCCGGCTTTATTTTATCATTGTGTATACTTGGTTCACTCTCCTGCCAAGCCTTAGTACAAGTCCATGTACAATTTGGGTGTAAGTCCCAAACTTGCCTCTGTGGCATTTGCAACAACCTCCTTGAGGTTTCCAAGCCCCTGTGATGTTCTACATACTTTGTGGTATGGCTTATGCGAGTGCTGGCTCCCTTGAGCCAGCTGGGCTCACTTGTGGTACTCTGGTTACTTTCCAGAGCATCCTGCTCCTGGCAGCAGCTCCACAGGTTTCTTCCACTCAGAGATTGCATGCTGGTGTGCTTTCATTGTCCCCTTGTCTCTGGGGTACCTGGAGTCTTGGTCCATGTGTGGGCCGCACAGTGCTCCCATCCTGAACCAATCCTGGGCTCTCCCTTTCTGCATGGCCTCCCAGTCAGCACCTCTCTGCACAGTGGGCTCCTCTCGGGTCTCGCGGTTCTTCCTGGGAGAACTTTGCAAACTGTCAAGTACCTCATTTTTTTATCTTACTTCTGCCAATCACTGTTCATGAAACACTAGACTGGTGAAACTGGTACCAATACATACTCGGTATTGCTCCGCATTCCCTCCTCATGTCAGTACTAGGTGAGTATTGAGATGGTATCTCACTAGTACTCTTCCTCGTCTCAGTACCTAGTGAGTATTGAGATGGTAATTCACTAGCATTCCTTGACTCAGTACTCTCTATTTGAGTTGCCTTAGCAAAGTAGATATGGTGGGAGGGTAAGTGTGAAGAGGAATGAGGTGAGGAAGGAAAGGGTGGGGTAACTCTGGAAAGGGGCACCAGGGTCATGTGATGGGTGGGAATACAATGTTCTCATGATGTGGTTGTCACTAGTCCCAAAGGGGGTCTCCCCTCCCATGAGATCCACCCATCAAGTACCACCCCCAGAGGGATTATCCACCACCGTGTCCTCATGGGAAAGGGGCTCCCCTTTCGTGAGCAGTGACAACATCATGGGATTCTTCACATTACTCACCACCCCATAGCTTCTGAAGTCTGCCTTACTGCTCTGTATGCATTACCTGTGAATGGTTGGATAAGCTAAGTGTCAAAAAGCATGTTCACTGGCTAGGTGAACTTCTGTGACCCCCCCGCCCCATAGAAGTGGTTCTGAAAATCCCTCCTAACAGTTACGTTCAAAGTCCTGGTTCACCCACTAAGAATGATTGTCGTCTAAGTTTCTAAAATGGAGCAAAGATGTAACCAGTTCTCAATTCTATTGTGAAATATACCCTTTAGTAAAGAAATACGTTCTGAATAAAGTTTATGGGAGTGTAATATCTTTATTGTAGTTGCCTGGTTGGGGTTCTATGGCAGAGTCCTCTGGATGACTTTTTTCCAAAATGAGGTTTTAAGGATTAGCATGTTCTCGTTGATGGTAGGCATCTAGAATCTAAAATCAGCCATGTAATTGCATCTTATAGGAATCTTCTTGCTGTTGGATCCACCTTAAATAGTCAACAAGCAACAGAGATGGGTGTTGAGTAAATGTTTCACATAAATGCATACCATTCTCTTAGCCAGGTCCTGTCTAAATGATCCTATGGTAACCAGTCCAGTTCCAATGCAGGCAAACAGTCCTTTACAGATTAATCAGGTTAAAGACACATTCCTTCCAAGTCAGATTAGCAGCTTTCAGGATCACATAATCAGATATATTCCACCGACGCAGATCATTTTCTAGAAATATTACCAGTTTTGATCCACCTGCAGGTATGTACAAAGCTCCCTTAATGCATATTCTAATGCCATACCAATTTTATTGAACCCTTAGCTAATTTCTATCCAAATGTTCCTACACTATAATCTTGCTTCCTCTGCTTGGAGGCCATAATAGAATTACCTCCTGACATCTAAGTTGAGTGGGGAATACAGTCCTTCGCACAGCCCCTCACCCAAGGGAAATTATCTAACTCTCTCATCAAGTGGACAGCCATATGACTTAACTGTGATCTGTGCTAGGCTGGTAACCTTCAGTCAGTCCTTACCTTCCAAAAAACAAAGGCCTTTCCCTAGTAACATTCAAAACACTGTGATGGCCCCTTTGCTTTTCTCAGGGCTATCACCACTGAAGAAGGGTGACAGGGAGACCGGTGGGAAGGAGACCAGCAGGAGACCAGTGTTTGGAAGAGGCAACTGTGGTTGAACCTGTGGAATAGACAGGACGCCTGCCGAAGCCCAGAAAGCCTACTAAGCCCATGCCTGTCAGGCCGTTAGAAGTGTGCAGAAGCAGGAGCTTCCGTGGCCAGTATTGTGCCGCCAGAAATGAAAGACCTGTTATCCTTCACTGAGTTCCCTATTATAGCAAGATGAAGACATTAGTCAGATATCTTCATTGTGCATTTGTTTCGACCCACCATCCACTTGATTCCCCAATGCTCTATGTGTAGCTGGAAAGATTGGATGTGATCAGGTAGGCAGCATCCAAAAAACCAAGCCTTTTCTGGCAATGGTGGTGGCTGATCCCTCAAGGTTGACTGTAATAGTTGACTTCACTCTGCTGTTTCCCCTAGAACTGTCAGAGGTTGAACTCCAGACTGACACATATGACATGTGCTTTTCTCGTTCAATGTTCCTTCCAACTCTTGGTTACTTTGGTATAAATTGGTGGCTTAATATCTCTCAGTTTTCTCTCCTTCCTTGCAGCCATAGCCAGTGCCTTTGAGGCACAGTTCAAGTGAGGTGAGCCTGCTCGTCATTGGTTCCAGAGCAGGTAAGTTGAAGGTTGAGCGAGGTAGCATGATAGGTTTTCAGTCTTACTCTAACCGTGTGTCTTCTTCCTTTCTTGTCGGTCACAACAGTGTAATTTGTGTGATGATCTTGTCTGGCGTACCAGAGTCTCAAAGGGGAAGAGAACAGGTATGTCCAACACAATAAAAAAGCGTGGGAGAAAAGGCCTTTATTTCTGTTCATTTTTTTTTGCTGTGTAAAGATATGCCCTAGCTCGAGAGCAGCAGAGTGCTGCCCAGAGTGTGAGTAGCCAGCATTTGGGCGGGCAACTTTTAACAGTAGTAGTACTGTGAGCTGAGTTCTGTGCAGCAGTATGTTCATTCATTGCAATTAGTCCTTAGTAAGGTGTTGTTGAAAAATCCATGTTTGGAGACATTTGCAAAGTTGGGGAATTGTGGCGATATTTTGAGCGAACAACAGGATATAGTTTCAGAGGGTGGGTGCATGAGAAGAGAAAGATTATTTGTGGGTCCTCTCTTTGCACATGAGTTAGGATTCAAGCCAATTTGCCGATTTGCTACGCAAGGAGCATGTGCCACCAGATATGTGGAGCTTAACCACAAGGTGCACTGGAGTGCTACTCGTGGGTACTTCCAGTCTTGAACAATATCCTGGCCTTAATAGGAAACCAATGTAGTTCAAGTAGGAAGGGGTGATTTTGTCAAATGTCCATGCTTCCATAGTTAGACACGGTGGTGCATGGTAGAATGTTTGTAGCAGAGCCAAGTTAGCAGCTGAGGGCCCCGTCAAGAGGGAATTTCCCCCCATCGATGTGTGGAACCAAAAGAGCCTGTACTACGGTCTGAAGTCCTGTGGCGGTACAACGAGTTTCATTTTATGAACTGTGGAGATTCAGAAACAGGCTGTTTGTGCTTTCTTGGAAATGTGTTTCTGGAAGGACAGGTTGCTGTCAATGGTGAAGCCTAAGGATGTTGCTGAGTCCGAGAGTTGTGGATAAAATCCTTCTAGGTGCATATCACTGAGCCATTGTTGGACAGTTGTTTTAGCAGGCAGACTGATGAGGACAAATTCAGTTTTGGATGGGTTTAGTTTTAGGTAGGCAGTTGACAACCAGGAATGGATGATGGCTAGGTAATCACAGAGATGAATGATGTCTCACGTTCTGTTTACTCTCATGGACAATTGAGTATTGTCCCGAGTATTGGTGGAGGGCTATAATGGGTTCTTTGAGGAGACTACCCAAAGTCTCCATGTAAAAGTTAAAAATGATGGGTGAGAGGAGGAGCTTTGCTAAATTAACCCTGTCCTTCCTTTCTGATTGTCTGCATGAGCAGGTGAGTAGAGTAGCGGTAGCGCAGAACCCAGAGCGGAAGACTGTCAGGTACATCATCCAGGCTTGCTTCCTGACATAACTGGCACCATGTGCCAATATGCGGGGCCTCTAATAAGGTCCCGATTATGATCTTGCAGAGTTTCAGGATTCTTGTGTTTTTTTTTCGAAATGTTGAGATGTCTCCTTCTATTGCCTTTTATATGTTCCCTTTGTATGCCTGACCTGTCTTACACCTTGTAACCAACACGTGTGTTGCCTGTTTGCCCCTGTGAAGGGGGTGCCACCAGCCCTTGCTTCTCAAGCCAAGTGTGCACCAGCTGGTCCATATAAGCATTTTCCCTGCTGCTCTATTCACCTTTAGTACAATGACGGGCTCATGCATGTCATCATGACAATCTCCTTGTTTCATTTTAAAGTCATTAAAACACAGTGCTTGGTTGAAATGCACTAAAAAGCCAATATTGTTCCTGGGAAGGTTTAGCTTGTAGCAAAATCTGCACCATCTGTCACGTACTGTCTCTTAAGTGTGTAGGTAACTACCTGTATCCCACAAGTACACTCTAGTCGTAGCAATTGAAGAAATGTTACACAAGTGTAGCAGGGAAAAGGCCGGGGGATATCAGTGGCAGTGACTGTTCATGCGATATGTTTGTTTTTGCTCTGAGATTGGCAGTGGAGACAATCGCCAGTTGACTAAGGGAGTGACTTTATGCAATGAGGGTTATGGTATGGCAGAGATGGGGAGGAGAGTTTGGTGTGGGATATGGAGCTTGGATAAAGGAATGCAAGACAGGCGTATGTAGGAGGAGAGCAAGTGGGAGTGCTATATTCTGACAGTGACAAATGCTGTACGATGTAAACTCCAGTATTATTAAGCCTGGAGTTGCAGTCTTTCCATATAATGTGTTTGGTGTAAATGAAAGTGTTCATATACACCCGTATCTTGGAAATGTAAACACATGATAAAAGAAATATCATGCTTATTTAAAATGTATCCAAAAACAAAACCATTTGGACTTCATTTCAAGGTGTAGGAGATTAGCCTCCCATTGTCTGGACCACAGAGGGGTGTTGCTATTGCTTTATGTTACCCTCAACAAGGGCCATCCAGCCTGCCTTTTCCCAAATGTGAAATGTGTTTTGCACAAATGAAATCTGATACAAAACAAGTTAATGCCTCACAAATACAAAGTGTACCACAGGCTTAACATTTTGTTATCAAGAAACACTAAATATCCCTGCTGTTGCTTTCCAGCAGCATAGAAAACGAAGCATCTGTCTGTGGGTTTGCTTATATAAAAAAAAAATCAACGTGGTGGCATCTTAAAATAACTGTGAAAATGGGTACACTGTTGGAGATTATAATACAACTATAATTCCATTTCTGCATTTGCAACCGACATTTTAAGAGCAGGATCACTGTGTAAAGAAATACTCAGGGTCCGATTCTCCTCTTGGCGCCGTGAGCGCCACTGCTATTCTCATGTGGGCCTGGGTGTCTTCGCAAAGCACGACAGTGCTTTTGCTGTAATCTGCCTGTTTCTAATGTAAACAGGCAGATTGCAGAATCTCTGCAGCATTTTCGTTAAATAACGAGAGAATCATTATTCTACAAAATGCTGCCGAGAACACAGTTCCTATACACCAAAGTGAACAGCTTCAACATTGCAGGATGTTGAAGCTGCTTACTTTGGTGAATAGGAAAGTGTTCATATACACCCGTGCAGTGTATATGAACACTTTCATTTACACAATAATGATATGTAACGATACTCACCCTTATCTGACAGAGGTCAGAAAAGGGTAGCCAGGTAATCAGTGCAATTTCAGTCAGGAATTCAGTAAGGGAGGGGAGGGAGAAAGCAGAAGCAAAGAGGAAGGTTTTGATGTGTTTCCGAAACCGGAGATGGTTCTCCTTGAGTTTCAGGGAGGCAGGAAGGCTGTTCCAGAGAGAGGCCCCTACTGAAGAGAGTGATCTGCCACCAACTCGTTGCTTGGAGAAGCGTCTGACCCTGAGGGAGTTGGAGGCAGATGAGTGAAGAGCTCGAGAAGGAAGATATTTAGGAAGTGAGAGTTGAAGGTATTGCGGCCCCAGACCCCAGAGGGCCTTGTGTACAATGCAGAGGGTTTTGAACTTAATCCTCGCAGCCACTGGGAGCCAGTGCAGAGATTTCATTCCTGGAGAGATACGATCCCTGGGCTTGAGGCTAAGGACAAGTCTCACAGTCCTGTTCTGGATAAGTTGCAGAGGGCGGCGAGTGGAGGCAGGCAGATTTAGATAGAGGCTGTTACAGTAGTCCAGCTTAGAGAGGACCAGGGCTCTGGAGACAGTGAGCTTCTGGGGGAAGGAGAGGAAAGGAAGAATTCCTCTAAGGAGGTGCAGCTGGTAGTGTGACTTCTTAGAGACGTCAGAGATGTGAGGGGAGAAGGAGAGTGCAGAGTCGAAGATGACCCCGAGGTATTTTGCCTTCCAGGTGGGAGTGGGAGGAGGGTCAAGAGAGGCCAGCCAGAGAGCTGCAGGGAAGGAGGGAGTGGGTGTGCCGCTCAGTAGAATCTCTCTCTTACTGGCATTAAGGCAGAGGTTGTTTGCGGCACACCATTCCTGGATGGAAGACAGACAGTCAGAGGTGAGGAAAGGAGAGGAGGAGGATGCAGAGGGTAGCCTGAAAATGAGCTTGGTATAATCCGAAAAGCACTGAAATTTGGGACAGAGAGCGGCGATGCAGTGGGCATGGAGTGCCAGGTATTGGTTGAACAGTCAGGGAGAGAGGTTATATCCCTGGGGGACACCACAGGTAGAGAAAAAGATGCCGGAGAGGAAGGACCCAAGTTGGACCTGGGAGGGTCAGTCGGAGAGGAAAGAAGTCAGCCACGCCAGAGCCTGACCAGTGATACCCAGGTTATCATGGAGACGGTTGAGCAGGATGGCATGGTTGACAGTGTCAAAGGCAGAGAGAGATCAAGCAAGATAAGAACGCAAGGGGTGTTAGAGTCGAGGTTGGTGAGCAGGTCTTCACGGATGGTCAGGAGAGCAGTTTCCGTGCTTCTGGCAGCTCTGAAGCCAGGCTGATGGTCATGAAGACAACCAACACATTCAGTGTGGAGATTGAGCTGGGAGATGGCCATTTTCTCCAGGAACTTGCCCAGGAAGGGAGTGATGGAGATTGGGCGATAGTTAGCCAGGCAGGATGGGTCGGCAGAGGGTTTCTTAAGAAAAGGGTGCACAAGGGAGTGCTTCAGAGGGGAAGGGAAGACTTCGGTGGTGAAGAGTGATTGCAGAAATCCGCCAGGGCAGGAGCCAGGGAGTCAATGTGATCATTGATAGTTTTGGAGGAACAGGGGTGAACTTGTTTCAACAAGACTTTCATAGATCGGACTTGTCTAGAAACCTCATCTGGAGAGAAAAGGGGAAAGGCAGAGAAGGAGGGAGGAGGGGTGGCTGCAGAAGGGCCAGAGGAAGAGCAGGGAATAGTGGGAGGGGGATGAGAGGAGGAGAGTGAGGACAGGATGTCCTGAGTTTTTTAAATGAAGTGAGAAGCCAGTGCCGTGCAGTGTGCCTGGGAAGGGACAGGAGAGGTAGAGACTGCGGCAGGATTGGCCAGTTCCTTGCAGATTTTAAAGAGTTCAGCCGAGTTGTTAGATGCCGCAGAGATGCAGGCTTGGATATGAGCTCTTTTCTTGGTGAGGACGGAGAGCCGGTATTGCCTCTGCAGCAGGCGGCTTGCCAGTTTTCAGAGGATGAATTTGAAGCACTCCATTTCCTCTCGGGAACCCTACACTTGCGTTTTAGGGTGACGACGTCTGAGTCATACCAGGAGTTACACTTGGCTTTGGGCTTCAGGCGAATTCTCATGACAGAGGCAAGGATATCCAGAGTATCAGATATAGAAGAGTGGAGCATGGAGTGGGCTGTGTCAGTGTGAGAGTCAGCCAGGGGGGGACGAGGGGGTGAGAAGGTGGCGGCGAAAGCCTCAACTGACACACGCTTCATGGGTCGGGTGGCTGAGAAGGTGGGTGGCAGTGACAGAGGTGGCTTAACCTGCAGGGTAGGGAGGGTGAGGTGGGAGGATAGGAGAAAGTGGTTACTCCAGGAGAGAGGAGTGGAGAGAGGGACAGAAAGGGGAAGGTCTGAAGAGATCAGAACATCGAGAGTGTGCCCTGCAGAATGAGTTAGGCCAGAGGAGAGAATGGTGAGTGAGAGAGAGTCCATTGATAGGACCTTTGATAAAACCAACTTAAAGGTCTAGCTTTAATGTATTTAGACTTCTTAAATTGCTTCCATATCCCATTGACACATAACTTGCCTTGCAAACTTTACCTAGTTCGGCTTCAAATTACACCTACTGTTTACAATATATATATATTGCTTGTTTACCGCCGCCATCCTCATGCTCTAGCTAGTTTTGCTTGTCATTTTCCTCAACTAATTTCGTATCTTGCATTCGCACATCCCAAGCTCATTCTTAGGGATGACTTTAATGTTTGGCCCAATAATTTTATTGACTCTCATGCCAGAAATCTTATATCTGCATTGGCTAATATTCATCTTTATTTACTCAGCCATCTCCCTACTCATCCTATAGGAAATGTTCTTGACCTAATTATTTCAGACAAATCTTTGACGGCTGTTTTCAATCCATTGCCGGTCACCTAGTCTGATAATTTTCTTCTTTCGTTTATGATTTTTTTTTCCTCACTCTCCTCACTTATCTTCTAAAGTTCATCCCCCTCGACTGCATTGGGGTAAGGTTTGTCTTTCTGCAGTGTCTTATCAATTAATGGCTAGTGCACTTCTTTCACTTGGACAGATAACCTGGATCACTGTACTCCCTTACTTAAAGCCATGTCAGATGCAGCTGGCCCCTGTTATGATCAACGTTAGCTGTACCAAACCCACATCCGCATGGTTCTCATCTGATCTTAGAGTACTTAAACTAACCTGCCAAATTGCAGAAGGCAAATGGTGCATTCATTTTGATTCTGAAGCTAAACAGGTTTACAAACAAGCCTTGTCCTGCTATCATGCTGATATTCAAGTAACAACATAACAATACTGTGCCAATCGCATTATATCAGCATCTTGCTATTTAGAGTTGGTAAGGAACTTTCTTCTCCTCCTCCGCAAGTAGTTGACCCTTCTCGTTCTGAAGCCCGATGTGATTCCATCAGTTCCTATTTTGTGGAGAAGATTTGTAAGATCTGGCATTCCACTGCCACTGCTTGTTTCATGTCGTCTGTCCCCACTAGGCTCTCAGGGACCGCTATCTTGGATGATTTGTTTAGATTTGAAGCTATTACTGATGATGTTGTCTCCATTATTTTACACAACCTTAAATGTACATCTCCTATTCATCCTATCACCCTCCACGTTATTCAATCTTTTCCCCTTGAGACTATATCTCTATTCACTGCTGCTCCCCACTATCCATTTACTAATGGTGTGATTCCTGCCTTGTAAAATCATGCTTTGGTTACACCGCTTTGAGGAGTCCTCACTTGGATCCAGCTTTTCCAGGCAGTTATGAGCCTATATCGCTTCTTATGATTCTCATACAAAATATGGAACTTATTGTTACTCCTCATCTTTCTCGTTTTATTTTACCAACTCATCTTCTTCACCCTTTCCAATCTGGTTTCAGATCACTCATGGGCACAGAGTCAGTTATGATTTAGATTCTGGATTATCTAGCTCTGCTTCAGGACCACAGCAAAGTCAGAATACTGATTCTCCTTGACCACTCTGCGGCCTTCAATACTATATATCACGGTATCCTTCTTTGCTGCCTAGACATTTCTGGCATGTCCGGTTCCACCCTTTCCTGTTTTTTTGTTCTTTTCTTATGGATCTCACACAAACGTTTTCTCTTTTTCTGTTTTACTCTTCACCTGCTGCTCGGTCTTGTGGTGTTCCTCAAGGTAATTCTGTTTCTCCTCTTATTTTAAATCTTTATCTCCGGCCTCTGACTGATCTCATTATGAGACATGGCTTGCATTTCTACACATATGCAGATGACACTCAGTTACTCTTTCAACTTGATTCCCACTTATTTGATCCTCCATCTAAACTGAGAACGTGTTTGTTGGCTTTTTAACACTGGATGTTCAGTAACTGGTTAAAACTAAATGGGGACAAAGCCGAGATTCTCGAGATTGTCTCTTCTAATTCCAATAAGGCCTGTAATACTGAGAACTGGCCTACTTCTTTTGGACCATGTGCAACCCCTAGTTCATCAGTTAAGAGTCTGGGTATTAAACTTCTGTCTTCGGGCTTGAAAGAAGCACAGATTTCCTCGGTTTGCAACTCTGGTTTTCGCAAATTGAAACTTGTTAAAAAGACTCTTCATTTTATATTACTTAACTTTGTTCCATATTTGTGACCTCTTCTATCGTGGGATCTCCTGATTACTGTAATGGGATCTATCTTGGCCAACCTGATTTTTTGGTCCAACGTTTACAGATCCTACAAAATACTGCAACAGGTCTAGCCCTTTGTGCACCTAGGTTCTCACATGCCCCCCACATCAGCTTCATTGGCTCCCTTTGAAAGCTTTATCAATTTCAAGATTCTGTTATTCACGCATCACGCCATTCATCAATCTGGTACTGCTTACTTCCACTTCAAATTCACACTATATACCCCCTCCAGACTCTTGCGCATGGCCTTGCAAACCGTATTGAAAATTCGGAGATTCCGTAGAATACAGGGTGGAGTCCATGCTCCTACTCTATGGTATTCTCTTCCAAGCCAGCTTAGAGAGATTACCGATGATTTATTTGTTTGTTGCAAAGATCTAAAAAAAACTATTTTGCTTCTATCTAGCGCCTCAATGCCTTCAGCCGTTAGCTAGCACTTTACAAATGCAATGCAATACAATTCAATACTATACAAGGGGGCAACAGTGCTGACACATTAAAACGGATTGAAAAGCGGAATTGCAAACTCTCGGTCTCTCGCTAGATGACCTATGTACCATGTCTCTTTGTCACAGTGTGTAAAGGGCATCAAATTGTCTCTTTTTACTATATGGTCGCATCAGGATGTGTTGTTGCAATCCTGCATACACCTCATCATGCTGGATTCTCGGGTAGTGCCCTAAAGGTGATAGAGTGAGGTTCATGTTCATCCATGGCTTTGCACTAGTTAAATATGTTGGGCGTAAAACATTTGTGAAGGAACAGAGGCAGGAGTTGTGAGACTACAATGCATCAGGGAAGCAGATGCTCTAAAAACTGGTGTTACTCGCCCACTATTCTCCTGCATAAAATATGGAGGAGTAGGTAGCCATCAGAACTCTTAGGGAACCAAAACATTTAAGTTCACACTTGAAATAATAGATGGGTCACATGTATTCTGAAAGCTCCAACTGTGTTTTAAAACCCCTGGAGGTCAGTGTTGGGTTTATTCAAGGTGTGACAGGTAAATAGTTATTATGTGAGTGTTGTACTGGGAGGTACTTTAACATTCATTCAAAATTAAAAAGATGCAAGACCATTAAAACATATGACTTTGTGGTTTATGGAATCTCTGGCTGAGCAGTTAGATTGGATAATACTTGCTGTTAAAAAGCTTCTATCAAGACCACTTTAGATATGCACGTTATATAAATAACATATTTTTTGGTTATCAAGGTATGAACAATGTCCTGCATTGTTAAAATAATATGTTTTTGTTTGCCATTTCTTTTATTTACAACAGAAAACACATCCTGGGTTATCATGGTAGTGATATTAACACCATTAACTCTCAAACATAACATGGCCAAAACAAAGATAACTGGAAAGGGAAATGTTCTCCTCACTCTAGCATACATAGAGCAGTTAAAATGCTAAAGGTACACCAGTGTGCACACTTGTCACTTATGAAGGGAATGTAGCCCTGAGGAGGGAAAAGAGGACAGCGTGCAGCTGCATTTAAAAGCGTGCAAGAGTTCACACTGACTAAAATTGCTGCTTAGAGATATAGCGAAGGACAGGGCTGGTGCAAGCACTAGGCAAACTAGGAGTCTGCCTATGGGACTGGCCAGCAGGGGTCGCCAAAGAGCAGGTTTACCCCTCTGCTTTCATGAATTACCAAAGAGATGCAAACCCTTCTGAGTCAAAGTAGCTGCATAATGGCTTCCTGCAGTTATTGAATACCCTGCCACAAGTTACAGTGCTCACATTTGTACGAGTCTCTAACAAGGCAACGTAAGCAAGGCCATTGCATAATGACACGTGTCTTTGAGCAGCACCGTTGTTATCTGGATCAAATAAAAGCACAGCGTAGCATAAGGGTGTGTTGATACAACAGCATGGTCAGAACTAGGCATTCACATTAGGAAAGTTAAGGGTCTTGATAGAACCCTCCTGGAACTTTTGGCTGCATAGAATCGGCCAGGCAAAGTGCATCTCACAGATTGGAGCAGGAGGGGGATGGGGTAGGTGTAAGGGCCTCATGCAAGCAAACTGATTGTAAGGGCTTTATCCATATCATCTTAGAACATATCAACGTGTTCTGTGCTTGCAGCAAATTTACCCAGAAACATTTTCATTAGCATGAACAAGCTGGGAGATATAGGGGCCGATTCATGGAACAAACGTGCGCCGAAAATCCCAGCGCAAGCTGGCGCAAGGTGGTGCAAGCGTGAGAAAGCAAGCACAAGCGCATGCGTGTGATTCAAGGAAGGCGCTGCGCGTGTTTGCCACTGGTTGTGCGCCAAATCTGTGCGTGGCGCACACAGTGGCACACGCTATTGCAACAACCCGAATGCCATGCGCGACGCTCAGAGTGACAGCGCACAACGTCCGCGCACACACCAAAAAGGGGGCGGGACACGGGGCGTAACGCACGGAATGGGGAACAACGCGTGAAAAAGAAGGCGTAACTGGGGAAGTACTGCAGGGAAATACATGGAACGTCCACACGCATGCAAACAACTCGTATTCATGGATTTGAATAAGGGAAACAAGTGCACTCTAAAAGATGTGCACAGGCGTCAACATGTCCGCCACAGGAAGGCAGGCGTAAGCGTCCCCGCGCACAGTATAAAAGCGCGCACAAACAACAAACACATACATACCTCTACAATGAATGCCCCATTTGTCACAGCACTGATCGTGGGACACCGCAGGAGGAGGAGAATAGCCAGGGCCCACATTTTTTCCCCCCGGACTAGCCTTTTTGGGATGCCTGACGACCAGTTCTACGGCAGGTATAGGTTTCCACCTCGTATCATCCTAGACCTGGTCATGGAGTGAGAAGATGACCTTACATCCCCCACTCTCTGCTCCCAAGCATTGAGCCCCTTGGAGAAGGTGCTCAATGTCCTGCATTTTTTGGCCACTGGGTGTTTTCAGCGGACCACTGCCATAGTGGAGGGGGTCTCACAGGCCACGCAGTCACGCTGCGTACACTAGGTGTTGGCAATCATGACTGCGCGCCCCTCAGTCCACAGGCACATATACATGCCCAGAACACCCGCAGAAAGGCAGGCCGTTGTCCAGGACTTTTACAGGGTGGCACACTTCCCCAAAGTGCTCGGTGCCATAGATTGCACCCATGTGGCCCTACGTCCACATCTAACGAAACCGCAAGCACTGGCATTCCATCAATGTGCAGGTGGTATGCGATGCCAAGGGAATCATCAACTCTGTCTATGCAAACTACCCTGGCTCCACCCATGACAGTTTCATATAAAGAATGTCCGCCCTGAGCCAGGCCCTGGAAGCTGGGCAGCATGGCGACACATGTCTCCTAGGTGAGTACAAATGCCCGTGCACATGCATGCATGTCACACACAGACAAATACACAAACCCCAATAATCACAACCATTATCAGCTCTCCAGGGGACAGTGCCTACCCTCTGAGCAACCACATGATGACGCCAATCCGGAACCCACCACCCACCCCAGGTAAGATACAACGCTGCCCATATTGCAACCAGAGCCATAGTGGAGCGCACATTCGGAGTGCTCAAGTCACGCTTCCGCTCCCTTGACCGCTCTTGCGGGCAGCTACTCTATGCACCCCCTGCACAATATTGCAATACGACAGGGCGTACCGGTGGACATGGTGGTGCCCCCACATCCCCAACCTCAGGCACAGGCACTGCCCATGGGAGGGGATAGGGCACGTGGCAAGGCTGCCCGGACCCAGTTTATGGCCACATTTTTCACCTAAAGTCCCACCCCTGCGGTGTGCACACAGGCCTGTCACATACCAGGTGACAATCGATGATGACAAAGAGTCAGTCAACTGTCACAACCTTACCACCCTGAGAATGTTGCCATGGAAGTGCCACATTGTGTGCATCCCTAGCTATTCAAACCTAACCAATCCTGTGTGACCAAAAGGTACACATGCAAGGTGTGTATCACACAGACCTGCAAAACAGGCCATGACAATCACTGGTATGTCACCCAATGCCACCAAAACCACAACATGACATGGCAAGCAAAAGCAAAACACCAACACAGTAACAATAATGTACACATTGACATGTGAAAAATGCAAAGTGGCGTCAGACAATGATGCCTGACATGGAATCAAATGAATTGACTGACCAACAACCTCCCACACAAAGCAAGTCATACCCAAATGCATAACAACAGTTGTAGCTTGAACATAACAATGAATGCCTGTTCACATGCACATTGTGCACAGCAAAATCAACACTGCACAATACATGTGCTGTGTCCATCTCCTGCAACACACTGCTCATCACACAGCATAGTGACCAGCCATTGTGGGTGACGCACACCCTGAGCATCACATGAAAACGACAAACTAAATAAAAAACAAATCACACATGTACAGGATCCACAAATGGTCATAGATCATGTGCTGCAGGGACACAGTGAGCCCCAGAAGGCAAACTGAGTGCACATATGGACATGGAGGGGTAGTTGTACATGTTGTGGATCATAGTGCGAGTGTGTGTGTCAGTAGGGACATGCACTCAATACATGCATGTGCAATCAAGTGACCATCAGTGTCCTCATCACATGTGAACATTGCCCATGTGTACACCCCAGCATGTCAAACCACAACTATACCCTCAAACCTGAAAGATAAACACAACACATGGATAGCCATTGATCAGCAGAATACATCATGTACATAGGATACCACAATTACAATGTCAGGGTGCCCATCACCATCACACTGTGGGGCAAGGCAACTGTCCAACAACAAAATACCCCCCTCCCTCACATATCACCATGACCCACTGAACAACTGCGCATGGGGTATGTAGCCTTCATCCTTGAAGTTCACCTGGCCACAGGATCACCCTTCCCCTTTGTATCCATCTTCCACCTTGCGTGTAAAAAGTGTCCAGCACCCTCAGAGGCCACCTTGACTTGCAAAAACACCAAATCAAAGAGAACTCAAAGCAGGCAAACACACAAGCCAAGCAAAAAGCCTGCAGGCAACAAAACAAACCAGAAGAGCCTCCAGTAGATGACTTGAAGTAGCAGTACGTCACAAAGCACAAGTACTAGCACAATGATGGAACAACCAAGGTAGCACAGTAAAACAATGTCACAACAGGATGTGTACCATGTTTGGTACATAATATAGAATGATGCACCACAAACTGATGTGTACGGTCACAGCTCCCATGTACAGGTGCAGGAGTGGCACGAACCAACCACCCCCACCGTGGTCTGGGTGCCTGCAAGGTCAAACTCACACAGGACTCTGAGACCCTGGTGGGGAAGGAGGGTCAGGGATATGCAGTCGGGACAGGCATTGGTATACTGGATAACCGGAATGAGGGGCAGGAGAGGGGAGTAGGATTGACAAGGGAAAGTAGGGAATATCACATTAACACATACACAATCAGACCAAACGTGTACATCATGCACATAGTACTAAATTACTCAAATTGAAGTCAAAGAGAAACTTATCTCTGGGGTGAGTGCTGGCCTCATGCCTGCGCACTCTCAGGTCCGGTAACATGAGCAGTTCAATGCTGCAAAGAGAGCCAGAGTCACTAATCTGTGAGTGCCCATAACACACGCACACACCACCATGCATGCCCCAAAGTAATAAAATACTCTACAAACAAACTATCTGGTGTGGTGCTTCGTACCCATACGTAAGATTCCCCCTGTGATGGTGCATACACAGTCAATGCAGTAAGTCATGCGCCGGTGGGTGTGTGGCAAATGGAAGACCAATGTGTCAAGATTCACACAACATCCAATGTTCCCTGGGTAAGCAGCCAGACACATTTAGCAAGGTACAACTTCCGTACAAGTCGTGTTCCAGCATAACCTAAATAAAGTAGGTAGTGCATGTGGCAATTTCAACATGAAAATGAAATGCACTGCACACGAGTCTGTCCCTTGCTGTCTGCCCCTGTGAGCTGCTTCTTTCACTGTCTTGGAACGCTACATGGCTAATACAACTGCCTCAATGGACCATGGTGGACCGGAGGATATGTGCCACTGCCCCTGCAGGTGCCCCTGACAATTTCCCATCAACTAGCCATTAGTCCACCAACACATCTTAGCTGTACTGTGTGCTTCAACACCAATATCTGTCCAAGCTCACCGTCAGTGGTGCTTCTTAGCATGCATGTGCAACTGGACTGGTGGAAGGTTGGCTGCGGTGTGGCCCCCTTGTGCTGCTCACCTTGCCTGGAGTTCCTTGAAACACGTCAGCTTCTGTAGGATGTATGAGCGCAATCCCTGTGGCTCTGCCTGCGCACACATGCGCATGTCTGCACCACCGAACGTGGCCAGATTCCAGACGTCCAATGGGCCATGTCTGCTGGGAAAGGTGGTCTGGATGCTCATCCCCCTGCAGAAAGGGCAGAAAACACATGATTAATGCTTGAAATATCCCTGTGTGTGTCTCCTCAGGCATGTCATGACTGGACCATGTCAGAGACGTACATCAGAAATCACTCCATCAGTGCGACTTACACAGGCAAAGTGTGTTAACCACTGTCTACAGCATGAATTGCATCAAGCACATGTACAGCAAAGATAAGAAACATACTACACAATGTACAGCAATTAATGCACACATGAATCATGAAACCACCCATCTAGCAAAGGAAGAACTGTGGTCAATATCACTCCTATAATCCCCACTAGGGGTGTCAACACAAGTAGTACAGCAGCAGACATGCCACAGATATGACAGTCCAAAGCCCTTGTGTAATAGGCTGTAACACCGAACCATCCTTGCAAGCCCATGGATAAGGGAAGCAGGAGTGGCATATGTGAATCAGGACCCCAAGCTGCAAACACATACATGAGACAAGCCTGAAGGGAGCAGCTGGAACAGACAGTGGATGCTTTCAAAAGCCACAAAGCACCACACTGTCACATGAAAGCACAATAGACAAGCAATTTTAAACTATATTAACTAATTAACTATGAAAAACCTACATTACCTAATTAAACTTACTATCAAATTGAAAGTTAACTAACTAAACTAAAAGAAAAATCAAAAATGGCCACATACGACCGGGGGAGGCACCCAGGAGGGGGCAGGTACAGGGTGCTGCTCAACACACACATGCGATGATGTTGAGGAAAAATAAAAACCTCCATGGGCTGAACGCCTGCACAACCCGACCTATGTGGGAGATACCTCATCGTCCGAGTCTGGCTCTTCCTGAAAAGGAGGACGTGGCAAAGGAGCCTGAGCACGCCTAGCCGCAGCTTGCCCCTCGTCGGCAGCAAGTCTGCCGGACGGGTGACCCTGGTTCTGTGTGGCGATGACATGTAGGTCTGCATGCAGAACCTCCCGTGTTATGCGTGCTTCCTCTTGCAAGGTAACATGTGTTACACAGAGTTCCTCCTGCAAGGCCCAGCTGGACAACTGATGCACCTCCCGGCAAGCACATAGCTCAGCCGAGATGGTACGCTCAAGCTGCTCAAACCTCTCCTCTGACCGCGCCCTCTGGGACATCAAGAGGACACCCAGAGTGGATCTGAGGGACTCATACTCAGCCCTCAGGGCCTCCATGTGTGCCTCTGCGTGAGCAGCAATTGCTTCACACAAAGACACCATTTCAGCCTGGCGTGCCCTGTATGAGGCCGCCATGCCCAGCCTGAGCGAGCGGGCCGTAGACCGTGCCAACCGCTGCTGGAGAAGCATCTGCCTAGCAGGGGGGAGCACGGATTGGGCCACACGCTCCATGCTCACAGCGATGTTCTCCATTGCTGCCCCCTGCACTTCAGAATTGGCAGTCATGTCTTGCTCCTACTGAATATACCATGGATGCGCGAGGCCACCGCATTGCTGGGCTTGACACCTGCGGGACCCAAGGACCGGGTGTCCTTGTTGGGTTGGCACCGCCCGCGGCTGCACGACTACATCCCCCGTCGACGTGATGGCCCAGGCACATCAGCGACTGGTGTGGACGGTGACCCTGCATCCCGATCTACCACAGGCAGAGGTTCCAACACTGTCTGACCCCTCAGTGCAGGTGTCGCGGACCGAGGACTGCCCAAATCAGAATCACTCACCTCTGACATGGACCTGATGCACATCCAACTCGAAATGGACGTCAGAGTGGTCATCAGGGCTGGACTCATTGCAGGCCAAAGACAAGATGGTCTGTAGCACATCGTGGGTTTTCGTGGCCTAGCACCCCACGACCCCCACTTGTGCCGGGTTGCTGTAGTGATAACAACCCTGACCTGGCATGACAACACCATCCTTTGGCTCCATTGCATCATCATCTGAAAAGTAGAGAGAAAAAAGGTCACTACACATGTTAGAAGCACACAACCCACACACACATAGACATCACACAGACACCAAACACATCAAGCAGACATGTCACACACAAAAGAGAACCTGCCATGCATGCTGGGTCAACTTGACATTGCTTCTGTGATTAGGCATGTAGAAGGGTGTTATACCGCTCAGAAGTGGGTCGATGCAGTGCAGAAAATTTGTATGTTACTCACTATCCACATGTACAAGTACTTCATGATGTGTATCAGAAAATGGGAAGGCAGTGCAAGGTCAACTTCAGGCATCACGTGCAATGTGCATGCAATGGGTAGCATGGCTACACGCAAACCACCACTCCCCCCAAGTGGAAATGCAGGGATGCCTTGCATGGTATCAAAAGGATGACCATAGACCTGTGTATTGACAGACAGTGTTGACTAGCATCAATTGCATCATGTGAGTCAAGGGACAACACAGCAGATGATGATGCGACAGTAAGCAGGACACATGATAAAACCTCCGGAGCACACCCACATGTGAAGAAGACACTACACCAGTTGGACAGAGTCATTGGGCATGAAACAGGATGATGCCTGTGACCCACACAGACTGTCACACCCTAAACATGTGTGGGACGCAGGACTGAGCCACAGTGGCCATGGGAAGGCTGATGAAATGCCATGCAATGTAGGTCAGCCTGGACACAAATTACAATGATCATCCAGTCAAGGACACATAGCGGCATGCATGGAATGCACATGGAGCATGAATGGCCACTCATGGCCCTGCCGAGCATCTGACATCTGCACAGTCCAAGTGAGACACCCGGCATCAAGTACCAAGGATGTACCACAATGCATATGTCTGGCAGGTTGTCTGGTGGAAGTTAGCATGTAGACAGGACGCATGAACAGGCAAGTACTTTATGGCAAAATTGATGCAGACCAGTGCAAAGGTGAAATTGGGGTACAGAGTCGGGGTGGATGGGCAAGGGAGCATGCTTACGTGGAGTACCCGCATGCAGGCAGAGGACACATGCACGTCAGTCATGCTATGACATAGTCCCAGGGCTGAGAGGAAGGTCACCCCAGGCTACATGCAGAAGGGCCAGTGAGCTGGAACATGTACCGGAGGGGCATCCTAGTGACCAGCATGTGAGTAGGGTGCAATAGTGGTGATGCGGACAGTCCCCGTCTGTTCCACATGTCCACCATGCAGCCATGCATCAGTGAAGCATTGCATTACTTGCACATCAGAACCATGTACACATGACATGTAGTGGCAGTCATGCACAACACATCACACAAGTAAAACACACATGTCCTCGACAAACACGCAGCAACACTCAGTGGACTGGGCATCAAAGTCCGGCATCTCTCCCACTCCTTCGACTGATTCAGGTGGTATAAACTCTGTAACGAGTCACTCGTGCGGAGTGAGGTCTTCCTTCTCAGGTGCAGGCCCACTGCCTGTCACCAGAGTCAAGTTGTAATTTGAGGCACGCTTAGCCTTAGTGCTGCGTTTGAGGTCATTCCAACGTTTTTTGCTCTCTTGCGCCGTGCGCACCTCATGGCTGAATGCACTCACATGTTCCGCAACTTGCTTCCAGTGAGTATCACGGTGGGCAGCTGTAGTTTGACAATTAGGCCCCACTAGCACGTCACGGCTGTGGTTCCGCATGAAGTCCACAAGGAGGTCCAGTTCCTGGTTGCAGACAGGCTTCTTTCTCGACATGCAGGAGGTCGTGGCTGTGTGTGGGGTCCCAGCCTGTGCTGCAGGTGCAACCTTCCTCCTTTTGGATTGTGGCACAGACCCTGGCTGGCAAATGCCGCCTTGATCAGTATGGCCAGTGGCACCGGTGGATTGAGCCAAGGGAGTGGCAGGTGGAGGGACGACCAAAGGCCTGACTTGAGTCAATGGCAGCTGGGTGCCCTCTAATGGACCCTGCGCAGCAACATCTGCTGTGGCAGGGTCATTGACCGCGACTGTCCTGGTTGGTAGACTCACAACCGGGGTGTTGTTGGCTACATCTGCCCCTGCACTTGCCAACACCTGGCTGGTTGGGCAGCAGATGACATTACTGTCCCACGGACACGTGTTTCGGTCAGGGCAGCCCTGCGTGCACCTACAGTTTGCCTCCTGCCCTGTTGGAAATCTTCCAAGGACTCTTCAAGTGCCAACACAGCCTACGCTGGCAGACCCGGAGCCTGGATGGTGGTGTCCACAGCTACACCTGGAGCTACCACTACCCTTGGGCCCGTGGCAGTCAATGAAATGGACTGCCAGGTCACATGGGCACCAGTGCCAGATGCAGAAGCTGCATCTCCCGGAACCACAGGGGGTGGTGGCATGACTGCACTGACACATGGCACAACATCATGCCCAAGTGGCGCACCCCTGCCTCTTCCCCTCTGCAGTCACTCTGGACACCCTGGAGTCCCCTACTCCCTGGTCACCACGGCCACGTCCCTGACCACGCCCGCCATGAGGAGTACACCCAGCTGAGGTGCCCCTCACCTTTGGTGGCCTCCCAACCATGGCACAGATGGAGTAGTGCAGATACAGATGGAGGAGTGCCAATGGGAGGTGTACACCACAATTGTCCTGGGCAATTGGGGTGAAGGGGGTGGGATGCAAGATCTTAACAGATCCCCTGCACCTGCAAGGCTGTATGTGACCCCGGTGATGAAGTGACGGGTCACGCAACACTCAGGGACCCAAAAACTGCAGCAAAACCGTCCACGCAACCCCTACAGCCTACGTGCATGGAATTAACCTCCCACAGTACGCGGTGGCACCCAGGAACACGAAAAACACGTACGCGTAGGACACTCAGGCTACTATGACCTCAAAAACAGGTATGTGATACACAGGGGCACCCGCAGTGGGAATAATAGCGTGCGCGACTCACCGTCAGACTAGCGCGATGATGAAAAACATGCGTAGCCAATACCCCCACCAAAAGAAGAGATACGTCCTTGATCCGCTGTGAAGTTGTGATGGCGCGCGAAACAACACGAATTAGCAACACACATGTCGGTCTCCTCGAAAGGCACGTACAGTGAACTGCTGGCCCCGCTCACCTTTAACCCGTGCTGAGGAAAACGCCCACACGCGTCGCGTCACTTACACGCTTAGGCCCTTTCCTTGAATTACACACATTCACTCACAACGTGTGGTTTTTTCACGTGCTGATCAACTATGTACCCGTGTTGAGGGAAACGCCCGTGCACGCTACGTCACAGACGCGCTTACGCGTTAAGGGCCTTTCCTTGAATTACACGCTGATGTGCAATTTTTTCACGTGCCAAATCACTCTGTATCAAGCTGGCCACGCGAAAACACACGGAAGACCACGCTTCTGCCCAAAAGGCCATTTTCCTGCCCCCAAGAGCCCTGAGCACATCAGCCAACTGCAGGGGTCCAGTTGCTGTGTCCACCCCTGGGAGTGTCTTCCATGTGGCTGCGGTTGGGCCAGCGTATAGATGCGGAGCGGCGGCGGGCGGAAGAGGCGCGGCTCACCATGGTCAGGGTGGAGTTCTCCATGCATCGGGAATTGAGGCGGGCTGAGTGCCTCGAGGCAACTCGCAGGGAGTTGGAACAGGCCATGAGTGCATCCCTGCGAGACCTCTGGGCCAGGACAGAGTCCCGCCTCGAGGAGATAGACATGGAGTTCGATGATGCCCTGGCCTGCAACATCACAGAGTGAGCAGCAGGACTTGCCCGCCGCCATTGTATATAGTTAGTTAGTGATAGGTTTCCTTTCTTTTTTTTATTATTTTGGGACTCTTGGACAATGCCCCACATTTTTGTACATAGTTGTAAATTAAGTAGGGTTTTGTATATAGGTTTAATTTCAGTTGTTGGGCTCATGGACCCTTGTTGCAATATTTGTACATAGTTGGACTGTGTATTTTTTTTCGAACATCATTTACCCTCACTATGGATCAATGGATTTTTTGGATTTTGGTTTCCTTTGGATTTACTTTGGTGGACAAGGATTTTTGACAAACTTTATTTAGGATTCATTTGAATTGTGTCATCATTATTATTTTTTTTAATTTGGACATGCCTTTTTTTCTTGTTTATGATTATTTACATGCTTTGAATCATTTTTATTATTTTTGTGCACAATACATTTTGATTGCTTAATTCCATGTGTGGTATTTGCTCTTTGGTTTACTGCATGCCACAATGTGGGTTTACACAATCACTCGCACCCAGTGTGTGTGTGTGACGGACATGTGTTGATGTGCATATTTGACTTTTGGTTAGTGACAAGTAATAGGCCTTTCAGTGTGGGGTGGATGGGGGTGCGGGGGAACATGATTCGGGGCCTGCTGGCTGGTGCCCGTCAATGATGGGTGGATGGGGGTGCTGGGGGACATGAGTCGGGGCCTGACCCTCAATGCTGGGTGGATGGGGGTGCGGGGGGACATGAGTCGGGGCCTGACCCTCAATGCTGGGTGGATGGGGGTGCTGGGGGACATGAGTCGGGCCTGACCCTCAATGCTGGGTGGATGGGGGTGCTGGGGGACATGTATCAGTGCTCATTTGAACATGGTGACATGTGGGTGGCTGGGGGGCTTCGCCAGGGTGGATGGGCTACCTGTGGGGTATGGCCAGGGGTGCAGTGTGTTCCCCTGTGTTGTGGTCTGCTGCAGGCCCTGGGGAGGGGGAGAGGACACACCTGGGAGGACACACACTAAACAATTGGTTGGGGCACCCCCTAAATACACGTACCCCGCTCCCACAGGGCCAATTGCGGGTAAAACTTCCCCCGCATACCCCCATAATACATGTACCCCACTCGCACAAGGCCAATCGCAGGAAAAACTTCCTGCGCACCCCCGAAATACACGTACCCCGCTCGCACAGGGCCAATCGTGTGTGATTCTCCCCGCGCACCCCCGTAATACACGTACCCCGCTCGCACAAGGCCAATCGCGGGTAAAACTTCCTGCGCACACCCGAAATACACATACCCCGCTCACACAGGGCCAATCGCGTGTGATTCTCCCAGCGCACTCCCGAAATACACGTACCCCCCTCGCACAGGGCCAATCACGTGTAAAAACTTCCTGCGCACCCCATAATACACATACCCCGCTAGCACAGGGCCAATCACGTGTGATTCTCCCCACGCACTCCCGTAATACACATAACCCGCTCGCACAAGGCCAAGCGCGTGTAAAACTTCCTGCGCACCCCTGAAATACACGTACCCCGCTAGCACAGGGCCAATCGTGTGTCAAACTTCCCAAGCACCTCCGAAATACATGTACCCCGCTCGCACAGGGCCATTTGCGTGTGATTCTCCCCACGCACCCCCGTAATACATGTACCCCGCTCGCACAAAGCCAATCGCGGGTAAAACTTCCTGCGCACCCCCAAAATACATGTACCCCGCTCGCACAGGTTCAATCGCATGTGATTCTCCCCACGCACCCCTGTAATACACATACCCTGCTCGCACAAGACCAATCGCGTGTAAACCTTCCCGCACACCCCCAAAATACACGTACCCCGCTCGCATTCATGGTTGGGGGGCTGTATGCTGGTACACTGGCCTGTGCGCCATGTACGGGATTTGTGCGCTGTTCATGGCGCACGGGGAGGGGTTGGGGGCGTAACTGGCGCTGCTGCAGGGTCGCTGCACCACTTTGCGCACGGAAATGGAATTTGGCGCACGTGGCTGGCGCAGACTGCTGCACGCGCACACTGTGCGCCAGCCGCTTGCGCCACATGTGCTCTGAATTCTATGAATTACCCCCATAACGTTTTAAGCAATGCTGTAAGGGCTGACAGCGAGTACTGACACCACAATTGTCTTATTTGCATTCAAGTGGAAGTAATGGATATGTATTCATGCAACTTTACAATGGCTTCATGAATAAATAGATTTTATTTTGGACACTCACAGTATTTGAAGATTTGAAGATTTAATTCCTTTACATCTGGGTAAATTCACAGCTGCAAGCATTATCTAGCGTGTCTTAGAAAGTTAACAAAGATGCCCAATTCATTTTCTATGTTCTGTGCTTAATTTCAAAGCAATACCGAACCGTGCTGATCAGGCCTTGCTGTGTTTGGCAGTATATTTATATATTGTATGTGGGATATGTGATGCTAATATGCTGGTCAAATTTTAAATTTAAACTTACCATACAAAGTATTACATTAAATGAAGAATTTGGAAGGTCATACTAGCAATTGGATGATGAAAAAAGGGTCGGACTTCCCAAACTGATGCACTTAACAGCAGGACTGGAGCAATTAATAATCCACTGGAGGTGCTACTGTACATAGAGGATGAGGATGGCATTTTGCCTGCAGTGCACCTGTGCTCCAAAAAGCCACATATGCTCCAGCCAAGCTGTACTGCCCTGCAGTCTTGCAATGTGAACCCTGGCTGTCCGCGCCCACCTCCTTGGACAGCTTGCAATTGGCTAGTTGACATACTGATTAGACTTGGGTGTGGAGGAGACTATTTGCATTGGGCAATGGATGCGTGTGTGTGTTGTACAGACCAGCAACAGCAACAGCTGCCCTGAGTAACCACTCTTCTTCATTCACCCTTCCACCAACATCCAAGTAAGTCTGGTAATGAGCTGTTGACAAGACAAAATGCAGAAAGCAAACGAGTTTGTACATTGCATCCTCAGTGCTTGCCGCACTCCCCAGCCAGTACACGGACACTGGTGAGTGCTGCAAATTGAGTTAGAGGGTCATATAAAAAAGGAGTTCTCCACGTGCATTGGAGCTGGAAGGCTGCGTGGATCCAGACTCCATGCTGTATCTGTTCTTTGCAAGTGAAATTTGCACGATCACTTCCTATACTATGCAAGTTGTCTGTTGAGGGAATTTGTCCTGGCTCTGACCATGCTGCACTTGTACTAGTTTAGGGGGTAATCTGTATTAGTCTTGCACCTGCTGTACCAGTGTGCAAGGGAAGCTTGAACTGCTCCAGTATGTGCCAGAAATGTACCAATTTGATTCAGGTGTGTAGAGGCCTTTGCAAACAGTTCTGACAATGCTCTACTTGTGCATATTTAGGAGGGAAACTTATTTTGTGAGGGAAACGCACAGGCGCTGTCATGCTCTGCGAGTACCCGTTTGCATGGGACTTGTACTGACCCTGCACATGTTTTACATGTTCATCAGGGATGCTTGCAGTGACCCTACACATACTGTGTCTGTTAGGGAAGCTTATCTGGCCCTGCACATTCCCTCTATTTTCCTGTTTCTTAGGGAAACATACAATAGACGTGTCCATTCTGTATTTGTAGCCACTTGTGAGAGAAACAGTAATTGGCCTGTCCACTCTATCCCTGCATGTTTTTTTTTAGGGACACTTGCATATGCTTTTTGTGAGGAAACTTTCACTTGACCTTCGAAACCTTTTGGGAGAGGTTTGCTCTTGTTGTATATATTATGTATCTGTTTGAGATGGAATCCTGCACTAGCCCTGCCCATACTTGGTTGTTAGGGAAGCTTGTAGTGAACCTTCACATGCTGTACTTGTTTGCCCGAAGCAGCCACTGGCAATGCCCATGTGGTTCTAGATGGATTTTGGGGGATGCATCCAGTAGCCTGGTCTATGTTGCACCTGTTTGAGGGAGGCCTGTCCTGGTCCTGTCTATGCAGTGCCTGTACCTGTTCTGTTTGCGAGGGAAGCTTGTGCTGTTTTAATGCATATAGTACAAGTATGTGCTGTATTTCCTAGGAAATGTTGAACTTGTGTAATCATTGTAGCACTGGTGCCTAGAATGTGATTTACGGGTGCCTTTGGGGGAATGCGGGCCTGCTGCTCCCCATTCTGTACCTGTTTGGCATGTGATAGGAACTTGCAGTGTTGCTGACATTGAAGTGCCTGTCCAGTGTGTGATGTTTTCAATTCTGCTCCCTCTGTGTTTCCTCCTATTTGTGTGCATGTAAACTGCTGCGATGCCAATATTGTACATTTCCTGCATGTCAGGGAAGTTTGAACTTCTGCTACATGTGTTGTCTTTCCGTGTGTGAATAATATTTACACTGTGTGTGTCAGTACTGTACCTGTTAATGAGTCAAGGTAGCGGTGTGGAACACCGTCATGAAATACCATTAATAACGTTATGCAGCTAACTTAATAGTGCCAGGAGGACCATTTCGGACAGTTTTTGAGCAATAGCACATTTTAAAGAACATGGGGCAATAAGGTTGGTTAATCCTCCCAGTTGCAGACCACTCTAAAGGCCTTATGTAGAAGAGCTGGAGGAGGCAGAGCTTTCACTACATCTTCACTCCATCACATGGCGGCCTGCCTGGGAGGTAGAGCCACTGCTCCATTTTCATATCTGGTCCTCATGGCAGCCCATTGGTGGTCCTCAGCCTGGTTAATCAATGTTCTCCAGTTGGATTTCCTGAAATACCAGATGTTCCGTTCCTCTACCTGGGGATTGCAGGGATTGTGGCTGGCTCATGTTTTCCTCTCCATCTCTGAGCGGCCAAAGGAATCTCTCCACTTGCAGGTGAATGCAGTCAAACAACGGGTATTTTCCTGCTATCTCTGATATCTGGAAAAAGGATGTGAGCGGGCTACCACCAAAAACAGTTAGCAGGGATGGCAGCAAAACTACTGCCAGCCACAGCCACTAATCGCCTCTCACTTTCAGTGACTCGAGTGGCGGTTTCTGCCATTCTTTTTAGTGGTGGCTTAATGAATGCAGGGCAGAGGCAGAGATATGGCAAGCATAGCCAGTGGCAGTTCCACCTCCACATTGGGGGTGCTTGCATGGAGCTATTGGGGTTGGTGGAAGGAAGCAATAGTCTCCTTCCAACAACCTTTAAATAGACGACTACTGTATGTAATTAAAGTGGCTTACGGTAGTGTGTGTGTGCGCGCGCGCACGCGCGGGTGCGTGTGTAGAGTGGTAAATAGGGATGTCTGAGGGGCAATAATGTATTACTTCTGATATTCAGTTGTTTGTGCTTCTGCCTATTTGTACTGCTAATCCTTCCTGAGCTGAAGATAGTTTCTAATCCAGCCTGTATATTATAAATTGGGTGCAATAGAGAGTGATTTCATTTTACCTTATTATGAGAAGGTTTAAATAATGTTGCAGAAACTGCAGCTTGCAAACACAGTGGCAAGACATGCATATAAAGTGGTGAGCACGGATCTGGGATTAGGGAATTGTATAGTCAGGATATATGGGGTAGTATTTGAGGAGGCAAAACTACCCTTCGCCTAGGATGCCAAAAGTCCTTGCTGCGGCCCAGGCGATGGGAGGTCACACACTTCCCTAAACTATAGACCACATAGGGCCCTCGGCGGATGCCTCTTTAGCCAGTGTGTAATTCTGGCTCTGAATGCTTCTTCATGAGGCAGACAGCCGAGCAGGGACTTGTTCGCTGCACAAGCCTGTCACCTCTTTTTGCAGCTGCTCAGAATGCACTTCAAGACCCATCCCTGGTTCCCTGGATGAAATCTGTCCCCAGAGCAGTGTACACACCCTCCAAACCCCAATTCCAGCTCTCTTGTGTTGCTTATTCAAGCCTCTAGGAGCCAAAGGGATGAAGAAGCCATTTCACACTGATTGGAAGCTAATGATATCTGTGACAGATTAGTATCAAATACCAACTTTAGCAGTGCTCTGTGCACTAGTAGCTAGTTCACTAATTTGATAGTGCTGGCAGTGTCTTTGAGGTAGTGGATAATGCCCCTTTGTCTGTACCAATTAACATAGCCTGAGTTTATTCTTTAACACTGATCAAGTCAGCCCCATACAGCATCATCAAAGTTACACATTCGGTACTGTTGCTATTTATTATTTTTGATCACTTAAAACAGCTGTTCCCTTTTGACCAAAATACAATAGTTACAAACACATGGAAACGTCCAAGTTTGATCTAGTTTGAGTGTGGATTTTTCTCTAATTGCTAATTATGTTTTGAGAGCCATCAAGAAAAAATCATAACCCAACGTGTTTCGTGCCATGGGTGTTTTTCCAAGCCTTTCGAAAAGAGCAATTGCATTTCTTGTTTATTGACTATAAAACTTTACTTTAAAAAAATGGTATACCGCACACCTATGGACCCGGAGGCTTATGGGCATAACACAGATACCTACATGACATGTAAAAAGACAGGGAGGAAGTAATACTACCACAGGCTAACAGTATCGATCAGCTAATTAAAACTAAAAGCACTGTTAGTACTCCTAATTCCATCCAAATGGCATCATCCTGTGAGGATGCTTCTCCATACACCATCTTAGATGCCTGGGTTTTGTATCGCTACTCAAGTGGACGCCTGTGAACTATTTGGATTGCATTACGAGAACCGAAAAGTCACACATCAATTGACATGTTAGATATGATATGATATGGCATTTGTAACGCGCCCATACACATGTGTCAAGGCGTGAGGAGGCAAGGAAGGGGGAACAGAGGGAGGACAGAGACAATGATCTTACTGAGCCAAGTGGCATTGAGATTGTGCAAGTGCATGGGGGGGGGGGTAGGGGAAAAATGCCATGGGAAAGGGGAGCCTTTTTATCCCTGAAAAAAGTGCTGTGTGAGCTTATATTTTTTTGTTTAATGGCTTCTAAAACATACTGGGCATTTAAACACCATGCATTCAAACTAGGTGAAGCTTCGATTTGTCCCTTGTTTACAACAATTGCAGTTTGGGCACCATGACCTGCTAATTGGTGTACTCAAAGAATGGTAAATAGTGACAGAACCCAGTTTTATAGGACGCACTGAGCTTTATTTTTCTTTCATTCGAAGACTGTTAGTGCTTAGAAGGTTGTGAGCTTTGTCGGCAAAAATCCAACTTGTGATGATTAAATTAGGTTTCGATCCTGCACTGGCAGGAAGGCACACTCTGTGTGTGTTATTTGAGAGGGTTGGAGCCCTCATGTTCGTTGCTTCTCATTTAACCCGTGGCATTCTTGGTATCTCCATAATTGGACATGAGGATGCCCCTATAAGAGCAATGCCACACCCAGACGACCTTGATTGCTCCTAGCACAGGGGCAACATGCAAGACTGGGAGGGAGCAGAACTGAGCAGTGTGAGATCAATACCCAGCCCTGCACTTACATGGGCCCTGGCATTAAGGGCAATATAAAAATGCAATATTTTTGTTTTCATCTTTTGTCTTTCCAAAAGGTATAGGGTGCTTTCCAGTAAATGAAAAATCGATTCAGAATGAAGAAGAATGGTTATTTGACTAGCCCTCCAGAATATTTGGGGCTCGCAGTGGTAAGTGAACTTAGAACCCATCACTGATGTGGGCATATTCAGTGCCAGAAAGACTTAGGAGTTGGACAATGGCAACAAAACCTCAAAGGCTGAGGATAGAGATTGCATCTGTCAAAGCTCAAACTATTTCTGATGTGCCAGCACCTGGCCTCAATCATCCAGTACTGGGCACCCTATACCCCCTTTGACCCTGAAAGCCTAATACACTGCTCATGAGTGTGAAGAGCATTGCAGGTCTTCTTCTACTGCTCTTGGGGCTGAAACACTGGGACACATTAAGAAACATAGCACCTCGACAAGTGCAGTTTGGCATATTAAAAGCACCAGGGCTAAAATTGCCCCAGTGCTAAAAAGATACATTTTTCATGCATTTATGCATCAGGGCAAAGATTGCCCTAGTGATAATACCATTCCCTATTAGCACTAGGGCAAACGTTGCCCTGGTGCACAGATGTAGTGAACATTTATCTTTTTAGCACTGGGGCAATTTTAGCCCTGGTGAATATGCCAAACTGCACTTGTTGAGGTGCAATGTTTTTTTAATGTGTCCCATTGTTTTTAAAAATAGGGCAAACTTTTCCCTTCTGCTAATACCGTGCAAACGTTGCACTTGCCCCAGTGCAAAATTCTGTAGTCTGCCCTCAGCAGTGCTCAATATACTGACTTGTATATACTGCACACTGACATGCCCCGATTCAACACTGTTGGACGTATACAGTATTTTGATATGTAATGAACTAAAAAGTAGGCCGCCACAATTTTGAACATTAAAATAAGGTTTTCAGGCTATCCAACATTGTTATGCATGGGAACATTTACACATAATGTACTTTAGTGATTATTTGCATAGTTTTGGGCAATTTGGAAAACGACTGTTCAGTGGATAGATGAGATCTCTTTATTTGGCTGGGTAGATAGTTTAGAGAGTTAAGCGCTCACCTCTGAAATCAGTGAAGATCTTGTAGTTGCAGGTTTGAATCTGACCAGGAGCCGCCGACTCAACCTTTCAAGGTTTCTAAATGGAGTACCATTAAACTGGGTAAACATTACACTGTTACAGCGCTTCGAAGCAGAAGGAGCCAGGCATGAATTGGTTTAAATTATTCCCACTATCGTTGATTGAGGTGGGTACATGTACGATATACTAAACAACAGTTTATCCTTAACGACCTCCCTTAGAATCACACTTAAATATAATTCTATTAGGAACTTTTTGAAAATTATGACAAATGACATGCTTTACACGTACAATATCTAAAAGTTATTTAAATGTGTTTTATTTATTGGCATCATTTCCGAAGTTAAATACTGGGCATCACATATCATGCAGTTAAATTGAGAGATATCCAGAGCCTGTGTTTAGAGATGGTCAGGCCGCTGACTGTGCTATTTACATTCACGTTAACTGCGTCAGAGCCTCCAGATTCCTCATGAAATGCAGCGTATCACGCAAAGTTCACGCAGGCGTGCACTCCTCCAAGAAGCAGTGTGACCTCGGGCTGCCCCCACAACTCAGACAGCGAAAAGAAGCTGAGATGCTGTTGACAGCTTCTAAAAGAAGGCAGAACAAACATGAACTGGCAGAGGCCAGAGGGTCAGAGGAAATAATCCGAACGTAATTGGCGCACAGCACACGGTGAGGAAATGCATACTTGCTCTATTTCTTCTGGCGATGGAACTTGATTGGTGTCCTAGTGAAAGGGTATCTGGCTTCTCATCTGTATTTTGCTGCATGCATTCTGAGCAGGGTCACCCGTCATCAAAACTAACTCCGAACCGCTGTTTTGGTGCGGGACTAGGGTTAAATGAGATAATGTGTCAGTAGGGTTACTGCTGGGTTATGGGTTCGCGGATGCATCAGGGAACCCTAATAACCAGCCTCTCGATTGATAATAATAGGCGCCCTTGGTGTCATTCTCAGCCGAGGTGGCAGAGACTGAATGAGCAGAGAGACTGCGTCAACTGCTCCTTGTTTATCGAAGTGATTTGGGGCCTTTTGCTGGTGAAGTGTTCTTCATGGTAAGTGATGGAGTGGAGAAAAGAGAAGCGCACAGAGTTGGGGTGATAAACTTGGTAATCAGAAATCTTTTACACACCTATTACAAAATATACCGTTTACGCTCTGTTGCACGTGATCAGTACATTGCGGGTACAGAAGACCCGGAATGACCCAGAAGAGGGAAGACACTGGCACAGACAGAAGGTAATGTACATGTGAGTTTGTGTGTATGCGTGTGTTGTGTCAGGGGTGTGAGGTGGGGTGAGTGGGGGTTGGGCGCACAGTGTAATATGGCAGGTTGGGGGTGGAAGGTGGGTTCGGGGCAACACACCTGATTAAAATTGAATCCCACCAATGCCAATGTTGCCAGGGAGAAGGTATGAGGGACTTTTGGGGGTTAAAACCAACCCAACATGACCATTTACCCACCCGTTGAAAGCCGCAACAAATCAGCATAATAAATGCCTCCTTTTTTGGGATGCAGCCTTCAATGGGCGGATTTGGACAGAGAACCAAATATACTTACATACTGTTAATATAAACTCATTTAATCAAATAAATGGCATTAAAATCGAACTATCAAAAAATAAGCAGACTTCTGCCGAATTACGCCAGTTTGCCTAAAGAATATTAGTACCCAGCGAGGGCGCAATCAGAATGAAACAAGCATTCTGATTGGCCCTCGCCAGGGTTTTACCAGGCCAAGATTCCCTCGATTCTCGGCCAGGATTCCAGCTGCCTTTTCCATGGCCGGGGGCGTGACAGCCCCTCAGCCAATGAGGAGGCTCGAACCGGGCCCATCCCCGCTCCGAGCCTTGCCACTGCTCAGAAGCTGCCTTCGCCCCCTGCCAGGGACTCAGGTATGTTTTTTTTTTGTATTCCCTTCCCTCCCACCTCACGCCCTCCCCACCCCACTTACCTTCAGCCTGCTTTTTCCCCAGTAGGGGACGATGTAAGCCTCAAGCCGTGTGGAGACTCGAGGCTTCCATCGTCCCCCGCCGGGAACTCAGGTACGTTTTTTGTTTATTTATTTATTTATTTATTTCTCTCCCTCCCTTCTGCCCTCCCAACCCCAATTACCTTCTTTTTTTTCGGGAGCGGACGCACTGAACGCTTCTGTTCCCTGGCGTCTGCTCCCAATGGCCGCCATAGAAGGGAAAACTGACTCGGTTTTCCCTTTCCCGGCCGGTGGCCATTTTCATGGTCGGTTTTTTTTCTGCGTTTCAGGACCGAAAAAATGCTTTCAGTGCCCCGGTCACGCATATCTTGCGGGCCTGGGTACTAATAGCTATATGCCCCTCGCGGCAGGGGTATTACTGACTCTGGTAATGCCCCGGGGCCTTCGTTAAGGCCCTCGCTTCACTCGGCCTATAACTATGGGCCCAGGGCATTACCTAAGTCAGTAATGCGCCTCGCAACTCAAGGAATATTGCTTAAATATTACACACCTAATACAACTTTCTGAAATGAAATTTCAAATTCAAAGCTTAATTTCGAATGTTCTTGCAAATGTATACAAGCATTTATTTTCTCCTAATGACTCATAGCTGATGGGAATATATCTAATAAATGCAATTATCATAGCCACCTGTTTCCATTGAGCGAACAATACCATAACACATTTGTGATTATTTCTTGAAGAACATGCATAGATTTTCTCAACTTTCTCTATTTTTACATTCCATAGTAAGGTGTGTTATTGTTTCCAAGATGGCTGTGTTCTTGCATAAAGAACAACCTCTTTTTTCTTTGTTGTACCTCTGTGAGGCACCAACATTTCGAAAGTCCATAAGAGGTTGAGTAGGAAACACATCAATAATGTCCTGCATATATGGAAAAGTCCTAAGTTATTTAGGTACTAAATTGTACTTTCTCTAAATATTTCTGTAATCTTTTAATAGTGCATATTTACTAAATACATTATTTTGATTAGTCCAGTCTTACTGCCTTCAGTTTACTTTCATCTTCCCTGGATTAGTCGCTAGCAATTTACAATTACACCCAATGTCATCCAATGGAGCCACACATTGCCATGCCAAATTTTTGAGTTCTGGGGATATACCTTTACATACAATTGGAGAGAACACTTTGTATACAGTGCATTTTGTTAGATTAAGATCTTCCAAAATATAATGAACTTTATCAGAGAAAACACTTGAATAAATCGTTTGTCAAACTAATTTCAATTATGACAATTGGTAAAAATGCAGGTATATTTAAAATCTTTTTCCACGTACAACTTACTACTTTGTCCATAACCTTCTTATCTGGAGTATCCACTAAAAAATTTAATTGTTTAGTTCCAGTCAGGAACAACCTCTGCCGTGACCCAAGGGTAAAAAATAAATTGGTAAAAGAAACATTGGCACTCTGGTTTTGACTGGATAAATACCTGAGGGGCAAAGAGAATGGGCCAGACAAGGTCTAAAGCCTCCTCATATTGGCCATCTGCATTTAATATCATAGCTTCCGATCATGGGTCGCAACTTTTGATTTTCGATTTAGTGCCAGAACCAACTTTGGATTTTCACGACGGGGTGAGCAGGGAAAGGGCCGACTTGTTTGCTCCTATCATGTCTTACTAACGTATGTCTAGCTATAGGGTTATGACATCGTTTAACCAGTGAGCTTTCTGGGAAACGCAAAGATGTGAAGAATTGAAGCCCAACTGTTTCCAATACTATGAACATTGTATTAGCAGTATAAAACTGATGCTCGCCGTGTGCTCATGTGTCATCTCTCATCAACCAGTTCTGTTCTACTGTTCTGTTTGATTTGTGCTCGCTCAGCTGTAATGAACAGCATTACTTCTTGACCGTGTGTGCTCCTTTTTTTGACTATTGTTGTAACTATTTGTTAGGAGAGATTGGAGGACCCCTGATACACTATAATACCTCAGAGAGCAAGGGACACACTCCAGAGAGCTGTTTGTAACCTGCAGACCACACAAAAGCTCCAGTCCCACTCAACAGCTCAGGAAGATATTTTCCACTGCACATACCTCAGCTCCGTATGTAGGCTGTTGTGTATATGTTCTAAGCTAGGACATTTTAGCAGGGTAATGTCCCTGCTGTGAAGATCTGTATGTGACATGCAAATCACAGGTTTCAATTAAATGGGCTATTGCACAGAGATTGGTATATAGCTTTCAGATCACATGTTTTAGCCCAGACATTGCCAACTAAACCTGCATCCATCTCTGGTAAATTGAGTACATTTAATGTAGGCAGCTCTTATTACAGGGCTTGGATGCATCTCTATGAAATATAGAAATATACGGAGGGTGGTGGGTACGTTTATGTTTATGTTAATGTATACTTTAATGGCACCATCATGGTCCAAGGCCCTCAGGCCAACCTTCTCCTTTTTGACAAATGCTTCCCACACCTCATCAATGTCCTTTCCTCTCCTGCTGTCCCGTCTCTACCATCTTCAGCTTCCTTGCCTCCCCCTTTGCCTCCTCCTTGGCTACCTGGCTACCTGGCTCTCTCCTCTTTCCTATTCTGCCCCCTCTCGAGCTCCTTCTACACCTCTGCAGGGTGTACCTCTGATTTGATGGCAACCTTCTCCATATTACCGCTCTCAACTCTCCCTCAGCTGTCAAACACTCCTCTGACATCTGCCGCCTCCTGGAAGAACTTGACCTTGATGTCATCAGTTTCACTGAGGCATAGTTCACGGCCAGCTCTGTGTCGAGCTTTGACACTCTCCTCCCTGATGGCTACAAGATCATCTCTGTACCTAGACCCAACCGTTATGGATGTGATATAGCCTTGTTCTTCCCGGAGTGGATTCCTGCCTCTGTCATGCCTATGCAGGCCTACTCGTCTTTCAAATGCCTTGTCTGCATGCTTTCTCTTTCTCCTGGCCACTCTCTTACCGTGGCTACTATCTATCGGCCACCTGGTCAGATCTCACCCTTCCTCTCTGAGTTGGAAGACCTCACCTCCTCCCTCCTGGCCTCAACCACTCAACTCCTCCTTCTTGGAGACTGCAACATCCTTCTGGATGCTTCCTGTCCCTCCTCTGAACTCTTTCGCGACCTCTGTAACTCTCTCTTTCTATTCTCTCTGGCCCGACTCACTCTGCAGGACACACCCTGGATGTTCTGATCTCTTCAGACATCTCTCTCGCTATCCTATCCTTCTGACCACTCTTGTCTCCTGGAGTGAACACTCTCTCCTTTCCTCCCATCTCACCCTCTCTACACCTCAGGCCAAGCCAGCTCAAACACTGCCACCTACCTTCTTGGTCCTCTGGCCCAACTTGGCCGAACTCTTTAAAAGCTCCAAGGAGCTGGCCAGCTGTGCTGCAGTCTCTATCTCTCCTGTCGCCTCCCCAGCCCTCTGCACGGCCATTGCCTCTCATTTCATCTAAAGATACAGGACATCCTGTCCACCCTCTCGTCCTCTCCTCCTCCTCCCCCTTCTCTATCTGCTGCCTCTGGCCGCCCTTCAGCCACCTCTACTCCCTCTTTCTTCTCTTTTCCTGTGTTCTCCCCTGACAAGATTTCTAGACAAGTCCGATCTATGAAAGTCTCGTTAAAACAAGTTCTTCCCTGTTCGACCAAAACCATCAAGGACCACATTGTCACCCTTCCTTGTTCCTTCTCTGGCCAACTTCTGCAACCACCCCTTACCCTAGGGAGCCTTCCCCTCCCCTCTGAAGCACTACCTTGTGCACCCTATTCTCAAAAATCCCACAGCCGACCCCTCTTGCCCGGCTAACTTTCGCCCGATCTCTATCACTCCTTTCCTGGGAAAACTCCTGGAAAAGCTGGCCATCTCCCAGCTTAATCTTCACACTGATTCTGTTGTCTGCCTCCACGACCATCAGTCTGGCTTCAGAGCTGCCAGAAGCATGGAAACGGCTCTCCTGAACGTCCGTGAAGACCTGCTCTCCAACCTCAATTCTAATATACATCTGTCCGCATCCTACTCGATGATTCTTCTGTCTTTGACACAGTCAACTATGTCATCCTGCTCAATCGCCTCCGTGATGATCTGGGTATCACTGATCAGGCCATGGCCTGGCTGAACTCCTTCCTCCCCAACCAAACCTCTCAGGTCCAACTTGGGTCCTTCCTTTCCTCTATCTCACTTTCTACCTGTGGTGTTCTCCAGCGGTCTAATCTCGCTCCCTGGCTTTTCAACCAATACCTGGCACCGCTCACCCACTGCATTTTGGTTCTCTACTCAAACTTTCAGTGCTATGCAGATGACACCCAACTTGTTTTCAGGCTCCCCTCTGCCACCTCTTTTCCCTCTCTCATCTCCGACTGTCTGTCTGCAATCCAGGAGTGGTGCACTGTCAACAACCGCTGCCTTAATGTCAGTAAGACAGAGATCCTCCTCAGCAGCACTCCTGCACCATCCTTTCCTGTCACTCTCAGACTCCCTTGGCCCTCTCCCTGCTCCCACTTTGACTCCATGCTCTCCTTTTCTCCTCACATCTCTGATGCCTCATAAAAGTCTAACTACCAACTGCACATCTTCAGAGGTATTCTTCGTTTTTCTCTCCTTCCCCCAGAAGCTCACCGTCTCCAGAGCTCTGGCTCTCTCTAGGCTGGACTATTGCAACAGCCTCTTTCTAAATCTGCCTGCAACCACTTTCCGCCCTCTCCAGCTTATCCAGAAGAGGACTGCAAGACTTGTCCTTGGCCTCAAGCCCTGGGATCGTATCTCTCCAGCTCTGAAATCTCTTCACTGGCTCCCAGTGGCTGCAAGGACTAAATTCACGACCCTTTGCATTGTCCACAAGGCTTTCTGGGGCCTGGGTCCACAATACCTTCAACTCTCCCTCCATAAATACATTCCTACTCGAGCTCTTCGCTCCTTCACCTCTAACTCCCTCATGGTCATTTGCTTCTCCAAGCAACAAGTTGGGGTAGATCCCTTTCCTCTGCTGGGACCTCCCTCTGAAACAGATTCCCTGCCTCTCTGAAACTTGAGGAGAAGCATCTTCGGTTCCAGAAGCAACTCAAGACCTTCCTCTTTGCTTCTGCCTTCTTTCTTCCTCTACCCTGCTAATTTGTCTGCTTTGCCACCGGGTATCTGGTTACCCTCTGATTTATGGGCCCAGATCCCTGCCCTCCCAGACACACACCCGCACTGCCCACTGGCAACCGTACACTTTGGTCTGTATATGCAGCCCTACAGTCCCCTCCAGCACTTATCAGACACCCGCTGCCTACACCTTATTGGCACACTTACCACATGCTGGCCGCACTACCTATTGTTGTTCTATTACATGTTCAGCACTTTCCACTCCCCTCCTGCCCTTCTGCACTTTCTCCGGCTCTCTCCCCTGCACTTGCACGTTCTCAATGTCACTGGGCCTAGTAAGATCATTGTTTTTCTCCTCCCCTGGTTTTCCCCTCCCTTGCCTTGTCGCACTCTGAAACACTTGTGTATGGCCATGTTACAAATAAAATATATCATATAATATCATATCATAAATACCATAATAATAATAATAATAATTCTGAGGTTCAATTGCAGCTTTCTGTCTCAAGACAGGATATACTTCTTCTTGGATGAAATGTTATTATGCTGATAAACAGTATGTGCCAGGGTTTATATCCTTGTCCTTAGAAACCATGATTGGTGTTTTAACAAGTGCCCTTGTACAATTGGATCCCTAGTCTTCTCTTTTGAAGCCAGGCAATGGTGCCAATGTTATTTTTTTAGGCTTTCTGCAAACATGGGGCTTCCTTTATACCAGTCCGTATCACCTGGAAGTCTACTGGTTCTTCCATTAGGCCCCCTGTATGTCCCTCAGAGGTGGTTGAGGAAAAAGTTGTCCAACTTTCTGGAAATCCTCTCTCTATTCTTTGGATATCCTAGAAAATGGTGCCTTGAACTGATCAAAAGTTCTCAAAATATGCAGAAGACTGAGGGTTGCTCATACCAGATATATTTACATCCTGGCAAGCGATAGGTGGCTTACATGCTATTCTGTTAGTAACGAAATACAATCACATTAACAAGTGTCCCCTCTTCACTGGCCTTCACAGAACCCTAAGCCTGGAGGAAGTCATGAGGGGTAAAGGGAAGTGATGCAAACATGTATTTTCTACATTGCCACACTTGCCTTCCCCCTTCTCTGCCCCTCAAACTGGTCTCCTAAAAATAAAAGAGTCCATTTCGAAAATGTTTCCTTGAATCCCACTCACCTTGTGCCACCTATAAAGTCCCTTTGAAATGAAAATGGTACAGCCAATGAAAAGCCAGCCATCTCCATGTGGAAGCACACTGTATTTACTGTTCAAACTTAATGGAAAAAGTTTAAACCAGATGTTGCTGTCTTCACTTCTTCCAATAATTGGCAAGCTACAATAGGGAGACAACAGATTTGGGAATACCACAAGAACCCTCTTTTGCTAGTGCATAGATCATCTTTAATTTAACTCAGCCTCCAATTTCCAACAGACTGCAGTTCTCCCACTGGTTATAGAGGTTATTGAAGCTACTGCAAGATTACCATGAAAAAGAGTTTTCAATTTTTCAACTCCATATTTCCAAAAAACAAAGACAAATCTGAAGCTGATCGTAACTTTGTTTCTATGCATGCTACTTTGGAGGCAAATTCGCTTAGATTGTTATGCATTTATCCTCTAGTAATGAGACTGCTAGCAGGCCAAACAAACTTATCCCAGTTAAGTTAACAAAAATAACTGGTGCTGCAATGTTCAAATGCTTTATCTTTGCTGTTTAAGATGAATACAGTTCTAAAAAAGTGTTTAAAATATATATCATAGATTTTCTTACCTTATTATACCTCAGTGGCCTGGCAATGGATGTCAATAGGCAGCAGTAATACGCTATCAGAAGGACACTTACATGAGCCATTGCTACACAGTGTCTGCATCTTCCCATTTGAATATAATTATTCCTTTGTCTGAACAGTAGAAAACTCACATTTTAGAGGTAGGCGGTGTATCTTTGGACCGTGCAGACCAACAGTGGGACAAAAAGATTTCCTTTGTGGAGGAGTATAAGACTGATAAGTGCAAAACCGCCTACTCAGCCCCCTAACGTCAACAAGCCAACAGTGATCCCAGTCATAAAGTTTAAACAGGCGCCAGTCTCTAGGACCCCAAAGGTTGCAGTTGAGTTGGTTCGACGTGGGTGCACAGTATGGTTCACACGCGGCAGTCAAGTGATGCAATCTGACTGGCTAACTAGTAGTAAGGTCAAGTCAGTTCGATATGTTGGTAACTGCTGGTTCAGTTCAACGTGTGATGCAATGATCCAGAGGTTCGAATAGTGGTCCGGCAGCTTTGAAGCTGTTACCCAGATGGTCCAATGTGATGGTCAAGTCGTGACCATTTGAGTTTGTCTGCAGCAGTGAGATGGATGTTTGAGCAAAACAAGTGACATGCTCTACCTTTTATGGTGCATCAGTGAGTTGGTTCTTTGGGGATGGTCAGGAAATGTCCCAATGGTGAAGAGGAGTTCATGTGGCGCGAACCATATTTGTGACTCGGGATGCGGCAAAGTAAGTGTGAGGTTGCAATTTTTTATATGTATCCAGTGTAGTGGCATGTGAATGGGACGTGTTACTTTAAGTGTTATTTTGTGTTCAAGTTGATACAAATTAACCTTTCACATGCAAGGAAGAAAAATTCCAAACCGTCAAATGAAATATAAAACACGATCCAGACATGGTGTATTATGAAGTGCGTAGAAACTGGGCATCAATGAGTTTTATAATGCACATACAAGGAAGGGGTTATAAAGAACCCACTGCAAAGAAAACATGACATCTATTAAACATGCATGTACACTAAGATACATACACTGGGCATTTATAAATCTACATGTTGTGGGCTTTTTTTATAAATGGTTTAAAATGTGGTAGTCAGGGTTTTGCGAGGTGAATTTAAAATGACTTTGAGAAACTGGTTTCGCAGAGTTTTCAGATGCCAGAGGATGGGTAAATAAGTAACTACAACCTTAGCTGATTGTCAGCTCAGCTAAAAAGATGCCCATAGTTTTTATGCCCTGGTAGTATCGCGAAAGCAGATGTAATCTCTTTAAAGTGCATGGGAGCTTGACAGAGGGTTTCGGCTTTTTGTTTTGACCAGCAATAAACATGGGGTTGAAGTGATGCTCAAGGCCAGAAGTGATCAATACGCAGTGGTTTGATTGTTTTTCAGGATGTGCTATGCATGCTGAAATGGTAGTTATTAGATTAGGATTTTCCAATGATGCTAAAGTAGGGGTGTGTGAGATGGTTACTGACAGAACTTGTTTATTCTGCCATCTCCCATGTCATTTGAAGTATCCATGGGGCTTGAAATGAATTATGTTTATATGTGAATGTTTCAACTGTGTGATGATGTCATGATGTACCACAGACAAATTGTAACATGAGGTGTTTTCTACACATGAGCTAAAGATGGCTGTTAAGATAACAATGACCAATGGGAATGGAGGAATTGGAGAAAGATGGAATTTCTTTGTATAGGTTTTGACCAATCATGTATGGGGGCAGATTGTAATAAAATATATGGAAGTGTTGCAGAAGTCTACATAATGTGTCAAGCTATGTGGTTCGATGAAACTTGGGTTGGTTTGCCTTGACATGGTCATCTAGCTCCACCCTGGACGCTTGCACAATAAACTTGCTTCATGTACAAACGTGCAATCATTCCTTAAGTGTTGGGCTGCTTGGTTAAGGTGATTATGAGCCCATTTGTACAGTTCGAAAGTGCTGCAACAGCAGTTCAGAGTTTGATGGAGTGCCATAAGCAGCATTGGCAGATGTTCAAAATGTAATGAGCTTGAATCATATGTGGTACAATGCAGCGAATGTGGGTATTCTGTCTGTTCTGGCCATCTGGATGTTGTGAGGCCCAATGCAGGGACTGCATTAAGGGGTCCAATCCATGTCCTTATGACAGGTGGCGTTTGCCTGGTTGCATCATACCCAAAGTGCTTTGTGCTAATGGAAGTGTACGAAGGTGAGCAGGTGCAAGTAGATCTAGATCACATGGCCTAAGCCCACCCATCTGTCAGTCACTGCTAAATGATTGGTGCCTTCCTGTTTTGTTGCCCCTTTTCCCTACTTAAGCAACCATCCAGCCTCTTTTCCTTTGCAGTTGGTGAACAGGTGAAAGTGGATCTACGTCATCTGACCTAAGCCCTGTCCACCTATCAATCACTTATAAATTGTTGGTGCCTTCCTGTTTTGTCACCATTTTTTCCCTGCTTAAGCAGCCCTCCAGCTTATTTTCCTTTGCAGTTGGTGAGCAGATGCAAGAGGATCTGGGTCATGTGGCTTAAACCCCCACCGACCGTCATAGCCCCGCCTCTTCCTTTCTGCTATTAACTCTTAGATCAAGGGTGTCTCTAATCTGGCATTCTTAGTGAAGTGCATGCAATGAAAAGAGCAATTCCTGTTTGGACTGGGGGACCCAGGGCCCAGAACCACTGCACAGACAACAGGTAAGCATGTGCTAAAATGTACTTTCTCCCTGTATCCCCAAAGGCCATCCCCACCATCACCGTTGAATGCTAACATCAATGACATTGCCCCTCCAATAGGGCATGGATTTGGCAATGCAGCAGCCTCACCCAAATCAGCTTCAAGCCCATCAACACCCCTGCAGCATCCACAACACGGAAGTTGATACTTGACAATGTCCGATCAGCTATCACCCATGCTGCAGACCTCATCACTGCACACAATCTTGACACCATCTTCATCACTAAAATATGGTTTACATCAACCTCCATCTACATCCTAGACTTCCGTGCACCCAACGACTGCAGAAACTGGCCAAACAAGACAGCCAGAGACCTTATCGTCATCCCAAGACCTGGTAGTCCTGCACCAGACTTGATGTTGACAACATTGGCTCATTCGAAGTCCACTCCTGCCACTTCCTGCCCTCCTCGACAGACACAGTCATCTTGAATCCCATCTACAGACTGCCAAACCCCAACACCACCTTCATTGGAGAAATCACTAACCTGGTCACCACCATGTCCCTCACACACACCAACAACATCTTCCTAGGTGTCTTCAACCTCCTAAGCAACAAGGCCACCAAACCAATGAAGAAAGCTCTCCACTGCCTTCTCGACACCCTCAGCCTCACACAGCACACAAAAAACCCAATGCACAAGAAAGGTAACATCCTCGACCTAATTATCACTGCACTGCCTTCCCTCCACCACAGCTCTCCTCTCCCGCATCACTGGTCTGACCACCTGGTCTTGCCTTTGAACACCATGCACACCACCCCAGTCAAGCACTCCCGGATGAAACCCATCAGACAAACCTTCAGGTGCTTCAAGAATTTCCCGGTGGAAGCCCTCACGGAAGACCATGCCAACCTCCACCTCACATGGCCCAAACACCCCCAACCAAACTGCGATTCTCTACTTGAAGCACTCAATGCTACCCTCTCAGTCTCCAATAAACTGACACGCACCTCTGAAAAAACACACTTGCAAACCAAAACCCTCAGCACTCTGGTTACACATAAGAACTCAACCTCAGTAAAAGAGCTATCAGGAAACATGAGAAAACCTGACACTGCTCCAGGACCGCATCCAACCTGTTGTTCCTCAAGGAACTCGAAGCAACCCACCTACATCTAATAAACACAGACAAGCCCACCAACTACCAGAACACCAAAGCAGAAGTCGATTACAAAAGCAGATACCTCTTCAAAGCGCCCATGCACTGTGTCAACCAGCTACTCAAACCTGCCATACCACACTAAATCAAAATATACTCTGCCATCACCACCTTCTTCATCAACAATATCAGCAAGATTTGCCAGCACATAGACACTAGTTCTGCATCCACAGACCAACCTCATGTCCCTCCTCATGAAATCTCCACACACTGGACATCATTCAAGACACTCTCTACAGAGGACCTGGTAGAAACCTGGGCTGTCCTCAAAGCCACACCTTATACAGATGATATCCTCCCAACATCCTCAAGAACCTCCCCGCCAAAGCACTGCTTCCCTACCTGGAGATCATCTACATCTCTCTAACACAAGGCACCTTCCCACCGACCGTAAAGACAGAAGAAATACTCCATCTGCTGAAGATACACACTCTGGGTACTGACAACCTAGGTAACTATTGCCCCATTGCCCATCTTCTCTACCTAGGTAAGACCATTGAGAATGTGGTAGCCACGCAACTGCAGCAATACATCAACAACAACACTCTCATCCAAACCTAAAAATCTGGGTTCAGACCCAGATGCAGCATGGTGATGGCAACCATACATGTGGTTGATGGTGCCCTCAACATCCCTGATGACAGCCACCCCTGCCTCCTGGTTCTACTTGACATCCTGGCTGCTTTCAGCACAGTAGACCACCAGGCACTCAATGACAGCTTACATTGATGCATGGGGATCAGTGACCTTGTCTTACACTGGTTCAAGTCCTGCCTTGCCAACTGCTAGCAGTTTGTTCAGATGGACTAATCTAGATCGTCAATGGTACCCGTCACCTGTAGAGTCCTGCAGGGTTCCATCTGCTCCCCAGTGATCTTCAATCTATACATGGAGCCCCTGGGAGTCCCCTTCACCACACACAGCATCCATATCCACCAATACGCCAATGACTTACAGCTATACCTCAAGATTTACTTCATCAAGAATATCCACAGGCTCAAAACCTGACTCTTGCTGATCCAGTCTTGAATGTCCAGTGCATATTTTAAGCGCAAGCCTCCAAGACCAAATTCCTACTTCTCACCAACAACACCGAACACCCAGATATATAGACCTGGCAATCAACCATGAACCCTGAGGGCTTCACACATGAGCTCACCTCCTGCACCAAGTCCCTTGGGTTCGACATTGACAAACACCTCTCCTTCAAATCGCATATAGCTAAGAACACTCAGACAGATTGGTATAAGCCCTCCCTCCCGCAGAAAGTCAAACCCTTCCTCCCTCTGGACAGCTTTAATCCACTGTTCAAGCACAGGTCCTATCTCCCCGGGATGGGGTCAATGCCCTCCTTGAAAGCCTCCTGTTGTCCCCCCTTGTGTCCCTGAAAAGTGTTGTACATGCGGCTGCACACCTCATCAAAGGACTACGCCGATATGACCACATCAACCCTGCCATCATCGATCTTCAGTGGCTCCCACTGCACGCACAAATCACAATCAAATCTTACTGCATCATCTATAAGGCAGTCACCCTCAAGTCCCCCAGCTACCACCAGAAGCCAGGACACATGCAAACTTGAAATCTGCTGCTGCAAAAAGAAAAGTACCAGAAAACAAGCCTACTCCCCAAGACTATGGAACCTCCTGCCCATCATCATCAGGCTCAACACCACACCCCTACAATTCAGAGAATAACTGAATACCCACCTCTTCAAGGAGTCTCTCCTCCTTAACACCTAGGCTACTTGTCAGTCATCCCAGCAGTCAGACAGGGCACCTTTGACTGCCAAACGTGCTATGCACCACTGGAGAGCAGGTGATGCTTTTTTTAATTAACATTACACTAAGAATCCCTTGTACAGACTTTTCATGAAAGGTAAATGCACATGTGATGTCATCAGTGATGCCATCAATGACATTTGTGATGTCAACTTTAATGTCCTGGGTGGTAGGCTTAGTAGTGCACGGTGGTGGCACGAGTTATGGTTGCTTAGCTTACCATAACTGGCGAATTTCAGGGTTTTTTCGGTTTTACTTGGAACCATAACGTCCCTTTAACAAAGTTTTTTCACTGAATTTCATAGGTTTTTAGTTGCGCAACTTAACCATAACGTCCCGTTAACAAAGTTTTTTACTGGATATATATATATCCTACTTTGAATATTGGGAATGGTCACTAGATTGTGCCTAGTGGGGTGCAGTTACAGGGTTACAGGAGTGTCTCAGGAAAGAGCATTTTTCTTTTAACTATATGGGAAAAGTAATCGAGGAGGTGAAAATATAATGTTTTCCTTTCAATTTTGATAATAACATTTTGTGGGAATATACAGATGAATAAAATGAGAGCAATGTGTGAAAAACATTGGGCCTCATTACACGGAACGTGGTAAAATACTGCCCTTACCGGCATGGCACTATTAACGTGTCCGCCTTGGCAAGATGCCGGTAATTGCGTGCCATTACGAGTACGCGGACATGAGCACAGCGCCATGCCGATAATGACCCTACCGCCATGCCGCTAAAGACCCCAAAAAGACCCTTAGCAGCACCGACGAAAGCGCTGATAGCCCTTCCGACCTCCAGCAACACGCTATTAGCGGTCACCGTAAAATTGCGGAAACGGAAATAGCGTCATCGCACAGGAACGGGAAAGAGCACGGTGTCCATTTTTAAAAACACAATCCATTGCCATCCTCTGCCCTCAGAACCTGTTTCCACACCAGTGCCATACCAAAGCATCAAGGATCCCCTCACAATGCCCAAGACAATCAAGAAAACAGCAGATCGCCAGCGCAAGGAGAAATTCACAAATGAGGAGCTGATCATGCTGACGGAGACCCTTGCTGCAAACGTGGATGTTGTATTCGCGATGGACATGCGGCGTGAGACCCTGATTAAAAAAAAAGTCCATCTGGGCAGAGGTGGCCCAGAAAGTCAGTGCGGTGGGCATCACCACCGGCACCGTTAAAGACTGCAGGAAGCGGTGGGACGATCTCCGCCTCCGGGTCCGGAGCATACTGTCTGCAAATCGTAAGCTGGCCATGGCCACAGGAGGTGGTGCTGATTCCCCCATCAAACTCAGGGAGTGGGAGGAGACCTGCGCCAGCACGATTGGTGTAGAATCCATAGAGGGAGTTGGGGACATGGAGCGTGGTGCGCCCACAACATCAGATGGAGGTGAGTGTGCACATGAAACAATGCACTGTGAAAGGTGAGGCACCCACCAAATGTGAGCCCAGAATCACCTCATGGATGCGGCCACAAACATACATGCACACAACCCTGCCCATGTGAGTGTCACACCCCAACACACACACATGCACTCATCACCACAGACACGTGCCACACAGACCCATGCATGGATGACCCACCCAACAGCTCCATGACCTGAATGGCCACTAATGAAGTCCCAATGCACAGAACAGCATGATGAACAAAATCTGCATGAAGCACGTTGAACCATCACCAATGCCATCCAGCTCTTTGTCCCACACAGACTCACAGACCGACAGCGATGGGCAGGACACTGCGACACAGGCTCCCCCTGCCAAAAAACAAGCCAGGGCACAGGAGACAGGGACCACCGCCACCACATCAAGGGGCACAGAGAGGAGTGAGCACCTGCAGAGGGGCAAACAAAGCAAGAGAGCCACTGCACCAAGACCTGAAGCTACGGCTGCAACAATTGCTGCACCCACTGCTGTGATCCCCCCAACACAATAAACACCCACGGAGGGCCCACTCTCTGCTGCCACCAGTTCGACTGGTGAGGCATCAACCACAGCGCCATTGTCTGACGTGGAGGAGACCAGTGACTTTCCCATGCAAATACAGACACCAGCCCCCAAGAATCCAGAGAAGCAAGCCCACGGCCAACACCATGATCCAGTAGCCATGGCCAGTCTGGTGACGAGACCATGGCAGGGTGCTGGAGCCCACAGCTGCCCTCACCTGATAACCGAGACATACACCAAGGTGCAGCAGCCACCCCACGAGCTGGAAACAGTGGCCATGACCGGGCCACCATCAGGCAGCGCCATGAGGACATTATAGCGCTGGTTGGCCAGCATGTAGATGAGGCAGCCCGTCTGAGGGAGGAGTTCAGGGAGGATGCTAGGCAGTCGAGGGAGGGCATGGAAGCCTGCACCAACAGGCTCTGTGAGGAGATGGCACAACTGAGGTAGGTCCTCACCTGCATAGCGGACGCAATGGACCAACAGTACCCACCACCACCACAGGAACAACCAGGCACCTCCTCCTCTGCAAGTTCAAGGCAGACAAGCCCCCGCCGCCGCTCCTTGCGCACCATGAGGCGCACACCCTCCAAACCTCCTAATGGTGGCGATGGGCATGGGAAGTAGGGCCAGCAGGATCTACCTGGCACATGTGCAGCAGGACACCAATGTTGTGCAAGCCACACATGGGGGTGTTGTGGGGGGACGGGGGAAAGGGTGTTTTGGGAGTGTTGTGGGGGGATGGGGAAAGGGTGTTTAGGGAGTGTTGTGGGGGAGGGGGAAAGGGTGTTTTGGGAGTGTTGTGGGGGAGGGGGAAAGTGTGTTTTGGGAGTGTTGTGGGGGAGAGGGGAAAGGGTGTTTTGGGAGTGTTGTGGGGGAGGGGGGAAAGGGTGTTTTGAGGGTGTTGTGGGGGTGGGGGGAAAGGGTGTTTCGGGAGCGTTGTGGGGGGAGGGGGAAAGGGTGTTTTGGGAGTGTTGTGGGGAGGCGGGAAAGGGTGTTTTGGGAGTGTTGTGGGGGGAGGGGAAAGGGTGGTAGCATATTCGGGGCCATGCACTTTTTTTTCTCAAAATATGTTTAATACACTGGTGACAAGTTAAGACACAGCCTTGGACTTCATCATTGTGTATGTGAACTTTATTGGGGGACAGGGCCCATTGTGCGCTTCACCACAAACACCAGTGCACTAATACTCACATCCATCCAACAGAGTTGAACCATGTGATTCAGAATATTTGGTTGATCGGATGCAGACGCACATCACGTCCCTCCTGGGTATCGCCTCTTGCATGACCTGCAGCCCCGTCCCCTCCCTCCTCATCCCCATCATCATCCTCATCAGGTGGTTGCATTTCAACGTCAGGGGGTAGTGGCACATTCCGTCTGATACACATATTGTGCAGCATGACACATGACATGGTGATCTTGGCCACCTTCTCATGGCCGTACAGGAGAGCCCCACCCGACCTGTTTAGGCACCAGAACCGTGTCTTCAAGAGGCCAAATGTCTGCTCAATCACGACGCGGGTACGTGTATGTGCACGATTGTATTCCTCTTTGTGCCTGTTCTGTGGGTTCCATACAGGGGTAAGGAGCCACCTCTTCAGGGGATAGCCAGCATCACCTGCATGGGTGGAACAATGGGGACTTGTTACTGTTCTCCTCAAGTGCAACCTGTACATATCACACTAATCCAGTATGCATTGTGATTGGCATCTACGAATCCCAGCATGCATGGAGACGATCTGTGTAACTGCAATGTGAGAAGGTGAGCTAGTCTCTGCAAGTGGGCATGCACCATGCATGCCTCCGACAGTAATTGACATGTCCTGTGTGTGGACAGGTTTTAGGTGTTCCTGGGCCCTGGCTAAATTGGTAACACACTGCTAGTGTACTGCCATTCTGAAATCGATGTCGCCATGTTGTGAAAAGTCACTTCAGTAGTGGTGTGGGGTGTGGTTCAGTACAATGGCTAGAGGTGATCCCTTCACATGCACTCAAGGGCGCATAGCTGTAGTGATATTGTGCAGCACAAATTTTCTAATCGCATATTTGTGACGTGTTGCTGATTTGTGTCATATGGGGTGTGGTATGGGGTGTGGTATGATGTGCATTGTGCATGTGGATGGATGTGTCATGTTTGGCATCTTGGATTGTTTTCAATGGTGTGCTGCTTCAAATTGCATGTTGGTTTGTTTCCGGTCAATTGGTGGACATTGGCCTACATCTGTATGTCCATTTGTTCTACAGACAACAGTCCACACCCAGTTGGAGTATGCATCTCTTCCCCCCCAAGCACACCCAGTTGGAGTATGCATCTCTTCCCCCCCAATCACACCCAGTTGGAGTATGCATCTCTTCCCCCCCAAACACACCCAGTTGGAGTATGCATCTCTCCACCCCAATCACAACCCACATCACACTGCCATGTGCTTGCCCTGCCCTGCTTGCCCTGCTACTCACCAAGTAGCCACGAAAGTTGTCCGGCTTGTCGCTCCATGTAGCGTGGTATTGTTGAGTTCCGCAGGACCATTGAATTATGGGTTGATCCGGGATATCGGGCACAACAATGTGTGATTATCTTGTTTGAGTCACATACCATTTGGACATTGATGGAGTGGAATTGCTTTCTGTTTCGGTAGACTGCTACATTGTAATGTGGGACCACCAATTCCACATGGGTGCAGTCGATGGCCCTGATGCAACTTGGGATGCCTGCCAGTGAATAGAAGACAACTTTGGTGTGGGAGATCTCCTGGGCAGTCCATGGCAGGGATATGTGTTCACTTGTGTGCTTGAGGAGGGCATCGAGCACCTGAGTCAGCGTGTGTGAGAATACTGGTTGTGAGATGCCATGCATCTGCCCTACTGTATGCTGGTAGGTGCCTGTGGCCAGGAAGTGCAGCACAGTTACCACCTTCAGTGGAGGGGGGCTGGCAGTTCGGATGTCTATGAGGCTCACAATGTCGTCATGTATCATGTCCACGATGATGGTGATGGTATCCCAGTGCAGACGGTACAGGGTGTGTTTCTGCTCAGGGGTTAGGTTGAATGGACTGGCTCGGATCCTGGGGATTGCTGGCTGCCTCTGTGGTATTACTAGGTGCATTGTGGGGCTTGCTGCGCCTGTCTCGCCCTCCTCCTCCTGCGTCTCCTCTGTGCTGCCTGTTGTTGTTGGTGCTGCAATGCAATCATGTCCTCCAGCCCATGTAATGCTGCTAGTATTGGAACCATCTTGGTGTGGGAAGGGGTGTGGGAAGGGGTGTGGTGTGCTCCTTTTGTGCTGCCACAGTTTCCATTGCCTCCACCTGTGCTGATTGTGTCCACCTCTGGCAGGTGGGAACACTGCTCATTTCTCTTAGCGGGTGGTTCGCGATGCCAGTATTTACATCATGCCGGTATGGGCTTTTTGGGGCTGTTCCATGCCGTTATTAGCATTTCCGCATGGCTTGTGATGGTGTGCTAATAGCGGCATGCCGCTATTTACGGGATGAGGGGTCGCGCATCCGCGGACTAGCCGCTATTAGTGGCACCGTTCTTAGCAGTGCCGCTAATTGCGGTTGGCCGGGTCGTAATTGGGAAGGGTTTTTAACGATACCGGTATTTCCTTACCGGTATCGTTATTCCCTTACCGCAATCCGTGTAATGAGGCCCATTGGCAGGAATGTTCTCTGTACCAAGAGCATGGCTGAAGGCCACTCCCTGGGTAAATGTTCCATAAACGTAGGAATTGCCATACTGCTAAAAATCAAACTCCCTTAGGGGTAGGACTCTTTCTTCGGCTGGGACCTCCCTCTGGAACAGCCTCCCTGAAACTTGAGGAGAACCATCTCTGGTTCCGGAAGCACCTAAAAACGGTTCGCTTTGCTTCTGCCTTTTCTCCTCCTCTCCAACTGCTGACCTCCTGGCTGAAACTTAATCTGCACTGGTTACGTGGTCACCCTCTGTTCTCGGGCCCAGGTCCCTCCCCCAACAGTCACACACACCTGCACTGTCTGCCTGTCAAACCCCACACTTGGGGACTGTTTCTGTATCCCTACAGTCCCACTACCAGCACTTGACACCTGAAGTCTGCATTTACCTTTGCACTTGCCACCTGCTGGCCGTTACCTTACCTATTGTTATTCTATGCCATGTACTGCACTGTCCCCTCCCCACTCCCCCCGCACTTTCCCCCTTCCCCCATCTCATGCACGGGCACGATCTGAATGACACCTAGCCTAGTAGGATTGTTGTCTGTCCTCCCTTTGTTCCCTCTCCATTGCCTCGTTGTGCCTTGAAACACTTGTGCATAGGCGCGTTATAAATGCCATATCATATCAACTGTGCCTATAGGGTACTGTTTGTCAGGGGCGTTGCCAAAGGCCATTACTCTTTTATAGTTCCCACTGTGCATGAACAAATGGATTGATGTTTAGAGCACTGTGGGTAGGATCACTGCCCAGATGGCCTCTTGCACAGTGTCCCATTAGCATCGCTGAAGGATGGCATTGTGACGTTGTTACTGTGACCAGGGTTCCATTTTCTATAATATATTTTGTTACTTTATCGTGGTAAGTGGGTTATGTATAGAGGTATATGACACAAATGTGCTTTCAAATGGACACTTGCATGGGAAACTGCTGCACACTCTCCAAGTGCTGTGCTCCTGTTAGGCATGCAACCTGCCTGTCTGTATGAAAGGTAGCCACGTCACGTTTCTGCTGCTGATGTGTTTGCACAAGCTGCAAAGCACAAGTACACGTGTCCACTAAATGCAGGATTGTTATTATTTTACATACTCTCAGAGCCTGAATCCAGCTTTAGTGTAACCACTGACATTATCCTTTTAGCAACAAATGTTGAGGGTTTGCCTGTTTAGCAGTGCACACCTTGTTGCAGTAAAAACATCTTCAAATGTAGTAGCAAAAATTCAAAAAAGATCAGGACAGTAAACCCTCACTGATGCCATTCTGTCACACAGGACAGAGACATTTGGATATGTTGAGAAGTCCTTGGACCCAACTGATAACAATTCAAAAGTGCTTTTGGCTTAAACCAGCCTAGAAAATGTCTGTCTGGTCAGCAAGTTGGATTCATATCTTGTGCTGAAAAAAAATGTTGATAGGCATAAGCAGATCTCTGGAGAATGTTATTACCCTAGGGAAGCAAGTGGTGGACCCATTCAAATAAAAAAGAAAAAGATCTGAATGTGGCAGCAGGGATCAGAAATGTGATGGCAGGCTCATGGACCCAAGATGCAGAGCTAAGCAAATGCACACATTATGTGACAAACATGATATTGAACCATAAAAAAGCAATTGTGGGAGGCTTATATATTTGGTCCCTCATGAATGGAATGCCACAGCATGTTCCAAAACACATATATTTCCTACTATAAAGATTTGGCATTCTCATAAGGCACGGGACTGTAGGAGTAGGGGCTCTGAATTTTAACAGTTAGGTTCATCATTTCAGCATGCACTATTAGCATGGGTTTGAACTGCAACTGGGGACCAGGGTGTGAAACTCATTACCGGACTCAAGAGTGAGTGTCAGGCAGAATTAAATAGATGCCAATGCACAGAGCACATGATTGAAATTGCACTTTGCTCAAGGATGATATTTCAATTAATTGAGCTGCACTGAATATAAAACTAACATAGACTAACATACTAACTTTACCGAACCAAAGCTAACATGTAATTGTATTAAGGCAGGAAGCACAAGAAAGGTGTACCTTTTGCTCTCCAGCAATGAAATCATGTGCCATTTCAATGGAATGATCTGCTCAAGGTGAGGATTTCCTTCAGTGACAAAGAGGTTTGACAAAAAGGGTTTTGAGACAGACTAGATTTCATTCATATTCGGGCACTGGAAGACGCAGGAACAGAGAGTGCTAGGCAGATGGAATTCAGTTGTGGCAAGCTGTCTGATTCTGAAGCTGTCCTTATGTGGGTTGACCCTGTGCGAGGCAGGCGGAAAGATTGGGGAAGATTTCCATGCCAAAATTAATCAGAAATGTCACCAACAAATCTAGGTAAATAAGAAATTAAGGGAAGGAGCTGTTGTTGTGAATGAGATCAGGTTCTAGGTGAAATCGTTAATTTCATTTTAGGTGGTGTCTATTTTTAATGCGCAGGGAATACTGGGTTTATATTTCTCAAAGTCTTACTGTGGTTTTTTCAAAGTGTATTTTCTTGCCAAGTTCCACGATGCCAAGCACAGCTGGCAGGGCTTACAGGGAGAAATATAGGTGCACTGTGAAATACAATGATGGTATAAGTGTCATTTGCTGTAAATTGCATAATTCTATTTTATGATAAAAAAAGATTCAAAAGTAACTTAATCTAATTACATTTATTCCGCATTCAGTCCATTTCATTTGACATGCTTAGAGAGACAGATGTGCAGTAATAAATATCTCAAAGTAAAGTAGCCACTGTGAGCTGTTTGTCTAGAGAGAGAGAGAATGAATGAATGTGCATTATTCCAATTGCATACTTTACAATTGTTTAAACTCAGCCAAAAGGGCGTAGTGTGGATTTGTACATAAGGTAACACAGGAGGGCATGAGCATCCATCCAGAGTGTATGAAGGCCAGTATTTTGTTTGTTGTTAGTGACCCTGGTAAAAATAATTATTAGGCAGATTATGAGGCAGCATTCTGGAATAAGTCTAAACACTATAAGAATACCCCAGCATGTTACCACAATATATTACCAAGGATTATAAAATACCCCCAAATACCACGATAGTAAAAAAAATCACAAAGTAATTAATATAACCCCAAAATGTATCCAACATATTTGGTGTGACGGCCTTTGGGGAATTTTAAAACAGTTACCGGGCGTAGACTTGCATTCTAAAACATAATCATATTGTGCACTTATTAAATGAATTAGTGCTATGTAGTAGTGCACTATTGTGTGCTAATCTGACTCTCATTATAGTGCCATTGGTATAGTGTTAGCGTGTCCTAAATCCAGGCTGAGTATTTTGAATTGCCAAACTATCTTGAGGCAAAGCTTTATGCCCGTGCAGTTTGGTCTGCAAAAAATGTGACAATATGGAAAGACAGAATTACCACAGAGGTAGTACGGGAGGCATTTGATGAAGGAAGCATTGTGCAGGTGTGCCTCCTTAGACTATTCCAAGCACCAGAGCGCAAGGAGGAGAAAAATTTCATCATCAGATTATGTGCACAATTGTGGTTCCTGCTACACAGGTCCAAAAAGATGCAAGGGAATGACAGTGACGTTATTACGAAGTTACAATGCAGTTTGGACAATGAATGGGATCAGGTGTAGCAGTTAAAACAGAATTAAAACAGAGGGAGCTAGACACACAATTGCAAGCTAAATGCAATATGGCTACTCAATTGGCTCAGAGAGAGAAACATGTTAATGAGAGTGAGCAAGAATGAACCCACTTAAAACAATTTTGGACTAAATCAGACAAGACAAAGATGTTGCTATTTCTGAAATACAAACCCTTAGAGAAGAAAACAGAGGGAAAGATAGAGAAATCCATGCTATTGAACAGGAGATATTTAAATTAATGGAAGAAAATGACGAAAAAGCACTTAATCAGTTTCAGACACAAATCAATGAATTGCAAGAAATAATCAGTAATGTCGGGAATGAGAATTCTGATCTCTGTCATGAAGCATAAGTGCTGTATGGAGCAGATACATAGGGCCTCATTACATGGAAGACGGTAAACCAAGGTGCTATTAGCACCTTGGTCCATGCCGGTAAATTACCGGCACCACCTTGGAGGAAAGGGGAATTACCGCCCTATTCCAAGGTTGGCGGGGCAGTAATTCCCCCTTCCACCATTGCCCTTCCCCATTCCCATTTTTGCCTGCAAATTTGCGGTGCTGTAATTAGCACCAAGGTCCCTTTGCGGGTTGGTTTTTAACGCCTGCAAAAAGCAGGCGTTAAAGTACCAACCCGCAAAGGGACCACGTAGTAAGGCGGTAAGGGTTAACTGTCACCGGTACCATTACCGGTGACCGTTAACCCTTACCGCCTTCCGTGTAATGAGGCCCAAAGTCTCAAGTCTCAGGAAAGGCGCAAGGGACTACATTCAATGGAACTGAACTCAATCACAGCTATGGCCAAGGAAGCCATACCTTCCTACCAACAGCTGTACCTGTGGCCAGACCTGGTTATAACTCAATGGTGAGATCGGAATCACCGGCAAATACTCACACACATTCCTGCCCACAAGAGAATAGAAATGAGCGACAAATTGACACACACCAGAATGCTCCATGTAGTCCAATTAAATTTATGAAATATATCAAGACTTTTATTAAAACATTCAAAAAGAGAGGCAATTGTTGCATGGAAGACCATTTAGAAACCATTCACGATATATTCAAAGCCCTCCAGATACCTAGGGAACAATATAGACAGTACTTTCAGCTAACCTTTGATTTAGCAGCTGCTAGTGTCATTCATGGTCTCAATGAACAGAATATTTGTCATGGGTGGATTTTGAGAAAGAGGTTAGACATCATTTCTCACCAAATGAGTCTATACAGGATGCCAAAAAAGCAGCTTATACTCTGACGGCAAAGCCAGATATGTCCCCTCGCAATACCTTCACAATTTGAAATTAGCATTTTCATGATTTGATGTGGCCTTTAACACTAACTCTCTAGAATTTAGGACTGCATACTTTTATGGACTCCAAAAAGAATTTGTATCCCAGTTAATTCATAAATATGACAGGGAAATACCACTAGAATGGATAATAGAACAGGGACCAAACTATATGAAGTGATATTTGGTCAGAGAGAGGAAGGACGGACCTCTGAATAAGGAGACAAGACCATAGTCGAAAGAACCTGCGCCAGAGATTTTGGAGAGAAAATCTGTAAAGATGCCACTACAATCAGCCCACACTCAGGCAAGAAACAACATCACACCTAGTCAAAGGGACATGCCTCCACAGAGGACATCACCTCAAACTCCTATGTTTCAAACCATTGATCCCAGCAATAGGGATACTTACATCAACCCTAGATAGTTGGGTAATTCCCCCAGAGTGGGATTTTGCCACGATATGCCAGGCCTAAATGAGAATCAAAATCAAATGTACAATGGCCCATACCAGACACTAGGGGCTCAGAGTAATTTTGACCCTAATACAATGGTATATGGCCACAGATGTGCGGTAAGAAATATCTCAAAGTAAAGTAGCCACTGTGAGCTGTTTATCTAGAGAGAGGGAGCTTGAATTAATGTGCTGTATTCCAGCTGAATGCTTTACAATTTTTGACACTCAGCCAAAAGGGCATAGTGTGATATTGTACATAAGGTACCATAGGAGGGCATGAGCATCCATCCAGAGTGTATCAAGTCCAGTATTTTGTTTGTTGTTAGTGACCCTGGTAAAAATAATTATATGTCAGTATTCTGAAATAATTCTCACAACTATAAGGATACCCCAACAGATTACCACAATATATTACCAAGGATTATAAAATACCACCATATACCACCATAATAAATAATACCACAAAGTAAGTAAAATAATCCCAAAATATATACAACAGGAAGGAAACAGTTTTAATGGTGCCTACAAAAATAACCTTTTTATTTTACTGTGTCATCACCTTGATCAGTGGTTTAACGTTTTACGAGATTCGATTTTGGGGAGGAAAAATCATCCGGGGGGCGGGGCCCATATCAACATTAAACATTTTCCATTCAATTTTCAATAGGGAAATGTTTTGGAAATGTATCCCAAAAACTGATGAATGGTATGATACCAACTATTTGACAAAAAGTTAGCAGACATTTTCACTGTGCCCAGAATATGACAGAAGTCCATCCCCTGAATAAATTGTCCACTGGGCATGGCTGCAAAAAGGGAAGTTTGTGTTCAAATGCTCTACCCGGGCACAGTGTCCACTGTCAAGACAGATGATCATCAACATAGGTGAGATATATATATATATATATATATATATATATATATATATATATATATATATATATATATATATATATATATATATATATGTTTACGGTGCACTGGGCCTCCAGAAAAGAGTCCATTGAGCATGACCTCTGACCATGCTCAGTGAGCACTGTGTATGTGTTTACAGTGTTCGCCGGTTGGTCCACTGAAAAGTCCAGTGGGCAAAGTGGCTATCTTCACTCTTTCCAGTGTTGTTGGGCATTGGAATGTTCGCATGGTCTTGGGTGTGACACTGTTGGGTCATTTGCTGTCCTTATTCGACATGATGGGCCTCATTACGAGTTTGGAGGCAGCCATGCCCTTAATGAGGGCATGGCTGCCTCCAAACTCTGGTCCGGGTCCGTGGTCCCTGAATGGGGAAATACCAGGCCATTCCGACTTTGGAGGGCCCGTTATTTCCACATTCAGGGAACCCGGGCCCGGACCATCCCCATTCCCATTTGAGCCCCCATAGGGCTCAATGGAAATGAGGAGCATGCTAACAACGGGCCTGTTAATGACGGGACCCGCAAAGGACGAGAGGCGGTCCAGTGAGGGGACCTCGTAATGAGGCAGTATGGGGTTAACAGCACCAACCAAAGGCTATTTCTTAGACATATTTCTGACTGGGCATGCCCACAGGCCTTACCCTGTGGGCATTGTGGCTATGACTGCTATGACCTCTGGTTCTTAGCCCCCTGACCATAGCTGAAAGTTTGCACCATGTATGTGTCATGTGATCTGGGTTCAGTTCTCAGTGGGTGTGATGCTGGAAATGCATCAGAGGGACAGAGCCTCCGTATCGTTGTCCTTTACTGATTTTTATCGTGTGGTCTGTCATGTTTTCCGCGCAGGAGTTCACGTGGGACTCCTGGTGGTGCAGTTCTCTCTCTTTTGGTTTGGTGAACAGACCCGTGAGATACCCTTATGTCACCCATGGGTAGGGGTACAACCATATGCCCCTAGGGTATGTTTTTGGGCACCTGTGTGTGACCCACAGAGCAGGTTATGGGCTGGTGGCAGCTCCGTGCTGAAATGACTGGTGCCCTGAGAGTCCTCCATTTTGGGATGCCCAGGCCCTGTCATTGGAATCGGTAGATTCCTGATGGAGACAAAATGGCTCCGATGGCCTCTTGCCTTCCATCACCTGTTACCTTGATCTTCCCAAAGTCCCGGGAAGCCCTGCCTATGTCCCTTCCCCCTGACTGGCTGTTGGGTGGAAGTTCCGTATATGGTAGTGTGGGGAAGTGCCCACCGGACTGGCTGGAGCCTTCTCAACAACCGTATGTTGTGGGTACGCCGTAGGGTGGGACCTGGGTGAATGGAGTGTGTGACAAATATACATTCTATGCTGTGGCTGTCTAGTATCTGGTGTTTGACACAATGGTTGAAACAGCACTGCCTGAAACCAGTATGAATGCAGCTTGGAGTGTTGAATGGCTTGGTACTTGTCCCAATACACATAACTTGTTGTGAGTGTCTGAAGAGAAGTCAATGGCCTAAATACCTTTTATGCCTGATTGGCTGCCTGCCTCCATGAATGCCCGTAGTCGTGATTGGATGCTTGAGTGTGACCTAGCAGAATGAATGGGAGATCAACAGTATATCTGGGGACCTCTCACTGCTAGGAATCATGTTCAGAAGCTGAAGTCCACTACGACGAGTAACTGGAGTAACTGAACCTTGATCCTGAAGCCCTGCTGGATGAGAAGAATGGCTGTTGCTCTCCTTCACAATCTGAAAGCTTCTGTGCTTCAAGAACTGACCCAGAGAAGACCTGGTAAGGCGCCCTCATCCCGAGCTACGAGGGACCATCGTACACAGCTGATCTTTGCCTAAGCTTCCTGGTAGACAGACCTTCGGCAGGCTGCCGACCCGATATGAGGACTGCTGCTGAACTCCAAGGAGAAGCGCCCAGACTGTTGTCTGCCACTGTCGACGACCATTGTCGCCGACTGGAGCTGCCGTGCTCCCGTTGCCTAAGAACTTAATTGATCCAGGGAAGCTCTCGTCTGCATCATCGCCGCTGTATCCTGCTGGAAAAGGCCTGACCGTCGATGCACCGAGGAGCATCCACCGGTGGGTTACCCGCCACCAAAGACCACAGAGACGCCGACGATTCGACGCCCTTGCTGGGCCACAGTTCTTCAACTCTTTGCGGTCCAGAACTATCGACACCGAGGTGACCCGCACGCATCTTCATGGCAGGACGTTTACGCTTCCCCATCAACGAGCACCGCTAGGAATGACGCGGCCACTTCAACGTCGTAGCTCGACCTGTTCTCTGTCGGACATTCAACGATCGTTGACTCCTGCCTGAAAGGGAGGACATTCAAGAAGGGTTGTCGATTACCCTGACGAGGAACGCTACAACGCCAGGTACTTTGGGGTTGCAGAAATATTGGAAAGTCTAGAGTGAACAATATATGGACTGGGCTTGTATCTTTCTTCTACAGGTTGCCCAGGTGGGGGGATTTCCACACAGAACTGTGTCTAGGTAGCGGGACCAGTATTCTGCCTATTGCTAAACCATCTTGCTTTCCTTCCTCTCTCTACTGCTAGTTTCCTCTTCATTCTGATCTGTGTGTCATTCTGACTGTATGCACTATAAGGAGATCTAATAACGTTAATGGTACCACTTTAGAATTGTACATATTTGCTATTGTTGATTTTTGGAGTACAAAGTGAGTTATCGTGATCGTGTATATGACATTGAATATTAATTATATAAAGACTGTGTTTTAACCGATACAGTGTGTGGACATTCCTTCGTGGGTGCTTGGGGACTACACTGTACTTAAGAACCAGCTTGCATCACCTCCTGAGAGGCTAGGCCTTGATTGCTCGACCACGTACCAATAATAGAGAATCTTGGCAGGGGTCTCTGTGCCACCCCTCTACCATATGGAGAGCGGAAGTGCAGACCCCCCCCTCCTGTGTTGACAGCTGGTGGCAGGGGTGGGATGCTTATGGTTTTAAGACTCAGTGTATAACCATGCACCTTACGAAGGATATCTGCACTTTATTAAATTGAGGTTTAGTCAGGTACAAGATAACTGCATTACAAGCAATGGAATCTATTGCAAATGGTAAATTGACTTGGATGAGCTTAGAGGCTCTCCAGAGTGCTTGTGCAGGAAAGTAGACTTTGTGGATAAATCTAGGGCTAAGTTTATAGCTGCCCTAGTGGACTACCAGATAGTTTGTGAAACTCTTGAAGGGGAGGATGCAACCAATTAGGACTCTACCCCGGGGGTTGTCGCTGAAACTGATTCTGGGAATGCCACCATTCCTGCTGCCTCTGTTCCGAACCCCAGCAATTATTTAGAGCTTGAGTTATTAGAATATTGCAAGTTGGAACTAGCTGCTGAGTTTAAGAAAGAGGAGTTGGCACGGCAAGTGGAGCTCAAGAACCGAGATCTTAAGCTAAAAGATAGGGATCTTGAACTCAAAGATAAGGACCTTGAACTCAAGAACTGGGACACTGAATGTCAGCGAATCCAGCTAGAGAAAGCTCGAGTGGATACTTCAGCGAAACCAGTTGAGAGTGTCAGGTCTCCAGCAACCAAGTTTATTAAAGATTTGGTTGGTGTGTATGCGGAGAGTTCTGATATCTATCTATGTTCTGGCTTGTGCAATTCACAATGTTGATAAGAGAGATTGGGCTAAGTGTTTGTTAAGCAGAGTGCCTCAAACTGGATATGACTGTATTCTGAAACTGAGTGTGGAAGAAAGGGGTCAGTATGAGTGCATGAAGTCTGCCTTAATCACCAAATTTGGCAAAACGCCTACCCAATATCATTAACGGTTCAGGGATTCTAAGAAACGAGAGAATGTGTCTTGGGTTGACTGGGTGAGTGCTGCGCACTTGAACATGATGGGGTGGATTGATGGTTACAAAGTGAGAACGTTTGTTGAATTGTCTCACCTCTTGTTTTTTGAGCATTTTTCGGAAGCCTGTTCACCAGAGCTGCGTCAGTATGTTGCTGACCAGAACATTTTGGACCCCTTTAAGATGGCTAGGTTGGCTGACAAGTGGGTCTCCCACCGGGTGTCCCTTGAGGACTCCAGTGGGAAGGACAAGGACAAAGAAAAGGGGGCCTCTCAGAAAGCTGAGGAGTCCCAAAAGCAGTCACAGTTGGGTAAACCAAAAACTTCCTCTCCAAAGACCGAAAAACATAGTGTGGATAAGTCTGTTGTGGGTGGGAGTAAGAGTAGTGGTTGCCTGCTGCAAAGCAGGGTCCCAGTGGTTCCAGTACAGTACCCACATGCCCGACACATGTTGGGATTGTGGGGCTCTGGATCACCGAAGGGGTGACCCCAAGTGTATGGGTAAGGCACTTGGAGTCCAGGTTGTCAGCCTGATCTATCCCTACTCCGTACCTGGGTGGAGGCCACCGTCCTCCCCTCCTCTACTGGGATCACCTCTGGTTCTCCCGTAGAGATTTCCTTACTGCCCCTTGGGGCCTGGGACCAGTACACAGAAGCACTGGCGACTATCCTGCAAAACACTCGTAGGTTTTTGAGAAGTGTCCTCTTGAATGGCCATCCTTCTACTGGTTTGAGAGACACTGGGGAAAGCATGACAGTGGTGGAGAGGACCCTGCACAAGCCAGATGACTATGTAGGTGCTCCTCTGAGAACCATCAGGTTAGCTAGTGGGCCTCCCAAATTATCGCCTGTAGCCTTAGTGAACCTTACGATTGGAGACAAGACAGCAAAGCTTCCAGTCCTGGTTCAGGACAATGTGCCTGCAAACTTTTTCTTGGGAAACGATTTCTTTGAATTGGGGATGATCACGGATGGTCTACCCATGACTGCTGTGGCAGTCACCCGATCGCAGGTCACACAGTGTCCGGGTGCGAGCCCGGTACCCTTGCCGATGGGAAAACCCAAGGCACGAAAGAAACGGAGGAGTAAGAAGGCCGCCCCTGTGGAGGGAGCCCCTGCTCTTCCCGCTGTTTCAACAGCACCCATTGGGATCCATGCTCCCAACGGGCTGGGTCCAGTGGTAAATCCTGTCTCAACTCCTGTGGGAGACGAGCCAGAAGACTTTCCTGTGGGAGAGGCTCTTAACCTAGAGGATCATCCCGACTTTCAATGCTTGTTGGCTGAAGAGGGACCCTCGCGGGCAGACTTCTGTAAGAGACAGAGAGAGTGCCACTCTCTCGAGGCTCTGAGGACACAGGCCCAGTCCCAGGCAAAAGGAGAAGTGCCTAGGACATTTCGGATTTATTGGGAGGGTGAGCTCCTTGTTAGTGAGCCCACTAAGCCTGAACCTGGTGCCCTCAAGAGATTGGTGGTACTCCAGGTTTACCGGCCCTTCCTGCTGCAGTTGGTGCATGAGGTGCCCTTGGGTGGTCATCTTGGTACCAAGAACACTAAGCAGAGGCTCTCTGCCCATTTCTACTGGCCACGTATGGGAGTGGAAGTGAAGTCCCACTGCAGGACCTGCCCAACTTGTCAGTTGTCTGGCAAGACTGGAGGCAGAGTCATCGCCCCACTGCAACCATTGGCAGTGGTTGGCACACCATTTGAGAGGGTGGGCATCGACATTGTCGGTCCCCTTGACCCTCCCACATCAGGTGGACATCTGTTCATCCTAGTCTTGGTAGATCATGCCACCAGGTACCCTGAGGCTATACCCCTTCAGACGGTTATGGCCAAGGTGGTTGCCAGGGCTCTCCTGGACATTTTCACCCGTGTTGGATTCCCTAAGGAGGTTGGCTCTGATAGAGGATCTAACTTCACGTCGAGTTACATGAAAACCATGTGGAAAGAGTGCGGGGTAACCTATGAATTCTCCACCTCTTACCACCCCCAGACCAATGGTCTGGTTGAGAGATTTAATAAAACTCTCAAAGGCGTGCTAGGTGCTTCGGAAAAGCCCCCAGGAAGAAGTAGGATCTTCTCCTGCCATGCCTGCTGTTTGCTTACTGAGAGGGACCTCAAGAGGGTGTTGGTTTCAGCCCCTTTGAGTTATTCTTTGGGCATCCCATGAGGTGGCCCCTCGCCTTGATTCGAGTAGGTTGGGAGGCCACCCCTCCAGGTCCTGCCAAGCAAGTGGGGGACTATGTGTTAGGCCTCACACGGAACATGACACAGATAATGGATCAAGCAACAGCAAATCTTAAGGCCAGCCAGGAATTTAATAAGTACTGGCATGACCTTAAAACATCGCAAGTGGATTGGACTCCAGGAAAGGAGATCCTCGTGATGGAGCCTACCAAGCCTCGGGCTTTGGCAGATAAGTACTGGCCCCTTCAGGATAATCTCCAAGATGGGCGATGTCAATTATCCGGTTGACATGGGAGCCTTGGGGTAGCCCCTCAGATATTCCATGTTAACAGACTCAAGCCTTTCCACCGGCAGGCCGAAGTCTCATGTCTCTTGCTAGCTTCAGGGCAAGAAGAGGATGAGCGTGAGCCCCTTCCTGATTTGCTGCATAGCAACCCTCAGGATGGCTCAGTGGAGGGAGTACATCTCTCTCCCAATCTGACGACACAGCAGCAGAAGGCCTGCAGGACTTTGCTCCGGCAGTACGCCTCTCTGTTCTCCCTGACACCAGGCCTTACACGGTGGTATAGGCACGAGATTGACACTGGTGACATTGTGCCTGTCAAAAGCAGATGCTACCGTATGTCAGATACCGTCAAGAACCACATCCAGGCTGAGGTCGCCAAGATGTTGGATCTGGGTGTTATTGAACCTTCAATCAGTCCCTGGTCCAGTCCTGTGGTCCTTGTCCCCAAGGCAAGTTCCCAGGCAGGTACCAAGGATTGGAGGTTCTGTGTGGACTACCAAGGAGTCAATGCCGTCACCAAAACTGACACGCACCCTTTGCCCCGTGCTGATGAGCTCGTGGACCGCATAGGTGCTGCCAAATTTGTGAGCACCTTTGACCTTACCTCAGGCTATTGGCAAATAGCTCTGACGGACCATGCCAATGAAAAGACGGCATTCTCAACCCAAGAAGGACTCTAGCAGTTTAGAGTCATGCCTTTCGGGCTGAAAAACGCCCCTGCCACTTTCCAGAGATTAGTCAACCATGCACTCAGTGGGCTGGAAGCCTTTTGTATGGCTTACTTAGATGACATTGCCGTCTACAGTTCCACGTGGGATGAGCATTTGACTCATCTGGATAAACTGTTGCAGGCGTTAAAAAGGGCTAACCTCGCTATCAAGGCCACCAAGTGCCAGATAGCTTAGGGGAAAGTAACGTATCTTGGTCATGAGGTAGGAAGGGGTCAAATCCAACCTCTCCCCAGTAAAGTACAGGATGTACATGCCTGGGAGACTCCCACTACTCAAACCCAGGTGAGAGCCTTTCTGGGCCTCACTAGGTATTATCGAAATTTCGCTGCACCCCTGACAGCGTTGACTTCGCCCAAACAACCTAGGAAGGTTAATTGGACTGAAGACTGTCAGAGGGCCTTTGATGGCTTGAAAGGAAGTCTGTGTCGGGCACCCGTGCTGTGTGCGCCTGATTACAGCAAGCCCTTTATCGTTCAAACTGATGCCTGCGACACCGGAATTGGAGCTGTCCATTAATCTTCAAGGACTAGACTTTACGATTGAGCACAGACCAAGGAAGAGTCACGATAATGCAGATGGCCTATCCAGAAGGTATGTTGACCGTCTGGATGAGGGTGTCTATCCCATGGGAGATTAGGCACCCTCCGCCTCAGTCTGGGGGGGTGACTATGATGCTCGAAATGCATCGGAGGGACAGGGCCTCCGTATCCTTGTCCTTTACTGCTTTTTATCGTGTGGTCTGTCATGTTTTCCACACAGGAGTTCATGTGGGACTCCTGGCGGTGCAGCTCTCTCTCTTTTAGTTTGGTGAACAGACCCGTGGGATACCCTTATGGCACACATGGGTAGGGCTACAACCCTGTGCCCCTAGTGTATGTTTTTGGGCACGTGTGTGTGAACCACAGAGCAGGGTACGGGCTGGTGGCAGCTCTGTGCTGAAATGACTGGTGCCCTGAACGTCCTCCATTTTGGGATGCCCAGGCCCTGTCATTGGAATCAGTAGATTCCTGATGGAGACAAAATGGCCCCCATGGCCTCTTGCCTTCCATCACCTGTTACCTTGATCTTCCCGAAGTCCCGGGAAGCCGTGCCTCTGTCCCTGACTGGCTGTTGGGTGGAGGTTCCATATATGGTAGTGTGGGGAAGTGCTGACCAGACTGGCTGGAGCCTTCTCAACGATCGTATGTTGTGGGTACGCCTGTGGGTGGGACCTGGGTGAATGGAGTGTGTGACGAATATACATTCTATGTTGTGGCTGTCTAGTATCTGGTGTTTGACACTATGGTTGAGACAGCCCTGCCCGAAACCGGTATGAATGCAGCTTGGAGTGTTGAATGGCTCGGTACTTGTACCAATACACATAACTTATTGTGAGTGTCTGGAGAGAAGTGAATGGCCTGAATACCTTGTGTGCCTGATTGGCTGCCTGCCTGCATGAATGCCCGTAGTCGTGATTGGATGCTTGAGTGTGACCCAGCGGAATGAATGGGATATCAACAGTATATCTGGGGACCTCTCACTGCTAGGAATCGTGTTCAGAAGTTGAAGTCCACTACGATGAGTAACTGGAGTGACTGAAGCTTTACCTTGAAGCCCTGCTGGACGAGAAGAATTTCTGTTGCTCTCCTTCACAATCTGAAAGCTGCTGTGCTTCAAGAACTGACCCAGAGAGGACCTGGTAAGGCGCCCTCTTCCCGAGCTATGAGGGACCATCGTGCACAGTTTATCTTTGCCTAAGCTCCCTGGTAGACAGACCTTCGACAGGCTGCCGACCCGATATGAGGACTGCTGCTGAACTCCAAGGAGAAGCGCCCGGACTGTTGTCCGCCACTGTCGACGACCACTGTCGCCGACTGGAGCCGCCGTGCTCCCGTTGCCTAAGAACTTCATTTATCCAAGGACGCTCTCGTCCGCATCATCGCTGCTGTATCGTGCTGGAGAAGGCCTGACCGTCGACGCGCCAAGGAGCATCCACCGGTGGGTTTCCCGCCACCCAAACACCACATAGACGCCGACGACTTGACGCCCTTCCTGGGCCACAGTTATTCACCTCTTTGTGGTCCAGAACTATCGACAGTGAGGTGCCCCGCAAGCCTCTTCCTGGCAGGACATTTACGCTTCGCCATCAACGAGCACCGCTAGGAACGACGCGGCCACTTCAACATCGTAGTTCGACCTGTTCTCCGTCGGACGTTCGACAACCCGTGATTCCTGCCTGAAAGGGAGGACATTCAAGAAGGGTTGTCGATTTCCCCGATGAGGAACGCTACAACACCAGGTACTTTGGGGTTGCAGAACTATTGGAAAGTCTAGTTTGAACAATATATGGACTGGGCTTGTATCTTTCTTCTACAGATTGCCCAGGTGGGGGGATTTCCACACAGAACTGTGCCTAGGTAGCGGGACCAGTATTCTGCCTATTGCTCAACCATCTTGCTTTCCTTCCTCTCTCTACTGCTGGTTTCCTCTTTATTTTGATCTGTGTGTCATTCTGACCGTATGCACTTTAAGGAGATCTAATAACGTTAGTGGTACCACTTTAGAATTGTACATATTTGCCATTGTTGATTTTCGGAGTACAAAGTGAGTTATCCTGATCGTGTATATGACCTTAAATATTAATTATATAAAGACTGTGTTTTAACAAATACAGTGTGTCGACATTCCTTTGTGGGTGCTTGGTGACTACACTGTACTTAAGAAACAACTTAAATCACCTCCTGAGAAGCTAGGCCTTGAATGCTCGACCACATGCCAATAATAGAGAATCTTGGCAGGGGTCTCTGTGCCTCCCCTCTACCATATAGAGAGCGGAAGTGTAGACCCCCCTCTCCGGTCTTCACAGCTGATAGCAGCGGTGGGATGCTTATGGTTTTAAGGCTCACTGTATACCCGTGCAACTTACGAAGGATATCCGCACTTTATTAAATTGAGGTTTAGTCATGTACAAGATAACTGCATTACAAGGAATGTAATCTACTGCGAATGGTAAATTGACTCGGATGAGCTTAGAGGCTCTCCAGAGTGCTTGTGAAGCCAGGGAATTAGACTTTGTGGATAAGTCTAGCGCTGAGCTGATAGCTACCCTAGTGGACTACCAGATTGTTTGTGAAACTCTTGAAGGGGGGGATGCAACCAATGAGGACTCTACTCCGGGGGTTGTCGCAGAAACTGATTCTGGGAAGGCCCCCATTCCTGCTGCCTCTGTTCCGAACCCCAGCAATTCTTTAGAGCTTGAGTTATTGAGGATGAAGTTAGCCTTTGAATATCTCAAGTTGGAACTAGATGCTGAGCTTAAGAAAGAATAGTTGGCTGTTAAGTGACGTCAATTCAGCACTCCAACCAAGTCAATGCCTAGTCTGGGATGCTGAAGGGAAGCCCTTATTTATATATTTTTATGACAAGTTCATAGATCTGGATGATACACCTTTGTATAACGCCCCTCTCTTTGAATCCCCCTGACCTCACTGAGCCAAGAAGTAGGTTTGTTTTGCAAATTAAAAGATTTGTTTGAAAAATTAAACAATATATATATACCACACCTTTTATGAATAAATTAATATTTGATAGCACACTTATGAATATAATGTTGATCAACAATGGGTAATGTTACAATTGCACACTCTTTTCTATCAGTGAGGATTTAGTATAGGAAGGATAAAATAGCAGAGAATACTTTTATAGTTTCAAGGAAAAGCAATGATGGAAAGAATGCAGCACAGAAATAAACTGATATGGTTTCAACAAGAGATAATATTATCACTTTTTCTTTTGACAATTCACTATCCCCCCATGCAATATAAGGAGATGGAAGGGGAGCACACAGTTTTCAGGAATACAATCAAATGCAATACACATTCCAGTTCTCCCCTAGCAATCTTAGAGCAACCGGTATGCTTTACAACAGGCAGAAATACTTTTAAATGTGATTTGCAATGAAGTGAAAAAAATGCTAAAAATGATTTTAATTCCCTATAGGAGATTCAGGGTAGGTGACAGCTACTTTGCATTAGTTCAGGTCAACACTAGCAATTAATCAGGAATGATTATCAGATTGAAAATGAATTTCAGCAGTTGCAAGCAAAAGGCAGAGATTTTTGACAGGAGGAGAAATACACTCAAATTGCAATTCGCGGTTCAAAAGATACAGACGATTTAATGGAGGTAGATTCTCAGAAATAAAGTACGATTCAAATGACAAATGACACTTTCATAGGTTTGAAATCACATAATGGACACACGCTTTCTATGCAGTTCTAAATAGGTGGAAATGGTTTGAATTATATTATTTTAAACTAAGAGATCGGTTCTGCACAGCTCTGGCTGGATACTCAGTCCTAATTTTGGAAGGAATGGGCCTCATCACAGATCTGGTCAACAGGTTTAGCTGCGGTTCTCTCTGCTCTGCTGGTCTGGATCTCTGGTTCTGGCAAAAGTTCTTGGCACTGCACAGCGGTCTGGTCTGGTCTCTGGTCTGCAATTTTGGATACAGCACTGCTCTCTGGGTCTGGTTCTGGCACAGGGTTCTTGGCTAGAATCAAACAGCACAGCCCGGCTGTTTTATTCTGATGTGCCCCTTGGAAATCTGGGGTAAATCAGTTTGCAAAATTGTAAGGCCAGCTGAGAATACTTTTAGCTTGCAGTAGGCCATCTGCTTCAAAGTTCTGGAATCTATCTGGAGTCTAAGTTCTGGATATGGTCCTTCTAGATATTGTCTTGTCCGGCAAAGTGCTTCGCAAGAAAGTGGAAAGAGTAGTCCCTATCTAGCTTTCAGTGTTTTTTTTTTATGTCTTTTGAAAGTGGGTGGGAAGGCTGACTTTCTATGCCCAACCCTCTGAGGATCCTGATAGGTTAAAGGATTTTATGTTGTGAGTCAGAGTGTTGCTACATTTTACAATCTATTGAAGAAACGCCCCTTTGTTTTTACTTAGAAACCAATTTTTCATAATCAAACATGTTTCCCAGATACACAAGTGGTTCATAATACATGTACACATGATAAATGAATTAAGACAGGTCTCTGATCAACCCTGGTTCTTTCTAAGAGATTGGGTTCAGAAATGACAACATATTGCGCTTTTTAGTAGGTTTCGCCATATCGGTTTCTCATCAAATCTTCCCCGGAGGTACACCCCCTCTCTGGGCACATTACAATAAGTTTTCAATTCTCTAGTGTAAGTACAGTGTCTGCAGCATTAATAAATTGCGGGGTTCGGTCTCAGAACATCGTACGGAATTGAGTTTTGTCTCAAATTGTAGGTTACATTTTTCATATTAATAATCTCCAAATTGTACATTTTTGTATAGGAGATACAATATTTTACAAGCAATTTAATAAAACATACATTTGCCTCTCCTTCAGGACACCCATTTGCTTGTCCCCACCCCCGGGAACTTGGCTTGACTCGGATATCAAATGTCTTTCCTTCCCCCAGAGCAACTGTTGAAAACTATTGAAAATTACACCTCAAACCAGCATATCCTATTCAGTAGAATGAGTCTATTGTGTTGACTGAGGTCAGCAGACCAGCGTGCCACTCTGCATCTGATTAACACGACCATGTGATCTCCTGTGCTGTTGCTGGTAAGAGCAGGTGTCTATGCTTCCCATGGACAGAGGCCTCTTGAACTTTTAATTGAATCAGACTATCTTCTTGTGAGGAGTTCTGAGGTGTGAAGGCTTCTCATTGACCAGCAATGCTTTGAAGTTTCCAACTAACTCAGGTTCCTTTGCAGCTCCTGAAATACTGGTCTCCTGTCAGAGTTTAGGCCGCCAGCGCCAGTTAGTGTCAAGCGTGGTACTGCACCCATTTTTGGGAGCTGTCTTGAATTAATACATTTCAAAAAGGGGATTTTACTTGATAGCATATGATCCTTGCTAACATTGTATTAATGGAGATTCTGCCGTAGAGTAATGTAGAACACCCAACCAGAAGTTGGATTCTTTGTTTGGTGGTTTCGTGCCCATGATTTTAGCAATTTCTGACATAAATTAAAATGGATTTTGAACAGCACCCTATTCCTTAGCACTGATTTCACTCATGGCGCTTCTGGCCCATCACGCTCGCACTGGTGGGTGGCGACCATTTTGGTGTGCGCAAAAACTGTGCGGTTTTCCTGCGTTCTGGTGCAAATGTGGGATTTTCGGCCATCTTGGATTTTCTAAGCCCATAGCACCAAATGTTGTAGCATAATAACTTGAACGTGGGTCGATACATCTGACAAGCCCACCTGCCCGATTGCACTTTGAATTCGAGTCGAGGGGGAGTTGGGTGCAAAGGATGTTTTGATCCACGTGCTTGGATGTCCGCATCATCTTCTTCCGATTCCGCAGATGGCACAGTTCAGCATCTTTTCCTCCATCAGGGTGGATCGATCGGTTCTCCTCGCCGGTCCTGATGGGAGAATTGGGCGGTACCCCGGCCCCTCAGATCTTTGCTCCCGGTACCCGTGTCGTCCTCCTTGGTCAGTCTCCATGGTTTTATCTCTCCTAGGATGACAAAGCAAAAGCGGCAGAAACATATTCGTAGACATTTCCCCACCATTATTAATGTTGGGGCGAACATATACATTGTATACATCAGGAAACATTTGCATTCAATTTTATAGGCTATATGTGGAATATTTTAGGGTTGGTATTAATCTGGAGCGGTCCCCTCTCGGATTGCAGAGGACTCCTCCAGTTGCTGCAGAGTGTGCCTGGGATGGCAACACTTTAGCTGATTTATATGGACCCACTTGTCTTCCCCTTCTGCCAAACTACCCTTGGGGATGCAGATCTTGTAGGCGACTGGGGAGATCTTGTCTACAATTTCAAAAGGTCGCTTCCATGTAGGCCGAAATGTCTGCTGTTTGGCCTGGTTCCTTTGGAAATTGTATAGATACAACCCAGTCTCCCACATTGTATTCTTTCCTAGTAGTCTTCAAATCATAGTGAGTCTTCATGCTATCAGCTGATCTTTCTAGGTTTCGCTGAGCATAGGCAAAAGTATGTTGAAGGTGTTTCCTTAAATTTTCAACATACTCGTGAGTTGTGGAGGCATTGATCAATGTTTGTTCTTGGATCCTGTAGAGCAAATGCTGGGGAAGCACCATTCTGCGTCCAGTCATCAGCTCAAACAGTGACATTTTAGTTGCAGACGAAGGGGTAGATCTGATGGCCATTAGGACCAGAGGTAATCGGATATCCCAACTTGGCCCAGAATCTGCCACAAACCTTTTTAAGATTCTCACAATGGTTTTGTTGTAACGTTCTACTGCACCAGAAGAGACTAGCCGTTAAGCAATCTGTACCTTCCTTTTAACCCCCAGTATCTCCCACATATTAGTCATTACTTTGCTGGTAAAATGGCTACCTCTATCTGACTCAATCCTTTGGGGTAGACCAAAACGGGAAAAGATGTGGTTGATCATCAGGGCAGCTGCTGTTTCTGCCATGCAGTTTGGGACCGGGAGACATTCCACCCATTTAGTAAATAAGCATGTCACCGTCAACATGTACTTATTTCCCCTAGAGAAGAGAATCACGGGGCCTAGGAAGTTGACTTGCAAATCTGACCATGGCAGTGTCATCCCCCTCTTTTGGAGAGGCGCACGGTGTGTGAGGGATGTTGGCTGAAATTGTGCACACACAAGACACCCCTTCAAGTATTGGTCGAGGTCTTGCCCCATGTGTGGCCAGTATGCAACCTCTCTTAAGATCTCAAGTGCTGTATGAAACCCCCTAAGACCGGCGATGGCCGCATCATGGGCGTGACTTAACATCAGGCTTCGGAATGAGGTAGGAACCACCCACTGATCATGGACAGCTTGGGATTTCCTTACCAACAAACCGTCTTGGATTCACAACATTTTTGGACATTTCATCAACACTCTAAGGTCCTCTTTCCCAATGTAATCGGTATCCGCCAGGGTAACGTTCTCAGGGTCCTCAATGTGTTGGTAAAACTTACCAATTATTGGATCCCCCTTCTGAGCCGTAATCAAATCAGCATCTGGGGCCTCCTTACTCCATTGGGCAGTTGAAAGATCATTGTGAGCATTTGTCTGGGACCTAGTGATAGCAGTGACCTGGATTTCCCCCAACAGGGACTCAATCTCTATTAGATCCCCTTGGATGGCCCCGGTTTTGGCCAGCTGATCAGCTAAGTCATTTCCAGTTTTGTCTGATCCCTCTACTTTGGAATGACCCTTGATCTTCTTCCAGTAGATGGTCATCCCATTCGAGGTGACCAGATCATCAATATTTTGGATTAACTTCCCATGTTTCAAGGGTTTGTTATTACCACATAACATGCCTCTGGATTTCCAATTAACCAGGTGCTCCACAAACCCGTTCCGTACATAATCCGAATCTGTAATTATGACCAGTTCGTGGAGTTGATGTTGGACAGCAGTGAGGACGGCTTGATACACAGCCATCAACTCTGTCACCTGACTACTTCGGGGACCAATCTTGGATCCAGTGGAGGGTTCTGGGGACTCATATACCCATGCATTCCCGACGCCGGCCACATGTTCTTTCTCCCCGTTGTTGTCAACATGGTAAGAGCATCCATCAACATAGACAGTGGGCATTCCCTCACACTTGTCGTCTTGAAAGACTTTGTGTGGGGACTTAAGGTATGCCTCCATGTTTTCGTCCTCGAGACAGTTTTCTCTGGCACAATCATGCAAGTCAGCCAGACCTTGCGCGAGAGGACTCTTCTTGATTTGGGCATATCTGACCTCCACACAAAAGCCTTGCATTGACAGAATCCAGGAAGTAATTCAGGAATTACTCACATTTCCAGCCCGGATTCTGTCACTTTGGAGATATTGCAGAGGCTGGTGTGGAGTCTCCACTATGATGTGTTCCTCCTGGATAAACGGGCGGTAATTCTTCAATGCCCACACCGTTCCCAGGAGGGCCTTCTCACAATCGTTGAATTTTTCCTCCACAGAGGATAAAGTTTTGCTCGCATAGGAGATTACTTTATTGACCTTGTCATGCTTTTGACTGCAGTCAAGCATGTATTAGAGAACTCTGTCTCCAAGAAAAACTCCTTGTTTCTGACAGAGTAAGCGAGGCACTGCGCTTGTGAGCGGCTTCTTTTGAGCTGTCTTACTGCCTCGGATTGTTCTGGACCCCATTCCCACTTGACCCCTCCGTTCAAGAGATGAATCAGGGGTCTGGTGATCTCTGCGTAGCCCTCAATGAACTTTCTGCTGTAATTAGTCAGTCCAAGGAGGCTCCTTAGTTCCCGCAGAGTTGTGGGGTCTTTTAGTTTCTGAAGTGCTTCCACTTTATTTTCAAGGGGACATAGACCATGAGGAGTAATCTCATGCCCCAAGAAATTAACACGGGTTCTACATCACTGTGCTTTCTGAAAGGAAAGTTTTGCTCTGGCGGCCCTCAACTGTGTCAGAACATAACAGATCTCTGCTACATGTTCTTCCACAGATGAACTTTTGATGAAGACATCATCTACATAAGCCAGGTTACCCCTCGCACCCAGGTTGGGCATGGCCTTATGTAGGAAAATGTTGAATTCATTGCCGGAGTTGAGGTATCCGAAGGGAGTCCGGATCCAGGTGTTCTGCTGGCCCCCAAAGGTAAAAGCCAGTTTGTATTGGTCCTCCCTACTGACAGGCAGAGTCCAGTATCCATTGGTCAGGTCTATTGCAGTGAATACCTGTGACCCCTGGATCTGGGCCAGCCCTTGGTCAATGTAGGTAAGAGGCCATCAGGAAGTATGGACCCATTTGTTGAGCTGCCTAAGGTCAGCGCAGAGTCTCCACTGGCCGTTTGGCTTCAATATTCCCAGCACCGGATTATTGAAGGTGCTGTGAACTGGACGGATTATCCCCGGGGACTCAAGGTTCTTAATTATTTCAGTAAGGGACTCCATGGATGCGAGAGGCAGGCAAGCGATATTGCTTCACAAACACTGGAGTCATGCCAGGGTTTGTGGGAATTGTTGTTGTGTGGATGTCGGTGCGACCACAGTCATATGAGTCTACCGCAAAGAGATCTTGGAAATCCAAGAAGATTTGTTTCAACTTTTTCTAATTTTCCAGAGTCACACAGGCATCAGCTAGGTTGACTCTCTCTTCAACCATCTGCCTGAAGCCTGGAAAGACTTCCCGTTTTGCTATCTCAGCAGCCTCCTCCAGCTGGGTGGAAAAGTCCCTGGTACCTCAAAAGGGTGTTGGTTTCAGCTCCTTTGAATTATTCTTTGGGCACCCCGTGAGGGGGCCCCTCGCCTTGATCTGAGAAGGCTGGGAGGCCTCCCCTCCAGGTCCCGCCAAGCAAGTGGGGGACTATTGTTAGTCCTCAGATGGAGGATGACACAGATGATGGGTCAAGCAACAGCAAATCTTAAGGCCAGCCAGGAATTGAATAAGTACTGGCATGACCTTAAAACATCGCAAGTGGATTGGACTCCAGGACAGGAGGTCTTTGTGATGGAGCCTACCAAGCCTCGGGCTTTGGCAGATAAGTGGACTGGCCCCTTCAGGATACTCTCCAAGATGGGCAAGGTCAATTATCTGGTTGACATGGGAGCCTCTGGGGTAGCCCCTCAGATATTCCATGTTAACAGGCTCAAGCCTTTCCACCGGCGGGCCGACGTCTCATGTCTCTTGCTAGCTTCTGGGCAAGAAGGCGATGAGAGTGAGCCCCTTCCTGATTTGCTGCATAGCAACCCTCAGGATGGCTCAGTGGAGGGAGTACATCTCTCTCCCAATCTGACGACAGAGCAGCAGAAGGCCTGCAGGACTTTGCTCCGGCAGTACGCCTCTCTGTTCTCCCTGACACCAGGCCTTACACCGTGGTGTAGGCACGAGATTGACACTGGTGACAGTGTGCCTGTCAAAAGCAGGAGCTACCATATGTCAGATACCGTCAAGAACCACATCCAGGCTGAGGTCACCAAGATGTTGGATCTGGGTGTTATTGAACCCTCAACCAGTCCCTGGTCCAGTCCCGTGGTCCTTGCAGGTAGCAAGGATTGGAGGTTCTGTGTGGACTACCAAGGAGTCAATGCCGTCACTAAAACTGACGCGCACCCTTTGCCCCGGGCTGATGAGCTCATGGACACCATAGGTGCTGCCAAATTTGTGAGCACTTTTGACCTTACCTCAGGCTATTGGCTCTGACGGACCATGCCAAGGAAAAGACGGCGTTCTCAACCCCAGGATTCAAGCAGGACTCTAGCAGTTTAGAGTCATGCCTTTCGGGCTGAAGAACGCCCCTGCCACTTTCCAGAGATTAGTCAACCATGCGCTTAGTGGGCTGGAAGCCTTTTGTATGGCTTACTTAGATGACATTGCAGTCTACAGTTCCACCTGGGAAGAGCATTTGACTCATCTGGATAAAGTGTTGCAGGCGTTAAAAAGGGCTAACCTCACTATCAAGGCCACCAAGTGCCAGGTAGCTCATGGGAAAGTCACCTTTCTTGGTCATGAGGTAGGAGGGGGTCAAATCCAACCTCTCCCCAGTAAAGTCCAGGATGTACATGACTGGGAAACTCCCACCACTCAAACCCAGGTGAGAGCATTTCTGGGCCTCACTCGGTATTATCAGAATTTTATGGCAGACTATGGAACCATAGCTGTACCCCTGACAGCGTTGACTTCGCCCAAACAACCTAGGAAGGTTAATTGGACTGAAGACTGTCAGAGGGCCTTTGATGGCTTGAAAGGAAGTCTGTGTCGGGCACCCGTGCTGTGTGCGCCTGATTACAGCAAGCCCTTTATCGTTCAAACTGACGCCTGCGACACCGGAATTGGGTTGTCTTGTCCCAGTTAGATGACAAAGGAAGAGAACATCCGATCATATTCATCAGTAGACAATTTAAGGGTAGGGAACTTTGGTGGGCTACTGTTGAAAAGGAATGTTTTAGTTTTGTTTGGAGCCTTAGGCGTTTTAGACCCTACCTTACCGGGTCTACCTTCAAGGTCCAAACTGATCATAAGCCCCTGAAGTGGCTTATGCAGATGAAGGGTGAAAACCCGAAACTGCTCAGGTGGTCCATTAGTCTGCAAGGACTAGACTTTACCATTGAGCACAGACCAGGGAAGAGCCACGATAATGCAGATGGCCTTTCCAGAAGGTAGGTTGACCGTCTGGATGAGGGTCTCTATCCCGTGGGAGATTATGCACCCTCCACCTCAGTCTGGAGGGGCGACTATGATGCTGGATATTCATCGGATGGACAGGGCCTCCATATCCTTGTCCTTTACTGTTTTTATCGTGTGGTCTGTCATGTTTTCCGCACAGGAGTTCACGTGGGATTCCTGACAGTGCAGCTCTCTCTCTTTTGGTTTGGTGAACAGACCCGTGGGATACCCTTATGGCACCCATGGGTATGGGTACAACCCTGTGCCCCTAGTGTATGTTTTTGGGCACCTGTGTGTGACCCACAGTGCAGGGTACGGGCTGGTGACAGCTCCGTGCTGAAATGACTGGTGCCCCGAGCGTCCTCCATTTTGGGATTCCCAGGCCCTGTCATTGGAATCGGTAGATTCCTGATGGAGACAAAATGGCCCCCATGGCCTCTTGCCTTCCATCAACTGTTACCTTCATCTTCCCGAAGTCCCGGGAAACCCTGCCTCTGTCCCGTCTGGCTGTTGGGTGGAGGTTCCGTATATGGTAGTGTGGGGAAGTGCCGAACAGACTGGCTGGAGCCTTCTCAACGACCATATGCTGTGGGTACACCTGTGGGTGGGACCTGGGTGAATGGAGTGTGTGACGAATATACATTCTATGTTGTGTCTGTCTAGTATCTGGTGTTTGACACAATGGTTGAGACAGTCCTGCCCGAAACCGGTATGAATGAAGCTTGGAGTGTTGAATGGCTCGGTACTTGTCCCAATACACATAACTTGTTGTGAGTGTCTGGAGAGAAGTCAATGGCCTGCATACCTCGTGTGCCTGATTGGCTGCCTGCGTGTATGAATGCCCGTAGTCGTGATTGGATGTTTGAGTGTGACCCAGCGGAATGAATGGGAGATCAAGAGTATATCTCGGGACCTCTCATTGCTAGGAATCGTGTTCAGAAGCTGAAGTCCACTATGACGAGTAACTGGAGTAACTGAAGCTTGATCCTGAAGCCCTGCTGGACAAGAAGAATTGTTGTTGCTCTCCTTCACAATCTGAAAGCTGCTGTGCTTCAAGAACTGACCCAGAGAGGACCTGGTAAGGCGCCCTGTTCCCGAGCTACGAGGGACCATCGTGCACAGCTGATCTTTGCCTAAGCTCCCTGGTAGACAGACCTTCGACAGGCTGCCGACCCGATAGGGGGACTGCTTCAGAACTCCAAAGAGAAGCGCCCGGACTGTTGTCTGTCACTGTCGACGACCGCTGTCGCCGACTGAAGCCGCCGTGCTGCCTAAGATTTTAATTGATCCAAGGACGCTCTCGTGCGCATCATCACCACTGTATCCTGCTGGAAAAGGCCTGACCGTCGACACGCCAAGGAGCATCCACCGGTGGGTTTCCCGCCACCCAAAGACCACAGAGATGCTGATGACTGGGCCACAGTTCTTCAACTCTTTGCGGTCTAGAACTATCGACACTGAGGTGCCCCGCACACCTCTTCCTGGCAGGACGTTTATGCTTCCCTGTCAACGAGCACCGCTAGGAACGACACGGCCACTTCAACGTTGTAGCTCGACCTGTTCTCTGTCAGACGTTCGACGACCCGTGACTCCTGCCTGAAAGGGAGGACACTCAAGAAGGGTTGTCGATTTCCCTGATGAAGAACGCTACAACGCCAGGTAATTTGGGGTTGCAGAACTATTGATAGTCTAGAGTGAACAATATATGGACTGGGCTTGTATCTTTCTTTTACAGGTTGCGCAGGTGGGAGGATCTCCCCACAGAAATGTGTCTAGGTTGCTGGACCAGTATTCTGCCTATTGCTCAACCATCTTGCTTTCCTTCCTCTCTCTACTGCTGGTTTCCTCTTTATTTTGATCTGTGTGTCATTCGTCATTCTGACCGTATGCACTTTAAGGTGACCGTATGCACTTTAAGGAGATCTAATAACGTTAGTGGTACCACTTTAGAATTGTACATATTTGCCATTGTTGATTTTTGGAGTACAAAGTGAGTTATCTTGATCGTGTATATGACCTTGAATATTAATTATATAAAGACTGTGTTTTAACCGATACAGTGTTTGGACATTCCTTCGTGGGTGCTTGGGGACTACACTGTACTTAAGAACCAGCTCGCATCACCTCCTGAGAAGCTAGGCCTTGATTGCTCGACCATGTACCAATAATATGGAATCTTGGCAGGGGTCTCTGTGCCTCCCAACTACCATATAGAGAGCGGAAGTGCAGACCCCCCCTCTGGTCTTGACAGCGGGAACTGCCAGAGGCCATGCCACGTGGACATTGTAGTTGTGTTAGGTTGTATCATAAAACAATGTTAATTCCCAGAAACATTATGCAAGAGTAATTGAGAGGGGAAAAACAACTTTAATTAAAATGATGGTATGGTTGCAACGTAAAACCTAACATCCAGAGAAATTTGCCAGTTATGGTTTGCAAAGCAATCATAACATCACCCGCTGTTCACTGATGAAATGAATGTAATGTGATATAAGTGGTTATATATAGTTCCTTCCTGGCACTATTGGTAGCCTCACTGAGCTTGTCTCTGTAGGAAAAAATGGGGACAGTTGGAAAGGCAGATGCAAAACCAGTGGTGTTGATAGGTGCAGGTCCAAACTACCCGGTTCCGGAATGTCAATCTGCTTTCTATGGGTTTTGGTGAAGAAACTTGTGTTATCAATAGGGAAGTGCCAAGATACGATAGACTACAGTGCCTTGTATCTGGTGAGCCGCTGAATTGGGAGAGTGAACAGGGTTAAAGAGGAGAGCTTAGTTGCGGCTGGGTTAGTGTTTAAATGGTAATGGCTAGGCATGTGTGGCTATCTGTGGGGGATATTGTTGGGTGTCCTGACCCACGTTTGAGCTATCATGCTGGAACATTTGGTGCTGTGGGCTTAGAAAATCCAAGATGGCCAAAAAGCCCACATGTACGCCAGAATAGGAAAACTGTGGAGTACTGGCATGGAAAACATCATGATGGCCAGAACTTCCCAGAAAATGCACAGGGAAATGCATGAAGAATAGGCTGCCACCCATTTTTGCCTATGTTGTGAGCACAGGAGGGCACTACCTAAAACCACCATTGGGCTACCCACACAGTAGCCTGAAACCATTGGGAATGGCAATGTTGATTGCCAAAAGCAACCTAGAACTGTGGGGAATTCATTTTCTTAAATCCCAAAAATGGTTGCATTACCAGTACTCACCACTATCAGAAAGCCGGCGTTTTAAACCCACCAGACTTTTGTGTAAAACTGAACAAATGAAACAAAACCAGACCAAGGAAAGACTTGCTAAGAGGTAGATACAATGTAAAACTATATTCTGAAATGACTTGAAGGAAGTAATTATTTAATGTGTATGTAAAAATCGTAAGTGATTTAAACTGGGAACAAAAAAATGACAGGTAGCTAAAAACTGGCTTAAAGAGATTCCAATTCTGCCTGACATCTGCCCCCACAGGAGTTAAAACCTGCTCAGCCACTCTTCCCCTTGACAAAAGGAGTTGTCACCTCTCTGATTAGATTAGGGGTGGAGCAGCTACAGGGAGTTGAACAAAGGCCTGTCCTGGACTCAGGCAAATGTTATATTTGAGGCGTCGTAAAAGTGGCTTCCTCTTGGCAGAAACGGGGAGGGGCAGCCCCCTCTGAGGACAGGCTGAGCTTAAAGAAAGTGGATAGATTGGTTTCTCCACCATGTGACCTGGGAAGACACACCCCTGTTGGCCAGAATATGATTTTAAGAAAGATGTATAACTCATGGTGCAGACTTGTCAAAATTATCTAAATGATACCATAATTCTTGGGATTTTTCTGTAAACATTTTGAGATGCGTTGGACCCTGTGGTGTATTCTGGGGGGTTGCTAGCGGAAAATAGGGTCTCACACCAAATGTCTGCATGTTAAAAATCTGACACTTCATCAATTAATGTCCATACTCCTTGCGCACATGTGTGTACATTTGGGTAAATGTCCGATATTGCAAAACCAGTTAAAAAGCGCAAAATGTTGCCATTTCTGAATGCAAGCCCCCAGGAAGAGCAGAGTTTGAACAGAGTATACCTCATGTGATATGTGATGGGTGCATGTTATTTTAAACAACTGTGTATCTGTGCAATATGTATTTGAATCAAATATAGATTTGTGGGCAAACTGACCAGGGGAGGATCCTCTGACCCATAAAACCTACAGCATCACTCTGACTCACATTTCCTCTCCCCAATCATGGGAGAGGGGAGAATTGGGCCAATGACAAGTAGAGGGGGGCAGGCTTAGCTAGGCCCAGGCACACACCCATTTTCGAAACACATAAAAAGAGACTGCTGCAGAGCGTTTTGCCGGACCACACAACATCCAGAAGATACCAGTTCCAGACTGACTCCAGCTACATACTCCAGAACCTAGAACTTATAATTTAGAACCTAAATCAGAGGCCTAAACCCACAAGCTGAGTTCTCTTCAGCAGGCCTCAAATCATTGCAAGCTACTCACAGCCGGGCAAGCTGCTTGAATCCCTTGCCAAGAACTTTTGCCAGGACCAGTGCAGAGATCCAGGAGCCGTGCAGAGACCGCTGTATCCGGACAGACCAGACCAGTGCCAGACCAGACCAGACCGTGCAGAACCGCAGACCCAGAGACCAGATCGCTGTGAGGTGCCGCTAGCTTGATTGATCAGATCCGTGATGAGACCCAGTCCTTCCAAATATATTGTGAGTACAGCTAGGATGGGGCAAAAACCAAATCTCTTAGTTTAAAGTAATATAATTCAATCTATTTAATCTAACCAGAACTGCCTCCTAGAAGTTGTCACTTGTCATTTTGTAAAGCTGCACCACTGTCATTTGTCAATTCTGCAGCTGCAAGCTGTCACCTGTCATTTTGAGTTTATTTTAAATCCGAAAAACGACCTTCACAAAATCGTTCATATCTCTGGAACCGTTTGGGCTACGAACTTGGTTTAACTTTCCTCTGAAAGCTTAGAATCTAAGCTTTCCAACACGCCTAGAACCAACTTCCGACTCCTTATTCTTTTTCTGCAATCACGATTCACGCACTCGCAAATTTTACCGCGATTTGCGATTTGGTTAAAAATCCAGCTACGTGTAACCATCAGCAGTCATTTCTTTCCTTGCTAAAAACTCGTTTGCCTCTTAATCACCATCTCTGAATCATTGCTAAAGTGAGCCTGAACTCATACCAAGTAGCTACAACTCCCCCTGAACCTCCTAAAGGGAATTAAAATCATTTTCAGCATATTTTTCATCCATTGCCATCACATTTAAAAAGCATTTTGGGCCTGTGTTTTAAAACTCATACCGGTTTTCTCTAAGCTTGCTGGGGGGGAACTGAATTTCGTATTGTATTTGATTGCATTCCTGAGAACTGTGTGCTCCTCTTTCCATCTACTTCCATGTCTTACATTGCATAGGGGAGGGGGGTGAATTGCCAGAGAAAAAGTGATTATATTATCTTTTGCTAAAATCATATCAAGTAATTCTGTACTGCATTTTATTCCTCATTGCTTTTCCCTTGAAATCATAAAAGTAGTTTTGCTACTTTATCCATCCTATACTAACTCCTCATTGATTGTAAAGAAGTGTGCTAGTGCCAGATTACCCATTGTTGATCAACATCATATGTCTAAGTGTACTATCAGATATTACTTTATTATAAAGTGTGATATATACATATTGTTTAAATTCTCAAATAAACCTTTTAAACTTGCAAAACAGAACTACTTCTTGGCTCAGTGGGGTCAGGGGGATTCTAAGAGAGGGGTGTTATATAGGGGTAGTCATTCAGAACTCATGAAGTGGACATAAAGATATATCAATAAGGGTTTCCATTCAGTATCCCAGAATAGGCATTGACTTAGCTGTAGTGTTGAATTGAAACCTCTTACAAATTGGGGGCTCGAGCCGGACGTCTGGGTTAGATCTATCACTTGTGCAGCTTAATACAGTGTGCTAACTGACGGGATACATACATCCGGTCGGATCACCACGCTGTTTTACGCTGTAAAGCACTCTTCAAAGGGACACTCTAAGGAAAAGGTCTGTTTTGCAAAAATAAAATACTAATTTCTGTAAGTCAGGAAGGAACTCAAATTCCAGAATGACGACACTGGTAGACATCAAAATAGCCAGAGAGCACTTCTTACATAAGCTATTTTTGAGAGGTGAGTGGACTCTTCAGGACCAAACGGTCTGGTTGCAGGCAATCGCGCAACAGGTCACTGAAACAGGGTCAGATATATGGGGAGATCAGGGTCCATGACATGTGGCCCTGAGTGAACTATATATGGCCCCTAAAGCCAAAGATGAACATAATAAGATTGCCAGGATAGCGGCATACTTGTACCTATATATGGGAGACATGCAGGACAAATGTGCTGAAGGCCAGGATCTGGCAAATAGGCAACAGATGGCGTTAGAGAAGGCCCAATCTGATCTGGACTCTTCTGAGCAGAGGCTGCTCAGGAGCCAGGAGTCAGAAAATGACAGCAGACGGTACATCACTAAAATAAAGAAGGACATGGATGTGCTGCAACAGGAAAAGGCTGACCAGGATACCAGATTTCTGGCCTTGCAGAAGGAGTACCAAGAAGGTTTGGACTCCCTACTGCAGAGCCAGAAAAAGCTGGAGCTGGAGCAACAGTTAGACTTCAATAGGGCATGTGCTGAGCCGGTAGTCACCCTGCAAAGCCACCTAGATAGGGAGATGGCAGAGAGCAATAAACTGATTTTGAAAGACCTGGATACCCAGGCAGAGTTTGACCTGGAGCGCCAGAAAGCTGGTGCCTTCCAAAGGCAAAGGGACGACCTGGCGGCACAGATGCAAGCTCTTAGTCAGGAAAGGGATACCTTAGGCCAGGAAGTCTGCCACTTAAAAAGGAAAATAGAAGACAATCACCTGGCCCTCCAGGGACTGGGTGACCTCCAAAAAGAACACCAGAACTTGTTAGAGCACACCAGGAGGGTGGAGGAGGCTCTGGCAAGAAAGGAGCAGGCCAGTAGGGAAGGGACTCAGGAGGTAACCCTCCTGCAGCAAAGACTGGCCCAGTACTCCAGGACCAATCAGGACGCACAGAGAGAAAATGAGGCTCTATGTCAGCACAATGATAGGCTCCAACAACAGGTAGCGATGCAGGAGAGACTAATAGAGTCTAGTAAGGCCTTAACTGAGGAACTGAAAGCGCAGGCTCTTACATTGCAACAGGGAGCAGGGGCGGATAGAGACCAGGTTCCCTGGGAGAGGGAGACTCCTGAGCATAACCTCAGGAGCCCTAGTACCAGAGGCCTTCATATCTCTCAGTCCCTGGACTCTGCCACCCCCATGTCCCCTAGTGCACATGAGCCCAGGGTCACGGGGTTGGCAGATTACTATCCAACCAGAAGTATGGGGCTCATAGGCCAGTACCTCCCAGGAATGGAGGGGCGGGCATCCGGGTTTGGGCACCCAAGCACAGTGCAATTTAGTGGGGAACCCCAGGAGAGTAGGCCCATTAAGGGCATCCTGAAAACTTCTGCCCAGTTAGGTCAGTGGGGGTGGGTACCCATCAAATCCTGGCAGCAAGGAAGAATCTGAAGACTCCTCTGAACGGCGCAGGACACAGGAGACCAGGTCCCCACATTCTGCCAGCCATTCCCAGGCTCGCAGAATCCGGGAAAACCTGGAAGAGCAGACAGGAACCTCTGGGAGCAGTGCCTCTGAGTCAGAGGATGAATGGACCAGGGTTACCCAAACCAAAAAGGCCAATAAGGCAAAAAGGGCCTTGCTTAAGGACCCATTGAAGCAAATAAAGGCAATAAGAAATGTCATCACGCCTTATCATAAGAACGCCAAGTATTCCGTTTGGGAACACTTTTAGCTCTATGAGCAAATGATGGAGACTTTCCATTTGAAGGACAGCAGTAGCTGCATCCAATACGTCAAATGGACATTCTCCCCAGAATACTCCAGTTTCTTTGCGGGGCTGGAGGACCAAAATCATTTAAGATGGTCCACCTATAAGGCGGCCATCTTGAAACATTTTTCTTTTCACAGAAATCCTCAAGAGGCTCGCAAGGCAGCCTACAATTTGCAATGTGGGGAGGATCAGGCCCCACAAGAGTTTGTGCAAGAATTAAAGCTTGCTTTTGCGCAGACCACCAGAAGGGTGCGCACAGACAGCAAAGAGTTTGTCAATACATTTTTCCATGCTCTCCCTAAATATATAAAGACCCAGCTCGTGAGAGATTTTCATGAGAAAAGATCTTTAGACTGGGTCATTGAACAGGCTACCCGGATCTATGAGGTGCAGAAGCCTATCGAAAATAAAAATAACGCGCCGAAAAACCCCAAAACCAACAGCACCCCTGCTGCTGCCAAGGTGGCAGAGGTAAAGGTTGCCCCCGTTTTAGATTTGGAGATGGGGGGGCCTAAAAACCTGCCTGCACCAAATAATTCACAGCCCAGAAGGCCCTCGGGCCAGTCACCGACAGGGAGTCGAGGAGGTAGTCCCACAAATGGGGTCCCCCGCTCCCCTGACTATGTAAGTCCCCGCTACAAGGAAAACTGACCAATCATGGGTTATGTGTGGACTCCTCCAGCCCAAGGGGGTGGATCCAGCCAGGCACCTGACCCGGGGAACTTCCCTCCTAACTTCCCCTAGGAGGGCAGAAATTCTCCAAATCCTGGGAAGAATTTTTCCCCAGGTATCCACCCAATTTCCAGCCCCCAAATCATCCATCCTTCTTTCCCCAATTCCCTGAGCCCAGACAACCTAATCCGGGAGAGGGGAGGCCAAGGGTGGAGGGGTACCAAAATCTTCCCAACCAGGGGTACTACCAGAGAAGGGATAGCTACCCTTCCCGGGGTCAGCCCAGGGGAGAAAATAGAGCCCCGTATCAGCCTGAGCAGGTTTCACAACTTGAGCGCCAGGTCCAAAATATGGCACGAGATCTGGGTCACATACTGAGGGCTCAACAGAACCCTCAGCTGAGCATGCCACCACAGAATGCCCCAAACTCGGGACCTGGTGCTCCAGAACAATGACGGGGGCAGCACCCTGATAACCCACCGGTTCCTAGGGAGGAGGCACAAGGAGAAGGGGGGTGTAAAGCCTTGGAGGAAGCTTCCTTCCCAACTTGTAAACAGCCCCTGGAAAACCAGGAACCGGAAACAAAATCTCCTGCCCCTGAAAGCCTGCCTCCCAAGGAGCAGAGGGGGGGTAGGAGAAACAAAGGACCCAAACAGACCCACTTTGTGGAGGAGGTTCAGGTCTTCCAAGTTGAGGGAGAGGGATCCTCAGAAGATCCTGGGAAAAGGATCTTCTCCTTCAGAGATGGGAGAACTCCTCCCAAAGAAAAATGGGTCCCAAGGGATTCCAATCCAGACTGGGGAGATATGGAGACTGATCTACCGCCGCCCATCATCTCATCCCAGAACCCACAACACCGAAATCCCCTGGTTCAAACCCATCCTGATGACTGCCTCCAAAAAGGGCGGGGCAGCCCAGAACCGGAACCAGGGGAACCCACAATGGCTCTGATCTCCAGTTGCCAACTTTTTCTTTCAGATTCCCAAGGCTCTCCACAGAATTCTGCCCAAATCTCTTCGCTAGCAATGTCCAAAACCAGAAAATTAGCCCACCAGTTGTCCAAAAATGTGCATTATCTGTACCCCCTTGAGGAGAAGGAGGGAAGATACTATGCCCCGGTACAAGTACAGGGGCAGGGTACAATTTTGGCACTGGTGGACACTGGATCCCAAGCTACCCTTCTGTCCAAAAGGGCCTTTGAAGAACTAAATGCAGGAAGGGGGGAGAATTACTGAATTCCTCTCACCTCTCTTCCTGGACAACTGCAGAACTTTGACAGGAAGGAAATTCCCGTTGTGGGGACTGCAGACTTGGACATTAAAATTGGGTGACACAAGGTCAAACACCCGGTCATAGTAGTGACTCCAGAGGGCACCCCTTGTTTACTAGGGAATGACCTCCTGAGAAGGTTGTCACCCCTAATAGATTGTGTAAACAAGGTCCTCTGGACCCAGACTAGCCGACCAATAAAATTAAAACAGAGTGTCAACCATGTCAGTTTAAACGGCACCTGCCACATGGTTAAACAAAAATCTGACCAAGTAGAATTTCACTTCCAGAACAACCAAACTCCAGACGTGACAGTAATAGCAGTAGGACAACAGACTGGTGATGGGGGGTCCTCTCTATTCATGAAAATCAACCTTCCTTCCAGTTTAAGGTGGTATTCCACACTGGAAGGAAACACCCTGAAATTCCTTACTAATCCACAATCAGAAACTCCCACTCCTATAGTCCTGAAAGATGTGAAATCAGCTCAGAGCCTGGCTGATATTCAGCAAATTGGAGAGCAGTTGTTCATCCCTGTTCAGTTAAATGATGGGAAGGACTCTGTTCTCGCTTGAGTGTGCGTTAACAATGGTAAGAGCTTCATCAGTGAAGCCATGTTCCGCCAACTCCCAAAATATCCAGCCATTCCCACATTCAAACTGATAGACAAATGGGAAATGGACCTGGAAGCACCTAATTCCAAACATCTCCTGCCAAGCAGGTGTATGCTCAAAACCTCCATTGGCAACAAGAGCATAGTCCATAATTGTTGGGTCGTGCGAGACGTCACTACCACCTTTTACTTAGGCAGTGACATTCTCAATCGCTTTGCCATTAGTTTGGACCTAATAAACTTCAAAGCTTGGTCCCGATTAGCGGATAATCCCATGGGCTTTGATGATCCAGAAAAAGCATTTAGGTTCAGGTCAATTGCTACCTTATGCAGTTGAAATTCAGCTCAAAGAGGAAGTCACCATCCCAGAAAGGACCCGACAATTCTCCCTGGAAGTGAAAGTTAAAAGAGGACAAACATTGCAAAACCCTGATGCTTATATTCATCTAAACGCTTCTCTCCAACAGCAAGGGTTGGGGGTAAACCCAACTCCATTAGTCAACATAGAGCATGACACCATTCTAATAGAGGTGGATAACAGCGACTTAAAGAGTATTACTCTAGCCGCAGGCACCATTATTGGAATGGCGGTTGATGACCGACATTTTTCCATCGATTTAGGAAATGAACTGTTAGGACCAATCCCCAAGGACTGCTTTGACAGTGACAGTGATGACAATACAACACCAGACAGGATTTTTACCCAGCATGGGGGGAACTTACTGGTGTACACTTCCTGCCCCTATGGTAAGGAAGATGTGACTTGTGACTTCAGGAGGGATGAGGTGATTTTCCAGGTCCCTGAGGGTTTATTTATTTATTTTATTTTATTTATTTATTTAAATTTGTATAGCGCGCAAGCAGCCCAGGGGCATTGAGGCCCTGTTACTTGCATGAGCTTAGTTACAGGCATAGTATCAGTAAGAGGCGTAATACAGATAGGAACAAGCAAGGTTATCATTACAGCTTATGCGGTTGGTCAATACAAATTAGGCAGTGGGTCATATGGTTGGTATTATGCAGCTGCGAGGGACCTTATGAGAAGAGGGTGGTTTTCAGTGCTTTGCGGAAGGCTAGGAGGGAGGGCTCACCGCGGATGGTGGGAGGTAGGGCATTCCAGTGAGTGGGTGCGAGATAGGGGAAGCTGGATCCCCCTGCTCTGGATCTTTTTACTAATGGCACAGAGAGCATGTTGGTATAGGGTGATCTTGTTGGTCTTGTAGAGGCGACGGAGTGGATTCTTTGTGAGAGGTAATCGGGGGCAGTGAGATGGATGCATTTGTGTGTCAGTGTGAGCGCTTTGAAAATTATTCTTTCCTTTATTGGGAGCCAGTGGGCTATTTTTCTGGCTTCCGAGATGTGGTCCCTTTTGCCAATACCTTGGGCTGCTCGGAGAGCACTATTCTGGATTACTTGTAGCCTCTCCAGGTTTTTTCTTGAGGTTCCTAGGAAGAGTATGTTGCAGTAGTCTAGCCTGGAGCCGGTGATGGCTCTGGCTATGTTTGTGCAGTTCTCTTTGGAGAGGAAAGGCCTGACTGCGTTGATCAGTTTAGCATGATATGCGGCTGAGGAGGCAATGGCGCTGACTTGTCTGTCCATGGAGAGGTTAGAGTCTAGATAGACTCCAAGAGTTTTGACTGAGTCTGAAACAGGTATTTTGATGGTGTCGATGGTGAAGTGACTGAATTGGGAGTCAAGTTTTTTTTAGCGTTTCGGGAGAACCTACCAGTAGGAGTTCTGTCTTGTCAGAGTTGAGGCATAGTCCATTGTCTGCCATCCAGGCTTGGATGGTGTTGTAGAGGTTGTTAAGGGTCATGGAGTCGGTGTCGTAGTTGCCTGTGAGGGTAAGGAGGATCTGGGTATCGTCTGCGTAGTTAGTGTAGGATATATCCATAGCGTCGAGGATGAGGAAGAGCGGTCGTGTGAAGATGTTGTAGAGTGTGGGGGAGAGGCATGAGCCTTGGGGCACGCCAAAGAGTATGGTAGTGGGTGAGGCAGAGGCTAGGTCGGAGAATACTTGCATGGTTCTGTCTTGTAGGAAGGATTTGATCCATGCTGTGGCGTCAGGGGAGAACTTGGCAGTGAAGGAGAGATGATGGCAAAGGACGTCATGATCTACGAGGTCGAACGCTGCAGATAAGTCAAGGAGTAGGAGAAGAGCTGATTTGCCCATGTCTCTGGCATCGTCCATTTGGTTTTTCAGGTCAAGTAGGGCGGTTTCAGTCCCATGTCTAGTGCGGAAGCCAGATTGGCGGAGTCCCAGGAGTTTGTTTTCTTCGATGTAGTGCTGAACCTGCAGATAGGCTGCTTTGTCGAGTATTTTGAGGAGGAAAGGGACAGTGGTGATGGGTCTATAATTGTTGGGGGAGGTGGGATCGAGAGTAGGTTTTTTTAGGAGGGGGCGGACCCATGCTTCCTTGAGGGAGGTGGGGACTTTCCCTGTTGCGAAGGAGGCATTAACAAATGCTGTCAGGAAGGGAGCAAGTGCTTCAGTGCAGTCCTTGATGAGAGTGGCTGGGCAGGCATCACCTTTACAGTTGGATGCTTTGATGTTCATCATTATGTTAATGATGTCCTTTTCCTGTATGGGTTTGAAGGAGAAGGGTTGGGGAGGGTCTTGGGCTGGTGGTGGGACAGGGATATGAGTATTGGGCAGGGCTTGTTTGGTAGCTAGTATTTTGCTTTGGAGGCGGCTCAGTTTAGTTAGCATTGCCGTTTGAATTTCGTCGCACCAGGCTTTGTCTTTGGTGAAGTTCTGGGGGGTGGGAGTAGGAGTCTCTAGCTCCCTAAAAATTGCAAAGATTTCTTTTGTGCTGGATTGGGCTTCCGAAATTCTGGATTCAAAGGATTTGGATTTTGTCCGGGTGATAGCTTTTTTGTACTCGGTGGAGCAGGCTTTAAAGATCAGCTTGTCTTTGTCAGTGTGGGACGTTTGCCACTGAGTAAGTGCTGCCTTTTTCTCGTTTCGGAGTGCAAGCAAGTCTGGGGTGAACCAGGAGTTAGAGTGGGTGGTGGGTTTGTATTTACGGGGTTTTAGTGGGGCAATGGAGTTGATAGCTGCTTTAATGGCAGCATCGTAGATTGATGCAAGAGTTTCTGGGTCTGCGGAGAAAGGTGGTCTGAAAGCTGGGCCTTGTAGGAAGGGCAGTAGTCTTTCCTTCGTGAGCTGGCGGGAGCTTCTTGTGAGGCAAGGTGGTAGGGGTTGGGGTGGCGGGGTAGAGGAGCTGGTGGTGAGGATGCTAAATGTGATGATATGGTGGTCAGACCATGGGGTGGGAGTGTTTCCAGTGATGATGAGTGGGCAGTTGTGCTGAGCAATCCAGTCGAGTGTTCTGCCCTGAGTGTGCGTTGGGCTAAAGATGGTGTTCTTATAGCCTAGTGTTGTTAGGGCTAAGTCAAAGGATTTGGCTGCTGGGTCCTTTTTATCCTGGAGGCCTAAGTTGAGGTCCCCAAGGAGAATGGCTTTAGAATGTTTTTTGAGGTTGTCAGATAGGAGATGGATGAGGGCGGCTTGGAAGTCTTCTAATGGGCCAGGAGGGCGATAGACAATATGAGCGGTAATGGTACAGTTGGGGGAGAGGATCATTTTGACTTGGAGGTAGTCATAGTTGCTGTGTAGTGGTTTTTCTACTTTCTAATACTATAGCAGTCCTTAGCGATGATTGCGACCCCTCCACCTTTAGAGGGGCGATCTTGTCTGGTGATGGAGTAGCCAGAAGGGAATGCCAGGGAGAGCGCAGGGCCAGAGGCATCGTGCAGCCATGTTTCTGATATCATGAGCAGGTCAAGGTCATGGGTGGTTATGAGGTCGTGAATGTCTAGGGCATGGGCGCTGATGGATCTAGCATTTATCATGGCGCATTTGAGGTGGGGTTCTGTGACGACTAGGGAGGGGTATGTGGGAGGAGAGGGTGAGGTGATGGGCATGGTCGGTGTGGAGCTGGGGCTCCAGTGGTGTTGTGGTGGACGGCAGTAGAGGAATTGGATATGATATATTTAGCACTGGGGGGCGCAGTTTTGGGAGTGGTGGGCACAGGTGAGATCACATTTGGCACAATAGCATTCACAATGGGGGTAGAAGAATTGCATATCACACATTTTGCACTGGGGGGCGCAGTTTTGGGAGTGGTGGGCACAGGTGAGATCACATTTGGCACAATAGCATTCACAATGGGGGTAGAAGAATTGCATATCGCACATTTTGCACTGGGGGCGCAGTTTTGGGAGTGGTGGGCACAGTTGAGATCACATTTGGCACAATAGCATTCACAATGGGGGTAGAAGAATTGCATATCACACATTTTGCACTGGGGGGCGCAGTTTTGGGAGTGGTGGGCACAGGTGAGATCACATTTGGCACAATAGCATTCACAATGGGGGTAGAAGAATTGCATATCACACATTTTGCACTGGGGGGCGCAGTTTTGGGAGTGGTGGGCACAGGTGAGATCACATTTGGCATAATAGCATTCACAATGGGGGTAGAAGAATTGCATATCACACATTTTGCACTGGGGGCGCAGTTTTGGGAGTGGTGGGCACAGGTGAGATCACATTTGGCACAATAGCATTCACAATGGGGGTAGAAGAATTGCATATCACACATTTTGCACTGGGGGTAATTGAGAAGGCTTTAGGCTTTGTGGTTAACCGCCTGGATATGGCCATGTAAGTGGGTGGGTTGGGTTGCGAGATACGGGAGCATAGCCGCGCATTGCGGATGTTAGTGGGAAGGGGATTGGAGCTGATGGTGGGCTCTATAGTGCGAGCACGTAGTCTGGAGCTCCTGGTGGCCAAGTCTTGGTGTAGGAGGAGGCAGTGGGCAAGCTCCTTACCTCTGTGATGTTGCATAGTATCGTGGCAAATGGCAGCCGAGCAGCGAAGAGCTGCAAAGAGAAGTGCAGGCCTTGTCCTCTGGCCTTCTCCTCGCGGCTTCGCCTGGCGGTGAGCCCCGTCTCCCTTTATGGTGGGGGGGGTGGAGCCGGCAGGGCGGGAAGCCGTATCAGGCTGCGGGCTGCGGGCGGGAAGCGGCGTCGTTTCGGCGCGAAATTCAAAAGATGCTTTATCAAAAGCATTGTCGGCGGTGATCATGCCTTCCATGGCGGAGGCCTTCGCGATGTGCGCGAGACGCGTTGGATCAGCTGGAGCTCCATAAAGCAGATGGAATTCTGCTGCCAGCTGATCGAGCACAGCTGATGGAGGCACTCGCAGCGGAGCTGCAAAGAGGAGTGCAGGCCTTGTCCTCTGGCCTTCTCCTCGCGGCTTCGCCTGGCGGTGAGCCCCCTCTCCCTTTATGGTGGGGGGGGGGTGGAGCCGGCAGGGCGGGAAGCCGTATCAGGCTGCGGGCGGGAAGCGGCGTCGTTTCGGCGCGAAATTCAAAAGATGCTTTATCAAAAGCATTGTCGGCGGTGATCATCTCTTCCATGGCGGAGGCCTTCGCGATGTGCGCGAGACGCGTTGGATCAGCTGGAGCTCCGTAAAGCAGATGGAATTCTGCTGCCAGCTGATCGAGCACAGCTGATGGAGGCACTCGCAGCGGAGCTGCAAAGAGGAGTGCAGGCCTTGTCCTCTGGCCTTCTCCTCGCGGCTTGGGTTGCCTTTCCCACCTGAGGCCTCCAGTCCAAATCAGCACTCTGACCAGGGACTTCTCCACCCAGCTGGAGGAGGCCGCTGAGATAGCAAAACCGGAAGTCTTTCCAGGCTTCAGGCAGATGGTGGAAGAGAGAGTCAACCTAGCTGATGCCTGCGTGACTCTGGAACAAAAGCAAAAGTTGAAACAAGTTTTCTTGGATTTCCAAGATCTCTTTGCGGTAGACTCATATGACTGTGGCCGCACCGACATCCACACAACAGCAATCCCCACGGACCCTGAAATGACTCCAGTGTTTGTGAAGCAATATCGTTTGCCTCTCGCATCCATGGAGTCCCTTACTGAAATAATTAAGAACCTTGAGTCCCGGGGAATAATTCGTCCAATACACAGCACCTTCAATAATCCGGTGCTGGGAATATTGAAGCCAAACGGCCAGTGGAGACTCTGCGCCGACCTCAGGGAGCTCAACAAACGGGTCCATACTTCCCAATGGCCTCTGCCCTACATTGACCAAGGGCTGGCTCAGATTCAGGGGTCACAGGTATTCACTGTAATAGACCTGACCAATGGATACTGGACTGTGCCTGTCAGTAGGGAGGACCAATACAAACTGGCTTTTACCTTTGGGGGTGGTAATCTAAATGGGTCCTCCCAAATTTTTTTGTTCTCGGGGGGTCAGATATGTAAACAGGGAGGTTTATTGAACAGAACAAGGAACAAACCAGACTGACTACCCCTCTCTCTACGGCCTGTCGATGACACAGGTGAAAGTGCAATAGAACTGTTTTATATTTCTACAGTCCCACAAACCTTTAGTGAGCCAATTATTTGACTGAGTCCGATGAATACAAAATTGTGAATCACTTTAATAGTTATATAAAACCATAACATAAAAACATTCATAGGATTGTTCATTCATCAATCACACCTTTCATTCCAATTCATATATTCTATGGACTAGGGGTTTGACAGATTACAATTATTTGAGCATATTGGCTGTTTACAGTATGCATGACAACGGAAAACACATTGGAATTTCCTCTAGGTCGACATATGTTTCGGCCCTTCTTTCAGGTACCATCGTAGTCTGCGATGGTCAATATGGTACCATATTTGGTACCATATTTGGTACCATATTTGACCATCGCAGACTACGATGGTACCTGAAAGAAGGGCCGAAACATATGTCGACCTAGAGGAAATTCCAATGTGTTTTCCGTTGTCATGCATACTGTAAACAGCCAATATGCTCAAATAATTGTAATCTGTCAAACCCCTAGTCCATAGAATATATGAATTGGAATGAAAGGTGTGATTGATGAATGAACAATCCTATGAATGTTTTTATGTTATGGTTTTATGTAACTATTAAAGTGATTCACAATTTTGTATTCATCGGACTCAGTCAAATAATTGGCTCACTAAAGGTTTGTGGGACTGTAGAAATATAAAACAGTTCTATTGCACTTTCACCTGTGTCATCGACAGGCCGTAGAGAGAGGGGTAGTCAGTCTGGTTTGTTCCTTGTTCTGTTTTACCTTTGGGGGCCAGCAGTAAACATGGACCCGGACTCCTTTCGGATACCTCAACTCCGGCAATGAATTCAACATTTTCCTACACAAGGCCATGCCCGACCTGGGTGCAAGGGGTAACCTGGTTTATGTAGATGATGTCCTCATCAAAAGTTCATCTGTGGAGGAACACATAGCGGAGATCCGTTATGTTCTGACCCAGTTGAGGGCTGCCGGAGCAAAACTTTCCTTTCAGAAAGCACAGTGGTGTAGAACCCGTGTTAATTTCTTGGGGCATGAGATTACTCCTCAGGGTCTCTGTCCCCAGGAAAAGAAAGTGGAAGCACTTCAGAAACTGAAAGACCCCACAACTCTGCGGGAACTAAGGAGCCTCCTTGGACTGACTAATTACAGCAGAAAGTTCATTGAGGGCTACGCAGAGATCACCAGACCCCTGATTCATCTCCTGAAGGGGGGGGTCAAGTGGGAATGGGGTCCAGAACAAGCCGAGGCGGTAAGACAACTCAAAAGAAGCCTCTCACAAGCGCCTTGCCTAGCTTACCCTGTCAGAAACAAGGAGTTCTTCCTGGAGACGGGGTTCTCTAATACGTGCTTGACGGCAGTATTATACCAAAAGCATGACAAGGTCAATAAAGTAATCTCCTATGCGAGCAAAACTTTATCCTCTGTGGGGGAAAAATTCAACAATTGTGAGAAGGCACTCCTGGCAACGGTGTGGGCATTGAAGAATTACCGCCCGTTTATCCATGGGGAACACATCATAGTGGAGACTCCACAACAGCCTCTGCAATATCTCCAAAGTGACAGAATCCGGGCCGGAAATGTGAGTAATTCCCCAATTACTTCCTGGATTCTGTCAATGCAGGGCTTTCCTGTGGAGGTCAGATATGGCCAAAACAAGAATAGTCCCCTCGCGCAAGGTCTGGCTGACTTGCATGATTGTGCCAGAGAAAACTGTCTCGAGGACGAAAGTCTAAAAATCAAGGACAACACGGAGGCATACCTTAATTCCCCACACAAAGTCTTTGAAGAGGACAAGTGTGAGGGAATGCCCACTGTCTATGTGGATGGATGCTCGTACCATGTTGACAACAACTGGGAGAAAGAACTGGTGGCTGGCGTAGGGAATGCATGGGTGAAGGAGTTCCCAGAACCCTCCGCTGGATACAAAATTGGTCCCCGAAGTAGTCAGGTGGCAGAATTGATGGCTGTGCATCAGGCCATCCTCACTGCTGTCCAACATCAACTCGACGAACTGGTCATAATCACCGATTCGGATTATGTACGGAACGGGTTCGTGGAGCACCTGGTTAATTGGAAAACCAGAGGCATGTTATGTGCTAATAACAAACCCTTGAAACATGGGAAGTTAATCCAAAACATTGATGATCTGGTCACATCGAATGGGATGACCATCTACTGGAAAAAGATCAAGGGTCATTCCAAAGTAGGGGGACCAGACAAAACTGGAAATGACTTAGCTGATCAGCTGGCCAAAACCGGGGCTATCCAAGGGGATCTAATCGAAATAGAGTCCCTGTTGGGGGAAATCCAGGTCACTGCTATCACTAGGTCCCAGACAAATGCTCACAATGATCTTTCAACTGCACAATGGAGCAAGGAGACCCCTGATGCTGATTTAATTACAGCTCAGAAGGGGGATCCAATTATTGGTAAGTTTTACCAACACCTTGAGGACCCTGAGAACTTTCCCCTGACGGATAGCGATTACATTGGGAAAGAGGACCTAAGAGTGTTGATGAAATGTCCAAAAATTTTCCGAATCCAAGACGGTTTGCTGGTAAGGAAATCCAAAGCTGGCCACGATCAGTGGGTGGTTCCTACCTCATTCCGAAGCCTGATGTTAAGTCACGCCCATGATGCGGCCACCGCCGGTCATAGGGGGTTTTACACAACACTGGAAATCTTAAGAGAGGTTGCATACTGGCCACACATGGGGCAGGACCTCGACCAATACTTGAAGGGTGTCTTGTGTGTGCACAATTTCAGCCATCATCCCTCACACACCGTGCGCCTCTCCAAAAGAGGGGGATGACACTGCCATGGTCAGATTTGCAAATCGACTTTGTAGGCCCTGTGATTCGCTCGTCTAGAGGAAACAAGTACATGTTGACTGTTGCATGCTTGTTTACCAAGTGGGTGGAATGTCTCCCAGCCCCAAACTGCAAGGCAGAAACAGCAGCTGCCCTGATGATTAACCACATCTTTTCACGTTTTGGTCTACCTCAAGGATTGAGTCAGACAGGGGTAGCCACTTCACCAGTGAAGTAATGACAAAGATGTGGGAGATACTAGGGGTTAAAAGGAAGCTACACATTGCTTACAGGGCAGCTTCTTCTGGAGCAGTGGAGAGATATAACCGAACCATTGTGAGCATCTTAAAAAAGTTTGTGGCAGATTCTGGGCCAAGTTGGGATATCCGATTACCTCTGGTCCTAATGGCCATCAGATCTACCCCTTCATCTGCAACCAAAATTTCAACATTTGAAGTGATGACTGGACGCAAGATGGTGCTTCCCCAGCATTTGCTCTACAGAACCCAAGAGCAAACATTGATAAATGCCTCCACAACTCATGAGTATGTGGAGAATTTAAGGAAACACCTTCAACATGCTTTTGCCTATGCTCAGCGGAATCTAGAAAGATCAGCCGAGAGTATGAAGACCCACTAAGACCTGAAAACTTCCAGGAAGGAATATCAGGTGGGGGTTCGGGTCTATCTATACAATTTCCAAAGGAACCAGGCCAAACAGCGAAAACTTTTGCCTACATGGAAGGGACCGTTTGAAATTATAGACAAAATCTCCCCTGTGGCCTACAAGATCCGCATCCCCAAAGGCGGTTTGGCAGAGGGGGAAGACAAGTGGGTCCACATAAAACAGTTGAAGTGTTGCCATCCCAGGCACACTTTGCAGCAACTGGAGGAGTCCTGTACAATCCCAGAGGGTACCGCTCAAGAGTAATTCAATTCCAACCCTAAAATATCCTACATATAGCCTATCAAATTCTGTGTTTCTCAAGTTTATGTGTTCCTGTCGCTTAATTTAAAAATATGTGCATGTTCATATCTGTTGAGTTCTAAAATATATATGCCACCCCACTATATCAATGGTGGGGAGAAATGTCCATGAATAGGTATTGCCGCTTTTCCTTTGTCGTCCTAGGAGAAAGAAAACCTGGAGACTGGCCAAGGAGGATGATCCGGAGACCGGGAGCAGAGACCCAAGGCGCCCGGGGACCGCCCAATATTCCCATCAGGACCGGCGTGGAGAACCGATCGATCAGTACCGGATGGAGGAAAAGATGCTGTACTGTGCCATTTGCAGAATTGGAAGGAGATTATGCGGACATACCAGTGCGTGGGTCAAAACCTTTTGTGCACCCGACTCCTCATCGACTCAAATTCAAAGTGCAGTCGCGTGGGGGGGGCTTTGTTGGGTGTCCTGACCCACGTTTGAGCTATCATGCTGCAACATTTGGTGCTGTGGGCTTAGAAAATCCAAGATGGCCAAAAAGCCCACATGTACGGCAGAATAGGAAAACTGTGCAGTACTGGCATGGAAAAAATCATGATGGCCAGAACTTCCCAGAAAATGTACAGGGAAATGCATGAAGAATAGGCTGCCACCCATTTTTGCCTATGTTGTGAGCACAGGAGGGCACTGCCTAAAACCACCATTGGGCTACCCACACAGTAGCCTGAAACCATTGGGAATGGCAATGCTGATTGCCAAAAGCAACCTAGAACTGTGGGGAATTCATTTTCTTAAATCCCAAAAATGGTTGCATTACCAGTACTCACCACTATCAGAAAGCCGGCGTTTTAAACCCACCAGACTTTTGTGTAAAACTGAACAAATGAAACAAAATCAGACCAAGGAAAGACTTGCTAAGAGGTGGATACAATGTAAAACTTTATTCTGAAATGACTTGAAGGAAGTAATTATTTAATGTGTATGTAAACACCGTAAGTGATTTAAACTGGGAACAAAAAAATGACAGGTAGCTAAAAACTGGCTTTTAGAGATTCCAATTCTGCCTGACATCTACCCCCAAGGGAGTTAAAACCTGCTCAGCCACTCTTCCCCTTGCCAAAAGGAGTTGTCACCTCTCTGATTAGATTAGGGGTGGAGCAGCTACAGGGAGTTGAACAAAGGCCTGTCCTGGACTCAGGCAAATGTTATATTGGGGGCATTGTAAAAGTGGCTTCCTCTTGGCAGAAACGGGGAGGGGCAGCCCCCTCTGAGGACAGGCTGAGCTTAAAGAAAGTGGATAGATTGGTTTCTCCACCATGTGACCTGGGAAGACACACCCCTGTTGGCCAGAATATGATTTTAAGAAAGATGTATAACTCATGGTGCGGACTTGTCAAAATTATCTAAATGATACCATAATTCTTGTGATTTTTCTGTGAACATATTGAGATGCGTTAGGACCCTGTGGTGTATTCTGGGGGGTTGCTAGTGGTAAATAGGGTCCCACTCCAAATGTCTGCATGTTAAAAATCTGACACTTCATCATTTAATTTCCATACTCCTTGCGCACATGTGTGTAAATTTGGGTAAATGTCCGATATTGCAAAACCAGTTAAAAAGTGCAAAATGTTGCCATTTCTGAATGCAAGCCTCCAGGAAGAGCAGAGTTTGAACAGAGTATACCTCATGTGATATGTGATGGGTGCATGTAATTTTAAACAACTGTGTATCTGTGCAATATGTATTTGAATAAAATATAGATTTGTGGGCAAACGGACCAGGGGAGGATCCTCTGACCCATAAAACCTACAGCATCACTCTGACTCACATTTCCTCCCCCCCAATCATGGGAGAGGGGAGAATTGGGCCAATGACAAGTAGAGAGGGGCAGGCGTAGCTAGGCCCAGGCACACACCCATTTTCAAAACACATAAAAAGAGACTGCTGGGACAGGTAGAGAGATTCAAATCCAGTTGCTGCGGAGCGTTTTGCCGGACCACACAACATCCAGAAGATACCAGTTCCAGACTGACTCCAGCTACATACTCCAGAACCTAGAACTTATACTTTAGAACCTAAATCAGAGGCCTAAAACCACAAGCTGAGTTCTCTGCAGCAGGCCTCAAATCATCGCAAGCTACTCACAGCCGGGTGAGCTGCTTGAATCCCTTGCCAAGAACTTTTGCCAGGACCAGTGCAGAGATCCAGGAGCCGTGCAGAGACCGCTGTATCCGGACAGACCAGACCAGTGCCAGACCAGACCAGACCGTGCAGAACCACAGACCCAGAGACCAGATCGCTGTGAAGTGCCGCTAGCCTGATTGATCAGATCCGTGACGAGACCCAGTCCTTCCAAATATATTGTGAGTACAGCTAGGACGGGGCAAAAACCAAATCTCTTAGTTTAAAGTTATATAATTCAATCTATTTAATCTAACCAGAACTGCCCCCTAGAAGTTGTCACTTGTCATTTTGTAAAGCTGCACCACTGTCATTTGTCAATTCTGCAGCTGCAAGCTGTCACCTGTCATTTTGAGTTTACTTTAAATCCGAAAAACGACCTTTACAAAATCGTTCCTATCTCTGGAACCGTTTGGGCTACGAACTTGGTTTAACTTTCCTCTGAAAGCTTAGAATCTAAGCTTTCTAACAAGCCTAGTGGTTATCCTACTCCTTATCCTTTTTCTGCAATCACGATTCACGCACTCGCGAATTTTACCCCGATTTGCGATTTGGTTAAAAATCCAGTCACGTGTAACCATCAGCAGTCATTTCTTTCCGTGCTTAAAACTCGTTTGCCTCTTAATCACCATCTCTGAATCATTGCTAAAGTGAGCCTGAACTCATCCCAAGTAGCTACCACTCCCCCTGAACCTCCTAAAGGGAATTAAACGCATTTTCAGCATATTTTTCATCCATTGCCATCACATTTAAAAAGCATTTTGGGCCTGTGTTTTAAAACTCATACCGGTTTTCTCTAAGCTTGCTGGGGGGGAACTGAATTTCATATTGTATTTGATTGCATTCCTGAGAACTGTGTGCTCCTCTTTCCATCTACTTCCATGTCTTACATTGCATAGGGGAGGGGTGTGAATTGCCAGAGAAAAAGTGATTATATTATCTTTTGCTAAAATCATATCAAGTATTTCTGTACTGCATTTTATTCCTCATTGCTTTTCCCTTGAAATCATAAAAGTAGTTTTGCTACTTTATCCATTCTATACTAACTCCTCATTGATTGTAAAGAAGTGTGCTGGTGCCAGATTACCCATTGTTGATCAACATCATATGTCTAAGTGTACTATCAGATATTAATTTATTATAAAGTGTGATATATATATATATATATATTGTTTAAATTCTCAAATAAACCTTTTAAACTTGCAAAACAGAACTACTTCTTGGCTCAGTGGGTTCAGGGGGATTCTAAGAGAGGGGTGTTATATAGGGTAGTCATCCAGAACTCATGAACTGGACATAAAGATATATCAATAAGGGTTTCCATTCAGTATCCCAGACTAGGCATTGACTTAGCTGTAGTGTTGAATTGAATCCTCTTACAATATGTGTGTGTAATGTAAGGTGGTAGGGATTTCTTAGAAGAGACTGTTTGTTAGGGGAACAGGGGTATAGGCATTACAAGGCAAAGCAGCTCTAAACACACACCACTGGCTTTCTGCATACAGGTCTAATTTCATTAGCTCACGCTACTGCCATTGTACATTTCTCTCTCTCGCCATCTATTTCTTTCTCTCTCTCTCGCTCGCTCGCTCTCACACACATTGCTGATACTTTGTATCCTATGTGCAACAAAACGAGCATCTGCAAACAAGTTGGCATTTGAGAGGGAATGGGCAGAATGTAAACTCCAGTCAATTGCCATAAACTACAGCTAAGGGTAATTGGAGGCAAGAACCTTGGGTTCAGGGAAAGGGCTACTTGAAATGTGTGGCCAGAGTTACTCTTTTGCCTTGCTTAGCCGCTTGTTTGGGAGGCTGAGAGATTGCTCAAAGCTCACTCTACCATTCTCAGGTGCTGTGCTCAGTGGCCGGCTTGATATTCTGCACGTCAGGGCAGAGCACTTCTTGGGCAGAGCAAAAAAGGTACTTGTCAGGTGATGGCCAGTCATTGATGTCATAGAAAACATGTATTTACAAATGGTTCTAACATTTAATGATGAATAAAAACAGCTCTGGAAAAACAGTATCACCCCAGAATACTTAAGTTGAGTGTTTTTTTCTTTCATTTTCAGTATCAACTGAAAATATTACCCAAATTGTCCAAAAAATTATTTTCAAGTTAATGTTTTCCATAAAAATTAGCATGGTTGGGGGCTGGTAATGGTTAAATTGTTAACAATCGGTGGCACATTGATTTTGTTTTTAAGTTGTGTGTTGCTAACAGAATGGCATTTTAACTAAAATTATTTTTCACTGAATATACATATTCATTTAAAACTCTGACTATTGCCCACCAGTGCATCTACAAAGAGGATCCTCTGTAACTCAACACACAATCGCTCAGAAACACCCAGTGTGCCCGCTAAGATCTAGAACCAGCATTTCACTGCCCAGCCCTCATTTTAACAATACAAAAAGCAGGAGTTGTCAGCTTTTGTGTTACTGCACCCGTTCCCTGGAACTCTCTGTCAGCCGCCATCAGAAATGAATGCTCACAGTCCGCCATCAAAAGGCTTGTAAAAACATAGCTCTTTGACAAATATGACTATTGCTTTTCTCAAATGGACCTACTAACTTTGAACTTCGTACCAAATGCTGTGAATCCCCACGGTGTGGGTTTTACATAAATGTTATAAATAAATAAATAAATAAATAAATAAATAAATAAATAAATAAACATGAGATGGAACAGTGTACAAAATCATCATATGTTCATATATCAGACTACTTACTGTCAGTATAACAAATCAAAAGGTTCTCTGTGACCATGTCAGATGGTCAAGGTTAGGGCAGGTGGTCTGCAAGGGTCTAAAATGTTTTTAAAAATTCATTCAGTTCCCTCTGCGAGGTGGAGAGGGCAGGACCCCCTACCAACCTCATTTTTTTTTTTAAAACGTATTTTATTGGTTTTGATAGAAAAAAGAAAAAGAAAACGTGCAATACAACAAGAAATCAACATTGGTTTGAACTGGGGAGGAGACGGTGAGGGGGAAACAAGGGGGGGGGGAACAAACAAATCAACAACAGTCTTCATGTTGTAGCAAACTTACAGTGGACGGGTGGGTTAGGGGCAATGACCCAAAGTTTCAGGAAGCAAGAGGGGTCAAACACAGGGGTGGTTCCACCAATGCCGGCATCCGAGCAGTGTCAATGCAGTGGTGTGGGACTTCAGGGGGGTTTGTAGTCAGCGCTGAAGCGTATGTCTCTGAGGAGGGCCTTCCATGATTCCAAAGTGCCACCTTCGGTTTCGCCACTGTTCGTGATTCCTTCCTGCCAGGCCCTGGTTTCAGCTGTTGTCCATCTCTCGAGTTCTTTGAGCCATCTCTCTTGCCTGGGGCCCGACGGCGTCTTCCAGGCCATCGCTATTGTTCTTTTAGCCAGGATACATGAGATGTCCATTAATTTAACAGCGTGCTTGGATTTGCTAGGTCTGGGGTAGGTCCCCAGGAGGCACTCGCCAGGAGTCCATTCGTATCTTGTCATTCCGGCGTCCATGCAGGTCTGTTTGGCCTTGGACCACAGTGCCATCGCCTTGGTGCAGGTCCAGAACATGTGAATCACATCTGCTTTATCATTCCCGCACCAGGGGCATGCAGGGGAGGATGTCTTATTGAAGGAGGCAACCCTATGTGGGGTCATGTATGTCCTGTAAAGAACGTTCAATTGGATCTGGCCAAACCTGGTGTTCCTGGATACTTTTTTGGGAAATATCAGCGCTCTTTCCCATTCTTTATCTGAAATCGGGGTCTCAAGGTCCGCCTCCCATTTTGTCCTCAGATCTTCGCATTTAGGGTTGGTTTTATCACATAGTCTGCTGTAAAGCCTGGAGACAGGTCTCCAGCCGTCCGAGAGGTCATGCATCTCTTGTAGCAGAGGGTCAGGGGAGGGCTCCTCCGGCCATCCGGTCCATTGTTTCTTAGCAGTTTGTTTGAGGCGATGGTACCAGAGGAACTGGCCCGGGGGAATTCCATCGGCAGCCTTAAGAGATTCGAAATCCCTGAATTCTCCCTCCTCATACATGTCGCTCCATGTGTAAATGCCGGCCTCTTCCCACCTCCTTGCCGTAGAGATGTCTGCAGCCGTTCGACAGGTGTCTGCTAGGATGGGATTGTCCGGAGAGTATGGGTGTCGTATTCGCCTGATGCAGCAGGACCTGGCCCATATCTTTCTTCCCAGGTCAATCACCATGGAGGGGACCGGGGGTTGCCATGTAGGGTGCCATAGGATCTCCTTGGGGATCACATTGTCCAAGGGTTGCCTCAGCAGTTCGGTCTCTGCTGAAGGCTCATCCGAGAGCCATCTCGTTATGTGACTCAGCTGGGCAGCCAGGTAGTACAACTGGAGATCCGGTAACTTTATTCCGCCTTCTTTGTGTGGGAGAGAGAGGACGGACAGCGACAGTTTATGCCTGTGTGGGCCCCAAAGGAAGTCCCTGATGATGGCCTCCAGCTTCTTGAAGAAGGACGGTCTAATGTAATGGCAAATGTTTACGAAGAAATACAGGAATCGGGGGAGTACGATCATCTTGACAATCGCTGCCCTGCCCACCATGGCCAATGGGAGCTTGGACCAAAACTTTATAGAACTTCGGAGACTCGTGATGGCGGCCTCGGTGTTGTGTTCATGCATGAGTAGCGGGGTGTGGCTTATGTTGATCCCCAAATAACGGAACTGGACCAGTTGCCAGCTTATTCCTATCTCTGGAAGATTGTTTTCCGGAATGTTGCGTAAGCCCGCCAAGGGGAAGGCAGAGGACTTATTCCTACTAAAGCGGATCCCTGAGTACTTCGCATAGTTGCCCAGTATCTCCAACGCGGTTGGCGCGTTAACTTCGGGGGAGCTTAGGTAAAGAAGGACGTCGTCTGCATACAAGGATATTATGTGGTGTGCATTGCCCACCTTAATGCCAGCATCGAAAAGCTGCTGCCTGAAGTATAATGCAATCGGTTCCAGGCCCAGTATGTACAGCATGGGTGATAACGGGCAGCCCTGCCTTGTTCCCCTTTGTATATCCCAAGCCGCTGAAACCACTCTTCCCGTTCTTACTCTCGCCGTCGGGGAATTGTAGAGGACCTCAACCCACCTGATGAAGCCCCCTCCAAAGCCAAATCTTCTCAGGACCTCCCTGATCCACTCCCAGTATATGGAGTCGAAGGCCTTGATGGCGTCGAGCGACAACACCGCCAGGTCCTCGTCCCTGTCATATGTTTCGGCCATTACATGCTGCAACCTCCGGAGGTTAGCAGTGGTGTTGCGCCCAGGAACGAATCCGTTCTGATCTTCGTGAACGATGGAACCCACCACCCTGGCTAGCTTGCGGGCCAATATGGATGTGAGGATCTTGGCATCGTAGTTTAGCATAGCCAGAGGGCGATAGGACTCACAGTCGGTGGGCGATTTGTGTGGCTTGAGCATGGGGACTATTATGGTTTCCTTCATGGTGTTGGGGAGAATCCCATCCGTGTGTGCCTCCTGGTAGACCTCGTGGAGAACTGGGGCAAGGATGGACTCATACGCTTTATAGAACTCAGGTGGGAGGCCGTCACTGCCAGGGGCTTTGTTGTTGGAGAGGGACCTGATTGCCCCTTGAACGTCCTCAAGAGTGATCTCGGTTTCCAGCTCCTCTCTCTGCTCGAGCGAAATGTGGGGAAGTTCTATCTCCTCGAGTGTGTCTATGATGTCTGCAGCAGGAATCTGGGTCTTGTGGGTATACAGTTCTGTGTAGAATTTAGCAAAGGCTTCATTGATCCCTAGCTGAGTCGAGTGGGATGACCCATTAGCGTCCCGTATCTCCACTGGGAGATGTTTGGGGTGTTCCCGTTTGCAGAGCCATGCTAGTAGTCTTCCCGGTTTGTCCGATTCTTTATGAGATCTGGCGGTGTGCGTGGCGAAATCAAATTTTTCCAGTCTTTCCCATGCCTGCTGACATTCTGTGCGGGCTTCCTTCAGCTTGGTCTCTGTCTCCATAGAGTTGTCGCATGTGGACTCCAGTCGGGAGATCTCAGCTTCCTGTGCTTCCAGGGTTCTCCGCAACTGCCTGCGAGTTCCGCCGGCTCTCGATATGATTTCGCCTCTGGTCACCACCTTCATTGCTTCCCATAATGTGCCCCAGGAGGGGACCGAACCGATGTTGTTCTCCAAGTATTCTTCCAATTTTTCGGCAAGGGTTTCCCTGAACTCGAGGTCCGCAAGTGCCGCGGTCGGCATCCTCCACATGGGGATCGGGGGTCTGGGGCCTCTCATTTGCCATAACATGGTCAGTGGGGAGTGGTCGGAGATCGTCCGCCCCAGGTATTCTGTGGTTGCTATGTGTGGGGTAAGTTCCTTATTGATGAACAGATAGTCAATTCTTGTGTGAACTCCGTGTGGAGCTGAGTAGTGGGAGTAGGACCTGTCGGTCGGATGGTGTTCCCTCCAGATGTCCACTAAGTTGAGTTGCTCCAGAGTTTCCCTCAGGGCACCGGATGTGAGGCTGCTCGGGCGTGGGGGGGGCAGCGATCTGTCTGCACTCGTGTCAGCAACACAGTTGAAGTCCCCTCCCCATATGAAGGTGCGGTCCCGGTACCGAGTCAGCTTCGCTATCAATGTGGCGAGGTACGCCGATATCCCGTGATGAGGGAAGTAAGAGTTGATGAAGCAGACTGGGGTTTGTTCCAATGTGCCCCAAATCGCTGTGAATCTCCCTTCTTTATCTTGTTCACTTCCCTCCATCTGGAAGGGGACGTCCGGGCTTATCCATATTAGCACCCCTCTGGCGTATTTAGAGTAGGGGGACCCTCTAACAGTCCCAGCCCATCGGTCTGCAATTTTAGACATGGCCTCCGTCGTGAGGTGAGTCTCTTGAAGGAGTGCAATGGAGATTTTCTTCCTCCTGAGGTAGGACTGTATACGATTGCGCCTGAGGTATGAGCCCATGCCCCGCACATTCCAGGTCATTACAGTAAGCTGTGCCGCCATCCGGTTCGAGTTTCAGATTTGGTGTGGGACTCTGGGGTCCGACTCCACTTTAGTCTTGTTCGGGTGGGCTGCAGGGGGGATACCACTGCATTTCGTTCATCGGTGTCATGTCCCAGACCCATCTCGGTCTGCGTTGGCAAAAGAGGCATGAAGACTGTACAACTAATAAAACTAACAACAAAACTTAAACTGGTGCGCCCAGCAACTACAACATTGTCGCGGTGCTCAGGCGCTCTCGAGCCGTCGGAGCCCATCCGGGAGTCGGGCGCGAGCTGGGTCAGGCGGGTGCCCAGACCGGGTAAATACTACGCTGGGGGTGGGGCAAGGGCCTGGCGGCAGAGCCGAACGAGGCCGTTTCCAAGTGAAAAAACTGTAGTTGGATTATCTTCTGTATTCCGGTCTCACGTGCGATGTTTCTTACATGGGGGTCGCTGGGGGGTTAGGTCTCAGTCTGTGAGTTGTCCTTGCCATCCGCCAGGTTATTATCCTCAAGCCACATGTTGGCCGCATCTGGGTTCTCGAGAAATACCACTCTCTCCTTGTAGACAACCCTTAGGCGCGATGGATAAAGTAGTCTATATTTTAGGTTCAGTTGTCGGAGCCGGGCTTTTATCGGGACAAATGAGTTCCGCTCTCTTTGTACCTTCTGCGTGTAGTCCGGATAAATGGAGATTTTGGAGTCTCCTCGCTCGATGGGGCCCCCCTCCCTGGATCGCCGTAAGATAGTTTCTCTGTCCTGAAAGTTCAGTATCTTAGCGATTATGGGTCTGGGGTGCGATCCGGGGGGAGGGCGCCTCTGAAGGGATCTGTGGGCCCTTTCGACAGAGAATCCCTGGGTCAATTTGCCGGCCCCTATTTCTTGTAGCAGAAGGGTTTCGACGAAGGATGTGGTATTTACTCCCTCGTTCCCCTCCGGGACCCCCAGGATCCTGATGTTGCTCCGTCTGGCCCGACCTTCGGCCTCCTCCGCCTTTTCCTCCAAAAAGGTGACTTTCCTCTTCAGGAGGACAACTTCGGACTTTATGGCTGTGATGGCCGTGGAGGCTTCCTCTGCCGACTGTTCAACGGTCGCGACCCTCTCCGTTAAGTTGCGAGCGTCTTGGCGGATCAGTTGAATATCGACTTTGAATTCGTCGATCTTGGAGTCTATATGCGTCTTTAGCGAGGCTATAGCATCAAGTATCTGAGAGTGGTTATCGGCCGCCACCTCTTCGCTCGACTGGGCAACTTCAGAGGAGCTGGCCTTGGATTGAGTGGGGGTCTTCGCCCTGGTGGAAACAAAGGAGTCCATGGTGGCGGCTCTGGTCTTGTTCTTGGCGGCCATCTTGGGGCGATGGTTGCGGGTGTTTTAGGCCTCAAAAGTTAGTTCACTTGTGAGATCACTGGTGGGGCCCTTCACCTGGCCAAATATCGGGCCGTGAGCTGTGGTCTGCCCCCGTGTGTGATGGTGTGGTCCGTAGAGGTGGTCTCTAGAAGAGCGGAGCCTCTCTTTTGCTGCTGCCTCTCCCCGCCGGGCCCTGGAATCCGTTGGGGGAGGGGGTACCCCTCGCAGGCACCGCTATGCTGTGCGGGGCGCCATCTTGGATCCAGTAAGAACGGGAGGGGGGGAGAACCGATTCAGGGCCACCGGAGTCTCAGGGGGGTCCAATTTGGTGGGCCCAACAACTATTCAGGTGCAGGGCTGCTTCGCCCAACCGCTCGTTCCTTTTCAGAAGTCGGGGTCGCACGCGAGCCGGAGAAAAAGGATCAGGAAACGGCGTCTCGGCCGGAGCTCGGCGGATCAGCTACCGCTCGCCATCGGCGCCAAGCCACGCCCCCTACCAACCTCATGAGCCAGCATCTCCCCCACCAGCACCCACCAGCATTGATGGACATGACAATCTCCGGCAATAGACGACCCCAGAGAAGCAACCCCAGTCACCCGACCTGGGAAGGCCTGCACGGCCCGTACAGAATCCAAACCTACCTTTCTGCTCTTGATTTCACCCTCATGCACCTTTGTTTGAGCAGATTACTCGCTTCCACTGCATTGCCTTTGTATTCCGGATCCAAAATGGCGGGCGCGATGCAGCGCCATAACGAGGATCCGCATCCTTGTTGCTAAGCAACAAGGCCACAAATATTTTGCCAGCATAGCTGCCGGAAGATGGAAGGAGCGGTGGCCAAAGCATGGCCAGACAAAGGCCCTGTTTGCCCTGGCACATAATCAGTTCCCTCTGTGAGGTGGAGAGAGCAGGAGCCCACACCAACCCCTAGATCCAGCATCTCCCCCACCAGCACCCACCAACATTGATCGACACGACGATCTCTGGCTATAGATGACCCCAGAGAAGCAAACCTAGTCACCCAACCTGGGAAGGCCTGCATGACCGTGCAGAATTCAAATCTACCTTCCTGCTCTTGATTTTACCCTCATGCGCCTTCGTTCAAGCAGATTGCTCACTTCCATGGCATTTCCTTTGTATTCCGAATCCAAAATGTCGGTTGCGATGCGGCGGCAAATATTTTGCCAGCATATCCGCCGGCAGGCAGAAGGAGCTGGCGACCAAAGCAAGGCCAGACTAAGGCCCTGTTTGCCCCTGTTTGCGCCAGGGTGCGCATTCAGGGCCCCTCTACCTCACTACAGCTTGTCAGTTCGGTAAGCAAGCCCCCTATGTGCAACATATTCAGCTGCTAACTGCTTATCCCATGATCCCTACATGCCGTAGTTCGTCCAATGGCAAAAAATAACACTGTTTTTCTCCGGTCTGTATGCACAATCTGGAGACGCATTCAAACCTCTCCACAACCGCACTAGGCCACTTCCTGTCAAAGGAGACTGGGCCACACTATATGTCTAGCATAATTAATTATTGCAGAACCACAGGAAAACTCATCAGACCCTGCCGTGCACTCACTTGACTATCGCCTCTCAGCATTGCTCGCAAGTGACTACCATTGTTCTGTGTGCCCAAATGTATCTACTGCTGCTCGTTATTGCCGAAAGTTGATTACTGCTACTTAGCAGTGCCCATATTTGACTATTGTGGCTCACCACTGTCTGCAAAGTAATTATTGCTGTTGATTATTTCCAGAAATGTGATTACCATTGCCCATTACTGTCTAAAATTGATTGTGCTGCTTGGCATTGCCCATATTTGATTATTGCTGCCCAACATTGTCTGAAAATTGATTATTGCTGCTCATTATTACTGAAAACGCATCACTGTTGCCCAATACTGTCTAAAAATGATTATGTTGCCTAGCATTGCCCACAAGTGATTATCCCTGCTCATCACTGCCCTCAATTGAATGCTACTGTTCCCTTGTGCCTACTAATTGATTTGTGTTGCTCAATATTGCCCCCAACTGATCCCTACTGCCCCTGTGACTGCAATCTGTGCTCCGCAATCTCCACCGTTAACCACCCAGCACGTTTCATACTACGCAACCTGTGTCAGTCGTATATTGCTCCCAATCTGCAAGATACTTTGTGACGGTATCTCCATTGATTGCAACTACCTCAATTGCACGCCCTCCTCTTACAAATGTATCACCACCCAATCCACACCCCAGCTCTCTCGCGCTCATTCCGAACACCACATCCCACCACCAATCGGCTCCTCCTCCTCACACAAACACTCCTCTTAACCACACACTGGCTCATTCACACCATGCCCGATACTCACTCATACACTACACTTACAACTCCACAGCCCCAATCCTGGTCAACACACACACAAGCTTCACTCCACAGCAGAATCCATGTCAAACCTACTCACGCTCCCATCCTAACCACGAGACTATCCAGGCTTAGGGCCTGTACAGATCCTAGCACACTCCCCCACATCCCACTCACCACTCACCTTAGAAACCTCAGACTCAGCTCCCGTACCCCCGGCACATCAGCCCCCCCTCGACCGAAAACCACTTTCAAACCTACCAACTCTTCTCCCTATCTAGGCCTGCACCTCCTGTCCACCTCTATGAACCATAAGCTCACCACTGACATTATCTCGCCCACCCCTACCATCAGCAAACCCAGACGTGCCACTGCTCTCAAATGTGCTCTGACCAACACCCGCTCTCTCCATGTACACGCCCTAGAGATCAATTACCTCATTAGCTCCCTAGATCTCAATCTGCTAGCAGTCACAAAAACCTGGCTACGTGAAGCGTCAGGTCCAGCCATCTCTCTCGCACTACGAGCCAGCAACACCATTCTTAGACAGCACCGCAAGACTTCCAAAGGTAGAGGTGTAGCTCTCATCGTGAAAGAATCCCTATCCAGTAGACTCTGCAACCAACAATGGGAAAACAATGCAGACCGTATTTATGCTAGGCTCTCGCTCTCCCCCAACTGTACTATAAATATCATTACCACCTACAGCCCACCTGGCACAGCCCCTGACTTCAAAAACACCTCCTTCAAATTCTTGGAAACGACCTAAAAGGCTCTGCTAAATCCCTCCTACTCGGAGACTTCAATATAGGCCTGCATGATGCCAAGGAAAAATCAGCAGCATCATTCGCCAAAGACCTCAATGATCTAGGTTTCACCCATTAAGTCCCAGAACCTACACACTGCAAAGTTTGCTCCATTGACTGGATCGCTAACCACAACTGCACAGTGGCCATCACCGAAAATACAGCCCTCCCGTGGACAGACCACCACTGAATACAATTTACTATACCAACCAAACCCACTACTAAAGTACTCTTGTATGCCCCTCCAGCCAAAGTAAGATGTTCCAAAAAGCTCACCAGAGGCAATCTCCTCCCCTTTCTTGAAATTCCTGAATTCAAACATCAATTTTCCAACAACACTACGGTTCTCGCTAACATCTATTCCCTTACTCTCACCAAAGCCATTGACACCACAGCTCCGCTAGAGGATAAGAAAGAAATAAAAATCCATGCAGACTAACTCCTGGTTTACTGAAGACCTAGCAGCTGTACGCAAGAACAAACGCCTCGCCCTAGCAAAGTGGCAATCATCGCCTTCCCTCTCCACCCTGACTGAATTCAAAACCTGCGCCACCACGTATAAAAAAGCAATTTTTACAGCCAAATCAGAATCTTTTAATCTCAGAATAATCAATGCCAACTCCGAATCCAAAGAAATGTTTGCTATTTTCAACGATCTCACTACCCCCCCCACTAAACCAGAGAAAATATCTAAAGACGAAGCCTGGTGCTCCAGCATTCAACCAACCCTCCTCAACAAAATTAAACTTCTTCAATGAAAAATCCATTCTCAATGCAAAGCATTACCCCCATTCTTTTCATTCAGAGAAGTCTTAGAAAAGGAAGTCCTCAACCTCCTCCAACACATCATCAAAGAGGGTGCTGACACTCTTACCCCTATCATCACTGCATTCATTAATGCCTCCTTCTCCTCAGGCATTGTACCACAAAGCCTAAAAGAAGCTTGAGTCTGCCCTCTCATAAAGAAGCCCACCCTTGATCCCTCATGCCCCAACAACTACCATCCCATCACCAACAGTCCCCTTGCTCCTCAAAATCCTTGACAAAGCTGCCCACTCCCAAATCTAACACTATCTGGAAACCAACACAATTTTGGTTAATATACAATCTGGCTTCCGGAAAGGTCACGCCATGAAAACCGCCCTACTAGATCTCAAAACCCAAATCACTAACATCATAGACATGGGCAAACCAGCCCTCCTACTTCTCCTAGATCTCTCCACCGCGTTTGATCTTATGGATCACAACAGTCTGACCTCCCATCTCTCCAATGAAGCTCACTTCTCCACAGAAGCAAATTCATGGATAACCTACTTCCTAGAAGGTAAAGCCATGAAGGTTTACTCCAACCAGGCCAATGCTGTCCCCGACACAATTCGCTGCAGAGTACTACAAGGATCTTGCACAGCCCCCACCCTCTACAACTTGTTTATCAAGCCACTGTTTGACCTACTTGACTCGTTAGACATAGCATAATAAAACTATGCCAACGACACACAAGTATTGCTTCCCCTCTCTGGTGACTACGACCAAGACACAGCAGCCCTCCTCCAAATTTATACCACCATACAAACTTGGATGCCAATAAATGGTCTATGCCTTAACAGGGACAAAACCGAGATCATACTCTTGGTTCCTAAAGAAATCTTACCCAAACTCAACAAAAAATATGACAACTTCACTATCGACAACACCATCATCCCTGTTTCTTCCTCCATGAAGACCCTAGGAGTTTACTTAGACTCGACCCTCTCTATGACACGACAGGTCAGCACCATTACCTCAGCCCACACCACCAAACTCATCAATGCCATCAAACATTTCCTCTCCCCCCAAAACTGCCTCTCCATCACAGGTGCCACTATCGGAGCTAAGTTGGACTACTGCAATGCATCCTTGCAGGCAGTTCAGCCAAAAACATTAACAGGCTCCAAATAGTGCAGAACAATGCACTGCATGCAGCACTCAGCATTCCCAAAAGAGTGCACATCACCCAAGCCAGGCAAGCTGCTCACTGGCTACAAGTTAAAGAACGGGTCAAATTCAAAATCCTAACCACCACACACAAATGCTTGAATCGCACTGCACCAACCTATCTAACCGACACTATCAACTGAGTCAGCTCTACTCGCCCCAAAAGAAGTCAACATGCAAACCAACTGGAAGTTCCACTCATCAAAAGAGCCAATGCCGGTGGCCTAGCCTTCCCCCACACAGCTCCCAAACTATGGAAGGCTCTCACCAGTAAGCTTAGAGCAGAACCATCCCTCCTCATCTTTCACAAAACTCTAACTACTACTGCTTTGCGCTCCTAGCTAAATCTTACTATACCCCTCTGTTGTCCTAGTAAACACAAAGCCACGTATGTTTTCAACACCTACTGTTTCCAATGTGAGATAAACATGCTACTAATATCCACTGTAACCATTGTAACCACCATGAATACTATATCTTGTAACCTCAAGCGAAGCTACCCTGTAACCACTTAGCTAAGCTGTGGCCTGTAGCCATTATGCTCTCCTCGTCCTTGTAAGCAGCAAGTCTCTTCTCTGTTTGTTTGTTTGTTTGTTTATTCATTTATATTGCGCGCCAGACCCGAAGGTATAAGGGCGCAGGAACAGCAAGGTTATTCTCAGCTTGGTTACAGTGCTGTACAATAATTACAGTGTGTACATAGGTTAAAGCAGTTGCGACAAGATAAACAGAACGAATATGACGAACAGTTACAAAAATGCATATTTACAAAGTATACATGGGCAGGCAAGGTGAGTTATCGGTAGTTGCTCTTTATCCAGCGGCAGCTGCGGAGCAGTTGTAAGTGGATCTAGGTCACCTGGCCTAAGAACCGCCCACCTGTTGCCTGCCTGGTTGCCACCCTTTTTCACCACTTAGCAAACCCCGCCCACCTGTGCCTTCCTACTTGACGCCCTTTTTTACCACTTAGCAAGCCCCGCCCACCTGGTGCCTTTCAGCTTGCCGCTCTTTTCCCTACTTAAGGAGCCCTCCAGCCTCTTCATTTGCAGCTGGGGAGCAGGTGTAAGTGGATCTAGGTCACCTGGCCTAAGCCCCGCCCACCTGGTGCCTTCCTGGTTGCCGCCCTTTTTCTGCACTTAGCAAGCTAAGTCAGCAGGTAAGCATGCACCACATTTTTTTACACCCTCTGTGCCCACAGGTCATCCCCACCCTCTCTGGTCCCCCGTGATGTTCCATTTTGCTCCCCCCTTTCCCGACACATGAGTCTGTCCTGCTACATACTTGTTTCACCAACACCGTCTTGTGGCCAATGCTGGATTTTACTTTTATGGACTTCACTAATTCACTGTGCGTTACCCTTTCTCAACTCTCATGCCGGACTTCCTTTGCATCTTGTACTCATGGTGACCCTGAATCATGCTGTTCCCATCTTCATCTTGTATCCTGGCTTGCAACATTATGTGTTACTACTGACTTCTGCAGTTGTAGTCGCTCTCCCCTCTTGCTTCTCCACTCTTTTTGACTGATTACTCTCTGTTCTCTCCTCTCCCTTTCTCCCTTTTCTTATCTCCTCCCCTTACTTTCTTCTCTGCACTTACTCTATCAGAATTGTCCCTGGACCTAGTATGATAGCAACCTCGTCTGTGGCTCCCCATCCCCTTACTGCCCGCCCTTCCTTCAGCACTATCTGAAACGTTGTCAGGCTTAGTACGATAGTCACTTGTTTTGTGCCTCCCCTCCCTTTCTGCACCCCTCTCCCTCACCTTTTGTTTTTTCTCCGGCTCTACCAGAGATGTCATCAGGCCTAGTATGGTAGTCGCCTGTCTGTTCCGATTTCCTTCCCACTCTCCCCCTCCATCCCTTATCTATTTCTTAGCTCTTGCACTGAAAGGTCGTCAGGCCGAGTACGATAGTTAATTTCACATTCTTACTGTTGATGTCTGTAAGAATGTCATTGTATTTTCCCTTGTTCCCTCCCTTCCCTTGAAGCGCTTTGAAACACTTTGTGTATAGGCGCTATATAAATAAACTATCATATCATATCATATCCACTGAATGTAGTTGCGTCTAAAGTGGGGGTATGTTTGAGGAGTCCTTAAGGAGGGTGGCAGGGAGTTCTAGTGTTGGGCTGCTTTCACCTGGAAGCTGTTGCCACCCATTTTGGTTCGTTTCAACCTGGGGACTGAGAGCAAGTTGACATTGGCGGTTCTGGTAGGTCGATTAGGGGTGTATCTTTTTATTCTGTCGACTAAGTAACAGGGGCTGCATTGTTGAGGCATTTAGAGTTAAGGAGGCTATTTTAAGCAGGATTTTGTTGGTGGTGGTGAGCCAATTATGGGCTCTCCTGATGTTGGAAATGTGTTCTCTCTTGTGGATGCTCAGCGCTGCTCTGTGAGCATTGTTTTGCAGAGTCTGGATTTTATTTGTAACATATTTGTTGGCTCCTACATAAAGGGCATTACAATAGTCCAGTTTTGATAGTATAAGGGCCATGGCTAAGGTGGTACAGCTGTGGGTGGATATGAAGGGTTTGACTGCTCTTATTAGCTTACATAAGTAGGCTGTGGAGGAAGCAATGGAGCTAACCTGTTTGCGGAAGGAGAGGGAGGAGTCTAGATAGATTTCTAGAGTTTTAACTTCCTTGGCTACCTTGGTAGAGTTGCCATCTATGATGAAGCTGGTGTAGATGTGATCCAGTTTGTTTAGGTTGGGGGTGGAGCCGAGGATAATGAGGAACATTGTAACAGTGCCACGATGCCTAAGGGCTGCTGCGTGCTCTATAAATGTTAATAAATAAATAAATATTGTGAGGTCACATGGTTATCAGGACTAAAGTAGCTAATGTACTGGAAGGACAAAGGTTGTATTCGTTTTAGTACTCTGTTTGAAGCTGGCATTCCACTACATGTTTTGGACTATGACTCCTATGATCCTTCACCATTGCCTGTGAGGGCTAGGGATAGTGGAAGTTGTAATATAAAAAATCTAGTGTTCCAAAGGTTGCAGACTACCACTGTATTGAATCTGAAAATGTACATTGCTATGAGCAAGACCAATGTTCTGTAGTTCCCCAACCTTATTTACAATGTTTGGCAAATGTGTTCTGATCTTCCTAAATCACAGGGTATATTACATGTGTGCTGTATCTTCGAATACAGTCCAAAATGTTTCCCAATGGCTGTTACTTACCAGGTCATAGGTGGTGTCCTATCCAATTTTTACTTTGATGCCATCACTGATTGCATCTGACATGTCCTAAGAGATGTCAGGTGTCATGTTATCAGTGATGTAATGTGTGATGTCAACACTGTGCTTAATGCATGCACAATGGGGTCCTCATTGTTAAGGTGGCATAACTTCTAACATTACAGAATGTCATAGGTTTTGTTGCATTAAATCAGCACCTTACCTTCTACTATCATTTTATTTTTACTGAATTTCAAGGTTTCGTTTACACTGAACTTATTCACCTTTAAATATCCCTTTAATAATGTTTTATCACTGACTTTATAGGGTTTTGTTATACTATATCTCCCACCAGCTGCAATTCTGTCTTTCTTTCTGATAACATAACCAATGTCACATCATGTTATATCATTATCTTTTCGTCACCTATGCAACATAGTGTTTATCAAGTAATTCATCTTTTTTTGTCCACTAGATAAGAAGGGATTAGTAATGATGTACTATGACAAGGACAAACAAGTTGGGATTAGTATGACAAGGAAGACTGAAGTTGTGTTGTTGGGGACTGTTTTACAAAGGATTATAGGAGTCCCTCTACTGAGAACAAGTACATGTCAAATACTCTGTTCTATGGAATTTATTCCACTCAGGAGGGTCTACAACCATGTTTGAGCTCACTGCATCATTCACAGAAGAGAAATAACCATTTGCATATCAGTCTTTGTCCCACCCACAAGGGAAGTCCAGAACCAAAATGCTAGGCAATTCTCCTCTGAACAAGAGTGCCATCAGCAACCCCAGACACGTGTTTTGGCATTGTTGGACCTCCTCAGGGAGGTGGAGCTGAGTCTCTCTAAGGCACAGTGAGCAAGAGGCCACGTCTGGATTACCCTGGGTTACTTAGGGTGAAGCCCCAAGTTTTACAATATTATGAAGGAGTGTGGAGGTTCCTCTACTGAGAACGAGCGGAACGAGCTTAGGTCAAATACCCTGTTCTATGGAATTTCTACAACCACGTTTTAGCTCACATTTTAGCTCGCTACACCCTTCACAGAAGAGAAATAACCATTTGCATATCAGTCATTTTACTTCAAGGAAGAGTGAGGTGGGGTAATTGAGAACTGTGACAAGGAAAATTGAGTTAAGGTAGTTGGGAACAGTGATGGAGATGAGGAACATGGGAGTAAAGGAAATATTGCTATTATGTACTGAATCGAGGAAAAGGGATGTGGGGTTAAAGGTAAGATTACCATTGGGAACTGGGATAAGGAAGAGGGAGATGCTGGAATAGGTATGAGTACTTATAGTGATGTTGTGGAAACAGAAGTATCCCCTGGGTGGGTATGCGCACGCCAAAAGGGAGGTACGTTAGGTGCGCATGGTAAGCAAAGTTGGCTGCAGCCGTGTGGTCAGTAAGGCGATTTTCCACTATCGCCTATATGATAAGCAAAACAATGAAAATTCTGATCACACAGACTGCGCTCTATCATCCTTTCATCTTTATAACTTTGTCTAAAAATAATTCAGACAGGAATCACGGTAAGTGTATATATACTGGTTGTAGTATTATTTCATTCAACTAAGTGCTCTACTTATTCCTGTATTGAGATTCATACAGGTGTACAACATTCACATTTTGGTCAGGATAAAGTGCACAGTAATATGCCAGTGTAAAATAACACAACAACCTGCCGTATTATTTAATTCAACTTGTTACTATACTGATTCCTGCAGTGAGATTCATACAGGTGTGCAACATTCACATTTGGTCAGGGTACGGTGCACAATAATATGCCAATGTAGGATAACACAACAAACTGCCCAAGATAAAGTGCACAATAAAGTGCCAGTGTAGGTTAACACAACGACCTGCCAACACGTGTTTCGACCCTAACAAAGGTCATCTTCAGGGCATAGAACCAAGTGACATAAACGCTAATTTATATAACCAAGATTTATTATTTGCTTAGTGATGTACAAGTAAATGTTTATTTTGCCTAAAGTGGAGGATTGGGAGAAAAAAGGCAGTTGGGGAGGGGGAAGGGAAACAGAAAAAGACAAAACAAAATTTAAAAAAATGTCAAATGTAGCATGACTCCGAATATAATTTCAGCAACATTGCATACCCCGAATTGGCACTAGTTTATAATTAATTTAAACCAAACAAGGAACAAACATGTACTATTGCAATTATTTTATATGTCATTTGGAAGACAGCAGTTCTTGGTTGTAGTAGGAAAGTAAAGTAAGGTATTCAGTTACATATGACGCTATGAAATTGTAGTTTTTCTGGTTGCATGAGGTGCTGGACGTCTATTTTCTTAAACGCTCAGATTGTACTTATGTTTTGACTGTGGCTAAAAGTATAAGCAAAAAGAAAAGGCAACATGCCTTAGATTTCAACCTGATTTGCAAAATAAGAGCTTGTTGTGTTATCCTACATTGGCATATTATTGTGCACCGTACCCTGACCAAATGTGAATGTTGCACACCTGTATGAATCTCCATACAGGAATCCGTATAGTAACAAGTTGAATGAAATAATACGGCAGGTTGTTGTGTTAGTTTACACGGCATATTACTGTGTACTTTATCAAGACCAAAATGTGAATGTTGTACACCTGTATGAATCTCAATACAGGAATAAGTAGAGAACTTACTGAATGAAGTAATACTACAACCAGTATATATACACTTACCTTGACTCCTGTCAGAATTATTTTAGACAAAGTTGTAAAGATGAAAGGACGATAGAGCGCAGTCTGTGTGATCAGAATTTTCTTTGTTTAGGTATGAGTACTAATTAGGGACTGGGATGAGGAAGTGGGATGAGAGGTAATGCTAGTGAAAACCTTTGGGGTACTGTGACAAAGAATAGTAAGCTGTGTGTAGTGGGGGACTGCAATGAGGAAGAGTGAGGCCGTGATAGTTCAAGAGTGTGATGAGGAAGAGGCAGTTGTTGAAAATGGGGTACTGTACAGTGGTAGCTGAGGACTGTGTAGAGGAAGAGTGAAAACACAAGTGAAATCATTAGTCATTGTACTGGATCATCATCTTAACATGAGAGCACAAGTGAACCACTTGGTAGTCTCATCTGCATACCATCTGAAATTACTTACACAGATCCGTCCCTTTATTTCAAAAGCCAACTGCAAAATCATTGCTAGAGTGATTATTGGATCTAAGATGGATTACCGTGACAGTCTTCTTTTGGGCATCAACAAGACAGAGTTTGTAAGACTACAGGTCATACAGAACAGCACAGTCAGAGCCATCACAGGGCTAAGGAGATCTGACCATGTAACCAAAGCAAGAAGAGACTTACATTGGTTACCCATTGAAGATAGGGTACAATGTTGTGTACTTGTTATGACACACAAGTGAATCACACACACAGGACCTGTACATCTTTCAAGGGAGCTGAATGTGAAGTTGAATACAAGAATGCTCAGATCAAGTGGCACACTACAGCTCAATGAGCCGAAATGCACACTCTCACAGGTTAAACAGAGTGCTTTTTACAAAGCAGCCCTGAAGGCCTGGAACTATCTGCCAGAGGAAATGAGAAAGGTCAATCTAGTTGAAAACTTTGAGAAAACATTTAAAGCATATCTTTTCAAGTAACCTGCTAGCTGCCTCTATGATAACCATGCCCCCCAATTCCCCATAAACTGAGCTCCATGTTTCTATGTTTGACTGTTAGTCCTTGTGACGCCTATGTGCCTCTGAATTCTGAGGAGCGTGTTAGAAATTTGTAAAGTAAAGTAAGTTGGTGGTGTTGGGGTAGTGAGAGGAAAATGAGTGACATGGTGGCAGTGAGGGACTGTAATTAGGAAGATTGAGATGATATTTGGGGACAGTTACGGGGAAGAGTGAGATGGTGGTAGAGGGGGACTGAGCTGAGGAAGAGTGAGGTGGTGGTATTACGGTAGTGTGACGAGGAATAGTAAGTTGCTGGTAGTGGGGTACTGTGTCGAGGAAAAGTGAAGTGGTGGTAGTGGGGTACTTCGATGTGGAGGAGTGAGGTGGTGATAGTGTGGGACAGAGACGAGGAAGAATACGTTGGTGGTAGTGGGGTACTGTAATGAGGAAGAGTATGATGGTGATAGTGGGATTGAAATGGAGGCTTCCAGCCCTTTAAGATGAGTAGAAATACCCTGGAGATGGATGGGGATGCAGATTTTAATCATACATCAATAATCAAGTTGACACAAATAGTTTGGCAAAAGTGAGTCCATTTTATTAACAAGTCTATAAAATGGGGAGCACAACGAACATCAGCAATTGCTCGATACTCTGACTCTCAATAATTTCATGAAAACAGCATCTTTATAGACCAAATGCATCACTACTGATGTTTAGACCTGCGTCATTACCAACATCACCCTATGTGGCAAACTACTCAAACTTATCGGGAAACGGGATTGGTTCTAAGTGAATAATTAAGCATAGGTATTATATCTGTATGGAGTAAAGGAGAAAGATAATTGGATAGTTAACATCAGGTGGGGCAACTAAGCCCTCCCTTCAAAATGGCCACTATGAACGTCAATAAATGACCAACCTCCCATTGGCTCCACAAACTATAGGACCCCCAACTACGTTGTCCTCTACAATTGGTTGACTCCTAACCCCCTTCAGTAATTTTTCAGCATGCAGACCAACCAAGTCCGGGTAAGCGTGTTTTGATACCAGCTTCCCACCAATTAAAAATGTGATCCATCATCACCTCAACAGTCCAGTGTCAATTAGTACTTTGAAGTTGGCCTTGAGTCTCCACTGTTCTCTGGGACTTTTTAAGGAGTATGAGTACTATCTGGCTTCCGTGCGTAGGTGTGACCTTCTCATCCGTCCAACTTTCTTCGATCACGTGACTGGACACCACAAATTGAGCATTTTCATTTATTTGATTTTATTCTTCAATAGTCCTCTGGCGTCTTTTGCTCTGCTTGAACTTCTTGAACAGGAGCTTCTGTTCTTTCACGTTAATTGTATCCAAAGTCAGCCAATTCCAGTTCTGATAAGACCTTGGCTCAGCCAACTCTTTTGCTCTGCTTGAACTTCTTGAACAGGAGCTTCTGTTTTTTCACGTTAATTGTATCCAACGTCAGCCAATTCCAGTTCTGATAAGATCTTGGCTCAGCCAACTCCTTTAGCTGAAATATATTCTGTTCAATTCAATTTGCTTTTGTAATTGCAACACTGAATTTAGGCCTTCTTCGTTGTTCAGGCCCAATTTATACTTAGTGGAAAATTCATTCTCTTAATCTATATGTATCTATGAGGTATATATGTATATTTTGGCGCTTGCTACAATCTAACTATTTAAAAGCATTTGGCTAGCTTCATGATTGCTTTGCTGATTGTGTTTCATTACATCTGTACACGTTTAAACTAACTATCTTCATCATGTTTGTGGCATAAGTCTCTACATCTTGATCCCAAGATGTCACTTGATCCTTGGTATTTCTTTGTTCTTTATAAATCGTCTGCCTCTCTGGTCTGGTTATTACCTAGATGGGGTTGATTCATCTTTGTATGACGTCAAGATTCATCCTTGCCTTTTAGTTTCTTTGCTTCTTCAGGAATCTCATTCAAATGACCATCATATTGTCTTGGAGGTAGGTATGGTTTCCTCAATGTTAACTTCATATCCCATATTTTCTTAGGTATCGTTATTCTTATGGGTACTGCAGAGAGCCCTTGCTCTTCTCCTTGTTGGTTTATCGGTGCAGTATACGTCACATACTTTGGTTAATACGTTTCAGGTAATGTAGGTGGGGCTGGTGGAGCGGGATACTTGGCTCCTCCTCTACATTCCCCCCTTTGGGTGATTTATTTACACTTTCATATCATCTGTGATATCTAGACATCCTGTTCTGAAGAAATATTTCTTGGGGATCCATATTTTTATGACTCCCTTCAAGCATCATGCAGTTTTCACATGGTCATCCTTGTTCCATGTCATAAGCATGCACTGTCCACTTGTACTGCAGTAGATCCATCTTCCCACATCTTCATCATTTAGGTCCTTAGGCTTCCATCGTAGTTCAACATGGATCATCATATTAATCCCTATGCCTTTCTTTGCTGTCTTCTTGCATTGTGTGAATATTTTCTTGATCACACAGAATTCAAGTGTCACTAATAATAACATATCTACCATCCATTGTGGAACCTATGAGAAAAGTGATCCAATCCAGCTGTCATCGGCAATATCTTCTACCTCTTCTATCATCTGGCCATGGAGTTTCATCAGCATGTCTATGGCCTCTGTCAAGGTTCCGTTCTCGTCATCATGAGAAGATATACATGTGCAACATGATTCTCTGATTTTTGCACAAACACCTCCATCCATGGCCGTGGAGAGCCATTAGTCTTACAGCTCTCAGTTCTTCTCTTATTACATTGAATCATTTTATAGTTGTGTTAATTGTCTGCAGCAACTCCCATCTGGTTATCTGCAGCCATTTGGTATTTGCTCCAACCTGGATTCTCGGCATGAAAATCATTGTGCACGCTGATGCGGTCTGGCTGAACAGCCGGTGTTCATACGCGATTGCATCAAAGGCTTCTATTTATTTGGCAGAGAAGCAGTTCTCTCTTTTCATTCAATTTATCAGTTCTATAGATCTCTTTGTTCTTAGATGAGCATTTGCTTTCGGGAAACTATCAATGTTCAGGTCACCTTTAGAAATCACTAATGCAGGAACATGGACATTCAGAAATGTGCAAATTCCTCCCCAATCTTTTGGCAGTCTGATATAGTCTTTTGATCCACAAGCCCAATAATGATCCATAATCACTGCTGTTCCAATCTTCATCACATCGAAGATTCGTTCACAGTTCTGATTTTCCACCATTTTTCTTGTACCATTGTTCCTGAAGTATAATTTAGAACTTTCCAAAGGCATTATCTGCAGGGCTCCTCCTCTGTCTTCGACCCATGTCAGTAGTTAAGCAAGTTTTGGCCATAATGGTTTGCACAACATTTGCACATTCTCGATTGTTGGTTGGTAGTAATCCATTATTACCCAGTCTCCAGATCAACCCTCCTTTTTCCCATCCGTCTGGTGACAGTACTGTTCACAAAATGTGCATTTGAACTCTGCTCTTCCATCTTCGAGTGCCTTCTGCAGATTTTCCTGTGATATCAAGTTTTTTGTTTTCTTCCCATCGTATGCCAGCCCCTTTAACTCCAGGTTTCTCATATCTGATCACACAATTCTTAGTATGGGCTCTTTTCTTTGTTTTTATATCTTGAACATAGTCGTCTTCATCTGGATCTGTCTTTTCAGTTGCCCATTTAAGAGAAGCATCTTGACCCATAAACTGGCCTCTGGTTTTACAAAGTGCTATGTGTGAAAGGCAATGAGCTGTCAGGACATCAATTTAAATTGCTATGAAGATTTTCGACTACCCCATGCTGTATACTAGGAATGCACATACGAAGCATTCTTCATCTGACGTCCTTCTTCCAACTTCTTTCATGTGTTGGTAGCATATGTTGTTTCCCAAGTGTGCTTCAGTTCATAATTATCTTCTGGGGTGCTTCTTTTGATTCTCAAACTCCTCATGTAGTTTTTTTTATTACTGCGTCTTTGAAAGCATTGGTATAGCTTTTCCTGGCTTGTTTGTTTGCAGGAACATCCATTAGTGGACGAGATACACTTGCAGGTGCTTCTTGTGTCTGTGAAAGTTCATCTTTCCCCATTTTTTTAGCAGCCCCTTTAGGCATGAAACCGTTCATCATTATTTGTTCAAATAACCCTCTTCTCCTAGAGGTTGGTTCTGGGATTATTGACACAAGACCAGGTGTATAGGTAGTCATTACTTGTGTAAGTTCAGTCTTTATCAACCCCTTATCTTGCTTGTTCTGCTGACCCTGTCTCTGGCATTCAACAACAGTTTTTGAGGCAAGTGCTATGTGTGATGCATTACTAATAACATCCATTTCGAGCTCAGGTATCTATCTGACCATTTTTTCTAGGGACAGGAATGACTATGTATGGTCTTGGCTGCTTTGTAGTTGCCACGCTTACATGTTCCTTCTGCTCAGACACATATACAGGTGTCCTTGCATCATGTGCTCCTATATAAAAAGCAGTTCGTACTGTCAGTGTAAGAAATATGAATATGAATATAATACATGTGTAGATAATGCAGTGATAAGTAAGTCTGCAGCATCTGCTTCTGGGACAGTATGTACGTCTGTCCTCTCAGGGCAATACAATGTAGCTATTTTGGTTTCCCATCTCGATCATTTGATGCTAAATAAGGAAAAACAATAACACAGCATTTTTGAGATTGCTTCTGGAAGCTGTTGTCTTCTTCAGCATTTGTCCTCGATCAACTAGCTGCTTTCTGGACAAGTTCCTTCACCAGTCATGGTGCAAATGTTCCTTTATCGTAAAAAAGATAATTTCCATGAGCTTAACTTTGCTTCATTGACCAGTTCCCAATTGATGCCTCAAATGTGCTTCACTCCAGATGACATTGTAGCTTCCGTGTCAGCATGAACAAAGATTTTTAGCTTTATCACTTCCTCGATCTGTCCCTTGCAGGAAGGTTTCTACACAGCTCTGTGATTTCTTTCAAAATAGATCACCACCTGGATTATGATTCGTTCCAGGATCACATTAAAATGTGCAGTATTTCTTGCATCTCAAAGGAAAGTTACAGCGTCTGTGTGTCTTACAACAAGATGCAGGTATTCCTCAATTAGACTAAAGAACACCACACTGACCAGTATATGTGCTGCGTCTGTTGATAAGGGCATTTGTGCTTTCCTCACTGAACTCAGTCAATTAAAAAAAACTCTTCAGTGATGATTATGAGCAATCTTCTAATGATCTTTCCGTTGTCAGGATTACCAATAAAATCTGCAATGCAACAAGTTTCCCCCACCAATGTAGGATACAAACACCCACTCAAGATATGTAAGCACAACCCTGGAAAGGTCATTACTGGGCAACACCATGAGTAACACTGAACAAGAGCTCTGTATTTTTCCAATTGCTGTGTCCACGATCAAAATTTGGCATATCCTTATTCTTATCTATAACTGCTGTGGTTTGTTAAACATACAGATCTTCTTGTACTCTTCAACTAGGATGCACAAAGTGTTCGAATGTGTCCTTTTCCCCTTTAATTATAGCTCAAAAGGAGAGTGTCCAACTTAAACAGTAGTCCAATAAAAGAGTTCTTCAAGCTTTCCACTCGACAGGTTATGCGTTCGTCTTCCTCATCATGGATTTCGCCTGCACATGCTCTGGTTCTTCCCCGATGTTTGTAGCTTCTTTGCGGTGGGGTGGAAGCAGAGGGGGCCATTCCGGTGTAGATCTTGATATCTCCCAGGAAGATCCAAGCTTGCCTACCCTACAATTTAACAGCAGATGGTGTCACATCCTCAACGGTGCATGGACCATTGAAATGGGGCTTGACACAATTTTTCCTTGTGTGGTTTCAAATCAGGACTTCATCTCCTGGGTAGATTCTTGGACGTAGAAATTCAGGAGTTTGGATTGTTGAAGCATCTCCTTCTGTGTTCTGTACTGCCCTACACCCATGTCTCTGCAACTGTCCTGAAATTATAGAAAAATTAGATGTTAAACAGCTCAAATAGTTTTGAAGTTCATGTCCTAAGATTTATGACTTTGGCTGAGCATCACTTCTAACTCGGGATGGAGGCATTAAAGGAGTTCTAATTCTCCTTCCTGTTATGATTTTGTGAGGCATAAGATGGTGGTCACAACCTGGTTGGTTCCTTAATGCATACAATGCCAGTAATAGACAGGTCAACCACCCTTTTTTCAAAGTAAACTTCAATTTAGCTATTCTTTCTTTTAACAGGCCATTCAGCTTTTCACAGATACCATTTCCTTGCAGATGATAAGCCAAAGAAAATGTGTGTTTCATACCAAGTAACAAAGTGATCTGCTCCAAAACTGTATTGACAAAGTGAGGTCCATTATCTGATCTCATCAATTCAGACACATGCCATCTAGGAAACCCTTTATGCACTAAGAACCTAGCTGCACAACTAGAGTGGGTGCCTACATGGACCTGCCTCTATCCATCTCAAGAAAGGACATACTACAACTCATAGGTATCTATATCCATTGTCGACATAGTTGATATGCAAGTGCAAAAAAGGGCCATTTGGTTTTGGGATGATCCCCCTCACTATGTGCAGTGTATGCCCAGCTGTAAATTATTGGCATATAATGCAATTTACCATAAAAAATGCAACATGCTTCTTTATGGTTGGTACAAACCAATCTTCAGCAATGATTACAGCAAAATTCTCCCAAGTTGTATGCGCGGGGTAGTGTAGCTGTTCCAGCGCTACCCTTAATAAGGAAATAGGCATTACTGGTTTACCAGTGTTGTTCGTTCACCACAATGCTTCGGAGGGGTTAAAAGTACACCCTCTTTGTTTCCACAAATTCTTTTCCTCTTGCGGTGCCTCTCCTTGAAGCTCCACTATTTGTGTTTTAGGCAGGTGATTGTATCCCTCATCTGCAATTGTCATCACATTCATTCTTTCATTCACCTCAATGATTTGGATATTCATCATTCCTATATCTGTATATGCTGTGCGCTTGGCTTCAGCGTCTGCTGCTTGATTTCCCCGCGAGATCAAATCTGTCCCTTTAATGTGAGCTGCACATTTAATGACTGCTATGCCCACTGGGAGTTGTAGTGCCTTAATGAGCCTGTTCAATAAAGCTGTGTGCTGTACGGGCGTGCCTTCAGCTCGGACGTAGCCCCTCCTTTTCCAGCGTCCTGATCTGCGTGATTCTCGATAGCGAGTATTAACGCCAATAATTCTGCAGCTTGTGCTGAATAATGTGATGGCAATCGAGTACTAATGAGCACTCGAAATACTCCATTTGATAGATGTTTCACTACTGTAGCACCTGTATATCTTTGCCCATTATTTTGATTGATTCTTGAAGATCCATCAATTAAGACAATCTCTCCCCCTACGAGCGCATTTTCCTTTACTCTAGGAAGCTCATCACAGAACTCTTTATAGTTCGCACAATCGTATATAGGCTCTCCTTCGGTAATAGGCTAAGCTATAAACATAGCTGGATTAACTATTTTACACTGAACTATTTTAATCACTGGAGTTAATGTGCCTTTCGGTTTTTCTAAAATTGCATATAATGCATGTTCAACAAATAACGTCATGGGACATCCCATCACTTTCTTTGTGGCCTTTTCTATGGTGAACGTGGCGGCTGCCAAACTTTGTTCACATGGAACGTGACCTCTCATTACTGAGTGAAAAATTCCACTGTAATATGCAAGAGGTTTGTACCCCAATGTAGTTCTCTTTGTAAGTACTGCTGTCATAAAAGTACCATCTGTGTGCGAGAATAAAAATAATTCCTCTGCGGAATTGGGGATCCCTAGAATTGGGGCCTTGCATATTGCTTTTTTCAATTCATCAAACCTTTCTTCCATTGCCTCAGTCCACATGATTTTTTTATTCTGTGTTTCCTGGGCTTTCTTCAAGGCCTGTAAGAGTGGCCTGGTATACGAGCTGTATTCAAAGACCCATGCTCTGACATAATTACATAATCCTAGAAAACTCTAATTCTAGGGCCAAACTCAGCCTTTCATCCTTCCGAGGTTGATAAATGAGCACCGCACACTGTGGGTAATAAAAAGCAGCTCTCAGATGCCTGAGGGTTCGTACCACTATATAAATTCTAAATTATTATCGTGTGTGGCTTAGCTGTTTTTAAAATAGCCTCAGCTCTTTCTGGGGTGACCTTCATTTCCTCACGTGAAATCAATTGGCCTATGTACAACACTTCTTGTTGACAATATTGTAACTTTTCTTTGTCAACCTTATATCCTTTGTCAGCAAGTATAATCATCAGCTGAACAGAATCGCGTCTGCACTCTTCCTCTGTGTTGATGCAAACTAAAATGTCATCTACGTATTGCAATACAACGCTTTCTAAAGCAATATTGCTCAAATCCACCTGGAGGACTCTGATAAAAATTGATGGGGACTCACAGTATCACTGGGGCAACCTTGTGCTTTTTAATCGTGTTTGTCTAAAAGTAAACAATGTGAGTCTTTGTGCAGTGGGATTCAGAAAAATGCAAGTCAATCACTGTAATATTGTGCATCAACAGGTATATTACATAGAATTGTGGATGGACTAGAGACTAAAGGGAACTCAGCCTCTACAATCTTATTTATTGCTCTTAGATCCTGTACTAAAAACACCAACCCCCTTTCCCTTTTTTCATTGGGTAAATCGCAGTATTACATGGTGACTCTGATGCCACTAAGATACCTTGGTCCATCATGGCGGAAATTGTTTTGAAAATTCCCTCATCTGCCTCTCGAGACATGGGATACTGCCATGCTCGAGGTAAAATTGCTCCTGGTTTCAATTTAATCTTCACTTCCCCAACTCCTTTCTGTAAGCCTACATCATAGGGGCCATTGATCCATAATGAAATTGGCACTTTCGCCATGACTTCAACGAAATATTCAGGATGCTTCTTTGCTAACATCATTCTCTGCTGAACTTCTCTCTTAATCATCTTTGCACAATAAGTAATGCACATTTAAAATATTACAACATCATCAGATATATCTCATCTCCAAACAAATCCTCATCAGTGACGTCAGTCACTCTGCAGCCTTCCTCAATGGCAATTATTGTGCTCCATCGTCCACCTTTATCAGTTGCATCAAGCATCAAGCAAAGCCATGTTATCTCGGACTATAGCTGCTTCTATGTCTAAAGGAAAAATGTGTCCTGCTTCTTCATTCATATGTATCTGTGGCCTAAATATGTTAACAGGATGTGTATTCCATAATGGAACACTTCGGGTACAAGCAATATTGCTCTAGGTGCTACTTGCCCTAAGTATGCCCTAATCATTTCACACACGTTTAAGTAATTTATTCCCAGTTTTGAGCATACTATGCCTTTGTCTGTAAATTAAATGGTCATATTCATTTTTGTCATTCAATCTCGTCCTAATATGTTGACAGGTGTTTGCCTCAAATAATATGGCACCTTCATATCACATTCTCCTATGGAGACTGGTAATTCTTCTGTAAAAGGAACTCTACTCGTTGCTCCTGTAAAGCCCTGAGTATTCTTCTCATCGCCAGACATTGAGAATTTACCCTCCCGTATACACAAGCGTGTTGCACCCATGTCCACTAAGTACGAAAAAGCTTTCCCACCTATAGTTACATCTACCCTAGTTTCCTCATAAGGATTCGGCATAATAGGTAGAACTGAACACATCAGGTCTCCTAGCGAGCTGTCCTTTTTCAGGTACAATATCACTCCATCACTCGTGAATGGATTTCTTCCATCAACAGTGACATTTCCTATTATATGCATCATCGGTTGTTCTGTGTTCGTGTTCTGCTGAAGTTGCATAGGAGATTGCTGCGATTGTCCTTGCGGTTGAATATCTGTCACTTATTGCGATTGCAAGCCTTGCTGCACTCTTAGGACTTTCTGATTCATTGTTTGATCTTGTGCAAATTCTTAAGCAGTGCTCCATCACACCAGGGTAACCAGCTCTTGACCATACGTCATCAGCTCTCTCACCAAGTGATTAGAAGACATTTAATATCCCCTATTGCTCATGTATTCCCTCCCATCATATTTTCTAAATCATGTATCTATTTTCCAGCCCCGGAGGTTAAATTCGGGAGTTTACATTTTAAGTTTTCCTCCCTGTCCATCTGGGGTCATGGTATGTACTGTGTCCTGGTCCCTCTCTTTTCCAACAAAGGGAACTGTGATGCTCCAAACTCATTCTCATCTCTCATCATTTGTCTATCTACCGCTGAAGTAATATACCTGCATCGCCGTCTACATGGCAATGATCTTAGCCTGCTTACATAAGGTGTAGACTCCCCCCTCTGACCATGGGGTTGCCCCTTATGTCAGTCTGACTGTGTCAGTGTCTCTGATGCCTTAGACATAGGTATCTTTAAATCTGACCACCTTACTTCTTTATCCAAAGCCGGATATTCTTTTGGATCACATGTATCACTCCTATCCTCCCTCTGGAAGGTTTCCCTTTCTTTGTCTGATACTTCTTGTGCCTAACTCGTGCAACTCCTCTTATCATCATCTCTATTTAATGTTAGTATGTCTAAAGACAGCTCCTTGTGCCTCAAACTACAGGAAGTTTCCTCTGTGTCATAAAACTGAGTACTTTGAAGGCGATTATTTTTCCCTTCCTTTGTGCTTCTTTCTGGGCTTGCATTTCGTGGTATACTTTATCAATCGTTTCCCAAATGCTTTGAGAGTCAAACTCGTCTTCTAGGTTTATTCTAGATGTGCCTGGTAATGTTTCAGACTCAGGAAAGAATTCCTCTATGTCTTCCCATGCTACCCATGGATTGGGTTTTCTTACTTGTCTTTCAAAATACTGAAGATTGCATGCTCTCTGTCTCCTTTTGTGTTCCATGTTGTCATCGACTTCTCTGCGCTTTCTCACCTCTTCTCTTACTCCATCTTCCTCTTTCTTATTCATATCCCTTCGTTCATATGCCCTTTGGATTTCCTCATCTCTTTGTCTCTGTATTCTTTTCTCCCTTATCCTTTCCTGTTCATCATCTTCTATTATTTCATCTCTCAGTCTTTCCTGTTCGACAGCTGCTCTGCTTTTATTATCACGTATTCTTTGCTCTTCTGGTTTCTCTTGCCTTTTAGCTTGCTCAACTGTTCTTGTCTTTGTCTATCTTTTTGTTTCTGATGCTTCATCTCTCAATCATTCCTCCCTCTCTTTGTCTTTTCTGTCTTGTTCGTCTTGATCCCCCCTTTTTTTTGCATCTTCAATGCCTTTACCATTGAGTTTAAGTAAAATCTGTCCTCCAAACCATTCGTTCTGTACAAGTGCTATCTCATGAGTTTTGTTCTTATCTCCCTTCCATCTCTTTATTTCTCTCCTTATGTCTAGAGATGTGCTTGCTTGATCACTTCTCTCCTTATCACGTCTATCCTTGTCCCTCGAGACTTTGGAGGTTATATCTTTCTCAGTATCTTTCTCTGGGCCCCAGTCACTACTTTGGGTAGGTGACTCGTATGACGGATTGCTATATCAAGTTGCTGCTTTAAGTTCCCTTATTGGGTATAACCCTTTGTCTTTCTTACTTTTGTCTTTCATTTCAAATGGGGCTGGCGGAGCAGAAGGCTCTTCACCCCCCTCTTTGCATATATTGATTATCCAATCCAGGCTCCTTCTCCTTCACATGTTCATACATTTTTCAAAGTTCTAGACCCGATAGGCGCTTTTCTAACTTTTTACCTGTATACGCAGCATGCAAATATGTCGTCATATGCTGCAAAGCTACTCTCGATAATGATCCTCTTTGTGGCCATGGCAATAACAGTTTGTCTGCGGTCCCTTTAACCCATTCTGCACTGCATTGTTTAAGTTTAAGCATATGCTTTGGTAGCTGTTTGCAAAGATGCACTAAAGGTGTAACATCTTCCATTTCTAACTTTTACTTTTCTTTTTTGCTACTACTTCGCTTATGCTTTAGTTACAGTTTTCAGTTTTTGTTTCAATCAACATACACTTATGAGCGACCACCAATCGTCACAAGCTCCAATCCCGTCAAAATGCATTTTTTTTTACTTTAATCTTGCTAAAAACAACCATCAAAGTTTCATCTTAAAATAATCACTTTTCGCGTCTTAACTTCACATTTGCTCTATTTGCTTAAAACATTTATTTTTTCAACTCTGACATCATCACACCTTACAACCACATAAAACAAAACAGACAGACATATACGTACGGTTCTACTCACAATCTTCTCATAAGACTCGTCTTGCCCTCTAATAATCTTCTCCGATTGGAACGTAAACCAATTCCTTTAAGAAAGTCTTTAAACAAGTTTGTCTTCTATATGTCCCACATAAGGGATTCTGAATCAAAAGCTTCTGCTAGCGCTCTTTAAAGCCTAGGAACAGGGCTTATCCTCATAGCGTGGCTACACTCATGACTATTTTCCTCATATATTGCTTGACCTCACTCAAGTCAATATATTTTTCCTCATATACATATATATTACACTCTTACTCTTGTATTATATTTTATCCCTCCTCCCCTGTTACTCTCCGTTATTTACTACATATGCATTATTTACTAAATGGCTCAATATTAAGCCTCTACATTAACGTGACACCCTCCATACCCGGCCACCTCACAGCACTTCTACATCACCACCTTTTGCACTTTCTCCTAATTGACCTCCTATTTGATACTGTATAATTAGCTTTTGTTGTCATCCCACCTGCTACCAATTTCTTTTTATCTGGACACTGTACAAATTACTATTCTCACCAGACCCATCTGTAACCAACTCCCTCCGTATGCTTTACTATTGACCTGTTATTGTATGTATATTGCCTCACATGTATGTAACTCACAAGTTTCTCAAGCGCCCACCTACCCCAGGGTTCGGTGCACGATATAAATAATAAACAAATACAAACACAAAAAATAAATTTAAAAAAGCATCCTTTTGCCACATTCTTTAGTCTTATTCACTCACCGTTTGCATGTTTTTCATTTTTCAAGTTGGATCTGGCTGGCAGTGCGGCACCCGCGAGCACAACTAGTTGGATGAATTATCGTGTCCGCCAAGGTCAGCATGACCCGGTAATTATCCATTTGCGGGTGCCGGTCCCGGATGCCACTCCGGTGGTTTGGCTACCACCAGAGTTGTAATGAGGCTCACTGTCCTCAGCCCCAAACCTTCACAAATCCTGCTTTCTTATCCTGCCCACTCGCTCCCCGGCCTTAAAACTGCCCTACTTACACCCCTTATATCATTTTAGGCACTTTCCAATATTGATTGGAGGACTTGATTCTCGACACGCGTAATGGCAAATTTCCAGAAATTAAAAAGTGTGACACCAGCAATGCATCAATGGAGCTATAACTAATGTTTGGTTCAGGGACAGCCTACTCTATGCTACAAAAAAAAAAAACAAAACAAAAAAACATACTGGGCATGTTTAAACCTAACCAACAAAGGATTTCCATTTTACGCTTTGTGCCCGACTGGTTTCTTATTTGGCACAAATCCATCCAGCGACTGGGCTGTGCACTTGAGCAAAACTTGGAATTTCCCTATACATGTGTATCTATTTGACATACTACCATAACAGTGATACTTAACATGCCTTAACAATACACATATATATTTACATAACAAGTGAATCACCCAATGTAGCTGACCATGGCGGAACTGCTGATGAGTTTATAATGCAAATCTCAAGCACCCAGCGGTGACTATCCAGATCGACGCTTGCAACTCTGTTCAGCACTACTTCAAATTCATGAGACAATTTGTAACCAAAGCTGCACCAATAAGAGGCTTGCAAAGAAAGATGTGCATTACAAAAGCGCGCGTGAATACCAACTAAGCTCGCGGCAAGTCAGGTGGGATTAATTATGATAAACTGTTTGTTTGAGAGGACCGGTAGCCTGTTTGCTGTAGAAAACGCAAAGCTGTGAAGTTTGCCTCTCGGTTTTGTGCTGCCTCAGCCCTCAGCTGTAATTCATCCCGTGCATGTATAGAACGTGGGGCGCACGGCTTTCAGGCCAGAAATGCGCCGGCATCTCAACGGTGCCTGCCCTCCAGGTCTCCCCACAGCTGCTTCGTAAGTGTGCGTCCATTGGGTATTCGGGAAAAACATATGAAACGTTTCCCGCCTGACAAAAAACATCTCAGAATATAAAGCTTTTGGAGCCAGTTTAGTGCTATATTTACAGGAATGTGAGTCTCGTGCGTGCTCCACCTGGTATCAGAAAATTGGGTGAGACGGTCAGAAAACGTGCATCGGTTCAAGCGCAGTGCACGCAATAGCAAGAATTGCGTTATGCACGTGTGTCCTTATTACACTTACACTTGCATTGGTGCAACATTCGTGTAATGCTTTACAAGGATGGCGGCACTAGGCAAAACAGAAAGATTGTGTTTCTAAAAAAGGGAAATTGGCATTAAGGAAACAGAATCTACAATATCTTTTGCAGAGATGCATTTACGTGGTACGTCATAACAGTGGCACTCTTCTTCAGCCGGTCTTCGTGGGAGTGCCTCGGAATGTTGCCGTCTGCAAATTGCACAGTGCACAGTTTGCAAGCTGTACGTTAGGAATCAATTCTATGGCATGACAGGAGGCTTCATATTATGCATTTCCATCTTTACTCTGAAACCACAGCAGTAAAGAAAAAACTTTACAAACAAAATGTTTCAACAACAGAACTAGATAAGAGTTCAATGTCCATGCATGTGGAACTCCCCAAACCATCATGGAGGACAGGTCATGCCCTGCAGGGAACCAATGAGCAGGGACCCTCCTCTATATATATCCATTACTCTAACCCCAACCCCTCTTTCTTTGCTGCTGACACCACAGAGCTAAGTCACCCCTTTCAGTTGTGTCTTACATGTTAGTCAGTGTTTGCCATATTAATTGGTGTTGCATATATATGTGTGCCTTGCGGCTTTCACTTTGTAAAATTGTGTTTCCTTATTTTAAATTTATTTGCTGTGTTATTTGAACGGCCACTTACTTTGTGGCGTCTAACAGAATTAATGGGCCACGAGCAACCATGCTTCTTCCTGCAGTATGGTTCCTTTTATGGGTTTGGGACGCCTGGCAGCTCCGAGCTGTGTGTTTATTTTACTTTCTTTCTAATGCGAGCAGTCGCATGGGCTGTTGTGGAAGCTAAATCTTTAGCTTCAGGCCTGTCGAGCGTGATTTATGTACAGAATGTCAGCTGTGCTGGGTCTTTGAAGCCTGGGCTTCAGACATGGCGTGCACACCCTTTGTTTATCTTGTTTATTTTTCGCGTGAGGCCCATTTAGAAGCTGTTGCTTACAGGCCTGTCACGAGTGGGTTGGTGTGCCTAGTGCGCCCAGATATTTTTATTTTTATTTTGAGAGTCTTTGTCAGCGCGGGTCTTTGATTCGGACCTCACACGCACAGCCAAGGGGTAGGGCTGAGCAGCGCTTTTTTTCTCCTGTAGCTAGTACAGCCACCAACCAGTGGCTCAAATGGTAAATTCTTGGTCTTGGAATGCTGGAGACCTGAGTTCTAATCCAAGGTCTGGAACATCCTTGGCATGATTTAAAAACAAATTTAAATCTTTTTATGCTGAATTATGAATGTCAAATTCTTGAATTTATCCATAAGGGAATTTTCCTTTCTTATACGCTGCCCTGACCCAGGGGTAGGGTTGAGCAGCGCTCGGATACCTGTGGGTTTGTAGCGCTATAAATATAATTGCTGATTTATGAATGCTAAATTATTCACTTTATACCAAATGAGATAAAAGGGGTTTTTCCCTTTAAAGTAATCCTTAAGGGAAAGGTGCAGGCTTCCACATATGGGTCTCCCATTTCAATCCCCATGCGCGCCCTGGCAACAGCTTTGCTTACTGAAGCATAGGTGAGGGGAGCGCCATGCACCACCTTTACATTTTAGAAATGAAATACAAAATACTACAAGGTTTCTCACTATTTTTGGGTATCTTGCGTCAGAATTTCAGCACATTCATTTTGAGTTCTGCTGCCTGCTCGGCTTCAGGTTTCACCTGAGTTTGGATGCGAGGGTTGTTCCCTGGCGTGCTGCTGACTTCCATACCCTGCTCGGGTAAGCAGCTTGTGGTGCGCTTGCTTGGCGTATTCCTTTGACACAGCAATGGTTAAGCTGTGTGTGAAGCATTGCCGCTTCTCTTTGTTCAAACAACTATTTTGTTTGTTTTATTTGTTTTCTCACTTTATCCTTCAAAGAAAAGACAGGGGTTGGTGGAGGAGGTTGTTAAATGACCTAGAGGGGGCTTGGGCCTTCCTATCCAGCCATCATTCAGGCACAATCCTGTACTCGAATGATATTTCACGTCCCTTTACGGGGGAAAAGAAATGTCTGCTTAATTACCCCTCTCTCTCTCTTTTTCCGTTAGGTAAGTTCAGGACAACTCAGTCCGTTTTCCTTTAGGTTTCTCCTCCCCTGAAGGGGTTAGGTTCGCAGGTTAGGGGGTGTACCCACAGTTCTGGTCTGTTCCTCATATCCTGTTTTCTTAATATATATCTCCCCTAATGCATGGTACTTGGTTTCTGTGTCAGTTAATTTGGCGGACCCTACTTGCCTTCATGAGGCGTTAAGAACCTTAGCCTTCTTCCCTCATCAGGGGGGCGGTCTTGGGAGACAGTGCGATCCTCTTGTTTTGTGAGCTAACCCTCTCGACATTGATTGCACAGTCCTGGGTATCCTTCTTTGCCCTAGGGGACGTAAGGGGTAGGACCCTACGAAGGAAGAGGGTATCTTGGTTTTTTAGGACATGTATAACCCAGTTTGCTCACTGGCTAAAGAGGGATGTAACCTCTATATTCACTATTTGATGTGCAAGTACTGGGCTACTTGATCGAGATCTGTTTGCCTGCTCGGCAACGATGGCGCCTCTGCTCTTACGGAGCGGCGTAGTTACCCCTCTTGTGAGAAGGGATGGCTCAAGGTCAACGCATTCCTCTGAGAGGTTAAACTATACAATCCAGGTTTGGATTATAATACTAGCACTTGAAAATGTGCGGATCATGAAGGACTGGATTATAAGAGCGATTGCCTGCTCGGCTTCGATGGAAAACCTTCACGGCCACAGGATGACCTAAGCCCTTACCCGTGCGATTTCATCTCAAATTATTATTGAACAGGTGGCTTTATTAAGATCGTGCCCCTCAGGAGAAGGGAGCAGCTCCTTTGGATGTTTTCCTAAGTCTACCTATCCGGTAGAAGGTGCATCAAGAAGTGCGCACAGTTACTCCTCTGCTCGAGGGGCTTGAGCATGGTGTTTTTTGTTCCTTTTGAAGGATTGTGCCGACAGCAGTCCTGCTAGTCATAGGATATCTCCTGTAATTCCTTTGGTGTTCACTAGGTTTTTCGTAGATGATGTTCATCTTAAACCCCTGGGGGTTGCTGTGGGTTAACAAGGATCTTATTTGTGCTCTTCCTCTGTCAGTTTTTCCCTTGCCCTCATTTTAGAAGGGGCGGTGATAACAACCTCCCTCACGGTTTCTCAATTATGAATGAGATAAATATGCTCTCACTAATTGGGAGTGGACATACAGGATACTTCTAATAATAAGTATTTTACAAGTTTTAACATATATTTGTGGCACTCTTTAAATGGAAGTATTGTTATGCTCATTGTTTCCTGTCTCCTGGCATACTTCCGGTCGTATTAGACCTCGAGGGATAGTGTTGGGGGAGTTTCCTCCATTATTCCTCCCCTCAGGAGTTTCCGCGTCAGTTCTACTGATGGGTTCACTCTTATCATTGTCCCTCCTTTTCGGTTTGGCCTTTCCCTTCAGCCCCTGGTGTCACCAAGTTAATGAAGAAGGTGATAACTCACCGAGGTTCCAAAGGTTCTGGCGTGTGTATGTATATATATATATATATATATATATATATATATATATATATATATATATATATATATATATATATATATTTGTTTCTTGGATACAGTTAGAGATGTCCCTTCCGCAATCACAGAGTTTGTTCTTGGTTTTAGGCACGGCATTATAACTCTGCATCTTATCCTTTGGGATGATAGACTGTACTTAAGTAAGGAGTTAGCAGTTTTCTCCCCTGGAAAGGGTGATTTTTCCCTTAGCTACTTAACCTAGATGGGCAGAGGGCCAGCTCCTTCCGTGTCATTGTTCCAAGCAGCCCGCGAGAATCTATTGCTCTCGCATTTAGATCAGCCTTTGGAACAGTTACCTAACCCTGTTACACACAAGAGCCTTTCTCTAAGATCAATTCCAGTTAGCTCCATGACTGGAGCAACATATTGTCAATCAGGATGTCGGTCCGATAACTCAGCAAGTGCATCACTCGCTTTAACATCTGTGCAAAGCCTGCTGATGCAGGAACCAATGGGCAGAGCCACACTCAGCCTTTCATACTTGCGAGATCGATAAATGAGCTCCACACACCGTGTGTTATAACAAGCAGGGCTCAGATGCCTGATGGTTTGTAGCGCTTTATGAAAGCTACATTATTATCTCTCTCTTGGCCTCAATCTGGTACGGTTGGAGTTCCGATTGGGTGATCTCTTTTCCTTGTGAGAAGGTAGATGCCAGTCCACTGTCTTCGGACAGTTCCTCCGGGATTGCTTGGTTCCTTTTGGGGCCTTCTCGGGAGGGGGATGGTTCCCATCCCTATAGGATTTTACGGTGCATGTTGTCTAGTGTCATCCCTATCCACCTTTCTCTATCTCTGCCCTTCACTTCTCTCTTATGGTTCCTCTGTTATTCATTAGAATATATTTTCATCTTTTCCTGGGGCTTCATGAAGTTCTTTGCGCAGTGCACTATCTGGGTCATCAAGGACTTTTGGAAAGCCTTTAATAAGCCTGTTTTCTTTTAGATGGCGACTATTCAGTGAATGGGTATGTGATAAGATTTTGCTTCTGTTTCTCCCTTAACGGAAATAGGTTGTTCTGGTAGAACGGTCTACGAAGGCTACTTTACATGCCAATGATTGCATTTTACTGCCATTATCGCAGCGAAACATGTTCGCTAAGTGTGAAAACGGTGGTTGGCAGAACTTGGTGCGCGGGACCTTCCAGTCCATTGGTTTTGGGGTTCCACCTTGACTAGGTGTTTATCAGCTTCAATTATCTCATATGGTATTACCACATCTTTGTTTTTTCAAGTAAGGATTGTCTATGCTACAACTGTTTCCAAAGTTATCCAGGTGGAGTTTCTTTCCTGTTAAAGTACATCTCCTGTTTCAGCCCTTTAGATATGGACAGTGGAATGTTCTCCCGGGGGTCAGGATTTATTGCCAGATTGGGTACCCATAGGGTTTCCTCCATTTATTATCCAGGTCTGGATCATTTTCTAATGTATACGTTTTTAAGTGTTTTTAAATTCTTAAATTGGACTTAACCCCTAAATACCTCTCAGCTGCTTTCCTGTGGGAACATTATTGCGGGGTCTCTTACCCTTGGCCCATATGGATTAAGTAGAATTGCAGAGAAAGGGAGTTAAATGCTCCTTGGTCCTTCAATGGAAGATGCTATAGTGTTTAAGATGCTCTCCTGGGGGAGGGAATTGTCAAAGCAGCTGTTTGGTCATGGGAATAATATTTGGAATAATAATTTTATTCTATCACTAGTGTATTGCTCAGGTTGGGATTTAGATTGGGATGCAAGGGCTTTGAACTTGCATAATATGAAGCCTCCTGTCATGCCATAGAATGGGAAATCCCCCCTCACTAACGTGACAGGGGGTTTAGATTCTATTGAAGACAGGAGGCGAGTATTATCCCACCCACCCTCCCTTTGTATTGGCTGTTCTGCTTCCACCCACCCACCCTGTTATATTTCATATTGTTTCAGATTTGGGTGAGAAGTCCTATCCAGAAGAACTTCGTCATAGATTCAGGCTGTGGGAAGGTTGAGATCTCCAGTTTCGCTGGATCCTTTCTCCGCGCTACGCAGTTCAACCGTTTCATTGGACATCTGGTGCAAGACAGCTGCAGAAAGAGGGGTTAGGGTTAGAGTAATGGATATATATAGAGGAGGGTCCCTGCTCATTGGTTCCCTGCAGGGCATGACCTGTCTTCCATGATGGTTTGGGGAGTTCCCCAGGCATGGACATTGAACTCTTATCTAGTTCTGTTGTTGAAACTTTTTGTTTGTAAAGTTTTTTCTTTGCTGCTGTGGTTTCAGAGTAAAGATGGAAATGCATAATACTCGCCTCCTGTCTTCAATAGAATCTAAACCCCCTGTCACGTTAGTGAGGGGGATTTCCCATTGGATTCTACTCTTTGTCGAAAGGAAACAGTTCAACAAAATGCACATTAGGAGTTTGTTACATACAGGGTGGGTGGAGGGCGGGGTCATCTCTCTGAGCATGTAGGAGCAGTTAAAGGGCCGCGGGAGGAGTGCACATCTACCAGTAGTGCACGCATTTCAGATGGCATGCAGCTGTTTTCTGCCATCAGCATTGCCATCAGCATTGCGCCACAAAGAAGCTACTGGCATTAACTTGCTTTTGACTTTCTCTGGTAGAGCTATTATTCAACTCACAAATAATGTCCCTGCCGTAGGTCAAATTTAATCTTGACTAACAGCTGGAAAGGGGGAATAAAGTTAATGAGTGTTTCATAGCTACAACCTTCTATTTGTTTATTTTGAGTACTTGATCGTCATTATCAAATAGTTTACTTCCGGTTTATTACATCCATGAAACTCACAGAATAAAAATAGTGTGTTATATAGAAATCAACAGCAATTCATAATATTAGGAACAGTTTGTTATAGAAAAAATCTGTTAAAACTAGCTTATAGTGAACTCGCTTCTTATTTGCATAACATTTTTAAAAAAAGTTATTAGAACCTGTGTCGTTAGTCCAGAGCAAATAAAAGAAGGCGTGCCGACAGTGGCGGATATTAAGGATCCTCAGAATGGGGAGCAAAATACGTGGTCCCAGCTTTATGGATTTTTTGCGGACAGAAAAATACGTGAAAGGTGGACTCAGGCAATGTGGGATAAAATGGGCAGAGGGCTGTTGCCATTTCTTCTTGCTTATCCAGTTTGAACATCTGGTGTTGAGATTAAACAAGATGAAATGAAGTCTTGTGAGTTGGGAGGGATACTTTAGAAACAGTCTATGTAAGAGGTAAAGTTGGGGAACTGAAGGTCTTGATTTTGCAGAGACTGCTAGCTGATGGGTTTTGGCTAACTCAATTCCCTCTCTGATGTGTACACGGATGCCTGCAAGCTCACATAGGATGTTGGAGAGCGGGGCTTTCTATACCTGGGAGTGATACACACGAGAGAGGAAACCCTGTGTCATGTTCAGCATCTTCTTTACAACAAAAAAACTCTAATAGAATTGATGAAGCTGGACAAGATCAGGTTGGTGAGGTGTGGGCTAACTAATTGCTCCAATCTGGACTCTCAGAGGCTATACAGACCCCCACCCCCCAATGCAGACCCAGAATCTTCTACCATGCCCAGGCCTCTGCCATCCTTAAATAAGGACCGTCAACCATTCTGCTTCTGCCTTGACAAAGACTTTGGTCGAAACACGTGTTGCCTTTTCTCACATGCACCTAGCACTCACGTGCCGGGACAACGTTCACAAAACCCAAAAATCAAAATCAAATTGTGACCCAATAACAAGTTGTTCTGACTTTCCTCAACCAGTATTCCCATCCACATATATCACCACATTCTAGCGCCATTACCAACAAGGTTTGCCCACCCATCAGTGCTTTCATGTTAGCCATAGTCCTAAAAAAAAAGATAAACTGGGGCAAGCTGGATCATATCTACTAGGCAACAAAGACCCTGCTCTCATTGCCTCCAGTGTTCAGATTGGGATCGGTACTGCTAAGAGCTTCCTATGAAATGTGTTCTGGATAACCTGAGGGCTAGTTGAACTTTGGTTGTGTCCCGAATTACCATCCCATAGCCAGCAACCGATTGAGCCTCAGCATCGTATGCATGAAGTAGCATTTTGCGTGACTGTGCCTTGAGGTTTTTGGCAAAAGAAAAGATTCCCCTAATAGCCCAAGTCATTGTTATAGCTTGTTTCTCAACATGTGATTTGTTGCTCAGGTTAGTATAAAAACCTATGTCCAGATAGTTACAGGCTTGAACGTTCTCATTGACGCCCCCTCCGGAGCGAAATGCACAGTGTCGAACCAAATGTTTCCAATACTGGACATTTAGATTTTAGGGGGTTTACAGACAAGTCCTTTTCTCTCACATACAATGTTTCTTGGGTATTACGTGTTTGGAGAGAGTTTGCAATACTGGCAAGAGGCACACTATCAGTATGCAAGAGAACAGGTGATTTAGTGCCGGTAACTTGTGACCCATCGGCTACTACATTGCACAGTGTTTTATATAGTTTAATTAAATAAAAATGTATACATTAAAGAGAAGGGGGGCCAGGACACACCTCTGCCGAGCTTCTTTCCCTATTTGTATGGGCGATGTCACTCTTCTATCTCTGTTTTATCTGACAACAGCGCCGTTATCCATCTGCAAATGAAAATTGATCTGCAGCAGATCTATGGGATTTTCCAAATTCAGCAGAGCAGACCATAGTTTAGCCCTGTCCTGAAGGCAACATAGAGATTTTCCTTCAGTGCAAACTCAGATCTGGCCGCCTTCAGATAGAGATATAGAGAGTGATGTTATGCACTTAGGCCTGTCCTAAATCCACATTTAAATAGGGGTCGCACCTCATTAGCTTTTAGCCATTTTTGTAGTTAGGTTAGGAGTTATTCAAAAGCGAGATTGGCCTCGGGTTACTGGGTACCAATATATCTTCTTTCTTGTATGTTGGACAAACAAGAGCTTTTTTTCCAACTAAGAGGGTATTAGTTGAACTCTATTATTAAATTACAGTCCTGTTTTCAGAGGGGAGCTCAGATACCTTTGTTAACATCAAAGAGGTCGGGGGGTACAATGCCGGCATCCAGACTTTTGCCCATTTTGAGTGCCTTCATGGGAGTTGCAACCTCGGTTATTACAAAACGACTTAGGCCCTTATTCATGGAATTATTTGCGTGTAAAACAGGGATTTGCGCGCCATTCTGCCCGGAAATCCATGTTTGACTAATGGGAACCCTGTTTTACACGCAAATAATTCCATGAATCAGAGTCTGTGACGGATTTCCGAGGGGAGACAGTAACATGGGCGCAAAATGCTAGACACAGAACAATTACAGTTGCTTCCGGGACATATTGAGGGCAAAGCACTACAATCGCCATTCTATTCATCTTATGGAATAACAGTTTGCATATGACACCTCCTCAGTTGCCTGTGGCCCTAAGCAATCATTCCCCCAAAAGTATCCTAATTCCCACCTGCAGCAGACTTTGTTAGGTCTTCCCAGGCATTAACCATAATGTCATATTAACAGATTGCAATGCAGCCTTTTAGAGTTTCATGGCTTTGGGAATGTGTTGGACTTCATTGCTATCAATACGTTCTTCTCCTTTGCTTGCATTCTTGATTATGCCAGCTGAGAGACCTGTTTGGTGCGGATCTAGTTTTGTTTGCCGAGAAAGCTTCCCCTAAACAAGATGTGAGCAGCATCAATTAGGTTTCTGCAGGTGAAGAGCATCCTTTCTGGAATGGGTTAGTTGGAATTAGCTTGTCAATTTCACCTTTCTCCTTAGGCCCCTTCCAAGGTAGGGTTCTCCAGGTGGTATCTTAGTTCGCTCTCTGGAGTGGCATCTTGAGCGAGGCAAATGATTGGGATTGCATTTGTCAATTTCAGTGTTAAATGGTCACTTTCGCTGCTACATGAAATCTCAAAAGCACCAATGAAATGCCAATGGACGCCACTTATAACTAGATAGTGGATCATAGTGTCACCACGTGGGCCATTAAAAAGGGAAATGGAAGAATATGTAATTTCGAACGGGAGTGATAAATGGCCTGCGTTTGCATACTAGGGCATGTGCAATGCCTATTTTTGAGGGCAGTCTTCACGGTACTGATGCGCCCTTAACCCCGTTGTCAGTAATTCATGAGAATCACATTTTATAAGTGGTTGGTGATTTGTGTAGCACTTTGCATCAAGAGCAGGCAGTTTTAATTTGCTGATAGAGAAAAGTGAATTAAATGGTAGGGCGAGTCAGGCAGAAACAGAAAGAGTGAACTAACATATGTTATTGTGGGTTGGTTGCTCCTATAGTTATTTACGCCACTGTGAGGCCATCAGGCAGCACTTAGGATGAAGAGCAGACAGGGATGGATGACTAGTACTGGAGGAGGCAGCATAAGAAACGGAACAATCAGGCATCACATGCATGCACTGTGGGGAGAGGGTGGAACTCAGTTTCCCATGAACACTCTCCTCAAGTCAAAGTACTCAGCAGATTAAAGGTGCCACTTTATGCGTCCCCTAGTATTGGAGACCTGCAATAACATGCTTGTTTGCATGCAGATACCGAATATTGGTAGCATGTACGCCTGTGATGCACACTTAATGCACATGTAGGGCATTATTACCAACATGCTGTGCGTGCACAAACACAAATTTCCCATTGAGGTGCCAGTGTGAATGGCTATGCAATGTGGGGTAAAGCCTCGGCGGAGTCGGGCAAAGTCCAGACTCAGAGGACTAACCTGCTGATCATCTGTTGCCTTGCTTCGTGCGCCTGTGTCTGCCCACCACCATCCAGAGAGCCCGGGCGCTTGCTAAGCTCTCCATTGGCTCACGGTCTCCTCCCATGGGGCTGTCTGCATCAGTGTGTCTATCCCATTCCACGGGTGCTTGTACAGCTCACCTGACCAGAGAGCTGTGCTGGGGCCAGCCGTGTCATCAGCTTCCCGTCGTCCTGTCACAGAACCAGAATCTTGAAAAACTAGTTCCGGCGCAAAGCCTCAGCGATGTCAGGCAAAGTCCCGACTCAGCTGCCTGCAGCTGTCAGTTGATGGGAGCACATTCTGCTCTTCCTGCCACCATGGCATCTTAAATGTCTCTATGCCTTATGCGCACAATCCATTCTTTGCCTGGTGGCCCCCATCTGTCCACCTCCCATCTCCACTTGAGCCTAGTGGTTACCAGACATTTGGTCGAATGCATTTGATCGAATTACAATATGGTCGAATCAATTTGGTCGAAAAAATGGTCGAATTTTTTTTTTTATTTTTTTGTTTGGGGGTCCCCTCCTCAACCCCCGTTTTTGGTGTTAAAACAACTTTTTTTACCTATTTTTACCTATACTAGAGCAAAAAAAAAAAATATCTTTTAAAAAAAAATTCGACCTTTTTTTTTTTCGAACAAATTGATTCGACCAATTTGTCATTCGATCAAATATATTCGACCATTTGACTGGACAGCGAGCCTAGTGTCTCCTCAAGTATTTACCATTCTTTGATTAACATTTTGGTGCTCATCAGTTTACTCTTTTGTCTGTTGACAGTTATTTCATTTATTTGTCCTGTTCTAATGCCCTTCACTATTCCTTCTCTCTATTCTTACCACCCACCTAATATCCACTCTGCTACTTGGAATCGCACTAATCATCATGATCCGCTCTCCATGCATTGTCCTCCTCCAATGAATGTTGCCTTATGGAACGCCCGCTCAGTTTGGAACAAAGCTCACTCTGCCTTGGATACCATTTTTCGTCTTAAATTACATTTTCGTTTTTATCACTGAAACCTGGATTTCCTGTATAACTTCTGTCACACCTGCAGCTCTCTCTAAATCTTGTTCTTTTACTGACAACTATTTCTTCCTCATCTGCTATTGCTTCAGCTCTTCCCTCTCTTGCTTCCTTTCAATCATTCGAGCATCACGATATCTCATTTCTGAAGCCTTATCTTTAGCCAGATCTTTTTGTGATGACCTTGATGCCCCTCTCTCTTCAATTTTTCCTTCACCCAATCCTTTAATAGTCCTCGGTGACTTTAACCTCCACCTCTCTTCTACTCATTCTTCTATTCCCCTGCTCTGCATTCTTAATTCTTATCATCTCTCTCATTTCATTTTCCTATAACTACTCCATTCTAATATCTATGGTTCTCACTTTAATGTTATCTATCCTCAACTTTATCTAATACCGCTGTCTCTGCATCTCCTGTGTATTCTTCCGAGCACTATCTTCTTTTTCTGTCTATTATTCCTTCAGCACGACAATCTTTCTCCTCCTTTTCTCCTCCTCCAATATACTATCACTGGGATCTTTGCTCTTTAACAACTCCCTTTAAATCTCTTCTTGCTCCTCTCTTCTCCACTCTCACACTGCATTAGCCTCTTTGTCTGCTGACAATGCTACTTCTAGTATTTCTCAGGTTATATCCTCTACTCTGAACTCCCTGTACCCCTTACCTGCTTTCTCTCGTAATCGCAAACCTCTGCAGCCATAGCTTCCACCCGAGCTTTGCTCTCTGCAGTGTGATCTACACCGTGCTGAGTGTCGTTGGTGCAAATACTATTTTGACTTGGATTCCTCTACCTTTTCTGCTCTTCATTCTTCATACGATACGGCTCTACTTTCTGCAAAGTAATTATATTACTCTGATCTCCCCAACTCTTATTGTTCTTATCCTTGTCGTCTTTTCCAGACCTTAACTCGAATTCTTTCTCCACTCCTCTCTAACCCTACACTTTACTCATCTCTCTCAGACACTGACTTGGCGTCTTATTTTTCCTCTAAGGTTGCTCTTTTGCAATCGGCTATCACTCATTCCTCTACTACTTAAATCACTACTCAATCTCCTTCCATGTCCATGTCCTCATTTTCATACCATCTCTGATAGTGACACTACCCTAACCCTTTCTCATGCTCACCCTACCTCTGCACCCTCCAATCCTATTCCCTCCTCTCATATTGCTAAAACCTACCCTTGTCCATTGACGTGTCTTACTGTACTGTTCAATCCTTCACTTCAAACTGCATCTTTCCCATCCATGTTTAAGCATGCCAGCATTCTCCCTATTCTGAAGAAACCCTCACTTGACCCTTCTCTCCCTATAACTTCTACCCAATAACACTCCTCCCGTATCTCTCTAAACTCCTCAAATGCCTTGCTTATCCTAAACGTTCCTCCTTTATTGCTTCTCAATCCATTCCCCCCGCTTGCAATCTGGCTTTAGTGCCGTCACTCCAACGAGATAGCCCTTCTTTCTGTCTGTCTGTGGCTCACTCCTCACGCCATACAAAACATTCCTCCTCTTGATTCTTCTTGACTTATCAGCCTCTTTTGTTCCTGTGGATGACTCCCTTCTCCTTTCCTCTCTTGGACTTTCTGGGACTGTTCTGGGACTTTCAGGTAATATCGCTTGTAAGGCAAGCACGAGAAACTACATTAAGTTGCTCTGTGAACGTGGTTAACCTAGAGAGGAATGAGACAATTATTTACCTTGGCTATCCAATTATTAGTTCTTCAAATAGAGACTTCCTTAAGAATCACCTGAGGGTGAAAGCAGATCATTTTGCACTAATTTTCCGAAACCCCAAATACATAAAAGTGCATGAGAACCCGGAGTTAAAGAAGACATTTGACCAAGACCTTTTGGTACTGTCCACCTGGTATTTTCACTGGGACCATTCAGCCCTACCTACCTCTCCTTTCAACTTTGTTGAGTGACCCTACATTTATGTCTTGTACATTGCTCTGTTTCTTTACAGCTACGTTTGCTAAATAAAGAACAGCCTGCATTGCTCATTTGTCAATGTCTACATATGCAATAAGGTACATAGAGGCTTATATAATGTTTTGCTTTAAGAACATTCTATTACTTGATACAGGTGTAAATATTATACCATTTCAAGCACTTTGGTGCAATGACCATTAATGAGTGTTAATATATTTGAGAATCTTTTATAATTGTATATTTTGAGTGTCAGTTGTTTTTTCCTCAGAGGATGCTATGATTTCTATTTGCTTGTTCTTGTTGGTAAGCAAGCAATAAGTCACACTTAATGGTGCTATTTTAAAGTTGGCTCATATTCTGAATATTTTATGAGCCCGGGAAGTGAATTATATCAGTGGTGTCTGCTTTAATGTTACTCTTCCTTGTTCTTCATTGCACACAGTACTTCTATTTTGTCCTTGCATGTCCATCTTCCAAAGTCACACCAGATCCTCACGTTTTTATCCCTTTGTGTCAATCTGCCCATGAAAAATGTCACGTTGTGTCCTGTACCTTTTCTATTTCTCAGTACTACAAGTGAATGTTGGACTTTATAATCTCCGCTATTACCGGGTATGTCAGAGGACGGAGATTGGTGTTATCCTATCAGAATAATGCTAGGACTGTTTTGTGCTATCTGAACCAAAAGACTTGGGTAATTCATAGAATTTCACAGAAAAGTGTCGCAAGCGGCTGGCGCAGAGTGTCCGCGTGCGATTGACTGCGCCAGGCACGTGCGCTAAAACCGATTTCCGCGCACAGCGTATTCATGGATTTTAGGCTTCCAAACCAGCCGTGGCGCAGAGAATCGCAGCGACCCTGCAGCAGCGCCAGTAACGCCCCCAAGAACGCCCTCGCGCAAGGAAAAGCCATCAAAATCGCTAAATCATCGCAAAGGGCTGCGCTAACCCTGGACCAGTTCACCGGGCTGGCAAACAGCAAACGCCAAGCGGGGAACGTGTATTTCAGGGGTGTGCGGGAAGTTCCACACGCGATTGGCCCCGTGCAAGCCGGGTACGTGTATTTCAGGGGTGCGCGGGAAGTTCCACACGCGATTTCAGCAGGGTATGTGTATTTCAGGGGTGCGCGGGAAGTTCCACACGCGATTTCAGCAGGGTACGTGCATTTCAGGGGTGCGTGGGAAGTTCCACACGCGAATGGGCCAGTGCGAGCAGGGTACGTGTATTCCATGGGTGCGCGGGAAGTTCCACACGCAATTTCATCAGGGTACGTGTATTTCAGGGGTGCGCGGGAAGTTCCACACGCGATTGTCCCAGTGCGAGCAGGGTACGTGTATTTCAGGGGTGCGTGGGAAGTTCCACACGCGATTGGCCCCGTGCAAGCAGGGTACGTGTATTTCAGGGGTGCGCGGGAAGTTCCACACGCGATTGGCCCCGTGCAAGCAGGGTACGTGTATTTCAGGGGTGCGCGGGAAGTTCCACACGCGAATTCAGCAGGGTACGTGTATTCCAGGGGTGCACGGGAAAATCCACACGCGAATTCAGCAGGGTACGTGTATTTCAGGGGTGCGCGGGAAGTTGCACACGCGATTTCAGCAGGGTATGTGTATTTCAGGGGTTCTGGGGAGTACTACACGTGAATTGGGCGTGTGGGTCCTCCCAGGTGTACGCTCCACAACCTCCACGGCCCCTGCAGGCAGCCCACACCACGGGGGACTACTACCCTGCACCCCTGCTCATGTCCCGCAGGCAGCCCATCCACCATGGGCATGCCCCCCAGCCAACCCACATGTCACCTTGCACTACTGATCAACAATGCATGTCTCCCACCACCCCCACCCCCCAGCCACCATGGCCAGCCCCCACCAGGCCCCCACTCATGTCTCCCACCACCCCCACCCCCCAGCAGTGCAGGGGCAGCCTCCACCAGGCCCCCACTCATGTCTCCCACCACCCCCACCCCCTGCCACCATGGGCAGCCCACACCAGGCCCCCACTTATGTCTCCCACCACCCCCACCCCCCAGCAGTGCAGGGGCACCCTCCACCAGGCCCCCACTCATGTCTCCCACCACCCCCACCCCCCAGCCACCAGGGGCACCCTCCACCAGGCCCCCACTCATGTCTCCCACCACCCCCACCCCCCTGCCACCATGGGCAGCCCCCACCAGGCCCCCACTCATGTCTCCCACCACCCCCACCCCCCTGCCACCACTGACAGCCCCCACCAGGCCCACACTCATGTCTCCCACCACCCCCACCCCCCAGCAGTGCAGGGGCACCCTCCACCAGGCCCCCACTCATGTCTCCCACCACCCCCACCCCCCAGCAGTGCAGGGGCAGCCTCCACCAGACCCCCACTCATGTCTCCCACCACCCCCACCCCCCTGCCACCATGGGAAGCCCCCACCAGGCCCCCACTCATGTCTCCCACCACCCCCACTCCCCAGCAGGGCAGGGGCACCCTCCACCAGGCCCCCACTCATGTCTCCCACCACCCCCACCACCCAGCAGTGCAGGGGCAGCCTCCACCAGGCCCCCACTCATGTCTCCCACCACCCCCACCCCCCAGCAGTGCAGGGGCAGCCTCCACCAGGCCCCCACCCATGTCTCCCACCACCCCCACCCCCCAGCCACCAGGGGCACCCTCCACCAGGCCCCCACTCATGTCCCCCTGCACCCCCACCCCCCAGCATCCAGGGGCACCCTCCACCAGGCCCCCACCCATGTCTCCCACCACCCCCACCCCCCAGCAGTGCAGGGGCAGCCTCCACCAGGCCCCCACTCATGTCTCCCACCACCCCCACCACCCAGCAGTGCAGGGGCAGCCTCCACCAGGCCCCCACTCATGTCTCCCACCACCCCCACCCCCAGCAGTGCAGGGGCAGCCTCCACCAGGCCCCCACTCATGTCTCCCACCACCCCCACCCCCCAGCAGTGCAGGGGCAGCCTCCACCAGGCCCCCACTCATGTCTCCCACCACCCCCACCCCCCAGCAGTGCAGGGGCAGCCTCCACCAGGCCCCCACTCATGTCTCCCACCACCCCCACCCCCCAGCCACCATGGGCAGCCCCCACCAGGCCCCCACTCATGTCTCCCACCACCCCCACCCCCCAGCAGTGCAGGGGCAGCCTCCACCAGGCCCCCACTCATGTCTCCCACCACCCCCACTCCCCAGCAGTGCAGGGGCACCCTCCACCAGGCCCCCACTCATGTCTCCCACCACCCCCACCACCCAGCAGTGCATGGGCAGCCTCCACCAGGCCCCCACTCATGTTTCCCACCACCCCCACCCCCCAGCAGTGCAGGGGCAGCCTCCACCAGGCCCCCACCCATGTCTCCCACCACCCCCACCCCCCAGCCAACAGGGGCACCCTCCACCAGGCCCCCACTCATGTCCCCCTGCACCCCCACCCCCCAGCATCCAGGGGCACCCTCCACCAGGCCCCCACCCATGTCTCCCACCACCCCCAGCAGTGCAGGGGCAGCCTCCACCAGGCCCCCACTCATGTCTCCCACCACCCCCACCCCCCTGCCACCATGGGCAGCCCCCACCAGGCCCCCACTCATGTCTCCCACCACCCCCACCCCCCTGCCACCACTGACAGCCCCCACCAGGCCCACACTCATGTCTCCCACCACCCCCACCCCCCAGCAGTGCAGGGGCACCCTCCACCAGGCCCCCACTCATGTCTCCCACCACCCCCACCCCCCAGCAGTGCAGGGGCAGCCTCCACCAGACCCCCACTCATGTCTCCCACCACCCCCACCCCCCTGCCACCATGGGAAGCCCCCACCAGGCCCCCACTCATGTCTCCCACCACCCCCACTCCCCAGCAGGGCAGGGGCACCCTCCACCAGGCCCCCACTCATGTCTCCCACCACCCCCACCACCCAGCAGTGCAGGGGCAGCCTCCACCAGGCCCCCACTCATGTCTCCCACCACCCCCACCCCCCAGCAGTGCAGGGGCAGCCTCCACCAGGCCCCCACCCATGTCTCCCACCACCCCCACCCCCCAGCCACCAGGGGCACCCTCCACCAGGCCCCCACTCATGTCCCCCTGCACCCCCACCCCCCAGCATCCAGGGGCACCCTCCACCAGGCCCCCACCCATGTCTCCCACCACCCCCACCCCCCAGCAGTGCAGGGGCAGCCTCCACCAGGCCCCCACTCATGTCTCCCACCACCCCCACCACCCAGCAGTGCAGGGGCAGCCTCCACCAGGCCCCCACTCATGTCTCCCACCACCCCCACCCCCAGCAGTGCAGGGGCAGCCTCCACCAGGCCCCCACTCATGTCTCCCACCACCCCCACCACCCAGCAGTGCAGGGGCAGCCTCCACCAGGCCCCCACTCATGTCTCCCACCCCCCCCACCCCCCAGCAGTGCAGGGGCAACCTCCACCAGGCCCCCACCCATGTCTCCCACCACCCCCACCCCCCTGCCACCATGGGCAGCCCCCACCAGGCCCCCACTCATGTCTCCCACCACCCCCACCCCCCTGCCACCACTGACAGCCCCCACCAGGCCCACACTCATGTCTCCCACCACCCCCACCCCCCAGCAGTGCAGGGGCACCCTCCACCAGGCCCCCACTCATGTCTCCCACCACCCCCTCCAGTGCAGGGGCAGCCTCCACCAGACCCCCACTCATGTCTCCCACCACCCCCCACCCCCCTGCCACCATGGGCAGCCCCCACCAGGCCCCCACTCATGTCTCCCACCACCCCCACCCCCCAGCAGTGCAGGGGCAGCCTCCACCAGGCCCCCACTCATGTCTCCCACCACCCCCACTCCCCAGCAGTGCAGGGGCACCCTCCACCAGGCCCCCACTCATGTCTCCCACCACCCCCACCACCCAGCAGTGCATGGGCAGCCTCCACCAGGCCCCCACTCATGTTTCCCACCACCCCCACCCCCCAGCAGTGCAGGGGCAGCCTCCACCAGGCCCCCACCCATGTCTCCCACCACCCCCACCCCCCAGCCAACAGGGGCACCCTCCACCAGGCCCCCAATCATGTCCCCCTGCACCCCCACCCCCCAGCATCCAGGGCACCCTCCACCAGGCCCCCACCCATGTCTCCCACCACCCCCAGCAGTGCAGGGGCAGCCTCCACCAGGCCCCACTCATGTCTCCCACCACCCCCACCCCCAGCAGTGCAGGGGCAGCCTCCACCAGGCCCCCACTCATGTCTCCCACCACCCCCACCCCCCAGCAGTGCAGGGGCAGCCTCCACCAGGCCCCCACTCATGTCTCCCACCACCCCCACCCCCCAGCAGTGCAGGGGCAGCCTCCACCAGGCCCCCACTCATGTCTCCCACCACCCCCACCCCCCAGCCACCATGGCCAGCCCCCACCAGGCCCCCACTCATGTCTCCCACCACCCCCACCCCCCAGCAGTGCAGGGGCAGCCTCCACCAGGCCCCCACTCATGTCTCCCACCACCCCCACCCCCCAGCAGTGCAGGGGCACCCTCCACCAGGCCCCCACCCATGTCTCCCACCACCCCCACCCCCCAGCCACCGTGGCCAGCCCCCACCAGGCCCCCACTCATGTCTCCCACCACCCCCACCCCCCAGCAGTGCAGGGGCAGCCTCCACCAGGCCCCCACTCATGTCTCCCACCACCCCCACCCCCCAGCAGTGCAGGGGCAGCCTCCACCAGGCCCCCACTCATGTCTCCCACCACCCCCACCCCCCAGCCACCATGGCCAGCCCCCACCAGGCCCCCACTCATGTCTCCCACCACCCCCACCCCCCAGCAGTGCAGGGGCAGCCTCCACCAGGCCCCCACTCATGTCTCCCACCACCCCCACCCCCCAGCAGTGCAGGGGCACCCTCCACCAGGCCCCCACCCATGTCTCCCACCACCCCCACCCCCCAGCCACCATGGCCAGCCCCCACCAGGCCCCCACTCATGTCTCCCACCACCCCCACCCCCCAGCAGTGCAGGGGCAGCCTCCACCAGGCCCCCACTCATGTCTCCCACCACCCCCACCCCCCAGCAGTGCAGGGGCAGCCTCCACCAGGCCCCCACTCATGTCTCCCACCACCCCCACCCCCCTGCCACCATGGACAGCCCCCACCAGGCCCCCACTCATGTCTCCCACCACCCCCACCCCCCAGCAGTGCAGGGGCAGCCTCCACCAGGCCCCCACTCATGTCTCCCACCACCCCCACCCCCCTGCCACCATTGGCAGCCCCCACCAGACCCCCACTCATGTCCCCCTGCACCCCCACCCCCCAGCATCCAGGGGCACCCTCCACCAGGCCCCCACCCATGTCTCCCACCACCCCCACCCCCCAGCAGTGCAGGGGCAGCCTCCTCTAGGCCCCCACTCATGTCTCACACCACCCCCACCCCCCAGCAGTGCAGGGGCACCCTCCACCAGTCCCCCACCCATGTCGACCACCACCCCCACCCCCCAGCCACCATGGCCAGCCCCCACCAGGCCCCCACTCATGTCCCCCTGCACCCCCACCCCCCAGCATCCAGGGACACCCTCCACCAGGCCCCCACCCATGTCTCCCACCACCCCCACCCCCCAGCCACCATGGGCAGCCTCCACCAGGTCCTCACAATCCCCAATCATGTGCGTTATGGTCAGCCTCCACAGCCAAAAAGCCCTACCAAGTAACCCATTCACCCAAATGTTACACCCCCAATGTTCATGAAGCTAATGAACCCATGTCCGTCACACACAATGGTTGCAATTGAATGGGAAAACACCCAACATGACATGCATGAAACCAATGAGATGATACCACACAGTGAAGTATGAAAACAAAATTGTATTGAAAAAAATTAAAGAATGCTAAAGAAATGAAACAAACTACAATGGGAATGAGAAAAAATAAGCTGCATGTCTGTATAAAAAAAAAACAGCAAATCAGAATCCAAAAAAATGTGGTCCAAAGTCAAATGTAAAAACATTTCTATCCAATCAAGAACTATGTAAAAAACTTCCAAGGGTCCATGAGCCCAACTGAACAAAGGAAACCTACAAAAAAACCTAACTAAAATGCAACTATATACAAAAAGTGGAGCAGTGTCCATCGACTCCAAATCATAATAAGAAACAAAGGAAACCTAAAACTAAAGAACTATATACAAAGGCGGCGGGCAAGTCCAGCGGCTCACTCCGTGGTGTTCAGGGCCAGGGCATCATCGAACTCCTGTTCGATGTCCCGGAGCCGGTCCTGTTCCATGTCCCCGAGGGTCCGCAGGGACGACGCCGTGTCCTCCTCCAACCCCATGCAGATTGCCTCCAGGCACTCGGCCCGCCTCAGGGCCCTCCGCATGGAGTTCTCCGCCCTGACCATTGTGAGCCGCGCCTCTTCCGCCCGCCGCCGCTCCGCACCTATGGCGTGGCCCAACCGCTGCCACACGGAAGACACTCTCTGTCCTGGGTCCTCCTGCCCTCCGGCCGATGCCTGCCCATCCGATGTCGAAGGCCCCGAGCCTTCATGGCTCCCACCATGTTGCTGCTGCTGCTCTGCCTCTGCCCGTGCACTGCCTCCTGCTGCCTGCACATCCTCCGCCGGCTGGGGTGCAGTTGTTGTGGCCACCCCTGCTGGACCTCCGACTCCCGACTGTGGCAGGGATGCCTCCTCCACCAGCCTGGCCGCACCGTCAGAGGCAGCTCCACAGGGCACCCAGGTGACTGATGGGTGGGAAGATGGCACAGAGGACGACTGGCGCGTAGGGGGTCCAGTTGAGGAGGGGGTCGGAGCAAGCCCCATCAGACGGAGGAATCCGGCCTGGGTGACCTGTCCCAGCAGGCTGACGTGGTCAACGAGCCATTCGAGATGACGTGCAGTCTCTCCATGAAAAGACTGCAGGTCACCTCGCATGGCCCGTTGACGCAACGCCACACCAGCCAGGACAGGCTCAACCCGGACCTGGATGGCCACGTCCGCAGGCAGAGGAAGGCCAGTTGACGTCAGCTCATCCCCTGCCTGAAAACGGGTCTGGACGTAGGCATCCCTGCTGGTGCAAGATGATGCAGGGACAGGATCGGGGACAGGATTGCACACAGGCACCTCCGCGGCGGCCTGTGCTGCCTCCTGTCCCTGGTCCTGCACTGCAACACTAGCACCAGTGGGATCCCCACCTCCAGAACCCGTCTCTGGTGCTTGCACGGCCTCCTCCTCCACCAAACCCCCCACCAACCTGGATGACTCCGTGCCATCTTCCCCTGTTGGGCCCTGTGGGGTCCCAGCTGCCCCTTCTGCTGCCGAGGAGTCCAACTCCAACCTCCGCCTCTTGGACCTCCCCCCGGCAGCTGCGGCCTGGGACGCGGCACCGGACTCCTCACTCCCCGACGAGATGACAACACGGGAGGGGAGTCGGGCCTTGCGTCTCCGGCTGGCGGTCGGATCCCCGCCGCTGTGCTCCACAGCACCTTCTCCGCCCTCTTCATCAGTTGACGCTGCAGACAGGGAGAAACAAAACACAGGCATCAGGGCACTGTACAATGGACACATACACACATGACAGTTGCACATGAGTGGCATTGGCAAACCTCAGACATGTCATCACAATCCCCAACACACATGTCATTGCAACTCGCACACATGAGCCATACCACAGCCATATCGCAACTGCCAGCACCATCCCTACACATACAACAGCATGAGCAGCCAAAGGGGAGCCAGACATCACATGCAACACAGGAAGTGCACCACACATGTACACACACCACCACACTTGCATGCATGTGTACACCTCTGCCAAGTGTCGCACTGTTCAGACGGGCATCCATGTCACATCTGCCAATCAGGCTTCCACATACCGCTGTCACATGCATCCATGTTGCATCACTGTTGCACCCTTGTCAAATACACACACATGCACATGTACACAGTGCTCATACATGCAGCCGAAAACAACATACATGCGTGACATCTCGGACATGTCTACTTACATACACATTCATCCAAACATGTGTGCACGCACAACTGCATTTGGCATGCAAGCCTAGACACACAAGCACCATCCATGTCTCACACATTACAACCCTCGCATGTGTCAGCCCCACGGCCCTGTACACCCCCACCCATACTCGACCCCATACAAACAGATGTGCAACCTGCACACTACTGAATAATCACCACACGCACTGCTCACAATCAGGATGCATGTACACTCACCGCTCGACTCCAGACAGGTCTGCTTCTCCAGGACATGGACGTGGAGCGCTAGGGATATGCGTTCCAGGACCCTCATCTGTTCTTCCGACAAGTGGCCCCGGCGCCCCTTGCCATCCGCTGCCTTCAAGAGGCGCCGGGCCTTGTTCAGGGTCCTGGACCTGAAGTCCTCCCAGCGCTTCCTGACATGTTGTAAGTCCCGGACTGCCACCCCCTCCGCGTTGATGGCAGTCACGATGTCAGTCCAGATCCGAGTCCGTCCTTCCTTGTCGGCGCGGGAACTTCCGAAGAGGGCATCATACTGCCCCAGGACTTGCTCCACCAGGACACCAACTTCGGTGGCACTGAAGCTGGTGCCCCTCTGCCTCTCTGGCCGGGGGTTGTCAGTGGTCACAGATGGTGTTTGCCCCGACATGACAACCCCAGAGGCAGGAGTGGGTGGGCAACTGGGTCCTGGGGCTGGGCTGTGGAGCGATGGAATCCCAGTCGGGAGTCTTCGGTTCCAGCAGGGGTGGTCACAGCAACAGCACCCCTGGCTGATGTGCAGGCAGCAAATGGCAGTGCACGTGGGCAGCAGGCAGTCAGGCAGCAGCAGATGGCAGGTGGGAGCGTGCTCGGGGCTCTGGGGGGCAGTAGTTCGGTCTTCTGGGCAGGAGCGTGGTCTTCCGTGTGCTTACGCGTGGCCAGCTTGGTACGGAGTGATTTTGCACGTGAAAATCCTGCACGTCAGCGTGAAAATCGAGGAAAGGCCCTTAGCGCGTAAGCGCGTCAGCATGCATACGTGATTCTATTGGACCAAAGGCCCTCAGCGCGTAAGCGCGTCTGTGACGTGACCCGCACGGGTGTTTCCCACACAGCACGTGATGACAGAGCACACGTGGAAAGACTGCACGTCAGAGTGTCATCGCGTGTAATTGGACAGCACATCAGAGTGTCATTGCGTGTAATTGGTGGGAATGGGCCTAGCGCGTACACGCGGCAGTGACAAAGCGTGTGATTGGTGGAAATGGCCCTACACGCAGAAGTGACAAAGCATGTAATTGGTGGAAATGGCCCTACACGCAGAAGTGACAAAGCGTGCAATTGGTGGAAATGGCCCTAGCGCGTACACGCCGCGTAAGTGACGCTGGACGTGTGGGCCTGTATAAAAGGTACGTGTAGAACACCATTTCCTTGTACGTGCTTTTCGTGGAGAGCGAGTGGGTGAATTCTGTACTTCTTGTCGTTTCACACGCGATTTACTTCACGGCGTTTCAAGTTCATATTCCCTGTTACCTCTGACAGCTTTTTCTCTTTTTTCTCTTTTACTGGTTTACCTGGGCCTGTTCCCTCAAACAGTGTTCCCTTCTACTGTTGTCCTGTCTCCTCAGACAGCGTCCAAATCTTCTTTTGGCGGGGGTGTTGCCAACCAAACGCGCTCCTTTTTCACGCTCTTTTACCTGGCAGACGGTGAGTCACGCACGTATCTAACATCTGTGCTTGCCCCGTGTGTAGCCTACCCCTTCAGAGGTCATTCTAGGCTGCGTGTGACACGCATACGTTCTTTCTTGTGTTACTGGGTGCCACAGCGTAGTGCAGGTTTTTCTTTCTGCACACGTGGTCTAGGAGGGGTTGCGTGCACCTCATCTCCCTTTTTTGGGGCTTCTGTGCGTAGCGTGACCCGTCATCTTTCCCCAGGGGTTACATTCAGCCTTGCAAGAGCACTAGGGTACAATTACCATCTTGTACCCAACCCCTTTGACCCCCAATTGCCCAGGACAATAGTTTACAGCCACTCCCATACGCACATTTACATCAGTGCCATGGCTGGGAGGCGAGGATTCCGTAAGGGTGGCAAAGGTGGAAGAGCCACAAGTGGTGGCCGTGGTGGATCCGGTAGGGGACGTGGTCGTTACTTGCAGGGTGAGCCTGTCCCCCCATGTGTGGAGGACCAGTCAAGGGCACCCATAATCCCCCCCCATCCCGTTGAGGCTAATGTGGCTGACACCATCCATGCTCAGCCCTTGTTGGACCAGCCCATTGTGGCACCAGACCTGGCTGACTCCATGGCTGACTTCCAGGTCAGCAGGCCTATGACACGTGCGCTGGTGCACGTTGATGTCACCATTCCACGTGCATCTGGGGCAGCAAGATCATCTGCTGCCCCAAGTAGGCAGGGCGGAGAGGCTGCAGGGGCAGCTGCGGCTCCATCCACCCCAGCCCTCACACACCCAGCCAGGACAGTGTCGGTCCTAGTCCATCCTGCTGACATTCCCCCTGACACCATCACACTTGAGCCAATGCCTGCACCAACTCCCATGCTGAGTGTGCAATCCCACACTCCTGATACAGAGTCCACCAGGGCTCCTGCCCCTAGTGTCCAGAGCGGCGCAGGACACTCAGGATCACCACCACCTTCCAAGCGGAAGAGGAAGAGTGCTCGTCCGGCACAGGCTGATGCCCCAGACACGGCTACACAGTCCGGCCCGTCGAGGAAGGCCAGCTTCACGGATGACGAAATGAATGCACTTGTCGAGTATGTGTCCGCACATGACAACGAGATGGTCATTGTTGCAGGATCCAAGACCACACCTGCACAACGCCAGGCACACTGGCAGACCGTTGCGGACATCGTAAGTGCCCTTGGAATCGTGAGGCGCACAGCCAATGATTGCTATAAGCGCTGGAATGACCTAAAGCGCAGGGCAAAGAGTAAGCTGGCCTCAAGTCATGCCGCATCTCTAATGACTGGAGGTGGGTCTCCAGTAGTAGACATGGAACTCACTCCACATGAGTCAGTCGCTGGGACCTACGTCACGGAGGAACAGATCCAAGGCATGGGAGATCTGGCTGATTACGAGGCATTGTCCGGTGAGTGCGCATGCATGTGTGTGTCATCCATGTGCATGGTGTGTTTGAGGGCTTCTGTTTGTGTGCCAGGTGAGAGTGTGTGCGCCTGAGTCGTATGGGTCAGCCATGTGCTTCATGCAATACATTCTGCGCAGCTGCATTTGGCCATAGCAGTATCCCTTCTGCCAACAGTAGACATCTAGCCCAACTGCACGCCAGTTGCCCATGAAGTGTCACCTTGCCACAACATTGTTGCTTATTTTTGACTATTCATTCAGTCAGATTGTTTGCATTCCGCCACTTTTACTAGGCATGTCACAGTCCTCTAGTCACATGTCTGACATGGCTATGGTAAAGTGGAGTGACTTTGTTACCTGGATATCATTTGTTCACACATGTCCCTGTGAATTGGACCATTTCGGACTGGCAGCTCCAGGTGAAAAATCTGACCTGTTTGAATTAGAAAAGCTATTACATGCGGGAACTGGACTGAATGAATAGGTGCTGCCCTCCTCTCCATCTTCACTCAATAGCAATGGTACATGCCATCTGTGTGATGGCATGTGTGTTTCACCTGGCAATCACAGGCCAATGTGTGATGCCACTGCCAGGCAGCATGCAGAAAATGTGTTCATCTTCCATCTTGGTGTCATCAGTGTGTGCCATTTGCCTGCCCTTCATATGCAGTGAGGGTGCATGCATGGGAGGGTTTTAGTCATGTGGGACATGTGTCAATCAAGTACTGGTTCTCTTGCTTCTCAGCCCTCATTGTGTGCCATGGTGCTAATGCCTGTTTCCATTTCTTTGTTTTTATGTCTTTGCAGGGGAAGACGCACCTGATACTGCTGGGGTTGTGGAGATGGTGCAGACCCAGGAGGGGTCCGAGGGCCGACCAACCACCAGTGAGGGACGTGGTGTGGTGGTGGGTGAGAACCCACAACTGCTGCAGGTCGTGCTCTCAAGGGGTGTCTCTGGCTGCACCTCCCCCGAGCTGTACTCAGGTGTTGATTCGGATGAGACCTACGTGCCGTCGCAGGTGAGTGTTCCAGGGAGGGATTCTGTTCTGTCCCACCCACCTGCACCAGGGTCAGAACCCTCAATGGGGATGTCAGTGTTGGCAGCTACGCCTTTGGTGGTTATCGATGCAGGGTCACACTCTGCGACATCTGATCCTGTTCCTGGGCCAGCAGATCAGAGGGGGAATGCAGTCCTGCAGCCTCAGGCAGTGCCGGCACAGCAAGGCGCAGTTCGCCTTGCCCCAGACAGGTGTGGTGCCCGCCGACGTGGTGGCCGTACGCCACCTGGCAATACCGCATGGGAGTAATCCGTTTACAGTATGGCAACCCAACAGGCAGCATCATCCGAGATGATGGCTCAGGCCATGGATAGGGTGGCCACTTCCATTGTCCCCCTGAAAGGCTGATGGAGCGACTACAGCAGGCAACCAACTCCATCTGCCAGTCACACAGGGAGGACATGTTGGGGTCCAACAGGGACAGGCGGGCGGCACTGGCGACTCTGCAGGAGGCCATCTCCATTGAGTGCCAGGGCCACAGGGAAGCCCTGAGGCAGGAGCTCCTTCACCTCAGGACGACTCTTGTTGAGCTTGAGGCTTCAACACACCAAAGGACAGAACAGCAGCCGGAGCGTCTCACCCGTACGCTCTCAGCTGAGATGCAGGCAACGAGGGCGGAGGTCCGGGCATCCCGTGAGTTGTTGCATGGGGACCTCCGCCCACTCATCCTCCAGAACCAGACCTACCACACCCGCATGCTTGCAGCCATGGAGGAGCAGACTAGGGCCTTGCGTGGGCTGCCTCCCATAGTGCAACCACCTCCGGATGCAGCTGCACAGGGTGATAATAGCGACAGCAGTGAGACTCCCACAATAGGGTAGCCGTGTGGGCCATGAGCCCATGGAGGTGTTTTTTTTTCCCAGGATCCACACAGGTGGGTTCTGGTGTGCACCCTGTCCTCGGACCTCCTGGGTGGCCTCCCCAACCCCCCCGGGCCCATCAATGGCCATTTTTGATTTATTTTTATTTTTATTTTTATTTTTATTTTTATTTTTATTTTTAATTATTTTATTCCCAATTTTTTTGGGACGATTTGTTGGCTTCCGTGGTTCCTGTGGGCATACGCTGCATTGTGGCTGGGCACATGCAGGCTTGTAACGTATTTGGTTCAGATGCTTGGGTTTGAGTCACACACACCCCTCCTGCTTCCCGTTTCCATGGGCTTGCAAAGGGTGTGCCCAAGTGACATTGACGTACATGGTGACATTGGACTCCCACTACATGTCTGGGTAGTCTAGTCGATAATGTGTATACATTCCTAGTGCATATTGCTGTTGTGTTGTACACTGCATTGATGTGTAACTCATCATCTGTGTCTACCTCCCAATTTGCAGGTCCCTTCCTCATGTCTACACAAGGCCCTCTAGTCTGGAGATGGGGTCCATGTTGGCAGCAGTGCACCTACAACTCTACATGGCACCAACACTGCACAGTTGGTAGTGGTGGGAGTGCAGGCATTTCCAGGTGGTGAGACTACTAATATATAACATTTGTGATGTCATGTTAATGGTAGTACCTGCTCAAGTTTGTTGTTGGTCCTGCATTACTGTGAGCATTTCAGGTGTTGCAAGTTTCAATTAGGGACACTGTACATTGTGACACTAGTGTCATGTTGTGGGGATTACTTTGTTTACCTGCAAATAGCATGACATGGCACGGTGTGTCGTGTGGCGGTGCTGGGGTTGGGTTGGCTGACATGGCACTGTCCTCTTGTTGCATTTTGCAAGTGGGTATTCATTTTAGCTGCTTGAATGTGTTACTTCACAAAACTGCATTGGTGGTGTCTGTGTGGGTAGGGATGCACTCATTGTGACACTTCCAGGTGAACAATCTCAGGCTGATATGGTTTTCACGCTTCATTCTCCAGACATTCAGGATCAGTGTCAGGTTGAGTCATCATTGATTGTCAGATGGAATGTGCCAGGGCAGTGTGCACTCCACAGGGGTGTGATTTCTATGTGAAGTAATTAGCCACTAGCTGTGTACGGGCTGCCTCCCCCGTGCCCTTTCCCCTCCCATGCGCAGCGGCTGTGCATGCGGTTGGGGATGTGGGGCCACCACCATGTCCACGGCCAGGCCCCGACGTGTTGCAACGTTGTGCAGGACACATGCTGCACTATGATCCTGCACACTACTGGGGGAGCGTACAACAGCTGCCCGCCAGAACGGTCAAGTTAGCGAAAGCGTGACTTTAGCACTCCGAATGTGCGCTCCACTATGCCCCGGGTTGTAATGTGGGCTGTGTTATATCTTACCTCGGGTGGCGTGGTGGGGTTCCGAATTGGCGTCATCATGTGGGGGCTGAGAGGGTAGGCACTGTCCCCTGTGGAGGTGGTGATTGGTATCATTGGTGGGGTTGTGACCTTGCTCAGTATCTGACATGCATGCATGTGCAGTGGCATTCATACTCACCAAGCAGCCATGTATCGCCATGCCGCCCAGCTTCTAGGTCCCGGCTTAGGGTGGACATTCGGTAAATGAAGCTGTCGTGGATTGACCCGGGATAGTTGGCATATACTGAGGTGATGATTCCCTTGGCATTTCATACTACATGCACGTTGATGGAATGCCAGTGCTTGCGGTTCCTATAGATGTGCTCTGATGCCCTGGGGGGACGTAGAGCCACATGGGTGCAGTCGATGGCACCTAGCACTTTGGGGAATCGTGCCACACCGTAAAAATCCAGGGCGGCAGCATGCCTTTCTGCAGGTGTTCTGGGCAGGTATATGTGCCTGCGGACTGATGGGCATGCAGTGATGATGTTCAAGACCTGGTGTAGGCAGTGTGACTGGGTGGCCTGTGATACACCACCCACAATGGCACTTGTCCGCTGAAATGATCCAGTGGCTAAGAAGTGCAGTACATTGAGGACCTTCTCCAGGGGGCTGAGTGCTTGGGAGCACAGGGTGGGTGATGTGAGGTCATCCTCCCACTCACTCACCAGGTCCAGTATAATGTGTGGTGGAAACCTGTACCTCCCATGCACCTGGTCATCAGGCATCCCGAAAAGGCTGGTTTTGGGTGTGAATATTCTGGCCCTGACTATCCTCCTCCTCCTCCTTTGGTAGCCCACGCCCACTGCTGCTAGGAACGGTATGTTCATCCTGGGTCTGAGCTTGTTATTTTGTTAGCGCGCAAATGTATGCGTTGCGCGTGCTGTAGGCGAGCGTTTGACCCGCGCACCCCTGAAATCCAGTACCCAGTCCAATAGCGTGTGGAAATTCCCGCGCACCCCGGGATACAGGTGCGCTGACGTACTTGCGTGTGTAAGTGCCCGCGCACCCCTGATATACACGTACATAGGCCAATCGCGTGTACGCGCACTTTTGTCCAATTACACGCGATGACACTCTGACGTGCTGTCCAATTACACGCGATGACACTCTGACGTGCAGTCTTTCCACGTGTGCTCTGTCATCACGTGCTGTATGGGAAACACCCGTGCGGGTCACGTCACAGACGCGCTTACGCGCTGAGGGCCTTTGGTCCAATAGAATCGCGTATGCGTGCTGACACGCTTACGCGCTAAGGGCCTTTCCTCGATTTTCACGCTGACGTGCAGGATTTTCACGTGCAAAATCACTCCGTACCAAGCTGGCCACGCGTAAGCACACGGAAGGCCACGCTCCTGCCCAGAAGGCCGAACTACTGCCCCCCAGAGCCCCGAGCACGCTCCCACCTGCCATCTTCTGCTGCCTGACTGCCTGCTGCCCACGTGCACTGCCATTTGCTGCCTGCACATCAGCCAGGGGTGCTGTTGCTGTGACCACCCCTGCTGGAACCGAAGACTCCCGACTGGGATTCCATCGCTCCACAGCCCCGCCCCAGGACCCAGTTGCCCACCCACTCCTGCCTCTGGGGTTGTCATGTCGGGGCAAACACCATCTGTGACCACTGACAACCCCCAGCCAGAGAGGCAGAGGGGAACCAGCTTCAGTGCCACCGAAGTTGGTGTCCTGGTTGAGCAAGTCCTGGGGCAGTATGATGCCCTCTCCGGAAGTTCCTGCGCCGACAAGGAAGGACGGACTCGGATCTGGACTGACATCGTGACTGCCATCAACGCGGAGGGGGTGGCAGTCCGGGACTTACAACATGTCAGGAAGCGCTGGGAGGACTTCAGGTCCAGGACCCTGAACAAGGCCCGGCGCCTCTTGAAGGCAGCGGATGCCAAGGGGCGCCGGGGCCACTTGTCGGAAGAACAGATGAGGGTCCTGGAACGCATATCCCCAGCGCTCCACGTTCAGGTCCTGGAGAAGCAGACCCGTCTGGAGTCGAGCGGTGAGTGTACATGCATCCTGATTGTGAGCAGTGCGTGTGGTGATTATTCGGTAGTGTGCAGGTTGCACATCTGTTTGTATGGGGTCGAGTATGGGTGGGGGTGTACAGGGCCGTGGAGCTTACACATGCGAGGGCTGTAATGTGTGAGACATGGATGGTGCTTGTGTGTGTAGGCTTGCATGCCAAATGCAGTTGTGCGTGCACACATGTTTGGATGAATGTGTATGTAAGTAGACATGTCCGTGATGTCACACATGTATGTTGTTTTCGGCTGCATGTATGAGCACTGTGTACATGTGCATGTGTGTGTATTTGACAAGGGTGCAACAGTGATGCAACATGGATGCATGTGACAGCGGTATGTGGAAGCCTGATTGGCAGATGTGACATGGATGCCCATCTGAACAGTGCGACACTTGGCAGAGGTGTACACATGCATGCAAGTGTGGTGGTGTGTGTACATGTGTGGTGCACTTCCTGTGTTGCATGTGATGTCTGGCTCCCCTTTGGCTGCTCATGCTGTTGTATGTGTAGGGATGGTGCTGGCAGTTGCGATATGGCTGTGGTATGGCTCATGTGTGCGAGTTGCAATGACATGTGTGTTGGGGATTGTGATGACATGTCTGAGGTTTGCCAATGCCACTCATGTGCAACTGTCATGTGTGTATGTGTCCATTGTACAGTGCCCTGATGCCTGTGTTTTGTTTCTCCCTGTCTGCAGCGTCAACTGATGAAGAGGGCGGAGAAGGTGCTGTGGAGCACAGCGGCGGGGATCCGACCGCCAGCCGGAGACGCAAGGCCTGGCTCCCCTCCCGTGTGGTCATCTCGTCGGGGAGTGAGGAGTCCGGTGCCGCGTCCCAGGCCGCAGCTGCCGGGGGGAGGTCCAAGAGGTGGAGGTTGGAGTTGGACTCCTCGGCAGCAGAAGGGGCAGCTGGGACCCCACAGGGCCCAACAGGGGAAGATGGCATGGAGTCATCCAGGTTGGTGGGGGGTTTGGTGGAGGAGGAGGCCGTGCAAGCACCAGAGACGGGTTAAGGAGGTGGGGATCCCACTGGTGCTAGTGTTGCAGTGCAGGACCAGGGACAGGAGGCAGCACAGGCCGCCGCGGAGGTGCCTGTGTGCAATCCTGTCCCCGATCCTGTCCCTGCATCATCTTGCACCAGCAGGGATGCCTACGTCCAGACCCGTTTTCAGGCAGGGGATGAGCTGACGTCAACTGGCCTTCCTCTGCCTGCGGACGTGGCCATCCAGGTCCGGGTTGAGCCTGTCCTGGCTGGTGTGGCATTGCGTCAACGGGCCATGCGAGATGACCTGCAGTCTTTTCATGGAGAGACTGCACGTCATCTCGAATGGCTCGTTGACCACGTCAGCCTGCTGGGACAGGTCACCCAGGCCGGATTCCTCCGTCTGATGGGGCTTGCTCCGACCCCCTCCTCAACTGGACCCCCTACGCGCCAGTCGTCCTCTGTGCCATCTTCCCACCCATCAGTCACCTGGGTGCCCTGTGGAGCTGCCTCTGACGGTGCGGCCAGGCTGGTGGAGGAGGCATCCCTGCCACAGTCGGGAGTCGGAGGTCCAGCAGGGGTGGCCACATCAACAACTGCACCCCAGCCGGCGGAGGATGTGCAGGCAGCAGGAGGCAGTGCACGGGCAGAGGCAGAGCAGCAGCAGCAACATGGTGGGAGCCATGAAGGCTCGGGGCCTTCGACATTGGAGGGGCAGGCATCGGCCGGAGGGCAGGAGGACCCAGGACAGAGAGTGTCTTCCGTGTGGCAGCGGTTGGGCCACGCCATAGGTGCGGAGCGGCGGCGGGCGGAAGAGGCGCGGCTCACAATGGTCAGGGCGGAGAACTCCATGCGGAGGGCCCTGAGGCGGGCCGAGTGCCTCGAGGCAATCCGCAGGGGGTTGGAGGAGGACACGGCGTCGTCCCTGCGGACCCTCTGGGACATGGAACAGGACCGCCTCCGGGACATCGAACAGGAGTTCGATGATGCCCTGGCCCGGAACACCACGGAGTGAGCCGCTGGACTTGCCCGCCGCCTTTGTATATAGTTCTTTAGTTTTAGGTTTCCTTTGTTTCTTATTATGATTTGGAGTCGACGGACACTGCTCCACTTTTTGTATATAGTTGCATTTTAGTTAGGTTTTTTTGTAGGTTTCCTTTGTTCAGTTGGGCTCATGGACCCTTGGAAGTTTTTTACATAGTTCTTGATTGGATAGACATTTTTTTACATTTGACTTTGGACCACATTTTTTTGGATTCTGATTTACTGTTTTTTTTTTTTATACGGACATGCAGCTTATTTTTTCTCATTCCCATTGTAGTTTGTTTCATTTCTTTAGCATTCTTTAATTTTTTTCAATACAATTTTGTTTTCATACTTCACTGTGTGGTATCATCTCATTGGTTTCATGCATGTCATGTTGGGTGTTTTCCCATTCAATTGCAACCATTGTGTGTGACGGACATGGGTTCATTAGCTTCATGAACATTGGGGGTGTAACATGTAATTTCCATTTCCATGTGGGTGAATGGGTTACTTGGTAGGGCTTTTTGGCTGTGGAGGCTGACCATAACGCACATGATTGGGGATTGTGAGGACCTGGTGGAGGCTGCCCATGGTGGCGGGGGGTGGGGGTGGTGGGAGACATGGGTGGGGGCCTGGTGGAGGGTGCCCCTGCACTGCTGGGGGGTGGGGGTGGTGGAAGACATGAGTGGGGGCCTGGTGGAGGCTGCCCCTGCACTGCTGGGGGGTGGGGGTGGTGGGAGACATGGGTGGGGGCCTGGTGGAGGGTGTCCCTGGATGCTGGGGGGTGGGGGTGGTGGGAGACATGGGTGGGGGCCTGGTGGAGGGTGCCCCTGGATGCTGGGGGGGTGGGGGGGCAGGGGGACATGAGTGGGGGCCTGGTGGGGGCTGCCCATGGTGGCAGGGGGGTGGGGGTGGTAGGAGACATGAGTGGGGGCCTGGTGGAGGCTGCCCCTGCACTGCTGGGGGGTGGGGGTGGTGGCAGACATGAGTGGGGGCCTGGTGGGGGCTGCCCATGTTGGCAGGGGGGTGGGGGTGGTGGGAGACATGAGTGGGGGCCTGGTGGAGGCTGCCCCTGCACTGCTGGGGGGTGGGGGTGGTGGGAGACATGAGTGGGGGCCTGGTGGAGGCTGCCCCTGCACTGCTGGGGGGTGGGGGTGGTGGGAGACATGGGTGGGGGCCTGGTGGAGGCTCCCCTGCACTGCTGGGGGGTGGGGGTGGTGGGAGACATGAGTGGGGGCCTGGTGGAGGCTGCCCCTGCACTGCTGGGTTTTGGGGGTGGTGGGAGACATGAGTAGGGGCCTGGTGGAGGCTGCCCCTGCACTGCTGGGGGGTGGGGGTGGTGGGAGACATGAGTGGGGGCCTGGTGGAGGCTGCCCCTGCACTGCTGGGTGGTGGGGGTGGTGGGAGACATGAGTGGGGGCCTGGTGGAGGCTGCCTCTGCACTGCTGGGGGGTGGGGGTGGTGGGAGACATGAGTGGGGGCCTGGTGGGGGCTGCCCCTGGTGGCAGGGGGGTGGGGGTGCAGGGGGACATGAGTGGGGGCCTGGTGGAGGCTGCCCCTGGTGGCTGGGGGGTGGGGGTGGTGGGAGACATGGGTGGGGGCCTGGTGGAGGCTGCCCCTGCACTGCTGGGGGGTGGGGGTGGTGGGGGACATGAGTGGGGGCCTGGTGGGGGCTGCCCATGGTGGCAGGGGGGTGGGGGTGGTGGGAGACATGAGTGGGGGCCTGGTGGGGGCTGCCCATGGTGGCAGGGGGGTGTGGGTGGTGGGAGACATGAGTGGGGGCCTGGTGGAGGGTGCCCCTGGTGGCTGGGGGGTGGGGGTGGTGGGAGACATGAGTGGGGGCCTGGTGGAGGGTGCCCCTGCACTGCTGGGGGGTGGGGGTGGTGGGAGACATGAGTGGGGGCCTGGTGGGGGCTGCCCATGGTGGCAGGGGGGTGGGGGTGGTGGGAGACATGAGTGGGGGCCTGGTGGAGGATGCCCCTGCACTGCTGGGGGGTGGGGGTGGTGGGAGACATTGGTGGGGGCTGCCCCTGCACTGCTGGGGGGTGGGGGTGGTGGGAGACATGGGTGGGGGCCTGGTGGAGGCTGCCCCTGCACTGCTGGGGGGTGGGGGTGGTGGGAGACATGAGTGGGGGCCTGGTGGAGGCTGCCCCTGCACTGCTGGGTGGTGGGGGTGGTGGGAGACATGAGTGGGGGCCTGGTGGAGGCTGCCCCTGCACTGCTGGGGGGTGGGGGTGGTGGGAGACATGAGTGGGGGCCTGGTGGAGGGTGCCCCTGGTGGCTGGGGGGTGGGGGTGGTGGGAGACATGAGTGGGGGCCTGGTGGAGGGTGCCCCTGCACTGCTGGGGGGTGGGGGTGGTGGGAGACATGAGTGGGGGCCTGGTGGGGGCTGCCCATGGTGGCAGGGGGGTGGGGGTGGTGGGAGACATGAGTGGTGGCCTGGTGGAGGCTGCCCCAGCACTGCTGGGGGGTGGGGGTGGTTGGAGACATGAGTGGGGGCCTGGTGGGGGCTGCCCATGGTGGCAGGGGGGTGGGGGTGGTGGGAGACATGAGTGGGGGCCTGGTGGAGGCTGCCCCTGCACTGCTGGGTGGTGGGGGTGGTGTGAGACATGAGTGGGGGCCTGGTGGAGGCTGCCCCTGCACTGCTGGGGGGTGGGGGTGGTGGGAGACATGAGTGGGGGCCTGGTGGAGGCTGCCCCTGCACTGCTGGGGGGTGGGGGTGGTGGGAGACATGAGTGGGGGCCTGGTGGGGTGGTGGGAGACATGAGTGGGGGCCTGGTGGAGGCTGCCCCTGCACTGCTGGGGGGTGGGGGTGGTGGGACACATGAGTGGGGGCCTGTTGGAGGCTGCCCCTGCACTGCTGGGGGGTGGGGGTGGTGGGAGACATGGGTGGGGGCCTGGTGGAGGCTGCCCCTGCACTGCTGGGGGGTGGGGGTGGTGGGAGACATGAGTGGGGGCCTGGTGGAGGCTGCCCCTGCACTGCTGGGTGGTGGGGGTGGTGGGAGACATGAGTGGGGGCCTGGTGGAGGCTGCCCCTGCACTGCTGGGGGGTGGGGGTGGTGGGAGACATGGGTGGGGGCCTGGTGGAGGCTGCCCCTGCACTGCTGGGGGGTGGGGGTGGTGGGAGACATGAGTGGGGGCCTGGTGGAGGCTGCCCCTGCACTGCTGGGTGGTGGGGGTGGTGGGAGACATGAGTGGGGGCCTGGTGGAGGCTGCCCCTGCACTGCTGGGGGGTGGGGGGGGTGGGAGACATGAGTGGGGGCCTGGTGGAGGCTGCCCCTGCACTGCTGGGGGGTGGGGGTGGTGGGAGACATGGGTGGGGGCCTGGTGGGAGTGCCCCTGGATGCTGGGGGGTGAGGGTGCAGGGGGACATGAGTGCGGGCCTGGTGGAGGGTGCCCCTGGTGGCTGGGGGGTGGGGGTGGTGGGAGACATGAGTGGGGGCCTGGTGGAGGGTGCCCCTGGTGGCTGGGGGGTGGGGGTGGTGGGAGACATGAGTGGGGGCCTGGTGGAGGGTGCCCCTGCACTGCTGGGGGGTGGGGGTGGTGGAGACATGAGTGGGGGCCTGGTGGGGGCTGCCCATGGTGGCAGGGGGGTGGGGGTGGTGGGAGACATGAGTGGGGGCCTGGTGGAGGATGCCCCTGCACTGCTGGGGGGTGGGGGTGGTGGGAGACATTGGTGGGGGCGGCCCCTGCACTGCTGGGGGGTGGGGGTGGTGGGAGACATGGGTGGGGGCCTGGTGGAGGCTGCCCCTGCACTGCTGGGGGGTGGGGGTGGTGGGAGACATGAGTGGGGGCCTGGTGGAGGCTGCCCCTGCACTGCTGGGTGGTGGGGGTGGTGGGAGACATGAGTGGGGGCCTGGTGGAGGCTGCCCCTGCACTGCTGGGGGGTGGGGGTGGTGGGAGACATGAGTGGGGGCCTGGTGGAGGGTGCCCCTGGTGGCTGGGGGGTGGGGGTGGTGGGAGACATGAGTGGGGGCCTGGTGGAGGGTGCCCCTGCACTGCTGGGGGGTGGGGGTGGTGGGAGACATGAGTGGGGGCCTGGTGGGGGCTGCCCATGGTGGCAGGGGGGTGGGGGTGGTGGGAGACATGAGTGGTGGCCTGGTGGAGGCTGCCCCAGCACTGCTGGGGGGTGGGGGTGGTTGGAGACATGAGTGGGGGCCTGGTGGGGGCTGCCCATGGTGGCAGGGGGGTGGGGGTGGTGGGAGACATGAGTGGGGGCCTGGTGGAGGCTGCCCCTGCACTGCTGGGTGGTGGGGGTGGTGTGCGACATGAGTGGGGGCCTGGTGGAGGCTGCCCCTGCACTGCTGGGGGGTGGGGGTGGTGGGAGACATGAGTGGGGGCCTGGTGGAGGCTGCCCCTGCACTGCTGGGGGGTGGGGGTGGTGGGAGACATGAGTGGGGGCCTGGTGGAGGCTGCCCCTGCACTGCTGGGGGGTGGGGGTGGTGGGACACATGAGTGGGGGCCTGTTGGAGGCTGCCCCTGCACTGCTGGGGGGTGGGGGTGGTGGGAGACATGGGTGGGGGCCTGGTGGAGGCTGCCCCTGCACTGCTGGGGGGTGGGGGTGGTGGGAGACATGAGTGGGGGCCTGGTGGAGGCTGCCCCTGCACTGCTGGGTGGTGGGGGTGGTGGGAGACATGAGTGGGGGCCTGGTGGAGGCTGCCCCTGCACTGCTGGGGGGTGGGGGTGGTGGGAGACATGGGTGGGGGCCTGGTGGAGGCTGCCCCTGCACTGCTGGGGGGTGGGGGTGGTGGGAGACATGAGTGGGGGCCTGGTGGAGGCTGCCCCTGCACTGCTGGGTGGTGGGGGTGGTGGGAGACATGAGTGGGGGCCTGGTGGAGGCTGCCCCTGCACTGCTGGGGGGTGGGAGACATGAGTGGGGGCCTGGTGGAGGCTGCCCCTGCACTGCTGGGTGGTGGGGGTGGTGGGAGACATGAGTGGGGGCCTGGTGGAGGCTGCCCCTGCACTGCTGGGGGGTGGGGGTGGTGGGAGACATGGGTGGGGGCCTGGTGGGAGTGCCCCTGGATGCTGGGGGGTGAGGGTGCAGGGGGACATGAGTGCGGGCCTGGTGGAGGGTGCCCCTGGTGGCTGGGGGGTGGGGGTGGTGGGAGACATGAGTGGGGGCCTGGTGGAGGCTGCCCCTGCACTGCTGGGTGGTGGGGGTGGTGGGAGACATGAGTGGGGGCCTGGTGGAGGGTGCCCCTGCACTGCTGGGGGGTGGGGGTGGTGGGAGACATGAGTGGGGGCCTGGTGGGGGCTGCCCATGGTTGCAGGGGGGGTGGGGGTGGTGGGAGACATGAGTGGGGGCCTGGTGGGGGCTGCCCATGGTGGCAGGGGGGTGGGGGGGTGGTAGACATGAGTGGGGGCCTGGTGGAGGGTGCCCCTGGTGGCTGGGGGGTGGGGGTGGTGGGAGACATGAGTGGGGGCCTGGTGGAGGGTGCCCCTGCACTGCTGGGGGGTGGGGGTGGTGGGAGACATGAGTGGGGGCCTGGTGGGGGATGCCCATGGTGGCAGGGGGGTGGGGGTGGTGGGAGACATGAGTGGGGGCCTGGTGGAGGCTGCCCCTGCACTGCTGGGGGGTGGGGGTGGTAGGAGACATGAGTGGGGGCCTGATGGAGGCTGCCCCTGCACTGCTGGGTGGTGGGGGTGGTGGGAGACATGAGTGGGGGCCTGGTGGAGGCTGCCCCTGCACTGCTGGGGGGTTGGAGACATGAGTGGGGGCCTGGTGGAGGCTGCCCCTGCACTGCTGGGGGGTGGGGGTGGTAGGAGACATGAGTGGGGGCCTGGTGGAGGCTGCCCCTGCACTGCTGGGTGGTGGGGGTGGTGGGAGACATGAGTGGGGGCCTGGTGGAGGCTGTCCCTGCACTGCTGGGGGGTTGGAGACATGAGTGGGGGCCTGGTGGAGGCTGCCCCTGCACTGCTGGGTGGTGGGGGTGGTGGGAGACATGAGTGGGGGCCTGGTGGAGGCTGCCCCTGCACTGCTGGGGGGTGGGGGTGGTGGGAGACATGAGTGGGGGCCTGGTGGAGGGTGCTCATGGTGGCTGGGGGGTGGGGGTGGTGGGAGAAATGAGTGGGGGCCTGGTGGGGGCTGACCATGGTTCCTGGGGGGTGGGGGTGGTGGGAGACATGAGTGGGGGCCTGGTGGGGGCTGCCCCTGCACTGCTGGCGGGTGGGGGTGGTGGGAGACATGAGTGGGGGCCTGGTGGAGGGTGCCCCTGCACTGCTGGGGGGTGGGGGTGGTGGGAGACATGAATGGGGGCCTGGTGGGGGCTGCCCATGGTGGCAGGGGGGTGGGGGTGGTAAGAGACATGAGTGGGGGCCTGGTGGAGGCTGCCCCTGCACTGCTGGGGGGTGGGGTGGTGGGAGACATGAGTGGGGGCCTGGTGGAGGCTGCCCCTGCACTGCTGGGTGGTTGGGGTGGTGGGAGACATGAGTGGGGGCCTGGTGGAGGCTGCCCCTGCACTGCTGGGGGGTGGGGGTGGTGGGAGACATGAGTGGGGGCCTGGTGGAGGCTGCCCCTGCACTGCTGGGTGGTGGGGGTGGTGGGAGACATGAGCGGGGGCCTGATGGAGGCTGCCCCTGCACTGCTGGGGGGTGGGGGTGGTGGGAGACATGAGTGGGGGCCTGGTGGGGGCTGCCCATGGTGGCAGGGGGATGGGGGTGGTGGGAGACATGAGTGGGGGCCTGGTGGAGGGTGCCCCTGCACTGCTGGGGGGTGGGGGTGGTGGGAGACATGAGTTGGGGCCTGGTGGAGGCTGCCCCTGCACTGCTGGGGGGTGGGGGTGGTGGGAGACATGAGTGGGGGCCTGGTGGAGGGTGCCCATGGTGGCTGGGGGGTGGGGGTGGTGGGAGAAATGAGTGGGGGCCTGGTGGGGGCTGACCATGGTTCCTGGGGGGTGGGGGTGGTGGGAGACATGAGTGGGGGCCTGGTGGGGGCTGCCCCTGCACTGCTGGCGGGTGGGGGTGGTGGGAGACATGAGTGGGGGCCTGGTGGAGGGTGCCCCTGCACTGCTGGGGGGTGGGGGTGGTGGGAGACATGAATGGGGGCCTGGTGGGGGCTGCCCATGGTGGCAGGGGGGTGGGGGTGGTAAGAGACATGAGTGGGGGCCTGGTGGAGGCTGCCCCTGCACTGCTGGCGGGTGGGGGTGGTGGGAGACATGAGTGGGGGCCTGGTGGAGGCTGCCCCTGCACTGCTGGGTGGTTGGGGTGGTGGGAGACATGAGTGGGGGCCTGGTGGAGGCTGCCCCTGCACTGCTGGGGGGTGGGGGTGGTGGGAGACATGAGTGGGGGCCTGGTGGAGGGTGCCCATGGTGGCTGGGGGGTGGGGGTGGTGGGAGACATGAGTGGGGGCCTGGTGGAGGCTGCCCAAGGTGGCAGGGGGTGGGGGTGGTGGGAGACATGAGTGGGGGCCTCGTGGGGGCTGCCCATGGTGGCAGGGGGGTGGGGGTGGTGGGAGACATGAGTGGGGGCCTGGTGGAGGGTGCCCCTGCACTGCTGGGGGGTGGGGGTGGTGGGAGACATGAGTTGGGGCCTGGTGGAGGCTGCCCCTGCACTGCTGGGTGGTGGGGGTGGTGGGAGACATAAGTGGGGGCCTGGTGGAGGGTGCCCCTGCACTGCTGGGGGGTGGGGGTGGTGGGAGACATGAGTGGGGGCCTGGTGGGGGCTGCCCATGGTGGCAGGGGGATGGGGGTGGTGGGAGACATGAGTGGGGGCCTGGTGGAGGCTGCCCCTGCACTGCTGGGGGGTGGGGGTGGTGGGAGACATGAGTGGGGGCCTGGTGGAGGGTGCCCCTGGTGGCTGGGTGGTGGGGGTGGTGGGAGACATGAGTGGGGGCCTGGTGGAGGCTGCCCCTGCACTGCTGGGGGGTGGGGGTGGTGGGAGACATGGGTGGGGGCCTGGTGGAGGCTGCCCCTGCACTGCTGGGGGGTGGGGGTGGTGGGAGACATGAGTGGGGGCCTGGTGGGGGCTGCCCATGGTGGCAGGGGGTCGGGGGTGGTGGGAGACATGAGTGGGGGCCTGGTGGGGGCTGGCCCTGCACTGCTGGGGGGTGGGGGTGGTGGGAGACATGAGTGGGGGCCTGGTGGGGGCTGCCCATGGTGGCAGGGGGGTGGGGGTGGTGGGAGACATGAGTGGGGGCCTGGTGGAGGGTGCCCCTGGTGGCTGGGGGGTGGGGGTGGTGGGAGACATGCATTGTTGATCAGTAGTGCAAGGTGACATGTGGGTTGGCTGGGGGGCATGCCCATGGTGGATGGGCTGCCTGTGGGACATGAGCAGGGGTGCAGGGTAGTCCCCCGTGGTGTGGGCTGCCTGCAGGGGCCGTGGAGGTTGTGGAGCGTACACCTGGGAGGACCCACACGGCCAATTCACGTGTAGTACTCCCCAGAACCCCTGGAATACACAAACCCTGCTGAAATCGTGTGTGGAACTTCCCGCGCACCCCTGAAATACACGTACCCTGCTCGCACTGGGCCAATCGCGTGTGGAACTTCCCGCGCACCCCTGAAAAACACGTACCCTGCTCGCACTGGGCCAATCGCGTGTGGAACTTCCGGCGCACCCCTGAAATACACGTACCCTGCTGAAATCGCGTGTGGAACTTCCCGCGCACGCCTGGAATACACATACCCTGCTGAAATCGTGTGTGGAACTTCCCGCGCACCCCTGAAATACACGTACCCTGCTCGCACTGGGCCAATCGCGTGTGGAACTTCCCGCGCACCCCTGAAATACACGTACCCTGCCGAAATCGCGTGTGGAACTTCCCGCGCACCCATGGAATACACGTACCCTGCTCGCACTGGGCCAATCGCGTGTGGATCTTCCTGCGCACCCCTGAAATACACGTACCCTGCCAAAATCGCGTGTGAGACTTCCCGCGCACCCCGGTATACACGCACACATATTTTTTGTCAGCGGGTGTCCGTGTTTGTGGGTACCCCTTTGCACGTCATTTGTCCTGGAGGGCCACAGTATAGGACATTCATCATGGCTGTATATAGGTGCTATTTGTTGGCGCACCTTTTGGCGCACATTTCTTCCAGGCGCAGAGACGCTACCGCCTGCTTTCTTGTGGCAGTCGTGTTTGTGCCTGTGCGCTGGTTTGAGCGTGTGCTTTTTTGCCCTATTCTATTCCATGAATACGTGTTGTAGGCGAGCGTGTGGGCGTTCCGCGCACTTGTACCCTGTACTTCCCCCGTGACGCCCACGTTTTGGCAAGATGTTCCCCATTCCGAGTGTTACGCCCCATGTTACGCCTACTTTTGTTGCGTGCGCCGCGCTATGTGCGATTTTCGCTGTGGCCTGTGCGATTTTCGCTGTGACCTGGCGCACGCAGTTAGATGGCCTGTGCGCCAACCTGCGCCGCGCACTTTTTTATCGCACATCCGATGGTTTTCTCGCGCACGGCCTTCCATGAATCGATGTGCGCTGCTTTTCGTGCGATTTTCGCACTTGCACTGTGATTTTCGCTATTCCACTGCGATTCGCACGTTTTTGCCCACTTGCGCCGCGCTTATTATTCCATGAATCGGCCTCCTTACTGAAATTGACGATGTATGCTCTTGGCAAAGAGAGAGATATGATTGAGCTTGCTACAAAGACTAACAGTGGTATGTTCTTGCAATCCTGGCTATATGCTCACGAAAGACTGAAATACCAAGCCGTCTTTCCAGACAGTAAGATAATTAGGCGCCTTCTACTATTTAAATATAATATGGATGACACTTTAGAGAGAGTTGGCGCAAAATGTGGTATTCTGAGAGAAAGCAGAATTTGTGGGACACAAACAATAGAATCAGCCAAACATATCATTTGTCAATGTGAGAGCTTGAACTCTTAAGAGCTAAATATTTGAAAGCGTATGATAATGTCAGCAACTGTGATAACATGAATGTAATATGGAAACTTCTTTTATAGGGTAACAATATGAATTTAATTTATCACATGATGAAATTCTATGAGCTCATTTTAATAATTCTTAAACAATTGTCTATTGGCATTTTTTTCATTTAAGAAACATTTAAAAAATGATACATTTTGTTGTCGTATTCTTGTGTATATATAAAGCCTTTGTTGGCTATAAACATGTTATTATAATAAACAAATAAATAATAGTGCATTTAATGAGTGGTAATAATTTCCGCAGAACCACGGTATATAGCAATGTGGCTTTTGTTTTGACCAGTTGGCCTTCTGTGGGTATTGGACTGTAGAGCCCACATTATTATGGTAAATAATAACACAATAAATTTGCTGCTCAGCATGCACATTCAGTTTGTATATAAATGTGACCCCTCTATAATGGAATAGGGTTACTTCTCCAAGGGACCTCTTAACAACACATATTTCTGTTTGAAAATGCTACTTTGCTTCACAATTATACCCTTTGATTTGGCAAAATTCACCACAACAAGTCATCATCAGAAAACTGCTCAGAGCTATTGATCAATAATTGAAGTGCATTTTCAGACTTAAAAAAAACGAATTCTACATACCATCTATAAATTAGCTATTCCCTGAATATCCTGCACAAATACAATCTGTTTGGGCTGTCCAAGGTGTAACTAGTACAGGCAAATGCTTTATTGAAAAATAGCACTAAAAAAGGTCCAAATTGTTCAATGCTCATGTTGTAATTGTGTTACTGTTCTATTCAGCAAAGGGATCCTCTGGTACTATTCTCTAGAAGGATTCCCCCCCCCTTACTGACCATTTTGACATGACATTTCTGGTATCAAGACACCCACCAGCAAATTGATGGGCACAGTAAAAAGAAAAAATATGTATCTATCATGTCATAAATTAAGCAAACATCGCCTGGCCTGTCAGATGATCGCTAATTCTGTTTACATTATAAGAAATATATTAAATAAAATACCTTCTCTGCATTGAATATACCATTTCCACAGGTTTGGGTATTGCGATGAATCAGAGGTATGCATCCCTTCTCCCCAATGGAGAGCCCCCCCCCTTTGAGACTAAGGAGCTGATCCTGCTTTGCAAGACCCTCTAAAGGGTCTGAGCAATTAGGACCTCACTGGGAGAGACTCCCCACTAATGGACAAAGACTCCTGTTTCTGTGAGGTGCTCCCTAAGCCACCCAGCCTAGTAGCATACATGGGACTAATTACTACAAAGACTAAGGTAATGCTCGAACAAACCAGAATGAAGAGGGAATTGAGAACATTGCTTTAAGAGTAAACACATACTTAACTGGGATGAGGGGAAAGTTTTCTACACTGGCAAAGCTCCCTGACGTGAACATGCCTGGAAGAGACAGACCAGAGACTTTCAAAGGGTGGCAGTAGTCCAAAGTGAGAGGCTGGAATTCCTGTGTATCCTACAAAGAGGAGAACCATTGTAATGCAGGATAGCAAAGTCCTGTACTGGGTGGTGGTGAGACCAAGTCCAACCGTGGTCGGCAGGGCGCCCAACAGAACACACCGAGATAAACCAGGAAGGCAACTGGAAGCGTCAGCAGCTTCCAAGTGGTGAAGTCCGTATACAGTGTAAGGGAAGCCGAGAGTGGAAGACCAACGAAGACAGAAGGAGAGAGGCTGAGGACAAGTGTGCGATGAAGTTAAAGGACGAGAGACCAAGTACCAGAGAAGATTACCCGAGCAAACACAAGAGCCCACAACATTCTCCAACCAGTGGACGGGTAACAGAGAGAATGGGAGAAGCAGAAGGTCACCGGGGCAATTGGAAGATGAGGCGAGGAACTTGGCCGAATATTTGTGAAGATGTTCATAACATAATTTGGATCTGTATGAAGCGAGCAAGAAGGGTCTGAGTAACCCTGGCTTCAAAGTCTATGAAGATTTCAAATCAAAACCTAATAAAAACAAGAAGATATTATGTGAGCAAGAAGCTTCAAAGACAAGTGCAGAAAGTGAAAAGCAAGAGAGAATCCATAAGTGGAGAATTACGGAGGGGAGAGAAACCCCAGCAAAGCTGAGAAAGCCTGGATCAATAGACTGTGGGAGTCCTAAAATCGCAATTAACAAGTGAGGTAGTATGACAATGAAGGTTGTCATAAATATTACACCAAAGAAAATATCAAACTCTGGAGTGTTGTGAAGGAACTACAATTACTAATGAAAGAAGTAATGAAAGATATAAATGTAAGTGCTGTGGGATACCTACTAACCAGATAAAAAAAACCCTGGTACAAAGAGGTCATCAGAAAGACTGCTACATCAGGTGAATCAAGTCAATCTCCTGAAATCATTTAGGTTTAGTTTCTTAGTGGTAGGGTCAGAGTATAGTAAACTTTGGATGGAGGACTTTTCTTTCTTTGGGACTTCCTGGCAACAGACGAGCACCATTAGTTCCTATAGATAAGTATGGAAACCTCTTTCGAATAGGGAAAGCCAGATAGTTTTCTTATCATTTTATAAAAGTAATTTAGAAATGTCCTCAAAGAGTCAGACTCCTTCTCACACACCACATAACAAAACAGTTTTAGGAGTATAATTTTAGAGACCTAGATGGACTAACTTCTGAATAGTCCAACTCTACTGGGTCTTCGAGCAAACATTTAATGTCTTGACCAGATCCATAGTTTGTGCTTCTGTCCACTGACTAAATCTTTTTGTAGTCCCTCTAAATCTCACACGCTTGTGCAAACCTTGTGGCTAGGAATCTTTGTCCATAAAAAGTGTTAGGGTCCACAAATCAACCAAATTCTCTAAAATTGGTTCTGACTTTCCATAATAAAGCTTCAATCTGCTATGTCTTCAATTGCCTCTGTATATTCCTTCTACCTTCTTCCATGTGTTTCCTCTCCCACTATATATTATGGTTTCTGAGTCTTCCCTTTTCTTTTCCATCTGCGGCCCCATGACCTGTGATGCCCACAACTGCTACTTGATTTCGCAAGGAATTTTCATACATTTATATGGTGCTTCATCCATCGAAGTCACTGTTATTAAATTCCTACCAGGTTCATCCTATTTTAATGTGTTGTTTCCACTGTGCAAGTCCCAATCGCTTAATTGGTTTGTTTTCCCCGCCTACTACACCCGCCTACTGTGCATCACTTCCTTCAAAAACATTGTGCCCGCGTGTATGCGCATGCGCGGAAGTGAGTTTGCAGAAGTGTGTTTGCTGTCTCGCTGTTGGATCCGGACGAGCAGCTATCACCAAGCCTCATAGTGACCGCTTTTCTTTGAGCAACGAGCTACGAGTCATTGACTGGACTGGACTGGATTGGCCTAATTGGGTAGGCGAAGTGGGAAAATAACAATACGTTATCTGGAGCATTTTTGGCTATGATCCTTACCTGGTTTCTCCTTTTTCCACATAGTTTGTTTGCCCCTCCTACTGCACCTACCTACTGTGCATCACTTCCTTCAAAAACATTGTGCTGCGCGTATGCGCGCATGCGTTTGCTGAAGTGAGTTTGCAGACGTGTGTTTGCAGTCTAGCTGTCTAGCGTGATAGCAGAGGGCGTGGGGCGTTACCCTTTAGTGTGTAAACCAGGAATATTAAGAGACCTGCTTTTCATTTTTTTTTTTCTCCTCATTTGAGTAATAATAACTACTACAACCCAGTCTGCTTGTCCAGGTGGGTCTTCACACATGATCAAGTCAAACGGACTATATACTCTAAAAACCAGCATGCGATTCATAATAGAGATGTATATACTAGCTTTGAACCCCTCAGTAAGAAAGCAGTTTTGAATGCGATAATTAAAGAAAATAAATTGAACAAGATACAGCGTTCAATGTCACTAACAACAGACATCCGTACCTTTTACCCATCCGAGGATAAGCAAAAGGCCCCAAGCACTCTAGATACAAGTAAGAAAACTGAAACTTCTATCTTGTGCGCGAGAAAGGTTAATGCCATCACTGGAGAGCCAGACAAGGCAGCAGTCGCTACTTCATCTAATAATAAAACACACAATTCCTTGGTGAAGTTACTGATATAACCTTAGAGTCTGCATGCAACATTGGCGACTTATGCCCCTCTGGCTCGGTGGCCCCAGTGGTGTGCAATTCCTCTCCTAAAACGCCAGCCATTTGCACATTCGAAGCACAACATAAATTAAGAAAAGCTTATGAGACTCTGACTGTAGCAGGGGAAATCAACGAGGAGACAATTAACTTTATGAATAGTAGTCATACTGAAGGTGCTACCTCGCAAGAGGTCAAATACATTTGCTCCAATACAGGAGAATTGATCCAGCTTCATGAGGAGCGTGATGCAAGCTTACATGACTTAACCTTACCGACGAATCAAAATCCCGAATTACAAAAGGAAAAAAGGTTGGATTTGTCACATTCTCCTATTTTTTATTTGATAAAACTTTTTTATGAGAGTCCTAATAGATCAATATCCTTTGTAACCCCGACGCCTAGGCGTCCAAAGTTTAATGCCCCAGGGATAGCTCCGCCATATTTCATACAAGAGGACTTAGTTAATACAGTGCACCATTGGTTCTCATTCCCAGAAGCACCAGCGCTAAATAACACATTAAGCACCATGAACACAGCACTTTTATCAATAGCGAAGCTATATGAAAATTTGGATGAGAAAGTTAACAGGAAAATCGATATATTAACTACAATTATGACAGAGTTCATAAATAAAGGCACCCCATCTGATGGAAAAAAATCACCTATATAGATATATCTGAGGTGACAAAGAAGCCTCCTCAGGAATCAAAGGTTTCTTGCCAGAACAAGGCAAAAGTATCACTTTTGAATTAGATCAGGTTCGATTACCTTCAAATACATTTGAAGATAAAGATACACTACAGCGATTCAAACCTATGTTGCAAAATACACCTATCAGTTCAGATGAAAATGGTCCTAATAATCATAATGTTTTGCCGATGGCTGAGATTTATGATATAAATGGAGCTACAATTGTCTCCATTGCGGCATTAAGTAGCCTGAGATCGAGACCATTGAGACAGCTGCCAAAAAACCAAACAATTAATTCAATATATTCTCCGCTGCATCTAAAGAACAGACAGCAGAGGTGGTAACAAAGACACATATGCATGACAGGCCTGCACAACCGAGACTAACACAAAATAAACGGAAAAAAAATTATAAAACTGAGGAAGCTCGTAAGAATTGTCCCAGTGGCATCCAAAGTGAAACCACATGCAAGATTAGCGGAATTAGACGTGTTAAAGCCGCAATCAAATGCATATAAACCCCTTGATGATCTAGTAGCAATAGTAAAACATCCCAAAAAAACTGTCGCTACAGATTTAACTGCAAATCAAGTACTACCTGTTCATACATCTATGATTCCTCCTACAGCCTCTAAACAGGTGCTTCAGCCACCACAAGTTGAGGAAGTTGACAACCTAAAACCCATATTTGCCTCAATTCAAAAATTACGAAAACAACTTAGACAATCCATAGCACAATACAGATTGTCCAATCAAGATAGTATTCAGGTGAAGAGCAATGTACAGAGTTTATGCCCTATGGATGATGCGTCATCTTCACAGCCATTGTTGCCCAACATCAACATGCTGCTAAAGGGCCCTGGGGTTGACTCAAGAGAGTTAAGCTATGCTCCTGTCCGTGAAACTACTGAGATCTATGGTGTTCATATAAAGGGGGCTAGTGTCTCGTCGAATGTCTCTGATAGAATACAGGTTCCAGTATTTGACAAGAAATGGGCCCTATACAAAAACTATCACCGTTTGGTGATAAAATGAAGACACCATCCTCATGAGACATATGATTTGAATCGCACCAGTACCCTGAATATATGCTCAGAAGTCCCTGCGTTAAAAGATCTTACATCAGCAGATATTGGATTGAGTTCACAAATAATAAAAATCCTGACACAGCCAGATTGAATATACAATCAGGCGTCATAGCAAATACAATGTGGCAGGCACACACCTCTTTATACAATATGGGATTTATATTGACAAAGGAGGCTGCATCCAATAATGAGAGGCTGACAACGCCTCAAATCCCAAGAGTACGGATATACAGACAAGGAAGAGTTGATCAATGTAAAAACGACCAGCAGGAAGCAAGGGTTCAGTGGCAAGTACAGGACTTTGTTATGAAATCACAGTCAGTTGAACATGATATAATAAATCTACTCTCATGGAACACAAGAGGACATAATCATTTTATTAACACCGAAAGCGATATACTTTGAGAGTACGATATAATTGTGTTCCAGGAGACTTGGCTTCTCACCACCCCAATATGGGACTTAGATAACATATATACAGTTCCGGCATTTCGGGTAAAACAGGGGCGACCCATGGCTGGCTTACTTATGGCCTTTAAGAAAGACAAACCGTTCAAAACCTTTACATATAACACCCATTCTCCATTTTTCCAAGTCATGAAAGCACAACAAGGCACCCTAACCATTGCCATTGTAAGCATATACTGGGGCAGGAAGCACCTAACAATAGATAATTTCTTCCAACAATTGAATTATGGTCTTCATACCTTGTTATTGGGTCCAACTTTAATGCAGACTCTTGTTATGGGAGATTTAAATCTCCACTTATTATCAGTAGATTAAAAGGAGAAATCCCCAGAAGAGCAAAGATGGATAAACATTATGAATGAAAGGAATTTTGTCATGTTAAATAACTCTATGCAAGGAAATGCATCTCAAGGAGTAACATGGCAGATGAATAACCAGCAGGCCAGCCTGGATTATTTATATTCTGATATAACCTTCATGAATAGAGTGGTCTTGTGGTGCATAAAACTATCTTTAACAAGCGATCATCATCAACTATGCATGACTTGGTATGGATCTAGGCCAAACTCTGAGTTATTGATAAATCATAACCTGGTGTTAAATAATGCAGGCAACTGCATAGCCTGGAAAAAAAAGCTCTCTCAATATCCCCAAATCTTAACACATAAATATCGAAACACTGAGGATGGAACCCAAGAATGCTACATCCAAGCAATGCAGCTCTTTATACATCCAAGGAGACAGTTGCAACCATGCAATGGTCATCTTTATACATTATATTTAATGGTAAAAGAGAGAAAGGTGGCATTGCGCAAGGATATACGGAATTTAAAATATAATACGCCACTAGTCCAGACTAGTGCAGACCAAAAGTTGAAAGCCACTTATAGTAACTGGATAAGAGAAAGACGTGCGATACAATACCAAAATGATGGAGACTCAATGATGAAGCAAATTGTATTCAAATCATTAGGTGGCTTCTGGGCCCTTTTTAATGGCAAATTACGCCAAAATCAGATGATCATGCAAATAAATCCAAACTCTGCGTGCAAGTGGGAACTGTATTACACCAACATATACCAGTCCCCATATCCTGGCATACAAATGAATTTCGATATTATTGACCAAAACTATAAATTTGAATTTGATGTGGCAGACATAAAACATTGTATTACTAAGTTGAGTAGATCACGAGCCTCAGGACCAGATAGTCTACACACATTACATTGAAAGATAACCCTGAAATTTGTTCCCAGATTCTACATAAGATTTATACTCACATCATGGTAACTGGTAAAATTCCTTTATCGTGTAAAAAATTGGTTATTTTGCCAATATTCAAGAGGGGCGATCGTTCTGACCCTAGGTTTTATAGGCCGATAGCCCTTCTTGACTGCCTGGCAAAATATGTGCACGTCTTCTCCTGGCTGAATTTAATAAATGGTTGAATGAAAAATCCCTGAGAGACCCATTTGAAACAGGGCTCATCCCTGGATTAGGTACAGCAATACATTTAATCACGTTACATTCCATCATAAATCAAGAAAATCAGCATAAACAAGCCATATATGTGGCTTTCATTGATTTTAGTTCTGCATTTGATCTTGTGCCAAGGGAGATGCTCTACAAAAAACTGTTAGACAATAAATGCCCACGGCACATTATGAAAAGGATCATAAATTTACATACAGACACAACGATACAGGTAAGACTGAGAAATAATGGCCTTTTGTCGGCCCCAATACAGACAGAGAGAGGCTTGGAACTAGGTTGCTTATTGGCTTTGGCATTGGTTAACTTGTACATATCGGATTTGGGGTTTTGGTTCAAAGACCTAGTAGGGGATGCTCCCAAAATACAAGAGGTTCCAATTAAATGGCTGCTCTATGCCGATGATATGATTCTCATATCTAAAACACCAAGTGGTTTAAAGAACTTGCTGGATGCATTAGATAAATACGCTTCCAGGAATTGCATCATGATTAATTTAGCAAAAACACAAGTGATGCAATTATGTGTCAAAGAAAAATATGACCTATGAATGGCAGTTACAAAACACAGAGCTTCCTTCTGTTAAATCTTATATATACTTAGGCATCTGTGTTAATAACCACCCGTGAGATCTACCATCGGAGCATCACATCAAAACTAAACAATTTACGGCATTATCGCAGATGACGATCATAAGAACCAAAGATTGTAAATTCTATATAAACTCCATTAATAGTATACTACAGGCAAAAACTTGTACCCACTGTCTTATATGGAGCCGAAACGAGAAAATGTGAAGCATATGCCTATTGTGATAGCATCAAGAGTTTGTACTGGATAAATGCCCTTATGCTGCCCATGTCAGAATCATTGTGTATTATTAGGCATGAATTAGGCCTCACGTCTCTTTATGCCATCTACAAATGGAGAATCTGTATGTTATATAGAAAATGCATCATGGTGGAAAGCAACAATGGTCTTCTAAAAACAATATCAAACCATCTGTAAAATCAGATAAATCTGTTTGCAATTGGCTGGCGTAATACTGCGCAATAAATTCAGCGCGCAGGCATAAAGGTGGCATTATTAATAGAAAATCCGATCAAAACCAAGAGCTTACTCTGGAAATACAACTGGATACGTACACGGGATAACTGTATGGAACGAAAAAAGTTAATTGAAACCCTTTTACTTTAAAATTACGGTCTCCGAACACCAGCCATCGCACAGATTTTTTGCATTATAGATTAAATATATGGCCAACAAAGGAAATTCTATGTAAATAAAAATAATACCATCAGAGGAAGTCAACTGTCGATTCTGTAATGAGATGCCAGAAACGATGAAACATTTAATGTCGGAATGTAAAGAGCTATTGCAATTGAGAACAAACCATCCAAAGCATTATTTTGATGATTATGTGTGTTTGACAACAGACCTATTGTGGTTAGAAATGTTTCATACACATAGGACATCCTTGAGATGTGCAATTGTTAATTATCTCAACTCCCTAACATTGAAAAGATAATTGGGATTTAGTAGATATAAGCGCATTGTGTAAAGGCAGATCTTCGCTCATAAAAGGGAAAAAATGAGAAAATAGTGGTATGACGATAATGGTGCTATGTCAAACACGGGCTTATATATGTGGCGTCTGGCATCTCATATTAGGTTACTAATGGATGATTTGTTTTTAAATATTGTTAAATTGTGTTAGATGTATTTTATGGCATAAGGGGAATGGAAGTATGTAATTTTGTTTTCACTTTTTTTTTTACTTGTGTAATGCTGAAAGGTTGGACTTAATATTTTTCAACCATACCAGCAATAAATGATTAAAAAAAAGATTTGCTACAACAAAGAGCTGCCATGGAGAAAGATGTGCATTTTTCAGCATTTGATGGAAATCAACATGTAAATATGAAGCTCCATTGGCAGAAGTAATTTAAAAGCATACATAATAAAGGCTGTGACTCTGCTAACATGCGAACAATAATGATATAAGCAGCATGAGGGAAAATTAACAAACATATTTTGTATTATTTAATGGAAAATGTGAAAACAGGCCTAAATGCATGCATTTGAAAAAGCACTATTTTTGTTCATAAGAAGCTGACTGAAAGATGTGCCCACGCAGCAAAACCTGCCCCATCATATGCAAAGGTCAACCACTTGTTCTGCTCTAAATTTGGTCAACTCTTTGAAGTCCAAAAGAGCTAGGAAGGCAGTAGAGCTTAGGCCTGTGGCAGAGCTTTATTGGGATGGAATGATGACCACTGAGTGAACACAGATGCAGCCCATGGAGTTTGAACTTTCTCAGACATCTATAATACTCAAAATTAAATTCAATGTATGGTGGGTTTCTGGGAGGACTGACTGTTGACGTGCGCATGAGAATCTCACATGTGTCATGGGGCAGAGTTATACCCCTCTGCTGAAGGAGATAAGAAACCATGTGCTCAGGTGTTAGCCTTGAAAGGATGTTAAGAGATTTCATTGCAGACTAAGTCAACAAAGGCCAGAGCTCCATGCCACACACACGCTTTGGGAACAAAAAGGGTTTATTAATTTAGAGAAAAAGTATGCATGTAATTAGGAGGGTCTCGTAGGATTGTATGGTGAATCATATTTTGCTCATAAACTAGCGAACCGTAATAGATGCAGAGATGGTTCAGACTATTCCAGAAAGTACAGAAAAAAGTCCTATTGGTTGACAGGAATCCCCTTGGTAACCAGAGTTCCTAGCTAAAATGTGATTGTACTTTCCCAGAAATAGTTACAGATTGAGAGTCAGGAAAATGGTAGCTTACTGAATCAGATGCCTGTCTGTAAAAGGTCAAGAGTTTGATTGAAGTCTGTTCTGGCAAAATTGCAAAAATCTGCCATTTGCACATGCAACTATGTGCTGACGCCAGACACAGGTCACTGCGACCCGCTTGATCTGACCAATTTAGAAATATATGGATTGTGACCCTTATTTGTAAATTAGAAAAAAGGGTCTTTTTGAAGATTTGGAAACTAATATCTGAGTTGTTCAGAAATGCAATTTCAGATGGGTGGAACAAAAACTCCCAGATATGGGGGCCTGGAGACCTGGGAACCTATCAAATTGAAGGTGCTAGGCTTTGTGATGGGGGAAAATAAGAGATGCCCAATAAGGAGTATCAACCAATAAGCCAGCACCTCATAATTTAGAAATGTTTGGGGTGTGGTTAGGAGATTTTCAAATCAGACACACAAGGGGAAAAGCAGGGCGACTGGCTGACTGGTGCCGAGAAGAAGCAAAGAAGGTGAAACTGAAATCTGGAGAAAACCAGGAGAAAAGCTGGAGCCATCCAGAACAAGATGTAGACAGAAGGATTGTGGCTGGGGGCCATACACAACCAGAGGAGAAGGGCTTTTGGAGTACCATCCATAACCAGGTCCCATTGCTTCCCATGAGATGACCCAGGATGCCTGCTGACATCTCCTGTGCACAAAACTAGAGAGATTCAAAGTGAATTAAGGTCTTGCATTATATAGACATGTATGTGGTGGTCATCCAATGTAGATCTCTAGTGTTTCTTATTAATTAGTAATGTACAGTGTGGAGTTGTTAAAGTAATTGTGGATCACCTATTATCCTTTTACCAATCCCAAACATACCATAAAGGGGAGGGGTGCATTTAAAAACAGAATTCTGAGTTGTTCAACATTCCCTGACTCCTGCATTCAAGCAAAGAGGATCCAAATGGTAAACTGAAACTCTGGGTCTGTGCTGTGTAATATAGTGTCTCCAGGGTTAAATAAAGGTAAAATACCTGATTTAAAAGCACACTCTCTCTACAGAGAATGAATAAGGAATGCAAAATTGAAGTTGGAAGTGTTGACCTCATAATGGCAAAGGAAAGGGTTTCATCATCTGTTGAGAAGAGTGTTATTAAACGTTTGTTGTGCTAGAACATTGCTAGAAATAAGACGTGTGCAGGGAGTTTGGAAATTACAAGCATTTGTTTATTATTTTGCCTGACAGAAAAGTGCTACATGTATATAAGTTAGGAGATCTACAAATGACATGGTAAAATAAAATCATCATGTCATGTTCTAGGGTGCTGTATTGATTATCCATATATTGTGGGTATGTGTGTGAGTGACACAAACATCTGAAGTATTCAGAAGACCTGGATTTCTCTTTATAAGTGATCAGGGGGGACTAGAGATCTGAATGAAAATTGTGCATGTTGTGTGTTACAGATTCTGTCATGTTCTATTACCAAAGAGACGAACTGTGATTTCAAATGGTGTTTTCAACTTTTGTGTAATGTGAAGTTTTGACAAGAAGGAATGGTTTTGTGCCAAGGAGTAAGGTTGTGGGCCTCTTCATAATTATTGTGCATATAAGGATGCGGTGTAATGATTGAAGGAAAATAAATTGTATGTTTTCTGCACACAGGCCTGGTGCTTGGCTTGCCTATTGCAAAACGAGTGCAGGAGCACTGGGGTGTTATATGAATGAAAGGCAGAGTTAGTTAAGAATCATATTCATTGCTCAAATGGTTTGGCATTCTTGATTGAGGGGATGTGCCCTGCATTAATTGTTTCCCCCTAAATATATCCTACAACACTGTATCAGACTTTTCGAATTTTGAACAGAATGACACCAAGAAGGAGAACTGTAATTTTTGATTAGAAGGAGAGCAAATCAATTGCGTTGATTCATTTTCCTATCTAGGTGATACTCTTCCTAACAACTTTCATGGAAACTCTCAATCAGTAAAAAAGGTCATGTGGCAGTATATCTCTAGGACAAATGTACCCCCCTACATCCCCGGACGGCCACTTTGTTCAGGTAATGCAAACATAGTGGCAATCCCGAAGGTTCACCTGGCCCATGTGGGTGGATTAGCATTCTCATATGCAGTCAGCAAACTGTGCAATGGGCTACCACCTTCCCTCAGAGCTACTGTAAATCTGCTACAGTTTAGGCACGCGCTGGCAACGTTCCTGTTTTAGGGCCTTTATTGAGAGGGGTATCCTTGCTTTTCCTCGCACAAAGATGCCTTCAGACGAAAGTGTGTGCTATAAATACATGTAACGTAACATAACATAACATAGAAAGAACATTGTTCATAGCCCCTTGCCTCCAATTACAGAAAGTAATTTCTAAATCTAGATCTAAAATCATTTGGTCTGGAGGACAGGTTGGACATGGATTATCACTGTGCAGGACCTACCAGTGCCCCACTAAGACATTTGGAAATGAAACAGCAAGAGTTAGAAAGCAAACTGGCATATTTTATATCTAAAGCTATGTCTGAAATCCATACCTTAAATCGTTGTCAAGAGCACATGAGAGGAGGCTTTTTGCACCAGCTGGAGCAAACAAATTGGCCTTGTGCAGCAAGCAAAAACAAGTAACTGTTCAAATAGCCAGCCTGCAACATTTGCAAAGAAGACAATTCTAATGGGGCAGGTGACAAGTGCTTGGGACGCACACATACAGATCCTCTCTTAAGAAGGAAAGTTTAACTTGAAAGAAATACGGCAGTGATGATCCTCCTTCTGGGCAATAGTGACTGAGTATCAGCAGAAGGGCTGCTGGTTTTCTTGCAGGAGCTTGGAAAATAGTTGGAACATATGAAATATGACTTATGATCACAATACTTTCCCTTTTCTTCTTGACTCTTTTCAGTCTTGTTTTCCTTTGTTTTCTGCTGTGAGCTTTTCTTTTGAATGTTATACTATGTTTGTTTTCATGATGCAAAAACTGTTAATTCATCAGAGTAAATAATATAATATCTAACATTATCTGGATTGGCAAATAACTCACTTTCCTATACAATAAAAAAACGTGCTATCTCTGTACACAATCTCTGCATCCTTATTTATTGCCTCTGTTCATGCCTACTGATGTTATGCCTCAATGTCCACACCTATGATGCACGTTTCTCATACTGTCATACTAGACGTGAATGTAGTTGTGCATGTAAGGGTGGAGCTCATATTAGAAATCCATTGGGATGTATCTCCTTTAACAAGCATTCATTGAAATTGCTCTCTCTCTCTCTCTCTCTCTCTCTCTCTCTCTCTCTCTCTCTCTCTCTTCCCACAAAGACACACACACACACACACACCCACACACTCGGACACACACACACACACCCACAGCCTCTGACACATGGCAAACCAGAGTACCACAACAACAGGGAGACTCCAATTGACTACAAGTGACTAGAATTGACCACCCATCCATGCAAGCTCATCATTGGTTATTGTAAAGTTAAATGGCGACTGATGCTGAATGTTACGATAATTTAAAAGTTGTTGTTATGTTTGCACCCTTAGATTATAGTTCAGCTATAGACTGACTTTTGTATTGTTCCCTTTTTTATGCCCTATCAATGTGAATTGTAGACACGCTTTACTACTAGGGGTAACACATATATGAAACTGGAGGAGGTTACGGCACTGCCACGCTCAAGGCGGCACTGTTACAATATTATCTACTTTGGATAAGGGCGGGCAGATTTACCCTGCGGCTCACACTTCGTGGCCACATACCGCTGGCACTCAAGCCACTGAGCTGGATACCCTTCAGCTGATGTACCGAACCGAAGACACTCGGCCTGGGCCCAAAATTAGCTCAACATACATCTTCTAGTTCCAGAGGCACATACCGTCAAGAACTGTAGGAATGGTCACATGGAACAGACTTCAGCACAGAAGAAAAAAACATATCAGTACAAGGCCCTAAACTGTGGAACAACCCAAGCCCCACCCCAAGGAATGCAAGGAACTACAAACGAATGTGAACTACAGCCTTCCTCGTCACCCAGACTCCTAACATTCAGGACCGGGCTATAGACAGATGGGATCACTGTGATCACTGCAAGAAAAGAAAATGTGAATTCCAAAATAACACATTTATTTTACCCCTTTTTACCTCCTTTATATGTTGGGGGAGACCCCCAAACTCCCTCCAATACCCCTCTACCTTTTTAATTAACTTAACCCACCCCCCTCACCTAAATGTAGGGTACAATGGGATATTTGAAATTCGGTAAAATGGCTAAAAAATGGCTGCCACTACTTTGCCCGAGGTACTCAGCACCCAGAGAACCTTGGAACTGGCCTCTGTGGTCGAGCAACATGATTGGCTGCTTCCCGATATTATGGGGAGGGTATCCTTGGCCCGGGAGGCACAGACGGGCCATTTCCAAGGGCTGCTTCTAAGGGCATCATTGTCTTTTTTGGCCTGTCCTTGTCAGGCCTAGTTACAAAGAGGCATCACCTACTCCAAACTACTTTCAGATCCCCAAGTTGAAGTCTCTTGCAACAGACGATGTGAGTCTCAAAACCAGCTATTGCTATGCGGAAAGCACGCATCCTTAACATGCACCCATAAGCTGCCTCTTCAAAGCTCGCTGCATCCCTTTGCCTTCCCCCACACCCTTTCTCCTGCCAATCAACATGTCGTTATCAGATCCGCCTCCCAAAACTGAGATCGAACTTCGCTGCACATCTTCTGTCACTACAATCACAAAGATGTTGCCAATCACTCCTAGCTGTGCTGCCTCACAATGTAACCCGCACACCCTGGTGGCCTTACAAAGTCACATGGGGCAACATAAGGCTCAAACACTATCAACCCAACAAGCAATCTTCCTCAGGGGGACTTTCCTCTTGATACAGCACTCTCACCCCTATGATCCGAGCAAGGAACTGCAAACTGTGCATGAGAACGCACCAGTATCTCACAGCCGGTGCCTCCTCTGCAAATCCCAAACCTTCAAGCCTCTGCTCAGCTACCCAGAACCACCCCAGCACGGATTCACTGACTATCTATGCTGCAAGCTCAGAACATATGCCCCATCAATCCAAACACACCAACATCAAACTGATTAAACCTGACCTTCTGACATGTAACAATTTCAGTGCTGCCCACCATAAGGTGAGGGCCCATCATCCAATGTCCTTGGCACCCTCTTATGCTCCAGCCACCACCAAGGTAACCAAAGCTGCACCCTCTCGCTTTGTATCTGCTCCATTGTCCGCCAATATTGGCAACACTACTATACCTATTGTTGCTAGTCTGGTTCTCGCCTGTACCAGATTCGTTTCTAATGCCACCAAAGGTGCACCTTCATGCAAAGTATCTGTTCCATTGTCGGACAATATTTGCAATACTGCTGTACCGATTTATGCTAGCTTTATGCCCACAGACCATGCTGTCACCTCCTATGCCTCGATTATGGAACACATACACGAGGGAACAGGAACTATGTCTATCACCAATCCCGACACCTGGAATGCTCCTTTGCCCATCACTCTCAACACTACCACCACCCCAGGCCAGTGATGGCATCACTATGGTCAACACGCCAAACAGTGCCCCAACTGACTCTAGCTCAGTCTCATCCACTAACCTGCCTCTTAAAGCCACAGACAACCTCACCTTCCAACCTGCCATCACCATCCTTAGCATTGCCTCCTTTCTCTTTCGACTGGGCGACCCATAACATAATAACAGGCTTGCGCTCACCACTTGACCCATCTTCTCTCTTGCCTTAATCAATGCCTTCTCACTCCCGGCCCATGCTCTTGATATCAATTACCCCCTAACAACAGGGAATCTCTAATCCCTAGACATCACGGAATCCTGTCTGCTCAACACCTTTGGCCCAGCCCTCACCATCCCTGCAGTTTTCACCATCTTAAGGAGTGACAGACTGAACTCCAGATGAAGGGGAGTCATCCTCAAAGAGATAGACCACCTGAAATTAGACAATCCCACATTTCAGTCAATACAAACTGCAACATGTCTCACTAAAACGGACCATCTCCCCTACCAACACAATCACAGCCATGTTGTCTACCATTTGCCGGACACTACACTGACATTCAAAGAAGACCTACTGCATGTTCTAGACAAGCTAAAACCTTACTGCCAAGTGATGCTTCTAGGTGACCTAAATCTAGGCTGTGACAACCACTCTGACCTACAAGCCACCCCACTAGAGTACTCACTAACTGCCCTAGGCATCACCCAGTGCATCTGCGAACCCACACACACTAATGTGCAATCCCTGGACTGGCTAGCAGACCTCAACTGCCAAATTTCAGTCAAGTACATCACTTCCTGCCCTTGTTTGAACCACTACACCATTGCCTTCACTATCCCCAGTAGCCGTCTGCCCAAACTCCCTACCAAGCCGCTATCACAATCCCTGCTCGTAGCACTAGGAAGCTAACCAAGGTCAGCCTCTTACAATTCCTCAATGTCCTCAAACCTGAGCACCTAGACGCGCATGATCCAAAAATCTTGGCAGATCTCTTCTCCAAAACACTTTCCAATGCAATCGATACCATCACCCCACTAGTTCCGAAAAAAGCCAAACCGTCTACCCACATCAATTCCTGGTACACCCAGGACCTTCTGGACCTGAGAACTAAAAAAAGACTTGCAGAAACATGCTGGGAAAAAAAACCTCAGCGGCCCTAAAACAGAGTTTTACAGAACTATCCAGACAATATAAACAAGCTATCATCCTAGCCAAACCCACCACATTTAACTCCAGAATAACCAATGCCAAATCGGATTCCAAATAATTATTCTCCACCCTCAGAGAACTGGAAGCCCCAGCGCCCCACCCCACTTCCTCCCTCTCCAAAGACCCAGCTTGGTGCACCAGTGTACAGACTGCCACGGTACTAAAAATGGACATGCTCTAGAAAGAAATACTGGCTAAACAAACCTCCCTAAAGCACTCCTGTCAGGACGCTAAAACCACCCCTTTGCTGACCACCAATAATCGGTATCAGGTAATATTATCCCCATATATATGGTCACCGTAAATAATATTGCCGGGAAAAGGTTGCAGCGATATTATATGGGTGACCATGTATATGGGGACAAGGGCACAAAAAAAAAATACATTAGAAAAAAAAAAAGAAAAAAAAAAGTTTGGGGGTCGCAGGGGTGTCCCCCGCATGTTCCATGTAATAATGTCGCCACAAAAAATTGCCATTTTTCGGCAATATTTTTGCATGGCGAGATTTTTGTGGCGACATTATTACATCGAACCCAATAATCCAGATATCCAACTGTTCGCTTTCAGCCATATCACCATACTCCAAACTCTATGTTATGTTAGGTTATGTTAAATAAATTTCTAAAGCACATGTTCACCCAGAGGTATCTTGGCGCTGAGACAGACAGAAAATGCAGCAGCAAAGAAATCTAGAACAGCTGAGTCTTTAGCACACGGCGGAAAGCAGATGGTTGTCATAAACCCTACATATTCTAAAAAGCCTGAAGCCTTCAAGATGTGGAGTGGACATATGCTCTGCTCCCCTCGTCAAGGAGTGTGCCCCATTTATCAGAGCCTTCATTAATGCCTCCTTGTCAACTGGCCGAATACCGGCTAGCCTCATAGAAGCTTGGGTGCTCCCCCTCTTAAAAAAGCCTCTCTAGATCCGGCCATCCCTAATAATTACGGACCCATCACCACAGTCCCCTTCCTCCTTAGAATTCTTGACAGAGCTGCCTATGTCCAAATTCAATGCCACACAGAAACAAACCACAACCCAGGCCACGGCATACAGTCAGCACTCCTGAACCTGAAAATCAGATTGATGAGATTAGGGACGAGGGAAAAACTGCCCTTTTGCTCCTCCTAGACCTTTCCACGACCTTCAACCTAGTCAACTATAACACACTATGTCACCACCTCTCCAGTGCAGCCTCCTTTTCCCCGGGTATCCTGGGTACAGTAATGAGAGTCTTTTCAGAAAACGGATGCGCAGCTTCCGCCCCCATTTGCTCTGGACTTCCTCAAGGGTGGTGTATCTCTCCAACACTTTACAACATATTCACTAAGCCACTTTTCGATCTCTTAGACTCCCTCGGTGTAGCCTATAGTAACTATGCAGAGGATACACAAATTCTCCTACCCCTCTCTGTCAACTACACCAACAACGCAGCCGCTCAGAGCTCAACCTATGCTACCATACAAGCCTGAAAGGCGATGCATGGCCTCTGATGAAACAACTGAACATCGCCTAGGAGGTCCCTTCCCAAAGCTAATGAAACGTGAGCCTGAGTATGCAGCCTTTAACATTGATGGTCTCACCAGCGGTCAAAACTCTAGGAGTTTATCTTGACTCTACACTATCTCTGACCCGCCAAGTGAATGCAATCTCCTCCTCAGCTGCATACTCTACCAAATTTCTTAATACTGCCAGACCCTTCCTCTCCATAGACAGCTGCCTCACTATAGCCTGTGCGGCGATGGGAGCCAGGCTAGAATACTGCAATATCCTTTTCACAGGGACCTCTGCCCACAACATTAAAAAACTCCAGACTATTCAAAATAATGCACTACGAGCAGCTTTCAACATTCCCAGAGAGGAACATATTTCAACCACTAGACGAGCACTTTACTCGCTCCCCATCCGCAAAAGAATTATCTTTAAGGCTGCACCTCCTCAGAGGTATTCTTCCCTTCCTCTCCTTCCCCCAGAAGCTCACTGTCTCCCGAGCCCTGGTTCTCTCGAAGCTGGACTACTGTAACAGACTCTATTTTAATCTGCCTGCCTCCACTCTCCACCCTCTGCAACTCATCCAGAACAGGACTGCGAGACTTGTCTTTGGCCTCAAGCCCAGGGACCGTATCTCTCCAGGACTGAAATCACTACACTGGCTCTCAGTGGCTGCGAGGATTAAGTTCAAAACCCTCTGCATTGTCCACAAGGCCTTCTGGGGCCTGAGGCCTAAATACCTTCAACTCTCTCTTCCTAAATATCTTCCTTCCCGAGCCCTTCGCTCATCCGTCTCCAACTCCCTCAGGGTCAGCCGCTTCTTGAAGCAACGAGCTGGGGGTAGATCTCTCTCCGCGGCAGGGGCCTCCCTCTGGAACAGCCTTCCTGCCTCCCTGAAACTTGAGGAGAACCATTTCCGGTTCCGGAAGCACCTCAAAACCTTCCTCTTTGCTTCTGCGTTCTCTCTCCCTCTCCCCTGCTAAATTCTTCACTGAAACTGCACTGAATCTGCAACTGGGCCACTCTCTCCGACCTCGGTCCTTGGCCCAGCCACTCTCCACTTGCACTGCCTCCCTGGCAACCCCTGCACTGCGGGACTGTCTCTGTATCCCTACAGCCCCCCCCCCAGCACTTGTCTGCACTTACCTTGCACTTGCCACCAGCTGGCCCTATTATTATTTTTATTCTACTTACCCTGTACTGCACTTCCCCCCTCCCCCTTGCACTTTTCCCTCCCCCCTACCCCTGCACTTGCGCGATCTAAATGACACCTGGCCTAGTAGGATCGTTGTCTGTCTTCCCCTTGTGTCCCCCTCCCTGCCTCGTCGCGCCTTGAAACACTTGTGCATAGGCGCGTTACAAATGCCATATCATATCATATCAAGACACTGACTATCACCCACAGGTGTATGTCCAACTCCACCCCGCCCTACCTGGCTCAAAAAGTTGCTAGCACTCACTCTTCCAGACCCATGCGAACACCTTACACACATAGACTTAGACAAACCACCTTTAAAAGAACCAAAGCGGGAGGGAAAAGCTTCCCAGTCATGGCAGTCAAGCAATGGAATGGCCTCCCACTTGAGCTAAGAGCAGTGGAATCTTATCAGGCCTTCTGCAAAGCCCTCCCACTCTGCATGTAAACTAATCTGTACCTGTCCACTGCCTCTGGGCCCCATTTAACTGTTTTTTCTCAACAGCGCCCAGATGCCTCTGGGTTTCTGAGCGCTATACAATTGAAGGAAATAATACATTTAAAAAATGTAGCATCTCATATAACATGCACTTGGATTTTTTGTTTTTTTCTGCAAATGATTGGGAGTGGTTATTGGTACACTATGTCCTAGGCCAAACTCAACACCACTGTATTCTTGGTGTCACATCCTATTCTTCCTCCCATCCTCGCCCCCTCTGGCACCCCCTCTTCAGACTCACTCCTCCACAAACACCTCCAACGACTTCTGTCGCTGCACCTCCCTCTGGCCCCGGGAAGTCGGTTTTGTTCTCGTTTAAAAATCACCAATGCAATGCAATGAAATAAATAAATAATTGCTCCTTGCCATTGCTTGATGTCAGGCTCTCTCTCCTCGGTAGAGGCTACTGTTTCCCTTCACTTGTTCTTGTTGGTAAACAAGCGATAAATCACAGGTAATGGAGCTATTCTAAACTTGACTGCACGTTCTGCATATTTTATGAGCTGAGGAAATAAATTCCATCCGCGGTGTCCGCTCCGATGTTACTGTTCCTCTCTCTTCATTACAGGTGGTTCTGCTGCTCTGTCCTTGCCTGGCCGTCTTCCACTGTCAGGCCACTTCATCACTGCTCTCCATTTCCCACTCTGCCCATCAAGTCACAGGGGCTCACTTCCCCTTTAGCGCCGTAGTCTGTCAGCGTTATAGGACTATGACCTTGGCACATCCAAACTCTTTGGGATACGTCACTCTCTGTGAGCTATATGGGCAGGTGCCAGCATTTACGGTGGCCCTCAAAAGTGTCATTTCATGCCTCCAGCATCACAATGGGGCCAGATTTGCTAGTGTTAATCCAAAATGGTTCCCTCGGCTGTGCCCTACTGGTAGCACCCTAGACAAAAAGTATAATTGGCTTGTAGAAGCATGGGTTCTAAGTGAGCCCAAAGGTTGTAGTATGTTATTTCGTAGTCATTGTAGTGGGTACGACGTTCATTTACTGACAGTCATTTTTACAATGAGTTTTTTTGCAGATTTTTTCTTTCTCTAAAAAACGAATCGAAAAACATAGGGGTATATTGGGAATTGTATATATATGGTGTATTAGGGAATAGTGTTACATTTAAATGGAGGGGGTGTTGGGGAGGGACACATAGAAAAAAATAGTGCAATAAGATTTTTCGAGAAAAGAAAAAAACGGTAAAAACCCATCATAACAAATGGCCATCGATAAATGAACTTAGAATCCTTGTAGTGTATGTACCCCACGGGCTAATACACACATATTTAAACATTATAACACTTCAGTTTTTATTTCACCTTGATAAACAGACCACCTGCTATTATGAATGTAACATTTAACTAAGTGACACAATGTACACTTTTGTGCCTGTCTTTTTTTTGTGAAATAAAAAGGCTTGACAGATTTATTTTGTTTTAGAAGATGCATGCCTTTAGTGGTTTTTCACTTCCTATAGGTTTGCAAACACTTCTCTCAGTACAGCTGTGGAGACCATCTGCGTGCCGGCTGCCATTTACTCAAACAGTTCTTAAGAACTTTTTTTTTAATGATTTGCACATTGTGCAGAAAGCCGATTTATGAGCGGCGAAGGTGGTTGTTCCTCCCCAACACACATCTGGTCCTCCAACAATAACGATTAGCTTTAAACAAGTGATGTGACTTTATAATCTGGCTATCATGCATTTATTTGACTGTAGGTCATCAGGGGAAAAGTGCTTGAAATAATGCGCGGCCCACTTGCAGCCATGCAGCGTTGACAGACTCATTGATTAGTACATGTCGTAATATTTTTTGCAGCATGGTTTAAAAGCACATACGGCGCATCAGTTAAAACTGCTACCCTCACTATGCACTAATACATCGAAGGAGCACACAATCAAAGCTTTAAGTAGGATGCAGAATCGAAGGGGCTTTGGTTAGGGTGTGTGGACTAGAAACGGCTGTGTGGGGTATCGTGGGAGGGCCTATCCTACCACCACACCCACCCATACTTAGGCCATGCCCCCTAACTCAAGCCTCCCCCCTCCCCCGCCTATGTTTGGCAGTCTGGTAATTGCTTGGCTTCCAGGCTGTGTTAGCCAAGCAGGAGAGCTGGGATGCACTCTTATCATTCCTATACTCGGTCCACGCCTCCTGTTTGTTCGTGAATCACAGGCTCTGAACCCTGCTAGCAGGCTGCTGTGTGGGGGTCAGAGCCTGTGATTAAGAAACAAAAGGAGAGGCTGGGTCACCGAAATAAATTGTAGCAGTGTGCACCACCCCCAGAAGGCAGCCCTTTCACTAAAGGATCCGTATGGTTAAAGGGTGGTTAAAGGGCTGCCTGCGGGGTTCAGGGATTTTGATTAAAAAAAATCAACAAGTGCCTCGTAAAGTATCTACATGCATAGTACCCAAATTTGAATTGCAAGTAAAGCTGTTCCCTATACCATCTCTGCTGATGGAACTTTTATATAGCACCTACTTGCAACTCTTTTTTGGGTTCTATAGCTTTATTCATAGACTAGTGTAGAAGCATGTGTACACTGGCCAAAGTGCAGTTTTACATTAACACAGTAGGACCATTATATATCCTAAGGCAACAGCTCCCTCCAGCGGTGACAACAGGTGAAGCTACTGCATCGGACAAACATACAGGACAGACATACACCTGGTCTTTTATTATATTGTTAGATTAGAAAAGTCAATATATTTCCAGGGAATTAACACCGCCTATAAAGAAAGAGGAAAACCAATATATACATGATCACAACATCCTCAAGGTCATGGACATCATTTCAAGGCGAAAAGTAAAGCTAAAAGAGGAGTGTTGGGTTTAGCTAACAGGGGTTGTAGGGTCATAGGTAACAAAGGGGGCAGAAGAGTCGAAAGAGATGAAAGTCATTAGCAGAGGCACGCCTCAGTACACTGGATTTACTATTCGGCAGATCATAGTGCCTAGAACTCCATGACTTTTGATTAGATTCAAGTGTGCCTTTCGTCTATATGGCCTTTCATCACCAATTATTTTCTCCACACCGGCAAGCCAGTCCAGGTCTCTAACTCTGGCATATGCTTCTGCTTCCACACCCTCGAGACCAGTCCTTTGAAAACGTCACTGCACTTGATATTCCTAACAGGGTTCCACTCCACATGTTGCCAAGCTTGTCCTTTGGTCCCAGTATTTACTTATGTATTGGGTATGTGTATGGCACCTATACAACAAGTAATGTTTCAAGGCGCCAGAAGACAACAAAAAGGGGGGCGGCGGCGGGGGCACAAGGGAGAAAAATACAATAGCAGTCCTACTAGGCCTTTTGACATTCAGATTGTGCAAGTGTAGAACAAGAAGTCTGAGCGAAGGGGGAGGGGGAAGTGCAGGTCAGCTCAAAATCAGTGCTAATTAGTGAAGGGTAAGGTGAAGGGGTGAAGTGCAGGTGTAACGGGGAAGTCCAAGGACAAGTGCGGTGGAAAGCAGGTAAGAGCAGGGAAGGGGGAGGGTGGGTGCCAGTAAATGGCGGAGGGGCGTGGGACCATGTAGTAATATTCAATGTTAACAACTGACTGCAGTCAAGTGCAAAAGTAACAGAATTTCACAGTGGCACAATTCAAAGTTAAGGAAGTTCTACAGTGGTACATGTCAAGTTAAGGACTCACAGCAGAAAAGTTCAGAGTGGTCGAATCTCGCAATGGCAAAATTCAAAGTTAAAATTCACAGCAGCTAAGTTAAAAATGGCACAATATCACAGTGGCAACATATGCATTGACAGAATCACGCAGTGAGAAATCTCAAGTCACTCAGAGGCAGAAAGTCAAAGCTGAATTAAGGAATTTCCACTGTGGCAGGATTAACAATTAAAACTCACAGCATGGAAGATATAAGGATACAAACTCGCATCATCTAAATTCAAAGGGAAAGAATCTCACAGTGGCATATTTCAGAGCTAAGAGAATCTCACAGTGGTAACATTCAGTGTTAAGAGAGTCCCACACTAGGACAATTCAATGTTTCACAGCAGCAAAGTTCAGACTGACAGAATTTCACACTGGCAAAATTCACAAAGTTAAGGAACTCCAACAGTGGCAAAATGCAAAGTTAAAAACTCAGAGCAGCAAAGTGACATAATCTCACTGTGGGAACATTGAAACTGACAGTGTTAAAAATCAAAGTTAAAACCTCACAGCAGTGATGATCAAAGTGAGAGAATGTCTCAGGTGCACTGTAAACAACCTTAACCATTCCAACAAACGTATACCCAAAGGCACTGTTGAATGCTTTCTCTTGTCTGGTGTTAGAACTGCAGTCAGGGCTTTGCATCTTTAAAGAGAGATTGAAGTTCCAACAGGAGACTGATGTTGTTAACTCACTCTGATCACCTTATGAAGCACACCTAGAGCCTTATTACAAGTTTGGTGGTATCTCGGTGGTAAATCCAGCAAGATACTACCAAACTGAAAGAATTACCGCTGGATTGGTGGTAAACGGTGTTCGTCCCCATTGGGATTTCCGGGGAATTACTGCCAGCGGTAATTCTGCTAATGTTGTTAATATTCTGCGGTAAAACAGCAGATTTACCTCCAGATTTATGCTGGATGTGAATCCTCCACTTCACTGCCAAGCTTGTAGTATGGCAGTGCAGTAATTCAGTGGCAATGGAGTGGTAGTTCCATTACCACCAATTTTTACTACACACTGAACTCGTAAAGAGGATGTTAATCTTTATTGATTGGTTGTTGCATTGTAGTGTCCAACCTGTAGACAATTTATTTTGCATAGATCTCATTGTCAGAGTTCATCAACAAAAATGGACGAAGGCTTGAACAGTTGGCAGCTGGACTAGCCTCTATATGAATCACCATCACCTGTGCCTATCATAACCCTTTTTTAGTGTTCTGCTTGACTAGTTACAAAAACAGGTTAAGCATCAGTATATGAAACTACATTAAAATTCTAAAGTGAACTTGTCTACTGCCAGTTGCTTTCATTTCCTTCAGTGGAATCTTCAGTTTCTCTAATTCAGTTGGTGGTACCCTTTCTCTTCTCTCTGAATTCTCTGGCAATATTTGAAACAAAGGTCGTGCTAAAGCACCACAGTTTGTGCCAAAGCTGAGGAAAAAAAAAAAGAAATCCTTCTGATCTCAAATGTAGAATCAGCTAACTTTGACGGATTTTAAGAAACGCATTACAAATAGTATCATCAAAGTTCTTTGCTCAGGCTGGGTGCCTGCTGACTACAATAACCCTTCAGCCCTGATGAGGGCTAATGTAAAGTGAATGCACATCAAACATTTGGAACATGTGTATGAACTAAATCAGAGCCGTAGGCACTTCATTTAAGTGCCCTTTTAACTAACATCTTCACAATATCTCTCAGTAACTGTTAAGAGTTGCAAGTATAAGGAGTGGGAGTTCAGTCTGACTGTTGGCGTGGTGATGGGTGCTTAAGGCTGCCGTTCTGCAGATCCAGTGCAGATCCAGTGTGCTCTCATGGCTCATCAATCATACCAGATTAGCATTAATACTCACCTGCCGAATAATATAGAGGTATAGAGGGAAAGGGCCTTGAGGATGTGCAGGATATTCAGGTAGGCGAGATAGCATTCATTACACTATCGACTAAAAGACTAGACAGAATTATCCATATGAGAACCAGTCAGATGATTTTACCAGACTGAATGTAAACGTAGATGACATAGACAATTCTCTAATGATGGAAGCAGGAAGAGTAGGGAATACTGAGTCAAGGGTATTATCCCTGGAGGACAAACATAATGGTCAGACAAGGGAGAAACAGGAACTAAAAACATGGGTTCTGGGAAATCTAAAAACAATCTTATTATTGGCAGTGTCAGTACCACAAACATAATCTAAGAATCTCTGGCTTCCCAGAAAGATAAACAATGCCTTGGATTTACAGTAGAGGGACATGTTGGGAATGTTGGACCTATCCACAAATGCAATCCAAATGTAGAGAGTACGTAGGAATGCAGAGGTGAGACTGAATATCAAACCACGTCTGTTTATAATGTATGCAATGAGGTCTACAGTGATATGGCCTGAATATCAATGTAGCAAGACTTTAGACTCCAGTAAGGATGTTGTGGAATAGAGAATGCAATTACAGTGAGAACAAAGCCTGACAAGGGAGTAACACTTAATTTATTTCATCACCTACCCTTCAATACCTAAGGAGAATCTTGGTAAAAATGAGCATGTATTGAAAGACCCTGATCATGCAGTGGCTATCACAGAGAAGCTAAACTAATAGAGTCGGACTCTGCTTTGAGCCCCATTTGGGCATTTGTTTACTGTTGTTTGTGTGTGGAATTGCCATCTGGCAAGGGTGCACAATTCTGGCTTTTTTGCTTATTATTAACAAATAAAATGATTATTGTAATTCCATCTTCAGAAGTGGGGAACTGCCAAACAGATCCCACCCTTCCCATCAACTCAATTCCAAAAGCATAGTGCAATCATGCCCTGCCACATCAGTAGCCTAATCCACAGTGTCTGTTCTACTTGTGTCACCGAACAGGTTCACAGGTCATGAGGTGCACACTTGACAGCAGCAGAGACAGCCAGGTCCATGTGTTGGAGAGGAAGCATTTAAGATATGCCCCTCTGTACACTATAATATGATCATAAATGACCCATGCTGGTGGCAGGGTAAACTCTAAAGAAAAGCAATGCCTGCTTGTAGGCATAGTGCGCAGTACTACATATGATCAAGGCTGCAACATTCCAAGTGATATCATATATGTATCAGCTCCTGTCAGTCACCTCTTCGGTGGAAGCTGATGTATCTCTGGTCAGTCAGGTGTAGCCTGCCAAATGGCAGGTCAAGAAACTGGAAGGCCAGATTTCCTCTTTGATCTCTTTGAGATGGCAAGTAACACCCTTGGGTTGAGACAGCTGCACAGCAGGCACCTGTACTTGACACAGGCATGAAAGGAGCAAACCCATTCAAAAGGAGTAGCCTCACACTGGGGGCCTGCATCTCTGCTTCACTGGGCCTTTATTGTCAGTGAGAAGGGAAGGGGCAGAATTTTGCCGGGCTCTAGACAATGGAATGGGGCTTCCACCATTTTAATTCTCACTCTCTCTCTCTGTTTCCTGTCCCCTATACTTCCTCTGGATCAAATCACTTTAGGTGTGACATCAGAAGGGCAAAGTCAATTCCATTGAAGACAGGGATTGGACAACTAAGGCAGGATATCTTTGGTCCAATCACCTGAGGACTTTAAAAGAAGGGGTCTTCCACCCTTTCATCAGATTCACTCAGATCCTTTTGGATGCTTTAAGGCTGCAGATTCTTTCTGAAGATTTCACTGGACTCCTTTGGGAGAATTGCACTCTCCAAAGGCCCAGCCTGAGGGTAAGAAGGAATAATTCAAGACAGAAGAAAGATTGGTCCCCTACCACTCCAAGGGCACATCAGGAGTAACCTCTGATGTGGATTGGGACCTACCCAAATGGGCTAGAATCTCCTGAGAAGGCAGAGCAGAAAATGAACAGAATCATCCCCTAATCAAGTCCCCTTAGAATGCTTCAAAGCAACTGGAGGACCATAACCAGTCGCTCCATGTTCATCACACCTGGAACAAGAGGAAAATCACCAGCGCCCATTGCTGTGCTCCTCCAGTGCACCGGAAGTTGCTTGCATTTTCGACCAGATCAACACTACTTCGTATCCTAGCTAAAGCCCATCATCTGCTAGGGTCAAAGCGACTGCTGAAAAGGGGAACCCGAGCCTAAACACTGGAGAGTCACATGCTGACTGTAACCAGGGGTTACAACCATGGCTCGACCCCGCTAGCCCTTGAACTACTGTTTCAATGATCAGAGATTGAAGCACCTAATATCACCACGTTGACAGCTGCAGACTGTCGACTCAAACTGCTGTAAGTATCACTCAGTGACCCCTCCTGGCAGCTAACGCTCGACTCCTCCTCACCAACTGTGAAGCATTGCTGAGTTTGCCCCAACCTGCACCCTTGAAGAGCTACCGTTCTGCCAGACAGAGCACCTGCCTTCACCCGTACTAGATGCCCGCTTGCTGCTTGGGCCCACACAATCCTACTTGCCTCAACTGAACCTGATCAGCTTGCATCTAAGTTTGACATCGGGCCTGCTTCGTCAGCCCACCAAATGTCCAGGCTAGTGTTGAATATGCACTTCCCCCTCAGTCTACTTGGAGCATACAGACTGGTTAGGTCATGATCACTCCTTTTTTCAACCAAGATATTCAGTTTGTGGTTAATACTTTACCTACCACCCCTGGAATTATACTCAGAGTGCTACTTTCTCTAGTCTGTCAAATCATCTGTTCTTCCTTTGGGGTGGATTTTTGTACAGCGTTTTCATTCCCACTCAGAACATCAAACTCCTAAGGAGAAATATACATTTGAGAAATGTATCCTCAGAGATCTAAATATCCTGCAGACCAAAAATAAAAGCACTTGTTATGACCTTACTAATGTTGAAAGACTGGCACTTAAATCGCTCAGTTCTAACTCAATATCAAAATTAAACCAGGAAAAAAAGTGGAGGGTGTGTTGTGTTTCACATTAATCATTGTATACAGATCTATGATACAGCTACCTCTGTCAAATTTTGTCAATATCCCAATCAGGAAATCAAACAATCCATTTCTGAAATCACCCTATATGGCTATCAGCAACAATTGATTTCCAACAATGAATTTGAGTTACTCAACAATTCCCAGGAATGAATACCATCCTTTTACGCTATTCCTAAAATCCATAAAGATTAACTGGTGATCCCTCCTGCAAGGCCACCAGTAGCAGGATGCGGGTCCATATTGGAACCCATATGTACATTTGTCGATTTTTTTGGGAAATCCCTGAGCAAACTGACCCAGTCATATTTTAAAGACACCATGTTGGTCATTGAAACCTTTGAGGATCAGGTGTTTGACCACCATACATAATCTCTGGTTACAATGGATATGAAATACAGCAGTAACCCTTCATGAAGAAGTCATTAAAGGCATTTGCAACAATATCACTCTAAAAAAATATCAAAGACCGGGTGCCCACCAGTTTTATTTTAGAGTTGATGACACTCGCCCTCAGTAAATATTTATTTCTATTTGATGAACTGTTCTTCCTCCAGACCAGATGTACAGCTATGGGGGCGGCAGGCCCTCCTCATTTGCCCATTTTATTTATGACCACATTAGAAGACCAATTTAACTTCCACCAATATAATGGTACATCAATGATATTATCCTGATCTGCCAAGGTACACACAAGAGGCTGTTACATTTCCTTCAGTGGCTTGATTAGAGAAATCTCAATATTCACTTCACCATTCAAAGCAACTCCAGTTAGATAAACTGCTTGGACCTAACAATTAAAAACAACAATCATTGGAGTGTTCCTTGTTCACTAAGACTACAGATTGCAACACCATTCTCTATTTTAAAAGCATCCGCCCTTGGAGCATCAAGGAAAATCTTCCATATGTGCAATGTCTGAGGGTCCACCACAATTGCACACCTCTGATGGACTATTACACTCATGAAAAAAATCTACATGATAGACTTCAAGCCTGCGGTTACCCCAGGACACTGGTGAGCCATTCAGAAATAATTTGCTTGTTTTACACCTAGAGTAGCCCTACTGACATCCAGGTCTGGATCCCACTTGGAAGCAAGGATAACAAGTATCCTTAAGTACTGTCCAAACACCTCCAATCTGACAAAAATTGTCAATAAATACTGGCCTCTGGTCCAATTGAGTTTGCCCAATGAACAAGCACCCAGGTTAGCCCTAAAGCCTTCTAAATATCTATGTGAATATTTGGCCCATTCTCAATTTAGGAAAAACAAATCTAGAACTATAATCCCAGCCTAGCACCTGCTCATTGGGTATTTCCTTTGTGGCTATGTACGGTTTGCAAATGTACTGCAAAAATCAATCTCTCACGATTGGCATCAAAGAATGCCAACTTAGGCCTTGACCAATTGCAAAACTTTTAAGGTCATATATTGCTGTCAAATACTGTATAGAATGCCTATGTGGACTGTGTTATGGAGGCCAGTGCATGTTCACATATCAGCCCATCACCCCAAGATCAGATGCAAGAACACTACAGCAACCATTGTGGCACACTACCTGGAATTCCACCATACACCTGATGATATTTACTGGTGGATTCTAGATGTCTCCACCAATATACAACACGCTCTGTTGAATAAGGAAGCCTGGTGGATACATAAAATGCAGTCATATGTTATAGGCCTTAATGATCATTTTCTGCCTACATCTAGACTCTAACCGCATGCATTAACAACAACAACCTTTGCAAGATCCCTGGCCTTATCTTTCAGGGCCCTTCAGCCAGAAGTTACTTCAGGGCTCTGTGATCCTGATTTTCACTTCTATGTCTCCAAGAGGTTCTATATTGAGCGTGGCCTTTTCACATCAGATACATAGTACGCATACTTTTCCTTTCCTTTTACATGACGCCCCTTCCACTTAGTTGTTATATTAGAGCTTTTCAACATCCCTTTAGCTGCCACACAGCAACAAGAGAGCCTCAGTTACATGGGTTTTTCTTGGACTACCACATTTCCTAGTTTCTGGCTTTAATAAAGAGCCACCTGCAGTCAGTAGGTCAAACTTATTAGTTGCCACTTTGACATTTTTCAGACATTGACATTGTCATGCTACATATGCTCCTTGTAATGACGGTGCCATTGTCAATTCTATTTGGGATAGGGTTTCACTACCCTCATTAGTCCAGCCTCAGGAGTTGCCTGACATCTGACCGACACCGCATTGCATAGTGATTTCTTCACATCACTTATGTGCACACGCTGCTAACATTGTGGGTGTTCCTGTGTCCTTACATTTCTTCATTTTTAAAAAAATGTTTCAGATGTCTAGAATTTTTCCTTTTTTCTAAATCCTTATAATAAGCAGCAGTGCCCTCCGTTCACAAGGTAGGTTGTGCTCTACTACATCCCTCCCTAGAACATACAGCAATAGACAGTGCCTTCTCTGGGCCTGTGACTTTCAATGTGTTCTAATCTGTAGGACTTGTATATCTCCCACATCTACTACATTCAGTGTCGGTGGCCGGCCCATATTTACCCTTCTGGTAAAAATATATTTCTCAACCAGTTCACTTGTTTGCCTCTCCAGCATGTAGAGTGAACATCTTTGGTATTGACGTATGTTTACATGTATGCATTCACATTGAACGCATAAGGGATTAGGACTCCCAGGCATCAGAGACATCTTGATTCTGGGATGTCAGTTTCTTTGTCTTTCCCCTACATTATAGTTGGAGAGTCATTTTGCCAATTCCCTTTTTTTTAACTATCATGTACTCCATTTACTAGTATATTACCTTTTTTTATTTTGCGGACATGGTCTTCCTTAAATGTTTTGTCCTGATGAAGGCATTACAGTTATTTCCCTCAGTGAAACGTCCGCACCCAATAGGAGTATCTTGCATCAATATAATCCAAGTACATCCATGATGTTGATTAGCCAAATTAGAACTTCTCTCAGACTGATGCATGCCACTGATCCATTTATGAATTTTGGTTATTCAATAGAACATGCTCTACAGGAGTTCATTATAGATTCGCAGAACTCTCTTAGTTACATATACAAATCTTGGAGTGTTTGTAGCTAGTTGCACAGTAACTCTAAGGATCAAGGAATTTGCGCATTTTGCAAATGTTTTTGCTTTGTAGATCTTTCTTTGTTTTATGTTTTGAGTGTCACTGTGTTGATATCTGTGTGACAACTTGTGTGTTCTTTTCGATTGTGGATACTTCGTAATGTGCTCTTACACATTTCATGACGCGTGGCATCACTATGATCATGTGAATGATTACATTTATCATATTAATTGATGATACAATATATGCAGTGTAATACTGTTCAAAGCATGATGAATAATAGTCACTAATTCTATCAAGAATTGCAATCTTGAGTGCTAGTATATCTATCCATTGAGTGTTTTTCTATTAAATAGTGTTCAACTCAATATGCTACGAGCATTCCTGTGTAATGGTTGTTTTCATTTGTTCTACGTGCATATGGTGTGTTTGTTAACGTATATTTAATTTTATAGAACATTCATTTGACATTCCCTTTGTTTTGGACTATGTTACTGTGTTGTTTGGGTCACTACGCGTTCACCTTCATACCATTTTAAGAGCATTGCCTTCCCTCGGCCCATATTACCACTAATGGTGAATGAGGTATATCTCTTATGGTCGTTGGTTCGCCCTTATGATTGCTTTGTGTTTTGGGTTGCAGATGTGTGAGGGCTGAATGGGCCATTTTACCCCCACTCATCCTTGTACTCCTGTGGAGCAGAACCCAATTCATCACACTATTGCATATGGTTATGGTCTTCAACTGTCTATGCTTAATCATGCAGATCATGCCCTACCTCCCCTTGCCACATAAGGTGCTGGCCATCATATCCCTGATTCGGTCAAGAATCAATTAAGAAAACAATTTCATTTTGGGTATGGCAGAATGCATTTTATATGAGCCACAAGACCTCCAAAACTTTTGAAATGAGGGGACAGCACTAAGAGCTCTGCACTGGCTACTAGTTAAGATCATATTTAATTTCAAAGCACTTTGCATCCCCCACAGAAAACTGCCAGGTCAGGGAGCTGGATTCATCAATTTTTAAATCTTGCAATACCAACCAACCCGGAGAACTTAGATCAGGTAACACTCGAGTGAAAGACACAGAGGCTCTGCCTTCTCCATCATGGCAGCCAAACTCTACAACATGTGGCTTAGAGATGTGTGCAATATATAGGAACACCTTCCTTAAATTAAGGAACAGCCTTGAGCGAGGTCAGTAAATTCATTGTTTAATTGACAATAAATCCAACTAGCCAATGGTAAATAACGGAAACAAGCCTACTGCACATGACTCTAAGACTCATAGCAAGTGAAACAACACAGGGGGAATGGCACATCAGCTCCTGATGCTGACTTGAAAATGCATCACAGGACACAAAAAGATTAACTACTGACCAGTCCCAAAGATCAAACACCACATCACTGCAGACCCTTCACTGACAGAGCTTGTGAGAAATGTAACACGCTCCAATGAAATTCCACATTGGCACCCACACCAGTCTAGTCTACTGGGTAAGCAACAAAGGCCACCAACTCACTTAGCGAGAACCAAACATAAACCAATAAACACCCACCATCAAAATGCAACAGATGCAGAAACTGCAATATTAATCAGTGAATAACACTGCAGCTTAGAAACACAGGATGCATGATAAACTCACATACTAGTCCACATGTTCTGTATCAGACTCTTCACACGCAAACCTACATTTGCCCCTTCTGCATGGCTACTTCTAGATCCACCCCATGAAATCAAACAACTGCAATCTATACCTTTGCAATCCAACTAACACATGACATCCCCCATCCAAACAAGTGGTCAAAGTGTACAAAATGTAGAAGTGGATCTATGTTCCCTGCTTGCCTGTTCCTGCTCCCCATTAACACCATTGCCATGCTCCCTCCCACATGCAATACAAACCCCCAAACAAATGCGCCTGCTGTTTAAGGGAACGTTGTCAAGGGTTTTGACCCATGTTGAATCCTTAGACTGGGTAGATGTGGGAATGAGCTGTCGCCGCCCATTATTCTATCCCAGAACAAACTAAATCAATAGACTGGGTGGATGTGGGGATGAGCTGTCGCTGCCCACATTCACGCCAGAATCCAGGAGAGCTGCGCAGTTGGCACAAGACCACTCCAAAGATACAACTTTCTTGTGGGGGGTTCCACATCATGACTCTAATGTAAGGATGCCCATCAAAATAATAGCAAAAATCTCCTGTCAAATTCAAGACAACTCAAAAATGGATGCAGTACCGACAAATTCCACAAGGCGGCGCTAGCGGTCTAAACTCTGACAGGAGAACTGGCTGACAAAGGGACCTGAGTCAACTAGACTTCAAAGCCTGTGGGTTAATTAAAAAAATCTTAGCCACCTGCTGTTCCCAGAGGCCAAGAGGCTGAGAACTCTTAACACCCCAGAGACTCACAACAGGAGGCAGGATATCACATGGCCCTTCTGAGTGAGAGGGAGGGGGTCTCCCCTTCAGCCTGGAGGAGAGAGACAATAGCCCCTTTCAGTTGAATGGGGTATGTTCATTTTAAGTGTTTCCTGTCAACAGCCCTCTGCCAGCAAGGAAAGACATGTGATCACTGACCCACCCAGACTTCTGGAGGCGGGGACAGACAGAAGCTTCTCCCATGTGCTTTGGAACCTAAACCACACCCATCTGGGCCAGACCATAATTTTAAAAAAGATGGATAATTCATAGTACGGACTTGTCCCAATTATATAAGTAATATCATTATTCTTGTGATTTTTCTGTGCACGTTTTAAGAGGTGTTAGGACCCTGTGGTGTGTTCTGGGGGGTTGCAAGCGGAAAATAGGGTCTTACTCCAAATGTCTGCATGTTAAATATCTGACACTTCATCAATTAATGTCCATACTCCTTGCACACATTTGTGTAATTTTTGGTAAATGTCCGATATTGGTAAACCGACCAAAAAGCGCAAAATGTTGCCATTTTTGAATGCAAGCCCCCAGGAAGATCAGAGGCGGACAAGCATGGACCATAAGGAATATATAATGTGTACATGTAATTTCAACAAATTGTGTATCTGGGAAATATGTATTTGAATCAAATATAGATTTGTGGGCAAATTGACCAGGGGAGGATCCTCTGACCGATAAACAGACCTCATCATGACGACAATCAATTTCCATCCCCCAATCATGGGAGAGGGGAGAATTGGGCCAATGACAAGTAGAGAGGGGCAGGCTTAGCTATGCCCAGGCACACACCAACTTCCAAAACAGATAAAAAGAGACTGCTGGGACAGGTAGAGGGATTCATTTTCCATTTCTGCAGAGCATTTTGACGGCCGACATCCCATCCAGACAGAGACCAGAACCAGGCACCCATAGACTACAGAACTTTGAACCTAGAAGGCCCACTGCAAGCAAAAGTATTCTCAGCAGGCCTTCAGAATCCAGCAAACCTAACTAAAATATTCAACAGCAGGGCGAGCTGTTTGAATTCTTTGCCAAGAACTTTTGCCGGAACCGCAGACCAGACCCAGACCGCTGTGAGCAGAACCAGAGATCCGGATTGCTGTGAGCAGAACCGGTGCTTGATTGACCCGCCGAGCAGAGAGAACTGCCGCTGGACGTGTTGACCAGATCTGTGACGAGGCCCATTCATTTCAAAATTAGGAGTGAGTATCCGCCAGAACTGTGCAGAACCCAATCTCTTAGTTAAAATAATCTAATCCAAACTATTTTAACCTAATTAGAACAGCCTCCTAGAAATCGTGTCATCTGTCATTTTAAAGCTGCACAACTAAACTTTCCAACAAGCCTAGAACCGACTTCCTACCCCTTATACTTTTAACGCACTCGCGATTTATGCACTCGCAAAATTTACCGCGATTTGGCCTGATTTCGTCATCTGTAAAAAGATAGCCGCTTTTGCCTGAATTGCTAAAATTTGTTTGCAACCTAATAACCATCCCTGAACCATTGTTAGGGCTGACCTGAACTGATTTAAAGTGTCTACCACTCACCCTGAACCTCCTATAGGGAATTAAAAGCAATTCTAGCATTTTTCACTTCCTTGCCACCACATAACAAAGCGCTCTTGCCCGTGTGTTAAAAAGCATACCTGTTGTCTAAGCTTGCTCGGGGGGGAACTGAATTCTGAATTGTATTTGATTGTATTCCTGAAGACTGTGTGTGTTACTTCTATCTCCTTGCATTGCATATAGGGGGGGTGAATTGCCACCAGGGGAAAAGTGAACATATTATCTCTTGTGAAACCATATCAGTTTATTTTCTGTACTGCATTTATTCCACCTTGCATTTCCTTGAAACCATAAAGCATTTCAGCTACCTCATCCTCTATACTACTTCTAAGTAACCAAAAAAGTTTACCAGTAGAACATTATCCATTATTGATCACTGTCATATTTTAAGTGTGATATCCAATATTAATTTATTATAAAAGTGTGATAGATATATATTGTTATATTTCTCAAATAAACCTTTTAAATTTGTAAAACAGATCTACTTCTTGGCTCAGTGGGGTCAGGGGTGATTCTAAGAGAGGGGTGTTATATAAGGGTTGTCATCCAGAGCACATGAACTGGACCTAAAAATATATCAATAAGGGTTGCCCTCAGCATCCCAGACTAGGCATTGACTTAGCTGTAGTGTTGAAGTGAAGCCGCTTAACAAAGTGGGGGCTCATCCGGGATTCTGGGTTAGATCTATCACTTGTGCAGATTAATACAGTGTGCTAACTGACAGGAGACATACATCCGGTCGGATCACCTCGCTGTGTTACGCTGTAAAGCACTCCTCAAAGGAACGCTCTAAGGAAACGGTCTGGTTTGCAAAAATAAAATACAAACTTCTGTAAGTCAGGAAGGAACTCAAATTCCAGAATGTCGACACTGGTAGACATCAAAATAGCCAGAGAGCACTTCTTACATAAGCTATTTGTGAGAGGTGAGTGGACTCATCAGGACCAAACGGTCTGGTTGCAGGCAATCGCGCAACAAGTCACTGAAACAGGGTCAGATACATGGAGGGATCAGGGTCCCCTACATGTGGCCCTGAGTGAACTATATATGGCCCCTGAAGCCAAAGATGAACATAATAAGATTGCCAGGATAGTGCCATATTTGTACCTATATATGGGAGCCATACAGAATAAATGTGCTGGAGGCCAAGATCTGGCAAATAGGCAACAGATGGCGTTAGAGAAGGCCCAATCTGACCTGGACTCTTCTGAGCAGAGGCTGCTCAGGAGCCAGGAGTCAGAAAATGACAGCAGACAGTACATCACTAAAATAAAGGAGGATATGGATGTGCTGCAACAGGAAAAGGCTGACCAGGATACCAGATTTCTGGCCTTACAGAGGGAGTACCAAGAAGGTTTGGACTCCCTACTGCAGAGCCAGAAAAAGCTGGAGCAACAATTAGATTTCAATAGGGCATGTGCTGAGCAGGTAGTCACCCTGCAAAGCCACCTAGATAGGGAAAAAGAGGAAAGCAATAAACTGATTTTGAAAGACCTGGATACCCAGGCAGAGTTTGACCAGGAGCGCCAGAAAGCTGGTGCCTTCCAAAGGCAAAGGGAAGATGGGGCACAGATGCAGGCTCTTAGTCAGGAAAGGGATACCTTAGGCCAGGAAGTCTGCCACTTAAAAAGGAAAATGGAAGAAAATCACCTGGCCCTCCAGGGACTGGGTGACCTCCAAAAAGAACACCAGAACTTGTTAGAGCTCACCAGGAGGGTGGAGGATGCTCTGGCAAGAAAGGAGCAGGCCAATAGGGACACAGCTCAGGAGGTAACCCTCCTGCAGCAAAGACTGGCCCAGTACTCCAGGACCAATCAGGAGGCACAGAGAGAGAATGAGGCTCTCTGCCAGCACAATGATAGGCTCCAGCAACAGGTAGTGATGCAGGAGAGACTGATAGTCTAGTAAGGCCTTAACTGAGGAACTGAAAGCGCAGGCTCTTGCATTGCAACAGGGAGCAGGGGCGGATAGAGATGAGGTTCGCTGGGAAAGAGAAACTCCTGAGCATAACCTCAGGAGCCCTAGTACCAGAGGCCTTCATCTCTCCCAGTCCCTGGACTCTGCCACCCCCATGTCCCCTCGCGCCCATGAGCCCAGGGCCACGGGGATGACAGATTACTATCCAGCAGGAAGTATGGGGCTCATAGGCCAGTACCTCCCAGGAATGGAGGGGGGAGCATCCGGGTATGGGCACCCAAGCACAGTGCAATTTAGTGGGGAACCCCAGGAGAGTAGGCCCATTAAGGGCATCCTGAAAACCTCTGCCCTGTTAGGTCAGTGGGGGGGTACCCATCAAATCCTGGCAGCAAGGAGGGATCTGAAGACTCCTCTGAGCATTACAGGACACAGGAGACCAGGTCCCCACATTCTACCAGCCATTCCCAGGCTCGCAGAATCCGGGAAAACCTGGAAGATCAGACGGACACCTCTGCGAGCAGTGCTTCTGAGTCAGAGGATGAATGGACCAGGGTTACCCGAACCAAAACGGCCAATAAGGCAAAATGGGCCTTGCTTAAGGACCCATTGAAACAAATAAAGGCAATAAGGAGTGTCATCACGCCTTATCATAAGAATGCCAAGTGTTCTATTTGGAAACACTTGGAGATCTATGAGCAAATGATGGAGACTTTCCATTTGAAGGACAGCAGTAGCTGCATCCAGTACGTCAAATGGACCTTCTCACCAGAATACTCCAGTTTCTTTGCAGGGCTGGAGGATCAAAACCATTCAAGGTGGTCCACATACAGGGCGACCATCTTGAAACATTTTTCTGTGCACAGAAATCCTCAAGAGGCTCGCAAAGCAGCCTACAATTTGCAATGTGGGGAGGATCAGGCCCCACAACAGTTTGTGCAAGAATGAAAGCGTGCTTTTGCACAGACCACCAGAAGGGTGCGCACGGATGGCAGAGAATTTATCAATACGTTTTTCCATGCCTGACCCAAATACATAATGACCCAGCTCGTGAGAGATTTTCATGAGAAAAGATCTTTAGACTGGGTCATTGAACAGGCTACCCGGATCTATGAGGTGCAGAAGCCCATCGAAAATAAAAATAATGCGCAGAAAAACCCCAAAACCAACAGCACCCCTGCTGCTGCCAAGGTGGCAGAGGTAAAGGTCACCCCCGTTTTGGATTTGGAGATGGGGGGGCCTAAAAACCTACCTGCACCTAATAATGCCAAGCCCAGAAGGCCCTCGGGCCAGTCACAGACAGGGAGCCAAGGAGGTAGTCCCACAAATGGGGTCACTCACTCCCCTGATTATGTCAGTCCCCGCTACAAGGGAAACCGACCCATCCTGGGTTATGTGTGGACTCCTCCAGCCCAAGGGGGGGGGGTTCCAGCCAAGCACCTAACCCAGGGAACTTCCCTCCCAACTTCCCACAGGAGGGCAGAAATTCTCCAAATCCTGGGCAGAACTTTTTCCCCAGGTATCCGCCCAATTTCCAGCCCCAAAATCATCCATCCTTCTTTCCCCAATTCCCTGAGCCCAGACAACCTAATCCGGGGAGGGGAGGCCAAGGGTGGAGGGGTACCCAAATCTTCCCAATCTGGGGTATTAGCAGACAAGGGATAGCCACCCTTCCCGGGATCAGCCAAGGGGAGAAAATAGAGCCCCGTATCAGCCTGAGCGGGTTTCACAACTTGAGCGCCAAGTCCAAAATATGGCATGGGATCTGGGTCACATACTGAGGGCTCAACAGAACCCTCAGATGAGCATGCCACCGCAGAATGCCCCAAACTCTGGACGTGGTGCTCAAGTAGAATTTCACTTCCAGAACAACCAAATTCCAGACGTGACAGTAATAGCAGTAGGACAACAGACTGGTGATGGGGGGTCCTCTCTATTTCTGAAAATCAGCCTTCCTTCCAGTTTAAGGTGGTATTCCACACTGGAAGGAAATACTCTGAAATTCTTTACCAATTCACAAACAGACATTCCTACTCCTATAGCCCAGAAAGATGTGAAATCAGCTCAGAGCCTGGCTGATGTTCAGCAAATTGGGGAGCAGTTGTTCATCCCTGTTCAATTAAATGATGGGAAGGACTCTGTTCTCGCCTGATTGTGTGTGAACAACGGTAAGAGCTTCATCAGCGAAGCCATATTCCGACAACTCCCAAAAGATCCAGCCATTCCCAATTTCAAACTGATAGACAAATGGGAAATGGACCTGGAAGCACCTAATTCCAAACATCTCCTGCCAAGCAGGTGTATGCTCAAAATCTCCATTGGCAACAAGAGCATAGTCCATAATTGTTGGGTCGTGTGAGACGTCACTGCTGCCTTTTACTTAGGCAGTGACATTCTCAATCGCTTTGCCATTAGTTTGGACCTAATAAACTTCGAAGCTTGGTCCCGATTAGCGGATAATCCCATGGGCTTTGATGATCCAGAAAAAGCATTTAGGTTAGCTCAATTGCTAACTTATGCAGTTGAAATTCAGATCAAAGAGGAAGTCACCATCCCAGAAAGGACCCGACAATTCTCCCTGGAAGTGAAAGTTAAAAGAGGACAAAAATTGAAAAACCCTGATGCTTATATACATCTAAATGCTTCTCTCCAACAGCAAGGGTTGGGGGTAAACCCAACACCATTAGTCAACATAAAACATGACACCATTCCAATAGAGGTGGATAACAGTGACTTAAAGAGCATTACTCTAGCCGCAGGCACCATTATTGGAATGGCGGTTGATGACCGACATTTCTCCTTTGACTTAGGGAATGAACTGATAGGACCGATCCCCAAGGACTGTTTTGACAGTGACAGTGAGGACAATACAACACCAGACAGGATCTTCACCCGGCATGGGGGGAACTTCCTGGTGTACACTTCCTGCCCTTATGGTAAGGAAGATGTGACTTGTGACTTCAGGAGGGATGAGGTGATTTTTCAGGTCCATGAAGGCTGCCTTTCCCACCTGAGGCCTCCAGTCCAAATCAGCACTCTGACCAGGGACTTCTCCACCCGGCTGGAGGAGGCCGCTGAGATAGCCAAGCCAGAAGTCTTCCCAGGCTTCAGGCAGATAGTGGAAGAAAGAGTCAACCTAGCTGATGCCTGTGTGACTCTGGAACAGAAGCAAAAGTTGAAACAAGTTTTCTTGGATTTCCAAGATCTGTTTGCGGTAGACTCATATGACTGTGGTCGCACCGACATCCACACAACAACAATTCCCATGGACCCTGGAATGACTCCAGTGTTTGTGAAGCAATATCGCTTGCCTCTCGCATCCATGGAGTCCCTTACTGAAATAATTAATAACCTTGAGTCCCGGGGAATAATCCGTCCAGTACACAGCACCTTCAATAATCCGGTGCTGGGAATTGTGGGATGTTTTTACCCATGCATCCGAGCCCTACCACAAAAATTGTGCATTACTGGCATTGAAAACATCATGATGGTCAGAGCTTCCCAGAAAATGCACAGGAAAATCCATGAAGAATAGGCTGCCACCCATTTTTGCCTATGTTGTGAGCACAGGAGGGCACTGCCTAAAACCACCATTGGGCTACACACACAGTAGCCTGAAACCATTGGGAATGGCAATGCTGATTGTCAAAAGCAACCCAGAACTGTGGGGAATTCATTTTCTTAAATCCCAAAAATGGTTGCATTACCAGTACTCACCACTATCAGAAAGCCGGCGTTTTAAAACACCAGACTTTTGTGTAAAACTGAACAAATGAAACAAAACCAGACCAAGGAAAGACTTGCTAAGAGGTGGATACAATGTAAAACTATATTCTGAAATGACTTGAAGGAAGTAATTATTTAATGTGTATGTAAAAATCGTAAGTGATTTAAACTGGGAACAAAAAATTGACATGTAGCTAAAAACTGGCTTAAAGAGATTCCAATTCTGCCTGACATCTACCCCCACAGGAGTTAAAACCTGCTCAGCCACTCTCCCCCTTGCCAAAAGGAGTTGTCACCTCTCTGATTAGATTAGGGGTGGAGCAGCTACAGGGAGTTGAACAAAGGCCTTTCCTGGACTCAGGCAAATGTTATATTGGGGGCGTCGTGAAAGTGGCTTCCTCTTGGCAGAAACGGGGAGGGGCAGCCCCCTCTGAGGACAGGCTGAGCTTAAAGAAAGTGGATAGACTGGTTTCTCCACCATGTGACCTGGGAAGACACACCCCTGTTGGCCAGAATATGATTTTAAGAAAGATATATAACTCATGGTGCGGACTTGTCAAAATTATCTAAATGATACCATAATTCTTGTGATTTTTCTGTGAACATTTTGAGAGGTTTTAGGACCCGGTGGTATGATCTGGGGGGTTACGAGCGGAAAAGAGGTTGTCACTCCAAATGTCTGCATGTTAAAAATCTGACACTTCATCAATTAATGTCCATACTCCTTGCGCACATGTGTGTAATTTTGGGTAAGTGTCCGATATTGCAAAACCAGTTAAAAAGCGCAAAATGTTGCCATTTCTGAATGCAAGCCCCCAGGAAGATCAGAGGCGGACAAGCATGGGCCATACGGAATATATAATGTGCACATGTAATTTCAACAAATTGTATATCTGGGAAGGATGTATTTGAATCAAATATAGATTTGTGGGCAAACTGACCAGGGGAGGATCCTCTGACCCATAAAACCTACAGCATCACTCTGACTCACATTTCCTTCCCCCAATCATGGGAGAGGGGAGAATTGGGCCAATGACAAGTAGAGAGGGGCAGGCTTAGCTAGGCCCAGGCGCACACCCATTTCCAAAACACATAAAAAGAGACTGCTGGGACAGGTAGAGACATTCAAATCCAGTTGCTGCGGAGCGTTTTGCCGGGCCACACAACATCCAGAAGATACCAGTTCCAGACTGACTCCAGCTACATACTCCAGAACCTAGAACTTATACTTTAGAACCTAAATCAGAGGCCTAAAACCACAAGCGGAGTTCTCTGCAGCAGGCCTCAAATCATTGCAAGCTACTCACAGCCGGGCGAGCTGCTTGAACCCCTTGCCAAGAACTTTTGCCAGGACCAGTGCAGAGATCCAGGAGCCGTGCAGAGACCGATGTATCCGGACAGACCAGACCAGTACCAGACCAGACCAGACCAGACTGTGCAGAACCGCAGACCCAGAGACCAGATCGCTGTGAAGTGCCGCTAGCCTGATTGATCAGATCCGTGACGAGGTCCAGTCCTTCCAAAATATATTGTGATGTCGGGGGGAAATTCTGCCGGGGTCGGCCGGGCCGTCCGCAGACCTCCAGGCAGGGAGGCCCCAACTCCTCCCGTGTATATCCCAGATGAGATAGAGTATGAGACACACACAAGGAGCAAGGTGACTCTGCTGTTTATTAGACAAAACGGCAGGGATGGGTCAAGGAGCGTTCGCGTTCGTCCTGACACACACACAATCGTGGGGCTCGCAGGCCCTTTTTACTGTATTATGACGCGCTACTTGCGTCACTTCAAAAAGTTACCAAAAAACCTATCGCCACTCTTAATTGGGTGTTCGAGTGGTAGGGTTAGTATAGCAAACATATAGAGAACGATGTTAGTGGACAAAGGGTAGTCAGGTGGTATATCTGGGTTGTCCCTACAATTAGATACATGAGAATTGTTACATGAAGACTCCTGAGGATTGGCTAATATTACTGGCGTCAGTGATGAGAGCCCCATGTTCTGATTGGTGCGCCCGTGAGCTTCCCAGCCTGGGACCACCGCTGTTCCCAGCTCTCGGTGTACCTGCAAGGTGCAACAATGTTTCACTATGGGTACGTGCAGACAATGTGAGGATTTATTCATAGCTGGAAGGCTGACCGCTCCCACTGTCGCAGATGTCCATTGAGCCTTTCAAGTGTATCTGCCGGTGTCTCGTAGCGAGGGATCCAGACGCCTCAGTTCTCCTGGGTTTGGCATCTCGTCAGGTTCGGCTTGGTCACGTAGGGAGGGACCGTGAAAGAGGCAGAATTCTGCACAATTAATATTGTTTTTCTACTGCGCGTCTGGTTTAATTTGCCGGTGTGACTTTAACGTTGGTGCGCGGAGTACGAGGTTGCAACATCGTGCCTTTGATGATTTGTTCTTGGAATGTGGGTTTGCAACATTGCGACCTTGGCTGGTTGTTTCGCCGAGCTCATTCTGCAGGATCAGCAACCTGACTCTTGCTTTGTTAATGTCCACGGGAGCTCTTGTTTGAGGCCTACTTGGGCCTGGTGCATAAGTGGTCCGTTTGGTGCACAGGTGCTTTAGGTTATAGGAGCATATAGTTTCATGACCAGTATCGTGTCTTCATTATACTTCTCATGGTGATAACTGGTTTCAAGAGAAGCGTGAGCAAGCTAGTAGATGAGTTCATGATGCCACTGGCGTAACAGGGGCCCCCGCAGCCCCCGCGGTGCGGGGGGGCCCGTGGTGTGGGGGGCCCCACCAGCACATGGCTGGGAGGGGGCCCCAGTAAAAAAAAAAAAAAAAAAAAAATGAAAATATTTTTTTCTAAAAAAAAAAAAAGTTTCTTTTGAAATTCACTCTGCATTCATAAAGAACATTTCTGTAACAGAAATAATTTCTTTATGAAGGCAGAGTGACTACAAAAAGAAACTTTCTTTTTGAAGTCTGAGGGCCCCCGTACCCCATGACATGGAAGACCCTAGGATGGAGGCCTCCATGTCATGGGGTGGGGGAGGAGCCCTATGCCTTCAAAAATAAATTGTTTGTTTCTGAAGCCACTCAGCCATCATAAAGAAATTATTTTGATTATGGTTCGGTCCTTAACTGAAATAATTTCTTAATGAAGTTATAGTGACTTAAAAAAGAAACAATGGGGCTCATTCTGACCATGCCGGTCCGGAAACAACGGTGCTGGTAAGCTTACAGGCACTGTTGTTTCCGGACCGGCATATTACAGGTCTGCCTGGTGGGGCTGCCGTGCCCGACAGGTCTGACTCTGCCAGGCACAGCAGCCACGGTAGGCAGACCTGTCACGGAAGCACCGGCACCGTTAACAATGGTGCAGGTGCTTCTGTGTCCCCATTCCCGTGGAGTCTGGGGTTTAACGAAATTACCAGCACCTGATTTCCCAGCCGCCGGACTTGAAATAGCACGGTGGCACCGGGAAGTCAGGCCATAGTAATGTTTTATGGGTCCGGCGGCAACCCGCCGGTAGCACCGGCACGGTTACCGCTGGACCCGTAATGAGCCCCAATTTCTTTTGCGTGTATTAGTCTATGGTGAAAGGGTGCACACTCAAATGTATAGCTTGCTGCCTGTGTGTGTATGGTGAAAGGGTGCACACTTAAATGGATGGGTGGCTGTGTGGGTGTGCCTGCATGGTGAAAGGGTGTACACTTAAATGTATAGGTGGCTACCTGTGTGCGTGTATGGTGAAAGGGTGCACACTTAAATGTGTGGATGACTGGGTGTGTATAAGGTGAATGGTGTGTGTGCTTGTGTACAGGGGCACAAGAAAACCTTCATTTCGGGGGGGCTAACTCTTCAAATGTTGGGAGAGGCGCTAACTTCACATGCGGTGGGGAGGGGGAAACTTATTTGTGTGGGCGCATCAAAATTATTTACGCATTTTAATGAGACTATTCTAGTGCAGATTCAATGTTACAAGCAGTTAACTCTCTCTTATAAGTCTCCTGTTCCCTCTCTACCCTTCCAATCACTCCCCTGGCATGCAAGTACTAAACCCACATCACGATTTCAATTGCCTAAACAATGTGGCATTTGAATGCAGCTACTAACAGTGAAATGCTTTACGTTGGTAATTGCTGGGTTCTTGTTAACAGCAAAAACCAGGTGCCGTTTAAAATCTGTGTCCTGTTCGGTCTGGCAACTGCTCTAAAGGTTAGCCAAGTTGAGTCAATATAGCCCAAAATGTCAGGGGGGGTAGTGCTGAAGCCCAGTTAACTCAATGGTGTTGCGCTACTACTTGTGTTTAATGCCTTGCTTACTCCTAGCCCTATTCTTCCTCGTCCCAGTACTTATATACGAGGCAGTACGTGTGTTTGAGGCACTCTGCCTCATACAAAAGTACTGGGAAGAGGTAGAGGTACATGGAGGTAATGCCTGATTTAGCTACCTGTAATCTTTATCACTCCTAGTCCCACTGTTCCTCATCCCAGTACTTACCTATGAGGCAAGGAGCCTCATACGTAAGCTCTGGGACAAGGAAGAGGGACGCAGAGTTAATTCTGGGCCAAGGAGCTGATTGTGGAGGTTGGGGTAGTGGGTGGGAGGGAGAGTGGATGTGTGGGGGGCAGGATTGTGTGATAAATCATAATGGTTGTCCATGTCCAGGCTAAGCAGGCATGATATGTGGTATTAGTGGCTAGAGAGGCATTTTGATGCAGCCAGTCTAGTCATTCCTCAGTTTGGTATGACTTTCTTTTAACTGGACATTTCTGATAAAGTAGTCCTGCTAACTTTAATTACCTGGCTAGATTGGCATTTGGGTGCTGCCAGTCTAGCCATTTCTTACTGCGGCATTGTATATTTTTCTGGGCATCTGTGATAAAATGATATGATGTAATTCAAGTCATTTATAACGCGCCTGTACACAAGTGTACACAAGGGAGGGATGATAGAGGGAGGACAAGACAAACGATCTCACTAGGCCTTGTGTCATTGCGAGAACGAGAAGTGCAAGGGAAAAGGGAGCAGGGAAGTGCAAGTGAGAGGGGAGGGGAAAACAGGGCAGCAATGCTCTCAGTAAGTGCAGCCAGGGCAGAGCAGCTATTGGTTGTGCAAGGAGAACAATGGACTGCAGGGTTACAGTTACAGCCCCTAAGTGCATGGTAGGCCCGGAGGCAGTGCAAGGGTGACCAATCAAGAAAGAGCCTGAACTCAGAGAGACTCTGAGGGTAGCCAAGCAGCCAGTCAGTACAGCAGACAGGTAGGTCAGCAGGGGGGGAGAGAGAGCGAAAGCAGCAGAGAACAGGAAAGCTTTTAGCTGCTTCCGAAACTTCAGGTTGTCCGCCTCACGTTTGAGAGGGGCAGGGAGGCCATTCCAGTTGGAGGCACCAGCAGAGGAGAGAGGTCTACCCCCACTCTCTGCCTGGAGAAATGTCTAAGCCTTAGAGAGTTGGAGGTAGCTGAGTGAAGGGTTAGAGAAAGAAGGTATTTTGGAAGAGAGCATTGGATTTAGTGTGGGCACTGGCCCCAGAAAGCCTTGTGGGCAATGCAAAGGTTCTTGAACTTGATCCTTGCAGCCAGTGGAGAGATTTCAGGGCTGGAGAAATACAATCCCAGAGCTTGAGGCCAAGGCTAAGTCTTGCAGTCCTGTTCTGGATTATTTGCAGATGACGGAGACTAGAGGAAGACAGATTGAGAAAGTGGCTGTTGCAGTAGTCCAGCCTAGAGACAGTGAGCTTCTGGTGGAGAGTGAGAAAGGGAAGAGTCCCTTTGAGGAGGAGCAGCTGGTAGTGGGACTTCTTGGTGATGTCCGAGATGTTAGGAGAGAAAGAGAGTGTGGCGTTGAAGATGACACCAAGGTTTTTTGCCTCGCAGGAAGGCAAAGGAAGACGGCCCAAGGTGGTCTGCTATAGTGAGAGAGGAAACGCAGTGGCAAGGGTCCCAATGAGAAGGATCTCTGTCTTACTGGCATTAAGTCAGAGATCATTGGAGGCGCACCAATCCTGAATCGTGGATAGACAGTCAGGAATGAGCAAGAGAGGAGAGGAGGATGAGAGGAGCCTGAAGGAAAGCTGAGTCATCCGCACAACACTGAAAGTTAGAGGATAAGGTAGAGATCAGGGAGGCCAAAGTGGCCAAGTAGAGGTTGAAAAACCAGCGTGAGAGGATAGAGCCCTGGGGAATGCCACAGGTAGAGAGAGGTGGCGGAGAGAATGGGACCACGATCGACCTGGGAGCGGAGTGGCGGTCCAAGTGGAAGTAGGTCAGTCACTCTAGGGTCTGATCTGTGATGCCCAGGTTCTCACAGAGTCGATTGATCAGGATGGCGATGTTGACCCTGTCGAAAGCAGAGGAAAGATGAAGGATGAGAATAGAAGGAATGCTGGAATCAAGGTTAGAGAGCAGCACAGGTGTTAAGGAGAGCAGTTTCCATGCCTCTGGCAGCTCTGAAGCCAGACTGATGGGCATGGAGACAACCAACAGATTCAGTGTGGAGAGTAAGCTGGGAGATAGCAAGCTTTTCCAAGAGTTTTCTCAGGAAAGGTGGAGATTGAGCGATAGTTTTCCGGGCAGGTAGGATCAGCAGACTGCTTCTTGAGGAGTGGGTGCACAAGGGAGTGCTCAAAGGGAGAGGGGAACATTGCAGTGGCGAAAGAGTGATTACAGAAATCGGCCAAGGCTGGAGCGAGGGTGTCAATATGGGCTTTGATGGTTCTGGAGGAGCAGCGGAGCACCTGTTTGGACAACACTTTCATAGATCGGACTTGTCTAGAAACCTCGTCAGGTATTGTCAGAGAGAAAGAGGAAAAAGGAGGAGGAGAGAAGAGATGGCCAAAATGGGCTGAGAGAGGAAGAGGACATAGAGGACAGGATGTCCTGAGATTTAGCAGAGAAATGAGAGGCCAGAGCTGTACAGAGGGCATGGGAGGGAACAGAAGAGGTATAGACCACAACAGGATTGACCAGTTCCTTGCAGATTTTAAAGAGTTTGGCCGTGTTGTTCGAAGCCATGGAGACACATGCTTTATTGTGTGCTCTCTTCTTGATGAGTGTTATTGCTTTGACTGGCATTTTGCTGAAAACAGTCTAGGTATGTCTAAATGTGGCCTGGCATTCTGTACTATAATGTTATTACGTGTTTACACTGGTCTACATTGTGCAGCCAGTTGGAAGCATTAATGTTCCTGTGCACTGTTGGTGACTTGCATGTATTGGATTGTGTTACCCTACAAAACAATTGCAAACACTCTGGCTTTATAGCCAATTTATCTCAGAAAGTGTGCTGTATATTGCATTAAAACACATATTTATATCTTTTTCCTAGTGCAGTGTGCGGCATACCCCTTCAGCAGCACGTTCATGCATATTGTGCAAGCGTGACAGTCTAGGCCGGCCCAGAGTGTGGCGCAACCCGTGATTTGTTGCCGAGTTGGGGGGCCCCCTCAGCATGGCTCGCAGGGGGGCCCCCACATTTTGTGTTACGCCACTGCATGATGCGTCTTGCGTTTCTGCATTCTGAAAGCCTATGTAAAAATAATAAAGATGCACGTCCGTGAATATGCCTGTCGCCTACGTCATAGCACTGAGTATATTCTTTGTGTAGGTTGGTGTGGGAATGTCCAGTGTGTATATTTGTACAGATGTGCTTCCCGTTGTCTAGGTCGTCATGGCATCTCTAACGACGTGTAGATTTTAGTCTAGCTGATCCGTGCCGCAGGTGTCGGCATGGCCAGTGCGGGCTGCTGGGCAGGCAGATGGACACATCCGTATGTTCCTGTACCAGGGTATCTGGTCGTCTGGTAAATGGACAAACTCTTCTCGTGGCGGGTGTCTGGGTCGTGACCCTCTAGGCCAAGCGCGAGAGGTGAAGGACGGGAGCCTGGTCTTCCATTCTCCCACTTCAGTCCCCCCTCTGGTCGACTTGTCGACCACAAACATATCCTTCTCGTTATCTCCTCTTACTCGCCATACCTTAGTTATTCCTCCGAGATGTCCATAATGGTTTACATGATCTTCAAATGACCAATACATATATTCACAGGTTCCTCCAGGAGTACAGTATACCCATCTTCCTATGTAGCTCCTGGGGTTTCTTGGGTTCTCGACCTTCACTGATGGTGGGTCTAGATGGTTGGTGATGATTTGGGTGCGCAACTTCTCCCTCTCCTGTATTATCACACCTGTATGCTGGCCGTCATCTGCTGGCATCAAGGGGTGCATTCCCACCATTTCCAGCAACTCGTCAGTAGTGCGTGCCTTCCGGGCCTTCCAAAATCTAATTATGATCAGAGTAGCTCCAGCCAATGTAGTACAGCCCACTATTATTTTCAGTCCATCTGACAGCCAGGATGGCATCCATGACCATAATAGTGAAAACCAGCTCTTATCCTTGTTTACACCGTTACATTCATCCATCATTTTGGAGTGCATCTGGGCCAATTGTGAAACTGCTTCTGTCAGTGTACCATTGTCAGCATCATTGGCAGGTATGAACGTGCAGCATGATTGTCCTATCTTTGCACAAACTCCTCCTTCCATTGCTGTGAGAAGGTCCAATACATATCTGTTCTGGAGTGCTACCATCCTTACAGCTCGCAGCTCCTCTTTTATTGCGTTAAACCCATTTACTGTAGAATTGATGGTCATCATTAGTTCCCATCTAGTTATCTGGAGCCATTTTGCGTTTGCGTAAGCCTGCAGTCCCGGGTGTATTATTGAGGAGAAGAACATTGCTGCTCTGCTGAATAGTCTGTGTTCTGGCGGTATTGATGTTAGTGCCGTTTCCGACCTTCCCCACAGGTAATTTCCTGTCAGTGGCTCTCCTTGTCTTTTTCTTCTATTTAGGACAGTATCGTTGCTGTTGGTCCTGTTCCCTTGCTCCTCCTGAAGTGGTGCAGATCTCTTTCTTCTCTTATCCCCTTCATCCATTTTAGGAAATTTCGCCACATTGACGTGCTTCTTAGGTACCACTAGTGATGGTACATTGACGTGTACCATTGTGCACACACCATTCCACAGGGGAGGCAGTGTATGGTATGCCTTTTCTCCACAGGCCCAATAATGGTCCATTATTACTGCTGTTCCCGCTCCCCCCTCAGGTAACTCCATCACACTTGCACAATTAGTGTTATATCCTACGTCCACCTCTCCTTTATGCTGGTAGCATACCTTGGGCGCAGTCAACGGTAGTATTGTTATCGGGTCTTCATCTTCTTCTACCCACGTGAGCATTGGTACATACTTGATCCACGTCGTCCAACATCGGTGATTGTGTGTCTCGATGGTCGAGATAGTTTCTTTTGTTACCATGTTGCTGCCAACCACTCCTATCTCCCAGCTGTTGTCCAGATACACCTTTCCTGTTATCGTCACCAGCGGCCTCTCCCAGCATCCTTGTTTACCCGGAACTTCAGTGGCGTACCAATCACATGGTAGATACTGCAGTGTTACTTTCTTTGTTTCTCCTTTTGCAGGGCCACTTGTTATGTATTTGAATGCTTCAGCATGTAAACTGGTCTTGTGATAACTCAAAAAGGTCTTGAGGAAGTTGTTTTCATATGGGTATGAGTCTCGTGTTTTCCATGTCATGTGCACTACTGTTCCTTGAAATCTTCCTTTTGTTTGGAACAGTGCCAAGTATATTATGCACTGTGCTGTCTTTTCATCTATTTCTGTGGCAACAAATGTTCGTGAAGCACTCATGGCGTATGGTATTAATGAGCAAACGTAGCAGCTATCCTCAGTTGTCTGCTTACCAATGCGGGTCATGTGTTGGTACCATATGTTGTTTGTGACGTGTGCTGAATCTTGTATATAATTATCAATACCTTTATTGTCTGAGTATGTGCTGCGTTTAACTCTATTTTGCTTGGGTGCAATGTTACTATTACCACCTGACATAACACCTGTTGCAGCAGGGAACGGGGGTATATTAGGTTTGGGTGCAGCAATAAAATTAATAGCATAGCTGTACTGCCAGACAGAGGCAGCCAAGAACCCGGTGATCATCAAAATCCCTATTATTTTTATTACATATGCTAATCTCACCGGCATTTTGCTCTTACCTTGCTGCAGTCCTGGCAGCGTATTCTTGCGACGTTAAAGTTGCCCGCCTAAAAATTCTCAAAATGCTTGTTATTAAATGTTAGTTTTGTTTCCTTTAAGCTCTCCCTATCAAATAGTCATTCAGTGCCCAGGCGAAGAGCTGCTCCCACGCTACTCTAAGTGATCGGTCTCTTAGGACCGGCAAGTATGGGCGGAGGTGGGGCATGGAATATTCTATGGCCAGGAGGAAGGCTGTGTAGTAGACAGGTACCCTTCTCCTTTTTAGGTATGTTGGCCTTTTTATTTCGTATACAAATTGGTGTGACAATTCTTCTGGGTAGTTATCGTCTGGGAGTACCATCTACGCCTGGACAGTGGACTTGTTAGTTAGCTCTTTTCTTAACAATACAATAATACGCAGTTCCTGTATGTGCGAGAGAAAAAAGAGAACATTCACGTGTTTACATGTGTATTTGTGCAGGCAATGTCTTTCAGTTTAAGTTACTTGGGAGTCAATGGGCGGGGGGGTTTGGGATCAGATGGCGGAAGTATTTTTACTCTTTGAACGTGTGACCATGGGGTGGGCAGTATGGGGATCACCCCTTTCTTCGTCAGTTGTTGTCTCTGGGGTAGCTGAGTAGTGACACGGTAAGGGAACAATTGGGTCGTTGTCTGTGGTAGAACTTCCTTCCACTGTCGGGGATGTTGTTGCTGTTCTTCCAATGGACCTGTCGTTGGCGCTGGGGCGGGTCTGCAGTTTGTAGATCTTTACATCATGTAGGTGGTTCCAGGCACGCTTGTCTTTTAGTTTTACTGCTCTTGTTGATACGTCCTCTACCAGATGGGGGCCTGTGAACCTCTTATCGTTCCATTTCCTATTGAAATTGCGAAGTAGCACGTGGTCACCTTTGGCAAGTTTGCACAAGTTCTCTTTTTCCAATTCTGTACTGGCGCCTTCTTCTTGATTTCTGGTGGACCCGCCCCGTGTGCGCTCGAGCTGTTGAGACACGAACACAACACTAGTAATCAAAGAAGACACATATTGATACATTTCATCTCCTAACACACTCGCTGAACTTTCGTGGTCAGTGAATGCCCTTGACGTTGGCGTTAGGGGAATGCGCATTTGACGTCCAGTAACCACCTCGTGCGGGGTGAGGTGGTGGTCGGACCCTGGCCTATTCCTTAATTCAAATAGGGCTAACGGAAGGCAATACAATCAACTTTTATTTGTTGTTTGTTGTATCTTTGCAATTGCCTCCTTCAATAAGCCATTCAGGCGTTCACATATACCGTTAGCCTGTGGGTGGTATGCACATGCAAATTTGTGTTTTATGTTCAGCAGGGATGTGATATGCTGGAACATTTCGTTTGCGAAATGCGGGCCATTGTCTGATCTTAACACCTCGCACACTCCCCACCTGGGGAAGACCTCCCTTACTAGGAATTTGGCTGCTCTAAATGCATCTGGGTGTGAACAGGGCCCTGCTTCAATCCACCTAGAAAATGGGCATACTACTACAATCATATACCTATTACCTTGACATATGTTGATCATATCAACATAGTCAATGTGAAGGTGCCGAAAAGGTCCTTCTGGCCGCGGTATGGTACCTCTTATCACTTTTAGGGTATGACCGGCTGTAAACTGTTGACATGTGAGACAATTACTGATAAAATTTGACACATGAGAATTTAACTCAGGACAGAACCAATCTTCTCTAATTCGTACTGCAATTATTTCCTTGCCTGTATGGGCTGGGTGATGTAATTGGCTCAGGGCGGTATTTAAAAGTGCCAACGGTATTACAACTTTCCCAGTGCCACCCTGGCGCCATAGTGCGTCGGTTGGTGACATTGTACATCCTCTTTTTACCCATATTTCTTTTTCGGCCATTGGTGCAGCCGCTTGTAGCTCCATAATCTGTGTGGCTGGGAGATGGGTGTACCCTTCTCTTATTAACATCTCCCTAGCCATTCCCCTCCCTCTCCCTCTCTGTGAGTCTGTGGGGTTCCATATCTCACCAAAGTATGCAGCATATTTCGCATGTGCGTCTGCTGCTGCATTCCCTTTTGAGACGTGGTCTTCACCATTGGTGTGGGCGGTGCATTTGACTAGGGCTAGTTCTTGGGGGTCGTTTATTACTTCAATTAGTTCAGCCAACAAGAGGGCATGTTGCACTGGAGTGCCATCAGCTCTCCTAAACCCTCTTCTTCTCCATTTTGATAGCCCTGAGTGGACAGTGGATGTAACATATGCACTGTCGGAATATATGGTTACTCGTTTGTCAAAACTTTCCTTCAATGCCAATATTAGTGCAACCAGTTCCGCGGCTTGAGCAGAGTAATGCTGTGGTAATTGTACACACTTCATAGCCACACACACCGGCGCCTCCATCATTTTTACCACTGCTGCCCCAGTCCTCCGTATCCCATCTCCTTGATCAATAGTTGATGACCCATCAATAAACAAAAGCTCACCTCCCTCTAGTGCGTTTTCTTCAACTTTTCTAGTACATGAGTATATTTCAGTTATTTGGGTACAGTCGTGGGCGTAATCTCCCTCCTCAATTACTTCTGCTAGGAACCTTGCAGGGTTAACCGTGCTACATCTAACAATTGCTAGTTCAGCCCTAGACAAAATGATCTCATAACCTGATGCCCTCTGTGTCGTTAGTGTGGACTTGGGTTTATTCAATATTGCAAATAGTGCATGTTCCACAAACAGTGTAGTTGGACACCCCATGGTTATTGCTGATGCTTTTTCCACTGCAAAAGCAGCTGCAGCGAGACATTGTTCGCAAGGGAAGTGGCCTAACATCACAGGGTCTAAGTGACCGCTGTAAAATGCTACTGGTTTATACCCCATGCTCGTTTTTTGGGCCAATACTGCTTTCATCACTGCTGAGTCGCAATGTGAAAATATAAAAAAGCGTCGCTCATAGTCTGCGGAGGCCAGTACTGGAGCAGTTGATATCGCGTCTTTCAATTCGTCAAAGGCCTCCCTCATTTCCATAGTCCACCCCAACTTTTTCTCCCCTTTATTGGCTTCCCTCAAACCCTCAAGCAGGGGTCCTATGTATGAACTGTAATCAAATACCCATGCCCTACAGTAGTTGCACAGCCCCAGAAATTGCTGCAGTTCTCTCACAGTCTGTGGCATGGGAGTGCTTGAAATGGCCTGTGCTCTTTGTGGTGCAATCTTTCTTCCATGTTGGGATATCAGTTGGCCAATGTAGAGTACCTGTTCCTGACAGTATTGTATCTTTTCCATGTCTACCTTGTACCCCTTTTCAGCCAATATGGTCAACATTTTTAAGGAGTCCTCTCTACATTTACTTTCGTTTGTACTACAAATTATTATGTCATCCACATACTGTAACACTGTGCTTTCCACCTCAACGTTACCCAAATCCATCTGTATTACTCTATTGAAAATTGAGGGTGATTCACAATACCCCTGTGGTAATCTGGTATGTTTCCACTTTGTATTTCGGTAAGTGAAGCTTGTCAAATCTTGTGAGTCTGGGTGTAATGGTATTGAGAAAAATGCATTTTTAAGGTCAATTACTGTAAATCGTGATGCTTCTGCTGGAATGCCACACAATATTGTGGCCGGGTTTGCTGTTACCGGATACTCTGCTTCTACTATGTTGTTCAAGGGCCTGAGGTCCTGTATGAAGCGCCAAGACCCCTCTTTAGCCTTGCGCACCGGGTACACAGCCGTGTTACATGGTGATTCTGAGGGGACCAATATGCCATTGTTTATTAGGGCCGTTATGGCTTCATATATGCCCTCATCTGCCTCTTTTGACAATGGGTACTGTTTCACTCTTGGTAGTATGGCACCTTTTTTCAATTTTATCCTTACACCCCCTATGCTTTTTATGCATCCCACGTCATAGGGGCTAATAGTCCATAATGATTTGGGCACCTTTGACATATCCTCCTTAAAGAATGGGACTGGGGTGCATGCGGGTGCCTCAAGTGCCATTGCAATTTTCTGTGCTACTTGTTTGTGAGCCACTCTTAGCCATATTTCTACACTCATCATGAACACCATTTCATCTTCCTCCTTTTCTTCTGAGAACAGCTCTTCATCTGACACCTGGGTCAGCCTACATCCTTCTGCTAGTGCTATCACTGCCCTCCATGCTCTCCCTTCTTTATCTTGGGCGTGCACAGCAACATAATCAGCTGTTGCAATAATGCTCTCAATGTCCATTACAAACACCTTTCCTTCTGGTTCATTAACAGGTGTTTCTGGTCGGAACAGATAGGCTGCTGGCCTCCTCCATATTTTCCCTTCTATCCCTGGCATCCATGCAAATGCCATGTCTGTGCCATACTGGAATAGCTCGCCATCTACTGGCTCCGCCCTAATCGCTGTCTGTCCACAGTATGCTTGCATAATCTGTCGTGCTGCGAGCATGTTAATCCCTGGAGTAGAGCAAATTATGCCATCCTCTGTAAAGGAGATCGTCATATTCAACCTGTTCATTATGTCCCTCCCCAGTATATTTACTGGTGAGGCACTATAATACAAAAGTGGAACTGACAGATCATAATCTCCGATAGATAAGGGAACGTTATCAGTAAAGGGAACCAACCCTTTAGCCCCAGAGAATCCTTGGGTGTTCATGGCTTCGCCTGACATCTTAAATTTACCTTCCCTTATGCAAGACCGGGTTGCCCCGGTGTCAACAAGGAATGATAATTTTTTGTCACCTATCGTTACCTCTATGCGTGGCTCCTCCGCACTATTAGGTGTTACTGACAGGATGGGACACACCAAGGCCATCTGTGGGCTGTCCTATTGGGGGTACAATGATTGGCCATTCCCTGTGTAAGGGTTGTGTCCCAAGACCGTCACCCTACCCAATTGCGTTTGTTGGGTTTGGGGTTGTTGTGTTAGCGCTACTTGTTGTTGTGGCAGTGGCTGTTGTTGTGTTATTTGTTGTTGTGGCAGTGAATATGTTTGTGGCTGTTGTTGTGTTGTTTGTTGTTGTTGTTGGTCACTTCCTTGTTGTAACATCTGCTGTTGTTGTATGCCCTGCTGTTCTTGTGAGGTCCTAGGTTGTGCCTGTTCATTCCATGCTGGTGTTCCTGGCCTGACCCTACACGTACGTGTCCTAATAATCCACAACTCCAACACACGGGTGGTTCCCTGCTCTGCCATGGGAAGCTCCCTGTGTTGTCCTGGTATACTGGTTGCCCTGTGGGGTATGAATTTCTAAGTCCCCCCACCTGCTGTTGGGTATTATATCCGTATCCTCTCCCTCTCATAAATCCTCCTCTCCCCCTGTTATAACTATAATACCCAGCTCCTTGCATTGGGTACCCTCCTCCCATGTTTGGTGCGTGTAATTGCAGTGGCGGCACTTGCTGTATTACACTTTGTGGAGGTGCTATTTGAGCTGGATCTTGTGCAGCCACTACTTGTGTGGGGCTTTGGGCCATTGATGTGGGCGTAGTTATTAGTGCCCCTTCCATTGTGTATTTAGTGAGTTTTTTCTGTACTAGTTTGGCCTCTTCTGTTTTCATGTCCTCTTCCTTTTGTTTCATTTTTCCTTGCCATGTCCTGCAGTGATGTACTATAGTCAGCTGTATTTCTGGCCATGGTTTTGCTTCCATTCCCACTACTTTCTTTAGTTGTTTCTGAACTCCTTCTGTGAGCCCTTGTACTAGTATATGATAAAATATGGCTGGTGTTTTGTCCCATTGTTCTCTAGTTTCCATGCGCCACTTCTCTTGAATATCCTGGATATAATCAACAGGATCCTCATTCTCACGCATCTTACGGGAAGTAATTGCTCCTATGTCTGATGTGTCTGGGTACTGTACTCTCAGTGCCTGCTATAGCGCATGTCTGCAGTTTGCAAATGGCGCCCCATCATGCGATGTGTTCGTTATTGTTACCCCATGGAATCCCGCTCTCTTCCAGATGTCATCCGCTCTATCCCCTAATATTGATATTAACAGGCCCTTCACATCTCCTACTGCTAGTTTCTGTCCTGCGGTGTGTTTTTCCATTTCATATATCCATTTACCCGCACCTCCACTTAATGATGGGAGCCTACATTTTATATTTTCTTTATCCGTATGCTTCCAAGGTACATACTGTGGTCTAACCCCTCCTCTCTCCAACAGTGGCATTAAGTTGTGTCTTGTGTCACCCTTTACGTTCCATAATATCGAATCCTCACACCCCTCCTCTTCTCCCGTTTCTTTTACCTCTTCAAGTTCGTCCTCATTACCCCTGCTCCTACCTCCTTCTCCGTCCTTTCCCCTTTTTTCGTCATTTCCTGTGTTTAATGTGGGCATGTTTATTTGTCTGTCTTGCCTGCGGCTAGGGAGGTCTCTAAGCCGACATGCATAGGGAGTCAATTCGTCCATGAAGGGCGCGAGCTTTATTGTGTGCAGCGAGCGTGTGGCGGTTGAGCATGTAGGGTGCGATGGGGGAGGGCGTGATGGAGATGGTGATGGTGTGGCTTCATGGGTTTGTTTTTCCACTAGTTTTTGCACCCCCTCCTCACTTCTCTCCAGCTTCTCCCTTCTCCTACTGATCCATGGCGAGTCTATGTTTGTTCGAGTGAGGTACAGCTTATCTAAGCTTTCCCTTTCACTCTTTCTTCCTCCCCTCTCTACTCCTTCTTCCTCCTCACTGCAAAAATCAGTCATAAATGGTATCCCCCACTCTGCCTTTTTCCCTTTTACTGTTACTGTTTCTAAGTCTATTAGGTCCATTTCTCCTCTGCCTTTGTTACCAACTGCTCCCCCTGGTGCTGATGTTGTTGCTACTTCTCTACTTCTATATACATCCCCCCATTTTTCACTCTCCCTACTCCTCCCTTCTCTTTCCCCTTCACTCCTCTCCTCCATCTCCCTACTATTTTCCTCCCTTTTCCTTTTTAATTCCTCCATCACTTTGTTGCTCATCTGTTCCAATATTCTTTCATCCTCTTTCTTCCTTTCCCATTTCACCCTTTCTCTTTCTATTACTTTCCCCTCTTCATATTTCTTAGCTGTCTCTGATAGTACCCTCCTCCTCCATATTGCCATTTCCTTTTCCTTTTCTTCTTCTTCCTTCTTCTTTTCTCTCAGCACTACTCTTGACACCCTGTCTGCTGCTGCTTTTACCCTTTCAGCTTCTCTCCTTTGCTCCTCACTTCGTTCCCTTAATTTTTCCAATTCGTCCTTACCTTCTTTCCTTTTCCTCACTCTCTCTCTTTCCTCCCTCTCAAGCTGTTTGATCAATTCATTCTGCTCATCCCTTAGCTTTGCTAATCTTTCCTCCAAAATCTCTTCCTTTTGCCATAATAGCTCCTCCCCCCTCATTTCACTCTCTCTTGTACTATCCTCGTCTGTTCTCTTTACTACCTCCCTCTCTTCTCCAGTTAGTGAACCTCGTAATTTTAATAATATCTGTGCAGCTACCCACTCATCATTTCCTATTTCTACAGTCTGCTCTTCTCCAATCCTCCCCTCCCCCACTGTCATCTTCCTATGAGCCACATATGGTGGAGGGCTGTATGCCGGGTTTGAGTATCCTTCAGCCGCCCTTAACTGTCCTTCTATTTCTCCTAATTCTCTTAAAGGGTACAACCCTCCTCCCTCTGTTTTCACTCACGGTGTTATGGGTATCTCATTGCTCGGTTCCTTTTTTATGTCGTCTGATTTATCAATCCTTTCTCCTCCCTGTCCTCCGTTCCCCGTATTCTTTGTGCTTTCACACCCCTTTTCCCCATCCGTTCCTTCTTTCTTAATCTCCTTTTCTTCCGGTGTTTCCCCCATAGTGAACATTCCATTTGGTCCTGGTCGGGACCCCTGGAACATCCTCCATAAGTTAAACACCTCCACATGGCTTGCCAACTTCTTCCCCTTGTATGTATTGTGCAGATGGTTTAGCAGTGAATGTTGGGCATATGGATCGAAACTACCATTAGGCGACCATGGTGTTAACATTTTGTTATCCGTCCCCTGGGTCCACTCTATGCTGTACTTAATTAATTTCTCCCTATGGGGTGGCAGTGTGGTGCATATGTGTTGTAGTGGGGTAGTGAGGGTGTTCCCCCACCCTCCCGACCCTGTCCCGTATGACATAGTGGTGCTCCACTTGTTACCCTTCCCTTCACTAGCAGTTTACAATATGCAACCTTATATTGTTTACCTGGCCCCGTAAGTGTGGGGACTTACGACAATCCTTTGACAAATTATGCAATAAAATAAAAAATAAATAAAAAATAAAAACAAATATATACATATATATATGTATGATTTTATATTGTATATTCCTTCCCCTACGGCCCCCTGCGGCCAAAGCGCACGCAGCCCCCTGCGGCTGCGTACCCCTTACGACGATCTTATACAGTCGTCCTGTTTCCCCGTTCTCCTCCCCCTTTTACACTTGCCGTGGCCGGCGTTCTCCGTGCACAGCCACGCCCCTCTCCCCTTCTCCTCTTCCGATCCACTCGTCTATCGTTTATCTCCGTATCCGCTCCCTTATCATGTTTCTCTTCCCCACCACTCTCAAACCCAAAGTTCCTTGTGCTCGCGATATCCTATTAAATCCCTACTGGTGACGTCACCGATCTCTTCAAGCTACTGGTACATTCTTATTATGTTTTTTAAGTTCAAAATACACTTGCAATCTACCCCCGCTAACCCTACAGCTGTCTTCCTGTCTCTCCTGGAACAAGGTAATCAAATCAATAATATAATCGGACTGCGCACACTGCGTCGCCTCGCGTGTGATACGCCCCTCAACAGGAGGGCTTAACCAGCCAATTATCTTCCGTATTGGGCAACTATGCAACTAGCTACCGCCTACAGGGAAACGTCATCTACCTATCGAGTTTCTTGCTCGAACAATAGGGAACCTCATCTACTCATTGATCAATAAATGCCAAATCGTAGGGAACCACACACACCCACCCTTACACGTAGTCGAGACTTAGGCCAATCAGTGTCTACGAGCGGCCACACGTGATGTTTTCGTGCTGAGCCCCCCTCTTTCGCGTGACGTAGCCGACTGCTCTCGCACTCGTTTCGCTACCATTCATTCCATTAGCAACACTAAGTTGTTAGACCTTCGCCGCGCATCTGTACAACACCTCCCTCCTCCCTTATTTACTTCCTCCCCCTCCCTCACAATTTCGCATTGCTCGTTGTGCGTGTCATGCTCACCAAGTTCTCTCGATGCAGGGCCGCTCGACTGCGTGCACCCCTCCAAGCGGCTCGCCACCTCCCCTCGTCTGGACCACGTCTGGACACTCGCCGACCGCGGGCGGGATACTTCTCAACCGGCTCCCGAGGGCCAATATCCGGATTGCGCTGTCCGGTCTTCTCGCAGCTCCGCGATGGTCCTGTAGTCCTCAGAAGGGGGCAACGGCAGAGGGGGCCGCACCGCCGGACCTCCTCGCAACGGGAGTACCTGGAAAAGTAAAAATAAAAAGTCGATCTTAAACAGATCTCAGCAGTGCCTCCAACTTGTCGGGGGGAAATTCTGCCAGGGTCGGCCGGGCCGTCCGCAGACCACCAGGCAGGGAGGCCCCAACTCCTCCCGTGTATATCCCAGATGAGATAGAGTATGAGACACACACAAGGAGCAAGGTGACTCTGCTGTTTATTAGACAAAACGGCAGGGATGGGTCAAGGAGCGTTCGCGTTCGTCCTGACACACACACAATCGTGGGGCTCGCAGGCCCTTTTTACTGTATTATGACGCGCTACTTGCGTCACTTCAAAAAGTTACCAAAAAACCTATCGCCACTCTTAATTGGGTGTTCGAGTGGTAGGGTTAGTATAGCACACATATAGAGAACGATGTTAGTGGACAAAGGGTAGTCAGGTGGTATATCTGGGTTGTCCCTACAATTAGATACATGAGAATTGTTACATGAAGACTCCTGAGGATTGGCTAATATTACTGGCGTCAGTGATGAGAGCCCCATGTTCTGATTGGTGCGCCCGTGAGCTTCCCAGCCTGGGACCACCGCTGTTCCCAGCTCTCGGTGTACCTGCAAGGTGCAACAATGTTTCACTATGGGTACGTGCAGACAATGTGAGGACTTATTCATAGCTGGAAGGCTGACCGCTCCCACTGTCGCAGATGTCCATTGAGCCTTTCAAGTGTATCTGCCGGTGTCTCGTAGCGAGGGATCCAGACGCCTCAGTTCTCCTGGGTTTGGCATCTCGTCAGGTTCGGCTTGGTCACGTGGGGAGGGACCGTGAAAGAGGCAGAATTCTGCACAATTAATATTGTTTTTCTACTGCGCGTCTGGTTTAATTTGCCGGTGTGACTTTAACGTTGGTGCGCGGAGTACGAGGTTGCAACATCGTGCCTTTGATGATTTGTTCTTGGAATGTGGGTTTGCAACATTGCGACCTTGGCTGGTTGTTTCGCCGAGCTCATTCTGCAGGATCAGCAACCTGACTCTTGCTTTGTTAATGTCCACGGGAGCTCTTGTTTGAGGCCTACTTGGGCCTGGTGCATAAGTGGTCCGTTTGGTGCACAGGTGCTTTAGGTTATAGGAGCATATAGTTTCATGACCAGTATCGTGTCTTCATTATACTTCTCATGGTGGTAACTGGTTTCAAGAGAAGCGTGAGCAAGCTAGTAGATGAGTTCATGACGCGTCTTGCGTTTCTGCATTCTGAAAGCCTATGTAAAAATAATAAAGATGCACGTCCGTGAATATGCCTGTCGCCTACGTCATAGCACTGAGTATATTCTTCGTGTAGGTTGGTGTGGGAATGTCCAGTGTGTATATTTGTACAGATGTGCTTCCCGTTGTCTAGGTCGTCATGGCATCTCTAACGACGTGTAGATTTTAGTCTAGCTGATCAGTGCCGCAGGTGTCGGCATGGCCAGTGCGGGCTGCTGGGCAGGCAGATGGACACATCCGTATGTTCCTGTACCAGGGTATCTGGTCGTCTGGTAAATGGACAAACTCTTCTCGTGGCGGGTGTCTGGGTCGTGACCCTCTAGGCCAAGCGCGAGAGGTGAAGGACGGGAGCCTGGTCTTCCATTCTCCCACTTCAGTGAGTACTTAGGTCAGTTTGTGACAGAAATAAGCTCTTAGTTTAAAATAATCTAATCCAAACTATTTTAATCTAACCAGAACTGCCTCCTAGAAGTTGTCACTTGTCATTTTGTGAAGCTGCACCACTGTCACTTGTCAATTCTGCAGCTGCATAGCTTTCACTTGTCATTTTGAGTTTACTTTAAATCCGAAAAACAACCTTTACAAAATCGTTCATATCTCTGGAACCGTTTGGGCTACGAACTTGGTTTAACTTTCCTCTGAAAGCTTAGAATCCAAGCTTTCCAGCAAGCCTAGAACCGACCTCTTTTTCTGCAATCACGATTCACACACTCGTGAATTTTACCGCGATTTGCGATTTGGTTAAAAATCCAGCCACGTGTAACCATCAGCAGTCATTTCTTTCCTTGCTAAAAATTCGTTTGCCTCTTAATCACCATCTCTGAATCATTGCTAAAGTGAGCCTGAACTTATCCCAAGTAGCTACCACTCCCCCTGATCCTCCTAAAGGGAATTAAAACCATTTTCAGCATATTTCCCACTTCATTGCCATCACCTTTTAAAAGCATTTTGGGCCTGTGTTTCAAACTTCTATCTGTGGTCTAAGCTTGCTGGGGTGAACTGAATTATATATGATTGCATTCCTAAGAACTGTGTGTGTTACTTCCATCTCCTTCCATTTCTTACATTGCAAAGGGGAGGGGGGTGAATTGCCAGAGAAAAAGTGATTATTTTATCTTTTGCTAAAATCATATCAAGTATTTCTGTACTGCATTTTATTCCTCATTGCTTTTCCCTTGAAATCATAAAAGTAGTTTTGCTACTTTATCCATCCTATACTAACTCCTCATTGATTGTAAAGAAGTGTGCTAGTGCCAGATTACCCATTGTTGATCAACATCATATGTCTAAGTGTACTATCAGATATTAATCTATTATAAAGTGTGATATATATATATATATTGTTTAAATTCTCAAATAAACCTTTTAAACTTGCAAAACAGAACTACTTCTTGGCTCAGTGGGGTCAGGGGGATTCTAAGAGAGGGGTGTTATATAGGGGTAGTCATCCAGAACTCATGAACTGGACATAAAGATATATCAATAAGGGTTTCCATTCAGTATCCCAGACTAGGCATTGATTTAGCTGTAGTGTTGAATTGAATCTTCTTACAAAGTGGGGGCTCGAGCCGGACGTCTGGGTTAGATCTATCACTTGTGCAGCTTAATACAGTGTGCTAACTGACGGGATACATACATCCGGTCGGATCACCACGCTGTTTTACGCTGTAAAGCACTCTTCAAAGGGACACTCTAAGGAAAAGGTCTGTTTTGCAAAAATAAAATACTAATTTCTGTAAATCAGGACAGAGATCAATCTTTAGAATGACGACCTTGGTAGACATGAAAATAGCGAGGGAGCACCTCTTACATAAGCTATTTGTGAGAGGTGAGTGGACTCACCAGGACCAAACGGCCTGGTTGCAGGCCATCGCGCAACAGGTCACTGAAACAGGGTCAGATATATGGAGAGATCAGGGTCCATTACATGTGGCCCTGAGTGAACTATATATGGCTCCTAAAGCCAAAGATGAACACAATAAGATTGCCAGGATAGCGGCATACCTGTACCTATATATGGGAGACATGCAGGATAAATGTACTGAAAGCCAAGATCTGGCAAATAAGCAACAGATGGCGTTAGAGAAGGTCCAATCTGACCTGGTCTCTTCTGAGCAGAGGCTGCAGAGGAGCCAGGAGTTAGAAAATGATAGTAGGCAGTATATCATTAAAATAAAAGAGGATATGGACATCCTGCAACAGGAAAAGGCTGACCAGGATATCAGATTTCTGGCCTTGCAAAAGGAGTACCAAGAAGGTTTGGACTCCCTACTACAGAGCCAGAAAAAGCTGGAGCAACAATTAGATTTCAATAGGGTATGTGCTGAGCAGGTAGTCACCCTGCAAAACCACCTAGATAGGGAAAAGGCAGAAAGCAATAAATTGATTCTGAAAGACCTGATCAGGAGCGCCAGAGAGCCGGTGCATTCCAAAGGCAAAGGGACGACCTGGCGGCACAGATGCAGACTCTTGGTCAGGGAAGGGACACCTTAGGCCAGGAAGTCTGCCATTTAAAAAGGAAAATGGAAGAAAATCACCTGGCCCTCCAGGGACTGGGTGACCTCCAAAAAGAACACCAGAAATTGTTAGAGCACACCAGGAGGGTGGAGGAGGCTCTGGCAAGAAAGGAGCAGGCCAGTAGGGAAGGGACTCAGGAGGTAACCCTCCTGCAGCAAAGACTGGCCCAGTACTCCAGGACCAATCAGGATGCACAGAGAGAAAATGAGGCTCTCTGTCAGCACAATGATAGGCTCCAACAACAGGTAGCGATGCAGGAGAGACTGATAGAGTCTAGTAAGGCCTTAACTGAGGAACTGAAAGTGCAGGCTCTTGCATTGCAACAGGGAGCAGGGGCGGATAGAGACCAGGTTCGCTGGGAGAGGGAGGCTCCTGAGCATAACCTCAGGAGCCCTAGTACCAGAGGCCTTCATATCTCTCAGTCCCTGGTTCTGCCACCCCCATGTCCCCTCGCGCACATGAGCCCAGGGCCACGGTGTTGGCAGATTACTATCCAACCAGAAGTATGGGGCTCATAGGCCAGTACCTCCCAGGAATGGAGGGGCGGGCATCCGGGTATGGGCACCCAAGCACAGTGCAATTTAGTGGGGAACCCCAGGAGAGTAGGCCCACTAAGGGCATCCTGAAAACTTCTGCCCAGTTAGGTCAGTGGGGAGGGGACCCATCAAATCCTGGCAGCAAGGAGGAATCTGAAGACTCCTCTGAATGGCACAGGACACAGGAGACCAGGTCCCCACATTCTGCCAGCCATTCCCAGGCTCGCAGAATCCGGGAAAACCTGGAAGATCAGACAGGAACCTCTGGGAGCAGTGCCTCTGAGTCAGAGGATGAATGGACCAGGGTTACCCGAACCAAAAAGGCCAATAAGGCAAAAAGGGCCTTGCTTAAAGACCCATTGAAGCAAATAAAGGCGATAAGGAGTGTCATCACGCCTTATCATAAGAACGCCAAGTATTCCGTTTGGGAACACTTGGAGCTCTATGAGCAAATGATGGAGACTTTCCATTTGAAGGACAGCAGTAGCTGCATCCAGTACGTCAAATGGACATTCTCCCCAGAATACTCCAGTTTCTTTGCGGAGATGGAGGACCAAAATCATTTAAGATGGTCCACCTATAAGGCGGCCATCTTGAAACATTTTTCTATTCGCAGAAATCCTCAAGAGGCTCGCAAGGCAGCCTACAATTTGCAATGTGGGGAGGATCAGGCCCCACAAGAGTTTGTGCAAGAATTAAAGCGTGCTTTTGCGCAGACCACCAGAAGGGTGCGCACAGACAGCAAAGAGTTTGTCAATACATTTTTCCATGCTCTCCCTAAATATATAATGACCCAGCTCGTGAGAGATTGTCATGAGAAAAGATCTTTAGACTGGGTCATTGAACAGGCTACCCGGATCTATGAGGTGCAGAAGCCTATCGAAAATAAAATTAACGTGCCGAAAAACCCCAAAACCAACAGCACCCCTGCTGCTGCCAAGGTGGCAGAGGTAAAGGTTGCCCCCGTTTTAGATTTGGAGATGGGGGGGGCCTAAAAACCTGCCTGCACCAAATAATTCACAGCCCAGAAGGCCCTCGGGCCAGTCACAGACAGGGAGTCGAGGAGGTAGTCCCACAAATGGGGTCCCCCGCTCCCCTGACTATGTAAGTCCCCGCTATAAGGGAAACCGACCAATCCTGGGTTATGTGTGGACTCCTCCAGCCCAAGGGGGGGATCCAGCCAAGCACCTAACCCAGGGAACTTCCCTCCCAACTTCCCACGGGAGGGCAGAAATTCTCCAAATCCTGGGCAGAACTTTTTCCCCAAGTATCCACCCAATTTCTAGCCCCAAAATCATCCATCCTTCTTTCCCCAATTCCCTGAGCCCAGACAACCTAATCTGGGAGAGGGGAGGCCAAGGGTGGAGGGGTACCAAAATCTTCCCAACCAGGGGTACTACTAGAGAAGGGATAGCTACCCATCCCGGGATCAGCCCAGGGGAGAAAATAGAGCCCTGTATCAGCCTGAGCAGGTTTCACAACTTGAGCGCCAGGTCCAAAATATGGCACGAGATCTGGGTCACATACTGAGGGCTCAACAGAACCCTCAGATGAGCATGCCACCGCAGAATGCCCCAAACTCTGGACCTGGTGCTCCAGAGCAATGACGGGGGCAGCACCCCGATAACACACCGGTTCCCAGGGAGGAGGCACAAGGGGAAGGGGGGTGTAAAGCCTTGGAGGAATCTTCCTTCCCAACTTGTAAACAGCCCCTGGAAAACCAGGAACCGGAAACAAAATTTCCTACCCCTGAAAGTCTGCCACCCAAGGAGCAGAGACGAGGTAGGAGAAACAAAGGACCCAAACAGACTCACTTTGTGGAGGAGGTTCAGGTCTTCCAATTTGAGAGAGAGGGATCCTCAGAAGATCCTAGGAAAAGGATCTTCTCCTTCAGAGATGGGGGAACTCCTTCCAAAGAAAAATGGGTCCCAAGGGATTCCAATCCAGACTGGGGAGATATGGAGACTGAGCTACCGCCGCCCATCATCTCATCCCAGAACCCACAACACCGAAATCCCCTGATTCAAACCCATCCTGGTGACTGCCTCCAAAAAGGGGGGGCGGCCCAGAACCGGAACCAGGGGAACCCACAATGGCTCTGATCTCCAGTTGCCAACTTTTTCTTTCAGATTCCCAAGGCTCTCCACAGAATCCTGCCCAAATCTCTTTGCTACCAATGTCCAAAACCAGAAAGTTAGCCCAACAGTTGTCCAAAAATGTGCATTATCTGTGCCCCCTTGAGGAGAAGGAGGGAAGATACTATTCCCCGGTACAAGTACAGGGGCAGGGTACAATTTTGGCACTGGTGGACACTGAATCCCAAGCTACCCTTCTGTCCAAAAGGGCCTTTGAGGAACTAAATGCAGGAAGGGGGGAGAATTACCAAATTCCTCTCACCTCTCTTCCTGGACAACTGCAGAACTTTGACGGGAAGGAAATTCCCGTTGAGGGGAATTGCAGACTTGGACATTAAAATTGGGCGACACAAGGTGAAACACCCGGTCATAGTAGTGACTCCAGAGGGCACCCCTTGTTTACTAGGGAATGACCTCCTGAGAAGGTTGTCACCCCTAATAGATTGTGTAAAAAATTTCCTCTGGACCCAGACTAGCCGACCAATAAAATTAAAACAGAGTGTCAACCATGTTAGTTTAAACGGCACCTGCCACATGGTTGAACAAAAATCTGACCAAGTAGAATTTCACTTCCAGAACAACCAGATTCCAAACGTGACAGTAATAGCAGTAGGACAACAGACTGGTGATGGGGGGTCCTCTCTATTTCTGAAAATCAACCTTCCTTCCAGTTTAAGGTGGTATTCCACACTGGAAGGAAACACCCTGAAATTCTTTACTAATCCACAATCAGAAACTCCTACTCCTATAGTCCAGAAAGATGTGAAATCAGCTCAGAGCCTGGCTGATATTCAGCAAATTGGAGAGCAGTTGTTCATCCCTGTCCAGTTAAATGATGGGAAGGACTCTGTTCTCGCTCGAGTGTGTGTGAACAACGGTAAGAGCTTCATCAACGAAGCCATGTTCCGCCAACTACCAAAAGATCCAGCCATTCCCACATTCAAACTGATAGACAAATGGGAAATGGACCTGGAAGCACCTAATTCCAAACATCTCCTGCCAAGCGGGTGTATGCTCAAAATGTCCATTGGCAACAAGAGCATAGTCCATAATTGTTGGGTCGTGCGAGACGTCACTGCCGCCTTTTACTTAGGCAGTGACATTCTCAATCGCTTTGCCATTAGTTTGGACCTTATAAACTAGAAGCTTGGTCCCGATTAGCGGATAATCCCATGGGCTTTGATGATCCAGAAAAAGCATTTAGGTCAGCTCAATTGCTACCTTATGCAGTTGAAATTCAGATCAAAGAGGAAGTCGCCATCCCAGAAAGGACCCGACAATTCTCCTTGGAAGTGAAAGTTAAAAGAGGACAACATTTGAAAAACCCTGATGCTTACATACATCTAAACGCTTCTCCCCGACAGCAAGGGTTGGGGGTAAACCCAACTCCATTAGTCAACATAGAACATGACAGCATTCCAAGAGAGGTGGATAACAGCGACTTAAAGAGTATTACACAAGCCGCAGGCACCATTATTGGAATGGCGATTGATGACCGACATTTCTCCATTGATTTAGGAAATGAACTGTTAGGACCAATCCCCAAGTACTGCTTTGACAGTGACAGTGAGGACAATACAACACCAGACAGGATTTTTACCCGGCATGGGGGGAACTTCCTGGTGTACACTTGCTGCCCCTATGGTAACGAAGATGTGACTTGTGACTTCAGGAGGGATGAGGTGATTTTCCAGGTCCATGAGGGTTGCCTTTCCCACCTGAGGCCTCCAGTCCAAATCAGCACTCTGTCCAGGGACTTCTCCACCCAGCTGGAGGAGGCCGATGAGATAGCCAAACCAGAAGTATTTCCAGGCTTCAGGCAGATGGTGGAAGAGAGAGTCAACCTAGCTGATGCCTGTGTGACTCTGGAACAAAAGCAAAAGTTGAAACAAGTTTTCTTGGATTTCCAAGATCTCTTTGCGGTAGACTCATATGACTGTGGCCGCACCGACATCCACACAACAACAATCCCCACGGACCCTGGCATGACTCCAGTGTTTGTGAAGCAATATCGCTTGCCTCTCGCATCAATGGAGTCCCTTACTGAAATAATTAAGAACCTGGAGTCCCTGGGAATAATCCATCCAGTTCACAGCACCTTCAATAACCCGGTGCTGGGAATATTGAAGCCAAACGGCCAGTGGAGACTCTGCGCCAACCTCAGGGAGCTCAACAAACGGGTCCATACTTCCCGATGGCCTCTGCCCTACATTGACCAAGGGCTGGCCCAGATCCAGGGGTCACAGGTATTCACTGCAATAGACCTGACCAATGGATACTGGACTGTGCCTGTCAGTAGGGAGGACCAATACAAGCTGGCTTTTACCTTTGGGGGCCAGCAGTACACATGGACCCGGACTCCCTTCGGATACCTCAACTCCGGCAATGAATTCAACATTTTCCTAGACAAGGCCATGCCCGACCTGGGTGCAAGGGGTAACCTGGCTTATGTAGATGATGTCCTCATCAAAAGTTCATCTGTGGAGGCACACATAGCGGAGATCTGTTATGTTTTGACCCAGTTGAGGGCCGCCGGAGCAAAACTTTCCTTTCAGAAAGCACAGTGGTGTAGAACCCGTGTTAATTTCTTGGGGCATGAGATTACTCCTCAGGGTCTCTGACCCCAGGAAAAGAAAGTGGAAGCACTTCAGAAACTGAAAGACCCCACAACTCTGCGGGAACTAAGGAGCCTCCATGGACTGACTAATTACAGCAGAAAGTTCATTGAGGGCTACGCAGAGATCACCAGACCCCTGATTCATCTCCTGAAGGGGGGGTCAAGTGGGAATGGGGTCCAGAACAAGCCGGGGCAGTAAGACAACTCAAAGGAAGCCTCTCACAAGAGCCCTGCCTAGCTTACCCTGTCAGAAACAAGGAGTTCTTCCTGGAGACAGGGTTCTCTAATACGTGCTTGACGGCAGTATTATACCAAAAGCATGACAAGGTCAATAAAGTAATCTCCTATGCGAGCAAAACTTTATCCTCTGTGGAGGAACAATTCAACGATTGTGAGAAGGCACTCCTGGCAACGGTGTGGGCATTGAAGAATTACCGCCCGTTTATCCATGGGGAACACATCATAGTGGAGACTCCAGACCAGCCTCTGCAATATCTCCAAAGTGACAGAATCCGGGCCGGAAATGTGAGTAATTCCTGAATTACTTCCTGGATTCTGTCAATGCAAGGCTTTCCTGGGGAGGTCAGATATGGCCAAAACAAGAAGAGTCCCCTCGCGCAAGGTCTGGCTGACTTGCATGATTGTGCCAGAGAAAACTGTCTCGAGGACGAAAGTCTAAAAATCAAGGACAACATGGAGGAATACCTTAATTCCCCACACAAAGTCTTTGAAGAAGACAAGTGTGAGGGAATGCCCACTGTCTATGTGGATGGATGCTCTTACCATGTTGACAACGACGGGGAGAAAGAACTGGTGGCTGGTGTAGGGAATGCATGGGTGAAGGAGTTCCCAGAACCCTCCGCTGGATACAAAATCGGACCCCGAAGTAGTCAGGTGGCAGAATTGATGGCTGTGCATCAGGCCATCCTCACTGCTGTCCAACATCAAATCCATGAACTGGTCATAATCACTGATTCGGATTATGTACGGAACGGGTTCGTGGAGCACCTGGTTAATTGGAAAACCAGAGGCATGTTATGTGCTAATAACAAACCCTTCAAACATGGGAAGTTAATCCAAAACATTGATGATCTGGTCACATCGAATGTGATGACCATCTACTGGAAAAAGATCAAGGGTCATTCCAAAGTAGAGGGACCAGACAAAACTGGAAATGACTTAGCTGATCAGCTGGCCAAAACCGGGGCCATCCAAGGGGATCTAATCGTAATAGAGTCCCTGTTGGGGGAAATACCGGTCACTGCTATCACTAGGTCCCATACAAATGCTCACAATGATCTTTCAACTGCCCAATGGAGCAAGGAGACCCCTGATGCTGATTTGATTACAGCTCAGAAGGGGGACCCAATTATTGGTAAGTTTTACCAACACCTTGAGTACCCTGAGAACTTTCCCCTGACGGATACCGATTACATTGGGAAAGAGGACCTAAGAGTGTTGATGAAATGTCCAAAAATGTTCCGAATCCAAGACGGTTTGCTGGTAAGGAAATCCAAAGCTGGCCACGATCAGTGGGTGGTTCCTACCTCATTCCGAAGCATGATGTTAAGTCACGCCCATGATGCGGCCACAGCCGGTCATAGGGGGTTTCACACAACACTGGAAATCTTAAGAGAGGTTGCATACTGGCCACACATGGGCCAGGACCTCAACCAATATTTGAAGGGTTGTCTTGTGTGTGCACAATTTCAGCCAACATCCCTCACACACCTGGCACCTCTCCAAAAGAGGGGAATGACACTCCCATGGTCAGATTTGCAAATTGACTTTGTAGGCCCCGTGATTCGCTCTGCTAGGGGGAATAAGTACATGTTGACGGTGACATGCTTGTTTACCAAGTGGGTGGAATATCTCTCAGCCCCAAATTGCAAGGCAGAAACTGCAGCTGCCCACATGATTAACCACATATTTTCCCGTTTTGGTCTACCTCAAAGGATTGAGTCAGACAGGGGTAGCCACTTCACCAGTGAAGTAATGACAAAGATGTGGGAGATACTGGGGGTCAAAAGGAAGTTACATATTGCTTACCGGCCAGCTTCTTCTTGGCCAGTAGAGAGATATAACCGAACCATTGTGAGCATATTAAAGAAGTTTGTGGCAGATTCTGGGCCAAGTTGGGATATCCGATTACCTCTGGTCCTAATGGCCATCAGATCTACCCCTTCATCTGCAACCAAAATGTCACCATTTGAGTTGATGACTGGACGCAAGATAGTGCTTCCCCAGTATTTGCTCTACAGAACCCAAGAGCAAACGTTGATAAATGCCTCCACAACTCATGAGTATGTGGAGAATTTAAGGAAACACCTTTAACATGCTTTTGCCTATGCTCAGCGGAATCTAGAAAGATCAGCTGAGAGTATGAAGACCCACTATATCAATGGTGGGGGACCGGGTCTATTTATACAACTTCCAAAGAAACCAGGCAAGACAGCACAAATTTTTGCCTACATGGAAGGGACCCTTTGAGATTAGAGACAAGATCTCCCCTGTGGCCTACAAGAACCGCATCCCCAAAAGCGGTTTGGCAGAGGGGGAAGACAAGTGGGTCCACATAAACCAGTTGAAGTGTTGCCATCCCAGGCACACTTTGCAGCAACTGGAGGAGTCCTCGGTAATCCCAGAGGGTACCGCTCCAGAGTAATTCAATTCCAACCCTAAAATATCCTACATATAGCCTATCAAATTATGTGTTTCTCAAGTTTATGTGTTCCTGTCTCTTAATTTAAAAAAATGTGCATGTTCATATCTGTTGAGTTCTAAAATATATATGCCACCCCACTATATCAATGGTGGGGGAGAAATGTCCATGAATAGGTATTGCCGCTCTTCCTTTGTCGTCCTAGGAGAAAGAAAACCTGGAGACTGGCCAAGGAGGACGATCCGGAGACCGGGAGCAGAGACCCGAGGGGCCCAGGGTACTGCCCAATCCTCCCATCAGGACCAGCAAGGAGAACTGATTGATCGACTGGATGGAGAAAAAGATGCTGAACTGTGCCATCTACCGGAAGAAGATGAGGAGAACATCCCAGATCTTGCGAGTTCCATCAGTGAAACAGAATGGCCATCGCAAGAGGGGGGCTTGTGGGATGTTTTTACCCATGCATCCGTGCCCTACCACAAAAACTGTGCATTACTGGCATTGAAAACATCATGATGGCCAGAGCTTCCCAGAAAATGCACAGGAAAATCCATGAAGAATAGGCTGCCACCCATTTTTGCCTATGTTGTGAGCACAGGAGGGCACTGCCTAAAACCACCATTGGGCTACCCACACAGTAGCCTGAAACCATTGGGAATGGCAATGCTGATTGCCAAAAGCAACCCAGAACTGTGGGGAATTCATTTTCTTAAATCCCAAAAATGGTTGCATTACCAGTACTCACCACTATCAGAAAGCCGGTGTTTTAAAACCACCAGTCTTTTGTGTAAAACTGAACACATGAAACAAAACCAGACCAAGGAAAGACTTGCTAAGAGGTGGATACAATGTAAAACTATATTCTGAAATCACTTGAAGGAAGTAATTATTTAATGTGTATGTAAAAATCCTAAGTGATTTAAACTGGGAACACAAAATTGACATGTAGCTAAAAACTGGCTTAAAGAGATTCCAATTCTGCCTGACATCTACCCCCACAGGAGTTAAAACCTGCTCAGCCACTCTTCCCCTTGCCAAAAGGAGTTGTCACCTCTCTGATTAGATTAGGGGAGGAGCAGCTGCAGGGAGTTGAACAAAGGCCTGTCCTGGACTCAGGCAAATGTTATATTGGGGGCGTCGTGAAAGTGGCTTCCTCTTGGCAGAAACGGGGAGGGGCAGCCCCCTCTGAGGACAGGCTGAGCTTAAAGAAAGTGGATAGACTGGTTTCTCCACCATGTGACCTGGGAAGACACACCCCTGTTGGCCAGAATATGATTTTAAGAAAGATGTATAACTCATGGTGCGGACTTGTCAAAATGATCTAAATGATACCATAATTCTTGTGATTTTTCTGTGAACATTTCGAGAGGTTTTAGGACCCGGTGGTATGATCTGGGGGGTTACGAGCGGAAAAGAGGTTGTCACTCCAAATGTCTGCATGTTAAAAATCTGACACTTCATCAATTAATGTCCATACTCCTTGCGCACATGTGTGTAATTTTGGGTAAGTGTCCGATATTGCAAAACCAGTTAAAAAGCGCAAAATATTGCCATTTCTGAATGCAAGCCCCCAGGAAGATCAGAGGCGGACAAGCATGGACCATAAGGAATATATAATGTGTACATGTAATTTCAACAAATTGTGTATCTGGGAAATATGTATTTGAATCAAATATAGATTTGTGGTCAAATTGACCAGGGGAGGATCCTCTGACCCATAAACAGACCTCATCATGATGACAATCCATTTCCTTCCCCCAATCATGGGAGAGGGGAGAATTGGGCCAATGACAAGTGGAGAGGGGGCAGGCTTAGCTAGGCCCAGGCACACCTCCACTTCCAAAACAGATAAAAAGAGACTGCTGGGACAGGTAGAGGGATTCATTTTACATTTCTGCGGAGCATTTTGACGGCCAACATCCCATCCAGACAGAGACCAAAACCAGGGACCCATAGACTACAGAACTTTGAACCTAGAAGGCCCACTGCAAGCAAATGTATTCTCAGCAGGCCTTCAGAATCCAGCAAACCTAACCAAACTATTCAACAGCCGGGCAAGCTGTTTGAATTCTTTGCCAAGAACTTTTGCCAGAACCGCAGACCGGACCCAGACCGCTGTGAGCAGAACCAGAGATCCGGATCGCTGTGAGCCGAATCGGTGCCTGATTGACCCGCCGAGCAGAGAGAACCGCCGCTGGACATGTTGACCAGATCCGTGACGAGGCCCATTCATTTCAAAATTAGGAGTGAGTATCCGCCAGAACTGTGCAGAACCCAATCTCTTAGTTAAAATAATCTAATCCAAACTATTTTAACCTAATTAGAACAGCCTCCTAGAAATCATGTCATCTGTCATTTTTAAAGCTGCACAACTATCATCTGTCAATTCTGCAGCTGCAAGCTGTCACCTGTCATTTTGAGTTTACTTTAAATCCGAAAAACTACATCTTTAAATCCGAAAAACTACCTTCACAAAATCGTCCGTATCTCTGGAACCGTTTGTCCTAGGAACGAGATTTAACTTTCCTCTGAACGCTTAGAATCTAAGCTTTCCAACAAGCCTCATACCACAATTTACGCACTCGCAAAATCGATTTGCGATTTGGCCTGATTTCGTCATCTGTAAAAAGATAGCCACTTTTGCCTGAACTGCTAAAATTCGTTTGCAACCTAATAACCATCCCTGAACCATTGTTAGGGCTGACCTGAACTGATTTAAAGTGTCTACCACTCACCCTGAACCTCCTATAGGGAATTAAAAGCAATTCTAGCATTTTTCACTTCCTTGCCACCACCTTACAAAGCACTCTTGCCCGTGCTTTAAAAAGCAGACCTATTGTCTAAGCTTGCTGGGGGGGGAACTGAATTCCGTATTGTATTTGATTGTATTCCTGAAGACTGTGTGTGTTACTTCCATCTCCTTGCATTGCATATAGGGGGGGGGTGAATTGCCACCAGGGGAAAAGTGAACATATTATCTCTTGTGAAACCATATCAGTTTATTTTCTGTACTGCATTTATTCCACCTTGCATTTCCTTGAAACCATAAAGCATTTCAGCTACCTCATCCTCTATACTACTTCTAAGTAACCAAATCAGTTTACCAGTAGAACATTATCCATTGTTGATCACTGTCATATTTTAAGTGTGATATCCAATATTAATTTATTATAAAAGTGTGATAGATATATATTGTTATATTTCTCAAATAAACCTTTTAAATTTACAAAACAGACCTACTTCTTGGCTCAGTGGGGTCAGGGGGATTCTAAGAGAGGGGTGTTATATAAGGGTTGTCATCCAGAGTACATGAACTGGACCTAAAAATATATCAATAAGGGTTGCCCTCAGCATCCCAGACTAGGCATTGACTTAGCTATAGTGTAAGCCGCTTAACAACGTTCAGTGCAGTGCACTGAAGTGCATGTTTCAACTTCTCCCTACACTTTTATTTTAAAACAAATGTATTCCAGGACAGTTTCTTTTTTAAATATAAGTATAGGAACAGTAAAACGTAATTAAAGAATGTAGAAGAGAACTGATCCCAACCGCTGATCCCAACCGCTCCTGCCCACTTCGACCACTGATTCAAACAATTGAATGCACAAAGAGTGTTTCCTCTCTAGACAGAAGTCATAAACGCTTCCAAACACAAAACTTGGTGAAAGCTCACTTGCACAGAGAGCTCACAGTACTTCCAGTCTGTACCCAACAAACTAAAGCACTGAAGTCTCCCATTGTCCCTCTCTTCCTAACTAACATAACTCATCCACTCACTTCCAGAACCCCAGAACATACAGAGACCAGGCTAATGGCAGTGGTGCATGATAGGTATCCTATAAATAATTATCGTTAACATAATAGTCCTTTTCAATTAGTCTAATTCTGTGTCTTTCTATTTCACCTTCATCCTATTCCTTCTGTTTCATTCTAGTATCTTTTCTTATTCCTTCTGCTCAACCTAATCCTTTGTACTAGCTGTTTTACTTCATCTCAGTCCTTCTCCTTAGTCCTAGTCATTTTCATTATCATAGTCCTTCGTCCAGGTTCTTCTCCATTATCCTAGTCCTTCACCCTAGACCTCAGGTGCTAGGCCGTAAAGACCCCTCATATGGAAACTAAGGCACAATCAGCATATGTGAGTGACACGACAGACAGGTTCGTTTTTGCAAACAAGTCTGGTTTATTTCAAAGTATTCTCAGTCGGCCGACTGGGGTCTAAAGTCTCGCAACGTGTATATCCAGACCTCGTGAGACGCAAGAGAGCGAGCAACGCTCAAGCAGCAATACTTATACATGACATGCAATCTTTTTTAAGACAAATCAAACTGCCAATAATGTATCTTTTTGGCTAGGGTTCGATGATTGACAATCGTGACAATTATGACACATTATGACAAGTCCTTCTTCAGTCTAAATATACTTATTCTAGCAACAGTGGCAGAGACAGTTCTTTGTTATGGAGAACATAGAGCTCTTAGAAAAGCAAGGCTATCATGTTCGTAGGATAGACATTCTTTAACACGTTATCTTTGCCTTTCTATTCATGTACCAGAGATCAAACAGTTCTGAGGCAGAAAATAACATTCTCCGCAAATTAGTACCGCTAGAAAGAATATAATTCATGTTTCAACTGCCTATTGCTACAGATTCTGCGAGACAGGCCGGCACCTGGGTCGCTGATTATATGCAGTTTCTGCTGCTTCCAAGGACGTCCTGAGGGAGGAAAACAATGTATTTCTGTACCATCTAACATTATTGTCTGTGTTAATCTTTCAGCATTCAGGCTGTGGCCTTGCGCCGGCATGAGTATTGAAGTATAGAATACATTTTGCAAAGCGGTTTTACATAGAAAGAAGAAAGCAAATGGCGGATATTTCACAAAATGGACGCCCTCTGGTTATTCTTAATACATTGATGATTCCGTGCTAGCGATGTATCGTGCACAATGCGATTGGTTTCTGGCCACCATAATATACATAGTATGCATACTATAGGGTCGTTTCTGGACTAACAAACCCTCCTTTTGGCCGTAAGCCAAGAGTATCATCCATACATTGCATCTTCATCTGACCATGTGTCTGATTCTGAACTACCCATACTGCTATAATCGTTATCAGAAATATTAATTGCCATGAATTCTTTGATCGTTTCACTTTTGTGTTGTTCACCTTTATTTACTACATGTGGACGTTTCAATTCTATAGCGTGAGCACATTCATTTGCAACCTGGGAGCAGAATATTGGTAGGCCTGGTATGCAACAACAGCAAAACATAATGATTCCAAGTGTTGTGATCAATATTGCAATTAGACTCCACCCCCATGATCGCAACAATTCCCAAAACCATAAACCTATATTCAGATTACAGCTACTGTGGTGACCTGAATATCAGAATTTAGGACATGCAATTTCTTAATTGCTTCAAATATCGTGGGGGAGGAGTCGCTTACAAATACGCAGCTAGCTGACCCCACGATTTTCCACACACCTTCACGGTCAGCCAGAATTATGTCAAGGAACATTCTATTCTTAAGTGTCATTAATATAATGGCTTTCTCTTATAGTGTCATATTATAGAGTATATCTGTAGTTTCATTTTTTTTTCTAACACCCTGGACAATTTTCTTATATTCCATTCATATTGCTTGTCCCCAAAATGGTATAAACGATGTTGCTATATCGCCTGCGATCAGTCTTGCAGTATTATCTCGCTGAGGCCTTGTTCTGGCTAGTTTTGATATTTCGGGAGTTTTGGAGAGATATACACCAGGGAAAAGTATACCCAAATAACACGCCCCTTCCCAATTCCTTGATAACCATGGATAGGCCTTGTCTCCACATATAAAATAAACAGAACCTCATATATATAATGGGTCCCCTTCCTTTTTTAGTACTGCAGTATCCATGCATCTAGTAAATGTTCCCTCAGGATAGGAGCCGCAAGCAAAACGGGACAGAACGTGGACTGTAAGTAATAGTATAGGAGGGAGACGCAACATTTTTATTCCCTACTGGAGCCATGTTGAAAGTAATTACCGATTTGTGAGGCTCAAAAAGTCTATGGGCCTCATTACGAGGCAGGCACTGATGGAATGAAGGGAGCCGGTATGGACCCCGCCCCCTTCATTCTGTCAGGGCTGATTACGAGCTTCCCATCGCGGGACCCGGATCGGACACCTGGTAAAACCAGGCGTCCTTTCCGGGTCCCGCGAGGGGAAGAGGGAGGTAACAACGGGACACTTATAATGATCCCATTGTTACCTCCATCCCCATTCCCATTGAACCCTATGGGGGCTCAATGGGAATGGGGAATGGTTCCTGCAAGGAGGAATTACCGGGTCCTCTATGTCAGAATGACCCGGTAAGTCCACATTGCAGGAACACGGAAAAGGAGCCTGGTTGCTCCATGGCTACCGCCAAACTCGTAATGAGTCCCAATCTATTTGTTTCATTGTTACCGTGTTCGTTTTACCTGCACCTCTAAATATGGAGCAACCCACTTGTTCCAACACCACCCTTTCAAACTCATATATTTTTGTTCCATCCAACTGACCAGTATTACTGTCGTTCCAATGTTTGTAAAATAGAGCTCTTAATGATGCATAACATGCAGCATTAAGCGGTAAAGGTTGTACATAACAACCCATTCCTTTCCCACCATGTTGGGGTACATGGGGACAGACCCAACAGTTTGACCTATTCAAGATAGCATGTGTTGTATTCATAATCAATAGCAGAGTATTATTATTGTAACCTTCTCTATGTTTTACTTCCTGTGAGGGGAGAGTGTAAGAGAGCACATGTACTGGGCTTCTCATACTAGGAGCACTGGTAGCAGGCAAAAGGCAATTCAAAGGATGTATAGTTTCCAGATACCAGAATATGAGGACCAGTGTAATCTGAATGCAAAGAGGTACCATAATTATCAACATAATTTTTCCCAACCAGGATTTCCTAGGAACAGGCTTAGTCTCTATTTCTATATCATCAGCATTGGTGCAGGCGGGTGCAGGAGTAAGTGTATACATTGTCTGTAGTGCTTATCTCAGGAAAAGTTTTCAATGTTCGTCGCGGAAAAGTTCTCCACAGCAACGCACGTTAACAGCAAAGCGTCCAAGTTACAGCAAAGCGTTCAGGCCATTTCAGGCTAGAATGCTTAATAAATGACAGCAAGCCGGTGTAATTTCACACAGAGCTCCAAAAAGGCAGGCGCAAGCATAAATTGTGTCGGTACCATATGCCTCCCAGCTTGTCTGCACAGACTTGCACTGGTCCTTCACGTTTCAAAGGTAGCACCGGGAAACCGCGTTTCAGAGTTTTCAATTTGATGCAGATTGATACAGCTCATACGCTCCATTTCCCTAGGCCTCCGTTTCCCACTTCATCCATGTAGGGAACAGAGTCAAAAACAAACACGTAGATCACTTGATTTTGAGAACGTAGATTGAACCTTATGGCTCCAGGTACGGCATGATCAATGAACAATGCCCTCTCGTTTCCAGATGCAGGATCAGTGTCAGGTTGCGATGAAGTGAGTGATGATGCGGCAGCAGTCGGACAAGGCAGAAGCACCTTTGGACTTTCTATTTTTGTTGCAATCTCCCCAGGCCCTTTTTCTGGCTTAGGAAGTACTTCTGGCAGAGTGCTAGCGATCGTATCTTTGTGATCAAGTGCAGCTGTATTTATTTCAACGTCAGGATCAGGCAGCTCTTTCAAAGGGAATGGAATTATTTTCGTTTGCGTTGCGTGGATCCATGATTTACGGCCATTCACTCAGACTGCAGTCTGTGCGGCCAGGTGCACCTGGTAGGGCCCCTTCCAACGCGGGGCAAGCAAAGACTTTCTCTCAAAGTTCTTAACTAATATCCAGTCGCCAGGCTGCAGACAACGTCCTGGGCTGGTATATCTGACAGAAAGAGCCTCCTGCACCTGCTGATGAATTAAATGCAGGTTTTGAGCTAACTGCTTACAGTAGTCAATAAGCAAATGATAGTCTATATCCCTAAGACGTTTTGGCTGTGGAGCATTCCAAACATTTGCTGATCTTCCCATGATAATTTCATAGAGGGAGAGTCCTGCCTTTACAGAGTTTTGCATACACAACCAGGCCAGCGGCAAGGCGTCTGGCCATTTTAAATTGCTCCCCTGGCATAGTTTGCTAATTTTATTCTTCAGAATACCGTTCTGGCATTCCACCAAGCCGACACTCATCGAGTGTCTGGCCGAATGGAATCTCTTGTCAATTTGGAGACCTGCACAAATTTGTAATATCATGGCTGCAATAAAATGCAGGCCGTTATCTGACCATATGACACGGGGTAGGCCAAAATGGAAAAAGTACTCTTTTAGCACAACTTTAGCTGTGGACATGGCTGTACAGTCTTTCAGGGGATATGCCTCGACCCATTTGCGAAATGCGCAGACCACTACAAGGACATACTTGTAGTTTTGGCATCTTTCCATTTCTATGAAATCAAAATGGATGACTTCAAATGGCATAGAGGGAGGGCCAAAACTTCCTGTTGGTGTTGCTGTCCCTTTTCCAATGTTATTTTGTAAACAAGTCATACAGTTTCAGACCAATCTGTTAACAGTTGTTCTGATATTGGGATTCTGCCATACCATATCTAAATGCTGAATCATTTTTCTAGCACATATGTGTTTAGGACTGTGGGCCATAGTGACCATCGCCAGTACATAGGCATTTGGCAACATCCACCTTTTGTTCTTTTTGTTCACCCTACAACCTTCAAAGTCTAATTCTGCTCGACCCTCAGACCATGCTTTTATTTCATCTGCGGTAGCTTCGTTTCTTTAACTGTAGCAATCCCATTTTCTATCATACAGGGTACCTCTTTCATTGTTTCAACGAACATTTTTGTGTGTAAATCAGTGGCAGTTTGTCTTGCAATTTTGTCTGCAAATGTGTTTCCTTTTCCAATGTTACATGTTACTTTTTTATGCGCTTTGCATTTCATTATTGCTAATCGTTTGGGAAGCGCAAGTGCAGACAGCAGTCTCACTATCAAAGTGCTATGTTGGATTCTAGTTCCATGGGTTGTCAGGAAACCCCTTCCAGACCATAATCGACCAAAATTGTGTACCACCCCAAATGCATACTGACTGTCAGTATACATGTTTACATTCAGGATTGCAGAAATTTCACATGCTCTGGTTAACGCTACTATCTCTGCGGCTTGTGCTGAATTGTATGGGATTCTTTTGCTTTCTACAATGCTTTTCAGTGTAGTGATGGCATATGCGGCGGTTGATGTCCCATCAGGCAATTAAAAACAAGAACCGTCACAGAACAGTTCTCCATCTGGTTCTTTTTTGTGGGATATCAGTTAGAACAACTCGTCCTTTTGTCTCCTGCTCAATATCAATGATCCAATCATGGGAGAATTCTTTCTCACCCCCTTTCCCATTGGGAGGAGGCATTAACTCAGCCAGATCTAAACCGCAACACCTCGAAATTTGAATATGTGGAGCAAAAAGGACAATTTCATACCTAGTTAATCTGGCTGATGTAAGGTGTTGCGTCTGCGTTCTATTTAAAAGAACATCTACTGCATGGGGCACCATAACGGTTAAAGCGTGACCTGAAACCATACCCTCAGTTTGTTTTACTGACGCGGCAGCTGCAGCAACAGCTCGCAAACAGCACAGCAAAGCGCATGCGACAGAATCCAACGTGAAAGAGAAGTAGCCGCATGGTCTATTTCTCCCTCATTGTTCCTGAGTCAAAATAGCCAAAGCACATCCATCATTCTCATGCACAAATAACTTAAAACTTTTGTCATAATTTGAGCCATTTGGAAACCCCTTAGCCAGAAGCAGCTTCGACATTTTCCACCAGAGTTATCCATTGGAATTTGAAATTTTAGCCATCTGGCCATCACCCAGGACTTAGTCCTGGCAAAGGGGTTTCCAAATCCTTGGCTCCATGAAGAAGGCTGTGATCCACTGTCTAGCCGAAACGTCCTGGGACCCCTTCCCCCTTGGGGTTAACAGGTCCCTGTTCTCCAATTGGTTTTGATTTATGTCAGTGACGGCGATCTATTTTGGTCACCCTCTAGCCTGGCTTTTGTCAGACCCATCCAAGGTTCTGTGTTAGAGCAACAAAAATGTTCTGTTGATCTATGCATCAATGTGTTTTTGCTTTTTACATGTCTGAATATGTGAAGTAATGAATATACTATATAATGCAATGTTTGTACCATCTACAGGTCTATTCAACCTTTGTTTGTTTAATAATGAACATTTGACTGAGGAGAGAAAATAAAAAAGACTCCCAGTCTTATATCAATTAAGTGTTTGTGGTATATATCCTTTCTCCCTGGTACCTTCCCATCTTTCCTTTGGATTTATACGAATAAGTACTATAACAAAGGATTAGATACATATTAAATTTTATTTGCATTCCAATAACTTGCAATCAGCTTTGACTGTTTCAGCCAGGACTACCCCCCTTGTGCTTTGGATAAAAATTGTGACACAGGAGTCTTTTGTGGTGATATTGTCAAAAATAGGAGAACAATAAATAATCGCATTCAATTTCTTCAATAAATTCAATCCCAACAACTTTTCACCACAATTCTTCGGCAAAAGAAATGGGCAAGACTCAGTAAATGGACCTAGTGTTATAGGGACTGATTGTGACATTGGACTAATTACTGGTGTACCTGAGAACCCTACTGAGACATTGTCATGCCCTGACAGTGGTATAGCTGGAACCAGTTGATGGTCAATCAAAAATTTCTGTGCACCTCTGTCCACTAGAAAAATATGCTCTGCATTCCCAACCTTCAATTCTACATAGGGCCCTTTCTGGTCTATGGGAATAGATACAGGTTCCATCCCCTGTCCTGGGCTGTCCTAGTAAAACAACACATCATCAGATGTATTGTCGCCAGTGTAATATGCATTGGCCTGATTGTCAAAAATATTTCCATCACTCGTGCTGTTTCCCTGGTTCTGATTCTGATATTGATTCTGATTCCCCTGGTTATTCTGAAATTGTGGTGCTCTCTGGTTTCTATTCTGTCCTAGAGGTCCCGGGCAGCCTCTATTCTATCTTCTTGGGAAATTTCCATTTCGATTCTGAATCTGCGGGCACTGTGGTCGCCAATGGCCTTATTGTCTACAATAGGCACATTGATTGATTCCTATTGGGCCACCTTGAATGTTGGAAAATTGGGCTCTGGATTGTGCATTCGCGCCACCTCAATCATTGTTTGATACTTTCTGCATTAATACTCGTGTTCTCAAATTCCCTGTGTCCCTTATTTCTTTGTCCTTCTCTGTATTTACTCTATTCTCATAGTATTGGGCCATGTGTAATATTTCTTTTTGTGTTTTTGCTTGCCATGCACTTTCAGATGTCATTATTAAGTTTTGAATTTTCGGCAACAACCCTTGCATAAACTTATCAACAAATAGTCTTTTCCCGGGTTCAGTACTTAAATCTTGACCACTAAAATCTGCAAAAACTTCTTCAAATCGATTAAAATAATTGTTCGCTACTTCATCTTTGCCCTGTAAACAAGTAGTCAACTTATCCCAAACTATTCTCTTTTCAGGTACCAAAGTTTTCAATTTCTGTACTATTCCCGCTGGTAAGACTAACATGACCGGCGGCGGTTTTTCTCCAGCCTTTCTCTCGCCATCAATTCGAGTCAAATTCTCCCATGTGTACCTAACATCGCTGCATCATTTATATTTCTAACCTGTTTCCACATATCCACAGGGAGAATCACGGAAAACAATACATCAATGTCACTCAATGTAAAAACAGAGGAATTCAAACCAGGTTCAATTTCTTTATAGAATCCTGATGGATTCTTCCTAATATCAGGGATTGTCTGCCTGATATTATTTACCTCTTGTCTAGAAAAAGGGACATGCACAAACTGTCAATATAATGTGCTTCTATAGTGTGCACTGCAATTGCTCCAGCTGCAGGCACTTCGACTTTCGGGACAAACGTTGGAGGCACTTCTCTCATGGGTAATTGCAAACTAGGTGTTTCCACATTCACTCGTTTACTAAGCAACAAAGCTAAATCAATAGAAAAAGCTATTACTCCTGTTTCAGGTGAAAATGCTCTTTTGTAAATTGTCATTAAATCAGCGGGACAACATGTCATTTTCTTCATGCATTCATCTTGGAAATACTCAACCATGACTTGTAATATCTTTCTCTGCATTTCTGGTGTATACTGACTGAACGTATCATGCACTTCAATTGGGGAAATGGCTGCATCTGAAATCCATACAAGCGAATCTCGCGTACAAATCCTCATCTCTTCACTAACAGGTTTCAACGGTGGACAGAATCACTGGATATATGACATATACTGTTTATCTTTCTTCCCCATTTCTCTAAGCCATTGATCAAGCTCATACTTAAACTCAAACATTCGGCCTACATGTTCTCGTACTTTCGACGCATTATCCCGTAAACGAGAAAGAAAAACCAAATCACCCAACCCTTGCAGTGCCAATGTGTCCGTTAAATCACTCAATTTTTTCCCAAGTTAATCTCCCATGCATTACAACAATACCTGCTGTTCACCAAGGCCTCTATAATCAGATATGGAACTTTGCACGGCTGCTTCATCGCCACCTTCAATATATGTTCCCACCCAACTTCTCAGCTCCTGTTTTCTGTCTTTGCAAACCGTGCTACGAGGCACTCTACCGCTTCCTTGCGCAGGCCCCATTTCTGTAGAACTGCCTGCAATAGTGGCTAACTCTTGTTCAGAAGGCGGTGGAGAACATGGTGTCACAGGGGGAGGAGATGGGGCTGATGGAATTACGGGAATGGGAGGTACATAGGGAGGAGACATAACTGGGTCAGTACTACTTTGAGGTTCATTTCTTCGCTCATTCAAGATTTTGTTTATTAGCTCATCTGATGTATACAAATCTGATTGGAGGGATATATGCAACTCTTGTTGTGGATATAGTTTCTGTACGCCTAATTGGAAAGCTCTGTCCAATCTCCTAAGGTCCTCTATCTGATGATGATGGTCAAGCTCTAACGCTTTTTCTGAATTCGATTTATATCTGCGTGCATGTTTCTCTCTACTTCTCAAACGGATATTAGCTTCCTTCCTCCAGTCTCTTATGACGTCAAACGCCACTGGTCGGGCCTTTTTACGTAGCAATACTGATTCTAGGTGTTCTATACGTTCTAATTCAAAACTCCCATTATTAGGCCACTGCAAGTCTTCTACGTGTCTGGTTTTCCTATGCCAAATAGCATTAAACCTTATTGCCCCCATGCCATACGTCACATACATTTCAAATGCCGGCGACCCTTCGGGTGGTGCGACCTGGCCAGTTTCCAAAGAATGTCTACCGCAGTGGAAAAATCCCACTAGACAGAAAGACAATATCCCAGGCATAATTAATCCTTACCCTTCCCGTACCCTTGGCATTTGATCTTGCAAGAGCAACACTCGATCAATATCAGGACTTTTTAAGAATTGGGGCACGACTCACCAGATCAATCAATTTGTCACTATACAAATGCAACCAAGAATCGTTGTGACTGCGTGTCTGGCTCAATCTGCCTCATTTCAGGACCCTCGCCTCGATGCCCTCTGGGCGCTGCTCATCGATCAGGGATCGGCTGTGTACATATCTGCAAAGGAGTCTCTCATCACTTCTACAGGGGCGCCCTGAACACCTTTCAATCCCGGCTCGACGGCCTCGTCCTCGATTCGTTTTTGCCTTCTTTGAACTGAACGTGTATGATGGAGCAAAAGGAGAAGGGTCCCTGTTCAGGGGCCATATTTGCTAAGCCGCAGAGACCCCTCATATGGAAACTAAGGCACAATCACCATATGCGAGTGACACAACAGACACAAGGTTTGTTTTTCCAAACAAGTCTTGTTTATTTCAAAGTATTCTCAGTCGGCCGACTGGGGTCTAACGTCTCGCAACATGTGTACCCAGACCTCGTGAGACGCAAGAGAGCGAGCAATGCTCAAGCAGCAATATTTATACATGACATGCAATCTTTTTGAAGGCAATTCAAACCGCTCATAATGTATCTTTTAGGCTAGAGTTCGATGATTGACAATCGTGACAATTATGACACATTATGACAAGTCCTTCTTCAGTCTAAATATAATAATAAACATACTATACATACTATAGGGCTGTTTCTGGACTAACACAGGCTCATCCTCTGACAGACTAGCCTGTCTCCTTCTCCTAAGTCATTATTGTCTCTCCATGTGCTCCAAGAAGAGAACCCACATCCAGGCTTGCATCTTTGGTGCATCCAACCACACGGCTGAACTCTTTAATCCCTCCACAGTCTCCACCATGCCTCTTCCTTACCAGGCCCTCTGCACTGCACTGGCCTCCCACTTCACTACCAAAACTCAGGATATCCTGAGAACTCTCTCCTCCCTCCTTTCCTCTCCTCCCCTCCAATCCCCCTGCAACCCATGGCCTTCTATTCACCCCCTGCCTTCCTCACCTCCTTCACTCCTATCACATGTGACAAGGTTTCTATTAAGGACAACATCGGCTCCCTTGCCCCTGGACTCACTGATTTCTGAAAACATTCTCTTGCTACAGGGTCTTTCCCTTCTTCCTCTTGTATGCCCCTCCTAATAAAGCCTTCTGCAGACTCCTCATGCCTGGCTAACTATCGCCCCATCTCTATGACCCCCTTCCTTGGGAAAATCCTGGAGAAAACTATACTCCCTGAACTGACTCTGCATACTGAGCTGGTTGGTTGCCTAAACAACCATCAATTTGGATTCTGAGCATCCATATCCACGGAAACTGCTCTCCTGAACACCAGTGAAGAACTGCTCCCATCTCTGGACTCTAACTCTGCTGCTGTTCTCATTCTACTCGATCTCTCCAATTCATTTGATATGGTCAACCACTTCATCCTCATAAAAACACTCCATGATAAGGTTGGCATATAGGAGTGGGCACTGGACTTGCTGACCTCCTTCCTCACCAACCATCCCTCCGAGATGATCTTGGGTTCTTCTTCCTCTCCCACCTGATCTGTACCTTTGTCGTCTCTAGGGCGCCAACCTCTCACCCTGACTCTTTAACGCCTATCTCGCCCCACTTGTTCACCTTATTTCTACTTTATCACCCAACTTCCAGTGTTCTGCAGATGACACCCAACTCTTCTTCAAACGTCCCTCTCACTCTCTTGCCACTTCCTCTACCTATCCTGACTGCCTCTCTGCTATCCAGACCTGGTGTGCTTCTAACAACCCCTGCCTCAATGCAAGAAAGACTGAGATCATTCTTATTGGAATTGATGCTCACACCTCCCCCCTCTCTGGCCACCCTTTATGAGCCCCCCAACTGGCTTCTTATGAAGCCAGACACTTCACAGTCATCTTGAACTCCTCCCTTTCTTTCCTCCCACACATCATGGACCTTGCCAAGAAGGCCCATTTCCAACTCCACTTTTTCAGAGGCATCTATAATTTCGTCACCTTTCCCCGGAAGCTCACCATCTATAGAGTCCTGGTACTTTCTAAGCTGGACTACTGCAACAGCTTCTTCCTTAATTTACATTCTTCCTCTCTCCGCCCCCTCTAGCTTATCCAGAATAAGTCTGCAAGACTTATCCTTGGCCTCAAGCCCAGGGACCATATCTCTCCAGCCCTAACATCTCTCCACTGGCTCCCACTTGCTGTAAGGATCAAATGTATATCCTTCTGCATCATCCATAAGGCTCTCTGGGGCCAGGGACCACTCAATCTACAATCTTCTCTCACCATGTACTCCCACTCTAGGTCCATACATTCCTCCGGCTCCATCTCTTTGTGTGTCAAGCCCTTTTCTAAGCAACGAGCCAGTGTCCGATCTCTTGCTTTGGCTGGCTCCCTCCCCTGGAACAGCCTCCCAACCTCTGCATCTTAAGCCAGATCTCCTCCAATTCTGGAAGTGCCTCAAGACTTTCTGCTTCACCTCCTCTTCCTCCCTTCCCCCTCCCGTGCCAAACCCCTTAGTCGCTGAGATTGGTGACCTTGGCCATTATGTGTCCTCCTGAGTCATGGCCGTCATACCAATCACATGCAGCCCCTCCTGTTCCTAGCCCTTGGTCACCCACTGACCTGTGTTCCCTCACAGGACTGCACTTTGTATCAGCAGATGATCATTCTTCATATCTGACCTCTGTCTTAGACTTTACCGGCACCCAGCAACTTACTCCCTGGCACTTCACCCCTGGGGAAGAGTTATCACTTATCCACCCCTCTCTCTCTCTCAGCACTTGCAAGATACAAATGCTCACAAGGCATAGTAGGATAACCTCCATCCTGTTCAATATTTATTCTATTGCCTTTGTCCCATGTTCCCTCCCTTAGCGCTGTGGGTGCTTTGAAACACGTCTTGCTTTATAAGCACCTTACAAATGCACCATACTATAAATAAATAAAAATGGCCAAGAGGTCTCATCCGGTCATAGTGGTCAAACAGAACAGAAGCTTGACCAGAGAATGGAGCATTGTGCCCCCAGTAGAGTCATGCATAGTGTGGTCTTCAAGAGAATAGAATAGGACTGCAAAGGCAGTGAAGATTAAATGGGGAGAAAGATTCAAATGCATATGCATGATTTGATCAGATAGAAAAGTAAGAAGTGGTGAGGGATGTAGTGTGAATGCCTGTAGAGTTAGGGTAGAATGATCAAAGCATAGCACTGAACAGAAAAGAGAACATTCGTAATACTCCTGCAATCAAGAGCAGGTTTGTGTGGGAAATGAACCACTTCATACATGGAGCTACTGACTTTAGTCCGTGAATAGTTGCAGGGTGAGCTTTATATTTGGTGCAGCAAACTCTTGCTTTAAGTAAAATGAGTTCATAGTTACAATAGAACAGTGGAAACAATGTCTGTGGGATGGCACTTCCTTCTATGCTGGTGCCTGTCCGGATGAGGAACTGCAAAGTAAGCAAAGGAGTTGCATTTTTTCCGGCACCTGCGAAATGGCAAGAACCGGGTCATGCCGAGTTCGGAGGACCCGGTAATTGCCCATTTGCAGGTGCTTGCAACACGGGCCTCTCCAGCACGATTCGGCCCGATAGGGATGAATGGGGATGCGGACGTTGGATGCACCGGCGCATTCAGAGTGCTGCTGGTGTATGCGACGTGATGTGGTCGCTGGTGTCTGTCTGCCCGCCAATTCAGACCTGGCGGGCAGACAGGCACCCGTGACCACAACAAGTAGTATGGTGGTCTGGGAACTGTGGTACCGGCATGCTTACCTGTACTGTAGTTCCCGGACCGCCAGTTCGTAATGAGGCCCGATTAATGTACGTGTACTGAGAGCCTTGGGGCCCCTTAATAGGTTACAGTAAAATAAGCTGGGCAAAAATAATTAAATACATTACCACATTATAGAATGAACTACATAAATGGAAGAGGCAGATTCAAACTTTAATGTGCAGCATAGAATGTGGTTATGTACACCAAGTTAAACAATATGTATTGCAGCGTTCAGCCCCTATACCCTATGCAAATCTAATGCCAATGTGTAGGATGTGGTGGTATGTGATCTAGAAGCACGTGATGTGATTTCCGCGAGTAGCTACAGGAAGAATTTCAAGATCATACAATTCGTTTGCAAGCGTTACACACTCCTGATCAGAAAGTGACACTTGCTTATACAAGAAGCGAAAGAATCCCAAAACAAAACAAAGTTAACACAAAGTCACGCGGCAGTGGAAATCTGTCGGAGAAGGCAAGAGAAAGACTCCTGCTGTGACAGTGTCAGCGAACAGCTGCTTCCGCCATCAGGCACAGCAACGAGGCAAGCTGGAGAACGACTGTGGGAGCCGTGTCAAATGAACTCTGAAGACACCTGCTGTAGGACGTGCGGCTGCAGAGTGGAATGGAGCGTGCAGAGATGTGTGTGTATGCTGTGGGACACAGGAGGTTTGATAAGCCGGTGTACTTGGACGTAACATGGATAACTGCCTTAACCTCCACTCACTTCATACCAATATGTCTCTTTTACACACACTGATACTTCTTAAAGTTTCCTTTTGCCCGTCAAGGATTTCTCCCCTCATGCTTCAGTCGCCACCTCTCCACCCAACCTTTGCCTCATACGGCAGCATGGAGGGAAAATGTGCTATGCTCAGTGCTCATCACAGCAGTGGCCTCTTGGTTCTGGAAAGATGAGTGAGGCGGTAATAGTTAGAGGGAGGTGGCTGGGGTGTTGATAGCCTTTTGGAAGCGCAAAACAAAAGAGGTGATAACTGGAAGGTTTGGTCTTTCCCCTTCTGTAATGGCTTGGCAGGCGAAGAACGAGGGTCTGGAGGTTTGCCCAGATCAATGCCAGAGGTTAAGATGAATTCTAAACCTTTCAGCCATCACCTCTTGTGCTTTACTATAGTCACCCCGAGTTTGACGGGTATGCCCAGACATGGATCCAATGCCTGCTGGGCATAGAGACCCCAGCTACTCCTCACTGATGAAGCCCAACAAGGCCAAAACATAATTGGGAATGTGTTTATCTTTGTGCAGGATAAATGTAACTTAGCGGTTCAGGCTGGCCTGCCCCTTTTGGGGTGGGACCAAGTCTGATTTGCTTATGGTCTTTCCCCTTTTGTATAGGCTTGGCAGGCGAAGGAACGATGGTCTGGAGGGTTGTCCAGAGCAATGCCAGAGGTTACAATTAATTCTAAACCTTCCAGCCATCAGCTCTTGTGTTTTGCCATTGCCTTGTGGAAGGCCAGATGGCCAGAATATTTTTTATGAATTGTGTGAAAGTGCTGCAGGTATGGGAAAAGTATGAACTTACAGGGCTCAAGTCGTAGTGAGAAGAGATGTGGATGTTGATTAGATGTAGAGTAGAATAGGTAGAGTTTATCATTCACAGATTCGCTTGTTGTGCTTCTGGGATATGTGTGCGAGAATTGGGAGACATGTTATTAGAATGTGTGATGTGGATTCTCTAGTGTCATCAACATGACTTTTGAGAAATGAAAGTCAATGGAAGTCGTGGTGGGCTGAGGAACTGTGTTCAAGAGTGCAACATATGTGATATACCAACCAATGGTGTACTACTTTGTTTTGACTTTAATATCATTCATCAAATAATGATAATATAATGAATGATTTTGATCTTGAACATATTGAACTGTATCTGAATGTTAGCACCACTGTGGCAAAAACCGATATATAGTGACAGATGGCATATGCCTGAGAGAGATAACCCCAAACTGAACTGATACTAGGAATGTTCTCTAGGAAGGTTCTGCCTTAGGCAAATTGGTCCACATGTTGTGCTTGGAGGGTCCAATCTGGTGCTGACTGCTCAGGGGAACTAAAGTTTAGTGTCCTAGAACACGGGTTAGGCCAACATGACTGAGGTTAAAAGGTCCGAGCACCAAAAGTCCGACCCCCATTTGCTCGCATAGATATATTTGGGTTGGTAAAGGTAATATCAAATGTATAGGCATAAGGTGGGGGGATGTGGGGAGTCTCCCTCCACATATATATATATTTAAACAAATGGGTTCAGACTTTTAATCTATGTAATTTCACACAGATCCTAGAACACTTCATTCTGTTTCTTATTTTTTATTTTTTCTGTTGGTCCATTAGATTCCTAAATGATGTGCAATGAAATCACTGTGAAGGCAAACTGCAGTATCAGAAGACTGAACTTGCAATTGTATTCAAACACTTTCAGCTTTATATTGCCTGTCCATGTGTACAGAGGTACTCCACGCCAATCAACTTATTAAAACAGATGAGTGTCAACTCCCACCACATTTCCCTCTCATCTCTCCATGCTATCTGTGTGAGTCTGTCATGAATATCTCGCATTTGTCTTTACTTCTTCCTACTCCTCCGTCCTGCCATGAGGATCTACACTAATTCCAGCAATAACAAGCAGCATTATCCAGATAATAATATTACCTGGGAGGTAATCCCACACCAGATAATTACCCACAAATTGTTGGATATATGAGGGTACAGCCTTTCTGGCCATGGACTCAGTAGCAGGATGTTCTGTGCTGAGATTCCCTATACCTGTTCCTGTACATAATTGATAAGTACAGGTTTCATGATTCTCTTGAATTGGGGGTAGAGGGAGCTGAGCAGATTCCCCAGAGCATGGGTTTGCCATCTATTGGCTATAGTGCACAGATTAGTCACATTACTGGATGGCATCAAAAGGTCTCTAGACTGATGAACATCAAATATCAATGCCAGAAGGGATCCCGCCAGGGCATTAGTCAATTTCCAGAAGGTGGTCAGACAGCTCAAATAAATTCTACACAGAATAGGCATCACTCTGAAATCCAATAGGACCGTCTTGATCACTGTGCATTGAGGGATACAACAGAAATCTTTCCAATTTGCCACTTCATCTAGTCTAGACAGTGACCATTTAGAGCTCTAGAAAGCTGCTCCCTGCTATTTATTATCCCCCAGAATATTTTAGGGGTATTAGTGCGAGACGCCTGTACTAGCTCTCTCCATCAAAGGCACTCCTAACCTTACTGACGATTTTTCAGCCATTTAAGGTAATTCTATTTTGCCAGGCTTATCCTATTACTGTGAGGCAGCGACAATTGTTCACACCTGGCAATGGCCCATAATTCCTGCATCAATTTCCCTTTTCTATCTCATATTTCCTTGTGGAAAACATGAGCATGGGAACTCCAAGACCCACCCTGCCTACAGGATTTAGTTGTCAGCGAGCATCCCTGTATTATTTCAATAGCCCACTCGAACTGAAAACGCACCAAAAGCAAATCTTTCTCCACAGAGTGAACAACGAGCACAGTGTATCTCACGCGAGAGCACAGTGTATCTCACGCGAGAGCACAGTGTATCTCACGCGACCGGAATGGCCTTGCCAAATTCCGGTCACTCCAAAAGATATGATTAATGCCTGCTTTAATAGTTAAGTGGGCAGTGCATCTTGCAACCTGCTCCTTAGCCCGTAGCTACGACCTACTAACTCCAAAATATCCCTACACTATCACAGTAGGAGAAGCTAAAAAAAAAAAAATGGCAAAAGACCTTAGACTCATAAGGAAAATTAAAACAAAAAATCATGCAGTCTTGATAAAATAAAAATAAAAAAGTTATGTAATTTGTCCACATATTCAATTTCGATCCACTCACTTTCTGGGAGGCATTCTAGGAGTATTTAGTACAATACTTTATGGGATACTCCTGAACCACAACTTGATGCCCTAAAAGTGGGACATGACTATGCTCTGCGCCACAATGACTTTGCTTTGCTAGAACAATGAAGATTGGCAATTTTACGGAACTAAGAAAAACTTTTAGTTTTTTTATTCATCTTTATGACAAAGAAAAAGAGGACCTAAAGCAGGCTAACACGATACGAAATAATAACACTGCCCCTCACAGACATAACTCTGAACATCAGAGAGATAATCACAGTTAGTCAAATTTGGCTCCCACACAATAAATGTACCCTATGGCGATTAGGAAAAAACAGTTACTCATTCAAACTCTGAAGGCTGGCTCCCCTGAAATTCTAATACTTGCTTTGAATACTTACCTCTGTGCATCTCTTGTCAAGGAGCCCAATGCCGCACTTGTCACCTTCTAATATCCATATTGACTGTTCACAGACGCATAGGGCTCGAAGAAAACATCATCCCAGCATTGGGCAATAATGCCAGCAAATGCAATCCAGTAAAAATCTCATGGAATACGAGAGGCTTCACGCATTTGCTATCAGACCATAAACCCCAAGCTGGCTGCAGCAGAAATAATTGCACTTCAGGAAATATGGTTGAGTGATCCTTTAAGTAACTACAAACAGGAGTCGATAGGTGGTCGCCTCCTGTTCTTTACCAAAATCGTATTATCACAAAAATAACAGGAGGATGATAGTTTACAAATTATTCCTATTGCTAGATCCCTAGCGATAATCTTGTTAGCCCTGTGTTTCTGAACTTCTTGTGGAGTCGGTGCCAACCCTAGTTTCTGCTGATGTGGTGACTGCAAATGGTATGTAGAGGTCCTAGCCGTTTCCTCTCTCACTACTTTCCTAATCTTTAAAAGTGAGTGCACACTATTTGGGGGTCAGAATGTATATTATTATTGTTGCCGACTCCATTTTGTGTGTTTTATAACAAAAAAATTATTGTAAAAAAGACACAAAAAATATAATTAAAATTAGCTAATTCTCTCTTCACCATGTAGGGGGATAGAGGTAAGTAGCAATGATAGGTTTTTCTTGTACACGAGCCCCTTCATTATATATGTGTGGGGTATCGGGGACTGGTTTATCAGGCCAGTACCACTAGAATGATAGTCAACCGGTTTCAGCGGGATCCTTTAATGGCGCTTTCTTCAGGACGAATACTTCTAATTTGGCTATTCTGTATATAATCTTCAAATTTTTATTGATTATGAGGATATTTTCAGGTCTCCTTTTGGGCAGTTTCTCCGATTCAGGAGGAATTGCTCCTCAAGAATGGAATATGATATACAAGCAGCAAGATTGACGAACAACTTAAAGGAAAGACATTATCCCAATAGGATAATAAAGCAAGTGAAAAAGAGGGCAAGGAACGTACCACAGGAAATAACTCTTAACCAACATGGCAAGAGAAAGAGAGATGAGAACTTGATCACAGCAGTGTTTAGTCACTCGCCAGTGATCAACCGCCTGAAGAAAGAAATCCGAAAAAGCATGGCATCTATTAAATATGGAAGGCAACCACTTACCGGCCCCCTTATTTGCAATACGAAGGAGAAAAAAACCTTTCTTTGATACACACATATAAAGATGTGACAAATTCAAATGAGACAACTACATTATGGAATGCACCAAGAATGCAGGGACACACAGCCTGCGGCAACTGCATAGTCTGTAAATGTATCCAAAGATCCACATCTGTAGATATAGGCTGGCAATACCCCTGGGAAAAGAGGAGTTTCACGAATTGTAACACCACCAATGTGGTGTATATGATACAATGTCCTTGTAACAAGAAATATATCGGAATGACAACGAGAGCGATTAAAATACGGATTGGGGAACATAGGTCTAACATTAGAACCAAAAAAAGAACCGCCCCTTTAGTGGAACGTCATATCAACCAAAACCACACAGAGAACGACCTTAGGTGGACAATACTGGAGAAAGTGAGAATATCCAAAAGAGGGGGAAATATTCCAGCTCTTCTTCTAAGAAGAGAACAACAATGGATCTTCAGACTACGTAGTCATATATCAGGACTCAACAAAGAGGTTTGCTGGCAATCCCTGGCTGTCCAGTAAAACCGTGCCAGAATAATACAGAAAGATCTGGCTGAACTCCTAAAAGGCACCCTAATATATAGATTCTAAAATCCAGAGTGCACCTGGGAGCCCATGGGCTCTGTATATGTACAAGAACAATAGCTTGCTGAACAGCGTTGTCTTGATGCCCAAGATTCCATGTTGCACTAAGGTGCATTTTTTGCTTTCTCGCTTTTTTGCCTTTTTGGTGTTTTTTGAAAGACTGACATAGTTCACGATATACAACAATTCAAGGTGGGAATGATTCCAGCTCTGATTACACATAAGTTTATATATAAAAAAGAACAGTGTTTTTAGGGGACTTCAATTCCCACAATTCCGTGCGGCATGTGGCTGAGGTTAACTAAAATCCAAACTAGAAACTCAAATGGACAAAAGAAACATGCGCACAAATAAGGAGGCTTATTCAACATTCGAAAAGGCCTTTTTGGCCTTTTAAAAAAAAGTCTTCAAAGCAATACAAACAATGGCGGAGACCACGTGATTATTACAACGTGAGCGTCACGTGAACACCATGACGCTGTATTTAGAGGCAGCCCTCTAAAATGGCGCACTTAGCAACCACCGGACGGGAGCCGGATCGGATGAACACTGAAGGTAAGTGCGGGATGTATGGTGCAGCCACTTACAAACAAGTGTTCCATACCCGGCGATGTACATATATTTGGTGGAAGAGTGTCAGCAAGAAATTAGGGACACTCTGAATGCACGGCACGGTTGCCGCTCGAGTAATAACTCCCAACATCGTGTAAAAGTGGGGATTCGCTCGCAAAACAAATGAAGGTGTGTAAAAGAAAATAAGCAGCACATTGCATTCTGGGATGTTGCATTCAGCTAATTGTGTGATGCAAATTTGTGCCAAAACCAGCCATTGTTAGGGATATAGTGATGTAATGAAGTTGGATAGTATAATGAGACAACAATGGGCATACTGGGACCAGGGATGTCCATCTTATGAGATGTATGAAGCAGTGATTTATTTTAAATGGTGCGATCTATAGACAAAACACCTCGAACCATGTTAGTAATGCATGAGGATGCATTGACTCCATTGAAATACAGACTTTGGTGGTTTAAGGACGGCAACGGTCCGCATTAGGTCAATATTGTTAATAATGGTGGAGTTCTTTGAAAAACATCGGATTGACCGCATTGTTTAATCCACAGGAACTAACTCCAGGCAATCATAAACACACAACACGGAACCTGATCCAGTCCCTCTATTTAAAGTAATGATGCAGAATAAACAGGTGAAAAGTCTGTTAATGTGGCCTGAGAGGCCCTTTATGCAACTAAGTATAAGAACTGGATATCAGTATCCACAATTTATTGAATTATTAATTTGTAGATTCCTGCAATAGAGATCTCCGACTGAATCTTCTTAAGTACTTTTAAGGAAAAAGAGGAAGATCAGACGGCCCCGCCAAAAACACAGGTAATTCAGAAAATTCTCTGAATTCCGTAGAGACTGTCCATTACAGAAGCACATGAAAGATTGATGCCTGTTCCACTTTGTCTTTCTTGTTTTTACCTTTTAGGTTTCAGGGATTGTACCCATAAGCCCTCTGGAGACCTGAAAATATCCTCATAATCAATAAAGATTTGAAGATTATATACAGAATACCCAAATTAGAAGTATTCATCCTGAAGAAAGCGGCCATTAAAGGATCCCGCTGAAACCGGTTGACTATCATTCTAGTGGTACTGGCCTGATAAACCAGTCCTGATACCCCACATATATATATATGAAGGGGCTCGTGTACGAGAAAAACCTATCATTGCTACTTACCTCTATCCCCCTACCTGGTGAAGAGAGAATTAGCTATTTTTTATTATTTTTTTGTGCCTTTTTTAGAATAGTTTTTTTGTTATAAGACACACAAAATGGAGGCGGCAACAATAAAAATATACATACCGACCCCCAAATAGTGTGCGCTCACTTTTAAAGATTAGGGAAGTAGTGAGAGATGAAAGGGCTAGGACCTCTACATACCATTTGCAGTCGGCACATCAGCAGAAACTAGGGCTGACACCGACTCCACAAGAGGTTCAGAAACACAGGGCTAACAAGATTATCGCTAGGTATCTAGCATTACGAATAATTTGTAAACAATCATCCTCCTGTTATTTCAGTGATCCTTTAACCTGGGACAATCATGCTGTCTGTTGGATAACAGCTATAAAACACCAAAAGGGTGCACTGTCTGCTGGCTTAATAACAGCTTGGCTTGCAAACTAGATACAGGACTAAGGGGGTAATTCATAGAATTTAGCGCACAAATGGCGCACGCGGCTGGTGCACAGTGTGCGCTTGCGAATCTCTGCACCAGCTGCGTGCACAGCGTATTCATGGATTTTAGCTACCAAAACCAGCAATGGCGCACAGTGGCACAGCGACCCTGCAGCAGCGCCAGTTATGCCCCCAAGAACGCCCTTCGCACAGGGAAAAGCCATCAAAATCCCCAATCCAGCGCAAAGGGCTGCACTAACCCTGTACCAGCACGGCAAGCGGGGTACGTGTATTACTGGGGTTCGCGGGAAGTTTCACACTCGATTTCAGCAGGGTACGTGTATTTAGGGGGTGTGCGCGGGAAGTTTCACACTCGATAGGCCCTGTGCGAGTGGCGTACGTGTATTTCAGGGGTGCACGGGAAGTTTCACACGTGATTTCAGCAGGGTACATGTATTTTGGGGGTGCACAGGAAGTTTCACACGTGATAGGCCCTGTGCGAGTGGGGTACGTGTATTTCAGGGGGTGCGTGGGAAGTTTCACACGCGATTTCAGCAGGGTACGTGTATTTCGGGGGTGATCACGAAGTTTGACATGCGATAGGCCCTGTGCGAGTGGGGTACGTGTATTTCGGGGGTGCACGGGAAGTTTCACACGCAATTTCAGCAGGGTACATGTATTTCAGGGGTGCGCGGGAAGTTTCACACGCTATAGGCCCTGTGAGAGTGGGGTACATGTATTTAGGGGGTGCGCAGGAAGTTTCACATGCGATAGGCCCTGTGCGAATGGGGTACGTGTATTACTGGGGTTTGTGTGAAGTTTCACACGCAATTTCAGCAGGGTACGTGTATTTCAGGGGTGTGCGGAAAGTTTCACACGCGATAGGCCCTGTGCGAGTGGGGTACGTGTATTTCGGGGGTGCGCAGGAAGTTTCACACGCGATTTCAGCAGGGTACGTGTTTTTTGGGGGTGTGCGGGAAGTTTCACATGCGATGGGCCCTGTGCGAGTGGGGTATGTGTATTTTGGGGGTGTGCGGGAAGTTTCACACTCGATTTCAGCAGGGTATGTGTATTTCGGGGGTGTGCTTGGGAAGTTTCACACGCGATTACAGCAGGGTACATGTATTTCGGGGGTGTGCGGGGATTCCTACACGTGAATTGGCAGTGTGGGTCCTTCCAGGTGCTCCCTCTACATCCTCCACGACCCCTGCAGGCAGCCCACACCACAGGGGACTTCCCTGCACCCCTGGTCATGTCCCGCAGGCAGCCCATCCACCATGGGCATGCCCCCCAGCCAAGCCACATGTCAGCTTGCACTACTGATCACAAACTCATGTCCTCCTGCACTCCACCCCCCAGCAGTGCAGGGCACCTGCCAGCAGGCCCCCACTCATGTCCCACTCATGTCCCCCTGCACCCCCACCCCCCAGCAGTGCAGTGCACCTGCCAGCAGGCCCCCAATCATGTACCACTCATGTCCCCCTGCACCCCCACCCCGCAGCAGTGCAGGGCACCTGCCAGCAGGCCCCCACTCATGTCCCACTCATGTCCCCCTGTACCCCCACCCCTCAGCAGTGCAGGGCACCTGCCAGCATGCCCCCACTCATGTCCCACTCATGTCCCCCTGCACCCCCACCCCCCAGCAGTGCAGGGCACCTGCCAGCAGGCCCCCACTCATGTCCCACTCATGTCCCCCTGCACCCCCACCCCCCAGCAGTGCAGGGCACCTGCCAGCAGGCCCCCACTCATGTCCCACTCATGTCCCCCTGCACCACCACCCCCCAGCAGTGAAATGCCGATCTCATGACACAAACCAAAAGTCAACTATGTACATCAACACATACACTGGTTGGCATTGCTTGTGTAAACCCACTTTTTCACATGCATCAACCCAATGAGCGAATCCCACACATGGAACTAAAAAATGAAAATGTATTATGTACATAAAATCAAAAATAAAATTAAAGCATACCAAAATATGAAACATGAAATGAAAAGCATGTGAAAAAGATGATTGAATGAAAATGATAACCAATCCAAAAAAATTAGAAAGAAAAACAGTCCAAAGTCACCCTCCAACAACGCAAATCCAAAGGAAATGTAAAAAAAAATCTCCATTGCTTCATGTTCATAATAAACAATAATGAGAAATCAATCGATAGTCCAACTATTTACAATCCATTGCCCGGAAAAAATAAATCCATTGCTCCATGTCCATAATGGAAAAAATAAATAAAAATGAATACATGATGAAACTATATACAATCCATTGTCCAAGGATGTAAAGGGTCCATGATCCCAACCAAACAAATGAAACCTACCTGAGAAACTACCTAAAAATATAACTATATACAAATTTGTGTGGCATTGTCCATTGACCACAAATAAAAGGAAAACGAAAAGTAAACCTAACTTTAAAAACTATTTACAAGGGCAGCGGGCTAGTCCGACGGCTCACTTTTGGATGTCCCAGGCCAGGGAATCATCGAACTCCTGCTCGATGTCCCGGAGGCGGTCCTCTTCCATGGCCCTGAGGGTTCGCAGGGACGATGACATCTGGACCTCCAGTTCCCTGCGAATTGCCTCGAGGCACTCGCCCGCCTCAAAGTCCTACGCATGGAGTTCTCTGCCCTGACCATTGTGAGCCGTGCCTCTTCTGCCCGCTGCCGCTCCGTATCTATAGCATGGCCTAACCGATGCCACATGGAAGACACTTGCAGTCCTGGGTCCTCCTGCCCTCTGGCCGATGCCTGCCCCTCCGATGTTGAAGGCCCCAAGCCCTGCATCACGTGTGTTTCAACGTACACTTCATCACGTGGGCTGCTCTACATCACGAACACAAATTGGCTTAATAATCCCATCCCATCTTGGACAGCAAGTCCCCAGCAGCAATGGCACCATAAAAAACCCTGACATCTGTATTAGGACTTTCCGATGCAGCATCGCTCCAAGCGTCGGTGTGTCAACCTAATCACCTGTGTCCCAGCAAGAAAAATCCAGTGAAGCACTTGACCCAGTCACGCAGATACCTTCTTGTGGAACTCTGGCCCAGAAATGAAACAAATGTGAACCGAACACATGAGCCTTGACCAAGAAGCATAAAGAATACAAGAAGACCGAATGGTCACTACATAACAGACTGCTGCTATACAAAAATTAACCCCTGAAGAATTTCCTGAAATTATGAGAACTGATAAAGGAAAGAAACATGTTGGGTAGTGTGGATTGTAGAATGAAAGGATGTATGAATGACATAAGTGTGAATGAGTAGAGCATGTTTTTTATGGGGAAGTTAGAGTACCCAGTGAAGAAAGGAGAAGATATAAAAAGTAAATGAAAAACTGAAAAATTTGTCTTCTACTGATGAACTATTTAATAACAGAGATAGGTATTAGAAAATAGAATGTTATGTAGAAATTGTCTGTGACCAATGATACCAAAAATAGTGGCAAATGTGTAATAATTGAACTTAGACAAAAGTGCAAGATGCTGTCTTTTGTTGAGATAATTGTGAATGTATTTTTTAGTGGTGTTTTTATTTAGAGTAAATAAATTGATATTTTTGATAAAAAAACAGTTTGGAATAAGTATGTTGTAATTTAATGAGTTAAACAACATGCAGGACTGAGTTAGAAGAAGGTACTGGAGAAGCAAGGGACCCTTTAAGCATTAGTGTGGTATGTTTAGTGGTTTTGACGTTTTGAGGGTTGTCTTAAAGAGGTCCAGATAAATATTCCCTCTAGTCTCAAAGTTTTTTCAAGAAGGCCCCAAGCCATCATGGCGCCCACCTTGTTGCTGCTGCTGCTGTGCCTCTGCCTGTGCCCTGGCTCTTGCTGCCTGCACATCCTCCTCCGGCTGGGGTGCAGTTGTTAATGTGGCCACCCCTGCTGGACGTCCGACTCCCGACTGTGGCAGGGATGTGTCCTCCACCAGCCTGGCCGCAGGGTCAGAGGCAGCTCCACAGGGTACCCAGGTGATACATGGTTGGGAATATGGCATGGAGGACGACTGGCGCATAGGGGTTTCAGGTGAGGAGGGGATCAGAACAAGGTCCAGCAAACTGAGGAATCCAGCCCTGGTGAGCTGTCCCAGTAGGTCTACGTGGTCAACGAGGCATTTGAGATGACGTGCAGTGTCCTCACGAAAACACTGCAGGTCACCTCGCATGCCCCGTTGACGCAACGCCATCCCACTCAGGACAGGCTCTACCCGGTCCAGGATAGCCATGTCCGCAGGGAGAGGAAGGCCAGTTGTTGTAAGCGGATCCCCTCCCTGAAAACGGGTCTGGACGTAGGCATCCCTGCTGGTGCAGGATGATGCAGTCACAGGATCGGGGACAGGATTACACAGAGGCACCTCCGCGGTGGCCTGTGCTGCCTCCTGTCCCTGCCCCTGCACTGCACCACTAGCACCAGTGGAATCCCCACCTCCAGACCCTGTGTCTGTCCCTTGCACGGTCTCCTCCTCCACCAAACCCCCAACCAGCCTGGATGACTCTGTGCCATCTTCCTCCGTCGCACCCTGTGGGGTCTCAGCTGCCCCATCTGCTGCCGAGGAGTCCAATTCCGACCTCCGCCTCTTGGACCTACCCTCGGCAGCTGCAGCCTGGGACGTGGCACTGGACTCCTCACTCCCTGACGAGATGACAACCTGGGAGGGGAGCCAGGCCTTGCGTCTCCGGCTGGCGGTGCGATCCCTGCCGCTGTGCTCCACACCACCCTCTCCGCCCTCTTCATCAGTTGATGCTGCAGACAGGGAGAGATAGGACACAGGCATCAGGGCACTGTACAATGGACTGAAACACACATGACAGTTGCACATGAGTGGCAGTGTCAAACTTCAGACATGGCATCACAATCCCCAACACACATGTCATTTCAACTCACACACATGAGCAATTCCACAGCCATATCACAACAGCCAGCACCATCCATACACATACAACAGCATGAGCATCCAAAGGTGAGCCAGACATCACATGAAACACAGGGAGTGCAGTAGACATGCACACATGCCACCACACTTACATGCATGTCTACATCTCGTCCAACTGTTGCAGTGATGAGATCGCCATACATGTCAGATCTGCCATTCAGCCTTCTACATAGCAGTGTCACATGCATCCATGTTGCATCACAGTTGCACACTTGTCAAGTACACACACATGCACATGTACACAGTGCAGATACATGTTTTAGGAACCACCATCCATGCCACAACCATGCCAATGTACATACACAGAAATTCAAACATGTGTTCTCCCACACCTGCATTTGTCCAGCATGCTTACCAACACATACACCATCAATGTGTCTCACACATGAGAGGACACACATGTGGCAGCCTCACGCCCATGTTCATACACATTCCTACATGGCCCTACAAAAACACATGTGCAACCTGCACACTACTGGCACACCACGACACGCACAGCGTCCAATCACTCTGCATGTACACTTACCGCTCGACTCCATACGGGTCTGCCTCTCAAGGATCTGGACGTAGAGCGCTTGGCATATGCGTTCCAGGACCCTCATTTGGTGGTCCGACAGCTGGCCCTGGCGCCCCTCGGCATCCGCTGCCTTTGCGAGGCGCCGGGCCTTGTTGAGGGTCCTAGACCTGAAGTCCTCCCAGTGCTTCTTGACATGATGTAAGTCGCGGACTGCCACCCCCTCCGCGTTGATGGCAGTCATGATGTCCATCCAGATCCTGGTCCGTCCTTCATTGTCGGCGTGTGAACTTCCAAATAGGGCATCATACTGCCCCAGGACTTGCTCCACCAGGACACAAACTTCCCTGGCACTCAAGCTGGTGGCCCTATGCCTGTCCCTCTGCCCCAGAGGCAGGAGTGGGTGGGCAACTGGGTCCTGGGGCTGGGCTGTGGAGCGATGGAATCCCAGTCGGGAGTCTTCAGTTCCAGCAGGGGTGGTCACAGCAACTGCACCCCTTTTTGACGTGTAGGCAGCAAATGGAAGGGCACGTGGGCAGCAGGCAGTCAGGCAGCAGCAGATTGCAGTTGGGAGCATGCTCGGGGCTCTGGGGGGCAGGAAAATGTCCTTCAGTGCAGGAGCGTGGTCTTACGTGTGTGTACGCGTAGCCAGCTTGAAACGGAGTGATTTGGCACGTGAAAAAATTGCACGTCAGCATGTAATTCGAGGAAAGGACCTTAGCGCGTATGCGTGTCAGCACACGTACGCGATTTCAATGGTCCAAAGGCCCTTAGCGCGTAAGCGCGTCTGTGACGTATCGCACACGGGCGTTGCCCTTTCACATGTAAAACTTCCTGCAAACCCCAGAAATACACGCGAATACACGTACCCCATTCGCACAGGGCCCTTTCGCGTGTAAAACTTCCCTCGAACCCCAGGAATACACGTACCCCACCCGCACAGAGACCTTTTGCGTGTAAAACTTCACGCGAACCCCAGGAATACACGTACCCCACTCGCACAGGGCCCTTTCACGTGTAAAACTTCACGCGAACCCCAAGAATACACATACCCCACTCGCACAGGGCCCTTTCGCGTTTAAAACTTGCCGCAAACCCCAGGAATACACGTACCCCACTTGCACAGGGCCCTTTCGCGTGTAAAACTTCCTGCGAACCCCCAGAATACTCGTACCCCACTCGCACAGAACCCTTTCGCGTGTAAAAGTTCCCGTGAACCCCAGGAATACACGTACCCCACTCGCACACGGCCCTTTCACTTGTAAAACTTCACAAGAACCCCAGGAATTCACGTACCCCACTCGCACAGGGCCCTTTCATGTGTAAAACTGCACGCGAACCCCAGGAATACACATACCCCACTCGCACAGGGCCCTTTCGCATGTAAAACTTCACGCGAACCCCAGGAATACACATACCCCACTTGCACAGGGCCCTTTTGCGTGTAAAACTTCACGCGAACCCCAGGAATACACGTACCCCACTTGCACAGGGCCCTTTCGCATGTGAAATTTCCCACAAACCCCAGGAATACACGTACCCCACTCGCACAGGGCCCTTTCGGTGTAAAACTTCACGCGAACCCTAGGAATACACGTACCCCACTCAGTATATGCGTGCTTTTTATTTGTGCACACTTTTGTAATGCGCAGGGACGTTACCGCCTGCCTTCGTGTGGTGGACGTGTTCAGGCCTGTGCGTGTCTTTGCCCGTGCACAGGTTTGCCCTATTCGATTCCATGAATACGTGTGGTTTGCTTGCGTGTGGGTGTTCCGTGTACTTCCCAGCAGTACTTCCCCCGTTACCCCTTCTTTTTCACACGTTATTCCCCATTCCGCGTGTTACGACCCTTGTTCCGCCTACTGTTACGCTGTTTGGAGACGTGTGCGCCAGCATGCGCCATGCAAGGATTTGGCGCACAACCAGTGGGAAAGTAGCGCACATTTGTTCCATGAATCGGCTCCTAACTTTGGAGGCATGGGCATCTCCAAACCCTTTCATCCATCTTACCAGACGAAATGATGATTGAGCAACGAATCTGCTGAGACAGCAATTGGCTTTACTTAATCTTTATTGGAACACACAGGCAATTAAAAATCATGAATGTGTAAAGGCTGTAGAAAATGTGTTGGATCTTTGCCTGGCAGATTATCACATCAACAAAATCCTCATTGCTGAAGACTTGAATGTTATCTGTGTGATGGAAGGAATTTAAACCCTTACCTTACATCTAGAGCAAAGAGACAGATGCAACTAATGTCCTCTAGGAATTTCTACAATGCTGAATGGAATACTTAAGGGGGATGTCCCCCCACACCCAACATGGCTATGCCCCAGCATACAGCTACAATTGATTATGTTTATATCTAGAAAGGCTTTCTTTGAAATAACACATTTGGAAGTGGTACCTCAACAGTGTAATGACCATGCTATCTTAATTTCAGAATGGGGACAATTGATCTCCAATTATGTTAGAAGTAATTATAACCACCTAGTTACTGCTGTATCAGGTAGGAATAGGCTGAAATGAACAGAACCTAGATGGGGGGAACTAAGAAGTCTTCTTAATGACCAATATTGTTATTATCAAAAAGATGAAAAGGAAGACTATGTAATTGTTCTAAACCTTTTTGGCCAGACAAAGGTCTCAGTAAATCGACCGTCCTTTAAACATATGCATGTTTTCAATGCAGTCGTAAAACTAAGATAGTCACAACTAAGGAAACAATGTCAGACCTTACTGAAATCCCCTACTACTTGTAACCGAGCCCAGTTAAAAAAAATTGAAACAAAGTGATAAGAATTGGCTTAAAATGCATAAATGTATGCTCATGCAGCATGATGGAGAAACGATGTTGGCGGCTATAAGTTCTAAAAATAGTGCCCAGATATGGTCATACATGAAACGAGCTTCTAATGATCTTTCATCCTCAGGAGCAGGAATGGACTGTGTACTTCTGTAAATGGTTTGAATTATTACAACCCCACCATCAGTTTCAGTATTTACCAACTGATTCCCAGCTGAAGTTCTCCTTTCAAAGGGATGATGTTTTATATAAAATTAAAAGGTTGTCTCCTCTCCTGCTCTGGCCCTGACGGGCTAACCAATCTAATGCTGAAAGCTTATGCTGAGAAATGGGATTCCATACTGTGGCTTATATTTAAATATGTTATCCATGAAGGAAGAATCCTTCAAACCTGAAAACATTCCATTATTATCCCTATTTTCAAGAAGGGGATAGAAATAACCCATTAAATTACCACCCGGAAGCCCTGTTGGATGCCCTGTATTCAAAGACATTTGGCCTAGCTCAAGCCATGCATACTCCATCAAGGTAGATCTCGATAGCCCCAAAATGGGTCTCCAAAAACAGGGCTCCACCCCATCCAGCCATTTCAGGTTTCCCATCTCGAATGCCTCCAACCCATACAAGATCATTAGACATAACCAATGCCTGTATAGAGCCAATGTACCTTTTAAGAGAAGTCAGAGTGCTCAAGGATAACTCTCCTCTCCTGTATACACTTGTAATTTGCTTTGCCCTTCTGGTCTTGGATTCTATTATATCCTGGTATCCCAGTATCACAGACATTACGAGCCATAGATAGTTATATGTATCAGTTTTCTCAATTGTTCCCACTGTTGTTGTGAGCTTGGATCTGTTGATTCTTTTCGCTGACACCAACATTACCTAGGTTTTGTTTAAATGTATTGTCAGTTGGTTCTCTTTTGCATACAGACCCAACTCATTTAGCATAGCCTTTAGCCCTGTCAACATGTGGTCAAACATTGCTAAATCATCTGCATACAATATACCACCAATAGAGACACACCCAATCTTTGGGATGCATCCCCCCTTTTCCATCAGCCTACCCAACATGTCCGACACATAACTGTTAAAGAGTAGGGGGGCTAGCATACAACCCTGTTACACCCCCGTGTTTATTCTCATATGCTTGGAAAAGCTGCCATTGTCATCCAGACGGATCTGTGCAGAGGTATCTGCATGTAAGGCCATATTCACTTCCAGTATGCAAGTGGGGCACCCCCAGCCTCTCATTTTCCTCCACAAGTGCATTCGATCTAACTAATAATGAATCACAAAGTACACCTTGCACTTTATTTCTCCTTTGATGAAATAGCTTTGACTTGCTAAATGGGATTCAATTAATGTTTGGGATGCTTGTCTTAATAATTTGGGGTGATTTCTGGTTTGTCTTTCAAAGACCCAAGTCATGTAAGGATACCGACAGGTGGTAGGTAGCTCTTTGAGGTAAGTTATTTTTTCCTATCAGTGCACATGTTCCCAAAATCCCTCTCAGTTAATCTGAGCTTGATCTCAGAATCTGTGTCCACATTCAGTTCGATCTGGATAAGGCACTCTTAAGAATATTTCACCGTTAGCTGCTTCAATTTACTATCAACAGCTGCCATAGTCCTGTGTGATCGGCTCTCTTGTTTTTCTGGTTTCCCAAAAAGCCCCCCTTTTCGTATGTGTTTGATGTATATACCCAGCAAACTCCACTCATGCAGAATCATTTGAGAAAGCATTTTGAATCGCACAATGCCTGTAGTATGTTCCCTTCACTTCCTCACCCTTACTAGGTCCCTCCTCCTTCCTTGCATTTTCCCATTAAATTTGCTTTGTCATACAGTGGTATGTCAGCTATGAATTAGCCCTCCTCACAGAAATGAGGATTCAAAATTGGACTAGAAAATTCATGTTAGTTTTGTAAGAATATTCTGAATTTGGAGATACCATTTTGGTCCTGTCACCTCATGCATAATGGGGTTATTCAAATATGTGTTTAATTAAAACATTCTGCATTTCACTTTATATATGCCTATGTTCGTGTTTTTCTGTTCCGTACAACTCTATAATTGGTTTTCTAATTGGACAGAGGTTTCAAAGTTACAACTAAAAGTGTACTTCCAATCGTCACTTTAAATACACCCGTTCTGATCTGACATTGTTTCATAAATTAAAGCGGAGTTGCATTTGTGTGTGGGCTAAATCAACACCAACAGACGATTTGCTGTTATGACTTTATTGAGCTTAGCAAAAGCACAACTTGGTAACCTTTCTTTTTTGCTCTTTGCGGTGTTTTTGATATTGCTGAATTGTATTCAGTGGAAATGTGTTTGTGATTTAACACTGCCAACAACAGGGACCACCCCCCAAAAACACCTACCCTCACCTCAATGTGACTCCATTTGGAATATTCCTAACCCAAACCTACCATCTATATGTTAAATGGTAAAAATGTAGTAGCAAAATGTGACAAAATGTAATTCAGCAAAAGTGTAATTCAGAAAAAAGTGGGAAATACTTAGTTTTGGTCTAATGCAATAGACACATTCTAGGCTCTGCCAAAGTTACAGATCAATGACCTGTCCATGGGGTCAACTTGTTTGAAGCTGAAAGTAATGATCGACCAAATACTGAAATGGTTGACTATCAAGTTAGCTTAAACATACAAACCCCATGATTTGGGACTTTCGTTGTCACAATATTGGCATTTAAATGTATTTTTTGAAGTTTGAAAACGGAGCCTTTATCTTTGGTAAATACACATGGGCCTATTAATAGTTTTAAGAATGTATCAAAGTGATACTGGACATTCCTGCTTCACAAAAGAGCTAATTTCTGTTCAAACAACTCTCCTTAGTTGAATCTAAGGATGAAGATTTTAATGTTACATGTACAAATTAAGTATCTCTTTGAGTTATCTATAGTTGATTGGCAGTCAGATAAGTATATGTCCATGCACAAATGTGGTGTATTCAATAATACAGATTATAACATGCTAAATTACGTAACATTCTATCCTTCTGGGTCATGGCCGCAAAAATACAGAATCTCCCTTGCATTACATTATTTTGTGTACCTCAAAAGAGTATATCATAGCTTGTGTTCTATACTTATTTTTGTTTCTGTTTCACGTTTATTATTTGATATTTTAGTGCAAAGTATTAAATTAAGTCAAATACTGTACTATAACAGTTGATATTAAGCAATGTGAGATGTCACAGATATACAGGACAAGTGAATGGTAGCTGCTTAACTTAGCACTTAAACTAAGCCACATTTAGCCTGCAAATCTTACGCACATAGAATGTGAAGTAACCGTGTCACTTTTAAACATATCATTGATTTCAGCTACATGTATCAATACATTCATATGTATGTAAATCAAGAATTTCTACCAATAGAGTTTTAATGCAAGCAATGGTCATTTTGAAAAGAAACAAGATTACCTGAGTACACAGTGTCCACACTGAACTGATGCCACTACACACATGATGATTTTCACACAATTGTATAAAGATACCAGAACTGACTACACTCACTTCCAACAGGCACTAGCAGAGACTTTCACCATTCGTGGGCCCAGTTACTGAGAAAGCCATTCAGGAACACTGACTAAGAGCACAAAAACAAAACATCTCATTGAGTGTAAACCACAGCTTGGATGATCTTATCTCTTTTCTTCCTAAATGATAATTAATAGCTAATATCTACATGCTACCTAAAAAAGGTGCAAACATGTATACAATCTTAACATCTCCTAACTTGAAACCATGGTAACACCCTACTGTAGGCCTTAAATGACTAACTTTCAACACCAACATTATTGGGCCACGGCATCCATCCAGTGTCCTGATATATTTTATATATGTATTGGTGTCCCTGAACATCATACAAAAGATCACACAACCACAGTAAACATCAAAAAGACATTAGGCTTCACCACAGGTTCCAGTCTTGTCACAACACTCGAGGTTTCTAATCAATAATAATAGACAGCGAAACAGTGAGACAGTGGCACCGGCCTTGCTTCTGAAACCCTGTCACAACTATGGCATCCATTTTTCTTTGGGAAAATCTCTCATGAAGAAGCACACACATTAATGTGTCCCTTTATCAAAGGGAATGTCTTTCCTTTTTAAAAATAATTATCCATGCTATTAGCACCCTGGACACATTGTTTCGTGTGTTAATAACCTTAACACCAGCATTTGAAGGTCTTCATGGATATGAATGGTGAAGAACCTTTCTGAGGCTCAGGCTGGCAAGCTGGTAATGCCCTTGACCATCTACGAATGTAACACAAGATAACGGAAGGTATCCTTTAGAGTCCATTTGAGTGATCGCTACATTTGCACAGATGACATGTGCAATCTCTCTATATATAGGTTACCAAGGCACACCATCTGCTAGTGCCTTTTTCACACAAATAATCCCAAAAAAGAACACAGTATCCACCCTTATTGTCATGTTTATAGGTTTTAAATCCTACTATGGAGTCCTTTTTCCAAATATATAATTGTTTCCTTGTTTGCAGTTCTATTATAGAAACAAATTCTGATCTAGTTTTACCCATATATTAGTAATATGTGAATGATTTTGGCATTTTTGAAAGTTAAAGCCCAAGTCCATGTGGTTATTGTGTACAAACCATAGTTGAAAATGTTATGTCACACAAACTGAAAACAAGAAGGCCATCCAAGTATCTAAAGTTTAATCAATGGAAGTTAATAATAAGCAGCAACTTTAAACTAGGGAATTTGTCTCAGAAATATGGCACATCAGTCGATAACTGGCATGTCCTGAAGAAGCTTACAGTAGATCTTGTATGTTTACCAGACCTATTTTGTGAAACACATGTTGCCAATCCATAAGAAAAATTGTGTGAATATGGTGGTGTTTACATTGGCTCAAAACACAAATACAACTAGATCAGAATTTGTTTCTATAATAGAACTGTGACTTGTATACTTGACAATTGATTGACAATGATATGTATTGATTGTTGTAATAATACAAATATTGGAAATAATAGTTATTTTGTACATATGTGAATGTTGTTAATACTACAGCAATAGTGAGAGATATTTTATTGGACGTTACTAAGGCTTAATGTTCATATGTCAGTTGAAGAATGAAAGTGCATTGGTACCGTAGGAAGGCATTGCATTGCATCGACTGACAATCTAACAATACATTCAACTACATTCATAGTGCCAAAATAAGGTCACCATCTAAGATAACCAGACTATGGACAACAAAGACACAGTCCATTAAGGATGGAATAAACAAGATCAAATCTCCCAATATTATTAGATGATCAAAGATTGTAACCTGAAAGTTCAAAGAATAAAACAGAGCAGTGGACTGAAGAACTGTGAGTATTAGATGTAGCAGGGGCTGGCGCAATGTAAATTGTGCTATTCTCTGCAGATATTCGGACACTACTAATAACGTTGATAAACTGCCTCAGATGTACATTAGAAGGTAATTATAGTGTGTAGGATGTATATGTAGATGAATTTATAGAGCGTTGACATCTCACCACCAAATGGGGCATCACGGCACAGAATATTTCATAAAGCACCTGACAAGAATGTACCAGATTCAGTGGGACAATATTTATTGAGCCAGGAAACACACAGTTTTGTGTTTCTAAATACTACTTTAACTAAAAGGAATAACTTGTGATGTTAGCAGGGTACCCTATAGCCTCACTGCCTGAACAGAGAAAGAACACCCACTCCATTTGCGGGTAAGAGCACAGATGTTGGGGCTCATTACAGGTATGGCAGTGTGGGAAGAAATTGGCGGTACCAGAATTACCACCACTTTATCCGCACCGCCATACTAGGCGTATGGCCCTGGAGTGGGGGAATAACCTACAGCATGATGCAACTTTCCCGTCGAAAATCAGAAAAATCGGCTGATAATTCTGCCAGCGGTAATTCCAGCATAAATGCCCCATAGAATCCACAAAAGTCCAAAAAGTAAAAAAAAAAGGGAATGAACTCCACCACCACTGCTTGTAATCCAACAGTAATTCCACCGGACCAAGTGGCAGTAATGGTAGTAATGGCCAACTTGTAATGAGGCCCTTGGTGTTTCTGCCTTGTCTGAAGCCTGCTTGTACCTCATAAAGCAGCTTGGCCAACACTGGCCGACACTGCACATTTCTGAAGTGGGTTGTGACCCCAGTCTTCAGCAGGTTCTAAGATAAGGAAGCTGTGAGATCGGCAGATAATTCAGTAGGATCCAAAGTATGATTTTTAAGTCATGGGGTTATGACTGACAGTTTGAATGGGCCTGGGACTTTCCCAGACATCAAGGAGCAGTTGATAATTTTCCTTAAGGCAGAGAACACACATGATTTTAGATCCTTAAGTAGCTAACCTAGCCTCTCACCCATGGGTTTCATCATGGAGGCGATAAATTAAAGGAATCAAATATTGGCCGAATGGTGCCCATTGTAACAGGTTCAGTAGCATCCAAATCTCCATGAGGGCTGAAGAAGGGCAAAATAGCATATGAAGTATCACACAAAACTAAATGCCTTCAAACCTACATGCGTAATAATAAGGAAGGTGCAGAGGATGAACCTTTCCAAATCAAAAAGTGCTAAATAGACATGAAAGAATTATTCAAATTTAAAGTTTAGTTGAAATGATTCCTGTTTCCTAAAGAATACCATTTTACATCAAAATAAAAGATGCATAAATGTTGTTGTTAGTATCCTGATAATAGGGTTTCTTATGCAGGGAAAAATGGGAATAATGTTAAATGGTTTAACCACTCACTACTAATTTCCACCTCCAGCCCATTAATGACCTTAACTGCATCAACACCAACCAACATAGGCACACATTCAAATATGGACAACTGTTCAAGGCGTTTATTTCAAAAGATATGGATTGCACAAACTCCTCCTGTTTACGATACAATGCAAATAACTTTTCTCTAAAAGCATCCAGTATTCAAAACTAAACTTGTAAGAAAGCTCAGTAATCTGTTTCCAAGCAGCATTCCAGGAAAAGAGCCCAATTCATGGAAAAGGGCTTATAGATCCTACAAAGCCTGCATGCCGAGAACGCCTCTGCACAACCTGAAGAAAATCAGCACGCTATGCATATTCATGGAATTGTACACGGAAAGTTACAGTATGCACAAATCTTGGCTAGAACGCCCATGACACGCCCACACGCAGAGCCATTTAAGCCAGGGAAACAGACATTTGTGCACTCCTCGAACGTGAGGCAATGCCCTCCAAAAAAACTGCCTGGAAACACCCACGACCAGGCCAGCACCTCAGCGCTGGTGTGTGGGGTCCCCCATAACTATTCCCAGCTCTCCCTCAACATGTGTACCACGTATCGTAAAAGTCATCATATCCCAGTACACATGCGTGCAAACTCCCTTAAACCATTCCTGCACCCCGCTACACTGCTTACGTGAACCTCAGGTCCGATCAGAACCCCAACAGCGTGCACTCACCCCTAAATCCAACCTCCGATCTTACCACTGTGCAGTGATTCCCATGCACAAGTGTCTGTATGCCTGCCTTTGGGTGGCGGAGTGGGATGTATTGACCCACTCTGCTATACTATGCAGCCTCACTCTACTATCTATGGTGCGAGAAACAGCATAATGGCGGCAAAACCCTTGTGCACACCAAAACCTCCAAAACTGCGTTTTCAACACAGAAAAAGATGGCTGCACAACCTGCCACCCATGGTGCATGTGTGGTGAAACAGAGCACAAGCTACAGAAAAAGTGCCGTGGGCTCCATGACAAGCAAACATAGGGGGTCATTCCGTGGTGTGCGGTAGGGGATACCGGGCACTGGTAAGGAGACCGGTGCCGGTTCCCCTACCGCCCAATTCCAAGGTCCCTTAGTGGGAATGGTAAGGGACGTGCGGTCAGACCACATGTCCTTTACGGATCCCGCTAAGGGACCAAGGCGCAAATAACGGGCTTGACATTCGCGAGCCTGTTATTTGCACCCTCCCCATTCCCATTGAGCCCTATGGGGGCTCAAATGGGAATGGGGAATGGTTTGCTCAATGGGGACTTACTGGTCCCTCCAGGGTCGGAATGGACTGGTAAGTCCCCATTGAACAACACCGGACTCGGTACCGGTATGGGAGGCAGCCATGGAGCTAACTGCTCCATGGCTACCACCATACTCGGAATGACCACCATAGAGTGCAGAGGGAGCAGCAGCACTTTGCAAGTGAAACTAACTCCAAAATGCGCCTGTAAATGACATTTATTTTGTTGCTGAAACTCCAAAATACCTGTACATAACACCTTCCAACACTCAAAATCTTGCTTGGCGCTAAAATTCATTTAATCTAATGAAGCACTGTGAATTTACAAGGTCCTGAAATGTTAAGAGCAAAACATTTTCTCAGAAAAACTGGATTGCCTGTGAATGACAGTTCCTGTCAAAAATCTGTGCGCAGCCACACTGGGCTACCTGTGAGTGACAGCCCCTGTTAAATGGGATTTCCTGATTAAACTTTAAAGTTGTCTAAAAATAAAGATCTTCTGGCTTAGCAAATATAAAAGAACTGTTGCTGAAATCAACACAGATCTCAGTTGTTTTGATCCCACAGGTTTAAATCTAAGAATGTAATTTATCTGTGTCATCTTATGCAACAAGTTGTTTCATGCTGGGTTTCAAGTCAAGAAATTAAAATTTAACTGGCTGGGCCTGCAAAAAGTTGAAAAACAGGTTTCCACCCAAGGGGAGGGCATTCCTCTTAGCAGATGCTCACTGACGTATGATAATTGTGGGGTAGGACAGACTTGTGTCTGCTCCCAAGGACTGAACAATGGCAGATTCTCCAGGCCAGGAAATGGACGTGTGAAAAGTTCGTAAACTAGGCTTGCAGAAGGAAATCCCAAAGGTGGGGGATGCCCCTTGCCTCCAGAGACAGACAAAAGGCAGACCATTTGCTGCTAAAAACATGTATTGAACATATTTTAGAGACTTATAACTCGCTATCGGAAGTGGTGAAAAATAACAAAAGGGCACATTTGTTACTCTCATTTTTGGCCTTACATTTTAAAACGTGGTACAGCTGTGTAGCATATTATGAACAGGAATGGCAATAGATGTGATTTTATGGGATCTATATTTATGCTGGAATTGTTAAACTTTGCACACACATTCCTATGGTAAACACACATATTTGTGTAAATTTGGAGAAAGTTTGGAAAATGTTTTCATGGTGAAATGGACAAAATGCTGCAGAAAGGTGAAACAAGGTCTCACAGCTGTGGGATTTTGATGAACAGATACTCCATAAAACACGTAATCCTTGTATTTGATTTTCATAGAGGTTACACATGTATAAATATGTATTTAGGAAAAAATTTGATTTTGATACTAGTGGCTAGTGGAGGTTTCTAAGGATTGTAAAAACCAAACCATAAATTTGACGTCATCTGTCCTTGATCCAATCACTCGGATGCAAGGCGAGATGAGGCTCTGATCCAATCCCAGTTCACAGGGGCAAGTTTAGTTAAGCCAGCCCATACACCCATTTTTGTGATGTCATTGGAAAGGATAAATAGAGACAGCTGACAGCGCACAGATACACACTCTCTTCTGATTCCAGCGAAGCACTCTGATCCAGCATTCAACATCCACCCTTTCACATCTTTCAGATCCAGATGCAAATCACCAGGCCAAGCGTAGCTGAACCACTTCCAGCCATGCCTCCATCCTCAACTAATCCTTACAACCCAGTGAGCGCTGTGGTGTGGGGAAGCATCCTGAAACTAGCATCCTGAAACTATCTGGCTTGCTACCAAAATGCTTGCCTGATGAACTTGCCATCCCGCTGATCTGAAATATCCATAAACAAGAAGGGCAGATCATGTGCAGTTTCGGTGACCGGCCTAGATGATCCAGTTCCGTGCCTGATGTGCTGTCTTTCTCTGATAGACCTGCTCCATTGACCAGAATCTTGACAGGGCTAAAATCTTAAATCCCACTGCATTGTGAGTATTAACAGGATGCTAGAGAACTATTGTATACCTTGCCTTATCTAGCTTGTTCTACCCTAATCCCTGAACTATCCTCACTTCCATTACCAGTAACAGTGTCAAAAGCTTTACTGCTATCTTATTCTGTCTATTTGCTACTGCGTCAATTCCATAGTCATTTTTATTCGTGTAACTCTGATCCAAAAATACCAATTTGAGTGTTTGGACTAGTTCCACCGGGGAAGGCGCTGGGGATCAGTTACTGAAGTCATGAATCAGTCTCAGAGCTTACTTCGTACCAACCAGGTAGTCTAGCCTGCATGCTCTAGTCTTCAGTAAAAGCATAACCCATATTTTCTGATTTTAAACTGAAGTTCTTGTCCAAATTCGTGTCTTTATTTTTGCAAAAATCCACTCACTAAAACCTCCATAACTCCCTCAGTTTTGAAGATAGAAAGCAAATTTCTATTTATCAAAAAATTGCATAGTAAAAGTTTGCTGCAAATTTACATTTTGCAAAAGTTTTACACATGTGTATTGCCTTTAAATTATTTCCCACTCTGCCTTTGAGATTACAATTGTTTTCTTTTGATTATTTATTGCTTGTGATTGCTTGCATCTATTCAAAGCGGCTCCCATAGAAATGTATTATAATTTAAGCATTTTTGACCGCCTTTAGTGTTTTTGCTTAAGCCAGTTTCAAAGCAATTCTGACAGTTGAAAAGTGAAATCCGTTTTTCTCCTGTGTTTAAGGGGGGAAGGTGGGAGTGATATTCTGTTTGATCTGTATTATTCCTGAATACCTGCTCTCTCCTCACATCTATTTAAATTGACTATTGGTGGGTTGAGAGGTGTTGCAGGGGGAACTTCTAACCACAGTGCTATCTGTTCCAAACCAACCAAAAGTATTATTTTCCTTGCTGCATTCTTTTTGTGTTCATAACCTGATTCCCAGTGCATTAAAGATATTATTCATTGTTCCTGTCACCCCATTGGTGATTGTTGCAACCTATTAAAAATATATTGTGATTTTAAATTCTAACTAAGTAAACAAATAATTACGTTTGCAACAAGCCTTATTCCTGGTTCAGTGTAACTTGTGGGGTATTTTGAGAAGGGTGTGAAAGGAGTGGTATATCATTCAGAATATTGAATTTATAGACAAAAATAAATAAGGGATTCATTTGCGCACTACATGCTAGGCGGGACTTGGGTCTGTGCCTGATTGAAATCCCTTACAGCGGATAGATTGAGTGCTTTGCATGGCCATTTCCTTGATGAGAGATTGCATGGACAGATCCATGAATACGCCTGGTTAGGCGCATTTGTGGTCGTGCAATGTACTGTCAGCGGGCCGTCCCTTGTTATGCCCTATTTTTCCCTTGTTCATGCCCATGTTCTGCCCCCTACTCTGGTCTATGCGCAGGCCATGCCCATGGTCTGCAAGGTGTCTCTCACAAGGCACTCTGAAAGCTCACAGAGACATGCAAAGCCTGTGCGAAGTCCCTGCAAAGTACAAAAGGTCCTGCACAGTCAATTCTATGAATCGACAAAAGGAGTTTCTCTCATGATTTGGAGCGCAATGGCTATTTGCTGTCCAAAAATTCCATAAATCAGGGTTATAGTCTCATAAATCTCACACCCCAGTGGCGCTCGCCAACATTCACTAATAGACTACTGCAGTCACTGCAAAGTACCACAATCAACCACTTAACCATATTGGACAAGCAAAACCTCAGACAAGCACAGACATTTAGTCAAATGGCACTGCACTGACGTAAGCAACATCTGCACGGCTTAATACAATTAAAATCACTTCAAATTCTCAGCCACTGAAATGCATCTTGAGTGCCTCATTGAAGCATGCACTACTACTGAAAGCAAGCTACATCACTACCACATTACCTGGATCCTTTAATTTTAACAAAGACCACTTTAAATCAAATAAAGCCATAACTGATCCAAACACAAGACAATACAAGTGTTGTAAATTTCCACCAAAAAATTGTCGACATCCACATCAAGTAGCATTCTTATCCGTGAACACCTCCGAAGTCACCTCATGGCATGGGCTGGCAGAACAAGAGTATAAAGTTGGTGAACCAGTGTGTTACGACGCTTGGTCTGTGTTCAAAAGACACATTTCATAATTGAGGGGAAAGAAACCCTAGCAGAGATTGCAAGTATAGGAGCTGATAATGTAACTAGATACACAAAGTAGAAGATAATCACCATGAAACATGCAACACTGTGGAAATAGAAAGATTGTCCCATTATTAGAAGTCACCTATAAGCTTCAACAGGGAAATAGTAGGCAGGGGGATACAGACTTTGAGGGAGTTGAGATGGTGGTCCAGAGAGCAGACGAGCATAGCAAGAAATCAAGAGACTAGCCTCGGTTTTCTGAGTGCTGTAGCTCAGTTCCTGACACAAGTCGAAGAGCAAGGTTATAGAGCTGCCAAGAGTCTGTTGGGAACTTTATCCTATAATCTGTTAGGGGCCAACAGATGGAGAGTGAGAGCAGAGGATCTCATAAGGGCTTTAGCACAGTTTCAGGGAGGAGCAAGAAACCGCAAAGGAGAAACACACACCTATTAAAAGTTTAACCCCAGGAGGCTGATGGTTGATTTTAATTCCAGTCTGATAAGGACACTTTCTTAAAATTAAGGTATGCCATAAGGAATGAGTCTGAGAACGTGGTCCATGGTCAAAGGGACTGAGACAAACCAACAAAGCAAAGGATGTTGACTTGGTTAGCACCTATTAAATTTAAATCAAAATTGGTGCACCCAAAACCAGTTGGACCTTGGAAAAATGCATCCGTTTTTGATAAAGGAAAAGGAAATGAGTCAACCAGTATACTGTGTGTAGTAAATAATATAACACTGTAGAGGAGAAGCTGATTGCCTCTGCAGGAAGTCCCGCCCCATACTACCTATATGCTGGAAGCCTGAAATAATGCCATGTTTGACACCAGCAGTTGTGACTATTCCACGTTGAGTCTTTGAGAAAAGATATCCATTAAGAAAACCCTATCAGATGTATCCAAGAAGAGATGATAATCTCTTGGAGGAGATCTTTGAAGGAATATGACAAGGAGAGAAAGAGAAGGTGGCGACGTAAAGAATCAAGTAACCTTTCATGTGTGAAATGAAGATTGCACATGTGAAAAGCACTGAAGAAAATAACTGCTTAATAATTGCACAGATGCAGCAACGCAAGTAGACTAAGTGATCATAGAAGCTGGCTATACGTAGTAAATAGATTGCTGGTGAAGCCGCCATTATATAGTAGCTGGACATCTGTGTCACAATTTTAGTAAGCTCAGACCACGAACAGAAGGACTGAAGACTGTGTTGCAGCAAAGAATTAGCAGGGAGCATGGAAGATGAGAGAATGGCTGTCTGGCCTGGTGTCACGACTGAAGGCAGCCAAGAACTGGTTATCTATACTCAAAGAACAGTGAACGTGAGAAGCTGAATTATCCCTCGCTAAGGTGCAAGGAAAGAACTCCATGAATCAAGTTTATTAATTCAAGACAATTAAATGCTATAAAATGGGCCGAATTGCGGTCTCCTGTCATGTGAAGCTGAGGATGGGAATAGAGTGGGCACGCAGTCCAGAACTTTGATAATCATATTCCCAGAGATGAAAATACATTGCAAGGCCAGGTTCAAAGATAATCTTCATGGCAGAAGGCATGGGTGATGAGAGATGATGGGCTAATTGGATGGGGAGGTACAGTTCAGTCTACCCCCTGGCAGCTGGGTCTGAGCTCACATGCTGCTAAGTGAATTTAATGTTCCAGACGAAAAGTGTGCCAACCAATTGCAGAGGGCCATATAACGAAAACCTTATAGTTTGAGAGCCAGTGGAGTACCGTGTTTCTAATAACTGTTGTAGAGGACTTGCACTAGGGCAGGGCATGAGTTGTCCACCTAACTGTAGATACTGAACCACAACCCGACTCCTTACAGACAGTATACTGCGATGTTCCCCTTGAGCCAACTACAATCCCTTCTAGGTTTTTCTTATTTGCCACATAGTATGACATCACGTATGACGAGTTTCTGCTGTAAAAATGCAATTTTTTTATGAAATGCTTTGAGAAAATACTGGCCAACGTCCGTTGATGTCCGTTGTAACTCCATGTTTTAGATCATTGATATTAAAACAGTCAAAAAACTTTGCCTTCTTCCTGAGTCGGTCTGATTATTGGAGTACATGGTCATTCTGTTTCCCATCCATCTGCATGACACGCTACCTAAATTAAGGCCCATATGGTCACCACAAATAAAACCAATCTTGGCACATCAAAGAGAGTTCACTTATCAGTCAAAAAACATGACCTCTTTTATCTGGGTTTGAAGCAGATTGTGATAACAGGGAAAAACGAACTCCAAAAAGCATGGCATAAATGCCACTGTGGGTAGGCCAATACCTCAGGTAAAAAAAGATGACTCTGGGATGATACAGCATTCATGCCAATAGATAGTGGCAAAGATGGGAGAATAAGTAGGGGTGAAGTCAGGTTTCTAGCCAATCTACTCCATCACCTCATTCTGGTGTAGGAGCACAGAGGAATCAGCGTGTGTCAGTGGGATATCTGCCTGTGCCCAATGGTGCTTCCTGGGACCATGAGTTCTCTAGAGTAATGAGGGGTTTGCTGGAGTTGTGGAAGGGCATTGGAAGAGTTGTCACAATGATGGAGCCCCCAAGCCTGGAGCCTGAACTATAGATTGTGCTACAGGCCTGGAATTGCTGCTTGCAGACCTGACATGATTGCTTTTCATGCCCATCTGGTCTATGTTTCTGATGGGGACCCATGTGTCTTGTGGTTGTCCTGCCATTTGGTTTACTTTCCTCCTGGGATTATCTGGGGTTATGCTGTTTTGCTTGCTCAATATTCTAACTTGGATTTCTTTATTTTGCCTTGTCTATTTTCTTATTTCCTCATCGTTTTCTTTAATTATTTTTTTATCAGTGTACTGGTTCAAGCTGCAATGTGTTGGCAGCTGTATTCAAGCATTAAGGGGCCTCCTAGAAGGCATTTGAGTGCCCAGTCTAATAATCAATCAATCAATTGTGAGCAGAAGATTATTTTATTATTTATTTTGTCTGGTAGTAAGCGTTATGTGACATAATGTTGAGATGCAGTATGCACACTATTGTTTGGATTAGCAAGGTATACGAGGCTACCAACATAATCAAACTCGCGATTTATAAAAACAACATTAAAAAAAAAATATTAGGTCTGATCTCTGGATTCCCTGCTGCAAAACTGAGAACCGGATGCCTAAAACCACAGACAGGGGGTACTTACAACTTCTAGACTGCCAGCTAAATCGGTCATCAGTCGTTGTAAGACATCTTTTTGAAGACCATAAGGAACTCGATCATAGTGTTATGTGGGTACTCTTAAAAAGGGGCTGGTACACATCACATCATTTTGATATTAAACATGTGCTGGTCCAGTTATTTACACACCAGCTTGGAGATATTTGGAGATGTTTGCATGTATTGTGTCGCAGGGATGCAGCATTAAGTGCAATGTTGCTACTATTACGAGCACATAGCATTCGGATCAAGTCTGCATGGTGACTGGTGGATTGCTTTTCTGAGAATCCCGTGTTTTATAACGAAATGGAGCATCTATTTTTGTCACACGCATTTGCACAAAAGAAAGGCAAGCGAAATCAGAGTTGGCATAATCTCTTGCTCATGACTCTTTTCAGGTGTGCACCCATCTGGGGCTTTAATCAGGAACATCTGCTGGTTTGTTAGTTCATTATTTGAACGTGTTAGATTCAGAGAAATGAAGTACAAGGCCATTTTCCTGTTTTATTCCATTAATGTGAGCACATGATGTCAGAGGAAACATATGACTTTGAAGGCAAGACTTCCATACATCTTATCCGATCCCAACATGACGGTGACATGCTCCTGGCATAGGTCTAGATGAATGAGCCATTCAAAGGGAACACTGGGTGAGAAAGAAAACAGTTGTCCAACCAAAAGAATAAGTGGTGTAACAGAAAAAATAAAGGAAGTAGGAACATCGTCCATGCAGTTGTTATAAGTGACACCCACACTGTTTGCATTCAGCCTTTTGGACACAGGTCTGAATCGCAGCGATACGTCCTCAGCTCATGATGCTCGCAAAGTTGAGTATTTTATTTAAAATAAAAGAAATGAGCAAAAATAGCAACTTTTATTCCAGCACGTTTAATCAGGGAAAAGCTGCTACCGATATTATCTTCAAATTGAAAACAAGTCTCACTGCATTTTGTGATCCATTAGGAAAGAGGTCCTTGTTTCGTGTATGTATGTGTGTATGCGATTTAAAAAGCACAACCCGATCTTGGTAGCAATGGGTGGCTGTACATAGGGGGCGCCCCATGTCGGTTCGAAGTAGAAGCAGGGATAGCAGGGGGGGCCTCGATGGTTAGAAGGAGTAGGGGCAAGGGAAACGGTTGCATGGAGGGAGTGGGGGCGGTAGAAGGTGAAAATAGCACTAAAGTCAATATGTTTGGTGCCACTTGCATTTGGGATTTACAGATGAAGAAACTCCAAGGCTATCACGGTGGTCTCAGGCCATGAATAAAGGTTGGAGTACACAGGCACACTTGCTGGTGCTCTCGCGCTTCAATTGCACTGCATTTGCATTGCAAACGTATTTGATTCTTGCTTCAAAGAATCACATATCTTCACTGTGGGAACCATAGGAATCTGGCGAACCATATCTGCCAGGAACATTTCTACTGCTTTCCCAAGATGTGTCACATTCATGAGCTCATGAATGCCAATAGGAGTGGTGTTCCAGAGTCTGGGGCCCTATGCTAAGAACATTTCCTTGCATTTGGATGTATATCTAGCATAGAGGTCACCAGCAGTTGTCCTGAGGAAATGTGAAGCTTTGCCTGAAAGTTTCTCTGCTAAATAATGATAATAATAATGATAATGATGTGTTATTTATATAGAGCCTTTATCCAAAGTGCTTTACAGAGCACATATTTACATACAATATCATCCAACCGAAGTTGGTACTCCTTTATCAACCTCGGAAGTATGAAAGGCTGAGTTGGCCTTGCCGGGATTCGAACCAGCGACCTGCAGATCACGCTCAGACCATAAAGGTTCTTGAACATAAGGCAGAGTATAATAAATGGGATGCAAACAGAATGGTCGGCTAGTATGAACAGCCAAGAACAATGTGGGTCATTCTGGGAAGGTAAATGGAACCCAAAACTTTTTCCCTAAAACAAATGAATGTCTAAAAAAATGTGCTGCTCTTTTTTCAATTGGCAGATGGTTTAATGGAGGAGAATACCAAAGGCAAATGAAGATTGTCTAAATTCAAAGTTAGAGGTGTCGGAATAGTGCTTTTGCCCTTCAATTATGTCAAGTTTTTCCATTTCAATCAATAAGGTGCAGTCTGGGTGCCAGGTCATCACCTGCGCACACGAGAGACAACACTCAACAAATGGTGCTGATTGTGCCACAAACTAAAGGAACAATATTGGTCATTGAGTACATTTCACCCAAAGTTTAAATTGACAACAGGAAATAAAGAAAGTTCCTAGGTAAAAACACTGTCTGCTAAACGGGACTCGTCCTTTGTTACGGACATGTGTTAAAGACATTTTCATTTTGAAGTGGTTTCTCTGCTGTACCTAAGAAATATAGCAAAATTGAACATCATTTTACTGTATCATTGTATTGATTTCATCGAATGTAACAACCGATTATTTTTGCGAAGTTTATAAAAACATGTTCGATATTACATAATATATGGGAGTCGGTGCAGAGTCTTGTGAGTCTGCTTTGCCTGCTGTACTGTTGGGACTGCTGTTGAAACTCTATAGTCCCCTTTCTACTGCTACCAACTGAGAGGGGTGTGCTTATAACCCCCAGTATTCCGCGGAGCGGTGCAGAGTCGGTGCAGAGTCTCGTGAGTCTGCTTTGCCTGCTGTACTGTTGGGACTGCTGTTGAAACTCTATAGTCCCCTTTCTACTGCTACCAACTGAGAGGGGTGTGCTTATAACCCCCAGTATTCCACGGAGCGGCGCGGAGTCGGTGCAGAGTCTCGTGAGTCTGCTTTGCCTGCTGTACTGTTGGGACTGCTGTTGAAACTCTATAGTCCCCTTTCTACTGCTACCAACTGAGAGGGGTGTGCGTATAACCCCCAGTATTCCGCGGAGCGGCGCGGAGTCGGTGCAGAGTCTCGTGAGTCTCTGGAGGCTCCCGAGGCTCAAGGGGGATAACCCTCATGGATCGAGGAAAAACATCTAAAGTGCCGACAAGAATCGTACATCACCCCCTTACTCGTATGCAGCTGAAGCGTGCCGAAGAAGTATCTGAAGGAATTTCACCTGTGTCTTGGAACCGCTGTGCCGAGGGAACCACAACAGCGGGGAGCAATCAAGTAAGGAAATTTAAAACTCATTCTTCTCCTGCCGCACGCACAATATCATTGCCGCGCGTGTCACTGGAAGACACGAGCATTTGTGCTAGAGACATACGCACCACGCATGCTGTTGTCTCTTGCGTAAATCGAACGTACAGTGAGCCAGACTGTTGCCTTTCTAGCGATAGCCAATTGAGCTTAAAAAAAACAGTTTCCACTAGTGTCTCTAATAGCTCTGCTTGCAGAAAGGAGGAAGGGGGCTCTTGTGATAATGAAGTATGGAGAGAGGGTAATGGTGTCCCACTAAGCAACATGAATACGAGTGCAAGATATCTTCCTGAGAGTGGTGCACAAGCGCTGGGGGAACCCGCATGTGTAGATAATGTTGCCAGCTCTGATGGTATTCAACTCCCCTGCCTACAATCTGTTGATTTGGCAGGGCTTTCATGCCTGCCGGGAGATGAAGAACCAGCTGTCGATATGCGGGGTCCAATAAACTGCAAATCGCAACGACTAACCTCAGAAGCTACTGGTTCATGGCTTGAATGTATTTCTGATACCACTTCCCTGATAACTATGATCTCCCATACTGGGAGTCCTTCACTTCCCTCCAAGTCTTGTGTCACTCACCCACTGCCAGACGCCACCAGCCCCTCGTCCCCCAATAAAACTTCCTCCAATGTGGAGAAAAGAGCTCACGCCAATGAGGCACCGTTAAGTAACTTGACTGAAATTATGACAGAAGCAGAGGAACGAGGCGTTAGAGAAGCGAAATGCAATTATCCTTCTTCTAAATGTATCAACCCCATTGCCTCGAAAACTCTTTACGAAGAAAAAACCAATTCCCTGGCCATAGCGAACAAACTCCTCCTAGATCTGACAAAAATGAACAGCTCACTGAATGCCAAATCAACATCAAACGACAGTGATCAAATTAGTGGACTGACCACCATGTCCTATGGCAAATGAGCTGGAGGTTAATGTACGATCCAGTAGCGAATGGCCAAGGGGTCCTAGAAAAAGAAGACGAATGGCTTCCAGTGCATCTCCCCCCATTCCATGCTCCCAAAATAGAAACCAACGGAACCGAATTTCTTTGTATCAAACCTCCCCAGTGACACCGAGAGGTTACACAAAAACCATTTCAAGCATACCCACATCTTCATGTAATGAGGAGCTGTCCGACTTTTCATCTTTGGACGAATCGCTGAATGCCTCTCCTATTAGACAACAGCCTCCCAAAGGGAAATCACTCAACTACAGAAAATCTGCCTCCCAAACATTGAAAGATCTCAAGTTGCAAAACATAGTGAAGGAAGCCTTAAACGATCTTAGACCGTTTGTTTTGTCCTCACTGACCATAGCCATGGCTCCAATGCTCAAACTGTATGAACAATTGAATGATAATGTTAAAGACCTATCTACACTTGCAGCATTGACAAATTCTAAACTGGCAACAGCAGAATTATCGCACAATGGAGGAAATCCCAAAATACAGGATTATATTCAAAAATTTGAAACCTTAACTAAGGATCTTGCAGATCAGAAACGCTCAAACGTTGATGAGAAACGCCTACTGTCTGAAATAACATTGGAAGCGTTAAGCCTGCTGAAACAGGCCCAACCTCCAAGGAGAATGTACGATGAGTCCCAGCGAGCCTCACGGAACTCTGAGACGGCTCCACTAATTGCATCTTCAACAATGAATGGACGAGAGGAGCCTAATACCTCTAGTTCTCAAATAATGCAGATGATTGGGAGTAGTCCACAGAGGATTTCCCTGGGTGATGAAAGAGCTACGAGCAAGGGAGACAATCCTTTGGATATGTCTCATTCAGATTCGTCACAGAAGCCACCATCGACTATCTGGGCTGCAGATGTCGCTAATCGTATGAAACACAAAAACCTCATATCATCTCATATCGAGCAAACAGAAACCCCAATGAAATCCCCCTCAGGTATTCTATCTACTCAACCTGAAAACAACCTGTTGGATGTAAGTATTTCAGTGCCAACCACGTCTGCTAATACTGAAGGAATTACTGGACTTTCAGAACATGAAGTAAACCGCTGTTCTGAAACAAAAGATAAAACCTATGAAATATTCCAAAAAGCACATATTGCCGATGTCAAAAAACTGCAGGAAAAAAAAACAAAGAACCAAAAATGCAAACGAAAAAGTAATAATATGGGATCAAGGAAATTTTTAAGAAATCTAAAATCAGTTAATGTATTCGTCAATACAGAAAAAGTAAATGAATTATCTAAAAATACCAATACAGAGGTCCAGCAAAAGTGCCCGGACGTTTCTGAACCGACAATTGTAACAGATGAAAATGTCGAAACTGTGGACCAAGAGCTCTTAAACTTATCTATTTATGATGACGTGACAACTGACGAAATAAACAATGGGGAGTCTGCACACAAAATCACAAGCCCTGAGGCCTTGGCAAAAATTGACTGGCCAAACTCTACGAATGGGGCTCCCAGAGTCAGCAACGGGCGAGTTTGCGAACTAATACTCCCGCCAACAGAAGTGATCGTGTTGTCCCCTACTGAGACTATTACACATTTGAAACTATGGCAGAAAAAAGAAGACGTCTGGGAGCTCGAGAAGAAGCCCCAAAATCTGGAATTGAAAATAGCTTGGCTTGTTGGAATTATCATAGTAAAACGCAGGCTGAAGAACTTGCCAAACAAAAACTTAATATGACAGACATGTTTCGCACAATTCAGCCCATCCTGCAGGATCCCAAAACAATCACAACATCAAATGTGGCTAAAAAAAAACAACGAAGCACGCAACAAAACTTTATCGAAAATAAAGACAAATTGGCAAAATCTGCAAAGTACATGCTAATACTGGAAAGAATATTGGACTCTAAAGATGGCCTAACTTTGAACCGAAACAATGTCCTTAGACCTTTACATCATGTTCCTGGACTCCGGTCAATTGAGTCCAACGACATTCAAACAGTGGCCTTTATCAATGATCATCAGAACGACAAAGTTGCCCTGCATATAAATTCAAGACTTGTCTGTGATTCACTCCTAAATGCAGTCTCGTTCCTGCTATCTTTAGGCTTTGATATCCATGAGGTTTTTCAAAACAAAACTGCAGATTCTAGCTCCACAAAGGCAACGGTAGCATCAGATAATAATCAGTCTTCAGCCCATAAGGTTACCTTTGGAAACAATGATAATCCAAATCCCCTCTCTAAAGCTGCCTTCAAGACATCGAACAACAAGCTACAAATCAATAAGGAATTAAACAGCCTCCCACAGGAAGGAAAATTTTGTAACATGGGAGAAAACATCAAAATCACAATTTCTGGATCAAATCCTGCAGTTGTAAGCGAGCAAAACATTGAATCACACATTTTGGATAATAAGAACACGACAAAAAATTGGAATTGGTTAGCTGGCGTTCTGGGAGGGCAAGCTAGTTAACGCCACCAGGGACATTGTAGTCCCTACATGAATGTCCTCTCATGGAACACCCGAGGATTCATGCATTTATTTAAGGAATCAAAAATAAATCCATTGAATCAAACAGTGATTTGTCTGCAGGAAACGTGGCTGACTCTGTGCCCATTATCAGATGAGTATGAAATAGTTATGAATCCAGCCATAGCGAGAAAAAAAGGTCGTCGATCAGCTGGTTTAATAACAATGGTGAAAATAAATAAGGGTTGGACAGTGAAAAGTGATTGTAACTACACTCCTTACATCCAACATACAATTGCAGAGGCTACTTCAATGAATTCCGGGAAAAAAATCCAACTCAATATAATTAATTTATACTGGCACCATAAAGAAGCTGGTATACACAAATTCATGAACACAGTACTGGATCTAATTGATGTGATTAACAGCGAGCAACAAGTACCCAACATAATCTGCTGCAGCGATTTCAACCTATCATGCTTGAGGAACGTGCAAGATTCTGCAGCAACAACCACAATGCAAAAGTTGGCAGAAATGTGGTGCTTGGCCCTACAAGAAAGAAACATATCAATGGCAAATGGGAACACTAGTGGAGACATTCCAGCACAAACAACATGGAAAAGCGGAAAGGCCTCCTCCACTATAGACTACTTCTTTATTTCTGACAATCTAAGCAAAAGAGCTGTGGAACTAACGATACTAGAAGATCCAAACAGTGATCATAGTAAATTAACTCTCACTCTGCTTTCCCCGATTGTAGCGAAGCCAAACATCTGGAGGAATCAGGTTGAAGTGGAATCTAATAGAACTTGCCTGAAAATAAAGCCATCTGAGGTGAAGCAGATTACAGATTTATACTACAACCTCATAATAAACTCAACAGACGTTAACCCTGAATACACTGCTGTATTAGAACAGTTTATGACCAGTCATAATGGTTCAAAAAGACCAGACTTTGCTCCTAAACACTGTTATAACCACGAAATTGCAGTAAGAAAGAGGCAACTAAGAAAAGAGCTAAGACATCAAGCACAACTTAATATCGATCAACGGCAGCTTGCAAAAAAAAGCCTCTATGCAGAAATACAAAAACTGGCTAATTTCGCACAAATCCATCCAATATCAACAAGATAGCGAAGCCATGTTAGCGACGCTCAGTAATAAGAAGTCAGCCGACTTTTGGAACCTGATCAACAACATGAACTGTCAACAAAGCGCAATCCAGACAAACATGGTCCCACAAGCGGAATGGGTTACTCATTTCGATTCGGTTTACAGAAAAAGCAGCTCAACAACTGAACCGAAATTTCCGTAGCTGACCAAGTGGGATTTAAGGCTCGACAAGGAGAGCATAGCACAGAGCATCCTACGAGCTTCTTCCTCAAGAGCACTGGGTCCCGATGGACTGACCAACCATCTAATAAAACAAAACCCAGAGGACTGGTCTGATTTCCTCATGCTACTGTTCACACAGATCACGGAAGAAGCCACTATACCATCTAGCTGGAAATCAGCAATTATAATCCCAATCTTCAAGAATGGAAACAGAGCAGATCCGAAAAACTATAGACCCATAGCATTACTAGATGTCCTAGGAAAAATCTTTGCTACCCAACTACAAATTCAACTAATGAAATGGATTGAATCTACAAAACAACTACTGTTGAACATTTTGAAAATGGAAACTATAAGAGCAAACAAAAAAATCTATCTTGCATTTGTGGACTTATCCCAGGCATTCGACAGTATTGACCGGGAATTATTATGGAAGAAAATGGCGACCTGGAACTGTCCTCTCAGTCTACTCTTGGCTATTAAAGCACTTCACACCGACACAGTGATAAGGGTGAGACTGAACCAATTAGGACTCCTCTCCGAACCTATAAATACTTATAGAGGAGTTAAACAGGGGTGCCCACTTGCTGCCATAATATTCAATCTGTTCATCTCAGACCTGGGGGCTGCCTTTGCAAATATTAATGCCTTTGCCCCAAAAATAAACGGAAATGAAGTAAATTTGCTCCTGTATGCGGACGACCTAGTCCTTCTAGATTTAACACCAATAGGACTGCAACGGAAATTGCAGATTCTTAATCAATACGTCACGCAAAATGGATTAGTTGTGAACTCTAATAAATCTGTAATCCTAACTCTGCAAGATCTTCAAAAAAACAAAAAGAGAGAGGGCCTGAAAAAATTTAAATGGAGAATTGGGAAAGAGGCCTTTCAATGTGTTGACCAGACCATATATCTTGGCATGTGCATTAGCTCAAGCATCAACGAGTCTCCTTGGGTTGCGACAACAAAAGATAAATGCAAACAACTAACAGCACAGGCCTGTATACTTAATAAGAAATTCGGTAAACATTCATTAAAACCTGTCATGGACTTCTACAAAATGAAATTCATTCCGGCAATTACACATGGAGCTAATAGCGCCCTGGGATGTCCAGACACGCTATGGTCATCGCTTGAACATCAATTCTGGACCAAAGTTTTGCGCCTTCCAATGGGTGTACCAACAGCTTGCATAAGATACGAGCTAAGTCTCTTGTCAATCAATGCAATTGTCACCTGGACCACACTAAACGAATTTAGAAAAATAACCTCTGAGTCAACTGCCCCCCAATACCAGATTTTAACAAGTGCAGACACAGGTCCGACAAACTGTATTCTGTCCCAATGGATAACACGCTGCGATACCATCCTCAGTGATCTATGCACTAACAGAGAGCTACTCCATATGAACCCCGTTAAAGTAAAATCACTATTATGGCAGCAAGACTGGATTGACACAGGCGACATAAGAGGAACTCACAGAATCATGAAAATATGCCCAGCCGAAGCAAGAAAATTAAATGACCCTCAATCCTACTTGCTTAAGTTTCCAGACACTGCCCGCAGACTCCTTTACATGAAATTCCGTTTGAACCAATTCCCAACGAGAGAAATGCTGGCAATTCGACAAAAAGATGGAGCTCGAATATTGACCTGTCGCTTATGCGGGGAGGCAAATGAAACATTGAAACATCTTGTTTTGTACTGCAATAAATTGCGACAGGAACGATCTATTCATTTGAGAAAATATTTTGTGGCAAGACCAACCCTGCTGAGGATTGGAGGGCTATGATGCATCAAGACGTGGAACGCAGTCTAACAATCGAACTGACTTTCCTTCTTGAAAAGATGATCAGAAAGTTAGAAAAACATGAAAACGACACCAAAATCACCATAAACTCTGCTTGAATATGAGCAACCTAAGCGTCCCAACTGCAAACGTTCCCTACTCAGATTGATGCATCTCCCTCTGCCTTCTTCCAGCTTATCTGTCGATCCTTGCCCTTATACTCCGACTGGTGCTCTCTGTGTAAATCTCTTTCTGTAAATCCTTCTCTGTAAATCTCTTTCTTCGAGAATGAACATTTCTAATGTTATGTTCCCTTCTTTTTATTTTTTTTGAGACTTTTCTTTCTTTCCCTTTCATTGTCATCATTTTTTAAAGGTTTGTAACAAACCAATAAAAAAAAAAATATATATATATATATATATATATCATTGTGTAAATATGTTGAAAAGCAGTGAATCTGTTGTATTGGTTTGAATAACGCTTGTGTTCAATTCAGCCCAATGTTATGCTGAGTTCATGTTGACCACAGTTTCATTAGAGAGCAGCCCCCTCCTTTGCAAACTGCTTCAGAGAGGAAATGTTAAAATACTATTCTAATGCCTGATGTACAAAATCATTTTTCAATGGGAACATCCTATTGAGAAAAATGTTTTGGATATCTACTTACATGTTTTAAAAACATTTTGTTTTATTATTGAGCCTCAAAGGGCAATTCTTCCAGCTAAAATGACCTACTTGAACACTGCTATTAATAAAGCCAGATAGTGTAATGCTAATGCAAGAGAACAAAGGAAGTCTGCCAGCTTAATTTGAATCAATCCTTCACCAAAACGATCATAGTCTTATTTACATGGACCAATTGTTGAAGAATGAGGTGTTGTCCACAGGGCAAATGCAGTGCATGATTTAAACATTAATATTACATAATACAGAGGCATTCATTTGTAACTAGCATGGATTCCAACATAGCTGAAAGCCTCCTCTTTAAAAAGAATGTGCAATCCCTACCATTATTAAAAATGTGTAAAATGATTAATGGTAAAACCATTATGAATATTCTGTGTCACATACCCAGATGTACATCTGTGAGGTGGCAGGTTGCTACCATGAATCATGGAATAAAAACAGATTTGCCGTAAAAAATATTAGGAGCAGATTCGGCCCCCACATTTTTGCTGGTCACAATATAGAAATTATAACCAATTAATGGAGATTGGGAGGTGTGTTCTATAGGAGTGTCTGACTACAAAACTGCATGGGAATATTTTAGGCTTCATTATGAGTTGGGCAGTTTCCGGCCAGTAAATTTGCCAAAATAGCACCCAAATGATTTACCGTTACTGCCACTTGGTCCGGTGGAATTTCTGCTGGATTACATGTGGTGGTGGCGGTGTAATTCCTAATTTAATTTGAGTCCATTGACTCAATGGGGCTTTTTTCGCAGAATTAATGCGGAAGAATTTCCGCCGCGTTAATTCCGCCATCTATGCTTATTTACCAGCTGTGACGATATAACTCCAGGATTTTCCTGGAGGCACATGCTCCATTCATTGCCCAGATTCATAATTTGCCATAGTGGTAAAGGTGGCAGTCACAGAGTTACTGTCACCTTTACCACTTACTGCCAAACTCGTAATGAAGCTGAGTGTTCCTGTAGGATGGATAGATTAATGCAGGAGTCAAGGGAACCTGCAGAGAAGGAAACCGGAGGCAGTTCTAACGTCATAGAAGCAGAGCAGGAGGGGTCTGTTGACTGAAACTTCCCTGAGACCACTTGAGGGTTTCTGCTGGCTGCACAGATTAAAACACAAATCAAACATGCATATGAGAATTTCCCAAACAAAAAGGTGCTTGCTCATTTTTCTTTTCTCTATTATTTACCAGAAAAGGCGTGGTTTGGGAAGTTGGTAGCAAAATATCTTGATTAAATAGGAAAAGAAAAGTGCATCTTGCTGCATTCAAAATCAGGTAAGATGTCATTTCAGTACAGCTCAATATACATTTCTGAACTGTGTGCGCAGGGATTTCCTATAGCATTTTATGCAGTCTATGTATACGAATGTATACATTATAATCTCCTTAATGTGTACCCAAAGTGTTTTCACATAGTTCAAATTAGGCTGTGAAATGAGGATGGCTGTATGACCACATTATGTGATATGAAGATGTCTGTATGAAGATAACCCCAGCCTGAAGAAAATCTACTTCCTATTGTGTGTTGTATGAAGGCTATAGCTATTTAATAAGTATTGGGAAATGAGAGCTTAACTGTCTCATTTTTACTCCCATAAACATTATGCAGATCCAAATCCCATAAAAAACGAATTCTTGAAATTGCGCAATGGTACTCTATTTGTGAGGTAAAAGGAGTTTACATAATTATACTATTCAACAAAATCCTTGCTCATTCTGAACCGATAGTGTTACTTGCCGATTTAAATGCTGCAGAATGGTGATGCAATTCATTATAAGCTTGCATTAAATTGCACTTACACAATCACACCCCACAGCACCATATTTACCTGGAAAATGTGAGACAGGCAGCGGTTGTCGGATTCCCTTCCATTCTGGTCTTATTGGGTTAATCAAGGTTCTTTGATTAATTTGCAAATGTGACATTTTTGTAATTTGAATATGGCCATAAAGGAGTAGAATTAATGCTATAATGCCTGTTGATATTCAAAATTTTACATAGATTTTATTTTTGGAAAACAATGTTTGTGTGTGAGAAAGAGTGATAGTCAAGCAGGTAAGTTATTTTTCATTTTTTTGTGGTCAAGGTGCCTATTATTTTGTAATATTGTGGTGACTTCCCATCCACAAAGCTTGGGCACCTGCCTTAATTCATTTATTTTAATACATTCAAGTTTTGATCAAACCACTTGTTTCTTGCCCAGAATTGTGGAATGGGACTGTATCCTATGGGACGTTATATCAGTGGTGCTCACTTAGTTAAGAAACCATGCATTAACCAAAATATAGCTTACAATGCAATGATTGTAACTGAGTGCTCAAAATATGTGCCAACTTGTTGGAAGTGATTAGGCAGGTGAGAATCCCAGTGATTACCCTGCATACACACATATTACATTTGTTTTGAGTAATTACTAGGTGGGGCACAATTCCAAATTTAGTTGGAGGTAGGAGATTACATTCAGTGACTGTAATTGAGTGACTAGTACACATGACATGTTGTGATTGGAAAAGAGAGAATCCTCATGACCGACTCGCATGGCATTACACTAATATACCGTGTGTTCTGAGTAATTTATTGGGAAAGGAAAATCCCAATGCTGTTGTTGTGACTAATTCTAATTGTTTTTTTACAACACACTTAATACCAAAGAGGTTTCTAAACACAGACCTGGGATTCGAACCTATGTTGCTCTGTATTGTCTTGTTTCCAAGACAAGTCCATTGCCACTGAGCTGCAATACCCATGACTAATATACTAGGGCTGTCTGGTGATGCTTGTCATATAATGGCTTGGTCTGGTGACTAACTGCTAATGAATGTGCCACTACTGTTCCTGGCCCCTGCTATTTTAGAACTACAGTAACACACACAAGAGAGCCACTTTCCAACATGGCACAAACTCCTTTGAAAACGTTTCTTGATCCTCTGGCTATTCGAGAGCTGAAATCCTCAGATTGTGTTGTCCTTTCCCTGGTGCCCCAGAGAGGCAACCTTGAGAAATGTTCAAGCTATGAGTGTTACCCGTAAGCCACAAATGTATGTTATGTTTTGTTTTCCCATCCACAAAAGAGCTTGAAGCTCAAGACTTCTTCCTGCTCTCTCAAATAAATGAGAGCTGTAACTTTGAGAATATGATGGGCTATCAATGCTACACAAGCATGCAAAAAATGATAATGCTAACCAAGATTTATCAACTTGAAAAATGTTCAGACTCGCCCGGTTAAATCAGATAGGCAAACTCGATAGTTACTCTGGCGCTCCCTGCTAGATTTGAACCATACCCTCAAAAGGATTTCCATCTTTCCCTGGTAGTTGAGAATCACAGAATTGAGAGGCTTCTAGGTCATCATTCTTTTCAAGAACTACAGCCAAGTATTTTTCTATGGGTCTCCTTGCTGATTGACAGGTGCAACCTCCCATACTTCTTCAACACTCCCTTATACACAAAAGTTGCAATAAAAAATATTTCTGAACGCCTCCCAGCAATGCAAGAGCTTCAACATTTAATATTTGAAGGGGTCTGCGTAATACATGCTAGCTGCAACAAGAAATAGTCTCTGAGTTGCCCATCTACACTAGAGATGCAACATCACATAGTACTGTTGCTGGCCCGCAATGCAAAGTAGCTGCAACAGCAGAAATACTTTGGATATTCCCCATACATGATAGATGCAATGTCAAATATGTATCTGGGACCCAGACACTAAAAGTTGTTTTCTTCCCAATTTATCAAAGAGCCACCTTTGTAAAAGCAAATGACTAACTCTCACATCCCAGGTGGGAGAACCACTCCCTTACTGAAAAACATTATAGTCCTTGCTCCTATGCTGGATTGTTATTTACTTAACGCGTCTCTGGCATCATGTGGCTTGGTGGCAATAGCCATGTTCATATTTTTACTCAGTACAATGTATTCTTGTATATCCACAGACTTTATTATGGGGTTTACAGGTGTGTACCTTCCAGGATTTTTTCTGGTTCCTCTTACCTGTGGTGTATGATTATGTGCTACTTGATTTTCATGTCCTATTACCTTGGTGTTCGCATATTTGGATACACCATGGTAATTTCACCGTGTCTATGAAATACATTGTCAGACAGTAAAATGGCTAACAACACGTATTCATGGAATCCAAAAGGGCAAACCTTCGTGAGCCAAAACACGTGCAAAGCCGGAAACACATACGCCAGGCGAAAGCTGTCATAAGCGCCCCCACGCAGCATAAAAGTGCGCGCAAACAACAAACAAGCATATACAGCTATGATGAAGGTACCATTTCTCGCAGAAGTGATCATGGGACACCACAGGAGGAGGAGGATAGCCAGGCCACACATTATTATGCCCAGGACCAGCCGTTCTGAGCTGCCTGATGACCAGGTCTATGGCGATATAGGTTTGCACCTCATATCATCCTAGACCTGGTCACTGAGTGGGAGGATGACCTCACATCACCCACCCTGTGCTCCCAAGCACCTTGGAATAGGTGCTCAATGTGCTGCATATTTTGGCCACTGGGTCATTTCAGCAGACAACTACCATAGTTGGGGGTGTTTCACAGCCCACGCAGTCACACTGACTACACCAGGTGTTGGCAATCATGACTGCACGCCCCTCAGTCCCCAGGCACATATACAAACCCAGAACACCCGCGGAAAGGCAGGCCATGGTCCAGAACTTTTACTGCGTGCCACACTTCCCCAAAGTGATTGGTGCCATTAATTGCACACATGTGGCCCTACGTCCACTTAGGGCCACTGAGCACATCTATCGCAACCGCAAGCACTGACAATGTGCAGGTTGTATACATGCCAAGGGAATCATCACCTCTGTCTATGCAAACTATCCAGGGTCCGCCCATGACAGTTTCATATTCAGAATGTCAGCCCTAAACCGTCACCTGGAAGCTGGGAGGCATGGCAACACATGGCTTATTGGTGAGTACAAATGCCTGTGCACATGCATGTATGTCACACACAGACAAATAGACAAACCCAACTAATGACAACCATTCTCAACTCACAGGGGACAGTGCCTACCCTCTGAGCACCTACATGATGACGCCAATACGAAACCCCACAACACCACCCCAGGTAAGATACAACGCAGCCCATATTGCAACCAGGCACAAAGTGGAGCACACATTCAGAGTGCTCAAGTCATGTTTCCACTCCCTTGACCGCTCTGGTGGACAGCTACTATATGCACCACCAGTAGTGGGCAGGATCATTGTGGCAGCATGTGTCCTGCACAATGTAGCAACACGGCGGGCGTACCGGTGGACATGTTGGTGCCCCCACATCCTCAACCACATGCATGGCTGCTGTTCATGGGAGGGCAAAGGGCACGTGGCGAGGCAGCACGTACCCAGCTTGTGACCATATTTTTCACATAAAATCCCACCCCTATGGAGTGCACACAGGGCTGGCACATTCCAGGTGACAATCGACACCCTACCTGAAACCCCTCTCCCTCGAATTCTCACCGACCACAACAGAAACTGCTAACCCCCCACACCCCACCTTGAAATCCTCTGACCCAATTCCAACCATCCCGTCACACCAGTTCACCCCTCCCCCCCAAACCCATCAACTCAACTGACCGCCTACTCTTCCCATCGACCACCAAGCACCCCCCTCCATCCCCATTTTCCACCCTCTCACGTCCCACTCCCCACCTCTGCAACTCCCTCTTCATTCTCCTGTACAGAAGTAAATTGCATCATTTTTAATGCCCGATCTGCAGCAAAAAACAGACAAGGCATCTTTGACCTCCTCAACTCTGACAAACCGGACCTGGTCTTTATCACGGAAACCTGGTTCTCTGACGACTTCACCACTATCGCCAATGAAGCCTTCCCCCCAGACTATTCCCTCAACCCACTGAACCATCCCTCTAGAGGAGGGGGAATAGCAATTGCCTTAAAGTCTCACTTCTACGCCTCAATCGACAACCAGCCATCCATTCCTTCCTGTGAATCATGCCTCGTAAAACTATCCCTCCCCCCTTCGTTCTCCCACAGCTTCCTAATCATCTACAGACCCACTGGCTATGATGGACAATTCTCTAACAACCTCTGTGACTCCAATGCCACCCTCCAACTAAACCATCCCACCCTCACCCTTCTAGGAGACTTTAACATATGGCTTGTCAGCCCCACCAACCCTATGACCCACTATCTGGTTGATGGCCTAGACGCGATTAACCTCCATAGACACATAAACGGGCTAATTCACTATGAAGGACACACACTTGATGCCATCTTCAGCTCCCACAACCTGATACATGTAAACCGCCTCACCCCTATCATCTGGTCCGATCACCTCATTGTTTCTTTCGCCATTCACTCAACCAACCCGCTCCCCTTACCCAAACCAGAACCTCCGAATCTACGTAAATGCTGGAAGAAACTAAGTATCCTACCTGACCTTGCCAATGCACTCCTTCAGTCTCCTCCCCCTACCCTACGAACCCCTAACCGCTGACACCTTTGACTCAGGGCTCAACACCTCACTAATCCCACTCACCCCCTCTTACAAACCATCAGCTTGCCATTGCTTTTTCCTAGATTGTTCTCACCAGAACTGAAGACCACTAAACAGCTTTATAAATCCCTAGGACGCAAATGGCAGAAAGACAAAACAGCGCCGAGCAGATCCTCCTTGGCCTGGCACCATCGCCTCTACAAGGCCGAAATCCGGAAAGCTAAAAAAGCCCATTACAACTCCCGAATCCTAAACGGTAAAAACCCCAGCAAAGAACTTCACAAAACCATCATGTACTGCCACCTGTCCCACCCCATCACAATCACTGTGCGACTCACTCTCTGTACATTTTTACACCACAGCTCTCGAAAGAACTAACTCTCTAACCAACAAACTAGCTCTCTTACACCCACCATGCAACCCACCCAACCTCCCTGCCATCCCACCGCCTGCGACCGATACCCAACCCACCTTTGACTCCTTTGCTCCAATATCAACTGACCAATTTCTCAAAATTCTCTCTGCCCGCAAACCATCCGGCTCCGTGCTCGTCCCCTGCCCAGCCACAACCCTCAAAGAAATGTTTGCATCTACCTGCGCAGGAGAACATGCAAGAACCATCATAAACGACTCCCTCTCCTCAGGAATTTTTCTCGACGCGTTCAAAACTGCTCATGTCAAGCCTCTGCTAAAAAAAAAAAAAAACTTCCCTCGACCCTCTCGAGCCCAAAAACTACCGTCCCATCTCAAACACCAGGTTCCTTGCCAAACTCATCGACCGAACCGCCTACTCCCAACTAAATGCCTTTGTCAAAGCCAACAATCTCCTGAACCCCACTCAATCAGGTTTCAGAGCCCATCACAGAACCAAAACCACCCTAACCTTAATCTGGGATGACCTTAAAAACACTGCTGATTCTGCAGTATGCGCCGCACTAATACTTCTTGACCTATCCGTCGCCTTTGACACAATCAAGCATTCAATCCTCCTTGACTGCCTCTACTCCCTGGGAATCCGTGGAAACGCTCTCAAATTGATAGCATCCTTCCTCAACAATAGGAACCAAATAACCGTACTCTCCACCTATGCTTCCCACGCCCGACCAGTCAACACTGGAGTTCCCCAAGGGGCATGCCCATCAGCCCTCCTGTTTACCCTCTATATGTCCACCCTCCCACGAATAATCTGCTCACACAATATCCTTTGCTATAACTACGCCGATGACACACAACTAATCCTAAAACTCCTGAATTCAAGACCCAACTGCCAACCCAACCTCGCTTCCTGCCTCCTCCACATCGATCACTGGATGACCACAAACCACCTCTTGCTAAACCCCTCCAAAACTGAAATCATGGTATGTGGCAACACCAAACTCTTCCACACCTGCTACCCTGGCCATCTGCCATGGGCAACTCCCTAACACCCTCAAATTCAGTAAAAAACCTTGGCTGTACCCTAGACTCAGACCTAACCCTCTTGCTCCAAGTCAACAACATCTCCAAGTCCTGCCACTACCACCTTAAAACTCTTAGGCGCATTTTTCCATACCTCTCCTTTCCCAACAGACTATCTGCGGTCCAATCAATTGTTATGTCAAAACTGGACTATGTTAACCCCCTTTACCTCGGAGTCCAGGCGTACCAACTGAGAAAACTACAAAAGAGCACAACAGGCTGCAGCCAATCTGCTCCTAGCACTTGGCCCAAGAGATCACATCTCCCCAGCCCCCAAAACTCTGCACTGGCTTCCGGTTGCCCGAAGGGTGACCGTCAAAACCTTATGCATCTCTCACCGAGCAATGCATAAAACCAGACCTCAATATCTTCAAGAAAAACTAACACCCTACCATCCTCCACTTACTCTAAGATCAAGCTCTGCCAGCCTCCTAGTCATACCAAAAACCAACTCAGTCAGATTAGGTGGATCATCATTCTCAGCCCTGGCCCCCACTCTGTGGAACGCACTTCCACCCCACATCCGACTTACCAAGGACCTCATGTCTTTCCACAAAGGACTGAAAACATGGCTCTTTCCCTAAAATCAACTCTTAACTCAAACTGAATAACAGCAATCAATGACCTTAGCCCAAAGCTGCTTTATCATAAATAACAATCCAGCACCAAGATCTGAGCGAGAAATCAAAAACTAATAACAGCCAATGTAAATTAAAACATATAAACTGAATAGAACGAGTGAAGTGGATGAAAGTAATAAAGTGGATGAAAGGAATAAACTGGATGAAAGCAGTGGATTGGACGAAATTAAGGAAACAGATGAAATCAATGAAATAGAAGAGAGGAACGAAGTAGACGAGCGGAATAAAGTGGACAAGAGGATGGAAAGGATGAGTACATGACACGATGGTATGCACGGAATAGATAGAGTGCTTGGAACAAATTGACGGCATGGAATAACAGAGTGCATGGAATGAACGGAACAAATGGAATAGATGAATCAAGTGCATTACATGGATGGAGTGCATAGACGGATGGAGTGCGTGGGACGGGTGGGGTGCGTGGGACGGGTGGGGTGTGTGGGATGGGTGGGGTGCGTGGTGCGGACAACCTGTGTGGAGCGTGTGGAGCGGATAGCATGTGTCGAGCAAATGACGTATGTGGAGAGTATGAAGTGGATGGAGCGGAAGAAGTGGATGGAACGAATGAGGAGGGTATAACAGATGAAGTGGATGGAACGGATGAAGAGGGTATAAAATATGAAGTGGATGGAACAGATGAAGAGGGTATAACAGATGAAGTAGGTGGAATGGATGGAATGCATGGATCAGACTAAGTGCATGGATGAGCAGGAATTCATGGAACTGATTGAACAGATAGAGTGCATAGAACTGAGCGACTACATGCGGCGGATGGAATGCATGGATCAGACTAAGTGCATGGATCAGAAGGAATGCATGGAACTGATTGAACAGTTAGAGTGCATAGAACTGAGCGACTACATGTGATGGATGGAATGCATGGTACAAATAGAGGGTGTGGAATGGACATTGTGCAAGAATAATTGGAGTACGTGGAAAGGTTGGAGAGCGTGGAATGGTTGGAGCACGTGGAACGATTGGAGCGCATGGAACGGTTGGAGCGGTTGGAGCCCGTGGAATGGTTGGAGTGCACGGAACGTATGGAGCATGAAGGCGCTCGATCTCAAGCACCTACTGAAAACCACCACATCACATCACCACGCTTACTCTCTTCTATACACCACCACTCAACTAGAACACAGAGATACTATGACAAATTCGGTATAGCTGTTCTCATACCAACACCTGCCATATGCTCCCCATCATCCTAACTAAATACAGCTGGCTGTACAGCCGTCAGCCTAGGCATTCTCCTCAGGCCTAACGCAGCCGGAATCAGTCTGGTATCAACCTGCCAGAATGAACACATACTCATGATCTCCCAACCACCACACCTACCGCTAAGAAGCAGCTATCATATGAGTGCCACACCTGCTGCACACATATCCGGTGCACACACGCACCTTATGGCTCTCGTTCTCTCTCTACTGACTTGAACTACGGTCCCGAGGGCGTTCAACCTACCAGTGCCTTGAGATCATACCAATGGTACATAAGACGATATATAAATGCAAAGTAACATAACATAACATGACAAATGGACAGTCAACTGTCACAACCTTACCACCCTGAGAATGTGTCCTTGGAAGTGCTACATTGAGTGCATCCCGAGCTACTTAAAAAAATAAAACAATCCTGTGTGACCAAAAGGCACCCATGCAAGATGCATAATCCACCACCCCCATGCAAAACAGGTCTTCCAAATCCTGGTATGTCACCTAAACCCTCCCAAACCCCATGTCACCCGCCCGACATACCATGCCATGGCATGCAATGTGAAAGCTCCAAAATAAATGCACAACACATGACACAACTGTCACAAAGTGCACCATGACAAATGAAAACAGGCCATAGACAATTCCCTTTGACACGGAATCTGACAAAATGCCCGAGCAAAAATGTCCGACCTTTACTAAAAGGACGTAAATGCATGCCACCAAAGGTTCAACCACCCAAAGTTAATTAAAAAAGAAGAAATATGCGGGTGCTGCTGGGGTGTCCCCAGCAACTCCCTGCTCACTACACTATGCAGTATAGTGAGCGGGGGTTGCGGGGTGGAATCCCCTGCACATGCCCAAAAATAAATAAAAAATGAAGGAGATTCCAGCGCCGGTTCTCGATCACGGAAGTGAAAGTGAAGTGGCGCTGCAGGGACACAGCATGTCTCAGAAGGTAAGTAGGGTGTGCGTGGGGGTATGTTGGGGTGGTGTTGGGGGTGGGGATGGGGGTGTGTTGTGTGTGTGTTGTGGGTGTGGGACTGTAGGGGTATTCAATGCATGTGTCCATGGGAAATTTACAAATCTTCAGTGTTGCGTATGTTTCTCATTAGAACTTCTCTGTTGCGGACTTCTCAGCGACGCAAAAATCACACCGATTACCTAACACATCAAAAGCAAACCCAACACAGGACTTTCTATTCACCAGCATAACACATAATGAACACAAGACCCAACAGTGACAATGTCAAACAATGACCAATCACTATAGCACAAGTGTCTCAATGTGACATTGCCGCCACCTTCCATCTTGAGTGTGTCTCTGACAGCTAAAGGGGGCATGGTACCACATACAGCATGAAGTGCTTCAACAATGTAGACATGCAAGGCAATACATGAATAAGCAACACGAAAACATGCACATTTAACAATATATAAACCATAATTCAGGCCAACCATGCCCTGTAGAAACCAACATGAATCCCCACTAGGGGTGTATACACAGGTTGGACTTCAGACTGGTCACAGATATGAAGGAAGCCCAATGCCTCTGTGTAAGTTAATGTCACATGGTGCATCCTTGCGAGCCCATGGAAAGGGGAAGCAGGAGTGGAATATGTGTCCGGACCCCAAGCCACAAACACCAACATGAGACAAGCCTATATGGGCTCAGCCGGAACACACAGGGGATGCCTTTGGCTGCCACTCAAAGCAACACACTGTCACATGAATGCACAATAAACAAAAAAAGGAAAAATAAAATACAAATGGTCATGTGTAGATGTTGAGATAAAAAAAAGAAAACCCTCCATGGGTTCATGGTCTGCACGGCTAGGCTATAGTGAGAGATCAGTCGTCGCTGTTGTCACCCTCTGGTTGAAAATCGGCGGTGTGCGTGGTAAGGGTGCCTGCCCATGCATATCCCCGGCATGCCCCTCCATGGCAGCAAGCATGCGGGTCTGGTAAGCATGGTCCTGCAGGAAGATGGTAGGGAGGTCCCCATGCAGCACCTCACGTGTAGCATGGAATTCCTCCTGCAAGGTCTCATGTGTAGCACAGAGTTCTGCCTACATTGCCTCACATGACAGACAGACCTCCTCACAGCTTGCATGGAGTTCAGCCAAGATGGTGCATTCCAGCTGATCCATCTGCTGTTCTGCCCGTATACCCTGGCTCATCAAAAGTGTAGCCAGAGTAGTTCTGAGGGAGATGTTCTCTTTCCTCAGGGCCTCTCTGTGGACCTCTGCCTCAGTGGCAATGGCTGTGCACAGAGCCTCCAGTTCAGCCCGTCGGTCCCTGTCGGCGGCCAATGTGTGCAGCCTTTTTGAGTGGCACATGGACGCATTGCCTGCTGCTGGAACTCCACCTGCCTTTCAGGGGGAGAATGGAATTGGCCCCACTTTCCACACCCTGATCCATCATCTCACATTATGCCCCCTGTTGCTGTGAAATGGCATACATGACATTTTCCCACACAGTGTTCCCCGGTGGTGCACGGCCACCGTGTTGCCGGACAGCACACCTGTTGGGCCCAAGGAGACCTGGCCTTGCTTGGCTGGTGCTGCCTGTGACTGCAGGACTACATTCCACCGTTGATCTGCTGCCCAGGAACAGGAGCAACTGGTGTGTAGTGTGGCTCTGCATCTGAAACCACCACAGGCAGACATACCAACACTGACCGGCCCCTTGAGGGGTATACCCCCACTGCAGGTGTGTCGGGCAGAACAGCATCCACTGCAGAATCACTCACCTGACCTGCGACGGCATGGATGGATCAATATCCGATTCGGCATCAGAGGCAAAGAGATCCTCAGAAGTGTACCCAGAGCCAGTTCTGGACAGGATGATCTGGAGCGCTAATGGATGCTCATGGGCTACCACACCACGCCCTCCACTGGTGCCTGGTTGGTGCCCTGAACCCTCCACCCTCTCTGTCATCTCCTCCTCCTCTGCTCCCAGTGCCTCATTCCCTGCAACAAAACTAAAGAATACGTGAGCACACATGTCAACAGCATATACCACACACATAGGCATCACAATGCTGACAGCCAACATATGAAGCAGCCATGTCACACATGACACAAACTCTGGCATGCACGCGGTGGCAATGAAATGGAAGGGGACCCTGAAAGCAGACATGGATGTGTGTCAAATGTGAAGCCAAAGCATGTACTGCATGTTGCATAGCACATGCATCACACACAAGCTTCTGCCTATCATAGACCTTACACATACATGACAGATGCCAACAAACAGATGTCACGTAGCATAGCCATGGCAGAACTGTCAACCAGTCCCAGATGGAAGTTAAAGAGTACTGTCCGTGACACATGTAAAATGCATGTCACCATATAGTACATGCAAATCACTATGACAAAAAGGACATCTGTCATAGGATGCAACAACGCTAGTGTGTTGCAATACATTGAAGGAAGGCACATGGATACATTAATGCTAGGTCACTTTGACATCACACAAGTGAATAGGCATGTAGAAGGGTGAAACAGGGCTCAGGAGTGTGTGGGTGCAGTGCAGTACATGTGTAGGGCCTCAAACATCAATATAATCACACATGCTGTTATGTCAATATCCTGTAATGATAGCAGTGTAAGGGCAAGTGCAGTCATCATGTGCAAAGTGTTGGCAGTGGGTTGCAGGGGTACAGTAACCCCCTCTCCCCTCAAGTTTGGGGAATGGCTGGGAGGCAGTGCATGGCTCAGAATGGTGGACCAGAGTACTGTGTTGTAGCAGACAGTGTGGGCATGTGTCAATTGCATCATCTCAGTCATCTCAGACTACAGCAGATGAGAGTAAAGCAGAAAGCACAACTCATGGGGAATCATCACACGTTCACCCAGACACAGAGAAGCCACAACACCAGTTGCATAGAGGCAAGGACGCTGTACCAAAGGGAGGCTTCCGCTCTACACAGACGAGGACATCCCAAAAATGGGCGTGATGAGGAACTGACCCTGAGCGAGCATGAGAGGGATAACCAAATACCATGAGACGGATGAAATACTGGACATGGAATAGAATGAATAGCTTGGCACAGACCCATAGGGGCTTACTGGGAATGCACATGGTCCATGAATTAACACTCATGTCCACTGTGAGCCTGTGCTATCTGCACAGTCCGAGTGAGACACCCTACATCAAGGACAAAGGATGTACCACACAGTAAAGGTCTGGCAGAGTTGCAGAGGGAAGTGTGTGTATCCACAGATTTTTGAAACAGGCCGTTGCAGTATTCCAACATGTGAATCACTAGTACCATGGAGACAGTGATCTGCTGGGGGATAGAGAGGCAAGGAAGCATGCCCCTGAGGAGGACCAGGTTGCAGGGTGACCTCACAGAGATGTCTGTGATGTGATGACATAGGGCGAGTGTTGAGTGGAAGATCATCACAGACCATCCACAAACATATATGGGAGCAAGAACATGGACTAGAGATGCTTCCGAGTGATTGGCATGTAAGGAGGGTGCAGGTGTGGTGATGAGGATTGCCTCCATGTGCAGCACATGGCCTGTATGCAGGCTGCATCACAACAAGCAAGTATCAGTGAAGCATTGCATGGGTCACACATAGCAGTCATGGCTACATCGCATAAACTGGCAGTCAATCACTCAAGCAAAATAGACATGACCTGGACACACACGCATCAACACTCACCGGACATTGCATCATAATCCAGCATATCTCCCAATCCTTGGATCTGACCCTCATCGCTGAATCCTGCAGCGATCTCCTCATGCGAAGTGAGTTCATCGTCCACTGGTGCTGGCCCACTGCCAGTCACCAGAGTAGAGGCGCAATTAGAAGCCTGCTTGTTTTTTTGCTCGGCGTCAGAGCTCATGCCAAGGTTTATAGCAATCATCAGCCGTGTGTGTCCCGGCCTCTAGCGCAGGAACATGCTTCCTCCTCTTGATAGGTTGCGCCGACCCTCAGTGGCTTCTGCCGCTCAGGTCAGTAGGGGCAGGAGCGCAGGTGGACTAGCCAATAGGAGCAGGCAATGGCAAGGCAACGGAAGGTCTGACTGGAGGCATTGGCTGCTGGGTTCTGTCGCCAGGACTGCCTCAGTGCCAAGGGCTGTGACCAACACAGTCATGACTGGCTGACTCACAGCCAGGGTGGTGTTGGCTGCATCTGCCCCTTCAGCTTCCACCATCTGGCTGCTCGGGGCAGCAGATGTCACCACTGCCCCAGATGCACATGGCTTAGCCACACGTGCCTTGGCCTTTCCGACATGAAAATCTGCCTGGGAGTCTTTATGTGACTGTGCCAATACAGCCGCAGTGGCTGACCCCGAGCCTGGGTGGTGGTAGCGGCAGCTGCACCTGCAGCTTCCACAACCTGGGGCTTGTGGCAGCAGATGACACTGCCTGTCAGGTCAGATGGGTGCTGGGGATGTACGCAGCAGCTGCATCACCCTGACCCGCTGGGGGGCATAGCTGTCCCAGCATGTGCATGGACTTCCTGCCCTCATGGACCACCATGCCCATGTCCCCCACCGCGGCCAGCTTGGCCTCCCTGGACTCCCTGGCCACCCTGGCTATGTGCCCCACCATGGCCACTTCTGGGAGGTCGCCATCTTTGCCGCCCTTACCACTTGGTGGCCTGATGGACACTGATGGGCACTGATGGACTAGTGGAATGGGAGGTGCACACAACAATTGTCCTGGGCAATTGGGGTGAAGGGAGCAGGGTACCCCTGTGCTCTGTGTCTGTGACCCCTGGGGGAAACTGACGGGTCATGCAATGCTCAGGCACCCCAAAAGCAAAAGAAAATGTGTATGCAACCCCTCGCTAGCACACGTGCATGGAATAAACATCCTGTAGTACGCTGTGGCGCCCAAGAACACAAGAAATGCATACGTGTGGAACACGCAGGCTACTCTGACTTCGAAAATGGGGTACGCGACACAAAGGGGCAACCACAGTGGGAAAAAAGCATGTGCGACTCACCGTCTGCCTTGAATGAAAAAGCAAAACACAAGCGCGTAGGCAACTCTCCCGCCAAAACAAGAAGTACAAACTGTAACCATAGTGAAGATATCAATATCGCATGTGAACCCACAAGAAACATAATCACACGTGTCGGTCCCCACAAAAAGCACGTACAGCAAACTGGTGTCCTAAGTGGACCTTTAACCCATACAGAAGGCAACGCCCACGTGCGTCACTTCACTTAAGTGCTTACGCGCTAAGGGCCTTTCCTCTAATTCCACACTAACGTGCTGTTTTTGCACATGTGGAGCATCAAGCGGGCCACGCGACAACACACAGAAGACCACACTCCTGCCCACGAGGCCATTTACCTGCCCCCCTAAAGCCCCGAGCTGCCTCCTATGAGCCATCTGCTGCTGCCAGCCCACTCAGTGTGCCTGCTGCCTACGTGCCCTGCAATTTGGTTCATGCACAGAGCCATTGCCAGCGATACTGTTGCTGAGACCACCTCTGCTGACACAGAAGACTCCTGACTGCTGTACCATCACTCCACAGCCCAGCCCCAGGACCCATTTGCCCACCCACACCTGCCTCGGGGGTTGCCATGTCAGACCAAGCAACATCTGGGGCTAGTGGCAACCCCCCGGCTGAGAGGCAGAGGGCTGCCAGCTTCAGACCCAATGAAGTTGGCATCCTGGTGGAGCAAGTCCTGGAGCATTATGATGCCCTATTCTCAACATTGTGCCTCAACAAGGAAGGACGGAGTAGGATCTGGGTGGACATCATGAGTTCCATCAACGCGCTGCACCTGGAGGCGCTCGGAGGACTTCAGGTCCAGGACCATCAACAAGGCCCGGCGCCTCATTGCGGCTGATGATTAATTTCATTGCATGATGCGCACAACCATCATTCGTGATGACGTGCGTTGTTCCTGGTGGGACCATACACGTCATCACAAAGAGGTCTGTGCCATCCTGAACCAGCTAGCACAGCTCATTGTTGCAGGTTTGCTACATGTGCTGGGCCCTGCTGCAATCCCTTCCTCCTCTTCCTCCACTATGCGCCAGTTGTCCTTCCTGTCGTCTTCTGGCCCAGATGCCACTGGGGCACCCTGTGGACCTTTCCCAGCCACTGCAGCCAGTCTGGTGGAGATCACATCCCTGCCACAGTCGGGAGTCGGAGGTTCAGCAGAGGTGGTCACCCCAGCAACAGGACCACTGGCAATGGAAGTTGTGCAGGCACCTTCCAGCCGGGCACGTGTACAACTGCCCCAGGGATTGTCATCATCCCAGAGGCAGTGCTGGTGGCGCAGGCACAGGGCACATTGGCAGCGATGGGCTCAATATAGTAGGCATCCAGACTTGGGGCCAACAACATCACAGGGGCAGGCATCGGCCGATGGGCAGGAGGACCCAGGAACAAGTGTTTCTTCAGTGTTGAAGTGGATGGGCCAGCAAATAGATGCAGAGCAGCGGCGGGCACAGAGGGCATGACTCACCATGGCCAGGGTGGAGAACTCCATGCGTCAGGCAGAGAGGCGGGTGGAGTTCCTCGAGGAGACTCGCAGGGAGTTTGAGAGGAGCATGATAGAGTCCCTGCGAGCCCTCGAGGAGAGAGCTGAGTCCCGCCTCCTGGATATTGACACAGAGTTTGATGATGCCCTTGCCCAGACTCTTGGTAACATCGGTGAGTCGTAGGACTAGCCCGCTACCCTTGTATATAGTTCTGTAGTGTTAGGTTTCCTTTATTTATTTTTTATTTGGCGTCCATGGGCTTAGCTCCACGATTTGTAGTTTATTTTTTTATAGGGTTTTTTGGTGTATATTGTTTTGACTTTTGGGATCATGGACCCTTCATCCTTGTATATAGTTGGACTTAATGGTTTATTTTCTGATTTACATTTGGAACAGGAGGACTGACTTTGGACATGGACCACTTTCTGGATTAGCTTTTTTATTGATTTTCGGATATCTTATTGATTTGCATTTCATTTTCATTTGCATGCATTTCAATTTCATGTTCATGTTTATTTTTTATTTGTTGTGTTTATACCGTTTGAATACATTTTCATTAATTCAAATGTAAGTGGTGCCTGCTTTCAATGGTTTGGTGCATGTGTTACTCTTCACTTGCTACATTACGTGTCCCTGCTGTTCATCAATGTTGGTGATGTGTGTGCAGTCATGCATGTGATGTATTGTGATTCACATGGTATGGGGCATGTTCTGGGGAGTATGACCGATGGATGGGTGTTGAGTTGCACTGTGGGGGGGCAGCTTGTGGTGGCTTTTTGGTGGCAATTTCATTCATGAATGCATGTTGGGTCCATGTGTTTGGGGTGGTGTGTGTCGGGGCCTGCCTGCAGGTTGCCGTCACTGGTGGGGGTGCGGGGGCATGAGCTGGGACCTGCCTGCAGGTTGCCGTCACTGGTGGGGGACATGAGGCGGGGCCTGCCTGCAAGTTGCCGTCACTGGTGGGGGGACATGAGGCGGGGCTTGCCTGCAGGTTGCCGTCCCTGGTGGGGGGACATGAGGTGGGGCCTGCCTGCAGTGTATGGTGCCATGTGGGCTGCCTGCGGGGCACACCACAGGGGACCCCACAACACCCATGACCATACACGGCAGGCAGCCCATCACTGTGTCCATACCGCGCATGCAGCCCACACCACAAGGGACCCCACAACACCCATGACCATGCCCTGCAGGCAGCCCACAACACAGGTGAACCCCCAACACCCATGACCATGCCCCACAGGCAGCCCACGCCACAGGGGACCACCTACCCCTGTCACCACATGTGCAACCCTTTCTGCGCAATTTGTCTGGCGCGAGCGGGTTTGCAATTTTGCAGGGGTACGCAAGGCCCTTTTCACGTGATTTGACTGGCGGAAGAAAGGTGCGCGATTTCGTGGGTTTACGCGAGGCACTTTTCACGCGATTTGACTGGCGCAAGCGGGGTACTGGATTTTGCAGGGGTACACAAGGCAGTTTTCAGGCGATTTGACTGGCGCGAGTGGGGTGTGGGATTTTGCAGGGGTATGCGCTTCACTTTCTGTGCAATTTGACTGGCGCAGACGGTGGTACGGGATTTCCCAGGTGTACGCGAGGCCATGTTCATGCTATTTCACTGCCGCAAGCGGGGTACGCTCAGATTTTTCACGCAATTACGATGGAGGGGTATGTATGCTGTGACAAGGATAGCGCAGGGCCATTGCACCGTATTGAACATTTCACTGGCTGTTTCCTGCGCAAGGTGCAGTGTTGGGGGGCGTAAATGGCGCTGCTGGATGTTCACTGCACCATGGCTGGTCATGGCTCGGGAAATCCATGAATATGCGGTCCGCAAAAATGCTGTTTTGCGCTGCGCCTGGCACTCGCGTGGTGCACGCTTGCTCTCTGCGTGCAGCGCTTGTGCTGCTTCTGCGCTGGATTCCATTAATTGTGCCCTTAGATTATTTGTTTGTATTCATTGTATTAGTTTACATTGTATCCTTTAAAGAATTGAGCTATTCAATTTAGAATAACTTGTAGTGAATGAATGAGTCTGATTATCTTTGTCCTCTGGCATTCCTGTGCCAGGATTGGTACGAGCCTATGTGGACTGACAATGTTAGTGGATGATCCCTGCTTTCTCTGAGTTACTGCCGGGCCGGCTCTGATTGGGTGGTTGTTATTGCATAGTTTTAAACAGTGCCTGTTACTTCACTTATAAGCTTAATGTTTGTAATACCAAAATCCATGCCTCCTATTAAATATTCAATTTCAATGCATATCGGGGTGTTGCAGTCCCAACAGATGGGTTTATGAAAGCAGTTCTGCTGCCGTTACTATATAATCGTACAACTCAATTACCTGTAGGGTGTCGATGTCTAACTACTGTTTCCTAATGGATTATGGTTGCTATCTGACACATGCACAGATATTTAGGGGTGTCAGTTGAATGATTGCTACCACATCTTTGTACTGAAATTACTGAAATAAAAAGCGGGATGGAACAGTGATGCTCTGATTGTTTACCAATATTCTTCAATACACTGAGCTCTATTCTCGCTCGTTATTATCTTTGATTTCTCCCTTCCATCTGTGTGTGTGTGTGGGTGTGTGTCTTTTTTTGGTTATTGTCATACTACTTTTTGATCCTAACAGGCAGGGAAGTGTTAGCACAGGGGTGTTTTTCCTTAACATACATTTCATTCATATTGTTAGGGATATGTGAGGAAATCGACAATCCGCATGATGGGCGTGCGGTCGCCTGGGCTTTTTACAAAAATGTTTAATTGGAATGATGGTAGATCAACCTCAGTAAAATGTGTGTGACAAATCCACACAAAGTGTTCTATGCTCACACCACAACAAAAGCATAGACATGTGTACTCTGACATGGGCACAGCCGCCCCTGTCATATTTAGTCGGAATGTTGCAGCCAGGAGTTCCCAATGTCATCTCCAGGAAGGTGGAGAACCAGACTTACCCCTGCCATGGTTAGCCTGATTAACTGACAAAGGTTCCAGGGAACCGCCCCACTCTTTTGTTTGGCCCTGCAGCTGGTAGTGTGATTAACATACCAATGAGAGTACTTCCAACAGGCCCACATGTGGCCTAGCTGCAGAGGGTAACAAAGGATACAGAAACCCCAACAACCTTTAAAATGTAACATTGTCAACCTGAGACCAGCTCTAGCCCTTAGTTGCAATGACTGTGAACTGTCATGTCTGGGCTATTGTTTACAGTACAGCATCCCCGCTAGGGGTCTCCATTCATAAGATACCAGAATGTGGTTTGTGGAAGCCAGAGAACCTGGTCTCTTAGTATCTTCAAGGTAGACTTACCACTTTAATCAGGAGCCACAGGGAGATCTTTTAACCAGAGAGACTTTTTGATCACAGGAGACTGGCAAATGGGTGGGACTTAGTACCACAAGGGAGTGAGCCCAGAACTCTTTCTGTTTAGAGGAGGTCTCCGCCATTTTGGTTCTGGGACACCCCAGCTTCCTGTTCCACCCCTTTGCCTTTTCCTGTTGCAAGGCACTCTGGTTGTGACCTCACACATATAAATCATTGTTGGTAGGGACCCCAGCATGGGTTCACTAAGGTAAGCTTAGCCTACACTAATCAGTGTGGTCCACTTTGCTTTAAAAGAGGGACAGAATATCAAAAGAGAAAATAGGGAAGCAAGCTTCCTCTCCTAAACATTTCCCAGGGAACATAGGGAGATACAGAACTCAGAGGACCCTCCAGCCTCTCCAGAATCGGTACCCAGCCAGAACACAGCGTGTCCTGCTAGACTGTGCAGCAAGCTTCCTGGATAGGAAGTGCCAGAAGGTCTCAGGACATGCAACCAAGGACAAGGCAGCTGCCTGCAACACACAGCACGGCTGTGAGCAGTCTGCCTTAAAGGATGACACAAGCCCATTGAAGAAGCTGGGAGTAGTGCCTCGACAAGCATCTACCAATGTCCACCTTAAAGGACATTTTCAAGCCAATCAAGTTCCTCTAGCTGCAACTAAATGAAATGCTGGCTGTTGTCAAGCCACAGTATCTTAAAGACATCCAAGACGTCGCAACCGATGCTACAGATCTGCCAATCAGCCGCCGTGTAGGCCAGCCTGCAGTCATTTGACCAGCTTTGATTGTCGAACCGTCTTGCCGCTTGATGCCTGCAGCTAACTCCTATCTCAAACTCTGTCACAGAAGCCTTCAAAATGCCCTGAAGCCGACTCGACCATGTTGAGCACCAAGAACACCTACAGCACAAGGTGCTTTGTGGTTCTGTCCCCCTGGCCATTCCACAAAGGCTGCTAGAGGTATTTTAAGACCCTTTTTTCCCCTTTTTGCTGAAGAGAAGAATTTCTAACAAACTGTTGTGGTTATTAACCATACCAACAATTCTCCTGTCAGTATCCAAAGTGAATCTCATTTCGTTCTTAGAAACTGTCTGTCCTCTGCATTTCTTTACAGAGTCGTTGTATTTCGTAGTGATGTCACACTGTCTTGTGTGATTAATAATGTAGATATTTGTAATACATCCATGAATAGAGACTCCTTTTATTATTGAGTAATCATTTTATTTTTGCTGCGTTGCAAGTAATCAACGATTCCACAACCTTTCGGATATAAGTCTGTTGTCCCGTCCACGTTCCCAAATTTGGACAAGGAGGTTTATAATGTGATTGCTATTCCAATCTGTTTGGATCCCTTCTCGTGTACTAGTGGGGTGGGGTGATTGATGGTTTAGAAACTTATATTCACCCCTGAACCACTGGAACCCCAGAAGTTGATTTGTCACAGGATATGACTAAGACCAATAAACCTCAGACAGGTCATCAGATCAATAGCGGGCTATGATCATGGCTATAGTTGCCATGTCTTATGCAAATTGCAATAATCACCATTAAAAACATTGAGATGTGTTTTTTCTCATTTGCATGACCTATTTTCCTCAACACATGTGGTGCACATCAATGGATGGACCCTGGAGTGAAATCAATTTTCTAAATATGTTGGATTCATATGGAGTCATTGATGATGTTTCATTTCTGCCAATATGTCTTTTAACATACTCCAGAAGCATAGATTGCAGGATAAAATCAATGTTGGCCTTCTTCTGGATGAAACCCATGGATAATCATCAAATGGATTTTCAATAAATTGTCTCATGATTGTTCTGGTCAATGTCATGATTATATTGTTTAAACGTATTATTGACTCAAACAGAATTTTGTGTGGCTCAGTAAGATGTGTCAGTGATTGTGAGATTTTTTGTGCATAAAATACATGTCCTTTGAACTAGCCTGTAAAATAAGTCCTTTGAACTATCCCATAAAGTAATGCATCAACATGTTCTTCTGGTTAACACTAGAACATGCATTCTGCAAAGAAAGATTTTACGCCAAAATGTTCCAGATTTAAAATTGCACAAAACAACAAGTTTTGATACCTTTCATTGAGCTAAATGAAAATATTATGCTGCAGTGATACGCTGCTTTAGCCTTGGAAGCACTATATACTTCTACATCAGATGATATAATACGATATATTGCGGCATTTATAACGTGCCGTACACAAGTTTTCCTAGGTGCGACAAGAAAAGGAGGGGGAAACAAGGGTGGACAAAATAACAATCTTACTAGGCCTTGTGTCATTCAGATTGCGCACGTGCAGGGAAGAGGGAATGGGAGAAGTGCCAGGGAGAGGGAAGGGGAAGTGTAGTTAACTCACAAGTGCAGCCAGCAGGTGGCTCATAAGAGAGATGGGACTGTAGGGTAGCATATACAGTCCCTTAAGTGCTGGGGGGGCCCAGAGGCAGTGCAAGGGCACCAGGAAATGCAGGATCCTCAGACCGAGTTCAGAGGGTGACCAGGTGACCAGTGCGCAGAGTAGTAAGGTGCATCAGCAGGGGAGAGGAATAGAGAAAGCAGAAAGCGAAAAGGAAGGTCTTGCATTGCTGCCGGAAACAGAGGTGGTTGTGCTCAAGTTTAAGAGAGGCAGGGAGGCTGTTCCAGAGGGTGAAACAAGCCAAGCAGATAGATCTGCCCCCAACTGTCTGCTTGGAGAAGCGTCTGTACCTCAGAGAGTTGGAGGTGGATGAGCAGAGAGCTCGAGAAGGAAGATGTTTTGGAAGAGAAAGTTGGAGGTAGAGCAGCTAGAAAGCCTTGTGGACAATGCAGAGGGTCTTGAAGTTGATCCTTGCAGCCACGGTGAGCCAGTGAAGAGATTTCAGAGCTGGTGAGATACTATCCCTGGGCTTGAGGCCAAGGACAATTCTTGCAGTACTGTTCTGGATAAGTTGTAAAGGTTGAAGACTAGAGGCAGGAAGAATAAGAAAGAGGCTGTTGGAATAGTCCAGCCTATGGTAGTCACAGAGTGAAATTACAACAAAGCTCACACTTTTCTTTCTAATAAGTAATAAAGGTGCATTTTGAGTGTACAATTTGTAAGGAACTGTTATATTGGTTATAAAGAACCCGTTATATAGGTCTTGTGACAATCCTACGGTGCAGTACATGATGAGGTGATAAGTGCAAGCGGGAGGAGGGGTAGAGGGAGAGGTGCGGAAGTGGGGTGCTCTCATGGGCGGGCAAGTACTGGTTGTGCCAAGGCAGCAAGTGCAAGTTGGGCCAAAGCGGCAAATGCCCTACAGTCCCTTCTCTCCACACTTATGAGCCCTGTGCTTGAGGCCAACGATAAGTCTTGCAGTCCTATTCTGGATTAGTTGGAGGAGGCAAAGGGAGGAACGAAGAAGGTTGAGGAAGAGGATATTGCAGAAGTCAAGCCTAGAGAGAACCAGTCCTCTGGAGGCATTAAGTCTTTCGGGGAAGGTGAGGAAGGGTAAAATTCCCCTGAGGAGATGAAGCTGAATACTGGACTGCTTCTCAACGTCCATGATAAGTGGAGAGAAGGAGAGAGAGGAGTTAAAGATGATCCCAAGGTTTATTGCCTCACAAGTGGGTGGGGGGAGGGGACCCAAGCAGTCTGGCCAGAGAGTGAGGGGGAAACTAGGAGCAGGGAAACTTGAAACACCTGTATATAGGTGTGTTATAAATGCCATATCACAACATATCAGGGGTCCAAATGAGAAGGATCTCTGTCTTTCTGGCATTGAGGCAGAGATCATTGGCAGAGCACCATGCCAGAACAGCAGTCAGGCAGGCAGGTAAGAGGGAGGAAGAGAAGGAGGAGGTAGGGGAAGGCAGCCGGAAAGAGAGCTGTGTGTCATCTGTATAACACTGGAAATTAGGGGATTAAGTGGAGATCAAGTTGGCCATAGGGGCCAGGTAGATGTCGAAATAGATGTTGAAATAGGATAGAGCCCTGAGGGACGTGACAGGTAGAGAGGGAGTTGAAGAAGTGAAAAGGACGCATTTGCACTTGGGAGGGTCTGTTAGAGAAGAAAGAGGTGAGCCATGCTAGTGCCCTGTCTGTGATACCTAGGGTACCACAGAGACAGATTATGAGGATGGAGTGGTTGACAGTGTCAAAAGCAGAGGAAAGATTGGGGATGATTAGAACAGAAGGGGTATTAGAGTCCAGATTAGAGAGTAGGTCTTCTTGGGTATTCAGGAGTGCAGTTTCAGTGCCACCGGCTGCCCTCAAACAAATCTGGTGGTCGTGGAGGGTCTGTTTGGGGATGACCAGCTTCTCTATGAGTTGCCCAAGCAAGGGGTAATAGAGATAGGATGATAATTAGCCGGGCAGGTGGAGTCATCAGACAAATATTTTAGGAGATGGCGCACAAGGGAGTGCTTGAGGGGTTGAGGGAAAGAGACTGTGGCAAAAGAGTGGTTGCAAAGGTCAGCCAAGGTAGGGGCGAGAGTGTCAATGTTGATCTTGATAGTTCTGGAGGCGCAGGGTAGCACCTGTTTAGAGGAGACTTTCATAAAGCAGACAACTCTAGAGATCTCATCCTGTGCAATAGGAGAGAGGGTGGCGAGTATAGGAGTCATTTTTTTTTCCCCGGCGCCAGAAAATGGGTATTTAAAGGGGCATAACAGCCCCAACGTCCTGGTAATTCCCCATTGATGGGCGCAGGAAAAAATTACTCCCCATTCCTATTCGGGTCCCACTGGACTCAATGAAATGGGGAGGACGGTAGCACCGGCACCAATATGAATTTTGCCGGTGCTACAGTCAAGGTCTGCGAGTGGGTGACATTCCTGGTGGGCTGAAAGGCACCCACTCGCAGAACTCGGAGTATGCCGGTCCGGTAACAACAGTGCCAGTAGCTTACCAGCACCGTTCTTACTGGACCGGCATACTTAAAATGAGGCCCAGTATTGACTTTGGAGTAGACAGCAGGCCAGTTTGTTGGGGGATGAGCTAGAAGTCTGCCATCTCCGCTCTGCCGCTTTGCACTTTCGTTTTAAAGTGTCTAAGTAAGAGTCATACAAAGTGTTGCATTTGGAGGTAGGCTTCAAGTGAATCATTGTGACAGGGGAGAGGATGTCCAGGGTGTTACCGATAGAGAGATGGAGGTTAGTTAGGACAGAGTCAGAAGGAGAGACCAAAGAATGGGGAGGATGGAGGGTGAAGGAGGAAGCAAAAGCAGCGCCTGACACACGCTTCATCGGTCCATTGACAGAGGAGACTGAAAGTGCGAGGGGAGGAGACTGGGGACAGTGGAGGTCAAGGAAGGAAAAGATGGGAGAGTGATGAGACCATGAGAGAGGGGTAGTGAGGGGGTTGGAAAGAGGCATGTCTGTTAAGATGAGAGAGTCCAAGGAGTCAACAGAGACAAGGTATCCACAGAGACAAACATCTGACAACATGGAAAACACGTAATTCTAGTCAAGAACACCAACAAACAATACTAGCAGTGCTTGGAATTTAATTTTAATGATTTGCTGGTATTAATTGAAATGTACTGGAAATTACTGGAAAGGACTGGAATATCATTTTATTTTGCTGGGCTGTAGTAAAATATGAGTTTACCTTCAATCTACTGTGATTGTGAAGGGTCTGTGCGAGTGATTCGACATTGTGGTTTACTTTGCAATGTATATCTTTGAAATAAAGATCTATCCAGCATAATTGTGGGAGAGGTGGAATTACTGGAGCTGGGAAGAGGTATGTAGGCCTGTCACCACATGGTGTTTGACAAAAAACAATAATACAATATAGGAGACTGAGTTTGAACCAGCTGGGAGATTTCAAGTTGTGTGTGACACATTTTTGGACCAATATATTTCTAAAATCACATTAATAATTTTTCAAACTTACATGTTCCTATTTTGTCAAGATATTTTGTGCAATAGATGTGTGTGAATAATGTAATCACAATGATGTGTTATTTATATAGCGCTTTCTCCAAATTGTTTCACATAGAGCATATTTACATAAAATATCACCCATTCGAAAGTGGTACTCATTTATTGACCTCGGATGGATGAAAGTCTGAATTGGCCAGGATTCAAACCTGCAGATCAAACACAGATCGCAACAGCTCGCTGAGCTATTTTACCGGCTTGTGTGTCATCTTATAAAGAAACTCCCAGCCCTGCTACATCTACAATATATGTAAAGACCACCGAGCAAAGTTGTGGTAGAACTGCAAAACTTGCAAAACTGATGTACACATTAATTTGACAAGAGTAGTCAAGACCAATCTTTTTTTACTTTAAATGAGTAAACAGTGTTTCACAAACATTTTTCTATGTGTGCATATGAAATACACCTGGAAAGATCATAATTTACAAATGATTACATAATGAAGGATGATTATATGGTGAATATCACTTTTGGAATGCAAACGTATGTATGCACACTGTAAGTAGAATTGTGTTAATTACACACAGAAATACACACATGCACACACCCACACACCCACAAACTATTTGCTAACAGATTTAAATGGCCATTCTTGAAAAAGACGCTTTTCATGAAATGTGTCCTGTAAAGGAGATCCTCCAGTTTTAAGTGACATGTGCCGCCTATTTCAAATGTTTAAGATTTAAATGGAACCCAGTCATGATTTTTTCACTGACATTCTGGGTACTTTTTTGTCCCACCCACAGTTTAATGATAGGTATGTACTGCCATTCAAAGGAACTGGATAGAGGGGTTGGGTTGAGGGTTTCATTAACAAAATGAAAAGTTTGACCCAACAAAAAGGAAAAGGAGTTGAGGGCTCACAGGGTCTATCTGTGTGTACTACAGCAGTTGTTTTCCTTGTCCACATCTTGCTTTGCTAGAGGACCGTGTGCACCATCTGAGGGGTCTGGCCTACAAACTGAACCTCTCTGGGTATGCAACCCCCAGGACTCTGCCTGCAAGTGATGAAGACATATGGGGAAATCTCTATTGACCTTGTCTTTCTCTCTAATTCACTCTCCACCTCTGACCTCTCCTGTGATGCCTCTCACCCTCATCACTCCATTGTTCAATTTAAAATCTATGTCCCTCTAACGTCTGCTCCTCCTCTCCCCTCTTCAATGACTAAGAGGAAATTCATGCAGGGCAATCTTGCCCCTTACCTGAATAATCTTTCCTGATTCTTTCCCCTATTCATGTCTATTTCATTGGCTGTGCTTTCTCTGACTTTCTCTATGCACTTATGACTCCATTTGACCAACACTGTCCTGCTCACACAGTCACAGCTTCCTGTCCTTGTCCTCACCTTGGATTACCTCTGAAATTCAAGACCCTCAAATAAACATGTGCCATGAGCTACAATGATGGTGCAATTTACAGGCACTTTCCCTACTCCTGACCAACACAAGATACCTTGTTGCCCTAACCTCAGCACTAAACTCCTACTTTACAAACCTAATATACCTCATTCCCAATGACCCACACAAACTTTCATATACCCTCAATCTTTGATCATGCCTCTCAAGTCAATATTCACCCCCTCCTCCTTTTTTGCTAATGATTATGCCCACCAATTTTCCTCTAAAATCTCTAAAATGTGAGATTCTTACATCCCTCCTCTCTCCCCTCCACAACCCTCCTTGTCCACCACCTCTCCACTCTCCCTCTTCTATACTTGACTACTTCTCCCCAGCCACTATTGAATTAGCACCCACCCTTCTCAGTGCCAACCCACCTTGCGCTGCAATTGACAACCCTTCTGCTCCCTAAATGGTCAAAGACTTGGGTCAAACGCTTGCCCTTATCTCTCTGAGCCATTTACCCTCTCTCTGCTGCACTTCTTCAAATCTGCAACTGGTTTACTCCTATTGAAAAAACCCTCTCTCCTTCCCCTTTGTTCAAGAGTCCTTGAGTGGGTGGTCTTCCTTGTGGATAATGGTTTTAGAGATCCAGTTCCATCTAGCTTCCATTGTAAACACTCACCAAGATTTTACTCATGCATGTCTAGAATCTTCTCTCAAATTCCCAACACTCCAAACTCTCTTCTATACTCATCCTTTTAGACCACCCTGCTGCTTTTGACACTGTTGACCCCTCCTTTCTCCTCCTCACTCTCCAGGTATTTGTGTTTTGCAAATCTGCTCATGCCTGGATCGCCTCCTACCTGGAAGGTCAATCCTTTAAAATCTCTTGGAACTCACACTCCTCTGTCCCCACCCCTCTCCCTGTCAACATCCCCCAAGGATAATTCTTTAGAGCTTTGCTCTCAACCCTACATGTCTTTGCATTACGAAGACTTCCCTAATGTTTTGGCTTTCACTATCACCTTTTTGCTGATGACACGCACACTTTTTTTTTCTCATTTCCCTTCTTCACCCAACCCATCTCGGAAATAGATTGCAACCCGTCTTTCTGCAATTCATCACTGTTTGGCTCTCTGCAGCCTCATGCTGAACTATTACAAAAGAGAAGTCATCTTTTTCATATCTTCCAATGCCATCCCTTCCCTACCCTCTTCTATCTCCTTGTCACCTGCTCCCTCACTCAAAACTCACAATCTTGGGGTCAAGTTTGATAGCGGCCCATGAGTGCAATAATCCCTTATTACCACTGCCTCTGCTTCAGAAAATTATATGTGCCCTTACTACTCAACAAACACATTAATCTCCACTATTGTGCTCAGCAAACTGGACTACTGCTCAGGGCGACTCCTTGGCTTCCCCCTCTACTCATTGTTCCCTCTGTACAAAGTCATCAACTTCACGCTCTCTACAATCTACCCAGAACCCCTCATTCCCCCCGCTTCTACCTACCGACAACATGGTGGTTGGCTCTCCATGTACCACTGCTCTGATTTCAAGTTCCTTCTCCTAGTCTACAAATCTATCATAGGTCTTGCTCTTCAGTACCTGTTTGTTTGTATCTCAGTTTCCTCGCTATCTTGTTCCCTCCAATCTTCCTGTGCACTCTACCTCACTGTCCCATACCTTTCCTGTGCCTCATCTTGCTTCCACTCTTTCTCACTACAATCCCCGCTCCACTGGAACCAACGTCCCATAAAAATCGATGCTCCCCTGTCCTCTCTCCCATTCTGCCTACCTGACCACACCATATACTCCAGTGACACCTATTAATTTAATTTGGTATATTTAATTATAACCTCTTTTTTTTTAAGCACTTGCGTCCTTAAGTTAATGTTACATCTGTAGATCACATGTTTGCTTATATACATTTTGTTTCTGTTTGTTTTATTTTCTCCCTTGTATCGGTCCTAATTGTGTACACCCTCATAGACTGGCTCACTACTTTTTCTCATCTTTATACTACTGTACAGGCTCCCTTCATGGGGATGCTTTCACCACCTGTAAATGTAAATGTGAAATTGCAAGTAATTTCTGATGGACTTCTGGTTGACATCCCTGTCCGTCAAATGCATAGCATACAGAAACACTTTTTTTGGACACAACTGCAGCCCGAGAGAGGAAAAATAGAAAAGCAGACAGAGGACTCCCCCACTGAAAAACGGCAATGGACTGGCCCATGTACAGAGAAAAATAAAGCGTGCGTTTTGGGAGGAAGGTGATGAGTAAAGGCAAATTGGCAGAGGGATGAAGTGTGGGGCTGGAGGGGCACATAGGAGCCTAGAACAAAATCCAGCATTTATGGGAGACGAGTACTCCAATGGATCCAGTGGAGACAATGGTCCTGATTTACAAAAGCGTTTTTCAGTGGAGGAAACCCCATTGAAAAATAATTTGCAAATCCGGCCCTGTGTGGTAGAGGTAAAACAGAGAAGCCACCCCGCAAACACTTCCAAGAAGATGTTCTTGAAACAATTAAAATCAGAAGGTGACCTCCTAATAACGTCCGACACACACAAAATCCTAATTGGTTTTTCTAAGTGTGATCTTTGCACACTTACCTGTGACTTAACTTGAATGTAAGTGGAGTGACACGTGTGCCAACGTTCTCCAATCATAATGACCTTAGATATCACAAGATAACACACCACAATCTATGTGTCAAAGACTATTCATGGGTAACATATACACTGGGCCTGATTCATGTAATATTTGCCCGGTTCAAAGTGCACTTGAACTGCTGAAAAGTGACTTTGCACTGCCGATACAAACCCTGATTCATGGAACCGTGCAAAGTGTATTTTTGCCAGGCAAAGTCCGGGCGAAGCCATTTTGAACTGCAAAAATGACTATACCCTGACTTTGCCCGGAAAAAATACTTTTTGCAGGGTTCCATGAATCAGGGTTTCTGCTGGCAGTGCAAAGTCACTTTTCAGCAGTGCAAAGTCACTTTGAACTGAGCAAATATTCCATGAATCGGTCGGACTGTGTGCAGGACTCACTCATGAGGTTGTAAGGGCAGGCCTACTGTCGGCGCACTTGCTGCGTGAATTCCAACTGATGCGTATTTGAAGCTGACTAGCCGCAAGGTTCTTTGCGCACGCTCTGTCTAATCGCAACATACGAGCCTAACCTTTGGAAATCGATTCGTCTGTTTTTCTGAAGCTCGCAGCGGGAGCAGATGCGCGCCCATGCTAGAAAGTAAATGCTCCGTGCCACTCAAAATGTACGGCCCTGTCTCCGAGCAGCCCCGCTCGCCTCCACCGCAGCACCTGTGATTCCGGCAGGTAGAGCCTGGAAGGCCGGCAGCACCGTGATTGTTGACACATAACTGACGGATGAAAAATGTAATTCACAGAAAAAGTCTAATTATTTGTGACATTTCATCCATCATGTTCTAAGCCTCGGCGGTGGAAAGAAATAGCATTTCATATCCCTGGCAGAAAACAATGTACTAACCGCCTGCAAAATATGCCCCCGTAGTTCAAACGGCAACATTTAAAGGTAAATAGCAAACGCGAAACATAAAGGTATGAGCAAAGAACACGGGCCTACGAGTATAATTAGAAAGTCAGTGCTTGCATTACGCTGGGGCAAGGAGTAAGAACACACACAGCTTGTTTTTTCCAAAATGCGATGGGAAGAAGTCCAGAAAAGAACTATCTGAAAGAGGTAATATTTTGCAGTTCACTAGCACTTGAACTTATAAACTAGGATTTGTATGGAGCAAGGCAGTCGTATATCTACTTTTACTACGAGCTGGGTGACAGTAATTCAATGCACCAAGCAAGTGCAAGTTATACATGTTAATAATACATCCTGTTATCTATCTTAGGTCTGGCGTACAACAGCTTTAGCTCTCAGGCAGAGCTGGTGTTAATGCACAAGTAAAAGAAACAGCACAGAAATGAACATGTCCCTGGAGTGCCAAAGCTCAGTCACATGATGCTGGAAGAAGGTGCGCCTGTTTTCAGTGGCTATATCTCCTTCAATAAAAGAGTTGGTATGAGGTGGACATATGTGAAGAGGAAGCCCACCATTGGACTGACAGGTGTACATATTGGTTGAGGTTGGTGTTGGAGAGATGGCTAAATCTGGCAAGGAAATACTGTGGGGTTTGGGGCCTGGGCTCTGATTGAATGCTTGAATTGCACCTGGATGCACTCTTTCCTTCCCTCAAAAGACATGTGAAAGTCGATGCACCGCACCCTAGTCAGCAGAACCCTGATGGGCACAGTATATGGGGGAGTTAGGCTGGGGGCCAGCCTAAAGAGTCCATCAAGATGTGTCTGTGAGTGCCAAAGCTAACAGATATTTAGAAATATTTCACCCTTGAAGATTGTGCTCTTTTTCTCCTATTGGCAGATCCTCTGGTCTATCTCTATCTGCACCTGGTCTTCAAGGAATTGCTTCTTCTTAACACTGAGGTCCACACCCCTAGATTCCCCACCTAACCCGAGACGACGCAAAGTGCTCATCCTGTTTCCTCCCCGGTTGTTTATAGATCCCCAGCTGCCAGATTGCCCGCCCTCCACCTCCCCGTGCTTAGATCCGCGGTTCCTGGTATTGATCTCTTGTGACCTGCTTCCCTCTTCGTATAATTCCCCTGCTGACTTTTAAAATCTGCCATCGTTTTTACTGAATCTAGGTCCTCCCTGCCGACAAACGCCGCTTTCCGACTTGCTGCAACAAAGCAGCTTTCTATCAGACACGCAATAAAACGTTTAATAGTGCTTCCTGGAAATTTGCCGCCGTAATGTACGGACTACATTTGGGAAATTATGACCGCTAGTAACGCGACTCAATACGCGATAGACCAAGTTTGAATACTTTCTTTGAAGGAACTGATGTTTTTACCTATACAACATGGAAAGTTAGCATTGCAGTCTCTGCACGTGCGTATTTATCAACTGGTGATCAAACCGAAAGTAGATGTGAGCCCCTTGTTTTTCGAACCGAATCACACTAAATCAAGTGAATTCAACCTCTCATAGCACAGACAGCATTTTGACAATACTTATCTGCCCTGATGACCACCTAAGTGGGCTGAAACACGTGTTGGCGGGCAGTTTAAGTTTTGACGGGCAGTTTAAGTCCTGGATTAAAAGTTTGTTCATGGACACATTTTTACTTGAGTAATATCATTGTTTTATTAATGGACATCTAACTATTAGGCTGTGAGCGCAGTTGGTGAGGAAAAACTAGTTTTCCATTTTGTTATCCCACTGAATAAATACCGTAGTAATAATGACACTAATATCCCACCCCTTCTCCTGGTTCTTAAGCCAGAGAGGCTTTTTGTTGGAAAATTCTGGTGCTTGGGAATGAGTACATGGGATCTTGATGGAGCATCAGGGTTCCTGAATGCACACTTTAATTATTTTAATCATGTTTATTTATTGGGAAAATATTCAAATCACAAAACAGAACAGTGACACATCAAAATCAACATCCAAATCTGTGGCAGACTCAACATTAAAATCAAATTGAAAACCTCAGCTCGACGTCAAAATCAAAATCAGAGGGAACACTATAGATCACTAGCATGGTCCACCTGTAAAGTAAAATCCTAAAGCAAGCTCACATCCCAAGAAGTTAACATTTGTTCGCCCCCTACTTATGAAGTTCAATACTCCACCCACTGTGATAGGCAACCCCGCAGTCCAACCGGGTTTCAAAAGCCAGTACAAAAGAATCCGCAGCCACTTCATCCAGCAAAGGTTTAAAGCGTGGTTCCTACCGGGACGCTATGTAGTGTGCCTGTGTCTAGAATCCCACTTAAAGCAGCTGCACTCCACGTTATGTGGTCACGCCTAGAATGCCCAGAGTACCAAGTCAATCTGTTCTCTGAACCTACCCGCTTGCGTCACACTGGTAAACCGTCAGGGTTCCATGTCTTTACAACGACACCCAAAATAATGACATATGTTAAAAAACAACACCTGAATAATGAAACAATTGATTTTTTATTTGGGGGGGGTCCCTTTTGCCCCCCGTTTCCAGTACCTTTTTACACTCCCCCCAGCTACCCCACCCCTCTTATATACGTTTGCTAAAAAAAAAATGTTTGTTATTTGGGTGTTGTTAAAAAATGTGTTGTTATTCTTTTCTCGTTATAAACACTGCATACCGCCGTCGGTAGCTAGCTTTTTCAGTGGTGCGCTTTTTCGTTAATAGGTCAAGCCATTACTTCTTGGTCGAACACACGATTTTTGCTAAAAAAGCAAATCATTGACTACCATCATGAAAAACAAAATTATGCATATCGTAGTAAATGTCAAGGTAATCATTCATGACTACACGAAATAAGTGAGACTCCAAGATTATCAGAAAAGAAATAGGCATAAGTAACCACTGAGGAGTGCTCTAAGGAGGTTTGGTCCACTAACTAATTTAAGAGAGGCCACAATGCTTCTGACCCACTTTATGATCTGACCATAGAGAGGCACCTAAACCAGCCTCTTCATAGATGCCCCTTGTGAGATCAGAAGACCAGGATGAGCGTACGACTGTATCTCTGGGTCAAGCCATGAACATTTTGATTTCATCAGAATGTCTGTTTCATCTGTACATCTGGGATAAATAGTATGTCTGTTCAATTCTCCCAACTAAGTCAATCATGAGACCCACTCGCATACAACTTCAACAACTGGGAAGTTCAATAGCCCCTGTGTCCAGTAGACCTAATTATCAAGGCAAGTCCAGAGTTTATTTCTCTAATGTGGCACAACACACATATATGTACTCTGCCGCAGGTGCATAAACCTATCAATAAATCACCTCTGCAAAATAAGAAAACTGTGTAAAACAATACTTTGGTACAGGAGATTGAAAACTTGCTGCAAAGAAACCATTGTGGCCAGGCTATTCTACTTGGATACTTTGCTATAAATACAAGTCAGAATTTGTATCTTGAACTTTGAAAGCAGAAAGTAGGCAGGTCCAGCTACTGCCATTGTAATCTAGAACATATATTTGCTAAAGCCTGCATGGCAGACATAGAGAATTACCCCAGACAATTAGCAACTTGAAAGTCATAACAGTTCCCTATGTGATACGATATTTATAGAACATCATAGTATGTACATATGAGCTCACATGACTAACTTCCCAACAAAGTCAAACAATGGTACTATTAGTCATTATGCACCATTTGGTTGATCACATCAACTTCCTTAGAGGCCAGTCCATCCAAGCACCCTCATTGCTTGTAAAACCATGGTACAGAATAGTGTACACTATAAATACATGCATGGCATGTTAATGGTCACACATTCACTATGGGAACACATGCATGGCCTGCCAAGACATTGCAACCATTATTTACCACATGTAACAACGAATGCCTTTTGCCACGCATATATTCACACAGAGAACATTTGCCAGAAATATATTGTCAAATCTATTGTTCTCTCGAAAATAATAATGCCACCCAGATACTTGAATATGGACCACCTGAAGACCACTAGAGCTCATACAATAATGCATGACAACATAAGGGAGGGCATTTTAGTATAGACAAGAATCTATTCAACTGTGTGCACAATATCAGGGCTCAGGATAGAGGAGAGAGAATTCAGGGAAACACAATCAAGTTATATTTAATGGTCTTGCGCTGCAAAGCACAACACACCCATAAGACACAGAGGCCCTCATTACGATACTGGAGCTAAACCATGGCGCTATTAGCACCATGGTTGGTGCCGGTATCGTAACGAGTCCGCCAATGTTCAATGGGAAATTACCACCCCATTCCAAGGTTGGCGTGGCGGTAATTCCCCATTGAACATTGGCCCTTCCCCATTCCCATTTTTGCCCTCCTACTGGCAAAATGTAAACCAATCCCCCATGTGGTCCTACGTACAATGGGGATTTACTAATGTTTCTGCCACTTTGAATCTGCCGGTAATTCCGTCAGACCAAGTGGCGGAAACGACATTACAGTTTGCAGGTATGTTGCTGTTAACACCGGCGAGATACCCACACATTTGTAATGAGGCTAACAGCGTTCCCTTTTCCACCAATCACCATAGAATAATGAGAAGAGTTCCAGGAAGACCCTGCTAGTTGAGCTTGCAGAATCAGGGAGAATGGTGATAACGCATAGTTCAGAGTAAGCCTGGGCCAAACTGTTCAGACATAAACCGAAGTTCACAACCATTGCACACTTTTGAAGAATCAAATTGTTTCACACATTACCAGTGGTTCAGGCAAAATGTTTCAGATGGTTTTTACTATAATTCATTTGTAGGGCTTGCATGTTTAGGTCTCGAGAGCAGTCTTTTAAGTTGAGAGATAGAAAAGTAATAGGATTGAGTTGAGGGACAAGCAGATAATTAAAATAGGATTTTAGTTGACACAGATGTAGAAAACTTAAATGAAATATGTCATCGGTTTGTCATCAATAATGACGCTACTGCATCCCAGTGACCACCTTGCGTGACCTAAATGCATGTGACATTACTTGTCAGTTTGAGAACACCACAGACGTGTGTGAAGGCAGGCAAGGTGGATGTAAATCGCTTGCAGCTTTGTAACGGCCACACCAAATGCTGTTTGCTTGCGAAATTCAGAATGACAAATCCAATAATTCTTTTAAGGCAAGAGAGTTTATTCAGTGGCTGCAACAAAGTCTACCACAAGCATCAGCAGAATTTTAGGGTGGGACAAGGGTGTATGTCTCCCCCAACCTTTGGGGCACTCCATGGTGCCCCCCTCATTTGGCAGGGGCCCCTTTCCTTTAGATGTCAAGTGCTCCCCAACATGTTCAGCAAAGTTACTCCACCGACCACACGTTATCTACTTTTGGCCACACTAGGGAGAGTACTTTGAGCTACAACCTTTCAGGAGCACCTGAAAGTTCAAGGGGAATAGGTAGGCATGTGAAGGAGGTTCAACCAACTAACGCCGGTATGTAATGTACGAGGAGATGATCATGGTAACTACCTATGAGCTGGGAAAAACAAGTGTGGGGCTGCAAGATGTGGGATGCTCCCTGTCTCCTGGGCCATCACAGATACCCACTGATGATGAGTCTGGTGGTAATGATGATGATGATGACAAACAAGCTAAATGTAGTGATCCACCTTAGTGTGTGTGTGTCATAGCACATGGGGTTATAAACCAGTGACACAAAGGAGGAGATGAAGGAGGATAATACCACAGTTACAAATATAGTGGGGGTGTCCCAGCTACTTTCACTCATTTGTACAGGGAGTCGATATTGAAGTGCAAAACATCATCATTTGGAAGCCACAGCAACAGCTCCACCTTCACTTCCAGCGCATGTTACATTAGACAAGAGCATGAGGTCCCATCCTCTTGCTTAAGCAAGAAAGTGCAATTTGTAGAGTTACCTTCTTACTACAAGACAAGGCATTACGACATCCCAGCATCTGAACTCTGTACAATGAATCCGTGCACTGGGGAAAGCCTAGCAGCAAGGTGAGTGCCACATCTTCGCAGTGCCATATGATGCAACAGCATTCACTGGACTGGAATTAACCCAAAAGTCCTCTCACCAGTAGCAAGACACCCTAACCACCCAAGTCTATACTATAAAAGCAGACAATATTACTGCTGCACCATGGCTCTCGTGAATGACTACAGTGGTTCTGACTGACACTTTAAGATGCCATTAGTGTTTATGCTACTAATGGTCCAGATGTGCTTTCTAATCACAGTAATAGTCTGAGGGACAGGCTACCAATAGTGTGGACAGTACAAGCTTTGGAAGTTCTTTGGAAAGAATGGCTGTTCACATGAATTATGTTTGGCTATTCCAATTTCTCTGACTTAGCAGGCCACACCAGCGATACCTGCTTCAACTGAAATGAGTTGTTGCATTGAGTTTCCATTTTCTAAAGGACTAAATACTGTGTTGTAGGTTTTTCCCCAACAAATGCAAGCATCTGTACAGATCATCAGCCCCAGATCATCAATGACAACAAGATGGCAAATTTGCATAACTAAGGTCATATGATGGCCAAGCAGTATTAGAAGCCTGTTGTGTAACATTACCTCACATTCTCTTAAAAGGCTTCCATGTGTGTTACAGCTACAGTGGGGCCTACTTGAGCTTCTGTTTAAACTATCACTTCTTTGCCCAAGCCCTTTCTCCATAAACAGAGGAGCAGGCCTCACTTGGAGGGCCATGGCCAAGAAGGTGGTATGGGGACTTCTAATGAACTGGCTGTTTGGGCCCAGTACAATTATGAAAGATCCCTGAGAGTGTTTCATGGAAGAGTGGCAATCGCTACCCATGGACTGTGAGCTACCCCGTTCCATCTAAGTTTTTTTGTGGGCCTGCAATTCATATACACCTAAAAATCGTTATTGTATGTTTTGTTTCATGTGGGTGCAATAAGAACAAACAGACAGACCCAAGAAATTGAAGGAGGGGTGGGTCAGCCAGTGAACCAATCAGAATGAACATGTGCTTTGCTGAGCAACTGATTCAGACCAGCATGCCCCACACATCACCATGCAATAGCTCTGCGAGAGAGCTAAGGCTCTCCGAGACAAACCTAGAACTGGGACACCTGATTATCATAGCATTAGATATGCACAATACGCACAGGACTAAGGAGTATATTTTGCTCTGACACCAGAACATTCATCGCACCCTTCCCTTTATGCATCTAATATTTGTCATGCTTCACATGCAAGTTTATTTTTGCATCATCCTGTGAACATTTTGAAGAATGTTTTTGTTTTCTTGCTTGTAAATGATGTGCCCTCATTGGTAACTTTCTCTCTCCCGCTACCTCGCCTGCCTCTTTTTCACACTCAGTTTGTTGCACTCTCTCCCTATCTCTCGCTGAAACTCTCATCTTTCCCCACACATGTGCTTGCTTCTACCATAACAATCATCGGCCATCCTCTTTCTTTCCCTATCACCGTCCTCTTCCTTCCCCTATCACCACCCTCATACCACTATCACGCTTTCCCTTTCTCTCCTCTATTCCTCTACATCACTCACCCTGTCCCTACCTTACCCTCGCTCTCCTGGCTATGCAGTCCATCCTCACTCTCTAGCCCCACTCCTGCAAACCCTTGAGCATCACACTTCTTTAATTGCTCTAATTTCATATTCTATATATAATCTTATATATTTTTTAATCTATTCCCATCAGCATTAGCATAATTGACCTAAAAACATTTGACCTAAAACATTTGATCACATTTTTTTGACCTTTCTTTGGTCAAATGTAATTAAATATATATATATTCAGTAAAAAATCTTTGTTAAAGGGACGTTATGGTTAAGTTGCGCTACTAAAAACCTATGAAATTCAGTGAAAAAACTTTGTTAAAGGGATGTTATGGTTCAAAGTAAAACCGAAAAACCCCTAAAATTCGCCAGTTATGGTAAGCTAAGCAACCATAACTCGCGCCACCACCGTGCACTGCTAAGACTAACACCCACGACATCAAAGATGACATCACATGTCTGGCTCCCCCTGTTTTCCTTTACTAACATATCTAGGCCACATGGTTTTCTTCAGTAACAGTCAGGACACCGTAGGCAGGCGTCCCGGTGTAGGGAGGAAAACCTTTTACCAAGATGGACACCAGGGAAAGGGAAGGCAGGGTGTATAAAGAGAACACAACAGGGCATCGGCAGGGGGTCGGGAAGACCAGGAGAGAGACACGGGGCATGAGTGGGGGGTAACACGAGGGAGACACGGGGCAAGAGCAGGGGGTGGAAAGAAGGGAGACACGGGGCATGAGCGGGAAAGAAGGAAGACACGGGGCATGAGCGGGGGGTGGGGGTGAAGAGGGGAGACACGAGCCATGAGCGGGGGGAAAAGGAGGGAGACAGACACGGAGCATGAACGGGGGTGGGGGTGAACAGGAGAGACACGCGCCATGAGCGGGGGTAGGGCAAGGTGGGGCCCCCACCCCCGCTCATGCCCCGTGTCTACCCTGTTCCAACAGAGCAGACACGGGGCATGAGCGGGGGTGAACAGGGGAGACACGAGCCATGAACGGGGGGAAAAGGAGGGAGACAGACACGGAGCATGAGCGGGGGTGGGGGTGAACAGGAGAGACACAGGGCATGAGCGGGGGTAGGACAAGGTGGGGCCCCCACCCCGCTCATGCCCCGTGTCTGCCCTGATCCAACAGAGCAGACACGGGCCATGAGCGGGGGGTGGGAGGGGAAGAAGGGAGACACGGGGAATCAGCGTGGAGTGGGGGGGGGAGGAAACACAGGGCATGAGCCGGGGGTGGGAGGGAAAGAAGGGAGACACGGGGAATGAGCGGGGAATGAGCGGGGAATGGATGGGAGGGGTAGACACACGGGGCATGAGCGGGGGGTGGGTGGGAGGTGAAGACACACGGGGGCATGAGCGGAGGTGGGAGGGAGGGGGGCATGAGCGAGGGTGGCGGGGAGGGGAGAGACACACAGGGCATGAGCGGGGGGTGGGTGGGAGGGAGAGACACACAGGGCATGAGCGGAGTGTGGGTGGGAGTGGTAGACATACGGGGCATGAGCGGGGGGTGGGCGGGAGGGGTAGACACACTGGGCATGAGTGGAGGGTGGGCGGGGGAGACACACGGGGCATGAGCGGGGGGTGGGCAGGAGGGAGAGACACACGGGGCATGAGCGGGGGTGGGCGGGAGGGTAGAGACACACGGGGCATGAGCGGGGGGTGGGAGGGGAGAGACACACGGGGCATGAGCAGGCGGTGGGAGGGAGAGACACATGGGGCATGAGCAGGGGGTGGGCGGGAGGGAGAGACACACAGGGCATGAGCGAGGGGTGGGCGGGAGGGAGAGACACACGGGGCATGAGCGGAGGGTGGGCGGGGGAGACACACGGGGCATGAGCGGGGGGTGTGCAGGAGGGAGAGACACACGGGGCATGAGCGGGGGTGGGCGGGAGGGTAGAGACACACGGGGCATGAGCGGGGGGTGGGAGGGGAGAGACACACGGGGCATGAGCAGGGGGTGGGAGGGAGAGACACATGGGGCATGAGCAGGGGGTGGGCGGGAGGGAGAGACACACAGGGCATGAGCGGAGGGTGGTCGGGAGGGGGAGACACATGGGGCATTGGGAGAGACACACAGGGCATGAGCAGGGGGTGGGCGGGAGGGAGAGACACACGGGGCATGAGCGGAGGGGGGGCGGGGGAGACACACGGGGCATGAGCGGGGGGTGGGCAGGAGGGAGAGACACACGGGGCATGAGCGGGGGTGGGCGGGAGGGTAGAGACACACGGGGCATGAGCGGGGGGTGGGAGGGGAGAGACACACGGGGCATGAGCAGGGGGTGGGAGGGAGAGACACATGGGGCATGAGCAGGGGGTGGGCGGGAGGGAGAGACACACAGGGCATGAGCGGGGGGTGGGCGGGAGAGAGACACACGGGGCATGAGCTGAGGGTGGGAGGGGAGAGACACACGGGGCATGAGCTGGGGGTGGCAGGGAGAGACACACGGGGCATGAGCGGGGGGTGGGCGGGCGGTAGAGATACACGGGGCATGAGCGGGGGTGGGCGGGAGGGAGAGACACATGGGGCATGAGCGGGGGGTGGGCGGGAGGGAGAGACACACGGGGCATAAGCGGGGGTGGGGGTGGGCGGGAGGGAGAGACACACAGGGCATGAGCGGGGGGTGGGCGGGAGGGAGAGACACACAGGGAGTGGGCGGGAGGGAGAGACACGGGGCATGAGCGGGGGCTGGGCGGGAGGGAGAGGCACACGGGGCATGAGCGGGGGGTGGGCGAGAGGGGGAGACACACGGGGCATGAGCGGGGGATGGGCAGGAGGGGGAGACACACGAGGCATGAGCGGGGGGTGGGTGGGAGGGGGAGACACCCGGGGCATGAGCGGAGTGTGGGTGGGAGGGGTAGACACACGGGGCATGAGCGGGGGGTGGGTGGGAGGGGTAGACACACGGGACATGAGCGGGGGTGAGCGGGAGGGGTAGACACAGGGGGCATGAATGGGGGGTGGGAGGGAGGGGGAGACACACGGAGCATGAGCGGGGGTGGGCAGGAGGGAGAGACACACGGGGCATGTGCGGGGGGTTCGCGGGAGGGAGAGACACAAGGGGCATGAGCGGGGGGTGGGCGGGAGGGAGAGACACACGGTGCATGAGCGGGGTTGGCCGGGAGGGAGAGATACACGGGGCATGAGCGAGAGGTGGGCAGGAGGGAGAGACACACGGGGAATGAGCGAGGGTGGGCGGGAGGGAGAGACATACGGGGCATGAGCGGGGGGTGGGGGAGAGGGAGAGACACACGGGGCATGAGTGGGGGGTGGGCAGGAGGGAGAGACACACGGCGCATGAGCGGGGGTGGGCGGGAGGGGAGAGACACATGGGGCATGAGCGAGGGGTGGGAGGGGAGAGACAAACGGGTCATGAGCGGGCGGTGGGAGGGGAGAGACACACGGGACATGAACGGGGGTGGGAGGGAGAGACACACAGGGCATGAGCAAGGGGTGGGAGGGAGAGACACACGGGGCATGAGCGGGGGGTAGGCGGGAGGGAGAGACACACGTGGCATGAGCAAGGGGTGGAAAGAAGGGAGACACGGGGCATGAGAGGGCAGTGGGGGTGAACAGGGGAGTCACGAGCTATGAGAAGGGGGAAAAGGAGGGAGACAGATACGGAGCATGAGCGGGGGTGGGGGTGAACAGGAGAGACACGGGGCATAGGGCAGGGTGGGGCCCCCACCCACGCGCATGCCCCGTGTCTGCCCTGTTCCAACAGAGCAGACACGGGGCATGAGCGGGGGTGGGGGTGAAGAAGGGAGACACGAGCCATGAGCGGGGGGAAAAGGAGGGAGACAGACACGGAACATGAGCGGGGGTGGGGGTGAACAGGAGAGACACGGGGCATGAGCGGGGTTAGGGAAAGGTGGGGCCCCCACCCCCGCTCATGCCCCGTGTCTGCCCTGTTCCAACAGAGCAGACACGGGCCGTGAGCGGGGGATGGGGGGGAAAGAAGGGAGATACGGGGCATGAGCGTGGAGTGGGGGGGAAGACACAGGGCATGAGCGGGGGTGGGGGGAAAGAAGGAAGACACGGGGCATGAGCAGGGGGTGGGTGGAAGGGGTAGACACACGGGGCATGAGCGGGCGGTGGGCGGGAGGTGTAGACACACGGGGCATGAGCGGGGGGTGGGAGGGAGGGGGGCATGAGCGGGGGGTGGGCGGGAGGGAGAGACACACAGGGCGTGAGCGGGAGGTGGGCGGGAGGGAGAGACACATGGGGCATGAGCAGGGGGTGGGCGGGAGGTAGAGACACATGGGGCATGAGCGGGGGGTGGGTGTGAGGGAGAGACACACAGGGCATGAGCGGGGGGTGGGTGGGAGGTAGAGACACATGGGGCATGAGCGGGGGGTGGGTGTGAGGGAGAGACACACAGGGCATGAGCGGGGGGTTGGTGGGAGGGAGAGACACACGGGGCATGAGTGGGGGTGGGCAGGAGGGAGAGACACACGGGGAATGAGCAGGGGTGGGCAGGTGGTCGAGACACACGGGGAATGAGCGGGGGTGGGCAGGAGGGAGAGACACACGGGGCATGAGCAGGGGTGGGCAGGAGGGGAGAGACACACGGTGCATGAGCGCGGGGGGTGGGAGGGGAGAGACACACGGGGCGTGAGCGGGGGGTGGGAGGGAGAGACACACGGGGCAAGAGCGGGGGAGGGCGGGAGGGGAGAGACACATGGGGCATGAGCGGGGGGTGGGCGGGAGGGAGAGACACGTGGGGCATGAGCGGGGGGTGGGCGGGATGGAGAGACACACAGGGCATGAGCGGGGGGTGGGTAGGAGGGAGAGACACACGGGGCATGAGCGGGGGGTGGGCGGGAGGGAGAGACACACGGGGCATGAGCGGGGGGTGGGCGGGAGGGAGAGACACACAGGGCATGAGCGGGGGTGGGCGGGAGGGAGAGACACGGGGCATGAGTGGGGGATGGGCGGGAGGGAGAGACACACGGGGCATGAGCGGGGGGTGGGTGGGAGTTTTGAGACAGACAGGGCATGAGCGGGGGGTGGCCGGGAGGGGGAGAGACACGGGCGTAAGTGGGGGTGGGCGGGAGTGGGAGACACACGGGGCATGAGCGGGGGGTGGGCGGGAGGGGTAGACACACGAGGCATGAGCGGGGGGTGGGCGGGAGGGGGAGACACCCGGGGCATGAGCGGGGGGTGGGCTGGAGGGGTAGACACACGGGGCATGAGCGGGGGGTGGGCGCGAGGGGTAGACACACAGGGCATGAGCGGTAGGTGAGCGGAGGGAGAGACACATGGGGCATGAACGGGGGGTGGGTGGGATGGAGAGACACACGGGGCACGAGCGGAGGGTGGGCGGGATGGAGAGACACACGGGGCATGAGCAGGGGGTGGGCGGGAGGGAGAGACACACAGGGCATGAGCGGGGGGTGGGCGGGAGGGAGAGACACGGGGCATGAGCGGGGGCTGGGCGGGAGGGAGAGACACACGGGGCATGAGCGGGGGGTGGGCGCGAGGGAGAGACACACAGGGCATGAGCAGGGGGTGCTCTCATATAAATTAAGTTGTTGTAGGGGTTTTGGTACTGGGTATAATTCCAAATTATTTGTGATATCACGTGAAGGAGTTTGGTTGTTGTCAAGTTTTGTAGTGCAGTAACTGCAAAGTATTAAGGGCTCAGTTATTTCGTATATGTTTTCTGCTACAAGGTAGAGAGCTAATTCAACCCATTTAGAATCTTCATTGTCTTCTATTTTGTATGATAGGTCTACAGTTTTTGTGTTCCTTTTGTAAAAAGTTCTACAGCAACATACACATACATGGTTTGGTACTTCAGCAGATGTACTTTTAAATATTAGTATTTCTTTTTTGTATGTGTTTAGCAAAAGGTTGCCATGTCTAGAATTGTTGCTTAATTGGTTTAAAGCTATTTCATTCTGTAAATGGCTTTCACTTCCAAAATATTTTTTCTGTATATAGTCAATTTCTTCAAGTAAGTCTTTTGCTGTACCATGTAGAAGGATGTTATTTAAATTTGCTAGTGCTAAAGCAGGACTTTTAGAATAGTACAGTTTATAGACTAGATTTCTTATAGTTGAATGATGTGTTGATATTCTTTTGATATAATGGAAAGTGGTTTTACAAGTAGGTCCTGTAATGCAGGCCAATGAATGTCCTTGTAGTCCTGTGTACCTGCGCACTGGACAGGTATCCATATTTTGCAGTAATTTAATGTTGATTTTGTCTTTGCTTTTTACATATTTATTGTGGAATTGGCGCAAAGATTTTGTAACATTGTTTGGGAATGACACACGGGGCATGAGCGTGGGGTGGGAGGGAGGGGGGCATGAGCGGGGGGTGGGCGGGAGGGAGAGACACACAGGGCGTGAGCGGGAGGTGGGCGGGAGGGAGAGACACATGGGGCATGAGCAGGGGGTGGGCGGGAGGTAGAGACACATGGGGCATGAGCGGGGGGTGGGTGTGAGGGAGAGACACACAGGGCATGAGCGGGGGGTGGGTGGGAGGGAGAGACACACGGGGCATGAGCGGGGGTGGGCAGGAGGGAGAGACACACGGGGAATGAGCAGGGGTGGGCAGGAGGTCGAGACACACGGGGCATGCGCGGGGGTGGGCAGGAGGGAGAGACACACGGGGCATGAGCGGGGGTGGGCAGGAGGGGAGAGGCACACGGTGCATGAGCGGGGGGTGGGAGGGGAGAGACACACGGGGTGTGAGCGGGGGGTGGGAGGGAGAGACACACGGGGCAAGAGCGGGGGAGGGCGGGAGGGGAGAGACACATGGGGCATGAGCGGGGGGTGGGCGGGAGGGAGAGACACGTGGGGCATGAGCGGGGGGTGGGCGGGATGGAGAGACACACAGGGCATGAGCGGGGGGTGGGCAGGAGGGAGAGACACACGGGGCATGAGCGGGGGGTGGGCGGGAGGGAGAGACACACGGGGCATGAGCGGGGGGTGGGCGGGAGGGAGAGACACACAGGGCATGAGCGGGGGGTGGGCGGGAGGGAGAGACACGGGGCATGAGTGGGGGATGGGCGGGAGGGAGAGACAAACGGGGCATGAGCGGGGGGTGGGTGGGAGGGAGAGACACACAGGGCATGAGCGGGGGGTGGCCGGGAGGGGGAGAGACACGGGCGTGAGCGGGGGTGGGCGGGAGTGGGAGACACACGGGGCATGAGCGGGGGGTGGGCGGGAGGGGTAGACACACGAGGCATGAGCGGGGGTGGGCGGGAGGGGGAGACACACGGGGCATGAGCGGGGGGTGGGCTGGAGGGGTAGACACACGGGGCATGAGCGGGGGGTGGGCGGGAGGGGTAGACACACGGGGCATGAGCGGTAGGTGAGCGGGAGGGAGAGACACACAGGGCATGAGCAGGGGGTGGGCGGGAGGGGGAGACACATGGGCGTGAGCGGGGGGTGGGCTGGAGGGGTAGACACACGGGGCATGAGCGGGGGGGTGGGCGGGAGGGGTAGACACACGGGGCATGACCGGTAGGTGAGCGGGAGGGAGAGAAACATGGGGCATGAGCGGGGGGTGGCCGGGAGGGAGAGACACACGGGGCATGAGCGGGGGGTGGGGGGGAGGGAGAGACACACAGGCATGAGCAGGGGGTGGGCGGGAGGGGGAGACACACAGGCATGAGCGGGGGGTGGGAGGGGAGAGACACACGGGGCATGTGCAGGGATGAGAGGGGAGAGACACACGGGGCTGAGCGGGGGGTGGGAGGGAGAGACACACGGGGCATGAGCGGGGGTGGGCGGGAGGGCGAGACACACGGGCATGAGCGGGGGGTGGGCGGGAGGGAGAGGCACATGGGGCATGAGCGGGGGGTGGGAGGGAGGGAGAGACACATTGGGCATGAGCGGGGGGTGGGCGGGAGGGAAAGACACACGGGTCATGAGCGGGGGGTGGGCGGAAGGGAGAGACACACGGGGCATGAGCGGGGTGTGGGCGGGAGGGAAAGACACACGGGGCATGAGCGGGGGCTGGGTGGGAGGGAGAGACACACAGGGCATGAGCGGGGGGTTGGAGGGAGAGACACACGGGGCATGAGCGGGGGGTGGGCGGAAGGGAGAGACACACGGGGCATGAGCGGGGGGTGGGCGGGAGGGTTAGACACACAGGGCATGAGCGGGGGGTGGGGGGAGAGACACACAGGGCATGAGCGGGGGGTTGGAGGGAGAGACACACGGGGCATGAGCGGGGGTTGGGCGGGAGGGAGAGACACACAGGGCATGAGGGGGGTGTGGGCAGGAGGGAGAGACACACGGGGCATGAGCGGGGGGTGAGCGGGAGGGTGAGACACACGGGGCATGAGCGGGGGGTGGTCGGGAGGGAGAGACACACGGGGCATGAGAGCGGGGGCTGGGCGGGAGTTAGAGACACACGGGCCATGGGTGGGGGGTGGGGTTGAGGGGGAGACACACGGGGCATGAGCGGGGGCTGGGAGGGGAGAGACACACGGGGCGTGAGTGGGGGGTGGGAGGGAGAGACACACGGGGCATGAGCGGGGGGTGAGTTTGAGGGAGAAACACACGGGGCATGAGCAGGGGGTGGGCGGGAGGGAAGGAGAGACTCATGGGGCATGAGCGGGGGTGGGCGGGAGGGAGAGACACACAGGGCATGAGCGGGGGTGGGCGGAAGGGAGAGACACACGGGGCATGAGCGGGGGGTGGGCGGAAGGGAGAAATACACGGGGCATGAGCGGGGTGTGGGCAGGAGGGAGAGACACACAGGGCATGAGCTGGGACAGGGCGGGAGGGAGAGACACACGGGTCATGAGCGGGGGGTGGGGGGAGGGGGAGACACACGGGGCATGAGCGGGGGGTGGGCGGGAGGTCGAGACACAAGGGGCATGAGCGGGGGGTGGGCGGGAGGGAGAGACACACGGGGCTGAGCGGGGGTGGGTGGGCGGGGTAGACACGGGGCATGAGCGGGGGGTGGGCGGGAGGGCTAGACACACAGGGCATGAGTGGGGGGGTGGGCAGATCGGGGTAGACACACGGGGCATGAGCGGGGGGGTGGGCGGGACAGGGGTAGACACACAGGGCATGAGTGGGGGGTGGGCGGGAGGGGTAGACACGCGTGGGTGGTTGGGAGGGGTAGACACATGGGGCATGAGCAGGGGGTGGGCAGGAGGGGTAGACACACAGGCATGAGCGGGGGGTGGGCGGGAGGGTTGAAAGACACATGGGGCATGAGCGGGGGGTGGGCGGGAGGGATGAGAGACACACGGGGCATGAGCGGGGGTGGGGGGAGAGACACACAGGGCATGAGCGGGTGGTGGGCGGGAGGGGTAGACACACGGGGCATGAGTGGGGGGTGGGCGGGGAGAGACAAACGGGGCATGAGCGGGGGGTGGGCGGGAGGGAGAGACACACGGGGCATGAGCAGGGGGTGGGCAGGAGGGAGAGACACACGGGGCATGAGCAGGGGTGGGCAGGAGGGAGAGACACACGGGCATGAGCGGGGGTGGGCAGGAGGGAGAGACACACGGGGCATGAGCGGGGGGTGGGCGGGAGGGAGAGACACACGGGGCATGAGCGGGGGGTGGGCGGGAGGGGTAGACACACGGGGCATGAGTGGGGGGGTGGGCAGATCGGGGTAGACACACGGGGCATGAGCGGGGGGGTGGGCGGGACAGGGGTAGACACACAGGGCATGAGTGGGGGGTGGGCGGGAGGGGTAGACACGCATGGGTGGTTGGGAGGGGTAGACACATGGGGCATGAGCAGGGGGTGGGCAGGAGGGGTAGACACACAGGCATGAGCGGGGGGTGGGCGGGAGGGATGAAAGACACATGGGGCATGAGCGGGGGGTGGGCGGGAGGGATGAGAGACACACGGGGCATGAGCGAGGGTGGGGGGAGAGACACACAGGGCATGAGCGGGTGGTGGGCGGGAGGGGTAGACACACGGGGCATGAGTGGGGGGTGGGCGGGGAGAGACACACGGGGCATGAGCGGGGGGTGGGCGGGAGGGAGAGACACAGGGGGCATGAGCGGGGGTGGGCAGGAGGGAGAGACACATGGGGCATAAGCGGGGGGTGTGCGGGAGGGAGAGACACACGGGGCATGAGCGGGGGTGGGCGGGAGGGAGTGACACACGGGGCATGAGCGGGGTGTGGGCAGAAGGGAGAGACACACGGGGCATGAGCGGGGGGTAGGCGGAAGGGAGAGACACACGGGGCATGAGCGGGGGCTGGGCGGGAGGGAGAGACACACGGGGCATGACCAGGGGGTGGGCGGGAGGGGTAGACACACGGGGAATGAGCGGGGGGTGGGTGGGCAGGATAGACACGGGGCATGAGCGGGGGGTGGGCGGGAGGGGTAGACACACAGGCATGAGCGGGGGGTGGGTGGGAGTGGTAGACACACGGGGCATAAGCGGGGGGGTGGGCAGTAGGGGTAGACACACGGGGCATAAGCGGGGGGGTGGGCAGTAGGGGTAGACACACGGGGCATGAGCAGCGGGTGGGCGGGAGTGGTAGACACGCGGGGGTGGGTGGGAGGGAGAGACACATGGGGCGTGAGCGGGGGGGGTGGATGGGCGGGGTAGACACACGGGGCATGAGTGGGGGGTGGGCAGGAGGGAGAGAGACACACGGGGGATCAGCGGGGGTGGGGGGAGAGACACACGGGGCATGAGCGGGTGGTGGGCGGGAGGGGTAGACACACAGGGCATGAGCGGGGGGGTGTGCTGGATTGGTAGACACACGGGGCATGAGCGGGGGGTGGGCGGGAGGGACGAGACACACGGGGCATGAGCGGGGGGTGGGCGGGAGGGAGAGACACAATGTTTCAAGTACAAAAACTTTGCCTCCTCTATCAAAATGTAAAACAAACCAAAAAACAATTACCAGAAAATCAGCTATCACTACAGATAAAACTACTTCTTTAAATTTTAATATAGTGCAAAGTAAGCATACCAAGAAAGGTATTTCATCCACAATGTACCGTCACAAAGTCCTTCAAAATCTTATAAAAACAGGAGAGAAATCAGGTTCAATGCTTGAAACCTATCGTAGGAAATGAATCTTAGAAGTGTTGATGGACAGTGCAATGCTTCTCAAAAGAAAGTTATTTATTTTACTGTTAAACAAAATGAAACCACTAACAAAACTAATAACTAAATTACAAAAAGACTTCTCAATAAGCGAAATGTCAACAGAAAGAACTTCTTAAGTATCTGCAGAGGTGAATGGAATCACACTACGAGCACAGAACCTTATTTTAATGAAGAAGCGTACAAACAAAAGCAAACAAATACAATTGCCATACATAGCAGTGGTCGAGGTTATGAAAAAGTGGATAATACCATAATGGAGCAAGAAGTACTCCTTACAAAAATATGCCCTGAAAACTTAGAATTACGCCTCCATTCAACTGAATCAGAACGTCTAGTGTACGAATGGCCACGCACGTCAATGTGTAACATTCCCAAACAATGTTAAAAAATCTTTGCGCCAATTCCACAATAAATATGTAAAAAGCAAAGACAAAATCAACATTAAATTACTGCAAAATATGGATACCTGTCCAGTGCGCAAGTACACAGGACTACAAGGACATTCATTGGCCTGCATTACAGGACCTACTTGTAAAACCACTTTCCATTATATCAAAAGAATATCAACACATCATTCAACTATAAGAAATCTAGTCTATAAACTGTACTATTCTAAAAGTCCTGCTTTAGCACTAGCAAATTTAAATAACATCCTTCTACATGGTACAGCAAAAGACTTACTTGAAGAAATTGACTATATACAGAAAAAATATTTTGGAAGTGAAAGCCATTTACAGAATGAAATAGCTTTAAACCAATTAAGCAACAATTCTAGACATGGCAACCTTTTGCTAAACACATACAAAAAAGAAATACTAATATTTAAAAGTACATCTGCTGAAGTACCAAACCATGTATGTGTATGTTGCTGTAGAACTTTTTATAAAAGGAACACAAAAACTGTAGACCTATCATACAAAATAGAAGACAATGAAGATTCTAAATGGGTTGAATTAGCTCTCTACCTTGTAGCAGAAAACATATACGAAGTAACTGAGCCCTTAATACTTTGCAGTTACTGCACTACAAAACTTGACAACAACCAAACTCCTTCACGTGATATCACAAATAATTTGGAATTATACCCAGTACCAAAACCCCTACAACAACTTAATTTATATGAGAGCATCATAATTCAAACAGTACACCCATTTCAAGCAATAATACGCCTTCAACCAAAACCAGCAAAATTACCTCCCTCTGAATTGGTAAAAGGCATTCGTGGAAAAGTCGTTTATTTACCATTCGATCTAAAAGAAAAATGTGCATACTCTAGGAGTGCAACGTCCAATGCAGCAATCTTTAATTATCTTAGTAAATGGAGTACCTACAAAAGACAAAAAAATATGGCAACAGCTGGTAGATTTACATAAAGTTAGACAAGCCTTCGCATATCTTAAAGAGAATAATGAATATTACAAAGAAATTAATATTGAAGAAAACTTGACAGATACAACTGAAATAATTCAAGAAACACAAGAAGCTGGTCAATTTGAGCTACTAGATCCTGCTACAATATCAAATACTTTAGACCATTATACAATTCATCCTTTGCACTCTAATGACACTATAGAAGATGTACTGGAAACGTACCAAACGCGTCAAACAAAAGGATCGCCAATCAGCATATCGGAAAAAAGTATAGAAGCACATGCTTTTCCTCTACTCTTTCCTACTGGCAAAGGAGGAAGGTATGATGATAGACCTATTCAAATATCAGCTTCAGAATACCGCTCATTACGGATGTATTCTGAAGATCCCAGATTTAGACAAAATGTGGAATACATATTCCACCTACTCTTTGAAAGTGAACTAGCAACTTTATGTTACGGAGTTGCACACATATTAAAATCAAGATCACACTTTCAAAATATGACAGCTAAACAATTATTAGAAAAAGTGCAACAAAAGGATGAGGTTTTACAATCAAATATTATAAATCTATTAGCAAATATGCGTGATACTAAAGAGTACTGGTTTCGACGTCATGGAGAAGTACGTTGTATGATCAGAAACCTTGGCCCACCCACTTGGTTTGTTACATTAAGTTGTGCAGAATATGCATGGGAAGATTTACATGATTTCCTACGCATATCAAATAAAAACAAAACAAACATAGATATACTAACACCTGGAGAACTTTGTTCTTTGGATCCTGTTAATGTTTCAAGATATTTTCAACATCGCTTCATTGCTATGCTACATTTTATTTGTAATAAAACTGTTCCTCCCCTTTGAGACGTGCAACACTTCTTTTGGAGAAAAGAATACCAAGCCAGAGGAGCACCACATATCCACATGCTTTTATGGATTAAAGATGCTCCTAAATTTGGTCAAGACAGTGATGCCACTTTTTTACAGTTTATTGAAAAATATGTCACTTGTGAAATTCCATCAGAAGCCACAAATAGTGATCTTCATGCACAAATTTTACAATTTCAAAGACACAAATGTGGAAAATATTGTCGTCGCAAATACAAAAACAAAGGGAAATACTACACCAAATGCTGGTTTGGTTTCCCTAGACCAGTTACAAATACAGGTCAAGTGAACAACCTCATGTCTTCAGTTAGACATAGTGTTAAAGGTAAGTCACCTACAAATACATATTACATAAAAAGAAAAGAAGTAGAAAAATATATCAATGATTATAATGCAATCATTGCCCACTTATGGAATGCAAACATAGATGTGCAGTACATTGCAGACAATTCTACTGCAGTTGCACAATATGTCACAGCATACTTAACTAAAGTAGAAAAGACAGAACTCCAAGACCTCTGGAATGACCTGTCATCAGATAAAACAGTGTCTCAGAAATTATACAGCTTGGGCATAATAATGCTCACCCATAGAGAATGTGGATACTATGAAGCAGCTGATCGTTTAACTGGTACTACATTGTATGGTAAATCTGAAATATAGTATGGCTAAGTCTTGGTCCAGCTAAATCTAGAAAAAGAGATCTAAAATCATATGAAGATATAGAAACAATAGCCAAATGTGATCCCAACAGCCAAGACATTTAAAAAAAAAACAATTTATTGGACACATACTACCCAAACAGAAGTAATACTTTGGAAAACATGTGTCTATACCACATAGCCCAAAACTACACATACAAAAATAATATGAAACCTGATGAAAAAAAAAGGTAAATATAGAGTGACAAACTGTGAAGGCAGCTTAGTTAAACTCACTAAACCAAATTTAATTAATCATATCAAATTGCCATTAAAGACTCCTCAACATAAAGAAGTATATTACATGTCCCTGCTACAACTCTTCAAACCATGGAGAAAAGAAGAACAAATACTAGATAACTATGACTCATATGAGGATGCTTTCAAAGCAAATGAAAGCACTATAACTGATGTAAACTTTACACAGTCAAAACAATGTTGCACAATGAACAGCAACACGAAGAACCCCAAGCCCAACTAGATAAGGACACTCCTGACAGTAGTCAACCTTCTGTAACAGGAAGCCAAGCACCACTGGGAGAACCACTAATAATAAATTAGGCAGAATTAGCTATGATAGAAGTAGAAAACACCATGTGTCAGTATGAAGATAAAGACGACTTAACTATACTACAATCAAAACTAAACAATGAGCAACGTAGCATTTTTCAAGAGGTAACAAAACAAATTGCACATGGTGTAAAACATGAAAATAAAGAATGTTCCTGCCATAATTATAAACCTATACTACTGTTTGTCAGTGGTGAAGCTGATTCTGACAAAACATTCCTAATCAAAATCATTAGTAAGTTCCTTCAACAATTGACAAACAACAAACTGTCAGCTGTTGTCACTGCCCCCACAGGTTTAGCTGCCTACAACATAGGTGGTGTTACATTATACCGATTATTACTATTACCAGTGGAACACCAGAACAAATTAGACTATTACAAACTTTCTGCAGAAGCTGCAATGGAACTACGCAGAGTATTGAAACAAATGAAAATGCTACTAATAGATGAAGTGAGCATGGTCTCCAACCTGATGTTAGCTTTGATTCACCTCAGATTACAAGAAGTACTCAAAACAGACTATGAAGAGCTCTTTGCAGGAAAACACATTATTGTTTTTGGAGATCTGCTTCAATTAACACCAGTAAAAGATGAGCCTATTTTTAAAACATTAGACACAAACTCTGCCGTAAAACTGTTGGCAGCATTGGAAATGTCAACCTTTGGCAACATTTCCAATGCAGAGAATTAACAGAAAAAATGTGGCAATCTGCAGATCCCACTTATGCCAACATTTTAAAAAGTATCAGAGTTGGTATATTTTCTAAAGAAGCAGAAGCAATATTGAAAACTCGCCACACGAATGCACTTTATGGCGATAATGCATGTGCTACAGATGTTATGGACAATTAGCCCACAAAAATGTCAATTGTATGGCCTTAATGCCAACTCTTGCAAGCTGTTTCAAATTCAATGAAATCATGCTAAGTAAAGAAATGCAACCAATCATGGAAATTAGCGCCACAAACAAACTAGATGTACATGGTATGACACTACCCATGTGTGACCAAGTCAAAACAAGACTAAATAGTTTAGAAAAATCAATCTCAAACACAGCAGGCTTAGAAAAGATATTAAAATTATCCTTAAATTGCAGAGTAATGCTTAAACGTAACCTTGACGTGGACCAAGGACTAGTTAATGGAGCACTGGGTACAGTTGTTGGCTTTCAAACATACCCACGCGACAACAAAATTCAGATATCAATTTACTCTTTGACAAACTTTCAGAAGTAAAAAGGATAGGACGCTCAACCTCTAGATTCCTTCTCTTCAAAGATATGCATGTACGCAGAGAACAATTTTCTCTAACTCTTGCATACGCAGTCACGATTCATAAATCACAAGGTCTTACCCTAGACAAAGCAATGATAGATATTGGAAACACAGTCTTTAAAGAAGGCATGAGCTACGTAGCACTATCACACTTACGTACACTTGACGGTCTATTTCTAATCAACTTTGATGCAAGTAAAATAAATGCTGATAGTCCTTGCATTTTAGAATACAATAGATTTTGCTCACTATACACCCCCCACCTAAACACATATTCTGCTCCACAAAAAGTACAACGTTATAAAAGAAAAACAAATCAAACAGAAATGCAACAGGATATCACTGCAAATCCTCCAAAGAGAGTAAAAGAAACTAATACTTCATCAAGTACCACAAGCAAAAAAGAATCAATTTAGGGAAAGTGAACCAGGTACTTCTTTAAAGAAGGAAGACAAACTCCAAAAAAAGCAGTTAGATACAGACCTACCTGGAATATAGTTGGTGTAAGTTGCTACTCAAATGTAGCAATGAATATTCTATTTCAATTACCGCCAATTACCGCCAATTGTTGACAACATTTTCTTTCACAGTACAGACCCATTGTGTTCGCAAACGTTAGTACTTCACAAAAATGCAGCAAACAATCCTGACAACACGTATAGAGTTTATGGAATAAGACAACAATTGGACTACTGTGCTGGAATGGTGAAATTCACTATAAACTCACAGGAAGATCCACAAGAATTTCTAATGTACTTACTACAAGTACTGGAAAACAAAAACATACCTATAAATGAAATCTTTCAGATGTCATACATGTGGAAACATACATGCATTCTCTGCAACAATCTGACACAAGAAGAAATCCCCAATGAACGCTTCATATATATATCAATACCAAATTGTGAATCCATTCCATTTCAGCGACTTGTACAAAATGCAAACCATGGTAGATTATGCTCTACCTGCAATTCAGATAATCACTCCACGTTAGTAATACAAACACATAGTAAATACATAATACTAATGCTTCTACGTTACAATGCAGATGGTACCAAGAACAACTGCAAGCTGACTGGATTCACACATGGTCAAATATCACTTGGTAAGAAAACCTTCACAACAATAGGTATAATCTACCACGCAGGAGCCACAACCAATTCAGGGCACTACACTGCATATATAAAAAAAGAAATGTGGATGGTTTGAATGTAATGATAGTACCATTACTCTAAAGCAGAGATTACCAGCAAATCTTACAAATGCCTATTTGATGTTCTTAAAACCAAAATTTGATAACCAAACTGAATTTAAACCCTAAGTAAACTTGTGTTAAAAAAATATAAACTGTTAGAATACTCCAAAAGCTATCTAACTGCTCAAAGATTCTACAACAACTAATCAGATAAATGAATACCACTAAAGTAGACCAGAAAATGCACAGTTAGAATACACCAATTGGTATCTAACTGTCCCAAAATTTAACAATATCCAAATAGATAAATCAATACCACTAAAATATATCAAAAACATAGACAGTTAGAATACGCCAATTGGTATCTAACTGCTCCAAAATGTTATAATATCCAAACAAATAAATAATTTGTTACTGCTCCAAAAAAATGCAACTAGCCAAAGTATAAAGCATTAGCCAGAAACAACAAGTGAACACTGAAAGCAAGCAAACAAATAAACTGTAGTATAACAGAAAAAGGTTTTTTTTTAATCCAACATGGATTTTTTTTTCTCCCACAGACCCAATGATTTTAGCAACAAATACAGAAACTGAGCAAATTGCACAGTACTCTGATTTGTAATCTACTAAATATGAGGGTCCAAAAAAAAAAAGTATGTTGATTATACACTATATACTAATACTAACATGGTATTTTCTTTTATCACAGAAATTAACAAGAAATACATGTACTCCGGTTACTAGACCAAACAGTACGTATACAATAATCAGGAGAACCATCGCAGCATATCACATCCATAGTATCTAATACCTTTGTTCCTTATACATTTTTTTTTCACCCAAGTTATAAGCAAATATTAATGTGATATGCTGCGGTGGTTGTGGCCAGGGCATAGAGTCTTGGGTGCATGGCCAAATGGCCATGCACCCAAGACTCTATGCCCTGGCCACAACCACCGCAATATAAGCGACTTCAATTCAACACTACAGCTAAGTCAATGCCTAGTCTGGGATGCTGATGAAAGCCCTTATTGATGTATTTTTATGTCCAATTAGTTTACTCTGGATGACAACCCTTATATAACACGACTCTCTTAGCCAAGAAGTAGGTTTGTTTTGCAAATTAAAAGGTTTATTTGAAAATTAAACACTATATATATATAGATCACGCTTTTATAATAACTTAATATTTGACAGCACACTTGTGAAGATGATAGTGATCAACAATGGATAATGTTACAGTGGTACACTCTTTTTGATGGCTTAGAAGTGATATAGAGAGGATAAAGTAACTGAGAATGCTTTTATGGCTTCAAGGACAATGCAATGATGAATGAAAATGCAGTACAGAAAATAAACTTGATATGACTTCAACAAAAGACAATGTAATCACTTTTCTTTGACAATTCACCCCCCCCCCCTTTATGCAAGGTAAAGAGATGGGAGGAAAGCACACAGTTCTCAGGAATGCAATCAAATATAATTCAGTTCCCCCCTAGCAAGCTTAGAGGAAAACAGGTAGGAGTCTTAAACACAGGCAATATACTTTGATGTGGTTGCAATTAAGTGAAAAATATGCGAAAAATGCTTTTAATTCCCTATAGGAGGTTCAGGGTAGGTGATAGCTACGTTGTATTAGTCCAGGATCACTTTAGCAGTGCTCTATGAATGATTGTCAGGTTGCAAACGAATTTCAGCATAGGAAAGCAAGGACAAATATTTTTACACGTGGCTGAAATTAAGCAAAATGTCAAATCGCAGCAAATTTAGTCGTGTGCGTCGAGCGCAATTACGGAGGGAGTATGAGGAGTAGCAAATCGGTTTAGAGCTTGTTGGAAAGCTTAGACTCTCAGCTTCAAAATAAAAGTTAGATCTCGCTTCTTCTATCACAAACGGTTCCGGAGATACGTCCGATTTAGTAAAGGTAGTTTTTCGGATTTGAAATTTTAAAGCTCAGAATGACACGATTCTAGGAGGCAGTTCTAAATAGGTTAAAATAGTTTAGATTAGATTATTTTAAACTAAGAGATTGGGTTTTGCACAGTTCTGGCGGTACTCGCACTATATTTTGGACAGGAATGCGACTTCGCCACGGATCGGGTCAGGATTGGACTGCGGTTCCCTCGCCACGGACGTCTCGGCCTGGTTCTGCTCACTGGATAATTCTACCTTCTGGGTCAGCTCTGCTAGCGGCACTGCACAGCGGTCTGGATCTCTGGTTCTGACAGAAAGAACACTCCCCTTTGCTCTTACCTTAGAAATCATTTTCATAACTAAATACCTTTCCCAGATACACAAGTGGTTGACATTACATACACACATCATATATCACGTAAGGTAGTCTCTGTTCCAACTCTGATGTTTCTAAGATCTTGGATTAAGAAATGGCAACTTATTTTCGTTTTTAGTGGGTTTTGCAACATTGGTTTTTAATCTAAAATTACACACATGTACACCCCCCTTCTACACATATTTCAGTACTTTACTAGGTCTCTAGCACAAACCCAGTGTCTGGAATATCAATAAATAGCGGGGTTTGGTCCTAGAACATGGTACAGAGTTGAATCAAGTCTTGAATTATGGGTACATTTCTTAGATTAAGGTTCTCCATATTGCACATTTTTGTGAGCTTAATACAATATTTCAGAAGCATTTAACTTAAACATATATTTGCTGAAATATGATTCCACAAAAGTGTCTGAGTCCACCCCCAGAAACTTGGGAGTACCACATGTCTCTCCTCTCCCAGGCAGGGCTCTGTTTACAGTCCACATTGAAAATCAACATACCCCATTCAATTGCAAGAGTCTTATGTGTCGGCTGAGGTCAGCAGGCCAGGGGGCCACTCTACATTTGGTTAGCATGAACCTGTGATTTCCTGGGCTGTTGTGTGGGTCTCTGAGGTGAGAAGGTTCCCAGCCTCTTGGCCTGTTCATGCAATCAGATTGTCTCTGGGAACAGCAGGTGGTTAAGAGTTTTAATTAACCAGCGGGCCTTTGAAGTTTCCAGCTGTCTCAGGAGGCTGATTAGCTTCTGAAGTAGCAGTTCTCCTGTCAGAGTTTAGCCCGCTAGCGCCGGTTTGTGGACAAAGCTGGTACTGCACCCATTTTTGGGATCTGTCTTGAATTAATGCATTTCAATAGAGTGGTCTTTTGCTTGATAGTATAGGATCCTTGCTTACCATTGTTTTGATGGCATCCTTACAGTAGAGTGGTGATGTGGAACCCCCCACAAGAAGGTTGTATCTTTAGAGTGGTTTTTTGCCCATGATTTTAGCAACTTTTGACATCAATAAAAATGGATTTTGAACAGAACCATCTTTCTTTGCACTGGTGGGTGGCAGATTAGGTGACCATTTTGGTGAGCGCAAACTGCGCGGTTCTCCTGGATTCTGGCGTGAATGTGGGCAGCGACAGCTCATCCCCACATCTACCCAGTCTATTGATTTAGTTTGTTCTGGGATAGAATAATGGGCGGCGACAGCTCATCCCCATATCTACCCAGTCTATTGATTCAACATGGGTCAAAACCCTTGACAGCAGCATATCACATCCATAGAGTCAAACATTTCAACTATGGTCTATGGAAACTTTTAATGTCCGCGGACATTATGAGTGTTCTTAGAACACTTTCAACTTGCCAGCGAACAATACAGACAGCGTTTTCAGGACACCCCCTACGAACATTTCAGAACAACGCGATAGTTCTTAGAACACTTTCAACTTGACAACGAACAATACGGACAGTGTCCTCAGAACACCCCCATTTAATTTATTTGCTACATTTCAGGACACCGCGAGTGTTCTAATAACACATTCAACTTGCCATCGAACAATACGAACAGCATCTTTAGGACACTCCCTACGAACATTTCAGAACAACCCGAGAGTTCTTAGAACACATTCAACTTGACACAGAACAATACGGACAGCGTCCTCAGGACACCCCCATTTTGTTTATTTGCGAACATTTCAGGACACCGCAAGTGTTCTTAGAACACATTGAACTTGCAAGTGAACAATACGGACTACGCCTTCAGGAGACCCCCTACGAACATTCCAGGACACCGCGAGTGTTCTTAGAAACGTCTTCTGAACACCCCCATGTTGTTTATTTGCAAACATTTCAGGACACTGCAAGTGTTCTTAGAAGACATTCAACTTGGCAGAGAACAATACGGACAGCGTTTTCAGGACACCCCCTACGAATATTTCAGAACAACGCGATAGTTCTTAGAACACTTTCAACTTGACAACAAACAATACGGACAGTGTCCTCAGAACACCCCCATTTCGTTTATTTACCAACATTTCAGGACACCGGGGGTGTTCTAAGAACACATTCAACTTGCCATCGAACAATACGAACAGTATCTGCAGGACACCACCTACGAACATTTCAAAACAACGCGAGAGTTCTTAGAACACATTCAACTTGACAAAGCACAATATGGACAGCATCCTCAGGACACCCCCATTTTGTTAATTTGCAAACATTTCAGGACACCGCAAGTGTTCTTAGAACACATTCAATTTGCCAGTGAACAATACGGACTATGCCTTCAGGACACCCCCTACGAACATTCCAGGACACCGCAAGTGTTCTTAGAAACGTCTTCAGAACACCCCCATTTTGTTTATTTGCGAACATTTCAGGACACCGCGAGTGTTCTTAGAAGACATTCAACTTGACAGAGAACAATACGGACAGCGTCCTCAGGACACCCACATTTTGTTTATTTGCGAAAATTTCAGGACACCGCGAGTGTTCTTAGAAGCGTCTCCAGAACACCACCATCTTGTTTATTTGCGAACATTTCAGGACACCGCGAGTGTTCTTTGAACACATTCAACTTGACAGAGAACAATACAGACAGCGTCCTCAGGACACCCCCATTTTGTTTATTTGCAAACATTTCAGGACACCCCGAGTGTTCTTAGAACACATTCAACTTGCCAGCCACAACCCCCATTCATATTTGCGAACATTTCAGGACACCGCGAGTGTTCTTTGAACACATTCAACTTGACAGAGAACAATACGGAAAGCGTCCTCAGGACACCCCCTACGAACATACCCCGCACACCACGAGTGTTCTTAGAAACATCTTCAGAACACCCCCATTTTGTTTATTTGCGAACATTTCAGGACACCGCAAGTGTTCTTAGAACACATTCAACTTGACAGAGAACAATATTGACAGCGTCCTCAGGACACCCCTTATGAACATTCCCCGGACACCGCAAGTGTTCTTAGAAATGTCTTCAGAACACCCCCATTTTTTTATTTGCGAACATTTCAGGACACCGCGAGTGTTCTTAGAACAGTTTCAGCTTGCTTGCTAACAAAACGGACACATATTGAGTCCTCAGAACACCCCCCATTCAGTTTATTTAGAACATTTCAGAACACCTGTGATGTCCGCAGACAAATCGAACACAAAAAGAACATCTAACACATGAAAAACACAACTTTCATCCTATCTCATACACTCCCACCCTCCCCAAAAACTCCTACACACCAACACACTCTACTAAATACAAATTTAGAACAAAGTTTCACTGCGCTGTCCACGGACGTCCGCGAATCCAAGATGGCAGGCGCTACCGAAAATCTGACGCGCTTCACGCTCCACGCCGTCCAATCAGTGAACTTGTTGCATGTCCGCAGACATCACGCAAGCCGATTGTCCAATCAGGACACTGTCCGCGGAGCGAACAGGGAAGTGTGTCCGCGGACCGAACACAGATATCACAATTTTTTTTTAGCTACTTTTTGGTCATTTTAAAAAAAAAAATACTGGACGGATTTTCACCAAATTTGCAAAAGCGCACTTTCGGGACCAAGCCGCTGCTCCTGGTCCAAATTTGGTGAAAATCTGTCCCGCGGTTTGGGCTGTAGATGCGAGCAAATAAATGTTCCCATTCAGTCTATGGGAAAAAAAAGTTTTGGGGCCCCCCCTATAACTTTGCCCCCTCTGGACGAATCCTCACCAAACTTTGCAAAAAAATTCAGAGTGACCCAAATACTTGTTTTGCAAAGTTTGGTGAGGATTCGTCCAGGGAGAGCGAAGTTATAAACCGACCAAAAAGTGCTCTTCGTATGGAAACACCAACTTAACCATAACTACATGGCCACGGTGTATATATATATATATATATATATATATATATATATATATATATATATATATATATATATATATATATATATATATATATATATATATATATATGGGGTGGGCAAGGGTATAGATTAGTTTGAGGGAAAGTGGAGGGTGGTCGCAGGGGAGGGGGTAGCCCTCTCATTTTAGACTGACAAAAAAAGGTCAAATAATTGTGCTCAAATGTTTTAGGTGAAATAGACCCAAACCTTCCCATCACTGTACAACGGGCTGTTTTTTACATGAGGAGTCATATTGTCTAAAGCATGTACACTGCCCAGTGTTGTCCTAAAGCACTGCACGGCTTTTCATGTCACTCATTTCACAACTGCATAAAAACATTCGCAGGGGAGCCCCCTTCTTACTACCCGGTGAAATCTCATCTAAATAACAATGAAACAGGTTAAGGGTGACAGGTGAAAAGGTCCCATTAAAATGGACTGCCTGCTTCCTTCCAGGCATAACGAGTATGGCATTAGAAACGAGGGCGAGTCAGTCACAATGACTGATGCTTGGCAAGTTTGTAAACACAATGTCTGGCCAGCTTCGACATGCGCTAGCTCACAGCGTAAAGGTCAGCTGCAGTTGCTTTAAAAAATAAAGCCAAAGCAGCCTCCATTTGCGTGTTCCCTATTTTATTTTTATTGCGCTCTGGATATTTATTGAGCGTGAACCTGGCTTCCGGAATGAAGGTGTCACAAGCGTATATTGATGGCGACAGTGTGGAACAGTCCTGAGCACAGAGCATTTACTTCTGGCATTCCTTTTAATGGAGCAGCAGTTAGTGGGGAACATGTAACAGTGCGGAAATGAGATTAGAAGGGGGACTGCTAGGAGGGATACTGTGTTAGTGGGCCCTCAGAGAATGTACCATGCAAGGAGTCATGTTAGAGATGGGTCCTTTCAGAGGTGGACTGGGAACCAAAAGAAGCCCTGAAAATAATGGTTAAAGTGCTCCATACTGCACGTTTTTAACAGGTCCAACCCTTATTATCCTATGAGAACATTTGGGGAAAAAAATAAGTTGCACCCAAAAGGGGGCGAGGGTGCAGGGGCCTACCAGGAAATCTCCAGATGTCCCTATAGGCCAGTCCACTCCTGTGTCTTGATTTCTCGAGGATGAGGGCGAGTCGTTGTTGATGGGTATACTGCCATCGTGTCATCGCAACCCCACTTCCATAATTGCCAAGATGATTCATTCCAATCTGTAGGTGCTTATCCAGTCCTGGTCTTTTTCTTTGCATTCTGGGACTTGTAGTTTCACTCTTCCCATTGTAAAATATACAGGACCAGATCAGCGCCTACAGATTGGAATGGGTCATGTTGGCAACTAACTATCCCCAGAGATGGTAACATGTTCTGCCAGGCAGAAGTGAAGGTGCATGGTGATGCCGGCGCTATTTATTTTGCTTAAAATGATATAGGCTATGTCCCTTGCAGCCAGGCTGGAAGTGGCCATTTGAAATGATTATGAGAGCTCCTAAACACAATCTCTGTGCAATATTATTCGTCAACATACTTAGAAAGTGGATACATAATGTTAATAGAGCAATACTATCTTTTTCACCTCACACTTAGTTACTAAGGGCCTGATTTGTGTGGGTAGCGTCTCCCTGGCATGACTGAGGAACACACCAATTGGTTAAAGAATTGAGGCTCACCGGCAATGAGAACATGCCAGCACTTTGCAGCCAGGCTGCGTTACAATCTGTTCCTTTGACTTAGTTTGGCGTGTGTGCGATATCGGTGGCCCTTGCATGGGAATGCGTGTGTTTGGTGCAGAGCCATGCCCAGTTGATTGTTTCCGATAAAGCACATTAAAAAAACATATCTTTGTCTGTGCGGTCACTTTGCTTTGCCAGTATGGGTCAGATGTTTGAGGGTCTGATTGTATAGTTATTATGTGTCTCTCTGATCTCCAAATGTGACCTAGCTCGTTTGGGTTATGCTGGAGCTATGGCATGTGGGTTGCCCAGTTGTCTCTGAAGCAACCAGCATCTTTATAGAGAACTAACATCTGGGAACAACCATGGGTTTTATGTGCTATTTTGCTGCCAGTAATTCACCGTTCCAACATGTATCTTTCTTCATGCTGCCCTTCGGCTTGACCATAGGACTTGATTACTCTGCAATGTATGCTTCTTGTGTCAATGAGAAGACGCTCCCATGATTGAGAATAGGAATAACATTAATATCCACAGACCTTAAAACACTTTGATTAAAAATCCATGCAGACACACCGATAGGCCAGTTCCTTATGCATGCCCTCTGCCTTACTTGGTAGTTGCTTTACTTTACAACATTTGTACAGCGCAGCCCTGGACCATTGGCCGTTAGGGTGCAAACGTGACACAGACAACAACATGAAACAAAGAAAGAGGGATCCTGATAGAGAGCGAGACAGATAACCGAAATCAGCATGGGGTCTATGAGAAAAGCCAAGTTTTCAGTTTTTTCTTAAAACTAGTAAGCAGTACTTGATCCCGCAGATCTGGGGGTAAAGCAATCCAGGCCACAGGGGCTGCCGCGGAGAAGGCTCCCTTTTCCATCATCTTAGACTTGCTTCTAGGAATGGTCATTAGATTCTGAAAACTAGACCTGAGGGGGCAGCTATTCGATTTATTAGAAATCAAATCTTGTAAATAGTTTGGCATTAAGCCTAGTCTACATTTCAGGGTTTTTGTTACCAACCGAAAGAGAATTTGAGATGCTACAGGGAGCCAATGCAAGGACCTCCTTGCTTGAGATACATGATCGCGGCGGGTTAATCCAACCACTATTCTAACGGCCCCATTTTGCACCACTTGGAGTCTTTGCTGGATCCAATAAGAAGGCTGCCACAATAATCCAGCTTCGATCCCATAATGGATCTAGCTAAGGTTTCGGCATTTGCTTGAGAAATAAAAGGGCACAAGTGAGCAAGTAACTTTATAAAATAAATTGCAGAGGAGACCAGACTTCTCATGTGAGCCTTCATATCCAGATGCTGATCAAACTTCACACCTAGGGTTTTCACTGATTCTATCAGACTTGCTCACTCATTCTGCCTAACCATGAGCATTGGCCTTGGCTTATGTGATGACTGCTTGATGGCTACAGTCATCTACATACTCAGCATGACTGACCCAGTTGAGAAGCACTGTTTTCAAACAACAATTAACTCCAGAACATGCTCTTCACTGGATGGACACTAAACGAGCATTAGCATTTGATTGGGGCAGAACCATAGCATTCCGTCTAAAGAGGAAATGCCTTGTTTTCAAATGAAATCACACCACATCTAAAGCACTCCCTATTCAGGGTTCAGCAACCTTTGGTTCTGCAGATTGTTTGGACTACATCTGCCATCAGCACAAGCCAGAATAGTCACTGGTGAGCGATCATGAGGATTTGTAGTCTATAGCACCTGGAGAGCAACCTGTTGCAGACTCCTGATTTAAGAATATCCTGGTTGATTGTTAACTATAAAGGTTGGTCTTCCCAAAGCAAATACATCATTACTCCAATGAGGGACAGCAAATTAGACAAGAGATAAGGTGAGGGCATGGACATTTTTCACAAATACTTGAAGACATCTTCAGGTGGTTTACATAGAGAAAAGTGCATACTTTAATCAAGCATTATTGTCTGGTCTCAACAAACCAATCTTATATGCTAGTCAGCCAATCAGGCATTATGGACGTATGTTGTTGTTTTAACCTCAAAAAACCTTCCAGTCACATTTTGAAGTAATGTGTTTTTTTTGTTATTGACAATTTCGCTGTTATGAATCTATTTATAATACATACAGTTTCCATTACTAACAGGTGTTCTACAATTAACAATTTAAAATCTATAAAAGACCCAACACTGAAAATGTTGTTTTATGTGCTGGTGTATTTCGTCAGTCTTGGTGTAGTTGGTTCCTGCATGGTCATGGTACTTCATACAATGTGAGTCATTTTTCACATTAAGACTTTCATATATTAAAATGTTCTCTAAAATGTCCAAATGCACACATATAACATGCCTTTTCTTTGTCAAGCCAATCAATAAATATTACTAGTCTTTACTTTTTCAATACAAAAGAAGTAAATTCAGTCACCTATTCCCATCATTTACACTATATAACAACCGATTCCATAGGATAACCAATTTGCTTACACAATTTCTCTTACCATTTATTTGACACTGAATCTTCGTTCGTAGCATTAGATGGTCAAGTGCTAAAGTGCATTCCAAAGAACACAACATTATTCGATTCGAGATGATTACTCTCAGGACTATCCTTAGCACAGGCGTATCAATAGATTTGAAGGGCAGTTTTGGGGGCACGGCGTACCTGTCCAGCATGCTTGGTTACACGTAGGCATTCTCAGCAGGTCATTGGCTCTTACATACATGTACACTGTCTGCATGCAAACAGTGTTAAACAAAAGGAAAACATGTGTTGTTACTTGTAAAACTTGTTTTGTATGTTTCTGAAGCTTTGGATCCTAAGAAATGTAATTCATTAAGAATACTAATATCGGATAACTACCTTTAGAGCTGATTTTAATATGGCTGCATACATTGTCTGCAATTCTATCAAGATTCCTATGTGCAGTTCAGGTCTCTGCTTTGTCCGGGCACGTCAGGTTTTATTCAACATGTATCATGTATGAGAGTGTTGCGCCATCACAGATTCACATGTATCGGCTCCAACAATATATCTGCAGTCACCAGGAGCACCACCGAAAAAGTATATGTTGCGTATGTTAATTGCACAACAATAGCATGGTAGTCACTTTTGTACTCATGTTTGCATTTGCATTATTATATGTTACTCTGGTAGGTGAGGTTCAAGATGTTTTGATTATCTTCCAATTTCAAGGTCTGAATGTAATGATTAAGATCCGGATGTGTTCAAGGAATTATAAAAATTCATTTAGACTTATTTTACGGTGTGATGACATTCCATAATGTCCTGAAGAAGTACAAGGAATAACAAAGGCTTGAATGTGCTATGTCTGACCTTGTACCACAACTCTGCTCAATGTGTTTCTTTTCCTCAGAAATATTGATAAAACATTCATATTGAAAATGAAAAGTGTATCTTCGCTCCCTTTATGAAAGATGTTCTTTTTTCTGCTTTACCTCCATAGCCATCGAGAAAACCCCTCCCCTGCCCCAGAATAGTGTTTTTTGAATTAGTTGCAAAATACTGGTAAAGAACTGGTCAGAAAACCGGATGAACCTCCTGTAGCATCTTTATTGGGTTACTTCCAATTGTCTATTACGGTTGTCTGATTGTGTCAACTCCTATACAAGTGTAACATCCTAGTGGCTGTGTAGTTTCTTCACCCTAGAGGAGATCCCCCTGCAATGCGTTGAACATCAAGATGCCTCAGTACAGTGAAGTTGAGGACAGACCAGTGAGGTTTTACAGGGAGATCCCTGAAGAAGGACTGAAGTCTGAAACGCATCGGATCAACAATACATTAAACCCTGCCATGACATAATAAGACGCACATGATGGACAATTGGAAGGGACAGAAAAAAGTAATTTAGAAGGAATATGTTAAGGCTGAGTCATAGAAGATTCGCCCGTATTTCTGACAAAACAGTCCCAGAACTTTGCAACACTTTTATTACAACCCCTAGGGCATGTGATTCACTGGTGTGGACAAAACATTCAGACCAATGATTGTTGAAAGTAATTTACAGATTTTCTTACATGCAAGTTCCACTCAAACCAGCTTTGTGTTGTTTTGAAACTGTCCTGACTTCGAAGATAAGTAAAGCCTTTTTTGAGTTACTTACATTGCTTAACTCGCCTGTTTTTGAGGCACTGATTAGTCCATATAGATATGAGTGCAGGGGCACTCTGCCCCTCATTATGATATTCATTATTTTACACTTCTCACATCACCTAACAGTGAGGTGCAGTAGGGGTTCTTTGTACCCCCTTCTCTTTTGTTTTTAGTAACCTAATGTTTACTTGCATGATGTGTCAGCATGGGCTGGTGGCAATGGATACTTTTCTATAATGTTTTTTTTTAACCACATAATGCCTGTTAAAGTGCCAGCTACTGCAAAAAGGCTGTGCCGTGAGATTTTGCCAAATATGCTATGTTTGCTCATTAATTTCTCATGTGAAGCCTTTGCTTTCCCTGGCAAATAAGTGGTACGTGTTTGTGGTCAGATGTGGTGGCTCGGACTGTCTGGTCCCATTCTATATATTGGCATAATGTGTCTGGTGCTGTGCAGAAGTGGTGGCTGGAGGCTGTGAATGATTGGACAGACCCTACCAGTTTGAATGGTGCAGAACCTTGCCACTGGATAGGCACCGGGGTGACTCTAACTCACATTTAGGATAAGAGGGGGGCACCACATCCATTCCTCAGATCATCATCAGAGACAAAACCCCTTCAGAGAGGTTCATCCCACTGAAGACCAGTGAATTGCCATTTTAGCCAACAAAAATTACCTTCAGCATCCATCTGTGTGAAGCTCTTCTCATTTTTCTGATCTCCTGCAAGTCTACATTGTTGTTTCAACCACTGGATCAGTGTCAACAACCAGCCTCAAAATGTGATTGATGATCTAGCCCTTGGAAACATTTGGAATTTAGTCAAGCCCATCTTGTGGACTGGCAAGCATCTCACTGCTTATTTGCTTTACCAAGTTTGGACTTGGGACATAGCATACCATATGACTAGTGAGACAAGATACCTTTTTCTGCAGGCAGTTGAAGCTCTCCAGCATGAAGAGGAGGGTTGGAGGACCAGTGTCTTTCTCTTTGCCATGAGATTTGTCTTCTGCCAGCTGCCTTCTACTATCTTGAATCCTCCAAGGCCATCAACATAGTGGTGGCACTTTCTTCATCTGGAGAAGTCTCACCAGAGTGAGGATCCACTGACTAGCCAGAGCTAAATCCCAAAGCCAAAAGTTACTTCTGCACCAGTGACAGTTGACCCCCATAGATGGAGCAAAGATACAAAGTAAGTTTTTCAAGAGGTTACAAAGCTTCAAAAGTGGCTTGTGGCAGAATCGAAGTACAGTGGACAAATTAACATACTTGCTTCGACCCTTGATACCCATCAGGCATAAAGTGCAGACCCTGCCTCTCCCATAGCTGATTGTGTTTGGTAATGTTCTGGCCAAGGATACCCCTCGGCCCCCTCTTAGGTGGGGGGATTGGTAGAGCGCCAACTAATAACTGTGCATGCTTTGTTCTTCACTACTTGAGACACTTATACCTACATGTTAACTTTGCCAGCACTTGTTCAGCCTTCTTTAAAGACTCTTAACTAGCTGCAAAGGGTCAGCACTTGCAATAGGACCTATCTCTTTTATGAAAGGTAGGAGTTTTTAAGCTTAGGACATTTGTTTATAGTGTTGTGAGTTGTGGTTTTCTCTTATTTGAATGACCTGTTCTCTAATTGGTCTTTATACGCAGGTTTGTTTTCTTGCTTTGGTATATTACAGTGTCCTATCAAACTGGCCTAACTGTGAGATAGGAAATCTGCTCTTTTGCCAGAGCACCCCAAGGTGAATGCAGATATGATGATACTGTATGTTTAGTACATTAATTACTTGGGATTTGATTTGAAAGAAATGTTTTCAATGACAAATACATAATGTGTATGCATGCACCCTAATTTAAATAATTAAAGCTGCTCTGTGTGAACCCTTCACCACCCCAACACTCTCCAAGGTCTATACCATACTTCTGAATCACACTACTGTTGGGTGTCCTGACCCACGTTTGATCTATCATGCTGCAACATTTGGTGCTGTGGGCTTAGAAAATCCAAGATGGCCAAAAAGCCCACATGTGCGCCAGAATCCAGGAGAACCACGCAGTTTGTGCGTACACCAAAATGGCTGTCTAACTTGCCACCCACCAGTGCGAGCATGATGGGCCTGGGTGCCATGAGTGGAATGGGTGCCAAAGGTAAAACAGCAGCGCCTGTTAGCTCAAAAACGCTTTAAAATTACCTTTGGTTTCTCTGAATGCCAGCTCAAAATGCCTATTTTCAAACATTGCAACACATCCAAAAATCTCACTGAACACCAGCGGACATCTGGCAGAATGAAGTATGTGTGCATACAAAACCTGGGAAGATGAAGAGCCAAAAACAATGTTCATAACAAAACTGGCTGAGCTATGCATGTCAGCAGCCTAACTGAAACTGGATTAAAACCACCAAAATCGAAATGTTTAAATTAACTGAGTGACCTACTTTTGAGTGTCACATAGTTTGTAACTGTTAAAATGTCATAGTTTTGAACTTAGAATCAGCATTCTAGCTGCATATGTAAAAATTGTATTGACTTAAACTGGGGAACAAAAAGTGCATTTTAGCTGAAACCTGGCTTAATGAAACTGAACTCTGCCTGACATCTACCCCCCCAAGAGTTAAAACCTGCTCAGCCACTCTTCCCCTTGCCAAAAGGAGTTGTCACCTCTCTGATTAGATGAGGGGTGGAGCAGCTGGGGACTACAGGGAGGTGAACAAAGGCCTGTCCTGGACTCAGGCAAATGTTATATTGGGGGCGTCGTAAAAGTGGCTTCCTCTTGGGAGAAGTGGGAGGAGAAGTGCCTCTGGGAGCCAGCCGAGCTGGAGGCGGGGACAGGCAGAAGATTCCCCCATGTGCTTTGGAACCTAAACCACACCCATCTGGGCCAGAGCATAAATTAAAAAAGATAGGTAACTCATAGTGCGGACTTGTCAGAATTATATAAGTAATATCATTATTTTTGTGATTTTTCTGTGAACATTTTGAGATGCGTTAGGACCCTGTGGTGTATTCTGGGGGGTTGCTAGCGGAAAATAGGGTCTCACTCCAAATGTCTGCATGTTAAAAATCTGACACTTCATCAATTCATGTCCATACTCCTTGCGCACATGTGTGTAAATTTGGGTAAATGTCCGATATTGCGAAACCAGTTAAAAAGTGCAAAATGTTGTCATTTTTTAATGCAAGCCCCCAGGAATAGCAGAGTTTGAACAGAGTATACCTCATGTGATATGTGATGGGTGCATGTAATTTTAAACAACTGCGTATCTGTGCAATATGTATTTGGGTCAAATATAGATTTGTGTGGAATTTGACAGGGGAGTGTCCTTTCTGCAGGCCATAAAACAGCATCACCATGACTCACATTTCCTTTCCCCTATCAAGGAAGAGGGAAAAGCTTGACCAATGATCAGTTGAGAGAGGGGCTGGCTTAGTGATGCTGCGCACACACCCACTTTCAAAAGACATAAAAAGAGCCACTGGAAGCTAGAGAGGACATTCAAATCCAGTTGCAGCGGAGCGTTTTGCCGGACCACACAACATCCAGAAGATACCAGTTTCAGACTGACTCCAGCTACATACTCCAGAACCTAGAACTTATACTTTAGAACCTAAATCAGAGGCCTAAAACCACAAGCTGAGTTCTCTGCAGCAGGCCTCAAATCACTGCAAGCTACTCACAGCTGCTTGAATCCCTTGCCAAGAACTTTTGCCAGGACCAGTGCAGAGATCCAGGAGCCGTGCAGAGACCGCTGTATCCGGACAGACCAGACCAGTGCCAGACCCGACCAGACCAGACCGTGCAGAACCACAGACCCAGAGACCAGATCGCTGTGAAGTGCCGCTAGCCTGATTGATCAGATCCGTGACGAGACCCAGTCCTTCCAAATATATTGTGAGTACAGCTAGGACGGGGCAAAATCAAATCTCTTAGTTTAAAGTAATATAATTCAATCTATTTAACCTAAGTAGAACTGCCTCCTAACTGTCACCTGTCATTTGTAAAGCTGCACCACTGTCATTTGTCAATTCTGCAGCTGCAAAGCTGTCACCTGTCATTTTGAGTTTACTTTAAATCCGAAAAACGACCTTTACAAAATTGTTCATATCTCTGGAACCGTTTGGGCTACAAACTTGGTTTAACTTTCCTCTGAAAGCTTAGAATCTAAGCTTTCCAACAAGCCTAGACTTCCTACTGCTTCTACTTTTTCCGCAATGACGATTCACGCACTCGCAAATTTTACCGCGATTTGCGATTTGATTAAAAATCCAGCCACGTGTAACCATCAGCAGTCATTTCTTTCCTTGCTAAAAATTCGTTTGCCTCTTAAACACCATCTCTGAATCATTGCTAAAGTGAGCCTGAACTCATCCCAAGTATCTCTCACTCACCCTGAACCTCCTAAAGGGAATTAAAAGCATTTTCAGCATATTTCTCACTTCATTGCCACCACATTCAAAGCACTTGGGCCTGTGTTTTAAAACTCATACCGGTTTTCTCTAAGCTTGCTGGGGGGGAACTGAATTTCGTATTGTATTTGATTGCATTCCTGAGAACTGTGTGCTCCTCTTTCCATCTACTTCCATGTCTTACATTGCATAGGGGAGGGGGGTGAATTGCCAGAGAAAAAGTGAATATATTATCTTTTGCTAAAATCATCTCAAGTATTTCTGTACTGCCTTTTATTCCTCATTGCTTTTCCCTTGAAATCATAAAAGTATGTTTGCTACTTGATCCATCCTATACTAACTCCTCATTGATTATAAAGAAGTGTGCTAGTGTCAGATTACCCATTGTTGATTAACATTATATTTATAAGGGCAATATCGATTATTAATTTATTATAAAAGCGTGGTATCTATATTTTGTCTTATAAACCTTTTAAACTTGCAAAACAGAACTACTTCTTGGCTCAGTGGGGTCAGGGGGATTCTAAGAGAGGGGTGTTATATAGGGGTAGTCATCCAGAACTCATGAACTGGACATAAAGATATATCAATAAGGGTTTCCATTCAGCATCCCAGACTAGGCATTGACTTAGCTGTAGTGTAGAATTGAATCTTCTTACACTACCTTGATATTGTTTGGCCTGACTTCAGTGTATTTAACTGTTCACCACACTATGGTGGCCTCATAGAATCTGTTACCAGGGATTATTCTAAAAGTCTAACTTGACAGCCCCCATGTTGGTATCATGGGCCCGGAGAGGGCTGCAATCTTCAGAGGCGTGGATCTCTAGTGTAAGCTTCCAAACAACAACAGTGCTTTGAGAATCAAACCTAAAGGAATATCAAAGCATAACTTATACAATAAGTCCTTACTAAAAACACAGAATCACTAAGTACACTAGTCAGCCACCCCTTCAATATAAACGCATCCAGTAATATAGGCTGAATGCATAGTAGGTGCAGGCAGGCACATTTGGAATTGCAATTAAGGAGGGATATAAGAAATTAGGCAGTTTAATGCAAAATACAAATACTATATGAGCCTGGTTTCTTTAAAATGTCTTCAGGTAAGTTAGGAAAAGGGATCCTATCCACTCTCCCAGGGCCGAGGTAAAGGTAACTTGGTCAGGGTACCAACGGGAAGTATAGGAAGGGCTGTGGCCTAAAGAATGTTTGTTCAGCGTATACTATGTGTGGTTTGACATTGCGTGTTAACATTTAGTATGGTGGTAAACCAAGGGGACTTAGGTTGTAAACCAAGCAATTGAAAGTGACTTCTTGAAAGGTGCTGGATATTATGGAGTGTAGTAATGTGTGACATCACAGAACAGGAGGGAATCAAGTAAAAATGCATATGAGTCATTTGAAAGGAGGCTGGATTGTGGAAACGTGTTTAAAAGGGGGAGAAAGTCAGAAAGGGGGGAGGGAGTACTGCTTTGCCTCCTGGTCCTGCTGTTCTTTTGATGCATCCTCTTCCTGGTCTTTGGCTGTTTGGAGAATCCTGGTTAGAGAGTGAGGAGCTGACTGGGCTAAGAGGAAGGAGGAGCAATGCTAAATAGCTGTGTCTCTGGAGACTGATGTAGCTACAAAAGGGAGTCCTTAGAAGGCTGTATCAAGCCGATGCACCATTTCTGTTGTATAGGCACTTGTTTGTTTGTTTGTTTATTATTTATAGCGCGCACCAAACCCGAGGGTAACCGGGCGCGTTGTTCAAGGATACTTTAAGCTTTACAGGTTACGCATGCTTACAAGTGTTGGTTATACATCGTAGAAATTACATAATGCAGGACAATAGGGAGAATATACATTGTGCATAAAATAAACATATAACATAATATGTACAGGACATATGCAGTAGGAAGATAGAGAGTATATAATTATGTGCATAGTACGTCTGTAGGACAGTAGTTATGTTAGTGTAGGGCGGGACTATCGGTCATTTTCTTTGATCCAGTTGATACAGTTAGATCTGAAGAGAGCGTAGGATTGGGTAGATCTCAGGCCGGGCGGGAGGGAGTTCCAAAGCTGGGCCGCTTTGACCGGGAAGCTGTTTCCTCCGGCCGTACTTAGTTTAAATGGGGGTATCACTAACTGGTTGGAGTATACTTCTCTGGTGGGTCTAGTGGAGATTTTTCTGTTGAATTTAGCAGTTAGGTATTTGGGTGCTAGGTGGTTGATACTTTTGAAAGTTAGAGAAGCTGTCTTGAGTTTGATTTTGTCCGCTGTGGATAGCCAGTTGGATTGTCTTCTAGCCTCTGAGATATGCTCCCTTCTTGGAATTCCTAAGGCAGCTCTAAGAGCATTGTTCTGTAGTGTTTGAATCTTTTGCAACGTATGTTTATTGGCCCCTAAGTATAGTGCGTTGCAATAGTCCAATTTCGACAGCACTAATGCTCGAGCAAGGGTTAGGCAATTGGCAGTGGATAGGTATGGTTTTGCGGCTCTAATCAGCTTGCAGGTATATGCGGTGCTGGATGCCATTGCGCTCACCTGTTTGGTTAGGGAGAGGTGGGAATCAAGGTAAAACCCTAGTGTTTTTACCTCTTTAGCCACCTTGATAGTGTTGCCGTCTATGACGAAGGAGGAGTATTCTACTTTTAGTCTGTTGATGTTTTGTTTGTTCCCCAGTATGATAAGTTCCGTTTTGTCATCATTCAGGCATAGCCCGTGGGTGGCCATCCATGCCTGAATGATGAGATAGGTCTTGTTCACCAATGCCAAATCTTGTTCATAATCCCCTGAAAGTGGTATGAGAATCTGAGTGTCATCCGCATAGTTAGTGTAGGTAACACCCAGATCATCTAGATCATCGAACAAGGGCTTCGTGAAGATGTTGTACATAGTGGGGGAGACACAAGAACCTTGTGGGACTCCACATGTGATGGATACAGGGTCAGCAGCAGCAGAAGTAGAGAAGACTCTCATAGTTCTACCGGTTAGGAATGATTTGATCCATGTGATGGCATGTGTGGAGAAATGGGCAGCTGTTTCTAGGTGGGTGCAGAGCACATCATGATCCACTAGGTCGAAGGCTGCAGAGAGGTCCAGTAAGAGGAGTAGGGCCATCTTTCCCGAGTCTCTCAGCTCATCAACCTGAGTTTTAAGATCGATGAGCGCGGTTTCAGTTCCGTGCTGAGGTCTGAAGCCTGATTGTCTTGTGCCTAAAAGGTGGTGCAGCTCCAGATGTTTTTGGATCTGCAGGTAGGCTACCCTGTCAAGGATTTTTAACAGGAAGGGTACCGTTGTGATAGGCCTGTAGTTAGTCGGGATGGACGGGTCCAGTGTTTGTTTTTTTAGGAGGGGGAGGACCCAGGATTGCTTGAGGTTATCTGGTATAGTGCCTGAAGCAAAGGAGGCATTAATAAGCTTAGAGATGAATGGGGAGAGGTCTCTGGCCGCGTCCTTTATTAGTTGGGCTGGGCATAGGTCGCCTCGGCAATTGGATGGCTTGAGTGAAAGTATTATCTTTTCAGTTTCGAGTATAGTTACTTTCGAGAAGTTAAATTTAAGGTCTAGTTTAGTGCTGATTGGTGGTTTGCCTCTTGGGTTAGTTGAGGGTGGAATATTCTGTTTCTTTGTCTCAATTTTTGTTTGGAGTGTGGTAATTTTGTCATTTAGTGCTTTTTGGATGTTTAAGCACCATATTTTATTTTTGTCACAGTTATCTTGGACAGGAATAGGGTTTTCTAGTTCCTTTAGTATAAGGAATAGTTCTTTCGTTCCAGATTTGGCCTGCAGTATTCTATTGTTGAAATTATCTCTTTTTGCTTTCTTTATTTCATTTTTGTAAATCTTGGAGGCATTGATGAGTGTAATTTTATTTGTCTCTGTTGGGGTTAGTCGCCAAGCAGATTCGCATTTACGTTTTTCAAGTCTTAGAGATTTGAGGTGAGGAGTAAACCAGGTGTTTAGGTGGGCTCTGGGCTTGCTCTTTCTCAGTTTCAGTGGGGCAATAGTATCTAGAGCTGTAGCCATGGAAGAGTTGAATTCATTTACTAGTGATGAGGTGTCCAATAAGTCAGGTAGAGAGTTTAATCTGGGGAGGATGAGTGGTAGCAGTTTTTCTGTAGTTATAAGTTTTTTGTTTCTGGTTGGCAAGGGAGGAGCCAGAGCATTTTCAATAGGTAGGGTCTGGTTAACATTTAGGAGGAAAGTTATCAGTGCATGATCAGTCCAGAATTGTGAGGTGATATCGACAATCGTTGTATTGCAGTTATAGTCAGCAACCCAGTCAAGTATACGGCCTTTTTCGTGTGTGGGTTGTAGGATTTTTTGGGAGAAGCCTAGTTCTGAGATGACGTTAGTGATATTGGTTGCTTGCAGGTCTTTAGGGTCATTGTAGCCTAGGTTTAGGTCTCCCAGAAGGATAGCTTGGGATGCAGTTTTTAGGTTGTTTGAGAGGATTGTGGAGATGTCCTCCTCGAATGTGCCAATAGGGCCTGGTGGTCTATAGATAAGGTGAATAGTAATAGTTTGAGAGGGAGATGCGAGGAGTTTAGCAGTTAATGATTCGCAGGAGTTAGTCGTTGAACTTGATTCAATTTTTAGGGTGAGATTATTTTTAGCAATAATAGCTAGGCCACCTCCCCGAGAGTTGACTCTGTCTACTCTAAGTATGGTGTAATTATGGGGTAAGGCAAGCATTAGGGCAGGTCCTGCAGATTGGTGCAGCCAAGTTTCTGTTATGGCGAAGATGTCGTAGTCTCCTATTTGAATGAGATCCGCGATTTCGGTAGCGTGTGCTATTAGTGATCTGGCATTAATAAGGGCACACTTCAGTTGGATGTTCGGCTTTGCTGTGGCCTGGGTGGTATTACTTTTCTTTTTTGGTATGCTATTATTAGCGTTGGGCTGCTTATTTCGGCGGTTGTTGCGATGGAGGTCAATTTTTACAGGAGGAGTGTTTCGGATGTTAGCGTTACTTCTATTGCAAGAGGTATTGAGTCTAGCTAATGGTTCGTAAATTTTAGGTAGTCTTGAGCGTAGTTTTGCGTTTCTATTTGCAATGTCACAGGGAAGGTATGTTAGTGATTGGTGGGTAATAAGTGAGTGTGAAAGTTGATGGCTGGGTTCTAGGGTGGGAGTTAAGAGTCCTTCATCCACAGGCGGTAAGCCCTGTAGTGTGGGCCTCGGATAGTAGTTTACTTTAGGCATTGTGGTCCAAAAGGCTGACAGGTAAATAAAGGTTAGTATCATTGTGGCCTGGTTTTAGGCTCGAGCAGTTGGTTTGCAAGGTACCTCTAGGCTAGACGGAGCAATCATATGTAGGCTAGATGCAATCAGAGACAGGTTAAATGCCGTCAGGGACAGGCTAAGTGCACCGTGGTCTAGGGCGACCATAAGGCACAACACAGTTCGAGTATGGTCTGGGGCGACCATAGGGCATAACACAGTTCAGATATGGTCTGGGGCGACCATAAGGCACAACACAGTTCAAGTGTAGTCTGGGGCGACCATAGGGCACAACACATAGGGCACAACACAGTTTAGATATTGTCTGGGGCGACCATAGGGCACAACACAGTTCAGATATGGTCTGGGGCGACCATAAGGCACAACACAGTTCAAATGTAGTCTGGGGCGACCATAGGGCACAACACAGTTCAAATGTAGTCCGGGGCGACCATAGGGCACAACACATAAGGCACAACACAGTTCAAATGTAGTCTGGGGCGACCATAGGGCACAACACAGTTCAGATATGGTCTGGGGCGACCATAAGGCACAACACAGTTCAAATGTAGTCTGGGGCGACCATAGGGCACAACACAGTTCAGATATGGTCTGGGGCGACCATAAGGCACAACACAGTTCAAATGTAGTCTGGGGCGACCATAGGGCACAACACAGTTCAGATGTGGTCTAGGGCGACCATAAGGCACAACACAGTTCGAGTGTGGTCTGGGGCGACCATAGGGCATAACACAGTTCAGATATGGTCTGGGGCGACCATAGGGCACAACACATAGGGCACAACACAGTTTAGATATTGTCTGGGGCGACCATAGGGCACAACACAGATCAAATGTGGTCTAGGGCGACCATAAGGCACAACACAGTTCAGATGTAGTCTGGGGCGACCATAAGGCACAACACAGTTCAAATGTAGTCTGGGGCGACCATAGGGCACAACACATAGGGCACAACACAGTTTAGATATTGTCTGGGGCGACCATAGGGCACAACACAGATCAAATGTGGTCTAGGGCGACCATAAGGCACAACACAGTTCAGATATGGTCTGGGGCGACCATAAGGCACAACACAGTTCAAATGTAGTCTGGGGCGACCATAGGGCACAACACAGTTCAGATGTGGTCTAGGGCGACCATAAGGCACAACACAGTTCGAGTGTGGTCTGGGGCGACCATAGGGCATAACACAGTTCAGATATGGTCTGGGGCGACCATAGGGCACAACACATAGGGCACAACACAGTTTAGATATTGTCTGGGGCGACCATAGGGCACAACACAGATCAAATGTGGTCTAGGGCGACCATAAGGCACAACACAGTTCAGATGTAGTCTGGGGCGACCATAAGGCACAACACAGTTCAAATGTAGTCTGGGGCGACCATAAGGCACAACACAGATCAAATGCAGTCTGGGGCGACCATAGGGCACAACACAGATCAAATGTGGTCTAGGGCGGCCATAAGGCACAACACATATCAAATACAATAGGGTTGTATGTTGGCTGGAGTGCGTCAAAGTATTTGAGTACGAGGCTGGATGTGGAGGGCAAGAGGGTGGCAAGGTGGGTGCAGAGTAAGGCAATGAGCATAAGAATGATACAGAGGCTGACGGGCCTTGATTGTTACAGGCAAGTATAAGGCGCATGCATGTGCACGATGCCTAGGCCTTTATGGGGCAACTCGGAGCACTTGTGTGACTTTATACCAAGTGAAGCAAATTCGAGGCTGGCTGACCAACACAAGAACAGAGTTAAAAGTAGCGCAATGTGGCCGCGCTTACCAGGTGTTTGATCCCGGAGGGTTTCCTAGCCAGGTCCGCTGCTTCTGCCGTGTCGTGAACTCCTGCTCAGCCGCTGCGTTCCCCGGTGTAAGCCCATGTGTTGTCATGGGGCATCAGAGGGTCGTGAGTGTATAGTAGGGGAACTCGCCACGCGCCGTTCGCGGCGAACAGGGGCAAACAGGGCCTTAGAGTGGCCTTTGAGTGTGGCCGGCTCTTCCGCCTGCCGGCGGATGTTGAGTGCTAAGAAGCACGGTTGCTTAGCAACCAGGATGCCGAGCCTCGCTCTGGCGCCGCATCGCGCCCGACATTTTTTTTTTTTTTTTTTTTTTGTTTTTTTCCGAATCGGCGTGTTGCTGGAGCGCAACCCGGGCCGCTTCTAGGTGAGGGGTGGCTGGTAGGGGGGTGAAAAGTTCCTCTGGGAGGGGGGGGCAGCACAAGGTGCAGGTGGGGGCTCGTGGGGGCCTGGCTGCACTGTGATCCTCTACGTGCCTCGTAGCACGGTGCTGCAGCTCTGATGAGCTGATCCTGGCCTGTAGAGGGTGGGGGCTCCTGCCCGCGCCACCTGGCTGATGAAGAGCTGAGGGTGGGGGCTCCTGCCCGCGCCACCTGGCTGATGAAGACTGGGTGCAGAGGGGCAAACAGGGCCTTAGAGTGGACTTTGACTGTGGCCGGCTCTTCCGCCTGCCGGCGGATGTTGAGTGCTAAGAAGCACGGTTGCTTAGCAACCAGGATGCCGAGCCTCGCTCTGGCGCCGCATCGCGCCCGACATTTTGTTTTGGTTTTTTTTTTTTTCTTTTTTTCCGAATCGGCGTGTTGCTGGAGCGCAACCCGGGCCGCTTCTACGTGAGGGGTGGCTGGTAGGGGGGTGAAAAGTCCCTCTGGGAGGGGGGGGCAGCACAAGGTGCAGGTGGGGGCTCGTGGGGGCCTGGCTGCACTGCGATCCTCTACGTGCCTCGTAGCACGGTGCTGCAGCTCTGATGAGCTGATCCTGGCCTGTAGAGGGTGGGGGCTCCTGCCCGCGCCACCTGGCTGATGAAGAGCTGAGGGTGGGGGCTCCTGCCCGCGCCACCTGGCTGATGAAGACTGGGTGCAGAGGGGCAAACAGGGCCTTAGAGTGGCCTTTGAGTGTGGCCGGCTCTTCCGCCTGCCGGCGGATGTTGAGTGCTAAGAAGCACGGTTGCTTAGCAACCAGGATGCCGAGCCTCGCTCTGGCGCCGCATCGCGCCCGACATTTTGTTTTGGTTTTTTTAATAAATGCTCAATAAATAAAGGGCCATGCGAGTGAATTCTGGGCTGGAAATTCAAAGTGCCTAGTGTGAGGATAAATATTTAATCAATCATTCACTTAATCAGTTAGGACCCTTTCTGCAGGGCATTGTAATTTGGCCAAGTGTCAAACTGACACAGAAGGCACATCTTCCTCTGTCCCTCTTGGTACAAAGAGGCCGATGAAGTAGCCTTATTCTATATTTAGTAGCTGGGGTTGCTTGTTTCACACAGAAGGGGTCACAATCTTCATAATACATAATCTCACAAACGCTTAGTCTTGCCACAAACCAGACGTTAGCAATGGGCAATGGGAAATACAGGAGAATTGTAGCTATATCTATAATGCATTTGCTTTTATAGCCAGCTACGATGTCTCAAGTTAGAGGCAAACCACTTCTGTATGAAGTTCCGTGCTGATCCAATGCATAGTAATTATTGATGTACAGTGTTTTCCCTGTTTTTCTGACGTGTACAATGCAAATGATAAACACCGTTTCTATGCTCACCACTTTACTAATTATGAGATAGTTTGATTGCCTATTTGTTCTCTCTGATGAATGAATATAAAGGTGCCCAAGGGCATAATTGTGAACATGTGCGGTGGCTTTTATTGAGTCTGGTATTTAATTGGTTTGCACCTAGAGTAAATGCCCATCTCGAATGTGAACAGAGGATAGCACAAGGGCAATGTTCTGGTCTCAGAATCAAGACCACGCAGAGCAAAGGAGGTTTGAATACCAGATCCACGCTTAGAACGCAAACTCGGACATGGTATTAGGCACGTCATAATTCACCAAATAAATAAATAAATAAAATGGAATTGTACAAAGTCTGCAGCTGTCTAGCCACGATCCCAGGGAATAAACTGTTGCAAAATAGAAGTGTCAGGATTTATCCTACAGACGGGTCCCCTTATGTACATATTACTTAGTCGGGTAAGCAGGTTCAACCCAGTCATGCAGCCATTTTGTCACTGTTCTTTGCAACAGAAGTTGCAGATTCAGTAAAGGCATCTTGATGTGATAAGCTGCTCTGTGCTAAAAAGAAAGGCAGATGCTTGAAGCATCAGGGAACTTAATGAGGGGTCTGAATGCAGTTCACGTTTTCAAAATAGGCTAAAATGTTCCTCAGTCGAAATGTTGAAATGTAGAGCAACAGCAGGGTTAATGGGTATGGTTCTAAAACAGGTTCCTTTGAGGATTTGGGGCACTCTTCAGCTCTTATCAAATTAGAAAATGCTACAAATGTCACTTGCAGGGCGTTTTAGCCCTAAGGTTGAGATAGGACTGATGGTTATCGATGTATTAAACAAAGTCAAGCTTTTAGTGCTTTAAGCAGGTAATAACAGCTGTACTAGAAAACACCAACAAACACTCACCCCTGTAAAGGAACACAGAGACATGCAAAATATAATGATGCAAGCAGTATGGACACTTAACAGTGATGGAAAGGCAGTAAATCACTAACATGTCAAACAGGAGATGTCTTTTGGAAAATGGTGCAAAAGAGTGCTTAACTAGTGTGTAGGGTCTCAACAAATGGGTCAGCGGCCTTTGGACCTCCAACAGTATCCTAATATGTTATTGGCAGTACAATGCTTTACTAGCTCTGCCCCCACCTCCAACTCACACAGAAATTCACAAAAACACATCATCAAGACCGCCCAGATCTGATACGATCATCATGCCCACATTTAAACGGGATAAAGCTGGCGGCTCAAGCTTCCCAGTCATTGCAGCCAAACTATGGAGCATTCTCCCAAATGCCTTGAGAGCAGAGCATTCTTACTGGGCATTCCGCAAGCTCCTGAAATAAGCACACATGCTTGCCCACCTACCCCATCTGAGACCTCTCTGTCAGTTTAAAAAACTTAAATCATGCAACTTGTCATGTAAGAATTATATAATATGCAGTGTAACTGCGCCTTGACACCTTTGGGTTTAGCGTGCTTTATACATGTAAAATTAAATAATAAATGGAATCTAAACAGCTTTCTTAACTTTTTGCAAGCAGCTAGAACCACTCTTGATGCAGCGAGTCACAGTGATCCAGACTGAGAACAGGGTTCGAGATAGGTTTCAAATGAAGCTCAGAGGATGCAGTTTGAGGGTGCTACCAGGGTCAGCTCTACGTTCAAACTTGGGTCAATGACGAAGATGCATCAAGGTGCCGTTCAAGATGTTGCCGTTCAAAGGCTTCCACAGCAACAAGGTTCTCTGTACGAGCTGGTGCAATTGACTCGCTCAACTAGTGCAGTGTGTCAGTGAACTGATTCGAGGAGCACTAACAGTTGTTTCAAGAGGATCGAAGAATTGCCAAATGCAGCCCCAGAGTTTCTGCTGGTTCGAATGTGTTGAAACACAGACGAGGATGGTTCAATAGAGATTCAATTCTAGTTCTGGGAGTCCCATCCAGCGGCTCAAGAACAGGAGTCCTTCTTCTTGTTCTACCAACCTGGGGGAGGAAGGCTAACTCCTGCAGAAGTCCTTTCACTGATGCAAAAGTCATGGGTAAAAGTGTAGCTGGAAGAGAAGCAGTTCATACTCCAGCAGCATTTTACCCCCCATTTGGCCTTGAGGATCGGTGCAGGACTTTTGAAAGATCTGCTTTCCCAAAAGATACCCAAGTGAATTCTTCTTGAAGTCAAGGAATGAATTTAAGATGGGGATATCTCTTTCTTATTAAGGCAAAAAAGACCCAAGCGATTGGTTAAAAGCAAGCTTGCACTAGTGAGGTCTCCATCTGTGCAAGTCTGTAGACCATGTGGAGATGCAATGCGGAGAGTTTGGAAGGTGATGTTTGGTGATAGGAAGAATAGTTGATGGAGGAAGGAGCACAGGGGAGGCCAATGGTGTCATTTGAATGATAGTCCTGAATGTACATTCTTCGCCTGAGTCCTGGTCTCTCATTTGAACGGAGATGCTGCAATTTGGTAATGAGGGCCACCAGTGGTCCATACCCGGTACTCGACAACCACTCATTGTTTCCTGTTTGTGTCAGACGTCTGTGCGGAACAGTCCCATCGTTACTGCCTAGGTAATGCTTTTTTTGGTGAGCAGTGAGTGCATTTGGCAGCAGAAAGGGTGAGCTCAGGAAGCTGAAGGTACGTCTGGATGCGTGTGCATTGTTGGTAACATCTTGCGAGGAAAGGACTAATTCACCTGAGTGAACTTCCCTACAGATAAAGCAGAGAGCTTTTGCAAAGCAAAGATTAACAAAGACAGCACTTATTTTGGAACATTGTAGTGCATGGGTTGTTTAACTATTGCATTAGACTATAGCTAGGGACTAGAAATTACTGGGCGTAAATTCTGGGGTTCGTGCTAAGACTAGGTACAGGGCCCACAAATAATGAGATTGCCCATGGTGTGGCTGTTAGATGAGGCACCCAATGACACCGTTGTACAACGTATGCATCAAGTACAACACACCCCTGCCCCCACCTCTGAACATTCCTCCCAGAGGATGAAGCTGGTGGCTTAGACCCCTGCACCCTGATGTACTGCAGGATTGACTGGATGGCCTAATTGAGTGACACAGCAGAGGCCGAGGATAACTCTGTGTGCTTGGGCACCCTCTGTCCCATTGTCACTGTGGATGTGGTGGCATGGCCGGGACACCCGGACGTCCTGCAGCTGGTCTCCTGCATGCATTCACATATCAGATGCATTTCTTTGAGCTGCTGGCATTCAATGATGGACAGTTCTGACTGTTGCTCTCCAATGGAATGCAGGCGTGCGTCCATTGAACTCAGACTGGGCAGAGGTGGATGGCTTTGTTGTGGGCCGGGGCTGTAGAATTCCGACGAGTGGGACTTGTCATCATCCTGCTCCTCGTCGGTTATGGTCACATGGGCCCTGACATGATGGTGTGGTGGCTGTATTGCCCGTGATGGATTTATAGGCGCAGATGGATGGCAGCACCAAGTCCCCGGACTGGTGCCTGGTCAGGCTAGAAAAGGTGATTCTTGGGGCTGGGTTCTCTCCCTGCTGGCCATTGGTGGAGGCATTGATCACTGATGTGGGCATGACGGCAGCCACAAGCACCGTTGCTGAGCCACTTGCGAGTATGGGTGGTGATGGTAGTGGGGCTGCAGCAGTGGGTGGTAGGCTGCTTCAGCTGATGGTGGATGGGCTTCTGCAGCTATTGGTGGAGGGGTTGCTGTGGCTGATGGTGAAGGGGCTACTGCGGCTGATGGTGGAGGGGATGATGGTGGCTGTGAAGGACATGTATCCCTGTCCTGCTGCCTGGAACTGGTGGCAATGAGTGTGGCCTTTGCTGATCTGGCTGCAGCTGCTGTACCAGATGTTGAGGGACTAGTCCTGTCACTGTCTGTGGTCTGTGTGCTTGTTGGGAAGAGATGAGCATGCTGCTAGTCATCTACGGGTCATATGTATGAGCTTGCATTACACACATGCAACGTATTGTGAGTCCTGCTCCTTTCATGTGGATTCTTTGGTGTGCTGACTCCGATGTGTGCTCCTATATTTAGGTGGTGGGAGTATACATTGCCTATTAGCCTGCCAAGGTGCCCTGTTGTTTTGTGTGTGGTGGGCCAACAATTAATGTCATGGACTCCCTTAGCACAGAAGGTCACTTATCATGTGTCCATGTGCAGGGCTGTACATTCTGGCTGTGGTGCTTGTGCATTGCTAAGTCCACCTGCATCCCCTGGCATGTGTGTGTGATATGGCCATTTGCTGTGACTAACATGTGTTTGACCACTTCCCTTGAACATTAGGTGATTGAAAGCTTGGGGATGCTTGTATATGGAAACAACATTTGCATTGACATGGGGTTTGTTGTACTTACCAGCATCTCCTTGGGTCCCTGAACCAGCCTCTGCCATCCTGACTCATTCAATGCCCTCCATGTGTAGGATGGTGCTACATATCCCCTCCCAGGGCATGAGGCAGAGCTGTGGTGCTGTCCCTCCTCCTGTGGCTGCACTCTCCCTCCTGTGTTGCGAGATGAAGCTCCAAACCCTCACCCTCAGATCGTCCCACCATTTCTGGCAGTCCCTTATTGTGCGAGGGACAGTCCCCATGACCTTGACCATGGTCATGACCTCCTGCCATATGGCAGATTTACTCTAGTGGCTGGTCTTACTGTGCCTAACCCCAGAGTGCTGTTCCACTGCCTCCGCTAGTGCAGTCAAATCTGCCTCATTGAATTTTGGCTTTTGCAGATGGAGGAGGCGCACCCAAGTTTGTTTACTGTCACGCATGGTGATGGAAACTTCTTTAGCAGTGGACGGCAGCAGGGAAATGGGATATTCGGGGTGGATTTGGTTTTAAAGATGGCCACTAGTGAACTTCCCATACCGGCAGTGACAGTAATTACAATGCCATTGATTCTGATGCCAATAATTCCGGCATTTCGGCACCAGTAATTCCTGCAGTTTTGGTGCCGGTATCAGTATTACCAGCACAAATCTCCACTGCCGGATGGCTCCTGACACTGGTAATATCGGCTTGCCGGTATTACCATTTCTGGTGGGTGCGCGTACCCGGCAACTCATGATACGTTGGTAATTACAGAGATCACCCTGCTTGTATGGAAATACCGGTACGCCAGTATTTATGATATTTTATTGGACTTGTAATGATGCCCAAGGAAAATATTATGAATCTATTCATGCAATTCTTCTCCACCTTATATAGTAAGCCAGATGGACCCTCCACAGAGGAACTGACCCATCATTTAGAGAAAGTTCAGTTGGCTGGATAGTCGAGGAGCACAGGGAGCCGTTAAATAGTCCTATCACAGTCGAAGAGGTTAGGAAGGCTAATGGCAGCCTCTCCAAAGGAAAGGCCACAGGCCAGATGGTATTGTTGCTGAGGTTTACAAGGAGTTTGCTCTCTAAAACCCCCTCTGATGTTGGAGGTGTACAGTGATTCCCTAGAGAGACAGCCACTCCCTGAAACTATGGAAGATGCAGTTACTACGCTACTCATTAAGCTGATAAAGGATATAAGCCAATGTCATTTTACAGGCCCCTTTCTCCGGTAATACCGACAATAAAATCCATGCCAGAATATTAGCATATATATTTTCGTCTCTCATGAACATGATGGTACTACCTTATCCGTCCAGGTTTATGCTGGGTAGATATACTCTACGTAAAGTATGTCGCCACTCACTTTTTGCCCTGGTCATTGAGCCACTGGCCTGTATATTGTGCTCAGACCATTTACATAGGGGACTGCAATTGTATACTCAAAAAGTAATAGTGTCACTGTATGCCAATGATCTCTTGATGTACATGACCTACCCTACTACCAATGTTGTTCCCCATAATAGATTTAATTAATTGCGGAAAAAATATCCAAAGGGTACAATTTGAAGATGGGTATCAAAGGAGTTTATTAGACCTGATACAGTTTTAATATGACTTAAATCATGATTTAATCTGCACTTACTTCGAAAATTGACATAGCAGGAAAAATCTTTTAAGAACGCATCTATAAAATAAAATTCATACTATTCAAACATGCAACCATTCATCCACAAGCATCCGTCAATCATCAATTCACTCATCCAAAACACCAATGAGTATAAAATGTACAATCTATAAAAATCATGACATATAATTCATCAAATAGATTGTTTATAGAAAGAATGTGAAATCAATATACATGGCCACAATAGATAATAAAGGTGGCCAAGAAGTTGAGATGGGTCTCAAGAGTCTTCAGCCACGACCTCATCACAAGTTTCTCTCATAATAGAGACTGTTGGTAAATGTGGCCAATTGGACTAAAGATAAATTGGTGCAAGTCTGAGATGCTCCTGTTTACTCCCAATTACACCCCAGTTTGGTGAGATTGGGGATTTAGATGGTACCGGGATGGAGTGAAATACATGGATGTGTTGCTTTCGACAGACATACAAAAGCTATATGCTAATAACTTCCTTGCAGTGCTCACAGCCACCAAACAAAAAGCAAATCGATGGATCAATATGCTGCTGTCCATTACAGCACGGATAGCAATTCTACCCAAGTTCCTATACCAATGTCTCAATTTTCCCACATGATTGCATAGAGCTTCCTTCTGTAAGATTCAAAGCTTGTTGATCAGGTTCATCTGGGCAGGAAGGCAAGTGAGAATGGCACGTCAGGTCCTCACGCTTCCCTTTGAAGACGGTGGCCTAGCGGTCTGGATTTTGAAAAGTGTTATCTGGTAGTGCAGATGAGCCACATCAAATACTGGTACAGATGTGCCTATAATTCTCAGCAGGTCACTCAAGAAATAGCTATAATAAGGCCTGCTAGACTCACAGCAGCCATGTGGGACACACGCCAATTTCCGGACCAAGCTAGAAATCCAGTGTACAGTGCATCGAGTGCATTGCTAGTTAGATAGCACAGTGAGTTGAGTGCTCGTTCTGACATCTGTGTGTGCAGTGAGATAATAAATGCTGTTATTGCAGAGCTTAGATACCGGCGGGTTTGTAGCGCTATATAAAAACGAATACATATTATTATTATTGCAACCCTCGTGAAGTATGGCCAACCTGATATATTTTTTGATAAAATAGCTGGTCTATTAGTTGCATAGGGAACTGGCTTGAAAATGCATTGTTAAGGTGGGCGACTGGTTCAGAGTGGGTACATTCATCTCTTTGGGGAGTACAAGGACATGGGTGGGGTAACTATAAACCTTCAGAAGATATATCAGAGACTTAGAGGGAAGTTTAAAGCAGTATCTGATACATACCCACAGCAACCCCCAAACAACACTATGTTAACATACATCACTAATAAAGTCCTGCAGTTACATTGACTTAGTCTCATGCGCCCACGTTTTGCCGAGAAAAGAAGACAAATGGCCTCTTTCCTCAGTGTTCCAATAGTTTATTGGTTTTTATTTTTCTGTTTTTTTCCAATGTTTCTCTTATTGTGCATTTGACAGTACCCTTATTGATAACACGTGTTTCGACAATCTCCTCGTCTTTTTCAAATCAGGGCCAATGGTGCTTGTTTGGAAATGTACTTTTTAGGTCTTTGGTCTCAATTCACGGGTTAAATCCCAGATTTATCTTCATTGTAAGTGCACAAGATCTGGTTTCAAGGAAATGCAAGGTGGAATAAATGCAGTACAGAAAATAAACTGATATGGTTTCACAAGAGATAATATGTTCACTTTTCCCCTGGTGGCAATTCTCCCCCCCCCCCTATATGCAATGCAAGGAGATGGAAGTAACACACATAGTCTTCAGGAATACAATCAAATACAATACGGAATTCAGTTCCCCCCCCAGCAAGCTTAGACAACAGGTATGCTTTTTAAAACACAGGCCCAAAATGCTTTTAAATGTGATGACAATGGATGGGAAAAGGTGCTAACTGATTTTAATTCCCTCTAGAGATACAGGGTGAGTGAGAGATGCTTGTTGGTATTAGTTCAGGCTCACTTTAGCAATGCTCTATGAGTTATTACCAGGTTGCAAACGGATTTTAACAAAGGAAAGAATGGAGCTGCTATTTTGACAAGTGGAGAAATTGAGCCAAATCGCAAATCGCGGGAATTTTCGCGAGTGCGTAAATCGCGATTGCGGAAAAAGTATAGGGACGGTTTAATAAAGGTTGTTTTTCGGATTTAAAGTAAACTCAAAATGACAGGTGACAGCTTGCAGCTGCAGAATTGACAGGTGACAGTTGTGCAGCTTTAAAAATGACAGATGACATGATTCCTAGGAGGCTGTTATAATTAGGTTAAAATAGTTTGGATTAGATTATTTTAACTAAGAGACTGGGTTCTGCACAGTTCTGGCGGATACTCACTCCTAATTTTGAAATGAATGGGCCTCGTCACGGATCTGGTCAACACGTCCAGCGGCGGTTCTCTCTGCTCGGCGGGTCAATCAGGTACCGGTTCTGCTCACAGCAATCCGGATCTCTGGTCATGCTCACAGCGGTCTGGGTCTGGTTTGCGGTTCCGGCAAAAGTTCTTGGCAAAGAATTCAAACAGCTCGCCCGGCTGTTGAATAGTTTGGTTAGGTTTGCTGGATTCTGAAGGCCTGCTGAGAATACTTTTGCTTGCAGTGGGCCTTCTTGGTTCAAATTTCTGTAGTCTCTGTTTAGCTTGGAAGTCTAAGTGTTGGATCTCTGGATGTGATGTCATCGGTCAGCACGCTCCGCAGCAAAAGGAATTGAATGTCTCTACCTGTCCTAGCAGTCTCTTTTTATGTGTTTTGGAAGTGGGTGTGTGCGTGGCATAGTTAAGCTTGCCCCTCTCTACTTGTCATTGGCCCAATTCTCCACTCTCCCATGATTGGGGGAAGGAAATGGATTGTCATCATGATGAGGTCTGTTTATGGGTCAGAGGATCCTCCCATGGTTAATTTGCCCACAAATCTATATTTGATTCAAATACATATTTCCCAGATACACAATTTGTTGAAATTACATGTACACATTATATATTCTTTATGGTCCATGCTTGTCCGCCTCTGATCTTCCTGGGGGCTTGCATTAAAAAATGACAACATTTTGCGCTTTTTGACTGGTTTACCAATATCGGACAATTACCAAAAATTACACACATGTGCGCAAGGAGTAGGACATTAATTGACAAAACCCCCCGCCCAACTGTGCTTTGATTCGAGTCGAGGGGAAGTCGGGTGCCAAGGATGTTTTGAGCCCTGTGCTGGTAGGTCCGCATTATCTTCTTCCAATTCTGTAGATGGCACAGTTCAGCATCTTTTCCTCCACCCAGTTGGATCGATCGGTTCTCCTCGCCGGTCCTGATGGGAATAATGGGCGGTACCTCGGGCCCATCGGGTCTCTGCTCCCGGTCCCCGGTCGTCCTCCTTGGTCAGTCTCCATGGTTTCCTCTCTCGTAGGATGAGAAAGCAAAAGCGGCAATACCTATTCATAGACATTTCTCCACCACTATTAATGGTGTGGTGAACATATACATTTTATAAATCAGAAGATATGAACATATACATTTTCTTTTTTAAATTAGGAGACAAGAACATATATATATATATATATATATATATATATATACAAAAATCACAGCATTTTATATGCTATATGTGGAATATTTTAGGGTTGGAACTGAATTACTCTGGAGCAGCCCCCTCTGGGATTCCAGTGGATTCCTAAAGTTGTTGTAGAGTGTGCCTGGGATGGCAACACTTCAGCTGATTAATATGGACCCACTTATCTTCCCCTTCCGTCAAATTACCTTTGGGGATGCGGAATTTGTACGCTACAGGGCAGCTCTTGTCTATAATTTCAAACGGTCCCTTCCATGTAGGCAAACATTTTCGCTGTTTGGCCAGGTTCCTTTGGAAATTGTATAGATAGACCCGGTCCCCCACAGTATATTCCTTCCTGGTGGTCTTCAGGTCGTAGTGGGTTTTCATGCTATCAGCTGATCTTTCTAGATTCTGCTGAGCATAGGCAAAAGCATGCTGAAGGTGTTTCCTTAAATTCTCCACATACTCATGAGTTGTGGAGGCATTTATCAGTGTCTGCTCTTGGGTCCTGCAGAGCAGATGCTGGGGAAGCACCATCTTGCGTCCAGTCATCAACTCAAATGGTGACATTTTCGTTGCAGATGAAGGGGTAGATCTGATGGCCATTAGGACCAGAGGTAATCGGATATCCCAACTTGGCCCAGAATCTGCCACAAACTTTTTTAATATGCTCACAATGGTTCGGTTGTATCTATCTACTGCTCCAGAAGAAGATGGCCTGTAAGCAATATGTAGCTTCCTTTTGACCCCCAGTATCTCCCACATCTTTGTCATTACTTCACTGGTGAAGTGGCTACCCCTGTCTGACTCAATCCTTTGAGGTAGACCAAAACGGGAAAAGATGTGGTTAATCATCAGGGCATCTGCTGTTTCTGCATTGCAGTTTGAGGCCGAGAGACATTCCACCCACTTGGTAAACAAGCATGTAACGGTCAACATGTACTTGTTTCCTCTAGACGAGCGAATTACAGGGCCTACAAAGTCGATTTGTAAATCTGACCATGGGAGTGTCATCTTCCTCTTTTGGAGAGGTGCACGGTGCGTGAGGGATGATGGCTGAAATTGTGCACACACAAGACACCCCTTCAAGTATTGGTCGAGGTCCTGCCCCATTTGTGGCCAGTATGCAACCTCTCTTAAGATTTCCAGTGTTGTGTGAAACCCCCTATGACCGCCGGTGGCCGCATCATGGGCGTGACTTAACATCAGGCTTCGGAATGAGGTAGGAACCACCCACTGATCATGGCCAGCTTGGGATTTCCTTACCAATAAACCGTCTTGGATTCAGAACATTTTTGGACATTTCATCAACACTCTTAGGTCCTCTTTCCCAATGTAATCGATATCCGTCAGGGGAAAGTTTTCAGGGTCCTCAATGTGTTGGTAAAACTTATCAATTATTGGATCCCCCTTCTGAGTTGTAATCAAATCAGCATCAGGGGTCTCCTTACTCCATTGTGCAGTTGAAAGATCATTGTGAGCATTTGTCTAGGACCTAGTGATAGCAGTGACCTGGATTTCCCCCAACAGAGACTCTATTTCTATTAGATCCCCTTGGATGGCCCCAGTTTTGGCCAGCTGATCATCTAAGTCATTTCCAGTTTTGTCTGGTCCCTCTACTTTGGAATGACCCTTGATCGTTTTCCAGTACATGGTCATCCCATTCGATGTGACCAGATCATCAATATTTTGGATTAACTTCCCATGTTTCAAGGGTTTGTTATTAGCACATAACATGCCTCTGGTTTTCCAGTTAACCAGGTGCTCCACGAACCCGTTCCGTACATAATCCGAATCTGTGATTATGACCAGTTTGTGGAGTTGATGTTGGACAGCAGTGAGGATGGCCTGATGCACAGCCATCAATTCTGCCACCTGACTACTTCGGGGACCAATTTTGTATCCAGCGGAGGGTTCTGGAAACTCCTTCACCCATGCATTCCCTACGCCGGCCACCAGTTCTTTCTCCCCGTTGTTGTCAACATGGTAAGAGCATCCATCCACATAGACAGTGGGCATTCCCTCACACTTGTCTTCTTCAAAGACTTTGTGTGGGGAATTAAGGTATGCCTACATGTTGTCCTTGATTTTTAGACTTTCGTCCTCGAGACAGTTTTCTCTGGCACAATCATGCAAGTCAGCCAGACCTTGCGTGAGGGGACTCTTCTTGTTTTGGCCATATCTGACCTCCACAGGAAAGCCTCGCATTGACAGAATCCAGGAAGTAATTCGGGACTTACTCACATTTCCGGCCCGGATTCTGTCACTTTGGAGGTATTGCAGAGGCTGGTGTGGAGTCTCCACTATGATGTGTTCCCCCTGGATGAACGGGCGTTAATTCTTCAATGCCCACACCGTTGTCAGGAGTGCCTTTTCACAATCATTGAATTTTTCCTCCACAGAGGATAAAGTTTTGCTCGCATAGGAGATTACTTTATTGACCTTGTCATGCTTTTGGTATAATACTGCCATCAAGCACGTATTAGAGAACCCTGTCTCCAGGAAGAACTCCTTGTTTCTGACAGGGTAAGCTAGGCAAGGCGCTTGTGAGATGCTTCTCTTGAGTTGTCTTACTGCCTCGGATTGTTCTGGACCCCATTCCCACTTGACCCCCCCTTCAAGAGATGAATCAGGGGTCTAGTGATCTCTGCGTAGCCCTCAATGAACTTTCTGCTGTAATTAGTCAGTCCAAGGAGGCTCATTAGTTCCCGCAGAGTTGTGGGATCCTTCAGTTTCTGGAGTGCTTCCACTTTCTTTTCCTGGGGACAGAGACCCTGAAGAGAAATCTCATGCCCCAAGAAATTAACATGGGTTCTACATCACTGTGCTTTCTGAAAGGAAAGTTTTGCTCCGGCGGCCCTCAACTGCGTCAGAACATAACGGATCTCCGCTATGTGTTCCTCCACAGATGAACTTTTGATGAGGACATCATCTACATAAACCAGGTTACCCCTCGCACCCAGGTCGGGCATGGCCTTATGTAAGAAAATGTTGAATTCATTGCCAGAGTTGAGGTATCCGAAGGGAGTCCGGGTCCATGTGTACTGCTGGCCCCCAAAGGTAAAAGCCAGTTTTATTGGTCCTCCCTACTGACAGGCACCGTCCAGTATCCATTGGTCAGGTCTAATTCTGTGAATACCTGTGACCCCTGGATCTGGGCCAGCCCTTGGTCAATGTAGGGCAGAGGCCATCGGGAAGTATGGATCCGTTTGTTGAGCTCCCTAAGGTCGGCGCAGAGTCTCCACTGGCCGTTTGGCTTCAATATTCCCAGCACCGGATTATTGAAGGTGCTGTGTACTGGACGGATTATTCCCCGGGACTCAAGGTTCTAAATTATTTCAGTAAGGGACTCCATGGATGCGAGAGGCAAACGATATTGCTTCACAAACACTGGAGTCATTCCAGGGTCCGTGGGAATTGTTGTGGTGTGGATGTCGGTGCAACCACAGTCATATGAGTCTACCGCAAAGAGATCTTGGAAATCCAAGAAAACTTGTTTCAACTTTTGCTTCTGTTCCAGAGTCACGCAGGCATCAGCTAGGTTGACCCTCTCTTCCACCATCTGCCTGAAGCCTGGAAAGACTTCTGGTTTGGCTATCTCAGCGGCCTCCTCCAGCTGGGTGGAGAAGTCTCTGGTCAGAGTGCTGATTTGGACTGGAGGCTTCAGGTGGGAAAGGCAGCCCTCATGGACCTGGAAAATCACCTCATCCCTCTTGAAGTCACAAGTCACATCTTCCTTACCATAAGGGCAAGAAGTGTACACCAGGAAGTTCCCCCCATGCCGGGTGAAAATCCTGTCTGGTGTTGTGTTGTCATCACTGTCACTGTCAAAACAGTCCTTGGGGATTGGTTTTAACAGTTCATTTCCTAGATCAATGGAAAAATGTCGGTTATCAACCAACATTCCAATAATGGTGCCTGCGGCTAGAGTAATACTCCTTAAGTCGCTGTTATCCACCTCTATTGGAATGGTGTCATGTTCTATGTTGACTAATGGAGTTGGGTTTACCCCCAACCCTTGCTGTTGGAGAGAAGCATTTAGATGTATATAAGCATCAGGGTTTTTCAATTTTTGTCCTCTTTTAACTTTCACTTCCATGGAGAATTGTCGGGTCCTTTCTGGGATGGTGACTTTCTCTTTAAGCTGAATTTCAACTGCATAAGGTAGCAATTGAGCTAACCTAAATTCTTTTTCTTGATCATCAAAGCCCATGGGATTATCCACTAATCGGGACCAAGCTTTGAAGTTTATTAGGTCCAAACTAACGGCAAAGCGATTGAGAATGTCACTGCCTAAGTAAAAGGCGGCAGTGACGTCTCGCACGACCCAACAATTATGGACTATGCTCTTGTTGCCAATGGAGATTTTGAGCATACACCTGCTTGGCAGGAGATGTTTTGAATTGGGTGCTTCCAGGTCCATTTCCCATTTGTCTATCAGTTTGAATGTGGGAATGGCTGGATCTTTTGGGAGTTGGCGAAACATGGCTTCGCTGATGAAGCTCTTACCGTTGTTCGCACACACTCGGGCGAGAACAGAGTCCTTCCCATCATTTAACTGAACAGGGATGAACAACTGATCTCCAATTTGCTGAATATCAGCCAGGCTCTGAGCTGATTTCACATCTTTCTGAACTATTGGGGTGGGAATGTCTGGTTGTGGATTGGTAAAGAATTTCAGAGTATTCCCTTCCAGTGTGGAATACCACCCTAAACTGGGAGGAAGGTTGATTTTCAGAAATAGAGAGGACCCCCCACCACTAGTCTGTTGTCCTACTGCTATTACTGTCACGTCTGGAATTTGGTTGTTCTGGAAGTGAAATTCTACTTGGTCAGATTTTTGTTCAACCATGTGGCAGGTGCCATTTAAACTAACATGGTTGACACTCTGTTTTAATTTTATTGGTCGGCTAGTCTGGGTCCAGAGGACCTTGTTTACACAATCTATTAGGGGTGACAACCTTCTCAGGAGGTTGTTCCCTAGTAAACAAGGGGTGCCCTCTGGAGTCACTACTATGACCGGGTGTTTCACCTTGTGTCACCCAATTTTGATGTCCAAATCTGCTTTCCCCTCGACAGGAATTTCCTTCCTGTCAAAGTTCTGCAGTTGTCCAGGAAGAGAGGTGAGAGGAATATGGTAATTCTCCCCCCTTCCTGCATTCAGTTCATCAAAGGCCCTTCTGGACAGAAGGGTAGCTTGAGATCCAGTGTCCACCAGTGCCAAAATTGTACCCTGCCCCTGTACTTGTACCGGGGCATAATATCTTCCCTCCTTCTCCTCAAGGGGGCACAGATAATGCACATTTTTGGACAGCTGGTGGGCTAATTTTCTGGTTTTGGACATGGCGAGAGAAGAGATTTGGGCAGAATTCTGTGGAGAGTCTTGGGAATCTGAAAGAAACAGTTGGCAACTGGAGATCAGAGCCATTGTGGGTTCCCCTGGTTCCGGTTCTGGGCCGCCCCCCCCTTTTTGGAGGCAGTCACCAGGATGGGTTTGAACCAGGGTATTTCGGTATTGTGGGTTCTGGGATGAGATGATGGGCGGCGGTAGCTCAGTCTCCATATCTCCCCAGTCTGGATTGGAATCCCTTGGGACCAATTTTTCTTTGGGAGGAGTTCCTCCATCTCGAAAGGAGAAGATCCTTTTCCCAGGATCCTCTGAGGATCCCTCTCCCTCAAATTGGAAGATCAGTACCTCCTCCACAAACTGGGCCTGTTTGGGTACTTTGTTTCTCCTACCTCCCCTCTGCTCCTTGGGTGGCAGGCTTTCAGGGGCAGGAGATTTTGTTTCTGATTCCTGGTTTTCCCAGGGCTGTTTACAAGTTGGGAAGGAAGCTTCCTCCAAGGCTTTAAACCCCCCTTCCCCTTGTGCCTCCTCCCTGGGGAACCGGTGGGTTATCGGGGTGCTGCCCCGGCCATTGTTCTGGAGCACCAGGTCCAGAGTTTGGGGCATTCTGCGGTGGCATGCTCATCTGAGGGTTCTGTTGAGCCCTCAGTATGTGACCCAGATCTCATGCCATATTTTGGACCTGGCGCTCAAGTTGTGAAACCCGCTCAGGCTGATACGGGGCTCTATTTTCTCCCCTGGGCTGATCCCGGGAAGGGTAGCTATCCCTTCTCTGGTAATACCCTTGGTTGGGAAGATTCGGGTACCCCTCCACCCTTGGCCTCACCTCTCCCGGATTAGGTTGTCTGGGCTCAGGGAATTGGGGAAAGAAGGATGGATGATTTTGGTGCTGGAAATTACTGGGGAAAAAGTTCTGCCCAGGATTTGGAGAATTTCTGCCCTCCTGTGGGAAGTTGGGAGGGAAGTTCCCTGGGTTAGGTGCTTGGCTGGATCCCCCCCTTGGGCTGGAGGAGTCCACACATAACCCAGGATGGGTCGGTTTCCCTTGTAGCGGGGACTTACATAATCAGGGGAGCGGGGGACCCCATTTGTGGGACTACCTCCTCGACTCCCTGTCTGTGACTGGCCCGAGGGCCTTCTGGGTTGTGAATTATTTGGTGCAGGCAGATTTTTAGGCCCCCCCCATCTCCAAATCTAAAACGGGGGCAACCTTTACCTCCGCCACCTTGGCAGCATCAGGGGTGCTGTTGGTTTTGGGGGTTTTCTGCACATTACTTTTATTTTCGATGGGCTTCTGCACCTCATAGATCCGGGTAGCCTGTTCAATGACCCAGTATAGTGACCTCTTCTCGTGAAAATCTCTCACTAGCTGGGTCATGATGTATTTGGGCAAGGCATGGAAAAAAGTATTGACAAATTCTCTGCTGTCCGTGCGCACCCTTCTGGTGGTCTGTGCCAAAGCACGCTTTAATTCTTGCACAAACTCTGTGTGGTCTGATCCTCCCCACATTGCAAATTGTAGGCTGCCTTGCGAGCCTCTTGAGGATTTCTGTGCACAGAAAAATGTTTCAAGATGGCCACCCTGTGTGTGGACCACCTTGAATGGTTTTGATCCTCCAGCCCCGCAAAGAAACTGGAGTATTCTGGTGAGAAGGTCCACTTTACATATTGAATACAGCTTTGGCTGTCCTTCAAATGGAAAGTCTCCCTCATTTGCTCATAGAGCTCCAAGTGTTCCCAAACAGAATACTTGGTGTTCTTATGATAAGGCGTGATGACACTCCTCATTGCCTTTATTTGTTTCAATGGGTCCTTAAGCAAGGCCCTTTTTGCCTTATTGGCCTTTTTGGTTCGGGTAACCCTGGTCCATTCATCCTCCGACTCAGAAGCACTGCTCCCAGAGGTGCCCGTCTGATCTTCCAGGTTTTCCCAGACTCTGGGAGCCTGGGAATGGCTGGCAGAATGTGGGGACCTGGTCTCCTGTGACCTGTGACGCTCAGAGGAGTCTTCAGATCCCTCCTTGCTACCAGGATTTGATGGGTATCCCCCCACTGACCTAACTGGGCAGAGGTTTTCAGGATGCCCTTAGTGGCCCTACCCTCCTGGGGTTCCCCACTAAATTGCACTGTGCTTGGGTGCCCATACCCGGATGCCCGCCCCTCCATTCCTGGGTGGTACTGGCCTATGAGCCCCATACTTTTAGCTGGATAGTAATCTGCCATCCCTGTGGCCCCGTGCTCATGTGCGCCAGGGAACATGGGGGTGGCAGAGTCCAGGGACTGGGAGAGATGAAGGCCTCTGGTACTAGGGCTCCTGAGGTTATGCTCAGGAGTTTCTCTTTCCCAGAGAACCTCATCTCTATCCGCCCCTGTTCCCTGTTGTAATGCAAGAGCCTGCGCTTTCAGTTCCTCAGTTAAGGCCTTACTAGACTATCAGTCTCTCCTGCATCGCTACCTGTTGCTGGAGCCTATCATTGTGCTGGCAGAGAGCCTCATTCTCTTTCTGTGCCTCCTGATTGGTCCTGGAGTACTGGGCCAGTCTCTGCTGCAGGAGGGTTACCTCCTGAGTCCCATCCCTACTGGCCTGCTCCTTTCTTGCCAGAGCCTCCTCCACCTTCCTGGTGTGCTCTAACAAGTTCTGGTGTTCTTTTTGGAGGTCACCCAGTCCCTAGAGAGCCAGGTGATTTTCTTCCATTTTCCTTTTTAAGTGGCAGACTTCCTGGCCTAAGGTATCACTTCCTGACTAAGAACCTGCATCTGTGCCGCCAGGTCATCCCTTTGCCTTTGGAAGGCACCAGCTTTCTGGCGCTCCTGGTCAAACTCTGCTTGGGTATCCAGGTCTTTCAAAATCAGTTTATTGCTCTCTGCCTTCTCCCTATCTAGGTGGCTTTGCAGGGTGACTACCTGCTCAGCACATGCCCTATTGAAGTCTAACTGTTGCTCCAGCTTTTTCTGGCTCTGCAGTAGGGAGTCCAAACCTTCTTGGTACTCCTTCTGCAAGGCCAGAAATCTGGTATCCTGGTCAGCCTTTTCCTGTTGCAGCACATCCATATCCTCCTTTATTTTAGTGATGTACTGTCTGCTGTCCTTTTCTGACTCCTGGCTTCTGAGCAGCCTCTGCTCAGAAGAGTCCAGGTCAGATTGGGCCTTTTCTAACGCCATCTGTTGCCTATTTGCCAGATCTTAGCCTTCAGCACATTTGTCCTGCATGGCTCCCATATATAGATACAAATATGCCGCTATCCTGGCAATCTTATTGTGTTCATCTTTGGCCTTAGAAGCCATATATAGTTCACTCAGGGCCACATGTAAGGGACCCTGATCTCTCCACATATCTGACCCAGTTGTAGTGACCTGTTGTGTGATAGCCTGCAACCATACATTTTGGTCCTGCTCAGACCATTCACCTCTCGCAAACAGTTTATGTAAGAGGTGCTCCCTAGCTATCTTCATATCTACCAAGGTCGTCATTCTGGAATTTGAGTTCCTTCCTGACTTACAGAAGTTTGTATTTTATTTTGCAAAACAGACCGTTTCCTTAGAGCGTTCCTTTGAGGAGTGCTTTACAGCATACCACAGCGTGGTGATCCGACCGGATATATGTATCCCGTCAGTTAGCACACTGTATTAAGCTGCACAAGTGATAGATCTAACCCAGAATCTCCGGCTACGAGCCCCCAGTTTGTTAAACGGCTTCACTTCAACACTACAGCTAAGTCAATGCCTAGTCTGGGATGCTGAGGGAAACCCTTATTGATATATTTTTAGGTCCAGTTCATGTACTCTGGATGACAACCCTTATATTACACCCCTCTCTTAGAATCCCCCTGACCCCACTGAGCCGAGAAGTAGGTCTGTTTTGCAAATTTAAAAGGTTTATTTGAGAAATATAACAATATATATCTATCACACTTTTATAATAAATTAATATTGGATATCACACTTCAAATATGACAGTGATCAACAATGGATAATGTTCTACTGGTAAACTGATTTGGTTACTTAGAAGTAGTATAGAGGATTAGGTAGCTGAAATGCTTTATGGTTTCAAGGAAATGCAAGGTGGAATAAATGCAGTACAGAAAATAAACTGATATGGTTTCACAAGAGATAATATGTTCACTTTTCCCCTGGTGGCAATTCACCCCCCCCCTATATGCAATGCAAGGAGATGGAAGTAACACACACAGTCTTCAGGAATACAATCAAATACAATACGGAATTCAGTTCCCTTCCCCCCCTACCCCCCAGCAAGCTTAGGCAACAGGTATGCTTTTTAAAACACAGGCCCAGAATGCTTTTAAATGTGATGGCAATGGATGTAAAAGGTGCTAACTTATTAGAATTCCCTCTAGAGATGCAGGGTGAGTGAGAGATGCTTGTTGGTATTAGTTCAGGCTCACTTTAGCAATGCTCTATGAGTTATTACCAGGTTGCAAACAGATCTTAACAAAGGAAAGAATGGAGCTGCTATTTTGACAAGTGGAGAAATTGAGCCAAATCGCAAATCGTGGTAAATTTTGCGAGTGCGTCAATCGCGATTGCGGAAAAAGTATAGGGAGTAGGAAGTAGGTTTGTTGGAAAGCCTAGAATCACAGTTTTAAAATGAAAGTTAAATTTCGTTCCTAGCCCAAACGGTTTAAGAGATACGGACGATTTAATAAAGGTAGTTTTTCGGATTTAAAGTAAACTCAAAGTGACAGGTGACAGCTTGCAGCTGCAGAATTGACAGGTGACAGTTGTGCAGCTTTAAAAATGGCAGATGACACGATTTCTAGGAGGCTGTTCTAATTATGTTAAAATAGTTTGGATTAGATTATTTTAACTAAGAGATTGGGTTCTGCACAGTTCTGGCGGATACTCACTCCTAATTTTGAAATGAATGGGCCTCGTCACGGATCTGGTCAACACGTCCAGTGGCGGTTCTCTCTGCTCGGCGGGTCAATCAGGCACCGGTTCTGCTCACAGCGATCCAGATCTCTGGTTCTGCTCACAGCAGTCTGGGTCTGGTCTAGGGTTCCGGCAAAAGTTCTTGGCAAAGAATTAAAACAGCTCGCACAGCTGTTGAATAGTTTGGTTAGGTTTGCTGGATTCTGAAGGCCTGCTGAGAATACTTTTGCTTGCAGTGGGCCTTCTTGGTTCAAATTTCTGTAGTCTCTGTTTAGCTTGGAAGTCTAAGTGTTGGATCTCTGGATGTGAAGTCATCGGTCAGCACGCTCCGCAGCATATGGAATTGAATGTCTCTACCTGTCCCAGCAGTCTCTTTTTATGTGTTTTGGAAGTGGGTGTGTGCGTGGCATAGTTAAGCCTGCCCCTCTCTACTTGTCATTGGCCCAATTAAAACGTGCACAGAAAAATCACAAGAATAATGATATTACTTATATAATTCTGACAAGTCCGTACTATGAATTATCCATCTTTTTTAAAGTTATGCTCTGGCCCAGATAGGTTTGGTTTAGGTTCCAAATCACATGGGGGAAGCTTCTGTCTGCCTCCTCCTCTAGCTCGGGTGGCTCCCAGAGGCACTTCCCCTCCCACTTCTCCCAAGAGGAAGCCACTGTACGCCCCCCCCCAATATAACATTTGCCTGAGTCCAGGACAAGGCTTTGTTCAACCTCCTGCAGGTGCCCCTCCCCTAATCTAATCAGAGAATATCAGATAAAGATTGGTGATACATCTGTGAACCATTCAAAAAGTTGCCCAAGAACTATAGGCATTAACTTCTCCAATTTAAATGTATTTATCAAGCTTACATACACTCCAGGAAGAACAGTGGCTTAGGGGTCCGGAATGAGAAAAAGTACCAGGCCACGATATATCAGATAAAGATTGGCGATACGTCTGTGAACCAATCAAAAAGTTGCCCAAGAACTATAGACATTAACTTCTCCAACTTAAAAGTATTTATCAAGCTTACAAACACTCCACACACACACACACACACACACACACATACACACACTTACTCACAGGGTGGAGAGTCTATACAATTCCTGAGGAACTTAGTATCAAGGCATTGCCTGTTTGGGAATCAGATCATTTAGGTCCGAAATAGTAGCATCTGCTTGCAGGAGTCGGTCGGTTGGGAGCATAGGTTTGTGCCAAATCCACCACACTTATTCGCCTACAGGCAGGAGGCAACCGTTCAGGAAAGTTCATGGTCTAGGACGAGAGACTATTCCCAAACTTAAATCTTCATTCCCGTTCCCAATCCTTCAAGCTTCCTGGCATTGAATGCATTCAGGAAGTGATTATGCTTACCTGGAACAGTCTAGATTTCTTCCATAAAGCTGTTCTTTTTGTATTCTATTTGCACTGAATTATAGTTGCCTCCACCACCAACCATCATGGGAGACAGGCTGGTGAACACAGACACATTAATAAAAGGGGAGTTAAGTGTACTAACATATGTGTTTTCAGCATTTGAACGAAACGTATCCCAGGTGAAGCTCAGTGACTTTCCAACACTTGCAGGCAAATAATGATAATGATGTGTTATATATACAGCACCTTAATCCAAAGCGCTTCACACAGCACATATTTACCTGCAATATCACCCAACCGAAATTGGTACTCATTTATCGACCTCGGAAGGATGAAAGGCTGAGTTGGCCTTGCCGGGATTTGAACCTGCGACCTGCAGATCACGCTCAGATTGCAGCAGCGAGCGTTCAACCCGCTGAGCTATCTTACCTTTAGGTAAACAAGACTAGATTAGTAGTTGATGAGGTGGGTTGGGGGATCCTTACAAATGATGACAGGAAAATATATTTTGGCAATAGTTCAAACCAATAAGAACGGACAAAATGACCAAGATTTTCAAAAATGCATTATAATTTGAGATATCGGGAGAGGTTGAGTATCTCAACAGAAAGCCTACAGTGAAAATAGTCTAAATCTCACAGAAAAGGGCAGAGGCCCTAGTCCAGGTGGTGTGCCCTTGGGCTTTACAGAGGTTTTGCACTACAACTCCCATCAGCTCAATCCAGCATAGGTAATGATGAGGCATGATGGGAGTTGTGCTTCAAAGCCTTTGTAGAGCCAGAATTTGCAGAACCCTATCCTAGTAAATGAGGTAGACGGATAAATACATTGTGACTGTGATGCAATAGAGAATAAGGACCAAGGCAAACAGATTGCTTGTATGGCGAGATGGAGAGCCAGAATTGCAAATGGACCAGTTAAAAGGTCAATAGCTTCTCCTGAATCCCATCCATTAATTCCAATGGCATTCGGGTGCATCCTGACCGCTCTCAAGGACCTCCACTAAGTGTAGGAACACAGTAATATGTCGAGCAGAGGCTAAAGTAGGACACAGAAAAAAACACTGTGTCTACTGAATATGTGGTAGGTGGCTATTAAAGAGCATAAACATGACCTACCAGGCCCATTTGCGTTATTTGGGCATATTGTGGGTACTCTTTGGGTTTGCTTTAATCAAGTCCTACCATCAAACATTCCACACATTGTGCCTGCCTGAGTTTTTTTTTTTTTTTAAACAGTCTTCTTAGAGGTATTGACTGAATTGGAGTTGCATTTTTTAATTTTTTTAATGTATTGTTTATTTATATCACGCTTAATACCAGCGAGTGCTTTCTAAGCACGGGATTGGGATTCAAACCTGTGTTGTGTCACATTGTCTTGCTTCCAAACAAACGCTTCGCCCCTGAGCTATCCTCCCCCCACTTCCTGTACCCTTCCTGTATACCTGCTACTGCTGTAATAAAAATGTCTTAACAAGGTCTGCCTTCAGCCGCTCGATTTATAAGCATTCACTGAAGCCCTGTTTAAAACAAGCACTGGCAAAGGCAACCATTTTGGCTTGTGTATACGTATTTGACATTTGCTATTTGGTACTGCTGTTAGATGCCCAGGTATTAGTACCATTTTGCACCTGCTACCATCAATGGCTATTTAATACCATTACGGCAATGCCTGGCAAGTACCTTCCCCATGTCTATACAAAAGCCCAAACTATTAGCATTGCTTCTTTTTTTTCTTGTTTCTTTTCTAACATGTATCCACTTTAGACAGAGTGTTTGTTTATGACTAGCACAGGTCGATGCTGCCCTGGATTAATTAATTGAAGCACATTTCGAATTATCCAGAATTCTGTTGATTCTGAAGTTCATCTATGCCTGTCTATGTACTATGTACATAGTGGAGTAGGTCAATTGCAGTAAGATTCCATGTGACACAGCTGTTCCACTACCTTATAAATCCCCATTCTAATAGATATCTATGCCAAATGGGAGGTCCAATGGCTAAACTTGTAAATTAAACAGTCTGCACATTATATTTATTTTATTTATTTTACGCATTTATTTACAGCACACATAACCCGTAGTTACCTAGATCTAGGCGCTAGTTTCATTGTGGAAGGGTAGGTTATTTTTAACACACTTGTGTTTTTCAAACCTGTGTTTGCTCAGCGTGGTCTTGCTTCCAAGACCCACGCGTTGCCACAGAGCTATCCTCCCGTCCCGATACATGATGCCTGATTAGCAAAAGAAACCACACAAACATGTTCATGTAAATGATTTTTGAAAATGTGTTTGTGAAATGACGGCCGTCCAGACCGCTTTAAAAATTGATCTATCTGTACCCCCCACCCCCAAAAAGGAACTGCATCGGTCAGAACTTGGCCATGAACGAGATGAAAGTGGCTACTGCCCTCAGCCTTCAGCGGTTCCAAATGTCCATGGATGAAACCAAAGAGTAGAGGCGAGGGCCCCGCCCTCTATTCCAAACGTCCACTGAAAACGCCTCAAATCATTCTACGGTCTGATACATACACCCAGTAGTGGAACTATGTTCCCTGCTGGTCTACCCCTGTTCCCCATAACCCCATCGCTGCCCCCCTCCCACACACAATCCAAACCCCCAAACACACTACTATTTAAGGGAATGTTCAGTGCAGTGCACTGAAGTGCAAGCTTCAACTTCTTCCTACACTTTTATTTGAAAACTAAACCATTCTATAACGGTTTCTTTTTCAAATAAAAGTATAGGAGCACCGCTCCGGACCGCTCCCACCCACTTCGACCTCTGCATACACCGTAGCATCAGAATGCGTCGCACATCGGGGTTTTCAGTTACGCCAACAGTATTAAAAATTGAACTTTATCGATCAATACAATTAACCTACAGTGAGGAAATTCTAGAAGAAACGGAGAGAAAGAAATGGAGAGTATCAGAGAGATGTGAATAGCGAGTGAGTGAGAGCTGAAGAATCAGATGGAGAATGAATGGACTGATATGTTAACTCACGCATCGCCCCATGTGTGCACGCCCAGTCAGTTTCATTGACGGTACAGCAAGTATAGAAATGCTCATGCTTCGCTTTCCGTAAACCACAGATAGTGGAACTGTATGGAATTAATCCTGCTGTAGTAGTGGGGATTAGCATTGCCTCTTTAAATTGGAAAGCTGCTACCTACAAAAGAGAGAATTGCCATCGTTCACCTTAACCATAGGGCAGCGTTGCCCTATAATATACACTATGTGGTCCTTTAGCTGTTGTACATTAGTGCGGCTCAACTGTCCTGTACTGCCGGCTGCACCCATAGGCCAGTGCACCCTACTGCACACCATGCTGTGACACACCGATGACGCTGTAACGGCCTAAGCCTACCCAACCTAGAAAAAGGCCAAACACCAGCACACTTCCGCCAGCTACCGTGCGGCTCAGTTATGGCCGATCCAGCCTCCAGGTTAACATCATATAAACTGTCCACTACATGAATCACATCGTGCGACAGGGGCATGGAACACGCTGCTCCTTCCGCCAACCCCCGCGGCGTGACTCACCCCGACCCCCGCCACCGACACCTGCACAAAGGCCGCGCAAAAGAAAAGGGTGACGGTTCTTTAAGGGGCGCATAAAAATGCAAATGAAGAAACAGCAATTCCGCTGTAAGCATTAAATACTTCAGACAGGAAGCCCCGCGCGGCTGCAAGAGTGCTCGCGGCATTATCTATTCGCAGCAGCTCCCCTGCTCCTGGGGGTCATAAACACTGAGAGATGGAGCCGGGGAGGAAAGCTCTCGTTGAAATGCAGCTCACAGCGAAAGCAATTTCCGAGTGTGCAAAATGCTGTCAGCAGGCCTGATGTTTGTGTATGAAATATAGACAATATGACTGGGCCATCGGCAGCCACTGTCGGCCTGATGGATGGCGGCTGAAGGGAAGCAAAGCGGCTGCCGTTAGGGGCCCGGGCTGTCAGCCGCTCAAGGGAGATGCGGGGCTTAAGGGAGGCAAAACTTTCTTCTAATCGGGGGAGAGATTCCAAGGCTGATGAGAGAGGAAATGAAAGGGGCGAGTACATGGACTTGAGCGTGAAACAATCGCTTCAGTTAAGTCGAGAAGTCGGCAGAGGGAGAAAGCCTACATACCTCTGGTGTTTTTGAAAATGTTCCCAAATCTGTTACAGTGCCTAGAAACTCTCAAGACGTGCAAATTTCAAGCCATATTTACAGCAAGTGCATGGACACATTGTCAATACGTGTTATTTATGTATGTATTTATTGCATTTATTATACGCCCAAACCCTTGGGTGCTTGACTACATTTTGTTAGCGAATGCTCCTGGTGCTTTACAAATGCTGCACTTTTCTATCGCCTTCTATGTTACTTCATGCTGGATTTCTCCCCTTCTAAACGCTGTAATAACCTATTAATATTACCCATTGTAATATTACCGGGTCTGCCCTGCTCTGAGCTGTGCACCCTGCTTTGTTTTCGTTTTGAGTGGGAAAGGCAGGCACTTGTTCTTCTTCTTGCTGATAGATTTTTATCCATCAGCGGTGATTTTTGGATACCGAGGCTTGAGCCTCATTACTCCATCTTCTCGGGTTGAGTATGTAGTCGTGGGTTTGTTTTCTTCTAGGTCTGTGTGGTCTTGTCACAGTAGAGCTGGTTTCACAGGGTCTTTGCAGTGATGGGCCGCGGGTAGCGGTCGAAGGGGTTTGCAGTGGTGGCAGTGAGTCTTCTGATCAGAGGGTTCGGGTTCTGATCCAGTCCTTGGCAGAAGTTCTTACTCAGCTTCGCTAGATGTTCATCCAACATCTCGATGTCCAGGTCTCTGTGAAGGTCTGCTATCCTTGTGAAGATTGGAGCTCCAGAAGATATCCGCAGGGCCTTGTTCTGGACTATCTGAAGATTCTTCCGGTGTCGCTCAAAGGAAAGGCAGGAATGCCTGTGAATCAATTTATACGCGTGACGGTGGCTAGCGTAATGCGTTAGGTGTTCACGTGACGTTTCACGTGTAGCAAGCCTTCACTTAGCACGTTTGTAGGGCTGAACCGCTGCTTTATTAACTGACGGATCACAAATGTATTAGCATTAAACAATATGGGCAATTATAGCTATTATAACAGTGCTTCGAAGTCGGAGGAATCCACCACAAAGAGCTATGTAAAACCTGTTATAGTTATTAAAATACTAATTACTCTACTACTTGAAAAATAGGTGTCAGTTATACTCCAAACAAAATAGGGTAGAAGCATCTCTTGACTGCTGTCCATTTTGGTGCTAATGCCTGGGGGTTTGCATGTGAATACTGATTGCAGTCTTTGTGTGATTACTTTCTGAAAGGCAACCATAGACTATCAATTTAGATCTATTGTCCTCATGGCCATTGGTTTTGGCGAACTGTTGTGGTGTCTGTGCCAGAACATTGTAGAAACCATCAGGGGTGGACTGGACACCAAAAGAGGCCCTGGAAATAATTTTCAAAGTGGCACTATGTTACATCTTTTCCACAAGCCCAACCCTTATCCTAGGGGAACATTTGAAAATACCACTCAAAAGAGGCCCAGGATGCAGAAGCCTACCCGGAAATCTCCAGAGTTACCTATAGGCCAGCCCAGCCTTGGAAACCATTGTTACAGAAGAGAGAAAGAAAGAGGTTTTGAACGGAGAATATCTGGTTGGCATAGCAACGGGCAATGCCACAGAATGAAACGGCCAAATATCTAAATCTCATTGCCCATGCTCCTCCGCCATGTTACCCAATGAGACGTTCTCTAACAATATTTGCTCCAATCAGCCACTTTGTAAGAAGCAAGTTGGGTCCCAGGCTTTCATTTTCTAGCTGTGCAGTCATATTCAGTTGTGTTGGGATATTTCGTGCAGACAATGGGCATTTTTTGATGACAGATCTGTTTTTTGTCCTCCTGAGGCTGCTTTTCTACAGCACCCAACCACCCCATGCCCACTCTTTCAACCCCACTCTCTCTACGCAAGCAAACCCACTCCCACTACGTATCATATGTAATGGGTGGGGTTTGTTTGCACTATTTTGTGCTTATTTTTACAATTCCTCCCGAAGCTGATTTTTTCTTAATGGTTTTTGCCCCAAACAACTACCATCACCCACTGCAACGCATCTCTCTCTACCCCAGCCACCAATCCCCACCTCCTCTACCCTCACCCGCCCAATCCCCACTCTATCTACAGCCACGCCCTGTCTTCCTCCACCTCAACCAGCCACCCTACTCTCAATTTCCCTACTCCATCCCATCCACCATATACATTGCTCTTTCTACCCCACCCAACCTAAACACACTCTGTCTACCCCACGCACCCACCCGACCTCCTCTCTCTGTACACCCTCCAAGCCTACCCCCACTCTATCTGCCCCACCTGCCCTACCCCAACATCTCTAACATCAACCACCCACACTATCTATCCCCACCCTACACCCACTCTCTCTCTATCACCACCTACCCTACCACCATCCTCTGCCCTCACCCACCCCACACCCAATCGCTCTACCTTCACCCACACACACACTACCCCCATCCTCCCTCGACTCTCTCTAGCCACATCCACACACCCTACCTCCACTTTCTCTACCCACATCCACACACCCTACCTCCACTTTCTCTACCCCCACCCACATACCCTACCTCCACTCTATCTATCCCCACCCACCCTACCTTCACTTTCTCTACCACCACCCATCCACCCTGCTCCCACTCTCTCTAAATCTGGCCACCCTTTCCTCACTCTCTCTACCCCCAACCACTCACACTACCCCACTCGCTTAACCCCCACCCACACTACCTCCACTTTACCTACTCCCACCCACCCAACCTCCACTCTCCTTACCCCCACCCACAATACCTCCACTGTCACTACCCCCACCCATCCACACTCCTTTCACTCTCGACTGCCACTGACCCACCCTACCCCCAGAGTCTCTCTACTCCCACCCACCCTAGCCCCACTCTCTGTACAACCACCGACCCTACTCCACCCTCTATACTCCTACCCACCGTACCCTTCCTCTCTCTAAATCCACCCACCCTACACCCATTCACTATATCCCCACACACTCACCGCTCCCTGACACCACCCACCCTGCCCCCACTCTCTCTACGCCCACCCACTTAGTCTCTACAAGCCACCCAACCCACCCCCACTTCCTTCTTCTGACACTGTAGATTTATTTCTTACACTCTCACTCTCTAGCTTTCTCACCAATTTTTCCTCTTGGCACCCTTTATTATTAGGGTATTTATTAAGTACAGATCAAGCTTCGTGAAGCATTAAAGCACATTACAATCATACGCGGAAGAACACAGTGAGGGATGGACAGACAAAAGAGCAAGGAGCTAACAGGGCAGGTTGAGCAATTGGCAGCATAAGGGGAAGACAGTGGGGAGCAGATCACTGACTCTCTGGTAGGGAGGGAGTGCAGGGTGTGTGGACCTAAGTGTTGCAGATGAACCAGTCCTTGAAGACAGTGCTACAAGTAATGGGGCAAATCTGATGTAGATGAGGAGGAGGTTCCAGAGTCTTGGAGCATAAAGAGAGAAGGCCAATCTTCTCGTTCTTTACTTCCTGTACTGTTGTAATTCAGGTCTGCACAATTCCTTACTCCTGGTGGATCGCAGGCCTCCGGAGATGCAGAGTTTCTCAATGAGAAAGCTTGTGGACTTCGAGATGATGGACTTGTGGATGATGTAACAGTATTTGAAGATGATGCAGACTTGCAGTGGCAGCGAGTGCTGTTTGATGAGGGTTTGGGGTGATGTGGTCGAATTTTCAGAGTCCTTTAATGAGTCTCGCTGCAATATGCAGAACACATTTCAAGAGTGCCTCGGTAGTCACTGGAAGGCCTTCCAAAAAGGCATTGCCACCATTCAGCTGGAAGAGAACCAAGGCTTGGACATCAGATCTGATGTTGTTTTCTGGGATGAAGGGCTTGATTTTCTGCAGGAGAGAATGTTGGTACCAGGCCGTTTGTGACTTCCTTGCTATGTGCTGTTTGAACATGAGGTGTCTGTTGATGTTGAACCCAAGGTATGTGAATCCCTCGAGGTTCATAGCAGAGAGCCAGGTCTGGATATCAGGGTTTTCGGTGTTGTTGGTCAGCAGTTGGAATTCAGTCATGGAGAGGTTGAGCATCAGGTAAGCACAGGACATCCAGGACTGGATCAATGTGAGGCAGGCCTTCAGCCTGTGGATGTCTTTGATGAAAGATATCTTCAGGTAAATCTATGTGTCATCTGCGTATTGGTGAATGTGGATGTTGTGTGGAGAATGGAGGTCTCTGAGCAGTTCCATGTAAATATTGATGATCACGGGGAACAGATTGAATCCTAGCTGGACTCCACAGGTATGGGTAGAGTTGGTGATCAGGAAGAATCAATTTGTAAAATATGTTGGTGATTTCAAGGTAGCATTTTAACCTGCTGAGGATGATCTTGCTGATCCCCATGCAGAGATGTAGATTGTCAGTGAGTGTCTGGTGGTCTACTGTGTCAAATGCTGCTGAGAGGTTATGGAGAACTAGGAGGCAAGGATGGCCATCATTGAGGATTTTTAGGGCTTTGCTGATCACCCTGATGGTAGCCTTTTCTGTTCTGCATCTGGGTCTGAAACTAAATTGGTAGGACTGAAGGAGTGTAAGTGATTTTAATCCAGCACTCCAACTAAATTAATGCCTAGTATGGGAAGCCCAATCGAAACCCTTATTTATATATTTTTACGTCAAAGTTTGTTTAATTCTGGATGATGTACCCTTATATAACGCCCCTCTCTTTGAATTCCCCTGGTCTCACTGAACCAAGAAATAGTTTTTTTTGCAAATTAAAAGATTTATTTGAAGAATTGAACAATATATAGATTATACTTTTATGAATATGAATAATATCTGAATATCACACTTATGAATATGAACAATGATCAGCAATGGGTAATCTTACAATATCAACAATCTCTTTAATCTATTAGGAGTAGGAATAGGAAGAATAGTGTAGCAGAGAATAACTTTGTGTGGGTTCAAGGAAATGCAATGATAGGAAGAAATGCAACACAGAAATAAAACTTGATATGACTTCAATCAAAAGACAATATGAACACTCTTTCCCATGTTACTACTCACTCCCCCCAACATCCAATATGAAGACATGGAATGCGGGCACACAGGTATGCGGAATAACAATCAATAATGCAGTTGTATCCCAATTCACCACCCCCCCCCCATCAAGCTTAGAGAGAACAGGTATGATTTTAAACAGGTCAATTGCTATTGAATGTGATTTAGTAATGTATGGAAAAATGCTAAAAATGACCTTTATTCAATAAATGGATTCAGAACTAGTGAGAGTGGCTTTGGATTGGGTCAGGTCAACACTAGCAATGATTATAGAATGATTAGCAGATGGAAAATGAAATACAGAAGTTGAAAGCAAGAAATAGCTATTTTTACATGTGGTGAAATTGAGCCAAACGCGAAATCGCAGCAACTTTTCTGCTTGTGGGAAATGTGATTGCAGAAAAACGATAAGAAATTGGAATGTCATCGTGAGATCATTTGACAGCTGAGGATGTTAGCTTCCAAATGACATTTAAATTTCGTTTCTAGGATGTACGGTTCAGAAGTTACAGAGGTTTTAGTAGAGGTAGATTTTTCTCAAAAGTCAAGATTTGCAAAACGAAAGATGCGCTTTAAAGATTTAGAACCAAGATGGACTACTAAGGGGCTATGAAAGTACTAGATACCCAACGGGACAACCACCAGACCAGGGAGCCTTCCAGATGATTATCGCTACAATTATCTCAGACTATATAATGAGAAGAATTCAGGATGGACACAAGATTCTATAATGCAGTTCTAGATAGATTAAAATAGATTGAATAGGATTACTTTAAAATAAGAGATGACTATGGACAGTTCTATACTAAATACTCACTCCTATGGCTTTGGAATGGAATGGGCCTGTCAAAGATCTGGTCAAAGGTTTGGACTTCACTCGCCACCGGACAGGTCTCAGGCACTGGGTTCTGTTCTCAGCAAGGCCCTCTGGCCTGCGCGGCCTCTTGGACTGGATCTGACGGGTTGGTTCTGGGTACAGCTCTGCTCTATGGATCTGGATCCTGGTTCTAGCACAAGGTTCTTAGCTAGAACAGCAAAACAGCTCAGACAGGCTGTTGGATTTTGTGGTGCCCCTTGGAAGTTTAGGGGTTAAAATCAGGTTGATTAAGATTCTGAAGGCCAGCTGAGAAGAGTTCAGTTTGTGGGATTAGGCTTCTAGTTCTAGAGTCTGGTTTCTGGATCTATGTCTGGAGCCTGGATCTTCCTGTAGGGTGCTTCACCAAAAAAATCAGTTGATGAGTGAAAAGTGTGTGTCTTGTCTGTCCTCAGAAGTCCCTATTTATCCCTTTCCAAAGTGGGTGGGGAGGCTGATTATGCCCAACCCTCTAAGGATCTGATAGGTCAGAGAATTCCCTGTCCCATGATTTGAGAAAGGAACAGCGTGTCATCATGTGTCAGAGTGATGCTGCCATTTACAACCTAGGGAAGAATCTCCCCTTTGCTTTTACTTAGAAAATCTATTTTTCCCCAAAAACATATTTCCCATATGCACAACTTGTTGATAATACATAATTACATGACAGATTGCTTAAGGTATATTGCTGTGCAACTCTCATCTTCCTGCGAGCTTTAGTTCATAAATGACAATTTTTTCACACTTTTGGTGGGTTCCTCAATGTTAGTTCTGCACCAATTTTTATACATGCATACACATCCCATCTGGACATATTTCTGTAATTGTTAATGTTCCTAAGATAAACACAATGGCTACACTATGAATAATTTTCGGGGTTCAGTCTCAGAACATCAAACAGATTCCAAATTAGTCTTAAACTGTGAGCACATTGTTTCGTTTTAACAACCTGTAAGTTTCATATTTTTGTCAGTTCAGTACACTGTACTATAAGCATTTTTCTAAAACATACATTTACTTCAATCTTCAATCCACATTTCCAGCCTGGCCCGCCTCCAAAGCTGGGCTGAGTCAGAGGGTTACGTGGCTTGCCTTCCTGTCAGAGCTGTTGTTGTCAGTCCCACCCAAATTAGCATTTTCTATTCAGTTCAAGGAACCCACTGTTTCTTGCTCAGGGCAGCAGAGGAAATCTCCTCCCCTTCTGATTAACATGCCAATGCGAAATCCTCTCCTTTTGGTGGGAATGAACAAGGTGTGAGATTCTCAGGGAAATAAAGCCTTTTAGAAGTTTTAGCTAAATCAGGTTACCTTATGGTCAATTGTAACATAGTTCCTTGTGAAAACATTATATTTATAAATTTAAAATCAGAAAACATGTCTTTTAATTCCAGTCTTTTTCAACATGAAATCCATGTGTGGCACTCTATATGGCATTTTGATGGAAATCCCTTCTTTGGCATAGTTTGAGTTCAATTTACAACTTTACACCTGACAGGTTTTAAATCGCCGGCTTCTGACAGAGGTGAGTAACGGTACGAAACCCATTTTTGACAGATTTCTTCCAGCAAGCAATCTTCAAAAGTGGACTTTGTTCAGATAATATATACTTCTGTGGACATTGTATTTATGTGGATTCTCGAAGTAGAATGATGTTCACCACCCAACAAGGAGATTGGATCTTTTTGAGTGGTTTGTGAGCCATGATTTTTGCAATTTTGACAGCCAGGGAAAAACGGATTTTTAAAACAGCTCTGTGTTTCTTTTGCAATGATTTTGCTCTGTGCGCCGCCAAATGATGGGTTTTGGCAGTGATCTCCTGTGTTCCCACTGTCATAGGCAAAAGTGGATGGCGGCCTACTTTTCAGATTTTTACTGTGCACTTTCTGGTGATTTTTAGCAAGCAGCATGCTTTCCGGCGGCCATTCTGATGTTTCTGCTGCAAGCAATGCACAGTAATGTTGCAGGGCCTGGACTAGTGGGTTGAAACATCCCACAGGAGAATATTGGCTTCAAGTTGTTGGAGGAGTTGTGTGGCTACTGCTTTCTCAAGGATATTACTGAGAAAGGGAAGATGGGTAATGGCACGGTAGGTGCTGAGATCATCAGGGTCCAGTGTTGGTTTCTTAAGAAGCAGGAGGATTTATCTTTCTTGAGGGTCAAGGAGAAGGTGCCTTGAGTTAGGGAGTTGTTGATGATTTTCAGGTAAGGGGGGAGTGTTTCAGTTGGGAGAGTCTTGAGTAAGGAGGCAGGGAGGATGTCATCCACATACAATGTAACCTTGAGGGATGCTAAAGTGGCAGTGAGTTCTTCCATAGTTAGTATCTTGAAAGATTTCCAGGTAGGTGCGGTTTTGTGAGATGGGATGTTTTTTGTGATGTCAGTTGTCCCTCAATTGTTTTCTCCCTACCTCTATTCTTCTTTATCATTTTCTTGCAAAATACAAAGATCAGCAGTAAACGCCAAAACTATTGGCCTTGCCAACGTTTGTTTTTTCAAAGGTAATTTGATTCAGTCTCCGAGGTATTTGTCTAACTCATATTCAAAGAATATTGGACTTGGATTCAATAGAGTAGGCTCTCAAATGGCATATATTGATCAGTAAGCATGTGAAGTATTGTTGGGTCATTATTCACCTCACATCATGTACGTTGCCATTGCTTTTGATTACATTAAAAGGCACTTCATATGGCCCTTAGCACAACACCTGGGATCAGAGATTTCTTTTTAATTACTGCCAGAGATGCCTAAAGAGCTTGAAATAATGCTTTGTCACAATGTATTAGGCGGTCACTCTCAACTCAAGGAGTTCCTTTCCCCTTCAAGCAAAGTGGCGCGCACCCAAAGCGCTTGCACAGATTCAACTTTAGGGAGGCCTCCAACCTATCTCGCACCACCCCAGCAAATACCCTCTGTACAACCAATGAGCTAGGAATCAGGTTGGTGTACAGTAAAATATATATTTATTTAAGGTTTGACAAATAACCATAAAACGACCAAAACATCTTCCACCAACACCGTGGCACAGAACATTATCACAATTTCAAATTACTTGCACCAATCGACTGACTTGTATTTCTAATGAACTAATAGATACTGCAACACACAGGTAAAATTTAGAGACTTTACATCAAAACACACACAGAGGATTTCTTGCATATTCACAATTATGAAATTTGAAACAACCCTCAGTAATTACTTGGGGTTGCTATTCTCTCCTAGCAACCCCCAGTCCAGGAGATCAGTTAAATATGACGCCCTTAATTTGAACGCTAGGTACAGGGAATGGGAATACAGTAGCAACATTGTCTCGGTTTTTTATTACAAAAGGCTGGGTTTGAAAAATAGATACAATGAAAAAAAATGTTTTGGTCTTTTTATTTAAAGGTAGGGTTTGAAAAATAGACAGGGAAAACATAGTTTTGGCCTGTTTACTTGAAAGGCAAAGTTTAGGAAATGAACTCAATGGGAACATCATTTTGGGATTTTTATTTGCATAAAATTCAGGGTTTGAAAAATAGACACAATGAAAAAATCATTTTGGGCTTTTTACTTGAAAGGCAAAGTTTAGGAAAGGAACTCAATGGGAAAATCGTTTTGGGCATTTTATTTGCATAAAATGCAGGACCTTGGGAAAATCGTTTTTTGATGCAAATAACAATTTTTGGAAATTTTGTTTTGCTCACTCTACATTCACTTGAATAGCAGCATTTTAGGGTTACTTATTTTGGGATTATGGACACCACCTGAATCCAGAAGACAGGATTTTCAAAACGGTAGTCACCCAAGTACTTTATTGTCTATACCGGCTCTAACATTCTGGGCTTTAACTTTGTTAGTTTCAAACTCTAATAACACTCAACCCATGATTTTCTATATGGGAATTAATTGATTTAACTTCAATGCACTAAGGATCTACACAGCTCCCCCGTGCCACATTTTAATGGAAAGGATTAAGGCAGGCAGTTCCAAACAAAATTCAATTTAAATGAATAGGGTGATTTTCTATAGTGGAATTAATTTGAGTTTGATTTAGTAAAACGGGCTATGGGTCTCCCCATTTCCACCCCTCCCCCACCAGCTATGTAGGATGGAGATTAAAGCTGCCATATTTCCCCCCACACTTTTGTTGACATTTTGATTAATCTACTGACATGGGAGGCCTTGATTATGGGGCATCCAGGGAAACAGCAGGGCTCCTCTAAGAACAACACAGGTCTGGTCAAAGGCTTCGGTAAAGGGTAGTCCCCAGCAACCCAGACTTCCCCTGGATTCTCAAATGGTAGTCACAGCTAGCCTCTTGATTTCCCAGTCTCCGTCTCCCAGGTAATGATTACGGCCTTGGTAGCTCCCTGTCTCTCTGCTAGTTGTTCTTTTTAAGGGTCCAGAAGTAGACTACCTCCAGCAATAGAGTGGGAAAGTCAAGGGAAAAATCAAAAGTCCAAAGAAAGGTCCAAGAGTCAAAAAGTCAAAGAAAGATCCCTCTCAGATTGAAAGCTGATCTCTTATAGGGAAGGTGACACTCCATTATTATCATATTTCCCATGCGATGGATTGGCTGGCTCTCCCTCTCCCCTTCCCCCACACACCCACTACCTGTTGATTGGACAAGGAGTTGGGAGGTGTGGATGATGGAGGTTGAAGGAGGAGAAAGATTTGTCATCCTAAAATGACAAGTTGGTTTAACTGGTAGTGTTCCTAAAAATCTAACAACATGGCAGCTACCCTATTTTTTCAGATAACTGCAGGCACATATATATATTTGAGTTCTATATTTTATGGTGAGTCGGAAAAACATTATCATATCTCGGCAGGCCCTTCCTGGGAGGAGCTACAGATTTTATTGATTGAACCTATCATCACACCAACTTCCCATTGTCGTCCTTTACAGCTATAGATTGTGTTGCAGGCAGCTGCCTTCTGCATGGTTGTAGGTTCAGAGACCTTCTGGCATTTCGGAAAGCTTGCTGCAGAGCCTGGAAGGACATGCTGTGTGCTGGCTGATTACTGGTTTTAGAGTGGCTGATGGGTCTTCTGAGCATTGTATCTCCCTCTGTTCCCTGGGAGATGTTTAGGGGAGGGATCTTGCTTACCTCTTTGGATATTTAAAGCCCAGTGGGCACAGTGATTGTTGTAGGCTAGGCGTACCTTAGTGAACGAATCCTGGGGTCCCTACCAGCAATCCTATATATGCGTGAGGTTATAACCAAAGTGCTTTGCAACAGGAAAATGTAAAGGAGTGGAACAGGAACCGGGGATGTCATACAACCGAGATGGTGGAGATCTCCTCTCAAAAGAAAGAGCTCTGCTACTGAGTCCCACCCATCTGCCAGTCTGCTGTAATTAAAGATTCTCGCTGGTTAAACAATATCTCTGTGGTTCTTGATTAAAGTGGTAGGTCTCCCTTGAAGATACTAAGAGACCAGACTCTCTGACTTCCACAAACCATATTCCAGTATCTCATGAATGGGGTCCCCCTAGCGGGGGTGGCCTACAGTAAACAACAGCCCAGACATGACAGTCATTGTCATTGAAACTGAGGGTGGGAGCTGGCTTCAGGTTGACAGAGTTACATTTGAAAGGTTGTTGGATTTCCTGTCCCCTTTGTTGCCCTCTACAGCTAAGCCACATGTGGGCCTGTTTGAAGTGCCCTCTATTGGAATGTTAAGTGTGCCACCAGATGCAGGGTCTTACAAAAGAACAGGGTGGTTCCATGGAGCCTTTGTCAGTTAATCAGGCTGACCATGGCAGGTGGAAGGTTGGTGCTCTCCCTTCCTGGGATGGCATTGTGAACTCTTGGCTGTATAATCCCAACTAAATATAACAGGGATGGCTGCGCTTGTAGCCTGTGTCCATGCCACAGTACACAGGTCTATGCTTTTGTCATAGGGTGAGCATAGAAACATTTGTATAGATTAGCCGCATACATGTCCCTGAGGTTGGTCTACTATCATTCCATCTAATTTAACAGGTTTATAAAAAGCCCAGGTGACTGCACGCCCATCATGTGGAGGGTCAAATTCCTCACATGTACCTAACAATACGAATGAAATGTATGTAAGGAGAAACACCCCTGTGCTAGCCCTTTTCAATCAAAAACCAGTTAGCATCCCCCCTGCCTGTTAGTATCAACAATTTATATGACATTAACTAAACACACACACACACACACACACACACATACAGATGGAAGGGAGGAATCAAAGATAGTAATGAGCGAGAATAGACCTCGGTGTATTGAAGAATACTGATAAACAATCAGAGCATCACTTTTCCATCATGCTTTTTATTTCAGTGCTTTCATTACAAAGATGTGTTCTCAAGCCTTCAACTGACACCCCTTACTATCTGTGCATGAGTCAGATAACAACCATACTACATTAAAAACCAAAAGTTAAACATCCAAAACCTACAGGTAATTGAGTTGTATGACAATTATCTAGTAATGGCAGCAGAACTGCTGTCATAAACGCACCTGTTTGGACTGCAACAACCCCATATGCATTGAAATTGGATATTTAATAGGAGGCATGGATTTTGTATCATAAACATTACGCGTATAAGTGAAGGAACAGGCACTTGTGAAACCATATACACATAATACCGTCTGGTTATGAACATTGGCCTAAGCACATTCGCATTGTAGAGAAAACCACGTTTAAAATGCCTTGAATAGAAGTCAATTCGCCGCCATCTTAGAACCATCTGCCATTTTGATTCTAACTCCTGCTTTCTGTCCTAAAATGGTGAACTGTGTTTTCGTCTGCAGCTGAGCAGAGTGAACTTTGAGCTATGTCAACATTAAGGCTGCTAAGAGCTGAGAGAAGAATGTTTGTTCTGTGCAAAGAAACCTTGTGACTAGAATGGACTGCAATCTAAGTGTTGTCGCCGCCCACAGCCTCATCCTCATTCAAACAAGGGAACAGAATGCAAAACAACTAAAACCAACATCACCATTAAATCTCATGGACAAGTAAATATGTTAAATGTGTTAAACAATATTGTCATATTTGTCATATGAACTGGGCATGAACCCTTGTATGTACTTATTCGTTTAGAGGAGGGCTGGAAAATGACCGGGATGGTGTATAAATAGAGCATGTTTTGGGATATCCAGCACTCACTCCCCTCACGGTGTCTGCTGGTGCACACTGCAGAGTGTTGGGAGCCAGATAGCTATCTGATTTTGCCTTTGAATCTGTACAGAAATAAAGATACTTCTATCTTTTGACCTGTGATTGGCATATTTGATTTTGTGGTACTAAGCCTCGATATTTTTTTGGTCTTTCACATTGTCTAAAACTATGCAATAGCAACCCCCCATACAGAGCCGGCCCAGCAGTAACTCAGAGAAAGCAGAAATCATTCACTAACATTGTCAGTCCACATAGGCTCGTACCAATCCTGGTAGAGGAATGTAAGAGGACAAAGATGATCAGACTCATTCAACTTTTTTTGAATTGAACAGCTCAGTTCTTTAGACTATACAATGTAATCTAATACATTCAATAAAAACAAATAAACTAAATATGTACAGCACATACATTAAAGATTCACCTACCTTATAAATATATACATACATCCTACCATGACATCCAATGTTGAGGTTGGAATTTGGGGTACCTTTCTTAGGTGACTATTCAAGAAATAGGATACACATTTTATTGTTTAAAATCTGAAAACTTAAAAGCCTGAAGGAACTGCCATACATTAATAAGTTTAAAAATAACATATGATTCTCTTTTAATCAAAGCAAAGGTGGCAAAATGTTAATCATTGGGTAAGGCATCACATGTGTCCCTCAGTTTCACACTGCCCCCTCAGTTTCACATTGCCCCCACCTATTCCTAATTTTCATTTCTCCATCGTCACCTGACACAAACATATGCTTATCAGCGAAATCTGTTTCATACACAATGTTTGATCATCCATTAGTGGTGCGGAAGTCATTTATTGACATCGAGTCAGCCCTGAAAGGGTCATATCTTTTGGCCACTAATGCACAGTTAATGGTTGAGAATTTACCTTAAAATTTATTTCAGCTGGCTGTGTTATCTACAACTCCCACATTTGGATCTGATTATCTGTTATTTCTTTGTATCCCTAACTGAATCAGGCCTGTTTTTTCCTGAGGGGGCCAAGCACAGGTCTTGAGTTCAAATGTCCAATGGCACAGACCTTTCTACTCAGTGGGAAAAACACCAGCTGCATCCATACTTCAGAAAATATGGCTAATCGACAAGATGTGCTTACATGTAATATTTAACATTATATCTGGGCATATTGTTTATGAAACAATTTTTCTTTACATACGGTTTAGACGGATACAAGTACATTTTAGGCATTATTCACACATAGGCCACAGTTACATAGAAATACAATACATGGGCCGTTCCATTTGAATGGCAGTTTATTTGTGAAAAGTATCTTTCTCTAAAATATGTCACTTGGCTTCACTTTTTAAATGTAAATCACAATTCCTCCTTGGTGTTTTTCACATGCCTATCCTTCAATGTATATGTTCCAATGGATACTGCTGTAGTTTTGAATATCTCAAAATGCATCTTTTCCCATTTTACACAAAGTCAGCATCTGCAGCACCACATGTTATTTCTTATTCATTGGGCATATGCATCAGTTTTAATCTCTCAGGTAGATTCCCTGTCACTTGCACACCTGTCCATTTTTGTTAAGTTAGCTAGGCCCATTAGTGTTCCATTTCACTAGGCTTAGGTTGAAAATCACAGTTTTGTACTGGCTTTATATTTCAATGGAACTCTACACTATCCAGCTTCTCTCTCACAATAGGGGCCTAGCATGGCCTCTTCAACTCTGTCACTCAGGGGCTGTCTTTTCACACCACATGGCTTACTTGGCATTTAGCCCGATCAGGCCACATCAAAGGCTTCTTCAGGGATGCATATCCCAAATGGGCTAGTAAAGATTTCAGATCCTGTAAGGGTTAAGGCATCCCAAAAGAACTTACATGTGTCTTCACACAGTTGGCCTTAGTGGGATCTACTTGTTGGTGGCAGCACTGAGAACTATAATGAAGTCCAGACCGCAGTAACCATTGGTGCTTATAGTAACTATAAAGCACTGGGTATATGGGGGTGTAACATTTTGCTAAAGTGCCTGAATATATTTCTGATCTGTATGAGGGACTCATGGGACACCTGGGGGTAGCTACATGGATCCCATGAGTCCCCTGATACAGATCAGAAATATATCCAGGCTCTTTAACAATATGTTACATCCCCACGGACCCAGGGATGCATAGTTAATACAAGCACCATAATAAACATGCCAACATGGTCAAACCCTGAACATCACAATGTGCCTAATGACATGCATCACCAACCTCTAACAAGCAATATGAGAAACTATATAGATCTATCAACAAACATGAAGACAAAACCCAACATATGCAATACGACAGAGATTTGCATCAAACCATCGCGAGACAGAAGGAGCGGTGTGTCTTCATACGTAATTATTATTCAGTATGTAACCCCCATTAAGAGCCTCACCAGGGAGATCAACATCTCCATTACAACCATGCATAAGCATATGTGAGAGAGACTTGTGTACCAAATCAGAACATGCGCATGTGCAAGAGACTAGTGTCTCAAACACAGGACATATGCATTAGCGACCACTTACACGTGATCAGATTAACAAATCAGTTTGTTGATTAAATATGAAGTCTAAACTTAAATACATAGGATCTGAGATAAATCAACATAATATTATTGACAGACACAGGACTGGCGTGCTTTAACAACCACCATCCAGTATCAACGCCAATTAAGAGCCGCATTAGGGAGATCTAAATCACCATTACTACTACGCATTGCACATGTGTGAAAGACCAGTTGACCATAAGAGAACGAGCACATGCACAAGAAACTAGTGTCTCAATACTGGGCAAGGCACCTCCCATAACATGGAACTTATAATGACTTTGCACTCTCCACTCAAGACATTCACGATCCAGAGACACAGGTAAGCTAACAGCGGTGCCTGTAAAAATAATCCACATAACTTTGCTGAGCATGAGTGATTAAATTATCACCCCAAATAAATCAGGCTAGACACTACAACAAGTGTCTCCTTTTTGTGAGTGATGCACCTAATGGCTTTAACAAACCATTTATGCCCAGCATACTGGTAATGACCTGACCTGACTTTGTTCACAGCAGCCCACCAGGCCCAACTTCTACAGTATCACAAGTCACCTTACCAACAGGGTAATACCCCACCTTCACTAGCATTCCCACTGGGACACAAGCAGCCCTCACTACCCACACAACCCCCCCTCCCCCAACCAAATCTAACATACAGGGGCCAACCATGACCCACACCAATCAACCCCCTCCACTAACCGGAGGAGGTCCAGATACCACAGTAATCTCCAGGCCCCGGGGGAACAAACTGCTTACCAGTATTCACAATCATTAAACCTGCATTCAACAGATTATTCTCATAGTTCATCCAAACAGCATGCCAATTACCCATCAACCAAGAATCAATGTAGGTAAGGCTCTTCCGTGCCTGGCCTCTCAGCCTTCTTCAGACATAGAAGGACAAATTACACTAAAACATACTAAGTAACCATTTCTCTCGCTCTCTCTTTGCCCCCTTTCACTCTCTCCTCTCACTCTGATCTTATTTGACATACCCAACACAACTTACTTATGAATGAAACAACCATTAATTGTCTTATGTGCCACCAACACAAATGTATACCGAATCAACGTGGGGACCAGTCAATTATATTTTTATTCTTTGTGAAAATTAAGAACAATCATGCTCATGTCTTTGGCATCCTATGAATCAATTATTGGACAAAAACAATTATATATGTATATTCTCTCTAACACAAAATGTCTACACTTTAAAATGCACCTCACTTAACATTTTTATTGATTCAGCCTTGAGAAAGACCCTGATGTGTTTGAACATGTGTCGGCTGACCTAACCAAATCACTGATTAAATCCTGTACATGAAACACTAGAAAGACTTTGTATTCCTCATTATCAGAACAAGAATTATGTGGTCCAACCCTTTCATGCTAATACAAGTGGTGTGGGCAACACCGCTCCCTCCTGTGAACTGTGGGCAACAACTCTCCCCTCCCGCAAACTTGCTGCTAATTCAATTATCAAAACATTATACACACCATATAGCTAAATATGCACCGATGCACATGATAATTCAGCCTCTAGTGCCAACTTTCTACATATATACTACTTGTGGTTTAATGTCTACAAGCATTCCTTTTATACTTAAATAATTGCACCGAAGTGTGAATAGGGGGGAAACGGGATATACATTAACACCCTTTGTTATTTTGAACCTTCATCATTAATGACTTTGTGCAGAGATGCGTTACAAGATGCTGTCAAGAAGAAACTTGATAGACACAGTAGTGTGTTCACTCTGGTTGGGAGAAAGGTGCTTGAAATAAATATCTGCTCTGCTTCTAACACTAACAACAACATCTTGTATATTGGCTGCAGGCTGAATAAAGGACGACGTGCTTGCTCTTGCATTATCAGTCGGTAATTTGTACACAAAAGGAGCACATTAGCATCAGCTATGCGTTACTACTTCATTGGATAACGTGCACCTTGAAGTGAAAGGTATAATTTTATCTGTGTGCTCGGTGTAGAGCGCTTGCATGCCGCCTTTATGGCCAGATGCTCATACTGCAACTTAAACTCTGAGGGAATCATGCTTTAAGATGGAGACATGCTGGGTGCAGAGATATCTGTACCAGTTCCCGTGTAAGACCCACACTTAATAACAGGACTCTTGCTGCGCTAAGTACTACAGCATTTGTAAAAATACAGCCTACGTACCTATTCACTCTGGCAGGAGTTCCCAGTCTGTTCTCAGCACCAGTAAATGTAACTCTGCGCTGGCTGGCCTCAACTTGGAGCAGTCCCTGTAGTGTGCTACAGGGGCTTCAGGAGAGACCATATGATGGCCGTCTTGGGAGTGGTTACCTATATATGGATTGTAGATGCTGAGTGTGTGCTAATAAACTAGAATATCAATATGAGTAGATAGATAATTCAATGTACAGATCATGAGACGCCCACTGTATATAAGTGTAAGTCTGTTCGGCAATATGTCTCTAACGATTAACGCTGCATAGTGGATGTTTTCATGTGTGTTTATCTGTTATTGAAGCTAAATATTGTGTGGGTAACCAAAAGTAAATACATCTCAGTGAACTAGGCAAAAGGTTATGCAGCCAATGTTTGAAGCTGCATTATGGGTGTTTTTCTAGAAAATAGTTAGTTAGGCAGGAACACGCCCCATCCAATGGTCGTATTAAGACCTTTGTTCACTGACTCAAGTTTATTAATCCGTTTGTGTTCTGCTTTACATAATATCAAGTCATGATCTCACAGATTTCAATCCAAAAAAGCCTAGATTTGTGTTCAAAAGACAAAATATGAAGAACAAATTGGTTCACACATATGAACAGCAAAAGCAGACTTTTGCCACCCAAACTACCTTATGGGCCCTTCCACCTGTCATCGGCCACTTTAGATAAGGCCATTACTCAAACTGTTCTCTCAATAAAGATTTTAAATACATTGATCTATATGGCCTCAACAGGAAATTGCAAACTTTCACTAACTGCAAACCACAATGGGCCATTTATGGGATAAAATGTCCTTGTTTAAGTATCTATAAACACAAGATCATGCAGAGGATTTGTGAACACTGGTCATGCCTGAAAAATAAAATGTCTGAACAACCAATGGTGGCACATTTTTCAGAAAAAAAACACAACCCTCTGAGTGGTTCTGGTTTATAATTCAAACAATCAAGGAACCATCAAGAGGTGAAGATCGTGACTTTTTATTAAATAACGCAGAACAACAATGGATTTATTCACTTGACTCAGTGAAAAAGGTCTTAATTCAACCATTGAATGGGGCTTGTTCATGCACTAACTATTTCATACACTAGGTTTTCTAGCATAAAACCCATAATGCAGCACCAAACATTGGCCCCAATAAGCTTTTGCCTAGTTCACCGAGCTGTATATACTTTTGTTGATACGCACAATATTTTGCTTCACTACCAGATAAACACACTAATAAAACATCCAAAATGCATCATTAAACTTTAGAGGCAAGTAATACATTGCAATGGGTACCTCATCACCCCTATATTAAATTATCTATCTTCTCTGAATGGTATTCTAGTTTATTAGGTTTTAAACATAAATCAGAGCTCTCAAGAGGGCAATTTGGATGGGACATCTCTCTTCTGCAACCTAAATGTTATGTTGCTCAACACAAGATCATTACTGAAACATACTTTGGAAGTAGCTACCCATATTGAGGAGCGCAAGCTTGACATATGCGCCCTCACAAAGACGTGGGAAATGAGGCTGAGGGATAGAGTGTATAATGGAAGGGGAGGATTGGCCTTGATTATGAAATCGAATCTCAAAGTCTGGGAATGTAAGACAGAGGATCTCCCAGGAGTGGAATTGTTGTTGGTGAAAGTGGGTATAAGTGCTGAAACAACGCTTGACATTCTCCTTTTGTATAGGGCTCCATCACAAGCGCCTACTTTCTCATCATAGCTTTGTAATTTTCTTCTGACCAGGAGACTTTAACCTCTGCTTTGGCAGTGACACGGATGCTATGTTAGGGTCTATGGAGACCGCATTGGATGCTTTGGGCTTTTTCCCAGTCCACAAAGGAACCAACATACATAAGCGGACATACCCTGTATTGGGATGCGGCACATAATCTTAACTTGACTGATGTGGCAGTTAAACCATGTCCATGGTCAGACCATTTTTTGTTTATTTTCAGAGTTGCATAAATTATTTTTCAGAAAGAAGGGCCGAGCCTAAAGCCCTTATCCCGGTTAGAAGCTCCAAGAAATTGACCCCAGAGAACCTTTGCTCCCGGGTGCTGTATTTGAATACAGACATTTCCAATATAGTAGGGTTCGATGAGATTTCAGATACACTTATGAAATCATTAAGTGTAGTGACAAAGAGATTAGCTCCTCTTAAAATGGTTTACCAGAGGAATCACTTAAGCAGCTCATGGTTTAATGATACCCTGGGAGAACTTAAGTCGAAAAGAAATTAAACGCTTTTATGCCTGGCGGCAGAGTGGAGAGTGCCATAGTCTGGAAGCCTATAAAGAAGCAGCCAAGATGTATAAATTAGCAACCAGTCAAGCTAAAAAAGCTTAGAATTGCTTGTGCAACTTCCAATAGTAAAGAGCTCTTTAAGATTAAGTGCCCATCCAAAACTCCACCCTAAAAGATGAAAAATGGTGCACAAGCATCCGGATGCCTTGTGCAGCAAACTGGATTAGATCAAAATGTCTATTGAAGAAAAAAAGCTGCTTATGAATATAAAGAAACCTGAAGCCTCTTCTCCTGCATCTTCTACGTGGGATACTAAGCCTCAGGCATTTTGTTTTTCCCCTATTTCAGAGGTTGAATTAGATAAAATAATTGTGTATCTCAAAAACATAAGCTGCAAAGGGGACCCTTGTTCTGCAGTGATTATTAAGGAATGCTCCCCTCTACTTATGAAGGTAATAACAAAATTTGTGAATGCCTCTTTTGAGCAAAATCATGTACCCAACAATATCAAATCTGCGTGGGTTACCCCGCTATTGAAAAAGCCTAACCTCTGTCCCATGAATCCCACTAATTATATACCGATTACCAACACCCCTTTTTTGTTGAATATTCTGGACAAAGTGGTGTATAACCAAATCTCACAGCATCTCAATAACTTCCAGATTCTTCTCAAATTTCAGTCCGGTTTTTGGCAGGCCCATGGGACTGAGACGGTCCTAGTATCCTTAAAATTGGAGCTGCTCCAAATAATGGATGGAGGCCAAATAGCCCTATTGCTGATATTGGTTCTTTCAGCTACTTTTGACCTGGTGGATCTTAATATCTTGTCCACCAGGTTAAAGTAGTATGCCCATTTTTCAGCCCAAGCTACCCAATGGGTGAATTCATTCTTGAAAGGAAGACAGATTAGAGTAGCAAGTGAGACTGCAGTAGCTAAACCCATTCCATTGCTATTCAGAGTCCCACAAGGAGCGTGTGTATCCCCTTGTTTTTATAATATCTTTATGATTCTGTTCTTTCACATGATGTAACAAGAAGGGATCTTCTTTGTAAACTATGCATATGACACACAATGTGTCATCCCCATCACAGGTTCATATAAGGAACGTGAACTTAACATCAAGAGGGTTTATCAAGCCATTCAAAGATGGATGGGTATGAATAGCATGGCTTAGAATAGAGCACAAAAACAGAGCTCCTGCTGGTTGGGACTGACACAATGCTGGCCATACTTGACCCATTATATAAAGATTTCAGTATAGATAACTGTACAATTGAGGTCATGACGAAAGTTAAGACCTTAGGCATCTACTTGGACAAGAATCTGACCATGAAGCCTCAGGTCAATAGCCTATTCTCATCTTTTTCATATTTTATCAAATTGCTTAGGCAACTTCGCCCACTCATTGGCTCTAAATTGGATTATGGCGGCTGCCTCTTTGTAGGCATTGCACAAACTGACCTCCACCGGCTCCAGGTTATTCAGAACGGAGCAGTGAGAGCAGGGAAAGATCTTGGGCGTAGAGACCAAATCTCAGATGCAAGAAGAATTTGTGTTTGTATTTGTATTTGTATTTTGTTTATTTGTATTGCGCGCCTTGCCCCAGGGCATCTGGGCACGTGTTTAAGAAAGCGGTTACAAGATACAGAAAATAGGTGAAGTATACAATATACATATATTTACATAAAGTTAGAGCATAGAATATACAGTAAGGACCGAATCTGTGTATACGGTAAAAAACAGTCATGTACAATGAGCAAGCAGAGAGTGGTTAGCGGAAGTGATGATTATAGAGAGGAGTTTAAGGCATCCCGTTCATGTAGCCACAGGTTTTAGCTTTGAAGGAATGGATGTGAGGCACGTTTCTGGGAGCATTAGGTAGGGTGTTCTAGAGCTTAACCGCAAGGACTGGGAAGCTCATACCACTGGCTGTCTGTAGCTTGAAACTAGGAATAGTCAAGGTGTGAGCATGAATAGTCAAAGAAGCCTTCATTGTTTGCCAGAGCTGGAAAAATTTCACTTCAAGATGATTCTCATCACCCACAAATGCCCAAAAGTTCAAATGCCTGTATACTTAATGGAAGCAATCAAAAATAAATAACATGTTAGATCTTTAAGATCTAATAATATGAATGTATTAAATATTCCTCAATGCAAGTTAGCCAAAACCCAAAATGGAGCATTTAATGTTGCAGCCCCGGCAGCCTGGAATGCCCTGCCACCAGCTATCAGAACGATCGAATCCACTGAAGTTTTCACGAAAAAACAGAAGACTTTACATTTCTACTATATTATTCTTCTTACTGACACAATCATCCGTGGTTAGTCCACTATCCCCTCAGGTCCCATAGGTTGTGTTTCTCTGTCTTGTTGGTTTTCTGTCTGCGTCCTTAAGCCTTTGGGTAACTGGTCGCGCAATACAAATTCATAAACATAAACATCAACACAAACATTAGAACACACTGGGTATTGCTAAGCATGTACCATCCATATGAAAGAAACCCCTACCAAGATGGCTGCCATATGGGCTCCCCTACACATTCTGGGGACTGATCCAGACTCAGGTGAGTCGGCACAGTGCTAAATTTACTGGTGCTAATGCTGCTCCTCAGATTCCGAGAACAGACTGGGAACTCTCGCTTGAGTAAATAGGTACGTATGCTGGACATATATACATATATATCTATACAACTTTGATTGTACATTACCTTTATTTTGGACTGTTATACTTAACAATATAGTATTCCCTAAGTGCACAATACCACAAAAAGCAAATAAACTGTTTCTGTTTTACCTTTAAGATAGGAATCACTCTTGTTTTATAGATATGTGAGGGCGGAGTAGGCGCATTAGCCACTACTGATCCTTGTACTCCTGGGGGCTGAAGTCCTTTCATCACAGATGCTGAGGTTTAGTGAAGAGGTGGATCAGAGGAAATGAGATGGTTATTAAATAGAGATACAATTGGATAGATACTGAGGAGCAAGACCATTGATAGCTTTGTAGACTAAGAGAAGGAATGGCATGTTGTTCGCAGGTAGAAGTGGGGGAGGATCTGGGTAGGTTGAAGAGAATGTGGGTTTCAAAGATGAGGACTTTGTCTAGAGGGAGGAAGGAGTAAGGATGAAGGTCAAGGAGTAGGATTTAGTCATGTTTGCTGAGCACAACAGTAATCCAGTAGTGTCTGATGCCAGGTTGCCTTTGGCAAGGCACATTGGATCAGAAGTGCCTGCATAAATCTTGCATACAAAATATATCAGAGAGATTGCCCTACTATATTTTACAAGGATAAGGTCCATGTCAACCTTTGGAAATGCCACAATTAAGGCTTCAAAAAATTACCAGCTTCTGTTGTGACCTTCTAAAACTGATAAGGCATGAGTTAGGGCTACGATCATTATATGCAACCGTAGAGTGGAATACATTGGCAATCTGTCACACTCTATCGCAAGATCCTACTAATGATTCTGCCTTCCATTTTGACATCTTGAAATGCAAACTCACTGTCTCAAGAGATTGGATTTTAGATAGATGGATTAAGTGTTGCTCAGAGATGCTGCTGGATGCCGGAGAAATGGAGCAGTTTCTAATAAACAACCCTGAAGCCTCCAAAAATTAAATCTGGATACGCGACTGGATCAAGACACAATATGAAAAAGCAAAGTACAAATTTTGTCTATTCGCATCCACTGAAATCAAAGCAGCAGACATACTACCAAACTCTCTGAGCAAATTTCTGAGTCCGAAACATCGAACCCTGCTCATGAGATTTAGATTCAACTTATTCCACACCAAAGAAATATTGGTATCCAGACAACTAATACAAGAGGCCAATACATTATGTCGACGGTGCCATGACCCAAATGAAACCCTTAAACATGTGATCCTGTCATGACCGCATCTAAGAGCCGTGATAACAACCTATTTGGGCACTTACATAAAAGATTTTTGCACAATGGACACTGACATTTGGTGCCACAAATTTTGTGAGGGGCACAATCGCCGTCTGATTTTTGCTGTGACAAAAACATTGCACGAGAGTTTTGAAGTGCTGACATTGGGAGAAAAAAACAACACACAACTATGCAAAATATGTTTCAAAAAGCAGAGTGATATGAGAGGCTGAAAGAAGTGATGTTCCATGTTTCAGATGTAAATATTCCATGCTTGAACTACACAGATTTACTTCCATTGCAACTCCTTTACTTCTAGTTCCCATGAGTCAACACAATCCTTTGTTTCTTTTTTTAAATTTTAATGCACCCCAATGATTGGTTATGATCTAGTATTGGCAGGACACAGCTTGTTGTGCTTTCTTTTCTCATTATTTATTTTATTGTTTTATTCTGTCTATCATGTGGCAAAGGATTAAAATAAACCACAAGCCAGCATACAAAATAAAAAAAGAGATTTGGGAACATTAAAGACGGTGCTTCAAACTGCTGCTGTGATATCATAGATTACTGGCTCCTTGTCTTTCGCTGTTGGCCTTATCACATCGCCAAAGTATCAAGAGGAGATTTCCAGTTTAATGAATCAGAAATCATAGATTCTGGAGAGTTGCTGCATTCTATAAAAAAGTTAGAAACTGTTTTGAATATTTGGGCATCTCCTGCAGGTGGTGCTCCTTTCACTCTAATCAATGATGCTTTAGTACTATCTTGTCTAGCTTCCTAATACCTGTCCAATAAGATTCCCATTTTATTTTTACTAAAGTGGTGGTCAGCATTCATGCACTTTAGGACCAGATTGCCATGTTATTCAAGGATGGAATTGAAAGGGAATTTAGTATGACACATTTGAGCAGTGATGCCACCTTAACACAAGTTGAATCATGTTTTTCTAAAATGTTCATCCTCTTCCCTAAATTTGATTACTTTTTCCTCTATCCGTATTTTTTTTTAAAAAGTGCGATCCTAAACAAACCTCAAAAGAAGGCATATTCACTAGGGATGTTTAAAGTTATTTTTTGTTTCACACCAGTGCAATTGTGCAAGTTCCCGACTTTGCAACTGGGCAATGTTACCTCTTTTGCCATACTATACTCACAACTTTCAAAAAGCCTTCATTGGCTACCAGTAAACATAAACTATCAATTAAAATCCCTCTGCATCATCCACAAAGCCTTACACAGACAAGGAGCTGAATTTTTCCAAGCCAAGATAAGCTGCTACCAGCCAAGAAGGTACCTAAAATCAAGTGACAACCTAGAAAAAGAGACAAAACAGTACAAAAAAAAAGAAATTTAGAGGAACAGCATTCCACGCCTAATTGATAACCTTTGGAACAACATTCACAAAGAAATTAGAATCACAGAAGACCACATCACCTTCAGGGAATGACTCAAAACATGATTATTCAACAGACAATGACAAGTGCAAAGGGACATCAACAGCAAAAACATTGCAGATGAAAAGAAACCCACAAAAGTATGTGGTCAAAGATAACAGTAAGAAATATTAAGAGGACCAGAACACTATGCCCCTAAACCACCCCCCCACCATGCCCAAAAACTAGAGTGATCAACAAAGAGAAGGCTGCCCAATCAACAGACAGATTTGGGATTAACACCCACATGCAAATATACACCAATGAAATCGCAGACAGGTAAAGCATTAAAAACAAAGCATCATGTTTCGAAAGCAGTGCTGTCTGCTTGGAATCTTTTGGGTAACACTAAAATCTGAGAGGTAAAGTGAATTTGCGTTCTTCAGTATGCAGGGACCTTTATATTTCTAGCAGCTTTAGCGAGTTTCCGAATGCGGTTACTTGGTTACAACATGTAGGCTATATTATGCCAATGTACTTCCAATAGTTCTTAATTCACATGCATTACTGAAAAACTGCCAAACAGTTTCAAATGAAACTCTAATTGTTCTTATTAACATCCATCCTTCCAACATTTCCTTTTTAAAATCTTAATGCTGGTTAAAAGCAAACATGACAGAAACTTAAAGTGAAGCACATGCAAAATGTAGTTTTGGGTGTAACTCTTGCACTTGCTTTTCTTTAATTTTTGAAGCTGTGTAATTACCAACTATATGAAATATATGAGCAACGTTGCTGCTCCCTTTTCTAAAACCGCTTTTTATTTTTCTACAAAAGATTCAGATTTGAAGCTCAAATAATATTAGCCTTGAGAAAAATTGCAGGAATCCTGAATGATGCTCCTTTCTTTCATTAATGAACATAAAAAACTAAACAAATGGAATTTAGCCTATATTCTTTTGCTTGGACACTCAAATACATACACTGAATAAATGGCCATCAAAAACACCATAGCAGAGTCTGTAACTGGGTACCAGCAACCCCAGCGTTTTGAAACATTAATAGACAGAGCAATTATTAGATTAGTATGGTGCAAATTCACGTGTTCATTTTATGACAAACTTGGGGGTTTATCAATAAACACAGAGATGTGCCCACTGGGAATTACTAAATGCTTATTTTTTTATTTTTTATTTTGTTTACAATTGCTTTAGCAAATTTTACAAAAAAATGATTCTGCTCATCTAAAAAGCGCACATAACAAGGGAAAAAATCCTGCGGAAAGAAAGTCTGGAAGCAAGTATTATTTCTAGATAAATGGAAGGCTAAGCCTCCTGTACCTCAAAATAGAGGTTACGAGGTTGTGACCCTGGAATGTTCCACATTCAAGAATAAATAAATAAACAATCATGAAATACCAACAACTGCTGAGTATATCTGATGATATTTATTTACATTAATAAATGCATGTTGACAGGATTAAATCCAAAATACATAAAATACAAACACACCAAATATTAATGGATGCTGTCCAGCCCTCAATTAAGAAAACAATTAACTTAATGAGCTGGAGTGTCGGCAAATGCAACAAAAATAATAAAGAACATGTAATGATGCTTCCAAATAATAGAGAAATAACACGACTAACAACATGAAACAAAGAAACATGAAGAATGCAGGAGTAGACTGTCGGGCACCTGCTGTGTATCTACTGCTGAATAACAGACACTAACTATATAATTATAAACAGAGCCATGAAAAAATAGGGTCTACGTGTGGATGGGAACCCATCACAAGTGTATGAAAGATAGTGACATGCAGAGCAAGTTTTGGTGGAAGCAGCAATGTGCTCCACATTCCGTCAGGACCCGAAGGCAACCCTAGGTAAAATGAGGAAATAAAGTTGATCCTTTACAGAACCTACTCAAATAGAGTGCAAGTTAAAAACCTGACACTATGCCAAAATAGGAAATGCAGGTGTATGTTGTTGGGGTGCAACCATAACACCACGTGGCTAAAAAAGATTTAAAACACAAAGAGGTGTGAGTAAAATGGAAGGAAAATAATAATACTGCCCTACCGGTTAGGAGGGCTGTAACCCGCCACCAGATAAACCAGAAATATATAGTCCCAACCTGTGTCCATGTGCACTGAAACTGAGAGTGCCGTCCAAGGGAGGGGACCACCTGTGCATCCATGCATGGACCCTGGCAAATGGAGAAGCTGCTGTGACTAGCAATGTGTCTAGGACCTAATGCCTCTAAACTTCCGATACAATTCCAGGGAAGTCTAAGTATTGTGCACTAACATATGATGCGAGAGTCGGATCTTTGGACCATCAACCTATAAAAAGAGGTGAAAACGATGAATTGAAATTCATGTCTAGCCATGAATATAAGTTGCACAGCCTGTCCTAGTGCTAAAGACCCAGGCCCAATGGGCCAGAAGGAGGAACTTCCAAAGGTTCACACTGAAATCATCTGCCATACAGGTGAGCAGATGCATCTTATTTATTAGTGCATTATGTATAAACCCCACCAGATACTTCCAAGGCTCCTTCTCAACTGACAAAGGAGTACACATCAACACATTCTTGTTGCACATGCTACATTCTGCTTAATACTCCCCATATTCTTATCCAAACATTCTACAATGGTAGGTTGGTACACATCTCCCTTTATTACAATACAAAAACAAAACCTAAAAAGGCAATAATTAAAGAACACTCTACAGGAACAGAACCAACTGTATATAACACAAAAGATGGAAACAAGTAGGGGAAGATGCAAAGCAATAGTTAGCAAACTATATACAACAACCAATACTAAAAACAAAGTTGGAGAAAATACAAAGACACAGTGTACACATTGGATGTTGTACATTGAAACGTGGTGTACGTTAAAACGAAATGTTGTCCTATTCCACATAATCTCTAAGAAACAAACATCTTCTACTACCCCGTACGGGGTGAGTACTAAATTCACACTGATCCCTTTTTTTGTGGACCAAGCATCTCAACCGATACCTCTCTTTGTGGACATCGCAATCTTGCACAACCGCACCCTTCCTTTAACGAAGGATCTCGGAACTCACTCCTCTAGTGATCTGCAATTCCACATGCAGGTTTTCCCACATACCTGAACACCCTGTTGACATTTCAGACTCTCCCATCCACTACCTTTACCACACCATGTACTCTTCTAATGACCTTCACTGGCTTAGGTCAGTGTGTACCTCTTTCCATTCTGCTGTGATGGAGTTTCACTAGGACCTAATCCCCTCTCATCAGCAATCATTCTTTTGTGGTTTTCTGACCTCAAAATGGACCCTATTATAAACCTGCTTCATGCTAATGTTCCCCTTGATCACATTCAAATCAGTATTTTTCAAACATGCTCTTCATAACCAAGCTGGATCAACCCTGGTATTGGGCTTCCTCCCCCTTTAAACCTCAAAAGGGAATACCACAGTGGTGACATGAGGGGTAAACCTATAAGCCCCAACTGTGTCCTCAGCAGCCTTTTTCCAGTCACCACCTTCTGAAATGGCAGACTTGATGCGCTCTTTGATAGCCCTATTAAATCGTTTGACCATTCAGTTACTTTCGGGAGGATATATGGAACTGGTTTTGTTTTCTATGCCATTGTTTTTCAAAAACACTGCAATTTCCTCAGAAATGAGCTGAGTGCCATTGTCTGTTACGATAATAGTGGGATAACCTCCCCTCCTGGAAATCTCATCAAGAAATGTAATGATGTCTTTAGTACAGACATATTGCACCTAAGCAATTTCTGCCCAGTGTGAGAGCATACCTACTAATACAATGCGATATTTAAGCAATCAATGAGATCACTTGTTCCCAAGGCATAGAATTAATGGACATGAGGGTCATGACACATTCCTTTGCTGTGCTTTCACACACTGTGAACTCCCAAATGAGCCTCTCAACTTGCACATCCATACCCGGCCACCACTAATCCTGTCTTACTACCTGCTTTGTTTTGGACATGCCCTGATGTCCTTAATGTGCCATCTCTAAAATTCTTTCCTGAACTCCAAAGGGAGGAAACAACTTGTCTCTCTCAGTACCACTAATCTTTTATTAGAAGCTCATCAAAGACATGTATGATTGCATCTGGGACCACACCTCTTTTAATTTGGTTACTCTTCACCCCACCCTCAAGTTTTTCTTTTACATTAACCATCACCACATCAGTTAACATGGCTTTGTGTCACTCACACTCCATCACCATCTCTTGGTTGACACTCAAAACTTGATCATCCTTATCACCTTCATCACTCTCATCCAATATCACATTTGTCAACCTTGAAAGACTCCCAGTTGTACTTTTGCAAACCTGCAACCCATTTGCAGATTCTGGATGACACCTTATCCAAACCCCTTGTGGTAAGAATCTACTTCAAGGATTTGTGATCAGATCTCACTATAAATTTCATACCCTTCAGAAAAGAATGACACTTTTCAATTGCCCACAAAATCACCAATAGCTCTTTTTCAATTGTGGAATCAGTCTTTTCAGCAATCCTCAACACCCTAGATGCAAAGGCAACAGTACACTGTCCTCCCTCATACGTGTGAGAGAGCACAGCACCTAGACCATGATTGCTGGTTTCTGTTGTCCGCACACTTCCCCTGCTTGGATCTAACTTCTCAATGTTGTAGCCTTTCCTAATGCTAATTTTACTTCCTGAAATTCTTGTACACATTTATCACTCCATCGACCTTTACGCCCTTCGTAACCAACCTTTTCATGTGACTGGATTTGTTTGCCACACTCTGGAATAAATGTGTCTTAATATTCAGCCATGCCAAGGAAATAAACTATCTTCTTGCCTGTCGGACTGGGGAAATTCACAATATTGTTTACCAAATTCATTTTAGCTCTAATAAATTGTTCAGAGATTTTGTTACCCAAGTATTGGATAACTGGATTGCTAAACTTGAATTTGACCTTACTGAAAGTTAAACCAGCAATCATGAATATGTCAAGCACTTTTTCCAACCTGATATCATGCTTTTCCTGACTTCCAGCATAGACTAAAACATCATCTTGAAAGCACTTGCGTCTACACTGAAACAAGCCTGCTGGAGTAATGAACGATCTGGTGATACACAGACTTCAAGTCCAAGGTCCACATTACTTCCCTTTGATAGTTCCTAACATTTCAGATATATTGGGTAAAGGATGCCTGCTCGGTATCACACATCGATTCACAGACCTAAGATCAATAGATAGCCTTAACATTCCCGTTGGGTTTTCGCACTAGCACCAAGGGAGAAATCCACTCTGATGCCTCAATTCTCTTGAATACCCCTTGCTATTACATTATTTCCAGTTCCTTCTTTACAGCAGCTCTAACAGCCATCAGCTTTTTTACAACTGGGACTGAATAGACTTTCACTCAAATTTTGTGCATGAAACCCTTTTGATTACCCAACTCTTCACGAAAGACATTGTGCTGCCTCAATTAGTTCACACTTTCTATTGCGTCAACTGTCTCATCCGCATTAGAGTCAAGTTCTATCAACAACCTTCTCTGGTTTGACCAACTAAGAAGTTGATTATTACCATTGTTTGAAAAATAAACCTTTCCTTTGGCAGACCTGTATTTAAATTTCTCAATCGTCCAAAACAAATCCTCAAGCGCAATTTGTTTCCCTCCATATACTACTGGCCTGATGTCCACAGTATTGAGGAAAACATGTTCTTGTAACTTGGCCTTGAGAATGGACTTGGGGGACTTGGGTAGTAAAGTATACTTTGCCCCGAAATCAATGTCGATACTAACATCTACTGCTTCAACCTCGATAGTGGACATGGGCTTCAAAATGTCAGCATCATCATCACCTATCATGGTGATGTCATCAACTGTATTATACACAAGGCATGTACATTCGTCCATATCCTCACACAACTCATCAACACAATAAATATTTTCAGCCTTGCTTCTGCGACAAGATTTAAAATGTCCTCTCCTGTTACATCTCTTGCATACAGCCTTGACAGCTGGGCCTTTATCACTACTCAAAAGATAAAACTGACTGTCACACCAAAATCGTTTCTTTCTCTCATCTTTCCTATCATCATCTTTGCTTCCTTCTTTGTGCTTTCCAAATCTCTTTTTGCCTCCATAATGTTTCATGTTCTGTTTTTTCTTGTCAGTTCTTTTGGATTGTACTGCTGAGACTTCCCTAACTTCCTCAGTTCTCTTCACATCCGACTCAGTTCTTTTCTATAGCTCCTTCACACATTTGCTAATCTGAGTACTTCATCAACTGTGGGATTACTTTTGGACCACAAAGCCTCTCTCACCATTTCATCACTACACTCCAACATAAATTGGTCCGTAATCCTTTATTCAGTGTACTTCCTAATTCACACAAGGCTGCCAAACCTCTAAGAGCTGTAATGTATTGTTTCACTGATTCTCTACTCTGCTGCTTCCTTTTGCAAAAGTGGTTAGTTTCTAGTATAATAGTCACTAACTTTTCATAATGTTTGTCTAACATGTATATGCCCTTTTTATATTCTGTGAGCCCTGTTGATTCATCCTCTGAGAGTGGAGGTAGGTTTTCGATTTGTTCTTGGCCATAGTTGCCTAAACAATGCACTAAAAGGCATTTCTGCCTTCCTCATAAAAGTTCAACCCATGTACAGTGAGTACATAGTGGTCAAAGTTTTTTTTCCAACTCTGCCAGGGTATGCTGGGTTCCCCTTGGACTTCCATGAATCATTTGGAGATTTGTTCTTGGCCATAGTTGCCTAAACAATGCACTAAAAGGCATTTCTTCCTTCCTCCAGAAAAATTAAATCCATGTACACTGAGTACATAGTGGTCAAAGTGTTTTTTCCACCTCTGCCAGGGTATGCTGGGTTCCCCCTGGACTTCCATGAATCATTTGGAGGAGGTACGCCTTGTAAATCCATATTATTTGTAACAGGATTCAAAATAATTAATCATAGCCATTCCAAGGCAGTAGGCATCTAAAGATCTGTCCATCTTGCCAATGGTTTTCACCTAATTAAGGTTTCGAAAAGTTGCCTATTGTTCCACCTCCGTTGTGCATATGTCAAAATAATTTGCTGCCTAAAATCCTAATTTTGACTTTCAGGAAGACTGTGCATTTCATACGCAGGATACCTAAATACTGTCAATGTCTTCACTACTTGTGAGCACCTTAAAGCTACATCTTGTTTCTTTTGGTAATCGCAGCCAACATTTCTGAAAAAAGTACAGCACATGAAAAATATGACTTCATTGTCAGCCTTTATATTCAAGCTTGGGGCAATGTAATCTAGTAGGGACCTAGTTAGAGCCTCTTGTTTCTGAATCATATAAATTAAAACTCCTAACTAACACACCTAGAGATACATTAATTTCCATAGTAAACTCCTTGTTGCTTTCTGAAATTGTCTCTGTAGAGATGAAGGTGACTCATCTTTAAAAAAAAAAAAAGAAAAGCGAAAATTGGATGGTTGGATTGTGCACATTTCTTCTGAGTTTCTAATATCTATTTTTCAAAGCTGCTGGAAAGGATCAACTTTATGTTTAAGAGTTTATTGTGTGAAACTGCACAGTAGATCTAAAATGGATAGGTATTAGACCTTACTGGCCATTTGTTCCTGTTGATGTTTTTGGTAATTATATACCAGAGATATTGATTTGTATGCCTTTTTAGGGTTAGTTACATATTGTGCATGATGTCCGCCTTTGACAGAAGTTCTGCTTTGACGTAAGCTCGTTTTCATGACTTTCGCCTTTCTGTGTTTCTCACGTAAGTCTTTTTGGTAAATTTTTGTAAATTATCTCAATAGACTCACTCGCCCCATAACATAAACACTCACCCCATTATCATGACCACAGACTACATACACACTCAACCATATGTAGCCAACATTATGGCCACACACAAAATATGCACTCATCCATTATCATAACCACACACAACATAGACACTCACAAACATACAAACTGGCCCCCGCGGTGTACGCATTACAAACATACACTCAATAAGTTAAAAATGCATGCTGAGCAGCTATAACCACACCCAAGATACGTACTCATACCTTGGCACACTAAGACTAATCTAGTGAAATCACCACTGATTTACTGCAGGGAAGTTTCACTTATGTGGGCAGGGAAAGGCAGAAGCTACCTGACTTTCACCCTGGGGGTGGTTATCTGTGGGAGGACAACATGGGGGAAGACCAGCTCTGGAGAAGTAGGGAAACCAAAGAGAAAATACATGGCAACCTTTTAAAAAAAATAAAAAAAATATTGAACTTTACCACATCATAACCACAAAACAGAGCTTTACAATTCTTAAATATAAAAAAAAACACTGGGGGATAAACAGGAATAAATAAACTAAAGCATTTACAATGTGGTCCAGAATGCATATACCAAGAAAACATGGATGCATGAAATCACAAAGCATTTGAATGACAGTGTAAAACAACACAATAAAAATAAATGAACAAATAAAAGCATGCATGTTCACTTGTCTGTATACAGGATACAAGATCTGATCTAATCCGCATCCAAAAAAGTCCTTCCATATCTTATCAAAGATACGCCTCTTCCTTGGTGCTGAATATATCACATTTTCAATATTGCATGTCCAATACATCTCCTCCAACCAATTGTTCTTACTTCCACATGATACCTATACACCTGTACAGCATACTTGTATGGCTTACTGTAACATCGAGGAAGAAATTCCAGGTTGTTCCAGCCAAATGCCTTGTTTTCCTTCCCTCCCTCATTTAAGTACTGAGCTGAGGAAGAGAGATGGTGCAATGAAGATGCCTAGAAGCAGTAAGCCAATGCTGTGTTCTAGTGTATGGTAACCTTTGACTGATGCAAGGAAGTTTAAAATGATCCCTCCTGATAGCAATGAGAGAGTGTGGCAGAGTCTGAGGCCGTCAGCAACCTGTACTTACGCCACACAGATGGTGTGAGGATGAACCAAACAAAAGCAGCCTGCCGCCTGGTGACTGGGAGCAGCAGGAGCCCGCTGGAGTGAGAGAAACCAGAGCGATGACAGACCAGCTGACATGACGTACGCCTACTCAGCAGAGCGAACAGGAAGTCAAAGAGGAGATGCAAGGAACCCCAAAGATGCTTGGATGCTTTGGCATGCCAAAGGAGATGGAATGGTTTACCGGGGTGCTTAACAGCAAATGATGTTTGAGCATGCGAGAGAAAGCCATTGAAAATAGTAAAAGAACTGATATAAATGGGAACATTGTTAAAAACGGGTTGGTGACCCAGTGTTCCAAAAGAGGGAATTATTTGTATGTGAACATTGTTGTAAGTGAGACGGAAGCCCAAACCTGTAAAGAGGAACTATTATACACACACACAGAGTTGTAAAGTGGACAGAGACCCAAACCTTGGAATTGGGAAGCAAAGTTAATATGAACTCTATTGAAAAGGGGTCAGTGACTCAACTGTTGAAAGCTATTGTGATGTGAATGAAAGAAAGTGAATAAAGAAAGAGAAAGCCCTGGCTGGTCAGTGCACCAGGCATACAGGGAGTTTGAGACTTATACCCAGGCGGGGGAGATAAGAAGCAAAGTGATATCCTAGCAGGAGGTTAAACCAGGAGTAAAAAGCAAAGTGATATCCTTGCAGGAGAGAAAACCAGGGGAGAGAAGTGGAGTGATATCCTAGGATGGTAACCAGCAATAAGAAGTGAGACTCATATACCAGAGAGGAAGATAAGAAGTAAAGCGACACCATGGCAAGCAAGTAGCCCAGGAGTGAGAAATAAAAAGATATCCTGGAAAAGGAGTAAAACCTGAGTATGAGGTGAAGTGATATTCTGGCAAGGGGCTCAACCAGGAGTAAGAGGTGAAACGGCATCCTGACTGGAGAGTAAACCAGGAGTGAGATGGGAATTGATATCCTGGCAACAAAGTAAACCCAGGAATGAGAAACTAAGTTGAGTGATATCCTGACAAGGGAGTAAACCAGGAGTGAGGAGGAAGCTAAAACCAAAGATTTAAACCCAAAAGGAGAGACTCATGCCCCTTTGAAGAACCAAAGATAAAGTCACAGATACCGTTTACCAGCTGTAGATCGAGACGAGAGTGTTAAATATTAAACAAACAAGAGAATTGTGTGCTTAACTGAAAGGCATGGGAGTAAAGTTGAATTTTCATAAATTATAATAAGTGAAGGAATTGGAAGAGATGATTCATTCCCCTGGTTCTAAGTGGAATGGAGTTAAAGTCTTGAGTATTGAAAGCGAGCTCTGCAAAGGAAAGGGGTATTTTCCCTGAAACTGTGCAATTGTAAGAAAACAAGAACTGCAAGGGATAAGGTGTTCTCTTTTAAATTGTGAAGTGAAATAATGTGAGAAGAGCGATAAAAGGGGAGGAACCAACCCCCCGTCGCCATTTGTGTGGAACATTACCGACCTCCATTCAGAGGAGTTGGATGAACTTCTAAATTACCAGAGGAAATATAGGGGAAGGGAGAAGCCATTACTCTGTCAAGACCTGCATGTCCTTTTTCCATTCTGCAAGTGTAGAGCTTACCAGAGCTTCACTGTACACATTATATTGAGTTTAGAGTGTACTGGTCTGATTAGGATTTTTGGACACATGATGGAGAACAGTGCTTTGTTTTGTTGAGGCAGCGAAACCCATTTTAGGATTAGGGATGGATAGGATTTTCCCCAACACTTATTATTTTCTGCAAATAAAAAAGTCTTATTCTTGATCCCTTAAAGTGCACATTCCAAAATACACTCAAGCAAAAAAAGACAGACGTCTAGCAACAATATGCAGCCAACATTATGGCCAGACACAACATACACACTGACCCCATAACATAGCGACTCACCCTATAACATATCATAACACACCTTCCTTCACCCGCACTACAACTACATTATTAAAACATCAATGCACTCATTGCATTAGTAACATAACTACACACAACATACACACTCACCCTATTATTATAACCGCACACACACATACACACACTCCCCATAACATACACACTCACCCCAGAACAAACACAGTCACTCCATTATCATAAAACACACTCACTATTATACCACCCATTACCATAATTACACACAGCATTAGCACGTTCCCCCACTGCATATGCATCACATCGTCAACTTAAGCAATGAAATACATACTAATCTCCAATGTGTACACATTAAATAAATACACTTAACCCCTGCAGCATACCCATTCAAACATACATTCTAGCAAGAAAAGACATAATTCCAAGAACAATATTGAGCCAACCTCACCATAACGACATACAGCTTACACCGTTACACCAACTGCGTTCACATCACAAAATACAATTAAGCAAAGAAATAAACAATTTAGGCAATGAAAGATATAACAATTTATTTTAAAAACCTATATGTTATAGGAAAAAACAAAACTAAAGCAGCACACTAATGTAAAGCACAACTTAGTCCTTCAACAATATTGCCTAAAAAACGGTTCAGGTAATTTGTCAAATGTACTTTATCCACCTGAAAAAATGCTGTTAATTTCTTTGTTAATGTGCTTTTGAAGAATAAAATAAAGGGCCTCTTTCAATGTAAAATGTGTATATAGACATCAATTTACAGTTGTTTGAGCTCCATTTGTGTCATTTTTTTATTTTTTATTTATTTGCATTTATAAAGCAAGCAAACAGCCCAGAGTCATTGTGGCGCTGTTACAAGGAAAATATCATCGTTACATACATTTAGTTAATTACAGGGAAACAGTTTGGTTACATTAGCCTATAGATTGGTTTAGATATGCAAAAGATGGATACATAGATGATATTGCCACCCAGGATTAGATATTGGGCAGCATATCCAGATTGTATATCATAGAGTTGTTTGTCACCGAACACACAGAAGAGGATGGGTAGTGCCATTTTGGCAGTATCTATGAGTTTTTAAACAAATAGTCTGGTTTCGATGGAGGCTAGCACCCCTAACTCTGGCAGGTTTAACTCTAGAAACGTGTTAGTGTGATTGTATTTCCTTGCCTCCACCTTTTACGTGCTGCCAAACACGAAAACATAATTTTTGTTTCTGAAAATAATCCTGTTAGGCGTAGCAGATCAGTTGTAATCTTAAAAGAAATTGCTGTTCCTATTCTGTGCCCATGATCAGCATGGATTAAAATGAAATAATCCTGAGACTTTACAACACTGTTACAATAAAGTAAATGTTTCTGAACAATGTCTTGTCATTTGTCACCTCAAAAAGCCAGATTCAATATAAGGGCACCTGGCAAAACCCTGAAAAACCCAGGTGGGCATACTTGAGTAAACAAAACCAAAATTTCAGGGTGAGAAGGTCACACCAATCCTACATATTAACACATATCAAAGTCACAAGTAAATGAATTTCTGGACTGAATGTATTTAATAGCATTTGACAAAAAGATATAATGGGGATAGAGATCCCAGGAGTGTTTAATGATACATTTTTAAATTTTACATATATAATGTATTGCAATTGTATTGAGGCAAATTTCAACATGTTAACATCAGGATCCCCGTTAGCGCATTAATTAGATCCAGAATAATAAATTTTTTTATTGATAAAATCATCAATTAGCAATAAATGAAACTATGTAACATTGTAAGCAATAAAACCTACCCTTTTAGTAACTAATTGTATAATGCAAAATAATAATGTACTATTCATTTTTTGGCAAGTTAATACACTTCATTTGCTGCATAGTTTCAACAAATGTATATACAATTTATTTGTTTGTTTTTGTAATGCTAGATAAAATTGAATATAAATGTAGCCACTAGCTTACTGTTGATTGCACTATACACAAAATGTCAATACAAATGTGCACACTAGCATACTATTAATAGCACTATATACAAAAGGTCAACAGGAATGTAGGCACTAGTGTTCTATAAATTATACTAAATAGAAATGTATACAAATTTAATCAGTAGCATACCATGTGATTACAATTACAACATAATGGAATATACAAAATGTTAATTTGAATGTAAGCAGTGTAAGCAATGTAAGCAGTAGCATCAAAGTCAACAGTAAACCATTTCATATTGTATCATGTCTTATTTTATAGAGGTGAAAAATTAACATTAAGAATAGATAAAAAAAACAAGTATAGCCACTAGTGTACTGTTAATTTTACCATATTAAGTATTTCAATACAAATGGAGGCACTATCATACTATGAATGGCATTACCCAATGCAGATGTAAGCAGCAACAGCAATGTCCTTACAATTATAATATAGAAGTGTGTACAGTAAAACATTGCGAGAGTCAATACACTTCATATGCTGCATAGCTTCAACAAGCGTGTATGCAAATATCTGTTATATTTGTAATGCTAGCTATGAAGGAATTCTATCTAAAAACTAATATGGACCTGATTGTTAATAACACTTTATAGAACATGTTATTATTACTGTAGGCACTAACGTTCTAAGCATACCCCCATATATAAAATGTTAATATGAATGTAAGCAGTAGCATTAAACGTCCTTACAATTATAACGTACAGGTGTTTACAGTAAACAGTTGGAAGAGTCAATATGCTTCATATGCTGCATAGCTACAAAAAGTGTGTATGCAAAATTCAGGTATGTTTGTAATGCGAGATAAAAATGAATTTGCAAAAAGACACTAGGTTTTTCTTAATAGCACAATATAGAAAACATCAAAACGACTATAGGCTCCAGTGTCTCATATGTAGCACTTTATAAAAAATGTTACTACAGATGTAAGCAATAGCAACAACTGTCTTTACAATTATAAAATGCAAGTGTATATAGTGAACAAAATAACATTTCATATTTTAACAACATGTCTCCTATTATATAGGTGAAACATCAATATTAATTGCAGATGAGAAGGTTGACAAAAGAACATAAACGTCATCATTAAACTTGTAAGTATAATTTATTAAACATATAAAAACATTCACCAAATTTACATTTTTCACAAAAAACAAAAACACATATGCATGTTAAACCTAGGAATGTAAAAATACATTATGAAACAAAACTCAGTCTTTTAATAATTAATGTATGCTTTGTTATTTAATTGCAGTAGGAAAATCCTGCATGAAAAGAAACCAGTAAAAGGAAAAAGAAAACGTAAAGGCATGCACCACACATTTTTCTCAATAAAACAATACAAAAATAAGAACATACAACCATACACAGGGCTAATTTACTAAGATGAATGAGTAACAGAAGTAAGACTATATTTACTAAGCTAAAAAAAAAAGTCTAATTTGGACGTATACCATGTTTTGGTGCAAGGTTAACTTACACAATATTTTAGCTTACTAAATCAGCCTCACATATATACTTATATTGGGCTGATTCACTAACTCAAAAACATAGTGTAATCAGCTGAAATGTTTTGGTGCAAGGGTTACTTGCACTATTTATATTAGATTAGTAAATCAGCCCCATGTAACTAGCCACCCGGATGATGACATTCTCAGTGATGATATTACAGCTATACCAATTACTAAAAATGTCACTAGTAATGTCACAGAAATAGTAGTTAAAACTATATTTTTAAAAGAACAACTTACAACTGAAACAACAACAAATGTTTACACAAGTCCTTTGAAACATTTAAAAGAAACAACAGAAAATAGTAATACGCTTTTCAGTGCTCCCAATGTTACTACTGAGGCTACCTGTACCACGCCTCATGAATTACTATCACCATACAAAACACCTAAAGTCAACAAATTAAAATTAATAAAAAGCACTCAGTACAAATTCAAATGTATTTCTACAGTACACATTTCAGTGCCTATTACACTACATAGAACAAAACATGTATCACCTAATAGAAAAAATCCTACTTTTCCAACAGTTCAAATTTGACAAATCCAAAAAAACACACATAAATGCCCTATTACCTCTGCTAGTAGTACTACTATTAGTACTATTTCAACAGTGCTAAGTTCTTCTATCGAAACAAAAAGAAAAAGTACATCATAGCATTTTGACTACTTCTATTTCAAAAAATGAAATGATATTCCTAAAAGTAAAACAATCAAAGGGCCAATAGCAACTCCTATAGCAACAGCAAAAAAGCAACTTAAAACTCTTTTAACTTTCAAATAATACTATTTTTAAAAGTAAAATTAGCGTGGCCCACAATACAAAAAGATATTATTATCTATTTATTCTACTCCTTTAAATTGAACATCAGAAAGTTCAACAACTGATCAAATAACACAAACAACATGTCTGTAGTACTGACAGTAGTAAAAGCATTTCAAGCGCTGTTACAGACAAGAACTAAAAGCAACATCCCAAAAATATGACTATCTTTGGAATAATTTGATTTTGCAAATTAAGATCTTGGATTTGGGTAACCTTCAAACGTATTGTTTAGGAAATCCAGCAATGTTAGCACATATTTGAAATAAACATGAGCAGATATATTGTAGAAATGGTCATAATAATCAAACTATGAACAATCTTCAATACAAAAATCTGTTCCACTGTAGCAATAGGACAACCACATTCCCCCAACTAAAGCTGCTTTTACAAAAAAATAGTTTGCCAATGTACTTACATTTTTAAAGTATTTACATCTATGTGTACTGTTCATGAATAGTTTCAGTAACTGTCAATATATTTTAAAATAAATAGTCACAAGACAACGTCCCATATATATGTAGATTGATATATATGTATATATTTTAAGGAAGGTTTTATAGCCGTGTCTACCTTGGATACATGCGTGGCTACATAAAGCAATAACTGGGGGTGGCGGTAACCCGTGTGTGCGAAATGAACCAATAGAACATCAATATCCTTCAACGCGGCTACGCATCTTCAAGTCTAATATGCCAGCCAATGGTATCACGCGCTGCGGTATCACACCTACACATTATATGCATCAACAAACGATCCATTCATACAGTGCAAAGTATTGACATGAGTACGACTGTGCCGTTTGATGTAACCCGCACGTACGAAATAAGCCAATGGGACATCGAACCCCAGAAATGCGACAATGCCTACTTGTGCATAATTCATCAGCCAATCATAACACGTGCTGCAGCTCCGTGCTTATACGTGACTTTTATACACGTCAATGAACTATCCAATCACACGCTGCAACATATTGACACAAGTACGCCTGTGCCGTTTGATGTTACCCGCGCATGCAAAATAAGCCAATGGGACTTGAAACTCCTGTAATGCGGCTGCCTCTTTGTGCATAATGCATCAGCCAGCGGCAGTCTGTAGCCACGAATAATCACCATACACACAAACATTTACTTTACATTATTCATTGCTTTCTGTACTTGCTAGTGAAAGGGTTTCTGCATAACTGCATGCACTTTACCACTAAACTCTTCATCCTTTTTGCCCCACAAAATCCAATTACCCTTTGTCTTGTGCTTTGTTTAGTTAGGCTATTTTTGTTTTACTTTTATTTATTTTTATTTTTTGTAACTTTTGCATTTTTTGCAGCATTGTCTTTTTCGTGTTGTCATTTTTATTCTTTTATATTTTCCTCCCCAGTTGGACACTCCAACATGTCTGACCACAAAACTGCAGACAGTTGGCACTTCTTTAAAGTGAAGGAAGACTGCTCCAGAAAAGAGGCAGAGGAGGTACTGTGCACCTTCTGCAATACGACCCTACACCACGGGCCTTCCGATATCCTGTCTCAAAGTCTAGGAACATCGATATTAATTAACCATCTTGGACAATGTCGATGATGAATATCTTAAAGCCCATGAACATCACAAAAGAAACATGCATGGGGCCCATTCCTTGCATAGGTGAAGATCAGCACCACCTGCAGAACCTCCATCCATCAGTGCATCAACAACGCCAACTGGAAATGAATACTCTACATCAACAATGGTATCCAGTACAAAATCTCCTCTCTTACCAGCACCAAATCTAACCATGATGAAAGTCATATGTGCAAAATGCTGAAACAGGTAGTTAAGGAAGATACCGCATTTAGCGATTGGCAGAATTTAATCACACATCAGCAGATTACCTACCATCAACAGTGGTATCATAACCAGGTTTACATTCACCAATTGCACTGCCTCATAACACTTCCGAGATTCAGGGATGAAAGTCCTGTGTGGATGATGCCTCGAATGGGCAGCCAAGAGACATGCCACTTTTAAGGAATGGGAGAGATTCCACTACATGTGAAAAATCATTATAAATACAGGAAAGCTTTCCATACATCTCCTGTATCCCGCTCCGGCAGTGCCATTATCTTTTGAATACAGGGTGACCTTTCACGGGAGTTAACTGTACATCTATTGCAAATCCACTGGGATAATGATAACAATGCACCCACAAGAAAATACAAAAATAAGCACAGTACAAAAATGAAATTCCCCAACACCAGCAATTGATCTACCTCACAAAACAGTCAAAACTTCTACAAGTACTGCATACCTCAAATAGTACATTAAAAGTATAAGAAGTAAAATCAAATAACCTTCTACCTTAATGACAAATACAAAAGCTACATGACCACATTTTTAAACTTAAAGAATACATTAAAAATACCTGCCAGTCAAACACAGCAAATGAAGAAAATAATTATGAACATCATCTGATAGCAATGGTCACTACAACTAATACACACAACAATTCAAAGAAACCTTCGAATGTGTAAAGATGAACAATTACTTTCTCATCAGCCACACTCATCCAACGTGCAAAGTCAGAGTTCAGGAATCAAAAGGACAAAGCAGCAGAAAATTGTTGCTTTTATACTTTCCAAACCAAATACCAAAAAAAGACGACTATAAACCAATAAAACTACTAAGATGCCGGCATGTTTTCAGCACAACCTATCACTAAGCGCAACACAAATGCAAATGTACAAACAACAACCAATAACAAACAATGAAACTGACACAAACCTAGTGTTACTCACCCTTGCACCTTTCATAGCTGCGGCTCTTTGATGCCTCTACAGATCATGATTTGTATCCGTGGGTACACGCACATTTTTCGTCAGGCACACAATTACACTAAATTGGCCTTTAACCTTCAAATTATATAAGTGAACAATTAATTACATGAAATAACACACACAAATAACATTCTGTACTCTATCATCCACATGACCATGTCATTATTGCAAAGAAAATGTATATTTATAGACACTACTATATATATACCAGCAGTTCCAGCTGCAACAAATGTAACACAGAATAGTCTTGATGCACCTACACATGTGCTTTTTAGAGACAGGGATATACAAGAGCTCTTCTAGACATTTGCTGATAACTGCGGCTATTCACAAAAACTACAAATTCAAAATTGCATTTCCACTCCATCAAACTCCCAAAACTGTACCCAACATGCCTTCCAGCCCCCCTCGACTCCTAATGGTCCTCCTCCACTCCCCTAGTCTCTTACAATCTTCCAAAGTACTCATTGCATATAAGATGCCACCTCAATACAAATTTTGGATAGCCGTGGCTACTACACATCCTGTCACTTGCTCGAATATGGCCACGGCTACAACGAGGGGGTGGGGTGATGATCTACCTGCGAATATCAATGCTGCATGCTAGGTGGATGTTGGATAGCCACGAATAATGACAACAGCACCATCGACCAAATAGAAAGTCCAACACACACACATGATACATAACCTGCCCGTACAAACTACCAGAAATTCAGACTAGTAATCATTTTCCTGGAAACAGAGAAATAGTGCAGTTATCATGGCTGGTTTGAAAACTGGGTGGCTGATCAGAGGCAGTTAGCTGTTTTGGTTGCTGTCTTTTTGTGAGAAACTAAATATTAACATAGATCTAGGTTTGAGAGATTTTACAACTAAATGGTTTGTATTGCGGGGAATGAGTTGGTTCCAGGACTTTCCAAAATTGTTAAGTCTGAGAAGTACAGGGCACCCAGACATCATACTAATTCACTGTGGAGGCAATGATTTGGGGAATGTATGAGGGCTGTCCTTACTTTAATGATGAAACAAGACATGGAATGGAACTATTTTCTCACACCATCTTTATCTTTTCCAATATCACTCAGTGGAAAAAATGGAAATGGACCACCAGATTTAATGGTAACATTGAGAAATCCCAGAGAAATGTTAATGAAGTAGTTTCAGCATTCATGACAGAACACAACCAATATTTATTTTCCTTATTTAAGTGTATACAGTTATCAACAACTTTTTACACTACCAAAATGATACATTTACTATACAATTTAGAGGACCCAAAAAAAAAAAAATTAATAAAGAACACAACCAATTATGGATTGCGAACAACAACATACAGTTCTACATGGCCAATTTATATAGGCATGACAGAGTACACCTAACTGATGAAGGAAATGCAGTGTTCCGTCATAACATCAAAAGAGTACTCCTAATGTGCTATGTTCTACTCTCAGCGTACCTCAAAACAGTCCTTTTAAGGACTACTTATTATATAAAAATACACAAATAAAATAAATAATAACATCAAACATGTTTTATTATAACTGCAGCTACAGTTCATTGACTTGTATCATAACCGCGGTTACAAAAGTCAGTTGACAAGGGACTCACTCCAAATGTTCTACTACAATCCACCTTAAATGATCAATACAGAACAACACTACTCATGTACTTATGTAAAGTAACTGAATAATAAGAAATCCTAGAAAAATACATAACAGTAAACTAGATAGGAAAACATTGCACACCCACACTACCTAATACCATAAGTGAGAATACACAACCTTAAATACATTGTATGGAACATCTAAAACTCTACAATTACTCCTTTTTATATTAATTTTGTTAAACTATTTTCTTCTATCTTTCTCCAAAGTCTAACATGCTCAAAAACCTGAAAACACACATCCCAAATAAAAGAAGACTCTCTAATACCTACTAGGACACTGACCCTGGCCTGTGGCCAGGGCCAGTGATTTTTCACCCCTGACGTCACTATACTTAAACAAAGTACTTTAAAAAATATAAAACACTGACACGCCAAACTATATAGCTGCGGATATCGAACTACACATACCCTCACCTATCTGTAGTCCTTTGTAGCCTCAGATATAGCTGCAAATATATGTGCAAAATGGCCACACCCCCTCACCTTCCCTGCTCTCTCCACCCCCCCCCACAACACATGCTGCTTCTGTGATGCAGTTTGCTATGAGATGTTGGCTATTCATGGATATAGCTGAGTTTACGGAAAGCTTTGTGTGGCAAACTCAGTCCCTGTACCCTCTCCAAATCCCAAATTTCACTCAGTGCCCTCTAGCCAACCCCCCACCTCTACAATGATGGCATTTGTATGTTTTTTGACATGCAATAGCTTTTTACTGCATTTCATTTTCACATAACCTCAGCCATAAACGCAAATACCTCACGCATCGAAAGAAAAACAAGATGTTGGTTGTTTCTTTTCTGAAAACCCTTATCCTGCAATGCACCATGGGAGATATAACTATAATTATTGTGGAAGGCAGCACCCCGTTCTCCAGCTAATTTTTTAAATAATTACAGCACAGAATATCCCCAAACCGTGCATGGATCGCGAGTCAACGCTTTGTGGCCAAGTTGTTTTGGACCTGGTCCAAATCCTTCCATCGGTTTGGGCTGTTCACTTTGGCAATAATGTACCTTTTTTGCCAATGGGAATATGAATTGGAAGTAGGCAACCCTTTTGGAAAAAAAAATGGACGCTTAATAACATTTCTATTTTTTAAGAAATCTTTACAAACCTATGCAGTTCGGGGTGGGGGGCGAAGATTTGTAATGACTTCCGAAATTTCGGCCAAATCCGTTACTCAAATCAAATGTTATTAACATCAGAATGTTGAGGGGTTCCTATTTGTTTCTGACTGACCTTAACTACAGGGCAGCGACTGCCACCCTATAACATATACATATATATATTCAGTAAAAAAAACTTTGTTAAAGGGACGTTATGGTTAAGTTGCGCTACTAAAAATCTATGAAATTCAGTGAAAAAACTTTGTTAAAGGGACGTTATGGTTCCAAGTAAAACCAAAAAACCCCTGAAATTCGCCAGTTATGGTAAGCTAATCAACCATAACTCGAGCAAACCACGGTGCACTGCTAAGACTAACACCAACGACATCAAAGATGACATCACAAATATTAAACAACTATACTTGTACAAAAACATAAAAATGTATTTATTTATTTATTTACTTATCATTATATAGTGCGCATGCAGCCCATGGCATTGAGGCACTGTTACTTACAAGAGCTTAGTTACAGAAATAGTGGTATTCAGTGGTACATTATGAATTCCACAGGGCATAGAAATGATATTTTGGTTGGTACAGTTAGTCATTACAATACAGTTTATGCATTAAGAACATATGATATGTATTCAACTGGTGCGACGCATCTTATGTGAATAAAATAGTTTTCATGGTTTTGAGAAGGCGCTGAGGGTTAATGTCAATTAAAAAAATCAATGTCTAAATTAAAAACAGTGCTATATACAAACAAAATTACTAATTTGTTTCCTTTACAATTGCATTGAAGACCATTCTCCTGAAAAGAAGCACCCCGAATTTGAAGTACAAAGAACAACTAAGAAGAAACCTGCTCATTTCAGAAAAAAAGTAAGTTGAATACCACCATATTATTTGTACTATTATTCAAACACACTGTAAGGTTAATTCATGCTATTTCTGTGCCTAAAAATAGAGATTGTGCACCATTCTGTCTACAAATCCCCATTTCTTAAACAGAGATTTACAGGCAGAATGGCGCACAATTTCCTATTTTTCGACACACACATGACCCAACTCAGCCTCTAGAATTTTGATATTATAGAACAAACAACTGTTTTAATTGTATACCATTAGATTTACTATTTTTACTTCTCCACACCTCTAGCTTACTTTCTACTGTCATCTGAACCCCAGTTTAGTAGCACATACATTCAAGAATACCCATCACAACTAGTTGTAGTTGCCCAATGCACAATCACACACCATTACATACATCTTTATCATCTTACTCAGACACTCATGCACACAGCACACATACATTAAGAACAACCCAACCCATACCTTCTTTATTTTTTTCAACAGACCCTAAAGAATGCCTACCAAAAATCAAGTCCGTTGAAAGCAACAGAGAAGCAGAGCAAATGAAAATAGAAGTGTGCAAAACAAGCATCCATCTGTAGCAGAATTTGTAAAAAAAGTTAAATCAAAACAGCTAATAGAGTCATTTAGCGAAACAAAACAAGCTTCAAGTACAGCAACTTTACATCCTCTATCAAAATGTAAAACGAACCACAAAACAATTAACAAAAAATCAGCTACCACAATAGATAAAACTGCTCCTATAAATCTTGATGTAGTGCAAAGTAAGCATACCAAAAAAAGTATTTTAGCAAAAAAGTCCTTCAAAATCTTATAAAAACAGGAGAGAAATCAGGCTCAACTCTTAAAACCTATCGTAGGAAATTAATCTTAGAAGCGTTGATAGACAGTGCAATCCTTCTCAAAAGAAAGTTATTTATTTTAGTGTTGAACAAAATGAAACCACTAACAAAACTAATGACTAAATTACAAAAAAGACCTCTCAATAAACGAAATGTCAACTGTGGAGGTGAGTGGAGTCACACTACGAGCACAGAACCATACTTTAATGAAGAAGCATACAAACAAAAGCAAACAAAAACAATTGCCGTACATAGCAGTGGACGAGGTTATGAAAAAGTTAATAATACCATAATGGAACAAGAAATACTGCTTACAAAAATATCCCCAGAAAACTTAGAATGACCTCTCCATTCAACTAAATCAGAAAGTCTAGTGTACAAATGGCCATGCTCGTCAATGTGTAACATTCCCAAAAAATCTTTCTAGTCTTTACGCCAATTCCTCAATTCAGCCAATTTAAATAACATTCTTTAACATGGTACAGCAAAAGACCTACTTGAAAAAACTGACTATATCCAGAAAAAATATTTTGGAAGTGAAAGCCACTTACAGAATGAAATAGCTTTAAAGCAAATTAGCAACAATTCTATGCATAGCAACTTTCTACTACACACATACAAAAAAGAAATACTGAAATTTAAAAGTACATCTGCTGAAGTACAAAACCATGTGTGTGTATGTTGCCTTACAACTTTTTATAAAAGTAACACAACAACTGTAGACCTAACATACAAAATAGAAGACAATGAAGATTCTAAATGGTTTGAATTAGCTCTCTACCTTATAGCAGAAAACAAATACAAAATAACTGACCCCTTAATACTTTGCAGTTACTGCACTACAAAACTTGACAACAACCAAACTCCTTCAAGTGCTATCACAAATAATTTGGAATTATTTCCACTACCAAAACCCCTACAACAACTCAATTTATATGAGAGCATCATAATTCAAACAGTGCACCCCTTTCAGGCAATAATGCGCCTTCAACCAAAACCAGCAAAATTACCTCCCTCTGAATTAGTGAAAGGTATTCAGGGAAAAGTCATGTATTTACCATTAGATCTAAAAGAAAATGTGCACGCTCTAGGAGTGCAACGTCCAATGGAACAATCTTTAATTATCTTAGTAAATGGTGTACCTACAAAAGACAAAAAAATTTGGCAACAACTGGTAGATTTACATGAAGTTAGACAAGCCTTACAATATCTAAAAGACAATAATGAATACTACAAAGAAATTAATATTGAAGAAAACTTGAAGGATACCACTTAAATAATTCAAGAGACACAAGAAGCTGGTCAATTTGAGCTCCTAGATCCTGCTACAATATCCAATACTTTAGACCATTATACAATTCACCCATTGCACTCTAATGACACTGTAGAAGATGCACTAGAAATGTACCAAATGCGTCAAACAAAAGGATCACCAATCAGCATATGGGAAAAAAGTAAAGAAGCACATGCTTTTCCTCTACTCTTTCCTACTGGCAAAGGAGGAAGGTACGATGATAGACCTATTCAAATAACAGCATCAGAATACCGCTCATTACGGATGTATTCTGAAGATCCCAGATTTAGACAAAATGTGGAATACATATTCTACCTGCTCTTTGAAAGTGAACTAGCAACTTTATGTTACGGAGTTGCACACACATTAAAATCAGGATCAAACTTTCAAAATATGTCAGCTGCGCAATTATTACAAAAAGTGCAATAAAAAGATGAGGTTGTACAATCAAATATTACACATCTATTAGCAAGTATGAGTGGTACTAAAGAGTACTGGTTTCGACATCATGGAGATGTACGTTGTATGATAAGAAACCCTGGCCCACCCACTTGGTTTGTTACATTAAGTTGTGCAGAATATGCATGGTAAGATTTACATGATTTCATATGCATATCAAACGAAAACAAAACAAACATTGATATATTAAGACCTTTGTTCTCTAGATCCTGTTAATGTTTCAAGATATTTTCACCATCGCTTCATTGCTATGCTACACTTTATTTGTAATAAAACTACTCCTCCCCTTGGAGAAGTGCAAAACTTCTTTTGGAGAAAAGAATACCAAGCCAGAAGAGTACCACATATCGACATGCTTTTATGGATTAAAGATGCTCCTAAATTCAGTCAAGACAGTGATGCCACTGTTTTACAGTTTATTGAAAAATATGTCACTTGTGAAATTGCATCAGAAGAAACAAATAGTGATCTTCATGCACACATTTTACAATTTCAAAGAACCAAATGTGGCAAATATTGTTGTCGCAAATACAAAAACAAAGGGAAATACTACACCAAATGCCTCTTTTGGTTTCCCTGGACCGGTTACAAAAACAGGTCAAGTGAACAACTTCATGTCTTCAGTTAGACATGGTAACTCACCTAAAAATACATATTACATAAAAAGAACAGAAGAAGAAGAAAAATATATCAATGATTACAATGCAATCATTGCCCACTTATGGAACACAAACATAGATGTGCAGTACATTGCAGACAATTTCACTGCAGTTGCACGATATATTACAGCATACTTAACAAAAGCAGAATAAACAGAGCTCCAAGACCTCTGGAACACTGTCTCAGAAAATATACAGCTTGGGCATAAAAATGCTCTCCCATAGAGAATGTGGCTCCTATGAAGCAGCAGATCGTTTAACTGGTACTGCTCTGTATGGAAAATCTGAAAATATAGTATGGATAAGTCTTGGTCCTGATAAATCTAGAAAAAGAGTTCTAAAATCATACGAAGATATAGAAACAATAGCCAAGACATTTTAAAAAACAATTTACTGGACACATACTACCCAAACAGAAGTAACACTTTGGAAACCATGTGTACATACCATATAGCCCAAAACTTCACATACAAAAATAATATAAAACCCGATGAAAAAAAAGGTGAATACAGAGTGACAAATTGTGAAGGCAGCTTAGTAAAACTCACCAAACGAAATTTAATTAATCATATAAAATTGTCATTAAAGACTCCTCAACATAAAGAACTATATTACATGTCCCTGCTACAACTCTTTAAACCATGGAGAAAAGAAGAAGAAATACTGGATAACTATGACTCATATGAAGACGCTTTCAAAGCAAATGAAAGCACTATAACTGATGTAAACTGTACACAGTACAAAACAATGTTGCACAGCAACACGAAGAAGAACTCCAGGCCCAACTAGATAAGGACACTCCTGACAGTAGTCAACCTTCTGCAACAGGAAGCCAAGAACCACTGGGAGAGCCACTAATAACAAATGAGGCAGAATTAGCTAGGACAGAAGTAGAAAACACCATGGGCCTCATTACGAGTCTGGCGGTAACCGAGGCGGTAAAACAGCCTGGTTACCGCCGGACTCGTATTACCATTCCGCCTCCGTGATTCCGGGGCATTACAACCCCGGTTTCCCGGGCATCACGGAGGCGGAATGGTGTTTATCCCCATTCCCATTGAGTCCTATAGGACTATAGGACTCAATGGGAATGGGGATCATGGAAACACTGGCAGCATCTCGTAATGCTGCCAGTGTTTCCTCGTCCGCCTGCAGGCGGGCGGTGTTAATCCCGCCAGGTCAAACCTGGTGGGAACATCACCTCCCACCTGCAGGAGTCAGAATCAGGCAGTCCGGAAACAACGGTGGTGGCTGGTTTACCGCCACCGTTATTTCCGGACCGCCTGATTTGTAATGAGGCCCCATGTGTCAGTATGAAGATAAAGAATACTTAACTATACTACAATCAAAACTAAACAATGAACAACGTAGCATTTTTCAAGAAGTAACAAAAGAAATTGCACATGGTGTACAACATGAAAACAAAGAATGAACCTGTCAAAATTACAAACCTATACTACTGTACGTCAGTGGTGAAGCTGGTTCTGTCAAAACATTCTTAATCAAAATCATCAGTAAGTTCCTTCAACAATTGACAAACAACAAACTGTCAGCTGTTGTCACTGCCCCCACAGGTTTAGCTGCCTACAAGATAGGTGGTGTCACTTTACACCGATTACTACTCCTGCCAGTACAACACCAAAACAAATTAGACTATTACAAACTTTCTACAGAAGCTGCAATGGAACTACGCAGAGTATTAAAACAAATGAAAATGCTACTAATAGATGAAGTGAGCATGGTCTCCAACATAATGTTGGCTTTGATTCACCTCAGACTACAAGAAGTACTCAAAACAAACTACAAAGAGCTCTTTACAGGAAAACACATTATTGTTTTCGGAGATCTTCTTCAATTGACACTAGTGAAAGGTGAGCAAACATTAGGACACAAACTATGCCGTAAAACTGTTGGCAGCATTGGAAATGGCAACCTTTGGCAACATTTCCAATACAGAGAATTAACACAAAATATGCGGCAATCTGCAGATCTCAATTATGCCAACTTCTTAAAAAGTATTAGAGTTGGTATACTATCTCAAGAAGCACAAGCAATATTGAAAACACGGCACATTCATGCACTTTATGGCGATAATGTATGTGCTACAGATGTTATGGAACAATTAGACCACAAAAATGTCAATTGTATGGCCTTAATGCCAACTCTTGCAAGCTGTTTCAAATTCAATGAAACAATGTTAAATAAAGAAATGCAACCAATAATGCCACAGACAAACTAGCCATACATGGTATGACACTACCCATGTGTGAGCAAGCCACAACAAGACTAAGGGGCCGATTCATGGAACAAACGTGCGCCGAAAATCTACGCGCAAGCAGGCGCAAGCAGGCGCAAGCAGGCGCAAGCGGAAAAAAACAGGCGCAGGCGCACGCGTGCGATTCATGGAAGTCCCTGCGCTTGTTTACCTCGGGATGTGCGCCAAACCCGTGCATGGCGCACACGTCACTGCAACATCCCAAAAGACGTGCGCGACGCGCACAGTGAAAGCGCACAACCTCGGCGCATACACCAGAAAGTGGGCGGAACACGGGGCGTAACGCGCGGAATGGGGAACAACTCGCGAAAACAAGGGCGTAACTGGGGACTGCAGGGAAGCAGACGGAACACCCACACGCACCCGAACCACACGTATTCATGGAACCGAATAGGGCAAAGCCACACACAGCGAAAGACACGCACAAGCCGATACACGTCCGCCACACGAAGGCAGGCGGTAGGGTCCCTGCGCATTACAAAAGTGGCAACATACAGCAATTGTGCGAGCGGGGCACGTGTATTTCAGGGGTTCGCGTGAAGTTTCTCACGCGATCGGGCCTGGGGGAGCGGGCTTCGTGTATTTCAGGGGTTCGCGTGAACTTTCTCAGGCGATCGGGCCTGGGGGAGCGGGCTACGTGTATTTCAGGGGTTCGCGTGAACTTTTTCACGTGATCGGGCCTGGGGGAGCGGGCTACGTGTATTTCAGGGGTTCGCGTGAAGTTTTTCACGCGATCGGGCCTGGGGGAGCGGGCTACGTGTATTACAGGGGTTCGCGTGAAGTTTTTCACGCGATCGGGCCTGGGGGAGCGGGCTACGTGTATTTCAGGGGTTCGCGTGAACTTTCTCAGGCGATCGGGCCTGGGGGAGCGGGCTACGTGTATTTCAGGGGTTCGCGTGAACTTTTTCACGCGATCGGGCATGGGGGAGCGGGCTACGTGTATTACAGGGGTTCGCGTGAAGTTTTTCACGCGATCGGGCCTGGGGGAGCGGGCTACGTGTATTTCAGGGGTTCGCGTGAACTTTCTCACGCGATCGGGCCTGGGGGAGCGGGCTACGTGTATTACAGGGGTTCGCGTGAAGTTTTTCACGCGATCGGGCCTGCGTGCTACGTGTATTTCAGGGGTTTGCGTGAACTTTCTCACGCGATCGGGCCTGGGGGAGCGGGCTACATGTATTACAGGGGTTCGCGTGAAGTTCTTCACGCGATCGGGCCTGGGGGAGCGGGCTACGTGTATTACAGGGGTTCGCGTGAAGTTTTTCACGCGATCGGGCCTGCGTGCTACGTGTATTTCAGGGGTTCGCGTGAACTTTCTCACGCGATCGGGCCTGGGGGAGCGGGCTACGTGTATTACAGGGGTTCGCGTGAAGTTTTTCACGCGATCGGGCTGGGGGAGCGGGGTACCACTCACCGTCTGCCTTGCGTGTAGAAGAACGCGTAGCCAACACCCGCTGTGAAGTAATAGCGTGTGAACCCCAACGGATGGAAAACACACGCACCGCACGAAAAGCACATACAGAACATAAAGGCACGCGGGATCTCCAAGCCCTGCCAGGGCAACGCCCGTGCGCAAAACGTCACAGACGCGCTTACGCTGTAAGGGCCTTTGGTCCAATGAAATCGCGTACGCGTGCTGACGCGCTTACGCGCTAAGGGCCTTTCCTCGATTTTCACGCTGACGTGCAGGATTTTCATGTGCCAAATCACTCCGTATCAAGCTGGCCACGCGAAAACACACGGAAGACCACGCTCCTGCCCACAAGGCCGAATTACTGCCCCCCAGTGCCCCGAGCAGCCTCCCACGTGCCATCTGCTGCTGCCTGCCTGCCTGCTGCCACCGTGCCCTGCCATTTGGTGCCTGCACATCAGCCATCTGCAGGGGTCCAGTTGCTGTGTCCACCCCTGCTGGTACAGAAGACTCCCGACTCGAATAACATCGCTCCATAGCCCAGCCCCAGGACCCAGTTGCCCACCCACTCCTGCCCCTGGGGTTGCCATGTCGGGCACATCCACATCTGACCCCAGTGGCAACCCCCGGCCAGAGGGGCACCAGCTTCACTGCCACTGAAGTTGGTGTCCTGGTGGAGCAAGTCCTGGGGCAGTATGATGCCCTCTTCGGATCGTCCCGCGCCAACAGGGAAGGACAGGAGAGGATCTGGGCCGACTGTATGGTTGCCATCAACGCGGAGGGGGTGGCAACTCGCACCATCCAGAAGGTCAAGAAGCGCTGGGAGGACTTGAGGTCCAGGACCCTCATGAAGGCCCGGCGCCTCGTGGAGGTGGGCCGGGGCCGCATGAGTTCCATCCAGTTGAGGGTCCTGGAACGCGCACACCCAGCGCTCCACGCCCAGGTCCTTGAGAGGGAGACCCGTCTGGAGTTGAGCGGTAAGTGGCCAAGCATTGCTGTGTGAGACAGGGCATGTTGCAGTGTGCTGGTTGACTGATACTTGCCTGCATGTGTGACATAGGCCATGTACGCATGTATGGGTGCAGGGACATCATGGGAATGCATGTGCGACCTGTAATGTGTGAACCGCACGGTTGTTGCATTTGTTTGAATGCGACATGGGGAGCCCTTTGCAGTCTCTGTTCCTGGACATGGGTGGGGGCGAGCGATGGGTGCTGATGCCAGATACATATGTGGTATCCATGTCTGTGTACCTGACCTGCGTGTCTGTGACTTGTGAGAGCCATGGATGCATGACACATGTCTGTGACAATGTACAGATTCACTGATGCAGCCTAGTCATCCTTGTATGCACTGTGATTGGGGTGTACGGGGCCAGATGGATGTGACTGAGGTGAAGTGTGTGCATGTGATAGGCATGACCCATGATGCATGTGAGTCCCATTACATTGTATGATTCGAGAGTCCATTGGACATGCATTGAAATGTCCATGGCACGCACCATAACTGTCACAGTGTGTGTTTTGCCTGGACTGACACATGTGTTGTAGTGTGACATGATGGAAGTGTACTTTGACAGTGGCACTCATCTGCTATTGCTTCCTGTCTAGGGGACCATTGTACAGTACCCTGATGCTTGTGTTCTATGTCTTCCTCTACGCAGCGGCTAGTGAAGGAGAGGGCGGAGACGGCGCTGTGGAGCAAGGCGGCGGGGATGCCCCCACGGCTGCAGCGGAAGGGGTGGGTGAGCCCCCACAGGGGCCTGCTACGGAGGTAGACGGCGAGGAGCCATCCAGGTTGGTGGTTTCCACAGAGGAGGAGGAGGCCGCCACTGAGACGCACATGGGGCCTAGTGGGGGCATCCCTGCTGGTGCAAGTGGTGCAGTCCAGGGGCAGGGGCATAGGCAGCACAGGTCACCGTGGAGGGGCCTGTGCATGTCGCTGTCCCTGAACCTGTGGGTGCACCACCTTGCACCAGCAGGGATGCCCCGTCCCAGGCCCGTCCGCAGGTAGAGGGGATGTCCATGTCATCTGACTCCCCTCCACCAGCGGACGAGGGGACCCCTGGCCGTGTGGAGAAGGTCCTGATTAGGGTCGCGATGCGCACGGCTGTGATTCGTGATGCCGTGCGTGCTTCCCAGGAGGAGCACGCACGTCATCACGAAGAGCACCGTGCCGACGTGGCCCAATTGGGATCGGCCATGTTCGGGGGTTTCCTGCATGTGTCGGCCAATCTGGCAGCCCTCTCCTCCTCTGTGGAGACTATACGCCAGTCGTTCTCCTTGCCGTCTTCCGGCCCAGATGCCACCAGGGCCCCCTGTGGACCTGCCCTGACCAATGCAGCCAGCTCGGTGGGGATCCCATCCCTGCCACAGTCGGGAGTCAGAGGTCCAGCAGGGGTGGACAACACAGCAACTGGACCCCAGCAGATGGAGGATGTGACGGCATCATCGGGCAGGGCACGTGCACGACGGCGTTGGTGGTTTCCATCATCCTGGATGCCGTCATGCTGGCAGAGGCAGTGGCGTCGGAGGCAGCAGCAGGCTCGACGTGGGAGGCATCATGGCTCGGGGCCATCAAGATCAGAGGGGCAGGCATCGGCCGGAGGGCAGGAGAACCCTGGGATGGTAGTGTCTTCCGTGTGGGAGCAGTTGGTCCAGCGGATAGGTGCGGAGCGGCAGCGGGCGGAAGAGGAGCGGCTCACCATGGTCAGGGCGGAGTTCTCCATGCGTCGGGCGTTGAGGTGGGCTGAGTGCCTCGAGGAAGCTCGCAGGGAGTTTGAGGTGAACATGGGGTTATCCCTGCGAGACCTCGGGGCCAGGACAGAGTCCAGCCTCCAGGACATCGACATGGAGTTCGATGATGCCCTGGCCGGCAACATCACAGAGTGAGCTGCAGGACTTGCCCGCTGCCATTGTATATAGTTATATAGTTAGTGGTAGGTTTCCTTTAAATTATTTTTTTTTTATTTGGTTGCGATTGGACAATGCGCCACTTTTTTGTATATAGTTCAGTTTTTAGTCAGTTGTCATAGTTAGGTTTCATTTGGTTGGGCTCATGGACCCGGGATTGTCTTGTAAATAGTTCTTCTATGGATTTTTTGATTTTTTGGATTTTTTTCATGGACATTCATCTTCTTTTTGTTGTTTTGCTTTGTGGTTTTTCTAATTTCATTTCCATTCTAGTTGATTTTCAATACATTTTTATTTTCATCCTTCAATGTGTCATATCATCTCATTATTTTCATGCATGTCATGTTGGGTGTTTTAACATTCACTTGCAGCCATTGTGTGTGACAGACATGTGTTCATTTGCATTATTTACATTGGGTGTGTAACATGTAATTGCCTTTGATATGTGGGTGGATGTGATAGTTGGTTGGGCCTTTTGGCAGGGGAGGATGGCCATTACGGACATGATTGGGGATTGTTGGGACCCAGGTGCAGGGGGGCATGGATGGGACATGGGCGAGGGCCTGGTGGAGGGTGCCCCGCAATGCTGGGGGGTGGGGGTGGTGGGGGACATGAGTTGGACATGGGTGGGGGCCTGCTGGCAGGTGCCCCACAGTGCTGGGGGGTGGGGGTGCAGGGGGACATGAGTTGGACATGGGTGGGGGCCTGCTGGCAGGTGCCCCACAGTGCTGGGGGTGGGGGTGGTGGGGGACATGAGTTGGACATGGGTGGGAGCCTGCTGGCAGGTGCCCCACAGTGCTGGGGGGTGGTGGTGGTGGGGGACATGAGTTGGACATGGGTGGGGACCTGCTGGCAGGTGCCCCACAGTGCTGGGGGGTGGGGGTGGTGGGGGACATGAGTTGGACATGGGTGGGGGCCTGCTGGCAGGTGCCCCACAGTGCTGGGGGGTGGGGGTGCAGGGGGACATGAGTTGGACATGGGTGGGGGCCTGCTGGCAGGTGCCCCACAGTGCTGGGGAGTGGAGGTGCAGGGGGACATGAGTTGGACATGGGTGGGGGCCTGCTGGCAGGTGCCCCACAGGGCTGGGGGGTGGGGGTGGTGGGGGACATGAGTTGGACATGGGTGGGGGCCTGCTGGCAGGTGCCCCACAGTGCTGGGGGTGGGGGTGGTGGGGGACATGAGTTGGACATGGGTGGGGGCCTGCTGGCAGGTGCCCCACAGTGCTGGGGGTGGGGGTGGTGGGGGACATGAGTTGGACATGGGTGGGGGCCTGCTGGCAGGTGCCCCACAGTGCTGGGGGGTGGGGGTGCAAGGGGAAATGAGTTGGTGATCATTGGTGCAAGGAGACATGTGCCTTTGCTGGGGGGCATGCCCATGTTGGGTGGGCTGCCTGCGGGACATGACCAGGGATGCAGGGTAGTCCCCTGTGGTGTGGGCTGCCTGCAGGGGCCGTGGAGGGTGTACAGGGAACACCTGGGAGGACCCACACTGGCAAATCACATGTAGGACTCCCCGGCACCCCTGAAATACACGTACCCTGCTGAAATCGCGTGTAAAACTTCATGCGCACCCCTGTAATACCCGCACGCAGCCCAATCGCGTGTAAAACTTTGCGCGCACCCCTAATACCCGCACGCAGCCCAATCGCGTGTGAAACTTCCCGCGCACCCCTGAAATACACGTGGCCAGGCTATTCGCGTGTGGAACTTCCCGCGCACCCCTGAAATACACGCGCCCAGGCTATTCGCGTGTGGAACTTCCTGCGCACCCCTGAAATACACACGCCCAGGCTATTCGCGTGTGGAACTTCACGCGCACCCCGAAATACACGTACCGTGCTGGAATCGCGTGTGTAACTTCCCCTGCACCCTGAAATACACGTACCCTGCTGATATCGCGTGTGGAACTTCCCGCGCACCCCTGAAATACATGCGCCCAGGCTATTTGCGTGTGGAACTTCCCGCGCATCCCTGAAATACACGCGCCCAGGCTATTCGCGTGTGGAACTTCCCGCGCACCCCTGAAATACACGCGCCCAAGCTATTCGCGTGTGGAACTTCCCGCGCACCCCTGAAATACACGCATCCAGGCTATTCGTGTGTGGAACTTCCCGCGCACCCCTGAAATACACGCGCCCAGGCTATTCGCGTGTGGAACTTCCCGCGCACCCCTGAAATACACGCGCCCAGGCTATTCGCGTGTGGAACTTCCCGCGCACCCCTGAAATACACGCGCCCAGGCTATTCGCGTGTGGAACTTCCCGCGTACCCCTGAAATACACGCGCCCAGGCTATTCGCGTGTGGAACTTCCCGCGCACCCCTGAAATACACGCGCCCAGGCTATTCACGTGTGGAACTTCCCGCGCACCCCTGAAATACACGCGCCCAGGCTATTCGCGTGTGGAACTTCCCGCGCACCCCTGAAATACACGCGCCCAGGCTATTCGCGTGTGGAACTTCACGCGCACCCCGAAATACACGTACCGTGCTGGAATCGAGTGTGTAACTTCCCCTGCACCCTGAAATACACGTACCCTGCTGATATTGCGTGTGGAACTTCACGCGCACCCCGAAATACACGTACCCTGATGGAATCGCGTGTGGAACTTCCCGCGCACCCCTGAAATACGCGTACCCTGCTCGCACAGGGCCAATCGCGTGAGGTACTTCCCGCGCACCCCAGTGATACACGTAGCCCGCTTGCTGTGCTGGTACAGGGTTGGCGCAGCCCTTTGCGCTGGATTGGGTATGTTGATGGCTTTTCCCTGCGCGGGAGGCGTTCTTGGGGGCCTAACTGGCGCTGCTGCAGGGTCGCTGCGCCACTGTGCGCCACGGCTGGTTTTGGTTGCAGGAATCCATGAATACGCTGTGCGCGGAAATGGATTTCAGCGCACGCGGCAGGCGCAGGGATTCGCACGCCCACACTGTGCGCCAGCCGCATGCGCCACTTGTGCGCTGAATTCTATGAATTACCCCCTAAATCTCCAACAGAGCTGAGTTGGAAAAAATATTAAAATTATCCTTAAATTGCAGAGTAATGCTTAAACGTAACCTTGACGTGGACCAAGGACTAGTTAATGGAGCACTGGGTACAGTTGTTGGCTTTCAACCATACCCACGTGACAACAACATTCAGTTTGTCAATATTCTCTTTGACAAACTTTCAGAGGTAAAAAGTATAGGAAGCTCAACAGCTTGATTCCTTCTCTTCAAAGACATGTATGTATGCAAAGAACAATTTTCTTTAACTCTTGCATATGCAGTCACCATTCATAAATCACAAGGTCTTCCCCTAGACAAAGCATTAATAGACATTGGTAACACAGTCTTTAAAGAAGGCATGAGCTACGTAGCACTATCAATTTTTTTTATTTTTTATTTTCACTTTTTTTTGGGGGGGGGTCCTCCCAACCCCTTTTTTTTAAAAAAAAAAACCTTTTTTTTCCCCTAAACTACAACTTAAAAAATATATATATATAAAAAAATAAAAATTCGACCATTTGGTTTTCGACCAAATTACATCGACCAAATGTCTTTCGACGAAATGCCTTTCGACGAAATGTCCGGACACCTCCTAATAACACATACAGTGTTTATGGAATAAGACAACAATTGGACTACTGTGATGGAATGTTGAAATTCACTATAAACTCACAGGAAGATCCACAAGAATTTCTAATGTACTTACTACAAGTCCTGGAAAACAAAAACATACCCATAAATGAAATTTTGCACTCTCTGCAACAATGTGATACAAGAACAAATCCCCAATGAGCGCTTTGTGTATGTATCAATACCTAATTGTGAATCTGTTCCATTTCAGCAACTTGTACAAAATGCAAATCATGGTAGATTATGTACTACCTGCAATTCGGATAATCGCTCCACCTTACTAATACAAACACATAGTAAATACATAATCCGAATGCTTCTACGTTACAATGCAGATGGTCCCAAAAACAACTGCAAGCTGACTGGATTCACACATGGTCAAGTATCACTTGGTAAGAAAACCTTCACAACAATAGGTATAATCTACCACACATGAGACGCAACCAATGCAGGTCACTTTACTGCATATATAAAAAAAAATGTAAATGGTTCGAATGTAATGATAGTACCATTACTCTAAAGCAGAGATTACAAACGCTTATTTAATCTTCTTAAAACCAAAATGTATTAACTAAACTGTACTTAAACCTTAACTAAACTTCTATTAAAAAACAATAAACTGTTAGAATATGCCAACTGGTATCTAACTGCCCCAAGATTCTACAACAACTAAACAGATAAATGAATACCACTAAATTATATCAAACAATAAACAGTTAGAATACGCCAACTGGTATCTAACTACCCCAAGATTTTCAATAACCAAACAGATAAATCAATACCACTACATTATAACAAAAATAGACAGTTTGAATACGCCAACTGGCATCTAACTGCCCCAAAATTTTACAATATCCAAACAGATAAATCAATACCACTTCATTATAACAAAAAATAGACTGTTAGAATATGTCAACAGGTATCTAACTGCTCCAAAAATCTGCAACAAACCAATATAGAGAGCATTAGCCAGAAACAACAAGTGAACACTGAAAACAAACAAACAAATAGACTGTAGCATAACAAAAAAAGTTTTTTTTTAAATCCAACATGGATTTTTTTTCTCCCACAGACCCAATGATTTTAGCAACAAACACAGAAACTGAGCAAATTGCACAGCACACTGGTTTGTAACCTACTAAATATGAGGGTCAAAAAATTTTGATTATTCAATGTTATAAGTCATTACAAAATACCAATGCTAACATGATCTTTTCTTTTATCACAGAAATGAACAAGAAATAAATGTACTTCAGTTACTAAACCAAACAGTAAGTATATCATAATAAGTACAACCATCGCAGCAAATCACACCCATAGTGACTTATAACTTCGGTGCTTATAAATTTGGTGTTGTCCATGCACCCAATACTATACGCCCTGCCCACAACCACCACAGCATATCACACCCATAGTGGCTTACAACTTTGTTGCTTATAAATTTGTTCTTGGATCCCAAAGTTATAAGCCACTATGGGTGTAATATGCTGCGGTGGTTGTGGCCAGGGCAAAGAGTCTTGGGTGCATGGCCATATGGCCAAACATTTTGACTATGCCATATGGGCACAAATAATGTCTGCGGACATGATGAGTCTTCTTAGAACACTTTCAACTTGCCAGCGAACAATTACGGACAGCGTCCTCAGGACACCCCCATTTCGTCCATTTACGAACATTTCAGGACACTGCAGGTCTTCTTAGAGCAGTGTCAACTTGCCTGCGAACAAAATGGACAGGCATACAGTCCTCAGGACACCCCCATTTTGTTTATTTACAAACATCCCAGGACACAACATGTGTTATTAGAACAATTTCAACTTGCCAGTGAACAATACGGACAGAGTCCTCAGGACACCCCCATTTTGTCCATTTACGAACATTTCAGGACACCGCAAGTGTTCTTAGAACAGTTTCAGCTTGCTTGCGAACAGAACGAACATTCACACCATCCTCAGGACACCCCCATTTTCTTTATTGACTAATATCCACCGTCCTCAGGACACCCCCATTATGTTTATTGACGAACATCCCAGGACACATGATGAATTCTTAGAACAGTTTCAACTTGCCTGCGAACGAAACAGACAGACATACCGTCCTCAGGACACCCCCATTTTGTCCATTTACGAACATTTCAGGACACTTCAGGTCTTCTTAGAACAGTTTCAACTTGACTGTGAACAAAACAGACAGGCATAACGTCCTCAGGACACCCTCATTTTGTTTATTTACGAACATCCCAGGACACATCATGTGTTATTAGAACAATTTCAACTTGCCAGCGAACAATACGGACAGTGTCCTCAGGACACTCCCATTTCGTTTATTTACGAACATTTCAGGACACCGCAAGTGTTCTTAGGACAGTTTCAGCTTGCTTGCAAACAATACGGACAGATGTAACGTCCTCAGAACACTCCAATTTTGTTTATTGATGAACATCCCAGGACACTTCATGTGTTCTTAGAACAGTTTCAACTTGCGCGAACAGTACGGACAGTCATACTGTCCTCAGGACACACCCATTTGGTTTATTTTCGAACATATCAGTACACCGCGTGTGTTCTAGAACAGTTTCAACTTGCCTATGAACCATACATACGGACATAGTGTCCTCAGAACACCCCCATTTCATTTATTTAGAACATTTCAGGACATCCGTGTTGTCCGCGGACAAATCAAACACAACAAGGAGATCTACCACTTAAATAAATACAACATTTAACCCATCTCTTACTCCCCCACCCTCCCCAAACAGTCTTACACACCAACACACTCTACTAAATAGCATTTCTCCACCAAGTTTCACCGCGCTGTCTGCGGACGTCCGCGAATTCAAGATGTCAGGCGTTCCCAAAAATCTGACACGCTTCACGCTCTTCGCCATCCAATCAGCTAACACGTTGCATGTTCGCGGACATGACGCAAGCCGGTTGGCCAATCAGGACACTGTCCGCGATGCGAACAGGGAAGTGTGTCCACGGACCGAACATAGCTATCACACATTTTTTTAACCTATTTTTTGCTCATTTTATAAAAAACTACTGGACGGAATTTCACCAAGCTGCTGCTCCTGGTCCAAATTTGGTGAAAATCCGTCCAACGGTTTGGGCTGTAGGCGTGAGAAAAGTTTTTTCCCCATTCAGTCTATGGGAAAAAATGAAGTTTTGGGACTCCCCCTTATAACTTTGCCCCCCCTGGAACAAACCTCACCAAACTTTGCAAAAGAAATCAGAGTGACCCATATACTTATTTTGCAAAGTTTGGTGAGGATTTGTCCAGGGAGAGCGGAGTTATAAGCCACCCAAAAAGGGCTCTTACTATGGAAACAGCAACTTAACCATAACTTAAAAAAAACTTAACCATAACTACACAGCCACTACCGTGGCTGTGCAATATATATATATATATATATATATATATATATATATATATATATATATATATATATATATATATATATATATATATATGTTACACGGTCTGCGGTAGCAGCCATGTAGCTATGGTTAAGTAGCTTAACCCATAGGAAGACCATTTTTTGGGCGGCTTATATCTTCGATCTCCCCGAATCCTCACCAAAATTTGCAAAAAAATTATATGGCCTGCTTTGAATTCTTTCGGCAAGTTTGGTGAGGTTTTGTCAAGGGGGCAAAGTTAGATGGGGTCCACAATTCTTTTTTCAATAGACATAATGGAAAAAACTTTGCTCACGCCTACAGCCCAAACCACTGGATAGATTTTCACCAAATGTGTGCCAGGTGCAGCGGCTTGGTCCTGAAAGTGTGCTTTTGTACATTTGGTGTAAATCTGTCCAGCAGTTCTTTTTAAAACGACCAAAAAGTAGGTCCAAAAACATTTGTGATATCTTGCTCGGCTTCGCGGACCAATTTCCCTGTTCAGTCCGCGGACAGGCATCCGATTGGACTAGAGGGTGCCGTGATGTCCACGGACATTGGACGCACCCACTGATTGGATGGTGAGAAGCGTGAAGAGTTTCAGATTTTTGGAAGTGCCTGCAATGTTGGATTTGCAGACATTCCGGCGGTGTTCGTGGACACCGCAGTAGAAAAATATTTAAAAAACACAACATTGCACTTGTCAAACGTATCAAACAATCTCTGGGGATGCGAGATCTGATGAAGATGGGATGGAATATGGCCGCAAGAAACCAAAAAATTGGTGTTTTTCACCCTGAAAGTCTGCGAAAAGTCTGGATGTTCGGGGACAGTCCTGTGAAGTTCGCAAAGACTTCTGATGTTTGGGGAAATCTATACCTATTTCTTTATTACAGGGTTGGTGAAAAGCAGTACTTAGATGGCTTATAACTTTGGCGCCACTCAATGAAACTGCTTGACATTTTTTAATTTTATTCTATACTTGATTCTGAATGGTTTTGAAAGTGTGGAGCTGTTTTTTCAAGAGGGCACACATTTAGAGGTGGGTCCCAAAATATTGTAAAGGGTTATAAAAGTGGTGCCATTTGACGAATCTGCACAAAGGTTTGCAAAACTATTTTAAATCTAGATATACATGTTTTTGTAAAGTTTGGTGGGATTTTCTCAAGAGGGGGCTAAAATAGAGGGGGATCTCAACATTTTTAGATGGCTTATAACTTGGTTGCCATTAGATGAATGTGGACAAACGTTTTCAGAAAGATTATAGACCCAACCTTGAATGTTTGTGTTAAGACTGCATGTATTTTGTCAAGTGGGGGGTAAGTTATATGGCTATTGTATGTACACACATTTTGACACTTTTGAAAAAATAATAAATGGGAGTATTTCAAGCAAACATGTGTAAGAAGCATTAGCAAGGACCTTAAAGCATGGTTTGGCAAATGTGTCTGTGTTTTAAGTGTCATAATGTAGGTACATAAAACAGTGATATACCTTTGGTGACTGAGGTATAGCCTGTGGCCATGGGCAGTGGCCAGATTGTCTGGGTCATGGAAAAAGGTAATGACCCAGGCAATCTGGCTACTGGCCATGACTGCGAGGGACAAAAATGGTGTTTAAGTGGCCATGTTCACCTGGAACCCGCTATGTGGTAAAGTTATTTGAAAGTAAGATAGGTTTGAAACGGAAAAAAAATGTACTCGTGGCAATATGGTCATAGGGTTCTGACTTTGCCTTCTGCAGGCTGCCATGGAAAGGGAAGAGGGGCTCTGTACTGAGCCCCGCCTTTTCTTTCCATGGTGGCCATCTTGAAAAAGGATTTTCCTTCCTACAGCGGGACGCCACAAGCATCCCGCCATAGGAAGGAAAATCTATTTTTTAGCACCCCAGATTCCCGCTTTCAGAACCAGTGTTGCTAATGGCCTTTATCCCCCATTGCAGGGACTGCAATAGAGGATAATGGTCCGACGCCCTCGTTATTTATTTATAATTCCATTTTTTCAGAAAATGTACAATTGCATAGCTAACAACTTTGTTTTCTGTCTGAAACAATCTTAGCCATAAATCATCTTGTGACACAGTTTTAATATGGAAAAAAATATTTCCTAAAATAGTATGTTCTGGTTTGTAATAAAGCGACACATTCTGTAAGTAAATGTTTCAACATCTCGTTCTGATTGTGCCAAAATCGACATTCATTCTTTACTCGTGGACTAATCTTCTACCTTCATTGGTATACAACAGGTTTATATGAAAAGGCAGGTAATCAGATCTGGAAGACAAGCTCGATAATCTCATAAAGTATAATGGGGGCACACCATATTTATTTGGGGCAAATGGATTTGTTTGAAATCTTTGTATGACATACACTGCTCCCGCGTTATTCATTATTCCCATTAGCATAAACAAAATGCAAATGGAAATGTTGGAAAAACGTATCGAGTCTATGTACTTTACTGAGAAATGTACATTATATGGAGTCCATGAGATCTTTTTTGGTTATATTTTTTAACTATGAAAGTTGGTTCCTAAAGGAACCTTTCTTTTGTTGTTTTAAAATAAATGTTTGCAGGAGAGGTTAAAACGTAAGGTGTGGAGGGAAATGAGGGAAGAGGAAGGGCAGGTGGGCAGTGGAAGATGTTGCACGTGAGTTGCTTCTATGGTAATAGGCAGTGTTTCTCATGCTCTTTGATTACAGCTTCAAACGCACGTTGAAATTGCTTCCCCCTGCGGAGTGGTGTGTTGCAGTATATACTGAGGATTGGTGTCTTACAAAGATATGGAACAATAGCCTCTATTGCTCGCAAGGTAGCCGGTGGGATTTTGTGTCACACAGAAGTAGGCTGTGTGGTTACAGTATTGGTTGAGGAAGATGATGTGGAGGCAGACAGCCTACTACTTGCTAAGAAAGGAACAATTTTTCTGAGAGCATTGCGGTAGTTGAATTTGGTGTGGCGGCACATGGAGGTAGTCCCGTAGGAGTAATGTCCAGGTAGTCCGCGACTGAGTACAAGTGCATTTCACATTTGTAGCTTTAGCCTTTGGTACATTCACAACAGTGGTAAAGAACTGCCAATCCCATGATTCTCTCTGGGTGCTAGAGGTAGGGACTTCTTCTACCTCATCTTCTTGGTCCTCTTCATTGTCTTTGGAAATACTGTGCTTGTTTTGTTGTGTGGGTCCTCTAACCGGTGGTGGTGGTGGCTCTTGGGGAGGTGGGATGGCAATAGCTGATGCCATTTTTAGGATAAATAGCAGTTTTGCTAATATTCTTCAAGTATGTGCTTTGTACTAGATTGTTAATGGATAATGAGTAAGTATAGGTTTAGGAGCTGTGCAAGGGTACATTTTGAGCTTGAAAGTTCCTAGATAATGCAATTCCAAACTGTCCACGAAGCAAGGACCCGAACGCAAAGTGCAAAAGCGGTCATGGTCATGTCATCATGCCGCGCGTGAGCACATGGTCACATGGCACTGTTAATATGAAACGTTGTAAATTGGACAAACATGTTGCTATATTGGGGTAAGTGCGATATTAGTAACTTGTAGGAAAATAGCAGGCACTGGTAAAAACCCATGGAATTCTCTGAAAAAGCTTTGTTAAAGGGACTTTATGGTTAAGTTGCACTAATAAAAACCTATGAAATTCATTGAAAAAACGTTGTGAAAGGGACATTATGGTTAAGTTGCACTAATAAAAACCTATGAAATGCAATGAAAAAACTTTGTGAAAAGGATGTTATGGTGAAGTTGGTTAAGTTGCACTAATAAAAACATATGGAATAGAATGGAAAACCTTTGTTAAAGGGACGTTATGGTTACTACAGGTAAAACCGAAAAACATCAAAAATTCACCAGTTATGGTAAGCTAAGCAACAATAACTTGCACCACCACTGTGCACTGCTACGACTAACACCAACAACATCAAGGTTGATATCACAAATGTCATTGTACTACGAAACATAATATTTTTATTGTGAAAAGAGGACATGCCAAAATCTCTTAGAAAGGCACAAACAGCCTTATTAACATTGCGCCTTGCTTTTTCCATTTGCGGACCAAATGAAGAAGAACGAAGCCACATTTGTCTCTGCACAATCCGTGAAAATATCACTTGAGAATTAGGAAACATGTCCATGACCTTCCCAAGTCCTTCTTTCATAGCAAATTGCAAAAAAATTCCAGACACATGTCCTAAACTGTTCCCTCCACAATGAATTACAATTATGTCTGGATGTTGCTCTGTCTCCAAAGTAGCACAGAGAGGTAGCAAGTCCAACCACTTCATTCCACGTACTCCATGCCAGTGTACTTCCACATGTGGAAATCCAAGATCTACAGCTACTCCACAGCTTTCTGCATGCACCTTCAACCAATGTATCCACGAATCTCCCAAAATCCAAACAATCTGTTTTCTGAAACACACAGCCATAGCTATCTTTTGTTCTCTCAGCAAAAAGAGTATCTGATAAACTCTCTCCTGGCACAACACACCCACTAAACTTTCATGACCAATCCCTTTCAGTGCTCATTCTCATTTGCATGACTTCTGAACCAAAAAATCCCCGGATGTAACTCCCGATGTCCGCGAACCACCGCCATGTCCGCGGACATATCGCAACATGAACACCCTTTCTACCATTTCCACTTCACTCTCTGTGCCATTCCCTCATTGGATGTAGCTAAGAAATCACATGACCATGCACCACTCACATTCAAGACCTCTACATCTAACTGCATCATCATAGATCAGCACTGCAAATGTACTGTGAATCTCTCTGAGTACAAGTGTCATATCATTGGCAAGCACCATCTACAAGAAATACTGTACAAGTCTCCAAGATTTCTACTTGCAGCTCCATGCATATCCATATGCATGAACACAATGAACACAAACTACAGGTATGCATATTTTCTGTACAGTACATGAACACATTTTCAAACTGACTTTTAGCTTGTGTAATCTGTAAAATGAATCTACTGTCTTTTTTCCAATTTCCTAAAATCAACTATCACTTTTAAACCTTTATACTATTTACTTTCTTTATACACACACACTCAAATCATGTTAAACTAACATTTTTGAAATGAAATATATAGACTACATATATTCAAACAAAATTGCATGCATGCACACTCTATGTTCAAATCTAAAAAAATAATACTTGTACAATTACACATTTTTATTTATTTATTTATTTAATTACTTTAATTTAAGCATGACATTGAGACACTATTACCTAGAACAGCTTAGTTACAGAAATAGTGGTATTCAGTGGTACATTATAAATTTCACAAGACATAGTAAAGATATTTTGTTTGCTACAATTAGTCATTGCAATACAATTTGTTCATTAAGAAAATATCATATGTATTGAACTGGTGCAACGTATCTTGTGTAAATAAGATAGTTTTAATGGTTTTGAGGAAGGCGCTGAGGATTTCAATTAAAAAAATCAATGTCTAAATTAAAAACAGTGCTATATACAAACAAAATTACTAATTTGTTTCTTTTACAATTGCAGTGAAGACCATTCTCCTGAGAAGAAGCAGCAGAATTTGAAGAACAAAGAAGAACTAAGAAATAACCTGTTCATTTTAGAAAAAAAGTAAGTAGAATATCACCATAATATTTGTATTATTACTCAAACACACTGTAAAGTTAATTCATGCTATTTCTGTTCCTAAAAATAGAGATTGTGCACCATTCTGTCCAAAAATCCCCATGTCTTAAACAGCGATTTACAGCCAGAATGGCCCACAGAAATTCCTATTTTTGGACACACAAATTAGCCAACTCAACCGCTAGAATTTTTATATTATAGAACAAACAACTGTTTTAATTGTATACATTAGATTTACTATTTGTACTTCTCCACACCACTAGCTTACTTTTTTCTGTCATCTGAGCCCCAGTTTAGCAGCACATGAATTCAAGAATACCATCCCTACTAGTTGTAGTTCACAATGCACAATCAAACACCATTACATACATCTTTATCATCTTACTCAAACACTCATGTACACAGCACACATACATTGCAGAACACCCCAACCCATACCATCTTTATTTTTTTCAACAGACCCTAAAGTATGCCTACCAAAAGTCAAGTCCGTAGAAAGCAATGCAGAAGTAGAACAAATGAAAATAAAAGTGTGCAACAAAAGCATCCATCTCTAGCAGAATTTGTAAAAAAAGTTGAAACAAAACAGCTAATACAGTCATTTAGTGAAACACAAGAAGTTTCAAGTACTAAAACTTTGCCTCCTCTATCAAAATGTAAAACAAACCAAAAAACAATTAACAGAAAATCAGCTATCACTACAGATAAAACTGCTTCTTTAAATTTTTATATAATGCAAAGTAAGCATACCAAGAAAAGTATTTTAGCCAAAATGTACCGTAACAAAGTCCTTGAAAATCTTATACAAACAGGAGAGAAATCAGGTTCAATGCTTAAAAACTATTGTAGGAAATTAATCTTAAAAGCGTTCATAGACAGTGCAAATCTTCTCAAAAGTAAGTTATTTATTTTAGTGTCAAACAAAATGAAACCACTAACAAAACTAATAACTAAATTACAAAAAAGACTTCTCAATAAACGAAATGTCAACAGAAAGAACTTCTTAAGTCTATGCGGAGGTGAATGGAATCACACTACGAGCACAGAACCATACTTTAATGAAGAAGCATACAAACAAAAGCAAACAAATACAAGTGCCATACATAGCAGTGGTCGAGGTTATGAAAAAGTTAATAATACCATAATGGAACAAGAAGTACTCCTTACAAGAATGTGCCCTGAACACATAGAATTACCCCTCCATTCATCTGAATCAGAACATCTAGTGTACAAATGGCCATACACGTCAATGTGTAACATTCCCAAACAATTTTTCAAATATTTACGCCAATTCCTCAATCAATATGTAAAAAGCAAAGACAAAATCAAAATCAAACTACTGCAAAATATGGATACCTGTCCAGTGCGCAAGTACACAGGACTACAAGGACATTCCTTGGCCTGCATTACAGGATCTACTTGTAAAACCAGCTTCCATGATATCAAAAGAATATCAACAGATCATTCAACTATAAGAAATCTAGTCTATAAACTGTACTATGCTAAAAGTCCTGCTTTAGCACTAGCAAATTTAAATAACAATCTTCTACATGGTACAGAAAAAGACCTACTTGAAGAAATTGACTGTATCCAGAAAAAATATTCTGGAAGTGAAAGCCACTTACAGAATAAAATAGCTTTAAACCAAATTAGCAACAATTCTACACATAGCAACCTTTTACAAAACACATACAAAAAAGAAATAATAAAATTTAAAAGTACATCAGCTGAAGTACCAAACCATGTGTGTGTATGTTGCCGCAGAACATTTTATAAAAGTAACACAAAAACTGTAGACCTATCATACAAAATAGAAGACAATGAAGATTCTTAATGGTTAGAATTAGCTCTCTACCTTGTAGCAGAAAACAAATACGAAATAACTGACCCCTTAATACTTTGCAGTTACTGCACTACAAAACTTGACAACAACCAAACTCCTTCACGTTCTACCACAAATAATTTGGAATTATACCCACTACCAAAACCCTTACAACAACCTAATTTATATGAGAGCATCATAATTCAATCAGTGCACCAATTTCAAGCAATAATACGCCTTCAACCAAAAACAGCAAAATTACCTCCCTCTGAATTGGGAAAAAGGCATTCGTGGAAAAGTAGTTTATTTACCATTAGATCTAAAAGAAAATGTGCATACTCTAGGAGTGCAACGTCCAATGCAGCACACTTTAATTATCTTAGTAAATGGAGTACCTACAAAAACAAAAAAATATGGCAACAGCTGGTGCATAAAGTTAGACAAGCCTTGCAATATCTTAAAGAGAATAATTAATATTACAAAGAAATTAATATTGAAGAAAACTTGAAGGATACATCTGAATAATTCAAGAAACACAAGAAGCTGGTCAATTTGAGCTCCTATATCCTGCTACAATATCAAATACTTTAGACCATTATACAATTCATCCTTTGCACTCTAATGACACCATAGAAGATGCACTGGAAACATACCAAATGCGTCAAACAAAAAGGATCACCAATCAGCATATGGGAAAAAAGTATAGAAGCACATGCTTTTCCTCTACTCTTTCCTACTGGCAAAGGAGGAAGGTACGATGATAGACCTATTCAAATATCAGCATCAGAATACCGCTCATTGCGGATGTATTCTGAAGATCCCAGATTTAGACAAAATGTGGAATACATATTCCACCTACTCTTTGAAAGTAAACTAGCAACTTTATGTTACGGAGTTGCACACATATTAAAATCAGGATCAAACTTTCAAAATATGACAGCTACACAATTATTACAAAAAGTGCAAAAAAAGGATGAGGTTTTACAATCAAATATTACAAATCTATTAGCAAATATGCGTGGTACCAAAGAGTACTGGTTTCAACGTCATGGAGATGTACGTTGTATGATCAGAAACCTTGGCCCACCCACTTGGTTTGTTACATTAAGTTGTGCAGAATATGCATGGGAAGATGTACATGATTTCCTACGCATATCAAAAAAAAACAAACATAGAAATACTAACACCTGGAGAATTTGTAATAAAACTGTTCCCCCCCTTGGAGAAATGCAACACTTCTTTTGGAGAAAAGAATACCAAGCCAGAGGAGCACCACATATCCACAAGACAGTGATGCCACAGTTTTACAGTTTTACAGTTTATTGAAAAATATGTCACTTGTGAAATTCCATCAGAAGCAACAAATAGTGATCTTCATGTACAAATTTTACAAATTCAAACACACAAATGTGGAAAATATTGTCGTCGCAAATACAAAATACAAAGAGAAATACTACAATAAATGCCGATTTGGTTTCCCTAGACCAGTTACAAATACAGGTCAAGTGAACAACCTCATGTCTTCAGTTAGACAAAGTGTTAACGGTAAGTCACCTAAAAATACATATTACATAAAAAGAAAAGAAGAAGAAAAATATATCAATGATTATAATGCAATCATTGCCCACTTATGGAATGCAAACAAAGATGTGCAGTACATTGCAGACAATTCTACTGCAGTTGCACGATATGTCACAGCATACTTAACCAAAGCAGAAAAGACAGAGCTCCAAGACCTCTGGAATGACCTCTCATCAGATAAAACAGTGTCTCAGAAATTATACAGCTTGGGCATAAAAAAGCTCTCCCATAGAGAATGTGGATCATATGAAGCAGCTGATTGTTTAACTGGTACTACATTGTATGGTAAATCTGAAAATATAGTATGGCTAAGTCTTGGTCCAGCTAAATCTAGAAAAAGAGTTCTAAAATCATACGAAGATATAGAAACAATAGCTAAACGTGATCCCAACAGCCACGACATTTTAAAAAACAATTAATTGGACACATACTACCCAAATAGAAGTAATACTTTGGAAACTATTTGTCTATACCGCATTGCCCAAAACTACACATACAAAAATAATATAAAACCTGATGAAAAAAAAGGTAAATACAGAGTGACAAACTGTGAAGGCAGCTCAATTAAACTCACTAAACCAAATTTAATTAATCATATCAAATTGTCATTAAAGACTCCTCAACATAAGGAAGTATATTACAAGTCCATGCTACAACTCTTTAAACCATGGAGAAAAGAAGAAGAAATACTAGATAACTATGACTCATACTAAACAGTTTATCATCATATGAAGATGCTTTCAAAGCAAATGAAAGCACTATAACTGATGTAAACTTTACACAATACAAAACAATGTTGCACAATGAACAGCAACACGAAGAAGAACTCCAGGCCCAACTAAATAAGGACACTCCTGACAGTAGTCAACCTTCTGTAACAGGAAGCCAAGAACCACTGGGAGAACCACTAATAATAAATGAGGCAGAATTAGCTATGATAGAAGTAGAAAACACCATGTGCAGTATGAAGATAAAGAAGACTTAACTATACTACAATCAAAACTAAACAATGAGCAACGTAGCATTTTTCAAGAAGTAACAAAACAAATTGCACATGGTGTACACCATGAAAATAAAGAATGTTCCTGCTATAATTATAAACCTATACTACTGTACGTCAGTGATGAAGCTGGTTCTGGCAAAACATTCCTAATCAAAATCATCAGTAAGTTCCTTCAACAATTGACAAAACAACAAACTGTCAGCTGTTTTCACTGTCCCCACAGGTTTAGCTGCCTACAACATAGGTGATGTCACTTTACACCGATTACTACTATTGCCAGTAGAACACCAGAACAAATTAGACTATTACAAACTTTCTGCAGAAGCTGCAATGGAACTACACAGAGTATTGAAACAAATGAAAATGCTACTAATAGATGAAGTGAGCATGGTCTCCAACCTAATGTTGGCTTTGATTCACCTCAGATTACAAGAAGTACTCAAAACAAACTATGAAGAGCTCTTTGCAGGAAAACACATTATTGTTTTCGGAGATCTTCTTCAATTGACACCAGTAAAAGGGGAGCCTATTTTTAAAACATTAGGACACAAACTCTGCCGTAAAACTGTTGGCAGCATTGGAAACGTCAACCTTTGGCAACATTTCCAATACAGAGAATTAACAGAAAACATGCGGAAATCTGCAGATCTCACTTATGCCAACATCTTAAAAAGTATCAGAGTTGGTATACTTTCAAAAGAAGCAGAAGCAATATTGAAAACCCGGCAAATTAATGCACTTCATGGCGATAATGCATGTGCTACAGATGTTATGGAACAATTAGCCCACAAAAATGTCAATTGTATGGCCTTAATGCCAACTCTTGCAAGCTGTTTCAAATTCAATGAAATAATGTTAAGTAAAGAAATGCAACAAATAATGGAAATTAGCGCCACAGACAAGCTAGATGTACATGGTATGACACTACCCATGTGTGACTAAGCCACTACAAGACTAAACAGTTTAGAAAAATCAATCTCAAACACAGCCGGCTTAGAAAAGATATTAAAATTATCCTTAAATTGCAGAGTAATGCTTAAACGTAACCTTGACGTGGACCAAGGACTAGTTAATGGAGCAGTGGGTACATTTGTTGGCTTTCAAACATACCCAAGTGACAACACAATTCATTTTGTCAATATACTCTTTGACAAACTTTCAGAAATAAAAAGGATAGGACGCTCAACAGCTCGATTCCTTCTCTTCAAAGACATGTATGTACGCAGAGAACAATTTTCTCTAACTCTTGCATACGCAGTCACGATTCATGAATCACAAGGTCTTACCCTAGACAAAGCAATGATAGATATTGGTAACACAGTCTTTAAAGAAGGCATGAGCTATGTAGCACTATCAGGCTTACGTACACTTGATGGTCTATTTCTAATCAACTTTGATGCAAGTAAAATAAACCCTGATATTCCTTGCATTTTAGAATACAATAGACTTCGCTCACTGTACACCCCCCATCTAAACACATATTCTGTTCCACAAAAAGTAAAACATTATAAAAGAAAAATAAATCAAACAGAAATGCAACAGGATGTCACTGCAAATCCCCCAAAGAGAGTAAAAGGAAGTAATACTTCATCAAGTACCACAAGCAAAAAAGAATCAATTAGGGAAAGTAAACCAGGTACTTCTTCAAAGAAGGAAGACAAACTCCCAAAAAATCAGTCAGATACAGAACTACCTGGTCCATTTAAACTCTCAAATATAGTTGGTGTAAGTTGCTACGCAAAAGTAGCGATGAATATTCTATTTCAATTACCACCAATTGTTGACAACATTTACTTACACAGTACAGACCCATTGTGTATGCAAATGTTAGTAATTCACAGAAATGCAGCAAACAATCCTGAGAACACGTATAGTTTTTATGGAATAAGACAACAATTGGACTACTGTGCTGGAATGGTGAAATTCACTATAAACTCACAGAAAGATCCACAAGAATTTCTAATGTACTTACTACAAGTACTGGAAAACAAAAACATACCTATAAATGAAATCTTCCAGATTTCATACATGTGGAAACATACATGCACTCTCTGCAACAATGTGACACAAGAAGAAATCCCCAATTAACGCTTCATATATATATCAATAACTAATTGTGAATCAATTCCTTTTCAGCAACTTGTACGAAATGCAAAACATGGTAGATTATGTTCTACCTGCAATTCAGATAATCGCTCCACGTTAGTAATACAAACACATAGTACATACGTAATACTAATGCTTCTACGTTACAATGCAGATGGTACCAAAAACAACTGCAAGCTGACTGGATTCACACATGGTCAAATATCACTTGGTAAGAAAACCTTCACAACAATAGGTATAATCTACCACGCAGGAGCCACAACCAATTCAGGGCACTACACTGCATATATAAAAAAGAAATGTGGATGGTTTGAATGTAATGATAGTACCATTACTCTAAAGCAGAGATTACCAGCAAATCTTTCAAACACGTATTTAATGTTCTTAAAACCAATATTTGATAACTAAACTGTACTTAAACCTTAAGTAAACTTGTAGTAAATAAATATAAACTGTTAGAATATTCCAAAAGCTATCTAACTGCCCAAAGATTGTACAACAACTAATCAGATAAATGAATACCACTAAATTAGAGCAAAAAATAGACAGTTAGAATACGCCAATTGGTATCTAACTGTCCAAAAATTTAACAATACCCAAACAGATAAATCAATGCCACTAAAATATATCAATAAATAGACATTTAGAATATGCCTACTGGTATCTAACTGCTCCAAACTTTCATAACATCCAAACAAATAAATAATATGTTACTGGTTCAAAAAATGCAACAACCCAATGTATAAAGCATTAGCCAGAAGCAACAAGTGAACACTGAAAACAAACAAACAAATAAACTGTAGCATAACAGAAAAAGTTTTTTTTTTATCCAACATGGATTGTTTTTCTCCCACAGACCCAATGATTTTAGCAACGAACACAGAAACTGAGCAAATTGCACAGTACTCTGGTTTGTAATCTACTAAATATGAGGGTCCAAAATCTTTAAAAAAAAATATTGATTATACAATCTAATAAATCATTACAAAATACTAATACTAACATGCTATTTCCTTTTATCACAGAAAGTAACAAGAAATACATGTACTCCAGTTACTAAACCAAACAGTAAGTATATTATACACTCTATGCCATGGCCACAACCATTGCAGCATATCACGCCCATAATATCTTATAACTTTGATCCTTAAAAATGTGTTTTTGACCCAAAGTTATAAGCAACTATAAGTGTGATATGCTGCGGTGGTCCTGAGAACCCCCCATTTTGTTTATTTACGAACATTTCAGGACACCACGAGTGTTCTTAGAACACATTCAACTTGACAAAGAACAATACGGACACCTCGTGTGTTCTTAGAACACTTTCAACTTGCCAGTGAACAATACGGACACCGTCTTCAGGACACCTCATACGAACATTTCAGGACACCACGAATGTTCTTAGAACACATTCAACTTGCCATTGAACAATACGGACAGCGTCTTCAGGACATCCCCTACGAACATTTCAGGACAACGCGTGAGTTCTTAGAACACACCCCCATTTTGTTTATTTGCAAACATTGCAGGACACCGCGAGAGTTCTTAGAACATTTTCAACTTGTCAACGAACAATACGGACAGCGTCTTCAGGACACCCCCTACGAACATTTCAGGACACCACAAGTGTTCTTAGAACACATTCAACTTACCATCAAATAATACATACAGCGTCCTCAGAACACCCCCATTTGCGAACATTTCAGGGCACCACGAGTATTCTTAGAACACATTCAACTTGACAAAGAACAAAACGGACAGCATCCTCAGAACACCCCCATTTTGGTTATTTACGAACATTTCAGGACAACGCGTGAGTTCTTAGAACACACCCCCATTTTGTTTATTTGCAAACATTGCAGGACACCGCGAGAGTTCTTAGAACACTTTCAACTTGCCAGCAAACAATATGGACAGCGTCTTCAGGACACCCCCTATGAACATTTCAAGACAACGCAAGGGTTCTTAGAACACTTTCAACTTGACAACGAACAATACGGACAGCGTCCTCAGAACACCCCCATTTTGTTTGTTTGCGAACATTTCAGGACACCACAAGTGTTCTGAGAACACATTCAACTTGCCAGCGAACAATACGAACAGCGTCTTCAGGACACCCCCTACGAACATTTCAGGACACCGCAAGAGTTCTTAGAACATTTTCAACTTGACAACGATCAATACGGACAGCGTCTTCAGGACACCCCCTACGAACATTTTAGTACACCACAAGTGTTCTTAGAACACAATCAACTTGACAAAGAACTATTCGGACAGCGTCTTCAGGACACCCCCTACGAACATTTCAGGACAACGCGAGAGTTCTTAAAACACTTTCAACTTGACAACGAACAATACGGACAGCGTCCTCAGAACACCCCCATTTTGTTTATTTGCAAACATTTCAGGACATGCAAGTGTTCTTAGAACACATTCAGCTTGCCACAGAACAATATGGACAGCGTCCTCAGAACACCCCCATTTTGTTTATTTGCGAACATTTCAAGACACCGCGAGTGTTCTTAGAACAGTTTCAGCTTGCTTGCAAATAAAACGGACACATATTGAGTCCTCAGAACACCCCCCATTCAGTTTATTTAGAACATTTCAGAACACCCGTAATGTCCGCAGACATATCGAACACAAAAAGAACGTCTACCACATAAAAAAGCACAACATTTAACCTATCTCATACTCTCCCATCCTCCCCTAACACTCCTACATACCAACACACTCTACTAAACACACATTTTGAACAAACTTTCACTGCGCTGTCCGCGGATGTCCGCAAATCCAAAATGGCGGGCTCTACTGAAATCTGACGCGTTTCACGCTTCACACCATCCAATCAGCGAACATGCCGCATGTCCGCAGACATGACATAAGCCACTCGCCCAATCAGGACACTGTCCGCGGAGCGAAAAGGTAAGTGTGTCCGCGGACTGAACACAGATATCACTAATTTTTTGTACCTACTTTTTGGTCATTTTAAAAAAACTACTGGACGGATTTTCACCAAATTTGCAAAAGCACGCTTTCGGGACCGAGCCGCTGCTCCTGGTCCAAATTTGATGAAAATCCGTCCAGCGGTTTGGGCTGTAGGCGCGAGCAACATTTTTTTCCCATTCAGTCTATGGGAAAAAAAAAGTTTTGGGACCCCCTATAACTTTGCCCCCCCTGGACGAATCCTCACCAATCTTTGCAAAAAGAATATATGGCCCACTCTACATTTATCTGGTGAGGTGTGGTGAAGGGGGGCAAAGTTATAGGGGGGTCCCAAAATGTATTTTTTTCCCATTGACATAATGGGAAAAAACTTTGCTCACGCCTACAGCCCAAACAGCTGAACGGATTTTCACCAAATTTGTGGCAGAAGCGGTGGCTTGGTGCCGATAGCATGCTTTTGTTAATTTTCTGTAAAACCGTCCAGCAGTTTTTTTTAAAATATCAAAATGTAAGTCAAAAAAATGAGTGATATCTATGTCTGCTCCGCGGACACACTTCCCTGTTCGCTCCGCGGACAGGACACCGATTGGTTAATCGGCTTCCGTCATGTCCGCGGACATCTGACGTGTTTGCTGATTGGTTGTAGTGAAACATGAGGTGCGTCAGATTTCTGGAAACGCCCGCCATCTTGGATTCGCGGACATCGGCCGGTGTCCGCGGACATCACAGTAAAAACATATTAAAAAACACACGATTGCATTTGTCAAACTTATCAAATTATCTCTGGGGAGGTAAGGGGTGATGAGGATGGGATGGGATATGGCTGTAAGAGGCAAAACAATTGGTGTTTTTCACTGCAAAAATCCGCAAACAAGTCGGATGTTCGCAAACAGTTCTGTGAAAGTTCGGACACCTCTGCATTACTGGTTTGGTGAAAAGCAGTTCTTGGATGGCTTTTAACTTTGGTGCCACTTAATGGAAGTGCATGTAATTTTGCTATTATATTCCTGACCTGATCGCGAATGAGTTTGCAAGGTTTGGTGGGATTCTATCCAGAGGGGTCAAAATTAGAGGGGGGGTCCCAAAATAATGTAAAGGCTTATAAATGAGGTGCCATTTGATGAATATACACTTAATTTGGCAAACTGATAATACATATAGATATACATGTTTTCGGGAAGTCTGGTGGGATTGTGTCAAGAGAGGGCAAAATTAGAGGGGGGTCCCAAAATAAAGTAAAGGCTTATACATGTGGTGCCATTTGATGAATCTACACAAAGGTTTGTAAATAGATTATAGAACTAGATTTACATGTTTCTGCAAAGTTTGGTGGGATTTCTGTTAAGAGGGGACAAAATTAGAGGGGGGTCCCAAATTATTTTAAAGGCTTATAAATGGAGTGTCATTTAACAAATCTACACAAAGGGGGCAAAATTAGAGGTGGTCCCAAAATATTGTAAAGACATATAAATGTGGTGCAATTTGACAAATCTACACAAAGGAAAATCCTTTTTTGACACCCCGGGTTCCCGATTTGGGAACTTAGGGTGCTAATGGCCTTCATCCCTCATTGGAGGGGCTGGAATGGAGGGATAATGGGCAGGTATCCACTGTTCCAGTCCCTGGAAGGGGGGATGAACACCACAATATTCCCATTAGCATAACACAAAATGCAAATGGAAATGTTGGAAAATCATATTGAGTCTATGTACTTTACTGAGAAATGTAAAGTAGATGGACTCTATACGTTTCTTTTTAGTTCTATTTTTTACCTCTGAACAGTGGTTCCTAAAGGAACATTTCTCTTGTTGTTTTGGGATGTATTTTTTTTTGGGGCAGGAGAGCTAAGAACAAAAGGTGGGGAGGGAAATGAGGGAAGAGGCACCAAACACTAATATGCAGGGGCAGGTGGACAGGGGAAAACATTGCGCGTGTGTTATTTCTAAGGTAGGGGGGAGTGTTTTTTTTAGATAAATAGCAGTTTTGCTAAAAGTATGTACTGTGTACTAGATTGATAATGGATAATGAGTCGGAATAGGTGTTGGAGCTGTGCAAGGGAAATTTTGAAGTTGAAAGTTCCTAGATCAGTAGAAAATGCAGTTCCAAACTGTCCGTGAAGCACGGATCTTATTGTGAAGTTGGTTCTCGGACACGTCATTATGTCGCATGCCAGCGCATGGTCATGTGGCACTGTATGGAAGGTCCGTAATGAAGTCGGATATTCGTAGATGTCTAAAGATGCAAAAATAGTTGAAATAGTTGCAAAAAGAGTATAGAGGTGTTAAAAATGATTCTAGAAGCTGGGAAATGGCAGAGTTTTAAGGTGACACTTTGCAAATTGGACACAAATATTGTTATCTTTGGTAAGTATGATATTAGTAAGTTGTAGGAAAATAGCATGCACTGGTAAAAACCCATGAAATTCACTGAAAAAACATTGTTAAAGGGACGTTATGGTTAAGTTCTACTAATAAAAACCTATGAAATTCAATGAAAAAACTTTGTTAAGGAGACGTTATGGTTAAGTTGCACTAATAAAAACCTATGAAATTCACTGAAACAACTTTGTTAAAGGGACGTTATGGATAAGTTGCACTAATAAAAACCTATGAAATTCAGTAAAAATCATTGTTAAATGGACGTTATGGTTACAAGTAAAATCGAAACACCCCTGACATTCGCCAGTTATGGTAAACTAAGCAACCATAACTCGTGCCACCACCGTGCACTGCTAAGACTAACACCCAGGACATCAAAGATGACATCACAAATGACATTAATGACATCACTGATTACATCACATGTCTAGCCCTTTCTTTTTTGTTCTTCCATATCTAGGCCAGGTGGTTTTATTTACTGACTGTCAGAAACTTAACTTTCAAAGGGTATTACATTTATAGATATTGCTATTCTCACATGTTCTGACACTACTTTCCTTAGAATTTAATCGCATCTTATAATGTACATATATACGGGAAGAAGCAGGCCTGAAACACAGCAATTATTTTTGTGCGTGAATACAATCATGTAAATTATACAAATGCAAATTATACATAGTTGCTAATGATACTGCCTCTTGTTTGCTTACTTTACTCGCCATATATATGTTCCATATTTGTATGCATCGTAGTCTATTTTTGTGTGTATTAGTATATATGTAGTAAGTGATGCATTATTAGCTACATGTTTCACAGTACGGAAAAGTCTGATACAGAAACATTCACGGATTTATTATATAACTTTCGAAAATTACAAATATTGCACCTCTGTGGTGTATGCTGCAGCCAATACCTACATTTCTGTATGAGTAGGTTCCTGTACTAGAAAGAACACTGCAATGGAATGTTCTTTAGAACATTACATTGCGTAATGAAGTATGTAGTTTATTACACATCTCCCGATAATCCCGTGTTACTTTTTGCCAACATTACATTCACAACCCCTTGTATGAAAAGTAAATGCACATGTGATGTCATCAGTGATGTCATCTTTGATGTCCTGGGTGTTAGTCTTAGCACTGCACGGTGGTGTTGCGAGTTATGGTTGCTTAGCTTACCATAACTGGCGAATTTTAGGGGTTTTCCGATTTTACTTGTAACCATAACGTCCTTTTAACAATGTTTTTTACCGAATATATATATATATATATATATATATATATATATATATATATATATATATATATATATGAATAAACATATAGCGAAAAATACATGGAAACTATTTGCATTTCTAAATGTTTATTGACATTATTTACAGGGGTGTTGCTGCTGCAGTCGTCCACATCAAGGGCCCTTAAGATGTTATGGGGCCTGCACTGTACTTTTGGTGGATGGATCTCATTGAGGGTGGGTCCTTCCCCTCCCTGCTGCTTTCAAGAGGCTGTCCCTTTCCCGGATGCATTTACAGTTATGTTGGTGGACCACACCCAAGTGTGTCAATGCCTCTATCACTGCTGCACAGCCTGCTGTCATTTTTATTTTCATTGTGGGGTTATGTGCCTACCACTGCTTGCAGAATCTTCTTCATGATGGTCCAGTGCCTGGGGGAGCCACACCCACCACTTTGCCTCAGCAGGCATCTCTCTGCTATCTTTGAGGAATTGTGGGGGAAAGGTCCACCTCCTTTGCCCTTATGCCAGGGTGGGAAGCTCTGGCAGCCCCAACATAGTGTTTCTGTTATTCCACTGCTTCTGGGAGAGGCCTTAGAAGTCTTCACCAAGGACACTACAAGGACACAGCCTGGGACTTCCCCTCAGTGTTGGCCCACCCGGCCTGAAATTGGGCATGTTAGCAATATTTTGCTTCTTTGGGCATGTCCTGACTGGCCCAAGTTGAGCCAACATGCCACACAGCTGTGCCGCGCACAGTGCTCAAGGCTTGGAGGCCCTGATATTGGCTCATACGGCATCCCACATGCTTCACGGTTCCTGACATATTTGGCCCTACTCCTGCATTTCTTTTAGCCTCCAAGTGCTTAATCCCCAGTCTCCTGCTCTCCTGCCTTCACAAAAAAAAAAACATTGCGATTAACAGATTTTTCCTCCTCTCTTCTCCCTTAAATTTCTCCCCAATCCTGGGTCACTGGAAACGTGTCCATTAACTTTGGATCCAGCTGGGGCTGGATGGGTTAGTCCAAGGTAACACATTCAAATTTTGAAGTAAAACCCAAACACATTTACATAAGCACAAAAGAATCAAGTAAAATATGTTATCCTCTGGTGTTTGTGTCCTTTATTTTTGTTTTCCCTCAGGCAAAACTGAATGTAGCCCTTCTATCCATGCCCTAATTAGGCGAAGGGCTGCACATCTATCATGACTATGCAGGCAGCCACACCTACCTGATCAACACAGCCCAAGAGCTGAAATAACACTTCATTCATAGAGTCGATTGGGGTTTGATAAAATATGGACTCAATGCAATGGGCTCAAAGGCGTGAGCCATCTTCTACTATTCCGTTTTCTCTTTGTTGCGTATGTGTTAACTTATTTAACAAACACTGCCCTTACGATGTGCCTACTTTGTTTTTATGTGGACATGTATGGGCCCAACTGCTATCTAAAAAGGAGTTACATTTCTGGCGACAGCATATGAATTATGCAAATTTTATTCCAGGCTTATTACACACACACACACACAGACGCGCACGCACGCGTGCCTGCGTGAAGGAGGGAGGGATCATGGGGGAATACAGTTACATTCTTACAGGTCCTTGAAACAAATCAGAATGTGAAAATAAAAATATCATATCATATCAGATAGTAAAAGTACATGGAACAATAAGGGAGAGGAGGGGAGGGAAGAAGGGAGACAAGAATAGCAGGAACATTACTGTGCCTGACGACAATTGTTGCAGTGCATGAATGACAGGAGGAGAGGGGGTAGTGGGGGGAGTGGAGAGAAAAGCCATGAGAGGAACAGAACAAGTGACTATAAGTAACGGTCAGCGACTATTGTAGGTAGTACTGGGAAGGGAGTGGGAGGAGAAAACAGGAGGGAAGGGGGGGCGGAGACAGAAAAGCCATTATCAGAGGTCAAGGGACAAATGATAAGAGTAAGTGCTAAGATAAAAATACGTTTACAAATCCTAAAAGAAAACCCTAGGCTGCCTGGACTCTTTTTTAGATGGTTTTGTGTAACTATGTCTGAATCCCATTTATACATGAGCATATCAAAGATGCTCTGCGCAGTTCAGACTAGCTTCAGATTTAGGTATAAGGGAGCAGGAATAACTTTGGGATGCTCAGGGAATCGTGTGATTTGCTCCACTTTATATCCTTTATTTCCATTTGAAAATAGGGAACATCTATATGCAATTTTACGTCATATTTTAAACTGCATATAACTACTGATACCTTGTGCAAATCAGACCCATTGTTTACAAACATACAATACCAGGCCCTCCTCCACCATTGGCAAGGGCAAAAAAAAAAAAAATAATTAAAAAATACAGGCATTGACTCGAATAATAGGATGTTATAGCTCAAGCATAATAGTACTTCCCATCTTTGCATGTTATTTCATTGGGTACAAGATGGCGTCCTTATTTCCCTCTTCTCCATGTCTTGTTATGATTGCTTTACTTGGAAAGGTTTGCACAGCGCAGGTGCCAATGACCTAGGCTCTGCTAAAGAAAAACAAATGCATTAAAAAACAAAACGTGTACCATACACTATCTGCCAGCCATGCATCTAGTTTTGCAATCATGCAGGTAGTTTTCAAGCAACAGTAAAACCGCACATAGCCTGCATTCGTTTTAAGCTCTAAAAAAAAGAAAACTATAAAGAGAATGTTGAAATGCATGAGACATAAAGTTGAATTTCCTCGGCCCGCGCTATGAATTATTCCTCCCCACTCTCTTGCGTATTCTTTTCATATACATGATAGCATCACATAGGTGGGAGGACGTGCATTTCGCATGCACTGACCTGAGCCGTGGAAGCGTGGGGGAGCTGTAAGAGGTCAGCGTGCCAGCAGTAATGAGCGGGCGTGAATAATGTATGGCCAGCCTGTATGGGAAATCACAAACACAATGTTCCCAGAGTGAATGTGGATCAGTGTGGCTTATCTTCATAAAACTCAAGTGGCTCTTCTGAGGAGGGTAATTCATAGAATTTCGCAGAAAAGTGTCACAAGCGGCTGGCGCAGAGTGTCCGCGTGCGATTGACTGCGCCAGGCACGTGCGCTAAAACCGATTTCCGCGCACAGCAGCTTCATGGATTTCAGGCTTCCAAACCAGCCGTGGCGCAGAGAATCTCAGCGACCCTGCAGCAGCGCCAGTAACGCCCCCAAGAACGCCCTCGCGTAAGGAAAAGCCATCAAAATCGCCAAATCATCGCAAAGGGCTGCGCTAACCCTGGACCAGTTCACCGGGCTGGCAAACAGCAAACGGCAAGCGGGGAACGTGTATTGCAGGGGTGCGCAGGAAGTTCCACACGTGACTGGCCCCGTGCAAGCAGGGTACGTGTATTTCAGGGGTGCGCGGGAAGTTCCACACGCGATTTCAGCAGGGTACGTGTATTTCAGGGGTGCGCGGGAAGTTCCACACGCGAATGGGCCAGTGCGAGCAGGGTACGTGTATTCCATGGGTGCGCGGGAAGTTCCACACGCGATTCCATCAGGGTACGTGTATTTCAGTGGTGCGCGGGAAGTTCCACATGCGAATGGGCCAGTGCGAGCAGGGTACGTGTATTCCATGGGTGCGCGGGAAGTTCCACACGCGATTTCATCAGGGTACGTGTATTTCAGGGGTGCGCGGGAAGTTCCACACGCGATTGTGCCAGTGCGAGCAGGGTACGTGTATTTCAGGGGTGCGCAGGAAGTTCCACACGCGATTGTCCCAGTGCGAGCAGGGTACGTGTATTTCAGGGGTGCGCGGGAAGTTCCACACGCGATTGTCCCAGTGCGAGCAGGGTACGTGTATTTCAGGGGTGCGCGGGAAGTTGCACACGCGATTTCAGCAGGGAATGTGTATTTCAGGGGTTCTGGGGAGTACTACACGTGAATTGGCCGTGTGGGTCCTCCCAGGTGTACGCTCCACAACCTCCACGGCCCCTGCAGGCAGCCCACACCACGGGGGACTACCCTGCACCCCTGCTCATGTCCTGCAGGCAGCCCATCCACCATGGGCATGCCCCCCAGCCAACCCACATGTCACCTTGCACTACTGATCAACAATGCATGTCTCCCACCACGCCCACCCCCCAGCACTGTGGGGCACCTGCCAGCAGGCCCCCACCCATGTCCAACTCATGTACCCCTGCACCCCCACCCCCCAGCATTGTGGGGCACCCTCCACCAGGCCCCCACTCATGTCACCCACCACCCCCACCCCCCAGCAGTGCAGGGACACCCTCCACCAGGCCCCCACTCATGTCTCCCACCACCCCCACCCCCCAGCAGTGCAGGGGCACCCTCCACCAGGCCCCCACTCATGTCTACCACCACCCCCACCCCCCTGCCACCATGGGCAGCCCCCACCAGGCCCCCACTCATGTCTCCCACCACCCCCACCCCCCAGCAGTGCAGGGGCACCCTCTACCAGGCCCCCACTCATGTCTCCCACCACCCCCATCCCCCAGCAGTGCAGGGGCACCCTCCACCAGGCCCCCACTCATGTCTACCACCACCCCCACCCCCCAGCAGTGCAGGGGCAGCCTCCACCAGGCCCCCACTCATGTCTACCACCCCCCCTCCCCCCTGCCACCATGGGCAGCCCACACCAGGCCCCCACTCATGTCTACCACCACCCCCACCCCCCTGCCACCATGGGCAGCCCCCACCAGGCCCCCACTCATGTCTCCCACCACCCCCACCCCCCAGCAGTGCAGGGGCACCCTCTACCAGGCCCCCACTCATGTCTCCCACCACCCCCACCCCCCAGCAGTGCAGGGGCACCCTCCACCAGGCCCCCACTCATGTCTACCACCACCCCCACCCCCCAGCAGTGCAGGGGCACCCTCCACCAGGCCCCCACTCATGTCTACCACCACCCCCACCCCCCAGCAGTGCAGGGGCAGCCTCCACCAGGCCCCCACTCATGTCTCCCACCACCCCCACCCCCCGGCAGTGCAGGGGCACCCTCCACCAGGCCCCCACTCATGTCTCCCACCACCCCCACCCCCCAGCAGTGCAGGGGCAGCCTCCACCGGGCCCCCACTCATGTCTCCCACCACCCCCACCCCCCAGCAGTGCAGGGGCACCCTCCACCAGGCCCCCACTCATGTCTACCACCACCCCCACCCCCCAGCCACCATGGCCACCCTCCACCAGGCCCCCACTCATGTCCCCCTGCACCCCCCCCAGCATCCAGGGTCACCCTCCACCAGGCCCCCACTCATGTCTACCACCACCCCCACCCCCCAGCAGTGCAGGGGCAGCCTCCACCAGGCCCCCACTCATGTCTCCCACCACCCCCACCCCCCAGCCACCATGGCCACCCTCCACCAGGCCCCCACTCATGTCCCCCTGCACCCCCACCCCCCAGCATCCAGGGTCACCCTCCACCAGGCCCCCACTCATGTCTCCCACCACCCCCACCCCCCTGCCACCATGGGCAGCCTCCACCAGGCCCCCACCCATGTCTCCCACCACCCCCACCCCCCAGCAGTGCAGGGGCAGCCTCCACCAGGCCCCCACTCATGTCTCCCACCACCCCCACCCCCCAGCAGTGCAGGGGCACCCTCCATCAGGCCCCCACTCATGTCTCCCACCACCCCCACCCCCCAGCAGTGCAGGGGCAGCCTCCACGAGGCCCCCACCCATGTCTCCCACCACCCCCACCCCCCAGCAGTGCAGGGGCAGCCTCCACCAGGCCCCCACTCATGTCTCCCACCACCCCCACCCCCCAGCAGTGCAGGGGCAGCCTCCACCAGGCCCCCACTCATGTCTACCACCACCCCCACCCCCCAGCAGTGCAGGGGCACCCTCCACCAGGCCCCCACTCATGTCTCCCACCACCCCCACCCCCCAGCAGTGCAGGGGCAGCCTCCACCAGGCCCCCACTCATGTCTCCCACCACCCCCACCCCCCTGCCACCATGGGCAGCCTCCACCAGGCCCCCACCCATGTCTTCCACCACCCCCACCCCCCAGCATCCAGGGTCACCCTCCACCAGGCCCCCACCCATGTCTCCCACCACCCCCACCCCCCAGCAGTGCAGGGGCAGCCTCCACCAGGCCCCCACTCATGTCTCCCACCACCCCCACCCCCCAGCAGTGCAGGGGCAGCCTCCACCAGGCCCCCACTCATGTCTACCACCACCCCCACCCCCCATCAGTGCAGGGGCACCCTCCACCAGGCCCCCACTCATGTCTCCCACCACCCCCACCCTCCAGCAGTGCAGGGGCAGCCTCCACCAGGCCCCCACTCATGTCTCCCACCACCCCCACCCCCCTGCCACCATGGGCAGCCTCCACCAGGCCCTCACCCATGTCTCCCACCACCCCCACCCCCCAGCAGTGCAGGGGCACCCTCCACCAGGCCCCCACTCATGTCTACCCCCACCCCCACCCCCCAGCCACCAGGGGCACCCTCCACCAAGTCCTCACAATCCCCAATCATGTGCGTAATGGTCAGCCTCCACAGCCAAAAAACCCTACCAAATAACCCATTCACCCACATGGAAATGGAAATTACAGGTTACACCCCCCATGTTCATGAAGCTAATGAACCCATGTCCGTCACACACAATGTTTGCAATTGAATGGGAAAACACCCAACACGACATGCATGAAACCAATGAGATGATACCACACAGTGAAGTATGAAAACAAAATTGTATTGAAAAAAATAAAGAATGCTAAAGAAAGGAAACAAACTACAATGGGAATGAGAAAAAATAAGCTGCATGTCCATATTAAAAAAAAATACTGCAAATCAGAATCCCAAAACATTTCGTCCAAAGTCAAATGTATAAAAATATCTATGCAATAAAGAACTATGTAAAAAACTACCAAGGGTCCATGAGCCCAACTGAACAAAGGAAACCTACTAAAAAACCTAACAAAAAATCAACTATATACAAAAAGTGGAGCAGTGTCCGTCGACTACAAATCATAATAAGAAACAAAGGAAACCTAAAACTAAAGAACTATATACAAAGGCGGCGGGCAAGTCCAGCGGCTCACTCCGTGGTGTCCCGGGCCAGGGCATCATCGAACTCCTGTTCGATGTCCCGGAGGCGGTCCAGTTCCATGGCCCCGAGGGTCCGCAGGGACGACGCCGTGTCCTCCTCCAACCCCCTGCGGATTGCCTCGAGACACTCGGCCCGCCTCAGGGCACTCCGCATGGAGTTCTCCGCCCTGACCATTGTGAGCCGCGCCTCTTCCGCCCGCCGCCGCTCCGCACCTATGGCGTGGCCCAACCGCTGCCACACGGAAGACACTCTCTGTCCTGGGTCCCCCTGCCCTCCGGCCGATGCCTGCCCCTCCGATGTCGAAAGCCCCGAGCTTTCATGTCTCCCACCATGTTGCTGCTGCTGCTCTGCCTCTGCCCGTGCACTGCCTCCTGCTGCCTGCACATCCTCCGCCGGCTGGGGTGCAGTTGTTGATGTGGCCACCCCTGCTGGACCTCCGACTCCCGACTGTGGCAGGGATGCCTCCTCCACCAGCCTGGCCGCACCGTCAGAGGCAGCTCCACAGGGCACCCAGGTGACTGATGGGTGGGAAGATGGCACAGAGGACGACTGGCGCGTAGGGGGTCCAGTTGAGGAGGGGGTCCGAGCAAGCCCCATCAGACGGCGGAATCCGGCATGGGTGACCTGTCCCAGCAGGCTGACGTGGTCAACGAGCCATTTGAGATGACGTGCAGTCTCTCCATGAAAAGACTGCAGGTCACCTCGCATGGCCCGTTGACGCAACGCCACACCAGCCAGGACAGGCTCAACCCGGACCTGGATGGCCACGTCCGCAGGCAGAGGAAGGCCAGTTGACGTCAGCTCATCCCCTGCCTGAAAACGGGTCTGGACATAGGCATCCCTGCTGGTGCAAGATGATGCAGGGACAGGATCGGGGACAGGATTGCACACAGGCACCTCCGCGGCGGCCTGTGCTGCCTCCTGTCCCTGGTCCTGCACTGCACCACTAGCACCAGTGGGATCCCCACCTCCAGACCCCGTCTTCAGTGCTTGCACGGCCTCCTCCTCCACCAAACCCCCCACCAACCTGGATGACTCGGTGCCATCTTCCCCTGCTGGGCCCTGTGGGGTCCCAGCTGTCCCTTCTGCTACCGAGGAGTCCAACTGCAACCTCCGCCTCTTGGACCTCCCCCCGGCAGCTGCGGCCTGGGACGCGGCACCGGACTCCTCACTCCCCGACGAGATGACAACACGGGAGGGGAGCCGGGCCTTGCGTCTCCGGCTGGCGGTGGGATCCCCGCCGCTGTGCTCCACAACACCTTCTCCGCTCTCTTCATCAGTTGACGCTGCAGACAGGGAGAAACAAAACACAGGCATCAGGGCACTGTACAATGGACACATACACACATGACAGTTGCACATGAGTGGCATTGGCAAACCTCAGACATGTCATCACAATCCCCAACACACATGTCATTGCAACTCGCACACATGAGCCATACCACAGCCATATCGCAACTGCCAGCACCATCCCTACACATACAACAGCATGAGCAGCCAAAGGGGAGCCAGACATCACATACAACACAGGAAGTGCACCACACATGTACACACACCACCACACTTGCATGCATGTGTACACCTCTGCCAAGTGTCACACTGTTCAGACGGGCATCCATGTCACATCTGCCAATCAGGCTTCCACATACCGCTGTCACATGCATCCATGTTGCATCACTGTTGCACCCTTGTCAAATACACACACATGCACATGTACACAGTGCTCATACATGCAGCCGAAAACAACATACATGCGTGACATCACGGACATGTCTACTTACATACACATTCATCCAAACATGTGTGCACGCACAACTGCATTTGCCATGCAAGCCTACACACACAAGCACCATCCATGTCTCACACATTACAGCCCTCGCATGTGTCAGCCCCACGGCCCTGTACACCCCCACCCATACTCGACCCCATACAAACAGATGTGCAACCTGCACAAGACCGAATAATCACCACACGCACTGCTCACAATCAGGATGCATGTACACTCACCGCTCGACTCCAGACGGGTCTGCTTCTCTAGGACCTGGACGTGGAGCGCTGGGGATATGCGTTCCAGGACCCCCATCTGTTCTTCCGACAAGTGGCCCCGGCGCCCCTTGGCATCCGCTGCCTTCAAGAGGCACCGGGCCTTGTTCGGGGCTCTGGGGGGCAGTAGTTCGGCCTTCTGGGCAGGAGCGTGGTCTTCCGTGTGCTTACGCGTGGCCAGCTTGGTACGGAGTGATTTGGCACGTGAAAATCCTGCACGTCAGCGTGAAAATCGAGGAAAGGCCCTTAGCGCGTTAGCGCGTCAGCACGCATACGCGATTCTATTGGACCAAAGGCCCACAGCGCGTAAGCGCGTCTGTGACGTGACCCGCACGGGTGTTTCCCACACAGCACGTGATGATAGGGCACACGTGGAAAGACTGCACGTCAGAGTCTCATCGCGTGTGATTGGTGGAAATGGGCCTACACGCAGAAGTGACAAAGCGTGTAATTGGTGGAAATGGCCCTACACGCATAAGTGACAAAGCGTGTAATTGGTGGACACGCATAAGTGACAAAGTGTGTAATTGGTGGAAATGGCCCTAGCGCGTACACGCCGCGTAAATGACGCTGGACGTGTGGGCCTGTATAAAAGGTACGTGTAGAACACCATTTCCTTGTACGTGCTTTTCGTGGAGAGCGAGTGGGTGAATTCTGTACTTCTTGTCGTTTCACACGCAATTTACTTCACGGCGTTTCAAGTTCGTATTCCCTGTTACCTCTGACAGCTTTTTCTCTTTTTTCTCTTTTACTGTTTTACCTGGGCCTGTTCCCTCAAACAGTGTTCCCTTCTACTGTTGTCCTGTCTCCTCAGACAGCATACAAATCTTCTTTTGGCGGGGGTGTTGCCAACCAAACGCGCTCCTTTTTCACGCTCTTTTACCTGGCAGACGGTGAGTCACGCACGTATCTAACATCTGTGCTTGCCCCGTGTGTAGCCTACCCCTTCAGAGGTCATTCTAGGCTGCGTGTGACACGCATACGTTCATTCTTGTGTCACTGGGTACCACAGCGTAGTGCAGGTTTTTCTTTCTGCACACGTGGTCTAGGAGGGGTTGCGTGCACGTCATCTCCCTTTTTTGGGGCTCCTGTGCGTAGCGTGACCCGTCATCTTTCCCCAGGGGTTACAATCAGCCTTGCAAGAGCACTAGGGTACAATTACCATCTGGTACCCAACCCCTTTGACCCCCAATTGCCCAGGACAATAGTTTACAGCCACTCCCATACGCACATTTACATCAGTGCCATGGCTGGGAGGCGAGGATTCCGTAAGGGTGGCAAAGGTGGAAGAGCCACAAGTGGCGGCCGTGGTGGATCCGGTAGGGGACGTGGTCGTTACTTGCAGGGTGAGCCTGTCCCCCCATGTGTGGAGGACCAGTCAAGGGCACCCATAATCCCCCCCCTCCCGTTGAGGCTGATGTGGCTGACACCATCCATGCTCAGCCCTTGTTGGACCAGCCCATTGTGGCACCAGACCTGGCTGACTCCATGGCTGACTTCCAGGTCAGCAGGCCTATGACACGTGCGCTGGTGCACATTGATGTCACCATGCCACGTGCATCTGGGGCAGCAAGGTCATCTGCTGCCCCAAGTAGGCAGGGCGGAGAGGCTGCAGGGGCAGCTGCGGCTCCATCCACCCCAGCCCTCACACACCCAGCTAGGACATTGTCAGTCCTAGTCCATGCTGCTGACATTCCCCCTGACACCATTACACTAGAGCCAATGCCTGCACCAACTCCCATGCTGAGTGTGCAATCCCACACTCCTGATACAGAGTCCACCAGGGCTCCTGCCCCTAGTGTCCAGAGCGGCGCAGGACACTCAGGATCACCACCACCTTCCAAGCGGAAGAGGAAGAGTGCTCGTCCGGCACAGGCTGATGCCCCAGACACGGCTACACAGTCCGGCCCGTCCAGGAAGCCCAGCTTCACGGATGACGAACTGAATGCACTTGTCGAGTATGTGTCCGCACATGACAACGAGATGGTCATTGTTGCAGGATCCAAGACCACACCTGCACAACGCCAGGCACACTGGCAGACCGTTGCGGACATCGTAAGTACCCTTGGAATCGTGAGGCGCACAGCCAATGATTGCTATAAGCGCTGGAATGACCTAAAGCGCAGGGCAAAGAGTAAGCTGGCCTCAAGTCATGCCGCAACTCTAGTGACTGGAGGTGGGTCTCCAGTAGTAGACATGGAACTCACTCCACATGAGTCAGTCGCTGGGACCTACGTCACGGAGGAACAGATCCAAGGCGTGGGAGATCTGGCTGATTACGAGGCATTTTCCGGTGAGTGCACATGCATGTGTGTGTCATCCATGTGCATGGTGTGTGTGTGAGGGCTTCTGTTTGTGTGCCAGGTGAGAGTGTGTGCGCCTGAGTCGTATGGGTCAGCCATGTGCTTCATGCAATACATCCTGCGCAGCTGCATTTGGCCATAGCAGTATCCCTTCTGCCAACAGTAGACATCTAGCCCAACAGCACGCCAGTTGCCCTTGAAGTGTCACCTTGCCACAACATTGTTGCTTATTTTTCACTGTTCATTCAGTCAGATTGTTTGCATTCCACCACCTTTACTAGGCATGTCGCAGTCCACTAGTCACATGTCTGACATGGCTATGGTAAAGTGGAGTGACTTTGTTACCTGGATGTCATTTGTTCACACATGTCCCTGTGCAATTGGACCATTTCAGACTGGCAGCTCCAGGTGAAAATTCTGACCTGTTAGAATTTGAAAAGCTATTACATGCGGGAACTGGACTGAATGAATAGGTGCTGCCCTCCTCTCCATCTTCACTCAATAGCAATGGTACATGCCATCTGTGTGATGGCATGTGTGTTTCACCTGGCAATCACAGGCCAATGTGTGATGGCACTGCCAGGCAGCATGCAGAAAATGTGTTCATCTTCCATCTTGGTGTCATCAGTGTGTGCCATTTGCCTGCCCTTCATATGCAGTGAGGGTGCATGCATGGGATGGTTTTAGTCATGTGGGACATGTGTCAATCAAGTACTGGTTCTCTTGCTTCTCAGCCCTCAGTGTGTGCCATGGTGCTAATGCCTGTTTCCATTTCTTTGTTTTTATGTCTTTGCAGGGGAAGACGCACCTGATACTGCTGGGGTTGTGGAGATGGTGCAGACCCAGGAGGGGTCCGAGGGCCGACCAACCACCAGTGAGGGACGTGGTGTGGTGGTGGGTGAGAACCCACAACTGCTGCAGGTCGTGCTCTCAAGGGGTGTCTCTGGCTGCACCTCCCCCGAGCTGTACTCAGGTGTTGATTCGGATGAGACCTACGTGCCGTCGCAGGTGAGTGTTCCAGGGAGGGATTCTGTTCTGTCCCACCCACCTGCACCAGGGTCAGAACCCTCAATGGGGATGTCAGTGTTGGCAGCTACGCCTTTGGTGGTTACGGATGCAGGGTCACACTCCGCGAAATCTGATCCTGTTCCTGGGCCAGCAGATCAGAGGGGGAATGCAGTCCTGCAGCCTCAGGCAGTGCCGGCACAGCAAGGCGCAGTTCGCCTTGCCCCAGACAGGTGTGGTGCCCGCCGACGTGGTGGCCGTACACCACCTGGCAATACCGCATGGGAGCAATCCATTTACGGTATGGCAACACAACAGGCAGCATCATCCGAGATGATGGCTCAGGCCATGGATAGGGTGGCCACTTCCATTGTCCCCCCTGAAAGGCTGATGGAGCGACTAGAGCAGGCAACCGACTCCATCTGCCAGTCACAAAGGGAGGACATGTTGGGGTCCAACAGGGACAGGCGGGCGGCACTGGCGACTCTGCAGGAGGCCATCTCCATTGAGTCCCAGGCCCACAGGGAAGCCCTGAGGCAGGAGCTCCTTCACCTCAGGACGACTCTTGTTGAGCTTGAGGCTTCAACACACCAAAGGACAGAACAGCAGCTGGAGCATCTCACCCGTACGCTCTCAGCTGAGATGCAGGCAACGAGGGCGGAGGTCCGGGCATCCCGTGAGTTGTTGCATGGGGACCTCCGCACACTCATCCTCCAGAACCAGACCTACCACACCCGCATGCTTGCAGCCATGGAGGAGCAGACTAGGGCCTTGCGTGGGCTGCCTCCCATAGTGCAACCACCTCCGGATGCAGCTGCACAGGGTGATAATAGCGACAGCAGTGATACTCCCACAATAGGGTAGCCGTGTGGGCCATGAGCCCATGGAGGTGTTTTTTTCCCAGGACCCACACAGGTGGGTTTTGGTGTGCACCCTGTCCTCGGACCTCCTGGGTGGCCTCCCAAACCCCCCCGGGCCCATCAATGGCCATTTTTGATTTTTATTTTTATTTTTTATTTTTATTTTTATTTTTTATTTCTAAATAATTTTTCCCAATTTTTTTGGGACAATTTGTTGGCTTCCGTGGTTCCTGTGGGCATACGCAGCATTGTGGCTGGGCACATGCAGGCTTGTCATGTATTTGGTTCAGATGCTTGGATTTGAGTCACACACACCCCTCCTGCTTCCCGTTTCCATGGGCTTGCAAAGGGTGTGCCCAAGTGACATTGACGTACATGGTGACATTGGACTCCCACTACATGTGTGGGTAGTCTAGTCAATACTGTGTATACATTCCTAGTGCATATTGCTGTTGTGTTGTACACTGCATGTTGCATTCATGTGTAACTCATCATCTGTGTCTACCTCCCAATTTGCAGGTCCCTTCCTCATGTCTACACAAGGCCCTCTAGTCTGGAGATGGGGTCCATGTTGGCAGCAGTGCACCTACAACTCTACATGGCGCCAACACTGCACAGTTGGTAGTGGTGGGAGTGCAGGCATTTCCAGGTTGTGAGACTACTAATATATAACATTTGTGATGTCATGTTAATGGTAGTACCTGCTCAAGTTTGTTGTTGGTCCTGCATTACTGTGAGCATTTCAGGTGTTGCAAGTTTCAATTAGGGACACTCTACATTGTGACACTAGTGTCCTGTTGTGGGGATTACTTTGTTTACCTGCAAATAGCATGACATGGCACGGTGTGTCGTGTGGCGGTGCTGGGGATGGGTTGGCTGACATGGCACTGTCCTCTTGTTGCATTTTGCAAGTGGGTATTCATTTGAGCTGCTTGAATGTGTTACTTCACAAAACTGCATTGGTGGTGTCTGTGTGGGTAGGGATGCACACATTGTGACACTTCCAGGTGAACAATCTCAGGCTGATATGGTTTTCACGGTTCATTCTCCAGACATTCAGGATCAATGTCAGGTTGAGTCATCATTGATTGCCAGATGGAATGTGCCAGGGCAGTGTGCACTCCACAGGGGTGTGATTCCTATGTGAAGTAATTAGCCACTAGCTGTGTACGGGCTGCCTCCCCCCGTGCCCTTTCCCCTCCCATGCGCAGCGGCTGTGCATGTGGTTGGGGATGTGGGGCCACCACCATGTCCACGGCCAGGCCCCGGCGTGTTGCAACGTTGTGCAGGACACATGCTGCCACTATGATCCTGCACACTACTGGGGGAGCGTACAACAGCTGCCCGCCAGAACGGTCAAGGGAGCAAAAGCGTGACTTGAGCACTCCGAATGTGCGCTCCACTATGCCCCGGGTTGTAATGTGGGCTGTGTTATATCTTACCTGGGGTGGCGTGGTGGGGTTCCGAATTGGCGTCATCATGTGGGGGCTGAGAGGGTAGGCACTGTCCCCTGTGGAGGTGGTGATTGGTATCATTGGTGGGGTTGTGACCTTGCTCAGTATCTGACATGCATGCATGTGCAGTGGCATTCATACTCACCAAGCAGCCATGTATCGCCATGCCGGCCAGCTTCTAGGTCCCGGCTTAGGGTGGGCATTCGGTAAATGAAGCTGTCGTGGGTTGACCCGGGATAGTTGGCATATACTGAGGTGATGATTCCCTTGACATTACATACTACCTGCATGTTGATGGAATGGCAGTGCTTGCGGTTCCTATAGATGTGCTCAGATGCCCTTGGGGGACGTAGAGCCACATGGGTGCAGTCGATGGCACCTAGCACTTTGGGGAATCGTGCCACAGCGTAAAAATCCAGGGCGGCAGCATGCCTTTCTGCAGGTGTTCTGGGCAGGTATATGTGCCTGCGGACTGATGGGCGTGCAGTGATGATGTTCAAGACCTGGTGTAGGCAGCGTGACTGGGTGGCCTGTGATACACCACCCACAATGGCACTTGTCCGCTGAAATGATCCAGTGGCTAAGAAGTGCAGTACATTGAGGACCTTCTCCAGGGGGCTGAGTGTTTCGGAGCACAGGGTGGGTGATGTGAGGTCATCCTCCCACTCACTCACCAGGTCCAGTATAATGTGTGGTGGAAACCTGTACCTCCCATGCACCTGGTCATCAGGCATCCCGAAAAGGCTGGTTCTGGGTGTGAATATTCTGGCCCTGACTATCCTCCTCCTCCTCCTTTGGTAGGCCACGCCCACTGCTGCTAGGAACGGTATGTTCATCCTAGGTCTGAGCTTGTTATTTTGTTAGCTTGCAAATTAATGCGTTGCGCGTGTTGTAGGCGAGCGTGTGACCCGCGCACCCCTGAAATCCAGTACCCGGTCCAATAGCGTGTGGCAATTCCCGCGCACCCCGGGATACAGGTGCGCTGACGTACTTGCGTGTGTAAGTGTCCGTGCACCCCTGATATACACGTACATAGGCCAATCGCGTGTATGCGCACTTTTGTCCAATTACACGCGATGAGACTCTGACGTGCTGTCCGATTACACGCGATGACACTCTGACGTGCAGTCTTTCCACGTGTGCTCTGTCATCACGTGCTGTGTGGGAAACACCCGTGCGGGTCACGTCACAGACGCGTTTACGTGCTGAGGGCCTTTGGTCCAATAGAATCGCGTATGCGTGCTGACGCGTTTACGCGCTGAGGGCCTTTGGTCCAATAGAATCGCGTATGCGTGCTGACGCGTTTACGCGCTGAGGGCCTTTGGTCCAATTGAATCGCGTATGCGTGCTGACGCGCTTACGCGCTAAGGGCCTTTCCTCGATTTTCATGCTGACGTGCAGGATTTTCACGTGCCAAATCACTCCGTACCAAGCTGGCCACGCGTAAGCACACGGAAGACCACGCTCCTGCCCAGAAGGCCGAACTACTGCCCCCCAGAGCCCCGAGCACGCTCCCACCTGCCATCTGCTGCTGCCTGACTGCCTGCAGCCCACGTGCACTGCCATTTGCTGCCTGCACATCAGCCAGGGGTGCTGTTGCTGTGACCACCCCTGCTGGAACCGAAGACTCCCGACTGGAATTCCATCGCTCCACAGCCCAGCCCCAGGACCCAGTTGCCCACCCACTCCTGCCTCTGGGGTTGTCATGTCGGGGCAAACACCATCTGTGACCACTGACAACCCCCGGCCAGAGAGGCAGAGGGGCACCAGCTTCAGTGCCACCGAAGTTGGTGTCCTCGTGGAGCAAGTCCTGGGGCAGTATGATGCCCTCTTCGGAAGTTCCCGCGCCGACAAGGAAGGACGGACTCGGATCTGGACTGACATCGTGACTGCCATCAACGCGGAGGGGGTGGCAGTCCGGGACTTACAACATGTCAGGAAGCGCTGGGAGGACTTCAGGTCCAGGACCCTGAACAAGGCCCGGCGCCTCTTGAAGGCAGCGGATGCCAAGGGGCGCCGGGGCCACTTGTCGGAAGAACAGATGGGGGTCCTGGAACGCATATCCCCAGCGCTCCACGTCCAGGTCCTAGAGAAGCAGACCCGTCTGGAGTCGAGCGGTGAGTGTACATGCATCCTGATTGTGAGCAGTGCGTGTGGTGATTATTCGGTCTTGTGCAGGTTGCACATCTGTTTGTATGGGGTCAAGTATGGGTGGGGGTGTACAGGGCCGTGGGGCTGACACATGCGAGGGCTGTAATGTGTGAGACATGGATGGTGCTTGTGTGTGTAGGCTTGCATGGCAAATGCAGTTGTGCGTGCACACATGTTTGGATGAATGTGTATGTAAGTAGACATGTCCGTGATGTCACGCATGTATGTTGTTTTCGGCTGCATGTATGAGCACTGTGTACATGTGCATGTGTGTGTATTTGACAAGGGTGCAACAGTGATGCAACATGGATGCATGTGACAGCGGTATGTGGAAGCCTGATTGGCAGATGTGACATGGATGCCCGTCTGAACAGTGCGACACTTGGCAGAGGTGTACACATGCATGCAAGTGTGGTGGTGTGTGTACATGTGTGATGCACTTCCTGTGTTGCATGTGATGTCTGGCTCCCCTTTGGCTGCTCATGCTGTTGTATGTGTAGGGATGGTGCTGGCAGTTGCGATATGGCTGTGGTATGGCTCATGTGTGCGAGTTGCAATGACATGTGTGTTGGGGATTGTGATGACATGTCTGAGGTTTGCCAATGCCACTCATGTGCAACTGTCATGTGTGTATGTGTCAATTGTACAGTGCCCTGATGCCTGTGTTTTGTTTCTCCCTGTCTGCAGCATCAACTGATGAAGAGGGCGGAGAAGGTGCTGTGGAGCACAGCGGCGGGGATCCCACCGCCAGCCGGAGACGCAAGGCCCGGCTCCCCTCCCGTGTTGTCATCTCGTCGGGGAGTGAGGAGTCCGGTGCCGCGTCCCAGGCCGCAGCTGCCGGGGGGAGGTCCAAGAGGCGGAGGTTGCAGTTGGACTCATCGGCAGCAGAAGGGGCAGCTGGGACCCCACAGGGCCCAACAGGGGAAGATGGCACGGAGTCATCCAGGTTGGTGGGGGGTTTGGTGGAGGAGGAGGCCGTGCAAGCACCAGAGACGGGGTCTGGAGGTGGGGATCCCACTGGTGCTAGTGGTGCAGTGCAGGACCAGGGACAGGAGGCAGCACAGGCCGCCGCGGAGGTGCCTGTGTGCAATCCTGTCCCCGATCCTGTCCCTGCATCATCTTGCACCAGCAGGGATGCCTATGTCCAGACCCGTTTTCAGGCAGGGGATGAGCTGACGTCAACTGGCCTTCCTCTGCCTGCGGACGTGGCCATCCAGGTCCGGGTTGAGCCTGTCCTGGCTGGTGTGGCGTTGCGTCAACGGGCCATGCGAGGTGACCTGCAGTCTTTTCATGGAGAGACTGCACGTCATCTCGAATGGCTCGTTGACCACGTCAGCCTGCTGGGACAGGTCACCCAGGCCGGATTCCTCCGTCTGATGGGGCTTGCTCCGACCCCCTCCTCAACTGGACCCGCTACGCGCCAGTCGTCCTCTGTGCCATCTTCCCACCCATCAGTCACCTGGGTGCCCTGTGGAGCTGCCTCTGACGGTGCGACCAGGCTGGTGGAGGAGGCATCCCTGCCACAGTCGGGAGTCGGAGGTCCAGCAGGGGTAGCCACATCAACAACTGCACCCCAGCCGGCGGAGGATGTGCAGGCAGCAGGAGGCAGTGCACGGGCAGAGGCAGAGCAGCAGCAGCAACATGGTGGGAGACATGAAGGCTCGGGGCTTTCGACATCGGAGGGGCAGGCATCGGCCGGAGGGCAGGGGGACCCAGGACAGAGAGTGTCTTCCGTGTGGCAGCAGTTGGGCCACGCCATAGGTGCGGAGCGGCGGCGGGCGGAAGAGGCGCGGCTCACAATGGTCAGGGCGGAGAACTCCATGCGGAGGGCCCTGAGGCGGGCCGAGTGCCTCGAGGCAATCCGCAGAGGCGTTGGAGGAGGACACAGCGTCGTCCCTGCGGACGCTCGGGGCCATGGAACTGGACCGCTACCGGGACATCGAACAGGAGTTCGATGATGCCCTGGCCCGGGACACCACGGAGTGAGCCGCTGGACTTGCCCGCCGCATTTGTATATAATTCTTTAGTTTTAGGTTTCCTTTGTTTCTTATTATGATTTGGAGTCGACGGACACTGCTCCACTTTTTGTATATAGTTGATTTTTAGTTAGGTTTTTTAGTAGGTTTCCATTGTTCAGTTGGGCTCATGGACCCTTGGTAGTTTTTTACATAGTTCTTTATTGCATAGATATTTTTTTACATTTGACTTTGGACAACATTTTTTTGGATTCTGATTTGCAGTTTTTTTTTTTAATACGGACATGCAGCTTATTTTTTCTCATTCCCATTGTAGTTTGTTTCCTTTCTTTAGCATTCTTTATTTTTTTCAATACAATTTTGTTTTCATACTTCACTGTGTGGTATCATCTCATTGGTTTCATGCATGTTGTGTTGGGTGTTTTCCCATTCAATTGCAACCATTGTGTGTGACGGACATGGGTTCATTAGCTTCATGAACATTGGGGGTGTAACATGTAATTTCCATTTCCATGTGGGTGAATGGGTTACTTGGTAGGGCTTTGTGGCTGTGGAGGCTGACCATTACGCACATGATTGGGGATTGTGAGGACCTGGTGGAGGGTTCCCCTGGTGGCTGGGGGGTGGGGGTGCAGGGGGACATGAGTGGGGGCCTGGTGGAGGCTGCCCCTGCACTGCTGGGGGGTGGGGGTGGTGGGAGACATGGGTAGGGGCCTGGTGGAGGCTGCCCATGGTGGCAGGGGGGTGGGGGTGGTGGGAGACATGAGTGGGGGCCTGGTGGAGGGTGCTCCTGCACTGCTGGGGGGTGGGGGTGGTGGGAGACATGGGTGGGGGCCTGGTGGAGGGTGACCCTGGATGCTGGGGGTGGGGGTGCAGGGGGACATGAGTGGGGGCCTGGTGGAGGGCGGCCATGGTGGCAGGGGGGTGGGGGTGGTGGGAGACATGAGTGGGGGCCTGGTGGAGGGTGCCCCTGCACTGCTGGGGGATGGGGGCGGTGGGAGACATGGGTGGGGGCCTGGTGGAGGCTGCCCATGGTGGCAGGGGGGTAGTGGGAGACATGAGTGGGGGCCTGGTGGGGGCTGCCCATGGTGGCAGGGGGGTGGGGTGGTGGGAGACATGAGGTGGGGCCTGGTGGAGGGTGCCCCTGCACTGCTGGGGGGTGGGGGTGGTGGGAGACATGAGTGGGGGCCTGGTGGAGGGTGACCATGGATGCTGGGGGGTGGGGGTGCAGGGGGACATGAGTGGGGGCCTGGTGGAGGGTGGCCATGGTGGCAGGGGGGTGGGGTGGTGGGAGACATGAGTGGGGGCCTGGTGGAGGGTGCCCCTGCACTGCTGGGGGGTGGGGTGGTGGGAGACATGGGTGGGGGCCTGGTGGAGGCTGCCCATGGTGGCAGGGGGTGGGGGTGGTGGGAGATATGAGTGGGGGCCTGGTGGAGGCTGCCCCTGCACTGCTGGGGGGTGGGGGTGGTGGGAGACATGAGTGGGGGCCTGGTGGAGGGTGACCCTGGATGCTGGGGGGTGGGGGTGCAGGGGGACATGAGTGGGGGCCTGGTGGAGGGTGGCTATGGTGGCAGGGGTGTGGGGGTGGTGGGAGACATGAGTGGGGGCCATGTGGAGGGTGCCCCTGCACTGCTGGGGGGTGGGGGTGGTGGGAGACATGGGTGGGGGCCTGGTGGAGGCTGCCCATGGTGGCAGGGGGGTGGGGGTGGTGGGAGACATGAGTGGGGGCCTGGTGGGGGCTGCCCATGGTGGCAGGGGGGTGGGGGTGGTGGGAGACATGAGTGGGGGCCTGGTGGAGGGTGCCCCTGCACTGCTGATGGGTGGGGGGGGTGGTAGACATGGGTGGGGGCCTGGAGGAGGCTGCCCATGGTGGCAGGGGTGTGGGGGTGGTGGGAGACATGATTGGGGGCCTGGTGGGGGCTGCCCATGGTGGCAGGGGGGTGGGGGTGGTGGGAGACATGAGTGGAGGCCTGGTGGAGGGTGACCCTGGATGCTGGGGGGTGGGGGTGCAGGGGGACATGAGTGGGGGCCTGGTGGAGGGTGGCCATGGTGGCAGGGGGGTGGGGGTGGTGGGAGACATGAGTGGGGGCCTGGTGGAGGGTGCCCCTGCACTGATGGGGGTGGGGGTGGTGGGAGACATGGGTGGGGGCCTGGTGGAGGCTGCCCATGGTGGCAGGGGGGTGGGGGTGGTGGGAGACATGAGTGGGGGCCTGGTGGGGGCTGCCCATGGTGGCAGGGGGGTGGGGGTGGTGGGAGACATGAGTGGGGGCCTAGTGGAGGGTGCCCCTGCACTGCTGGGGGGTGGGGGTGGTGGGAGACATGAGTGGGGGCCTGGTGGAGGGTGACCCTGGATGCTGGGGGGTGGGGGTGGTGGGAGACATGAGTGGGGGCCAAGTGGAGGGTGCCCCTGCACTGCTGGGGGGTGGGGGTGGTGGGAGACATGGGTGGGGGCCTGGTGGGGGCTGCCCATGGTGGCAGGGGGTTGGGGGTGGTGGGAGACATGAGTGGGGGCCTGGTGGAGGGTGCCTCTGCACTGCTTGGGGGTGGGGGTGGTGGGAGACATGAGTGGGGGCCTGGTGGAGGGTGACCCTGGATGCTGGGGGGTGGGGGTGCAGGGGGACATGAGTGGGGGCCTGGTGGAGGGTGGCCATGGTGGCAGGGGGGTGGGGGTGGTGGGAGACATGAGTGGGGGCCTGGTGGAGGGTGCCCCTGCACTGCTGGGGGGTGGGGGTGGTGGGAGACATGCATTGTTGATCAGTAGTGCAAGGTGACATGTGGGTTGGCTGGGGGGCATGCCCATGGTGGATGGGCTGCCTGCGGGACATGAGCAGGGGTGCAGGGTAGTCCCCCGTGATGTGGGCTGCCTGCAGGGGCCGTGGAGGTTGTGGAGCGTACACCTGGGAGGACCCACACGGCCAATTCACGTGTGGTACTCCCCAGAACCCCGAAATACACATACCCTGCTGATATCGCGTTTGGAACTTCCCGTGCACCCCTGTAATACACGTACCCTGCTCGCACTGGGCCAATCGCGTGTGGAACTTCCCGCGCACCCCTGCAATACACGTAACATGATGAAATCGTGTGGAACTTCCCGCGCACCCCTGAAATACACATACCCTGCTGAAATCGCGTGTGGAAATTCCCGCGCACCCCTGAAATACACGTACCCTGCTCGCACTGGACCAATCGCGTGTGGAACTTCCCGCGCACCCCTGAAATACACGTACCCTGATGTAATCGCGTGTGGAACTTCCCGCGCACCCCTGAAATACACGTACCCTGATGAAATCGCGTGTGGAACTTCCCGCGCACCCCTGAAAGACACGTACCCTGCTTGCACGGGGCCAATCGCGTGTGGAACTTTCCGCGCACCCCTGAAATACACGTACCCTGCTTGCACGGGGCCATTCGCGTGTGGAACTTCCCGCGCACCCCTGAAATACACGTACCCTGCTCGCACTGGGCCAATCGCGTGTGGAACTTCCCACGCACCCCTGAAATCCACGTACCCTGCCAAATCGCGTGTGAGACTTCCCGCGCACCCCGGTATACACGCACACGTATTTTTTGTCAGCGGGTGTCCGTGTTTGTGGGTACCCCTTTGCACGTCATTTGTCCTGGAGGGCCACAGTATAGGACATTCATCATGGCAGTATATAGGTGCTATTTGTTGGCGCACCTTTTGGCGCACATTTCTTACAGCCGCAGAGACGCTACCGCCTGCTTTCTTGTGGCGGTCGTGTTTGTGCCTGTGCGCTGGTTTGAGCGTGCGCTTTTTTGCCCTATTCTATTCCATGAATACATGTTGTAGGCGAGCGTGTGGGCGTTCCGCGCACTTGTGCCCTGTACTTCCCCCGTGACGCCCACGTTTTGGCAAGTTGTTCCCCATTCTGAGTGTTACGCCCGTGTTCCGCCTACTTTTGTTGCGTGCGCCGCGCTATGTGCGATTTTCGCTGTGGCCTGTGCGATTTTCGCTGTGACCTGGCGCACGCAGTTAGATGACCTGTGCGCCAACGTGCGCCGCGCACTTTTTTATCGCACATCCGCTGGTTTTCTCACGCACGGCCTTCCATGAATCGATGTGCGCTGCTTTTCGTGCGATTTTCGCACTTGCACTGCGATTTTCGCTATTCCACTGCGATTCGCACGTTTTTGCCCACTTGCGCCACGCTAATTATTCCATGAATCGGCCTGTAAGTCGTAAAATAACGTCTCCCAAAATAAGCACGTCATTGCAACAACCTGGATTCTTGCTTTAAAGGTCCTCAATACTACCGGGTTTCTCTTTTTCATGACACCTATCTTTCCCCAGTGGAAGCGGCTCATTATCCTGTGTTTGTGGATGTGATAAACTGCTGCAGCATTGTCGTGTGGCTCTCCCCAGTTGTGTAAATCGGGCCTTTAGTGAACTATGTGGTCGAGCAGCTCAATTGCTTGCTGTGTCACTTTGAGAGAGGCGCTTGAATCCTGGCCTCAGCACTGCGCCAACAATTCTTGGAGCAAGCATCTCCCTGTGTCTACATACATATAATTTAAACATGTTGTATTCAGCTGTTCAATTTGTGGTCTAATATTGTCCCAATTAAATGCATCCCTTGCTCCCTTCCACTTGCCTGATCTGAGCGACACCTGGCCTAGTAGGATCGTTGCCTGTCTTCCCTCTGTTCCCCTCCCTTGCCTTGTCATACCTTGAAACACTTGTGCATTGGCGCGTTATAAATGCCATATCATATCATCCAGCCCACCTTCCGATCACATCCTCTTGTCTGTGAGATTTGAGCAGAGTAGAAGAAGCTATTTCAGCCAATAAAACACCCACAAAACAGGACCACCACCTAGTAACCTTCAAAGGAAGCTCATCATCAGAGCCACACAGCAATGCACCATGGGTATGCAAACTAGCTGAACATCTTGACTGTTACTCCATGCAGACGCCACCATGATAGTTATGGTGCCTGGAAAACATCCTCTTTTCTGCAATATGGTTGCAAGGTGACCCCACTCGCCACACTGTTCTATGTGCAGCGCCTCACATGTTCTCTGGGCTAGCTCCAATCCTGGTAGAATAGATCATCTTTGTTTGTTGCCAAGATACAACAGTAGAGCAATGGGAGTGAGAATCCCATCCTACATGGAAGTGAAGACAGATTTCCTAATTCATTGATAGGTTTTGGCAAAGCACCACATGTCGTAAACATTAATCCAAGGGTGCTTTTCTACGAGCAACATCGAAGGCGAGCAAGCAGGCACTGGGATGAGTGCAGGGGTTGTCACTGTGGCATTCATGCAGTTTTTCTGAAATCTTGCCTGTGCAGATGAAATCGGAAACTCTCCATTGGGTAGAGTAATCCATCAAGAATAGGACATTATAGTGTAATCTCAGTAGTCTGACCAGCAGGGAGAGGCAGGGTAGCAGTGGGATCTTACCACATGCCCATAACCGGGTACTTGGAGTGACCTTATTCCAAAAAGGATACTGTGTTATTATATTATGAATAGAGCCTATCCTTCACATCTTGGGTACACTCTACCTTTCAGACTATGGGACTCATTACAACTCTGGCTGTAGCCGTGCCGTTAAAAACAGAGTTGCAATCTTTCCGGCACCCGTGAATCGGCAAGAACCGGATCATGCCGAGCTGGGCGGACCCGGTATTTGCCCATTTGTGGGTGCCAGAATCAAGGGTGTCCTGACGTTGGATGCACCAGCACATTCAGAGTTGTGCCGGTGCATCCGATGTGCTCTGTTTCCGGGTGCCATTACACCCACCAGGAAAAACCTGTTGGGGGAAAGGTCACCTGCGAGCAGAGCACGCAGTATGGCGGACCGGGAACTACGGTACCAGCATGCTTACTGGTACCGTAGTGCCCGGACCGCCATGGTTGTAATGAGGCCCTATATCTCCTATATTCATTACAGCTATGCCAAACACTACTGCAATCAATTGACTGACCCATATGCCTTCCCAAATATCCACATGCATTGGCTAACCATTTGCCTTCCTAAATATCCCCATCAATTTAATGCACCCCATGCCTTCCTTAATATTCCCTTTGAACAGACTTTAATATTACAAGCCTCGCTATCTGCATTGAATTGGTTATAGCCCAATGTCTCTGCAGAACCCTCTCAGGTATTCTTCAATGTAAACTAACTTGTTGACTTCTATACTTGTCCAGATACCTCTTCAGGAAGCTCTCTCTCTTCTGTGTTATGTGTAAGAACCTTCTGCCCTACTGCAAAGTTCTTCCTTCTTAACATGATCTGCTCTGTCCTAGCTGCTCTTTATTGAGTGCTTCTCCATCTCGTTTCAGGATGACTGTGGACACTCACAAGCATTTCTAAACTCCTCTTTCTATTGTTTGTATTGGTCCCTATGGTTCCCATTATTGTTTCTCCCATATTCATCATCATAAATCCCATATTATTTTCTTGTGGGTTACTGCATGCTTCATGTCTGCAATCTATTACCAAACACCTCATCTACTTTGCACTAAAGCAGAAGAGATGCCAGCCACACTAGACAAGAAAGACAAAGAGATATTGTCAAAAGAAAAATCTTGTCACCTGATCACTCCATATATAAAGTGAACACATGGAAATCACAGCATTCCATTAATGAAAGGTTTGACGTACAGAAAGCAAATGGTCTCCTTCCCGCTTTCTGCCTCCCATATTTGAGTTTTACAACAGCCATGTCTTAAACATGTCAGACAGAAACTTACACTAGTTTCTGCCTTTACCTTTAGTTTCTTCTAATACAATTAAATTGTCATTGACAAACTGTGATGCAATGTGGGGTTGCCATGAAAAACAGAACAAACAGAAACATTGGTAAAGCCCTGGCAGGCTGCGCTAGAGAACCTCATCAGTATTGCCCCTGCCCCCATCCAATCACTTGTCTGCTGGTTCCCTCTATCGCACTACAAATCCATCAACCTCCAGCTCATCTACAGACCACCTCTCTGGAGTGACATCTCAAACTTACTCTCTTCTGTCAGGCTGACAACCAAACTCGAACCACGCTTTTAGCACTGACAGCTTCAATGGACCTTAAGCAAATTGTGCTCTCCCCCACGCACAACAAAGGCAACACCCTAGACGTAGACTTCACATCATCCCCCTGCATTAACTGTGCAGAAACCATCCCACTTGACTGGTCTGAACGCACTTCCATCCCAATTATCAGACATCTACTCGACTACGGCTCACAAATTTCAGGCTAAATGCCCTTAATGCCGCTCATTGAAAACTTTCCCGATCAATGAGCTAGACACACACTTTGCAGACTTCCCTACCAGAAGGAATTCCTCAGTCCTCCTGGAATTATTCAGCAACACTGCTGTCAACTGCTGGACACTCATGCCCATACTAAAATCCATCCAAGATAAGACCACAATATCAACACCATGCTCCACCCCTGAGCTAGCCTTTGACAAACGCTCAATCAGAGCCCTCGAGAAACCGTAGCACAAAACCCATCACTCGGAAGACTTCACTAACCTCAAATCTCTGTGTGCAAACCATAGAATTCTGATTACTGTTGCCTAAACTGCTTACTACTCCACCACCATTGTGGCAGCTTCTAACAGGAGCAAATCCCTCTTTGAAGTAGTAAAGCATTGTAACAAACACTCACCTGAGGCTGAGGTACCAGTAACCCAGGACAAATTTGACAAATTCAACAAATCTTTTATCAAAATCAGAGAGACTATCAAATCAACCTCTCACATCATTAACATCCCCTGCACCCCCGCATGCACACTGCCCTTCTGGACCGAACTCTCTCCTCTCTTTCCCCCGGATCTCCTAAAAATGATTGCCTCCCTCAAACCTAATTCTTACTCTGACAATATAATTCTGGCCTCCATCATTAAACCATTGAGGTGCCCAGCATTCAATGCACTCCACAGCATCATCAATGTCTCTTTCGCAGAAGGATCATTCCGAGACATCCTCAAGACTGGTCTCATACAATCTCTTTTGAAAAACAAAACAACACTAGACCCAGACTACCTGGCCAACTAGAGGCCCGTTACGAACATCCCATTTACTGGCAAAAGTTTGGAAAATGTAGCTGCTACACAACTACTCGCCCGAATTGAACAACTCCACCTCCTAAATTACTATCAGTCAGGCCTCTGCACAAAGTTTAGCATCGAGACAGCCACCATCCAGGTGGTGGGTGATGCTCTCTCAAATCATGGATAAGGGCAACTCATGTCTCCTCATATTCCTTGACCTCTTGGCTGCATACGACTCTGTTAACCACCGCATCCTTGTCTCCCTTCTTGCTGACAGGATGGGATTCTCTGGCTCTGTCCTGAATTGGTTTACCTCCTACCTTCCAGGCAAACAATAGGCTGTCCAGATGAACATGTTGCATTCTAACTGGCTACCGGTATCCTGCAGAGTTCCCCAAGGCCCCATCTTTTAACCAATCCTTTTTAACCTTTACATGGAGCCTCTGGGCACTCTCTTTAAAGATCCCAATATAGCCATCCACCAATACGCAGACGTACATGACAGTAAATAGTGTGCAGGGCGTCATTTGTCTCCGCAATTACCTAGCCATCATCCAGTCCTGGATGTTGCCTGCCTACCTCAAACTAAACCCATGCAAGGCTGAATTTGAATTTGTCCTGAACAGTCTGCCCACAAAAAAACAACTTGTCCAACTATGGCTCAATGATATGCACCTGGTAGGATTTAATCCACAACTCTCAGATTCAGCAAAATTCTTAGGCTTCACCATTGACATCCATCTGTGCTTTCAGAAACACACAGTTAAGAAGGTCCAAATAGCCTGCCTCAAAATCTATACCCTTTAAATCATCAAACCCTTCCTCCCCCCGCAGGAATTCTGGATCGCAGTACAGGCCCTTCTTGTCTCACATATCGAAGGGGGAAATGCTCTCCTGACAGGGCTCCCAGCTTCTCATTTGGCTACCCTAGAAGCAGTCCACCATGTTGCGGGAGCATGGACATTTTAACAAATTATCCCATCCTATACTGACTACATTGGCTTCCACTCCATGCCAGAATACTATTCAAGACTGCATGTATCATCTGCAAAGCAGCCACAAGTAGCACGCCAGTGCAGCTAGTGGCTAAGCTCCACATGTCTGGTGGCACACGCTCCTCGTGCAGCAAATTGTCTTTAATTTTATGGGAATTTATGATAAAGCAATGGTTTATCATATATGCCCAGAAAAAAAAAAAAACCTCATCAAACCACAGTAAGAACAGGCTAGAGTGGCTGTCTCCAAATGCCAGTCTTGCCAAGCAATAACACATACCGTACTTGGTTTATCATAGATGTGCATACAAACAATCATGCAATAGTAAGACTGGACTGGTATCCCTCAAATGCAGTTTGGCCAAGTAATAACACAAATCATACTTTGGTTTTTACCAAGTATGCTATGCGTTATTACTTGGCTAGACTGGCAAATGGGGGCAGCCAGTCTAGTCATTTCTTACTGTGGTATGCCCTTTCTTATGGGCATTTATGATAAACCAACTACAGTAAGACAGGGCTAGTCTGGCTGCCCCCAAATGCCAGTCTAGCCAAGTAATACCACATACAATACTTTGTTTATCATGGATGACCATTACAAAAGTGGCAGTACTATCATGGCACACTGTCCCTAATGCCTAGCTGGCAAAATCTGACCCTCCTCCTCCACTGCCAGCACCAACACACATTACCTAACATCTTTCTGAAGTCAGACAAGTGAATGCACCCAGGACCGGAGGTGATGGCAGAGCACACAGCACTGTCGAGTGTCTCTGTCCTGCACTGCTCCAGACTGCAGCTGCTGCAGTGGCCCAGAACATTGTGGGACCCGGACACCTGATTGCTGTGTGCTCCTGCTCAGCAGCACCCTCATTGTTCTGGCAGAGGGACACCTCTCCCATTTGGCACCCTCATTGGCAATGATGCTGCTGAACGAGAACACTGTGCTCCTGCTTGGCACCCTCATTGTCCTGCCAGTGGGACAACTTTCCTGTTCAGCACCCTCATTGTCAATGAGGATACCGAACAGGAGAGGTCTTCTGCTCCCAAATGTCCTGATCTTGCTCTTCAAATAGCAACTGGGTGGGGGGGCACGCTGCCCCTTCTGCCCCCTGCTTGGTATGCCATTGTAGCCATCCGACAATGAAACAGACAATGAGGAATGTATTAGAATAAGGGGACATATTCCACATTGGGGTTCACAGTGACATCATAGAAAATCAGGCTTTGGTCTCGTTGTCTATCAAATGTGGTTCTGAACCCCAAGGAGTAATATGTCCCCATAGTTGATACCCATGTACAGTTCTTTATATGCAATTGCTGCCATCATAAGCCATGCATCGATGCAAATCCCATAATAACTCTACATATTTAACCTTCAAATAGATAGACACATATCTCTACAGTGACACAGGAATCATTGAATGAGTTAAAGTTCCCTTTTCTCATGAATCCTTCCAATGCATTACAGTATTTTTACAGTATATTGACTACAACCTATGAAGAAATATACTTTATAAATCTGCTTTCATGTCTTGTTTTCTGATGAATCAACATATTTTACATCTTGACTTCATAGGTAGAAACAAATCTCCTTATCACCCACAGACCTGCTAACAAAGGGCTTATAGGTGTCTCACGATTGTACTATTGTTTAAAATTTCTGTACGTTTACAATGTAACAGAGCTCCTCCCGGCATCCCAGAGTCATCAGCAGGCTGCAGTTATATGAATCAAGGAGTGAGGGAAAGATGGGGCGTTGAGTAGTGACCAAAAGGGGGCCTGGGATGGAGAGAAAGAGTAGTGCTTATTGGGTGCCCGTCTGTTGATATACCGAAAGGGTGTGAGAGAAAGGTACAATACAAAGAAAAAGAGGACATGTACAAAAAACATATATCCAAAACTGGATCCAGTAGAAACCATACAGTCAAGTGTTGTTTTTTTCCACTGGGACACTGGGCCTCATTACGAGGTTGGATGTAGCCATGGAGCTACTAGCTCCATGGCTGCCTCCAAAACCCTTACGACTCCGCCCTGGTGAATGGAGCAATTACCGGTCCATTCCGAGGTCGGAGGGACTGGTAATTCTCCAGGGCCATTCCCCATTCCCATTTGAGCCCCCATAGGGCTCAATGGGAATGGGGAATGGGGAAGGTGCTAATAACGGTACCGCAAATTGCGGTACCGTTATTAACTCTAGAGTCCCTTTGTCTGCAAAACCAGGCTTTAAGGAAGGACCCGGAAAGGGAACTCGTAGTAGGGTGGTAAGGGATTACCGACACCTTACCTCCCACCCTGTAATGAGGCCCAATGTCTTGATCTCTGGAGTGCTCATTACAAAAATATTTTAAAAGCACCCTGTATAGCACTGATGGCTATTACTATTTGGGGCTTATAGAAATGGCTGTTGGGTGGTTTGTGGTACTCACTATCAGTTGGAAAACACTCACAGAAAGATGTAATATTTAAGTATGAATTATTAGTAGCCTACACACTAAAGAGGTCATTCAGAGTTGGGTGAAAATCTTTCCATTCAATGTTTTCCACCAGCAGCGATGGTATTATTCTGCAGGTGGCAACATAAAACAGCGTTTTATTAACCGTGGGATGTATTAACCCACTTATGCTCTGCCCTGTGACATCCCTGTGTCCTGGTGGTGCCAGAATGATCAAAATGGCCGCGAAACCCTTGTGCACGCCAAAACCTATGAAGATTGCGCTCTACAAAGCACAAAAAGAGGGCTGTCAAATCTACAATGCATGTTGTCAGGGGTGGTATAGAGATCTCACTCCTGAAACATGTCACTGGGCTTCACAACAAGTAAAAATGGAGCACAGAGGGAAAAGCAGTGCTTGCTGAAAGTAATCCAAACTCTTGCATTTAAATCCTTTTTCTTGGTTGATGAAACTGCAGAATGCCGGTACAAAACATCCACAAACATTCAATATTCTTGCTGGGTGTCACAATTTACTGAGTTCAAGAAATCATTTTGAAAGTGCAATATCCTGAAAAGCTGGATTTGTAATAAAAACATCCACAGCCAAAGTGCCTGCCTGTGGGATCTGTCAAAATCTGGGTTCAGTACCCTCAGCCGCCAGAATGACTATTTTCAAAAGCTTCCCCCACATAGGCCAGGTCTCTCTCTCCACCAGGAACTCACACCCATGTGATGATTAAGGGGTGGGAGGAGAATTTGGGCTGCTGTGGGAAGGGGACAATGGACTTCCTCCAGCTCAAGGAGATGCTAATTAGGAAGGATCGTAAATGGCCTCTGCCAGAAGGAAATGGAAGGAGATTGCTCATGAGCTGCAAGAAGAGGAAGGAGGCAGGGAAAGACAACCATTTGTTGATTCACAAGGACAAAAAGCAAATTTTTAAAAAGACTGATAATTTACTGTGTAAAATTGTGAAAAATATGTAAACCCCAGACTTATGAATTTATATTTTGGCTCCACATTTTAAGAGGTGCCAGAACTCTGTGCTATGTTCTCGGAAGTTACAGTGGAAATTATGGTTTTGTACCAAATGTATTTATGTCGAAAGCATGAAACTTCACACGCTTATGCTCCTGTACAATGCGCACATTTATGAAAATTTGCTCCGAAATTGGACCATGTGTTCCAGACAAAAAGGGTGAAATTCTGTCAAAAGCAGACCCAAGATCCTACAGCGACGGGGCTTTGAAGAGTATCTGCTCCACAAAATATGTAATCTATGTATGTTATTGTTACAGAGGTTGCACATTTGTAAATATGTATTGTATGAAAAGTATACAAACACTAGCTTAAAATGGCCGCCATGTGAACACAGGAAACATGCTGTTACACAAAAAAGAAAACGGACCAAAGCAAGGATCCGTTTCCATGACAACTAGATTACAATAATGAGGGGCTAGGCGCAGACCGCTTTCCCCTCAGGAGAATCCACGGCACGCGATTAGACGCGAGAACTAGGCTGACAGGTAAGAGACCATCCCAAGTGTAGCTCACGCTGCGCTTGATAGATTGACTTGCCGTGTTCTCGGGACTGAGTTTTAGACGCTCTGCAATTTTGCTTTTGTTTGCTGTGCGCTGCAAATTATGCGCGCACGGGTTTAGATTGTCAAAACACTTTTGAAGCCAGAAATTGAGTCAGCCAAAGAACGGAAAGATAATGAAAGGGCATTACTTTCTCATAAACCTATGTATAAAATAGATGGATAACACAAAGTATTAGTAATAAGGCAGTCTAAGTGACAGATATTTCAGTTCATTAATTTATACTATCTCGTAGTAAGAGGTGATATCTATGGTGATCTAACCCATACAATTGAAGGTGATATATTTGTTTGATTTGCACTTTTTATGAAGGGATCTAACCCGAGACTTGAAGAAAGACTACTATTTGCTTTAACCCTAAGGGGTAGTATATATGAAAACAAGGTAAAAAGAGACAATTACATTTAATTTTCCTTGATTGATGATGTGATACTACATGTAACATTGACTAATGAAAATGTGGTTTTGCCTATCTCTTGACCCCCACCAATCCTCCCTTTTCACCATTCCATTTTTTGTCTGGTATTTTTGTTTACTTTGATTTATTAACTGTTGCTACTTTTTATGGCTTGTTCTGATTCATCAATCTTTTTGTTATAACTGGTCTAACATGTGAATGAACATTTTTGTGACTTTCATTTTTCATGCTTTTATACTATTTTGGAACCAATCCTCATCATTTTGTGACCATTCATTTTTGTTTGATTTATATTTAAAACTAGCCCTGATTTGAAAAAGGTCCAAGAGGGACCGAAACACATGTCATCGCAATAGGGCATTGATATAATAAAACACTATTTGAACAAACTGGGTGCAGTCTCAACTTGGGATTTTCCTTTGATTTAATACATAAATAAATATTTTAACTTTGCAAACCAGCCTGATTCCTGGTTCAGTGTGACCGGGGGGGTTCCAAGAGAGGGGCGTGATATGAGTAGTACATCGTTCAGAATAAAAGAACTTTTACACACAAATAAATAAATAAGGATTTCAGTTGTGCATTACACGCTAGGCGTTGACTTAGGTGAAGTGCCGGATTGAAATCACTTACATAATTACCATGTCAACCATTTCCACCTTCAAGGTGAAGGTACAAATGGATTATGTGCATAAGTGGTTTATACCACAACTGTAGATGTGTGTGCAAAAAAGGGTCCATTCTGACACCCCCTTTTATGCACAGCATGGGTACAGTGATGAGGGAGGGCATTGAGATGCCCAACATTTCACCCCATTACCATGTCTCTTTATAAAAACATTGTTCACTGTATTGAAAGAAATGACCCACTGTTCCCAACTATACAGGGAGCACATTTTCCCAAAAATTGGTTCCACCTTGGTTTTTTTACCTCACAGGAGGAGGTAAAATAGTCAGATTTGCAGCAGGAAATCTGCTTAAATAGTGCCATTGGTATTCCCTTGGAATACTGCAGGTGGTATCCTGAATTGGGCCAACAGTAAAATAAGCTGTCTTTGCTGAATACTGCAGTTTTTACCAATACTATCCAACTCTGAATGTCCCCTCTAAGTTTTTTATTTGTTGTCTTGTCTAGATCATTCTTATCTGACCAATAAAAGACACATATAGAAATCAACAACATTTTCACATATGTATAGTCAATTGAAAAAAAGATGCATTCTTCCACATATGCTTTACCCAATTGCAAAAACACTCAACCACATCACCGCAATCACACAAACCACAAATACACATACACACATGAACACCCTCCACCTTCCTTGAAAACACAAATTAATATTGATCTTACTCATTCTCCAATACCCGATCCCAGATGTGTCCAGTGAAAAGGGTGCCGCCACAAAAGCAGTTATAACAAAAATTGCAGCAAAAATGCTGTGGTGTTACCCGGTTAAAATATCTCCATAATTCTGCATATTGGGAGCTTGAGTTGCCGGAGTGCCCACGCTCCTACTGAATTGTGTAATGTGTCTTGAGTATGTGGGGGTGTCCCCTGCATACATTACATATATTGCAAGGGCCACACCTTTGCCGTTTTGCTGCAATTTTTTGTGAACCTTTTTTTATGATTTTTTGTCGGCAAGCGTTTCACATGGAACCAACCAAGATGAACTCTCCTCGCCATTCCCATGAAGAAAAATATGCAAACAACTTTCAAGAAAGTGCATATTGGGAGCCCAATAAAAGCCAAGTCCCCTTTGTTTATTTTGCTCTGCAGTGTCGAAGGGCAGACCGCACAGCTACATTTACCAGTAAGGTCCTGACTACCGCTTCTTGCCATGCCTAGCAGAGGCTGATTAACAAATCAAGGTGGTTTACATGTGGGCCAGGGCAATGGATGGGAGTGTCTGACAAGGAATTGGTGACTGAGCAAACTTGCCACGTGAAGGGGCTGTGCAGGAAGGGGATTGCATTAAGGGTTAAGGGACGAAAGTTAATTGTATGCAAGACGCTGAAAGGGCATCAAGTATGTGGTGCAAAGGAAGGACACTGGAGGCTGATGGGCAAGTGGGAAAAGAGGGTAAATGAGACAGAGGTAATCTGGAAAGATAGCTCCTCAGATTGAATGACTGTTCCTGAGATCTGTGCCTAACCTGCATGCCACTGTACCAGATTGTGGGGCAGGTTCAACCCCATTCTTATTTTCTGACAAAGTGATGCATACCTGATGTATGAACACATGTTTAAATTAACACTTCTCTTTTACTTTGTCAGGTTGCCTTTCCATGTTAATTGGTGCTTTGAAAACTAGATATATTAAACAGTCTACTAGTCTAACCCTTGAATAAAAATTTTCTAGAAAGTGTTTTGTTGGTTCTATTATTGAAGGTGAAACCAGAGAAGATGAAGTATCCTCTGCTGACTAAGATTAAAACTGTAGCGCCAGGAAGCTATGGCTTAAAGTTCTGCCTACCATAATTACCACATTATGTTACCCCAAGCACCTTTGATCACTGTGCCTTCTTTTCCTAAACAGTCTATAGGAAGAGTCTCACTCATATGGGTCTATAATAGATAGTGTTACTCCACTTACTGGTGGGGAGGCAGCATGCCAAGTGAGGTTCTTGTGTGGTGGGGGAGGGGGCTGAGGGACTGGCAAACAGGGTGCCAGGTATGACTTTTATGTTGTGCACTGGCGAGGCAGAAGACCAGTATGTGTTTTGTTCTTAGATTGAAGGCAGACTCACTGACTCGCGTCTATCAATGGAGATGAAGCCTAGTTGCAAACTGGGACATAAGAAATCTGGGGTCAAATCCCAAGATTCCCATTTCAGCAAATTATATTATTCCAGTGAGGTAATTTTACTTGGTTTCGTGTGTGGAGGAGGTTCCCTGGGGCCTGGGTCATTAAGAAAACACAAATGTAATTAACTGAAAGATATGTTGCATTTAAGAAAAGCAATTTCTGTGTACATGGTTGGAGAGGTTGGTATTAATCTTAGCTGTTCAGGAAGTTGGGGATGCTGCTATGTGGTCTTGGGTCACTGCATGATGGGCCTGAATAATATACTTGCCCTTCCAGGGCAAAGGGTGCCAGTCCTACCCTAATGACATTGTGCACAGACTTGCCTGCTACCCATGCCACTATCAATAAGAGATTACACAATGTTCAAGCAAATATCCAAGCAAATATCCATCTATGATTTCATGATGATGAATTTGCTGATGTGATAACAGGATCTCCTCCCCAGGTACCTGGGCAGGCATAGGCCAAAGATCTTGTGCATGCTGAACCAGTACAATGGTTCTGCCTACCACTTTTGTGTTGCCCCCATGAATAGCCTTGTGGGTATAAGACATTTGCTGCTTAATAACCAAAAAGTGGCATTCTATCATCACCACCTGGAGTGTATGTCTTATATTACTAAGGCTGCATTCATGCCTTTGCATTTGTGTAGGTTAGCATCCACCTTGGACAATCCACGTTTTTGAAGACCTTGGGCCTCATTAGGAGTTTGGAGGTAGCCATGCCGACTTTAGCGGGCCCGGTAATTCCCATTCTCGGGACCCGGACCCGGTACATCCCCATTCCCACTTGAGCCCCTATAGGGCTCAATGGGAATGGGGAGGATGCTAACAACGGGCCCATTAATGACGGGCCCGTTGTTTGCATCCTGGCCTGCTAACGTGACCCACTCTTCACGTCTGGTCTGACCAGGTGTGAAGAGTGGGACCCGCTGCAGACCTCGTAATGTGGTGGCCCGGAATGAACGGTGCCGGTCCCTTACCGGCACCGTTCATTCCGCGGCGGCCAGGGTCGTAATGACCCCCCTTGTCTTGTATGATTTCAAAGCACTTTAAACTGCAATAAATAAAGTCCTTGACATCCAACAAAAGTCTCAGGGCCAGGACCTAGAACTCTTGAAGCGAGCCCATGAAATAAAAACGTACTGCTCACTTACTGTGCACAATTTAACCTATTGCTGTAAGAGACCTAATGGCCGGGTGCTAAGAACCATACATATTGGAGGGATCCCTGAACCATTTACCCTTTAAGATAGAGAACAAAAAATACCCACTGACATATTCCTTTACCGTGGACAGACAGAATATTTCATATGGGATTTTCCAGGCATCTCTTGTCCAAAGTGGGAAATGCCGAGACTTGCTTACTTGTATGGGACGTTCACTTGGATGGGTTTTATCATTGAAGGGTCCTGTTGAGTACTGTCTGACCATGCACACATGTGTATCAGGTGGAAGGCAGGTATCCCTTTGGTGAGACTCACTTGAACTGATAGGAGCAGTGGATGGGCCTGCCCTGAAGACAGGCCCGAGAAGAACCAGATGATAGAACAACGCATGACAACTCTCTTATGACAAAAGGAAAACAAGTTCGGTTGAATCAATTCCATCTCCATGTGGGGATAATCTTCAGGGTGCACAACGCAGACATAGATTCCTCTCAGAAGAACACCTTCTATTCTGGTTGCTTCCACAATGCAGTACACCCCAGGAAAGGCAGTACTTTCTGGTTGTCATGCAGTTGGAGCTGGTACTTGGTAATACCAGGACAAGGCTGAAGAGTATATCCTCTGCTTACACACAGACCCCTTCATTGCTCATTAGATCTAGCGAAGAGGCACATATCCCCTGTGGCTGGATCTACTCATTGACACATAAGGAGGATGAGGTACAAAGGTAGTATTTAGATGCTGTACATTTGATTGGGACCATCATGCACTGCTACGCTCCAGATGCCTCACCACTCCTATTTTGTTTATAAGAGAGAATGAGATCTGCTTCCTTGTTTTGACTACAGGGATCTAAACAACGTCACCATTAAGAATCAATATCCTATACCTCTTATATTGGTAGTTTTGAATGCTTTGCTATCATCAGTTTTATACACAAAACTGGATTTTAGAGGGGCCTAACATTGGGTCTGTATCCCAGGAGGTGATGATTGGGAGACTGCCTTACAGAAGAATGTGGTCTGTACAAAGAAAACATGGTCATGCTCTTTTGGCTTTGCAATGCTCCATAAAGCATAAAAAGTCCCTCAATTTATGAATGATCTATTTTGCAACAACCTGGACCAACATGTCATAATATATTTGGATAGCCCATTGTTTTTTCCTCCTTGTACCAGCTTAAGATTAGTCATGTGAGAACGTTGTTCCTAAGAGTTACCATGCCTTGTTCACAGAACTGGAGAAGTGCGTGCTAAAGGCCCCTGAGGTACAAGGTATATGTGTTTTTTCTTATCCCCTGAAAAATGGCTAACAAGTTTTTGACTGTCCACGTTCTAATTCATTGAAATGACGGCGGTCCTTCTTTAGGTTTTCAAACTTCTACAGGAAATTCATCTGCTTATTCTCTAACATTGCCAGATTTTTCACCTAATTGCCTGCTCAAATCATTTGAATGGTCAGAAACTGATGATAATGCCATAAACACACTCCAAAAGACGTTCCCTACAGATGAAATGCTTCAACAAACCAGAGGAACACTTTATCGTAGAATTGAGTGCTTTGACATAGCTTTAGGAGTGACATTGTCAGAAATACCTTTTGCCTGCTCAGCTGCTTGTCTTTGTTTCTGAACAAAACTGCATCAACACAGATCAATAAAAGCAGCCTTCAAGGAATGGCAAACACTATCAGTTGGGTGCAAAGTACCAACCAAACACTTATGCAGATCATCCCAACCTGCAGGAGCTTATTTATATTCATTGTACAAACACTCGACAGGCAGGTGGCATGTATATTTCGCCATGTTAATTTCTGTTGCCTCATATTTTCCTAGAGCCAGCCATGGTAGAGCAGATAACCTATCATGCTTGTCTAAGAATGGTCTAGTCCAGGTGGCAGATGGCCATATCCTCATCACACACCACTTTATCTGTGTCTGCTGTCCCTCTCCGGCTCTACTGGATGGGCTTTACACCTGTTCTGAGAAGCATAAGGAAGATGCCAAACTCATAATTGCCTTTGCAATGCTGATTATATATGCCTACAGATTCCTTATGACAGAAAATCCACTTTTAGTGTCATGATTTCAAAGTATCAGGCCACACTTATCTGAATAAGACCTTGACCCCTGCATCCCTGGTGACCATATATGAAGAGAAATATAATTGTCAATATAGTGGGATGTGAAATGTGCTCTCAGTGCAAGAATATGGACGCACATTTATAAAGCCACAGCAATTTGATGTCATAGTATTGATAACTTGGTGAGAGTGCTCAGCTATGACAGGGATGTGCTGTCAGGTCTGGGTGTGTCCACAACAGCCATGTGGCACAATGGCCAGGGAGCTGCCATTTGACCCTCTTTGAAGAAGGTCAACACATTCCTCCCAAAGAACAGGAACCTTTCCAGAGGTGCTCTTCGAATTGCTACCTCAAAGTCAACATTGACATAACAAATCACCTCTCAGATGAGTGTGTAAGCACTCGAGTCATTTTGATGTGAAGGAGCGCCACAAGGAGTGGCTTGGGCGTGCCTGTTTGGCCTGAGATGCTGTCACAGACCTGCTTTCCTTCGCTGGATTATGCGTGCATTAGTGCACTCTTACTTTGCCGAGTACGTTCTATGGACATGTCACTCATTTAATTTAGTGCTGAGCCTTATACAAACATCCAGATACTATATTTTACTATTGTTTTCCTTTTCTTAGTTGCGAACCTTGTCACACGCTCCAACTCCTCATATACCCGTGCATGCGCGCCATTGCCTGTGCGCCACAAGGTGTGCCTTGGGAGTGCCTGTTTGCTGGCTTGCAGATGGCAGAGGCAAGTTCGCTAATATCTTTTGCTTCTTTTCTTTTTCTTTGCCTGGTTAAACAGTGATTGGCACGAGGCAAAATACCTCAGCATTTGTTTCGAAAAGCATAATTCGATCTGAAAGTGGTGTTTCTATTTGTTCAATGCAGTTGAGGCCTCATACCTGGAGTTCGAAGCAGCTTGGAGCGTGGATGAATGACATACTAACCGCGCCCCTAGTTTTCACCCCGATGAAGAGCACATATCGGATGGCTGTGGCTTTGCCTCTTCCCCCCTCCCATCGGACCCTAGTGACTCCGCGATGCTGGGTTAGGGGGAGGCGAGAAGCTCGCCTATCTTGATAGAATCTGGTGTCCCACCAAACAGGCTTGAGGAGGAGAAGGCTCCCTGTCCGCACCCTAGGGGAGATGATAAATCTGTATGTCCGATTTCAGACCTGTCCTTTCTGGATACACCACCGGGTTTCTCATCCGATGAGGTCTTGCTCCCCACCCTGTACCAGTATCTGCTGGGGCAGGACGGGGGCTGAGGACTGTGTCCCGACGGCCCAGGTGTCGGCCTCCCATATTCGTTGGCAGGATTCACGCTTGGATTGTGATAAAGCGCTCATATATTGTCGAACTGAAATCACACACTACATGATTGTTCGATTGTAGAATACTTTTGGAACGATTACTAGCTGTAGCAAACCGTACCCAATCTGCGGCCGTATTGATAAGTGATCCGGCAGTAGGAGATCATACTGGGGAGGGTTTGGATTTGAATGACCTAAAAGAGAAGGGGTTTCTAACAGTCTATCACTTAAATCGCCCCCAATGTTGGCTAGGAGCACCGGATTGATAAGGCACCAGAGCTGTTGAAAGGTTCATCCCCTTCTCCCCAAAAGAAAAGAAATAAAAAATGTTTGCGGAACCAAAAATCTTTCATCAGTAAAGGAGCGAATTAACCATCTCGCAATTCTTGATGAACTCTAATTCGGGAGGAAGTGGTAGAAATTGAGACTCTTGGCCTCGGCTGAGATATTGAGACTGAGGAGGCTCCCTGATTAATATGGCAGAGGAGTATCCTGCCAAAAACACCATGTTTGAAGAAATGTCGCATAAAGAGGCAAAAATACGAGGGGCAGCAGCCAGTGGACTGTGCAGAGGAAATACTTGGCCAAATTCACTGTAGTAAGACCTCTGTATCAATTTTTTGCGAAGAAACCCCTTGATCAAGTAAAATCTTCATTCTCCCTGGATAAAAGTGGTAATGAAAACGGGCAGCCTGAAAAGGTTCAATCAACTCAAGAGGTAGATGCCCTTGTCCCTTATAATTCTGTTAAGGAATCTGTGCCTCCTCCCCCAAACTAGATTCAGAGTGATCTACTTTTGCCACTTGCACCCGTTGAGGTTGCTTCTGGGTGCGTAAATAAGTGAAATGTCCCTGGGAGAATGACGACAGTAGGTTCTTCTGATGCATTATCAAATCTCTCAAATCTCATGCATCCATCTGGAGTGAAAGTGGATAAATGTCAATCAGAAAAGTCCATTATGGAGGCCTTTATTAGAACTACTGTAATGCAGGTGTTAAACGATTGTTCCAACCCATTGGCCATGCTTCTTTCCACCAGGCCACTGGAGGTGCATGACCAGCACCAAGAGGGTCGGAGGGTAGATGGGGGGAAGTGAGTGCAGGGGCAGCATCACTGTCGCTGAACTCCTCCCAGAGATTAGGACTTCTGAAATCCACGGACGACACCATCGACAATAAATGTCTTGATACCATTCACAATGAGGGTTTGACAGGTGCTTTAGAAACGACAGAGGCGCAAGGGAAGGTCCCCAACTCCATATTCCATAGTGACTTGAAATCAATTTAGTGGAGGCAACCTTGGCATACTGACAATCACAGCGTCATCCTGCATTACCAGTTTGACAATGGTTTCCCGCGTCACTAAATAGAGTGAGAGTGTTGGCCCTAATAAATGAGATTCCGTCCCTTAGACTGTTATCCTCGGCAGATAGAAAGTTGGTGGATTTTATTCATCTGGAGCGATACGATCATGTACGCTTAGTATCCCACTCCTGCTCCGTTTACGGTGCTATTTTAGCAGAAACCCACCAATTTAATCGTCTTGGATATGATATCCTGATTTTCAGTCTGGGTCTGAAGTTGCTTAACCAGGGAAGGGGAGCTCAAGGAGCCTTGAATGACACACATAAACAGAGAGGCGCAACACCTAGCTTTCATCATGAATCAAAGGGAGAGGTAGAATCCAGTTTGAGATGGCTGGCTTTGTCATTGTGTGAATCAATCGCAACACTGAATTCTATAAAGCAAAACCTTTAACTATAGCTCTGATCTTCTGTAATTATCCTGCAATTCCCAGGGACACGCCCCTTTGACCTCCTCTCTCGAATTATGTGCTAGTCTAATGAAATGTAACATAGTGTTCATCTAGGAAACCTGGATGACCTCTCCGTTTCACTTGGATGGGTTTTATGTTCGTAATGAACTAGCAAAGAAGGGGATCAGGGGTCACTCTTCCAGCGGCATTTTAATTTTCATAAAGAATGGTGCTGGTTTACATATATTGGACAGCCTTTCCCTGATCTATTTTGTCTTGGCAGTGGTTGCGGAAGTATCATCCTTCAGCTCCCCACTGTTTATCATGATCTTAAACATTTATTGGAACTTGGTGTTGAACCTGCAGGTTACCATTGAAAAGATTGATGGTTTCATCACGGAAACAATGTTAAAGTATAGAGTGCTCCAAATCGTGATAACGGGAGATCTAAATTCAGATATTCCATTTATACCTTCACTGGATTTGCAGTAAGTGCTGGTTCTAGGCCTTTTGACCTCGATACATGAGGGAGGGAAAATATGATGACAGGGGGTCCCCCAGGAAGCACCAGGAAGAGCCTACAGGGTCACATTTGGCACACACATTTCTCAGGTTGGGGCCTCTCATTGGTTAATTCTACTCTGGGACCAGATGTGGACCCCCATACATGGACAGATGGTACTCGAGTTTCTGTAATAGATCACATATTTATGTCTCAAAGACTCTATGAAACATGCAACACATTTTCTATTAAAGCCTCTCCTTTTAGTGACCATCGCATTCTGGAAGTTGCAATATGGGTGGAACTACACAACCCACCTCGCAATTCTTTGCCCTTAAATGTGGAGGTAAATTGCCCTAAATCCAGAATTTCCTGGCATAATGGGAACGTGAGTAAACTTAACGTGATATTCGTTTCTGATTTCCACTGCATCCCCTGGATTCAAAGAGGTCTATTTTCACACACTCCAACTTCTCGCTGTACTTGGACAGCTTGATTGCTAAAACCATTAAAAGTGGGGATAAGCAAAAACCATATTCCATCTAATTGGCACTTGTCATGCATCGTCCCAATTTATAAAAATGGGGATAGGAATTTGCCTTCAAACTATCGTCCCATCGCTTTGTCCGATGTGGATTCAAACATGTTTGCTGGGCTTGTTCTGAAACAATTAGAGGAATGGTCCACCCACAACTCTATCCTACCTAAACATCAGTTTGGCTTCAGAAAAGTGGTGGGGACAGAGTCGGGTGGACTCAATGGACCTCTTCCTTGTGTTTGACCTCGTAAATTGATCCGTGCTATTTTCCAAATTATTATCTTTAGGGATACTTGCTGGAATTTTTGCTCCTCTATTTCATATGCATCAAGGCTTCCTAGTTCAGATTCACCTGAACAGCGATGGCCTGCTATCCGTTCCGATTAAGACCATGAACAGGTTGCAGCAGGGATGCATCTTTGCTACGGGACTCTTTAATCTATACGTGTCCGATTTTGGAGCAAAGTTGGATAAAGTGTCCTTTATCTCTCCCAAAATTGAGGGGTTCAAATTCTGATGGTGTGCCTATGCTGATGATTTTTTGCTTATTGACTGCACATCCATAGGCCTTCAGCATTTTATAACGGCATTCTCCAATTATATCACCTCCAAGGGTTTAGTCATTAATGCCAAAAAAACTGTTATTATGAGGCAAAGTAGTCAGAAAAAACTGACTGTATTTAGTTGGTTTTTGAATAAGGAGAAGCTGGCTTTAAGGACTTCAATGCAATATTTGCGATTCCCATTGTTTGATAATCTTAAAAAAGTCACTATCAGCAGAGGATGACCGAGTGTACATTTTGTAAATGTTCTATGTCTCCCCTTCTATGCTTTTATAAGCTAAAAGTGATCCCTAAATTGTTTTATGGCCTGGAGTTACACCCCGCTAGACTGAAGCTAGATGTATCCAAGATTGATTCTAGAATATGGTGCGCCATATTGTTTTGTTTTCCAAAGTGTATCCCATTAGCTGCTTTGAGGTATGAATTGGGCTTCCAATCCTGTGTCTAACTCCAAAGTTTATTACCAACTTGTATTGAATTACAAACGTTTGGGCACACCAGCGTCTTACTTTTTTCGCTTCCCAGATCGGTTGTGGCGCAATGCCAACATGAGATTCAGATTTAACATCTTACTCATCATAGGGGAAATCATTGAGATTCATGATCAAGCTGCTAGAGGCTCAGGACTTTGCAGATTTTGGAAATGTGAAGATGTAATGGAATCCCTTAGGCATCTTCTTTTAGAATGTGTTTCAATAGGCCCAAGGTGCAGTGATAGTTTTAAAAAGCTTGTCACTGATACCGAGAGAGTCAACCTGGACTCATAGGGTTGGATATGTTATATGGAACTCATCTGCCCCTCAAGATCACTGTTTTTAGGTTTTTGTCAGACGTGTGTGGGGTAATCCAACTGAAACCCTAAAGCTCTTTTGAAGCAAAATTCAGTTTTTAAAAATTAATGTAGTTATTTTCATGATGAAATTCCTTTTTGAAGACTGGATCCGCTAAGGGAGCTCATACTATTTTCCAGAGGATGGCACCTTTTAAATAACAATTATGTATTTTAGGAATCTTTTTTCTTCATTCCTTAATGTAGGTTCTTGTATTTATGTGTGTTCATGTTTCCCTTTCCTGTGTTTTTTTTGTTTCTTTTGTGTGAATTCTATTGGAAATCATGTTTTTAAAATTTGGTAAAAATGTGTATCTTTTTGAATAATTTGGAAAAAACCAAAACAGATAAATGAAATGAAAATGAAAACATCTACTCGGCAGTCTCAAAAGCCAACTCTGCCCAACAGTAGCCCACACATCAAACTGACTCACCGCCAACTCACCAGTGGGACTGTATGACCCAAACTTCTCAACACTGTCTCAATCAAAGAAAAAGAGCCTAGAAGAATAGTTTGATGCTGTTGAGCATTCAAGACAAGAATTAAAGGTGTCGTGAAAAGTTTCTGTCCCACTGGTGTACTTTAAGTAACCAGAGACTTTTAAGCCCGTCATCTTTGCCTTTTCTGAGAACATATTATTGGATATTGACCTTGCTGGTTAACTTGTTTGCTTGAATACCACTGCTTATCAACCTAGAGTGCTCTTCCTCTGCATTCTCTAGGACACATTCCCCAAACGTTTTGGGGCACAAGGAATTAGATGAAGTAGTGCATCTCCCCCCTTGCACCCAAAAAAGTGTTTGCTCAATTCACAAAGGGCACTTTTTCCTCTTTTACACGTTTTTACAGAGAAGGGGTGTTTTTGAGCATTACAAAGTGTGATTTGAATTCTCAAATGGGATGCACTTTAAAATGCACAGAATTTGCTATCAACCCCTATTTTAAAACAGGTGCATGGGAGGTGTAAATCATTCCAGGGTCATTTCTGACCCTGCCCTGATTTCTTTTTGAAGTGTGATATTCACTTTGTGACCATTAGGTTTTCATTAGGTCCATTATGTCTTCACTTCTTTGAGCAATATGTTTGCTTCCTTTGGGTATAGTAACCTATGAAACACCCCTTCTTCAGCACTTTCAATTTGGCAGGTACTTCCACACCTCATTAATCCTTTCGAAACCCATCACCACTGTGAACGTTTATAGTTACAGTCATTCTGTACTTGAAATGAGATGACCAATGTCCATAGCACATTTTGTGATAGCTCTGTTGAGGATTATTTTACTTTGAGGTTATAGAAGTTTACAATGATGGTAAGTGACCAAGCAATTGCTTTATATAACCCCTGCTTTCGGGCCCAAGTCCAAGCAAGGCTTTCCATCTCCCTCACCCAGACCAGGGCAGTCCCCTTTGGGAACCACCTCCCACCCACAGGTCAGAGGGGCACAGCACTTGCAAGATTAAATGGATGTTAACCGGAGATGTGGTACACAGTGAGTTCTTGCTTTCTATACAATAAACATAATTCTAACTAGTAACATACATTAACTATTAACATACATATACAAATGACACACAACATTAATAACATATAATATAGAGCAAAGGGCTGACTCCTGCCACCACTCCAAAGCACCTTCTTTGGGTCTATCCTGGTGGACTCTGAGGGGTCCCTGCCCTCTAGAAGACAGTTGGGGCCAAGCATCCAGTCCCTTACCACGTGCGGCCACCTAACCTCACAGTATGGCCCATGCTTTAACTGTCTTTAACTGTCTCTCGGTGCCTCCCTGCACGCTCGTCTGACCTCTGCAACCCTGTGGCCATTCTTCGTGTTCTGGGTGGCGCCATAACCTAGGTTTCCACCAGTCATCACCACTAAAGCCCATACTCATTCATTCTCTGGGTGTCCCCATTGCTTGGGGGACCTCTCACCTCAGTGCTGGATACCCCCTGGCCATGCCTTATCTTCTGGTGGCCCTGTGGCCTGTGGGGGTAGGTCATGTCACAGTGGCTCCCGATGGCACCATGTTGACTTCAGGCAACATACTCATTGTCTTGTGGGGCCACACCCTTACTTTGCTGTATCAGAGGGAAGCTGGTGGACCCAGATCTTCACATAGTATGCTCTGTCTGAGCCGCTGGGGCCATTTCTTCACCCAGCTGTTACAACTGGGTAGTGTGGGACTTCATTGCCTTTGCCGTTCTTCACTGGGACTTCCTAACGAGGCACTTCACTTTCCCTCCTGGGTCATATGGCAGGCCAACACAGTGCACAGCCAGGTTCCATGGATCAGGTTCCCTCCCACTAAGTGGCGCAGACTGGGCATCTCTTTTGATGTTCGTCCCAGGCAGCACCATTCACACTGCCCCATGGTAACAAGACCAGATCTCACAGCACATGTAGCCTGGTGCAGCTAATGCCTTTAGGACCTGAGGTGCTTCTCAAGGCTGTATTCCCCCCAATGAAATGTCTTTGTTTTCTCATTCTTCTCTTCTTGCTTTGTCCCCTCCTCTCTCGCTCTGTTTATTACTCAATGTTTATATTTGCTATTTCGCCCAAGGTTTTCTTTGAATTCTCGTATGGCAGGTGTGTTTAGTCCCTCTTTTTTCTTTGATAATGTTTTCTGCAATATTCTATTCAGCCTGATGGTGGACTGGGTGGTCTAGACCATACACATAACCACACACAAGCACACACCACATATGTAATTAAAACCCTGGTGTCTGTGCCCTACTTAGCCATGTCCTTTTGGGTCACGGGCTACATTTAGATTGGTCAAACATATTCCAATTCCGAGGAGAATGGCCTAGTATTTTAGTACTGCTTTGTCCCTTTGGGTGGGATCAGAATAATATGACAATGAGGATTTCTCCTCTGGCAAAGAACAGAAGGCTAAAGCGTTATAATAGACCCTCCAGAGTGGGTACTTCATCATAGAGCAGGCATCTTAATCTGTCCTACTTCCCAATAGAGGCGATCTCGCATTTTTGTCTAATTTTAGAAAACTGGAAAAGTGAAGTGGGCTATGAAGTGATTGCAGTGGCTCATGAGTGGACATCTTTCCATGGACCAGGGGGTTTAGATGTGCTTACTTTCAGTAGGAGGACTCTCACATTGTTGGCATATTTCTAAAGGCTTGCGGTTTCACCTTTGACTATTTAAGGTAATACAGATACGGATCACTGATTCTCTCACTAGAAAGACACCATGTCACAGTCACACCACACTGATGACAACCAGCAAGGCACAAACACATATTTAGGGTTGCCTTTCAAACTCTTGTTCAGAGGAGAACTGCTTAGAGTTGTTGTTGTAAGTTTTCTTCTGGGTGGTAAGAGACTGATATGCAAAAGGATTGTTCCCCTCTGATAGGACACAGTAATCCAAACAATACTATAGATCCAATAAAGCGGGTACCTGGTGTACAGGCCTCTAGACTCTGTTTCCATTGGGCAATGTGTCTCAATTGAACTGCTCTCGTTTTCTCTAATGAAAACATAAAATAAGGTCAGTGAAATAGTCATCAAACCTCCGAAGAATCTGGTGAAGGAATTGGTTCAGAAGGCTCCCGAGTGACCAATGATGAAACAATTGAGATGAGATAAAGACAGATCCTTACACAGGGTCGCATATTTAGACAGCAAAGCACCTCAGCATTGGCTCAAAGTGAACCAATAGGTGTACAATAAAGGGTTGCAAAAAATGGGTCAGTTTGGACTGAACATCAGACCATGGTCTGCAGGTATAATCGGTCATCACAAACAAAGGTGTTGAGGAAAGTTGAGGAAGGTTACATGTAACCTGGGACACAGGAAAAGGTAGGAGAACAGCACCCTGACCAAGAATAAAGCAGGGCTGATATATATGCAGGCTACACATGGAGTACTGAACGCCTGTAAGAGAAACATGTACATTGTTCAGATTTTAGATACCATTCTGAGGATATTCTTTTTAGAGAGAGACAACAGTAAAGTTGCATTGCTTCATGAATGGACAGACTTTCTATGGTGCTGTTTATGGTTTGTGGGTGTGACTAACTGGATTCTTCCCTGCAGAAGTACAAGGATGAGTATGGGGTAAAATGGCCCACTCTGCCCCAACACTTCTACAAACCAAAACACAGCACAATCATAAAGGGAAAACAGGGGCAGTCAAGAGATATACCTCCTTCAGCTTCTTTAGTAACGTGAGATAAGGGAAGGATACACGCTTAATAGGAGTGTGAAGGTTAACCAGTATTGACCCAACAGCACAGTAACAAATTAAAAAATAAAGAGAATGTCCAATCAAGGATCTAAAAAATATATATACTTTAATTAGACACAATTAGACACACCATTTGCAATAGAACAAGGAGAACATATTTTACAAAAACCTGGAAGAACAGAGAAGATTCGACAGTGTGGTGTATGTATCACTAACACTGATAGGTAAATTACTAGCCACAAAAAGGATATTTTGTTAGTGAAACAAGCAAACAGGCATTGAGAAGGGGTGAATGTGGTCACTCTGTGCCATCAAAGAGCGGCTCAAAAGGATGCAGGCCCGGGTGGTCCCAGGATTGCTTCGCAGTTGGGCCAGGCCGAGACAGGCTTAATCATTCGGGAGGGGTTGTTGAGTGGAGCTCCAGTGGTTTGAGTCGGTTGGTGATGGTCGTCAAGGTAGGGATCTTGGTTTGTCAATTTGCAGGTTTATGAGGTGGTCGTTCAAATGCTACCTGGGTCGAACCATGGTTATAACCTCTGGTCAGTATCAGTGTGAGAATCACCAGTGATTCGGGTTGGATTCCAGCCTCTATTCAGGACTATCAGGTGATGGGCTCATCTAGGGCACAATGAAGCGTCAATCTGTTTAGAACGGCAAGCAATAGGTGGAGGAGCACAACAACAAGTGCCTGCATCTTTCCCCTGGTTCAAGGTTTGGTGTACATGGAATGACTGATTTAGTGTGGTAAAACAGGGAGCTTCAACTGTTCTGGCCCTCCGACTGCTGCAAGGCCTCACTCAGGTGGACATGAGACCAGTATTGTTCCATTCAGAGTCTGCTCTGCCAGCTTCAGGAGATTCCGGTCCTGGTCCACAGCGAAGATCACTGGTGATGTGCCAGGGAGTGGATAGAGGGCAGATCATCTTTCCTCTTCGGACGGCTCCTTCTTCACCTCAGGCTGAGGACTTTGGAAAGTACAACTTTCTCAAAAGAAGTCCAGAGAATTCTTTCAGTGTGACTCTGCAAGTCTTAAGAGGTTCTGAGAGGATCTGAGACAATCTGAAGAAGGGGTGGGAGACCGCTTCTTGTATTTGTATTTGTATTTATTCGTGTTGTATACCACACTTTACACCAAAGTGTCATAGAAATTAAAAATGGTACATCAGCAAACAATGAAGAGAAAGCAAAATCAACCAATTGTGTCAAAATAGATGTTGTTTGAGATGTGTACAGAAAAGAGGGTGAGAAAGGCAACACATGTGAACTGGAAACACGTTCCAGTGCAGTGGTGCTAACAAAGTAAAAAACAGAAACATAACTATGCACAGTGTGGGTGGGGAAGGGTGAGAAGATATTGGGAGTTCGAGCTAAGAGATCGAGCAGGGGAGCAGAAGGATTCAAGAGAGGATAGATAAGGTGGGGAAAGATTATGAAGTCATTTAAAAACTAAACAGAAAATGTAATTCCAAGTGAGAGTGGAATGGAAGCCAATGCAAGGAACAGAACAGATGAGAGTACATCGCGATAAGAGAGAAAGGAAGATGAATAGAAGAATGATAAACAGTTTAAAGAAGACTTAAGCGCAAGACAGGAAGGCCAAAGAAGATATAAGAGCAATAGAAGAGGCATGAAAACAGTTGCAAAGATAAAAAGAAAGACAAAGCCGATCTTTACAAATGTTGTTAAGATATGCATGACACGAGCAGGAAATAGAAGAAGTGTGATGTGCAAAGGCGAGTGAAGTATCCAGGTAGACACCAAGATATCTAGCAATAGGGGAAATAGGTTCAGTGGAGGGAGCAACAGAGATTAAACTACTTTTGGTCCACCATGGAAGCAGGGGAGGAATAGTAGAAGCAGGAAAGAAGAAGACTTCAGTTTTAGAAGAGTTTAGCACTAGAAAATGATGAGCCATGTAAGACTGCCAATAAGCAAGAAGACATTTTCTCATGAATCAAAAAGGAAAAAGACATAACGAGTAGAGTATCATCTGCATAAAGGTGGTGTGAGAGGCCACATTAAGAGATAATATGCTCAAGGGGGCAAGTATAGAGAGAACAAAGAAGGGGGCAGAGAACAGATCCCTGAGGGACACCATATGAAGGGACATAGTTGGAGAGGTACAGCCAGCCCAGGAAACAGAATGAGTGTGATTAGATAGGTAAGATTTTAACCAGTTAAGGACAGAAAAGCCTAAAGGGAAACGAGAGGAAATCAGAAGAAGGTAAACAACAGTGTCAAACGTTGGTGACAAATCAATAAGTTTCAAGAGAGAGGAGTGGTTAGTGTAGTGAGCAGATAGTAAAGAATTGCACACTGACAGAAGAGCAGGCTCTGTAGAATGGTGGGGTGAAAACCAGATGGTAAACGGGGAAACAATTAATGAATTGCAGGTGATAAAGGAAGGAATATGAGGGTAAACAGCACACTCCAGAAATGTTGACAAGTAAGGAAGGAGGATAGGATGGTAGCTAGATGGAATAGAGGAATGTAGGGGAGATTTTTCAGAATGGGAAGATTGGTCGCTTGTTTAAAGGAAGACAGAAAGACATAGGTAGAGAAGGAGTCATTGAACTAAGTAGTAAGAAAAGGAAGGAGAAAAGGATAGACTTTAAGAATAAGAGTAGACAGAAAAGAATCAAGAGGAGCAGGGATAGGGAGTGCTCTAGCCAGAAAAGCAAAGAGTGTGTCCAGAAAAGTGGTGAAGGAAGATAAAGAAGCAGACAATGAGGAGGGGAACAGGAGGAAGCAAAGGGGGTAATAGCACAGTAAATGAGAGTGAGGGAAAAAAGAAGCAAGATCAGTAGCCGAAAGAGAGAATAAAGTGCTGGGTCAGAAAAGGCTGGAGAGAAAATATGAGATTGGGTTTGGAAGAGACAATAAGAATAAAAAGAGTAGAATAGCAGAAAATCTGAATTGTAGGAACGCTTAGCAGAGAGAAGAACAGAATAATTAAAAGCAGCATTAAGGGAGGAGAGATTAGAAAGATCAGAAAGAGCATGGGTATGGTGCAAATGTTGCTTGACCGAGCAAAGCATGAGTCGTTGAGACCGAAGCTGCATAGATAACCTGAGTTTCTGGGTTTACTATTGGGGGAAAGGTGAGCATGCAGGATAAAGAGAATCAAGAGTAGTTAAAGGAGAGAGGAAATAGAGGAATCAGCAACATTGGCTGAGAGTAAAGCAAACTCGGGTAATGAGGGAAGTGAAGATGTACAGGTAGAAACAAAGATATGTCTGTCAAATGTGCGAAGATCACAAAAACGAAAGCAGTAACCAGAAGGGGGTGTTAGTTCAGCGGAGAAGAACTAGTTGAGAAAGGGGGTAGATGGTCCAAGGAATACATAGGTAAAGCAAACACAGAGGTCATAGGGGGAGGGGAAGAACAGATTAGATCAAGAGAGGACCCTGAGATGTGAGAAAGAGGTGTAGAAATGGCAGAAAGATAATATGATTCGAGGATAGAAATTAAAGGGATATTAGAATGAGTAGAAGAGAGATGGAGATTAAAGTCTTCAAGAAGAATAAGGGTGATGTTCAGAGGAAAAAAACAGAAAGTAAAGGGTTGAGAACATCTCAAAAAGAATTGATAGGAGCAGTCTTTCAGTATAACAAAGGAAAAGCTACAGAAAATGTTCCCATTAAATGTCTCGGGAGGATAGCTCAGCAGCAACATGCTCGCTTTGGAAGCAAGATGACGAGGAGCAACACAGGTTCGATTTCTAGGTCCACACTTAGAAACTCTGGGTATTAAGCATCTTATAAACAATCAATCATATCATAAAAGTCCTAAGGTGATTGGACTAATGCTAGCCTGCCTTAGTGGTCCTGCTCTTGAACAGAGTGGAAATTTGCCTTTTGCATGTCACACCCAAAGTGCTTTGCTCCAGAGGAAGGCAAGGGGACAGGAAAGGGAAAGAGGGACGGAGAGAAACAAAATAGTGGAAGTCTCCTTCCATTGCATAGAGCCTGCCTACTCTAATCCCGTCCCTCCCTTCTCACTGAGAACGAAGGCCTTTAGAAATGCAGCAACCAGGTGTGAGACTACTATTTTTGAATGGGTGTGCTGCTTTAATGCCTGGGCCCAAGACAGTTGCCTGCTGTGCAGCTGTCTCTGGTGGAGGGTGTTACCTGCCTTCACAAAGAGGTGAAAGAAGAGGCATGGGTACCTGCCCTTTGACAATCTACACCAGGCTGACAAGAATACATATCACCTTTCATAGAAGATCCGCCTCACAGGAGCTGACACGTTCAATTCCAATGGGGATGTGGTGGCCATAATCAGAAGAAGTGACATGCATTAAGCCTAAACTCAGTCATATCTTTGTTTTTAGAGATTATCCTGACACCATTATGGGGTATTTATGATCATCATGTTTTTGGTACAGTGGTGCATATCATAATTGAAGCCTCTGTGCTTTAGAAGAAATCTGGTTGTCACTGTAGTTGTCAATAGGGCAGCTGTTGCCTCTGAATCTGTTCTGTGCCACTGGTAAAGAAGGCGCTACAACTCAGGATACTGCTGCAGCAGGACACAAATACATCCTATGCTTTCGGCACAGCGTTTATGAAAGGGACAATCTGATCAGCAGATTACATTTACAGAGCTGGAATTACCTGCATTATTTTATTATTTAAAGCAAACCAAAAAAGCTAGTGATTTGCACCCTTGCAGTTTCTCACAGTGGGGAACTGTGGTTTCCTTCTTTATTGGGTGGCCAGTGTCTTCCTGGAAGAAACAGACATCGGTGGACACACTAAGCCAGCAGATACAATCTGCATCATATATCCCATGCAATAAGTGGAAGAATATGGTGGGAGTGACATTGGTGCAGTAAGTGGAAGCATATGGTAGTGGCATTGGTGAGAGTGGCATTGGTGCAGTAAGTGGAAGAATATGGTGGGAGTGACATTGGTGCAATAAGTGGAAGAATATGGTGGGAGTGACATTGGTGCAGTAAGTGGAAGCATATGGTAGTGGAATTGGTGGCAGTGGCATTGGTGCAGTAAGTGGAAGAATATGGTGGGAGTGACATTGGTGCAGTAAGTGGAAGAATATGGTAGTGGCATTGGTGGGAGTGACATTGGTGCAGTAAGTGGAAGAATATGGTAGTGGCATTGGTGGGAGTGACATTGGTGCAGTAAGTGGAAGAATATGGTAGTGGCATTGGTGGGAGTGACATCGGTGCAGTAAGAGGAGAATATGGTGGGAGTGACATTGGTGCAGTAAATGGAAGAATATGGTAGTGGCATTGGTGGGAGTGGCATTGGTGCAGTAAGTGGAAAAATATGGTAGTGGCATTGGTGGGAGTGACATTGGTGCAGTAAGTGGAAGAATATGGTAGTGGCATTGGTGGGAGTGGCATTGGTGCAGTAAGAGGAGAATATGGTGGGAGTGGCATTGGTGCAGAGTGGAAGAATATGGTAGTGGCATTGGTGGGAGTGACATTGGTGCAGTAAGTGGAAGAATATGGTAGTGGCATTGGTGGGAGTGACATTGGTGCAGTAAGTGGAAGAATATGGTAGTGGCATTGGTGGGAATGGCATTGGTGCAGTAAGTGGAAGAATATGGTAGTGGCATTGGTGGGAGTGACATTGGTGCAGTAAGTGGAAGAATATGGTAGTGGCATTGGTGGGAGTGACATTGGTGCAGTAAGTGGAAGAATATGGTAGTGGCATTGGTGGGAGTGGCATTGGTGCAGTAAGTGGAAGAATATGGTAGTGGCATTGGTGGGAGTGACATTGGTGCAGTAAGTGGAAGAATATGGTAGTGGCATTGGTGGGAGTGACATTGGTGCAGTAAGTGGAAGAATATGGTAGTGGCATTGGTGGGAGTGACATTGGTGCAGTAAGTGGAAGAATATGGTAGTGGCATTGGTGGGAGTGGCATTGGTGCAGTAAGTGGAGAATATGGTGGGAGTGGCATTGGTGCAGTAAATGCAAGAATATGGTAGTGGCATTGGTGGGAGTGGCATTGGTGCAGTAAGTGGAGAATATGGTGGGAGTGGCATTGGTGCAGTAAATGGAAGAATACAGTGGGAGTGGCATTGCAAGATGATCCAACAGCTCCCATGCATCGATTCAGTGGCCCCATCTTTTTACCCACACAGGGTACTAAGCAAAGCTTGCACCTTTTGAAGTTTGGGCTCAGCCTGTGAGTTTGCCATTCACTGCTGTTCATTCCTCCTGACGCACTCCTAGGCATAGTCAAATGAGTGGGCCGGGACTGCCAATGTGGCTCATGGCACATGACGTCTGAGTTCAGCACAGGTGCTGGAGGGAAAGCAGATGGCAGAAAGAGAGGAGGGACAGCCCGACCTAATCCAGCACGAGACATATAGTGGGTAACGGTAAGGAGTCGCTCCACGTACAATGCAAATCGAACGACACCAATAAACCCATTGGGATAGCTCATGAGCTAAGTGCTCACCACTGACATGGAGCCAACCCGCTGCAGCCGGACAGACTCAGTCCTTCATGCTTTCAAGACTACTGGCATGAGCACTATTAATTGGGTAATAAGACCTACTATTACCGTGTTCAGGAGCAGGAGGGATCTGGCATGATCCCTGTATGCATATAGAGTACATTGAAAGTTGTAACGATGCCATAGGGACAGATCGTACACACATGTCTGCACCATCATTTTATAATTACTCTCCGAACGTAAGGTACATATTTAAAAGCAGCGACACACGATACAATCAGTGAATCTGAATGTTCTACTGCAAATACAAGTTGTGCCACAAGAGGCACAAATAACCTGTTAAATCATTTTATTTGTGAAATAGACTTTTTACTAAGTTTCGATATGAGAATTAAAATGCTCACTTAGGGCCTGCAGTTAATTGAGATACGTCTCAGCATATGAAACACTACTCAGGCCGAACCATTCTGATTATGCATGCAGGCCATGGAAACCGGCTTATTGCCAACTGGACAAAGTAACAGAGTTGTCTTGAAATAATAATTTTTTTTTTTTTAAAAAAGCCATTTAAAATAACCGGTTCTGACAAACTGCCTATCTGCTCCTGCTGCATGGGTCTTCTGCTCTAAATAGGAAGTGAAAAAGAAATGCAGTTGTTGCCTGGTGGAAAAATTGCTAATCAGCTGCGCAGACAATCTATTCACTCGCCGCCCCGCGAGCCGCAGAAATCTGGATCACGGGAATCATTTCCTAGGGTGATCGGGACGCATTTAACGAACTCGTTTATTTAAAAAAAAAAGAATATCATTCTTTGACGTGCCTGCCAAAACTGAATGCCCTGGATACATTCGATTTAATTTGCATACAGAAAGAGCTGTCATCTGAGTCACCAGCAGAGTGAGGGACAACATATTATAGAATTTAGTGGCTCCTTTGTTAAAATGGCGGCTAATCGCATTCAATTTCCCTTCATAGAGATGCAGACACATGTAAGGAAACTTTGCTTTCTTTACCAATGTTCATTCATCTCTAGAGGGCAGAAATTAGCTTAAAAGCTATCCAAATAATGTATACTTTGGTTCATAAGATTGCAACTGCGATGTCAGAATATTTCTGCCAATGTCAGGCTCAAACAAGGGTCTTTCCACAACACTACAGACTGTGGTGGGATATGAGATCCCATCCACGTTGGGGCCTACACAACGGATACATGAATACACGGAGACAGGATAGTGTTATAACTAGGTCCCTGTGCGTACTGCTTGCGTAGAGAGAGAGAACTTTGTCTTGTTGACAGTTTTGATCTGTCAGTGGGTGGTGTCGGATATCGAGACTGTGCCTCGTTACTCCAATTTATCTGTTTGAATGTGTAGCCGCGGTTTAATATGCTTCTTGGGCTGTGTTCTTGTCATAGCAGAGATGGTGGCCCTGGGTCAGTGCTGTGACGGGCCGCGGGTAGTGGTCAAAAGGATTTGTAGTGATCGTAGCAGGTTTCTTTATCAGAGAGTTTGTATTCTGATCCAGTCCTTGGCAGAATTTCCTGTTCAGCTTTGATAGATGTTCATCCAAAATCTCGACTCCCAGGTCCCTGTGCAGGTCGGTAGCACGGGCAACATCCCTTTATTCTCCCAGCCTCGTGACTTCACGCGTCACGATTGCTTAAAGGGGCACACACTACACAGACTACAAGAGCAGCAGCGATTAGGATTAGGGATGGCGAGGCGTACAGTGCTCCACTCAAATTGCTGGTTCGAACCTTTGATGGAAAGGTTTGAATTGGCTCGAGTCATTCGAGCCTAGAAAGAGTTGGCTCACAAGCCGAATCGAGCCGGTAAATGCCAATTCTACGCAAATCCTTTTGGACTATATGTCTCTATGGGTCGAATTGGGTTTTAATTAAGGATGTGGTCGTTTTAAAAAAATGTTTTGGTGCAAGTGCTGAGAGGTACAAACGCGTCTCCTCACTTGTCCACTGAAAAACTCTGCTCCCTCTTGTCAAAGGTTTTCTCAATGGGCTAATCAAAGATATGCATATTCAGACACCCTTTTTCGCCATCTTTTCATATTTGCACCACTAAGGCATTGTTTCTGTGCTTCTCAAATCCGCAAATGGAAGAAAATAGTCACTTTCCCTGCACCTTTTTGGAGTAGACATAAGGGAATGCCTAATTAGCCCATTGCTAACCCTGTCATACATTTTCTTTTAAATTGAAGAGCAACAGTATGATCTGCTGCTGTCCTTCTCAGATATCTATCCCTCGCAGAGGAATAGAAATGCTGTTTTCTTTTATTAACATTTGGTGGAGCCTTTCAGCATTTCTAAAATGAACATAAATGAAGAAATTGCATGCTCTGTGCTTTTTTCATTATCTTTCATTTTATGATGCTGTTATATCTTTTCGTTAGCTACCAGTAATACAGAATTCTTGGATACTGGTCCAGTATTATAGAAATCAGATATGCCCGATTGCTGTAGGCGTATAAGGGTAAACAGAGGAGAGAAGGGGTTGACACTTGAGTGCAAGATTATTTAGCTACCATGTTTTTACATTTTTGTTTTTATTGTTCAGTTATAACGCTCTTAATAACAACGAGTGGTTTCTAAGCGCAGGATCGAGATTTGAACCTGTGTTGCGTCGCATTGTCTTGCTTCCAAGAAGAACGCGTTGCCCGTGAGCTATCCTTCCTCCCTTGTATATGAGAGAGGCATTGGTCTGGAGTATGGGGGTGAAATTGTGGTATGGGGTATAGGTTTTGGAGGCCTCTGCAGAGAGAGCTTTCCACTGCTCTGCAGCAGTTAGTGTTGTGGTCTCAGCTGAAAGCAGGCATTAGATTCCAGTGTGTATGGGTGAGTGTGTGTGTGGTGCCAAAATGGAAATCCTGGTTTATGCTATTGATCAGGATGGGGTTGGTCTCCGCCCTTGGTTTTGTGTGATTGTCGGGAGGTCGTAGTTTGGAAGTGTTCCAGTTCTACTATGCCTACTTATACTATGCCCACCATGTGGGCCTTGAAATGGCATGTGTCCATATTTGATGATGAGACGAATCCGGCAGGGTTTTGGCCAGGGTGGCTGTTCCATTGTTGTTGTAAAGAAATATATTTTACTTAAACTACTGTATCCAATGCAAAAGGTGATTGATTGCAATTCAGTGTATTGCTCCAGTCTCTATGTCAAGGATATCCTAGACCACACCTGGTCCTGTGCTCATTAGTGGTTTTGATGTCTTCAATCTGTTATGGAGGATCCATGAGTTGTTAGAGTTGGTCTTGGCAAACCAGGAGTGTGATTGGTGAGTGGCATTGATGTTGTAGGTCTCGTATGGATGATGCATGTGTAAGACTCATCTGATTGAATCCAGCTTCAGGCGCATGTATGTTTAAGTTTATTTATTTATTTATTTATTTATTAAATTTATATAGCGCGCAGGCAGCCCAGGGGCATTGTGGCACTGTTACTTGCAAGGAAGACTTAGTTACAATGTGAGCAGGTTGTGCCTTGGGTTACAGTAAGGCAGTGACCTGTGATCAGATATATCACATAATACATCATACAATACAATTATGAGGGCTAGGCCATGTAATTGTTAGATGAACAGGGTCGTTTTCAGGGTTTTCCGAAAGGCGGTCAGTGAGGGTTCAGAGCGCAGGGAGCTAGGGAGGGTGTTCCAGTGTACGGCAGCGAGGTACTGGAAACTGGAGCCCCCTGATCTGGTCCTTTTTACCCTGGGTACTGAGAGCATGCTGGCATAGGGTGATCTAGTGGGTCTTGTGGAGGAGACCAGGTGGATCCTCTGCGAAAGGTACATTGGGGCGGCAAGATGGACACATTTGTGGGTGATGCTTAGAGCCTTGAATAGGATCCTCTCCTTTATGGAGAGCCAGTGGGAAGCTTTTCTGGCAGCTCTCTTGGCAATGCCTTGTGCAGCACGTAGGGCACTGTTCTGTATTACTTGGAGCTTCTCAAGATTTTTGTTGGAGGTCCCAAGGAAAAGAATATTGCAGTAATCAAGTCGCGAGCCTGTTATGGCCCTGGCTATGTTAGTGCAGGTGTCTTTTGACAGATAAGGTCTGATTGCGTTAAGGAGTTTTGCATGGTAAGCGGCCGAGGAGGCAATGGCGTTTACTTGTCTGGTCATGGATAGATTGGAGTCTAAGTAGACGCCTAGTGTTTTTACCGTGTCAAGTACTGGGATCGTGATTGAGTCAATGGTGAAATGGCTGAACTGAGCGTCAAGTTTCTTGATGGTGTCAGGGGAGCCTACAAGTAGGAGCTCAGTTTTGTCGGAGTTAAGGCAGAGGCCGTTGATAGCCATCCACATTTGAATTGTGTTGTAGATGTTGTTGAGGGTAGCAGAGTCCGTGTCATAGTCGCCTGTCAGAGTGAGAAGGATCTGTGTGTCGTCGGCGTAGTTGGTGTAAGAGATGCCCATGGCGTCAAGGATGAGGAAGAGGGGGCGGGTGAAGATGTTGTAGAGGGTGGGGGAGAGGCAGGAGCCTTGGGGCACCCCACATAGCATGATAGAGGGTGTTGCAGTGGCTATGTCAGAGAAGACCTGCATGGTTCTGCCTTGGAGGAAGGAGGTGATCCATGTAATGGCTTCTTGAGAGAAGTTGGCTGTGGAGGAGAGGTGGTGGCAGAGGATGTCGTGGTCTACAAGATCAAAAGCTGCCGACAGATCCAGGAGAAGGAGCAAGACAGGTTTGCCTTGGTCCCTTGCGTCGTCCATTTGGTTTTTTAGGTCGAGTAGGGCGGTCTCTGTCCCATGCCTAGGGCGAAAGCCGGATTGTCTCAGTCCAAGGAGGTTCTGTTCTTCGAGGAAGTGCTGGACCTGCAGGTAGGCTGCTTTGTCTAGAATCTTGAGGAGGAAAGGGACAGTGGTGATGGGGTGGTAGTTATTAGGTGAGGTGGGGTCAAGTGTGGGTTTCTTTATGAGGGGTCGGACCCATGCTTCCTTTAGGCAGGCGGGGACTCTCCCAGTGGTGAAGGAGGCGTTGACAAAGGCTGTTAGAAAAGGGGCCAAGGTGTCTGCGCAGTCTTTGATGATGGAGGCAGGACAGGGGTCGCCTTTGCAATTGGAGGGTTTTATGTTTTTCATAATGTTGATCATGTCGTTTTCTTGGACGGTTTTAAACAAGAAGGTGGGTGGGGCCTCAGTGGGTGATGGGGCAGTGGTGGTGGGGAGGGTGTAGTGTGGGTGGAGAGTGTTAGTTTGGTGTTCAAGATTTTGGCTTGGAGAGAGCTGATCTTATTGCGCATGGCTGTTTGGATGTTGTCACACCATTCTTTGTCCTTAGTGAAGTTTTGGGGGGTGGGTGTGGGGTTCTCAAGTTCCCTGAAAATGGCGAACATTTCCTTGGTGTTCGACTTGGCCTCAGCAATTCTCTCTTCGAAGGATTTAGCTTTGGCTTTAATGATGGCTTTCTTGTAATTAATTGCAAGGGATTTGAAGTTGAGTTTGTCTTTCTCATCCCGTGATGTTTGCCAAAGAGCTAATGCTGCCCGTTTGTCGCAGCGTAGTTTTAGAAGGTCTTGGGTGAACCACGCATTAGCGTGTCTAGTGGGTTTGGTTTTCCGAAGTTTAAGTGGGGCGATGGTATTGATTTCTGCTGTGATGGCCGTATCATAATTTTTTGCCAGAGTTTCCGGGTCATTGGAGAATGGGGCTGTGAAGGCAGGTCCCTGTAAGAAGGGTAGGAGTCTTTCTTTGGTCAGTTGACGGGCACTCCTTGTAAGGGCAGGAGGCAAGGGAGGAGGGGGGTGGGATGTGGTTGTAGTGGTGCGGATGTTAAAGGTGATGGTGTGGTGGTCGGACCATGGGGTGGGGGTGTTGCCCGTGACTGTGATGGGGCAATTGTGGTGGGCGATCCAGTCTAGTGATCTGCCTAGGGCGTGTGTGGGGTTGTTGATGGTGTTGACGAATCCTAGGGTGGCTAGAGCTGTGTCAAGTGCTTTGGCTGTAGGGTCTTTGGCGTCATTCAGGCCAAGGTTGATGTCTCCAAGGAGAATGGCTTTGGATGACTTTTTGAGGTTGTCCGCCAGGAGGTGGGTGATGGAGGCCTGGAAGTCTCCTAGGGGGCCTGGTGGTCGATAGATGAGGTGTAGGTGATGGTGCATTGGTGCGAGATGGTGAGTTTTAATTGAAGGTAGTCGCTGTTATTGTTGATAGTTTTGTCAGCCCTTCTGATGGTGATTGAATCTTTGGCTATGAGTGCGACACCGCCTCCAGTGGTCATGCGATCTTGTCTCGTGATGGCATAGCCAGGTGGGAGAGCGAGGGATAGGGCGGGGCCTGAGGCTTCATGTAGCCAAGTTTCGGTGACCATTAGAAGATCTAGATCTAGGGTGGTAATAAGGTCGTGGATGTCTAGTGCATGGGCATTGATGGAGCGGGCGTTGATGAGGGCACATTTGGGGTGCGGTTCAGGGGTGACATTGATGGTCGGGGGTGGCCTATCCGAACCGGTGGGAGGCATGTTTCCTGGGGTCATAGACACAGATAAGGTGGCATTTGCATCATTAGGTAGCAAGGCAGTGGTAGAAGAATTGCAAATAGCCGTAATTTCATTCAAACCAGTGGGGGGCATGTTTTCTGGGGTCATAGACACAGATAAAGTGGCATTTGCATCATTAGGTAGCATGGCAGTGGTAGAAGAATTGCAAATAGCGGTAATTTCATTGAAACCAGTGGGGGGCATGTTTTCTGGGGTCATAGACACAGATAAAGTGGCATTTGCATCATTAGGTAGCAAGGCAGTGGTAGAAGAATTGCAAATAGCGGTAATTTCATTCAAACCAGTGGGGGGCATGTTTTCTGGGGTCATAGACACAGATAAAGTGGCATTTGCATCATTAGGTAGCAAGGCAGTGGTAGAAGAATTGCAAATAGCGGTAATTTCATTCATACGTGTGAGTGACACATTAACAAGAGTCTTAGACATTGTATCCAATGCAAATGGCTCACGGTGGTGCTTGATAAGTGGGGTCAGCTTCGTTGTGTGGATTAGTTTGTGGTATAGATGCAGTACTGGGGAGGTGGCCTTTCGGTTAGTTGTAGGTAAGGTTCTCGACTGTAGTCGTGCATTGCGTGCACTTGTGGGGATGGGCAGAGTGACCAATACGCTAGGTAGAGTACGTGTGCGTAGACGGTCTCGCCTTTTTGCGAGTGTGTGGGGTAGTTCCGGAGTGCGGGACTCCTTACCTTGTGATTCCAGCAAGAGTCCGTGGTAAACGGCAGAATTCGAGCAGCGAAGAGCTGCAAAGAGGAGTGCAGGCCTTGTCCTCTGGCCTTCTCCTTGCGGCTTCGCCTGGCGGTGAGCCCCGTCTCTCTTTATGGTGGGGGGGGTGGAGCCGGCAGGGCGGGAAGCCGTATGAGGCTGTGGGCTGCGGGCGGGAAGCGGCGTCGTTTCGGCGCCAAATTCAAAAGATGCTTTGTCGGTGCCCATGCCTTCCAAGGCGGGGGCCTTCGCGATGTGCGCGAGATCAGCTGGCGCTCCGAAAAGCAGATGGAATTCTGCTGCCAGCTGATCGAGCACAGCTGATGGAGGCACTCACAGCGGAGCTGCAAAGAGGAGTGCAGGCCTTGTCCTCTGGCCTTCTCCTTGCGGCTTCGCCTGGCGGTGAGCCCCGTCTCTCTTTATGGTGGGGGGGGTGGAGCCGGCAGGGCGGGAAGCCGTATGAGGCTGCGGGCTGCGGGCGGGAAGCGGCGTCGTTTCGGCGCGAAATTCAAAAGATGCTTTGTCGGTGCCCATGCCTTCCAAGGCGGGGGCCTTCGCGATGTGCGCGAGATCAGCTGGCGCTCCGAAAAGCAGATGGAATTCTGCTGCCAGCTGATCGAGCACAGCTGATGGAGGCACTCGCAGCGGAGCTGCAAAGAGGAGTGCAGGCCTTGTCCTCTGGCCTTCTCCTTGCGGTTGTACCAACACAATCGAGCAAATACTTTGGAGCGTATGTATCTGTGCTAGTTTGCATGCAATGCTCTGGTGAGCACAGTCAGATTGCAAATCACGTTTTAAGGGTTACGATCTGCCAAAATTCTGAGTTTCCTGCGCATGGTTTTCAATACGTTGGTTTCCTGAAATAGAAAAGAGGACCTTCCATGACATTTCTAGCAAAATCACCTGACTCTTACTAGATCTGTGCAGCTTGATGAAAGCAATGTGATGGGTGTGTATTGGATAAATGTCTTCTTAGTGGATGCAAGGGCTCAATGGACAGTGCATCGTTTTGAGCTGGATTCTGCATTTGACTGAGAGCTAGTGGTGCATAGAAAGAGCTGGCTCATGTGTATCCATCTTTAACGTCTTGGAGGGCTACCTGTTGACTTGTTTACTCTTTGTGGATTGCTTGCAGGTATTCCAGGATGCCTATGTGAAGGCTGCTGGCATACTCCTATCTTGCAAGTAGTGGAGCTATGAGTGACATGGTTCTGTGGGAGAAGGTCAGGTATGATATATTATGTAACGGATTACTGTTGTGGGTTGGAAGCAGGTTCCCATTTCTTCAGGGACAGGAACATGTGTGTGGTGGGAGGTTTTGGAGCCACACATGCAAAGCTCAGTTTTAGTCAGGTTGTGTTTTAATCTAATGGTCATCATTGATTGCTAGATCCATGATACATAATTGCCGAGGTCCAGTTGATTTCCATATACATCATAATGCTGCTGTGTGCCTGTGTATGTTTACACTTCTACAGACAATCCTGTTTAATTACTCCAAATCAACCAAAAATGAACTAACCAGATGATCACGGCGATAAGCAAGCAGTGAGTCAGAGGAAATTGTGGACACATAAATTAGCAGCGACTTCAAGTCTGAACCCAACACAAACCAGTGCTCAGAAAAACATCTCAATCCATCACATTTCTCGTGTTTCTCATATTGTCAAATCCCGTTCAACTAATAGTAAACTGCGACTACAGAATCTCCAGCAGGAGGAGGAAGATCTTAATCTGAACCGTAGAAATGTGATGAAACTCTTTAGCTCCATTCCTTCTCTTCGCACCATAACGTCAGATGACATCAAAATAGTTGAATATGCGGCAGAAAAATATTGTGATCAGGTCCTTCTGCATGTTGAATCTGCATCAGTACATAAAACACTTTTGAATGCCGTAGATGAATTGCTTGTATTTGGATTTGACCTCACTCTCGAACCAATTAACATCTGCTCAACAACAAGCACTCTAGGAATGAACTCTGAGTCGAATGACACTCATTCTGACCGACGCTGTGAGTTACGCAGAGCCATGAAACCTTCTGTTGACCATCGTCACCACAACATCGACTCCCAAAGACAACCGTCCAATACGTATGGAACCCGGAATAACAAGGTCAACTTTAAATAGCCATCACAAGCCGTAAGCGACCAGACTTGTGAATTTCTCTCATGGAACACTCGAGGATTCACTCACTTGTTTAACAGATTCGATGCTTCAATGGAAAATGTCTTTGCCATATGCCTCCAGGAAACTTGGCTAAGTGAAGCTCCCTCTAGGGACGGCTATGTCACCCTAATGAACCCAGCCATCAAAAATGCACAAGGGCGACCGTCATCGGGCCTGTTGACACTAATAAAAATCAATACCTGGTGGTCAATTGGGAATTCAAGCTGCCCGAATCCCTATGTTCAAGTGATAATAATGCAGACTGGTGACGTCAATCCGTCAGCAAGAAAACATCTGTTACTCATAAATGGATATTGGAATCCTGATAAAATCAGTACCAAGGATTTCTTAAACTCCATAACATCTTCCATGGACAAATTCTTAACATCTTACTCGAACACCTCAATCATATAGTGCGGCAACCTAAATTGTACATGGTTTAAATTCAATAGTGTCTCAAAGCATTTCTCTGCGTTACTGACTGAAGAGGTGAACAGTAGAGGCCAAATGTGGAACGCGGCACTACAAAAAATTGAAATTGCCAAATGGTCAATGGCAATGTGAAAGGCGACCAACCACCGTGCGCAACATGTTCGAACTCTAAATTTTGCTCAATCATTGATTACTTCTGGGTATCTCAATCGTTCTTTGTTCAAGATCTGAATCTCGAAGTACGCACAATGATTAACAGCGATCACGATCTGCTGTGTTTCTCTTGCCTTCTAGAATGGCCAGATCGAGAGAAGACCTATGATTTCTCCTTATCTGTGAATGCCAGAGGCAATCGACTCCGGATGAATAATTCTCAAATCCACATCTTAAGTCAGCAACTCTTTATGCAAAGTGAGGAACAGTCGATAGACTATGCACCACTCTTGGCCAACTTCATCACTGTCAAAACATCTGATAGAGTCATGGGTATTTCCCATAGACACCTCTCATCCCAACTAATAACAAATGCAAAAAGGAGGCTGCACCGTGACATAAGAGCCCTAAAGAAGTCTTTCTCTACAGGCTCACATGATAACAACCTTGAAAGAGCAATCCGAGTTCGATGCCAAACTTACAGAAACTGGATAAAATCTCAAAAGGCCATCATCGAACAAGACAAAGCAGAACTAATGATGAAAAGGCTAGTAACAAAAAACTCTCGTGAAATTTGGGCTATTTTAAATGCAGGAAACTCATGCAAGTTACCAACACCATTAAATGAAATTGCAGCATCCACATGGGAGTCTCATTTCACAATATGACATCATAACTGCAATACGCGCATTAAAAAACTCACATGCTGCAGGTCCGGATATGATATCAAACACAATGCTAAAACAAAATGCGGAGCAATGGTCAATCTTCATAGAAGCCTTGTTCTGTTCTTTGTCCTCTTTGAAGACAATTCCAGAGTCCTGGCGTGAGGCCATTATCGTGCCTATATACAAGAAAGGGAATTTGGCTGATCCCAACAACTATCACCCAATTGCCCTGTTAGACACGATAGGAAAGTTGTTTGCCTCTTTCCTGCGACAACGACTTGAACTATGGTCTAAGAATGAAGAGATTTATGACGTTCGTCAAACTGGATTCACAAAAGGAGTTGGAGTTGAGGTGAATTTACTGATCCTCAACATACTGAAATTGGAATCCATAAAAGCAAAAAGAAAACTTCATCTGGCTTTCATTGACCTTCGAGGTGCTTTTGACAGTGTCAATCGCGCAAAGCTCTGGCAGAAACTATCACTCTGGAATTGTCTCCAATCTGCTCCAACCAACTTAAGTGTTGCATTCCAGTACCTCCATTCGGATCCGCTTAAATAATCAAGGTGATTTATCGAAAACAATAACAACTGACAAAGGTGTGAAACAGGGATGCCCCCTGGCAGCCGAACATTTTAAACTGTTCATTGCTGATCTACCAAATCATCTAGAATCTGTCCGCTGCTTTCCACCAAAGATAAACAACATCGAAATCCGTTGCATAACTTATGCTGACGATCTCGTCCTATTAGATCTCACGCAGATCGGCCTCCAACGGCTTCTAACAAGTCTGCACGAGTATCTTAATGAGAACGAGCTAGAATTAAACACGGATAAAACCAAGATCGTGACTATAGGAGCAGGCAGCAACAAAAAACAAAAGGCTTTCTCTTGGAAGATCAATGGAATCCCTTTGAGTCTGGTAAATTATATCCGCTATCTTGATATCATATTTAATACTTCTATCAACGAACATCACTGGAAAATGGACCTTGTAAATCGAATGATCCAATTTAGCATTTAAGCATCAAAAATAAACAAGCAATACGGAAAACTCTCATTCGAACAAGTACTAACATTCTACGTACAAAAGGTCTTACCAGCCATCACTTTTGGGTTCCGAATTTTGTATGGAATATCGACGCCCAATTCTGGCAGCAGCTCGAAGGTCTGTTCTGGCATCGAGTATTGCACTTACCTTCTTATATTTCAATATTGTCTCTTCAATACGAACTTTCACTAAACTAACTGCATAGTTGCGTCATGTGGAAGTCCCTGATGTTACTACGCAAGATGAAGCTGAATCCACTAAACCCGGTATATAAAATATTTGAACATCAATCGGGAAGCGGGCTACCAAGCCTACTTAAAATTTGGCAACAGCTCCTGGAAGCAGTCCTAACCAACGCAGATATAAGCCTAGATGATCTACTTAACCGACCGCAATGTGTCAAGAAGAAATTTGAACTATGGTGCTGGATTCCGAATTATGACTTGTTACTAACAAAGCCTACGTTCTTGAGATCAGGAATCGGCGAGCACAAACTCAATGTCCAAAGACGTTATCTGGTCACATGTCCATCACGACATCATTGCGCCCGATTTTTGAGGCTGCGTTTGAATGCCCTGCACATCAGAAAAATACAATCTCTAAGACACATCGACAAAACAAATGGCAATCTTTGCCGTTTCTGCAATCTCCAAATCGAATCCATCGAACATCTAATTACAAGATGCCCTGCGATCATCACACAATGAGTGCGCCATCTAGGAGACTTTACACCTGTTGATTCCGATTCCCAGAACTGGTGGTCTTACACGGTAACAGGGCAGAACATCAAGTTGACCTGTGCCATTGTGAACATTGTAGATTCTCTACACTTAAAAGGGAAATCACTTTAAGGAATTCATGCAAAACAAAATGTCAAAGTAGATGACAATGTTACATAATGTCTTCAATGGGAAAGAAGTTCTCTTTCTTTTTTATCAACTGTCAATGTTTTGTAGATATCAAAGGAACAATGATGTCCTACTGTAACAAAAGTTTGGTTGCCTGTTAGTTCGCTACCAGGCATACTGAGCTGAAGTTTCAATGAAAAAAATAAAAAAAATACTCTGAATTTGGGACTAAGGGGCAGGATTTAAGAGAGTGGGGCATGGAAGGATGAGGGAGTTTAAGTCGGAATCTCCTTAACAAAATTGGTATGTGGCCAGTGGCATTGACAAGGTTACATTTAGACGGAGAACCCTTGATTTGAGGTTCAGGCTTGTGTCCATTGGTTGAGAATTTGAGAATCGTCATACATTGAAGTATTTCTAGATATTGAAGAGCCCGGGCCCTTAGGGAAGCCTGCTAGAGATACTTTGTACAGGTAATTTGAACAGTTATACGTCAGTGGTCTCAATCCTATCTCACAAGAGCAATGTCATCTGATATAGCACGGCTTTCCCCGATCCAGCGTCACAAGAATGACTTCCTGACTGGTGGTGTGGAAAACCGACACCTTTACCGAAAACAAGTTTATTTAGAATGCCAATATTAGCATTACTGGAATAAATATGTACTGACATGTGTCACACAATAAGAAGATTGCTCTCTAAACTCCCATGTGTAATTATAGTTCATGTTCTGTTAGCCTTAAATGGCATAACAAAGCACTGGCCTGTGTTGACAAGATCTGCTCTCATGGTAGTCAAGATGTGTTCCTCGAAGGTGGTTTACACACGCAGTATCAATGTAGCAGGGTCAGCTGGCAAAAATGTTCTTCAAATAACACCTCAAACAGAGAACTACAGTTTTTGAAAATGTCGATTGTATTTATAAATCAGTCCTCCAATGCTTTAGATGAAGAGTGTGAGTGGGATCTTGCCATCAAGGAAACTCTTTTCTGCCTGAACCTGTAACGTGGTGCAGTCACAGGATTGGTATTCCACCCACATGTGATTGCAAACTCCTAATAAACATGTATTAGCCTAATGCATTTGCTTAGTTATATCATCATGTGTGTGTTGAGCATCTACTTGTATGTTAAACCACGTTCCTCACTTGTGTTATGTCTTATACACATAGATTCTTTTTTTTGTTTACATTGGATGGCTCCAACACTCTTCAGCACAGGTGCGGCAGGATTCTATGGACATACTGATCTGAGTTAGTTTCTGAATGCTACATTCCAAAGTTCAGTCCCCTTGTGCCATATTATGAAGTACAGATTGTTGCACTAATACAGGAAGAAGGATTCTGTTGTCTACGATTGCTCCGTTTTAAACTTTGTATCCTGGGCACAACCTTTCAGACCAATGAAGAGGATCCCCAAGCGCATACCAAAACTATCATTAAAACAGGGTTTGAGAATTGGGCAAATTATTATTATTTTTTTTAAATGATAACATATCACTTGCAATGTATACTCCACCTTCTTCAATCCTCCGATAATCACACAAGAGCTGGTATAATCTGCACCTGCAAAACTGGACTCACTGTCAAAAGTCAAAAACCACTATGACTTCTCCTTAACAAGTGCAACGGCCTGATTTACACAAGTATTTTACAATGGTACAAAGCCATTGAAAAACGTTTTGTAAATCAGGCCTCAAGTCTCTTCCTGAAAAAATACCGTCGGCCCATAACCTTCTCTTCTGGACGCTTGATATGTCTCTCTTCCAAATTCTCGTACTCAGATCATCATAGTCTGAACCTGCCCTACTGTGCCTGCTTGCCTTCCACAGCTCCTCTGATCCCAAACTCATTCTCTTCTTTTCCTCCTAACATTTCCCCCCTACTTCATGCTTGTTGTTCCTATTCAATGTTATTCATGTGTTATCTGAAGACCACTGAGCTGAGCTGCTTTTCGACTAGTGTGTTCTATATAAGAACTACAAAATAAAAAAATAATGAATGGCAGTAGGTACTTTCAGAGTATGAAAAAATAAACAGAAAAGGAGAGAACATGGGAAACAAAGAAAGATACATGTAGCAGTCGTTTTCACATTCAGGGCCATTCTCAATGTATTGCTTGCCACGTCCACCTTGGCTGAGGGGTGACTACAGCTCATGCAATAGCTGAGACTGTTAGGGCTGCCAGCGCATATCTGGGGTGCTGAAATCAAAACTGCTATTTTTAAAGGGTACACTTGTTTAAATGCATTGAAATTCACTATAAAAGGAAGAAAGACTCAGCGCTTGATGTTAGACTTACTAATAACAGGCTCTGGTTGTAACTATAGACCTCTGGTAGTGACAGTGCATCTCATGTGAGCTGGCTTTTACATTTGTATCATGCTTGAGAGCGATCATATATTTTCCCGGCTTGTAGGAATTCGTTTGCCAAACAAAAATGGAAAACACTTCGCCATTTTGTTACGTGTAATTGAGAACAAGCTCAGCAGGCCACAAGGAGGGTAATGTTACATGAAGTGGTCTTGAAAACTGCTCCTCTAAATTTTAGTGGCCTGGCTCCACCGGGAAGAAAGGGGGATTGAGCGGTGCAGCGTGATAGAGATACAGGTGGATGTGATACCTGCAATGTTGATGATTGCGGGCCGGAAGTACCCGCATCCTAAGAGGTTCCACTCTGGTTCCTATGGGTGTTGCAGTGATACTTGCAAATGTGTTTATCCGGGGGAGAGAACCCAACTCTCTCTTCATTGCTCTGAGTTTGAGTTAGCTCCCTATGTTGGGGGTTGGGGGTGGTAGCTCAATTCATGCTGACCGAGTAACAGAGAGACATCAGTTTGCCATGTGGGAGGAGATTTGTGTGTCGACTGATATGTAGAAGGATATTTTAGAGAGAACTAGGCTGGAAGGAAGAAGAGGGGAGCAGACATATAAGGCATACAAGTAGTGGACAGAAATAATATGTTGGGTGCCAAGAAGACAAACAATCGGCATCATTCTTGGAGATGTTTAGGGTAGTATATTGGATGTTCGTGCTAGTATTCATTCACTTGGACGTAGGTTGTGTGGATTCTAAACAGCACAATTCCATTCTCCAAAACTCTTTTGTCGACAAGTAGCATGTGGGCTCCTGCCATGCTGATGTAATTTAGGGGTAGGCATCCTTAGGACGAAGTTACCACGAGTAGCTAAATGTTGGTAGATGTATGGTGCTGTACTGGTATTAGTGAAATAGCCAGGTACTTAGCTGTTTTCTGAAGCTCTGGTGGTCATCTTCTGTATGAAGGTTATTTGAGTGTGGAGTTTGAGAGTTTTGTTGAGATGAAGTGGGGGATAGAACCCTGTACCATTTCCGGTTTAAGCTTGGTGCTGCTACTAGGCATTCCTGCTGGAACATAGTACTCGCAATGGCTGCAAGTGGGAGAATTTTCTTGTGATGATTTCTGGGCCCCTGCCACTGAAGGCATGATGGGTGATGCAGAGTGATTTGAAGTAAATCCTCTGCTTGATCAAGAGCAAGTGAGATGTATGGAGGGAAAGAGGGATGTATTTGTATCTTTTCAGACTGGCCGTCACCTTTAAAGTTTGTTGAGGAGATATTCTGGGGGTCCAAGTTAGATCCTGTTGGCAACTTCTAGTCTTGAAAGTACAAGTGTGATTAACTGACAGGGACCTGTGTGTGAAGTTCAGTTAGAGTAAGGCTTCAAATTGTATGTAACTGTGTAGCTGTAAGAGGCAACTCCTCACACACATTTTAGGCTATAGTTCCATAGTAGGGTCACTCACCTTTATGATTACAAAGTGTATGACAATTGTGGGAAAAGGGTAGGTTTCCATTTCACCTGGCCATACAATTTGCGTATCTACTTGTAAAGCACACCTTCACCAACAGGGACATCATGTCGCTAATTGGCAGTCAAAGAGACAGCAGAGAGAAAAGAGAGAAACACTAAAATAGCAGAGTCTTCAATGTGTGACGAAAAAGCAGATGATTCTGTTTCGCACGCAAGGCCAAAGGCTAAGCATTCCATAGCCTAGCAGCCGCAACCGAGACGGTGCGTCCCCTGGATATCGAGCAACTAAAGCAAGGGATCTGCATATCAAATAAAGAAGCAGAAAAGAGGGAGCGAGATGGAACATATGGGGGACATTTTTCCTGTAATAGCTCCGGGCCAGTACAGTAAAAAGCCTGATGCACAATACATAGTGCTTTAAACAACACATGTTTCAAAACAGGGAGCCAATGTAGTGTGGCTCGAATGTGGGGGGTAGACGCCTGAACGGGGGCTCCTGTTGCCATTCTAGCCACAGTGTTCTCCAGGACCTGCAAGCAATGGAATAGGTAAGAAGGCTGGGCCAGATACAGGGCATTGCAGTAATCCAGGGAACCTGCCACCATAGAAGCTACCACCCCTGCATGAAAGTGTGTTGGGAGAAAATGGAGAACTTTACGATTCACTTTGAACTTAAAACAGACAGACTGGCATACCGAGCTATTCACTACCTGCTCCGGTTTAGTCAGCGGGCTGAGAGAAGAAGGCCAAAAGACAGTGTTCCACAGAACAGAGCTTGAGGCTGGACCGACTACCAACACCTTCGTCTTATTTCCATTCAGGATGAGCCAGTTGTCGATTATCCAGGTGTTAATCACAAGGAGGCATGCCTGGCAGCTTGGAGCCGTATGTAGCTGTAGCAAATCCAGGCGGACCAATATTTGGGTGTCATCCGAATATGAACAGCACCTAAAACTGAAAGAGTGAATAAGGTCAACCAAAGGTTTAATATAAATATTGAAAAAGAGGAGGAGAGAGAGCTAAACCCTGTGGGACCCCACAGGAGACAGGTGAAGGGGCTGAGAGAAAAGGAGAAAGCAAGAGAGATTGTGACTGGCCAGACAAAAAAGAACGGAAACAGACGAGTACCGTGCCAGTGATGCCCGCACGTCTAACAAAATCAGCGCCCGATACCAACCAAGTACACCTGGTGGGGCAGGTCATCTACGACAGATGACAGCACTGACCCGGTTCCTCTCCCAGGTCAGAAACCTGATTGGAATGTGTCCAGAACAACAGGATCTTCCAAATGGAACACAGTAAAGACATCATCAAAGACTCAAGCAACTACATGAAGAAAGGAAGAAAACGAAAATGGCAGAAAATTAGAAAGAACAGTAGCATCAAGAGAAGGTTTTGTAAAGAGACGAATCACCATAGCGTGCTTTAGAAAATAAGGTATACAGCTATCACCCAAGGAACTGTTCACAGCGAATGACACTCAGGGACTGATCAATGGAATAATCCTCATCAGGGGGGAGAATGGAATAAGATCTGATGGAGAGGTTGATTTAAGGGCATTGGTGGCCTCAAGATATCTTCAACACTGAAAATGAGAAGGATCGAGAGTACTACTGAGGTTGGCATTGAAAAGACACCGAGACCCTGAGTCAACTATTTTCTGACGGATGGTCAATTGGTGTGGGGATAGGTGGTTTGGTGCCAAAGATCATACACTCTGTTTTGATTGGATAGAGTTTAGGTCTGTTTATAGCCATGTTGGAGTCCACGTGTTCAAGGCATGTGTTGTGGTCTGGTGCATTAGTTGTAGAGTTTGCACATGTGTGTGTCATCTGCACAGTTGAAGCATGTGAGGCTGATTTGTTGATAGTTTTGTTTTAGCAGGATCATGTAGACGTTGAAGAGTAGAGTCAAGAGACAGGATCCTTGGAGTACTCTGCACGTCAACTTTAGGGATGTCATTTGGAAAACATTGTTTCCCAAAAACATGATGAGGCTCTCCTGAGGTTGATGCTCAGCAGAATATCGGCTGCAGTGTATATCAAGGCAAATGGAATTGCATTTTTTGTTAAAAAATGTCTTGTCCGTGGCACAGTTTCCACCAATAGGAACCATCAGGGATGCTTCACAGGGTTCTCCTGTCCTTTATTCTCATCGCTGGTCCCAGTCCAGACGTGTGATTCCTTCATATCTTTCCTTATCATAGATTGGCCTTGAACAACTCTGGTCCCGCCGTCTTGATATAGACTGTTCTCTTATGCCCTCCTATCTTATTTTATTTACTTCAGCATAAATCTATAGTAGTACATCTATCCTTCTGTAAATGCAAAGGAGTTGTTCTTTTCCCCCTTCCTACCAATTTCTTCTGGAACTCCATGCTGCATACACCTCTTTGGCCATTCTCAGATCATTTGACCTTCCACAGAGCTGTAAAACCTTGTATCTTTAAGGCAGGAAAACGATTCTGTCATCTGACTAGTTTTTAACTGCAACTGTTTTTCCGCATATGTTTGTGTTTAATGGCTTCCTGAACACTTTTTAAAATGTCATTCTTCAAGCTGAAGAGATGTTCTAATGATTTCTATATGTTTCCCATTTCTCACAAAAGCACCTTCGGCCGGTTTGTTCAATATGTTTCAACTGCCCATCACAATTTTACAATATCATCTATGTGTACGAGACTTCACATCTTTACTATCAAAAGAGGGTTTACTTTACCACATTGTAATACTTTTTGTCCTTAAACACCTATAAAGGAATAGTACAACAAGCCATTAAAAATAACATTAAAATTAACAAAAATATTGGTTGAAAGGCATGTTTCAAATTGAACATTTTCTCCGTCAGGATATGTCCACCCCCGCACGTTAACCTTTGGCGAATGAGGTCCACATGTATGTCACAATATTTATCAAAACATAAAACTCTAAAAACAAATCTAATGCACAATCCCAAAAAGAGCACAATAGTTCAAAGGCAACTTCAATAGCCACTGATGACAGTAGTGATCAGATATCTTTAACGTCCAGAAATTTAGCTAATTGATTATTACTTCATCAGTGGTTATTGAAGTTACATATGAACTATTGTGCTCTTTTTAGGTTTGTGCATTCGATGCATTTTATGTATTGATATGAATTGTACTTATTGTTTTTAAATAGAAATAAGTGTATGAATTGATGATGTCTGCACTGTGATCTTTCACCAAAACCGGCATGAGAATACAAGTCCTTCTCTCCTTCTGCCAATAGTACTGCCCCATTTTATAAAATGGTAAGACCAATGCTGGCACCTTCATGTTGTGAAGTGCTCTGCTTCTCTTGAGGTAGGTCTGTGCAATAAGCAATACATCAAAATTAAACACAGTATAATGGAGGGGTGCTTCCTGTCCTCCACAGGACCTCATGGAAATGCAACACCCGGGATCCCTTACAACTCAAATGAGTGGCTATACCTCTTAGTCAACTCTCATGATCATCTGCCTTCCATCTGATCTTTCCTTTAACCCAGACCAGCAGAACATCTCTCAAAGCCTCCAACTCCATCATTACAGCATCTACCATGATGAAGAATCTTTCAAGATTATGAAAGAATTGGAAGAGCCAGACATTTCTTGAGCTGTTGTTGTGGGTAAGGATAAAGACATGTGCTCTAAAATAGAACAGGCTATGTTTGAGAAAGTTGCTAATTTGAAGCTCGCAAATCAAACAAAGGTTTCTACGCTACCTATAGAGATACCTGTTCTCTTCCTAATACTACCTTACCTCCTTTCGAATTTACAGGGGTGACAGAAGGTGAATTTATTGACATTTTTCAAAGTCTTAAACCTACAAGTTGTCCTGGGGGTCTGTGTCAGGGTAATCAAGAGGTGTACCCCATGCCTTGCACAGGCTAGTTCAGCCTTTGTTAACTATTCCTTTTTAACTGCTCAGGTCTCAGCCCCCAATACAAATGCATGTATTACTTCTCTATTGAAGAACCCATCCTTGGATCCCAACATTCCCATGCATTTTACAACATTTCTAATTTCCCATTCCTTTTACATATTTAAGATCAGGTAGCTTACTTGTAATTTCAAGCTCATTTAAAAGCTCATAACCTGTTGGACACTGAGCAGTCTGGCGTGCGGACCTTTCATAGTACAGAGTCTGCTCTCCTGGACTTGAAAGCCAATCTTCTGTCAAATATGGATCAGCAACATATTACCCTGTTGCTCCTGTTAGATTTGGCAGCTGTGTTTCGATCTGGTGGATTTGATTTTTTTTTTTTATTATATAGAATTCACTCCAATGCTATTTTATCTGAGTGTGCAGTTTCTGGATTGTATCATTTTTATCTGATAGTGAGGCAAAGGCTTTTAATGAAGAGGTGTCAGCTGACCCCATTCCTCTCAAGTGTGGCATCCCTCAGGTGTCACGCCTCTCACACACCCTATTAAAATGTATTTGATTTACTGGATAAAGAAGGTGTCCAGTATACTAATTAAGCTGACGACACACAAGTGCTATTTAGATTGTCTGGCAATTATTATGATGATGATGTGTCCAGTATTCACACTGTCTTCGATTTAATCCAGAGATGGATGGCCTATAATGGCCTTGCTCTTAATGAATCCAAGATCGTGTGACTTGGGTGACTTTCAATACAAACGTAATACATTTTATGAGTCATACAAAAAGTTTAATATAGCTGGCTGTGAAATAGAGGTTCTATCCAAAGTTAAAGTGCTAGGGGTTTACTTTGATTCTACGTTTTCTATGAAGGGTCATGTTCATTTTGTAATTCCCTCCTTGGCATACTATTTAAGATCACTTGGCAAGATGTGGCCCCCTCTTTCGACGAGAATATTGTCATTCTAGCAAGAGCCATTATAGAAGCTAGAATTGATTATTGTGGGAGCCTTTTGGTCTGCATTTCTGATTGCAACCTTTCCATGCTCCAGGTAACTCAGAATCCACAGTTAGGGTCGTAGCAGTCCAAAAGCATACGATCATGTGACTGCAGCCGGGCGGTCTTTGTGTTGGATCCCTGCTAGGCAACACCATACATTTGGGTGAGTGACTTTTACTCACAAGTATCTTTTTGGCAAGAACCCTGTGTACTTGAAACAAAGATTGTGAATCAAACTGAAAAAGAGGGGCTCTTCGATCAAGCAACAGCAATCTGTTTGTGGTGCCACGTGTGATGCTTGATCGAGCAGGTAAAGGTTCCTTTGACTATATTGCCCCCAAGCTCTGGAATGGTTTACCTGACGCTCTATGATCTGAGATCACCAGTGAAGCATTAAAGAAAAAGTTGCACACCTTTTTCTTTACATACATTGTGTGTTCTTATATATTTTGTTCTTATTGCATTTTTTTGTTGGTTATTGTTTTTATATAATTTCGTTTTATATTTGACTGTTTCTATTGCATTTGGTACCTGTTGGTCTTGTCTGTTTTTAACCATGTGTAGATTTGTGTACTTGCTTACAGCACCTGTTTACCTCCCGGCCTAAGGTGCTCTACAAATGCATACATAAATAAAATAAATAAACCCATCACCCAAATTCGTCTTTTCAGAACTCCTTCTGTCAGAAACCAAGGAAGGAAAACAAGTCAAGAAACTGAAAGAACCGGATTTCAACCTTCTGGAAAATCTAAAAACTACATAGGTCATCACAAGTGTCACCCAAAACAAAGGCAACACATTAATCCTGTCAGTAAGGAGGCATTTGATCGTTGTTGATGGCATCCCTAACTTTCAGACGGCTTTTACATCTGTGTCTAAAATAGGCTAACCTGGCTGCAGCATCCAGCTACAGCATACATGACCCATCCATCATGGCCAGCTGAAACATCACAGTGCACTTTTTGTGCCTTCAAAGACATTCCCATGGATGCTCTGAAAAATAAACCTTTTCAAATGTGCATGCAAATCTACTCAATCATCTAACATCAGCCCCGCACACTGACTAGTACGGTCCTTACCCGCACACCACTGAAATTATGATCCAACAAAACAAAGTTTCTGGCACCCTAAATATACAGGAACAACTCAGAAATCCCAATGAAAGGGAGACCTCACCACCCTGAATACATCCCCCTCTGAATACCTCTCCGTTGGGTTATGGTAATGACCCAGCTAAGCCATTATGCAGCAACCAATGCAGAAGCATAAACATGTGCATAGACCTCCCAGAGCTTGTCAAGCACTGCTTCAGACTACTACCAGTTATAACAGTACCCACATGTTCTCACAGTTCAAATCAATGAACAAATGGTACTTCGAGAAAAAATAAAGATTAAATTATGACAGCAAACCTGCTATATATTTCCCCACAAACCCACCAAATGATACTCCAAGCTGGAATTCATAGAGCTACTGCACAAAGATATCAGAAACATCCTCACAGTCCTCAAGTCTAACCTGAGGACAACGTCATTCAAGACTCTATCTTGAAGAACATCAAAGGAAAAACTCCCATTCCTCTCTTCCACATTATCAAGGCCTCACTTACTCAAACATTTTTTTTTCTCAACATTTTCTATGAAACTGAACAGATTCTCACCCTGCTATTGGAGGCAACACTCACACCTGATGATCTAGTGAGCTACCACGTCTTCACCCATCAACTCCGTATTTGGAAAGTAAAGGAGATTACAGTGAGTGGACAATGTTATAAGAAATAAAGTACCCCCTACTCTACATAAAAAGGATATTTGCAAGCCCACCTCAGAGTTTCATGACCTTACAAAGGAACTTCAGCCTTGTTCCTCTATTTAGTCATGGAACGCCTAGTGATTTGTGATATCCTTATGACGTACGTTAAGGGGTACTGTTGCCCATATATTACTCATAGACAAAGAAATCCTTTACACCCTACATCTCCACACTTTTACTTACTAAGCACACATATATAGTTGATCCTGTAGGATATTTTGGTGACTTCATAATATTAATTTGGCATTTATTTAGCGCTGCGACCCCTCAGGTATCTGAGCGCTGCTTATTATTACCCAAGGTGTGTGGTGCGGGTTTAGCATGCTCTGCACGGGTGTCAAAGCCAGGGCTCTACTCGCTGTGCCACTTGACCAGCCACCCAACGTTTTCCATTTTCAAGACACCTCTTCTGGATTTAGCCAGGAGCATCTCTTGTTGGTCCTAGCCTAGCACACATGCTGAACCCCAGTCTAAGTCAAATAACTCACTCACTTCTCCAGCAAGTGCACATAGCACCCTTCAATCTCATCCCGTGTGAAATCTATTTGGAACACATAGGCACGGTACACAAATTGGGGACTTGTGCCAAGAAACAGAAAACGACTGGCGATATGTGCCAGCAAACAGAAAAACATGCATTGCTGCCATCCAGTGTCTTATTTTGCAGATCAGTGGATAGGAGCATGGCATTCAATTTTGCTGAGGAAGATTTTTCCACCTCTTAATAAGAGAGTTGTGAGTTACACACCTCCACTAGCCATCCACTTGGCATAGTGAGCCTTGTATTAAATTAACTGCATTCGGCTTGTGGACACCTCTCACTCCTTCATACAGGTTTCTGGTCAACTCTGGCTCCATGTGTTCCCTCTTCCGCCTGTCAGTGCCTTTCTTAATACTCCTTGGAGTCCCATTCACGAATAGAAAACTGAAGACTGAAGACAACATTACTGGATGGATAGGTACTTTAAAAGGAAATCGATTGTAGGTCAGTCCTGTTATAATTACCACAGAGGGGTGGCGGAATGTTGGGAGTTAACACAGCCGCGGAGCAGCCTCCGTATCAGTTTCTGTGGAACCTTGGGATGCATAAAAGGTTCAAAGAGGTGGACCTCAAGTTTCTGGTTACTGGATGTCTTTTATTGCTTGATGAGAATTAGCTCAACCCTTAAACCAAGCGCAATTTTAAAGGTTTTTGGGCTGCATAAATGAAGAGTTTGAGGGTGAAGATGAGCAAGGGAGCCTTCTTATGAAGAAGTTGGAGGTGATGGTTTAACTCTGTCTGAAGAGCCATCTAGACAACATTGCAGTAGTCGAGTCTCACCTGCACAGGGTTTTGGGGAACATCGATTTACTGTGGCATGGTTAAGTATGGGATTGTTTTCTTCATTATGGTGGGTTGAAGGTTAGCTTGCTATCAAACATGATTTCTAAAGGCTGAGAGCCACACGAAGACAGACATTTTTAGGACAAGACTGAAAGCTCAGACAGGGCAAAGCAGATGATTAGAATGTTGCTGGGGTTCAAACAAAATGTTTGGTTGATGGTCCATTCTTGAATATGTTGTAAGATAAAGGGGATCAAGTCTTTGTCCTGGCTACATCAGTTGTTTCCAGGAGGGAATGTTCAATATGTAACCTTTGCACTTGGACTCACATATGTGTTGAGCAAAAAAAGACAGATTATGGAGCCCAGGGGACACTGCATGGTCGTTGGAAAGAGGAGAAGGGGGAATGGCCAATTTTGACTAGGCAAGAATGGTCTTAGAATACGTTTCAAATCATGCTTATAGCCATTCCTTCAAAGCCAAAAGAAGTATGGAGGCAGTTAATGGGAATTTCACAGTCCATGGTGGCAAAGGCTGCGTAGAGTTCCAGTAGAATATGATCAATGTGGGGGTTAGTGTCTAGTGCCTCTATTATCATTCATTTCATGAACAGAAGACGGGTTTCTTTGTTTCTGAGTGGACAGAAGCCAGATTGTTTCCATCGCAGTAACCAATGTCTCTCAGAATACAGCAGTAGTGGGGTCGTTCTGATTTTCAGCAGTATTTTCACCAGGGAAAGAATATTGGGTATGAGAAGATAGTTGTCCAGGACTGAAGGAGCAACTGAGGGTTTTTTTAAGGAAAGAATTGAGCGTGGCAGATTTGAGCAGGGCGCAAACTAAGCCACTGATAAGTAAGGCATTGCAGATGTTGGCAGAGATTTTTTTTTGTATGTATTTTTGTTTGGATTTGTAGAGCACGTTTTGCAAAGAGATGTACTTTAAAGTAAGACATGGTAGAACATCTGGCAATGATGACAAATGGGTAGATTCAATAGTAACACTGGAATAAAGCATTTTACTGGAAAGAAAAAATAGAAGGTGTATTTTAATCTGGGTGCCTAATACATGAAGAAATGGAGATGATGGAATGAACAAAGGAAGAAAGTTGCAGTGTGTGTGGGGTAAACGAGATAAAGAGCAACATTGGGTGAGACATAAAGGGGAGTAGGGTCAGTAAGGAGAAATTGGGATTGTGAACAGAGAGATTGTTTCCATACAGTTCTCTTTCCACTCCTTCATGAGTTATTTGGTTCCTTTCATCCTTACAGTCTTTCGCCCTTTCGTCCTCTTTTCTTCCCTCCCATGCTTCTCCCTCTTCTTTATATTCTATCCTTCTTTCCTTTCTCTGTGTTACACTGTGTTATTTCTTTCTGTTCTCAGTTGCATCTTCTATTCCCTCTCCTTTAAGTCTTTCTTTCCCTCTTTCTCGCTGTTTTCCTGTGGCATGTATTGCTTTCCCTCTTCACTTCTCTCTCTCACTCTCTCTCTTTTCCTTGCATTCTCTCTGAGCTCTTGTTGCAGTAATATTATGGTGCTAATCTACCACGTGGTGTAAATTATGTACGCTCCACAATACATTATAACATCAACATAGAAATAGTTAATACAATCAACTAACAAGAAAAAATGAGAGATTTGAAAAGGTGTTTGGGACTGATATGATAGGAACAAGAGGGGCACGACGGATATTGAAGAAAAAGTTCTATGTAATTTTCTCATTTTCTGAAGGTCGCTTTTCAAAAAGACTGTTTTCAGCCAATTTCGTGCTGCCTTCACTAGTGTGCAGCGCAGGGGCTGACAGTTCGATTTAGAAAGACAGACAGCTCTGTGCGTGCGATAATCGGTTTTACTTTTTTGAACAAGGTTATTTGTCCTAATACCATAGAAACACCAGGTCTGAGCGGTGTAAGAGCTATGTAAGGCTACACCGTACTTGACAATGGTTTTATTTAGCCCATAACTCTATGTTAAGAGTTGCCTGTTTTACGGGGCAATATTGTGTAACTCCTCTACTGTACTTGACAGCGATATTTGGCGATATGGTTCTTTTTCTCTCCCAAAATCAGTCTTCTCATCGACCTATCTTGATACTATTTTGGCCTCTCATGATCTCAGATACACAGAAGTGTCTCCTAGTCATTAAATAAGGTGAAAGCATCTGCACTCCATTGTTCTGTCTAAGGAGCACACAGGCATACCATTCTCTAGAACAGTCTGGTGTCACAGCGAGAGCACTGGAGCACACAAGATTACAACACTCACCTGCGGCGATTCAAGCAGCCAGCCAAGCCTTTAGGTTTGAGCTGCAGCTTCGAAACTCCTCTTTTCTTCTTTTTGTGTTTATCCCTTTAATAAGGGTAGTTAAGGGGTGGTGACATGAATTAATGCGGGCTGAACTAGTTAATTGACCAGACTAAATGAAGCAGAGTATTCTATGAGAGAACACATTTCACACAGAATCCTGATGTGTGATCATGTCATTTGTGTTTGCATCCATTGAATTTGAGACTCGATTCTGGGACTGACTGCGCATTTTACATAATTTTACATTTGAAGCCACGAGTTGATGGTCATTAAACGTGTGAGGTGTTCGTAAACAGAAGTACTTTTCTGATGGTATACACTAATACTCGGTTTGTACCATATATGCCATGTATCCAGCCATACACATGTTGGTGATAGGCGTAATAGGTGGGCGCGCTTGACTACAGTCTGGGGACGCGATTAAAATGAATATGATCAACACTGGCACTTTGTTGGGAATGCCAACTGTAATCTCAAGAATAATGCACATTGATTCAATGAAGATGTGAAAAAAGTAAACTCCTGCGTGGAGATGGGTACATTTTATTTGCTGAAAAAAATCAAAGCAATTTCAGGGGCACCTCAAAAGCGAATGAAACCACGTTGCCTAAACTGCTTCCACTGTATTTTTGCTTAGTTCTGTATTTGAACGTTTCCTTGTAAGTCAATAACATAACTGGGATTTTCTGTTCATGCACAGGCTACAAAGCAAATTGATTTCATCATAGAAATGTGTTGTCAATTATGATAATTGTAACACACAGCTAAACGCACTCGAATAAGGAACCGGGCCACCATAAATTATCGGTCCATATGACAGGGCAATTTTTGCTCCAGTGCAAAATGATCGCACTTTAAAAATACATAGACGCAAGATTAATTTGCACAGTTGCAACTTATTTGTACCGGCGCGAACATTGTTGTGTTCCTGAAAAAGGTTGTCTGTACAAACGTGAGTCGCTGGATTTACAGTTTCCGTTTATCAGAGAAAACATTCATTCAGCAGTCCTCGCAGGGCAGAGTACACACGATTGGGGAACCTGAATTTAGTCAAAAAGGAATATTTATTTCAGAAATAAGGGCAGTGTGTAAAAAGTGAAGTCACAAAATGCATGTTTAATAGCTTGGTGAAAGATGTCCATGTTTTCGGCTCTAGAAAATTATCCTTAAACATGTCCACAACAGCTCTTATTAAACGCAGCAAGTGGGACAGCATTAAAATGATAACAGGCACTGTGGATTTCACTGCTTTCTCTTAAAACCATCATAGCCGGAAATGCATCCCTCGTCTCATAGCATGAAGTTAAAAAAAAGCAGTCTCCGATGGCAAACTCCTTGCAGGTTTGTGAATTTATTCCAAAACCGGAGAGCAGCAGTGAATAAAGGTCAGCCCGTGTGCTGGGAATTCTGCTGACCTTTACTGCCGCATCCATCATTGGAGGAACACGGAGCACAACGTTTATCACACAAAACTGAAAAAACACCTCCGACGCCCCTGCAATCATTTTAAGTACGAGGGACGGCTCAGCAGGCGCGTGTTTCTTCAGCTCCCTTCTGTGTCACACACCATGCCATCGCCACAAGCAAGTCTCCAGGTGCACACGGCTCAGCATTTACACACTGTGAAACAAAATGCCCTTTAGCTCTGAACCTGAAATAAGACCTTAAAACACAAAGAACACTCCGCAAAAAAATAAAATATATATATATATATATATATATATATATATATATATATATATATATATATATATATATATATATATATATATATATATATATATTTGTATCTATATATATATATATATTCAGTCAAACAACTATGCAAAAGGGTCGTTATGGTTAAGTTGCACTAATAAAAACCTATGAAATTCAATGATAAAACGTTGTTAAAAGGACGTTATGGTTAGAAGTAAAACCGAAACCCCCCAGAAATTCACCAGTAATGGTAAGCTAAGCAACCATAATTCGCGCCACCAGCCTGCATGCTAACACCAACACCCAGAACATCAACAATCACAAATATCATTGGTCACATCACTGATGAAATCACATATTTGTGCCACTTGATTTTCTTCTCTGATATATGTAGGCCAGGCAGTTGTATTTACTGACTGTGAAAAAAATGAGCACGCGACTAGCAAGTGGAATCCAAGTGGGCTGTTTGCTGTTGGAGAGACTACGCAGCCTGAACCCATATGCGCTTCAAGTGAAAACCGGGTACTAAGACTCAACACGTTACTATGCAAGAACTTTAAAGGACTCCTTATATAATTTAACGTATTCTGATGGAAATATGGTTCTTTAATATATTATTTTTTTTTTTTATTAGGGCACACCCTTTTTCTACCGGCATCCATAAAAGGTTTGGCGTGTGCGCTCCTGCGCGTGCGCAACTAGCAAGTGGACTCCAAGTGGGCTGTTTGCTGTTCGCTGCTTGTTGCGCAGTCGAGCAGTTACTCTGCACCCTGTTTAAGGCTGTGCATAATCATCATTAGTAATGTCTGTTAGACTGGTTGGAGAGGATTGCTGACTAAGGATAGCCACCACCCCAAATAAACAGAAGCAGTATGCTAACGCAGTAAGTACCGTCGTAACGAGACGTGCTAGCATGGCGCTGGCTGCTGCAACGCCCATTCTGGTCTTGTCCGATACGGATGGTGATGTTCTGGAAAGTGCTCAAACGGTTCTATCAGACTCGGGAGCTAGTTTTGTTGTGCATATAGATGAAAGCTCAACGCACTCCCAATATTTGTTTGAGGATGGTTTAACATATGCTGAAACTGTAGAGGATGAAAATGAAATGAATCTGAATGAATCATTTGCTGCCACTCCCCCAAAATGTAGCACGGGCGAGATTACCCTGTTAGGTCTGATGCAACATTTGAACACCATTAATGAAGAACAAGAATGGTCTGATGATAATAGCAACAGTCAAAAATTTAGAAATGAAAAAAGACATGGCACATGCTAATATACATGGCATGTTTTTCATCAAACTAAAAAAAAATTGAGATTATTAAATGAGATAGTCCTAGCTTTGACAGCCTTGCCAGTGTTGTGCCGAACATTAATAGTTGAATAGAACGATGGTTCCAGTAAGACTGCTCATTTAGATGCAAGGTATCAAACAGAATTGAGACTGACAGTATGAAAGTTCAACACAGCACGATCAAGCGATTGCCGATGTCATCGTGGTAAAGGAATCAATGGTGAACACTAAAGAAAAAGAACAAGCGAGTACAATTGATTCCATCCTCACCACAGAAGCGCAAGTAGCTGTATGTTCTACCACGAATATAAGTAAATATATAGAAGGTCCCAAGTTAACCAAAAATAATGAGAAAAATAATAATAAATCACAAAAAATGGTGTCAGGGGCGGTGGTCCTAATATGTCATCACGCAAGTTCATGAGAGGGGTGGACCTCGTGATGACTTGGCAGACTACCAGTCAGAAAAGGAATAAAAAAAATGAGCAAGATGAAAATCGAGTAGCTTCTAAGAAAATTAAACAAAAAACAAATGTTATATTGCCTGCTATTGATCTCAAGATGCCACATATCCACTATGATTACATAGAAGGTCCTCTTAAACTGTCAGAAGTACTAAAACACAAGGATGAACACAAGGATGTCTCTGATAGGATTGATAAAAACCTACGAATGTTGGAAAGGGGAGTAGCAGACATCTTCGACATCTTTAAAAATCCTGAAGCTACTTCGAGGGAAAATACGCCGATTACTGCGGGTACCACCTTGATTCATATAAACCACAAAATAAATGACCAATCTCTACTTTGCTTAGATGATATGTTGTTGAATGTTGATCACAACAATGCAGAGAATAATAACCAGAAACTTACTTTGCCAGCCAACATTGGTAGTGACAACAACAAAAAGGACGTAAGTTGCTTGGGAAATGATCTCCCTACACCAATTAACACACTATTGATAAGCGAGGAAGCTCGACTCAAGAACATGTCTGAACAAGTTCTGAACGAGGTAATAGAAAAGATACTTACAAAGAAACCGTCCTGGGTTATAGACAATATCAATCCAAGAGGAGTGGTGAAAGAGCTAAGAGACATTATAGAGAAAAGTAATTCCAGGTATGATGAGAATGAAAGTAGTGAGTATGATAAATCAGTAAAGTTTAACAATATTGCTTATAACAAAGATAACCTGGAAAATCTTAGGGCTCCAGTCTTCCCAAATGAGCCAAGTCTAATAATGTATTATGTCTTTGAGGAAGGGGGACCCAGAGCCTTGAACAGACCGTGTATTCTGAATCTGGTGGCGATATTCCAGAACTGAGTCTGATTTCCACTGCAGACATACAATTAGTGGACTTCATGCAAAACTCATATGATTATGTGCGGCCGATTGTCAATTTGCCTCTGGTTAGAGCCCTGATTCTGAAAGAAGCTGGTTCCCTCCCAAAAAAAGGCTTTGATGTAATGCCATTTACATATAAGGAGCGTAAAAAAACAGAAATTATAAGATCAAAGAACAGCGTGCAAAATGAAGCCAGATACTCTGATGAATGGTCTATGCCAGGTGAAGGGGCCGTGGTAGTGAATGAAGCCAAGGCCTGTCTGAAAGACATGCAAGAATGGAGGACCCTGGCTTCTTCACTCAGTGAGTCAATAGAGATGTTTAAATCGACACAGAAACGTCTTTAGTAAAGAGATATACTTTCAACTTGTATCCTGGAATACTAGGGCACACAAACAGCTGCTAACAGATGACTTAGAATGTATTAAGTTGAAAGAGTTTGATTTTATCATGCTGCAAGAAACATGGGCTATAGGTAACTTGTACTTAGACGGTTATAGCACAAAAGGATTACCGGCCAAAAAAGGGCTCGCTGGTAGACCAAGTGGTGGGCTTATGATTGCCTACAAAATAGATGACAACATTGAGTTTGAGGTTTGTTCTATAGTGTTGGACTGTGTATTATTAGCTGGATTTCTACTACGTATCAAAGAATTAGAATTCACATTTCATTGTGTAATATATACTGGAATGTTTGCACAAAGTATAACGAACAACTGGTTGAATTATTTGAAAGTTTAAATGTATTTTCTTTGATTGATTGATTGATTGATGGATATTTTATTTCTATTGCGCTCGTACACAAGTGTTTCAGAGCACGACAAGACAAGGAAGGGGAACAGGGGAGAACAAAACAGCGATCTTACTAGGCCCAGTGACATTAAGAATGCGAAAGTGCATGGGAGCGGGGGGAGGGAAAAAGTGCATGGAAGGGGAGAAGTGCAAAGTGCGAAGCAGAGGAGAAACAGATAAATAACAATAAATAAATAATAAAGGCAAAAAACTGTGGTAATGCATCCTGCAATTTGCAAGTGCTAAGTTTAAGGCAGCACACAGGGTAGGTCTGAAAAGTGCAGGAAGAAAAAGGGGGGTGCTGTATGGGTACAGATACAGACCCCAGTGCAAGGGGTGGCCCGGGGGCAGTGCGGGAGGGTGGCAGGGTGAGCAGGTACCTGGGCCTGAAGGACAGATGGTGACCAGGTGCACAGTGCCAAGAGAGAACAGATTAGCAGGGGAGAGGGGGAGCGAAGGCAGAAGAAAAGAGGAAGGCCTTGAGGTGCTTCCGGAACCAGAGATGGTTCTCCTCAAGTTTTAGAGTGGCAGTGAGGCTGTTCCAGAGGGAGGCCCCAGCCGAAGACAGAGATCTATCCCCAGCTCGTTTCTTTGAAAAACAACTGACCCATAGGGAGTTGGAGGTAGAGGAGCGAAGAGCTCGAGAGGGGCGTTATTTGCGGAGGGATAGCTGAAGGTATTTTGGACCCAGGCCCCAGAAAGCCTTGTAGACAATACATAGGGTTTTGAATTTAATCCTTGCATCCACTGGGAGCCAGTGGAGAGGTTTCAGACCTGGAGAGATACGATCCCAGGGCTTGAGGCCAAGGACAAGTCTCGCAGTCCTGTTCTGGATTAGTTGCAGAGGGTGGAGAGTAGAGGCAGGTAGATTTAGAAAGAGGCTGTTACAATAGTTCAAGCTAGAGAGAACCAGAGCTTGGGATACCATGAGCTTCTGGGGGAAGGAGAGGAAAGGCAGAGTACCTCTGAGAAGGTGCAGTCGGACATTTCACTTTTTAGAGACCTCAGAGATGTGGGCGGAGAAGGAAAGGGTGGCATCAAAGATGACCCAGAGGTTCTTAGCCTCACAGGTGGGGGTAGGAGGAGGGCCAAGGGAGGCTGGCCAGAGAGTGAGGGGAAAGGATGCTGGCATTCAGACAAAGATCATTTGCGGCACACCAATCTTGAATGGCAGTTAGGCAATACAACTGACAAATGGCTAGACATTCACCTGTATGGCTCCATCATTAGAGGTGTTGACTTGAATGTCGACTGCAATATATCTAAATCTGAATTGATGTTGTACGGTTCTGGGCTTTGCAATAGCTATGAACAAAAAAAACAGAGGGAGCTAGTGGCTACATTTTGCCAAAAGCAGGAATCTGACACTAGTTTTTAATAATAAAGCTACTTGGCAGGCATAGGGTAAGAGTTCAATACTCGACTATATCTTTTTGAGTGATCAAGATATATTGAAATGTAATAACTTAGTTGTGGTATCGTCCTCTGTGTATAGTGACCATGCAATGCTTTGTCTAGATCTTCCATGGACTAAAACCCAAGTTATTGCTCTACACTTTCCAATTCAGATTGTAACAAGTAACAATGGTAAATGTGTAAGGTGGTCTAGATACAACCTGAGAATATTCAATGGTATGTTGCCTCAAGATTTTGCATATTGACCCTATGAATTAAAATGTACTAATTACTCAGTGGAATTCTTGTCTGAGTATATAGACGGCACTATAGAATGAAGTAAAGTTATGAATAATGTCAAACAATGTGAACACAAATCACATAAGCACACATTTAGTGAAGTAGTGAAATTAACGAAAAAGGTCCTTAGGCAAGCTTTTAGATCTATCCAGAAAGAGTCCTGTGGGTCTCTTGAGGGAAAAATGAAGATCAAGGCATGTAAACAGAAGTACAAAAAATGGCACAAAAGCATTAAGGCCCAGATTAGTCAAAAATGATGGTGAAATGATGTTGAAAACCATTAACACATCTAACCTACATAAGTATTGAGCGATGATTAACGATGACCAAGGAGACCAACATCAGCTGCAAACAAATCCTATTGACTCTATATCATGGCATGATCACTTTAGTTCTATCTATACAAAATCAGTTGTGTCTTGGGAAAACGGTAATGGTATAGAGGATAACTGGTCTCTGGATATTACTGAATCAAACATCCTGAGACATATTAAAAAACCAAAACCACGTCGACACCTGGCCCAAATCTCCTTTCGTTTGCAAATCTGAAAAGTGATCCAATTATTTGGTCGAAACTCATGACAGTACGTTTTTAGGATATATGCAGTAATAAAAAAAAATGCCAGTAGCATGGAAAATGTCCTATGTGTTATTGATTTTCAAAAAGGAGGACAGGATGAGTCCTCATATTACAGACCCATTACCCTTCTAAATGTAGAATTCAAAATGTTTACTGCCATCGTTTTGGAAAAACTGACTGCTTGGATAGATGAAAAGTCTGTCTTAGATGTTAGGCAGATCAGCTTTAGACTATGTATTGGCACTGATGTGGGGGGTCTCTTGCTGCACCAACTTTTGAGCTCAGTTAAACACAAAATGTTTGACCATCTGTATGTAGCATCGATGGATTTGACGTCGGCTTTTGACTTAGTGGACAGACCCACATTATGGAAAACACTAGTGTCATTGGGAATTGATAATGGGTTATTAAACATAATCATTAACCTATATTCAGACACAGTCATGAGGGTCAAGTTAAATAACAAAGGCCTTCTATCCGACTCTATAAATACAGCCAATGGTCTGAAACAAGGATGTAGGCCAGCAGCCACCTTATTTAATCTGTATGTGGCGGAAACAGGAAAGAAACTAAACTTGAGCAGATTAATAGGTTTAAAGCTAGGTGGGATTACGATCCGTTGGATCGCCTATGCCGATGACTTTTTATTGATCGATGGCTCCAAAATAGGCTTACAAAAATTAATCAATGATTTTGGTGAATACATATTAGAAAGGAAACTAAAAATTAACCCAACCAAAACCGTTATCTTTTATGCAGGCTGTAAAAAGGTGAAATCTGTGTGGTCTTCATGGCTTTGTAGTGGTATCAAAATAAAGAGCCAAAAGGCACTTTGTTTCTTGGGTTACTTTGTGTATAGTTCTAATTCGAATGTGTTATCGAAAAATACATTGGTACTTAAAGCTAAAAAATTAAAGCCATCAAAAGAAGATTCGTAAACTTTACATTAGCTCCCTGCATTCAATTTTATAGGTTGAAAAATATTCAATTTCTAAATTATGGTATAGAATTCTTGCCAGAATCTATGGTGCTTTTTTTGAAACAGCTGGAAGCTATAATATGGCGCAAGATATTATTTTTCATAACAAAATGTACACCCTTTGAAATGATTCGGAATGAGTTGGGCTTAACATCGATAGTCTGTATTATGAACATCAAAAAATTAGCATTGTTGAGAAAAATTTTAATGGCAAAAAGTGACTCTATGTACTATTACCTGAAAGCAGACAAGAAGAGCAACTTTATGCTGGCCTTATTTGAGTCTTGTGAAAAAACATTGGCAAGTGTGGGTTTGTCCTTGCAGACCCTGAAAAGCAAGCCCGTTAAAGTAAAAGAAACAGTAAAAGCATATGATTGGCTAGAGAATAATGGCATACTGCTGAATTCGAAAATCTATGCACAAGTGGTCTCTTACTGGAAATGGTTTCTAAAACCAGAGAACTATTTGATAAAATACCCTTCAAGGATGTTTAGAAATGGGATGATGCGTTTTAGATTTAATGTCCTGAACTGATATGAAATACTAGTAATCAGAGGATTAAGTGCTCAAGGTACTGTTTCTGCAAACATCCAGAAGTTAAAGAATCCCTGTCGCATTTGTTATTGGTGTGCCCTAATTAAATCATTCAATAATTGAATGTTTTTCTAGGTATGTAACAATAATATCTAATGTTGATAGAGATAAACTCTGGAATTATATGTTACATGGTAATTCAACATTGGCACAGTTTTAACTTGAAAAATTGTACATTGGCCAAAAATTGTGCTATATTGGGACAGTGTTCCGTGACCAGGGGTTGGGGGTCTGCACTTCGGGAACAGGTTCATGCTTCGCAAACTGCATTTCCATCTGAAATAGAAAGCTTTGAACTAAAAATGTACCCTTGCACAGCTCCTACACCTATTTTTACTGATTATCCATTTCCAATCTTGGACACAACACATGTTTGGAAGAATATTAGCAGAACTGCTATTTATCTTTGTTAATGGTATCAGCTATTGCCATTCCTCCTCCCCAGGAGCCACAACCACCACCACTACCACCAGGGGGAGGGCAAAGACAATGGAAGAAGCACAATAATTCAGAAAAAAATGAAGAGGACCAGGAAGATGAGGTAGAAGAAATGCCTACCTCTAGCACCCAGAGAGAATCATGGGTGTGGCAGTTCTTTACCACTGTTGGGGATGTACCTAAAGCTAAAGATACCAAGTTAAAATGCACTGAGTAGAATCTTGTACTCAGTTGCGGACCTCCTGGACAGTAATACTACGGGACCACCTCCATGCGCCGACACACCAAATCAAACCACCAGGATGATCTGAGAAAGGCTGTTCCTTTCTTAGGAAGTAGTAGGCTGTCTTCCTCTACCTCATCTTCCTCAACCAATACTGCCACCACACAGGCTACACCTCGGGGGTACAATATCCCACCAGCTACCTTGCAAACTATAAAAGAGGCTGTTGATCCATATGTTTCGAAGACAATTCTGTATATACTGCATCACACTACACTGCACGGGGGAGCAGTTCTGAAGGGCTTCAAAGCTGAAATCAAGGAGCATGAGGAACACTGCCCCCTATCTTAGATTGAATGCACGCCCATAATCTTCCCCTGTTCACCTGCCGCTCCACATCTGTGCTTGCTGCCCCTTCCCATATTTCCCTCCCCACCTTACTTCCTAATTTCTCCTTAAAAAAACATTTAGTTAAAAAATATAAGCTAATAGACCCCATCAACTTTACATTTTTCAGGAAAGTAGTTAGACTGAATAAGATTCTCCAACATTCCCATTAGCATTTCTACTGTGCTAATGGTAATAATGAACAATTGTATACTAGGGAAAAAGAACAAAACATAGAAACAATTTTCTGTCTCAAATACCTTTCTCTAGCATACAAATAGGGCCATAATCCATGGCGCTTCATGACTATTCGTCGTCTCTGCAGACCTCTCTCTAGGCCATGCTTTATTAAAAAACACAAATTGCATACACACACCATCGCAAAACACAGCCCTTCTACACTTTTTACTGCTATGTCTGTAGCACTCAATCATTGCTTGCTTTGAATCAGTCACACATACATCCACCAATTTTCTAAAAAAAACCTCACAGATAACCTTATCAGCATATTAAACTTCCACACACAAACTGCCACTTACAAATGTTGTACAACGCATTTCCATATGCATTTCCCATGCTTAACAATTGTGCACACTGCTTCTATAAATGCACATATCCATTGTGCAGTAAAAGAAGTGCATGAATGGAAAGAAAATTAGGGATTTCCAAGTGATCATAGAAGCTCAGAAGGAAAGTGCCAAGACATGCCAAAGTGGGAGGCTCTAATTACCTTTTGGGGCAAAGGAGTCTCAAGGGTGTGGTACACAGCCACTAGGCGGTACAGGTGCAAGGGCTGTGCTAAAGGGTGGAGTGGTGTACTGGTGTTAGCTAGATATAGAGCCTGGAACATGCAAGTTTTATGAGGGACCAGGGCACCTGTGTCAGTGGCAGTGGTATACATTAGCAGGGAAGGAATTAAGTAAAACAAGAACACAAAAGCAGTTTTCAGAAGTTTTAGGAAGTAAAGGAAGTCCAGCTCAAGTACAAAAAGAGCAGGACGGCTGTTCCAAAGAGAGGCACCGACCGAAGATAGAGACATGCTGCCCGCTTTCTGTTTAAAAAAATATTTGTCAAGCAGTGCATTGGAGTTACAGCAGAAGAGGGCTGTAGCAGGGTAGTGTTTAGGGAAACAGAGTTGGACATACTATAGTCTTTGTAATTAGCAGGAGCCAAAGTACACATTTTTGGGCTGCAGCAGAACCATACTTAGGCTATAAGCCAAGGATAAGTCTTCCAGTCCAATTCTAGCTTAGCTAAAAGGGGTATACACAACAAATGGGGAGGTCAAGGAAGAAGCTGTTGAAGTTGTCCAGCCTACAGAGTACCAGGGCTCTGCAGACATTGAGCTTCTGGGGGAAGGTAAGGAACATTACAATGGCTGTAAGGAGGGCAAACTCAAACCATGGACTTTCTTAACAAGCTCCAAAATGTAAGGAGTAAAGGATAGAAAACACTCAAGGGTTTTGGCCTCAAAGAATGGTGAGAGCAAAAGGCCCAAAGACAGCAGCCACAGGGTGGTGGAAAAACAGGGTACAGGTGTCATAATTATTCATGTATTATTTATTTATTTTGTATTTATTGTGCAATTAGTTTCATACAAAACTTTATACACATATAAGGAAAAGAAAAATATAAGAGATTATAATACAATAAATACAATAAATGCAAGAAAGATACACATATTGGGGCAGATTCATGGAACAAATGTGCGCCAAAATATGTGGCGCTAGCAGGCGCAACGTGAAAAAGCAAGCGAATGCGCACGCGTGCGATTCATGAAGGCCCTGCGTGTGTTTTCCCTGGTATGTGCGTGAAATCCGCGGGTGGCGCACACGGGTGCACACGTCACTGCAACATCCCGAACGCTGTGCGGGACGTGCACAGCGAAAGCATACAATGTTAGCGCACACACTAAAAAGGGGGCAGAACACGTGGAAAGGGGAACAACGCGTGAAAATAAGGGCGTTCCTGGGGAAGTACTGCTGGGAAGTACACAGAACGCCCACATGCACGCGAACTACATGTATTCATGGAATCGAATAGGAGAAACCCACGCATGGCCAAAGACACGCACAGGCCTAAACACGTCCGCCACACGAAGGCAGGTGGTAGCGTTCCTTCGCCTTACAAAAGTGCGCACAAACAACAAACACGTATATACAGCTACGATGAAAGTCCCATTCTGGGGCCCCTAGGAGAAATGATGTGTCACACAATGCTCAGGCATCCCAAAAAAGCAGGAAAAAGAGATACGCGACCCCTGTAGCCGAAGTGCGTATAAAAAAAAACACTCGCAGTACGCTGTGGCAGCCAGGAACACAAAAAATGCATACGTGATCAACATGCATGCTAGTATGCCCGAAAAAAAGGGGTACGCGAATAACAAGGACACCCGCAGTAGGAAAAATAGCGTGTACGACTCACCGTCTGCCTTGCATGTAGAGAAAGAACGCGTAGCCAACACCCACGGCAAAAGCAGAAGTACGCACTGTAGCCACTGTGAAGTAATCATGTGTGAACCCCAACGTCTGGAAAACACACGCACCGCTTTCCACGAAAAGCACGTACAGAGCGATGGAAACCCACGTGGGACCTTATACCCGTGCCGAGGGAAACGCCCACGCACGTTACGTCACCTACACGTTTACACGCTAAGGGCCTTTCCTCGGAATTCATGCAAACATGCTGTTTTTTTACGTGCCAAATCACTCCGTATCAAGCTGGCCACGCAACAACACACAGAAGACCACACTCCTTCCCAGAAGGCCAAATAACTGCCTGCCTGCTGCCACCATGCCCTGCCGTTTGGTGCCTGCAAATCTGCCATCTGCAGGGGTCCATTTGCTGTGACCACTGTCAGGAAAAAGGGCTGGTGCAAGAAAGGAGGGTGCAAAAGGCGGTAGAGGTCTGTGGAATTCACGAATGCAACTCTAACTACAGTTTCCAGCATTCTCTAAGGAAAATTGTAGTTGAGGGCCGTGCGGCCGTTGACACAGCTGGTAAGGATTAACAAACGTTTATAAGGAGTAACGGAGCCACGGCAGGTGTGGCTTATTTTGTGTATCGGAGAAGGAGCAGGCAAAGCTACGAAGCTGGCGGCAGCATGTGAAAACTCTCTACAGGAACACGGACTTCAGGCGGCTGCAGAATCCACTTTAGAAGCTGAAAACTGCTACGTCCGGGAAGGCTTGCTGGCCTCCCGGACTTGAGTTAAGTACAGGGCGAGTGGCGGCGCACAGAATCACGCTTTTAAGGGTGTTATTTGATGTGTGTGGAAACGGCGCGCTTATCGCTAGGATATATGTAGTTTGTCCTTGTTTCTAGTACCCTGCCGCCTTGAAATCCAGTGCTATAAATTTGTTCGCTCCCAAGTTTCATTTATCAATGCGAGTGGAAGAGCCATTACTGCATTGCATGACAGCACATCACGTTCTAAAATCAAAAGGAGCATATGTTATTTGTTATTTATGTTGCTGCAAATACGTTCCATGTTTCATGTTACGTGTTCATATTCATTTTTTTCTGTAAGCCCACGGGCCATGTGTTTGTTGATTCATTGTGGGATTTTCGCCCAAGTATGACATGTGTAGGGTATCATCTATATTTCTGTGTTTGGGAGGTCGTAGGGACAGGTCTAAGACTGGGTAGAGGCACGTATTAAGGTGTTTCAAATCTCAGGTCTAAATTCCGTGTATGGTATGCTGAATATAGGTGTTAAGTGTTCACAGGAAAATAGGTAGGGTTTTTTCCCGTTGCTCCCCTTGTCCTATCCAACATAGGTTTTCCTAACCCTCTTACCGGTGTTCCTAATTTCCCCCACCCTATCCACAACCTCTTCCTAATTCCTCTTGCCCCCATTGGCTGCCACGTGGTGTCCTGTTTATTCTATCAGGTGCCTGTGCCAACCACGGGTGGAGGGTCGACTTCATTCGGCTTCTGTGGTTCGGGAGAGAGTGTCGAATTCTCTTCCCTTTTACTGAGTATTATTGACAACCACGCCTGCTGGAACAGAAGAATCCCGACTGAAGTTTCATCACTTCACAGCCGAGCCCCAGTTGCCCACCCACACCTGCCTTGGGGGTTCCCATTACTGACCCAACACCTTCCGGCACCAGTGGCATCCCCCGAGCAGAGAGGCAGAGGGCTACCAGCTTCAGTGAAAAGGAAGTTGGTATCCTAGTGGAACAAGTTCTGGGGCATTATGATGCCCTCTTCACACCATCGCGTGCCGACAAGGAAGGACGGAAGAGGATCTGGAAGGACATAGTGGGTGTCATCAAGGCGGAGGGGGTGGCACCCTGCGACATCAAACACGTCCAGAAGCGCTGGGAGGACTACAAGTCCAGGACCCTCAAGAAGGCTCGCCGCCACTTGGAAGCAGCGGATGCAGTGGGGCGCAGAGTCCAGCTTACCACCCAGCAGATGAGGGTCCTGGAGCACATTCGCCCAGTGCTACACCACCAGATCCTCAGGATGCAGGCCCGTCTGGAGTCGAGCCGTAAGTGCCCATGCATTCACGTTTAAAAAAGGGCATGTTGCAGTGTGCTGGTAGTTAGCTACTTGGCTGCATGTGTGACATGGGTCATGTTTGGATGTGTTTGTGCAGGGACATGATGGTGCTGCATGTGAGTCCAGTCAGGCGTGACCCACATGGATGGTGTATGTGTAACAATGCATCATGCGGAGCAACATGCGGAACACACACATGTATGCATGCCTGTATCTGTACTTTGACATGTTTGGGGTGAGAGAGATGTGTGCTGCTGTCATGGACATGTATGATGTAGATGTCTGTGTGTCTGAGTAGTGTGTGCGCCATGGATGCATGACACATGTCCGTGACAATGCGTTGATTCACTGATACAGCCTAGTCATCCTTGTATCCACTGTGTCTGGGAGTATACTGGGCCAGATGCATGACCCTCTGGTGATGTGTGTGCATGTGACCAGCATGTCCCATGATGCATGTGAGTATCAGCCCACCATTTGATGCAACTACGGTGCCTTGGACATGGATGCCAATGTATGTTGCATGTGTCATGCCTGTTCCTGCATGTGTGATGCCTGCACTGACCCATGTGTTGTGGAGGGACATGATGGGAGTGATGTTTGACAGTGCCACTCATGTGCCATTGCTTTGTGTCTAGGGGACTATAGTTCATTACCCTGATGCTTGTGTTCAATGTCTCTCTTTACACAACGGTGAGTGAAGAAGAGGGCGGAGACTGCGTTGTGGAGGAAAGCGGCAGGGATGCCTCCACCGGCCGGTGATGGAATGCCCAGTCACCCTCCCAGGAAATTCCATCATCCGGGAGCGAGGAGACTGGTGCCATGTCTGCCACTACGGCTGCAGCGGAAGGGGCGGATGAGCCCCCACAGGGGCTTGCAACGGCGGAAGACGGTGCAGAGCCATCCAGGTTGGTGGTCTGTATAGAGGAAGAGGAGGCTGCTACAGAGCCGCATATGGGGCCTGGTGGGGGTGGTAACACTGGTGAAAGTGGTGCAGTTCAGGGGCAGGAGGCAGCACAGGTCACCACCGAGGTGCCTGTGCATGTCTCCGTCCCTGACACTGTGACTGCATCACCATGGACCAGCAGCGATGCCTGGTCCCAGGCCTGTCCGCAGGTAGGGGGAAGGTTCACGTCATCTGGCACTCCTCTACCTGCGGACGAGGGGACCCGTGACCGGATGGAGTCTGTCCAGATTGGTGTTGCAGTGCGCACACGTGACATTTGTGATGACGTGCGTGCTTCCTGGGGGGACCACGCATGTCATCACGAAGAGCTGTGTGCCAACATGGCCCAGTTGGGAGGGTCCATGGTCAAGGGTTTCCTCCATGTGTCAGCCAGTCTTGCGGCCCTCTCCTCCTCTGTGCACACTATACACCAGTTATTCTCTGTGCTGTCTTCCGGCCCAGATGCCACCAGGGCCCCCTGTGGATCTGCCCCAACCAACGCAGCCAGCCTGGTGGAGATCCCATCCCTGCCACAGTCGGGAGTCGGAGGTCCAGCAGGGGTGGAAAACCCACCAACTGGACCCCAGCGGATGGAGGATGTGCCGGCATCATCGGGCAGGGCACGTTCACGATGGCGCCGGTGAATTCTATCCGTCCGGATGCGGTCGTGGTGGCAGAGGCAGTTGCGTCAGAGGCAGCGGCAGGCTCAGCGTGGGAGGCATCATGGCTCAGGGCCATCAACATCACAGGGTCCGGCATCAGCCGGAGGGCAGGAGGACCCTGGATTGAGAGTGTCTTCCGTGTGGCAACAGTTGGGCCAGCAGATAGATGCGGAGCGGTGGCAGGTGGAGGATGCACGGCTCACTATGGTCAGGGCGGACAACTCCATGTGCAGGGCATTGAGGCGGGCTGCGTGCCTTGAGTCAACTCGCAGGGAGTTGGAGGAGGGTATGGCTGCATCCCTGTGAGACCTCGGGCCAGGGAAGAGGCCCACCTCCAGGAAGTTGAAGAGGAGTTCGATGATGCCCTGGCCCGGAACATTAAAGAGTGAGCCGTAGGACTTGCCTGCTGCCTTTGTACATAGCTCTTTAGGGTTAGGTTTCCTTTGTTTAATATTTTTATTTTGAGTTCATGGACATTGGTCAACTTTATGTATATAGTTTTTTATTCATAGGACTTTTTTGTAGGTTTCCTTTTGTTTGTGGATCATGGACCCTTTGGACTTCCATTGTATATAGTTGCAGACTTGTACATACTTTCTTTCTTTGGATATTACATGGAGCAATGTTTACATGAGTGGGGGCCTGCTGGCAGGTGCCCGCCACTGGGGCTGGGGCACATGAGTCGGGACCGGCTGGCAGGTGCCTGTCACTGGGGGTGGGTGGGGGACATGTGTCAGGGCTACCAAGTGCATGGTGCCATGTGGGCTGCCTGCGGGCCATGCCCAGGGGTGATGGGCTGCCTGCGGGCCATGTGGAGGGTGAATGGGCTGCCTGCGGGCCATGCCCTGGGGTGTAGGGTGCTTCCCTGTGGTGTGGGCTGCCTGCGGGTCATGGGGAGGTGGGAGGGACACACCAGGGAGGGCCCACACTGATGAATTGCATGTAAAATTCCCCCCGCACTCTTCGGAATACACGTACCCCGCTCGCGCTAGCGAAATCGCATGTAGAAATCCACACGCACCCCCGGAATACACGCATACAGCCCATCCACACTCCACATGGCCCACAGGCAGCACACACAACAGAGGGGACTTTTTCCACGCGATTGGCCTGGCGTGAGCGGGGTACGTGTATTCCGGGGTTGCGCATGGATTTCTACACACGATTTCACTTGCACGAGCGGGGTACGTGTATTCTGGGGGTGCGCATGTATTTCTGCACGCGACTTCGATAGCGCAAGTGGGGTAAGTGTATTCCGTGGGTGCGCGTGGGTTTCTACACGTGATTTCGCTAGCGGGGTACGTGTATTCCAGGGGTGCACGTGTTTTTCTACACGCGATTTCGCTAGCACGAGCAGGGTACGTGTATTCTGGTGGTGTGCAGGGAGTTTTGCATGCAATTTCGTGGTTGGGGGGCTGTATGCTGGTCCCCTGGTCTTTGCGCCATGTATTGGATGTGTGCAATGTTTTTGGCGCATGGGGCGGGGATGCGGGCAGAACTGGCGCTACTGCAGGGTCCCTGTGCCACTTTGCGTCACGGCTGGCTGTGGACGTTAAAATCCATGAATATGCTGTGCTTTAAAATGGGTTTTGGCATACGCGGCTGGCGCTGACTGCCACACGCGCACGGTGTGCGCCAGCCGCCTGGCCACTTGTGTGCTGAATTCTATGAATTACCCCCTTAAGCTTTGTCTATACATTTCATTTCAAAATTCCTCCCAAATCATGGTCAAATCAAGTTCATTCTAACATGTATAAAATTGGAGCATACTTGGGCCCAATTAAAATTTCATAAATGCTTACTTCCATATGTTAATAGCTGCAGCCATGATTACAATCGATGACGCACCAAGTATGGTAGACCAAAATTGGTCATGGGAGCAGTCTTTAATGTTAGTGGCAAAATCAGTATAACGTGAGAATAAAGAGTCTGCAATAATGTACAGTTAGTTAAAACATGGCGACAAGTCTCTATTTCTGTGTGACAGAGGCGACAGAGATGATCTTCCAGGGGGCTCTTTTTCTGGGAGCCTACTAGATCCAAGGTAGGCAGCAAGTTCAAATGTAAGTACAAAGTGAAACGTTTAAGTTCTATAGAACAAAACTTGACCAAGTAAGTAGATGGTAAGTCTATATGAAATCTTAGTCTTGAAAAATCATTATACCTAGTGTTACCATAAAGCTTATTAACCTTGTTCTCCAAATCGCAATATCTGTCTTTCCTCTTAATTTTATTTACGTAATTGGGATCCGTTATGAACACGTCAATGTTGTAGCGGTATTCCCGAGTTCAGTCAAGAAGCGTTTTTTAACAACGTGTTCTGAGGCTCTGCCCATAAGTAGAAAAAGGTAATTTGAGTTTTGTCTATTGCCTAAAAACCTAGCGTATAAAAGGGTTCATTGAACGTACCAAGAGGTTGTGAGTGACGTAACCCCAAACTCAAGTGCAGTGCCTCAACTGGTACACAGTTTGGCACATTAACGACGATCTCAATCAAGATTTTTCCTTGTAACTGTTCCAACCAAGAAACCTGCTTATTATTCAATACTACCATGCCATAAAGTAAACTAAGAACCATACTTGTATGATATACCTCCAATAGACCTTCGATGTTATACCCACCACGAGCCACAATTAAGTTTTCAATGGCTAACCATGTTCTCCACGATTTAGGAGCAATTTTTTCTTCATAATAAGTGAGGGAAGGACTTGTAGTGATCGAAAAGCCCAAGTAGTTATATTCAACCACTCTGTCCAGGGGAACCTCATGTATATGCCATACATAAAAATATACTTCCCCTTGTCGGTACCTTTTTTGCTAATGCGCAGAATTGGTTATTTAGATGTATTAATGACCATGGCATTTTTGTTGGCATAATCTGCCAAGGCACTTATAGAGTGCTGTAGACCGACTGGTGTAAGATCGAACATAATGATGTTGTCAGCATATGAAAGCCAGGGTATCTGTATGCTGTTTATTCTAGGTGGAAAATTGTTGAGTGAAGAGAAGACAGTTCTCAGGTCCACAGTAAATAAATTGTACAAAATCGGCCCAGCACACAACCGAGTCCAGCAGAATTTAAGCGAAATGAGATTGATGTATTAGTATACAGTTGTAGTATATAATCCAGCAAATATCCATCAATCCCCAAGATGTGAGTTTGTGCCAAATTAATGCACGTGGATCAAGATCAAAGGACTTACTAAAATCCACACAGCAGCAATAAAGATATGGGGCCTCATTACACGGAAGGCGGTGAGCCATGGCGCTATTAGCGCCATGGCTCATGCCGGTAAAATACCGGCACCGTCTTGGTGGAAAGGGGATTTACCGCCCCATTCCAAGGTTGGTGGGGCGATAAATCCCCCTTCCGCCATTGCCCTTCCCCATTCCCATTTCTGCCCCATAGGGCTCTATGGGAATGGGGAAGGCGCTAATTACGGCACCGCAATTTTGCGGTGCCGTAATTAGCTCCGAGGTCCCTTAGCGGGTTGGTTTTTAACGCCTGCAAAAAGCAGGCGTTAAAGCACCAACCCGCTAAGGGACCTCGTAGTAAGGCGGTAATGGTTAACGGTCACCGTTACCATTAACGGTGGCCGTTAACCATTACCGCCTTCCGTGTAATGAGGCCCATGGTCTATTGGAATTTCTAGTTTCAGCTGCTAAGTATTGTTGGACACTTATATTGGTGATGGTATTATATTTTTTTCTGAAACCCGTTTGGAAAGGACTAAATATTACATTGTAATCGACCCATCAGGTAAGATTGCACAAAAGAATAGAAGAAAATATCTTTGGCTTGTGTCCATCATGGCCAATGACCGATAATTGTGGGTATTAAGCCTATCGTCGTTCTTAAAAATAGGGACCAAGATCAATTTACGCCAACTTGGGGGAAACATTTTTTTTTTCAATGTGCTTTTATAGGTGGCAATGTATTTCAGCCCAAACTATAGGGTGGGCCTTTAGTACAATATTGGGTATACCGTCAGGGTGCGGGACACAGGAGCTTTTTAAGTTCTTAATAATAATACATAGGAGCGCCTCATCGACATAATAGTTGGCCATACTATGGGTAGCATCCTGAATTTTATTAGAACCGGAGGCTATTTCAGAATTGAAATACAGTTTAGCAATGTATTCTGCCCATATGCTTTCAGACACAGGATTGAGTTCGCTCGAACTGGTGCCCTTTTTATGGTCATTAAAGTATGCCCAGAATGTTTACTGTCGTGCAACTACAACCAGCTAAACAAAAGTAGCCAACTTGAATTATTTATTGATGATTTATAAAGATTATACCAATTCTTGTTTTTTGTTGCCAAATCTTTCAAGCAAGATGATCCCAGTGGCTGCGAGGATTAAGCTCAAAACCCGCTGCTTTGTCTACAAGGCCTTCTGGGGACTGGGGCCACAATACCTTCAACTCTCTCTTCCTAAATATCTTCCTTTTCAAGCTCTTCACACATCCGCCTCTAACTCCCTCAGGGTTACTTGCTCCTCCAAGCAACGAGTTGGTGTTAGATCTCTTTCTTCGGCTGGGGCCTCCCTCTGGAACAGCCTTCCTGCCACCCTGAAATTTGAGGAGAACCATCTCGGGTTCTGGAAGCACCTCAAAACCCTTCTCTTTGCTTCTGCTTTCTCTCCTCCTGCTGAATTTCTTGGCTGATACTGAAACTGCACTGGTTACCTAGCCACCCTCTGATCCCGTGCCCAGTCCGCCTCCCATGCCAGTCGAACACCTGCACTGCCTTCCTGGCAACCCCCGCTCTTGGGGACTGTTTTTCTGTATCCCTTCACTCCCACTACCAGCACTTGACAATTGTTGTCTGCACTTACCCCTTGCACTTGCCACCAGCTGGCCATGCTTTACCTTTGCTATTTATTCTATTATCCCATGTTCTGCACTGTCCCCTTCCCCTTCCTCCCCTGCACTCTCCTCCTTCCGCCCTCCAATGCACTACCGCGATCTGAATGACACCTGGCCCAGCAGGATCATTTTCTTTGTCTTCCCTCTGTTCACCCTCCATCACCTCGTCACGCCTTGAAACACTTGTGTATAGGTGCGTTATAAATGCCATATCATATAATTTATCCTCAGAGCTCAGTAATATATTATTTTTGACCATAGCTCTAGCTTTATGATAAGCTTTCTTTTTTTCAGCTACGGTTGCATCATACGGTTGGTTGATTCTTTTGGGAATACCGTTAGTGATCTTGCCGCTAGTGTTTCTTATTTATTTATTTAATTCAATCAATTTTTTATAAAGTGCCTAATTTTCATTTATTTATTTATTTAATTATTTATTGTATAGTTCCTGGAAACTTCTACAACTGTTAAAAACAAATTTTTCATAAAAATTCACATTTTAGATTTAATACAATACAAAAAAATAGACATTTCAGTAATGTTATATATAGTTTTGCAATAAAATCATTCCTAGTAATATGATATCGGCTAGCAGTCAGAATGAGCCCTTCTGGGTATGAGCATGTATTATATGTCTGGGCATTGAAAAGCTATAAGCTTTCCTCCTTTCTTTATCTCAGATATATAACAACACTACTTCTATATGCACAAGTTTGGTATGCTGATTTCTTAATGTTGCTGGTCAAAGAGTTTCACAACATGCAGCCAAACACTGTGTAACACAATAATGGAGGTCATTGCAACCCAGGCGTAAAGGGTTAATGCCGTTGTTAACCCTTAACGCCTGATTCCAATTTGAACGGCTGCTTTTAGCAGGTGTTAAAATCCATGGCGCTAAACCGCCTTGGTGGTAATTACGGCACCTTAATTTACGGTGCCGTAATTAGCGCCTTCCCCACTCCCATTATGCCCTATGGGGCAAAAATGGGAATGGGGAAGGGTAAATGGGAAATGGGGATTTACCGCCCCACTCACCTTGGAATGGGGCGGTAAATCCGCCATCCACCATGGTGTAAACAAAGTTTACACCATGGTGGTAAAGTGGGTTACTTACCGCCTGGGTCGTAATGACCTCCAATGTGCATTGTTTTAGGGGTCGTATTTAGGCAGTAGTGCCAAAAATGCAGTTTTAATTGAATCGTACCGTTACACAAACCGACCATAGGCAATCATATATATCACCCCCAAACACGGGCAGTCAGTGAGAACATGCCTTACTGTCTCAAGATTAGATCTACAATTGCAGATACGACAGTAACATTGCTTCAATGACAGTTGCCATTTGGCACTGAGTTGATTTGTCCACATTAGCAGTCGAAATGGACACACTGCTAGATCGGGGCACCACATAAGACATATTTGTGGAAAGAAGTATGAATGGATAATTTCCTCTAATTGGGGGTAATTATGGAGCTAGTTCATGTGTATATAATTACCTTCCCAATCCCATTTCTTCAGTCTTTTTTTGAAGTCATGTTTGATGGAGTTGTATCGGCCACAAGGAACATCGTCTATTGTCCAATGAATTTGGGTGTACAGCTCTTTGCACAATTCGTCATATAGGTTAATATGATTAGTCTCTCCCATATTGATGATGTCATTACCTATAGTTCTTAACATTTGGCATTCAGGATGAGTAATTTCTTTCAGAGGAAGATATCCTCTCTGCAACAAGATGGTAGCTTTTTGCGAAAGACGGCCCAATTCTACCCTAATATATTGATTAGGGCAAGACGAGGGAAGTCGCTAAACAGTTTGCCAAAAATATCCTTCCACTCTATCCAACCAGGATACATTTCTGATAGAAAGGGCCTCAAGACCATAGGCTATCACTGGGATAAGCCACTGAGTGTATAGCATCATGATCCCTTTCAATGAGTATCCTGCATAATTCGAGACAAAGCTACGCTTTGGCTCAACGAAGCTTATTTTCAATAAGAGGAGTGTAGCTAAGTTTGTTGTGGATTTCAATACCGAGATGTTTATAAGATTCAGTGTAGTTGATTGTCCCCTAACTAGTCTCCAATTTAGGCTTATTAACTTTCTTGGAGGCAATCAACATTATCTGAGTCTTTTTCAGGTTAATTTTTAGGTCATGTTCAGTTGCAAAATGGCCGAGTTCTTCCAATATTGCCTTTATGCCCCTATGACAAGACCATCTGCATAAAGCATTGCTGAGACCCGAGTAGACTTCAATTTGGCTGGACAGTTGGATTTATTCTCGAGTCGGTTTATAAGGTTGGCTATATAGAGATTAAATAAATGTGCTACCAACAGACAGCCCTGTTTGACACCCTTATTGATTTTAATGAGTCTTGTGAGATGACCTTCGTTGTCCAGAAGTATTTGGGCACTGGAGTCAGAATGTAATTTTATTATGATCTCTAATTGACAGCTCAGGCAATTCATAGTTGCTAATATTTCCCACAGCTTATGACGGTTTACAGTATCAAAAGCAGGGCTGAAATCTATGAAGGTGACGTATATAGAAGGGTTATTACTCCTTTTTGCCTTGGATTTTATCGCATCCAATAGACAAATATTATGGGTGCTACTAGATCCAGCTCTAAATCCTATCTGGAAAGGTTGGAGTAACTAGTTGTGTTTGGTCCCGCTCTGCAAGTGTTCTAAAACTATGGCTGCAAAAACGTTACTGGTGGTATCTAGTAATGATAATAGGTGGTTGTTTTCAACAGTGAGTCTCTCCCCAGCCTTACACACAGGGATTAGGATAGAGGTTTTCCATGAGGCAGGTATATGCATTTCATTACATACTTTTATGCAGAGAACATACAGAATTTCAGTCCAGATTTCCAGATCTTGTTTGGTAACAATAGCAGCAAGGCCATTAGGGAAAGAGGCATGAGAGTTTTTCCCTTTATTTATAATCCCTCTAATTGTGTGCAATGAGAATTGTAATGGCCATTCTGTCGACATGCTTGTGAAGACAGCTTCAGGTTGATTCTCACATATCATGATGGAAAGATAAGTCACCCATTCTTCTTCACCAATAGTGTCCAATGGCTTGGAAGAAGAATCACCCCTAACTTTGTTCAACAATTTCCATACAGCTGGTATTATTTTCTTGCAGGACACCTATCATCTGTTGCCACTTTCGGTTCAATTTCTCATCTTGTCTTCTTTCAGCAGTTTCTATATTGATTATTCACTTTTTTCCGTTTCATAGGATATTCTTTAACTGACATATTATGGCTTTTTAACTTTTGCAGGTTTTTCCGGTGGGATCTCTTGGACACTAATAATTTACCATCATAGATTTTATTAGAGCTTTTCCCTGTGGCAATCAATGGGGCTGGATGAATAGTAGCAACATCAGCTGAAGTGGGTTTGATTAGATTTTCAATTTCATCACTATTCAAAGTCCTAATGCCATTATTTGGATCGTTTGCTAGCAGTCGAATTTGACGACACATGTTGTTAATTTTAGGCAAGGTCCATTTTAATTTCATACCTCTCTTACTGACGGTAACATTACTGGGGCCCCTTACATTCACAGAGGGAAAAGGCCAGTTTAACTTTACACAAGTCAGAGAATGATCACTATACATTACAATTAGAACTAAAGAATTAGTGTTATAGCCAAGGGAGGGCGGATTATCGCATATATGGTCTAAGATGGCCGATTTAGATCCACTTGACAAATAGCATTTACCCGGGTGTCACCTTTTGTTCTTCTGTTAAGCGGCCATATATCCCATTCTGCCATAAAGTTCTTCCATTCCAAGCCTTTATCATTACATTTGGAATTCTCCATATTATTAGTACCAGCCATATTGGCATAGTGGTCAGTCATAGAGGGTACACCACACTTAGCATTAAGATCTCTGCCCATTATGATCATATTATTTCCTGCAGTCGAAAGCCATCTGGTGATCATTGTGTCAATACATACAAATATATCACTGGAACAATTCCTGGTGGGAGGGTCATGTATATTAGTGATCAATAGGTTAGGGGAAGCAGAGCTATGTTTCGCTTTTACTTCAATAGCCAATATGTTGTCATTTACTTGTTCTAGTTTGATTTCTGTAGAGTGGAAATCATGATTCTTGTAATCAATAGGCCGCCATACGGACAACCCTTATGCCCTTTTTTTGCATTTAACTGGAATATAATGTGGCTGTCAATATGGAAATCAATCATCAGTCACGTCTCTTGTAGTATAAATAAAGGGTAGGCGAACAGACGGTAAAGGGAAGCGTCCATTTTTAAAAATGGGCATGACCTTGGGTGTTCCTTAAGGCTATCATGTTTGTGCACTTTCCATTTGGTGGACTAGACTTTTTAACCATCTCCAACCCACTTGATTATCTATGTCCAAAGTTTGTTGAGTGGTATTCTTTACTACTTACTTGTTTTTAGCTGTGCAGCAATGTTCACATTGAGAAGGTTGTGTGGAGGCAGGTATCTCTTTGTCCAACTCAAAGCCAAGAAAATCTAACAATTCTTCCTGTGGTCTAATCAACGTGGCCATTGCATGTAATACACAATGAACTTGTGTTATGGCTCCAAAGTTTTTTTTCGAGGTTGTATAAACTAAATATCACAAGATTTCTGTGGGGAGAGAATTTCTGAAAATAAGTTGACTAATGCTGATCTATATATGTGCTTTTTTAGTTCTTTTTATCAGCCTTTTCACTGATAGTAACCACTCTAATTTAAGAAGGCACACAAGCTATGTCTCAGTATAACTTGCTGTTTTGTTGGCTTTAGTGTTGGCAATTATTGCATTTTCACAAAGAGACAGTTTAGGGAGAGGAGGAATTGCTTCATATTTTTCTCCCTCAGGTAGAATTACTTTCTCAGAAGATGGCACTTGCTCATTAGTGTTACTAAGATTGCTGTCCTGTAACAGCCAGCTAGTCAATGTCCACACTTTCTGCATATGTCTTTTCTTTCTCTGATTTTCTTGCATCTAGATTTTCCTTTAGGATCACATGCAGATGTTATGGTGGAATTAAAATGTTGGGGCTGATCTTCTACCTCATCTTCCGTAATAATTGTTTTTTAGGTTTCCATTTTTCCCGTTGCTTGTGTTGTTTTGCATATTTCCGTTTTTGTTGGTGTGTGGGATGGATATGATAAAGGGGATTCCGATAAATGATGTACACTCCGGGAAAGGTCATGTGCTGCTTGAGTGTTTATCACAATCAGTGCCGCCTTAGATATGTGTAGTATGTCAACCGGATTTCCCTTGGTTTCATCTCGTGAAAGGGCTTCCTTGTATTGTTGATGTAGGCTTTCAAGAGTTTCCCTGTGTTTCTGAGTTTGTAAATAGATCCTCTCACATAATTGTATAAGTATTTTGATGGCAAAGTGCATTAGACCACTGGGTGGTTGTACGCCATTTGGTGTAAAAACGCCCTCTTTGTGCTTGGGGTTATTGCACTCCATTTCCTCTGTCCTCCTTCGTTGTTGTTAAGGGGGCACGCAGTCTGAGGGGGAGGGCAAAGTCATGGGGACAAGAGTAGGTGTAGTCGATAATCTTGTTGAAGTAATCGCCTTTGTATCTCTCGACCCTTGGTTGTCAACATCAAGTATTTCATGAGGTTTCTCCACATTGCCCTTGGTCGATTCTCTGGTGGAACCGCCTAAATGATAACCAAGAACTAGTAGCAAATTATCATCAATAGCCCCCATTGATGTGGCGGATAGCAGGCTAATATTAGCATTGTTTGTGTGAGTTTCTGCCACTGCTACAAAGGGCTATTTATTGGCCGCAGGGTCAGATTATATATTCCCAGGTTTAAAATAAGCAGTGATAAGACCGGGAGCATGCAAGTCATGAGAGGGTTTTTTGGCACGTTGGGGCAGCGATTTTAAGTTGTTTGTATGAGAATTGTTTCCCTTTCCATTTGAAAAGACATCACATTCTCTTTGATGGCTCTGGGTTTTGCCGTGTGGTTTGGATTTTCTTAGCTTCTAGTGTTTATTTTCACTTTGAACCTTACCAGGCATTTCAGTGGAGCAAACCAAGGGCTTACCTTTCACGCCTTATGTCAACTTGCGCCGTATGGCTCTGGTTTTCACTTTTCCCAGAGTAACACTCAGCGTGACACGTGAAATCAAAGGTTTATGCGTTGATCTTTCCCAGATAAGGTCTTCACATTTAATTAGAGCTGCAACAGCGGTTTTGTGCCATTGAATGCGACAGAAGGATAAGCATAGGCCACTCCACAACCTCCACGCCCCATGACAAACACAGCAAAACACACTCTCCTACACGCTCCAAGAACAGCTGTGAATGCCGACTGTAGAAAGACATTACAGCAAGGAAAACTAGCAAGCAGCAAAACACACTCTCCTAAAACCGTACCTGAATTTGGTTTCTAAGCATGGATCCAGGATTCAAAGCTCTGTTGCTCTACGTGGTCTTTCTTCCAAGACCAGCACGTTGCCCCTGTGCTATCCTCCGTTGCATTATCTTTGTGGGGTCAATATAGATCTGTATCATGTTTTCCAAATCCCATTGTGCTTGTGAGAGAGCTAATACTATGCCGTTCCTGTCCTGCAAGAAGGTATCCTTAAAAACCTGTATTTTCTTTGATGACCAGTTTATACGATTGCACCTTGTGTAAGATCCTACATTAGCTGGAATATAATTTTGAGTTTGCATTAGGGAAATACAGGAGTGTCATTCAAGCACAGCATGATCGCTCAAATTATGAAATACAGTCGTGACTTTGCTGAACCTTAATTTGATGGCTGGGTCAGTAATAATGTAATCGATGTGTGTTTTAGAGTCACCATTGGACCATGTATAAGACTTCCCAGTATCGGTAGAGACTTGAAAAGGCATGAAACCCAACTCGTGGCGGGACAAAAAAAGTGGGCCTGTCATTTGCACCATTCGAATGATGAGAGGAAGAACAGTGTAGATTTCTTGCATTTAAGTCACCTGCAATGATAACAGAACCTGAATGGAATGACGTGAACCGTTGTATGATGATATCGCCAATGGCTGCTATAATAGACTTGGTTTCAGAGCCTCCAGGAGGATCCTACACATTGATTATTAAAATAGGGCTAGAGGTGCCTTCATAAAAGTATAAAACAGTGGGTAAAACATATAGTGATGAGCAAGCAGAAGGGAATATATCAAGATTTGTGTTAGTTTAGTGCCAATGGCCAAATGACCCCAATCTCGTCCACGGACAGAAGAAATTGCAGAATTATGCACCATCTGATAACCATTTATGAAAAAAGGCATGTTGCATCATGTTCCCGGTAAAATAAATACTTCACTTGAAGCAATGAGAGCAACCCTCGCAAGGTGTGAAAGGAAAGACCGATAGCCATGTGTGTTCCATGACATCCATTCCTCTTGTTTCTCAGGAACAGGATATCAGTTTGCACCGTTAGTGATCGGCGTGGGCAACCGACATTCTCTCTCGTATTAATGTTTAATGGCTAAGTCGTTACGGGTTTGGAATGCGCGTAATGAGTCTCTCTCAGTTGACTGGTCCTCTGATGGAAGAAAAGTCTGCGTTTCCGCGGGCAGGTGTGGAATGTGTGGAACACATTTTTTTCTTTTGCGACAGAAGATCAGATATAAGCCAAATGGAATAAAAGCTTCAGCATGTGAACATTCAGTTAGTGCCCAGTTAGAGCAGCTGCCGATCCTTGCTAGCTCAATACCCTTAATGTCCATGGAACATAATAGGCTGAGTTGTGGTATTTCCTGTAGAACTGCCAATAAGTTTGATCTATTTAAAAAAAGGACTGTAAGCAGTCGGGTTTATTTCCTCAATTATGGCCCTGGTCCCCAGATCTTTATGAGAGCTTTTGTCAAAATTGAATTTAGCTTGCACACGTGTTTCCACGCTTTTTTTTAACAGATCTTGGGGGGCCGTGCCAGCAACAATAGGTTTCGTGGCACAGTCTGCTTCCTGTTTACGATTATTAAATAATCTTTCTGTTTTTTTTGTAGGACTTTGTGGCTTTAAGTGGCTTTTCTTGCAGAGTCCTTTTAGCAGGGATGCATTAAAGCAATGACTGCATCGAAACTGACCAAAGTCTGGGTAAGTGAGTCTTTAATTATGCACGGGTCTTCAGTGGTCGAAGTGCATGACAAGAAGTAGTGGAGCTATGTTCCCTGCCAGTACCCACAAACCCCATCACCACACTGCCTCCCACACACAATACAAACCCCCAAACCCATGCTCCTGTTGTTTAAGGCAACGTTCAGTATAGTGCACTGCAAGTGCAAGTCTCAACTTCTTCCTACACTGTTATTTTAAAACAAAACCGTTACGGAATGGTTTCTTTTTAAAATAAAAGTATAGGAGCTGTAAAACTTAATTTAAAAAAGTAGAGGAGCACCGCTCCCAGCCGCTCCCGCTCACTTTGACCACTGCGGGTCTTTGGCGAGAGTGGCAATCAATGTCGACAAGGCTTTCACTTTCGCCATGATTGTGCTTAGGCCTCTGTGTACCGTCCCGTCGCCATCGCAAGGCTCCTAATCATCCCCCACGACACTGTGGTCATCGTCTTCGTGACTTGATCTAGTGATGTCATAAACCGGCGATTAGGAAGCAAAGGCAGCAAGATCGTGGGAGTTGGATAAATCGATGTCGATAATGTTGTCATCCAGGTCCAATGCTGTGGATCCTTTAGTATCACCCAAAGATGCCCGCCTGAGTCCCACACACAACTTGAGTAACAAGTTGTTGTTACCAATAGTGCAAGATTGATAATGCTCAATTGACTCATCAGTCAGCATGGTGGAAGTGATCACAGCTGGTTTTTTGCTCTCTGTTAAAAAGAAGGAAGAGATTTCAGGTTACGCTAAGGTATTTCTATTTAATTGCGTTGCTTGATTGTGCCTGCCTTTCCCAATTACTGCAGAAATGTTGGCTGTAATCCTGCACTTTGCACGTTCAGCAGCGCTATGTAGCGTGGCCCTCCGACCAGTATGTGCCTTCATGTTTTAATATTCCATACTGTTTCAGATATCGATCTTACCTTGGAGCTCATGCAAAGAAAACAAGGAGACAAGACACAGGACACTCCAAGACACTAAGTTGCACGATGTGCATGCTGAAACTCAATTCAAATGTTATATTGCCAAAGTTCAGCTCCAGTAAAAGCCTGTAGATTGCAGATGCGAGTTGCAGATAGAAATATTCCAAGACGGATGTATGCGATCCGGAGGTCACAAGCACCTTAACATAGGTTCACGTTAAACTTTCGGTAATTAGTCAGCGTTGGTATCGCAAACAACTCAGCTCGACTCGGTATCACAGGACACTCTAAGATACTCAGCTGCACGACGCCAGGTGTCATAATAATGTCGGGGGGGAAATTCTGCCGGGGTCGGCCGGGCCGTCGGCAGACCTCCGGGCAGGGAGGCCCCAACTCCTCCCGTATATCCCAGATGAGATAGAGTATGAGACACACACAAGTGACTCTGCTGTTTATTAAACAAAAACGGCAGGGATGGGTCAAGGAGCGTACGCGTCCGTCCTGACACACACACAATCGTAGGGCTCGCAGGCCCCTTTTACCTTAGTATGACGCGCTACTTGCGTCACCTTGGAAAGTTAGCAAAAAACCTATCGCCACTCTTAATTGGTTGCTCGAGTGGTAGGGTTAGTATAGCATACGTATAGAGAACAATATTAGTGGACAAGGGTTAGTCAGGTGATATATCTGGGTTGTCCCTACAATTAGATACATGAGAATTGTTACATGAAGACCCCTGATGATTGGTTAATGTTAATGGCGTCAGTGAGAGGAGCCCCATGTCCTGATTGGTGCGCCCGCGAGCTTCCCAGCCTGGGACCATCGCTGTTCCCAGCTCTCGGTGTACCTGTCATTTGCAACAATGTTTCACTATGGGTACGTGCAGACAATGTGAGGACTTATTCATAGCTGGAAGACCGACTACTCCCACTGTCGCAGATGTCCATTGAGCCTTTTAATTGTATCTGCCTATGTCTTGTAACGAGGGATCCAGACGCCTTCTTCCTCCTGGGCTTGGCATCCTGTCAGGTTCGGCTTGGTCACTTGAGGTGGGACCGTGTTTGAGGCAGAATTCTGCACAATTAATATTGTTTTTCCACTGTGTGCCTGGTTTAATTTGCAGGTGTCACTTTAACGTTGGTGTGCGGCGTGCGAGGTTGCAACATCGTGCCCTTGATGGTCTGCTTTCGGAATGTGGGTTTGCAACATTGCAACCTTGGCTGTTTGCTTTCGCCGGGCTCATTCTGCAGGATCAGCAACTGACTCTTGTTCTTTTAACGTCCATGGAAGCTCTTGCTTGCGGCCTACTGAGGCCTGGTGTATAAGTGGAACCGTTTGGTGCACAGGCGCTTTAGGTTATAGTACCATATTGTCTTATGACCAGTATTGTGTCTTCATTATATTTCTCATTGTGGCATCTGGTTTTAGGAGAAGCGTAAGCAAGCTCTTTTAGATGAGTTCATGATGCGTCTTGCGTTTCTGCATTTTGAAAGCCTATGTGGAAAATAATAAAGATGCACGTCCGTGAGTATGTCTGTCGCCTACGTCATAGCACTGAGTATATTCTTCGTGTAGATTGGTGCGGGAGTGTCCAGTGTGTATATTTGTACAGGTGTGCTGACCGTTGGCTAGGTCGTCATGGCATCTCTAACGACGTGTAGGTTTTAGTCTAGTTGATCCGCGCCGCAGGTGTCGGCATGGCCAGGGCGGGCTGCTGGGCAGGCAGATGGACACATCCGTATGTTCCTGTACCAGGGTATTTGGTCGTCTGGTAGATGGGCAAACTCTTCTCGTGGCGGGTGCCTGGGTCTTGACCCTTTAGGCCAAGCGCGAGAGGTGAAGGACGGGAGCCTGGTCTTCCATTCTCCCACTTCAATAAGAAGCATCTCCATCTTACTGCCATTGAGACAGAGATTGTTTGCTGCACACAGTGCCTCAATGGCGAACAGACAATTAGGGCTACAAAACGAGGAGAAAAAATTAGTTCAGCGAAGTTTGTGGAAATCTATGTGTCATTAACATAACATTGGATATGAGAAAAGAAGAAAGACAGCAGGTGAGCCAGAGGGACGAAAGAGATATGTGATTCACACAATGATAAGATAAAATCCTGGGGTACTCTGCAGGTACACAATGAGGTGGTGGAGTACAACCAGCCCAGTTGCAGCTGGGAAGGGCGGTTAGTGAGGAAAACAAAACAGCCATTTCAGTGCCCAGTCCATGATGCTAAAGGTATCATGTAACAGTTTAATAAAGATACAATGTTTCACTGTGTGAAAGGCGGACACAACATCAAAGAGCACTATCCTCAATTGTACTACAATCATAAATACCATATACACTTTCATTATATGATTCCACCATATTACACATAATGTATACTCCCCTATAGCACCTATAATTACTATTCACATATTACTATACTATGTGTTGCCAGTGAAACATCACGTGAGCCAGAGGGACAAGATAGATATGGAACAGTCACAATCATAGCATAAACTGCAAGTACACAGGCAGGTGGTGGGGTACACAAAGCCCAGTTGCAGCTGGGAAGGCCAGTTAGTGAGGAAAACAAATCAGCCAGTCCAGTCATGATGCTAATGATCTAATGTAACCGTTAAATGAGGATACAATGGTTGACTGTGTGAAATGTGGAGGAGAAATCAAGGAGCACTGTCCTCAATTGTACTACAATCTTAAATACCATATACACATTAATTGTATCATTCCGTTATATTACAAATACTGTATACTCCCCCTACATCACCTATGATTTCTATACACATACTACTATAATATGTGTTGCCAGTGGCCAGATTTTGGGGGCCCCTAAAATCTGGCCACTGGCCACAGCCACCACAACAGAATTAGACCATATAACAAGAACGCACAATAAATCTTCAAACAGAACCTCCTGCCATCCCCATAATGTCTGCAGACAGTAAGAAGTGACATCGGACTCAGCGGCACCTGCACACCCATTTTTAACGTATAAACAAAGCTCCATATCATCTTTATTCCGCTCCCCTACTCTATCCACGCCCTCTTTCAGCCATCGAATAACCCAAAATGTGGTTTCCAAACCGTTTATTCACAGTACCGTCCGTAGACTACTGTGGAGGCGCGGACTGGGTGACAGCCACACCAGCTTTTTTCACCTAAAAAAAATCTCCAAATCATCTTTATTCCAATCTATCTTTAGGCCACCAAATAACTCCAAATGTGTGTTCCAGATATTTCCCACCTGTGTGCTATCCGCGGACATTGGTGGCTGTCGGTAGAACCAACATGGCGGCTGTTTAAAACAATATGATGCACCTCACGCTTTTCATCATCCAATCAGTAGGCCATCATTGTTGTCATAGGCTGTACAGCAGGGGGTGCTAAATTATGGTATCATTAGCTGAATTTCAGGGGTTTTGTTGTGTTAAGTTCCCACCTTAACGTCCATGCAACTAAGGTTTTGTCCTTAAATTTCAGGGGTTTTGTTATTCCATAGATTACTTTCTGCACATGTCCAGTGGCACATCGTTACTGAGGCATGGCCACTTTGACCTTCAGTGCATTAGGCACAATAATTGATTGGCATATTTCAGTAGCACTCATGGCAACTTTTCGCAGCAGCTGAGAGAGAGATTTTGGCATCAAAAGAGGGATAACTGAAATTTCCCATTGGGCTGTATTTTACGAGGGAGAAATTACTTATTTTTTCAAAGAAAATTCAGGCGTCTCTTGCCGACATCAGGAGGGTTGGCATGCATGCAATAGGCAGTGTTGGTATTGGTTCCAGGTGGACAGATATACAAATGTTGCTCATTGTGTGGAAGCGGCTGTCGAAAAGGGTCACCACAAGCTGCCATGACTTACTACTCAAAACTGTGGGTAAATGGACCAATTTAACACCCATTTTCGGATGCAATTACTGCACCACTATTAGCACACACTAATTGTGCCGAAAATGCCCCATTGGGTCCAATGGGTACTTGTATTTCAGGGGTGCGCGGGAAGTTCCACACGCGATTTCATCAGGGTACGTGTATTTCGGGTTGCGGGGGAAGTTTCACACGCGACATCAGCAGGGTACGTGTATTCCAGGGGTGTGCGGGAAGTTCCACACGCGATTCCATCAGGGTACGTGTATTACAGGGGTGCACGGGGAGCACCACACGTGAATTGCACGTGTGGGTCCTGCCAGGTGTTCCCGCTACACCCTCCACGGCCCCTGCAGGTGGCTCACACCACAGGGGCCTACCCTGCACATGTCCTGCAGGCACCCCATCCACCATGGCCATGCCCCCCAGCCAACCCACATGTCAACTTGCACTACTGCCCACCAACGCATGTCCCCCTGCACCCCCAGCCACCAGGGGCACCCTCCACCAGGCCCCCACCCATGTCTCCCACCACCCCCACCCCCCAGCACTGTGGGGCACCTGCCAGCAGGACCCCACCCATGTCCAACTCATGTTCCCCACCACCCCCACCCCCCAGCACTCTGGGGCACCTGCCAGCAGGCCCCCACCCATGTCCAACTCATGTTCCCCACCACCCCCACACCCCAGCACTGTGGGGCACCTGCCAGCAGGCCCCCGCCCATGTCCAACTCATGTTCCCCACCACCCCCACCCCCCAGCACTGTGGGGCACCTGCCACCAGGCCCCCACCCATGTCTACCACCCCCCCACCCCCCAGCAGTGCAGGGTCACCCTCCACCAGGCCCCCACCCATGTCTCCCACCCCCCCACCCCCCAGCAGTGCAGGGTCACCCTCCACCAGGACCCCACCCATGTCTACCACCCCCCACCCCCCAGCAGTGCAGGGTCACCCTCCACCAGGCCCCCACCCATGTCTCCCACGCCCCTCACCCCCCAGCAGTGCAGGGTCACCCTCCACCAGGCCCCCACCCTTGTCTCCCACCCCCCACCCCCCAGCAGTGCAGGGTCACCCTGCACCAGGCCCCCACCAATGTCTACCACCCCCCACCCCCCAGCAGTGCAGGGTCACCCTCCACCAGGCCCCCACCCATGTCCAACTCATGTTCCCCACCACCCCCACCCCCCAGCACTGTGGGGCACCTGCCACCAGGCCCCCACCCATGTCCAACTCATGTTCCCTACCCCTCTCACCCCCCAGCACTGTGGGGCATCTGCCAGCAGGCCCCCACCCATGTCCAACTCATGTTCCCCACCACCCCAGCAGTGCAGGGTCACCCTCCTCCAGGCCCCCACACATGTCTCCCAGCCCCCACCCCCCAGCAGTGCAGGGTCACCCTCCACCAGGCCCCCACCCATGTCTCCCACCCCCCCACCCCCCAGCAGTGCAGGGTCACCCTCCACCAGGCCCCCACCCATGTCTCCCATCCCCCCACCCCCCAGCAGTGCAGGGTCACCCTCCACCAGGCCCCCACCCATGTCTACCACCCCCCCACCCCCCCTAGCAGTGCAGGGTCACCCTCCACCAGGCCCCCACCCATGTCCAACTCATGTTCCCCACCACCCCTACCCCCCAGCACTGTGGGGCACCTGCCACCAGGGCCCCACCCATGTCCAACTCATGTTCCCCACCACCCCCACCCCCCAGCAGTGCAGGGTCACCCTACTCCAGGCCCCCACCCATGTCTCCCACCCCCCCAACCCCCAGCAGTGCAGGGTCACCCTCCACCAGGCCCCCACCCATGTCTCCCACCCCCCCGCCCCCCAGCAGTGCAGGGTCACTCTCCACCAGGCCCCCACCCATGTCTCCCACCCCCCAGCAGTGCAGGGTCACCCTCCACCAGGCCCCCACCCATGTCTACCAGCCCCCACCCCCCAGCAGTGCAGGGTCACCCTCCACCAGGCCCCCACCCATGTCCAACTCATGTTCCCCACCACCCCCACCCCCCAGCACTGTGGGGCACCTGCCAGCAGGCCCCCACCCATGTCCAACTCATGTTCCCCAGCCAACATGTCATCACAATCTAGATCCCTGGTCCCTATGGTCAGCCTCCAAATGCATAACACCCACCCGAGTATTGCATCCACCCACTCATAATTGGCAATTACATGACAGTACACCAATTGCAAGTTCCGTAACAAAAACATTTCCCTCACATACACCCAATGGGTGTCAGTGAATCTCAAAACCCATATCATGATATGCATGAAACCAATGAGATACTACACATTGAATTTCAATAAAAAAATATGTATTAAAGGAAACATAAATAGAATCAAAAATAAAGAAACAGAAATGGGAATGTACAAAAATGAAAAGAAGCATGTCCGTGAAAAAAAGCAAAACCAAAAATCATAATCCGAAGTAATGGTGTTCAAAGTCACTGTCCACAAAACAAAATTCAATGGGAAATAAAATTGAAAGCCATTGCTCCATGGTTAAAATGTGAAAGAGAAATACAATCCAACAGTGAACTATGTACATACGAACAAGCCAGGGTCAATTATCCCAACAAAAGAAATGAAACCTATCTAACTACACTAACTAATAAAATAAAATATATACAAAAATGTGGCCAATGTCCAAAAGGTCCAAAATAAATCCAAAAAAAAGGAAACCTAACACTACCTACATAACTATGTACAAGGGCAGCAGGCTAGTTTGACGGCTCACTTTTGGATGTCCTGGGCCAGGGCATCATCGAACTCCTGCTCAATGTCCCAGAGGCGGTCCTCCTCCATGGCCCCGAGGGTCCGCAGGGCCATCGACGTGTCCACCTCCAAACCCCTGCGGATTGCCTCGAGGCACTCGGCCCGCCTCAGGGCCCTCCGCATGGAGTTCTCCGCCCTGACCATTGTGAGCCGTGCCTCTTACGCCCGCTGCCGCTCCGCATCTATGGCGTGGCCCAACCGCGGCCACACGGAAGACACTCTCTGTCCTGGGTCCTCCTGCCCTGCGGCCGATGCCTGCCCCTCCGATGTTGAAGGCCCCGAGCCTTCATGGCTCCCACCACGTTGCTGCTGCTTCTGTGCCTCTGCCCGTGCACTGCCTCCTGCTGCCTGCACATCCTCCGCCGGCTGGGGTGCAGTCGTTGATGTGGCCACCCCTGCTGGACGTCCCACTCCCGACTGTGGCAGGGATGCCTCCTCCACCAGTCTGGCCGCACCATCAGAGGCAGCTCCACAGGGCACCCAGGTGACTGATGGGTGGGAAGATGGCACGGAGGATGACTGGCGCGTAGGGGGTTCAGTTGAGGAGGGGGTCGTAGCAAGCCCCATCATACGGTGGAATCCGGCCTGGGTGACCTGTCCCAGCAGGCTGACGTGGTCAACGAGCCATTCGAGATGACGTGCAGTCTCCTCATGAAAAGACTGCAGGTCACCTTGCATGGCCCGTTGACGCAACGCCACACCAGTCAGAACAGGCTCAACCTGGACCCGGATAGCCACGTCCGCAGGCAGAGGAAGGCCAGTTGTTGTGAGCTCATCCCCTGCCTGAAAACGGGTCTGGACGTAGGCATCCCTGCTGGTGCAAGATGATGCAGGGACAGGATCAGGGACAGGATTGCACACAGGCACCTCGGCGGCGGCCTGTGCTGCCTCCTGTCCCTGGTCCTGCACTGCACCACTAGCACCAGTGGGATCCCCACCTCCAGACCCCACCTCTGTTGCTTGCACGGCCTCCTCCTCCACCAAACCCCCCACCAACCTGGATGACTCCGTGCCATCTTCCCCCGTTGAGCCCTGTGGGGTCCCAGCTGCCCCTTCTGCTGCCGAGGAGTCCAACTCCAACCTCTGCCTCTTGGACCTCCCCCCGGCAGCTGCGGCCTGGGACGCGGCACCGGACTCCTCACTCCCCAATGAGATGACAACATGGGAGGGGAGCCGGGCCTTGCGTCTCCGGCTGGAGGTGGGATCCCCGCCGCTGTGCTCCACAGCACCTTCTCCGCCCTCTTCATCAGTTGACGCTGCAGACAGGGAGAAATAAAACACAGGCATCAGGGCACTGTACAATTGACACATACACACATGACAGTTGTACATGAGTGGCAATGGCAAACCTCAGACATGCCATCACAATCCCCAACACACATGTCATTTCAACTTGCACACATGAGCCATACCACAGCCATATCGCAACTGCCAGCACCATCCATACACATACAACAGCATGAGCAGGCAAAGCTGAGCCAGACATCACATGCAACACAGGAAGTGCACCACACATGTACACACACCACCACACTTGCATGCATGTGTACACCTCTGCCAAGTGTCGCAGTGTTCAGATGGGCATCCATGTCACATCTGCCAATCAGGCTTCCACATACCGCTGTCACATGCATCCATGTTGCATCACTGTTGCACCCTTGTCAAATACACACAGATGCACATGTACACAGTTCTGATACATGCAGCTGAAAACAACGTACATGCGTGATATCACGGACATGTCTACTTACATACACATTCATCCAAACATGTGTGCCCACACAACTGCATTAGGCATGCAAGCCTACACACACAAGCACCATCCATGTCTCACACATTCCAGCCCTTGCATGTGTTAGCCAAACGGCCCTGTACACCCCCACCCATACTCAACCCCATACAAACAGATGTGCAACCTGCACACTACTGAAAAATCACCACACGCACAGCTCACAATCAGGATGCATGTACACTTACCGCTCGACTCCAGACAGGTCTGCCTCTCAAGGACCTGGACGTGGAGCGCTGGGGATATGTGTTCCAGGACCCTCATCTGTTCTTCCGACAAGTGGCCCCGGTGCCCCTTGGCATCCGCTGCCTTCAAGAGGCGCCGGGCCTTGTTCAGGGTCCTGGACCTGAAGTCCTCCCAGCGCTTCTTGACATGTTGGAAGTCGCAGACTGCCACCCCCTCCGCGTTGATGGCAGTCACGATGTCAGTCCAGATCCGAGTCCGTCCTTCCTTGTCGGCGCGGGAACTTCTGAAGAGGGCATCATACTGCCCCAGGACTTGCTCCACCAGGACACCAACTTCGGTGGCACTGAAGCTGGTGCCCCTCTGCCTCTCTGGCCGGAGGTTGTCAGTGGTCTCAGATGGTGTTTGCCCCGACATGACAACCCCAGAGGCAGGAGTGGGTGGGCAACTGGGTCCTGGGGCTGGGCTGTGGAGCGATGGAATCCCAGTCGGGAGTCTTCGGTTCCAGCAGGGGTGGTCACAGCAACAGCACGCCTGGCTGATGTGCAGGCAGCAAATGGCAGGGCACGTGGGCAGCAGGCAGTCAGGCAGCAGCAGATGGCAGGTGAGAGCGTGCTCGCGGCTCTGGGAGGCAGTAGTTCGGCCTTCTGGGCAGGAGCGTGGTCTTCCGTGTGCTCATGCGTGGCCAGCTTGATACGGAGTGATTTGGCACGTGAAAATTCGGCATGTCAGCATGTAATTCGAGGAAAGGCCCTTAGCGCGTAAACGCATCTGCACGCATACGCAATTTCATTGGACAGAAGGGCCCTCAAGCGCAAGCGCCCCTGTGATGTGACGCGTACAGGCGTGCATGGGAATTTCAGAGCGCGTGAAAAACTGCACGTCCACGTGTAATACGAGGAAAGGGCCCATGCGCGTAAGTGACATGACGCGCGCCTGCGTTTCCCTCAGCACGGGTTAAAGGTGAGCGTGCCCAGCAGTTTGCTGTACGTGCCTTTCGTGGAGACCGACGTGTGTTGCTGCTTCCTGTTGTTTCGCGCACCATCACAACTTCACAGCTATCAAGGACGTATCTCTTCTTTTGGCGGGGGTATTGGCTACGCGTGTTTTTCTGCATCGCGCTAGTCAGACGGTGAGTCGCACACGCTCTTTTTCCCACTGCGGGTGCCCCTGTGTATCGCACCCATTTTCGATGTCATAGTAGCCTGCGTGTCCCACGCGTACGCGTTATTCGTGTTACTGGGTGCCACCGCGTACTGCGGGAGGTTGAATCCACGCACGTAGGCTGCAGGGTTGCGTTCACGGTTTTACTGCAGTTTTGGGGTGCCTGAGCGTTGCGTGACCCGTCACCACATCACCGGGGTCACATACAGCCTTGCAGGTGCAGGGGGGCTGTTAACATCTTGCTTCCCACCCCCTTCACCCCAATTGCCCAGGTCAATTCTGGTGTACACCTCCCATTGGCACCACTCCATCTGTGCCAGCACTACTACATCAGTGCCATGGTTGGGAGGCCACTAAAGGTGAGGGGCGCCTCAGCTGGGCGTCCTCCTCGTGGCGGGCGTGGTCAGGGACGTGGCCGTGGTGACCAGGGAGTAGGGGGACTCCAGGGTGTCCAGGGCGGCCACAGAGGGGGAAGAGGCAGGGGTGCGCCACTTGAGCACAATGTTGTGCCATGTGTCGGTGCAGTCATGCCACCACCCCCTGTGGTTCCGGGGGATGCAGCTCCTGCATCTGGCACTGGCACCCGTTTGACCCGGCAGTCCATTCCATCAACTGCCACGGGCCCAAGGGTAGTGGTAGTAGCAGGTGCAGCTGTGGACACCGCCACCCAGGCTCAGGGTCTGCCAGCGCAGGCTGCGTTGGCACTTGAAGAGCCCTTGGTAGATCTCCAACAGGCCAGGGGGGAAACCATAGGGGCAGGCCGGGCTGCTCAGACCAAGACACGTGTCCCTGGGGCAGTCATGTCATCTGCTGCCCCGAACAGCCGGGTGTTGGCAAGTGCAGGGGCAGATGCACCCAACAGCACCCCAGTTGTGAGTCTGCCAACCAGGACCGTTGCGGTCAATGACCCTGCCACAGCTGATGTTGCTGCGCAGGGTCCATTAGTGGGCACCCAGCTGCCACTGACACAAGTCAGGCCTTTGGTCATCCCTCCACCTGCCACTCCCTTGGCTCAATCCACCAAACCCACTGGCCATACTGGTCAGGGCAGCATTAGCCAGCCAGGGTCTGCGCCACAGTCCAAGAGGAGGAAGGTTGCACCTGCAGCACAGGCTGGGACCCCACATACAGCCACGACCTCCTGCACATCGAGGAAGAAGCCTTTCTGTAAGCAGGAACTGGACTTCCTCGTGGACTACGTGCGGGGCCACAGCCGTGACATGCTAGTGGGTGCCAATAGTCAGACTACGGCTGCCCAACGTGACACCCACTGGAAGCATGTAGCGGAACATGTCAGTTCATTCGGCCATGAGGTGCGCACGGCGCAAGAGTGCAAAAAGCGTTGGAATGACATCAAGCGCAGCACTAAGGCTAAGCGTGCCTCTAATTACAACTTGACTCTGGTGACTGGCGGTGGGCCTGCACCAGAGGAGGAAGAGCTCACTCCGCATGAGGCTCTCTTTGTGGAGTTCATACCACCTGAATTGGTCGAAGGAGTGGGAGAGATGCTGGACTTTGATGCGCAGTCCAGTGAGTGTTGATGCGTGTTTGTTGAGGACGTGTGTGTTTCACTTGTGGGATGTGTTGTGCATGATTGCTGCTACATGTGACGTGTACATGGTTCTGATGTGTAAGTAATGCAATGCTTCGTCATGCATGTCTCCTCTGCCTGCATGCGGGACTCCAGGTAGGCATGCTCCCTTGCCCCTCCTCCGCCACTCTGCACCCCAGTTCCACCTTTGCACTGGTCTGCTTCAATCTTGCCAATGTGTACTTTCTTATTCATGTGTCCTGTGTAGATGCTAACTTCCAGCGTAGAATCTGCCAGACATATGCCGTGTGGTACAGCCTTAGTACTCGATGCAGGGTATCTCACTTGTACTGTGCATGGGTCAGATGTCCCGCAGGGACATGAGTGCCCATTCATGCTCCATGTGCATTGCACGCATGCCCCTATGTGTCCTTGACTGGATGATCACTGTAATACAAGTCCTTGGTTACATACATTGCCTGCCATCTCATCAGCCTTCCCATGTCAACTGTGGCTCAGTCCTGCGTTGCACACATGTTTAGGCTCTGACAATCTGTGTGGCTCACAGGCCTCAGCCTGTTCAATGGCCAATGACTCTGTCCAACTCTTGTTGTGCCTTCTTCACACGTGGGCAGCCTCCAGAGTTTTCATCATGTGTCCTGCCTACTGTCCCAGCATCATTTGCAGTGTTGTCACTTGAATCACATTAAGCTGTTGATGCCAGTCAACACTGCCTGTCAATACACGGGTGTATGGTCAGCCTTTTGATACCATGCTAGGCATCCCTGCTTTGGTACTGGGGTGGAGGGGTGCTTGGCTTCTAGATATGGTACACATTGAATGCACAATGCACGTGATGTCTGAATTTGACATTGCACTGCCTTCACATTTCCTGGCACACACCATGGAGTCCTTGTACATGTAGGTAGTGAGTGGCGTACACATTTTCTGCACTGCATAGACCCACTTCCATGGAAACTGCCACCTTTCAAAAGGTCTGATCACAGAAGCTATTCAAAGTTGACCCAGCATGCATGCCAGGTTATATGTTGTGTGTCACATGTCTGCCGGATGCGTTTGCTGTCAGTGTGTGTGTGTGTTGTGTGCTTCTGACATGTGTAGTGACCTTTTTTCTCTCTATTTTTCAGGTGATGACGCAATGGAGGCGGAGGATGGTGTTGTCATGCCAGACACAGGGTTGGTAACACCACATCAACCCGGCACTAGTGGGGGTCGTGGGGTGGTAGGCCACGAAAACCCCCAAGTGCTGCAGTCCATCTTGTCTCTGACTGCCTATGAGTCCAGCCTTGATGACGACTCTGACGTCCATGTTGAGTTGGATGAGCATCAAGTCCATGTGTCAGGGGTGAGTGATTCTGATGTGGACACTCCTCTGTCTGCGACCCCTGCACTGAGGGATCAGACGGTCTTGGTTCCTCCGCCCGTGGTGGATCGGGACGCAGGGTCACCCTCCACACCAGTCACTGATGTGCCTGGGACATCACGTCGACAGGGGCATGTAGTCGTGCAGCCGCGGGCGGTGCCAACACAGCGAGGACCCCCGGTCCTTGGGTCCTGCAGGGGTCAAGCCCGGCAACCCGGTCGCTGCGCGCAACCGCAGTATACTGAGTGGGAGCAAGACATGACTGCCAATTCCGAATGGCAGGGGGCAGCAATGGAGAACATCGCTGAGAGCATGGAGCGTGTGGCCCGATCTTCTCCAGCAGCAGGCGGCACGGTCCATGGCCGCTCGCTCAGGCTGGGCATGGCGGCCTCAGACAGGGCACGCCAGGCTGAAATGTCGTCTCTGCGTCAAGCAATTGCTGCTCACGCAGAGGCGCACATGGATGCCCTGAGGGAGGAGTATGCTTCCCTCAGATCCACTCTGGGTGTCCTTATGATGTCCCAGAGGCAGCAGGCAGAGGAGAGGTTTGCACAGCTTGTGCGTACCATCTCGGTTGAGCTACAGGCTTGCCGGGAGGTGCAGCGGTTGTCCAGCCAGGCCTTGTAGGAGGAACTCCGTGTTACACGTGCTACCTTGCAAGAGGAAGCACGTGTATCACGCGAGGTTCTGCATGCATACCTACGTCACATCGCCACACAGAACCAGGCTCACCCGTTCTGCAGACTTGCTGCCGACGAGGGGCAAGCTGCGGCTAGGCGTGGCCAGGCTACTGTGCCACGTCCTCCTTTACAGGATGAGCCAGACTCGGACGGCCATCTATCTCCCACATAGGTCGTGCTGTGCAGGCGTTGAGCCCATGGAGGTTTTTTTTTTGGCTCAGCATCATCGCATGTGGATGTTGAGCAGCACCCTGTACCTCCCCCCTCCTGGGTGCCTCCCCTCCCCCCCGGGTCGTATGTGGCCACTTTTGATTTTTCTTTTAGTTTAGTTAGTTCAGTTTCTGTTTGATAGCTAGTGTAATTAGGTAATGTAGGTTTTCCATTGTTAGTGTAATTAGTTAATAGTTGATTTAGTTTAAAATTGCTAGTCTATTGTGCTTTCATGTGACGGTGCGGTGCTTTGTGGCTTTTGAAGGCATCCACTGTCTGTTCCAGCTGGGCCCTTCAGGCTTGTCTTGTGTATGTGTTTTCTGCTTGGGGTCCTTGACTCACATATGCCACTCCTGCCTCCCTTATCCATGGGCTCGCAAGGATGGTTCAGTGTTACAGAATTTTACACAAGGGCTTTGGACTGTCATATCTGTGGCATGTCTGGTGCTGTGTGACTTGTGTTGAAACCCCTAGTGGGGATGATTTTGGTGTTATTGTCCACTGTTCAGCTTTTGCTAGATGGGGTGTGTCATGATCAATGTGTACATTAATTGCTATGCATTGTGTAGTATGTTTCATATCTTTACTGTACATGTGCTTGTTGCAATTCATGCTGTAGATAGTGTTCCACACTTTGGATGTGAAAGACGGACTGATGGTGTGATTTGTGATGTGACTCTCTGACATGGTCAAGTAATGAGATGACTAATGAGACACACACAGATGACTTTGGAGCATTAATCATGTGTTTCATGCCCTTTCTGCAGGGGGATGAGCCTCCAGAGCACCTTTGCCAGCAGACATGGCCCATTGGACGACGGAATTCTGGACAAGTTTGTTGGTGCCCACATGCACATGTGTGCACAAGCAGAGGCACAGGGATTGCAGACCCACATCCTAGAACTGCTGACATGTTCCAAGGAACTCCAAGCAAGGTGAGCAGCACAGGGGGGCCACGACACAGCAAAGCTTGCACCAGGCGAGTTGCACATGCAGGCTTAGTCACAGCACTGAGGGTGAGCTTAGACGAATATTGGTGTTGAAGCACACAATGCAGCTCAGATGTGTTGGTGGACTGATGGCTGTTGATAGTAAGGTTGTCTGGGAAACATGCAGGGGCAGTGGCACATACCCTCCGGTACACCAAGGTCCATTGAGGCACTTGTATCAACCATGTAGCCTTCCGAGACATGGAAAGGGGCAGCTCACAGGGACATACAGCAAGGGACATACTCGGGTGCAGTGCATGTCTTTTCCATGTACTTTATGATAAATGCACTGCCAACTTTGTTTCGGTCATGGTGGTACGCAACTTGCTCAGAAGTCATGGCTTGCTATATGGGTCTGTCTGCTTACCCAGGGAACATTGCATGTTGTGTGAATTGTGACACATTGGTGTTCCATTTGCCACACACCCACCGGCGGCTGACTTACTGCATTGACTGTGTATGACCCGTCACAGGGGTGATGTTATATATGGGTACGAAGCATCTACACCAGATTGTCTGTTTGTAGAGTAGTTTGTTGCTATGGGGCATGTTTGGTGTTGTGTTTTTGTGTAATTGGCACGTACAGGTTGTTGACTGTGGCTCTCTTTGCAGCATTGCAGTGCTCCTGTAACCGGACCTGAGAGTGCGCAGGCAGGAGGCCAGCACTCAAAACCAGAGCTAAGTGTCTTGTTGTTTTTCTTTCAAACTGCTCTGCATAGGCTTGCTGGGGAGTATACTAATGCATAGATGTATGTGTGGTTCAATTTGGTATGTTTTTTCTCCCTAATCACCCGTAATCCTATGCAATTTTGAACCCTGTACCCTCTACCCGGTGTTCCTGCTTCCCATACCTATCCAAGCAACGTTCCCTGACCCTCTTTCCCCGCTGGGGTTGCGGATGCCTGTGTAAGCCCTGAACTTGCGGGTGCCAAAACCCTAGAGGGGGTGGTTGGTTCGTACCACTCCTGAGCCTGGACTACAGAAGGCCATGACAATGATGTCCAAGTTTGTTTGGATTGTGTATGTGTTCATGCAGGTAGTACATTTTCGTGCATTCCCTAGTTTCATGTGTCATTCCTCCTCCCCTCTCCTGCCACTCATTCCAGTCATCCAGTGTGCCAACACCTGTCCCGACTGCATATCCCTGAACCTCCTTCCCCACCAGGGTCTCAGGGGCCTGTGTGAGTTTGACCTTGCAGGCACCCGGGACATGGTGGGGGTAGTTGTTTCGTGACACTCCCGCGCCTGTACAGGGGACCTGTGACAGTACACATCCGTTCATGGTGCATCATCCTATGTCATGTACCACACATGTTTCACATCCTGTTGTGACATTGTTTTACTGTGCAACCTTGGTTGTTGCATCATTGTGGTAGTACTTGGCCTTTGTGAAGTACTGCTACGTCAAGTCATCTACTGGAGGGTGTTCTGATTTGTTTTTCTGGCTTGGATTTTGTGATTTTGGACATGAGTGTGGATTATGAGGGTGCAGGCACCTTTTTACACACAAGGCGGGAGATGGTGACGAAGGGTAAAGGTGATCCTGTGGCCAGGTGGAATTGAGGTTTGAAGGCTCCACGACCCAGGTGCAGTTGTTCAGTGGGTCATGGTCATTTGTGAGGGAGGGGGGGGTTGTTGTTGATAGTTGCCTTGCCCTGCAGTGTGATGGGAACTCTGACATTGTAATGGTGGTATCCTATGTACATGTTGTTTTTCTGCTGATCAATGCCTGTTCATGTGCTGTGTTTACCTTTCAGGTGCGAGGGGATAGTTGTGGTTTGACATGCTGGGGTGTACACATGGTGAATGTTCACATGTGATATGTAGAGAACACTAATGGTCACTTGAGTGCACATGCATATGTGGAGTGCATTTCCTTGCAGAACCACACACTTGCACTCTGATGCACTACATGTACTCCCACCCTTGCATATCCACGTGTACAATGTTTGCCTTCTGGTGCCCACTGTGTCCCTGCAGCACATGTTCTGTGACCGATTATGGATCCTGTCCATGCCTAATTTTCTGTTTGATGTGGTCTGTCACTTAGATGTGATGCTCAGGGTGTGCATCACACACAATGGCTGTTCACTGTGCTGTGTGCTGAGCAGTGTGTTTCAGGAGTAGGACACAGCACACATGAGCTGCAGTGTTGATTTTGCAATGCACAATGTGCATGTAGACAAGCATTCATTGTTATGTTACGTCTACAACTCTTGTAATGCATTTGGAAATGACTTATTTTGGGTGGGAGATTTTGTTGGTCTGTCTTTTCATCTGATTCCGGGTCAGGCATCATTGTCTGATGCCACTGTACATTTAGGACATGGCAATGTGTACCTTATCGTTACTGTGTTGGTGTATGGGTATTGCTTGCCATGTCATGTTGTGGTTTGGGAGGGTTTGAGTGACATGCCAGTGATGGCCATGGCCTGTTTTGCAGGTGTGTGTGATGCACACCTTGCATGTCAGGGTCATCCGCTTCTCAGAGCAACTAGCTGGGGGTAGATCTCTCTCCGCGGCAGGCCCCTCCCTCTGGAACAGCCTTCCTGCCTCACTTGAACTTGAGGGGAACCATCTCCAGTTCTGGAAGCACCTCAAGACCTTCCTCTTTGCTTCTGCTTTCTCTCTGCCTCTCCCTTGCAGAATTCTTCACTGGAACTGCACTGGAGCTGCAACTGGGCCACTCTCACCGACCTCGGTCCCTGGCCCAGCCACTCTCCACTTGCACTGCCTCCCTGGCAACCCCTGCACTGCGGTACTGTCTCTCTATCCCTACAGCCCACCCTTCCCAGCACTTGTCTGCACTTACCTTTGCAGTTGCCACCAGCCGACCTATGTATTTTTTTTTTGGTCTACTTCCCCTGTACTGCACTCCCCCCCCCTTCCCCTTGCACTTTTCCCTTCCTCCTTCCCCTGCACTTTCACAATCTAAATGACACCTGGCCTAGTTGTACCGTTGTCTGTCTTCCCTTGTTCCCCCCTCCCTTCCTCATCGCACCTTGAAATACTTGTGTATAGGCCATATCATGTCATATGTCATATGTGTGCCTTTTGGTCACACGGGATAGCTTGTGTTTAAGTAGCTAGGGATGCAGACGATGTGGCACTTCCATGGCAACTATCTCAGGGTGGTAGGGTTGTGACAGTTGACTGTCTCTTTGTCATCATCGATTGTCACCTGGTATGTGCCAGGCCTGTGTGCACTCAGGGGTGGGAGTTTAGGTGAAAAATGTGACCACAAGCTGGGTCTGGGCTTCCTCGCCACGTGCCCTGTCCCCTCCCATGGGCAGCGCCTGTGCCTGTGGTTGGGGATGTGGGGGCACCACCATGTCCACCGGGACGCCCTGCCGTGTTGCAAGATTGTGCAGGACACATGCTGCCACAATGATCCTGCACACTACTGGTGGTGCATAGAGTAGTTGCCCGCCAGAGCGGTCAAGGGAGCGGAAACGTGACTTGAGCACTCCGAATGTGCGCTCCACTATGCCCCTGCTTGTAATATGGGCAGCGTTGTATCTTACCTGGGGGGGTGTGGTGGGGTTCCGGATTGGCATCATCATGTGGTTGCTCATAGGGTAGCACTGTCCCCTGGGGAGGTGATAATAGTTGAGATTATTAGGGTTTGGATAGTTGTCTTTGTGTGACTTGCATGCATGTGCAAGGGCATTTGTACTGACCTAGGAGCCATGTGTCGCCATGCTGCCCAGCTTCCAGGGCCCGGCTCAGGGCGGACATTCTGTATATGAAACTGTCATGGGTGGAGCCAGGGTAGTTTGCATAGACAGAGGTGACGATTCCCTTTGCATCGCATACCACCTGTACATTGATGGAATGCCAGTGCTTGCGGTTTCGGTAGATGTGCTAAGTGGCCCTAGGTGGACGTAGGGCCACATGGGTGCAATCTATGGCACCGAGCACTTTGGGGAAGTGTGCCACCCTGAAAAAATCCAGGACAACGGCCTGCCTTTCTGCGGGTGTTCTGGGCATGTATATGTGCCTGCGGACTGAGGGGCGCGCTGTCATGATTGCCAGTACCTGGTGTAGGCAGCGTGACTGCATGGCCTGTGAGATCCCCCCCACTATGGCAGTGGTCCGCTGAAATGACCCAGTGGCCAAAAAATGCAGGACATTGAGCAGCTTCTCCAAGGGGCTCAATGCTTGGGAGCAGAGGGTGGGGGATGTAAGGTCATCTTCCCACTCCCTGACCAGGTCTAGGATGATATGTGGTGGAAACCTATACCTGCCATAGACCTGGTCGTCAGGCATCCCAAAAAGGCTTGTCCGTGGTGCGAAAATGCGTGCCCTGGCTATTCTCCTCCTCCTGCGGTGTCCCACGATCAGTGCTGCGACAAATGGGGCATTCATCGTAGCTGTATATACGCATTTGTTGTTTGTGCGCACTTTTATACTGTGCGCGGGGACGCTTCCGCCTGCCTTGGTGTGGTGGACGCGTTGACGCCCGTGCGCGTTTTTTGCCGTGCGCGGGTTTCCCGTATTCGGATCCATGAATACGGGTTGTTCGCGTGCGTGTGGGCGTTCCATGTAGTTCCCTGCAGTACTTCCCCAGTTACGCCTTCTTTTTCACGCGTTGTTCCCCATTCCGCGTGTTACGCCCACTGTTCCGCCCACTTTGGTTGTGTGCGCCGCGCTATGTGCGCTTTTGCTGTGCGCGTAGCGCACGCCGTGTATGCCTGCGTGTGCCATGGCTGGATTGGGCGCACGGACAGCGGGAAATACGCGCAGCGTCTTCCTTGAATCGCACGCGTGCGCGTGCGCTGCGTTTCTCACGCTTGCGCTCCCTTGCGCCTGCTTGCGCATGGATTTTCGGCGCACGTTTGTTCCATGAATCGGCCCCTTTAAGTCTCAAAATCAAATCCCATCTCAGCTTTGCACAGATCTCTTCACTTGGCCTCTGGCGGAGGAAAGAATGCATTTTAAGATCGTATGTTTGGTGCCTACCATAATCTTACATAACCTTGCAGAGACATTGAAATGGCACCAACCTGGTCGGTCATTACATTCATCTGATAAACAGTTGCTGATGATTCCATTTTATCACTGTTTTACCAGAGGTGATCAGTGTTTTTCGCGATCGATGGGCCTAAATTTTGGAACTCGTTACCCTGGGAACTACGTAAATTGACGGAACTCACAAGTTTCATAAACCCCTTAAAACATATTTATATAAATAAGTGTATCTGTTTTAGGGATGCTTATCATAGTTTGGTGGTTGGCCTGCCTTGGACCATGTAGGTCATTGTTCTTTGTTCATCTGCACCCAGGTGCAGTTCAGTCTGCCACGTCTGTGCTTTATAAAACTTCATATTGAAATTCAAACACTGCTTTCACAAAACTCTCTCTCCTACCTATTTGCTTGAGTTTAAATACCCAGCAAACTCCAAATCAATCAGCAGCATCCTTCAAAGTATCATTTTTGGATCCTTCAATCATTTGCTATGTTTAAACGAAGGAAGAATTTAATAGGCTCCTTAGCCATATTGGTAAATTAGGCCCTGTTTGCTGCATCTGCTATTAAAATGCACTTATTGATCCACTCAACATTAATCTTAACACATGTGCACAATAAGCCTTTTTAATACCTTGAGCAGAAGGACTATAGTCCCACTTTCAAGAACGCTGACACACGCAAAAGCATCCAGTTCAAGACCAACTAGCATTAGGCTTACAGAATGTAAAAGCTGCATGAGATATATTTTGCCTCATGTAACAGAAAAGTGCTATTCAAATAGTTTTTAAATATTCATGACTCATGGCAGTCAGACATTATGCATGTTTTGCTCATACATATAGTAGGACTATTCGAAAAAGCCTTGGTACCCGAGTACTGAAACCGGATGCACTCCAAAAAGCAACCTCAAAGAATCCAATTTCTTCTTAGCACAAAGCAGAAAGAACCACAACGTTCCAGCCAATAACATTTCCTTTATTATAATATGCCATGGAAAAAAGAAAGTGACTGGTAAAATGACGTATTTCGCAGTTCACACACTGCTTGCTCACGTTAAGGGATTAAATACAGACTAAAATACTTCAAACGTCTGTATGGTCATAGGCGGCAGGAGAGTCCCGCTGCCTAAATGGAGAACAGTTCTATACTATGAGGTCAGACATCTTGGAATATCTTAGATGCTAACAGCTGTAATGTCTAATATCTCTTACATGTTTCACATACTGTAATCTCTGTTTAGCAATACCGGCCTACTTCTGCAATGGGAGATTGTTGAGAGTATAACCTGCGTAATCGATGAACAAACATGTTTCTATATATCTGTTGGCAAGATGTAAATTACCAAATTTTATGTAAACCCCTCATAGCAGGGAGGGAGTGTCAACTTATTTTGCGCAAGTGACAGACCACCAATTCAAAAAAACTAGTGTTAGTTTAAGTAGAGCTCACCTTGAGTATATAAATATCATTGAGGGGTTTCAAAAAAACGGATAGTAAGACTTTTGTGTGGTTTGTAATACCGTTCTGTGTTTAATGTCTTAAAATAATACCATATACAAGTCGCACAATTTATTATGTTCCCTTTCACATGGCATCAAACATGCAAGCACACCTTTAAATTCCCTTTTTATTACAACATACAACATAGCATGTTTTTGTGAATATTCTTTTTTGTCTCTTTCACATTAATGACTTCATAGTTGAGTGGAAAGCCTTCTGAGTTTGCATTTTATGGAGAACATCACACATACTCAAATAAAAGATAACAGTTACCACAATGGGATGAGGTATTTCATTAAGAGTGCATCTACCATCCTGACCCTGACTTTGTCCCAGCAGTGTATTCAAAGTGTATGTATTCACTGTTGACAATTGCTAAACTTGCAGTGTTATAAAAAGGTACTTTACATTTAAATATGTACCCGTTTATTATGTTATACGGTTGAGTCATGTGGTCCATAGCAGGTTGTTCTGCCCAGAATGCTTTGCTTGGAGGAAGCAGGGCGTTGCTGATTGAAATGCCTCATCCGAGCAACCGTTGGCGTGTGCTGTTTTCAATGATGAAATAAAGTGTATGTATCTTTGAGCCTCTGTGGATCAGTTTATATAGAAACAAAATCTTAGTGGTGTGCTGCCACTACCATACCTGGCCATTCAGTTTGGTGTGTCTTATTATGTTGCACCAAATTAGAAAAACAATGTTTCATTGTCCTCTGTATCCTTTGCTAAAATCGATGAACGTTCTAACATTGCAGCAATATATCACCACTTTTTACTGGTCTTTTATATGTGACACCCTTACTTCTCTCATGAACGAGAGGAAGCATATGTTCTGTGGCACTACATTTACTGTGGTTTCTGACTTAAGGACAGAGTAGGTCATTCGAGAGCTGTACTGCTGGTTCCACGCTCCACCCAGCCAGTCATTGGCAGGCTGCAAATCAGGCATGTCACTGTCTTTCTTGTGTATTGCTCATCTTTACCATTTATTTGTACTTGTTCCTCGATGCGTCCCAAAGCACACTGTATGTACCCCTGATATCCCTGATATCCTCTGCATCTCACTGGGTTGATCTTCAAAATGTACCTTGTCACCCCCTGTGTAAACATCCTCACACAGCTGGAAACAGGGCTCCAATGTTTGATAGCCTTCCATGTCAGTGGTACTCTGCACTGCAGGCTGTGGGTGTGCCTACTGCTGGCTCCATGTAAAATCAGGTGCACAGTTGTACAACCACATATTTCTCCTGAGTGCTTATGGTACAGAGGTTGCCCCACGGCCAGAGAACTGGCAGCATTGCAGTTCTAGAGCAACAGCGGCCATAATCAGATAAAACCAATTTGTGATTGGTGTCCTGATGCAAGAATTTGTCCGCAGGTATATTTTTGCTTGGGATGAAGACTGTGGTGACTAATCTTATGTCCTCAAAATTGTGGGATTGCCCATCTCTTCTTGTGGACTTGTTTAAACTGCTAGCCCCAATTCCATATAAAATTCGAGTGAGTTCTTTGGTTTCTTGTATAGCAAGCCGGGGTGATTGCGCTAGAGGCGCTAACAATAAGGTACTGCTCTGAAGATTTGATGTGACGAATACCTGCTGGAACATCCAAAATGGCAAAGCCAACCTAGTGGCAAAGCTCTGTCTGGCAACTGTCTAGGACTTCATTCTATCAGATTGAGAACAAGGGTTGTCCTCAGCCTCTTTTACTTGACAGGAACAGCCCTGTCACAACCCTTGACCTTGTGACTCCAGAAGCGTTGTCTGGTCTGATAAATGAATTCTCAACTCAAAATGAAGCAAGGTCACAGTCACTGAGATACACAGGGATGCACTTGATAACTGATAAAGGTTTCACTCTAGAAACCCTTGAGTTTTACATTGCCCTTTGCTGTTCATAAAAATGTACCTAACTTCAATAAGAGTTGAAGTATTTTAACCATACTCTGTGTGTAGCCATAACTTTATTCAAAGTGATAGCCATTTTAACCTTCATTACTGTCCACCCCGCTCAACTTGTGAGAACTTTACTTTGATTTCATGACCAGTATGCAAAGCAATGCAACTTTAGGAAATGTGTGCACTGCTTATATCACAAATTAAAAAAAAAAGATCATACACTGCTATGTGGTGGAAATTCCTGAAATATGATTTCAATGCCTGGAAAATGTTGGGTGCTTGGGCGTTTGATGTCGGTGCTGAAATAAAGAATTGATACCTGGGCATATGGTGGAATTGTCTGGCAATAGTATTAATGCTTAGTGTAAGAGGATTCAATTCAACACTACAGCTAAGTCAATGCCTAGTCTGGGATACTGAATGGAAACCCTTATTGATATATCTTTATGTCCAGTTCATGCGTTCTGGATGACTACCCCTATATAACACCCCTCTCTTGGAATCCCCCTGACCCCACTGAGCCAAGAAGTAGTTCTGTTTTGCAAGTTAAAAGGTTTATTTGAGAATTTAAACAATATATATATATATATATATCACACTTTATAATAACTTAATAATTGAATATCACACTTAATCTGATATGATAAAGATTAACAACGGAGAATCTGGCACTAGCCCACTTCTTTATAATCACTAAGGAGTTGACATGAAATGGATAAGGTAGCACACTGGTAAATAGGGACAGAAGAATAATGTGGTAGAGAATGCTTTATAGGGTTCAAGGAAATGCAAGGAAATGCAGTATAGAAGATAAACTGATGTGGTTTCACAAAAGACAAGGTAATCACTTTCCCTTTGTGGCAATTCCCCCCCCTTTACAATGTAAGGAGATGGAAGAAAGAGCACACAGTTCAGGTATACAATCACAATGTAATACAGAGTTCCAGTTTCCCAGCAAGCTTAGAGGAGAATAGATATGAGTTTTACACAGGCTCAAAATGCTTTAAAATGTGATAGCAATATATTGGAAAATGTGCTAAAATGATTTTAATTCCCTCTGGAGGTTCAGGTTGAGGATTAGTTGGTTTAAATTAGTTCAGGCTTACTTTAGCAATGTTCTAGGAATGATTGGCAGGTTAAACGAATTTTTGGCAAATGAAAGCAAGGAAGCTGCTGTTTTCACATGTGGAGAAATGTGCAAATCGCGGCAAATTCGCGAGTGCGTATTTCGCGATTGCGACAAAAGTATAGGGAGTAGGAATGCGGTTCTAGATTAGTTGAAAAGCCAAGATTCCCAGCTTTCAGAGGAAAGTTACTGCAAGTCTCTAAGACAAACGGTCACGGAGATATGAGCGATATGGTAAAGGTCGTTTTTCAGATTTGAAATTTTAAAAGTTCAAAGTGACAAGTTACAGCTAGCAACTAGAAATGACAAGTGACAGCTTTGCAAATGACAGGTGACAGTTAGGAGACAGTTCTGGTTAGATTAAAATAGATTGAATTATATTATTTTAACTAAGAGATTGGTTCTGCACAGTTCTGCTAGGTACTCACAATATATTTAGAAATAGAATGGGCCTCGCCACGGATCTGGTCAGGTTTTCTTCACTCGCCACGGATGGTCTCTGCGCACAGCGGGCTGGGTCAGCTCTCTGGTTCTGCGAACAGCGGTCTGGGTCAGCTCTGCTCTGCCTCTGGTTCTGGATACTGCTCTGCTTTCTCTGGGTACAGCACTGCTTCTGGATCTTTCTGCACAGCTTTCTCTGGACCCAGCGCTGATCTGCACGGCTCCTGGATGCTGCTATCGCTGTTAGGTTTGCTGGATGCTGAGGCCCACTGAGAAGAGTTCTCAGTTTGTGGGTTTAGGCCCTTGCTTTGAGTTCTGAATCAAGTTCTTTGGAGTTTTAAAGTCTAAGTGTTGAATCTAGTATCTTCTGGATGTTGTGTGGTCCGGCAGAGCGCGTTGCAGCAAATGGAATTGAATGTCCCTATCTGTCCTGACTGTCTGCTTTTATGTGTTTTGAAAGTGGGTGGAGAGGCTAGCTTTCTAGACCCTACCCCTCTCCACTTGTCATTGGCCACTTCATCCTCTTCCCCTTGATTGGGGGAATGAAATGAAGTGTCATCATGATGAGGTCTGTTTATGATACAGAGAACCCACCCCTGTCAAATTACACACAATCTATATTTTGACCCAAAAGACATATTTGCACAGGTACACATTTGTTTAAAATTACATGGACCCATCACATATCACAGGAGGTTTACCCTGTCCAAATCTGCTCTTCCTGAGAGCTTGCATTGAGAAATGGCAACATTTGCACTTTTTGGTCAGGTTACCAATATTGGATTTGTCCCCGCATTTACATAGATGTGCCCATGGTGTGTGGGCATTAGGTGGTGGAGTGTCAGATTTTTAACATACATACATTTAGAGTAATATCCTCTTTTCCGCTAAAACCCCCCTGAACATACCACCGGGTCCTACCACGTCTTCAAATGTGCACAGAAAAATCACAAGAATTATGGTAGTCCGTATTATGAGTTATTCATCTTTTTCTAAAACCATATTCTGGCTACAGGGGTGTGTCTTTTCAGGTCACATGGTACAGAAACCAGTCTTTCCACTTTCTTCAAGCTCAGCCTCTGTCTCCAGTTTCTCCCCCTCCCCGTTTCTGCCAAGAGGAAGCCATTTTTATGGCCCCTGCAATAAACCATCTGCCTGGGTGAAGGGGGTTGCATTGTTCAGAGGAAGCCATTTTTACGACACCCCCAATAAAACATTTGCCTGAGTCAGGACAGGGCTTTGTTCAATTTCCTGCAGAGCCCAGGTAATTCAATCAGAGAAGTGTCATATCCCTTTTGGTGGGAACAGCAAAAGGCAGCTAAGCCTGGGAACACAGCTGTTGTGCAAGTCTCAACTCCTGTCGGGGGTAGCTGGTGGGCAGAATTCAGTTCCTTAAGCCAGGCCCCAGCTAATGTCACTTCTAGTTACCCAGTTTTCTGCATTCAAATAAACTAACAATTTTTACACATGCAGCTAGAATGCTGATTCTAAGTTTAAAACTATGACATTTAAACAATTGCAACCTATGTGACACTCAAAAGTAGGTCACTCATTTCTTTTAAACATTTAGATTTTTAGTTTCTTTCAGTCCAAATTTACTTAAACTGCTGAAATCCACAGCTCAGCCAGTCTTGTTATAAACCTTCAAGTCACTTCAGAATATGACTTTACATTGTATCCACCTCTCAGTAAGTCTTTCTTTGGCCTGCTTTGGGTTCATCTATTCAGTTTTACACAAAGTCTGGTGGTTTTAAAACACCGGCTTTCTGATAGTGGAGAGTACTGGTAATGCAACCATTTTGGGGATTTTTCTTGGATTCATGCATTCCAAACGGGAATGGTTCTTACATGGTAGTAAATCCTTGCTTAACATTGTTTTGATGGGGCTCCTTACAGTAAAATGGTTATGTGGAACCCCACAAAAGGGTTGAATCTTTAAAGTGGTCTGGTGAGCCACGATTTCAGCAACTTTTTGACATCAGTAACAGTGGATTTTGTTAACAAAGATCTTTCTTTACACTGGTGGGTGGCAAGTGAGCTAACCATTTTGGTGTGCGCACAAACTGCGTGGTTCTCCTGGATTCTGTCGCACTTGTGGGCTTTTTGGCCATCTTGGGTTTTCTAAGCCCACGGCACCAAATGTTGCAGCATGATAGCTCAAACGTGGGTCAGGACACCCAACATTAGGCAACTCATGTCATTACTTTGCAATCATGTTAAACTGTATCTGTATAATACCGCCTTGTTATGAACATTAGCCTAAGCCCATTCACGTTGCACAGAAAACCGCGTTTGAAATGCTCCGGTTTCTAATCAACTTCGCAGCCATTTTAAGAACAATCCGCCATTTTTTATTTTAACTTGTGCTTCGTGTCCTAAAATGGTGGACTGTGTTTTCAACTACAGCCGAGCCGAATGACCATTGAGTTACGTCAACATTCAGGCTGATCGAGAGCTGACTGTTTGTTCTGTGTAAAGAAACCTTGTCACTCGTATGAACTGCAATCCAAGTGTTGTCTGCGCTCACAAGCCTCATCCTCATGTAAACAACGGAACAATGTAGAGCAAACTCAAACCGTGTGCTTTGGTTGTAATATATTGTGTTCTTTCTTGAAACTAGGCTTACTATGAGCCAGAGACCCAACACTGTCATTGTATGTTCACGGACAAGCAAACATGTTATATATGTCAACCAATATTGTTATATTTGTCATTTGAACTGGGCAAGAACCCTAGCATGTAAATTATGAATTTGGAGAGGGGCTGGACAATGATTGGAATGATGTATAAAAGAACCTGAACTCTCACCCCTCAATGTGTCTGCTTGCACACACTGCGAGGTGTTGGGAGCCAGATAGCTATCTGTTTTGCTTTGAATCTGTACAGAAATAAAGAAATGTGTATCTTTCGACCCGTGATTGGTGTATTTCATTTTGTGGTACTAAGCCTTGATATTTCTTTGGTCTTTCAAGCAGAGTGACTTCCTTCGCAAAAAAGAAATACAACTTTGTCTTAGTATGACAATATATGTCATCTGTTGGCACTGCCTGAACGATTATGAGATACCTGGACATTTAATTGTAAAATCTGGCACACTGGCAAAGCCTTGCATATGATGAGAGCGATTGGGGGAATACGATGGTGGTGCCTGCAAAACTGAATATGTACCCAATCAAAAAGAAATAACCTGTCTGTGATAATCTACGTACCTTAACATATAAACAACCTTTCCTAATCTAATATTGTATAATATAATTGGATCTTGTAAAGCATGACTTCTGCCATTTGGTGGACTCTTGTTGCTTGGGTATGGAAGTGAAGGGGGTAAATATCAGCAGCACTTGATTTTGATCTGTTGTGGTGCCTGGTTTTAGTTACAATCTGAGACCTGTTCATGGGATGTCCAAGTGTGGCTGTTATCGGAGGCACACTGTGGTGTGGTTTATTTCCCGGCCTGTTGAATAGATGATTAGCTCCAATGTGTTCCTGTTTAGTTATTGTTTGTATCTAGGATTCCAATTTCCACTGACACTATAAGGAGAATAGCTGTTTCATGTTGAGGGTGATGTCCAAGTGGGGGGATGCCAGGGGTGTGTTGATGTGTATTGTTGCCCAGTTAGTTGAATAAACAATGCCAATGGGGCATCAATGCTTATTTATTGTTTTTACTATCTGAGATTCCTTCTCACTGAGAGACAAGTGGGAAACCTGCTTTCCAAATGACGTATGAGCTCTCTGTTCTTACTAATTCTATGCAGTGTACACAGTGAGTTTTGTTTCACCAGATGGGTTGACATGGCCACAGCGTGCCCAAACAATCTGTCAGCCTTGGCTTTGTGTGAGATGGCTTTATTCCTTTCTTTGGTCTTGAAAAGTTCCATATGGTCAATTAGTCTTCCTTGATGTGAAGTTCTGCTGCTGTGACAGGGACTGGGGATAGCTCAGGAGCAATGTGTTTATCTTGGAAGCAAGACAACGCAGAGCAACAGGTGCATATCATAATCCCGAGTTCAGAGACTGGTCTTCAGTATTAAGTGTATCATAAAACATTAATTAATTAATTACATTTTGGATATTTTTGACAATCACAGTTACGGCTGTTACTTTTTGTCTTTCTCTGATGCACTGGTGAAAAGTCACAAAAGTAGCCTACGAAATAAAGTGTACATTTCTCTATCATTATTTGTGGGTGTCTATGATGATTTCAATCTGGCTATAAGCCATTGCAGGGTGGCAGTGCCCTGTTTGTGCCTTTTCAGTCTTAGCAGGAGTCCTACTGCTGAATATGTGCCCTCTGGAGGCAGCTCAGGAGGTAATCAGGGAAGTATAATTAAAGACGATTCTTGTACACTAAATTGGATATTGCCATTGTGACTAATTGGATTCTGCTCCTCGGGAGTACAAGGATAAGTAGGGCTAAGATGGCCCACTCAGCCCTCACACTTCTACAAACCAAAACATGATGCATTCATAAAGGTAAAACAGTGAGAATTAAGAGATATATCTCCTTCACCTTTTGCGGTAATGTGGGCAGGGGATGGCTATGCTCTTAAGAGTGGTGTGAAGGTGAACCAGCAGTGACCCAAACAACACAGTACGACAATCCAACATAAAGGGAATGTCCAATGAAGGTTTTATAATATTATAAATACTTTAATTGAACACATCATCTGTGTGTGGAATGGAATGAGATTACTAGACAACTTCTCTTCCACCCCCTGAAGGTGGAAAGCCAAGCCCAGTTTTTCAAACCTGCAAAAATATCCTTTCCTTCCTCATATGGCTAGACTAAGTCCTTGGGGAGGTGGCACCTTGGGTTTCCTTGGAAGATACGCCTAGAAACCTCATCAGCGGAGAACAGAGGAAAGGCAGAGAAGGAGGGAGGAGAGGTGGCTGCAGAAGGGCCAGAGGAAGAGCAGGGAGTGTAGGGAGGGAGTGGAGAGGAGGAGAGTGAGGACAGGATTCCTGAGTTTTAGAGATTAAGTGAGAAGCCAGTGCCATGCAGAGGGCCTGGGAAGGGACAGGAGAGGTAGAGACTGCGGCAGGATTGGCCAGTTCCTTGCAGATTTTAAAGAGTTCAGCTGAGTTGTTAGATGCCGCAGGGACGCAGTATTAATAAAACATTAAAAAAGAATTGGGCTGTTGCATTGAACCCATGCTGCTCAGTGTTGTCTTGCTTCTAAGACAATCATGTTGCCCTGCATTATCCTCCTGGCCCTTTATTCTGGATCTCTACAGCTTCCAAGTGTTACAATAATAGCTGTTTTTCTTACCCATTTTAATGGCACTGCCTTTATCCAACTCACAAATGTTAAAGACTATGTTGACCATCCCGGCATTCAAAGTTGGGAATTGTTGCCTTTCTCATGTCAGAGGCGAGCACGTAACCTGAAAACAATTCAACCGGTCAGCTTTGTCTTATCGAGGCATAACCTGGGAATGTTGGCGAGCACATTGGCATTGAGGGCAATACCTGGAAAGTGAACGTCGAGTCTTGCAATGCTATGTCAATAGTTGGAAAACGGTGGAAGTGACTTAGCATGTAATGCAAATACCAAGCCAATGTAATAAGGTGAGCACTCTTTTTGCAAGATAATCTGAATGCACCTCCAAGTCCTCATTCCAAAAACACATTAAACATCATTCCATGATATCATGATTCATATGCCAACCTGTTAATTGAGCAAGTAACATTGTAACAGCTTCTAATACCCAGCCTGGGTATCTGTAGCATTTATAGTTGATATGATATGATTGGTTATTTATAACGCGCATAATACCCAGAGGTTTATAAGCGCGGACCCGGGGATCGAACCTGTGTTGCACCGTGTCTTCTTGTTTCCAAGGTTAGCACGTTGCCCCTTAGCTATCCTCCCGAGACGTGAGGTAATACTTTGCCAGAGGATAAAGTATAAGGTGCTGAGCCAGGTGTACGGTGTTTCTGCTTATGAGTACAAAACACCTGCCCCATCCGATATGACAATCTGCTGCTAAGCATACACAACCGATCAAGGTACGACACAATGGCACTGCATAGCGCTGAATAGTCCAAACTCATTTCTAGATTATTACACTACACTACCTCTGCCAGTATCATGAACGAGGGAATATATTCTTGGTAATGACATGAGCTTACATCTCCAGCAGAAGGTACACCTGGCAAGATTCATTAAACATGCACATCGTCGTTGTCATCTCGCATGTGTGTATTGTCAGGTCTATTCTAGACAGTGTATTCATTAATCAAATTGTGTTTGGCTGCAGGGCTCATAGCCTAATTGTGACTGCTACAGCATGTACTGATAAATGCATCGTTACATTGTTCCATAGAGGGAAATTAAAACTGTTTTCCGCGCGGACATCAATTTGTAAAGCAGGATGACTTCATGGTGTGTTTTATTGGAAAATGAAAAAGAATAATTAAAGCAGTTTTTAAAAAAAATGGATTCCAGTAATCCTGAGATTAGAGAAGAGTAAAAAGTCAGGAAGTGATGATATCAGCTTTTTCGGATCCATTTTAATGCAAACCGCCGCACCGAGCTTCATGCAAATCGGTTTCCAGTGATCGAGCTTTCGAGAAGGATCCAAAGCACTCCCAGAGGATCGGGAGAATACAAGCGGGGAGATTTATGGGGGATAAAATGTTCTTATGCACGAAGAATCGAATAAATCACACGTGCAGAACCCTTTTAACAAAGATTCATCAGCATCCCTGGCAGTGAGACACACATTTGAGGTGATGAGGTGCCGGTGCAGTTAACCTTCACCGCCTAGGGCAAACTTAACACATGAATTGAGATTACACATTTAGAATTTGAATCTTACGAAATGAGGAGTGGTGGCTATGCACAAAGCATAAGAGAACACATATAAGAGGGGAAAAAAGAACTGCACGCATAATTGCACATACAATAAGAATTACACACTGGATATAATGAATTTGAAATTGTGGCATTAGTGTGTAACTATGTGTAAGTCTAAAAGTCTGAAATGCCCTACAAGCGCGTAAACAGTTTGGGCTGGACTACCACTTTTGGAAGGTGAACGAGTTTATTTGCATATGACACGTCCCCTTTTGTAATTGCATGGCAGGCCTAACAACCATTAACTGAAGGGATGCCTAGAACAATGCCAGTTGTTATGGTTGATTCAAAACCACCCACCCACCAACCTTGAGTTTTGAATATGTTGCCCCAAGTGAGAAGGGTATTCCCCCGACATTGGTCCTGAGCTGGTTGTGGCTGGAAAATGATGTCTAACATTGGCGCCTTTCTTCTTGAGTGCACCTCTCCTCATTTCTGCTGAAACAATCTTAACCATTGAGCCTCCCCTCTTGCACCTTTGCATGGGCTGGCTTCTACTCACACCTGTTGTTTCCTTCCTACTTGCCATATTTCATCCTATTGTTAACTCAAGACAGTGGGCCTCATTATGAGATCAGCGGCGGCCGTGCCTATAACACAGGCACGGCTGCCGCTGGTGTCATTTATTTTCAGCCGCCCTCGAATGGGCAATTACCGGGTCATGACGGCCCTGCTGGACCCGGTAATTGCCCATTTGCGGGCGCCAGAAAAAAGATGCTCGGGCTGAATGGGAATGGGGAGGTCAGATGCACCGGCACCGTTTATAATGGTGCATCTGACATGCTGTACTCAAGGGTGACTTTCTCCCCACCAGGTCCAACCTGAAGCACCCCCAGAACAACTCATAGTTTTCCGGTCTGGGAACTATGGTACCGGCACCATAGTTCCAGAACTGGCAAACCTTTAATGAGGCCCAGTGAATTTATTTTATTTAATTGATTGTTTTTTAATAATGTGCCTAATACCAAACTTGAGTTTGGTTTCAAAGTGCGGATGCAGGATTTGAACCTCTGTTGCTCTGCGTGGTCTAGGTTTCCAACACTAGCACATTGCCCCTGTGCTATCCTCCGTTTACTGTCATTGTGAAAAGAAAGTGCATTTGCGTTTACCCCAGCAGACGACTGAAGAGTGCAATGCATGTCTTCCTTCAACGCCGAGTCAAACTCATTAAGTGCCACCCATAACAACACCTTCTACAGCCTTAAAACCAGCAAAAACCAACCCAAGCATGCTGACACTCTGAAGGAACTACTACGTGAGTTCAGGGATTATAGGACATTCTTCATGTTGTGAACCAGTGTAACCTCACCAGGAGAATGACACAGCCATCACTCTTCTCCTTTGTCAACGCTAGTGCCTTCCACTGCAGCTGACCACTTTGCCTCACATATCTACACTTCTGATACTGCTGGCTCTGTGTGCTGATGGCATCCTCATATTTTTCCTTTTCTTTTTTCCTTACAGGGAATTCACCCCACAAACCCACCCTGATACCCCTTCCCACCTGGGCCCGCTTGTCCTCGGATGTCTTCTTTCTTTTCAGAGAGGAGGGAGGATTAAAGGAAGGGGGTTGATGGGGTCCTCGGATGTCTTCTTTTCAGATGGGAGGGAGGATTAAAGGAAGGGGGTGGATTAAAGGAAGGGGGTTGATGGGGTCCTCGGATGTCTTCTTTTCAGATGGGAGGGAGGATTAAAGGAAGGGGGTGGATGGGTTCCTCGGATGTCTTCTTTTCAGATGGGAGGGAGGATTAAAGGAAGGGGGTGGATGGGTTCCTCGGATGTCTTCTTTTCAGAGAGGACGGAGGATTAAAGGAAGGGGGTGGGTGGGGTCCTCGGATGTCTAATTTTCAGAGAGGAGGGAGGATTAAAGGAAGGGGGTTGATGGGGTCCTCGGATGTCTTCTTTTCAGAGGGGAGGGAGGATTAAAGGAAGGGGGTGGATGGGGTCATCGGATGTCTTCTTTTCAGAGAGGAGGGAGGATTAAAGGAAGGGGGTTGATGGGGTCCTCGGATGTCTTCTTTTCAGAGAGGAGGGAGGATTAAAGGAAGGGGGTTGATGGGGTCCTCGGATGTCTTCTTTTCAGAGAGGAAGGAGGATTAAAGGAAGGGGGTTGATGGGGTCCTCGGATGTCTTCTTTTCAGAGGGGAGGGAGGATTAAAGGAAGGGGGTGGATGGGGTCCTCGGATGTCTTCTTTTCAGAGAGGAGGGAGGATTAAAGGAAGGGGGTGGATGGGGTCCTCGGATGTCTTCTTTTCAGAGGGGAGGGAGGATTAAAGGAAGGGGGTGGATGGGGTCCTCGGATGTCTTCTTTTCAGATGGGAGGGAGGATTAAAGGAAGGGGGTGGATGGGTTCCACGGATGTCTTCTTTTCAGATGGGAGGGAGGATTAAAGGAAGGGGGTGGGTGGGGTCCTCGGATGTCTTCTTTTCAGATGGGAGGGAGGATTAAAGGAAGGGGGTGGATGGGGTGCTCGGATGTCTTCTTTTCAGAGAGGAGGGAGGATTAAAGGAAGGGGGTGGATGGGGTCCTCGGATGTCTTCTTTTCAGAGGGGAGGGAGGATTAAAGGAAGGGGGTGGATGGGTTCCTCGGATGTCTTCTTTTCAGATGGGAGGGAGGATTAAAGGAAGGGGGTGGATGGGGTCCTCGGATGTCTTCTTTTCAGAGAGGAGGGAGGATTAAAGGAAGGGGGTGGGTGGGGTCCTCGTATGTCTTCTTTTCAGAGAGGAAGGAGGATTAAAGGAAGGGGGTTGATGGGGTCCTCGGATGTCTTCTTTTCAGAGAGGAGGGAGGATTAAAGGAAGGGGGTGGATGGGGTCCTCGGATGTCTTAAAGGAAGGGGGTGGATGGGGTCATCGGATGTCTTCTTTTCAGAGAGGAGGGAGGATTAAAGGAAGGGGGTGGATGGGGTCCTCGGATGTCTTCGTTTCAGAGAGGAGGGAGGATTAAAGGAAGGGGGTTGATGGGGTCCTCGGATGTCTTCTTTTCAGAGAGGAAGGAGGATTAAAGGAAGGGGGTTGATGGGGTCCTCGGATGTATTCTTTTCAGAGGGGAGGGAGGATTAAAGGTAGGGGGTGGATGGGGTCCTCGGATGTCTTCTTTTCAGAGGGGAGGGAGGATTAAAGGAAGGGGGTGGATGGGGTCCTCGGATGTCTTCTTTTCAGAGAGGAGGCAGGATTAAAGGAAGGGGGTGGATGGGGTCCTCGGATGTCTTCTTTTCAGAGAGGAGGGAGGATTAAAGGAAGGGGGTGGATGGGGTCCTCGGATGTCTTCTTTTCAGATGGGAGGGAGGATTAAAGGAAGGGGGTGGATGGGATGCTCGGATGTCTTCTTTTCAGAGAGGAGGGAGGATTAAAGGAAGGGGGTGGATGGGTTCCTCGGATGTCTTCTTTTCAGATGGGAGGGAGGATTAAAGGAAGGGGGTGGGTGGGGTCCTCGGATGTCTTCTTTTCAGAGAGGAGGGAGGATTAAAGGAAGGGGGTGGGTGGGGTCCTCGGATGTCTTCTTTTCAGAGAGGAGGGAGGATTAAAGGAAGGGGGTGGGTGGGGTCCTCGGATGTCTTCTTTTCAGAGAGGAGGGAGGATTAAAGGAAGGGGGTTGATGGGGTCCTCGGATGTCTTCTTTTCAGAGAGGAGGGAGGATTAAAGGAAGGGGGTTGATGGGGTCCTCGGATGTCTTCTTTTCAGAGAGGAGGGAGGATTAAAGGAAGGGGGTTGATGGGGTCCTCGGATGTCTTCTTTTCAGAGAGGAGGGAGGATTAAAGGAAGGGGGTTGATGGGGTCCTCGGATGTCTTCTTTTCAGAGGGGAGGGAGGATTAAAGGAAGGAGGTGGATGGGGTCATCGGATGTCTTCTTTTCAGAGAGGAGGGAGGATTAAAGGAAGGGGGTTGATGGGGTCCTCGGATGTCTTCTTTTCAGAGAGGAGGGAGGATTAAAGGAAGGGGGTTGATGGGGTCCTCGGATGTCTTCTTTTCAGATGGGAGGGAGGATTAAAGGAAGGGGGTGGATGGGATTTTCAGACAAATCCCTGCCCTATGGAAGCCCCATGGGTCCCTCACACAATGTCCTCTGTTGCTCCCTCCTTACCCACACGTGCCTTTTATGTGGGCCTACAACCCTCCCCTCCCAACTGACCAGGAGATTGGCTGCACATTTTTTCTGTTTCATCGTACATCTCATGCAAGCATGCCTGATCTATATCCAGGACGCCACCAGCATGTGCTCCCATGCAGTGTTTTACCTGCCAGTGTGGCAGTGTATTAGGCAGCTGTTTGACCTAAGACCGGTTTTGGGCATTATGTTATGTTGTCAGGTCTGTATCCACCATCTGGTGCCTTGTTATCAATGGGGAAACCAGGACACGCGCAGATTGGACCTGAGCCGAAAGGCCCAGCTCCTACAAGAATATCATGGCCCATATGTATACGAATTGAAAGCCACAGCCAACTGTGTCACTACTGACAACTACAACAAGCAAAGGAGTGCGTACCCGACCGGTGAAAATTGGGATTCCATCTCACTCACCCACATGGGCAGCCCGGATTTAATATAGTCTTGAGAAAGACCTGCATGGGTCAAAACACGTGTCGGCTGTCCTACCTTGACTCACAATTAAAACGTTCAACAAAAACTTGATAAGCAACACTTATTTCACTATACTCACCAGCGCAAGATATGTCTGGGACTCAATTTCTACATGCTAATACCAGAGGTGTGGGCAACACCTCCCTCCCAAACCCTGTGATCTTGCTGCTAATTCAATATATCGAAATATTGCCAATATAGACCATACACCCTATTAACCAGTGTTGTGCGAGTTGATTCAGCCTCTAGTTAGCACTTCGTATCCCAGTGAGGAAACTAGGTTAAGTCATCTCACCATCGTCCTTACATAACAATCACCATTGTAAGATATATAGTGCAGCCATTGACAGTTAAAACATTATTTGTGACTACTTTGGCTAGCAGTTTCAAATGTACTACTTCCAAGCCCCCAGTTTGCATTGATCCATACCTTCCTCAGTCCTGTCCCACAATCTGCATTTGTTGTGGGATGAAGGTATAGTGACTTACTAATATTTTATTTTTGCTGATAAACATCATTGCCGACTTAACCTTCATTGACAGACTCTGCATGGCATGATTCCCTTTGAGTTATATTTTGATGGCAACCATGACAACAAAGTACCCACCTGTTGAAGCCATCATCTATCAAGAGTAATGTTTATTTGTGGATCAATGTCATGACTCTACATGAATGGGCTGATTGTAGTATGTGGCACATTGTGCCACCACTTAATTTCTAAAATCATCCTCATGTTCAGTATCAGTTTCCTGAACTCAATAAGGCTCTTAAGAACTACTGCTTATCCACATAGATATTGTGTGACCAAGACATTTGTGTCATTGGCTTGGCCAGGGCCCTCTTAAGGAATCTTGGGGCCTGGGGCACAGACTCCATTGGGGACCCTCTCTGAACCAAAGGAATGATGGGATACAAAATCCCTGGTCACCGCACCCACATCGCAATCAAAACCCCCAGCTTCATATTTTGTCCTGCAGCAATGAAAATATCCATGGCGCTCCCTACCAATCTTCCTTACCCTCCTCAGACTAGCTGGAATCAGAATAATCAACAAGCAGCATTTGAAGGGCTGCATATTCAGGACAAGGTTAGTTGTGTTCAAGCATAGGTACAGGAACAGTGTTAGAAATAGCAGCCACGAGAAAGGTGTAGTTCAAATGCAGGCGCAGATAAGTAGCTGAATGAAAAGGTAAACATACCCCAGCATAGAGAGATGCCTCAGATTAGCAGTCTCATTAAAAGTAAAAGTGCCCAACCATGTAGACAGATTGCGTAGATTGTGGATATAAATTAGAAGCTATGGTTTTCAAGACGTTTTGCTATTAGTCCGCAAATAACAAATGACTTTGTGGTGTGCAATATATCAATGGTCAGGATTATTATATACAATTCAACACTGTAGCAAGTAAAACCATGAGTGAGACTTTTTTTGAAGAGCATACGCTTAGAACTATATGCCTCTTAGAGACCGAAAGTCCGATTCGCAGCTAGGTGTAAATTGCAGAAAATGTCAGATTATGTTTTACCAACATGTTCGGTAATTAGCACATATTCTGATGGTCTCGTATTTCACTGAGGGTGAATGTGGATTCTGGTGTTACTGCTCCACATTAGTGACAGTGTAAAAATGTCAGACACATACATTTTCTCGTTTTGTGGTGGTCTGCTTATTACACTTTCACAATTGTGAAGGAGTGTGACCAGAATAAAGAGGAAAGGTCACCCATCACTCTTTTCCCAGTCACAACCTACCTTACACATCTAACTAGACAGGTGCCTTTGCATGGGGTAAACACAACAGATTAAGTGCTTCTCAACAAAAACTAAAAATCTCACAAGTGCGCCTGATCCTAATTGTGCTGGTTTAAGTCGATATTTTACACATAATTTAAAATAACTCTGCAACGTTCCTATAATGTCCGGATAATTGTTGTGTGGTGTGTTGGAGGGATGGGTTGGTGAGGATTGTTCCACAGTGCTACCGAAAACTTAAAAATAAACAGAATGCAAAAAGTGGTGTTTTGGTCTGCGCTTTCGTTAAATTGCAAATGTTGTTCAACTTTACAAAGCTGCTGCTGAAAACTTGCAATCTGCCCATTAATTAAAAAAACAGGCGAAATGCAGACTGTTCATGACACAGCAGTATCGTCCGCTGTGCCGATGCCCAGGACCCACTAAGAATGAGGACAGTACCTGGGCATCAAGAAAAGACGCAATGCAAATGAGAGATTCTGAACCTATCACTATTTTCCTCCGAAGCTTTAGACCTGCAGGCACAGACATGCTTAGGATGGGCTAAAGAGGGCAGCACATTACTAGGCGTAAGAATCACCCCATCCCATGAAGATTGATATGTAGCTTATTACCCTGCACCCCCTATTAAAGGACCTGGAATATTCACTAATAAAATGGGACCCAATCACGATCTCATGGCTAGGCAGAATTAACTCTGTGAAAATGGTCACTCTTCCTTGAGCACTTAACTTATTTCAAGCGCTACCTATCAAAGTACCTTTATCCTTTTTCTGTAAAGTACATAGAGCAATCTCGACCTTTGTATGGCAAAATAAACCTCTGCGAGTTGCCCAAGCCACACTAATGCAGCCACCAGACAAGGGAGGGATGGTTCTATCTAATTTTCGTACATATTATCTTGCTGCGCAAATCAGGATGATAAAGGAATGGTCAATGGGTTCAACCGAGAACCGCTGCATACCAATGGAAATGGCTGTGGGGGGACCCAGACTAAAGGATGTATTGTGGCTATCGACCAGCAAATATTTATCTGCGCGAAAATATGCACAAAGTGGAAAATACCTGGGATGACACAGTGAAAAAACATGGTATAACAACTTTTCCCTCTCTTCTTACATCCCTATTTTTAAACCCCCAATTTATCCCGGGCCTTGACCTGTGGGATGTTCTGACCCACTAGGCTCTGCCCTGCAACATCACTGTGTGCTACTTTCATCAAAAACAACAGAATGGCTGCCGAAAAGCCTTATGCGCGCTAAAAATCTCGGAGAAGTGCGCAGGGAAACCTGAAAGTTAGGCTGCCAAATCTATTGCTTGTCAGGAAAACCGAGAAGTGCTTTAAAATCCATTTTTCCTTGGCTGTTGAAAATGCAAAATCATGGTTCCCAAACATCAGGAAAGATCCAACATCCTTGTTGGGTGTTAAACATCACTTTATTTAAAGAATCCACCTATGCACAATGTCAGGAGACGCACATATCATCACAAAAATATCACCATTCTAAAGGTCCTGCCTGGAAAAATATGTCAGAATATGGGCACAGTATCACCGCCTGCCTGTGTCAAAGTTGTCATTTACTTATACTGGCAGTTTAAAACTTGTGTCTTAAAATCAAATTGTGGAGAAGAAGAGACTTGCCATCAAAAATCAATATAGGTTGCTACAATTCAATCTCTATGTTTTAAAGAGACTGTAATAAGAGATTTGTGTATATATTTGTGGAAAATGTAAAGTTTATTTAGCAAAAGACAATTTTGAACAAAGTGTTTTAAAGTGAACTGAGGCCAGCCACACTGGACTTCAAAGGCACATTCCACAGTTTGCTCCAACAAAGGGTGCCTTCCTTTTGCTCTCTGCCCAGGAACTATCATTTAGATGCTAATGAAAGGAGGAGGGGGTTTGCTCTGTTTCTCTGGGGGAGAGACAAAAGGCTTCCAGGACTGAAAGTAAATACAAATTTGGTTGTCAACAGAAACCAACTGCCAGTGGGAAGAGAGCCCTGCATTGCTCTGGGCCCATCAAACTCTGGGGGCGGGATGAGACGGATTTGTGTATCTTACATTACAAGAAAATATCTTTTTGAAAAGACTCATAGAAAACTGTGAAAAATGTGGAAAAATCTGTAAATTAGAGGTTGTTAATATGAAAATGCTGCTCACCGTTTGAAACTTTTCTGGACTCTGTGCGATGTTCAGAGACAGGACTACCAAAATGTGGATGTTGTAGCAATTGTGATAATGCTAGGAATATGAAAGTTTACAGGATTATGCCCAGATGTCATGCGCATGTGTGGAGAAAAATGTGGACAGATCTGCCACTGGGTACCCAACCAAAAGTACAAAAAACTGTAAAATTGGAACTAAAACTCTCACTGAGTTGGGACTCGGACGGATACATGCTATACTAAATCTGTAATGTGAATATGTATTATTAGTAATTGGTGATATTGTAAATATGATTTATGTGAAAAATAGATATACTGGACAGAAACAAAGGGGAGGGACTCCCTGGGTTGTAAAATACAGCATTACTATGGGCCTCATTACACGATAGGCTGTAACCATGGCGCTATTAGCGCCATGGTTGCTGCCGGTATTTTACTGTATCCGCCTTGGTGGATGGCGGATTTACCGCCCTACTTCAAGGTGAGTGGGGGCGGTAATTCCCCATTCACCAAGGCCCTTCCCCATTCCCATTTTTGCCCCCATAGGGCATAATGGGAATGGGGAAGGTGCTAATTACGGTACCGCAAATTGCGGTACCGTAATTAGCACCAAGGTTCCTTTGTGGCACCCTACTTTAACGGCTGGTAAAACCAGCCGTTAAAGTTGGGTCCCGCAAAGGGAACTCGTAGTAAGGCGGTAAGGGTTAACGGTCACCAGTAGGCCCTATGACACTAGTTTTTCCTTCTCAAATCAGGAGATGGGAAAGACTCTAACCAATAGGATTCCTAGAGGGTGTGCTTAGTATAATTCAGTCTCCACACCCCTTTGGGAAATAGATAAATAGAGACTGCTTAGGACCTAAGAGACACACATTCACCCATCAACTGATTGTCGGCGAAGTGCTCTGCAGGAGAACCCAGATCCAAGACTCCAGAACTCTGAAAGCAGAAGGCCCAATTCCAAAGCTGAACCCTTCTCAGCTGGTCTTTAAAATCTTGAAACCTGATTTTAATGCCAGACTTCCAAGGGCACACCAAAAATTGAACAGCCTGGCTGTGCTGGTTCTGCTTTCTTGCCAAGAACTCTTGCCAGAACCCAGAGATCCAAACCAGTAGAGGAGAGTGGTAACCAGATAGCTGCAACCCAGAACCAACCCGTCAGATCAAGTTCAGAGGCTGTGCAGAGACCAGAGTGTCGTGCTGAGAGCAGAGCTAGAAGCCCTGAATCCTGTCCGGTGGCTAGCAGATTCCAGTCAAAACCATTTGACCAGATCCTGAAGGGCCTATTCCAAAACCATGGTTGTGAGTATTTAGCATAGGATTGTCCATAGCAAATCTCTTATCCTTAAGTAATCCTATCCAAACCATTCTAGCATATCCAGAACTGCATTGTAGAACCTTTCTTGTTTTCCTGACTCTTTCCCTCATCCATATAGTCCTTTGTTAATTGTAGTGATAATATCATCTTTGCGCTAATATATTTGCTGAAGAAAAACAGGTGTCTTGGCGGGCAAAAGTCAGAGCAGAGGCACCGCTGTTCTGGTGGCTGTCCTGTTGGGTATCTTACATCTTCATAGCCTCCCTAGTGTACAGAAAATTCTTGTAATTCAAAAGCGCATCTATCATTTGCAAAGCTTGACTCTTTTCTTAGAAAAATCGACCTCTACTGAAACCTATGTAACTTCTGAACCGTACATGCTACAAACGGAATTTAAGTGTCAGATTGAAGCTAACATCCTCAGCTTCTCGTTTTCCCGCAATCGCATTTGTCACGCGCTGAAAAGTTTGCAACGGATTTGCAATTGCTTCAATTTTATCACGTGTAAAACATCTATTCTTTGCATCTGACCTCATAATTCAGTTTTCAATCTGCTAGTTGTTCAATCACCATTGCTAGTGTTTACCTGAAACTATCCAAAGCGGCTCCCATTAGTTTTGAATCCAATTTAGCGAATTAAAGTCATTTTTCAGTGTTTATCCCATTCATTACAAACCACATTCAAAAGCATTTGACCTGTTTTAAAATCATTCCTGTTTCTCTCTATGCTTGCTGGGGGGGAACTGGGATTGAAACTGTATTGGTTGAGATTGTATATTCCTGAAACCTGTTTTTTTTCCTTCCATCTCTATATTGCATATTAGGGGGGATTGAGTAGTATCAGGGGAAAAAGTGACATTGCATTTGATTGAACCCATATCAAGTATTATTTTGTGCTGCATTGTCTTCTTATCCTTATCAAGTATTATTCTCTGCTGCATTATTTTCTTATCCATACTCCGACTGATTAAAGAGCTTGTTGATTGTTGATCGTAATATCACCCCAATGGTGATCATTGTATAAATATTAATAGTGTGATATATATATATTGTTCAAATTCATAAAAATAAATCTTTTAACTTTGCAAAACAGCCTGCTTCCTGGTTCAGTGAGACCGGGGGGCGGGATTCAAACAGAGGGGCGTGATATAAGGGTACATCATTCAGAAATAAAAGAACCCATAGACAAAAATATATAATTAAGGGTTCCAACTGTGCATCACATGCTAGGCATTGACTTAGGTGGAGTGCCGGGTTGAAATCACTTACAGACCCAAATGAGAAATTGAGAGATATGTTTTTGGGGGAAACAGTAAAACCATTTACACAATGCAAGTTTGAGCTGAGGCTACATGAATATTCAGGTTTAGATATGTCAAGGCGAGACATTGGATTCTGGCTCCTCCGATTAAGGCCGCGGTCACCAGGGAATTAACATCCTTTGAGCACTTTGTGCTATTGAATCCTGGGAACAAAGCCCTTATTTCTAATCTATACAAAATACTGGGGGATGGGACACATGAAACGAAGATTAGCTGTAAAGCACGTTGGCAGACCACATTAGGGGAAAAGGGCACTGAGCAGGACTGGGAGACACATTGGAGAACAATCCACAAACTCACAGATCAATTCAAGTCAAAGATTTCTGGCTCAAAATCGTGGTGCAATGGTATTACACTCCAGCCCGCTACGCTCAAATGAAACCCACCATATCAGATAATTGCTGGAGGGAATGTGACCATGTTGATAAATGGTAATACATATGGCTGAGCTACCCGAGGCTGGCTAAATACAGGGGAGAGCTGAATTCGTATTTGTGTGAAATATTTTCTATCCATACTCTTCTCTCGCTTGCTAGTTATGTTGGACTAAGACTTTAAACGATGGCCGAAAGCCGCCCAGAAAGCTTTTGTGATATTGAAATTAGCAGCTCTACTTGTAATCGCTCAGAATTGGAAGCAAAGAGATCCAACCTCAAATTTCAGAATGTTTTTCAAAAGTATGGAACTTTTTAGCTTTAGAGTGGATGACATACTCCTTACAGGGGGATCTCCAATGGTTTACTGAAGATTTTGCTAAAATGTTTAAGTAAAGACTAACATGCAGCACTGCCCACAAAGACTGTGCATGCTGGACATTGTTTGGTATGCTAAATTAGGGTAACGTAGCAAAGTGGTATTTTTAATAACATTGCACTATTTTTGTGTTATGTAGGTGGGGGATGGGTGGGTGGGTTGTTACAGTTTGTGAAATGCCGATAAAAAAATGATTTAAAAAAAAACAAAAAGGTGCACAGACACATGGTCTTTACCACGCTCACTGCACCTTCAACAGAATCGAGCCCTGATCATTTACAACAGTTTACAGACTGGAAATGTGGACAAGTTAGGCAAAACAAGATTACATGAGTTGCCCAGGATCACACATGTTGGTTGAGAGGTGAAGCTGATATTTGAGCTAAATCTGCAATTTCTGTACTTGACCACATTCTTTCCCAATTCTTATCATAAAGCAAGGTTCAATTATTTGTGAGTGTTTCACTTTCATGAACTAAAATAATGCCTTATTGTTTTAGGAACTGACACAATTCACATAATAACCCAATATGACAACATTTAAAAACAAAATTGTAAAGTAGTATTTTAAGCAAAAGGACAAGGATTCTAGCTTTATTTTCACTATCACCAAGGCAAGTATACCAACACCACAATATTAATTGATATGAGCTTCAACGACTTGATCTGGGATTTTAATTGTATTTTAAAGCTTTACATACACCCGAAAGACAGAATTGAAGACTGTTATTTAGTATGTGCAGAAGTACCTTTCAAATTGTATAATAAAGCAGACTGCTTTTTGCCAAATGAGAAGACTAGAAAAATAAGTTTGCCAGATGTCTGTGACATTTGGTTGTCTCTCGTCTGTCTAGAAGCCCTTGTTCTCAAATGACCTACATGAAAAGAATGATCAAGCACTAGGCTAAACAAGGGCCCCCTAAGTGAGAAGACAAACCTTTTTCACAGGAGACAGCACATTACAATACAGTGGCATATGATGATTTGTCCAGGATCATTGTATCTTCTGCTGGAAAAGCCGGGATATGAGCCTCAACACTTTGGTTCCAGTGTCTCAAATTTGACAACCTAATCACCTCATCCTAATAACACTTCATGTTCCTCATTGGGAAGTGGTTGACAGTTTTAACAACCCTCAGTTGGAGGAACAAAGCTCCAGACCTGCATCAGATGGATGGTATGTCACTTTCTAAGTGGTGCAATTAGATTGCTGTGTAACACACGTTAAGTATTACTATCACAAAAGTATATTTACATGCAAGTTTATCAACCTCAGACATAGGAAAGGCTGAGTCGGCCTTGCTGGAATTTAGTACTGTGATTTGGCATATGAACACAAATCTCTGTAACCAGTACCTAACAAACTGAGCTATCTTCTGAGCAATCATGGCACTCAAATCTATCAATATGGATTGCAACTTTCGGTATGGCACATTATCTATATATAACCCATAGAAGGGTGAGAATACTACAGGAGTTGTGCTTTAATGACTGGACAAACTGTGTGTATTACAGTGAACACAAAGAGCATTATAGGATTAATTGATAGGACCAAATGTACTGGTCAGCAACAGCCTGGCTGCCCGTTTGGCACCTCAGCAGCGCACCATACATGGTATAGGTTATTTTAGTTTTGTAAAACAAATGGGCACTGGTTGATTTCAATCAGACAGTCATGTGAGGGCCCCCTCCAGGGTGGAGCCCAGGGCATGTTGCCCTTTTGCCCTCCCATAAAAACGTCTCTGGGCATGGCAACGAAGAACAGTATACAGTATGCAGGTGGAGCACATGAATCCTCTTTCATTCAGTCCAAACAATAAAACATGAGTTTCAATACATAGACTATTCCACCACTGTGTTGCGTGGCTGAGTGGAGATGTCATAGTTGTAGGAGGAATGGACATGAGATGTTTAAAGAAGGACAGAGTCAGAGGAATGCTGTTATACCCAGGTCCCCTTAAGTCAAAGTAAAAGGGAGTGAAGGGGTGCAGGAAGATAGCAAGAAGACATTGTCAAGGTCTAACCAAGAGTTCTGTATTCTTTGGCTCAACATGTGTTGGTGACTTGAACTCCCTTGAACCGGGACCAGCATAGGTAATGGCAAGAAATCATGGGTGTTATGCAGCCCCCTGGTCCAACCTCTAATAGATCAAAGACACAAATGTATCCTATATAGGCATCCCACACCATGTGAAGATTAACAGAATGCCATATGTGTATTTGTGAAATAGATCAGCGGTTTGCGATATTGTTTTGTGGTCTCTTGGTTGAACAAGAGTTTGTTAGGTGTTCTGAGGGAATTTGCAAGATAGCCTTCCTGTTGTGTTCATGTATGCAGTGATTCGGATTGTTTCCAGATGGTTCATTCCGAGAGCACTTCAGGTAATTAAGTCCAGCAGGAAGTCTAGTTTGCACAGCGTGCAATATTGGACTGCTCGGGATTGTGAGGTTTAATTCAGTTGGCGTTGTGAACATTCCTATGTTTGATTGCCATTGGGAGGGCTCTTCAATTGCCATATGTGATTGGCTTGGATGTTAAATGTTAAACTACGTCATGCAGTGTAGAGTTTCTTTTTTTGTCTTTGGAGAAGGATTGTGTGGGTAGTACCCTCACTGATGAGCAGTTGGCCCATGCACCAGATGCTAACATGGTGACATTCTGGCAGTACTGTTCTTTGAGCAGGGCCATTGTGAACGAACTCCTTAGACACAATGGCGTGTGCTGGTATTCCTGATATTAGAAGAAAAGTGTAGTACCTCAACTGCAGCAGGGAATGGTAGGTGGATTGCAAACAGAAGCGGGCAGCAGTGGGTACCAAGGAAACAGTGAAGGGAAATCATTACAACGGAAATTAAATTCATAGCGGTAACATGGCGGTAACAGCTAGGAACAAAATCTCAGTGATCTCAGTGAGGCAGTGAGGCAAAATGACAGTGGGGCATCTGGGAGCAAATTACGTGGTGACATTTGGCTTCAACTTTAAAGTTGGACATCAGTGCATGGATGTAGGTGGCCTCTAGGAGAAAATCACAGCAGAGAAAAGTTAAAGTGAGAAACCTCCTACAGTTGTTCAGAGATCGACCCACCCTAAGTTCATTCCCTGAGGCATTTCTTGTTAGTGCTTTGAGCCATCCTGGGTTTAAACCCTCAAGGCAGCATCCTATGTTAGTATTTCCCTACAATGCCTTTGGTTAGATGAAAGTACCTGGAGTTTGACCTTAATGGGGCGGGGGCATTTTAATTGAGGTTTATTGAACATTCAGGTTCGTCTTGTTTTCATGAGGGCAAGGTGATCCTGGATTGTGTGGAATCCCCTTGTTCCTGAAATTGGTTGTGATGTTTGAGAAGAATGCTGCTTTCTGACATATTGCAGGATTGTCATGGGCACATCGTTCATTGAGCTCGAAGTCCCCTCCTCCAGTGGTAGGGTAGCCACGTAGGAGCAGAGTGATCGAGTGAAAGTTTATTTTTGTTCTTTAAAACAGATGTTGCAACCACCTAGGACAATTACTTTCCCGTGCTTTGTCATGAGGTTGGCGACAGTGACTGTGAATCTCAATGAATGTGGGGATTTTGGAAGATAAAATAAAAAGAAGGGTGGAATTGCTTTAGTGTTTAGGTTTAAGCAAACAAGCATTGAAGAACAGCCTGTGCTGTTCTTTTGTGGCAATGTCATTACCCTGAAGTGGTCCCTGCGCACAATGACATTTCCTCCCCGCTATCCTTTCTGATTGGTCTGGAGGTGCTTGAAGTTGGTTGGGATGGCTTTTTGAGCTCCCACCTTGTAGTGGTTCTCAAAGGTAACCTGCACATTTCTTTGTTGCTTGCTGGCACCACAAATGATGAGCTGTATAGCCCTCTTGCATGCTTTCTCTCGACAATAATGTATGACAGGCTCCCATCATGCATGCTGGTATGTAAGCTCATTTCACTATAACGGGCCCTTTGCCACTGTGAAATGCCAACAAAAAAAATCTATGTTCATGTTTAGAGGATGGAAATGCAAGTGTGACAGCTGTGGTTTCACACTTTAAGCGAAATGCATAGCTGTGTCAGACATTCCCACGTGACTGCTCCCAACAGGTAACAGAGGAATGTCCCTTATTTCTGTGCATTTAAAAGAGCATTCCTTTTGTGAATTTCTGATATGCAGGAGGGCTCTCTGATTTGTGAAAATGCCTGACAGGGCTAAACAGGATGGTGACATGAAATGGGCGCATCTTTGTGAATTAGCCTGTTCTGGAGCATCTCACCATTTGTGCCAACAATTTAGTTTTAGACTTGGGCCAGAGAGTTTGCAGCATATGTTACTCTCCACCAGTCCATATCCCTCCGATCAGGCGTGCTTTCCTGGGTTTCCTTTTCATCGCAAGAAGGTGTGCCGCGTGAAAATGATGACTGGTCTTGGGTTTGAGGGGGCCGAGTCTTTGTTTCGGGTTCCACATTAAACTGTTCTAGCAGGTTATGTTTGGAATCTCCATGTTCTGCTTCCATGTTGTTTCCCAGAGAATCCTTGTGCAGCAGCGGTACAGGTGTCCCTGTCCTTTGCAATGTCAGGTCGGCTTAGATGCTAGGCTTCAGATGGCGCCCTGTGATGGGTATGTTGCTGTGAGGTGTCCAGTCTTGTGCAGGATGGATAAGAGGGCCATTCTGGGTATTGCCCTTGAATTCCCCACTTGCATTCCATTGCCTTCTGCTCCTCCTACCACAGTCCTGTATCATAGATCACTGCCATTGATCTGTGTGCAGGCCATGTCAGTATGTGAGGTGTCGAGTGTTCTGGTGTGGTTGCTTGTTGTGGTCTTCTCACTCTGTTTATTCTGTGAGCTGTGCTGTTGATAGGTGTTGAGTACATCTGATGATCTGTAGTCTTCCTGGGTGATATTTCCTATAGTGGAGTTGTCAGCTGTGGCTGCTCCCCTTCTATTATAGTCTTTCCATGTGTGCGCCATTCAAAGTGCTACCCATTGAACATTCAGAGTTGTGGGTTTCTGCCATGATCTCCGGCTGGTTTCGCTGCACTGCTTGTCTATGCAACTCACGGAATGAGTGCTGATTAGCTGATGCTTTGTTGGTTCTGGCCTTCGGTATTTCAGATATTCCTAGTTTGTGGTGCATCCCTGGAGTTCAAATGCAGCTCCCATTGGCTTCTGTGCTTCCTCGTGTATGGGATGTCATATGCATGCAGTCAATTGAGCAATATACACTTTGGGAATTATTGATCCTTTATAAACTTAGTGCAGCCATTTATTTTTATCCCTAATCGGGTGTCATCCCTGTGTAATGGTTCTCCTTCCATTCATCATCTGATACTAGAATCTACATAATAATAATATAGCATTTATATAGCACTATGAACACTCAGGTATCTGGGTGCTTGTTATTATTACCCACCGTGTGTGGTGCTCATTTATCGACCTCGGAAGGATGAAAGGCTGAGTTTGGCCCTACAGGGATTCAAACCTGTCTCAGGAGGCTCTGCATGGATGTCACAGCGAGCGCTCTACTCGCTGTGCTATCAGACCAGCTCATATTGAAGACTTTAAGATCCCAGTGGTGATACCAGATCTGTGATCAGATCAACATAATAATAATAATAATTTGGCATTTATATAGCGCTACGAACCCTCAGGTATCTGAGCGCTGCTTATTACTACCCAGTGTGTGTGGTGCTCATTTATCGACCTCGGAAGGATGAAAGGCTGAGTTTGGCCCTGCCGGGATTCGAACCTGCATCAGCAGGATCTGCACGGGTGTCAAAGCCAGGGCTCTACTCACTGTGCCACTTGACCGGAAATATGTAATTGAAACACTTGTGTGTAGGAGCGTTATGAATGCCATATCATATCATTATGCCTATCGCATCCGGTCATTTGATGGCACAGTGTGTGAAAATGTACATATGGGTGTGAACATTCCATGAAAACTACCCAGCAAACATAGGGGCGCTTTGAAACAAAATTTTCTTGATGAATAAGCGTCTTACAAATGCCCAATAAATAAAGGAATGGTATAATTGCAGGGAAATATATTACTGTTGTGTATAGCTTCCACTGGAAGGCAACCACCACAAGTCCACCTTATTGTTGTATCCCCTTTTTCTGATTTTACAGTCAAGAGGAAGGAGATACAACATGTGCCACTGCCTCCTCCTGGCTCCTGTGGAAAGCAGGGGACAGAGACTGCAGTAAATACTGCTCCCCTGTCACAGCAGCAGCGGCCATAATGACAGTTTGTCAAAACCGCAGGTCCAGCGCCGACAAGGGTTGCTCAACTTGTATCGGTGTGAGGCCTACAGCTCTGACAAACTATCCATTTACTCTGTTGCACATCCCTACCTCTAGCCCAGTATCCTGACAACTGCCAAACCCTGGCCATTATGGCCCACGTCCAATGGCAGGGAGGATGAGCAGGCTGTTGTTGCAAGGGTCTAGCAGGATAATGGGAAGCAACATCCCCATCATAAAATGGCCTTCAAAAATGGCCTGTATGGCAGTGTCACTCCTCCCTCCTCCCATTCATTGCCCTTCATCACCTAGGAGAGATTACATAGTTTCATGGAAAACAAACCAGCGTTGTTGACATGCTGTTAACATGTCTTTGACTGAAACCTCTGGCAATAGTATAGGATACATGCTGAAATTTGCAAATTATGTTTTGCAATGAGCCCCACTAGACGGTAGTACTCAGCTCAGACAGTGGGCTCATAAAAAAAAAACCTCTCTCCTTTCAATCTCATATCTCATGAGAGAGGCATACACATTGGATTTCTGTATCACCATCCACGAGGGAGGTGAATTAGATGTGTGTCCCCTTCCCTGTAGGACTACATCGGAAATTAGTATTTATTTATTTATTTATTTATTTATTCATTTATTCATTTATTCATTTATTTATTTGGTGCTTAAGCCCATAGTGTCAAAGTACTGAAACATATAACAATCAGACAACAAACAAACATGTTGATTAGCAACATATCAAGTTAGGCAGTAATTAGAAGGATGAGTGTGTGCACTGCTTTCCCTGTGGGATGCAGAAGCAATTGTGTTTCTACTTATTATAATATGTGTCTGTGCCCCCTTTCCTGCGAATGTGCAGCGAAAATGAAGTGTGTCCACCTCTTCCGGATACCAATTGTGTGCTCACCTTTATTATTGGAGTTCAGCAACAAATAGGTGTGCAAACCACCCTTCCTGCCAGAGTGCAGCAACAAACAAATGTGTTATAATCGGTGTGTTACCCCTCCTTTTGATAGAGCGAGGTAAACATTAGATGTATGCACTATCTTCCCTGCAGAAGTGCATTAAAATGTGTGTGTGTGTGTGCACCCAATTTCCTGTGGCATAGCAGCCAACATTACTTTGTTACCCAGTGTGTTAGAAATGTGGTGGGCCCTCTTCTCCGTAGGAGGGAAGCAAACATCAGGAGTGTGTACTCCCTTGCCTATGGGAATATGCCAAAATGTGTATGTGTGTGTGTGTCCCACTCCTTATGGGAGTTTGTCAATAATTAGGTGTGCGCCTGAGAGTGCATTCAAAATTGTATGTTCCCCCTTCTTTATAGGAGTGCAGCAAAATGTAGGTGTGTGCAGCACCTTTACTTTGGGAAAGTTGCAAAATGTGGCTGTGCCCCCTTCCCTGCAGACGTGCACTAAAAATGGTGTGTTTGGTTTGTGCTCACTTTCTCTTTGTGTCAAAAATCAAATGTGTTCACCCTTTCTCCGTGGTAGTTTGTTAGAAATGGTGTGTGTTCTCACTTTACTGAGGGCGTGCAACACACATTAGGTGCATGCACTCCATCCAATTAGAATGTGATAGAAACTGTGTGTATTCCATATTTACTATGGGTGTGCAAAAGAAATTAGGTGTACACACCTCTTCCATGCAGTAGTGTGTCCAAACGTGGTTGTGCAACCCCTTCCCTGCCAGGGTGCAGTAAAATTAGCTGTACCCCCACTTTCATACAGGTGTATGGCAACGATCCAGGAGTGCATCATAAACTGCGTGTACAGCGACTCCCTCTGTTGAGTGCTCCCTGTCCTTCGTGAGTGCAGCAAAGGTTGTGTGTGCCCTGTCTTCCTTGTGGCAGTGCAGCCATTTTAGGTTGGGTTGGGCATTAAGAGACTGCGTGTTATCCCCCTTCTCAGGGGGAGTGCAGCAAAAGTTAGGCCTGTAAGACCCCTTCCCTGTAGGAGTGCATTAAAGAGTGCGCGTGTGTATGTATGTGTGGGTGTGCGTATGTGAGAGTGCAGAAACATGTGCACATGTACAACGCATTCCGTGCAGAAGTGAGAACTAATGTGTGAATGCACCTCCTGACCTTCTGGAGTAAGGCACCAGTAAGATGTGCAACCCTTTACTGCAGGAGTACAGCAAACACTAAGGGCCTGATTCACAGACGCATTTTATAATGGCACAAGTCCATTGGAAAACGATCTGTGAATCAGGCCCTTAATGAACACTCACTTGCCTTAGAGAGAGTGTTAGAAATTGTGGGTGCCCCTTCTCTGTGGAGGTGAAGCCTAATTGAGGTGTGTTCACGCCCATTCCCTTTAGAAGTGGGCAAAATGTTTACTCTCCACAAGTAAGTGCATTTAAAATAGTGTGTGTGCCCCCCTTACCAGCAATAGTGCAGCAAAATGTAAGTTTGTCTACACCCTTGCCAGGGCTTTGCATTCGAAATTGTGTGTATGACTTTTAGAATGGGAGTGTGGCAAAAATGTGGTCTGCCCACCTCGTCCATGAAAAAGTATATCAGAAATTGTGTGCCTTCCCCATTTATGGTATGCGTGCAGAACAATGTAGGTGTACAGCCCCCATTCCTGAAAAAAGTGGCAATATTTAGTAAACTCCTACCCTGCCAGCATGTGACAGAAGGTAGGTGCATGTCCCCTTCTCTGCAGCAGTGAGTCAGAAATGATGTTCATCTGCTCTGTGTGGGAGGGAGGCAAACATTATATGTGGGCACCCCCTGCACTGTGGGACTGCAGCAACAGCTGCGAGTATGAGTGCTGAAAATGTAGGTGTGTGCACCACCATGCAGCAGACGAGTGTCAAAATGTGTACATGCGCCTCCTTTCCAGCGGGAAAGGACAAATTAGTGTTTGCATCCCTTTCCCTATGCAGTGTAGCAAAATGTGTGGGTGCGCCTCCTTTCCAGCGGGAAAGGAAAAAATAGTGTTTGCATCCCTTTCCCTATGGCAGTGTAGTAAAATGTGTGGGTGAGCCTTATTCACTTTTGCAGTGTGGCAAAAATGAGCTGTGCACTTCAGCACTATAGGGATGGAGCTACAATGAAGTGCCCAAAGCCTACGAAATTGTATGTGCCCTCCTCCTTGCAGTAGTGCACCAAAAGATTTAGTAGAAAAAGAAGGTCAGGCGCGCAATCTAGTTCCCAGTCATTTAATCCTGATGCAAGTAATAACAGGGTTAAATCCCAACAATGTTTAAAATATACCAGGGTTAAATCCCAACTGCTGCAGTTCAAATGCACAATAATTCTACTCCTCCAAGTACTTTCAAGTCTCAAACTCTCTTCAGGGAGGCTGTGTTCCTTTTCAGGTGTAGCTAATCACTTTTTCAATTTCAGTCTCAAGGGATTCTGGTTACTGTAGTGATGGCGCAATTGTTTCATTCAGGAGACCAGGAACCAACTCTCCTCCAAACACACACATTTTACCCAAAATTGGGGGAGGGGGGAAAACCATGACTATGGCTCTCCAAAGTGTGAGTCCGAGTTGGGATTTAACCCTGGTATATTTATTGAACATTTTGTGGGATCCAACCCTGTTACCACTTACATTTGGGATTTAACCCTGTTATTTTTGAACATTGCTGGGATCAAACCCTGTTATTACTAGTTTAAGGATTAAAAAGACTGGGCACTAGTGTGTGTGTGACCTTTTCTTTTTCACCATAAGATATATGTGTTTACGATTTTCCCTATGGGAATGTGGCCATATTTGTGGCCTGTGGGAGTGTATTAGAAATTATGAGTATGCCCCTTCATGCTTCCAAAATTATGTGTGTGAGTGACTTAGGACACTCTGTACGTGTTAAGTCAAAGCAGGGACAAAGTCACATTGTGCATGTACATCTGTGCTATATTTTGATATACAAAATAAAGCAGGCTGTTTATTTTGCACTCTGGCGAGTCAACACAATCTGTATCTGCCTCACCAAAACAGTCACCTTCATTCACCATCATCTTCACAGTGCCATTAAATCTTTAGACCCTGAGCTTATAGTATTCATGATGAAACAGTAGCCACCAACCCCACTCAAATGCCCTTGGTGACTTGACTTTCACTGGGACAGAGATCATCCTATGACTCAACTATGAGCAGCTGACAACTTTGAAGTGACTTTTGCTGTGCTTGTAAAAAAAACACTGGGATCTTGCCATAGTCGGCTGGGATATAAAGCTCATTCATTTTCATGAACATCAGTGGTTCCACCTGAGGTAAATATAGAATTCTCCAGTTGTCTGATAAAAAATGCACCAGCAGCACTGAAAAAACATTCCAAATGCATGCTGCCTTAAGAGCAGCTTAGGATGTTGATTGCAATAGGGCCAAGTGCTCATGGATACTCAGACCACTCGGAGATCACTGTTATAAGGCATTGTCCTGCCTAAGGTAGCCTTTGTCACTCAAAAGATCTGTTCTCTGTTGGCACAGTGCACCTGGCCACCCTCTGTCCTCCGGGCCCAGGTACCTACTCACCCTGCCACCCTCCCGCACTGCCTCCAGGTCACCCCTTGCACTGGGGTCTGTATCTGTACCCATACAGCCCCCCCCTTTTCTTCCCGCACTTATCAGACCTACCCTGTCTGCTGCCTTAAACCTAGCACTTGCAAATTGCTGGCAGCACTACCACTGTTTGTTGCCTTTATTATTTATTTATTGTTATTTATCTGTTTCTCCTCTGCTTCGCACTTTCCACTTCTCCCCCCTTCCATGCACTTTTCCCCTCCCCCTCTCCCATGCACTTGCGCGTGCTCAATGTCACTGGGCCTAGTAAGATCACTGTTTTGTTCTCCCTTGTTCCCCTCCCTTGCCTTGTCGCGTTCTGAAACACTTGTGTATGTATAAATAAAAAAATAATATCAATCAATATCAATTTCAAATATACATCCACCATCAGTGTAGCAGAGAAGCAGTAGGGTTACTGCCGCTAGATGTTCTACACGCTACCCCAGAAATGTTGAAGAACCTACAATTTGGAAGTTAGCCCTGTGGCAGGTGTGCACCCTAAATGGGGTCCTAGGCGACACAGTTGCACTTTGAAAGAGGAAGCAACTAGATGCCACACTTCTGACGGTGTCTTGGGAATGCTCAGCTGTTCTGGGACCTTTTCATGTGTCATTTATAAAGAATTCAACTCTGTCTTCTCGTCGTGTCATCCTACTCAAAACACTCTACAATGCAGCCACCACCCCCTTAAAAAGGGGGTCAAGGAAAGATGACAAAATATATGTATTGATGTTTCCTTTCATGAGTTTCACGCATGCATCATCACAAATAATTGAAAGCAGTCATCTCACTAGCCGCACAATGCCTGACTTGCCTGCGCTTTCCTCAGCCAATATAGTGCGTGTAAAGGTTCATTTCCATCAAGTGTTGCAAAGGAAATATTCCACTAAGTAACATAGCGCTATGCCTCAAACAACGTAAGGCTTACTCAAGAGGCCATATCTTCCAGCAGACAGTGTGCATTAGCTACCACTGAGCAGGTGGGAAAAAGTGCTAAAGCAATGCACGACTGTAGCTGTAGTCACTTGCAGCACTTCTTTGATGACTCTCCTGATTGAGCAGTTTCTAAGGTTTTAACACCACTGGGTCGTTAATTACACTTTCATCTGGTGTAACAGGAGTGCGTGTGGTTCTTGCACATCATTTCTAGCCCAAAATGCGTGGCTGAAATGTGAGTATGTCTTGTGTGCAACAGAAAACATTTTACAGACAGGGGAGCAATCCCTGACAAAATGTCTCACACAACGGTTGGATATATATGCAAAGTATGGCTCGTGCATTGTGTTCTCCAGCCTCATGGAAATAATGATATTGGAGCCATTGTTCACTGCCCCAAAGCCCAGGGATAGCTTCTGGGGACTCAGACACTCTGCCACTATTTGCTTCTCTTCAAATATGATGTCTGAATCTTTTTGGGTTTCTGCCATCGACTCTTTGCGTGCACAAAGTGACTTGTTGTGGGATGGCATGCTGCTGCTGTGATGACCCATTTTGCTCTATGCCAGTGTTGCTACTAGGGGGGTACTTGACTTAATTCACTGCCACTGTCATGGAGTTAGTGCTTTGGGCCTCATTGACACATCCATTGTGAAGTGGACTTTCCTACCCATGACCTTTCTAATATTGTTCCAAATGCAACAACTACTCCATAACACAACTCAGGTATAGCCTTGCAGGCAACGCAAATCCAGCTGGGATTGTGTCAGTGTGTATCAGCACTTGCCATCAGTTCCATAACATTCTCATTCTAAAAAAAGACTCATAGGAGACGGTCTACTTTCAGCATTATTGTCAATGTGTCATTCAGTAGCCATACTCATGGATGTTTCCGCTATCTCTGGCTGCACCCAAATAGTCAATGCGACTCGGCTGGCACATATCCATTCTTCCTTTGCCACTACATTACCTCTCCAGGCTGCTGGGAGTCATTTGCTGCAGACTTAACACATCTCCCACTTCTGGACACCTTGTTTGGCAAAGGGTGCAGGTAGCAAGATGCCATTATGTCCATACATAAGCTTTGCACTGAGGCAAGAGTAGAGGAACATGATGTTCTGCAAGATGGACAGGTATCACTAGTTAGTGCTGCCATTGCACGATGAGAATCTACTGCACTGGCACTGCATGGTATAAAACTAGGTGCAGACCAGGCATGTGTGTTGTTGAGGAAATGCAGGGGTTGTGGTGGCAAGTCTGTTTCTGAGTTTGCTTGCTCTTTTATATGTACCTCACTCTGACTGCCCGAGCTGTGATTGAACTGAGTGTCAGGGGTCTCACCTGTACCTCTCCACCGTCTCTTGTGACACAGTGGGCTATTCCTAACATCTTTGTCACCATCACCAGTTTGATCCCCATCATCACATCATTGTCATCGTTGGTCCTTAGGCAAAAGAGTGGAAACTGAAGGGGTGGACGTAGCGGAAAAACATTCTGCACCTGTTGACCTATAACATAGGCGATTAAGCATAGCCCTGCTATCGCAGACCATCTACTGTGAGCTGCTAAACCAAACCCTCTTCATTCAGAAAAAGCTCTTTCTAAAACAGACTCAGTTGGTGGCATCTCTGTTGTACCAGTGCTTCATTTGCAAATAAATAGGTGCCAGGGCCCACATTTTTTCGAGCATGCATGTTACACTTCGGTGCCGGCAGTTCCCAGTCCACTGTTGCCACCACATATGGGCTGCCCCTCACACTGTCAGGATATTTGGGGTTGAAGCTGTAACTCTCACCGGCTCATCAGAGTTGATGGATACACTACCCAAATCATATGTGCGTTTTACAGATATCAAACAATCTAACAGAAAATAACTCACCCTGCTAGTTGTGTCTTGAAGTAAGGGACATATTTAGGTGCTTTTTAAAAACATATCATTGTTAACATGTGGCTCTGATTCTATATGTGGCAAGTGGAACATGTTGACCATCTGTCCACAGAAAAAGAGCAAATGTACTTTCCTCCTGTAGAAAACAGATGAGCACATTCAGGAAACATCATAACAGAACCATTGAACTTCCCTGCAGCTAGATCTTTCTTTGTAGGTGTGCACTCATGACAGGCACTGCTCTTGGGAATTGACCTTTTCCCTGCCCTTTGCCCTGTGTTGGTGCTGTTGACACGGTCACTGTCCTGTCCACAAGCACGGGGGAGTGACTGCTACCTCCCAACTCATTGTTGCCCTTGAAAATGGATAACTAGCATTGCCCTACCCACCCCAATCATCAGCTTCATGAATAACAATGAGCTGGCCCAGCATGCATAGATTCTAGATATTGCAAACTGCAGTTGCTTGATGTTTGACTATGATGACTTACCGGTTGAAACAAAACTGCACACCATAATCAAACTGAGTCTGAGCCAAGTGCCAGGGCTCAAAAATAGGTGTCGGGGCTGACGCTTGCTAACACCCCCACAAATTAAGCACTGGTTGGTACCACAAGAGACCCCTGAATAAATTGGATCTATACCTTGGTCTGTTGCAACATGGGAGGATGGGATACATTCCCATTGGTACCAGACTCAGATGTTAGTGAAGGTGGTCTATGCTGCCCCCCATTATTCATAAATCCACAACTAGTCCAGAATCAGATGTTTCTTCTGCAAATAGAGAAACAGGTCCAGAACTCCATCTCTTGCTCTCACATTTGGCTACTTGTCTTGACTGCATCTTCTTTGTTGTTGATTATTTCAAAACACATCTCAGAAATGGACTATTCTGAGTGTATTTTTCAAAATGTATTAGGGCTGTGCTGTGTTAACTTACACATAGCCTCAAATGCAAGAACCTACAATGTCTTCACAGCAACTGCTCCCCTTCTTACAAAGTGTCTTAATACATTGACAATTGAAATATGTCTGTCAACTACTGCCTTAAACCAAGTCATGCGTGATAAGATATTCAGTCAGCCAATGCACCCCAAAGACATTTGCCCTGCTCTCAAAGAATGCAAAGCATGTGGACGAGAACTGTAAATGCTCTTATCAACTATTGCATTAAACCAACTCTATTTATAAGCATGCATTCAATCTACCAGCACTCCCCAAAGACATCTGCCCAAACTGTGCTCATAAATCTAAAGAAAAATTACAATGCTCAAGTCAGTTACTTCACACAACCTAGACTTTTGTTCAATCAAGCCACCCCCCCCACGATGTGTCTCTTTCACTCAAAGTGTGCTAATAAAACAACATATACAATGTTTGTTTCAATTACTCTGCTCAGCCAAGTCAAGCATGAGAGCACATTCAATAAGTGTTCTAAATAATTCTAATATGTTTAACAAGAAAAACAAATGCTCATGAGAACTGAGCTCAACCGAGTTGTGTGCAAGTGCATATTCAATCAACCAGCAATCATGACATTTTCTCTTCTCTCAAATTATGTCAAAGAATGTGTCAAGAAATTCAAATGCTTGTGTCAGCAACTATGCTCAACCATGTCCGGCATAATTGCATTTTCAATCAAACCACACACCCGCCTACTTCGAGATAAACGATAATGGGGAGACGGATATGGCCGTGGTGTGGGAGGCTGCGAAGGCCACCTTTAGGGGCCTCCTGATAGCAGAAGGCTCAAGGCGTAAGCGCGAAAGGGGCCTAATTGAAAACAAGATCCAAACAGACCTGGGGGCCCTGAGAGCCAGGCTAGGCTTGCCCGGGGAGGATCGAGAGGCTCTCCTAGTGGAGATGCAGGGTAAAAGACAGGTGCTACACACGGTCCTCATAGGGGAAGTCATCAAGAAAGTGAGATACACCAAACAAAGGTACTATGAACGGGGCGACAGAGTGGGGACTGTCTTGGCGCATAGGGCTCGAGGATGCAGAGTGGAGCGAGCGGTGGGCCTTCTCAGAGACAAAGAGGGTAGGGTCCGCAAAACTCAGGAGGAAATAGCAGAGGGCTTTGCTGATTTTAACAGAGAACTCTATTCCAGACAGGAGGGTGAGTCACTGGATGACATCCGGCTTACCTGGCCAAACACCTACTGCCCCAGCTGACTGACTCTGAGCGTGTGGCCCTGGAGGGGGAAATATCGGAGAAGGAGGTGGAGGGCGCCATTAAGAGACTGAAGGCCGAGAAGGCCCCAGGGGAGATGGTTACACAGTGGACTTCTACAAACAATGCCAACCTATTTTGGTGAAGCTGCTGGCCAAATTATTCAACCAAATCAGAAACCAGGACTCAATCCCACTGACATTCCTACAGGCTCTAATCACTGTAATACCCAAACCGGGCAAGGACCAGGCAGAGTGTGGGTCGTACAGACCTGTCTCGCTCTTGAACTTAGACACCAAGATCTTTGCCAGAATCCTGGCGACCAGATTATAGGGTTGCCTCCCCGGCTTAATACACCCCGACAAGGCGGGATTCATCCTAAACAGACAGGGGTCCGATAATATGAGAAAAACCCTTCATGTGCTCAGCTCATGGGCAGTTCGGGAGGAGAGCGGACTCTTATTGGCCCTCGGCGCAGAGAAGGCCTTCGACAGGGTCAGCTGGGCATTCATGGGGGAGGTCTGGGGATGGGGCCGAGGTGGCTAGGCTGGATGTCGGCACTGTATTCCTCTCCCTCGGCCAGGGTGGTTGCAAACGGGACGGAATCGAGGATGTTCCCCTTAGAGCGAGGTACGAGGCAGGGATGCCCATTGTCTCCCTTAATATACGCACTGGATATGGAACCTTGGGCAATCTCTGTTCGTAATGATGAGGCTATCAGAGGGGTACTGTAACATTCACCTGGTATCCACGGGGACGTCACTCAGTCTGTTCTGACCTCTTACTTCCTCGAACCCTTCCCTGGAGTCTACTCGACTGGAGACTGGGCCTGAAACAAAGGATTGGTAGAGTTTAACTCCCTATTGTCTCTGTGTGCTTGAACCCCTACTTCCACAGCTCACCTTGTTTTCTTGGAACGTGTGCTCTCCGTCCTGCTTTCAGCGCAGGGGCGTGTTAATTGATTCAGGCTCGTTGCTACCTAGTTACTTCACTGGCAAGAGTCGGACAGGTAAGTATAATGAGTCTTTTGAACAGTTCTCTAACTTCGTTCCTTTCCTTCCTTAGATGATGGCCAGCATCCGGGGATGGCGAGGTGCTGCTGAGATGAGTATCGCTGAAGATGAGTGAGAGCGTGATGCGCAATGCTACCCTTTCGTATTTGTATTGAACTGAGTTCTTTTTCTGTGTCTTTTAGGTGCAGCGACGTTTTCAGCGTGGATGCCGGTTATAAAGAAGAAATGCGGTGAGTAAGCACGGTATGCGGCGCCTCTAGATGTTTCCACGCTAACCTGGAGTGTCTTTTCCATCTTGCAGATGGATGAGAAGTTCCGGAGACAGAGTTCCCCCAGAGCGGCTGGGATTCAGGTAAGCGTTTGAAGCTCGTACAGGCTTTAAAAATAAGCGAAGATTTGCTGAATGCTTACTAATGCCTTTTTTCTGTTCTTTTCCCTTAGGAAGTGGCGTGCCGGGATGGGAATGACACCGATGAAGATGCCCACAGAACAGAAGAAGCGATGAATGATGGGCAGAAGCGCTGCAAGGTAAGGTTGTTCCTAACAGTGTTCTTGTTCTTGTAGGAGCTGAGCGCAGAAGAAAGATGCAGGCCTACTGGAGACCGATCCTAACACGGTGTCACGCTGCAGGTGCAGAAAACACAAAGCATGTTTCTCAGCCTGGGCGTGGCTTAAATAGTCTCTGGGTATCCCAGGTATCTCTGGGCTGAACCACACCCAAAAGACTAGACTGCACATGCAGTTCTGGGAACCGAAATATGTGGGGGCATCCATCTTGTCCCCATCAATTCACTACAAGTCCAATCCCCAATGTTATCTTATGGGAGTGAGTGAGTCTGGTGCCACAAGCGCCAAGTCTGACTCCAAGTGGGTCTTTGGAGGGATGCAGAGGCCCTTGAGGGCCATGTAGGTGATCGTGGCCTGGCTCCAGCGTGACATCTTGGAGGGCTGGGGACATGAGGGGCAGGAATCATGACAGGTACAAATAGGGATACAAATTGCAAGATCTGCCTATTCGCTGATGATGCATTACTCTACATTACGAGGCCACTCAGACACTCCCCAGGATCCTCCAGGGCCTGAAGTGCTACGGGGCACTATCAGGGTACAAGGTCAACCTCGGGAAGTTGGTAGCATTCATAGGGGGAGGTCTAGCAGACCAAGAGACAAATTATGTGAGAGGGCTCCCCTTCAGACTACAGGGGGACGGGTTCCGATATCTAGGGGTTCATGTGACATGCGATCCTGATGGCCTATTCCCGGGTAACTTTCCCCCGCTCTGGTCTGAAATTAAAAAAGACATAGAGAGATGGGCAAGATCGGGTCTCGCCTGGATGGCGCGCCTCAACCTGATAAAAATGGTGATTCTCCCCAAGTTTGTATTCCTCTTCCTAATGCATCCCGTACAGGTCCCCAAGACATTCTTTACAGAAACAAAACGAGTCCTCTTGAACTTTCTCTGGTCTGGCAAAAAACACAGGATCTCCTATGAGGTACTAACCAGGCCAAAGGAAGACGGTGGGGGGGATACCCGGACTTGGAGACATACTATAGTGCCTCCCAGTTGAGGGTGCTGATTGGCAACTTCACCCCAGGTACTGAAAAGCAATGGGTGGCCATGGACAACAAGGTCCTCGAACCTGTCACAGTAGAGGAATGGCTCTGGGTCCCAAGAAAGAACATCCCCAGAAGGGTCTTGAACCACCCAGTCCTGAAAGTATTATCGTCCCTATGGAGGGAGGGAGGCTTCTATCGTTGGCTCACAACCTGGCCCTCCCCACTGAGCTGCATCTGGGCCCCCCCTTCATAGACAAAATAGCAGAGCCAGCCGCGTTTCAAAAGTGGTTTGAAGCCAGTCTAAGCAGGACTGGCCACCTTTGGGTGGGGGGCTCATTTCTACCCCTGAGAGATCTAGAGGAGGCTTTGGGAATAGGCACCCTGTCACCATTCCGATATCACCAGTTTAAGGGGGTCCTTACCGAACCATCGAGGGGTGACACCATCAGGAGAGACCTAACCAACTTCGAGAGACTCCTCATTTCCACCCGAGGCTCCAAGGCCGTGATATCTCGCCCTTGTAGCCCCTGACATCATCACACCGTGTGGAGTTGGATTTTAAGGGGGTGATATCTCGCCTCTACAGACTCTTTCTGCTCTCCACCGCGAACGACCCGCCACCAGTGTGCTTACATTGGGGAAGGGACCTAGCGGAGGAGATAGATGATGAAAGGTGGTCTAAAATGTGCAGGCGGGCCAATCGCTCCACGGCTTCGCTGCAATTTTGACACCAGGCTCTTAAGGTTATACACAGGTCGACCTACCCCCGCAGAGGATTGCCAGAATGAGGGAGGGGTATGACCCGCATTGCTGGAAATGTAAGAAGGTAAAAGGTGACTACATCCATTTGTGGTGGAGGTGCCCGGTGGTCCAGACATATTGGTACTACCCTGGATCAAAGGGGTGGATGGAGTCGAAAGGTCCCTGTGCCCCTGGCTCCTCCTCTTTGGAATTGACATAGGGGATGACCACGAGGGAACTCAGGGTGCAGTTCATGTTGGTGGTGGCCAGGTGTTGTCTGGCATAGAAATGGAAAAGTCCTGGTATGCTGCGAGAAAAGGCATGGGTCACGAAAGTACGGGCCATTACGATATGGAGTTCCTCACCCATCTGATCGATGAGTCCAAATAAAAAATCGAAGAACTATGGCTCCCCTTTTTTGAAAAATATGGACGCCTGGCCTAGAGGGACAGAATTACACTGGAGCCCCCTCCCCCCCAGACGGGAAAGGCCGCTGCCAACTGGACTAATTGAAAGTTGCCTAATGTTTGGCCCTAAACTCCAGTGTGCAAAGAGATAATTGAATAAACATTGTTACGCTCTCCAAGAACTCGCTAGGTGGACTATGTATGAGAGCTCGAACTGGGGGTTAGTGGGGTTAGGGACAGGTGGGATGTGTTATAATTGTGTCAAGGAGATTCATGTTTAAATATGCTATGCAATGTTATAACGCAAAATATTAATAAAATATAATTTTTTTTTTAAAACACACACAAAAATGTTTGACCTATGCACACATTTTGCTAATACATATAACAAGAAGTTCAAGTGCTTGTGTCAGTTACAGTGCTCAGCCAAGTTGGGCATGATCATGAGTTCAGGGCAACTAGCACTTTCAAAAGACGTGTTCCCCTGCCTCAAAGTGGTAGTAAATCTTACCAAAAATTCAAGTGATCATTAGTGTCAAGTATGGTGCTCATCAAGTCATGAGTGAGCATGCGCTCAATCAATTAGCACCCCCCAAAGGTGTTTACCAATTGGTAAAAGTGTGCTAATACATTTGACAAGGAATGCAATTGATTCCATCAAATGCAATGTACAAGAAAGTATTGTGTGAGCATATGTTCAATTAAACAGAGCTCCCTAAATATGTTTACCCTTTCCTCAAAGTGTACTGTTTAATTTGACAAGCAACTCAAGTGCTCGTGTGTTAAGTGCTCTCAGCAAATCATGGATGATTATGTATTCAATCAACCAACATTCCACAAAGGTGTTTGTCCTTCACTCAAAGTGTTGCAATGAATCTTACAAGAAATTCAAGTGCTAATTTGTGTCAACTTCTGCACTCAACCTAGGCTTGCTTGAGCATGGATTTAATCAATCAGTGTCTCCTAGTTTTCTAATTAATTCAAAAGCCTGTGTCAGCTACTGAGCCCAGCCAAGTGATAGAATAGTGGAAGTTAAAATACCTAGCGTTCCCAAAAGATGTGTGCCCTTCTCTCAAAGTGTACTAATACATTTGACATGCAGTTCTGGTGTGAGTGTGTGTCAGCTACTGTGCACAACCAAGTTGTGTGTGGGTACACAATCAACCAGAGCTCCCCGAAGATGTTTGCCTGCACTTAAAGTGTGCTCATGAATCACACATTGTCTTATGTCATGTTACATTTTGTTAGAAGGCTTAGGTAAATGCTATCCTACCTACAGTGTTGCTTCACAGCACTGAGATGAACAGGAGCTGTACGGTCAGTCCAACGCATGCATAATTTAGTTTACAGTTTCTGAAATAATATTCCCCAAGTGACAATGAGGCTCATGTTCAATTGGGCTGCAACATGAGCTAGTCGTAACAGCCTTGAGTAAGGCTTTAACACCTTTCATTCATGCCACAGCTCATTTTCCAGGATGTATATGGCAGACAGGAGAGGCAGAACGCAAGTTGTGTTTTCGCTGCTCCCTTCCTCTCAGCCAGGCAAATGCTCCAGCATCTGAACAGGCACGGATTTTCATGCCTGTCAAATGCTGGAGATCCCTATGTGGCCTGCCTGCTCTTTGTGTCAGCATGAAACAGTTATACCCTATAGGGATTCGTTGCTCACGCTCCTAGCCATGCAAACTGTACAACTGAAATGAGCGTTTACTCACTTTGCACTGCGTAATTCAAATGTGAAGGGCAAAAGACGGCGTACACGCTTGTACACCACTTTTTACCCTTTACATTTTCACCAAGCAGTGCACATGACAAAAATGTTGTGGCAGGGACCCTATTATGTTACAGTGTAACGTAGCAGGTCCCCGCTGTCACATTACTCATTTCATGAGCTCCAATATATTTTAGAATTGTGTATTCTATACCCACATAAATAACATAAAGAAAGAAAACAAAAACAGACATTTGGTAAACATGTGTTCTGAATCCATTTGAGCAGACTGTGCCATAAGGTGATGGCAACCAATAAGAATTCCCTTCGGTGCATCGTATCTTGAGGAAGAGTGAGGTAGCTACTGTAATACTGTCCATCGATTGTGAGCTTTAGCAATGGGTGCAAGTTCGAAACTAGAGCAATACAGCCAATCTATGGAGAACATTTGGAGAATGGGTGCAGTCACTTAGTCAGACACTTGCGTGGAGTTTAAGGGGAATTGGCTCAAAATTGGAATTACTTGAGACTATTTGTTTGTCCCTACAATCAGCCCAGCATCAGCATATTCGATTGACCCAGATATGTCAGTGAAACCTGGTCTGAGGTGTGTCCACAATCTAATCTCGAAGATGCAATAGAAGAGGTTCCAGTGGCTTGTCTAGAAGTGGGATGCAAACAGGACTCACATTGAGAAGCTAATGAGATATGTGAGCTCAAGACATATCCTATGTTCTTTACTTGACACTTTTGGCATTCACCAGTTTACGGAGATTAAGCATGGGAAGGACAGTTTCTGGCACATTTATCAGGTTAGATCTTACCACCATATATAAAGCTAGGCCAGCAGAAACCAGTGTTCTCAGGAATGCTAATTCTTCGTAACATTTAGTTTGTTTTTCTACAATGTGTTTTATAGTTTTTGAAGTAGCCCTTGAGTATGCGTTGTTGGGCTTCTTTCAAAGCGTGGTTCTTCACCATGTGAATATACCGTGAATTACAGCATCTTCTTTAGTTCCTCAGCCAATAGGAATGTCCATGAGAGAGTGCCTGCTCAGGAGCTAGCCATAGCCTATTTATTTTGGGGTTATTTTTAAGGGGCATTTTGTTTCTATTGTTCTTACAGCCTGGTAACACTCTGGACATTCTTTGATGGGTGTTTGAAGTGGCAGGGGCAATACTAATGATATCTGCATAGTTAGGGAATGGCATTTGTGTCCTTAAGGGGTTGTTAGGATTCATTGTGGTATAATTTATAGTAGCATTAAATCGATGATCAGTCCTACGTAGAGTTAGGGAATTGGGTAACAATTTTGTGAGAGCTCAAGGGCACATGATTTGTGAATGAAGGGGTCGCAGACCAGAACAGGAGATGGTCAATGCAGTGAGATCCCACATCCATGTGTAGGCAGGAAAATACAATAAAGCAGTTTTAGGCACAGGAGACATGTGTAGGTGGTAAAGTATGCCTGGAAATTCTAAAGCACAGATGCATTTTGTAGGCTGTGGAGTGCACCAAGGCAGTCTTTGGTGCATGCAAATCTTATAGGCAGGGAGTATACCAACACAGTCTTAGAAACACATGAATTATGTAGGTGTTGGAGTATGCCATAGCAGTGTGGTGCAGCCCATTCCTTAGTCACATTGCTACATCCTTTCATGTGCTAGGTTTTCACTTCTGGACTTCCCAACATAATTCACCATTGGTCTCATATGCATGGATTTTCGTTTGATAAATAGGCAACTGTGACAAATCGTGTGTTGTTGTCCTTTCTCCCCATGGGGAGCCTACCCTGTGAGCTACGGAGGTGAGTCTGCTCTGCAAGACCCCCCAAAGGGGTCTTGGCAAGTGGAACCTCACTGTGAGAGACTCCTCCTTTGGGGACAAGGACTCCCATTCCTGTGAGGGACTCTGTAGATGACCTACTATAGCTGCATATATGGGACTGTCTCCTATACAGGTTAATGAGGCAGATGGCAATGCAAAAACAGAGGAAGCTGCCTTTTTAACAAGAGACCTATATTTAAATGGCTTGTGTCAGAGAAGAGGAGACAGAGAGGGTCATGCTCAGAGGAAGCCCCTGACATCATCACACCTTGTGGAGTTGGATTTTAAGGCCAGTCGCAGAGTGGGAGAGTTTCAATGAGCAGCAGAAAAGGAGTTCAAGACACAGGAGCACCAGCCTGTGCAACTGCAAAGAGAACATTACAAGGAGGAAGAGAGGGCCGAGGAACCTGGCGGTGGCGTGACTACACTTGCAGCATGATGGACAGGATGGCTGAACAACGACACAGAGATTACAAATCCTCAAAGAGTCAATAACTTCTGAACACCAGTGCCCAAGCATGGCAGTAACCCAATGAGGAACTGAGCAGGGAGAGCCAATGAACGGAAGGAAAGAAAAAACACACCAGAGTGAGAGCCAAGCCCTTAACCCACGACCTGCATATACCAGTACTTAAGATGAGAAATTAAATATAAGACTGTGTAATCAGAATTGTAAAAACATGAGAAAGCAAGTAAGACATATTAAGATATATTCCAGACATATTCCAGTTAGGAAATTTGGATATCTTATGAAGAGAGAAACTTGTCCTAGTTCTGAGGATGAGATATCATTAAGGAGAACAGGCAACAAGAGAGGTGAAGAACCTATAAAAGGGTGATTTGACCAACCTAGGTGGAGAGCCAACAGAGACAAGAAACAAATCGCCTGGGAGGAAGGGAAGATACCCTATACCTTCAGAGATGAAGTCTGGAGAAGGTACAACATAGAAACACGTAATGAAAGGCAAGAAAGGAAGTTGTCAAGTGAACAAGATAAAAGAGGAAACAACCTGCAAAATAGAATTGTTGACAAGGCAGTATAAACGGGAATCAGGATCAGGATCAGTTACATAGTTATAGGCCAGCTAATCTGCCTTTGTCCTCATTTTAATCACTGTGGTGTGAGGAGGGTCTTTGGATGGTTCATAGTTTTTTCCAGCTGGTCCAAAGACTGTGAAACCATGATGATATGGTTTGTTATACACAGAGGCACCCATTTTTGGATGTCCACAGGCCGCAGGCAGAAATCTGTTTTAGAGACCAATGTATGTGCAATTCTTTGACATTGATCAACCCAAGTTGGAGCAGAGAGCTGTGATGCAGTGTGCGAGAGGTGCAAGGTATTGGTTGAACAACCAGGGAGAAAGTTTAGATCGCTGGGACACTGCATGTGGGGAGAGAGATATAGGAGAGGAAGGACCCAAGTTGGAGCTGGGAAGGTCGGTCATAGAGGAAAGAAGTCAGCCAAGCAGGAGCCTGATCAGTGATACCCAGGTAATCATGTAGCCGGTTGAGCAGAAGGGCATGGTTCACTGTGTGAAATGCAGAAGAGAGATAAAGTAGGATGAGGACAGAGGGGAGATTAGAATCAAGGTTAGAGTGCAGGTCTTCATGGATGTTCAGGAGAGCAGTTTCTGTGCTTCTGGCTGCTCTGAAGCCAGGGATCGTCATGGAGACAACCAACAGATTCAGCGTGAAGATTAAGCTGGGAGATGGCCAGCTTTTCCAGGAGTTTGCCCAGGAAAGGAGTGATAGAGATCAGGTGATAATTTGCTGGAAGGGAGGGGTCGGCTGAGGGTTTCTTGAGGAGAGGATGAACAAGAGAATGCTTCAGGGGGGAGGAGAAGATTCCAGAGGCAAAAGAGTGGTTGCAGAAGTCAGCCAAGGCTGGAGCAGGGGTGTCAATGTGGTCCTTGATGGTTTTGGAAGAACAGGGAAGAACCTGTTTTGATGAGGTGTTCATAGATCGGACTTGTCTAGAAACATTGTAAGGGTAGAAGAGAGGAAAGGCATAGAAGGAGGGGGTGGCCACAGGGGGGCCGGAGGAAGAGGAGAGATTGGAGGGAGAAGCAGGATAAGCTGGGAGGGTGGACAAGATGTCCTGAGTTTTAGAGATGAAGTGAGAAACCAGGGTCGTACAGAGTGCCTGGGATGGGACAGGAGAGGTGGAGACTGTGGCAGGATTGGCCCACTCCTTGCACAATTTAAAGAGTTTGACCGAGTTGTACGATGCTGCAAAAATGCAGGCTTGCATGTGAGCTCCCTTCATAGTGAGGACAGAGAGTCTGTATTGCCTTTGGAGCAGACGGCAGGCCAGTTTGTCAAAGGATGAACAAGATGTCAACCATTTCCTCTCAGCCACCCTACACTTGCGTTTTAAGGGTGACGAGGTCTGATTCGTACCAGGAGTTGCACTTGACTTTAGGCTTCATGCAGATCCTCATGACAAGTACATTAAGAGTTATTTTACCTGGGACATAGCCTGTAAATGACTTGCATAGCATGCATACCATACTATGACATTTGCCCATGGTCCTTAGTAGCACTCCGAATAGGGGCACTGTACTTGGCGTATGGCTGCAGCCATTACAGGACCTGCAAGTAACAAAATGGGATGAAGAAATGCTGTTCTAAAGAATGCAACGTTACCTTATATATTTGCTTTTTCTTATAGCATTTCAATTGCACATTTGCACATTTGTACATTTCACATACTGGTTGAAAGAGAATCCAACATTCTCCTAAACCCCACTCCTCTTTGACAGCAAAACAAAGCCCACAAAGGAAGCAGGAGGAAAGGTGTACCATATAATCCCATCACTCCATATAATCCCATCAATCCTTAACACATTCTCAAAATCTTTGATTTATTGGTCAAACTCATTATTTAAGCCTGGGGCTCAGAAATTAAATGTAAAACACAATCCCTTCAATAAAGACCAAAGGTGGGGTCTGTCCCTTGGTAAAACCTGAGAGAATTTCACTGGACAGGTTAAACCCACCAATAGAGGTTTGGTCTTCCCACACACAGTTTTCCAGTGCTTGATCACCACTAATGACACCACAGCCCAGATTATCAAAGCGTTTCACTTGGGCAACAAAGTGGAGCAAACGCTTTTAGCACCAATTTTGCTGATTAGATAATATGGAATGGAGTAAACAGGGTTAGTGCCAATCTATAAATGTATGATTCATTTTTGCCCGATTGCAAATGTTTTTAGATAACACAGATTGTGACAAAACCTTGTTTGCCCCATTCCACATTATCAAAGCATTCGCTCAATTTTTAGCACTGGTTCACATGTTAGATCCGTCCCCAGAATTCTGTAGTACCCTGAACTGATTGTCACAACTAATATATACTGAAATGTAGGGGTAACAGCAAAGCGTACTAGAGTTGTCACTAGAGGTGGGGAATCCAGTGCAGGCTTGAGCCAATTGCCTTGATAGGTTATTGTCTAGTGCCTTTGTGAAATGGAAGCCCCACACAAGCCAACCAAACCACTGCCTTCATCCACAGAGTAAATACAATTCACACTTTGACTAGGGGCAGTCAAAAGAACGACATGCAAGCGTTCACTCTTGCCCAAACTTCGTTTCTCTGCGCGTCAAACAAAGGAGTTGTAATGTGACTTGTTTGTGTTGGTAATCTATAGTAGCATGACTGGTTATGGTTGAGATATTAATACTTGTACAAGTGAAAAGACATAACACAGAAGGGCAGGGTTGCGTCTTTTGCCAGCTAGACTCGTGTTTGGCTCTCACAGCTAAGCCAGACACATGGCTCAGCTCTGGGCTGGCGCTACCCATGAATTCTCTTCTTAGCCCACCTCTAGTTGCCACAAGCCAGTGTGTTGGTTTCTGAGGAAGATGACAGCCCGATTAACCTGTGCAGGATGCCCCGAGATCAACCAATGAGAGTAAATGTGTGAGTTATGGACCATGTATGGTTTATGCTTTTTGGTATTGCATGGTATTTCACGGACAGCTGGATCAAAAAATGTATGTGTTGCCCTTAATTGAAAAGAGGGGAATTTTGTGAATCATGCTGGTTTTTCTGAGCTATATTCAAGTGTGTGTACAGAAAATGGACATACTATGTACCTTGAGTGCAACTTTCGCATAGTTTTTCCAAAATGTGTTTTGCATTTCCCCATCTCTGTTTAGTGCACGTTTATAAATTAGAACACATTTTGATCTCACAATACTGCACTCGCGCATGCGCATTTCTATGCTGTGTGGTAGATTCTTGTTGATCCTAATATGTATGGTGCATAGAATGTGCCCCCTGCGTGAGTCTCAAAGCATCTCACACATCTGTTGGGCGGAAAAAAGCTTTGCATTTTGCATGTCAGAATCCTCTGGGCTTTTTATAAGGTTTGCAAACTTGCTTTCCCAAAGTCAAAGGCTGTGGGTAAATGTGTGGGGAGCGGTCGCTTCCACAATGGTGGAATTAAGTCTGGCCCACAGTGCAGGATGAATAGCGCATATACATCATGGAAAACGGATCTGAAATGTATGAATTTTCAGCTCACTGGAGACAGATTAATGGTTCGGATAACCTATCTGTCTTTCAGAATGGCTCTGAGGGAGAACAGCGGATAAACTCTCCCATACGGAAAGCTTAAACTGGATTCTATATCAGAAAGTAATGCACGAATTAAATAGAGCTGCTGGAAAGTACAGCAACACCCACAGGCTACTGTACCTCCAGTGATACAAGACAGATCCATTTGAAAAGGAACATGTCCTGCTTCCAATTTATTCTGAAGTTATTCGCCCTACTCTTCTCTATTTATTGGTTTATAGTTTAATTCGTTTTCGCAGTAAACATTTACATCCTAATAGAAAAGGTTGAAATATAACCATGTTTTAATGGCATTCGAGACAATATTTGGTTAGCATACTGTTTTCCAGAATAACGAGTAATTGGCGAAGATTGTTAATGAAAAATACAGAAAGGAAAAGTTACATCATGTTGCTTTAGTCATATAGAAAAGAAGATAAACAACGCTGAGGAAAACCTTTTCAAGTGACGTTGAAGCCAGGCCATCTGAGAAGGCTGGAATCAACTAGAGAGGGTTCCCAACTTCTCAAAAAACCCCCTCCCGGAGGAGGGGCTACGGAATCTAAAGAAAACACATGAATTTTCTTAGGGGGCGATTCAGGTAATTTTACACAGAAATCGCGCAAGTGGCGCACACCGAGAAGGACACTGCACGAAACCTGGGTGCAGAAGCAAAAATGAAGAATTGTTTGTGCAAGGAAACTGTATTCGCAACCGTATTAGCAAGTTGCGGCCGAAACGTTCCCGACACGCACATGCAAAGCAAAAAGCTCCCAGATCAGCTACCTTTGCACAGGGTCCCCCGTAACTGTATCCTGCACCCAACTACATGCATATAAAATATTGTAACTCAGCAATAACTCTGGAAATATGCATGCACACCCACATAAAACTTTCCTGCATTCCGCTACACTGCTTTATGTGCCCCCCTGAGTTACATCGGAACTCTGATTGAGTACACACACCCTGAAATCCGAAAATTCTACCCCACCTGCGTGCTGAAAATCCTACACATTTTTTGCACATTGAAAGTGACTTTGCATTGTTTCAAAGTGACTTTGCACTGCTGATACAAACCCTGATTCATGGAACTGTGCGTATTTTTGCAGTGCAAAGCAATTTTGTACTGCAAAAATTAGTGTACGTTGACTTTGCATGGACTTTGCACTACAACGCAAATATCGAACCTTGAAACCATGCGGCTCAGTTCAGAAGTCCAGTACAAAGTCACTGAGGTGGGCAGGCATCCCCCTCAGCACTCTCTGGGGATACCTTCTGCTCACCTCCCAGCATGGACTCTCCTCACCTGTGTCCCCTCGATCAAGGGGAGCCGGTGTGCCTGCAGGACTTCACCCTTCATCTAGTACCTCAACGCAGTCTCTCCTCAGGGTCGCCTCCGCTGGACTGCCTCCCCCACCTTCCAGAAGAAACTGCTGTTCCTGGTGACTGTCGAGCATCCATCTGACGCTGTTACCACCAACCCTTTCACAGCCACAATGTCCATGTGAGTAGACTCATAGTTCAGCGACATCTTTCCTTGGGGGTGGCGATTTCTGATTAGCACCTCATCGCCCAAAGCCATTTGATGTTGACGGAGTCCCCTTCTCACATTCTCACTCTCTGTCTGCTTCCTCCTTTCTCGTTCCACCTGGTCATCGTCGATTATCACAGGTTCCCTCGGTACCTCATCTGGCAGAAGGCCTCTCTGGCACCTCTGGAACATGGCTTGCGCAGGGGCAACTCTGGTGGAACATTGAGGAGTCGCTCTATACTCCTGAAGGAACTGATACATACGTAGGCCCTGACCATGTCCATGAGCAATCTGTAATGCTCTATTTAGTGTTCTCATGAATCTCTCTGCTTCACCATTGGAATGTGTCCATACCGATGTAACCTTCCTGTGATGTATCCCATATTCTTCCATCAGCTGGGCAAAGCCTCCATCCTGGGACACTGGCTCATTGTCTGAACACAGAGTCTGGGGCAGTCCATCCCTTGGTGTCCTTGGTGGGCCAGTTCAATCACTTGGTGTATTTTTCCAGCTGACATGAACATCCAGTTTCCCCGCAGCAATAGGTTGAAACCATTTGCGACTTTTGGATGACTTCTCCAGCTCTTGGATGGGCATGGAGTTTGGGGTGGCCAACTCTACTAGGAGTTGGACATACTCGTCAGCCTCTTCAACACTTGATTCTTCCTCTACATCTCTTCTCGCCCGGGGTGGAATCATCTTCCTCCTGCAAGGAGAAATGCATCACCTCCTACTCTCCCCCAGCCTTCTTTCCCCTCACCCCCTAGTCAGTGTGCCATAACTGTGTTTGGAAGTTTACTGGTCAATCTATGAACCCAAAAATGTGTAGCATGAGAAAAAGAGTAAACCAGAGCCAACCTCATGTGTCCCAAGTGATCAAATAAGGGGGCAAACAATTCTACTCCTAAAACTACATTTAAATCTAAGTTCTCATAAATACTAATGCAAAACTAGTAATACAATACACTACAAACGAGTGCATGACAAACATACAGAGGAAAGTGTAAAGAATGTTTTTTTTTGTTTTCCGTTTTTATATGGCTAAACCAATAGGTGTATGTACCCTTTTTTCATTGTTTAGAAAAACATATGGCTAAATGAACAGACATTGAATACACATGTAGACAAAGAGGGACAACTCAAGGCTTCAAAAATACATTAAACATCAAAAGTTCCAACAATTAATACTTTTGCAAACTTCTAGAAAGACTTCTCAAAATCTCCAAAATCCACAAATGACCCTCCAAATGTTACCTTTTCCCTTAGTTACAACTTAACAGATTGCCTAGCAATCCACACAATCTAACAGGAAGTGAGATGGAGCTTGGGGAACACACCTTCTTGAAAAGGTTTGTGGACATTGAGGGACCCCTAAACTGATAAGAAAACGAATGAACAAGATTATCATGAGATCCATCACTCCTGATCAGACAATGAATCATCACGTGAGAACCGTAAGCCAGCAACCAGCAAGTTTATTGGAGATTGGACTGTGGCAAAAACCAAACTGTTTCTCTTTGTAAGGATCAATTTTTACTAAAGGTTTCCGCCATTACTACAGACCTGTTCCAGAGACATTGGTCCAGTCCTTTGAGGGACATTGATTACTGGTACTTATTACAAGTTTGGTGATCATTCGCTGTGAATCCACCAAACTCATTTACCGTTACTGCCACTCCGTCCCATGGGTTTACTGTGTGATTAAGAGTGGTGGATGGATGCACAATTCCCCATTTTTGTAGTCCTCAGGACTCCATGCGTAATTTGACAGAATTACTGTGAGTGGTAGATTGCCTATTTTTTACCTTAAAACAGAAAATTTACCTCAAGCATGATGTTAGAGGAAAAATCACCACTTCAAGGTCAAACTTGGAATTCAGTGATGCAATGGAAAACAGCCAAACTTGCAATGAGGTTCATTGTCTAGAACCAGAAACTAACATGGAGAACTCCATAGCTTCAGCCCTCAAGGGTCTCCATAAGCAAAGCGACTTGTCCTTAGCTGGAGGCACCAAGTTGACTGTCCAACTCTGGCAGATCTGCATGAGCAGGCAGAGAACCAGGCCCAGGGAGAAGCCCCTGGAACGTTCAGGGTCTACTGGGAGAACAGTCTACTTTAGATTTAGGTGGCAGGGGATGCCAGTGTTTGGTGGTCCCCCAGTGTCACTAAAGGTTCCCATTTGACTTGTCTTGTGACATTCCGTTGGCAGGTCATCTAGCAATGCCTACCCATTTTGACTGACCCAGGATGGGTTCAAAAATCAAAGAATGTGTCCGGTCCTGCCACACTAGTCAAGTATCTGAAAAAGCCCGCGGATGCCTCAAGCCCCACATCATTCTACTGCCCCTGGTTGAGCGGCCTTTCAAGAGAATAGGTACGGACATTTTGGGCACTTTGGATCCCTAATCGTCCTCAGGAAACCAGTACATTTTGATCATGGTAGATCACACCACCCGGTACCCCGAGGCAGTATCTTTGAGGTGCATCAAAGCCCATCTGGTGGTGAAAGCCATCATGTGAATGTTCTCTCTTGTAAGCTCCCTAAAGAAGTAATTCTGACAGGGTTTCCAACTTTAATTTGGCATATACAAAAGGTGAGTGGGATGAGTCTTGAATGCTACATGTTCTCTAAAGCCTTTCACTCACAACCAATGGGCCTGTAGAGCTGTTCATACAAGAACGTCAATGGTATGATAGGTGGGTTCCCTTTCTTCAAGATCCTGTTCTGCTATGCTACTTAGGTTAAGTCTGGTGTGGGAAGAATGGAACAGCAGTCCCCAAACTCCTTCCCATGTCATAGTGGACTATGCACTTGGCCTTAAAATCCAAAATGGCTGAGTATCTAGCACATAGTACCCAGAACCTGGAGGCCAGTCAGGAGCTCATGAAGCACTGGCATGATCAGAAGACCACCATGACTGAGTACATGCCAGGCCAGATGGCCTGTATCATGGAACCAGTCAAGCCCAGTGCCCTGCATGACAAGTGGACTGGGCCTGGTGTGGTGCTGGAGAAAATCAGTGAGGTTAACTAACTCATTTACATCACAGCACTGAGGCAGACAAATTAGGTCTTCCATGTCAACCGGCTCAAACCCCATTACAGGCAGGATGACTTATTGATGGCTCTAGTCACTGTTGATGATACAGAGGAGGAGGCTGATCCCTGTTCCGTCTTGTTACACACCCAGCCCACTGGCGGGTTACTAGAGGAGTTCTGATCTCCCCAGACCACACCGAAAAGCAATTGCAAGACTGCCAGCAGCTGCTGGATCAATTTGTGGGCCTGTTCTCCATGACTTCAAGCAAGATGGATTGGTGCATCCATGAAATCAACACCGGGGACAGCAAACCGGTTAAAAGTAGGATTCACTCAAAAAGCACCCAAATCTCCCTCCTTCTGGCCAGGACAGATGCCACCTCTTAATGAGAGTAAACAGCAATTTGCCCCAGGACAGAATGAAGGAAGTTGTGAGAGTGGAATTCCTTGTATTTGAAGACCCACTGCCTTTGCCAACAACAAATCAGCCATGTCATCTTGAAATCAGTCAAACCAAGAGCATCAGAAGGTGAGTCTGGAGCAGATGGTGTATTTGTGTGAGTGTGATGTTTTGCTATGTGCCTGTACTTAGCTATTTTATCTATGCCCAGCCCTGTTTTGAAGTGCTAAACTGAATTAGGTGAAAGTGAGAGCATGAGTGAGGAAGCAGGTTAATGATTTCAATCAGAAGCTATTAAACTGTGTATAATAAATTGCATGTAGAGAATGGGTTTGTTCTCAGAGGTGATCAAATTTTCCACCAGTTGGAGTGAGAGAACTAATGGGGTATCATAGCAAGTCAAACACTAAACAAAGGGTTGGGCAAGATTACTGGTGGCAGGTTTCCATGTGCAAATTTAGAGAATCATCAGAGGGTGCAATGCTTGTGAAAACTCAAATAACGGGTATGTTAGCAGGTATAGTCCAAAGACGGTAATGACAATTCCTACTGTTCCATGGGAAAGCGTGAGTGGGTTTTGATATTGCTGTACCTATGAAGTTTAAAGGGAAACAAGTTTATTGTGTAGTGTACGTTGTTTTTTTTTTTTTGTCTAGGTGGGTTGAGGTACAGTGGACAGAGACTGTATGCACCAGTGACAATATACAATTCCTTGATGCAGAATTTAGGCAGGAATGGTATGCCACAATTTTACTTGCTGATAAGGGTGTATAACTAGTATCGTATGAGAGGGAAAACTTTCTTAAGAGGAATGGGATTCAACTTTGCATGAGTTCTATTTACCATTCTGAGACAAACGGGATGGTTGAAAGATATAATTGTGTAATAAAGCAGAGTATCCAGGTTGCCATAACTGATAACAAGGACTGGAAGAAAGATGTGGATGATACTGTAGTGGCATACAGATTCACTACTCACTCCATGACAGGAGTGTCTCTGTTTGAGGTTCTCAGGGGCAGGAAGCCAAATACCAGGGTGTGTCTGGCATGGAAGAGTACATCACACGTGAGTAGAGTTAGATTGCAAGATGTTAGGGAATGAATAGAGAGAATAGAGAGAGGCCACTGTGTAAACAAGGTTGTGTATGACATCTGGAAATCATCCAAAGTGCGTGATGTGGTGGAAATTTAGTGTGCGTGAATGAAGTAGCCCTTTGAATTGCAGTGGCAAGGTTGTTCTTGGTCTGAACCTACAATGGTTGGTTGAAGTGATGCATGGAGCTGTAAAGATGGTGGATTGTAGGGTTTGGAAAATGGGTAGAGTGAGTAGGTGTGAGACCCCATTACTATCAAGTACTGCTGGCAGAGGAAGCATTGTTAGAGATGGCATGCATTACCAGAGTAATGCAAGGAGGAATGGAAATGGGATGACTGATAGGCCTAGGAGGGAAAGCAGGAAACCTCTGCATCTTGATGAGTATGTTGACTGATTCAGAATGAACAATCTGGTCATGCATATGGTTGTTCATCTGGTTATTGCTGAACTTGTGTTTATTTGTTATCTTGTTGGTTAAGTATTTACTCAGAATATTGATTGCATATCTGGATTCAGAACATGCTCTACAGTGTATTTAGTGCTTGGTTTACTTTCTCTTTGTTTACTTTCTGCATGGTTTGTTTCCTCATTTAGTTTAGTGTGTACTAGCAGGAGCACTCATGATTTTCACAGTAATTCCGAGATCTGAAGCGTGTAAGCATGAAGTGCCGTACCTGTATGTGTACGGCTGAAGCATGTAAGCTGTGTACTGTTGAGGTACTGTTGTACTGTTGAGGTGGTATTGATTTATCAACTTCTGTGGGGAATGAATTTCCTGTAATTACTATGAGCAATTTGGTACAATGTGACAGACAAAGTCATTGCAGGCACTAATGAAGAGACATACACTGTTTCCTGTCAAACGCATTACTACACAACCACAGTTTTGTGTCACCCGCATGACTTCAAAAGTGAGTGCTGCCAATGTCAGCTAGAATGTTGACAGTGTGGAAAGTTTAGGGACAATGAATTGCTGAAGTTTTAATGAACTGCTGAACTTTAGGAACAATGAACATAGAACTACGGCAGAACTACAGCACAAAGAGCCATATGGAAGGGGTAAGCATTTCAGACTGATAAAAAAAAGACACATTTGAAACATGTATTGTATTGCATAGTATTGTATTTTTTCTATTTATATAGCGCTCTTTGCCCACTTGTGTGGCCTCAATGCGCTTTTTCTGTTGACCGTAGTCAAATAGTTTAGCTTAGGAGATGCATGTGTGCTTTTTGCCGGTCTAGGACCTGGGTGGCTGGCTAAGCTCGACTAAGCAGCCCCAGGAGAGGCCAGGCACATGGGTGGGCGCTGTTGGTGGTTTTTGATATATTGCCATTGTTGAGATAGTCGATGTGTGGCCAGCTATACCAAGTTCCTTTCGGATGGTAGTCGCTGTATGCTAGTGGCATAGCTGTTGAAGTACATCAGATGTTTCAGTCTGGACGGCTGTATGCGATGCTAGACCAGAAGAGCGTAGCCATAGAAGCATTGTACGGTGCATGGATGCTTGGCCGTGCCTTCAGCCTGTGTCCACACTGGTGGTGTGAGATATATGTACCGTAGGCTTCGAAATTGTCCAGCTGCAGCGATCTTTGTCCAGAGCAGCAGAGGAAACAGACCTAGATGTGAGGGTCCTATACCATGGGGGAGGCCCAGGTTTAGAATACATTGGGCTTAACAGTAAAAAGGCAGTTATTGGTGGATACGATTAGAATTGGGGATCCTGTGTATTGGGTTTCACGTTACCATATGGGTAAGGGAGAGAGACACCTAGATTTGAACATCCTGTATAATGGGAGAGAGGCCTAGGTTTCACAATTACAGTGGGTTTCACAGTGGGTTTCTTCACTCCCCTCCCTGATACCTTCCCCCTCTCTCTATCTCCTCCCTCCTTCGATTAACCTCTCTATTATCCTCTATTATCCTCTCAGTGTTCTCCTTATCTATATCTGTCCCTGTCTCTCCTATGATCCCCTCTCTTTTGTTGCTCACTTCACTCATTACTCTCTCCCTCTCAATGCTTCTCTACCCCCTCCTCTCCTCTCCCTTCTTACTTGCAAATTGTTCTAAATGCCGATTTTATGGTTTGATTCATGTTTACTGTTTTTCTTCTTCTGTTCCATGTTTTATGTGTTACTTGTTGTTAACAGTAAAGTACCTTGGATTAAGGCGCTATATAAAACAATACAACTACAAATAATAGGCAAAGATGGAGGCTACTCATCACCAAATACGTTCATATGCACATGTACACAAGCAGTAATTCACCCATACAGACTCTCTATCATTCACAGGAAACCCACCAGAAAACTTCACTTCACAGATACACACATTCATATATACATTCACAAAAGCAGTCAAACCCCCATATAGCTTGTCTCAACCATGGAATGATTGAGAGATATTGTAGGGGGCTTGACAACACGTGTGCTTGTATATATGAATACAGGGATCAGCCTCAGCAAATGGTCTGGTGGGTGCTGTGTGACTGATTCATTCACACAGCACCCAGCAGAGCACTTACCTCACACAGAAACAGACATTCATATAGACACATGAACACAAGCAGTTTCAAACACCCATACTGCCTGTCTCAATCATACACACAGCACTCTCCAGAGCATTTCACTCACACAGATATACATATTCACACAAGCAGTCACAACTCCATACAACTTCTCTAAATCATTGGGTGTTTTAGAAAGCTGTATGGGATTGTGTGACTATGTGTGTGCATACAAAAATGAATATGTGCATTTGCCTGAGAAGGTGTTCTCCTGGGCACTGTGTTAATGATTCATTTAAGAAGACTTCAATCACGCATATACACACATTCATATAGACACATGCTCACAAGTAGTAACATACTAATACAGTCTCTCTCTCAATAATACACATGACACCCACCAGAACACGTACGCACACACTTTGAGAGCTTGATTGCAAGCTACATGTGAAGTAAGAAAAGCGTCTTTCCATCACACAAAGACACTTTCCTAATTTTACACATAGCTCAGAATCAGTTTCTCAATATACATTCACATCATTCACACAAAGCAGTTATGCACTCATACAGCTTCTTTCAATCATTCACTTGGCACCCACCAGAACACTTTCTCACACACACATATTCATAAACACATTCACAGCATTGACACAAGCGGGGATGTACACATATAGCCTCTCTCTCAGACAAGAAAATGACACCTACCAGAACACATAAAAAGACACACACACTTAGCAAGCCCCACCCACCTGGTGCCTTCCTGGTTGCTTCTCTTTTCCCCCACTTAGCAAGCCCCACCCACCTTCTTTTACCCTGCGCCCCCACCATCCTACTTCTGCAGGAGTCTGTCCTGATGCATACTGGTTTCACCATCACTGTCTTGTGGCCAATGCTGGATTTGACTTTTATGGACATCATTGATTCACGGTGCGTCACCCTTTCTCAACTCTCATGCTGGACTTTCTTTGCATCTTGTACTCGTGGTGACCCTGAATCATGCTGTTCCCATCTTCATCTTGTATCCTGGCTTGCAACATGATGTGTTACTACTGACTTCTGCAATTGTATTGGCCCTCTTGCTTCTCCACTCTTTTTGACTGCTTACTCTCTGTTCTCTCCTCCTCTCCCTTTCTCCCGTTCTCCCTTTTCTTATCTCCTCCCCTCCACCCCTTACTTTCTTCTATGCACTTACTCTATCAGAATTGTCCCTGGATCTAGTGTAATAGCATCCTCGTCTGTCTACTACCCCCTCCCTTTACTTGTTTCCCCCGTCCCCCCTCCAGCACTATCTGAAATGTCGTCAGGCCTAGTACAATAGTCGCTTGTTTTGTTCCTCACCTCCCTTTCTGCACGCCTCTCCCTCACCTTTTGTTTTTTCTCCAGCTCTCTCAATCATTCACACAGCATTCACCATAACACTTCATTCATGCAAATACACTATCACTCACACATTCACACTTTAAAAATCCAATCTCTCTCTAATACACACACATACAGACAGACACAACATTGTTTTGCTGTCAAAACGTACCTGAGCGGATGATATTCTCTCTTTGAGATTTCTCCCCTCTTCTTCCAATGTAACAATAGTCAGGGGTCAGAAGACACCATTCCCCCGTCCTCCTGCTTATTCATATATCAGGCAGTGGGCAGGGTCAGCATTCTGACCCTGCCCCCAGACTGAGACAGACAGGCAGGGGAGGGTAAAGAGCTGTTCAGGGGTTACCAGACATTTGGTCGAAAACAAATGGTCAACAGGACATTTGGTCGAAACCATTTGGTCGAAAACCAAATGGTCGAATTTTTTTATTTTTTATTTTCACTTTTTTTTTTTTTGGGGGGGGGCACCCACAGCCCCCTTTTTTTTCTAAAAAAACCTTTTTTTCCCTGAACTAAAACCTAAAAAATATATATATAAATAAAAAAAATATTCGACCATTTGGTTTTCGACCAAATTCCGTCGACCAATTGTCTTTCGCCGAAATGTCTTTCGCCGAAATGTCCGGACACCCTGTTCAGGATGACTCTAGGTGTGGATTCACCAGCACCCTCAACTCCAAGGTATCTTTAAGGGTATGAATTCACCAGTGGTCTCCCTAATTCCTTTCACAAAGTGTTACATGAGTGAAATCATGGGTGTTTTATTTGCTGACCGTCACTCGTGTAAAGTGCTGTGTGGGATTTAAGGGACACCACTAAACTGTGCATTTGCAAAGAACGTATATATTTTTAGATTCTTTGCAGGTGGAATTACCTCCTTTGCATTATCATAGAGTTAAAATCACTGGCTCCAATATGCAAATGCATTTTTGCTTTGCTTCTCTGGGTTTCTTCAAGGGGACCAGGAGGCTATCATAAATGAAGGGGGTTTGGGTTGTGCCACAAATGTGCCACCTATGGGATAGCCCCGATTGGATGAAGCTTCTTTCTTTGCAACTGGAAATAAATATAATCATGGCAAACTCACACAAATAGGTCCCAAGTGGCATGTGTGCTGCCGAAGTAGCAGAGTGCTTGCTGCAGAGAGACAGCAGCTGCTGCTGCAGTAGCACACTCACTGCATCTCTGGTTGTTTTACATTGATTACCACCTGATTTGGGATGTGCATGGATCCTCACAAAGCCCTTAACATTAACATTATTTCCCCAAAACATTACATAGTACCGCATTGCTCCCAGTATTTAACACACGTGTGACCTTGGTCCTAGTCAGTACCACCATCATAACATAATATAATATTATCATTCTTATCAATGTACCTTGTAAATAATATTTGACTGCTGTCTTAAACAAATTATACTGATTACAGTGTCGCGGTACAACGTTCATTCATTGCTAGGTTTTTTTCATTGAGTTTTTTTCCCACCGATTTTTGACTGAAAGAACTAATAGAAAAATATGGGTAGGTGGGTAAAGGGATTTGAGGGGTAGGGGTTGTGGGGAATAGGTAGTAAAAAACTGGAAAGAGAGGATTGGGAGGAACCCCCATCTAAAATAAAATAAATGCGATGAGGTTTTCCAGCCAAAAATCAGCGGCAAAAACTATGCAAAAAAAAAAAAAACTGGCGATGGAAGGACACAGGAGTAGTGCTGTTTATCCTTAATGGGCAGCAGAGGGATACAATGGTACATTAGGAAATGCATCAACAGTCATCCAATGGGATCCAGTACGTTTCAAAGACTTTCAAAAGGGTCTGTTGGTCCTTCATAAGGTCAGCATTTCAGTGTTTATGTGAATGGTTCTCATAAAGGTGTGCACCGTTTGTAAACCACGTAATACAGGTATGACCCTGCAGAAGACACGTGCTAGTACACGAGTTACACAGCACCTTGGACTTAGTGACCATGGGAAAAGGAGTTTTCTATCAGTGGTGTGGCCAATTCTCTAAGTGACACTGTACTCTAATGAGCCAAGGATTCTACTTGACAAATCGTGTGACTGTATCAACATCACAGTAATCAGTTGTGTTAAGAACTATTTACTTGTAACTCCCGAGTGCTTAAAATCAGAGAAAGAAACACACTCAATCATACTCAGTAAAACATATCTCTAGAAAGAAAAGTGCATCTAAACAAAGTGTAATTGGGAACAGTAAGACATAATTAAACATAACATTTTAACAAGGTTAATATGCATAAAAACCTAAAAAAGCATTAAAACTAGCATCCAAAATGACTACTGCATTACACAAACTTCCTTCAGACAGTAACTTAAGTGGGATAGAAAATGACGTGGGACCTTAAAGGATGGAGAAAGCTGTGTTGCCGACAACCTCTGGGGAGTGGCAGAATTGAAATCATTCAGTATTGTGTGCATCTTCGAGATATTGATGGTCCCCTGCGTGCTTCTTGTTCAGAGATTGGAATATTTGCCATGCATATTTTAAATGCCAGTGTGCGGATTAGACAACTTCCTCTGGTTACACATGTGAGCATACAAGTGAGTGAAGACGTGTGACTATAGTGCATCACTTACAGCTCCACCTCCCCCTAAACACTTAGACAGACACACTACAGAATGGCCCAGTTTTGTTTAGATTTCAAAGCGATTTTACATCTAATAGTGATAAACTCTATATCTGGGTATCACCTACACTAACTACGCAGACGATACCCTTATTCTCCTACCACTTACCGGGGATTACGGATTAGATCTGGCTTTGGTGAATAGAGTTTATAGCATCGTTCAGGCATGGATGGCCAACCACGGCCTATGTCTGAACGATGACAAAACAGAGCTCATCATCATGGGCACCGCAGCTCGCATCACTAAACTTAACCGAAATTACTCAGCATTTATCATCGATGGGAACACTATTAAGGTCGCCAAAGAAGTAAAAACCTTAGGTTTTTACCTTGACTCGACCCTTTTCCCTCACCAAACAGGTGAATTCACTGGCCTCATCCACGACCTATACATGCAAACTAATACGAGCCGGGAAACCATTCTTATCAGACAACAGTTGACTTATCCTAGCCAGAGCCCTTATTTTATCAAAATTAGATTATTGTAACTCCCTGTACATAGGTTCTACCAAACAAATAATCAACAGAATACAAGTGCTCCAAAATAATGCACTGAGAGCGCCCTTAGTATTCCCAGAAAAGCACATATCTCCGAAATAAGACGGAAATACAAATGGCTATCCACCCAAGAAAAAATCAACCTCAAAACTGCATCTCTCATCCACAAATGCTTAAACAACAAAGCCCCCCGATACCTAACAGAACGCTTTAATAGAAAAAACCTTACTAGACTCACTAGAACAGTTAGCCCCAACGGCCTCCTAGTGCCCAGATTCAAACTAACCACCATCGGAGGATCTAGCTTCCCAGTTAAGGCAGCTCAATTATGGAACTCCCTACCTCATGGACTTAGATCTGACCAAACGTTTAACAAATTCAGACAGAACACAATAAAATGGCTCACTGAGAATGCTTTGTATCCTGCACTCTCCCATATACCTACCACCTGTCCTGTACCTGATGGTGACTGACCTGCTAATATGTAACGCAAGCTCTATGATGACGATTGATTTGCTATGCATTGACTGTACTTGTTTTTGTCTCACCCTGTGGTGCCATGCTCTGTAAAGCTGTAACTTCTGAAAACTAAGCTGTAAACCTACTTGTTCTCATGCGCCCTTCTACCCCAGGGTCCGGCGCGCATAATAAATAAACAAACAAACAAACATATGTCCTTTCAATTGTGCCAGATAAGTGGCCTGAATCAAAAAGAGACTGTGATCTGCCCATGATAACATAGGTTTTGATGATGTGGGCAAGCTGAAATTTCAACCTTGGTCTCATGGCTCTAAAAAGTATATCTCCTTAAACAGGTGATACACAAATACATTGCCAGAACAAGCAAACCCTTGGGTTTGGCAGAAATGGGTGACGTTCCTTTGCAAACCAAAGCACAAGATGTAACATACTTTGCAGCTGTGTGTGTTGTCTCTGGAAGACACAGTTACAGGGAAGCTCCCTCTCTGACAAAAAGGTGTTGGTCTTTCATTTATTTTTTTTGTAAAAACAAAAAAAACTGGTTCTCAAGTTACGTTGCCGTGTGTGTGCTGACACCAGAGGGAATCCATCCTGTTGCGTGCCCTCACTAAATGGTGAGTGTTATTATATGCAAAACACCACTGTACTCTCCATAGCCTGAATGTCTTAGGCCTCTTGTATGGCAGACACTTGATATCATATAATATGATATGGCATTTGTAACGCGCCTACACACAAGTGTTTCAAGGCGCAACGAAGCAAGGAAGGGGGAATAGAGGGAGGACAGAGACAACGATCTCACTATGCCAAGCGACATTGAGATTGCACAAGAGCAGGGGAGGAGGGAGTGGAAATGAGCCAGGGGTAAGGGGAGGGGGCAGTGCTGTACATGGGATCAAAACAATAACAAGAAGTGCGGCCAGCAGATGGCAGGTGCAAGGGTAAGTGCAGACAGCAGGTGTCCAAAAGTGCAGGTAGGAGGTATGTAGGGTTACAGATACAGACCCAAGTGCAAGGGATGCCGGATTGTAGTGTGGGTGTGCAACTGGGCGGGCAGGGACCTGAGCCCGAAATCAGAGGGTAGCCAGGTGACTAGTGCAGTATCGGACAGGAAATCAGCAGGGGAGAGGAAGAGAGAAGGCAGAAGCAAAGAGGAAGGTCTTGAGGTGCTTCCGGAACCAGAGATGGTTCTTCTCAAGTTTCAAAGAGGCATGGAGGCTCTTCCAGAGGGAGGCCCCAGCAGAAGTAAGAACCACCAACTCGTTAACAGAATCCCTTCTCCTGTAGATGATCACAATTTTAGCAGTTAATGAATATATGCCACTCTGTGGATAAGGGATTTGGCCGGCCGTGCAGAGTTTGGTCAGATAATGACTGTGGAATTTGAATTCAGTTTTACTGGTTCAACAGTTTCTACTCTACTCTGTGTTAGAAAAATAATCCCCTTCTTATAGAAAAAGATGACTCTCTGGTTATATGGTTGCAGATATGTTCTAGTTGTGTGCTCCTTAAGCTTCCTAAAATTGATAAGGGGTCAGAACCTGAGGATAAAGAGGTTGAAAGAGCTCGGTAAGAGGGTCCAGTGCAGGGGATCAACCCTGCTTTTAGGCATTGGATATGGAGATGAGAATGGCTCGGCAGGGTGGCCCAGCATGGGAGATCAATCCCATCAAACCCCATCAAACCAAATACTTGCCTGTGCTACTGGGCAACCCACAGGAGCTTATCACGGAATTGGAGAAAAGTCAAAGTTGGAGCTCTGGGCTGTACTATGAATGCTAATCGTAGCAGAAATCAGGAATTATGCAGAAAATCATATTTGGTGTAAAAGCATGTTTTTTTTCCGATCTGGAGCGACCCACTGCATGGCCTGTCTAACAAAGTTCTAATACAACATCCTTGAATCAGCACAGAAGATTGGAGTTTAGGCATGAGTTATCAGATGAAGAAGCAAAGAAAATGGATAAAGAGTAGTGAATGGGCTCTCATGGAAACTTGGGGTGTGATCTGGTAATTCGCGTTACTACAAAATGGCCGATTCTACAGAGGACAGCGCCACTCCGAAGCGAGATTTGCACACGAGGAAAATGCAGTACATTCTCAAAGGGAAAGATGTACAGAAGCCTCGGATCGCTGTGAAACTTGCTAATGGGCTTCTTACGCGCGGCTCATTTGCACATATTGAGGGAAATGTAAATGCCATTACTTCATATTTCCATGCGTGAATTTGATTTTTACGCGTTAATACATTTCAAATCCTGTAGTTGTGGGTGCTGTTTTATTTTTTAGTAAATTAGTCACTTGTTGCTTTTCATTCCACTTTTGAATGCTTAAAATGCAAACCATTTTTCATTTGTAGTGCATTCTTTAACTTGCATATATCATCAAATTCATTGAACACTACATATGTCACGGCATTCATAGATTGTTCACTTTTTAGATTTTTTTCGATACAATTTCGCTAGCTAATAAGTTGCATTGTAATATACAGTTTTATGTCGGATTCCCCTCACTTCTAACCACTGGAGAAACTTCCATTATTAGTATACCATTTTGGCGCCCTTAGTAGTGTGTCATTTAATGCACCATGTGAGGATGAATGATTGAGTCAACCTATCGTGACATTCCCACAGGCCTAGTGCCACATAACTACCTGTGAGAGACCGGTGTGTAACCCTTCAGCTATCCACATGGCTCTATAACTACCTGTGAGCGACCGGTGTGTAACCCTTGAGCTATAAGAGACCGGTGTGTAACCCTTGAGCTATCCACACGGCTCTATAACTACCTGTGAGCGACCGGTGTGTAACCCTTGAGCTATCCACACGGCTCAATAACTAGCTGTGAGCGACCGGTGTGCAACCCTTGAGCTATCCACACGGCTCGATAACTACCTGTGAGTGACCGGTGTGTAACCCTTGAGCTATCCAAAAGGCTCGATAGCTACCTGTGAGCGACTGGTGTGTAACCCTTGAGCTATCCACCCGGCTCGATAACTTCCTGTGAGTGACCAGTGTGTAACCCTTGAGCTATCCACACTGCTTGATAGCTACCTGTGAGCGACCGGTGTGTAACCCTTGAGCTATCCACCCGGCTCGATAACTTCCTGTGAGCGACCGGTGTGTAACCCTTGAGCTATCCACACGGCTCGATAGCTACCTGTGAGCGACCGGTGTGTAACCCTTGAGCTATCCACCCGGCTCGATAACTTCCTGTGAGCGACCGGTGTGTAACCCTTGAGCTATCCACACGGCTCGATAGCTACCTGTGAGCGACCGGTGTGTAACCCTTGAGCTATCCACACGGCTCGATAACTTCCTGTGAGCGACCGGTGTGTAACCCTTGAGCTATCCACACTGCTCGATAGCTACCTGTGAGCGACCGGTGTGTAACCCTTGAGCTATCCACCCGGCTCGATAACTTCCTGTGAGCGACCGTTGTGTAACCCTTGAGCTATCCACACGGCTCGATAGCGACCGGTGTGTAACCCTTGAGCTATCCACCCGGCTCGATAACTTCCTGTGAGCGACCGGTGTGTAACTCTTGAGCTATCCACACGACTCGATAGCTACCTGTGAGCGACCGGTGTGTAACCCTTGAGCTATCCACCCGGCTATCATAAAGCCTTGTAGGCTGGAAGCCCTGTTTAGAATGCATCAGCTTTTTTGAGCAGTTCCTATTATTGGAGGACGCAGGGCACTGCTTTTGGAAGACGCAGTTAATTAATAAGACGGGCAGCTGAGAGCAGCAGGTCCTGCGTTTTCAAGGACAGCGGTGAGACCTCATGCGGTCGAATAAGGAGCTCTTGGCGTTATTAATATCCCATCGCGGATGAGAGGAGGGGATGGGAGGGGGCTGGCAGGCTGCAACCTGCAGATCCAGATGAATTGTCATTCTAAATCCAACCATTTGCATTCTAACATGTCACCCTCAGACAAACGACCGTATCAGCAGTTCCCATTTGCAGATTTGCACGCACGCACACACACACACGCACGCACGCACGCACGGGCGCGCGCTCATGAAAAGAGCTTGCAGGCCTGGTCGGTTCAGAATCCAATGTCAGTGTAATGCCCTTTATTTGTTTAAGGAACACGTTGAACAGAGACGAATTCAGAGTGGTGCACACTGTATTTTTGTGGAGCAAAGTCACTGTGCACTGCAAAAGTGCTCTTGGCTCCGCGATAGACGGGTCAGAATAAAAAGTAGTGTGGCATTTGTGCCATTTTGTGTGAATTAGGCCCGTTTAGCACAGTGGAAAGAGTACTTTGCAGTGTAAATTGACTTTGCTCTGTAAAAATACACTTTGCACTGCTCTGTGAATTAGGCCTGTTTCAACATCATTGTTGGCAGCGCAAAGTCACTTTGCACCGCACTAAACGTTCCATGAATTAGGCCCTAAGGATTACTACTTTTCCCAAATGAATTCCCTACAATTATTATTTATCCAAAATGGTCCATTCTTCATTCTTTCATCTGGTACTCATTATCCAGTCTGCAGTAGTGCTTATATCAAGTCATGTTTCATGGGTATGCTTGTGTCAGAAAGGGTCACCGACCACCAATTATGAAGCTACATATTCATAAATGCATCTGCTGTGAAAGGCACGTTTGTCCAGAACCTCTGACATGCATTTCGAACATCTCAGGGACCTTTTCTTTTCTCATCTCAGCACGTGAAATAATAAACAAGACATAACTAATAGCACTAAGGTAAGCTAGGGTGGACAACATGTATAGCAAAGTAATTGCCCAGTGATGTGTGAACTAAGAAAGAACTGGTCCATTTCCATTTGCTTTGAAAACCAATTCATATAAAGTCACTGGATTTCGTTGTACACTACCATACATTACAGTGACAGCTACTGAATGTTCTAAATGGAGGAGCATGAATATTTCCCACAAATATGCCAGATGGACCGTTTGTAGCTCAGGTGCCTGAACCAACCAGGGGCGGATTGGGGGTTCTCCCCACCAAGGTAATCTTATGATTAAAATGAGTTAAAATTGTGAATTATATAGCACACTTTCTATGAAAAATTGGGTAAAAAGTCAGACAGTTTGCACTTGGTTTTGTACGGTGACTCCATTACCAAAAAATCCAAAGATGCTAGTCACCCATAATGCACAGGTGCATCTCCCAATGCATGCTCATGATGCCTTTGCTCAGAATAATTCAGGCTGGCTGTGCCCATACATTTGCATGCTGGCTGCCATAATATATGCCAGTATTCCCATATAAGAACACGCTCATGTTTGTTTTGTGCATAACTTCTAGTAATGATAATATAAGAAAACATGTCCATGCTGGTTCTGCCAATACATGACAAGGGCCCCATGTAAGAAGATTATCCTGTTAGATTTGCCATAAAAAATTCCATGTAACAATACAAAAACATGTCCAAACTGGCTGCACTAAAATGCCAGTCTAGCCATTTAATAACTCTTATCATGTGTGCATTATCCTTGATGCCTAGTAAAAAATGCCATGCTACAGAAATAAATATCTACACTGGCTGCACAAATATGCCAGCATAGCCAAGTGATAATACTTATCATGCTTCCTTTGTTAAAGATACCCAGATAAAAATGTTATGCCACAGTAAGTAATTGCTAGACTGGCTGCACCAAAATACCAGTTTAGTAGCTATGTGTTAACACATCATGCTTACCTTATTATAGCTGGGCAGAAGAAAATGCCATGCCACAGTAACAAATAGCGAGGCTGGCTGCACCAAAATGCCAGTTAGCCACATGATAACACTTATCATGCTTACTCTCTCATAGATTCCCAGAATAAAATGCCATGCCACAGTAAGAAATAGCTAACATGGAAGCACCAACATGCCACTCTAGCATGTAATAACACTTAACATGCTTACTTTATCATAGATGACCATTAAAAATACCATAGTACCTACACACGTCCCACCCAGCCCTCACCCGATCTCACACCCCCAAAATAATCCACTCCCCAGCCCAGCACAAACACAAGCACAGATACATTCACACAATATTCACTCATTCATTCACACATAACATACATAATTCTTAATACATAATACAATTCAGTTGCCTGCAATGTAAACCCCGAATCTACTCTGCCCTGCCAGAGCCTTCACAAGATCCCTCTAGTATCCAGCAACAAGAACCAGAACCTGGAAAAAAATAATGCTTCCTGGTTCCTGCACATGTGCGCAGGAGCTGGGTCACTCAATTATGTCAGCACCCCTATCAGTTTGAAGCTGAAGAGAGATGCAGAAGTGCCCTCACACACATTCAGACATGAAGTTCCCCAGCCTGCATCTCTAATGGGCCATGCAATGTTGAGGAAGCAACCCCGCAACCCCCAGCCTGCATGGTCCATTGGTCTTGCATTCTGGACAACTAAACTGTTTCCCTTTGAGAGTTTATACCAGCCCCAGGTTGCCCACTCAGCTGCAGTAAGCTGCTGATGGAGTGCTTGTTTTTTCCACTGGGCTGAAGTAGCTCAGCCATGATGGGGGAGGGTTCTTGTGGGTCGGCACCCCCTTGCCCATTGTGGACGAGATGCCCCAGCATAATTATATATGGGATAACATACCCCTACAGAAGAATACAACGACATTAAACAGCATAAGGAGTTCCATGTCCAAATAGAGGGACAAACCTGCAGACTAGTTCATCTATATAGTTAGAGAGTTCATATGTGGGTTGAAATGTCCTATTTATGTACAATATGAAGTACTTTATTTCAATATGCAACAAGAACGGGTTTCCAGTACTACACATCACCTAGTCTCAACTGGAATTTACAGTTACAACATCAAACACAAAGCCAAGAAGGGAAGAAGATCAGACTCTCCCAGCTGATAAGGAATGTTCAGTCAACACAAACTACAGAAAATATGTGAAAAAAATAAACATGTATTCTATTTATTAGTTAAAATACATAAGTGTTGTTGTATATGAGAAACCACTCGACACACACATTTTTATCTTTTTGTTTTTTCTTTCAATGTACTACATGAAATAATAAACGGTGATCAGCAAACACTAATTTGTGTCCAGTCTCTCTGGTTGGAATTCCATATATGTTGTGCAAATTACCCTTTATCTAAACAGCCATTGGTACTGTTAGATTTTCCCTACATACATGTTTTTGTCCATATGGCTCTATCTGTTGGACATTCAGCAGGGGATAAAGTCTCTAGTGATACTCATAGTATAGACTTTATTTCATATAAGTCACCCCTGCACCGTCATCTGTTCGGACCTCATTATGAGTTTGGCAGTGAAAGAGTATTATTCTATTACTGCCACTTTTAGCCACTTTACCACCCAACACATTATAAGTTTGGAGAAAAAGTGGAGGTTTTTCCTCCACGTTGCCCCCACAAGATGGAGTATTTACGACAGGTAGAATTACCACGCAGAGTAAATCTACCAGACCCTAAATGGGGGCGCAGCAGTGCCATGGATGGGGGTTAACATGACCTTTCCACCATTTATAATCAGCCAAGCTCACCCAGAATGGAAGTGGGAGAAACAGTACATGAGTTTGGCTGGATGTCTCCTCTCACACTCACTCTAATATAAGTGAACTTTCAGTTGTTAATGCACGTAATCAACGCAGTTTCTCCTCAGCTGAAGGAATAGCACTACTATACATGAAGCAGTTTAATGCAATGCATTTCAAAGATGTTTAGTTGTTGAAAGTAAGCTGTCACATGCAGACAGGTTCTTACTCTGCTTCGTAAAACTCCCTCAGTGCAGAGAATAAACTCCCACAAACAGTTCCTTATCAAAACATGTCTGTAGAGGGTCTAGACTCTAATTAGGAAATGCATTGCAGGTCTCTATGCAAATATGACCTGCTGCCATGTATTATACACTAACAATTCAAGCAATAGTCAAAAAGAACACAAGCACCGGTATGCAACATTGTAAAGTAGCTAGCAGAGAAGCTGCAAAAACAATGGGACGTCTACATTCCCCAAAACAGGTGTCAAAATGAGCAGACAAACATTTATTCTGCAATACTCTGCCATCTGCGAAAACAACACGAAGCACATTTAGAGTGTTCCAGGAAAAGGCAGCATTACTGCAGACTAGGCAGAGGGGTGTTGCGCCCTATGTAGCAGCATAGTTGGATGTATATCTTGGCCCCTCAAAGTGTGGAATCATCAGAAAATCGAGGAGAGCATCTATTTAAATAAATCAAATCCTGGAATTCAAAACGACCGAATAAACAACAATGCAAACTTAAAAAAAAAACAGGCAGTTATTCTAGCAAATAAATGTGTGAGTCATGTTTGCATCCCTGTGAACTGCCGATCTTGTCCTGACAAGAATGCAAGCATCCAGAAGGAAGGGGGTCAGCTTGAGAGGCACGTGCTTTGTCCAGCTGACAGTCAACAGACACGCACAAGGATGGTCGTACATGTCCCTGTTCTATGAGAATTCATTGTGTGAGTATAACACGATGTCTTGGTTGGCCTAAGCAAGTTGGACAAGGTTACCTTGGTACCTTGGTAGTATCATCATTTTACTTCTGATTTTAGCTTGTGCAATTTTGATGATGATATTTATAAACACACATAGTAAAAAACATTTTGCAATGATGCTTACTGTGTGGAATTATTTTTGAGAAGATATTAAAACATTCAGGACAACTCACATGCTTGCTTCTCAGGGCCTTGAGGCGGTTTCAGAAGGCCAGGTGCCTCTGTGTGCCAATGAATATTGGGTCCTGTGGTGATATGGGGGAGGATCCCCTGGTAGCCCTCAGTGGGTTAGCGTAGTATGTCCTTGTGACCTTGATCCATTCCAATTGCAACCAATTGAGTCTTGAATCCTAACAGAGAGAGCATGAGCCAACCTCAAGGCAGGCCCAAAGTCGTCCTAACAATAGCTAAAGTCAATAACCATAGTCAATTTTATTCCCTCCAACCGCAGTGTTTTTCCTAGAACTGTTAAGCGTTTGTGCAAGATACTCTGCAGGCTTGGGAGACCTGAGTTTGATACTATGGTGTGAGGTAACAACTTTTGGTCAGCAGGTTTCTCAGCAGTCTCAGAGAATTTACTTCAAATACCAACTCAATTACTCCAGAGATCACTGGATCTCTTGAGAGCCATCATTGATACAATGCAACATGTTTGTGGCATTCCGACCATAGGCTCGTCCTCATGTACACAAACTTAATAATGTCATGACTCCCATCAGAGTGTTCCTTCACCATTGATACATTGCTGCAAATTCACAACAACTGAACAGTTTCTGAACATTCAGTGGTTAAAACAAGTTACGAAAAGCTTTTCATAAGAGCCATCAGTCCTGCACAGGCAGCACTATAGAATGATAGAAAAGTGAAAGAGACATCCAAGATGGGATACAGGCCAGACGAAGCTGGGCCAAGTCCACAAAACCAAGAGTAATGCCAGGCACACCCAGAAACTGCAATCAATCCCAACCCTGCCCAAGTACATGATGCAAGTGCATTCCGTCAACAAAGGCACAACCCTGGAGGAGGTGGGTGAATAACATATAACCAAGAGACACCAGTCAACCAGTGGGTGTTGCAGGAGTAGGAGGCCTAGAATGAGTGGCGGGTTGAAACTTAAGAGAGTTGGAGAAACTGGGGAATGTTGAGATGGAAAAAGTTGGAGAGGTGGCTACAGTAACAAGCAGGAGGGGAGAGTGAGTGCTAAGAGAGTGAAAGAGAAGCTGGTAAGAACAAGGATGAAGGAGAAAGGTGTGACCAGTTGTAAAAGTTGTACAGCAGAAGAGGAGTAGACAACACAGGCCAATACATGATGTACATGAAGCAAAGGTGGTATAGAAAAAGTTTATGATGATACAAATTGGAGGGTGAAGGTGATACATAGGATGAACAGGGGATAACAGTGGCAGGTGGAGGCAGTAAAGAAAGGGCAGGAGTGATAACATCAGCAATCTAAGTTGGAGGAAGGGATTTGTATTTGTATTTATTAATTTATAAAGCGCAGCCAGGCCCAGGGGCATACGGGCACATAAGTTAGATCTGGTTACAGTTGCAATTGAAAGCAGTCAATAAGGGTTACGTTACATTGCAGTTACAGGTGGGTACAAACTTAGTCATGCAAATGCATATATACATGGTCTAGTATAAGTACATTAATTACAAAAGTGTGCCAGTGACAGTCGATCATGCTGGGATCAGGCGGTTAGGGTGTCATAGAGTCCATGTTGTGAAGCCAACACTTCGTGTTATGTTTAAATAGGTTAAATGAAGGTTCTGCTCGCAAAAGCGCAGGTATTGTGTTCCATAATTTAGAGGCTTGTACAGGGAAGCTAGCACCACCCGAGTTATGAAGTTTAAATCTCGGTATGGACATAGTGTTAGCTTGTGCTGCTCTAAGTGGTCTTGAAGAAGTGTGAGGTGTAAGTTGGTCGGTGTGGTAGGCTGGTGCAAGGTTGGCCCTGGCTTTATGTGTAAGGGCCAGAGTTTTAAGGGATATTCTATGCTTGACTGGAAGCCAACGTAGTTTGCGTCTGGTCTCCGAGATGTGCATCTTTTTGGGGATGTTGAGGGCAGCTCTGATGGCATTATTTTGAATTACTTGCAGTTTGTTGATATTTTTGTAGCTAGTGCCTAAGTAAAGGGCATTACAATAGTCTATCTTGGATAGGACTAATGCTCTAGCAAGAGTAATGCAATTGGGTGAGGAGATGAACGGCCTACATGCAGTGATCAGCTTGCAGGTGTAAGCGGCAAATGATGCTACTGCATTAGTTTGTTTGGAGAAGAATAAGGTGGCATTGATGTAAACCCCAAGGGTTTTGGTGTTATTTGACACGGGGATGAGATTGCCATCTATGGTGAAGGATTTAAATGCGGGATTGAGATTTTTGAGTTCGGCGTGAGTGCCAAGGATGATCAACTCGGTTTTTTCATCATTGAGACAGAATCCATGATGTGCCATCCATGCTTGAATTACTGAGTAGATTTCATTAAGGGTTTTGCTGTCTGTTTCATAGTTCCCCGAGATAGGAATGAGTATCTGGGTGTCGTCCGCGTAATTGGTATACGTGACACCCAGATAGTCAAGGATATCAAAGAGGGGCTTTGTGAATATATTATAGAGTGTCGGGGACACGCAGGAGCCTTGCGGGACTCCACAGGGTACTGGTGAAGGTTCAGCAGAATCAGTGGGAGAGAAGACCCTCATGGTTCTGTTCGCCAAGAAGGAACTGATCCAGGCTGTGGCTGCATCTGAGAAGTGTGCTGCAGTTTTCAAGTGGTGACAGAGTGTTTGATGGTTGACCAGGTCAAAAGCTGCTGACAGATCAAGCAATAAGAGGAGTGCAAGTTTACCATTGTCTTTCAGGATTTGGATCTGGGTATTGAGATCTATTAATGCAGTTTCCGTACCGCGTCTCGGTCGGAAACCTGACTGCCTAAGTCCTAGGAGATTGTTTGATTCTAAGTAGGCCTGTATTTGTAAATAGGCTGCTCTATCCAGTATTTTTAATAAGAAAGGTACAGTTGTTATCGGTCTATAGTTAGATGGGTTGGCTGGATCAAGAGTAGGTTTTTTAAGGAGTGGGATGACCCACGCATCTTTTAGGTTATCAGGCACTACTCCAGTTTCGAAGGAGGCATTGATGAGGTTGGTTATGAATTGTGCCAGGTGGTGCGCAGCAGCTTTGATGATCGGGGCAGGGCAGGCATCACCTTGGCAATTTGAAGGTTTAAGTTTCCTGATGATGTTTTCTACTTCACAGATTGAGAGGGGTGAGAAGCTGAAAGGTTTACAAGTTGACCTAAAGGTAGGTGATTTGTTAGGTAATTGTTTGTAGTCCGGGTCAGCAAGTAGCAGGGATTTTTTTGCGTTGATTTTAGATTGTAGGCGAGCTATTTTATCTAATAAGGCCTTCTGAATATTACTACACCATAGTGCATCTGGAACACATTTGTCTATGGGGGCAATGGGGGATTCTAGTTCTTTCAAAATCTTAAAGAGTTCCTTTGTGTTGGATTCCGCTTGTGTAATCCTTTTGTTATATGTGTCCTTTTTAGCAATAAAGATGGCTTCTTTGTAACTAGAGGAGGCTAGGGTTAGCTCAGTCTTATTAGATGCTGTGGGATGTTTTTTCCAATGTGACTCTGCGGTTCTCTTAGCTTTGCGTAATTCTCTTAGCTGCAGCGTGAACCAAGTGTTAAGGTGACGCTGTGGTTTGGGTTTCCGCAATTTTAGGGGGGCAATGGTGTTCAGTGCTTTAAGTATAGCCTGGTTGTAGATATCCACTGAGACTGTGGGGTCAGCCTCTGAGTCGATATTGTTCAGGATGGGGAGTAGTATGGGTAAGAGTTTGTCAGGTGTAATATCTTTCTTATTTCTCGTGCTGGTAGCTGGGGCAATGATAGGTGCCAGGTGAGGTGTATTGGCTTTGATAGAGAAGATTATTATGTGATGATCCGACCAAATGCATGGGTCATTGGATAGAAGGTCAATAGAGCAATTGAGGTGAGTGATCCAGTCCAGTGTTCTGCCTTTGATATGAGTGGGCTCGTGAATAATGTGCGTGTGACCCAAATCCGATAAGGTGTTAGCTAGGTCATGGGCGTTAGTGTTCTTAGGGTTGTTAAAACCAAGATTAAAGTCCCCAAGTAAGATCGTTTGAGAGCTGGGTTTGGTATCTGTGGTTATGAGTGATGCAATGTCCTCTATAAAGGAGGAGATGGGACCTGGTGGTCGGTAAATAAGGTGCAAAGATGCCGTGTGGTTAGGTGATAGAGGTAGCTTAATAGACAAGGATTCAGCAGAGGGGATTTGAGCGTCCTGGATGACTTTGATGTTGAATGTATTTCTGAATATGATGGCGAGTCCACCTCCCTTCGTTTGAGTGGTGTTTCTGTCACCTCTAATAATAGCATAATCATTAGGTATAGCAAGGGCCAGAGATGGACCGGAGGCAGCATTAAGCCAAGTTTCCGTGACTACGAGGAGATCAAGCTTTTCGTGAGATATAAGGTCAGCGATGTCGAGAGCATGGGCAGGAAGAGACCTAGCATTCACTAGAGCTGCTTTAATGAGTTTGTCTTTTTGGGAAGATTTTTCAGGTGGTACAGGTGGGTCGTGCAAATGGGTATGGGCTAACTTGACTTGGATTACATAACCAAGTGGAGGTGGTACAGAAGTGGTTGTGATACCATAAGGATGTGAAGGTGTTCAAGAGGAAGAAGAACCAATATCATCAAGAGAAGAGGCCATGGTAAAATCAGGTGGTGTATGTGGGACATTTGAGATGGAGGGACATAGTTCTGCAGTGAGTCGGAATAGTAAGGATCTGGTGGGCCAGAACAGCTCTAGTTAGGATCCCCTAGTTAGGGCCAGGTGATGGAGGAGGAAGAAGAGTCAACTATGAAGGATAACATGAGATAAAAGAGGAAACATTGGAAGAAGCAAGAGGGAGCCTGGTTAGGACAGGCCAGCCTTTCCTGCGAGCCACCATTCTGAACAGTCTCCTAGTGAGAATATGCTTTAGAGTAAGTCTTGGGATTTGGGTAGAAATCCCATAACAAGCCCATCGCCTGAACAAAGGTTTGGTGAGTCCTTGCACCTGCAATCCCAGTGAACTGAGAAGGGGTGACAAAACTGAATGAAGACATTAAAGAGGGGGCATAGCTCCGGGCAACACGTGTGTCTTGGAAGCAAGACAATGCAGCACAACACAGGTTCAAATGCCAATCCTGTGTTTAGAAACAATTTCTTGTATTAAAGATGTTAAAAAAGAACAATTATAATTAATTTATTAATAGACTAGGATGGCTCAAGAGCCTGCAACACAACACTACATGAAACACAGATATATACATCTAGTGAGCGCATATAAGTAATCGCCATCAAAAAAGTGATGTGGCCAATGGCAGAATTATCCTGGATCCCTGCCCCTTAAATGACATAGTACAAAAATAATTTCCTGTAGTTCCGTACCCTGCCACCATTGCGTGTAGCATCCCTAATGAAGCAACCCAATTCACACTGGTTGATTTAAAGAACGCCTTCTTTTTCAATACCCATGCACCCTGACTGCTAGTACTTCCCAGCCTTTACACATGGTGGAAAGCTCTATGTGCACACTCGTTTGCCCCAAGAGTATTGCGAGAGCCCAAGCATATTTACAAAATATTACTTGGAGACTTAGGCACCACCCATGTGCCCAGCACGGTCATCCAGTATGTGGATGACTTACTAGTTTGCAGTGACAGTAAGCACATATTGTCATAAAGACTCCATTACCCTGCTACAACTATTGGCCGACAAGGGATTCAAGATTGACAACACCAAACTCTAATACTGCCAACTTGAGGTATGATATGATATGACATTTATAATGCGCTTTACATAGGACAGCTAATATTAGCAAAAAGCAAAAGAATAATAACAGACAGAGCAGCGTCTCTGCACGCCACACCAAAAACAGTTACAGTGAAAGACATGCAAACATTTCTGAGGTTGTGTAATTACTACAGGGCATGGATTCTGGACTACGCAGAATACACAAAACCGCTCCTACAGGGTCTCATGGAAACACAGAAATGGAACCACAGTTCTCGCCACCCCAGATTGCACACAATAATTCTATATATTCTCACATTCAAATGGCACACTCATGACTGCTGTGCTAAAACAGAAAAGCTCAGTGGGCCTCTGGCCTACTAGAAAGGTACACTAGATTCAGCTATGCAAGGGCAGTTTGCATGCAAACAATCTCTCGCTGCAGCTGCCTTTGCCATAAAAAAGCTCCACAATTGTAATGGATGCTCACTGACATTGTACGTGGAGCATTCAGTATCTGTGATCTTGAAAAGATCACAGTCTATCCTGACAACACAGAGGGCTTCAGCATAAGAGATTATCTCAAGTCCAAATATTAGTGTAATGTGATGCAAAACAGTAAATCGAGCCATGATCCTAACGGAGGTGTGCACAAATGAGGACTTTCAGCAACACAACTGTGCCAGATACAAGGGTCAAGAAGATGAGATCCACGAAGGAAAGAACAGTCCAATAGAGGAGGGGGAGGTACTGTTTGTTGATGGGTTGTCATGATGGAAAAGGAGAGGGTTCCGCAGAGCAAATGGTTCCCTAATACAGCACGCCACACTATTAGATGCACTTATTTCCGCACTGTCCCAACCTTCTATACAGGTGCAGCCAAATGCTTCTGCAGGAAGTCCCACCCCTTACTGCTTATATGTTGTACACCTGAAGCTGCACCATGCTCGACACAGGTAGTTGTGAACACACAACAACAGTGTTTGAGAAAAGGTATCCATTAAAAAGCCAAACCAGATGTATGCGCGAAGAGATGATAGTCTCTTGGAAGAAGTTCCCGAAGGAATCTTAGAAGGCACAAAAAAGGAGCTAGTGACATCACAAGAGATGAAAAGTGACGCACTAAGAAAGTCAGCTGAAGAAAATGTATGGACCTTATAGAAAATGTTGACGAAGTCAAGAATTAAGTATACTTCCATATGCAGAACAAATATTGTATGTGTGTGTGTGAGACGCTCTGAAGAAAATGCAAGTTGTCCAATAAATGTACAGATGCAGCAACACAAGTAGACCAAGTGACCATAGAAGCTGGGTATACGTAGTGAATAGACTGCAGGTGAAACCGCCATTGTATAGTGTCTGGACATCCGTGTCACAAATTTTACTAAGTTGAAACCCACGGAGAAGAAGATCCGAGAACTGTGCGTGTCACAGCAAAGAATTTGTTGGAGATTGCGGACTTGAAGCGAGAAAGGCTGTCTGGCTTGGTAGCAAAGCTGTAGCAAGCCAAGACCAGTTATCTATCCCCAAAGAAAAATGAACGTGAGAAGCTGAATATACCTCTTTAGGGTGCAAGGAAAGAACACCATGAGTACCAAGTTTATTAATTCACGATAATTAAATGCTATGAAATAGGCCAATTTATTGTCTCCTGTCACGTGAGCCAAGGATGGAAATAGGAGTTGGGCATGCAGACCAGGACTGTAATAAGCGTGCACCATACACCCTTTTATTCCCAAGAGAAGAGAATCAACTGCAAGGACAAGCCTGCATGCAAGAAGGCATGGGTGCTGAGAGATATGGGACGAATTGGGTGGGAAGCAAAAGTCATGTCCACCTCCCAGCACCAGGGTATGAGCTTACATGCTGCTAAGGAGCCAAATGTTTCAGACATGGCATGAGCGTGCCAACCAATCACAGTAGGCCATATAACAAAGGCCTTTGATGACTTGCACTAGAGGCAGGCTTAAGTCATCCACCTGACAGTAGATGTCCTATGACAATCCCGTATCTCTGCAATATATATTGCGATGTTCTTTTTGATCCAATCCCAATCACTCATAGGTTGTTCTTATTTGCCAAGTAGTATGACCTCACTTATAATAAATGTTTAGTATAAGAATGTGTTTTTATGTGATTTGCGCTGACAGCACAATTGAATGTCTGTTGATGTCTGTTGATGTCTGTTGTAAGTCTGTGTTTTAGATAATTGATATTAAAACAGTCGAATGAGACTATGAACATTTCCTGACTGGGGTTAATTATTTGGAGTCAGAATTATTCTGAATGCCATCAATTGCGTGACATGTTCACTTCTGATGTTCGGCTGTTAAGTACACCACCCACACTGGTAACACTGATGAAATATGATTAGGAAATGCTGCAGCGGACGCTGCTTCTAAAATGCCAGCCTACCTTCCTGTCCCAGTAATTTCAGAATACATCTTAACTACACCATCACATAATACACAACCAACATCATACACAGCACTGCCCTTAATACAGCTGATTTAACTAAACGGAAAAACACCAAATGACGAAAAAGAACTGTGGTCCCTGAGGGGGTGTAAACAGTCTCCTACAGACTTACTCTGGAGACATGAATGCATTGGCAAGGTAGTTATGCCTGTGGCACTTTTGGCAATGGCTTTTGACCAGCTACAGCACCCATCCCACAGATCCAAACAGCACATTGCAGCAGACATACAGGAAGATTGGTGCATACCAAACCTTCAGGATCATCTCATGAACATGTTTATACACTGCACCACCTGTCAAACTTTTAGCACTGGCATGACACTGGACAACCCGAGGCACAATGCCTCGCCATAGTGTCATGACCCACAGAACGCGCTCCTTATGGACTTCCTGGTCCTTATCGCGACGGGGCTTGTATTCATTGTTTCTTCCAACATGGCCGTATCACATGACACGCCTCGCACCAGCCTTCACAGCAGACGTTGTATGTCCCATAAATGTGCAACGCCCCCAGCGGCCCCGCGCATCTCAATGCTATTGCGAAGTAGCGACCAGACGTGTGCTCTGTAGCATGCAGTATTGTATCCTTTGCTTCTTCCAGCTTACCCCATCCTAGTCCCTTTCCTTCCTTTCTTGGTTCCTGGACTTGTGTGCCTATTGCGCACCCTGTTACTTTCCCAGACTCCTGGATCCCTGCATACCGGAACCTTGAACGCACGCTGGAGTCGGAAGAGACTTGTGCAGCTTTATTCAAGACTCGATCAGTTCGCAAGAAGGCATCGACCAAGAAATCCAGCAAAGATCGAACTCAGGAGAGAAGGGGGGAACTCCTTGACACATCGATTACACAGACATGGGAGAAAGGGCCAATATTTCACAATACCTAATAGTTGTAGTTTGCCCTTTCTCACGGTGGGTTGAAGGTGGATCTTGCGCACATCCAGATGCCAAATACACTGCTACATTTTTAGTGCGCAATGTCTTCCCTAGATGTGGCATGCATGAACTACTAAAGTCCGACATCGGCCCCCACTTCTTCAATGAACTCTTCAATGAGATCACAGCCCTACTTGGAATTAAACACTGGATGTGTTCAATGTATCACCCCATAGCAAATGGCATTGTTGAGAGAATCAAAGGCCTTCTTAAAAGCAAGCTCTCCATGCTCTGCACCACCTTAATGGTGTATTGCTTGCCCCTGGAGCTGTTCAGTCTGGGCACTCAACCAAGGTAAGCTAATCACCTCTCAACCCATTAAATAGTAACTTGCAGGCTTTTGCCCACACCCATCCCCCTAGTAAGGAGGGCATCAGAGGCCCATAGAGCTGCAATGGTTCTAGGTGAAGAATTCAAACTGTACTTAACAAATCTCAGCTGTGCGATCAAATATGAATCCCGATACATTGCACCTCCTTGCCATGATGACACACAAAGCAATGCCCATTAAACCGCTGCTGCTAGGTGACCTGATATATGTCAAAAACTTTGTATGCAAATTGAACAACCCTAGGTTCGATGGCTCCTAAGAAGAGGTGTTTTTCACCCCTCTTGCAGAAAAGGTGAAAGGGCTTTGGTATTGGATACACCTCTCTGATGTTTGTATGGCACCCCAAAATACCTCACCAGCACCCTAAAGAAATTATCAATGTACCCTAGATGTAATAACATGACTACATGTCTCAGATAATAAATATTCATAGCTGTTAAAAACATAAGCACTTTCTCTCTCTCTCCCTCTCTCTCTGTTTCTCCCTCTCTCTTCAACCCCTTTTTTGTTTCCTCTACAGGAGTGCATGAGATGGAACGCTCAACCTAAATATATTCATTGTATATTAAAAAAGTAGACAGATACAATGTTAATTCAAGATGGTTATATTCCTATACTTGTGGGCTACGCTTTACTGCTATTCTATTTACTATAATGATGTTTATGGTAGGAATTTATTGGGGTACTTCTTTTATCTGGGCAAGTCATGTAAAAGGGGGGGGGGCATGAAGGGAATGTGCACTGCTAACCACAACCAGTAATGCTACGTACATATATGTGATATTTCTCAGACTGGTAATAACAGTGTCAGCAATGTCACCTGGCAGAATAAGTGTGTGCATGAGCGAAATGTTAGAAATCTCATTTCCGACAATTAGAAACCTGTTTTGTAGCACAAGTATTAGTAATAGTAACAATGTTAGCAGTAGTACACTTACAAAGAGATATATATCACAGCACTACAGACTGAAAAGGCAAGTGCATAGGCCCAAATATGATGCATAGCATGGCCTAGGCCTGGATGCTATTGAAGATATTAGACATCCCGAGCACTTTAATGCACAAAGACATGAGTGCGATGGTCAGACAGACAAACAACAAATGGTAGCTGTTATGTATGTGTATTGATACAGCACGTATCTTGGGCCTCCAAGGTTTTAGTACCACAGGAAGTTCCAATTATAGAAGCACAAGGCCTGGTTGATATTGCGCTATGTAGAATAAAAGGCACCTTCCAGGCACACAGCAAGTGACTAGAGCTGGTGGACCCAGACACCCTCCAATGCAACAACTCAAAAAATCTTAATTGCTTACAACAACCATATTTAGTGATTGATGGGTTGCTGGTACCTGTCATCGTGTTCATCATAGTTCTTTTTTGCAGGTATCAAATGTGAGTCCGGTGTTGTGTCAAAGCAGTGCCTAATAGCGCAATGAGGATGGTTTCCATTAGTGTATCAAATGCGAACTGACCATGACATCCCCCAAATGCTCCCTTTTTACTATGGAGGTGAAGTAGATTGCTCGTACCACACCATCATTGTCCCACCCCTTGACCCTGAAAATTATAAAGAAGTTTGGGTAGATGTAGCTGGAGATGGGGGATGTATCTACATGACATGCACCCCCGAAGAATATGCGCTAGCAGGAAAAGTCTGCAAGATGTATGTAAGGCATTGATGCTAATAAAGGGACCACCACCATATGAAGCTGCATTAAGAAGGGAAAATGAACGCAACTATGCATAAGAATTTGTTACTTTAGAAGTAACAAAAGCGGGAATGTTGGGAATGAAATGAAACTCTCACACCCCTAAGGCACTTTAGAGTGAGCTGAATCCCATAGATACATTTGCTATGTACCACGGGGGAGGAGGGCATGCTAAGAAACCCCACATGAACACCTTATTACATGAAACACAGATGTATACACCTAATGCACGCATTTAAGTAAGCACCATTTTTGTAGTGATGGTAGAAACAGTTGGCCCGCATGGCCATGCAGTAAACACAGGCCCAACAAAGAAACCTGAACAGTCCCAAGCACTGATGGTCGAAACGCCTGCACTGCTAACTCCTATAGAAACTTCTCTTTGTTCTATAACTATTGCAAATGCTTGTTATCCCAAGAAGGAATGTGGGCTGCAAGGCCACCAGATAGCACCAGGTACATTCATCACAGCCAGGCCAAAAGCAGACCTCCAAACCCCACCAAGCCTGAGCCAACCAGGAGTTATGACACCCACAACTGCCCCAGTACAAGACCCATAAATTCCACGATAGTAGGTGACCTCCAGACCACTAACCATAAACCCAGTGGTCATTAGAGAGCTAAAGGAACCCGGCCATTCCACTTTATTTCATAATGACACAATCTGTAATACGAGATAAAGGTAGGAATAAATTGTAGTCCAAAGCGAGGGTGGAAACCTTGGGAGCGGATAGTGCGATATAGAATGAGAGAAGAATGTGTGGGTCAGCATGATCTTAACCCTCCACCTGTGCCAGTCCTAGAGCTTGCCAGGTGCCTGCCATAATGATAGAATATCATTGTCTTGCAATAGTAACTAATTAGGAATGTGACTTTCATTCCCTGGAGACAATGAGCCCAGCTCACCCCATGGAAGATGGACAGACAGGGCTGGGACCAATATCAGCCTGGCATCCCCTATAGAGCAGGCCACCCATGTATAGGGTCTCGCCAACCAGCCATGTGGGTATTTACAGTATATGTGACATCAGTAGTGAGGATGTGTTTCCATATAACCTTCTGCTTGCACTACCTTTTGGCAGAACGTTCTCGACCATCAGAGTTCTTTGCTGGCCTACCTATTTTTTGTGTGATTAAAACATTTTATCCCTGCAAAAATCTCTCGGCCTTTTTCCCTAGCGGGTTGTACTTTTTCTGGCATGAGCGTTCAGGGGCGTGCCTTCAGAGAGAAGAGAATATGCGCAGGATTGTTGCAATATTTGATCAGATAAATCAGAGTAATAGGTCACCAGTGTAGTTACTAAAAACATCTGGTAACATTCCTCCCTCAGTGCCCAATAGGGCCTAGCCTGATGCAAAGCAACAGGCACCACCCATGTCTAGCTTACTCAGCGCCACGCCCTCTTCTCATCACTGCAGGCTTTCGGCGCACTTTAAGTGCAAGTAAATAAATAAAAAATAAATAAAATAAATGCTGATCCTCACGCATCCTGAATTATCTATTGAGAATAAGGTGACCTGCACATTTTTAAAAACGGCGCAAATGAAACCAGCGCCCCTTTTGTTTGCTCCATTTTTTGTAAATCTGCCCTCATGTTTGGCAAACACTTCCCACAAAGGTTCTCAATGGCGGCCGCTGGTGGCTGGGTCAACATTTCACTATAAATATTGATGCACATGAAATAACGCATAGCGCGCTTGGCCATTTGTGGCTGTTGCACTGCTCACCATCTGTAAATGCCGACTGCTCCCTCAAGAATACCACACAAAGTTGCCCCACAAAGCACCCATCTATTCCTGCGGCACTTATCAATACTGAGTGTGATGATAACAATTACTTTACATGTTTCTTTAGCTATTTATGTACGTCCATGTAGAATGGTGCTAAATATTGTTTATTTATAGAGCGCGCCGAACCCAAAGGTATCTGGGCGCTTTAGCTTAGGTATCGTACAATGGCAATGGCAATATCGTACAACACATTGCCTTAACATTTCTGATTCACATGTAAAGGAACACTTTTATGTATGTCTAAGTTGTATAATTATATGTATCAACCTTGCGAGAACATTTGCAGAATAAATAATGTTTTGCTAAGTGCAGGTTGATTAATACCAACTATAGATGTGGTTTCTTGTTTGCAATTACCCTAGATTTTGATTCAAACTATTAGGAAGTGCTCTATACCTTAAGACACCCTGGGTAACCGACACCGAGCAAATAATAGGAATCTACATCCTTCCAGACATTCCTTTCCTGTCAGGACAACTCTGTATGTTACACAACGCACCATCTGCATTCTAGTTTGCTACACAACTTCACGTCAGACTTGCGCATACCAAAGAGAATCGGGCGATGCACTGCCTCACTGCTACTCATTCTGTTTTTTTTATTTTCAGAATACACTGAATACAACAGACAATAGTGGCAGACCACATCCCACAGTGGGGAAGCATACGAGGACTTCCGCTGAATTGCACGTGTGTGAAAAATACTTTTCTGAAACACCAGGGAATGCCTTTAAACCTGGAAACAGTATTGAGCGAGGATGGAGGGAAACTCAAATAAGGAATAATTAGAGGTATCTATTGGGAAATAATGAGGATGCTGAGATCGCTCATATCACCCTGGTCCTCCTATTGGCCCAGATTAACCTTTTGGAGCAATTCAATATTTCCTTGTCCATGGACTAGGCAACGTTCTGTACTGTGGGTGAAGCAGCGATGCCGGCGTCAATGCGTGGGGGCGTGTTTGCACAAGCTGCAGCTTTACAGATGTTCACCTGGAGCAGCAGCAATCACCTGCCTGCTCGCCTTGTTTTTAGTTTCCTTGACTTTGATTACATTTCGATGTAGTGCTTTATTCTTTATTTACTAAGGTACTTCACATACAGCACCTTAGCCTCCGCTTAGAGGCCCCGTCATTTGCAGCCCTTTGCAAAGAATGCTTAAACTCTGCGATCGGCACCATTACAGTTCTCTGCCACCTCTGGTTTGCACCTCCACATCTGCTTTAATGTTCTGTATGTGGGGTGTTTCTCTCTACCTCTGTATGCCTCAACCTCTCCCTACCTTATGCTGAAGTCCTCACCTTACATCTACGTTTACAAATGAGCATTTATATCGCTAGTGAACACATATTTATTTAATTGACCATTTTGAACATTCCCTCTAAGAAACAGAAAGAGAAACAGGTAGGTGTAGTTTAGTGTAGGTTGCCCAAATACAGAAGTGCAATTCAATGGGGGAATATGGGTGGAACCCCCTTTGAAATAGAGACAGAAAAATTCCACCCAGTGAATGGGAAATTCTAGGATAGCAGTACGGATGGATCAGCATTTATCTGTATAAACCAGGGGTCAGGTCCTAAAAATAAAAAGTGGGGGACTCATTAGCATTAAATGTGGTGCCATCAGAAATTAGTATATCAAGGTGAACTCTGATAAAAGTGGGGGACTCCATCCACCCGCGTATTCCCTCGACTTGAGCCCTGATATAAACAATGCACTCCAAATAGCAGATGTTACAGCAGAACAGCCCATTATAGTGCTCTGTTTATGGGTCTCAGAAGCATGACAGATTATAGAGGGTGATGCATTGCAACAGGTTTAATCACGGTTTATCTAAGATAGCCTTACGCGCCCTCCATGAAATATGTGGCGAATCCCGCATTCCTCAGTAAAGCTGTGCTACATCGTGGAGTGCGGTGGTGCAGCGTGATACGCTTGGGTATAAGCTAGTCTGGTGCAAGGTGCCGAGCAGCACTGAGCTTTAGAATGGAGGCACCATGCCTCCCAACACCCAACATTTAATCAACATTATACATCAGTAAGGGAGCAGCCTTTTAAACATTACTGTGTTATGGAGGCATCGCTAGGGGGAGCCTGGGGGATATAGCCCTGATTCGTTTGGTTGTAGCCCCTGATAGAGGCTCAGGGGCTACAACCAAAAGGCTAGCTAGCTCCGAGTCCCGACAGTCCCGACATTAGCGTATCCCTGAATCTTTTCTAGACCCAGCAACACCCCTGCTGTGTTACAGCATTTATCATGTATGCCTTACCGAAATGGTGGGTCTAATAATATGTTTCCTTTGGAATGACTTGACATTTGAGTATTGAGCATTCACAGATCATAACTGAGCCGACAAAATGTCTAACCATTTTGTCTCCATCGCAAATACGGAAATAGCGGTTTGGAGTACTCCGTAAGAACCTCCATTAACCAGTCGCCTGTAACTCCCCCTTACCTTAGTCGCCACCCAATGCAATCATACATGCTACATTTTGCATCATGCACTTCAATAAGGAGAACAGCACATGTCGGGGGGGCGAGGGGGAGAGTGTGGTTGAGTCTGACCGAGCGACCGAGCTCTTCCAGTTCATGACTCCCTCAGATCCGCTCCACCGGATCCGACTTTGCATTCGGTCGAGGGGGGCCTGCATCAGCCCAGCTTTCATCTCCAGTGAATTTCACATTATTCATTCCTTCATGTTACCCTTTTGAATGACAGGACTCAGGAACACAAGTCGGGGATGTAATTTGCTCGGCGCCCCTTCCGTCGGCGAACTGGCTATGTCAAACATGCAAACAGGCTGACATAACCTGTCTGGTTTGACGATGGGGGTAGTGGGAAGGACATTCATGCACAAATTATGTCGTTTTTCTTGAGTCTTTTAGCTCACCGGATTATTGTACATTTCAACGATCAGCTGCTTTACTCCGTAGAGCGTGGGATGCGCCCAAGGTGAAGGATCCTGCCAGTGTCGGTTAAGATCAAACCCCATCAGCGAGCACCTAAGTAACAACGGAAATCAGTATTGATTAATTAGGAGTTTACATTACATGAATGCAAAATGCCTACAGTCAAAGTGATGCGATCTTAACAGGTCTGTTCAAGGGCAGGCACTTTAGTTAGAATGCACAATTTCCTATAGAAAAACATCTTAAAACAGAAAAGCAATGTCCTCTTCCTTTAAATGAAACAAACAGAAACAAAAAAATCCATTATATTGCTAAGCCTTAAAGCTTCTGGAGAATTGAACAACTTTCAATGATCCTCTAAATAGGATGGGACCGCTCTTTTCCTATATTAATCTTTCCCAACGCCTCGGCAAACAATGCGGGTGCGCTCCAGCGCCAGCGCGCCTTATCACCAGTGTCTATAAAAGAAGTTTGGATTTGAGAGTCATTAAGAATTTACATTTGTTATGGGAATGCCTTAAAGATGAACCACGCACGCAGAGAGCCAGGCTAAGCAGGCATTTTGGAAGGCGCTTTCATAACGCCACAGTGTTTGCGGGAATTGGAATGGTGGGATAATGTATGGGGTCAGAGAAATGTGTTGTGCTTCCTACTCCAGGCCATTCCAATATAAGCCAGCGAAGCAAGGTTTGTCAATGAAACATGTGGGTAGAGCGATATACGAGACTATGACTCATATCAGCCTTCTCCATTGATCTTTGTGGGTAGGGCTTATTGCAGTGCTAGTTGAAACATTTGGCAAGCCTTTCCTTGTATAAGGGCATTTCCAAACTGACTGGATGCTTCTCATCTAGCGCCATTAGTAAACATTACTAAACACAAACACGTCACATTACTACTATAAGCTAGCATACACATGCTGCAGCTGAGGGTGCATACCTGTTGTTCGACAGCTCCTTGCCCCCTCACCCCTGAGGACAACATATAGTTAATTGAAAGGTGGCACCAATCATGTGCTGTTATGTCAACACTATGCACTGTCTTGTCAGTGTTGCAGAATAAGGCTGTTGGTCGTCAGAGCGAGCTTGGCCTGCAGGCCAGTCTGAACGTACACATCTGAAGTCAATAGTCCTAGCGCAGCTCCTAGCGATAGCTGGATACATAAACGGGTACATGTCATTGGCAGACAGTACAACTCTGCAACATAGACATATGGGCAAGTCCTACCTGTGGTGAACAAAAAGAAAACCTGCCTTCGTGTTTGCCATATTCAAAACAGGTAGCAGGTGCCCCTCTCTAGAAAGAACATGGCATGATAACTTGTTCTGTGTTTTTTTTTTCCCACTTTGAGAGTCCGCAGCCATCGCTTTTTGCTCACTGTACTTTTCGGAAAGGAGGAATATCCATTTGCATATCAGTCTTTGTCCCACCCACAAAGGCAGGCCAGCACCAAAATGCCAGGCAACCTCCTTTGAACAAGTGTACCAACAGCAACCCCAGACACGTGTTTCAGCCTTGTTGGGCCTCATCAGTGAGGTGGAGTTGTGCCTCTCAGAGCACAGTAAGCAAGGGGTCCACGTCTGGGTTCCCCCAGGTTACTTAGGGTGACCAACCCCAAGTTACTTGTAAACATTCAAAAAATGTAGCAGGCGCCCCTCTCTAGAAAGAACATGGCATGTTAATCTGTTCTGTGTTTTTTGTCCAACTTTTAGAGTCTGCAGCCATCGCTTTTTGCTCACTGTATTTTTCACAAAGGAGGAATATACATTTGCATATCAGTCTTTGTCCCACCAATACCCTACAACATAAGGCATTCTAACAATAATAATCTTACACCATATACATCTGCTGTATGGCTGGCGTGGTCTAATGCCACTCTTCAAAAGGCCTGTGTGATCAAATATTAGAACTATGTCAATTTAAAGCTGTGCACTGCACACCTGAGTGGTAATTAATGTAGCTTTGATAGCAGGTACCTGATCATAGAGGAGGGGATAGGATTAGTGAGCCCAGAAAAAAAAATGAGTTCTGTATACTAGTATGTGTCAAGGTCTTTTTTTGTTCGGCCTATTAGGTGTCGCTTGCGACATCTATAATAGCCCAAACTATTGCATTCATATACTGATTCTTTTGTATATAGGGACAAGGGCTTCTAAAAAGGGGCACACACGAAAGACATTTGAGGAGGGACACACAGTGTATTAGGTATTCTTTGGTCATGATCCCTGCCATTCCTGCCCATTGCCTTGCTTATTCCTATGGCTAATGCGACCCATTTCTGCCTATCTCTGCCTAAAAGGGAACTCTTCCTGCACTAGCGAACATTTGAGAATGTATCTGTGAGTGGGGCCTATGGCAGGGCGTGTCGTGCGCGCTCCCTTTTTCCCCTTAAGAAACTGCCCCAGGGTAAAGCATAAGAATATACTCAATATACTAGGGCCTGTGTGTATTTCAGTGTAACATTTCACAGCGGCAAAGAAGATGAATTATTCTGTGGACTTAACACCCTCTATTCGGTTTGCATAGTGTGTGGCCTTAATATGACCTCCCCTCAAGGAAATTGTCCCCTTCTGTACACTAAAGTTTGGCTCCATAATAGGGCCGTTATATCATCTGGCCACTGAGCACCGCTGGCAAAATATTGTAATACGACCATTGCTCCCCTTCCATCTCAAATTAAGGAACTGTTCCCATATAACAAGGCTGTACAATTCACCAGTGTGATATTTTTGCCTAGATACGTTTGGAAGCATCCGTGTGTTGCTTGTACTGCAGTGCTGGGCACTTTTAGACATATTTGTGGAGAGTGTCCCAGAATGTTATTTTATTTATTTATTGATTTTATTGTGCATTATACAACAGAATTGTGTTTCAAAGCGCCACAAGGCAAAATGGGAAGGAAGCAGGGGAAATAATAAAAGTGGGAAACAACAGCAATACATATACAGTCGTGGTCTTACTAGGCCTCGTGGCATTCGGCGTACAAGTGCTTTGAAGAGAGGTGCAGGGAAAGGGGATGAAGGGGGATTAGAGGAGTGGACAAGTGCTGGAGGAGGGCCGGGAGGGAAGTGCTAAGGAGAGCCAGATGGAGAGCCTCTGGCTAATTGCTAGTATATGCAACTCTCAAGGGTGTAGTTCACAGAATTGAAGGCAACTCCAACACGCACATCCTGGGTAATGCAAACTGCAATAATCATATCAACTTCTGCATCAGCTCAAATTGTGTAACAGATAAAGTCTTTATAGTATTGTAGACAAGGTCGTTGTCAAGGCGTGAAACTTGATAGTTGATCCAATTACCACCTAATATTAGGAATGGATTTATTCTATCACTTAACGTGAATTATAACATTCATTTACCAATCCAGCCAGTTCAATTACCATTGGATCAACTATCAGGATTCACGCCTTGAGAACGACCTTGTGGGTCGAAACACGAGTGGTCTGATCTTACTCGACATATGATACAATACTATAAAGACTTTATCTGTTACACAATTCAAGCTGATGTGGAAGTTAATATGATTATTGCAGTTTGCATTACCCAGGATGTGCACGTTAGAGTTGCCTTCAATTCTGTGAACTACATTGTATTTTTCCTGTTGCTCACTAGGGGGCACCATTGAAGTGCACTGGCACAGCAGTTCCACTTACCTATTGATTACAGTACTTACTATAGTTACTGGCGGCATTGAAAAGTGCACTGTCTCCTAACGACCCCCGGGGCATTTCATTACAAACTCTCAAGAGTGGTATGTGGAGCCAGCTGGAAGGGGCCTGCAGGGCAGTGAAATGCGGAGATTGGGCGCTGGAATAGACTGGGAGGAAGAGATTGAGCTCCTGTGAGGTTCATGAGGATCAGGCCACCGGTCACAACATGACTCGAGGAGCACGCGGCTGACCTTTATGTCTACTTATGGCAGAGAGGATGAAAAACCTGACACCCCTGCAGCAGCTGTGTACCGCAAGCACAGGTGCAGAGGACGTGGGACATACCCCTCTCTGTTGCTAAACCTCAGCCTCAAACCAGATGTGCAAACTCGTCTCAACACACCTAATGCGTATGTGAACAAACTGCTCCACTCTCTGAAATGGGAGGCGTCGGTATCGAAGAAAATGTGCTTTGTTTGGGAAACCCAAGTCCTAAAAGTACTCCAGATTTTGGCTCATTCAACTGACCATCTAGTGCTCTGCGGAGAATGGAGACATACATCATATGGCGGTGCATCCAACCGTGGAAGCCAGTGGTGAAAAAAGCAGGGGATAATGTCGAATGCAAAACATGAATGCACAGAAGGACTCCCACACCACGGGGAGGTGCAATAGAGTGAAAATATCTGCACTATTCATTATTGAACGGGGATTAATGCATCCCCCTCTTCTTTTTCTTGGAAACGGGCACCGGTGAGGTCATGTTGCCGAAAAATCAGATACTGTATTATGCCAGAGACTGGGTTTAGATACACCATGCATTTCGAGTCCCAAGCTCCCGGAATTAGCATCCCGCTCACTGCAGGTGATGCGGGAGGTGACATTGTCGGTGGTGGGTAAATGGGACTTCAGAGAGGGGCGGATTGTGTTTTATTCTGACAGAAGAAATCTGCAAAGGAACAATTAACCGGATATGCAGCTATGTCATACCATTCTGAAAAAAAGGCTCTTATCCATAGCCAGTGCAGTGCCACATTTCACGTGAACGTGTTGGCACTTTCCTTCTGAGTCTGCAAGGACCCTACACATCTCTGGTCATTTGGTAATCCTGAACACCCTCCCTCCACCCCCAGGCCCAAAGGGTGGATGATAGCTCTCTCCCCTTGAACCCTGCGGCTTTTCTGTCGCACCGGTCTGGGGTGGAGGATGGCTACTGGCCAGGGGTGAGGGAGATGCAATCTCCATACCAACCTGACAACTGCGGACGGAATTCAAAGTGATACCTCGCTCCAACACTTTTTCCCCCCTGTCAGCATCAGTGCGCATGGGCGGAGGCAGGGGCGTTGCTAGGGTGGGGCTAAGGGGGTTATAGCCCCTGATCTTTTGGTTGTAGCCCCGGATAGAATCTCAGCCAAAAGACTAGCTAGCCCCCAGTCCCAACAGTTCTGACATCAGTGTAGCCCTGGGTCTTTTCCAGACCTAGCAAGTCCCCTGGGCGGAGGTGTCCGAAACTGGCAGTGCGGAGAGATAGCAGGTGCGGAGCGAGAGAGTGGGGAAGAAGAGAAGGAAGCCACCCTCCATCTTCTGTGGACAGATGCAGGTTAAGCACTTTGTGGAGTTGAGTGAAGTTGCTGGGCTGGAGGAGGATTGCTCTATAGTATGGCTCAATCTGCTCGCCTCTTTAGAGTCATACTTTACACTGAGCAATTATTTTCACTGTGCTTTATTTTGAAATTGAAATGTTCACAAGGAAAACTACACCTGTATTGGAGAAGTTCACCATAACACCCAGGACGAGGTTGTGGGTGTTCATTGTCATGAAAAAGTCCAAACCTTTAAAAGCTTGAATGCAATAAATGGGAATATGACTATTGCTTTACAGTTAATTTGACAATGGATCACTTTATAGTCAACCAGCCACACTAACTGTCTGTTTAAATATTGAATCAAATACAATAAGTTAATAAGGTTCATATAACAATTCAAACAGCTAGTGGAAAAGTACAATTGTCACAACTGGCTATACTATTGAAGGTTCAGGAATAATCGTCTAAGCAACAGAGGAACCTTATATAATGTATATATGATGTTTTATTCTAATGCATAAAATGCAGTTTCTAATAAACTGATAGTTATATATGTTCTTTATAAGATAAATATAGACATAGAAGACTCACAGGACCACCGTGACCATAAGGAGACGGTAGAGGGTGGGGAGCCACACTAACTGTGAATGTTCACTTTTCCCTGCTACCTTAAATGATATCCCTGTAATAAATGCTCTGTGGTAAGGACTCTGCCACAACTTCTCGTTCCCTCAAAACCATCTAATGTATGCCAGTGCCATATAGTGATATACAGCACTCTATTGCTTCCTGAACCAATGGTCATGCTACATAAATACCCCAAATTAAATGAACCATGACCAATGCTTTGATATTGGAGACATTTGAATAAAAATAGTACTACTTGTCGTGTGTGTGTGTGTGTGTGTGTGGGTGGTGTGAGGAGTGGGGGAGTGTTCTGGTTGTAATATGCGTACATAATAGCTCAAACCTTTTGCACTTACAATGCTTGTCAAATGTGCGCCTTCACGTGCATGCAGGACAATAAAACTGCTGTAAAGTGGCCTTGTGCTGGGGAGAGATGCACACAATAGATTGATCTAGCTATCATGTTGGATGTGGGAGCTGCCCAAACTAAATATGTGATCTACTAAACTGCTCTGTAAGAACCACTATTACTGTATCTACTGATACACTCCTGAATCCATTAGTCTAGGCACGTTGAATAAGCTAAGACTCTGGGGGACTGAAAATGTTAGGACGCTACCACATGCAATTAATAAGGACTCTAGAAACACTCCCAACCCTGGTTAGTATGGTGCTTTAATTAGCTCAAGGTCTGCAGTGACAAATCCTATAGGGTTGAAAGACCTTTTGATTTCAGGGAGCTTTCTGATCAAATTTGAATACCGGGAGCATACGGTGGCGGGGGGGGGGGGGGGTGGTGGGGTCTTTGCTATTGTTTCAAATCATCATTTTCCATAACAAACGTTTGTGGCATACAATGGGACGAAAAGTCTGAGGTTATTATCAGCACACTATCCACATCAGCAAGTGATTCTGTGTGGGTGGTGCTTTTCTATCGACCACCTGGCCCCACTGGGATTTTGTTTTGGAAACCTATAATCATTTCTCACATCACAGGTGTTACAATGCTCAAGACTGATGATTCTTGGGGACTTCAACATGTGGTGCCATGACTCTGGTAGTATAGATTGACTAAGACCTGATGACATAATGATGGCACACGATTTATTATCTCTGAGTTCCTCTGGCTCACACAACATGGGCCACTGTCTGGATACCGTTTTGTATAGAGCGCTGAAAATCCATCATATAAAAAATTAGCCAGTAAGTCGATCATATCATATTGTTGTGATGTTTTCTATCCTCTCTGAGCATGTAGACCCACAGACAAATATTCATATAAACTCTGTTATGTCTCGCAGCAGAAGAGCTCTTGATGCAATTACAGGACCTCAACTAGTGGCAGGCCTTTCACCATACACAGTGGAAAATAGCTGTGAAAAATATGATCACATTAAGAGAGCCTCCCTGAAGAACTGCTGTGATACAAGGGCTCCCCTAGGAAGCAAAATAAAAACAGGAAGAATGGATGGTTTTCAGAAGTTTTGAGAGAGCTTAAACAGAAATAACAAAGGAAAACATCTGCTGAAAAATGAAAGACCTATCTTCCCGCCATGATGCCTCAGAGGCACTGGCTGCTTACAAACAAGGAATTGTTCAGGCAAAATTCACAGTTCTTTCAAAGTCAAATTACTGCCTCAAAAAACAACAACATAAGGAATTATTTGCCACAATTAAGAACCTCTCCCTTACATCTTCTGCTTGGTTTAAGTGTTGATGAGAGAAAGTAGTAATGTGTTGGGATTTCTGTGTCAAAGATGTGTGAGTAAATAGGGTAATCAGAGATTAAGGATTAAGGATTAAGTGGGAAGTGACTGAGGGAGTGAAAGGAGGGTGACTGAGGAAAAGGTTAGGTGGGCCAATGGTTTTGTGGAGAAGAGAGAGTAATCGTTGTGTGTAGAGGATACAGTAGTGGAGGGGATGGTAAAGTGGTAAGAGGAGAGGGGGCAGAAGAGAGTAGAGGAGAGAAGAGCAGTGGAACAAACAGTGGATCTGTACAAGAATTTGATGATTAGGACGAGGTAAGATCAGAGGGTTGTGGTATTTAAGTGAGAGAAACACCAAAGGGACGGTGCAGAGAGTAAGGAGGTGTAGACAGAAGGATCAGAGTAGGAGGAGGATGAGATAGCACCAGAAGTGGAAAGGGAGAGGAACATCAAGGACTTTGTGAGAAAGACAGAGTGATCAAAGATTGAGTGGGACCTAGGTGGCTGGACGCCATTCCCCTCCTGACCCTTAAAACTAACTCTTAAAACTAACCACGGGGTTATGTAGATAAGGCAATTGCCTATAGGCCATCACCATGAAACAGATAGAAGTTTGACAGTAGGTGTAAATAATCCATAAAACCTAGTCTATGAAGTAGGGACACCTGGGCTATGGAGGGTATTGCTATCCCTTGAAGCAAGAGAAGCAGACAGCCTGTGGAGCCCATTTGAATCATGTTATTAAAAACCCTTGAACTGTCTTTGGGAGCTGGTGTGTTATTAAGGCCATCTGTGACACAGCATTACCCACGAGAGCTCATCACACAGCGATGTGTTTAGAGAGATGTTTGAACAACCATCTGGTGAGGGTTATACAACCATCAAACTTAAAGGTGGGGCAGTGGGTCAGGGTTCTAACCTAAAAGGCCATCCAAACCTCTCTACAGTAGATAGTTGTGGCAGAGCAGTCAGGCTTAACTCCAGGAGTGAGAAGGGTTGGTAAGAAAATATATTTAGTCCACACAGTTAACCAAACCAAAGTGGTAAATGGAAAGTATACACTTGAATAACTAGTTATTGATAGAAAAACGAGGTCCTACATGTGCAACATGACACTTTGCCATAAACACAGTGTGTGCAAAATAGTAAATGTCAAATGCAACCCACTGCTAACAGTAATCTGTAATTCCCACATCTGGGAATATAGACAATATACATAAAGGAGGGGGAAGAGATGGGAATCTTAGACACAGTTAAATAACATATTCATGTACTCATGTGAAAAGCCCATGTGCCAAAACAAAACCCAATCACTGTTTTCCTAACCTGTAGTTGTGCTAGAGAAAGACTTTAAGAACACATAGCCATATGTCATCAAATATTAGAATACATTGAGGCTGTTGTTACCAACACATTACACTATTAAGAAAAAATGGATACATACAAACCTTACAGTGATACAATGTAACCAGCCATTTTACATTGACAGGCGTGAAATGTAATAATTAAAAATTGCATATAAATTCATTGGTCCGCTTTCATAAGCTCCATGTGCGCTAAATTCGAATGTAAAGGCCAGTATGTTTGAACATGCTCACTGCTTTCCTACATTCTAAGTGTACTGAATGTTAGTTTACTGTACCCAGTAGTCACTAGTGTTTTAGCCCTTCTGTGCTCTCCATTTATCAGTGTTTTAAGCCGGTGCGCTAAAAGTCGAATCTAGATGCCAGCATGTTTGAACTCCTTCACTGCTTTTCCTACAATTTAAATGTACTAAATGTTAGTTTACTGTACTCCCTAGTCATTAGTGTCCTAGGCATTAGCATTTAAAAATAACTCTGTGCGACCCTAACTAAAATCCCCAGACGCCAGCACACAGGATGCTCCTGGCATAGAAAGAAATGTCCCCTACCTGCCTCTTCAAAGTCACCTTGACCATAACACTCATCACCACTATATTTAGCATAATGGCCGTTTCTATCAAAACCAACCCCCCCCAAGGATAGAAATTTGAGACTCAGGTCCAGGCTGCCCACCTTCTATGAACCTGTAAGCAACCATCCGAATAATGCCAATAGACGTACCAATACCCAGCCAAAAAACCTGTCTCGATCAGTCAAACAATCCACCTACTCTGGCGCTCAAACTTATACTAAAATCTGCACAACTCTACATACCATACCACCTAAAACTTGTCAAATAACCAAACCCAATACCTCTTTAACACTAATAGGATCCCTCATTAACGCGAGATCAGCGGTGGCCCACGCCACAGAAATTGCTGACATCCTAAACAATGACAACTTGGACCTATTGGCCATAACTGAGACCTGGCTTCACGAGGCTGCAGGACCAACACTAATGCTAGCAGTGCCTGATAAATACCAAATTCTCAGAGCAGACAGGCCAAATGCCAGAGGCGGCGGAGTAGCCATCATCTTCAAATCTACCCATCCCATCAGACCTGCCACGTCCGCTTCCTACTCATCCTGTGAAACACTCACAGCTAAAATGTCCCTTTCTAACAATCGCACGCTCTCAATCCATTTGATATATAGACCTCCTGGGCCACTAGGCACCTTTGAAGACGATCTAACTAGCCTTATAGCCAACAACAACAAAGATCATTCCCAAACCCTACTACTGGGAGACTTTAACCTCGGCTTTAATGATACGGACAATAAACATGTAGAGTCAGTTGCAGCCCTGATCAAGGACCATGGGCTTGATCAAAAAGTCCTCTCCCCACACACACATCAAAGGAAGGACCCTCGACTGGGTATCTAAATTGAATTGCAATGTGAGTATTACAGACATTGCTCCTCAAACATGGACTGATCATTATCTAATAACTTTTTCCGCCACGCTAGATCTCCTGAGCCCCAAAATCAACAACATGGTTGCCCCTCTCCCGACTAGAAGCAAGAAGGATATGACTGTTGAAAACATCATCCCTCTCCTCCTTCCAGACATATCTGGATTGGAAAGCAAAACCCTGACGTCTTAGTAAATACTTTCAATGATGCTATGATCAAAGCACTAGACGCAACTGCCCCAATCAAACTGTGCAAAGCTAAACAGGAAGCTCATCTAAATGCCTGGTTTACGCCACACCTCAAATCTCTAAGACTACAAAAAAGAAAGCTCCAATCTATCTGGCGCCACTCACCTACTGAAAACAACAAAAATAACCTAAATGAATTTGCCAAATCGTACAAAAAAGAAATAATCAAAACCAAGAAGAACACCTTTAACGACAGGATCGCGAAAGCTAACTCTAATACTAAAGAGTTATTCGCCATCCTCCGCGAACTGGAATCCCCTATTCAACCTACAGACAATGCCCCTAAAAACAAAGCCTGGTGTACCAACATTCAAAATGCCCTCTCCAACAAAATGTCCTCACTTCAATGCAAAATTGCACAAAAAAAAGCCACATTGTCTCCCTCGGACCAACAAACACCCCAATCTCAGGTGAATAAGTCTACCGCACCTTTCAGATTCAAGACCATCTCCACAATCGACACAGAAAAAATAATACTGTCCCTCAAACCGTCAAACTGCAAGGACGACTCCTGCCCAGCACAAATAATAAAGGACGCAGCTAGGGACTTAGCTCCCTTCATTACCAAGCTCATTAACTCCTCCTTTAAATCCAACATGGTACCCACCAACCTCAAAGAATCATGGGTCCTACCACTATTGAAAAAACAAACCTTGGACCCCAATATCCCCACCAACTACAGACCCATCACTACTGTGCCATTTCTACTTAAAATTCTAGACAGAGCCGCCTACATACAAATCCAGGATTATCTTGAAACAAACCACCTGCTTGGATCATGGCAATCTGGCTTCCGCCCACTCCATGGTGTGGAAGCAGCTCTGTTAGACCTCAAGACACAAATTGAGGAACTAAAGGATAATGGAAAAACAGCCTTGCTCCTCCTACTAGACTTGTCGGCAGCTTTCAACTTGGTGGACCATGCAGTCCTATGCAACCACCTCGAATCTGCTGCCAACTTCACTGGAGATGCCATAGCTTGGGTCCAATCCTTCTTAGCCAATCGCACTATGCGAGTCTTCTCCACCTCCGACTCTGCTGACCCTATCAAAATAACATGTGGTGTCCCACAAGGATCCTGTGTCTTCCCCACCATGTACAACATCTTCACCAAGCCTTTGTGTGACAAGTTGGACAGACTGGGTGTCACCTACACAAACTACGCAGATGACACCCAGATCCTCATACCCCTTTCGGGCGACTACGAGATAGACTCAGCCTTGGTGAACAAGATATACACCCTCATTCAGGCATGGATGGCCTCACATGGCCTCTGCCTGAATGGTGATGAAACGGAGATACTAATCTTAGGCTCTGAAGCCAACATCCATAAACTAAGCCCAAACTACATATCCTTCAGCATTGATAACAACCCTATCAAGGTGATGTCTGTGGTTAAAACCCTTGGATTCTATCTGGACTCCTCCCTCACCCTCAAGAAGCAGGTCAACTCCCTCGCCTCCTCCACCACTTACACCTGCAAACTCATACGCGCATCCAGACCCTACCTCTCCAGTGCTAGTTCCATCACTCTAGCTAATGCTCTCATCATGTCTAGGTTAGACTATTGCAATGCCCTGTAGTCAGGAGCCAACAAATACATCACAGACAAAATCCAAATACTGCAGAACAATGCCCTGAGAGCAGCACTAAATATCCCTCACAGAGAGCACGTCACCAAATTTTGGAAAGAGGTTAATTGGCTAAAAATTACTGACAGAATCCTACTCAAAACAGCTTCCCTCACCTCTAAATGTCTGAACAACCTAGCCACCCTGTACCTAATGGAAAAAATCACGAGGAAAACTTCCACGCGACCCAAGAGATCCGCTAACACCTTTATACTAGAGATTCCTAGGTTTAAACACTCGACTGCGGGAGGAACTAGCTTTCCTGTCAAAGCTGCTTACTGCTGGAACAAGTTACCACTTGACCTCAGAACTGAACAACCATATCCTAAATTCAGATACAAGATAATCAACTGGTTGCGGGCCAATGACACATAACCTGACTTACACCCTACCCATTCCCACCCTCGGCCTTCACCATATCTCCTGGTTCCATGTATTTCTCCTTACTTAGATTTCCGAGCACGCATCCCGACTCTCCTACCTAGCCTATATATGAAACTTAGATTTATAGTCTGACTTATAAACCTGATTATTTATCCTACTGTAAGACAATCTTGCTAGAGTGTTTCAGACTTTTCTAAGCTAGGCCTTGTACTTGTACATATGTTTGTATATAATTCTGCATATATTTTTTGCCTATGCTCCAATATACTCATGCCATATACTGTAATAAGCCTAAGATTTCTTGTACACTGTTTGCGCCCGGCTACCCAAGGGTTTGGCGCACATTATCAAATAAGCAAACAAACAAACAAACAAAAGCATAAACTGATCTGCAGTACCTGTTCTACCAGTGGCACAGAGCAGGTTCAGAGGTCACAAGAGCCAATTTAACACCTACAGTGACAGCCAAGTGTATGCAGTGCAGGGTCTGCATTTAAGATATGCACCTCTGTTCCAAAACCCTATAATTATGAGTCTACCTCCTGTTGGCAGACTAAGCTTAAAATATAGGACATACCTGATATATGGTACGGTGAATGGTATTCTCCTAATTATTACAGCCACAAAAATTTGATATCAGAAAGCTCAAATGTGTATCCTCCCAAGACAGTGTGGAGTTGCCACTCCTGGCAGGACTGTAGAGTTGTGGATTGTCTCTCTTTGTTCCTGTGTAAGGGTAGGTAACACTATTCCCAGAAATCAGCCACTTCACAGGAAGCTGACCTTGGAACATAAACCAAAGGGCATACCCATTCACAAAAGGCTTGGCCTCACAACATGCCTATTGAGAAGGTACGGGATGGGGTTGATGTAGAAAGGGGAGGTCTCAATAGATGAATCAAGATTCTGCCATCTTGTTTGCCTCTGCCTCTTTATCTCCTTTATGTCCCCACCATTTCCTTTACCACAAAGCACTTTGAGTGTGATGTTAGAAGGGAAAAGTTCACTTAGTTTAAACACGGGAATATGACCCCTAAAGTAGGCTAGCTTTAGTCCAATCATCTGTGCACTTTTACCTTTGAATGAAGGGATCTAACACCACATCTTTGAATCATCTTTTGAACTACAACCTTTCAAGAAGATTTCATTGGACCTCTGTTGTGGGAGTTGATCTCTCCAAAGTCCTCTGCCAGTGAGGGGAAGAATGAGTGTCCAAGGCAGAGGTGAGCTCTGTCCCCTAACCATCACCAAGGACCAATGGGTATGACCTGCCGCTCTGCCAGCGACAACAGTACCCACGACCTCCCCACATTGTAGGATCACTGCAGATGTGGACAAGCATACCTAGTGCTTGGGAGGATGAGAAAAAGGACCACATCTTATCCGAGAGCCCTTGCATTGGCACTCACAACAACTTCCACGTACCAGGAAAGCTTGGAAACCTGTGTTAATACTGCCAAATGAATATGACCATGATTCAAACCCGTTTGATGCCATCAAACCCACAGGACCCTTCTGGAGCTGCTGTTGAAACTCTACGCCCTCGACCTGCCATCATGTGTGTTTGAACATCCTGGCAGCTGCACCATACTAGCCGCATGTGTCTTTGCCTCAGCTCAAACTGCATGCTCATCATTGGATGTGTTGCCTACGAACTGCCGCTCAAACCACCAGCATCTTCACCACTACCATCTCCAGTCAAACCAACCCTGGTGGTTCATGGTGCCCTGATCAGCAAATGTGAATGCTGTATCAGCCCACTCGAACTGAACTTCAAATCTAGTCTCCAGCAGCGAATTGACCATCAAAATGACACTGTTGACTCTTAAGGTCCGCAACTGTACCATTATGAACGGGGCCGCTGCTACCATCGTCCAAAGGGAATATGCATAGCTCTTCCGATAACCAAACCTGAGCATGAGACACATTCCTGCTCCAAACATACATGTGCTACGTTGAGCTCACATTGCCTACAGTATTTACGTTTTTTTGTTCCATTTTCTCCATTGGTCAAACAGCCACGCGAAAGCCATAGATAGGTGGTATTCAAACAAAGCTCTCATGGCCGCTCATAATGCTTGACCTGTGACAAAACCAATTCACAATCAATGCCATGCACACGAAGCCCAGAAGCATAGCTGTGCATAAGCATGCTTCTATGGATCACAATGTGCTTAGTGCGGACAAACTCATGAAGGGTCTATTTCCAACTTTGACACCATGGCATATATTGACAGCATTAGAAATATTTGCAATTGATAATGATTTAAAAATCAATCTTGGAAAGACGAATGAGAATGCTTCTTAGGAACAACGAATGGACTAGCCCGTAAAAACTTGAGGTGGACAATTGCTAAACAGAATATTGAAGTGGTAGACTTCTATAGCTATCTAGAATTTGTTATTAATCAAACCTGACTGTGCTGACTCCTGTGTGCACCAGGACCTCCAAACTGCGTTCTGGCAGCAACAAAAAAAGAAATGGCTGCACCATTCTGCCTAGCACACTTCAGGCAATATGGAACAAGGTGACACACTGAAAACGTATGCCAGTGTGTTCTGAAACCTATTAATGGAATCAAGTGAAAAGGAAAGCCTTCCATTGCAGCAAAAGCCAAAAATCCCCTTCAAAATGAAACATTATCACTCTTTCAAAATGCTGCTTTGATGCTAATTCCATCTGTTCATTCTGAAACCACTGTGAGTAAAAAGGCTCTGTCATGCCCAGGATATTTCACTGTGCTTCACCAAAACCAGGCATCATTCCTGAGTGGCAGGCCCAGTCAAACCAGCTCTGAGAGAAATCTAGAAACAACTTAATTTTAACTTGCACGGAACACAAGTTCATTTCTTTCCAAATGTATCCAGGCGCAGCAGTTCAAAGAGACTTTTGCTCTTTGAGTCAGGTCAAGGGTAAATGTATCTATACTTTAGATAAAACGGCTGCATTCAAGGAAATGACTACAGCTGCAAAGACAGTGTGGGCAGCTGAGGGAGCTGCAAAACCGAATTTAAAGAAGAAAATGCTATCATTTTTAACACATGTGGAAAATTGGGCTTTGCTGACTGAAGAACAAGAAATGGCCTGTTTAAAATAAATTGTTGAATAAAAGCCTGCTTGCTTAGCAATGTAAAGGGTTTATGTTAGTGGTGATGATGCACACAAATGCTATCTTCTTTCATAGGTTTGTTTTCATTCAGGACCCAAAATAAGAAATGAAAGAGTTTAAAGCACATGGGCTGGATTTGCAAGCTCTCAGAGAAACCAGTCATTCCAGTTGCCAGCCATGAAACTTCCCCAAGGAAGGGAGACACACCATAAATCCAGGACACATACATGAAAATTGCCAGCTTTAGAAACTTTGAATGGGCTAGGACAAAGAAAGTTCACACGCTCGTCAGCTATTCATCTGTTCTGCAGGCTGGGCCAATAAAAGTCCTGGGACACTAACCTGTCAAGTGTAAGGGGAAATTAAAACTTCAATTAAGATGGGAAACCACCCTTGCGTTGAAGGAAATGACAGTTGCTTGCAGCCGGAGGAAGAAACAAAAAGAGGATCTAGTAACAATGGACTGCCTTTTGGTTACAAAGACTACTTTATAGAAAAACTTTAAAGACTTTTTAGATCTGCAGCAAGAATTAGTAAAAATGTAAAAAGTTCACAGTTTCAAATATAATGTTATGTGCTTTCTTTTAAAACTTGGTAGAACTTCTGGGGCCTGGGGCCTAAATACCTTCAACTCTCTCTTCCTAAATATCTTCCTTCCCGAGCCCTACGCTCATCCATCTCCAACTCCCTCAGGGTCAGCCGCTTCTCGAAGCAACGAGCTGGGGGTAGATCTCTCTCCGCGGCAGGGGCCTCCCTCTGGAACAGCCTTCCTGCCTCCCTGAAACTTGAGGAGAACCATCTCCGGTTCCGGAAGCACCTCAAAACCTTCCTCTTCACTGCTGCTTTCTCTCTCCCTCTCCCCTGCTAAATTCTTCACCAAAACTGCACTGATTCTGCAACTGGGCCACTCTCACAGACCTCGGTCCTGGGCCCAGTCACTCTTCACTTGCACTGCCTCCCTGGCAACCCCTGCACTGCGGGACTGTCTCTGTATCCCTACAGCCCCCCCCCAGCACTTGTCTGCACTTACCTTGCACTTGCCACCAGCTGGCCCTATTTATTTATTATTTTATTTCTATTCTACTTATTTGTACTGCACTCCCCCCCTCCCCCTTCCCCTTGCACTTTTTCCCTTCCCCCTACCCCTGCACTTGCGCGGTCTGAATGACACCTGGCCTAGTAGGATCGTTGTCTGTCTTCCCCTTGTTCCCCCCTCCCTGCCTCGTCGCGCCTTGAAACACTTGTGTATAGGCACGTTACAAATGCCATATCATATCATATCATATCATAACTCATTGTCGTATGGGGAACAAAAGCTATAAAATGTGACAAATTACGAGGAAAGTATTAATGTTGCAAGCATAACATGTTGTACATACTTCCCTGGGGTTAATTTGCATATGTGTATAAAATTGTGGAATTTTAGGCTGAATCTTTCATGTTTAAAATTACCAAAATGTATCTGAAAGGTGAAACAAAGTCACACACACCTGAGCATTGGACTGATCTGTGCTCCACATAATATGTAACCTGTGTGTATAATTTGCCAAGAGCTTGCAATTGTAGAAATGTATGTTTTTGGCAAAATCAGATTTTCAGTAAAGTAAATGTGGGAGTTTCTGGACATTGTAAAACTCACCTCCTAAACCTGACATCATTCCCTTGGAAATCCAACCAGTTGAGAGCAAGGCGGAGACTAGCACCCCTGCCCAATTCAAGTAGTTTAGGGGTGTGTGTAGTTAATCCTGCCCAGCCTACACTTTGATGATTTCATTTTGCACTATAAATAAAGGTCCCTGACAAGACCCCAGAGACACGGGGGTCATTATGTAAGGAGACCGGTGCTGCTAATCCCTTACTGCCCTATTCCAAGGTCCCTTGGCGAGGACTGTAAGGAACATGTGGTCTGACCACACGTCCCTTACGGGTTCCGCTAAGGGACCAGGGCACTAATAATGGGCTTGCAAGTCGCGAGCCCGTTATTAGCATCCTCCCCATTCCCATTGACCCCTATGGGGGCCAAATGGGAATGTGGAATGGTTTGTTCAATGGGGATTTACCGGTCCCGCCAGGGTCAGACTGCACCGTTAAGTCCCCATTGAATAACACCGGTGTCCGACCCATTATTGGAGGCAGTCATGGTGCAAATAGCGCCATGACTACCACCATTCTCGGAATGAGGCCCACAGTCTTCCTGATTTCCTGCACCATCTATTCAGACTCAATTTCCCAACTATAAGGCCAAGCATTGCTGAACCTGCTCCAACAAGGCCTCAAATTCTGAAAACCACTACATTTACCATTAACAAGGCGAAAACTGTGATACTTTTGGCGTCCTGATCCAGCGTGGCTTGCTGCCACTCACTGCATGCTGCTGCCATCCTGCTACTTTGATGCCCTATCTTATCCAGTAACCAGAATTGCCAGTCCAAAAGTGCTACCCGGTAACCAGTCCATGCCCAGCTGATGCTGTCCCGCTGATTTTGTCCGGCATTCCCTTGTTACACCAGATTCGCGTGGTGACCCGAACGCTAACTGTCCAAAATCCAAAAACTAAAAAGTGGACTGTGAGTATCAATAGGAAACATAGAAAACCATAGTATACCTATTTCGAGTGATCGGACTGGTTCCGCCAGGGTGGGCGTTGGGCAACTAGGGTTGCATTCGCGAATCAACCCTAAAGCTTACTGTGTCCCTCTTTGGTATACTAGCTTGAATGCTCTAGTGTAGAGTAAACCTGTTCTTGTCAAAACTGATTTCCTTTCCTTTTTCATCGCTCCATTTTACTCAATTCGCGCCTTTGTAGAGCTTGCATAACTCACTCAATTTACCAGCTAGAGACCTAATTTCACTTCCATATTGTACCTATGATCTATAGCTACACCCCAACACAAAACCCCTTTTGGTAATTTCAGACTGGAATTGCAAAGTTTGCAAGTTTCCAAAGTGTTATTTGATGCAACATGTTTTAAAACCCTGCCACTCATTTACGTACTGTATGCTCTTGGTTATACATTACTTGTGATTGTCTGTACTTCTACATGGTTGCTGTAGTGAGGAATAATATTTGTTTCAAGGTTTTTACACACATTCATTCATTTATTCATCAATTTCCGAATGTGTCATTTTTAGCTTTGGCAGTGTTTAAAATCAATTTTTCTCTCTTGTTTGGGGAAGGAAGGTTCGATTCCAATTCTGTTTTCCATTTGTCATTCCTGATTACCTGCTGTTTCTGTTTAAACATTTAGAATTGATTATTTGTGGGTTGAGGGAACATCATTGGGGGAAATTCTAACTCAAGTGCTATCTTACCTAAAATCAAAAAGTGCTTCTATTCCCTGGTGTTTTGTCAATAGAAGATTAACTTAGTGCATTGCTTACATTCCTATTGTTCTTATCACCCCATTGGTGATTGCTGCCCCATATTAAAAATTGTATGATTTCTTTTAATTTTAAAATAAATAAATACATATTATATTTTACCAACCCGCCTGGTTCATGGCCCATTCTGACCCAGGGTATTTGAAAAGGGGGTGTGATATGAGTGGTGTACCATCTCAATATTGAATCTAACATAAGCATTTCAATTGCATGCTTCATACTAGGCTGAGACTAAGGTGTGCGTCACCTGATTGAAATCCTTAACAATCCAAAAACATTATGTCCTAACTTCCACCACTTTCCTGATCTTCACTATCTTCGAAATCTATTCTCTTTTGGGAAATCATCCTATACACTTGCTTCATTGTATTTTGCAATAAACTCTCTTCTCCTTTTTCTGTAGACTCTACTACACTCCTTTTTACCCTGCGGACACCACCATCTCTCCGGATTATATACAAATTTACACTCCTCCATTGCATGTCTTCTCCCTCATCTTGATCTGAAAGAGTAAGGTTTTTAAGTATTTCCTCCACGTCCCTATTATGCCTTTCTGTCCCTTTCTTCCATTTCACGTTCCTTGTTTCTTTCTTTTTCCTGGAGCATATCTCCTCTGACATTCTCATACATTAATTTTCATCGCTTTTCTCGGCTTACTTTCATCTCTCATTTTATCTCCATGTCTCCTTCTTCCTCCATTTCATTTCCACTCTCTTCCTCTACTTCCCTTTGCCTTTCTCCTTCTTCTCTTGTTTTCTCATGCTCTCCTTCACTAATGTTTTTGTTTTCTGGCTCCCTTTCTTCTTCCTCTCTCTCTTTCTCTTGCCTCTAATTCCCTTCTCGTGTATTTGATTCCTCTCCTTCTCACTATCTGTCTCATGTTTTCTTTCCCTTTCCTTTTCCTCCTCAATTATTCTCTGCAATTCCATTTCTTCTTCCTTCTGCTCCCTTCTCTGTTGTGTCTCTTGATATTGTCTTTCCTCCTCTTCCTCTTCTTTCCCCTGTCTTTCTCTAACTTCCATTTCTCTCTCTTTAGATTCCAACATGTTTTTTCTGTCTTATTTAAGCAGTATTTGTCCTGCCACCCACTCGTTCAGAGTAAGTGCTGTCTCTTCCTTCTTGCCCTGCCTGCCCATCTGTCTCTGGATCTCTTCCTCAGCCTCTGTTACTTTCACCTGCAGCTTATAGCATTCGTTATACTCAAGGCGTGCAGACTCTGGCTTCTGTTTATTTATTTTAGAGCTTCTTCACTACTCTATGCACGGGGCATATAAGCAAGGTTAGTGTATCCTTTCGCTGTCTTTAGTTCTTTCAATGGATATACCCCTTGTACTTCGGCAGATGATTCGATGCTCTGAGGAGGAGGAGCCAAGGGTGCTGTGCCCTCCCCTTCATGATGATTAAGCATCCACTCTCTCATGGGTGGATCTTGCGTCTCATCCCCATTCATCTTCTACATCTCTCAAATGGCTAATCAATTTAGCAATTTTTTTCCTTTTCTATGCGGCATGCAAATTTGTTGTCATGTGTTGCAGCACTGATCTCAAAAGGATTCCCTCTTGGGTGCCAGGGCATGAACATTGTGCCCGCTGTGTCCCAATCCGAATGGGATTTGTTGATCTTATCTTTATACCTGGGCAGCAACTTACATAAATGCAGAAGAGGAGTGTCTCCCATGATGGCACATCACACTCTTGACTGCCGATACTTACCGGACCTTAGTATATCTTCAAACCTTTTACCTCTCCACTCCTCCTTCACACTCTCCTTCCAACAGTATTACCCGCTATTTTCAATACTTCTGTGTCTTTCCTCAACACCTTCTCTGCTGCAACATCTATTACAGCAAGCACCACAAACACTGGCCACTCTCAGGACCACGCCCTTTGGGTCTTAACCACAGCTCTGTGTGCTCGACAATCTAGGCCACTATACACACGCCTTTACTTTTCACAATTCAAATCACTTTTCACCCTACCACTGGCGCCAGCAATCACTACACATATAGGTGCTCCTCCAATATAATACAACACATCCATCTTACTGTCTCAGGCAAGGTATACTTATCTCACAATCATACCCCGGAAGGGGGTATGTGGCACACTTGTCCACCTTTACTACCTTAATACGTCATCATGAGGTTTAGTGCGTCACCTTCCATAACCTTGTTACAGGTATTCACTCAAAAATCAATCCTGTATATACTAACAATTCCCTCCCCCTTGATGTTTTGCCAAGTCGATGCTATACTTGCATTCATGGATCAGCTGAGGACTTCGATATCAATCTTCTGTCAATCCGCCTCTCGCCTTCGCCCTGCTGGGCACCCTTGGGGATCGGGCAGGAATTTCACCAAGGGGGTTCCTGTCAACCTTCTCAGTTCACATGTGATTCATCGTTCTCTAAATCCTCATTCTTATCCTTAATGTCCTTCACCTCTCACTGCAGCTCCTGCAATGCCAGGTTCATGTTGTTGCGTATGTCTTTAAGTGCCCCCACCCTCTGTTCTGCCTCAGTATGCAGCCACTATCTTTCTGCTTCATAGGCCCTCCAGCTAGCCATACCATCCAGCTTAGAATTAATGGCCACATTTGTTGTTTAATCTCAACCAGCATGAATTCCAATACTGGGGTAGGGTCGCCCCCTCTGGTGCTAGGGCCCAAACCAACAGAACACCCCACCTTTCCTTGTCCGCTGCTGACCTGAGAGAAGGCATCCTATCTGCACTTGCAGACAACACTTCTTTGTTACCAAACAACAGTCAGACTTGTTTTATGGACCTTAGCCATGTATAAGTCCTCCACCACCTCCAGGCCAGTCCTCAGAGCTCACCAGGGCAAATAACATTAGAGGAGTTGCTTCCACCAAGAGCTGTAGCCCAAACAACAGTCTCCAAGTATTGTCACGGGATGGCCCTCACCCTGGGCCGACCCATCAGACCAGCTCCAGCACAGCGTCCAGGCCAGCGTTCAAGTTGCCACCTCTGCAGACAGCATACCCTCCAAGGGCTTCTATGTACCAATATACTGTGTTACCCTCCTCAAACACACATACTAGTGTCCGCTGCAAAATAAACCATAATTGTTGGTCCAAGCACAGCCACAGCCTGCGGCTAATCTCCTCTGCTCCGCAGTCCACAGGTGCTGATCCCTGCTGCCACGGCACACTGCCGCAGCGGCCCAGTGCCCAGATGACACTCCTGCAATCTTCCAGCGCATTGGGGTGCACACACCTAATTGGAGGTGCCCAACTACAGAGCAGGAGCACCTGCCCTGCAAGGGCGGGGATCCTACCCGCAGTAGGCCGCTTCATAGCACGCTGCTGCTGTGCCTCTCCCGCTTCTGATTGATACAGTGGGCATGGGGGCGGGTGATGGGCAACCCCCGGAAAGCCTGCTCCTTTGTCACTGGTCTGGGCACACTCACTAGTCCAGGCAAAGGGACAGCACTATCACAGTAGTGATTTGCTGCCTCACATGCAGTGCAGCACTCAGCGGGATCCCTCCTGGGCCATGTCCCGCATCCCTGTCTACAAGCCACTCGTCTAGGCCAAAACAGCCACCTAGCACGCACGACACCTAGCGAGGCACCTGGGCAATGGGCAAGGGATCTCTTCCAAATGGAAATGTCAAGCGCTCCGGGTCCACAGAAAAAGATCTCCAACAACAGATTAGTTTAAGCGGCCCGTGACCCCCTCCTCCGTGGAGTCCTCGCACAGAGCTCAGAAGGAAGCAGTCATCATGGACGCAAGCTCGCAAGCACCCTCCTCGGATGACAGTATTCTTGAGAAATATTTTGTACTTGCATTAATTGACAAAAGACATACAAATCCATTTGAAATAAGTATTGAAATATAACATTATTGGTGACATAAAAACATTGCATGCTGTTTGGAATCAAATTTGCCATTCACCGATTTGGTGGTGTCCAATCTGGCAACAAAGATGGTGGTCGACATGTGTTTCAATGACTTACGTCGTGTTATGGTTTGACAGTGTGTGCCTGTCGTCTTCTTCAGGATCTAGAATGTGCTTTTGTGTGATTATATCAGGGCTGTGGTTAATATGTTTGGATTACCAATTTTCTTGTATTAAGGAAACACATTAGTTGTTCATACTCTCATTTGAATTGATTGACATTTATTGGCTGCATGAGTTTCCCCGGGCCACTAATTTATTGTAAATCTGTGCTTCTTCCATGGCAACAGAAACCAACATCTCTTGATGTTTTATATGAGCTGTTAATTCGACCCATCACATGTCCATCAATGGATAGGCAGTAGAGAGGCATGTCTCTCTGCTTAAGGAAAAGACAGATTTCCCTGTCTGTACCTTGGTACACTGGCCTTCTTATAGTTACACTAACCATAACGTTAAGGAATAGATGCAATTATTGTAATATGGATGTTAATTAACTTCCAGACTGCTTGCTTTAGACCTTTCCAGGCGTTGATATGCATTATTGCAAGGCCTGGTATTTCGGTACAATAAGGCCATTATTAAAGTGTTTTGCTCATGTGCAACCAGTGCGAGAAGTGTATCAATAACAGTAGTGAAGCTGCGACCCCCAATGGGGATTTACCGGTCCCGCCAGGGTCAGACAGCACCGTTAAGTCCCCATTGAATAACACCGGTGTCCAACCCATTATTGGAGGCAGTCATGGTGCAAATAGCGCCATGACTACCACCATTCTCGGAATGAGGCCCACAGTCTTCCTGATTTCCTGCACCATCTATTCAGACTCAATTTCCCAACTATAAGGCCAAGCATTGCTGAACCTGCTCCAACAAGGCCTCAAATTCTGAAAACCACTACATTTACCATTAACAAGGCGAAAACTGTGATACTTTTGGCGTCCTGATCCAGCGTGGCTTGCTGCCACTCACTGCATGCTGCTGCCATCCTGCTACTTTGATGCCCTATCTTATCCAGTAACCAGAATTGCCAGTCCAAAAGTGCTACCCGGTAACCAGTCCATGCCCAGCTGATGCTGTCCCGCTGATTTTGTCCGGCATTCCCTTGTTACACCAGATTCGCGTGGTGACCCGAACGCTAACTGTCCAAAATCCAAAAACTAAAAAGTGGACTGTGAGTATCAATAGGAAACATAGAAAACCATAGTATACCTATTTCGAGTGATCGGACTGGTTCCGCCAGGGTGGGCGTTGGGCAACTAGGGTTGCATTCGGGAATCAACCCTAGAGCTTTCTGTGTCCCTCTTTGGTGTACTAGCTTGAATGCTCTAGTGTAGAGTAAACCTGTTCTTGTCAAAACTGATTTCCTTTCCTTTTTCATCGCTCCATTTTACTCAATTCGCGCCTTTGTAGAGCTTGCATAACTCACTCAATTTACCAGCTAGAGACCTAATTTCACTTCCATATTGTACCTATGATCTATAGCTACACCCCAACACAAAACCCCTTTTGGTAATTTCAGACTGGAATTGCAAAGTTTGCAAGTTTCCAAAGTGTTATTTGATGCAACATGTTTTAAAACCCTGCCACTCATTTACGTACTGTATGCTCTTGGTTATACATTACTTGTGATTGTCTGTACTTCTACATGGTTGCTGTAGTGAGGAATAATATTTGTTTCAAGGTTTTTACACACATTCATTCATTTATTCATCAATTTCCGAATGTGTCATTTTTAGCTTTGGCAGTGTTTAAAATCAATTTTTCTCTCTTGTTTGGGGAAGGAAGGTTCGATTCCAATTCTGTTTTCCATTTGTCATTCCTGATTACCTGCTGTTTCTGTTTAAACATTTAGAATTGATTATTTGTGGGTTGAGGGAACATCATTGGGGGAAATTCTAACTCAAGTGCTATCTTACCTAAAATCAAAAAGTGCTTCTATTCCCTGGTGTTTTGTCAATAGAAGATTAACTTAGTGCATTGCTTACATTCCTATTGTTCTTATCACCCCATTGGTGATTGCTGCCCCATATTAAAAATTGTATGATTTCTTTTAATTTTAAAATAAATAAATACATATTATATTTTACCAACCCGCCTGGTTCATGGCCCATTCTGACCCAGGGTATTTGAAAAGGGGGTGTGATATGAGTGGTGTACCATCTCAATATTGAATCTAACATAAGCATTTCAATTGCATGCTTCATACTAGGCTGAGACTAAGGTGTGCGTCACCTGATTGAAATCCTTAACAATCCAAAAACATTATGTCCTAACTTCCACCACTTTCCTGATCTTCACTATCTTCGAAATCTATTCTCTTTTGGGAAATCATCCTATACACTTGCTTCATTGTATTTTGCAATAAACTCTCTTCTCCTTTTTCTGTAGACTCTACTACACTCCTTTTTACCCTGCGGACACCACCATCCCTCCTGATTATATACAAATTGACACTCCTCCATTGCATGTCTTCTCCCTCATCTTGATCTGAAAGAGTAAGGTTTTTAAGTATTTCCTCCACGTCCCTATTATGCCTTTCTGTCCCTTTCTTCCATTTCACGTTCCTTGTTTCTTTCTTTTTCCTGGAGCATATCTCCTCTGACATTCTCATACATTAATTTTCATCGCTTTTCTCGGCTTACTTTCATCTCTCATTTTATCTCCATGTCTCCTTCTTCCTCCATTTCATTTCCACTCTCTTCCTCTACTTCCCTTTGCCTTTCTCCTTCTTCTCTTGTTTTCTCATGCTCTCCTTCACTAATGTTTTTGTTTTCTGGCTCCCTTTCTTCTTCCTCTCTCTCTTTCTCTTGCCTCTAATTCCCTTCTCGTGTATTTGATTCCTCTCCTTCTCACTATCTGTCTCATGTTTTCTTTCCCTTTCCTTTTCCTCCTCAATTATTCTCTGCAATTCCATTTCTTCTTCCTTCTGCTCCCTTCTCTGTTGTGTCTCTTGATATTGTCTTTCCTCCTCTTCCTCTTCTTTCCCCTGTCTTTCTCTAACTTCCATTTCTCTCTCTTTAGATTCCAACATGTTTTTTCTGTCTTATTTAAGCAGTATTTGTCCTGCCACCCACTCGTTCAGAGTAAGTGCTGTCTCTTCCTTCTTGCCCTGCCTGCCAATCTGTCTCTGGATCTCTTCCTCAGCCTCTGTTACTTTCACCTGCAGCTTATAGCATTCGTTATACTCAAGGCGTGCAGACTCTGGCTTCTGTTTATTTATTTTAGAGCTTCTTCACTACTCTATGCACGGGGCATATAAGCAAGGTTAGTGTATCCTTTCGCTGTCTTTAGTTCTTTCAATGGATATACCCCTTGTACTTCGGCAGATGATTCGATGCTCTGAGGAGGAGGAGCCAAGGGTGCTGTGCCCTCCCCTTCATGATGATTAAGCATCCACTCTCTCATGGGTGGATCTTGCGTCTCATCCCCATTCATCTTCTACATCTCTCAAATGGCTAATCAATTTAGCAATTTTTTTCCTTTTCTATGCGGCATGCAAATTTGTTGTCATGTGTTGCAGCACTGATCTCAAAAGGATTCCCTCTTGGGTGCCAGGGCATGAACATTGTGCCCGCTGTATCCCAATCCGAATGGGATTTGTTGATCTTATCTTTATACCTGGGCAGCAACTTACATAAATGCAGAAGAGGAGTGTCTCCCATGATGGCACATCACACTCTTGACTGCCGATACTTACCGGACCTTAGTATATCTTCAAACCTTTTACCTCTCCACTCCTCCTTCACACTCTCCTTCAAACAGTATTACCCGCTATTTTCAATACTTCTGTGTCTTTCCTCAACACCTTCTCTGCTGCAACATCTATTACAGCAAGCACCACAAACACTGGCCACTCTCAGGACCACGCCCTTTGGGTCTAAACCACAGCTCTGTGTGCTCGACAATCTAGGCCACTATACACACGCCTTTACTTTTCACAATTCAAATCACTTTTCACCCTACCACTGGCGCCAGCAATCACTACACATATAGGTGCTCCTCCAATATAATACAACACAGCCATCTTACTGTCTCAGGCAAGGTATACTTATCTCACAATCATACCCCGGAAGGGGGTATGTGGCACACTTGTCCACCTTTACTACCTTAATACGTCATCATGAGGTTTAGTGCGTCACCTTCCATAACCTTGTTACAGGTATTCACTCAAAAATCAATCCTGTATATACTAACAATTCCCTCCCCCTTGATGTTTTGCCAAGTCGATGCTATACTTGCATTCATGGATCAGCTGAGGACTTCGATATCAATCTTCTGTCAATCCGCCTCTCGCCTTCGCCCTGCTGGGCACCCTTGGGGATCGGGCAGGAATTTCACCAAGGGGGTTCCTGTCAACCTTCTCAGTTCACATGTGATTCATCGTTCTCTAAATCCTCATTCTTATCCTTAATGTCCTTCACCTCTCACTGCAGCTCCTGCAATGCCAGGTTCATGTTGTTGCGTATGTCTTTAAGTGCCCCCACCCTCTGTTCTGCCTCAGTATGCAGCCACTATCTTTCTGCTTCATAGGCCCTCCAGCTAGCCATACCATCCAGCTTAGGATTAATGGCCACATTTGTTGTTTAATCTCAACCAGCATGAATTCCAATACTGGGGTAGGGTCGCCCCCTCTGGTGCTAGGGCCCAAACCAACAGAACACCCCACCTTTCCTTGTCCGCTGCTGACCTGAGAGAAGGCATCCTATCTGCACTTGCAGACAACACTTCTTTGTTACCAAACAACAGTCAGACTTGTTTTATGGACCTTAGCCATGTATAAGTCCTCCACCACCTCCAGGCCAGTCCTCAGAGCTCACCAGGGCAAATAACATTAGAGGAGTTGCTTCCACCAAGAGCTGTAGCCCAAACAACAGTCTCCAAGTATTGTCACGGGATGGCCCTCACCCTGGGCCGACCCATCAGACCAGCTCCAGCACAGCGTCCAGGCCAGCGTTCAAGTTGCCACCTCTGCAGACAGCATACCCTCCAAGGGCTTCTATGTACCAATATACTGTGTTACCCTCCTCAAACACACATACTAGTGTCCGCTGCAAAATAAACCATAATTGTTGGTCCAAGCACAGCCACAGCCTGCGGCTAATCTCCTCTGCTCCGCAGTCCACAGGTGCTGATCCCTGCTGCCACGGCACACTGCCGCAGCGGCCCAGTGCCCAGATGACACTCCTGCAATCTTCCAGCGCATTGGGGTGCACACACCTAATTGGAGGTGCCCAACTACAGAGCAGGAGCACCTGCCCTGCAAGGGCGGGGATCCTACCCGCAGTAGGCCGCTTCATAGCACGCTGCTGCTGTGCCTCTCCCGCTTCTGATTGATACAGTGGGCATGGGGGCGGGTGATGGACAACCCCCGGAAAGCCTGCTCCTTTGTCACTGGTCTGGGCACACTCACTAGTCCAGGCAAAGGGACAGCACTATCACAGTAGTGATTTGCTGCCTCACATGCAGTGCAGCACTCAGCGGGATCCCTCCTGGGCCATGTCCCGCATCCCTGTCTACAAGCCACTCGTCTAGGCCAAAACAGCCACCTAGCACGCACGACACCTAGCGAGGCACCTGGGCAATGGGCAAGGGATCTCTTCCAAACGGAAATGTCAAGCGCTCCGGGTCCACAGAAAAAGATCTCCAACAACAGATTAGTTTAAGCGGCCCGTGACCCCCTCCTCCGTGGAGTCCTCGCACAGAGCTCAGAAGGAAGCAGTCATCATGGACGCAAGCTCGCAAGCACCCTCCTCGGATGACAGTATTCTTGAGAAATATTTTGTACTTGCATTAATTGACAAAAGACATACAAATCCATTTGAAATAAGTATTGAAATATAACATTATTGGTGACATAAAAACATTGCATGCTGTTTGGAATCAAATTTGCCATTCACCGATTTGGTGGTGTCCAATCTGGCAACAAAGATGGTGGTCGACATGTGTTTCAATGACTTACGTCGTGTTATGGTTTGACAGTGTGTGCCTGTCGTCTTCTTCAGGATCTAGAATGTGCTTTTGTGTGATTATATCAGGGCTGTGGTTAATATGTTTGGATTACCAATTTTCTTGTATTAAGGAAACACATTAGTTGTTCATACTCTCATTTGAATTGATTGACATTTTTTGGCTGCATGAGTTTCCCCGGGCCACTAATTTATTGTAAATCTGTGCTTCTTCCATGGCAACAGAAACCAACATCTCTTGATGTTTTATATGAGCTGTTAATTCGACCCATCACATGTCCATCAATGGATAGGCAGTAGAGAGGCATGTCTCTCTGCTTAAGGAAAAGACAGATTTCCCTGTCTGTACCTTGGTAAACTGGCCTTCTTATAGTTACACTAACCATAACGTTAAGAATAGATGCAATTATTGTAATATGGATGTTAATTAACTTCCAGACTGCTTGCTTTAGACCTTTCCAGGCGTTGATATGCATTATTGCAAGGCCTGGTATTTCGGTACAATAAGGCCATTATTAAAGTGTTTTGCTCATGTGCAACCAGTGCGAGAAGTGTATCAATAACAGTAGTGAAGCTGCGACCCCCAGCAAGGGACAGATTAGGCAGTAACGGAGCATCGTGCAAGATATTTTTCAAGGGTTGCAGCCATGCTGGGTGAAAGCTATTTGAGTTGAAAGAGATCACATTTTAACTGAAAGTACTATTGGGAGTTAAAGTGGAGAAGTGTGAAAAAGTACTGGAACTGTTAAATGTAAATAAAATAAAAAAAGTAGTGTAATGCTGCTCCCGACCGTTCCCACTCATATCGACCACTGTGTGTAACTGCTGAACCCATATGCATGCATTAGTAATGGCCGAACCCCAAACCCTCACCCATAATGATAGGCTCACAACTTGTATCAAGTGTTGGCAATAAAAGGCCATAGGATTTTATTGTACAGATATGGGTTATGGCAATAACAATATCACATATCATGATGGTATCATACTTTTGGGCACCGGGTCCTGAGGTTACCCCTTCGGACCCGTGCCACCTTCTTGTGTCCCACGACTTGTTGTGGGCACCGTACAGTGCCTTGTACTTCTTTTTGTTCTTCTCCCCTTTTTGTAGGGTGGGCGGGTTCTGTGGTAAAGAAGCAAGAAGATTTGGAAGACACTGAGTAAGCAGTGAACCTCCTATTTGCTTGGGTCCCCGTTCAGGGTCCACAAACAGATTGTGTTTACTCTGAGCATGTTGCTCTCATTTATAGGACCCAGGGAGGCCCTGGGTCTTTGTTGTTTATGTGGTGGGGGCTGCTGTTGTCGCAGCCCCCGGCCGGATAGCCGACTGTCTGACCCCCTGGTGGGGGCAGATCTTTTGAACCTGGGCCCTGCCTGACGGTTGTTTTACTTATGGCACTTAGCACCTTGCTGTTTGGAGGAAGGGTGCGATGACTGTCCGCACCTTACCCTTCCGTGGCTTTTGTGCTGCCGAGACTGCGTGTCTCCGTAGCTGGGGGGAGGAGAGGAGCAGGCGCAGGGAGGTTGGGGCTGCCCCTCTCCCAGCTGCCGATGGTAACAGCAGTTACCCTGCCTCGCTTCTGGGATACCCATGCAGCATTGCCCACAACCGTGTTTGTGCACGAGCAATCAGGCTAGCACCAGGGCAAACACAGGCCAACCCCAATGAAAAACTAATCAGGCCTCATGTATTTTTGAAGATGGAATTGCATGTGGGCATACAACGCACGGTTGAGCAGATCCACGCTCATGGCATAGAGCATGATTCATGGAATTTTAAGCGTGGTGCAAAGTGACTTTGCACTCCCAACAAACACCCTGGTTCACAGAGCGGTGCAAAGTGTATGTATTTTTGCAGTGCAAAGTCAGTGCAATGGCACTTTGAACTGTGTGCAAATTCACTTTATACCAGTGCAAAGTCACTGCAAATTCCCTATGCACTGCAAAAAATACACTTTGCACCACTCTGTGAATCAGGGTGTTTGTTGACAGTGCAAAGCCACTTTGCGCTGCCCTAAAAATTCCATGAATCCGGCTAATTGTGTCTTTTCAAAGGGACAAAATGCTCCTTCCACTCAATTGAGGTGATGGCACCTGCTCTAGTGGTGTTTTCATAAGGGCAGTGCGTGGGAAGTAGTAGATACTGCTGGCAGCACACCCTCAGCAAGCAACGCGTTTCTTTATTACAAAGCAAAGAGGCCAACATCTCAACACCTTCCGTGAGTCCTGCAGGAGCTGAAAGCCAGACATGGTCCAATTGCTTTCCCTTGTGGCTCCACTAGGAAGGGCTGCTGCTTTGTGCAGCGTCCTCTGTAAGGCTGACGCTTTGCAATCTGACAGAGGCAGCAAGCTGTGAGCTGGCGAGAAAGAGATTGGGGAGATACTGGCAGTCTCAGGAAGCTGCTGGAGCGTTGCTGGAAAAAGAGAAGAACCACATCGCTTCTTTAAGATTAACCGTGGGACAGAAGCGGAGAACTCGCCTGCGAGTCCCCTGTCGCTGTTCACTTCTTAGGTGTAGCCCTAAACTTGTGTTGTTTTTCAAGGTCCTTATCAGGTCAATGCATTGTATTGCCTTCTATTTCCGATTTTAAGCAAATATTGCATTTATCTGTTTACATCAGGTTTTACTTTTGCTAATATTCGTGGTAGTGCAGCACGATTCCGAAAACACAGTTTTCCCTCGCTTGATGTGTGTAAGTTATTATAATCACCGCGTGTATATAAATAGACAGATATGCGCTTCGATTAAACGTACGTTCTCCAATGCTAGTATAAAAACTCAGTGGAATGCACTTACAATACATTGCCACCAGGTGGCGAAAATGTTCATAAAATGATTAGTTTGGTCAGCTGTAAATGAAGAAGTATAGTTAACCAGGTGTTTATATGCTGAATGAAAAAAGATTAAAACTACATGATGTGATGTGTAAATATAAAGGTGATTTTCCATATAGCTTCTTCTAGAAGTTAAGGAAACCATGATATGAGGATGGACCGACTTGCCAAATATCAACACAACGCAAGAGGAACTTGTAATCCGCAACCTGGGGTTACTCTTCCACAGTTCACACACACTGCTACTGTACTTCGAAGGATTCACCACACAAGAAGAACACACACGCCTGAGCCTACTCACAAATACACGTTTTGTAATTCATTCATGCACGTGTGCATGCATAAAGGGAAAGTGTGCAAACATGCATATATGTGCATTTACAAAGGTGCATCGGAATGTGTGCATGTATGCGTTCTAATTTTATCAATATTGACCCCCTGCGAGGGGAGTATAGTTTCCTTCAAATGCTGGTAGGCTTCAGGCTCCAGATCGCTGCTGGTGTGGGGCGTGTGCTGCTGGGCTGTCCAGCCCACGCTGCTTACGTTTGAAGTCCATCTAGGTGGGTAAGAAGACAGGCACACATTTGAGAATTCGGCATGACTGTGAAGTGCATAACTGCTGTAGAGGTTGGGCACAATTACCGCAATTGTAGCTAAATTGATTAAATCTGCCAGGAATTATGTTTTGGCATATAGCATCTTTTGGCACATTTGCATCTTCTAGCCCAGGATCTCGTTTCTTTGCGTGAAAGTTTTGCTTTCATTCCCCAAATATCGACCATTTAGGCCAGTGAAACAAGTCACATTCTCCTTATTGGCCAAAATTCCATGCAAAAACCAAAATGCAATGTCGTGATTAACAGAGCATTTTCCAATGGGGTTTAGCCATTATACAACGCTTGTGTGAATTAGGGCCTGAAGGTCAAGCGAGAAAATACCAGAAAACAAAATTGCCAAACCAGACACATTTTTCCCATAATTAGCTAATTTCCCCATAGACAGAATTTCGTCTGTTTCACACACTGCTAATTGGCAATTCTCAGAGAAGCCGAATTTAAAGTGATGCTGGCCTTACATGTCGGGTGCTGTCCATTGGGAGTGCTATTTTCAGTCTGGAAAATGTCATTCACATTCCATTATCACCAATACAAGCATCCTTTTTAGGTAACACACAGGACATCGTTACAAGGTGGTTTGTAATTTGGCGGTAAATCCACAGAAATACCACCAAACATATTTAAAGTGATCACTTGGTCCTTCGGGCTCACTGCCCTGTTATTAGAAGAGGTGGTAGGGTGGTGTGAAACCCCATTTTTTGGAGTCCATAGGACTCCATGTGTATTTCGGTGGAATTACCGCGAGAGGTCATTGCGCCGTGTTAGTTCCGCCGATACTTGGCCTTGAAGTGGTGGATTTGCCCGCAGCATGATGCTGGAGGAAAATCTTCCAACACAAGATCAATCTTATAATTTAGTAGTTCCGTAAAAACAGCCGAAATTCCGTTACTGCTAAAAAAAAGTTTGTGGTAATGGAATGTGCACCACATTTCACCCGCACCACCAAACTTGTAAAGCTGCCCTAGGTTTTGGCGCTCTCTTAAAACACCCTTGCACTGTTCCTGCTGCTGAGGACTTAATTGCCAGATAGCTGAGTGCCGGGGAAATCTAACCAGGAGAAGCAGTCAACCGGAACCAGCCTCGGGTTCCAGCTTCAGTGAGGACATTCCACGTTGCTTCCCTTGGTTATATGTCTTTATAATTAAACATTTTATGAAGAATGCACTTATAATGAAACTTTTACAACGAAAATTATAACACATTTTTTTGGGAGTTGGTGGGGGGGTCCACCCCTAAAAACCCACCCCAACCGTTTCCCCACAAGATGCAACCCTTAACCCCACCCCTTAATGCAATCTTCATAAAATGTTTTGTTATAAAAGATTCGATAAATGTTAATTCTTCGTACCATTTTCGTTATAAAGACTGCATACCCTTCCCTGTTCGGCTCTGAAATCGTTCGTCATGAGACTTTTTTCCATTGAATTTTATCTTTGACTGATCCTCTACTTATATGCGCCTGCTAAGGGCCTGCAAATGGCTATCCCCTCAAAAACTCAAAAATCAATAGCCCTGCTTGATAGTGCAATCGATACAGTTCATACGTTAGCAATAACAAACCTCGCTGCCGAGAAAGCGTTTGATCATGTTTCATGGCGCTTTATCTAGCTTGTCATGCAGACACTGGATATTCCTCTGACATTTCTTAAAAACATACTTTCTTTGTGCCAAAGTCTGATGCCTTGGATCGTGGTTAAAAGATGCGAACCTTCACAGACATGGAGGAACACAGCAAAGATGTTGTTAACATTGTTTTTATATCAAGCCAGTGAGATGTATATTATGGCAGAAAAATGAGTATAATTCAAAATGTTTCACTTTCAACCTTCCAACATCTAGAATGGATCTTGCTCCTGAGGTTGCTGAAGAAAGTACAGAAACGTTGTCTCACAAAATATCTAGAAGAAATCTAGTTCAACTAGCAAAGTAGTTTAAAGTTAAATCTCCAAATGTAGCTTGCTGCCTTTTTAACATGCAAAATGGAAAGAAAACTCAAGTAAAACGTGTCCAGCTAGTCTACTCAAAACAATCTCCAGTTAAAGTTGTGTGAGCAGATTCTCAAAGCTTTTTTTGGCAGAATTGAGGAGAAGTGCAAGCGCATATCCTCACCTGCTCCCCAAAAAAAGAGCAGCCCAATCCACAAAGGGCATTTCTGGCCATTTAAAAGCATCTCTCAAATTTACAAATGGATGTTTTTTCAAATGCCCAGAAAAGAGAGTCTTGCCACAGCACCTTTTGAAACAGATTGAGGGGGATGCTCAAATTATGGCAGGGTAATTTTTGACCCTTTCATTTTTGCCCTTTAACGGCCCGTTCTGTCTCCGTGAAATGTGCTCCCCTCCCGAAATGCTCAGGTCATGAATGAAAATGAAAATCTTTCACTACTGGCCACTACTGATCATTGTTTTGCAGAATCTTTGAAGAATTTGAAGACTGTAAAACATAATTTTGAGAACATTAAGGGATTAATTCATGGAAAAGTGTGCATTTCCCCCGCAATCACTGCGCACCGAGAACAACACTGCGCGAGCTTGCACGCAGAATAAAAAATGGGAGCTGCGCATATTGATGGAATTTACTGCTCAAAATAACCGTATGCCCGGAAAACCCTCGACACGTCCCACTGTAAGAGGATTCAATTCAGCACTACAGCCAAGTTAACGCCTAGTCTAGAATACTGAATGAAAACCCTTATTGATATATCTTTAGGTCCAGTTCATGCGTTCTGGATGACTACCCTTGTATAACACCCCTCTCTTGGAATCCCCCTGACCCCACTGAGCCAAGAAGTAATTCTGTTTTGCAAGTTTAAAAGGTTTATTTGATAAATTAAAATATATATCACACTTTTTAATAAATTAATAATTGAATATCACACTTAATCTGATATGGTAAATATTAACAACGGAGAATCTGGCACTAGCACACTTCTTTAATCACTAATGAGTTGACATGAAATGGATAAGGTAGCACACTGGTAAATAGGAACAAAAGTATAATGTGGTAGAGGATGCTTTATGTAGGCTCAGGTGGATGCAATATTCAATGAATGCAGTACAGAAAATACGCAATATGATTTCAACCAAACAATGTAATCACTTTTCTCTGGCTACTCCCCTCCCCCCCTTGATGCAAGGCAAGGAAATGGAAGGAAAACACACAGTTCTCAGAAATGCAATCAACTGTAATTCAGTTCAATCCAGCAAGCTTAAACAGAAGTTTGAAAACACAGGCAAATGCTTTGATAGGTGCTAGCAATGAATGAGAAATATGCTGGAAACGCTCTTAATTCCCTTTTAGAGGTTCAGGATGAGTGGTATCTAGTTAATATTAGTCCAGGCTCACACTAGCAATGATGCAGGGATAGTTAGCAGGTTAAACGAATTTCTGGCAAATGAAATCAGGCAGCAGCAGTTTTTTTACATGTGAAGAAATTGCAAATCGCGGCAAAATTCGCGGATGCGCCGAGCGCTATTACAAAGGAACCGCAAGGACTATCTCTACCGTTTTGGGGTCCTAGGAAAGCCTGGGATCTCAGCTTCCAAATGAAAGTTATTGCAAGTCTCTAGCCCAAACGGTTGCGGAGATATGAGTAATTTAGTAAAGGTCGTTTTTGGTTTTGTAAATTTTAAACGCACACTTTTTCAAAATGACAGATTTTACTAGAAATGACAGGTGACAGATAGGAGGCAGTTCTACTTAGGTTAAATAGATTGAATTAGATGAATTTAAACTAAGAGATGTGTTCTGAGTTTTGCTAAGTACTCACAAGAGATTTTGAACAGGAAAGCGACTTGGTCACGATCTTCAGTCTGGTCAGGTCTTTCCGGATTCTGCTCACAGCGCCTGGTCTGGTCTCGGCTAGGCACAGCACTGCTTTCTCTCTGGTCTGGTCTCTGCTAGGCACAGCACTGCTTTCTCTCTGGTCTGGTCTCTGCTAGGCACAGCACTGCTTTCTCTCTGGTCTGGTCTCGGCTAGGCACAGCACTGCTTTCTCTCTGGTCTGGTCTCTGCTAGGCACAGCACTGCTTTCTCTCTGGTCTGGTCTCTGCTAGGCACAGCACTGCTTTCTCTCTGGTCTGGTCTCTGCTCTGGATAGATTGAAGTCTCTAGTTTGGCTTTCTGGAGTTTGATGGAGGTAAGTATGGATTTTTCCGGCAGGGCTTCCAGCGGCAGATGAAATTGAATGTCTCTATGTGTCCTGACTCTCTGCTTTTATCTGTTTCTTGAGAATGGGTGTGTGTGTTGCATCACTAGACTTGCCCCTCTCATTCGTCATTGGTCAGGCTTCCATTCCTCCGCTTGATTGGCAAACTGAACTGTGAGTCAGATTGATGTCATTTTATGATCTCTTGAAACAACCTCCCTTATCATCTGTGCACCCAAATATATATATGATCAAAATCCATACTTCAGAGTTACACAGTTGTTTGAAATTACATATACATGGTGTGGCTGAATTTAGCCATGTCTATGTCCAAATCTGCTCATTCTCGGAGCTTGCATTCAAAGAGTGTACATAATTGACTTTTTAACTGCTTTTTCAATTTACGACATGGACCCAACTTTACATACATGTGTGCAGGGGGTAGGGACATTAACTGATGAAGTTTCAGATTTTTAACATGCACACATTTAGAGTAATATCCACTTTTCCGCTAAAACCCCCCTGAACATACCACCGGTTCCTACCACGTCTTAAACTGTGGGCAGAAAAATCAGAAGAATTATGGTATCATTTATAAAATTTTCACATGTCCGCACTATGAATTATCCCCCTTTTTATAAAACCATATCCTTGCTGCAGGGGTGTGTCTTTTCAGGTCACATGGTACAGAAACCAGTCTTTCCAGTTTCTGCCAAGCCAGCTTGCTTCTCACAGGCAGTGCCCCTCCCAGCTTCTCCAGGAGGAAGCCACTTTTTACGACGTCTGTAATAAAAACCTTTGCCTGAGTGGAGAGGGCTTTGTTCACTCTCTGGCAGAGCACAGGAAATTCAATTATCAGATAGATGGCATATCCTTAGTGTGGGCAGCAAAAGGAACATTGGCCTGGGAACATAGTTGTGACTCAAGTTTCACTCCTGATGGGATCCGTTGCTAGGCAAAATCAAGTTCCTTAAGCCAGACCTTCAGCTAACTTTTTGTTGCTTTTAAAATAACTTGTAATTTTACACATGCAGCTAGAATGCTGATTCTAAGTGCAAAACTATGACATTTCAACAGTTACAAAGGCATGTGACACCAAACATAGGTCACTCATTTAATTTAACATTTTCGATTTTGGTGGTTTTAAATCCAGTTGCAGTTAGGCTTAAGCTGCTGACTCCATAGCATTTTTGTTATAAGCATTGTTTTTGGGCTCTTCATTTCCCAGATTTTGTAGGCACACAAAACTCCATTCTGCCAAATGTCTGCTGGTGTTCAGTGAATATTTTGCACATGTTGCAAGGTTTGAAATAGGCATTTTGCTTGCCTTCAGAAAAACACACAGTGGGTTTTAAAACGCCGGCTTTTGGATAGTGGTGAGTACTGGTACTGCACCCATTTTTGGGATTTTCTTGGATTAATGCATTCTAAACAGGAATGGTTCTTACATGGTAGTAAATCCTTGCTTAACATTGTTTTGATGGGGCTCCTTACAGTAAGATGGTTATGTGGAACCCCACAAAAAGGGTTGAATCTTTAAAGTGGTCCAATGAGTCACGATTTCGGCAACTTTTTGACATCAGTAAAAGTGGATTTTGTTAACAAAGACCTTTCTTTACCCTGGTGGGTGGCAAGTTAGGTAACCATTTTGGTGTGCGCACAACTGCGCAGCTTTCCTGGATTTCGGCGCACATGTGGGTTTTCCGCCATCTTGAATTTCCTAAGCCCACAGCACCAAATGTTGTAGCAGGGTAGCTTAAACGTGGGTCAGGACACCCTACAAGCCCCCCCACGTGACTGCACTTTGAGTTTGGGTCGATGGGGAGTCGCGTGCCCAAGGGTTTTGACCCACGCACCGGTCTGTCCGCATAATCTTCTTCCTCTTCTGTAGATGGCACAGTTCAGCATCTTCTTCTCCATCCGGTCAGATCGATCAGTTCTCCTCGCCGGTCCTGATGGGAAGATTGGGCGGTACCCCGGGCCCGTTGTGTCTTTGCTCCCGGTCTCCGGATCGTCCTTCTTGGTCATCCTTCATGGTTTCATCTCTCCTAGGATGATAAAGGAAGAGCGGCAATATCTACTCATAGACGATTTTTTTTTCCACCACTGTTGAGATAGTGGGGCAGCATATGCATTTCATCGTAACGAAATATTACATTCTTATTTTGAAAAAAAAACAGCATCACTAGAGACAGTTTCATGTAAATCACAATATTTTAGACACTAGATGTGGTAGGTTTTATGATTGGAACTGAATTAGTCTGATACAGTACCCGCTAGGATTCCAGAGGATTCCTCCAGTTGTTGCAGAGTGTGCCTGGGATGGCAACATTTCAACTGGTTTATGTGGACCCACTTGTCTTCCCCCTCTGCCGAACCACCTTTGGGGATGCGGATCTTGTAGGCCACAGGGGAGATCTTATCGACGATCTCAAAGGGTCCCTTCCATGTAGGCAAAAATTTGCGCTGCTTGGCCTGGTTCCTTTGGAAGTTGTATAGATAGACCCGGTCTCCCACCTGATATTCCTTCCTGGAAGTTTTCAGGTCATAATGGGTCTTCATGCTATCAGTCGATCTTTCTAGATTCCGCTGAGCATAAGCAAAAGCATGTTGGAGGTGTTTCCTTAAATTCTCTACATACTCATGAGTAGTGGAGGCATTTATCAGTGTCTGCTCTTGGGTCCTGTAGAGCAAATGCTGCGGAAGCACCATCTTGCGCCCAGTCATCAACTCAAATGGTGACATTTTGGTTGCAGATGAAGGGGTAGATCTGATGGCCATTAGGACCAGAGGTAATCGGATATCCCAACTTGGCCCAGAATCTGCCACAAACTTCTTTAATATGCTCACAATTGTCCGGTTATATCTCTCTACTGCCCCAGAAGAAGCTGGTCTATAAGCAATATGCAGCTTTCTCTTGACCCCCAGTATCTCCCACATCTTTGTCATTACTTCACTGGTGAAGTGGCTACCTCTGTCTGACTCAATCCTTTGAGGTAGACCAAAACGGGAAAAGATGTGGTTAATCATCAAGGCCGCTGCAGTTTCTGCCTTGCAATTTGGGGCTGGGAGACATTCCACCCACTTGGTAAACAAGCATGTCACGGTCAACATGTACTTATTCCCCCTAGCCGAGCGAATCACAGGGCCTACAAAGTCGATTTGTAAATCTGACCATGGCAGTGTCATTCCCCTCTTTTGTAAAGGCGCCCAGTGTGTGAGGGATGATGGCTGAAATTGTGCACACACAAGGCAACCCTTCAGGTACTGGTCGAGGTCCTGCCCCATGTGTGGCCAGTATGCAACCTCTCTTAAGATTTCCAATGTTGTGTGAAACCCCCTATGACCGGCAGTGGCCGCATCATGGGCGTGACTTAACATCAGGCTTCGGAATGAGGTAGGAACCACCCACTGATCGTGGCCAGCTTTGGATTTCCTTACCAACAAACCGTCTTGGATCCGGAACATTTTGGGACATTTCATCAACACTCTTAGGTCCTCTTTCCCAATGTAATCGGTATCCGTCAGGGGAAAGTTCTCAGGGTCCTCAAGGTGCTGGTAAAATTTACCAATTATTGGATCCCCCTTCTGAGCAGTAATCAAATCAGCATCAGGGGTCTCCTTACTCCATTGTGCAATTGAGAGGTCGTTGTGAGCATTTGTCTGGGACCTAGTGATGGCAGTGACCTGGATTTCCCCCAACAGGGACTCAATCTCAATTAGATCCCCTTGGATGGCCCCGGTTTTGGCCAGCTGATCAGCTAAGTCATTTCCAGTTTTGTCTGGTCCCTCTACTTTGGAATGACCCTTGATCTTCTTCCAATAGATGGTCATCCCATTCGAGGTGACCAGATCATCAATGTTTTGGATCAACTTCCCATGTTTCAAGGGTTTGTTGTTAGCACATACCATGCCTCTGGTCTTCCAATTAACCAGGTGCTCCACGAACCCGTTCCGTACATAATCCAAATCTGTGATTATGACCAGTTCGTGGAGTTGATGCTGGACAGCAGTGAGGATGGCCTGATGCACAGCCATCAATTCTGCCACCTGACTACTTCGGGGACCAATTTTGTATCCAGCGGAGGGTTCTGGGGACTCATTCACCCATGCATTCCCTACGCCGGCCACCAGTTCTTTCTCCCCGTTGTTGTCGACATGGTAAGAGCATCCATCCACATACACAGTGGGCATTCCCTCACACTTGTCTTCTTCAAAGACTTTGTGGGGGGAATTAAGGTATGCCTCCATGTTGTCCTTTATTTTTAGACTTTCGTCCTCGAGACAGTTTTCTCTGGCACAATCATGCAAGTCAGCCAGACCTTGCGCGAGGGGACTCTTCTTGTTTTGGCCATATCTGACCTCCACAGGAAAGCCTTGCATTGACAGAATCCAGGAAGTAATTCGGGAATTACTCACATTTCCGGCCCGGATTCTGTCACTTTGGAGATATTGCAGAGGCTGGTGTGGAGTCTCCACTATGATGTGTTCCCCCTGGATAAACGGGCGGTAATTCTTCAATGCCCACACCGTTGCCAGGAGTGCCTTCTCACAATCGTTGAATTTTTCCTCCACAGGATTCTGTCACTTTGGAGATATTGCAGAGGCTGGTGTGGAGTCTCCACTATGATGTGTTCCCCCTGGATAAACGGGCGGTAATTCTTCAATGCCCACACCGTTGCCAGGAGTGCCTTCTCACAATCGTTGAATTTTTCCTCCACAGAGGATAAAGTTTTGCTCGCATAGGAGATTACTTTATTGACCTTGTCATGCTTTTGATATAATACTGCCGTCAAGCACGTATTAGAGAACCCCGTCTCCAGGAAGAACTCCTTGTTTCTGACAGGGTAAGCTAGGCAAGGCGCTTGTGAGAGGCTTCTTTTGAGTTGTTTTACTGCCTCGGCTTGTTCTGGACCCCATTCCCACTTGACCCCCCCCTTCAGGAGATGAATCAGGGGTCTGGTGATCTCTGCGTAGCCCTCAATGAACTTTCTGCTGTAATTAGTCAGTCCAAGGAGGCTCCTTAGTTCCCGCAGAGTTGTGGGGTCTTTCAGTTTCTGAAGTGCTTCCACTTTCTTTTCCTGGGGACAGAGACCCTGAGGAGTAATCTCGTGCCCCAAGAAATTAACACGGGTTCTACACCACTGTGCTTTCTGAAAGGAAAGTTTTGCTCCGGCGGCCCTCAACTGTGTCAGAACATAACGGATCTCTGCTATGTGTTCCTCCACAGATGAACTTTTGATGAGGACATCATCTACATAAGCCAGGTTACCCCTCGTACCCAGGTCGGGCATGGCCTTATGTAGGAAAATATTGAACTCATTACCGGAGTTAAGGTATCCGAAGGGAGTCCGGGTCCATGTGTACTGCTGGCCCCCAAAGGTAAAAGCCAGCTTGTATTGGTCCTCCCTACTGACAGGCACGGTCCAGTATCCATTGGTCAGGTCTATTGCAGTGAATACCTGTGACCCCTGAATCTGGGCCAGCCCTTGGTCAATGTAGGGAAGAGGCCATCGGGAAGTGTGGACCCGTTTGTTGAGCTCCCTGAGGTCAGCGCAGAGTCTCCACTGGCCGTTTGGCTTCAATATTCCCAGCACCGGATTATTGAAGGTGCTGTGGACTGGACGGATTATTCCCCGGGACTCAAGGTTCTTAATTATTTCAGTAAGGGACTCCATTGATGCGAGAGGCAAGCGATATTGCTTCACAAACACTGGAGTCATGCCAGGGTCTGTGGGGATTGTTGTGGTGTGGATGTCGGTGCGACCACAGTCATATGAGTCTACCGCAAAGAGATCTTGGAAATCCAAGAAAACTTGTTTCAACTTTTGCTTTTGTTCCAGAGTCACACAGGCATCAGCTAGGTTGACTCTCTCTTCCACCATCTGCCTGAAGCCTGGAAAGACTTCTGGTTTGGCTATCTCCGCGGCCTCCTCCAGCTGGGTGGAGAAGTCCCTGGTCAGAGTGCTGATTTGGACCGGAGGCTTCAGGTGGGAAAGGCAGCCCTCATGGACCTGGAAAATCACCTCATCCCTCCTGAAGTCACAGGTCACATCTTCCTTACCATAGGGGCAGGAAGTGTACACCAGGAAGTTCCCCCCATGCCGGGTAAAAATCCTGTCTGGTGTTGCGTTGTCATCACTGTCACTGTCAAAACAGTCCTTGGGGATGGGTCCTAACAGTTCATTTACAAGATCAATGGAGAAATGTCGGTCATCAACCGCCATTCCAATAATGGTGCCTGCGGCTAGAGTAATACTCTTTAAGTCGCTGTTATCCACCTCTATTAGAATGGGGTCATGTTCTATGTTGACTAATGGAGTCGGGTTTACCCCCAACCCTTGCTGTTGGAGAGAAGCATTTAGATGTATGTAAGCATCAGGGTTTTTCAACTCTTGTCCCCTTTTAACTTTCACTTCCAGGGAGAATTGTCGGGTCCTTTCTGGGATGGTGACTTCCTCTTTAACCTGAATTTCAACTGCATAAGGTAGCAATTGAGCTGACCTAAATGCTTTTTCTGGATCATCAAAGCCCATGGGATTATCCGCTAATCGGGACCAAGCTTTGAAGTTTATTAGGTCCAAACTAATGGCAAAGCGATTGAGAATGTCACTGCCTAAGTAAAAGGCGGCAGTGACGTCTCGCACGACCCAACAATTATGGACTATGCTCTTGTTGCCAATGGAGATTTTGAGCATACACCTGCTTGGCAGGAGATGTTTGGAGTCAGGTGCTTCCAGGTCCATTTCCCATTTGTCTATCAGTTTGAAGGTGGGAATGGCTGGATCTTTTGGGAGTTGGCGGAACATGGCTTCGCTGATGAAGCTCTTACCGTTGTTCACACACACTCGAGCGAGAACAGAGTCCTTCCCATCATTTAACTGAACAGGGATGAACAACTGCTCTCCAATTTGCTAAATATCAGCCAGGCTTTGAGCTGATTTCACATCTTTCTGGACTATAGGAGTGGGAGTTTCTGATTGTGGATTAGTATAGAATTTCAGAGTGTTTCCTTCCAGCGTGGAATACCACTTTAGACTGGAAGGAAGGTTGATTTTCAGAAATAGAGAGGACCCCCCATCACCAGTCTGTTGTCCTACTGCTATTACCGTCACGTCTGGAATTTGGTTGTTCTGGAAGTGAAATTCTACTTGGTCAGATTTTTGTCCAACCATGTGGCATGTGCCGTTTAAACTAACATGGTTGACACTCTGTTTTAATTTTATGGGTCGGCTAGTCTGGGTCCAGAGGACCTTGTTTACGCAATCTATTAGGGGTGACAACCTTCTCAGGAGGTCATTCCCTAGTAAACAAGGGGTGCCCTCTGGGGTCACAACTATGACCGGGTGTTTCAACTTGTGTCGCCCGATCTTAATGTCCAAGTCTGCAGTCCCCTCAACAGGAATTTCCTTCCCGTCAAAGTTCTGCAGTTGTCCAGGAAGAGAGGTGAGAGGAATTTGGTAATTCTCTCCCCTTCCTGCATTCAGTTCGTCAAAGGCCCTTCTGGACAGAAGGGTAGCTTGAGATCCAGTGTCCACCAGTGCCGAGATTGTACCCTGCCCCTGTACTTGTACCGGGGCATAATATCTTCCCTCCTTCTCCTCAAGGGGGCACAGATAATGTACATTTTTGGACAACTGGTGGGCTAACTTTCTGGTTTTGGACATCGATAGCGAAGAGATTTGGGCAGAATTCTGTGGAGAGTCTTGGGAATCTGAAAGAAAAAGTTGGCAACTGGAGATCAGAGCCATTGTGGGTTCCCCTGGTTCCGGTTCTGGGCTGCCCCCCCCTTTTTGGAGGCAGTCCCCAGGATGGGTTTGAACCAGGGGATTTTCTTGCTGTTGGTTCTGGGATGAGATGGTGGGCGGCGGTAGCTCAGTCTCCACATCTCCCCAGTCTGGATTTGCATCCCTAGGGACCCATTTTTCTTTGGGAGGAGTTCCCCCCTCTCTGAAGGAGAAGATCCTTTTCCCAGGATCCTCTGAGGATCCCTCTCCCTCAAATTGGAAGATCTGTACCTCCTCCTCAAACTGAGTCTGTTTGGGTCTTTTGTTTCTCCTACCCCCCCTCTGCTCCTTAGGAGGCAGACTTTCAGGGGCAAGAGATTTTGTTTCCGGTTCCTGGGTTTCCAGGGGCTGTTTACAAGTGAGGAAGGAAGCTTCCTCCAAGGCTTTACACCCCCCTTCCCCTTGTGCCTCCTCCCTGGGAACCGGTGCGTTATCGGGGTGCTGCCCCCGTCATTGTTCTGGAGCACCAGGTCCAGAGTTGGGTGCGTTCTGCGCCGGCATGCTGATCTGAGGGTTCTGCTGCGCCCTCAGTATATGACCCATATCCCGCGCCATGTTTTGAACCTGGCGCTCTAACTGGGAAACCCGCTCAGGCTGATACGGGGCCCTGTTTTCTCCCCTGGGCTGATCCCGGGAAGGGTAGCTGTCCCTCCTCTGGTAATACCCCGGGTTGGGAAGATTTGGGTACCCCTCCACCCTTGGCCTCCTCTCTCCCGGATTCAGTGGTCTGGGCTCAGGGAATTGGGGAAAGAAGGATGGATGGTTTTGGGGCTGAAAGTCGGGAGGATATCTGGGGAAAAAGTTCTGCCCAGGGTTTGGTAAATTTCTGCCCTCCTGTGGGAAGTTTGGAGGGAAGTTCCCTGGGTTAGGTGCTTGTCTGGATCCCCCCCCTTGGGCTGGAGGAGTCCACACATAACCCAGGATGGGTCGATTTCCCTTGTAACGGGGACTTACATAATCAGGAGAGCGAGGGACCCCATTTGTGGGGCTGCCTCCTTGGCTCCCTGTCTGTGACTGACCCGAGGACCTCCTGGGCCTAGCATTATTAGGTGCAGGCAGGTTTTTAGGCCCCCCCATCTCCAAATCCAAAACGGGGGTGACCTTTACCTCTGCCACCTTGGCAGCAGCAGGGGTGCTGTTGGCTTTGGGGTTTTTCTGGGCATTACTTTTGCTATCTACCGGTTTCTGCACCTCATAGATCCGGGTAGCCTGTTCAATGACCCAGTCTAAAGATCTTTTCTCGTGAAAATCCCTCACGAGCTGGGTCATGATGTATTTGGGCAAGGCATGAAAAAATGTATTAACGAATTCTCGACTGTCTGTGCGCACCCTTCTTGTGGTCTGTGCAAAAGCACGCTTTAACTCCTGCACAAATTCTTGTGGGGCCTGATCCTCCCCACATTGCAAATTGTAGGCTGCCTTGCGAGCCTCTTGAGGATTTCTGTGAACAGAAAAATGTTTCAGGATGGCCGCCTTATAGGTGGACCATCTTATATGATTTTGGTCCTCCAGCCCCGCAAAGAAACTGGAGTATTCCGGGGAGAAGGTCCACTTTACATATTGAATACAGCTTTGGCTGTCCTTCAAATGAAAAGTCTCCATCATTTGTTCAAACAACTCTAAGTGCTCCCAAACAGAATACTTAGCGTTCTTATGGTAAGGCGTAATGACGCTCCTGATCGCCTTAATCTGCTTTAAGGGGTCCTTAAGCAAAGCCCTTTTTGCCTTATTGGCCTTTTTGGTTTGGGTAACCCTTGTCCATTCTTCCTCGGACTCAGAGGCACTGCTCCCCGAGGTTCCCATCTGTTCTTCCAGGTTTTCCCGGATTCTGCGAGCCTGGGAATGGCTGGCAGAATGTGGGGACCTGGTCTCCTGTGTCCTGCGCAGTTCAGAGGAGTCTTCAGATTCCTCCTTGCTGCCAGGATTTGATGGGTACCCCCTCCACTGACCTAACTGGGCAGAGGTTTTCAGGATGCCCTTAATGGGCCTACTCTCCTGGGGTTCCCCATTGAACTGTACTGTACTTGGGTGCCCATACCCGGATGCCCACCCCTCCATTCCTGAGTGGTACTGGCCTATGAGCCCCATACTCTTAGCTGGATAGTAATCTGCCATCCCTGCGGCCCTGTGCTCATGTGCGCCAGGGGACATGGGGGTGGCAGAGTCCAGGGACTGGGGGAGATGAAGGCCCCTGGGGTTAGGGCTCCTGCGGTTATGGTCAGGAGTCTCTCTTTCCCAGCGGACCTCATCTCTATCCGCCCCTGCTCCCTGTTGCAATGCAAGAGCCTGCATTTGTGCCTTCAGTTCCTCTGTTAAGGCCTTACTCGACTCTATCAGTTTCTCCTGCATCGCTACCTGTTGCTGGAGCCTATCATTGTGTTGACAGAGGGCCTCATTTTCCCTCTGTGCTTCCTGGTTGGTCCTGGAGAACTGGGCCAGTCTTTGCTGCAGGAGGTTTACCTCCTGAGTCCCATCCCTACTGGCCTGCTCCTTTCTTGCCAGAGCATCTTCCACCCTTCTGGTGTGCTCTACCAAGTTCTGGTTTTCTTTTTGGAGGTCACCCAGCCCCTGGAGGGCCAGGTGATTTTCTTCCATTTCCTTTTTTAAGTGGCAGACCTTCTGGCCTAAAGTGTCTCTTTCCTGACTAAGAGCCTGCATCTGTGCCGCCAGGTCGTCCCTTTGCCTTTGGAAGGCGCCGGCTTTCTGGCGCTCCTGATCAAACTCTGCCTGGGTATCTAGGTCTTTCAAAATTAGTTTGTTGCTCTCCTCTTTCTCTCTGTCTAGTTGGATTTGCAGGGTGGCTACCTGCTCTGTGCATGCCCTGTTGAAATTGATCTGTTGCTCCAGCTTTTTCTGGCTCTGCAGTAAGGAGTCCAAACTGTCTTGGTGCTCCTTCTGCAGGGCCAGAAATCTAGTATCCTGTTCTGACTTTTCCTTTTGCAGCACATCCATATCCTCCTTTATTTTAGTAATGTACAGTCTGCTGTCATTTTCTGACTCCTGGCTCCTCTGCAGCCTCTGCTCAGAAGAGTCCAGATCAGATTGGACCTTCTGTAATGCCATCTGTTGCCTATTTGCCAGATTTTGGCTTTCAGCACATCTATCCTGCATGTCTCCCATATATAGGTACAGGTATGCTGCTATCCTGGCGATCTTATTGTGTTCCTCTTTGGCTTTAGGAGCCATATATAGTTCACTCAGGGCCACATGTAAGGGACCCTGATCTCTATATATATCTGACCCTGTTTCAGTGACCTGTTGTGTGATGGCCTGCAACCACACATCCTGGCCCTGTTCGGTCCATTCACCTCTCACAAATAGCTTATGCAAGAGGTGCTCTCTGGCTATTTTCATGTCTACTAAGGTCGTCATTCTAGAGATTGGTCTCTGTCCTGACTTACAGAAGTTAGTATTTTATTTTTGCAGAACAGAACTTTTCTTGGAGTGTCCCTTTTGAGGAATGCTTCACAGCGTAATGCAGCGTGGTGATCCGACCGGGTGTATGTATCCCGTCAGTTAGCACACTGTATTAAGCTGCACAACTGGTAAATCTAACCCAACGTCTCGGCTCGAGCCCCCACTTTGTAAGAGGATTCAATTCAGCACTACAGCCAAGTTAACGCCTAGTCTAGAATACTGAATGAAAACCCTTATTGATATATCTTTAGGTCCAGTTCATGCGTTCTGGATGACTACCCTTGTATAACACCCCTCTCTTGGAATCCCCCTGACCTCACTGAGCCAAGAAGTAATTCTGTTTTGCAAGTTTAAAAGGTTTATTTGATAAATTAAAATATATATCACACTTTTTAATAAATTAATAATTGAATATCACACTTAATCTGATATGGTAAATATTAACAACGGAGAATCTGGCACTAGCACACTTCTTTAATCACTAATGAGTTGACATGAAATGGATAAGGTAGCACACTGGTAAATAGGAACAAAAGTATAATGTGGTAGAGGATGCTTTATGTAGGCTCAGGTGGATGCAATATTCAATGAATGCAGTACAGAAAATACGCAATATGATTTCAACCAAACAATGTAATCACTTTTCTCTGGCTACTCCCCTCCCCCCCTTGATGCAAGGCAAGGAAATGGAAGGAAAACACACAGTTCTCAGAAATGCAATCAACTGTAATTCAGTTCAATCCAGCAAGCTTAAACAGAAGTTTGAAAACACAGGCAAATGCTTTGATAGGTGCTAGCAATGAATGAGAAATATGCTGGAAACGCTCTTAATTCCCTTTTAGAGGTTCAGGATGAGTGGTATCTAGTTAATATTAGTCCAGGCTCACACTAGCAATGATGCAGGGATAGTTAGCAGGTTAAACGAATTTCTGGCAAATGAAATCAGGCAGCAGCAGTTTTTTTACATGTGAAGAAATTGCAAATCGCGGCAAAATTCGCGGATGCGCCGAGCGCTATTACAAAGGAACCGCAAGGACTATCTCTACCGTTTTGGGGTCCTAGGAAAGCCTGGGATCTCAGCTTCCAAATGAAAGTTATTGCAAGTCTCTAGCCCAAACGGTTGCGGAGATATGAGTAATTTAGTAAAGGTCGTTTTTGGTTTTGTAAATTTTAAACGCACACTTTTTCAAAATGACAGATTTTACTAGAAATGACAGGTGACAGATAGGAGGCAGTTCTACTTAGGTTAAATAGATTGAATTAGATGAATTTAAACTAAGAGATGTGTTCTGAGTTTTGCTAAGTACTCACAAGAGATTTTGAACAGGAAAGCGACTTGGTCACGATCTTCAGTCTGGTCAGGTCTTTCCGGATTCTGCTCACAGCGCCTGGTCTGGTCTCGGCTAGGCACAGCACTGCTTTCTCTCTGGTCTGGTCTCTGCTAGGCACAGCACTGCTTTCTCTCTGGTCTGGTCTCTGCTAGGCACAGCACTGCTTTCTCTCTGGTCTGGTCTCGGCTAGGCACAGCACTGCTTTCTCTCTGGTCTGGTCTCTGCTAGGCACAGCACTGCTTTCTCTCTGGTCTGGTCTCTGCTAGGCACAGCACTGCTTTCTCTCTGGTCTGGTCTCTGCTCTGGATAGATTGAAGTCTCTAGTTTGGCTTTCTGGAGTTTGATGGAGGTAAGTATGGATTTTTCCGGCAGGGCTTCCAGCGGCAGATGAAATTGAATGTCTCTATGTGTCCTGACTCTCTGCTTTTATCTGTTTCTTGAGAATGGGTGTGTGTGTTGCATCACTAGACTTGCCCCTCTCATTCGTCATTGGTCAGGCTTCCATTCCTCCGCTTGATTGGCAAACTGAACTGTGAGTCAGATTGATGTCATTTTATGATCTCTTGAAACAACCTCCCTTATCATCTGTGCACCCAAATATATATATGATCAAAATCCATACTTCAGAGTTACACAGTTGTTTTAAATTACATATACATGGTGTGGCTGAATTTAGCCATGTCTATGTCCAAATCTGCTCATTCTCGGAGCTTGCATTCAAAGAGTGTACATAATTGACTTTTTAACTGCTTTTTCAATTTCCGACATGGACCCAACTTTACATACATGTGTGCAGGGGGTAGGGACATTAACTGATGAAGTTTCAGATTTTTAACATGCACACATTTAGAGTAATATCCACTTTTCCGCTAAAACCCCCCTGAACATACCACCGGTTCCTACCACGTCTTAAACTGTGGGCAGAAAAATCACAAGAATTATGGTATCATTTATAAAATTTTCACATGTCCGCACTATGAATTATCCCCCTTTTTATAAAACCATATCCTTGCTGCAGGGGTGTGTCTTTTCAGGTCACATGGTACAGAAACCAGTCTTTCCAGTTTCTGCCAAGCCAGCTTGCTTCTCACAGGCAGTGCCCCTCCCAGCTTCTCCAGGAGGAAGCCACTTTTTACGACGTCTGTAATAAAAACCTTTGCCTGAGTGGAGAGGGCTTTGTTCACTCTCTGGCAGAGCACAGGAAATTCAATTATCAGATAGATGGCATATCCTTAGTGTGGGCAGCAAAAGGAACATTGGCCTGGGAACATAGTTGTGACTCAAGTTTCACTCCTGATGGGATCCGTTGCTAGGCAAAATCAAGTTCCTTAAGCCAGACCTTCAGCTAACTTTTTGTTGCTTTTAAAATAACTTGTAATTTTACACGTGCAGCTAGAATGCTGATTCTAAGTGCAAAACTATGACATTTCAACAGTTACAAAGGCATGTGACACCAAACATAGGTCACTCATTTAATTTAACATTTTCGATTTTGGTGGTTTTAAATCCAGTTGCAGTTAGGCTTAAGCTGCTGACTCCATAGCATTTTTGTTATAAGCATTGTTTTTGGGCTCTTCATTTCCCAGATTTTGTAGGCACACAAAACTCCATTCTGCCAAATGTCTGCTGGTGTTCAGTGAATATTTTGCACATGTTGCAAGGTTTGAAATAGGCATTTTGCTTGCCTTCAGAAAAACACACAGTGGGTTTTAAAACGCCGGCTTTTGGATAGTGGTGAGTACTGGTACTGCACCCATTTTTGGGATTTTCTTGGATTAATGCATTCTAAACAGGAATGGTTCTTACATGGTAGTAAATCCTTGCTTAACATTGTTTTGATGGGGCTCCTTACAGTAAGATGGTTATGTGGAACCCCACAAAAAGGGTTGAATCTTTAAAGTGGTCCAATGAGTCACGATTTCGGCAACTTTTTGACATCAGTAAAAGTGGATTTTGTTAACAAAGACCTTTCTTTACCCTGGTGGGTGGCAAGTTAGGTAACCATTTTGGTGTGCGCACAACTGCGCAGCTTTCCTGGATTTCGGCGCACATGTGGGTTTTCCGCCATCTTGAATTTCCTAAGCCCACAGCACCAAATGTTGTAGCAGGGTAGCTTAAACGTGGGTCAGGACACCCTACACCACGCAATAGCTACTTTTGTGTGCTGCCCTAGGCACAAATACACCTACCCTTCAAACACTGCGTGAGGTCCCCGCAAGCAGGCCTGCATCTCAGGGACCCTGCACACTGTCCCCCGTAACTGCTGCCAGCACCCTGACAACATACATGTGATACTTCATAATTCAGGTTAAATTCAGAAAAGCTGCATGTGAACCCCGTAAACCGTTTCTGCACCCAGCTACACTGTGCACACGCACCTCTAAGTAAGACCGGAACCCCGGATGCAGACACACACTCTTAAATCAGACATGCAAACCCACCTCCGTGCTGCGATTCCTATGCGCAAGTGTCTTTACACCTGTGTTTGGGTGGTGTAGTGATTGAGGGATTTGCGTGGCCATTTCTATGCTGAGAGGCTGCTTGGGTGGTCCCATGAATATGTGTCGTTTAGTGCAACTGTGGGCATGTGAGGGACTGACTGCGGGCCGTCCCTTGTTACGCCCACTTTTTCTCATGTTCTTCCCCCTTCCCCATTTTCTGTGTTGTGCCCCCTTCGAAGTCCTCTGCCGAAGCTACGCCAATGCTCTGCATGGTGTCTCACACAAGGCGCTCGACAGCTCGCAGTGAGTGTCCAGCCTGCGTGAACTCCACGCGAAACCCGGAAAAGTCCTGGGCATTCGCTTCCATGAATCGATGAAAAGGATTTTGCACGAGTTTGGGGCGCAAGTTCCCTATTTCGCGAGCAAATCATTCCATGAATCAGGCCCTAAATCAGCAAAATGTACAGAATACGTTTTACTTATTTATTTAGAAAAATGTTGCCAATATGGTAAAACTGGAAAACATTATTACACAATTTCAATAAATTGATAAAAAAGAAAAATGTTAATTTTCTAATATTCCGAGTGGAAATGTAAAAATATGATAAGGATTTGAAAGAATTTGGGAATCAGGAAATAAAAGGAATGTTTGTGTGTTTATGTAGGATATCTTGATATATGAATGAAAAACAGTGAAATAAAGTTTAGAAGATGATAGTTGTAGAATTTGAAAGATTATCAAGCTATAGATGTTACAGTTCATTACACCCCTTAATAGGCCAGTTGCCTTGTAAGTTACCACCTGGTGATATTTAGGCACAGACATGGCGAGCAGTTTAGACTTCAGGTCTCAGACGAATTATGGACCAACTTTTCCAACAAAGGAAGAGGGTAGACTTAGTTAAAAAATATTTGGTGACCTTGAATTTCATGTTGTCATTTGTGATAACTGAAGGTGCTTTGCAATTTTTTCAGAAATTAACTCTGGTAGTTCAAACTTAATTCATTCATTTTTCGCAGTCTTAGATTTGGTGGTAATAGTGACAAAAGTGGATGGGCACGGCTTAATTCTGAGTTATATTTTTGGGCAGCCAAGCATGTATGTAATTGCTTAGCGGGCTAGATCTTGAAGATTTAAGATTAGCTCCCGTAGCAGGGGGAGCAACCAATCAGGCTGAATCCCAAGATCAAAGCCTGCATTCCAAGCAACCTGACGACTGCTTAGCCCACTCCACCATTTACTCCCACCCTCCCTTCCCCTACATTTGCATATCCCTTTCACCCCCAGCTCACTTACCTGTTTCCTTCAGCAGCAGCGATGCCCCCGCCGCTCTGTGTGCTCTGGCTGCCATTGGAAATGGAAGAGAAGCTATGGTTGGAGTTCCATCTTCCAGCTCCATGGTGGCCATCTGTGTAAGTATTTTGTATGAATAAATGGGACACCGCAAGACGTCCCTTTAATTCAAACAAAAATCATTGCTGTTAGCACCCAGGGTTACCGGACTGGAAACCCAGGGTGTTAATACAATAACACCCAATCCGGATGGCTGGATCAGGTAGTAACGGCACCGGACCCATAGGTAAGCATACCTTGGTCCCTGCACCATTACCACCGATCCGGCCGGCTGGATCTGGTATTATGACTAAATTCAACCCTCGAACATCCAAGCTGATTAATGAGACAAAATGAAGTCTGTCGGCCCTATGTTCAATGCCAGTGATCGACATGAAGCAGGACATGGTCACAAAGACTCCAATCACAATGCAAAACCTAAGCGATCAGGGTGGAGATGCTCCCAGAAATGTCAATATCCACTAAAGTCCAGCTAACAAGTGCAACTACCATCGGATGGTGCCACAATAATCAGATTTATTTTCTCCTGTTCACCAGCCAGGTCAACAGGACATTTAATAGAAGAAATGCATAACAGAGGACATTAAAGGTTACATGTCTGAGACAGAATCCATAATGTAATTCACCTTAAGAGGCAGAACATAAGGAGAAAGTGAATATGATTGCAAGTGAGACTATTACAACAGTGCTGTTAGTGATGGATATGGAGCAGGAAGCCCTGGGCAGTCTGGCGATTAAACCACAAGTACAGAGCAGAGCCCTATATAAAAACTATCTTCTACCCACCCCAGCATGCAGCACCTGCAATGCCCCACTCACTGGGACAACCACAAGTGGCCAGAAATATTGAACGTAATGGAGTAGGAACACCCATGGGTGAAAGACAGATCGCAGGCCCTAAGGGTGTGATAGTTGACAAACCGTCTCAAACTATACCTGCAGGGAACTAGCAATGTTCCTAACCTAGCTCCAAAGGAGTTACATATTGAGGTTCTGGGAATTCATTCCACCCTGCTATCCTATCTGTTCTCCCCTCTCCTCCCTGTGCACTTTAGCATCAGAGACTCTGTGCAGTGATTCTCTTGACTGCAGCCACCCATTTCTAAGCCACACATCATTTGAAAGCAATGTTGGCTGTTCTTTGGATGTTGGATTGTGTGTATTTTTGTTTTTGCAAGATCATAATTACTAAGAACTAAGAATCTCTGATTCTGATGAGAAGCACGCAGATCTCCACTCCCATCAAGTCAGGATCCACATGTCCTTGTGCCTCCCTTCTCAGCTCAGTGTCAATATTCAATGTTCAAGCTATTCCCTGGGTACAACTGAAGCACATGAAGGCCTTTCAGGCAGAGAATTATTTGGAATTGTGATGGCTATGTGCCTTTTTTTCTGCTTGTCACCAATTGAGGAAAATATCTATTATGCATCAGAGTGATCTCCACAGGCAACTATGTTTATCCTGTAAGACACAGGTTTGAATTCTGCCAGAACCAAAACGACATTACATTGGTGTTCAAAAAATGGAGTACCTTTAATGACTTAAAGGCTGCAGGCATTATTCCACTCTGCTATGTGCAAGTTATGATAAATGTGGTTTGATAAGGTCACTTATCTGCTGCCCTTATAGGGAGGCTGGAGAACTCTGGTAGAACATGGAATGCCACCAGCTCTGTGATGGAAAACCTGGAAGCATTATAAATAGGATTCTGCAAAAGTCCCTCAGCCATACCCTGGTGAGACAGGGGTGCAGGCAGCACCTAATATTGTGAAAAGAGCCTGGGAGTATGGAGGCGAAAAATAAGGTTGCTGCCCTAGATCCAGGGACATTGCCACCTTCCCAAGGAGAAACCTATGAGATAATAGGCTGCAGGATAAGTGTTTTACATCTGCAACATAGAAAGGGATTCTTTGCAGCAATCAGCAGCTGTTACTGTCCCTGTATGCCCACCTAAGCAGGGCTGATTGGTATCCGCAACCCTGAAATACATATGGGCTGCATAATAATAAAAAAGTTATTTTAATGGGAGACAGATTCTGTGCATTTTGCGCATGTTCATTATTCTGTAAAATAAAATATCCACCTCCATACTAAATAGAAAAGGGAGTCCCTTTTCGATTTCTGTGGTGGCAGCCGCAGTCAGGAAGGTAATCCGTCCAGCAGGAAAGTGGAGAGGGGCGGAGATTGTGGGATGGCGGTGGGCATGGGGATGTAACATGGAGAGGTTCTCTGTCGCCTCCCCTCAATCAATATGGCGCACCAGGGAAAGGAACTCGGGTGACTGGAAAAAATGGGTGGTACACTGTGTGTTCTTGCACACATTTCCAGCCACCTGATTGACTGAGCACCCTGCCCCGTTTGCAAATACAATTTGCAAGTCCTGTTTTCAGGTTTATGGATGGGGCACGAATGCAGGGTTTATGAGCGCCAGTTCCAGCACGGATTCCGAATAGGAGCCCAAAATTAATTCCATGGCACTCACTAAACACACATGTGGCGGACACTTGTTCTTTATACAGTAAAGAGCAAATGCACACGCACTGAAAAGGAGACGCTGGACTGCCGACTGGGCAGACCGCCGTGATTATCACACTTGATACTAATATGGAAGACAGAGGTTTTTTATAACTTTGGGCAAAGGGGTCTTGGGTGAGGATGATCCTAATCGGTAAGAAATTCACAACATGTGCACTAACACTGGCCGTCGAAATGGAGAGGAGGTGCTACCATTACATCCAGGCAAATCCTGAACCACAAAGCTAATAATATGATATGATATGATATGATATTTTATTTGTAGTGCGCCTATACACACGTGTTTCAAGGCACGACGAGGCAAGGGAAGGGAACAAGGGAGGACAAGACAACAATCTTACTAGGCCAAGTGACATTGAGAACCCTCAAGTGCAGGGGAGAGGGAAGGGGAAAAGTGCCTGGGGAAGGTGAGGAGAAGTGCGAGACATAAGATCAGGGCATAGAAAAGAAGTGCGGCCAGCAGGTGGCAGTGCAGGGGTTAAGTGCGGACAACAGGTGTTGGATAAATGCAAGGAGGGGGACTGTAGGGTTACAGATACAGCCCCAAGTGCAGCGTTGCCAGGAGGTAGTGCAGGTGCGCAACTGCGGAATGTACTTGTGTACTTGTGACTCAAGGCTCTCATTTCTGTCAATTACTCCATCAGCACCTGTATTAAATAAGACATACACCTGCTAACTAGGTGATTGCTAGGATGGTATTTCTTATAGAGTGTGTTGCCAGAAAGAATATTGTTAGACAAGGAGAGTGGTGCTGGCTAAGCAAAGAAGTCCAAGTGCTGAGAATTAGGAAAGGAGGAGGAAAACCAGGAGAGTTGTACTTCTGTTGGATAAGCCAAGAAGCCAAACTAGAGATAGGGAGTCAGAAGGGGACTATTATATGCAGATAGAGCCAATGGATAATAGAAACTAGGTTGAGCGTATAGTCTAGTTAGAGAAGCTTGCTGACCTGGGCTCAGAGACTACTGGGAAACCAGACAACAAAATCCCTGATGTGACGAGACCAAGGCTAACTGGGGTCTGAAGTCTAGACCCTGATGGGGGTATTGAGACCACCAGACTACATCAATAATGCTTATAAATGCCTAAAAGCCAGATTTGGGGAGTAACTAATAACAAAAAGTTCCAGAATTCTTACTGTTGTTGATCACTGAGTAACCCCCAGGGAGGGATGAACACATTACCAGTTTATGGTCAGGAATGTGTTGTAAGATCAAGAATCCTTAAATCCAGAACACACATATCAACCCAGACCATGCCAAGCATCAGGAAACAGCCAAGCTAAAGACCCCAGCTTTGAAGATAATCACTCCATTGTGAAAGATGTGTGCAGGGGCATGGAAAACACTGGACCTGAGTGTCTGGCTGAATAATATCCAGGGCAGATGATTGGGAGGTCTGTTGGATATTCCACCAGGGATGGACTTTGGACGAGACCCATTTCGAGGATGTTTCTTTAGTCTCCCTTCTTTGAAATGTTGTGTTTAGTTTTATCTTCTCTTGAGTTGCTTACCTATACTGTATCCCATCCTCTCTATACACCAGATAGACCATTGACCGCACTTCTATTGCTTCCCATATTAATGATCTCTGAGCCGCCTTTCATTTTAGATCTTTCTTCTCCTACTCAGATATTTTCTAATGCAGCTCCACTTAAAAGTATCAGAGTTCGTGGCTGGCCGTCTGAGCCTTGGTTCACGGAGGATCTTAAGTTGCTGCGTCTTCAGCGCAGCCAAGCGGAACGGAGTGGCACTCCATTAATGACCATAAGGATAGAGTTCTATTTCATGCCATTACCATCACATATTATAGGGCCATTAGTGAGCCTAAGCATCATTTCTTTATCAACCAGACTAAGAATTTTATTAATCAACTGAAAGAATTGTTCAATGTGGTGTGTTCTCTGTATTCTAATGTTCATATTCAGGATTCTATTTCTCCTTCTCAAGAACTTTGTGACTCCCTGACTATGTTTTTTGTGCAAAAGATTGTAGATATCCGCAAATATATTGCTCAGTCTGGGCTAGGGTCTAACCAGCTTGTGGCTCGTTCACCTACTATTCATGCTGTATTGCTCTACATGCCCTTGACTGATCTTCCCCTTTCATGGGAGTCTTTTCCCTCTTTCTCCATGATCGATATTCTCTCAGCCACTGATAAAATGAAGTCTGCATCCCCTATTGATGTTATTTCTTTAAATATTTTCAAAGTTATGCCCTTGATTGACACTAATGTTGTCTCTACATTAATTATTCATGCTCCATGGGTGTGATTTCTCCTGAGCTCCAACATGTCGTGGTCATCCTACAGCCCAAGAAGCCGTCCCTTGATTTCTCCATTCCTGCAATGTTCCACCCAATATCTTAACTTTCTTTTTCAATTATACTTTTAGAGTGCCGGATTAGTCTGCAGTTAGGTAGTTTCTGTGAAGATTTCTGTTTATTTCATACATTTCAGTCAGGCTTTCAACCAAGATGGGGCACCAAAACTGTGCTGGTGTATGTGTTGGACGATCTGGCATGCATTTCAGATCATGGTGGAGTGGCAGCACTGATTCTCTTAGATCTGTCAGCTACATATGATAATATCGAGCACTCCATCCTGCTCAGTTGCCTCTGTGTGGCTGGAATTTCTGGCACAGTACTTTCTTGGTTCTTGCCCTTTCTTTGCAATCTCTCACAGTCTCTTTCTCTCCCCCCATTCTGCTCTGTATCTTCCTCTCTGTTGTGTGGTGCCTGACAAGGTTCTGTCCATTCTCCAGTTCTCTTTACCATCTATATTTAGCCTCTTGTTGCACTCATCTGGTCCCATGGACTTCGCTGTTACTCTTACTCTGATGATATAGTTCGTCTTGATCTGGCTCATCCTTCCAATGCGTCTCAGTTTAAGGACTGTTTGCATGCCGTGGGAGTGGGAGAGTGCAGAGTCTGAGGTAATGCTGGTGGATTCTGTTTCATGGTCTTCTCCTTGGACTCCTTCCTTCTGGATTGCCTCTCTTGGCCCTTTCCCTGTTCCTGTCCCTACTGTAAAAAAACATGGGTATTAAATTATCTGCGTCAGTTTGTATGGCTGCTCAGATTGGCACAGTCTGCCAGTCAGGACACTTTTAGTTGAAGCTCCTGAGAAAAATCCTTTGGTTTCTCCCTCAGCATCTCCGTCACCGAGTAGTCACAGCCGTAGTGCTTAGTCGTATTGAATATTGCAACTCCCTGTAGCCTATTAATGAGGTAGTGAACCACAAAGACCCGCCTAATCATCAACTGAGGAGTTCTCCAATGAGAAAGGCAAACTGTGAAAACAAAGTGTAAATATCGAGGCTGAGTACCCCAAAAGGAAATACACCAAACACGGGTTACAAAGGAACATACAAAGATCTTTTATTTAATACTGAACAGTTTCAAAGGACAAAAGTAACGGATAGCTATCTGCCCTCAGTACAACACAACAAATTCCAGCGTGGTTCGGTGTGCTCAATGAGTGGGACTGTACATTAGAATTAGTCGCACTTTTATATCATTTGCGAACATGATGTCCAACCCTACTGTGGGTTAATATTCCTCTAATACATTACTGATCTAGGGTTAATGCCAAGTTCACACAACTATATGCATAGGGATTGCCATTAATACATTCACCAACAAGTCTACAAGGCAACAGTGTATTTTAGCATTTCTCATAAAGGTCTTCTCAAACATTAATACAATGTAGTTAAACAAGTGTTCTTAGTTCAGTATTTGGATACATTGTTCTTAACATATGCTCGTGGATTAGTTTCATTGGCACGAGTAATCCTTTACACACAGGTCAGCGAAGGACAAGGTCTCAGATCACGACCCCAACAAGTGGCCTGCAGGCAAGTTACATATTAATTGCACACAGAGGTCAAGACGGCCATGTTGTATTTCGGGATGACAACGTCCACCATTTTAACTCACAGGGTGACTTTACAGAGAGAACCTAAAATGGCGGATTGACCTAAAATGGTGGCTTACATTGATTCTAAGGTCAGGACCTTGTAACATGGATTTCTTCGCAAGTGGCTTATCAGCAGCTTGGCGTAGGCCAATATACATATATTCATTGCAATAGGAGGCACAATATAATTACCCGTTTGACAAACCGATAAATTGCATTCCACCCAGGAGGAACAATGGGAAACTAAATACCTCACTAAGAGGATACACATTTTGGAAATGCAAGCACACTGCTATGGTCCTTTTTTAAACCGCAATAACATCTTGACATTATTGCACCATTGTCCTCAATTGTGAGTAATCACCACCAAAGACCTGGTATTAGCACAGATCCCCCATTCTATCCATGAGTCAAATTGGGCAATCGTACAACTAATTTTGTCAATTATAGTTGAGCTAATTATCTCTGATTCACAGGAATTGCTCGACCTGGGCTATACTATCGAGAGAAAGCAAGGCCAGATTACTAATGGGAAGATGGAAAGATTGCCGAAACTGGTGTAGGCTTTACATACACTTGCTGAACAAGACATTGGGCCTCATTACGCTACCTCCAAACTTGCAACAGAGACCGGCACCCGCGAATGGGCAATTACCTGGGTATTCCGACCCCGCCGAACATGGTAATTGCCCTTTCGCGGGTGCCGGAATGGGGATGCCTATAGCACTGTCACAGTTCTTTACCGTGCTGGTGCTACAGGCAAGCTGTGCTCACAGGTGCCTTTCATTCTGCCAGGTCAGACCTGGTGGAATGAAAGGCACCCGCAAGCAGAATTGGGAGTATGCCGGTCCAGATACAATGGTACCATTGTATCCGGACCAGCAAGCTCGTAATGAGGCCCATTGAGTCGCTTGCTCAAAGAATAATAGCAGTAATAAAGGGCAACAGCAATAACCAGTCTACTGATGGGAATCAACACGAAGAAATTGTGTTTGACCAGGCTCCTTAACAAAATGGAAGCCACACTAAAGTGTTGATGATTGTCTCCTGGAATACTAGGGGATTCAGCTCAATTATTCAAAATGTTAGGGGGCACGCCTTTTTATTGACTTCAGATTTTTCGTTATTACAAGAAACCTGGATGACAGACAAGTATTGTTTGGACGGCTATCAAATAACTCAGAGAGACACGAAACAGAATAATACAGGAAGACCATCTGGGAGACTTGTAATTGGGGTCAAGAACTACATACCTACTACAGATTATGTGTTAAAAGCTTGAAATCAGAATATCCTAGCGGTTTCCATTATACTTAAAGTGGAAACCTGCAGCGAATAGTTTTGATTCTTAGGGGGTAATTCATAGAATCCAGCGCACAAGTAGCGCACGCGGCTGGCGCACAGTTTGCGCATACAACAACCTGCGCCAGCCCCGTGCGCTAAAATCCATTTCTGCGCACAGCGTATTCATGGATTTTAACATCCAAAACCAGCCGTGGCGCAGAGTGGCGCAGCGACCCTGCAGCAGCGCCAGTTACGCCTCCAAACCCTCCCCGTGCACCATGCTTAGCGCACAAATCTTGTACATGGCGCACAGGCCCTCAACCATGAAAACGCCTGTAAAACTCCCCGCGCACCCCTCCAAATACATGTACACCCCGGCGCGGGGAGTTTCACACGGGATTGGCCCTGTGCCAGAGGGGTACGTGAATTACTGGGGTTTGCGGGAAGTTTCATAGGCGATTGGCCCTGTGCAAGCGGGGTACGTGTATTACTGGGGTTCACAGGAAGTTTCACACACGATTGGCCCTGTGCAAGCAGGGTACATGTATAACTGGGGTTCGCGGGAAGTTTCACACGATATTGGCACTGTGCGAGCGGGGTACTTGTATTACTGGGGTTCGCGGGAAGTTTCACACGCGATTGGCCCTGTGAGAGCGGGTAACGTGTATTACTGGGGTTTGCGGGAAGTGTCACACGCGATTGGCCCTGTGCGAGCGGGGTACGTGTATTACTGGGGTACGCAGGGAGTTTCACATGCGATTGGCCCTGTGCGAGCGGGGTACGTGTATTTCTGGGGTGCCTCATGAAGTTTCACACGCGATTTTGCTGTCAGAGCGGGGTACGTGTATTTCGGGGGTGCGCGTGAAGTGTCACACATGATTTTGCTGTCAGAGCGGGATACGTGTATTTTGGGGGTGCGTGTGAAGTTTCACACGCGATTTTGCTGTCAGAGCGGGGTACGTGTATCCAGTGGGGTGCGCGGGGAGTCCCACACGTGAATTGGCAGTGTGGGTCCTCCCAGGTGTCCCCTCTACCCCCTCCACGGCCCCTGCAGGCAGCCCACACCCAGGGGACTACTCTGCACCCTTGGTCATTTCCCGCAGGCAGCCCATCCACCATGGGCATGCCCCCCAGCCAAGCCACATGTCATGTTGCAATATGATAACCAACTCATGTCCCCCAGCACCCCCACCCCCCAGCAGTGAGGGGCACCTGCCAGCAGGCCCCCACTCATGTCCCCCTACACCCCAACCACCAGCAGTGAGTTGCACCTGCCAGTAGGCCCCCACTCATGTCCCACTCATGTCCCCCTGCACCCCCACCCCCCAGCAGTGAAGGGCACCTGCCAGCAGGCCCCCCCTCATGTCCCCTGCACCCCCACCCCCCAGCAGTGAGGGGCACCTGCCAGGAGGCCCCCACTCATGTCCCCCTGCACCCCCGCCCCCCAGCAGTGAGGGGCACCTGCCAGCAGGCCCCCACTCATGTCCCCCTGAACCCCCACCCCCCAGCAGTGAGGGGCACCTGCCAGCAGGCCCCCACTCATGTCCCACTCATGACCCCCTGCACCCCCACCCCCCAGCAGTGAGGGGCACCTGTCAGCAGGCCCCCACTCATGTCCACCAGTACCCCCACACCCCAGCAGTGAGGGGCACCTGCCAGCAGGTCCCCACTCATGTCCCACTCATGTCCCCCAGCACCCCCACCCCCCAGCAGTGAGGGGCACCTGCCAGCAGGCCCCCATGCATGTCCCCCTACATGAAATAAAGATGCACAATCATGGCCCACTTCTACACCAAAATACCACAGCACTACCACAGCACACCACACCATTCTTGAGATGCAATGATTTCCCAATCCACCCCACACTGACATACCTATCTCAAGACACAAACCAAAAGTCAACTATGTACATCAACACATGTCCATCACACAGACACACACTGGTTGGCATTGATTGTGTAAACCCACATTTTCACATGCATGAAACCAATGAGCGAATCCCACACATGGAACTAAAATATCAAAATGTATTATGTATACAAATAAAGAAATGAAATGAAAGCATAACAAAATAGCAAACATGAAATGAAAAGCATGTGCAAAAGATGAGTAAATGAAAGGTATAACCAATCCAAAGAAATCCGAAAGAAAAATAGTCCAAACTCTCCCTCCACCAACGCAAATCCAAAGGAAAAATCCATTGATCCATGGTGAAATCAAAAGAAAAAGTTCAAAATAACCCATTGTCCAACTATGTACAATCAATTGTCAAGGGTCCATGAGCCCAACAAAAGAAATGAAACCTACCTAAGAAACTACCTAATAAAAAAAACTATATACAAATGTGTGTAGGCATCCCTGCTGGTGACTGCACCAGCAGGGATGCCTACGTCCAGACCAGTTTTCAGGGAGGGGATCCACTTACAACAACTGGCCTTCCTCTCCCTGCGGATGTGGCTATCCGGGACCGGGTTGAGCCTGTCCTTAGTGGGATGGCGTTGCGTCAACGGGCATGCGAGTTGACCTGCAGTGTTTTCGTAAGGACACTGCACGTCATCTCGAATGCCTCATTGACCATGTTGACCTACTGGGACGGGTCACCAGGGCCGGATTCCTCTGTTTGCTGGACCTTGTTCCGACCCCCTCCTCACCTGAACCCCCTATGCGCCAGTCGTCCTCCATGCCATCTTCCCACCCATGTATCACCTCGGTACCCTGTGGAGCTGCCTCTGACCCTGCGGTCACAGGATCGGGGACATGATTACGCACAGGCACCTCCGCTGCGGCCTGTGCTGCCTCCTGTCCCTGCCCCTGCACTGCACCACTAGCACCAGTTGAATCCCCACCTCCAGACCCCATGTCTGTCCCTTAAACGGCCTCCTCCTCCACCAAGCCCCCCACCAACCTGGATGACTCCGTGCCATCTTCCTCCGTCGGACCCTGTGGGGTCTCAGCTGCCCCTTCTGCTCCAACTCCGACCTCTGCCTCTTGGACCTACCCTCGGCAGCTGCGGCCTGGGACACGGCACCAGACTCCTGACTCCCTGACGAGATGACAACCTGGGAGGGGAACCGGGCCTTGCGTCTCCGGCTGGCGGTGCGATCCCTGCCACCTTGCTCCACAGCACCCTCTCCGCCCTCTTCATCAGTTGACGCTGCAGACAGGGAGAGATAGAACACAGGCATCAGGGCACTGTACAATGGACTGATACACACATGACAGTTGCACATGAGTGGCAGTGTCAAATTTCAGACATGGCATCACAATCCCCAACACACATGTCATTTCAACTCACACACATGAGCAATTCCACAGCAATATTGCACCAGGCAGCACCATCCATACACATACAACAGCATGAGCAGCCGAAGGTGAGCCTGACATCACATGAAACACGGGGAGTGCACAAGACATGCACAGATGTCACCACACTTACATGCATGTGTACATCTCCACCAACTGTCACAGTGATGAGATCGCCATCCATGTCACATCTGGCATTCAGCGTTCTACATATCAGTGTCACATGCATCCATGTTGCATCAGAGTTGCACACTTGTCAAATACACACACATGCACATGTACACAGTGCAGATACATGCAGCTGGAACCAACATCCATGTGTGACACCACAACCATGCCAACATATATACACAGTAATTCAAACATGTGTGCTCCCACATCAGCATTTGACATGCATGCTTACCCACACATACACCATCCATGTGTCTCACACATGAGAGGACTCGCATGTGTCAGCCTCACGCCTCTGTACATACACATCCATACATGGCTCTACAAAAACACATGTGCAACCTGCAAACTACTGGCACACCGCGACACGCACAGTGTCCAATCTGTATGCATGTACACTTACCGCACTACTCCAGACGGGTCTGCCTCTCAAGGACTTGGGTGTGGAGCGCTGGGCATATGCGTTCCAGGACCCTCATTTGGTGGTAGGACAGGTGGCCCCGGTGCCCTTTGGCATCCGCTGCCTTCAAGAGGTGCTGGGCCTTGTCGAGGGTCCTGGACCTGAAGTCCTCCCAGCTCTTCTTGACATGTTTGATGTTGCAGACTGCCACCCCCTCCTCGTTGATGGCAGTCACGATGTCCATCCAGATCCTGGTCCGTCCTTCATAGTCGGCACGAGAACTTCCAAAGAGGGCATCATACTGCTCCAGGTCTTGCTCCACCAGGACACCAACTTCCCTGGCACTGAAGCTGGTGGCCCTCTGCCTCTCTGGCTGGGGGTTGCCAGTGGTGTCAGATGGTGGTGTGCCCGACATGGCAACCCCAGAGGCAGGTGTGGGTGTGCAACTGGGTCCTGGGCTGGGCTGTGTAGCGATGGTATCCCAGTCGGGAGTCTTCTGTTCCAGCAGGTGTGGTCACAACAACTGCACCCCTGCAGATGGCTGATGTGCAGGCAGCAAATAGCAGGGCACGTGGGCAGCAGGCAGGCAGGCAACAGCAGATGGCAGGTGGGAGCGTGATCAGGGCTCTGGGGGGCAGTAATTCAGCATTCTGGGCAGGAGCGTGGTATTCCGTGTGTTGTTACGTGGCCAGCTTGATACGGAGTGATTTGGCACGTGAAAAAATTGCACGTCTGCGTGTAATTCGAGGAAAGGCCCTTAGCGCGTAAGCGCATCTGTGACGTTACGCACGCGGGCTATTCCCTCATGACGTGGGCATAGTGGTTCAGCACGCGTGAAAAAACTGCACGTCCGCGTGTGAATGCGTGTAATCCGAGGAAAGGGCCTACACGTAAGTGACGTGACGCACGTGGGCGTATCCCTCAGCACAGGTTAAAGGTGAGCGAGGCCAGCAGTTCACTGTACGTGCCTTTCATGGAGACCGACGTGTGTTGCTGCATCGTGTTGTTTTGTGTGCCATCACAACTTCACAGCGGATCGAGAACGTATCTCTTCTTTTGGCGGGGGTATTTGCTATGTGTGTTTTTCATTATCACGTTAGTCAGACGTTTTCGAGGTCATAGTAGCCTGCATGTCTACGCGTACGCATTTTTCGTGTTACTGGGTGCCACCGCGTACTGCGGGAGGTTGATTCCACGCAGGTAGGCTGCAGGGTTGCGTGCATGGTTTTACTGCAGTTTTGGGGTGCCTGAGCGTTGTGTGACCCGTCACTACATCACCGGGGTCACATAAAGCGTTGCAGGTGCAGGGGGGCTGTTAACATCTTGCATCCCACCCGCTTCACCCCAAATTGCCCAGGACAATTGTGGTGTACACCTCCCATTGGCAATCCTCCATCTGTGCCGGCACTACTCCATCTGTGCTATGGTTGGGAGGCCACCAAAGGTGAGGGGCACCTTAGCTGGGCGTCCTCCTCGTGGCGTGGCGGGCGTGGTCAGGGATGTGGCCAGGGTGACCAGGGAGTAGGGGGACTCCAGGGTGTCCAGAGTGGCTGCAGAGGGGAAAGAGGCAGGGGTGCGCCACTTGAGCACGATGTTGTGCCATGTGTCGGTGCAGTCTTGCCACCACCCCCTGTGGTTCCGGGAGATGCAGCTTCTGCATCTGGCACTGGCGCCCGTGTGACCCGGCAGTCTGTTTCATCGGCTGCCACGGGCTCAAGGGTAGTGGTAGCTGCAGGTGCAGCTGTGGACACCACCACCCAGGCTCTGGGACTGCCAGCTTGAAGAGCCCTTGGAAGATTTCCAACAGGGCAGGAGGGAAACCGTAGGTGCACGCAGGGCTGCCCTGACGAAGACATGTGTCCCTGGGGTAGTAATGTCATCTGCTGCCTCGACCAGCCTGGTGTTGGCAAGTGCAGGGGCAGATGCAGCCAACAACACCCGGTTGTGAGTCTGCCAACCAGGACAGTCGCGATCAATGACCCACCCACAGCGGATGTTGCTGCGCAGGGTCCATTAGAGGGCACCCAGCTGCCACTGACGCAAGTCAGGCCTTTCGTCGACCCTCCACCTGCCACTCCCTTGGCTCAATCCACCGGTGCTACTGGCCATAGTGATCAGGGCGGCATTTGCCATCCAGGGTCTCCGCCACAATCCAAGAGGAGGAAGGTTGCACCTGCAGCACAGGCTGGGACCCCACACACAGCTACGACCTCCAGCATGTCGAGGAAGAAGCCTCTCTGCAACCATGAACTGTACTGCCTCGTGGACTACGTGCTGGGCCACAGCCGTGACATGCTAGTGGGTCCTAATTGTCAGACTACGGCTGCCCACCGTGAAACCCATTGGAAGCAATTTGCGGAACAATGTGAGTGCATTCGGCCATGAGGTGCGCACGGCGCAAGAGTGCAAAAAGCATTGGAATGACCTCAAACGCAGAGCTAAGTCTAAGCGTGCCTCAAATTACTACTTGACTCTGGTGACTGGCAGTGGGCCTGCGCCTGAGGAGGAAGACCTCACTCCGCATGAGTCACTCGTTGCGGAGTTCATACCATATGAATCAGTCGAAGGACTGGGAGAGATGCCAGACTTTGATGCCCAGTCCAGTGAGTGTTTCTGCTTGTTTGTTGTGGACATGTGTGTTTTACTTGTGTGATGTGTTGTGCATGACTGCCACTACATGTCATGTAATGCAATGCTTCCCTGATGCATGTCTGCTCTGCTGGATGGTGGACATGTGGAGCAGACGGGGACTGTCCGCATCACCACTATTGCACCCTACTCACATGCTGGTCACCAGGATGCCCCTCAAGTCCATGTTCCAGCTCACTGGCCCTTCTGCATGTAGCGTGGAGTGACCTTCCTCTCAGCCCAGGGACTATGTCATAGCATGACTGACGTGCATGTGTCCTGTGCCTGCATGCAGGTAATCCATGTAGGCATGCTCCCTTGCCCCTCCACCCCCCCTCTGCACCCCCAATTCCACCTTAACACTGGTATGCTTCAAGTTTGCCGTTGAGTACTTCCCTGTTCATGCATCCTGTGTACATGCTAACTTCCAGCAGCCAATCTGCCAAACATATGCTGTGTGGTACATCCTTTGTACTTGATGAAGGGTGTCTCACTTGTACTGTGCAGAGGTCAGATGCCCCGCAGGGACATGAGTGCCCATTCATGCTCCATGTGCATTCCACTCATGCCCCTATGTGTCTTTGACTGGATAATCATTGTAGTAGGAGTCCAGGGGGACCTACATTGCATGGCATTTCATCAGCCTTCCCATTTACACTGTGGCTCAGTCCTGCGTCACACACATGTTTAGGGTGTGACAGTCTGTGTGGGTCACAGGCCTCAGCCTGTTTAATGGCCAATGACTGTGCCCAACTGGTGTAGTGTCTTCTTCACACGTGGGTGTACGCCAGAGGTTTCATCATGTGTCCTGCTTACTGTCCCATCATCATTTTCTGTGTTGTCACTTGACTCACATGATGCAGTTGATGCTAGTCAACACTGTCTGTCAGTACACAGGTCTATGTTCAGCCTTTTGATACCATGCTAGGCATCCCTGCATTTGCACTTGGGGGGAGGGCTGGTTTGCTTGTAGACATGCTACCCATTGAATGCACATTGCACGTGATGCCTGAAAGTGACCTTGCACTGCCTTCACATTTTCTGACACACATCAATAAGTTCTTGTGCATGTAGATAGTGAGTAACGTACCTATTTGCTGAACTGCATCGACCCACTTCAGTGCAAACTGACACCTTTCGACATGCCTAATCACAGAAGCAATTTCAAGTTGACCCAGCATGCAAGGCAGATTCTATTTTGTGTGTGACATGTCTGCTTGATGTGTTTGGTGTCTGTGTGTGTGTGTGTTGTGTGCTTCTAACATGTGTAGTGACCTTTTTTCTCTCCACCTTTCAGATGATGACGCAATGGAGCCAGAGGATGGTGTTGTCATGCCAGGCACAGTGTTCTCATCACTACAGCAACCCGGCACAAGTTGGGGTCGTGGGGTGGTAGGCCACGAAAACCAACATGTGCTACAGTCCATCTTGTCTCTGGCTGGCAATGAGTCCAGCCCTGATGACCACTCTGACGTCCATGTTGAGTTGGATGAGCATCAGGTCCATATGTCAGGGGTGAGTGATTCTGATGTGGACACTCCTCTGTCCGCGACACCTGCACTGAGGGTTCAGACAGTCTTGGAACCTCCGCTGTGGTGGATCGGGACGCAGGGTCACCCTCTACACCAGTCAATGATGTGCCTGGGCCATCACGTCGACGGGGGCATGTAGTCGTGCAGCCGCGGGTTGTGCCAACACAACAAGGACACCCAGTCCTTGGGTCCCACAGGGGACAAGCCCAGCAACGCAGTCAGCGCGCACAACCGCAGAATACTTAATGGGTGCAAGACATGACTGCCAATTCTGAATGGCAGGCGGCAGCAATGGAGAACACCGCTGAGAGCATGGAGCGTGTGGCCCAATCTGTGCTCCCCACTGCTAGGTAGGTGCTTCTCAAGCAGCAGGCGGCACGGTCCACGGCCGCTCGCTCAGGCTGGGCATGGCGGCCTCAGACAGGGCACGCCAGGCTGAAATGTCGTCTCTGCGTAAAGCAATTGCTGCTCACGCAGAGGCACACATTGAGGTCCTGAGGCAAGAATATGCTTCCCTCAGATCCAGTCTGGGTGTCCTTCTGATGTCCCAGAGGGAGCGGGCAGAGGAGGGGTTTGCGCAGCTTGAGCGTACCATCTCGGCTGAGCTATATACTTGCCGGGAGGTGCAGCAGTTGTCCAGCCAGGCCTTGCAGGAGGAACTCTGTGTTACACGTGCTACCTTGCAAGAGGAAGCACGTGTATCACGAGAGGTTCTGCATGCAGACCTACGTGTGATCGCCGCAAAGAACCAGGCTCACCCGTCCGGCAGACTTGCTGCTGACGAGGGGCAAGCTGCGGCTAGGCATGGTCAGGCTCCTGTGCCATGTCCTCCTTTCCAGGAAGAGCCAGACTTGAAGGACAATCTATCTCCCACATAGGTCGGGCTGTGCAGGCGTTGAGCCCATGGAGGTTTTTTTTTTCCTCAACATCATTGCATGTGGGTGTTGAGCAGCACCCTGTACCTCACTCCTCCTGGGTGCCCCTCCCCCCCCCGGGTCGTATGTGGCCATTTTTGTTTTTTCTTTTAGTTTAGTTAGTTTAGTTTCATTTTGATAGTTAGTTTAAATAGGTAATGTAGGTTTTTCATAGTTAGTGTAATTAGTTAATATAGTTTAAAATTGTTTGTCTATTGTGCTTTCATGTGACGGTGTGGTGCTTTGTGGCTTTTGAGAGCATCCACTGTTTGTTCCAACTGGGCCCTTCAAGCTTGTCTTCTGTATGTGTTTGCAGCTTGGGGTCCTTGACTCACATATGCCACTCCTGCTTCCCTTATCCATGGGCTCGCAAGGATGGTTTGGTGTAACAGCCTAATACACAAGGGCTCTGGACTGTCATATCTGTGGCATGTCTGCTGCTGTGAAACTTGTGTTAACACCCCTAGTGGGGATGATAGTGGTGTTATTGACCACTGTTCTTCATTCGCTAGATGGGGGGGTTTCATGATTGATGTGTACATTCATTGCTATTCATTGTGTAGTATGTTTATTATCTATACTGGGCATGTGCTTGTTGCAATTCATGGTGTAGATGGTGTGTTCAACAGTTTGCCTGTGAAAGACGGACTGATGGTGTGATTTGTGTTGTACGTCTCTAACACGGTCCAGTCATGTAATGCCTGAAGAGACACACACAGATGATTTTAAAGCATTAATCATGTGTTTCATGCCCATTCTGCAGGGTGATGAGCCTCCAGACCACCTTTGCCAGCAGACATGGCCCATTGGACGTCTGGAAGCTGGACACGTTTGGTGGTGCCGACATGCGCATGTGTGCGCAAGCAGAGGCACAGGGATTGCGCTCATACATCCAAAAACAGCTGACGTATTTCAAGGGACTCCAGGCAAGGTGAGCAGGACAGTGGGGGCCACAACGCAGCAGACCTTCCACCTCGCCAGTTGCACATGCATGCTTAGTAGCAGCACTGACGGTGAGCTTGGACAAATATTGGTGTTGAAGTGCACAATACATCTGAGAGGCGTTGGTGGACTAATGGATAGTTGATGGGAAAGTTGTCTGGGGCACCTGCAGGGCCAGTGGCACATACCCTCCGGTCCACCATGGTCCATTGAGGCACCTGTATTAGCCATGTAGCATTCTGAGACATTGAAAGACGCAGCTCACAGGGACAGACAGCAAGGGCCAGACTTGTGTGCAGTGCATTTCATTACCATGTAGAATTTGACACATGCACTACCTACTTTATTTGGGTCATGGTGGAACACAACTTTTTCTGAAGTCATTCCTTGCTATATGTGTCTGGCTGCTTACCCAGGGAACATTGCATGTTGTGTGATTCGTGACACATTGGTCTTCCATTTGCAACACACCCAGTGGCGCATGACTTACTGCATTGACTGTGTATGAACCATCACTGGGGTAATGTTACGTATGGGGACAAAGCATCCACACCAGATTGTTTGTTTGTAGAGTATTTTGTTACTTTGGGGCATATATGGTGGTTTGTTTGTGTGTTATAGGCACGCACAGATTAGTAAATGTGGCTCTCTTTGCAGCATTAAACTGCTCCTGTTACCGGACCTGAGAGTGCGCAGGGAGGAGACCAGCACTCACCCCAGAGATAAGTTTCTGTTTGTCTTCCATTTGAGTAATTTGTTACTATGTGCATGATGATCAGGTTTGGTGTACTTGTGTATGTGTTAATGTGAGTAGTACAGTTTAGTGCATTTCCTACTTTCCCATGTGAATCCTACTCCCCTCTCCTGCCCCTCATTCCGGTTATCCAGAATAGCAATGCCTGTCCCGACTGGATATCCCTGACCCTCCTTCCCCACCAGGGTCTCAGAGGCCTGTGTGAGTTTGATCTTGCAGGCACCCAGCCACGGTGGGGGTGGTTAGTTTGTGATACTCCTGCACCTGTACACGGGAGCAGTGACAGTACACATCAGTTTGTGGTGCATTATTCTGTGTTATGTACCACATATGGTACACATCCTGTTGTGACATTCTTTTACTGTGCTACCTTGGCTGTTACGTCATTGTGGTAGTACTTGGGCTTTGTGACGTACTGCTACTTCAAGTCATCTACTGGAGGGTCTTCTGTTTTTTTTTGCTGCCTGCAGGCTTTTTGCTCGGCTTCTGTGTTGGCCTGCTTTGAGTTCTCTTTGATGTGGTGTTTTTGCAAGTCAAGGTGGCCTTTTAGGGTGCTGGACACTTTTTGCACACAAGGTGGGAGATGGTGACAAAGGGAAAGGGTGATCCTGTGGCCAGGTGAACTTCAAGGATGAAGGCTAGATAACCCAGGTGCAGTTGTTCAGTGGGTCATGGTGATTTGTGAGGGGGGGGGGGGTGTTTTGTTGACAGTTGCCTTGCCCTACAGTGTGATGCACACCCTGACATTGTAATTGCAGTATCCTATGTACATGAAGTATTCTGCTGATCAATGCCTGTTCATGTGTTGTATTTACCTTTCAGGTGTATGGGAATAGTTGTGGCTTGACATGCTGGGGTGTACACATGGTGAATGTTCACATGTGATGTGTAGAGGAAACTGATGGTCACTTGATTGCACATGCATATATTGAGTGCATGTCCCTACTGACCCACACACTCGCTTTATGTTCCACTACATGTACAACCACCCTTCCATGTCCACATGTACACTCCGTTTGCCTTCTGGTGCCCACTGTGTCCCTGCAGCACATGATCTATGACCAATTGGTGATCCTGTACATGCGTAATTTGCTTTTTGATGTAGTTTGTCGCTTGGATGTGATGCTCAGGGTGTGCATCACACACAATGGCTGTTCACTATGCTGTGCGCTGAGCAGTGTGTTGCATGAGGTGGGCAAGGCACAAAGAAGCTGCAGTGTTGATTTTGCAATGCACAATGTGGATATAGACAGGCATTCATTGTTATGTTACAACTACAACTGTTTGAATGCATTTGGGTATGACTTCTTTTGGGTGGGAGGTTGTTGGTCAGTCATTTCATCTGATTCCATGTCAGGCATCATTGTGTGATGCCACTTTACATTTTTCACATGTCAATGAGTACCTTATTGGTACTGTGTTGGTGTATAGCTATTGCTTGCCATGTCATGTTGTGGTTTGGGAGGGTTTGGGTGACATAGCAGTGATAGTCATGGCCTGTTTTGCAGGTCTGTGTGATTCACACCTTGCATGTGTGCCTTTTGGTCACACAGGATTGCTTATGTTTAAGTAGCTAGGGATGCACACAATGTGTCACTTGCATGGGAACATTCTCAGGGTGGTAAGGTTGTGACAGTTGACTGTCTCTTTGTCATCATCGATTGTCACCTGGTATGTTCCAGGCCTGTGTGCACTCTGCAGGGGTAGGAGTTTAGGTGAAAAATGTGGCCACAAGCTGGGTCCGGGCTGCCTTGCCACGTGCCCTGTCCCCTCCCATGGGCAGCGCCTGTGCCTGTGGTTGGGGATGTGGGGGCACCACCATGTCCACCGGTACGCTCTGCCGTGTTGCAACATTGTGCAGGACACATGCTGCCACAATGATCCTGCACACTACTGGGGTGCATAGAGTAGCTGCCCGCCAGAGCGGTCAAGGGACCGCAAGCGTGACTTGAGCACTCTGAATGTGCGCCCCACTATGGCCCTGGTTGCAATATGGGCAGCATTGTATCTTACCTGGGGTGGTGTGGTGGGGTTCCGGATTGGCGTCATCATGTGGTTGCTCAGAGGGTAGGCACTGTCCCCCTGGAGAGGTATGATGGTTGTGATTATTGGGGTTTGTGTATTTGTGTGTGTGTGTGTGACATGCATGCATGTGCACATGCATTTGTACTCACCTAGAAGCCATGTGTCGCCATGCTGCCCAGCTTCCAGGGCCCGGCTGCGGTTGGACATTCTGTATATGAAACTGTCATGGGTGGAGCCAGGGTAGTTTGCATAGACAGAGGTGATGATTCCCTTTGCATGGCATACCACCTGCACGTTGATGGAATGCCAGTGCTTTCGGTTTCGGTAGATGTGCTCAGTGGCCCTAGGTGGACGTAGGGCCACATGGGTGCAATCTATGGCACCAAGCACTTTGGGGAAGTGTGCCACCCTGTAAAAGTCCTGGACAATGGCCTGCCTTTCTGCGGGTATTCTAGGCATGTATATGTGCCGGCGGACTGAGGGGCGCGCTGTCATGATTTCCAAGACCTGGTGTAGGCAGCCTGACTGCGTGGCCTGTGAGACCCCCCCCACTATGTCAGTAGTCCGCGCAAAGTACCCAGTGGCAAAAAAATGCAGGACATTGAGCACCTTCTCCAAGGGTCTCAATGCTTGGGAGCAGAGGGTGGGGGATGTAAGGTCATCTTCCCACTCCCTGACCAGGTCTAGGATGATACGAGGTGGAAACCTATACCTGCCGTAGACCTGGTCGTCAGGCATCCCAAAAAGGCTTGTCCGGGGTGAAAAAATGCGTGCCCTGGCTATTCTCCTCCTCCTGCGGTGTCCCACGATCAGTGCTGCGACAAATGGGGCATTCATTGTAGCGGTATATACGTGTTTGTTGTTTGTGCGCACTTTATACTGTGCGCGAGGACGCTTCCGCCTGCCTTCCTGTGGCGGACGCGTTGACGCCTATGTGCGTCTTTTGCGGTGCGCAAGTTTCCCGTATTCGGATCCATGAATACGGGTTGGTCGCGTGCGTGTGGGCGTTCTGTGTAGTTCCCTGCAGTACTTCCCCAGTTATGCCTTCTTTTTCACGCATTATTCCCCATTCCGCGTGTTACGCCCACTGTTCCGCCCACTTTTTTGTCTGCGCCGCGCTATGTGCGCTTTCGCTGTGCGCGTAGTGCCCGCCGTTTGATGATGTGTGCGGCCGCGTGCTCCACGCACGGATTTGGCGCACAACCAGTGGAAGACACGCGCAGCGCCTTCCTTGAATCGCACGCGTGCGCTTGCTTTCTCACGCTTGCGCCACCTTGTGCCTGCTTGAGCTGGGCTTTTCGGTGCACGTTTGTTCCATGAATCGGCCCCTTAATGTCTATAACCGCCCCGCTATCGTCTTGAAGGGGGGGGTGATTTCTGAATCAGAAACAATCATTTATGAATGGCTGTATATTAATTCTGGTGTCTATTTTTTAATGTCTGGTCATTTAAATTTTAAACAAAGGTACATCGAGAGACTTGGGGGGTAATTCATGGATTATTTGCGCTGAAAAAAACGAGATTTGTGCTCCATTCTGCCCGCAAATCCCAGTTTAACAAATGTGGATTTGCGGGCAGAATGGCGCACAAATCCCGTTTTATTCAGCGCAAATAATCCATGAATTACCCCCTAGGTTTGTTATGATATGATAAGTAAAAGATATGTCAGTGCGACCGTGGCAGCGCAAGAGGTACTGCAAGGCATTGAAGATGACTCAATAGTGTGTTTGGCTCTTACAATCCTGTGCAATTGACTATGACCCCGGGCATGATGAGTGTTCTGCCTTACATTTGGACCAATGGTAGCAGCCACTCGTGTATTGATTAAATATTACCCCAAAAAACATGTTTAAATATGTTTCTGATTTTTGTCTGTTTTATACGGATTTGAGTGATCATGTAGTAGTAAATTGTGCCCTCCAAAGTGATAGTAGAAGAAACCATGACAAGAACCTGGAGTACTGTGATGTGAACCTTGAGGGTAACAGAGGGATTTGGTCTGAGTAAAATATCTTGGTTTTTAACAAGTGGATCTGTAACATCTTTTAAGTAGATGGCTAACCTGATTTTTATGAGATCAAGAGGTATGCGAAAAGGCTGGTGGAGGCCCTTACGTTAGCTAGTAAAGCACTCAAAAACAGTTATATAGGCAGGGCAAAGTCCATAAAGTAAATGATGTGGCTATTGCAACTAGAAAGAAATGGTTAAAAAAGAGACGAAAGAATTGGAGATATGATCTCAAAATAGACTAGAGGCTAATGGCGCCATCATTCACCTGAAGAAGCGTTACACAAATTGAGTTAGAGTCCATAAGGGTTGCTGGAAACTGCACAATGACAGATTATGTCTAATGCCCACCGTCTAAACGACTCTAGACAATTATGGGTGATAATTAAGCTGCACTCCAGTCCATGACTAGACAAGCAGGTAGAGAACCCTATAGCCGAAACTATTTGGATTACATATATTGAGGACACCTACTATAAAGATAATTCTGTTATAAAGCCACTCCTGGCCTATGCAGGTATAGAGGCAAGACATTTTGCTGGCATTACGTTTAAGGACATTGTGGAGGTTATTAATAGATTGAAACCCTCTAGAGCTCTGGGGCCAGACGACCTTCCTGATATCTTAATTATACATGATCCTGAGATCTGGGCCTCTATCATACACAATGTTTTTACCATTATATTTGCAAACGGGGAAATATCTTCCAGATAAAGGAAATCCACACTTATCCCAGTGTTCAAAAAGTGTTTGCGTGATGCACCAGGGAACTATAGAATACTGGCTATGGTGGATATAATAGCAAAGATGTGTCCCCCTTAAAAAAGGACAGCTGTTGGATAGTCGACTTTAAAGTATTTAGTACACAACAGATGGGTTTCGGAAGGGGAATATGTAACCTGGCTACTTTATGGTCCCTAACATACTTGTCTCACCTCTCCCTCATGGACAAGGTAAACCCCTTATACATATTCAGCATATGTCCCTTGGAACTTGCATATCTCACTGCATGGGATTACAGCAGAATAATTTGAAGTCCAAATAAATGGACACACTCAAGAAGATGGTAGGTTGCTATCTTATTAGCAATCTCAATGGACGTACTCTCATGCTCTCAGCGACTTCCACTTGAAATAAAAGTGTGTACTTCTTTAAGCATCAGAATGATGTTATGCTATGTGGCAATAGTGAAAAACCTATCAAGGGATGGGTTTGGTTAAGGGACATATCTACATATACAATCATATAGTAGCTAGGTGTGTTATTGGCAGTCCGATATCAGGTGGACAACGTACACCTACCTCTTCAAACGTGTAATTTAAAAAAGAAATCAGTTACACAGTGTTTCATTGGTTTCTCAAGCTATAAGTTCCTTCATTATATGGACCAATACAATTGGTTTGGCATGCTTTTGCCATGTCTGGAACATTTGTTTCAATTATCAGCACATAAACCAAGACCCAGGTGCAAGTAGATAGGACATGAACCTGCCCAACCACCCAATTAACCCAACATCTCTCATCGCCCAAGCCTTCTCCCATGAAATTCTCATTGTACTTGGCCTTGCAGAGTATTTTTGTCCTGGGAGTGCAACGGGCTTGAGGGCACTCACTGTCATGTCTGGAACTCCTAGATCGAGCCCTATTATCAGCCTTGACTCATGTGACAAGAGACCATTATTCTGCTCATTCTGCATGCTTTTAAATGATTAAATTAATTAAGACTTGACATCTTCTGTGTTCTTTCTTGCGCCTTAACGTGTGAGGATTCATCCTCGGCACACACATTCCTCTTCAGCGTAGATAGCTGACTTTGGCCCTCATTACGACCCTGGCGGAGTACCATGGTGCAAATTGCACCATGGTACATGGCGCAAAGCTGCCAATTCCGCCAGGGTGGTAGGCGGATTTACCGCCCCATGCCGACCTTGGCGGGGCGGTAAATCCCCAATCCCCATTTACCCTTCCCCATTCCCATTTTTGCCCCATAGGGTATAATGGGAGTGGGGAAGGCGTTAATTACGCCACCGTAGAATACGGTGGCGTAATTAACAACGAGTCCCGTAGCGCCATGGATTTTACCGCCTGCTAAAAGCAGGCGTAAAAATCCTCCATGGCGCTACGGGAACTCGTAGTATGGCGGAGAGGTACGCCAGGCACTACGCCGGCGTAATACCCTCTCCGCCATGGTCATAATGAGGGCCTTTGTCTTTTCAGTTCTTGACTTCAGGCCAGACAGCCTCCCAACGCAGCTCCAAGAACATGCTTTCTTCTGCGACACAGCCTTTAATTGTATCTTCATGGTTCTTTGGCTTACTTAGTTCATGATACCAGTTTCCAGTTTCTGTGCAATGGCTGCTCTGCCTACATCCTATTCACTACTTGTAGCTAGCCTATAGAATGACCTGAGCTCTCTTACGTTTCAGCATATGTACATTCCTTATACATATGATTTCTGCTGCACCTTTTACCATGCAATGTTCTATTTTTACACGTTTAAGGATCGCTTGATTCTTTACTTCGTGATTTCTTCTCCAGGAGTCATACATTGAGTCTCATTACGAGTCACCCGGTATGGAAATAACAGTGGCGTTAAACCCGCCGCCACCGTTGTTTCCATACCGGGTGATCTCGAGTTCTGCAGGCGGGAGGTGTCATTCGCGCAAGGTCTGACCTGGCGGGTTTAACACCGCCTGCAGGCGGACGTGGAAACACCAGCACCATCACAAGATGGTGCCGTTTTTCCACTTCCCCATTCCCATTGGGTCCTATGGGACTCAATGGGGATGGGAATTTACCGAATTCCGCCTCTGGAATTCCCAGGTCACATGAGTCGTAATGTCCTGGTAATTCCGGGAATCACGGAGGCGGAATGGTAATACGAGTCTGGTGGTAACCTGCCGGAATTTCAGGCACGGTTACTGCCGGACTCGTAATGAGGCCCATTGTCTTCATTCAGCATTTCAGGAATTTGTGCACATTTTCTTATGATGTCATCAAGCAATTTCCTTAGCTATTTCTCATATTCCTTCAGAAAGCTCCTCCTGCAGGTTGTCATCATCTCGAGGGTACATTCAACATGGTTGTCTCAATGGATACCGTTTTCCAAATATGCGCTGCGGTTTTGGTGCAATAACGGGTGTTAGACAGGGCATGGTCTCATGTCTCGAATACAGGATATGTAGGGTGGTATGTTTTATAGACTATTGTAAGGCGTTCGACATGGTCAATTGTCAACTTCTCTGCTGCAAAATGCAAGTGTTGGGGCCTTCACCCTGGTGTTTTATTTTTTATTAGATGTACTTAGTTGCCACAGTGCAGCTCAGATTATACAAGGAAGGCCCACTTAGCTCCACTATTAAAACTAGCCATGTCCTGAAAAAGGACTGTTCTCTGGCACAGGTTCTGTTTAATTTATATACAGCAGATCTAGAGGAAGCTGTTACTAAATGTAATTACTTTCCTCCGCGGTTGGGTGTTCATCCTATAGTCTGGCAGTCCTATGCTGATGGTATTGTTCTTTTTGACTGCACACCGATAGGCTCCAGCAGAGTATTATTGCCCGTTATGAGCATGCAGATAGGATCAACCTTTTTATTAACCATAAAAAAACAAGATCATGGATAAGGTATATTGCAAATATACGGCTCTAGCATTACTTAATGTGCACTGTATGGCATGGACATTTACATGAACAAAGAGACCTGTGGCTTACGAAGTTGGTGGGAAACATTGTGTCCAACATTATGTTTCTCCAAATCTCACCCGATTGTGTTGATACGATGCGAATTGGGACTTACTTCCTTGCTGAAGCGGAAAAAAATCACGGCTGGAACCTGTACGTTGAAAATGCTCTCCGAAAATGAACTTGACACATCTTTGTACTGAAAATCAGTTCACTGCATACATTCCTAAAAACGTGGCTGACGGAAATTCGCTCATTCTTTGAGGAGATTGAATTTACTATCACATACACTCTTAACTTTGGTAAAGAGCAGGGAAGGATATCAAACAGAAGGCATCAACTTGGGAAATAAATAATAATATGTCCAAGCTGAATAAGAAGATCTCTTTCACTAATTATGTATTCACTAATTATGTAAAAAAGAGTTTTGCGATGGACGCTCCATTTAAATATTTGATTAACATTAATAACGCCAAGGTTAGGCGATTTATGGTCCAACTCTGTCTAGAATAAACCAAATTAATGTCTCAAAACACAATTAAGGTTAGGCGATTTATGGTCCAACTCTGTCTAGAATAAACCAAATTAATGTCTCAAAACACAATTAAAATATGTACCCTATCTAGTCCTCATGACTTTCTGAAACACAACCTTAAAACAAATAGTGGTCGATATCACAGGATAAAACTGATGTTACATACTAAAGCATTTGTCAATTTTATTTAATAATACATCAAATCACTGGTGTAGACACCTACTATTTCACATTGAAATTGTTAGTTAAAAACATATACAAACATCTGTATCCAACATCTGATACAATGATAATTAATACTCCAATTAGTAATTATACACTGTGTACGTGATTGACACATCGAAAATCAAGTCCACATGACCTGATTATACATAGTGTTGGTTATTTACACTCAGTTCTCACACTATGATTTTCTTCAACTGACTTATATACGTTTCTGTCCTATGTGGCTAAAACATGCAGGACATTCCTCGGGGCAGAACATGTGTATCTTAAAGGTACATACACAAGTAGAAACTATTATACAGTTGCTCAAACATTTAGTGCGGGAGACTACATTGGATAGCCTGGCCCAATATTGTAGTATAGAATAGATTATCTATTCTGTTTCACAGCTGAGAAAATGCACTTAGTATCATTTTATCTACTTGTTTATTCTGGAATGGAGAATACAGGTTTTACTCCAGTCATATTACCCAAAGATATTTGCATGTATAAAAAGTCTTATGTTTGTAGTATGTTTAATGTCCTGTTTTATATGTTCCTTTTGTTTGAGTGTAATTTATGGTGTGAACAGCTAACGCTAAAAAGCGCTGTTAAATTAATAAAACATTTTAAAACAATGTTTATTGCAATACATAAAAGAAAACAATATGCCTACAACAAAATGCCATATCACACATTAGAACAGTGAAGGAACATTTGTGTTCCTCATCGCATGAACAGAAATACCATGAAAAATTACTTAGTGTGCTATGGTTTCTTGTCTTGGCGTTAAACTGCTGTGTAATAGGGTCCTAGTTATATAGTATGGACGCCCAATTTGTGCTATTCCCTATCACAATGGGAAGAGAAATGGGCAAAACTGTTACTCTCCATTGTGAAAATATACAAAATCTAGAAATGACAGGTTTTGGGATAAACATTTGAGCTGCATTCTGCACTACTAAATATGAGAAATCAAAACTCGAACCCCTTGGATTTCAGTGAGTTTCAGCAAGTCAGGCTTTTACATGCCTTTTCCTATGTGCGAGATATGTGGTTCGGCTGGCTTGGTACCCTCAGATCTAATATTAAGAAGCACATATACGTATAGAACTCGTCAGTCAGTGATCAACATTTGGATAGGTTTGAGCAAATGCATAGAGCTCTAAATATGGAAGTCTAGTTAGATGATTGGACTGTAAATCAAGCATTGCTTATATTACAGCTGGATGTGGGCAATGCACTCCTTGAAGCCCTCCCATAATCCTCCCTTGTGCACCTGAGAAGTGTCCTTGATGGGGGGCTGCACACCCCATCAAGAGTATACGCAGATATGAGTACATCACCCCAGCACTCATCAACCTTCATTGGCTCCCATTGCATGCACAAATAGTTTCAAGTCTTACTGCATCAATTATAATGTAGTCACCCTCGATTCACCCAGCTACCTCGTGGAAAAACTCAGCAACCCGGCAGACACAGCACCACCAGAAGCCAGGACACGTGCAGACTTGAAATCTGTTGCTGCAAAAATGAAAGGACCAGAAAACAAGCCTTCTCTGCCTATGCCCCAAGACTTCGGACCTCCTCTCTGTTGGCATCAGCCGCGCTTCCACGCTCTTGCAATTCAGAAAGGAACTAGACGAACCTCTTCAAGGAGTCTCTCCTCCTGAACACTTAGGCCATCACATCGTCCATTGTGCCACATGACTCGATACACGCCCCTTTCTCCCCACCACCCGGTACAGCTGTACCCCTCCTCTGTGCCCCCTATGTATCCAGTCCCCGCTGTATACCTGTTCTGTTGGTACCTCTGAAAAGCACTCCGTTATGCAGTTGTAATGTTTTACTGTTCTATAATGCTATCTGTTATGTATCTGTATTGTTGTATACCTTTGTAAAGCACTATGTTGCTTCAGAAAGCTAGGTCTGCGCTGAATAAGTACAATAATAATAATAATAATAATAATAATAATAATAATAATAATAATAATAATAACAATAATAATAATAATAATAATAATAATAATAAATAATAAAAGGCAGGTTGTGGTAGTTTGAAACTTAGAATAACGGTTATGAAAAAAATAAAAAAAAATAAAAAGAAACTTAGAATAACACCTAGCCAGAGTTAGGAAATTAGAGTAGGAATCTGAAAAGGGGCATTGGGAATTGGAGCACACATTGTTTTGTGAGTGGAGGGAGAGCACACAACCTAAAACATTCTTAGGTGCATGTTCATGTTGTAGGTGGAGGAGAGGATGCCAAAAGTATTCTTAAGCACACGTCATTTTTGTAGGTGGAGTAAGCGCACCAAATCATTTAAAGGGTCACTCTATTGCTTTATGTGGGATGAGAGCATGCCAAATCACCCTTAATCACACATTAGTTTCATAAATATAGGAGAGTTTGCCAAAACATTCTTAGGCACACTCCATTTTTGTAGGTGAGAAAGACATCATGCCAAAACATTCTTAAATGCACAATATTTGTGTAGGTGGGAAGAAAGCACACCAAAACATTCTTAAGGACATCTTCATTTTATGGATGCAGAAGTGCATACCAAATCTTTGTTGGGCACACATAGTTTTTGTTACTGGGAGAGTCTACCAAAGCATTCTTCACCACACGTGTATTCTTTAGGTACAGAAGAGAGCAATCAAAAACATTCTCAGGCACACTTAATTTAATATGTTGGTGAGAACACCTCTCTCTCTACATGTGGTGTTCCCCAGTGCTCTAACCTCTCACCCTGGGTATTCATTGTCTATTTGGCCTCTTTGGCTGTCTTTATCTCTACCTTCTCCTCTAAATTTCAGTGTTATGCGGATGACACTCAGCTCTCCTTCAGACTCCCCTCAGCCTCCTCTCCTCTCTCACTCATTCCTGACTGTCTATCCACCATTCAGGAATTGATCCGCCTCCAATGATCTCTGCCTTAATGCCAGCAAGAATGAGATCCTTCTCATTGGGCCCATGCTCCCACTTTCCCTCTCTCACTCTGGCCGCCCTCCATGGGCCATCTTCTTTCGGCTTCGTGCGAGGCTAAATACCTTCGTGTCATCGTAGACTCATTTTTCTTCTTCTCTCCTCAGGTAACAACCTTTCCAAGAAGGCCCACTACCAACTGCAGCTCCACAGAGGTATTCATCCTTTTCTCACTTTCCCCCAGAAGCTCACTGTCTCCAGATCCCTGGTTCTCTCTATGCTGGACTACTGCAACAGCCTCTTTCTCAATCTGCCTTCCTCTACTCTCCGCCCTCTGCAACTAATCCAGAACAGGACTGCACAACTTGTCCTTGGCCTCAAGCTCAGGGACCATATCTCTCCAGTCGTGAAATCTCTCCAGTGGCTCCTGGTGGCTGCAAGGATCAAGTTCAAGACCCTCTGCAACGTTCACAAGGCTTTCTAGGGCCGGGGCCCACACTACATACAATTCCTTCTTCCTGAACACCTTCCTTCTCGAGCCCTTCACTCACCCACCTCCAACTCACTGAGGGTCAGATGCTTCACCAGGCGGAGACTGGGGGGCAGACTTCTCTCCTCCACAGGTGGAGGCCTCCTCTCAAATGGCCTTCCTGCCCCTCTCAAACTTGAGCCAGAACACCTAAAGTTCCTGAAGCTGCTCAAGACCTTCCTTTCAATTCTGCTTTCTCTCTTTTGCTCCCCTGCTGACAGACATATCTGCTGCGTTGATATGTTGCCTGGCTACCCTCAGAGTGTCAATGTTACCAGGGTCCCCATGATCAGGAGCCCCTGCACTGCCTCTGGGCCGACTGTGGACTTAAAGACAGTATCTGGAACCCTACAGTCCCCTAACTCCTTGCACTTACCTAGAACTGTGCTACCCTGGCTGCACTTACTCAGATCATTGCTGCCCTGACTGCACTTCCCCCTCCCCTTGACACTTCCCCTCTAACCCCCCCTGCACTTTTGCATTTCGCACTTGCACGATCTGAATGACACAAGGCCTAGTAAGATCGTATATTTTGTCTTCCCTATGTCTTCTCTCCCTTGTCTTGTCACACAGAGAAACACTTGTGTATAGGCACATTATAAATTACTCTTCATATCATATCTTCACATCATATCAGAGCACACCAAAACATCTTTAAGTGCATGCCATTTGTGTAGCCGGTAGAGAGTATGCCAAAACTATCTTAGTCACACATTATTTTTATAGGTGCAAGAGCAGTACACCAAAATGTTCTTAGGTGCATACGATTTCTGTAGTTGGGAAGAGAGCATGCTGCTTCATTTTTCATCACATGTTATTCTATAGGTGGAGGAGAGAGCATGCTAAAACATCCTTACGTGCGTGCCATTATTGAATCTGGGATGAGAGCATGTTGAAGTTTTCTTTGTCATATGTTTTTTATAGGTGGAGGATGGTGTACCCCAAAGCATTTGGAGGCACATTTTATTTTTGCACGGGGGGGGGGAGAGAGTTTGGAAATATTCTTACTCACATGTTCATTTTATGGGCAGGAGAGAGCATGCCAATGCATTGTTAATCCCACATCACTGTGGTAGGTGAGAAGAGAGCACAACAAAGCGTTCTTGGTCACACATTACTTGCATAGGCATTGGAGAGAGCATGCCAAACCATTCTTTTGGACATGCAATTTTGGTATGTGGGGAGAGGGAATACCAACGCATGGTTAGTCACGCCTTAATTTGTATAGGCAGTTGAGAGAGCATGCCACGGCATTCTTAGAAATATGTCTTTTTTGCTGTTGAAAAGACGTCATACAAAAGCATTCTTAGTCACATGTCATTTTATAGAAGGAGGGCAGTGTACCCTTAAAACATTCTTAGGTGCACATCAATTCCGTAGGTGGGAAGAGAATGCACAGCAAAGCATTCTCATGCATACATCATTTTATAGGAAGAGGAGGAGGGCAACTAAATGCTGTTGTGTAGAAGGCGTATCATACTACAGTCGTGTTACATTACATGGCCACATTAGTGGCCATGTAGTTATGGTTAAGTTGGTGTTTCCATAGGAAGAGCACTTTTTGGGTGGCTTATAACTTCGCTCCCCCTGGACGAATCCTCACCAAACTTTGCAAAAAAAAGTATATGGCCCACTATGAATTTTTTTGCACAGTTTGGTGAGGATTCTTCAGGGGGGGGGGGGAGTTATAGGGCGGTTCCCAAAACTTTTTTTTTTTCCCATAGACTGAATGGGAAAAAAACTTTGCGCACGGCCACAGGCCAAACCGCTGGACGGATTTACACCAAATTTGCGGCAGGAGCGGGGGATTGGTCCCGAAAGCGTGCTATTGCAAATTTGGTGTAAATTCGTCCAGTAGTTTTTAATAAAATGACCAAAACATAAGGCAAAAAAATTTGTGATATCTGTGTTCGCTTCATGGACGGACTTCCCTGTTCGCTTCGCGGACAGCACCCCGATTGGCCCATGGCCTTGCGTCATGTTCGCGGACATGCGACGTGTTCGCTGCTTGGACGGCGAGGGGCGTGGAGCGCGTCAGATTTTCTGTGGCGCCCACCATCTTGTATTCGCCGTCGATCGCGTACAGTGCGGTAAAACGTGGATAAAAAATTGTATTTAGTGCCGTGTGTTGGTGTGTAAGAGTGTTTGGGGAGGGTGGGGGAGTATGAGATAGGTTCAATGTTTTGTTTTTTTATGTGCTAGACGTTTTTGTTGTGTTTGATTTGTCTGCGGAGAACACGGCTGTTCTGACATTTTGTAAATAAACTAAATGGTGGGGTGTTTAGAGGACGGAGTATGTGTCATTTTTGTTCGCAAGGAAGGTAAAAATGAGCTATGAACACTTGCGGTGTACTTAATTGTTCGTAAATACACAAACTGGGGGTGTCCTCAGGACGCTGTCCGTATTGTAATCTGTCTAGTTGAATGTGTTCTAAGAACACTCGCGGTGTCCCGAAATGATTGCAATTACATAAAATGGGGGTGTTCTGAGAACGTTGTTTGTATTGTTCGTTGTCAGGGTGAAAATGTTTTAAGACCACTCCTTTTGTCCGCTAATAGTACAATTTCCTATGGGCGTCAACCGACTTTTGTCCACTAAAGAAACAATAAATCCGGCTGGTGTGCGCCGACATTATGTGATAATCCTATGATTGGCGCTGTTGACCTGGCTGACTTGCTTTTGCGACACTAAATCATATCTCCCGCCCCTAAGCCTGATATTATCAAAGCATTCATATTCCTCACCTCTCTCCGTGACGTTACAGGGTGCGTCATCAAACGCGCCCAGTCCTCTGCAAGTCTGCAGTCCTAAGTGACTTTACACAGAACCCGGAAGACAACACATATTATGTCACAACACAGCGCGCCACAATTCGGAATATGAAACAGTGATTTAAAAGCAAACAGCAAGATTGTAAATTTTGTAAAGTACATTTATTTGACATCAAATTTTTAGAGAATATTCAGCAATTTGCATTTGTCTTTGTTGTCGATACGCAAAAGTTCATGTTGAGGCACGCGATGTTCCTTTGTGGTACAGAGGGTGTTAGATCAGCTTACAACTCAGTGCGCCACAATTCGGAATATGAAACTGTGGTTTAAAAGTAAACAGCAGGATTGTACATTTCGTAAAGTCCATTTATTTCACATGAAATGTTTAGTGAATATTCAGCAATTTGCTATTGTCTCTGCTGTCGATCAGCAAAAGTTTATTTTGAGCCACGCGTTGTTCCTTTGCGGTAGATAGGCTGTTGGTTTATGATAAAAGCAGTAAACGGTCGCTCTGATAATCGGAAGGTTGCTCCAACAAAGAGCCATTAGATCACCCTATTGGTTGGTATGTTGTTTGTAGCCGCTAGTACTGCGTAAGGGCATATTGGTCCTTGGCGATTGTCCCATAAAATGGTGAGGGTCATGAAGTTGCATATTTGGACCTGCACCTGGCAGTTGAAGACCCCATCCGCTGGAGTCTGTAAATCGTGACATAGGCAAAATGGGGCCACATACCTGTTTTAAAAAACACAAATTAGTCACACCAGCCGATCTTCATTAAAAATCATCATTTTATTTATTAGGGCGTGAAACTATTTGCTATCGAAGATAGCGCAACGGAGTATGTTAATAATAAAATAATAATATTTTCCATTCATATAGCGCTAAGAACCGTGAGGTATCTAAGCGGTGCTTATTATTAACCACGGTGTGTGGTGCTCATTTATCGACCACGGAAGGATGAAAGGCTGAGTTTGGCCTTGCCGGGATTCGAACTTGCGTTAGCAAGGTGTGCACAGATGTCAAAGCGAGCGTTGTACTTGCTGTGCCACTTGACAGGCTACAGTGAAGTGGCACAGCGAGTAGAGCGCTTGACCGCCTATAGACCGGTTAAATTATTTCTATTAACCCACCCTGTGTCGTCTGCCTTTTTCAGAGCCCTCTAAACGACAGGGGATCAATTTGGCGGTGATAGTGCGCCGTAGAAAACATTATGCCACTTTCAACGAACAAGTTCAACTTGAGCGGTCTTTAATGCTACGCTATTGTGATTATATTTGGTATAAAATAATCTAAAGGGTTACTTACAGTACAATTGCAATTTCCATTGTCTACGAGTAGTGCAGTCCCAAAATATGACTCTGCGTGTGCGAACGATCTTTCGCATAGTGATATAATATATAAAAGTGGTTTCGTTTCAGAAATATCATCCTCATCTTCTCTTACGTTTTAGCAACACTCCTTCAAGAGAAGTCTTTCATCACAATCTCTGTCTGTCAAGGTCAAAACACAATACAACCTTATAGGCCGCTTCGTGAGCCTCTCCGGGGCCCGAGAAAAAAATGGAAGCAGCTGACCTTCACTGTGAACGAGCATAAATTCTTACTTTGCAACATACTGTGTAAAGCCATCTGTGAGAAGTTGGTTTTTGCACACCATGTTTGTATATTGTTTGCGTGATATTAAACAAAGTTTGTTTAAGGGACGTTATGGTTCTAAGTACAGCCGAAAGACCCCTGAAAATCGCAAGTTATGGTGAGCTATGAAAAATAACTCGCGCCACCACCGTGCACTGCTAAGACTAACACCCAGGACATCAAAGATGACATCGCAAATGTCAGTGATGAAATCACTGATGACATCACATGTGTATGTACTTTTCATGGAATTTGTGTACTAGGGATTTTTATTATAATGTTGCGAAAAAAGTGTCAAGGATATTGCAATAAATATCATACCGTTATTAGTGCTTTGAACGACATATTGATATAAATAGCATTGTATTATGGGATTCTATCTAGTATACTGAGCTACTAATGGAGAAACATAGCATTGTGTGCAGAGTACAAGATGAAAGTATAATATTTGTAATGTTAATATGTTGAATAATGAAATGATAATTGTCCTGAAATGTTCGAAAATTCACAAAATGGGGGTGTTCTGAGGAGGTTATTCGTATTGTGTGATTGCTTAGCTATATGCAATGAGGGAATGGCACAGAGAGTAAAGTGGACGCCGTCCGTGGACACCGCGGCTGTTCGTGGACAGGGCGTGCTACATCCGGATTTTTCCAGGAAATCCAACATGGAAAGAAGACTGCACGGATCAGCCAATCAGATGTCGAGGTTGTGGATTTGTGTTGAAAGAGACTGTATGTAGTGAAGATGGCAGAAGTGGAGAAAGTCAGGGTGTTGGTGCTCGGAGATATGTTTGTGCATGGTTTACAGCAGTATGCTCAATGCAGGCATGTTGCAAAGAACTTTGATGTGAAAGGAGTGGAGGTGGTGTGGAGCACTGTGCCTGATTACAATGTACAGGGAATTGTACAAGGTTATGAGGATATGGCCACGACGAACAGTCCGCATGTGGTAGTTTTGCACTATGGTGCTTTCCATTTGGGCAACGTCAGTGCCCCTACTTTGTTGGCTGATTTGGAACGCTTGGTTCAAGCCGTAATGAAGATCCTTCCAAATGCGAAAGTAATTTTTTCTGGATTACTACCTAGGGCAATATGGGACAATAGTTCAGTTTTTTGTCCTCAGCAAAACATTGCTAGGTGTGTCATCAACCGAGGCATGTGTGCCTTCATGCTTAGAGCTGGTATGTTCTTCTGTAATAATGAAAATATTGATGCCAGCAATGCTGTTAATTTTAAAGAAGATGGCATTTCTTTATCTTTTACGGGAAATGCCTTTCTATTTTGGAATGTAAGGGTTGCTTTGGAAAAGGTTATGTGAAGATTTTAGGAGTATAGTAAGAAAAAAAAACAAGAAAAAAAATACAAAATAACAGGTGTCTGTCAAGCATCTGTAAAAAAAACAAAAAAAAACGGCTCTTTTCAGAGCCAACTTCAAAGGGGAAATGGGGCACACTATTTAAATTTACATTCACCACTCTCAGATTTTCGATATGTCCGCGGACATGGCGGTAGTCTGTGGATATGAAAATCACTATGAGGGGGTTAGTATGTTCTATGTTACATGTATATGAAGTCAGGGATATTATGGTTAAGTTGTGCTACTAAAAACCTATGAAATTCAGTGGAAAAAACTTTGTTAAAGGGACGTTATGGTTAAGTTGCGCTACTAAAAACCTATGAAATTCAGTAAAAAAACTTTGTTAAAGGGACATTATGGTTAAGTTGCGCTACTAAAAACCTATGAAATTCAGTGAAAAAACTTTGTTAAAGGGACGTTATGGTTCAAAGTAAAACCGAAAAACCCCTGAAATTCGGCAGTTATGGTAACATAAGCAACCATAACTCGCGCCACCGTGCACTGCTAACACTAACACCCAGGACATCAAAGTCTTTATTTTTTCTTTATTTTCATTTAACAACAAACAAACACAAACAAATAAACAACAACTCACTACATTTGCCCTGGCACTTTCGGGTTTGAGTTCATATTATGCATTATCCGTTCAGGTCACGGCTAGGCTCCCTCCTCCTCCATCATGGTGTCCTCGTTCTGTTCTGTGTGCTGCACACGGGTGTGGATGGGACAGTTCTTCTCCCCTCCCGGCTCGCTTGAATCAGTTGTGCTGTTTTCATCATCGTTTCCAAATAGGTCCTGTACCAGAGTGTTCCACGCTAGTCTTCTGGCCCCACTATTATTTTCTCCCTTTTGCGAGGCCCTGGTCCAGACCGTTGTTTCTGCTACTGCCCATTTTTGTAGGACAGCCCACCAGCCTTCTATCGAGGGTCTATCGAGGGTCCAGCGTTTGCTTTCCATGCCATTGCGATGCAGCGTTTCGCCAGTATTGTCATCAAGTCTTTCATCTTTGCCACGTGGGCCCTCTGCTTATCGCCCCTCAGGAATAGGCCCAGTATGTAGGACGCCGGAGACCAGGCTCGCATATGGATTCCTGCCTTCAACGCTCTTTCCTGTATCGTATTCCAGAAGGCTGTCACTCCTGGGCATGTCCAAAACATGTGCACCATATCTGCCTGTTCTTCCTGGCAGCGTGGGCAGCTCCGTATTTGTCTGTCCCCCATGTTCGACATTCTTTTAGGTGTTAAGTATGCCCTGTGCACTATGTAGAGCTGCAGCTGCCTGAACCTTGCATTTCTGGAGACGTATTGGAGGGCTCTGTCCCATTCTTCGTCCTTGAGGGGTCGCTGGAGTTCCTCCTCCCATTTTGTTTGACTATTCAGTGTCCTAGAGTTGATGGTGCCCAACAGTTGTTCATAGAGTCTGGACACAGTGTGTCCCCCCTCGGATGCATCGTACCAGGTGTCCAGCGGCCCTCCCATGTCCTCCTCTTCCGGCAGGGTCTCCCACCTCTTTCTTATTCCTTGGGCCATGCTATTATACAATATAAATTCTCCACTGTGTATGTCTTGCTCCTCCGCCAGGGTCTGAAAGTCTACCCAGTGTCCTTCTTGCCACAGATCACCTATTTGGGCCACTCCTTTGTCTTCCCACTGTGTCCTGAACGTTGCCAGGCTTACTATACGGGTGTCTACCAGTCCCGCCAGGGGGATGTGCCTTGAACAGGGATCTCTCATGTCCTGTGCTTTCCACGCTCTTTTCCACAGTGTCCGGCCTAGTTGGGCTATTCTGGGAATGGTTTTTGCCTGGGTCTCTTTTATCCTCAGGAGTTCTTTTAGATAGTATCACTGGAGTGATGGTCAAAACAGTATTGCGTCTATGGAGGTATCCTCCCCCAGCCACCGGACCACGAATTGAAGTTGTGCTGCCAAATAGTATCGCTCAAAGTCCGGGAGCTTAAAGGAATGTTTCGGTCAAAATGTGTTATTGCCCCTACGGGTCGGCCATGTGTTTTTAAGCCATGTACGAGCCTGAGTATACCGAGGAGGAACTACTGGAACTACTGGAAAGGGAAACACGCGAAAACGATGGGTCTTCGGACGGCAGTTGGGAGAACGATTCAACAGCTGAAGAGCCTGGACCTAGTCGCATGGACGGTGTTTCCACCTGGTGCACATGCAATCGGTGCGAGCTAATGCAAACCAAAGATGAGAACTGCTGCTGCTGTGAAAACTCAGGATGCGTGGCCTACATTTCGGAAGCCGAGCCACGACCGCAATGCATCACCGAGCTGCCAGACTTCAGGGCAGCCTGCCTCACACGGTCCGTGTTGAGGATAATGATGGTGCTTATGCACGAACTTCGCGCAACTGTTCGTCCTCGTAATCCGAGTAACGAGTAAGTATACTCTGCTTGTCATGCCACTCCTATTTCATGGTCTTCTACTATATCCAAAATTACATATACATATCATTGTAACCCATGAAAGTCGTTCAATAGTGTGCAGGCAGTGTCTAGATAGCATTTGTCCGAGCAGAATGCCATTAGTGACAAGAATTGTCATTGACAACAAACGTTTATTAAACTTATCTTGGTCATTTAAAAACAGTTTGTTTCATTCGTTTTCACAGGTGGTACAGGCTGGTGGCCTATCGTTCCTTTACATGGTGGCTTCACGGGAGGCTTGGACACTGCGTTCGAAGAGTGATACCCGCCTGTGCCGTTCGTGCTATAAGAGAAACGTTCCCAAATGACAGCGGTCAGTACAGGGGATTTTCTCTCGCTGTGCTGCAACCTGACCTGTACAATGTTTAAAGTCTTGTATTTTTGTGTCATCAAAATAAGATACAAAATAAAACACCACATATATTTTAACAACGGTTGTTTTGATTTTTTAAATGAATCAAGTGTGTGACGTCAGACATCTGTGCTCCGAATGGGTGAAGGTCAGGTCGCTGTGAAGCAGGGTGGTCACTATCTAAGCTAACATAATATATTCTCAATAATGCATGCACTAAATAACACTTGTTCAAAGTCTTTCAGTCGGTTATGTCTCTATAAAAGTCACACAAATATCTATACTATCAATTAACATTGGATTATACAGGCCTTAGGTTAAGGGTCTTGACCACTATAATACACTGTTTGAAGTGTGGGTCTGTGCTCACAAGAATCTCCGGTATGTGGCGTTTGTTATTGATAGGCAACGATATACTGCAGTAGGGGTCTAATGTTAGTTGGGGATCTGCTAGGTGGGCATCATGGCGTGGTCAGTGGTCTGGCACATGAAGAGAATATCTTGCAGGGACACAGGGTCAGAATGGCAGTAAGTTTCCACTGGCGAGGGTGCGTTGGCAAGGACACGTTTGTGGAGATGAACGAGCTATGTGCTTAGTTCAGGCTGGTTCACATGCAGGGCCGTGATCTCAGATTAAGAGTGATGTGTTACATTTATTAGCTGTTGCAAATACCTCTGGAGTTTTCCAGTCAGAGTGGGAACGAGGGTGGGGGCCATGTGCTCTGCACAGTGAGGCCTGGTCACCAAGATGGAGTGGAAAGGGGGTACAAAAATGGATGCCCCGTGTCCTGCTCAGTGGTCCCATCTACGCGAATGTCATCCAAAGTTAACATCACATAAGGGTAAGGGGCGAACCCACTACTGGAGGCACCTGGTACGAGTTTCTACTGAGAAGTAAAGGATGAGAGGGGCCTGATGGCCCCTCGCTCCTACACACTTGCCTGCATGCCCCAGGCCCATCCATCCCACCCCCCTCTATCAAAGGCGGTTCGCATCCGGGGATGAGCGCTGGCATGGGGGGCTGTCACGGGCACAAACGACTAAGGTGCCAAACAGCATGTACACTTCAAAAGGTATCCCACGCCCAGGGGCCATCGCTCACATGGCCTCCTCAGACCCCGTGTCTCCAGGCAGGCCTCCCCTGAGGCAGGCCACCCCCCTGCAATCAACATAAGTGTGTCTCCATTCAGCAGTCTTACTCTGCCTTATCTGCACGCCCCAGGCCCATCCATCCCACCCCCCTATCAAAGGCGGTTCGCACTCGGGATGAGCGCTGGCATGGGCTGTCACGGGCGCAAACGGCCAAGGTGCCAAACAGCATGTACACTTCAAAAGGTATCCCACGCCCAGGGGCCATCGCTCACATGACCTCCTCAGACCCCGTGTCTCCAGGCAGGCCTCCCCTGAGGCAGGCCACCCCCCTGCAAACCACATAATACCACAACATACACACGTCATTCATTCACATACACACCCCTGTTTCTAATACTTTATAAACCACTTGATATGTCTCATGAGAACATCTTTGTGCTTTGCAAGTCAACTCCTGAACCTTCTACCTGAGAAGCACTGAGATCTATGCTAATCTGCTCGTTGTCGTGCTATCTGTGACCGCTTCGAGCAAACTCGTCAGTGGCCATCTACCTGTTCTCCTGCAACATACTGCTCGGCCTGATGAATCCAACTGTTTGTTGGTCAAGGTAAGGCCATGTATCCTAGTCATATTTCGGTCCTTTTTACATTTCTATCTATTTGCGATTACAGTACCCAATAGAGCTATGGTCACTGGTCTCATTGCTATTGACTTGAGTTTCAATTGTTATGCTATCAATAGATCTATTTATTTTCATCTGTGTCAATTGTCATCGAATTGCATCCTTCGGGGGTCCAGTCTATAATGTAAGCATGTTTCCTTTTCGTGCAAGACAGAACATCCAAGGGACGAGTCACATGTTCAGAGTTTAGTCACATAATTTAAAAAATGTCTGTAACTTATGCAAATACTAAGCCGCATATGATGAACTGGTATAGTTCCGGCGACCAAAACAAACCTTGCAATGAGCATGGTATGGTTCATTTACTTTTTTATGACATTTTTATTCATCAAGTTTTTATAATAATCTTGATATTTACTTTTCAGAATTTTTAACAATGCCTGCCTGTTCAATTAGCAGTTGCCCTTCGAAGACCCATGCTAAATCTGAAGGCACTACAATACATGTATTCCCGAAAACTGTTGATTGAATAAGAGAATGGGGCAGACATTGCGGATAGCCACTGGATGAGCTGGAAAGTAGAGTCCAACAAGTCTTTGAGGACGAGAGGGGTGTTCGATACCGCATCTGCAGCCGGCACTTTCCCTCGAACATGTACACCACATCTTGGGTAATAAAGAAGAATAAACTAATTACTCCCGGGAGGATAGCTCAGCGGCAGCGTGCGCGTCTTGGAAGCAAGACGACACGAAGCAACAACAGGTTCGATCCCCATGTCCGCGCTTAGAAACCTCTGGGTGTTTAAGCGCGTTATAATACGTAACTAAGACAAAAAAAAACAACACAATTACACAACTAAGAAAAACAAACAATTCCTGTACCAGCGCCTCGATGCCTGTGGGCTGTGTGAGCGCTTTATAAATGTTAAATAAATTAAATTAAATTAAATTAAACGGCGATCGACACGAAAATTGCTTGCAAACGCTATTCCCACTCTATTCGTCCACATTCCGCCACTGGTGAGTCAAGTGTCCGTTTTTAGCTTTAGGCCTTGCGGTAGTGTGAGGTAGCCGAATGGATTCATTGATATTTTAGGTGGTGTTTCCAATTTGTAATATTTTCGACATTGATATGAGTGTATAGATTTTTGAATAATGACATTTATCAATATATTATTTTTAGATTTCATAACCCACAAACGAAATCTATATATGGGCACAGGGAACTGTTCTATATTGCGCATTACTCAAGTATTCTGTCTCCTTACATGGCAATTTTAAATATTGGCATTTCATTATCAAACAATAATTTACCTTTACAACTTCTTGACTATCCCTTGAATCTGAAGCAAGAACATTCTACTTCCGTGACGTGCTTGAAGTTATCAACCACTTCTACCGCGTATCAGGTAATCATACTTGGCTATTCCGCTACAGACTTGTTTTATGCATGTCAAGTAATAGTTTTTATGTATCGTGTGATTATTTTACCAATTGTTTGGTTAGTGCTTTCCAATTGATATACACCTTAGTTGTCGTCCCCTGGTGTTTATTTTCAGTTATAATTAGTGTTATCCATACTAATGCAAGTACTGTCTTTCAGGGAGATGCTGATGCATCAACCACATTGATAACAGCCCTAGATGTTCTTCAGCAGCACAAGGTATGGATACTGACAGCTCAATCGACCGTGATCATCAGGACTGGAACACTTGTCGTTTGATTGTTCTACACCATGTTTCATTCGTGCCAATGGTTAGCCATTGATATGTACCTGTGCAGTCGACCCTAACTGTGTGTTGTGTTTTCAATATTGTAATCCTTACTAATGCAAATACTATGTTTCAGGCAGTTGTTGAAGAGTCAACCCATGCACTTGATGCAGAGCCTGACATTCAAGTAATTCCAGGGGAAGCGGGACCATGCGGATACGAATCGGCGCAACAGCTTTCGGAAGTGCGCACCACATTGACAACAGCCCTAGATATTCTTCAGTAGCACGAGGTATGGATACTGACAGCTCCATCGAGCGTGATCATATAACGTGATTCCATTTGCAATACTTTCTTCCCTATTAACGCAAGTACTGTGTTTCAGGGAGACGATGGAGCTTCCACTACAATCACGAGATCCCATTTAGATGATGCAGATGTAAAGAAATCGGAGAAATAAGTCGTTTAAATCTGATCATATTTAAATATTCCTTGATTCTTTTAGACAATGCAGCATTTGTGGTTATCTCTTTATATGTACCTGTGCCGTCGACCCCAAGTGGGTGTTATGTTTACAATATTGAAAACCATACTAACGCAAGTACTGTGTTTCAGGGAGTTGCTGATGCCTCCTCTTCAATACAATCATTCGTGGCAGTCCATGCAGAGCCAGAGGTATGGATACTGAAAACTCCATCGAACTAGGTCATCAGAGCTCGAATACTTGTCGTTTGATTGTTCCACACAATGTTTAAATCGTGTTTGGCTATTGAGATGTACATGTGTGTTCATCCTCATGTGTGTTTTATGCTAACAATATTTTGATACACAGTAATGAAAATACTATGATTCAGGGAGTCGATGGAGCCTCATTCCGTGCTGTCTATGCGGATACAGAAAATATAGTCGTTGCAGCGCAAGGGGAAGGGGAGACATGTGGATACGAATCGGAGCAACAGCGTGCAGATGTTGAAGGTCGAGACAAAAAAGTTGCAAAGAAAAGAAACAAAAATAAGGTTAGTTACAAACAGTTCATAACTTTAGAAATGTTTTTGTGCTGGGGACTATTTTGTGTTTTTTTCCAGTCAATTGTACTATACTTTATCTTGCGTTTAAACTGAACATCCCTTTTCCAATCTGTCCTCTAGTTACCCGTGGGTCTACAAAATATACATACACAGACAGTGAAGCGAATGAGAGATGTTGCTTGCCAGACCATTTACACTATGGAGGCTATGGAGGAATTATTAATTCAGACGCGGCGTGTTGAGACTCGGGATGCACATGTCCAATGGCCAGAAAATGAAATGAATGTGTCCGGAGAATCCAGCAAAGTTGTATTGGACCATTGCTACAGTACAACCGCACCACCACAACAACATGATACTGGATGTATTGAAGATAGCTCTGAAGTAGTCGCAGATCAATTCACACAATCTACACCTGCCAGAAAATTGCCACCAAAAAAGCTGTTGACATTGTTGTGTTCTCCCATCAATGTTGAAGTAGCAGATGTTGAAATGACAGAGAATGAACCAGCAGCAGCATTCACCGACGCATCAGAACTTGATAGCAGCGATATTTCTTTCAAATGTGGTGATATGTCCTCAACGACACAGGCCGAAACAACTTTGACGCAGGATGACAGTCTAATGAAAGAGGGCAAATACATAGAATTCGACAGTTGTTTGATGGATATTATAAGTATGCTGAAATGTGGGCATTCCGTCAGAGGGAAAGTATGTGGGAAGCCATTGATTCATGTGACTCGTCAAAAACAAGGCAGTAACGTCACAATACATGCCGCCTGTAGATTAAATCATACGTTCTCATGGTCTGCACAACCGATGCTGGGGAAACTGCCAGCAGGCAATCTACTGTGTGCAGCTGCATTACTTTTTAGTGGCTCCAGTTTTAGAAAGTTAGAGTCTTTCTTTCAGTTTGTGGGACTCCATTTCATTTAAAAAACACAGTACTACAAATACCAACGTGATTATCTGTTTCCGGCCATTAGTGATGCTTGGAAAATTGAACAATTGTCTCTAGCAAGTACATTCGAAGGCAAACGATTCAGGCTAGCCGGCGATGGACAGTGCAACAGTCTTGTATTTTCTGCCAAGTACTGCACCTACCACTTTCAGGACATGGATAGTAAGAACATTGTGAGTTCGGTGGTCGTGCATGTAACACAATGTACATCCTCAGTGGCCATGGAGAAACTAGGATTTATAAAATCAGTGGAATATCTGCAATCGAGGGGAATGCACATCGACTTCATAGCCACGGACAGACACGTTTCAATTGCCAAGACAATGAGAGAGCAGTTCCCACATATTAAACATCAATTTGACGTATGGCATCTTGCTAAATCAATCAATAAGAAAATCTCGGCTGCAGGGAAAAAAAAAGGTTTGGAAAGTATTTCAGAGTGGTCACAGTCTATCAGCAACCATCTTTGGTGGAGCTCCAAAACTTGTGAAGCGTCAGTGGAAATACTACTTGAAAAATGGCGGTCACTGATGCACCACTGTACCAACGTGCACCGCTGGTCAGAAAACCTAGATTTCCACCAATGTGAACATAGCCCTTTGTCCCCAGTGGAGGCACGGAAGAAGAAGTGGTTGAATCCATCTTCACCAACACACAAAGCCATTGAGAAGATTGTTTTCGATAAAACTCTATCAAGAGATTTGAGGGGACTGACAGAATTCTGTCACACAGGTGGTTTGGACGTGTTCCACAATATGTGCCTAAAGTACAGTCCAAAGCGCTTGCATTTCAGCATACAGGGCATTAGACATAGGACTCTACTTGCCGTCTTGGCCCATAACAAGAATCTCGGCCAATCTAGGACTACGGGTAATGTAAGGATGCCTCTCTACACCAAGGCCTTTTCAAAAAGAAGTAAGCAATCGGTGATAAAACCAGTCTATGAGGAAATGGAGTTTGACTTGGTCAAAAGCCTTATTGTTGCTGTATTAGAGAAGCACAGATATGGAATTGTGAACGTTTCCCTGCAGAGCACTGATCCATTGCCACCCAACATTGCCACTGTGCCATTTCCACCCAAAGGAGAGCTGGTTGTGAAGTACAAATCCCGGTTTAAATAATTGTAATACGATTGTCTTTTTGTAAATAAATGTTATTGTACAGTGTGCCTACAAAGTACACTAACCCTAACCCCTACCTTCACCATCCTGGGTGCCGAACAACTGGGTGTCATCTTTGAATTCTCTCTCTATTCACCTCATATTGCTGACCTTCTCTATATGTGTATGTATATATTTTTGTTGATGTAACTAATTTTCACAATCTCTTGTAAATGCTGCGCACTGTTAACCGAGGGGAGGCTTGCGTATTGCAAATAATAAAACAAACAAACAATAAATCTCACTTTCAACTCAACTCCTCGGGTACTTTATACTTTCCCTGACCTTCCCCAAAAAATTAAAAGTCTCAATAGTTATTGTTCTTTGGGGCTTCAAAGCTCGCAGACAATGAGGACAAAATTGGGGGCCTTAGAAAGCGCCAAGCGAGCCGTTTCAGATGGGAGAGAAGCCAGTTCGCATTTGCACATTGACACGCAGTACATAGATTGATTCGAAACTTCAAGTTCTCACAGATGGCTTTACTACGGGATGTTGCAAAGAAAGAATGTATGCTCATTTCTAGTGAAGGTCAGCGGCTTTGATTTTCAACTCGCGCCCAGAAGAGGCCCACAACTCGCACTGTCAGTATAAGGTTCTATTGTTTTTTGACCTTGAGAGACAGGGACCATGCCGAAAGAACTTCATTTGAAGGGGGGGTGCAATAACGTAAGAGACGATAAGGCAGAAAATTCTGAAACTAGACCGAGTTTCATGTTAGTTCAGTATACGAAAAATCGTTGTCAAGAGCACAGTGGGATTTACGGACTGCATTACGCAGAGACACAATGGAAATTGCAAATATAATGTAAGTAACTCTTTAGACGCTTTTATACCGGATTGAAGAATTAATGAATGGATGCATGAATAAATGAATGAATGCAGAGCTTGGAAAACGTTTGTGGGATCATCCTTGTAGCGGGCACATGGGCATGCAGGCCCACATTCCACACGCATGTAGACAAAAAGCCGTTTCTCATTGTGTACTAACCTCGATTTATTTAGTTACTTTTCGCATTGATTTTAGAGCCGAACATACTCCATTGCACTATCCTTGAAAGCAAATAGTTTCAGCTCGGCCATAATAAATAAAATGAATAATATTAATAAAGATCGGCTGGTGAGACTAATTATAAATTTTATGTTTTCAAAACAGGTATATCCTTCCCATTTGCTACTGCCACCAGTTTCAGACACCGGCAGATGGTTTTTTCAACTGCCAGCTGCAGCTTAATGTAAACAACTGCACAATTCTGATGATTTTATGGGACGATCGCCAAGGGCCCATGTGCCCTTGCGCAGTCCTGGCGGCTAGAAGCAACATATCAACCTTTACGCTGTCCTAGTGCCTACTTGATGGAACAGCCTTGCGGTTCAACGTGCGACAAAAGTGCTTCTTTTATCGAAAACCAACACCATGTGTACCATAAAGGAACAGCGCGTGACTCACGATAAACTTTTACGGATTTGCGCATGGAGATAAAAGAAAATAAATGGCTTTTGGAGTTCATATGGCAATTGCTGAATATTCTATAATAATTTAATGTCAAATAAATGTACTTTACCAAATGTACCGTGTTGCTGTTTGATTTTAAAGTACAGTTTCATATTCCGAATTGTGGCGCGCTGTGTTGTGAGTTGATCTAGGTTGGTTTCCGGGTTCTGTGTGAAGTCGCGTAGAAGACGACTGGGCGCGTTTGCCTATGCAGCACAGAAACGTCACGGAGAGAGGCAGGGAATATGAATGTTTTGATAATGTCAGGCTCAGGGGCGGGGGATATGATTTAGTGCCGCAAAAGCATGTCAGCCAGGGCGATGAGGGAAATGATAGGATTATCACAAAATGGCAGCTCCCTGATGCCTGTTTTCGCGTGCGTTTAATGGACGAAAACTAGGGTAAGGTCGATGGGAAATTTTTCTAAAATCGAGCGACTTAGGCTTAAAAACACATGGCCGACCCGTAGGGTCAATAAAAAATTTGGATCGAACCATTCCTTTAATCCCTCCCCATTCGTAGCCCCTTTGTAATGTGCTTAATGCTACCCTGTTTCTCCCTCCTCCCCACAGTAAGACCCTTGTCATGGAGTGTAGTCATCTGAAAAAGGACCCGGGGATGATGTAGGGGATGTTGGTAAAGTAATATAGGAGTTGGAGTAAAACTATCATCTTCATTAGGGCCGCCCGCCCTATCATCCACAGCAGTAGTGTTTTCCAGAACTGCATGGCGTTCCCCTATTTTGTCCAAGGCTGCCTGTGTGTTGGCCATGTGTGTTTCTGTAGTGTTGTGCTATATGTCCACCCGCAGATATCTGAAGGTGATTGGGGTCCATGTCAGGCCCAGTTGTGGCAGCTGGTCTGATGTTGTTGCCCTCAGGCGCGCCATGGGGAACAGTGAGGATTTCCCTTTGTTGATGGTGATTCCCGATAATCTGCAAAACGCTCTCAGTGTCTCTAGTAGGTCCGGCAGGTGAATACGTGGGTCTTGGACGTAAAGCAGTATGTCGTCTGCATATATCAAAATTTGGTGTATTTCCCCAACTATCACTATGGGGTGTCCCCGTACTCCGCCCTCAGGAAGTCCACGAACGGTTCCAAAGCCAATATGTATAGCATCGGAGACAGCGGGCACACCTGCTTCGTACCCCGCCCTATGCTCCACTCCCCTGAGACATGCATGCTCATCTTAACTCTGGCCCTCGGGTCCCTATACAGTAGCTTTATCCAGCGTAGGAACCCCTTGCCTATCCCAAAGTGGGCGAACGCCCCCAGAAGCCAGTCCTAGTTCACCGAATCGAATGCTTTAATTGCATCTAATGACGCCACTGCATATTCCCCCCGTTCTTGGTTCGTCTTGTCAATGACGTGATGGAGTCTCCGGAGATTCCATGCTGTGTTCCTTTCCGGCACATACCCCGTCTGGTCTGGGTGTATCAGTGTGGATATCACCCTTTTTAGCCGGTTGGCCAATGGCGCTGTCAGTATCTTGGAATCTTGATTTATCAGAGAGATTGGTCTGTAAGACCCACACTCGAGGGGTGGTTTCCCTGCTTTATGTATCGGGACTATTACAGATTCTGACATACAAGCCGGGAGACTCCCACTCTCGTATGCCCCCTCTAGTGTCTCTAGTCGTCTCGGGGCCAAGCTATCTTTGTATCTTTTATAGAATTCCCCATGTAACCCGTCATGCCCCGGGGACTTTCCTGTCGGTAACTGGGCAATGACCTCCGTCAGTTCCTCCACAGTGAGGGGGGCGTCCAACATTTGGGCCTGCTCCTCCGACAGTCGTGGGAGTTTGATTTCCACAAATGCATCCTCAAGGTCTCCCTCTTCTGCTTCCTGTACTTTGGTGTATAGTTTCTCGTAGAATTGCGAGAACACAGTATTTATCCCCTCCCGGGACATTTCAACCTCCTCCTGACTGTTCCGAATTGCGTTTACCGGTTCTCGCTTAGTCTCCTGTTTAGTCAACCAGGCGAGAAGTCTACTAGGATTATCCCCTTCTGCATGCAACCTCTGTATGTACTTCCCATAATCTAACCTCCCTAGTCTCTCCCAGGCCACCGTACACTGTTGTCTCAGAGACGTGAGGTCGCCCGTTTCTCCCCCCTCCTGCCCCGCCTGTGCTTCTGCCCACTCTATCTTCTTTTCTATCTCATCCAATTCAGCCAGGGTTTCTCTTCTAAGGCCTCCTGTTTCCCCAATCGCCGCCCCTCTAATCACCAGCTTAAAGGCCTCCCAAATTGTTCCCGTGCTGTCCACGCTACCTATGTTGTGCTCAAAATAGTCGTCTATTGTAGTTTGGATATGATCTTGGAAATCCCCTTCTAGGAGTGCTTCCGTCCTAAGTCTCCACGTGGGTATTGGCGCTTTCCTGTATGAATGCGCCCATGTTGCCCCCAGTGGGCCGTGGTCAGACAGGGTTTGTGCGTGAATGTGTGCCCCCGTGAATTTACCTGGTGTCTCTTTGCCCGTAAATAAATAGTCAATTAGGGTGAATGTACTGTGTGGGGCGCTATAGTGCATGTATCCCCTTTCGCCCCATGTACCTTTCTCCAGACGTCTTCTAGCTCGAGTTGGTCCAGTATCTTCTGCAGCACCCGCGCTGGTGGTGCGGCTCTTTTGTGTTTGTCGTACGACCGGTCCAGCCTGGGATCCAATGTGCAATTAAGATCTCCGCCCCGGTTGGTTGTGGCGTTCCTGTACGGGGCCAGCCTGGGTGTGAGTGATTTAAAGAAATCTGTTATATCGTGGTTTGGGGCATAGCTATTCAGCAGACACACTTCCCGGTTCTCCAGCATTCCGTGGATGATCAGGACCCTGCCTTTGTCGTCTCTCTCCTGTTTAATGAGTTGGAATGGGATGCCCGGGGCAATCTAGGTCACTACCCCTCTCGCATAATTAGAGTATGCAGAGCTGTATATCTGGCCGCCCCACTTCTTGGCCACTTTGGCTTGCTTTTCAGCCATCAGGTGGGTCTCCTGCAGCATCGTGATGTGGACTTTCGCTTTGTTTAGCCAAGCATAGACCCTCATTCTCTTGACATAGGCATTTAGTCCTCTGACATTCCATGTCACCACGTTCAGTTCATCTCGGTTCCTGTGTCTTGCAGATTCCAGCGGCCCACTCGTTCCCATCGGCCTGTTTGGTTTTACCCTCCCTGATGTGCTGGTTTGGGAGGTCCATCCATCGTCTTTCCCTTGTTATTCTCCTGGTAGCTTGCGGGTCCTCTTTCTCCCTTGTCACCACCTGACCTGGCGGATCGCTCTGCTGCCAGTGTCCATTTCTCACTGTTTCTTCTCTTTGGTGTTCCTCGCCGGGTTCCCGCGTTTGAGAGCAGCCTCACCTGTTCCCTTTCTTTGCCTTCGCCGTGTCCGTGTCCTTCTTGCTCATTATGTTTGCCTCCTCTTGTGCCTTCTCTTAACAAACTTAACCACACAACTACTGTAAACCAATGCCCAGCCTACCTCCCCCTGCTCGGGCCCTGCCGCATTCCAGGTGTTGCCCTCGTTCCGGGGGCGCACTCGTTGCGGCGTAGTGCCTTAAAACTGACACTGCTAACTTATCGCTGCTTGGGTTCCCCTCTGTGGGTCTTGGCGGTCCAGTTCCGGGGGCCTCGAGCTCCCGGGTTAAACCGCTACTTTAAGCTTTCAGTTCTCATTCTGCTGATTGTCCTGCTTTATCTCGATTCGGCAGGGTTTCCTTAGTGTCTTAGTCTAGCGAGGTGTTATGGTGTCCGGTGGCCCACTTAGGTGTCTTTTGGGCCCCTCTTCGCCCGACCATTAATTTATGTTATTGGGATGTGTGTTTTGTCCTCATCCTCATTCCCTGCTTCGCGCGGGGCCTGTCGGTTCCTCTCAACCCCCTCTCTTAGTTGTGGGATCCCCTACTGGTCCATCCACACCTGGGCGTCTGCTGTGGTCTCAAAGATCTGTGTCCTCCCGCTGTGCAGGATTTTGAGCTTGGACTGGTAGCGTAACATGAATTTCACCCCCACTGCCCGAAGGCGCTCTTTGGTCAGCCAGAACTGGGCTTGCTTTCTTTGCACAAGTGCTGTATAGTCATGGTTAATGGTTATCCTGGCTCTGCTGCGTATTATCTCCCTGCCTTCCCTTGAGAATGTCAGGAGGGGCAGGGTCCCTGCACATACTTCCTGGAGCAATACGTTCTCTATGTATTCTGTGGGGTCTCTGACTTCCTCCCCCTCCGGCAGCCCTACGATGCGCACGTTGTTGCATCTGGCCCAGCCTTCTGCATCTTCAGCCCTGCGTTCTAGTGTTCTGATCCATTCTAGCGCTTCTGACATTTGTGACTGAGAGGTGGTCACATTTGCTGTGTTGCTCTGCACTTTCTGTTCCACCGTTGTCACTCTCTCCGCCAGGTTCCTCGTGTCCCGCCTGAGGAGCCCCACATCTACAATCACTGCGTCCAACTTGCCCTCTATTGAGGTCTTGAGCACCTCTATGGCCTCTAGGATGCTGCCGTCCACTTTTTTGAGTTCCCCTTGCATGGCGTATGATGTAGCTGGGTCCACCGCAGTCGTCCAGGTGCACGTCCACACTCTTGCGGGCAAATGTCTCCATGCTTGTTTGCCTCCCTCTGCCACCTTTCTGTTTGTCAGGCATGCCGATGTTGTGGCCTTGTGACTCTGTGCTTGGTCGGTGCTCTCCCTTCCCTACGGATTATCTCAGACTTGGCCCTGTCCCTCTCAGGCCCTCATCAGCCTTGCGGCACCTCGGCACCTCCTTGGGCCCTATTCTGTGGGGTCTATACTGTCTTAGGAGGTGCGGGCTTACCGGCACATGTCGCCTGAAGTCTCTTTGTGGTCACTCCGCCCAGCTATTTGATTAGCCCCGGTGTATTGGGGGGGTCTGCTGCGTAGTATGATGGCCGTATCGTGTGGGTTGGGGTCTCCGTGCACCTCCCAAGTGCTGTTTCGAGTGGGCCGTGTCCTCCCACGTATGTCTCGTGAGTCGTGGGCTAATCACCGGGCCCGGGGCCTGGATTTCCTGCTGTTCCACCCCAGCCTCGCGGGATGCCTTGCCGGATGCTCCGGTTGCGTCTCTGCCGGTTGCCACCGTTTGCTGCGCCGCCGCGGTCTCAGGCCGGTGGCCGCCCACTTGCCTCTCACTTTTGGGAGCTGGAACGGAGTCTCCCCCACCGGGCTATTAGGGGCTCTCCTGCCACTGCGTGGGCGTGCTATGGCAAAACTTCTTTGTGCTGGGGAGCACCCTGTCAGCCATCGCCTTCCACTGTCCTCGATTGCCTGCTCCTCCTCCGCCCTTCTTCACGTGGCGTGCCTCGTTCCTCACCCTTGTTGGGGTGGGCAGTCGGGTTTGGCACCTCCTCTGCCGGGTGATGTGTGGGTGTCTGCTGGGCAGTGGTCCGCACCCCTGTGCCTAGCTGTCTCATGTGCTCAGCTTCCACTGCCCCTCAGAGCACTGCAGATCCTCAGTGGGCCGCGGCTGCCATTTTGCGTATGGTGGTCCCGCGCCTCTTACTTGCCTTGTTTCAGGTCTTCCCGACCTCCGATTTTGTTCGGGCTTTTGCCCGTGCGTGCTCTGGATCCTCCGGGTGCCGCCCCTTCGAGTTGTTCAGGTTCTCCTGCTGTTTTTCAGGTGTTCGTAAGGATCATGTAGCAGATCACCCGGGAGCTCTCGGTGACTCGCTCACTCTCGCATGGCCGCCAAGCCACGCCCCCAAGTGCTGTACATAATTATTAATTATTTTATTATGTCCAATATTGATGTTCTAGCTTAACTTGAATGGATCTAATTTTAATCCAAAATTAAGTTTTGACTAATTGCTTGAATGATTGATGCATGCATTGATAAAGCCATGAAATGTTGAAATCCAGGCACTGTGTGCAGCAAGCATGCTTCAGAATCTCTGCATGCTTGAGTGTACAGTGCTTTCCAAAGACGTTCAGAAACATACATGATCGTGGTTGTTCACCTTTTCTGACAGTCACATTAACACCATTGCCAACTCTATCACCAGAACCCACACAAATTGCACAGCAAAGTTCACTGAGCAGAGAACAAGAAGGGGGCAATGAGGTCAGGACCTGTCTCAGCTCTAGAAACAATTTTGCAGTGTGTTGGATTTTCACAGCTGAACAGGATCAATCCCATATTTTTGTTCTCACGTCTATGTAAAAATAATTATTGTCTGAGGGAATCTGACAGCCTACACGGTGGACCCACATGAGACTTATAATCCACATGTTTGTCAAGAAGAAAAGGCGCCTTGTCAAACTTTCATTACTCTACCTCTACATTACACCAAGGTATCTTGCAAATACACAGCTTTTAAGTAGCCCTATTTGAGAATCAAAGTTTCAAGATTATCCTTCCCTTTTCAGATAACTTATCCCCTGCCCCCCTACCCCCAGTGCCCCAACCCACGGTTCCTCAGGATTCTGAAGTGTTACAAGATATCACCAAAATAATGGAAAGCTTTGTCTCTTGAATGACTACCTTGCCTTCAGATGGCTCTCCTTGAACTGTTTGAATCAAGCAAAAAAATATGGTAATATTTCAAACACACTTCAGTCTCACACTTGCACAAGACTGTTCTAGAAGTAGTGGGAATGAGACTGACCACTGAGGGTAAACATGTCTACCTGACAATGGACATTTGGACCAGTGCAAAAGGCAAAATGTCCTGGCTGTCACCGAAATCTGGTTTACCTTCACTCATACTTCTTGGAACAATGTCTAGGAGAGCAGTCATTGAATGCCATTCACCAGCAGGCAACCTTGTGTATGGAAGGGTTTTACTTCCCATTGGGCAATTGATCTTTGGGAAAAAGTCACAATAGCTGTGGTACACATGTTCATTCACCATGATTTAAGACTAGTCTTGGTTTCAAGATAGGTGAAACCATGATGTGCCCTGCTTTGCCCATTTTCACCATTTTGTGATAACCGGCCTCAAAAGCCTTTTTCCACCAAGGGATGAGATGTTTAGGGTAGTAGAGAAAATCTGTGACCACTGTAACCTCTCCTGCAGTGCCTGAAGTGTGTCAGTAAAGCTGCAGTCATGCCACCAGCTTCCTTAAAACCAGCTGAAAACTGCAATGCTGGCCATCTATGTCCTGGAGCATCTCTTAGAGCAGTGCAATGCACTTACAGACTATTGCAAATGTCATAGCTGGCAACTGGAAGACGCACACCTAACACCTACACAATGGCAAATGTTGGACATGTCTAACTGTTAACTGAAAGCCTGTTGAAGAAGCCACCCAGTGGGTTGGCATGCACGTGTCCCCATTCAGGAAGCAGCTGCCACTGGTGAATTTGTTATAGTTAGTATTATAAAAACACAATAAAGGAACTTGCCTTACCTGGCAATGCAGGCACATGGGTGTGAAACGTCTCTCCACTTTTAGACAGGATTCACACATTGTTGGCATGAATGGGAATATGGAGTACATGCTGGCATATTGACTTGGCACGTGATTGAAAGTCAATGTGGCAATGTTTAGAAACAATGTATGCGATACTTAAAACAGCAAAGGGGCTTTTCATTGGCAAGAGACGGTTTTAGTCATGTGCATGGTTGCATCTAAGAGATGTCTAAATCTCAGATACAACATGAAAAGTGTGACAAAGTTTACATAACAGCACCCCTCCACTGCAAAGTAGGTTATCAGACTGTACACATTTCTCAGCTTCTGCCCATACTTCATGAGGCATCACAATCAGCTTTTGAGCAGTGGAAAAGCATAAGAGGCTCTGGGACACTGCTTTCAAAGTTAGGCCTGCTGTATGCTTCAGGGTCCGGAGAATTCAGTGAGCCCACTGCACTCCAGATGGTGTATGTCTATGTTCAACTGGGTAGGGGTGATGATCCACTATAGACCTGGCTTGGCGAGAGGTTTTCATGGTTCTCTGTGCTTGTTCATATGGCTATGGAAATCCTAACCTGACCTGACTAGTGTGTAGTATGACTGGTTACTTACCTTGGCTGGTGCTATTGCCCAGACCACAGGAGATGCCTCAATGGAATACATGTGAAAAAGCTTACATTCGTACAGCATCTTCTCACAGAAGACTCCAATGGTAGGGAACAGCTGTAAGTGAGAGACCATACAGCAGACACATCAGAAGTACATTTTAGTTTCATAATTTAAAGTTTTCTTTTTTCTTCCTTTAACGTAAAGTTTCTCCTGAAGTACAGTGATAAATGGCACAAGGCCTAGTTATGTTTAGTTTCTCTTCCCTTTAAGGTTTAATTACATTTGAGTTTCTCCTTGAGTTAAAGTTGACTTAAGTTTACTATTTCTGCACAAATGTTCGCTTCTTAATTCAGCCCATTTAATGCCTGCATTGTACTCACTGTAGGTTCTGGCTCAATCAAGGTCCCTTCCCTACCTAGACTCCTGTGCTTAAATTTACCAACAAATCACCCACCAGGACTCAGCTCTACCCAAGGATTCCACATCCCTGGTGGTTCCATCTTAGTTTTCTTGGCTCAAGAAAGCAGTGTTGGCTAATGTGTGGGTGTTTCTTCATTCAGCCCAATTAAGGGTGACATTGTGACTTTGTGTCACTGAAGGTCTGCATCAATCAGTACCCTATTGAGACTCACAATGTCAAATTAAACCAGAAAATACAATGCTCGGCCCAACCAGAGGGTTCCACATCCCTGGTGGTTATGCCTTAGTATATTTGGAAATATCTAACAGTAGTTGTGACTTGATAGCTTCTTCTTGATTGAGATAAGTTGACACTGACATTGTACTCAGTGAAAGTTCTGCCTCAATCAAGGATATGCACCAACCCAGACTTCCGTGGTCCAATTCAACCCAAAATTCCACAGCTCAGCCCAACCCTATGATGCAACGTTCTATTCTTCCTGTCTTCTTCATTAAGCCTGGTTAACATGACCTTTTTCTCCCTGGTGGCTCCGCCTCAGTTTATTTTGCTCCACATGCCAGCGGACATTGTACTGTGCTCTCATACTGGTGGTATCGCCACAATATGTCTCTACCTAAAAGCGTCAACACGCCCGCTTTTTTTCTGAACGCTCTCCCCTTGTTCTACCCTTTTGTCCAGTTACCCACACAAGGGCTGGGTGCTGCTGGAGCATGGGACTTAACTCAGCATCCTCCCTTGGTATGTGGTTCAGCTTCCCCAGAAGTTCATGTCCCAACAGGCTGTCTCACCGCCTGTGCCAAGTGGCACCACACCCTGAAGTCAACCAACTAAAGGACATACTATTATTGGTATTAAAGCCATATACCTGATTGTTGATGGTGCCACTGGATTAGACTGTGGTGGTCCAGACACTGGGGTACAGGAAAGCATTTGTGCTGGCCCAGAGTCAGGTGCGCTTCAGTGTTTTTTTCTTGCATGGTGGGCATTGTCGTGCAGTGCCACCTGACAGTGCATTCTTGCTGCCATCACTGTTCAAGGAGCAACGTGCACTAGCAGGGTCTGAGGCATGTGATTTGGGATCCTCATACACATCCTGTTGCCATCTGTGCTAGTGCTTACTATTCAATGGCAAGTCTAGGTTAATCTTCTTTGTTTTATCCAGATGCCCTTCCTTCTTTCAGAGTTTGCAGGATACACTGCAGTCCCCTCAGACAATGTCACCATCTGGCAAGCTGAAGTACCACCTCACACATAACCAGACTGTCAGATATGTCATGGGTAGAAATGACTTCTAAAGAAACACCAAATCACCCAAAAAGGATCACAAACAACTAACACACTCCTTAAATACTCCTCCAAAACTCTCCTGAACTTGTAAAAATCATAACAAAACTCCTCCAACATCCCAGCAAGTGTGGTGATCATTACACAATAAAATGATAGGATGCACTTAGTTCAACCTTCTAAAATAAGATACACAATGCACCAATGAATGAAAGCAGGATTACTTTTCGGGTAGTGTTTTCAGATAGCACCACAGTTAGTCATCCCCCCTGGAAGACCCCCTGAGACCTCTGTTAACCAATTTTTGTGTGGGTGGAGTGGAGTAGCAAGGATCCAGGAGTCAGGTATACTAGGCAAAAATTTGAATGCAAATCCAACCTACCACCCCTGAATGGGAGGCCAAAATGGGATTAAGCTCCCTTGAAAAATTTGCGAAATGGCACTCAGAAATAGTTATTTTACATGTGCGGTTGAACGGATAAGGCAAGAGTGTGTGTGGCTGTACTAACGAGGAAAGCAAATTTACAAGCTACAAGGCAATGTACTAACAACGGGCATACAGGTTAAAAAAGCGACTTTACAAGGAAAAGGCCGTGCAGCAAGAATCACACGTGGCAAAATTGCAATTACTTTGTTTCACGGGTTTAAAATAGCAAAACGGCTTGTAAAATTAGCAAAACAGACATAATCGGAAATTGGTTTTAATGCTAAGGTGCAAAGGCACATAACAGGTATGATATGAAAGTGAAAGGATGACTCTGAATGGGTGACAGTATTGGATTCTTTGTAGGAATGGAAAACTCAGATTTATAATGAAAGCAGTTACACAGACATAATCGTTTTTTAAAGGAAAATGACAGGTTCTACTGAGACTATTTTTTTTAGGGGCTGGATTACAAAAGAGAGACACTGCCCACGAAAAGGTTCATTTGCAATGTTAACCCTCTTTATATGGGAATGAATTAAGGTATTCCAAATAGTACTAAGGATGTATACTACGGACTGAAATGAATTGGAAAGAATTGAGCTAACACAGATTTTCCTAAAGACAGGATACACAGAGGATTCTGACAATTTTAAGAAGTTACTAGGATACTTATAGGATTTCTTATAGGGTTTCTTATGGGGTTGGACAAATTGCAAGGGGGCACCACCTTGTCTTTGTATCTCCAAATTTGTCTCTTATTCTTTACTTAAATTCATTCACGATGTCTGTTTTAGCCTGGTGCTGCCAGATAATAAGATCCTATGACACTCGGATCTAAACAATCACACTAAACAAGAAAAATGGGATGAAAACATCCCATTATATCTGGCCCTCTCAGTTGGCTCAACACGAGCATAACAAGTTTTGTATTTTTGTATAAACGTATTTTCATATATCATTCCATTTCCATCATCTCTTTTGTTTAAGAATACTGATACGAGACATATATGGTCATCTCAGAATCATAGGCAAGAGTTTCTGTGTAAAATCCAGGAAATGTTTATTCACATTCCTGTTATTTCAATTCAGGCAGTCATTTGAACAAAAAAGGTCTGTGATTCTCAAAACAAAGCCAATGTACTTCGTGTGGATCATACCATCTTCAGGGCTATAAAGACCTTTCGAAGTTTGTGCGTTACTTAGACTGCCAAATGTATCTTTCAATCGTGTTACGTGTCTGCCAAAGGTTCATGCCTTCGTTTGCGAACAGTGCCGGCAAAGAAAGTGACTTGAAACAAAAATTGTTATGCTCGTGTTGAGCCAACTGAGAGTGCCAGATATAATGGGATGATTTCATCCCAAATTGCAAGGTAACACAGCAATAGATGCAGCTTGTTGGTTACTGGGGAAGGGTGATACTCACAAAAACACTTGAATGGAATAGTTTGGACAGCCAGCCAGGTCTTTCGAAAGCGAGACAGGGGTCTGGTCACTGCACAGAAGCGGCTCTCCTCTAGGGACACAGAGAGGCAACCAGGGTCTGGTCTCAGTGGTCAGTGGGGTGCATCAGCTGGGCAAAGCAGGTAGCTTGGCAAAGCAGGTCTTGTCACTTTCATAATCCCAAAAGGGTTCAGCAGCCTTTCCCCCTTTCTCCCTGAATTGTCAGGATTTGTGTAGGTTTTAATGCTGGATAGTGGTTCTGCCTGGATAGGAGGTACTGTATGAATCAGGATAAGCTATCCCTACCTGGCAGTGGAATCTTGAATCTTACAGGGTGAGTGTGGAATGTCTGGATCTCTGGATGCTGCAGGTTGGATTTTGAATGCTGGATTTTTTTTGAATATCCTGAATTTTGACTGTCTCTTCCTTATATAGGCCAGATGACATCAGATGATTTTTACTATGTGGGCAGAACTAAGCTGGACATACCTCTAAGATCGGATAGGTCTGCCTGAGGAGGTCGCTGCCTCCCTGTAAGCAGATTGGACTGGGGGAAGTGACTCAGTTTCAGTGTGTGTGTGTTTTTATGAGGTGCTTTCTTACACCGCAGTTACTTTTTCCAAAATCAGTTAACAAACAAAACACTCATATTTATAAACGTCGCCCTTATAAAAACTAGATACCAGATTTCACCTGGAGCATACTGTTCCAAACCTCAAGTTTGTACAATGCTGTTTAGTCCTTCTGGCAATCTTTCGCAATTTCTATGGCAAATATTTCCCCTAAAATTCTACAAATGGGTACACTGAAGCTTATCAATGGCGGACATATTTGCAACAAATTTCATAATTGTACCATGTTTTATTTTCCCAGAAATGCCATTTTACTGGCGTTTGCATCTCCCACATGCTAAGAATATCCAAATCATCCTATTTTCATGGTGCAAAAATAACATTCAAGCTGTCAAAATATTACATTACTGACATAAATGACTTCATATGAAAAGTCTTTTCGATCATATGGGCCGACTTTGTTCCCAAAAGTGGCCAGTTGTTTCAACCCACCAGCAAAATGTATTTCCTTAATCAGCTGACACAGAGATTGCCATGGCCTCTCCTTTGAAATCCTTAGTTTGAATGCAGAGGATTTTCACACTTCTGAGGGAAACACATGGGTTGTGGTCCCTCTTTGTTCTTGGGAGCATCTCTGCCATGCAGTCTGAGGAACCCTGTAATTATGACACTTGGTAGTCCAAAGAACAGGGATCCTGCTCTGGCAGTCGGAAATCACTGTGAAGTGCGACATTTGGCCTTTAAGCTAAAACTGGTCTAACAGGAATGCCTCTTTAGTCATGCTGTTGAAGTTCTTTTTGTGAATAAAATAAAATACACAGAGTTAAATATACCTATATATTTGCAGCTTTTCTTCCTAAGAGGTACAGTTGTGTTTCTGGGCCTATTAAAGTGTTATTTCCATTGAGTTTGTACAATATCAACTCACTGCTTTGCAGAGCAGTGCAACATGGCTCATTTTACTGTCCCTGGTCATTAACAAATGTGATTTTCCTCACATCTTTATTCTTAAAATTTCCATAGCTCTGGTCAATTTCTAATACACAGGAATTTGCTCAAAACAAGGGTTCTTTGAAATTGCCATAAGCAAAGGGGGGAGAGAGTTTCTTGTGAAGAGTTTTGTCTTTGTTACTTTGTTGCAAGAGTAAACGCTTGCCGTACGGCCTGAAACAAATTTCTCTGCTCTATCCCAGTTCTTAGTTGACACACAATGCCCTTCTGGGAGGAATGACCCTCCTTTGATGTTGTTCCTCCTGAAGATAGCTGGGCATGGATATGTTTTACTGGAATCAAACCGTGTAATGTTGAAAATATGGAGACAGTACCAGTGGGAAGTCTTCAGTTGGCAGCATAGCAGCGCTGAGCCAGGCTGCTTTTGAATTCTTCTTTTTGGTGTACATGTAGAAAATAACTTCAGCTCTTCTCGGGCTGTTCTATGCTCCATCTCGCCCCATATGTGCTCAACAGAGCCAGTGCAGCCATTACCTTTGTAACTGCTGAAAATGCAGTTTCGTGCAGTTTCGTGGTGCAGGGGAGTTCTGCTGGGCTGGTAAATGTACCCCAAAGGAGCGAAAGTTTGGGTTCAGAAACCTAGTTGTCTGCCGGTTCCGGTAGATGTAATTGCAGCAGGGGTGGACCAAGATATTCTTGTAATGGAACCAGGGAAAAGAAAATTGATTCATGGTCCCACTGACACATTTTATTTATGGGTGATGTGCTTCACTGATATCTTGGTTTTTTTCTGATTTCTTTTTTTTTTTTTTTGCAGACCCTGTGAGTAATGTTTGCACTAATGGATTTGTGTGTAGTCCATTCGGGAGGGTCTGGGGATATGCTGGCGGAGGTGGCGATTATCTCCACCTTGCAGCTGAATTTGATGATCTGGATGACGACTGCCAGCTTTGATGTTACCACGTTCCCTAATGCCAGTTCTACTGCATTGTATCTTGACTTCTTGAGGAAACGTCATGGACATGAGTGTGATGTTTTTCTCCCTTTTGGTGACTTTTATGCCTTTGGTGCGGCATGGCTATGCTGTAATTGTCAGGCAGCCTGAGAATGTAGGGGCTTCTTGACCCATTGTTTGCTGAACATTGCACGCTTCTGCTGGGCTGATGTTCATGATGCTGTCAACGTTATTTCAATGTGCCTTGTGGCTGTACCAACACTGGCCCCTGTGTTGTGGCACGTTTTCAGAATATTGATAAAGATTCTCTGGTGGAGAATTCAAATGTCAGGGGCTTTATTTCTGTCTATGAGTACTGCAAATTTTGTGCGGACACTGATCACAAGTGGAGGAATATGTCCAGTATTGTCACTTACGAAATTGCTCCTGCTGATGTTTGTTACACAATGACTTGTGATCCTCAGCGCATTGGCAAGTGTAAGCAAATGGACTTGGTGAATGGCAGACGTGGCACTGCTTTTGAAAATCGTCTATGTGTTTGATTTATGTCTGTTTGTACTGATATGACTAATGATATGTTCTATAATTTTACTTTTTAGCTTACCAGTCATCTTCAACATGTGAAACTTCCTACTGGTTGTTTTTTTCCCTGTGGTAATTTTACTTACTCTTATATTCCTGCTAACATTTCTGGTGGCCCGTGTGCTTTGACATGCCTTAGTTTGATGATGTTTCCCTTGTAGCCTGCTATTCATCGATCTAAGCAATCTGTGCATCATATTGGCCTGTCCCCTGACTGTGATTCTAATGTACATATGTTGTCTGAAGCTGAGGTTTTAGCACTTTTTATTTTCCTTGGTGGATGTTTTCAGCCTGGCTGCTGGGGGCTATAAATCTTTAATTAAGTTGGTTTGTGCAGTGGTTAAAGGACTGCACAGATGCCAAAGTGAGTGTTCTACCCGCTGTGCTATCGGACCGGCGCATGATTTCCCTGATTAATGTTCTTTTCTTTTCTCAGTGTTTCTGGAAGTAGCACCTTATACCATAAATACATGCCATTATATGCGAACCTGGCTACATCTCTGGAGGGTATAACATATCTTATGGGTATTGATTTGGACAAAACGGATGCATGTATGGCAATGTGGAGCAGCAGAATTTCGGCCAGCGGATTCCAGGTGTAAAGCTAATGTTGTGCAAACTTAAAAAAAGAGCAATTTCTGCCAGTGAAAAACCAATGGTCTTTAAATCTGCCACACTCTAATCAGGCCCCATCCAGCACCATAAAGCATAACTGGAAGTAGGGTACATTTGCATCTGGTCAAATGGAATATTATGCAGATTTCGATCTGCATGGTGTGTGTACTGAACGGATTGTGGAAAGCATTTTTTCCCATAAGATTGGTTTGGATTTGGCAAAATCAAGGCTCCAAACACTACGGTTATTTTCTCCCTTTCCCTCTGCCCTGAAGTGTGCTTTCTGGATGCTTTGAATAGGTAAAAAAACTGCCCTTCTATGTCCTGACGGCGACCTGTAAATTTCCTCCAGCCTGCCAATTCTTCATGCCACCACATCACTCTACCTGTCTCCACAATCACTAAAGATTTAGAATCATCTCACACAGTGGCGTAACACAAAATGTGGGGGCCCCCCTGCGAGCCATGCTGAGGGGGCCCCCCAACTCGGCAACAAATCACGGGTTGCGCCACACTCTGGGCCGGCCTAGACTGTCACGCTTGCACAATACGCATGAACGTGCTGCTGAAGGGGTATGCCGCACACTGCACTAGGAAAAAGATATAAATATGTGTTTTAATGCAATATACAGCACACTTTCTGAGATAAATTGGCTATAAAGCCAGAGTGTTTGCAATTGTTTTGTAGGGTAACACAATCCAATACATGCAAGTCACCAACAGTGCACAGGAACATTAATGCTTCCAACTGGCTGCACAATGTAGACCAGTGTAAACACGTAATAACATTATAGTACAGAATGCCAGGCCACATTTAGACATACCTAGACTGTTTTCAGCAAAATGCCAGTCAAAGCAATAACACTCATCAAGAAGAGAGCACACAATAAAGCATGTGTCTCCATGGCTTCGAACAACACGGCCAAACTCTTTAAAATCTGCAAGGAACTGGTCAATCCTGTTGTGGTCTATACCTCTTCTGTTCCCTCCCATGCCCTCTGTACAGCTCTGGCCTCTCATTTCTCTGCTAAATCTCAGGACATCCTGTCCTCTATGTCCTCTTCCTCTCTCAGCCCATGTTGGCCATCTCTTCTCTCCTCCTCCTTTTTCCTCTTTCTCTCTGACAATACCTGGCGAGGTTTCTAGACAAGTCCGATCTATGAAAGTGTCGTCCAAACAGGTGCTCCGCTGCTCCTCCAGAACCATCAAAGCCCATATTGACACCCTCGCTCCAGCCTTGGCCGATTTCTGTAATCACTCTTTCGCCACTGCAATGTTCCCCTCTCCCTTTGAGCACTCCCTAGTGCACCCACTCCTCAAGAAGCAGTCTGCTGATCCTACCTGCCCGGAAAACTATCGCTCAATCTCCACCTTTCCTGAGAAAACTCTTGGAAAAGCTTGCTATCTCCCAGCTTACTCTCCACACTGAATCTGTTGGTTGTCTCCATGCCCATCAGTCTGGCTTCAGAGCTGCCAGAGGCATGGAAACTGCTCTCCTTAACACCTGTGCTGCTCTCTAACCTTGATTCCAGCATTCCTTCTATTCTCATCCTTCATCTTTCCTCTGCTTTCGACAGGGTCAACATCGCCATCCTGATCAATCGACTCTGTGAGAACCTGGGCATCACAGATCAGACCCTAGAGTGACTGACCTACTTCCACTTGGACCGCCACTCCGCTCCCAGGTCGATCGTGGTCCCATTCTCTCCGCCACCTCTCTCTACCTGTGGCATTCCCCAGGGCTCTATCCTCTCACGCTGGTTTTTCAACCTCTACTTGGCCACTTTGGCCTCCCTGATCTCTACCTTATCCTCTAACTTTCAGTGTTGTGCGGATGACTCAGCTTTCCTTCAGGCTCCCCTCATACTCCTCTCCTCTCTTGCTCATTCCTGACTGTCTATCCACGATTCAGGATTGGTGCGCCTCCTATGATCTCTGCCTTAATGCCAGTAAGACAGAGATCCTTCTCATTGGGACCCTTGCCACTGCGTTTCCTCTCTCACTATAGCAGACCACCTTGGGCCCTCTTCCTTTGCCTTCCTGCGAGGCAAAAAACCTTGGTGTCATCTTCAACGCCACACTCTCTTTCTCTCCTAACATCTCGGACATCACCAAGAAGTCCCACTACCAGCTGCTCCTCCTCAAAGGGACTCTTCCCTTTCTCACTCTCCACCAGAAGCTCACTGTCTCTAGGCTGGACTACTGCAACAGCCACTTTCTCAATCTGTCTTCCTCTAGTCTCCGTCATCTGCAAATAATCCAGAACAGGACTGCAAGACTTAGCCTTGGCCTCAAGCTCTGGGATTGTATTTCTCCAGCCCTGAAATCTCTCCACTGGCTGCAAGGATCAAGTTCAAGAACCTTTGCATTGCCCACAAGGCTTTCTGGGGCCAGTGCCCACACTAAATCCAATGCTCTCTTCCAAAATACCTTCTTTCTCTAACCCTTCACTCAGCTACCTCCAACTCTCTAAGGCTTAGACATTTCTCCAGGCAGAGAGTGGGGGTAGACCTCTCTCCTCTGCTGGTGCCTCCAACTGGAATGGCCTCCCTGCCCCTCTCAAACGTGAGGCGGACAACCTGAAGTTTCGGAAGCAGCTAAAAGCTTTCCTGTTCTCTGCTGCTTTCGCTCTCTCTCCCCCCCTGCTGACCTACCTGTCTGCTGTACTGACTGGCTGCTTGGCTACCCTCAGAGTCTCTCTGAGTTCAGGCTCTTTCTTGATTGGTCACCCTTGCACTGCCTCCGGGCCTACCATGCACTTAGGGGCTGTAACTGTAACCCTGCAGTCCATTGTTCTCCTTGCACAACCAATAGCTGCTCTGCCCTGGCTGCACTTACTGAGAGCATTGCTGCCCTGTTTTCCCCTCCCCTCTCACTTGCACTTCCCTGCTCCCTTTTCCCTTGCACTTCTCGTTCTCGCAATGACACAAGGCCTAGTGAGATCGTTTGTCTTGTCCTCCCTCTATCATCCCTCCCTTGTGTACACTTGTGTACAGGCGCGTTATAAATGACTTGAATTACATCATATCATTTTATCACAGATGCCCAGAAAAATATACAATGCCGCAGTAAGAAATGGCTAGACTGGCAGCACCCAAATGCCAATCTAGCCAGGTAATTAAAGTTAGCAGGACTACTTTATCAGAAATGTCCAGTTAAAAGAAAGTCATACCAAACTGAGGAATGACTAGACTGGCTGCATCAAAATGCCTCTCTAGCCACTAATACCACATATCATGCCTGCTTAGCCTGGACATGGACAACCATTATGATTTATCACACAATCCTGCCCCCCCACACATCCACTCTCCCTCCCACCCACTACCCCAACCTCCACAATCAGCTCCTTGGCCCAGAATTACCTCTGCGTCCCTCTTCCTTGTCCCAGAGCTTACGTATGAGGCTCCTTGCCTCATAGGTAAGTACTGGGATGAGGAACAGTGGGACTAGGAGTGATGAAGATTACAGGTAGCTAAATCAGGCATTACCTCCATGTACCTCTACCTCTTCCCAGTACTTTTGTATGAGGCAGAGTGCCTCAAACACACGTACTGCCTCGTATATAAGTACTGGGACGAGGAAGAATAGGGCTAGGAGTAAGCAAGGCATTAAACACAAGTAGTAGCGCAACACCATTGAGTTAACTGGGCTTCAGCACTACCCCCCCTGACATTTTGGGCTATATTGACTCAACTTGGCTAACCTTTAGAGCAGTTGCCAGACCGAACAGGACACAGATTTTAAACGGCACCTGGTTTTTGCTGTTAACAAGAACCCAGCAATTACCAACGTAAAGCATTTCACTGTTAGTAGCTGCATTCAAATGCCACATTGTTTAGGCAATTGAAATCGTGATGTGGGTTTAGTACTTGCATGCCAGGGGAGTGATTGGAAGGGTAGAGAGGGAACAGGAGACTTATAAGAGAGAGTTAACTGCTTGTAACATTGAATCTGCACTAGAATAGTCTCATTAAAATGCGTAAATAATTTTGATGCGCCCACACAAATAAGTTTCCCCCTCCCCACCGCATGTGAAGTTAGCGCCTCTCCCAACATTTGAAGAGTTAGCCCCCCCGAAATGAAGGTTTTCTTGTGCCCCTGTACACAAGCACACACACCATTCACCTTATACACACCCAGTCATCCACACATTTAAGTGTGCACCCTTTCACCATACACGCACACAGGTAGCCACCTATACATTTAAGTGTACACCCTTTCACCATGCAGGCACACCCACACAGCCACCCATCCATTTAAGTGTGCACCCTTTCACCATACACACACAGGCAGCAAGCTATACATTTGAGTGTGCACCCTTTCACCATAGACTAATACACGCACACCTCATGGAGTTGAGGTGGGCCCTATTACTTAAAAAAGAAATTGGGGCTCATTACGGGTCCAGCGGTAACCGTGCCGGTGCTACCGGCGGGTTGCCGCCGGACCCATAAAACATTACTATGGCCTGACTTCCCGGTGCCACCGTGCTATTTCAAGTCCGGCGGCTGGGAAATCAGGTGCTGGTAATTTCGTTAAACCCCAGACTCCACGGGAATGGGGACACAGAAGCACCTGCACCATTGTTAACGGTGCCGGTGCTTCCGTGACAGGTCTGCCTACCGTGGCTGCTGTGCCTGGCAGAGTCAGACCTGTCGGGCACGACAGCCCCACCAGGCAGACCTGTAATATGCCGGTCCGGAAACAACAGTGCCTGTAAGCTTACCAGCACCGTTGTTTCCGGACCGGCATGGTCAGAATGAGCCCCATTGTTTCTTTTTTAAGTCACTATAACTTCATTAAGAAATTATTTCAGTTAAGGACCGAACCATAATCAAAATAATTTCTTTATGATGGCTGAGTGGCTTCAGAAACAAACAATTTATTTTTGAAGGCATAGGGCTCCTCCCCCACCCCATGACATGGAGGCCTCCATCCTAGGGTCTTCCATGTCATGGGGTACGGGGGCCCTCAGACTTCAAAAAGAAAGTTTCTTTTTGTAGTCACTCTGCCTTCATAAAATATTTTCATTTTTTTTTTTTTTTTTTTTTTTTACTGGGGCCCCCTCCCAGCCATGTGCTGGTGGGGCCCCCCACACCACGGGCCCCCCCGCACCGCGGGGGCTGCGGGGGCCCCTGTTACGCCAGTGATCTCACAAGCATAAATGGACTACAAATACAATGAAATATAATGCAACAAAACAAATAACCAACAATTTTCTCTGCATGTAATAATGTGAATAAATACGCCAAACAAAAGAGGCGATGGCTGGAAGATTTGGAATTAATCCTAACCTGGGGCATTGCTCTCGGCAACCCTCCAGACTATCATTCTTTGCCTGCCAAGCCATTATAAAAGGAGAAAGACGATATGCAAATCAGGCTTGGTCCCACACCAAAAGAGGCAGACCAGCCCAAACTGCTTGATCACATCCCATTTGCACGAGACCCCACGTATCCACAAACATGTTTTGGCCTTGATGGGCATCATCAGTGAGGAGTAGCTTGGGTCTTTAGGCCCAGCAGGCACAGGACCCACTTCTGGGCATACCGGTCCCACTCGGCGTGACATACGCAAAACAAAAGAGGTGATGGCTGGAAGGTTTGGAATTAATCTAACCTCTGGTATTGATCTAGGCAACCCTCCAGACCATCGTTCTTTGTCTACCAAGCCATTATAAAAGGGGAAAGACTATATGCAAATAAACCTTGGTCCCACCCCAAAAGGGGCAGACCAGCCAAACTACTTGGACACATCCCCTTTGCACAAGACCACAAAATCCCCAAATATGTGTTGGCTTTGTTGGGCCTCATTAGTGAGAGTAGCTTGGGTCTCTACGCCCAGCAGGCACACGACCCACCTCTGGGCATACCCATCCCACTCGGGTGACATACACAAAACTAAAGAATAAATGCAAATATTTAATATGATCACAATTTATTTATTTTTAAAATGCTCCTATACACAATGTGTTTCAAGTCGCAACAAGACAAGAGGGGTGGGCAGGGATGACAAAACAAAACATTCCTACTAGGTCTTGTAAAATTCGAATTGTGCAAGTGCATTAGCAGAAGTACAGGGGAGGGCGTAGGGGAGGAAGTGCCAGATTGTGAAGGGAGTGCCGGGGGAGGTAATGTGGACAGAGCCCTGGGAGAAAAGAGTATGAGGCAGAAGATCCACATGATAAGTGCAAGGAAAGGGGCTCTATGGACTCAGGGGGGAGGCCCAGCCAGGCCAGTGCGAGTGGAGGGAGCCCAGAAGGGGAAGGGCAGGTGGGGGAAAGGGTCAGAGGAACACAAGGGCAAGGGTAGACTGATTGGGGAGGGCCAGGTGCCCTGTAAGGATCTGAGGGAACCAGACAGCCACTCAAGAGGCACAGGTGGATCATTAGCAGGGCTGGGGAGAGGGAAGGAGGAAAGGAAAAGGTGGGTCAGTAGAAGCTTCCAGAACTTAAGAGATCCAACTCAAGTCTGAGAGTGACAGGGAGGCCATTCCAGAGGGTGGCACTTGCGGAGGAGAGAGATCTACCCCAACTCTCTGCTTAGAGAAGTGTCTGATCTGCAGCGGGTTGGAGATAGAAGACCGTTGGGGTCTAGCCGGGAGGTGTTTAGGGAGCAAGAGTTAGATGGCGCGGGATCCCAGGCCCCAGAAAACCTTGTGAATGATGCAGAGGGTTTCGAACTTGATACTCACAGCAACTGGGAGCCAGTGGAGAGATTTTAGTGCTGGTGAGATGTGGTCACTGGGCTTGAAGCTAAGGATGAGTCTTGCAGTCCTGTTCTGGATTAGTTGAAGGGTCGAAGGGAGGCAGGTTAAGGAAGAGGCTGTTGCAGTAGTCTAGTCTGGCGATAACCAGAGCTCTGGAGATTTTGAGTTTCTGGGGGAAGGTGAGGACAGGAGGAGTGCCTCTGAGGTTGTGCATCTGAAAGTTGACTTTCTTGGCAAGGTCCATGATGTGAGGAGAGGAGGAGGGAGAGGAGTCGAAGATAACACAAAGGTTTTTTGCCTCACGGGATGCATTTTTCTTCGCAATACAGTAGTTGCCACATTTTTCTTTTTTTGGGGGGGGCTGGGTTGTGTTAATGGCTGCTCATACTCAACCTTACACAATCATAAAAAACGAATTAAAAAATAAAGTTAAATTCACATTAAAAAATACAAAAAGCAAAAAACAATAAAACAAAAAAAACATTTCGCAATCATACAAATTCAGTAGCAGAATCAACAACATATTATGATCTGTCTTAATATCTCACTTTACGAGAAGACCTTTACTAAACATCCTGTTTATAGGGATTAAGCTAACAATATGATCAGTGCCTTGCTAGTCCGCTGAGTAAACCTTGTTTAAAGAACATTGACGCAGGGATCCCATGCCCGCCGCTGACAATCAGGTTATGCCCCCTTTCATGTGCCCTCATGATACCACGGACATCCTTCATTTCAAATGTCCTGTCACACCTCTTAATCGTGTCTTTGTAATAAAATCCCAGAAATAATAACATAGGCGAAGCGGTAAAAACGCAGAGGTGACAATAAATTAAAATTTCAACAATAGAAAACCAATGCATGTCAATTGAAGAAAGTAAAGGCATTATATTATTGTCCTTTTTTTCCAAGGAAATCCCTTAAGTCCATATACGTGCAGTTTGCTGGAAGCATTTTTGTGGTTTCCTATTGATTTCGTCATGTGGGGGAAATGCCCTGTGCCCCCTTGCTCAACTCAGCATGCTTTGTTTTGCACTTACATATTTCCATCCATGAAGGTATAGTTTTCTAACAGGTGAGCAACCCCACCAGGCCCCCTGCCCGACCCCACATACCCCCATACTCCCAACCAACCTTCCCCTGCCTGCCCAGCCTTATTTACTCCAAACCATACTCCTATTGGCTAGTAGTGTGTTTTTGTTTCTTTTTGCTTTTGACTATTTTATAGGATTTTTTTTAAAAACATTTTTATTGGTTTATTCAAACAACCAATACAAACCAAACTTGCAGTGCCTAAAATAACATTTCAATTATACATTGCTTAATTGTGTTCACCGCATCCCCTATCCCACCCCCCCTTTCGAGCCTACTTCCTCTCATGTTCTGTTTCTGCATCTTGTGATTTCTTCTTCCGTGGGTTCCATTGGATCTCGCATTGGCCCAAATAACTCTGCTATTAATAATTTCCAGGCCATCAGGGTCTTTGTTTCTTCCTCCCCCCCAGTACTACTCTATTTTTGCCACACCATGGTTTCTGCCTCAGCCCATTTGTGTAAATCTTTCCACCATACCTCGAGTCGTGGTCTATTTTATGTCTTCCACCCCATAGCAATTCTCCTCTTTGGAAGTACATACGCCAGGTCTTTAAGTTTGCTCACATGCTTAAGTTTTTGTGGTCTAGGAAACCTCCCTAACAAGCAGGCCCACACTGTATTCACCACAATCTTAGTACCCCTTTCTTCTAGTCTGTGTGCCACTTCACTCCAAAAACGCACAACGACTGGGCATGACCAAAACATATGCATCATTCCAGCATTCTCCTCATCACATTTGGGGCATGCTTGTCATCCCGCATTTCTGAATCTAGCTATCCTCTGGGGTGTCATATACGCCCTATGCGTAATGTATAGTTGCATCTGCTTTAGACTTGCATTCCTCGATACCTTTTTGTGATACCCTTGGGCTCGTTCCCACGTCTCATCATCCATCGGTGCTCCCACTTCCGCCTCCCAGTCTTGTCTCAGTTGTACTACTTCCTTTCCCACTTTGGACATCATCATCTCATATATTCTGGATATCTTGTGTCCCCCTTCCGATATGCCATAGCTTGTATCTATGGTAGCATCTGGTTCCTCCCCCAATACTGCTTCGGGCCATGTCTTCCTAATACTCCGCACCACTCTATGGCACGTGATATACTGACCTGTGTGTAACCCAGTTTCCTCCCCCAACACTTTGAAATCTATTATGGTCCCCCCTCACCATATATCGCCCATTGTTGCTATCCCCACCGGTTCCCAGTGGGGCACAATCCTGTCGAAACAGCCTGGACACCGAGTTTGCCTCCTCTGAGAGCCATTTAGCCACATATTGCAGCTGGCTTGCTATAAAATAAACTTCATAGTTAGGCAGTTTTATACCCCCTCTCTCAAGGAAATTCTGTAGCTTCCAGATGGCCACTTTATTTCATGTACCATGCCAAAGGAAATCTCTGCACATACTGTCCAATCTAATGAAGCGCTTCTTTGGTATCAAGTGTGGTATATTCCCAAAGTAGTGCAGGAGCCTGGGTAGGACCACCATCTTCAACATTGCCCCACGTCCCATCATTGCTAAGGGCAGCTTCACCCAGAATTTCATACAATTTTTAATTTTTCTAATCGCTACCTCTGTATTATATTTATGCTCCTTTTCCACCGTATGGTATATATCTATCCCGAAATGTGCTGACCTCCCATGGTATCTGTAACACCGGTAGCTGTTTCAATGGGATCCCTTTATATCCACCCAATGGGAACATACTATATTTCTGAGGGTTCACCGCTATACCAGACAGCCCTGCATATTTTCCCATCACTTCCAGAATGTATTGGAGGTTTTCCTCCGGGTGTCGCAAAAACAACAACATGTCATTCGCATACAGGGAGATTAAATGCTGTTCCCCCCCACACGGTAATGCCTATCGTACCATATTGTTGCCTCAAGAATATTAGGGGTTCCAGGGCCAATATATAAAGCATAGGGGACCATTGACATCCCTGTCTGGTACCTCTACTGAGTTGCCATCTTTCTGAAATCACTGCCCCCGTTTTGACTCTAGCCAAAGGTTTGCTGTATAACATTTTTGCCCACTATAGATATCCAGGCCCCATTCCATAGCCAGCCAAGGCTGCAAACAGCCATGGCCATTTGACTGAGTCAAAGGCCTTTATTGCGTCCAGTGACACAATTGCCAATTCGCCTTTGTTCTCGTTCCCATACTCAATAACTCGATGGAGTCGTCTGAGATTATTGGATATTTTCCTATTCGGGACATAGCCCGTCGGTCGGGATGTATCAATTTACCAATAACCCTTCTCAGTCTGTTTGCCAAAACGGCCGTCAGTATTTTACTATCTTGATTTAACATTGATAGGGGTCTATATGAACCAAAGCTATGTCCAGGCTTATTAGGTTTGGGTAGGGGTATTATAATCGCTTCTCTGAGTGACTCTGGCAGTCTACCAATTTCATATGCCTTGTTCAACATCTCTAAGAGCGGGGGGATCACCTCTTCTTTAAATGTCTTATAAAATTTGCTTGGGAGTCCATCAGCCACTGGAGTCTTACTGGTGGGCAACTGCCTCAACACCTCTTCTAACTCTTCTGTGGTAATCGGTGCATCTAGCTCCTCTTTTTCCTCGGCACTGATCTGCGGCAGTCCTATATCCTCCAGTGTTTCTACTATCTTTGTGTAATTACTCTCCTCATCATCTCCACATGGTAGCCTGTAATAATCTGCAAACTCCTGGTTAACTCCCTCTTGAGTATCAACTATATTCCCATCTTCGCTTGTTATTGTTCTAATCATGGGTCTGGGGGGTTGACTCTTATATAGCCATGCCAAGATCCTTCCTGGTTTATCCCCTCCTGCATGCTGTCTCTCTATGTATTTTTTATAGTTTAGGTTACTCAGTCTTTGCCAATGCCCAGCACATTTCTGTTGCAGCCTGAGTATTAGTTCAATGTCTTCCTTGGTATTATCTTCTCCCCTCAATGCCCTTTCCAATTCCTTCTCTGTTTCCTGTAGGTCAGCTAGGATCCCTCCTTGCAGTCCCTTGGACTTTGCTATAGCTACCCCTCTCATCACAACTTTAAAGGCCTCCCACAGCGTACCCGCCGAGTCCACACTGCCAGTATTTATCTCAAAATAGTTGACACTTTCCGCCATCATATCCTCTCTAAAAAAGGGGTCTTTCAGCGCCTCTGCTCTGAGGCGCCATTTCGGAATCCTCGCTCTTGGGGGTCGATATTGCCATCCCAGGATTAATGGTGAGTGGTCTGAGAGGACCCTTGCTTTATATTCTGCCATCGTAATCGCCATCATTATATCGTGTATGACAAAAATATAGTCCAACCTTGTATGTAGTTGCTTTGGTGCGGAATAATGTGAATATTGTCTCTCACAGGGGTTTTGTAACCTCCATACATCCCCAAAACCAAAATCTTACAGTAGTGTCTGCAACGCTTTAGCAGCTGGAGCAGGTCTATCATTTTTCCCATCTGATCTGTCGACCTTAGGGTTTAGTACGCAATTAAAGTCTCCTCTCCAAATCACTGAGCTCCCTGCACACATGCTGAGATTGCTACACAGGGTTCTATAATATGCCGCCATGTTTTGGGTCGGCGCATACGTGTTTAAAGATCATTATCTCCCGATTTTCCACTAATCCCCTCAATGTGACCATCCTCCCATCCATCGCGACTATCGTTTGTAAGAGCTGAAACGGGACATGTGGCGCCACCCAGATAATCACTCCCCTATCATAAGCCGAATATGCTGAACCCACCACAGTCCCCTTCCATTTCCTCTAGATCATCTTCATCTTATCCTGCGTCAGGTGAGTCTCCTGCAGCAGGGCTATGTCTATCTTCTGCTTACATAGGTATAGCATAACCTTATTACTTTTTAGATAGCTGTTGAGCCCCCTGACATTCCAAGTAATTATTTTAAGGTCCCCCATGGTTTGTTAGCATCCCATCCCTCCCCTCCCGTGTGCAGTTCAGTTCCAAATGTATTTCCCTCCTATATAGGCTTGTTTCCCAACTTGAACTTCCCTCAACTAAAAACACAACAAACTCCCCAACCTCCCCCCCTCCCTTCCCTGCCCCAACAACGCCCCCCCACCAACAGTTGCCCACCTCCATCCCTGGATCTCAGGCACCCCCGCATCTAACCCTTTCTGGCAATAGCCTGTACTCGCAGCTCAGCAGGGTAAAGTCGTCCTAGTGGCTGTCTTACTACTAATTCCTGGGGATAGGATGCCTACATTCTGCTGCTCCTGTTTACTTCAAGTTCACCATGCTTAATGCTAACCAGCTTACTTGTGCATTTTATACTCTATATTCCAGTTCAACAGGTTCAGCGAGTCCAAAAGTATCATAATACAATCCCATCGTTATCTATCTATGCTCTTCTTCTGTTACCTGTGCCACATTCTTTTCCGGGGACTCCCCCCCGAATTTCCCCTCATTGTGCATGTTACAGCCCCATCACTTATCGTGCTCCTCGTAGTCTTGCTCCCCCCCTCGCTCCGGGCAGCCTTGCAAGTCTAGCCATGCCGTCGCTTCTTCTGGGGTGTCAAAGAAAAACGCTCTACTTTTATGCAGGACCTTGACCTTCGCAGGATACAAAAGCATGTACTTGATCCCAGCTGCGCGCAGTCTTCTCTTGATCGCCACATAAGTGTAATGCTGTCTCTGCACCAGCATGGTGTAATCAGGATACGCCGCGATATTAGTAGATGCCCTTTCTATCATTCCACCCTTTCGAAAGTACTCCAAGATCTTCTCTCTATCTTTATAGTTCAGGATCTTTGCAATCATTGCTTGAGGGGGAGCCCCGAGCCGTGGTTTCCTCATCAAGGCCCTATGCGCTCGTTCAACAGTAAATCCTTGTGAGAGTTTGTCGGCCCCTATCTCTTGAAGGATCATATTCTCCACATAGTCCATGGGGTCCTGGCCCTCCTGTCCCTCTGGCAGGCGGCCAAACGGATGTTGTTTGGTCTTGCCCTTCCCTCCGCTTCTTCTGCTTGGTTCTTGAGGTTAGCCACCGGCTGCTTTAGTATATGGACCTCCTTCGCGTTGCTTGAGCTGGTATCTGTATTAGTTTTCACTGCACTCTCTAGACCACTTGTTCTTTCTGCCAGCACTCTGACATCTTGTCGCAGCAGGTTGACTTCTATTCCTAGTGCATCTATTTTGGTCTCCAAGGCAGTTCGTAGGTCCGCCATTGCTGTCCCCCATGAGTTTCTCAGCTCAGTTATAGCTGCTAGGATCTGGTGGTTTGCTTTTGCCGGGGTACCTTCCATGGGTGCCGCTGCTGCGTTTTGTGCCAAAGCGGTAGGAGTCTGTTGCCTCTTGGCTAAGACGTCCATTGTGGGTTGCTTGCTCTTGGCTTTAGCTCCTCTCACTGACATCATGCGATCCTGCATGTATATCCTGGTCCAGAACTTTCGTAATGTGCAGGTGCTATTTCCCTTTCTCCTGTGACTCCACAGGGTCAGTTGGGACCTGGAAGCATCGTCCTCAGAGGACTGCGGTCCATGTTCGTATGCGCTGTGTTGGGTTTCGAGTGGGTTGTGTCCTCCCACGTGCTCAACCTTTGTTATTTCTTCCTATGGACCTTCTCTAGCTCTTGGTAGGGCCATCCGTCGCCTGCACCTTTTGTACTATGTGTGCCAGTGTCGGTGTTCATACAAGGTCTGCAGGTACCATCAATGATCTGACTCGACCTTGCAAGTAATGTTTCCACAGCTGTGGTAATCAATGGCCCATGCGTTTGTTCCCTAGGGCCATTAGATTCAACTGCTTCACCCCAACCACTGCGCTTCGGGCCCATATGGTGCTTGATATTATGTGTTCACCTCGATGAGAGCCTTTCTGAAATGCCAGCATTCAGCTTGCCTGCCGCCTTTATTCTGTTTGTGCCATCATCCAGCACCTGTGCAGGATAAGTTGGATTATTGTTCAGTCCAATTACTGTCATGCCAGTGTTCCTCAGCGTTTATATGGGTCCGCCTTTATTGCCTGGGTCCCATTTTTCTTTTAGGGATGGCAATATTGGATTAATTCCTCAGGCACATGTCTTCCAGCAAAGCAGGAAAGCGCTCCCTCCCCCACTGTGACAAGTGGCCGGTGTCCAACCTCTGTGTCCTCTAGGCACCAGTATGGCACTTTGTCTGTGTGGGGTACTTGTTCCTATTAATGTAATGGCAAGGCTGCGTTATGATTGGTATCTTACTTTGACTTCCGTGCACAGCCGTAAGTAGAAAATGTATCATACATGTCGCGCTGACTACACTTGCACAGCGCAGCTCTTTCATCATTGTCCTTTCTAGATAACAATATCTCTTTCTCGCCGACTCTCCAAATATGGTGACATGTGCGGCCGCTCGGGACGTCCCTTCTGCATCTGGAGCTCTGCCGCTGTTGTCTCCGGGGTTCGTCACCCGCAGCCACTATGTCCGCCGTGCAGATCGCTCCGCCACTTCAGGTCCCGTAATTTGCCTCAAACACAGAACGCTGTATTCTGTGAGCGAACACTGCTCACAGCGTTAGGAGCAAACACACGCAGAAGACAGAGCGCTGCACGAACTCCACAGGCCGGCCTCCAAAGGTTGATACACGCGGCTAATGTATCCGCCGTGTTGATCATTCCGCCCCAATAAAGTTGCCTCAATATCGTGGAGCGTTGTTTCTTGTGAGCAACTGCTGCCCACAACGCCAGGAGCAAAGTATACAAAAGACAGAGCTCCGCACGACCGCCAAGTGCCGGTCCTCCTCTTTACTCTCAGCCGCTCGGATCTATTCTGTTGCTCCTGCAGCCACGCTTCCATCCCTTTGTTGTCCGCCATCTTGCGTTACTTTGTTTCCGTACGGCCTTATTCAGCAAAGTCCATTTTCTCCCTGATTCTCCTCCCAATTCACTTGCTTTTCGTAGTTATTGCTGGACACCTGTTCAGACACCTTTGCTCACATTCCTGAGGCACATGAGTCATTTTTTTTGCGCGATTTCCCGGATCAGTGTCGGATCTGCAGGAACTGCACAGCAAGGCACGTCCTACACCATGGCTAGATAGCCACGCCCCACTATTTTATAGGATTGTCTGTCAAATATAAAAAGTGTGCTATGTTTGCTCTATTTAATATGTATAATTATTTTCAGTAAACTTTATTTGTACTGCTTTCTGTTCACTGTGGCGGGTTTTATTGTTGCTGCGTATTTCAGATCCAGAAGATAGCCTGTGATAGTTGATCTTGTGTCTGCTGTGAGATATTCAAAAGACATTTTGTGAAAGATAAGCGTTCCACACGGACTTCCACGTCTAACCTAGCATGTCACTGTCTCGCAGAATTTGATGGGCTTTAAAGTTACTTAATATTCTTCAATTCCAGCAATATTATTTTAGATCACAGACATTTATTACCGAGATCTGTCTTGGGGCTGTTTTGATGTTTTGTGATGGTGCCCCGAGGAATCGTATTATAAATTGCACAGCGCGCTGCCATCACTGTAAGTGCTACAATACGAGCAATTTAGAAAAGGAAAGAACAGCTGTCATCAGAAGCAAACACACATTACCTTAGGCAACGATTGTTTCTCCGGTAAATGGCTGTTATGCACTGTGTCTGCAATGGGGACCCAGGGACTTTGCAATCGGCCATAAATCTGAATCCCGCAATGGATGCTGGGGGTGGGCAGGAGGTCACTATGAAAGGGCGCACTCCTCCTCATCATCCAAACAGCTGTTCTCCCATTAGTCTCTGCTCACCCCCTGCGTTGCCAAATCCACATTTATGTAGCTCTGACAGATGCAAATGTCTATGTCTCTATTCGTTTTAGCTTACCTTTTATGTAGTTCCACCATCCAGGATATATGTGAATTTAACGAAAAATATTTTAATGGAAAATGTTTAACCAAACGAAAATACCGAAAAAAAACGGACTGCTTTTTTACAAAAATGTGGAGTGTCCACCTCCTAACCTCCCTCCCTGTTTCTCTATGATTATAACCCGACCGCAGCCAATATCAAATACTACAAAAATTCATGAGTGTGACACATATGTCAGAATTGCAATCATGTGTATTGCCGACACTGCGGGTTCAAGTCCTGGACACCAGTGGTCGAAGTGCGCCAAAAATGTAATAGGGAATGGGCGATGTGGAGTGAAGTCCGAGTGTCTGAGAGATGCTTAGGAGAGAGGAGGGTGAAGTTTGTCCAGGAGAGCAATGCCCGTGGCGGGATGGCTATCAGGGCTCTGCCTGGTTTTGAGGCATGGATGTGTCTTCTGATTTTATCAATTTTGTTCATGAAGAAGCTATTCATTCTTTTGCATCTCTGTTGTGTAGCTGGCACCGCAATGACAGTTGTGGTCTTGGAGCAGTGCTTGACTACTTTGAATAAAGCGTTGCTCTTGTTAGAGGCTGCCTTTATGGTGGGAGTGCAATAAGCCAGTTTAGCCTCAGAGATCATGTGGTTGTGTTCGGTACACAGGGAATTGTGGGATGAGAGATCCTCTATGCTGCGGGCTGTGTGACACCACCTTTCAAGAGATTTGATGGAGTGCTCGCTTTTAGCAAGCCAGGGTGTGTACCAGTGTGCAGACACTTTGACTTTGGTGCAACCAGACTTTAGAGGTGCGTGGGCATCCACCATGCTTCAGGTAGGCTTTTGCAACTTGATTTTAGTGTCCTGCACTGGGCGCTGTTCCCATTGATCACGTCCTGAATCCCCATCAAGATTGTCACCTTTCAATCATGTCCCTCTAACTTCATAACTATTTGAACTCCATAGGGGTGTATGCCCATTGTGATACCGCTTTCGCCGGTTGTGATTCTGATCAGGTTTTGGCTTCGCAGTCTGTTTCCATTGTCGAGGTTCTGTGGATCCACCCACCACGGCGGAGCACTTCAAATTTCTGCAGTAACTAGAATCAATACTTTGAATTATTGAGCCGCTGTTTTACTGTATTGTGGAAGGTGATTAGACAATGATTTGAGATGCATTTGAGTTATCCCAGCTTTACCGGTGCTATGTGCGCCTGAACCACCATCCACTGCCGGCGAGGTGCTCTTTGTTGCTGATGCAAGGTCTTTGGGTATAAAGAAAGTTTAGACATTTTGACCTTTGGCAGTGGAATTGATTCGGGATCATTTCAAACTCCAACAAATTAGATCCTCTGTGAAGTGACTGGCTGGCTCTTGGGAATGTTGGTCAGGAAACCAAGGTTTTGTAAGGTATTGCAGACGTTGCAACAGATGGACTTTGCCTGATATTATGAGGGAGTCTGAACCAGCTTGTCATCGAATAATGAAAAGATGTGGATACCCTACTGATAGTGATGGGCAACGACTGACACCAGTACATTCATGAAAACCCTTGGCGTTGTTCTCACTCCAGATTGGAGTGCCTGAAATTGATAGTGTTGTTCACCTACCAGGAAGCATAGAAACCTACAATGACCTGATTGTATTGGGGTGTATTGGGACATGTAGGTAAGTGTCCTGGGGATCCATAGATGTTAGGTAACTGTCTACATGTACTGATTCCACCATCCGGTCAGAGGTCAACATCTTGAAGGGCAGACTACAAATAAATAAGTTCAGTTTCTCTAGAGGGTAGGTCTGACTGCTACTGTGTTTCTTTATACCTGGAAAATAACATGTTACCCTCTTGTTCCTTGTTGTGCAGAAACTAGATGGATTTCATTGTTTTTTTAGCAGGTGTTCTCTACCCTTTGTCTTTAAAAGCAGCCATTTGTTTTACGGTTGTCAGAGACTGAGTTTTTACTATAATGGAATTTGCAGGTCTGTGACAAAAATCAAAATAGTAGGCCTCATTTTGAGTTTAGTGGTATTTTTTCGGTATATCTGCCAAATGAACAGCAAACATGATTACCATTACTACCACTTAGTCCCTTGGAGTTACCACAGTATTACAAGTGGTGGTAGGGTGGTGTAATTCCCCATTTTGTAAGTCCATAAGACTCCATAGGGATTTTTGCAGATGGCGGAATTACCTTGTGGTAAATCCACCGATTTATGGTGGTAAAATTGAGGAGTTACCTCCAGCAACAAGCCGGAGGTGAATCCACCACTTTTACTCCAAAAATCAGTGTATTTACTGCTTAGTAATTCCATTGGCAGTAAATTCACCAAAACCTATAATCTGGAGGTGTGGAAAAATGGAAGTAATTCCGTTACTACCAAAAAAGTGTTGCTAACACAATTACGGGCATTTATTTCTTGCACCGCCAAACATGTAATGAGCCCATTGTTTGACATTTTTTTTATGGCTTTCATAATTTTATCTTCCACAGCACTATTGGGAGAAAACTGGAGCCGCAGCAGTCGGCTGACATTGGGTAATACAAACAGCAAATGTTATGGTGCCTAGAAGCAGAAGGAATTCAGAATGTAGCACTATACTTCATATTATTATTATTATTATTATTATTATTATTATTATTACTGATAGTGAGATGTGCAGTTGTTTTTTTAACACACGCCATAAAATGTCAACTATTTTGACACCATATTATTTAAGACGAAAAAAACCTGCAGATAGGAAGAGACCTGTTTCAAATAGGGAGATGGAAAGTTATCTGGATACAGTGAGGGTCATCACGAGTTGGGCGGTAACCTTTAAAGCCGGCGGTAACGCTATTACCGCCGAATATAAGGGTCCGTCCAATCATGAGTTTGGCAGCATTTACATCCATATCTAAGTTGGGGGTAAAGGCGCCAACTTAACGCCCATTTTCGGGTGCAATTAACACAGCACTATTAGCGCACGCTAATTGTGCCGAAAAGGCCCCATTGGGTCTAATGGACCCAATGTGAAATGGGGAATACCCATTACCGCCCAACCCTTGATCCGGCGCTAATAGCGTAATAACGCGGGACACCGCCTAACTCGTGATGAAGCCCGGTGTCATGGCGGATGTGATTGGCGGTGAGAGCACTTGTATACAAATATTGCCCATGAGATGCTTATCTTGCAAAGTTTCAATAATGTTGAATATTCCTGCTTCCATCTGCCACACAATGACAAATGCTGAATTAAGGACGTTTTTCAGCTGTATGGTACGTTAATATTAAACACACACTAAAAAAAAAAAACTATGGACCCTTTGAACAAAGTGACAAAGGAAGAAAAAAGCAAAGTCGTGGAAGGTCAAGAAACAGAGTGTGACCGAGAGAAGCTGAATCGGTGGAGTTTAAGTGCCAGAGTTTGATTCACTTGGCTGGGATCCGCGACTTGGCTGCGAACGCTCATCATAAGAGCTGCGAGGCGGTGATGGAGGGTGGCACTACTTAAACGGGAAATAAATAGCCCTGTCTCTTTAAGGACATCACGCTCCCTTCCCGCTGAAATTATGGCCGGCATTAAAAGAGCGGCGATCTCGGTCTATTTCTCATTATTAATCTTCTCCTAAATTGCCTACAGTAGCATAAAGGATGGCCGGGCTCAGCCACCCTTTCCAAGCTGCCCCTTGAATGGGAAACGGATATTCGCACAGAATCTGGGCCATCCTTTTGCTCCAGAGCCCGTGCCAGAATCTTGATAGGGACATACACCAGCTTTGTTATTTATGCATTTATTTATTCATGTGTGTATTTATTTCCTGATGGCTTTGCTGAGCTTTACACCAAAGCACTTCCCAAAAATTAAAAGAAGTAATTACAATGGTGTATAAATCGTCATACATTTATGGGACACAGAAAGCACAAGAAGATAAAGACACACGCATGACAGAAACCCAACAGCAAAAACAAACATTGGCAATGCCAACCTTTTGTGTAGGCATGGGAAATGTATTTACCAGGCACTGCCGTAGTGGTATTAACTGGCCATCAACGACAGTAGCTGCAAAATGGTGCAAGTACCTGGGCTGATAATAGCAGTGCCTGGCAAATGCCTCATACTTTTACACGAGCTGAAACGGTTGGCTTTTCCAATGCTTGTTTTGGACAGGACTTCATTGTGCTTGTAAATCGAGTGGCTTATCGCAGGCATGGCTAACACATTGTAATTACACCAGTAACACCTTTACAACTCCAATTAAGTCATGCACTCTCTGAAGACTGCTTTAAAAATATACTGGCAGAAACTTAGAGCACAAAGGTTGAGGGTAGGTCTTGATAACCCTATCTCAAAGAGATCCCATGAGGATGTGTATTGGGCGTGGAGGGGCAGGAAGTGGGTGAGCATGGCCATAGGGAGTAGCATGGCCATGATTAGCCAATAGGTGTGTAAATAACCAAACAACACCTACACGCTGTGTGTCCCTCCTCATATGCCATTTCTCCCCAGCTTTACTGTAATGCAATAGTTTCAGCTTACAGTTGGTGCTTCAATGCCACCTAATAGCTAATACAAATACTAAAATGAAATGAGTGTCCATTTAAACACGAGATGGAACTGAGCCAAAAAGAATTGCTTGGCATCACAAAAGAGTTACTCCTAGCTGGACACAACAGACACTCAGGATAAGTACTTACAGCTCATAAATAGGCAAAGGCAAGGCACCCCAACAGGTCCAATCCATTTGTTTACATAATATACCTGGCACGATATTTACATTGGTGTTCATCACTGTGTACCACCTTTCTCGTCACACTGCACTTTGTGTGGCCCAGTGCAACGAGTAGATGTTGCTGCATTCATTTCAGCTGGACAATGATCAGGTGAAGTATTATGATTCGAATGAGTGGGCATCACATATTCAGAAATACTAAGGGAGGTTCATTTTAATGAAAGTGTACTCTGCCTGCAGGGGACTGCCAACATTAGCATTGCCGTTCCTTTGGTTCCCCGACATTCAAATTTCATCATTTTCATGGTGTTTAGGCTGCTGCTGAACCAACAACTGTTTCTAAATGAGTGGGTAAAAGAGTAATTGCAGCTGTTGTCAAAATTATAATGACAACTTGTTATTTATAAGCCACATAAATATTCATAGATTGTTAAAGTCTAAACATCGACATTGCCACTCATTTCTTCACCCTGGAAGAATGAAGGGCTGATCAGACCAAATCTGCCTGGAATGTCTTGTGAAAGCATTTTATAAAAATGTACAAAGCGATACACGGTTTATGGATGATTATGGTTCTGCTAGATTTACAAAACTGATTGACAACAGTGTTTTTACATTTTAATGTTCTGTCTGTCAGTGCAATATCAGTAGTAGAGTGGGATAACCTCCATCAAGTGTTTCACTTGAAAGGTGACCCGCTCTTTTCCCAAGCGCCAAACTCGTATACATTTGATTGCACCCCAAAAATTGTAATTGACCCCCAAAATGTGTTATATACATTTTATATAAAATTAGTAAGAACCCTGCTGTTGTGTATAAATAAAGGTGTATCCAAACCCCTATACATTTGATTGCACCAAAAGAAATGTGCATGAACCCCAAACTGTGTATATACATTTTATATATTTTATATTTTATATATTTTATATAAAGTGTATAAGAACCCCAATGTAGGGCTTAAATAAAAGCGTATCCGAACCCTTAGAAATGTATTAGAGTCCTAGATTTGTAACAAAACCAAAATAAATAAATACATAAATACATACAGTTATTGAACATTTGATAGGAAATTGAATGTGTTTGATAAAAAAAAATGATATGCGTAAATACAAAATGCAATTATAAATTGTGAGAATGTACAGTGCCTCACAATAAATATGTCATAATACAAACAAAAATGAAAGACTATACAAACAACCAGCTCTATGGCTGTAGTAGCCTGGCCAAAAAGCTTCGCTGGATGAAATTCTGGTCCCCGGGCTCAGTTGCTTAACCACTAGGAGACCGTAAATATGCAGTAATGACCAAAAGCCTCCCTGCGCTCTAAGCAGTACCGAACCTGGGAAAGTACAGACTGCCCAGCCGTGGTTCTGTATCTCCTTATGGTGGGAGACCGACCTGGACTTTGAAGCTTATGCCATTCTGCAGCCTATGTGTGGGTGTGCACAGATGGCCAGATGTTCTGCAGTTGTGGGTTTCCCGTTGGCAGGCATTGCACTGTATTGCAATAAACCACACTGCAGTGTGTTGTTTGCGTTGTGTTTTATTGTGCTGAACTCTGTTACTACGGTACAGTCCATAATATCACCGTGCATCACAATACTGCAATGTATTCTGTTAGATTGTAGTGTGGTGTACTGCACTGTACACGTTGGTAGTTTGTACCATATTACAAGCTGCGGAACTGCATTATTATGGCTGCATTTTTGTGAACTGTATTGTGTCGCACACTGCAGTGCTTGTCTTGTGTTTCATTACACTATGCTGCATTTGATTTTTATGTTGTTGTATCAGTGGGTTGCACTACGTATGGTCTCCTGATGCTCCTGTACGGACCTCTACTACATAGCATCATATGTATTTATATGCATCGCTGCAGTGTATAATGCACACAACACAGTCCAGTGTTTCAAACTTTTCATGTGCTGCCCTTAAACTATACTGCACTAAACTGTATTGTATAGCACGGAGCCCCTTGGACCTAGCACACAAATGCCCGACGATGTGTGGTCATCACTGGATTTCCTGGCAGCTGCATACTCCCTGTATAGAGGAGCAGGGGTATCCAGGAACCGGAAGGGGAGGGTGACACTGGGAGCCCGGGAAAGTCTTGGGCAGCCTGCTTCCTGCAATGCTGAGGATCCCTGCCCCTGCAGGCCTTTCAGACGTGACACTCATTCCCAAGTGTCTTTTCTTAGGTGCACAAATGCACTTTAAACATTTTGAAGGAAATGCACCCTTTCACCCTGTACAAGAAAACACCCAGAGGCGATTGGGCCACGTTTTTGAAATTGTACAACAGGTAAATAAAAACACAATGCACCCCATGTCACTTCCTATGGAGATGTGGCCGCAATGCCGTTGTGCTGTCTCAATGATCTGCGCCATGAAGCCTCTAGTGGTGAAAAAAGGATGCTCAGAAAGCTGATAGAAACTGCCCGATGGCATAGGACAATATTATGCATGTGGTTATTTCACCCAACACATGTATTTATTTATTTATTTGTATTTTTAAAGTGCTCACATAGCCTGCGGGAATTGAGGCGCTGTTACAGGAATTGTTTGTTTTTTTAGTTGCGTAATTGTTGTATTTCTTTTTTTTTTTTGTCTTAGTTGCGTAACACAGCTGTAAGAGTCTGGGAAGACTGTGCTAGTGAACATTTACTATAGTTTATTGTGTTGCAAAGTGTGTGCTTGAGTATTGGGCCTGGCAATCTAATGGGAAGCATAAGCAGGCATGTAACAAGTAGCTCAGTCTGTTAATGCATCCAATGCAGAAAGGCAGATCTACATTTTTATTTGCACTTTAATGCCGGCGCCAATTACGTATGTGAGTGTTGCTGGGTGGGTGCACTTTACAAAAAAAATTGCTGGAGCTAGGGCAGAGTGTCCAATTAAACAGTATGAGCCAGCAGAATGTCAAGCCCCTCACAAGCCAGGTGGACACAAGCTGATACAACTGGGTAGGGGGATAACTGACTATTTAAAAGGAGCGCTTGTGGGCTTGAGCGTGTACACTTTCATAGCCCAGCAGGAGTATTATTAGTTCCTTTGAAGCTCAACACTTTGCCCGAGTACAGATCAGACCCCCGGGTTAGCATGTGTGGAGATACAACTGCTTCTGGACAGGAAGATGTGGCAATACTTGACCAGGGGCTGTCCAGGCTTTAAACCTTTCACTGAACATAAGGTAAGCACATATTCCTTTTTAAAATTAGCTAAATGTATGCTTTGTGCTGATAGCCTGTGAGGGAATATTTGTTTTAAATAGTGTTCTTGATTGTCACGTTGCGTGCTTATGTTTCAAATGCAAAATGTTTGTTTCTGTTTAGGCCTTGCTAATGTCACAGTGAGATAGCTGCTGGGGGTCACTGTGGAGATATGTTTTAGGGTCCTTCAACCTTCACTGCATGTACCGCTCAGACTTTCACCAGCTTCCACATTATGGGAGATAATTAAACTGTGCGCTTGATTGCCATGTGGAGATGGTGTTTTAAAAAGGCAGCCATTTAGTGTCTTATTTGGTATTGCTGTTATTAAAGGAGATAATAACTATGCTTGGGCTCTGGGAACATAGCATATGCTTCAGGCATACAGCTTTGAAGCCCATGTGTCGCGGAGGCTTGACAGATTCCCATGATATGGGCGATAACTGCAAGCCATTAGTATGAAATCCATGGTGTGATAATTGTATTGTAAGCACTGGGTAATTGAATAGCCCATTTTAAAAATGACCAGAAAATACCAGGCCTTATGTATAGAACTGTTCAGAAAACTTTTTAAACATGTGTTTGATGGTCATGTGGAGATTCTGTTTTTAAAAGGCAGCCCTTCAGTGGCTTATTAGGCTTTGCTATTATCATAAGGAGATAGCAACCATGTTTTGGCTCAGGCAGAGATAAGAAGCTTCGGGCCTTCAGCTTTGTAGATTGTGTGTCGCATATGCTTGTCAGAACACCACATTGTGGGAGATAATTCAAGCTATTGGTAAGATATCCATGGTGGGACAATTGTGCTTATAAGTGCAGGGCTAGTGGAATATCACTTTTTTGAAATAGCCAGAAAATGTCAGGCGTGGAGTCTTTAGCTACTTTCTAAAATTTAAAAGCATGTGTTTGATTGGCATGTGTTTTATTGTGATGTGGGGAACGTGTTTTAAATCCAGACTCTTTTGTGTTCTCTTTAAAGGTATTATGGACGCCACTTATGGGACGGCAGAGCTAACATGGTGGATACACAGGCTAGTGCTGGGTACATCGAGAGATGCCCACCCATGGATAACAATCCTTGATCCTTTCAGAGCAACTACAAGGTGGCTCTGATGCCACATGTATACACCAACTTTGTGGAGAATGCGACACTGGATCAGAATTGATTGTTTGCTGCACCAATGGGCCTTGGAGCCTGGCCCAAGCCAACAGATCAGAGGGCCCTTGTTATGAGGACTGAATTGTATTGTGGGAAGAATGAAGTGAGCCGCCAGGTTGTTATAATAGTCAGGTGGACACCGTTAATATTCAAAATAACCCCAACGCTAGAATCATCACTATAGATGGCAGTACTGATATATACAGTTAAATATCTGTCATATGTGTGGGACACAGTAGAGTACGAAACCCCAAAACCTCAGTGAAAAAGAACAGAACAAAGCATGTAGACACCCTCACTTTAAAAGAGAGCTATAAAAAACAATGTTGACTGTGGTGTAAACTTTAAAGCCCTATTGCAAAAGTAAATTGGGGTCACCTGTTATCAGAGGTTATTTTGAATATGTGGAGCCGGTAGTTTCACATTAATAAAGTAATTAACTGCTAGCACTGCAACCTTAATGGTAGGGTGTTGTGGGGCATCCACAGGCAGTCAGTCTAACTATTCTGATAGAGCTATAGAGAATGCGCGAGACGTTGAACATAACATACTAGCACCTGAGGTACCCTGTCAGTCTTAAAACCATAAGATTACTTTTTCCCACCAAAATCCACTGAAAATCACGATGTAGCGATAGCAAGTCCTAGTACAGTTGGTACTCCACCAATAACTGCCCAAGAAATATCACAATAATCAGAGATAACAAGCTAGCGAAAAGAAACACTTATGACTAGGAAGTAGTGCACACCTGATAACCAAATGCCCCATTACAAAACAGATGCATCTTTTAAACAAACAGCGAAACTGCTAGAGCACACTCACATTTATCCAATGTCTGCTGTAATGGGGGTGATCCAACAGGTGAAGTTGAAAACACAGGCACTGTTAAAGTAGGTACGTCTCTACAGAGTGGGGTTGGCTGCCCAGTTCTGATGCCCCGTATATTTACAGAATGATCCTTAAAATGGTGTAGATCCAGAGCCCAGCGACATTGGTTATTTAAAATATTTAAAAGGGCCACACTGGTGATAGCCAGATGTGATCGGCCTAACATGCAACAACCCTAAGCTCACAGCCTGATGCTCCTGTGCACTTGGAAAGGATTTCAGATTTGTAATCTTGGATCAGTTGTTATCCTTGGAACATGGGCTTGCTGTTATAACAGACACTGTGGAAACACTAGTCAGGCATATATTGGAAACAGTTGGAACCAACAATTTCATCCAGATATGCATAGTTGTTAATGGTTTAACCAGACCCTTTTTTACAAGGTGATCCACTCCGGATGTATTCTGCATTTTACAATTTCTGTAATATCTGATAAGGTTCCTGCAGAGTAAGACCAAAATTATGTCTTTTGCTCCGTTATGAATAATTTTGCTAGACCCCACTTTGGTGGTGTTTACAAACCGTTGAACAAAGTAATTCACAGTCATATTATAAAATCTAAAAGCAGATGTCTATTACATTTCAATCATTGCTCCTTAAACCTGTGTCTGATTTCTTGTCTCATCTGTTTAATTAAACTGCAGAGCTGTAAAGACTCAGATATATGTAACAAAGCATTGAAGAGACCAGAGCTGGATATTTCAACGGACACCCCTGTGAGAGTTAGACCAATGGGTTTCTTTGAGGGATAGTTTGATGGACCCATCAAAATACCGTACTTCAACCGAGGTGTTTGGCAATACTTCCGGTAATGGCTAAAACAGCAAGAAACACGTTGTATGTTTTACACCACGACAACCATTTCTAAGGTATAACACATAAACATACTTCCTGGGATCTAAAAACATCTGCAAGCATTGTGATCATATTTTCAGCAAAACAAATGAACACAGCTGCCAGTATCACTATTGCTTGAGTTTAAGGTAGGAGTGCAAAGTACTTAAGGAGAGACCTTCAGAATGTCTGCAATGTCATACCTTTGCACAGTTGCATGCGTGTCCGATCATTCACATTGAAAAAGAGGCTACAGGGGCAGTGATGTGTGAGCCGAACAAACCTGCTTGGTGGCTGTTAGGAAAACAATGTCTTAATTCGCTATGGGGCAAGTTTGAACAAAGAGTTAATGTTTCAAACACAGTCATCAGCACAGACCCCGATGAGGTTCATGCTTATTTAATCAATACTTCTTACATGGTGAGCAGTGTGCGTTCATAGATAATGGAACCACTTGTTTGTACAGGAGATAGGTTGACGAATATCCAAAAACTGTACGATGTGATGGGGAAATTGCAAGAGAGGGTTCTGAAGCATGGTACCACGAATGTTATTTTTGTCAGTGCACATGGGGACGTCAACCCCCACACTAGCGAATATCTAGGGGATCTAACTTCAGAGCTAGCCCACAGTGAGTACATTCTGGAGTTTGGGTCAGCAGGCCCCACAACTTATGTGTATCACGCACCTCCATGAACTTGTCAGTATGACAGTGAAAAGCAAAATGCTGAATACACAAATACAGCTGAGATACATTTTGACAGTTTGAAAGATCTTGTACAGTCGTATGCAAAGGGAGATGCACCTAACACACCAAGGTCTATCACTGTAACACAGCTGTGTATCGTGCACAATACAAACAATGGGAAATTAGTATGAGTACTCTATAGAAGACTCTTTGTGTCATGTTTGGCAGTAGACATCTTGATGCATCTCTACAGCTATTGGGTACCTGGTGTTATGGATACCAGACTACACAATCCTTTCTTGTGTGTGATGGCTGGTCTTTCAGCTGCAGCAAGAGTTATTTGTCAGTAAACCTCTAGAAAATACCCACACAGTGATGACTCGTATGCACACAAATATTGTTTGTCTCTAAAGCTGTTGGCATCCTCTCTATACAACTTTACAACACCATTTTAAACACCTCTGATTTGAGCAAGGTATGCCGGCCTACCACAGAGCATGTCAGAGTGCTGAGCTAGAAAAATCTTTACTCAGTATTCACATCATCCCCATTCTAAGTATTTGTTGTATCATGCAGAAATTGTTCAACAAGGGTAGGAGCAACACATCTATAAAACTAAATTGCAGTAAGTTATTTAAAAACCCCTGTGATGAGTAGAAACTAGCCATGATAGCTTGACAGATGAATCAGTGCAAAACACAATTCTTCATGGAGGATTTTGAAAACACTACCAGTACTCCCTATGGATATCTGTTATTGATTTAAAAACAACCAATCTAGAGCAATATAGATTGTGCACTGGCATATATTCCCACCCAGGTTTGCTCACTGTTTACATCCCAAAAAAGGCATCTAAAACATCTATAAAGCACCCTTAACCCCAGTACATTGTCAGTAGATGTAAGAGCTTTCAACATGTCTGGATGTATTGTAAGAAGATTCAATTCAACACTACAGCTAAGTCAATGCCTAGTCTGGGATACTGAATGGAATCCCTTATTGATATATCTTTATGTCCAGTTCATGAGTTCTGGATGACTACCCCTATATAACACCCCTCTCTTAGAATCCCCCTGACCCCACTGAGCCAAGAAGTAGTTCTGTTTTGCAAGTTTAAAAGGTTTATTTGAGAAATAAGACAAAATATAGATACCACGCTTTTATAATAAATTAATAATCGATATCGCCCTTATAAATATAATGTTAATCAACAATGGGTAATCTGACACTAGCACACTTCTTTATAATCAATGAGGAGTTAATATAGGATGGATCAAGTAGCAAAAATACTTTCATGATTTCAAGGGAAAAGCAATGAGGAATAAAAGGCAGTACAGAAATACTTGAGATGATTTTAGCAAAAGATAATATAATCTCTTTTTCTCTGGCAATTCACCCCCCTCCCCTATGCAATGTAAGAAATGGAAGGAGATGGAAAGAGGAGCACACAGTTCTCAGGAATGCAATCAAATACAATACGAAATTCAGTTCCCCCCCAGCAAGCTTAGAGAAAACCGGTATGAGTTTTAAAACACAGGCCCAAGTGCTTTGAATGTGGTGGCAATGAAGTGAGAAATATGCTGAAAATGCTTTTAATTCCCTTTAGGAGGTTCAGGGTGAGTGAGAGAGACTTGGGATGAGCTCAGGCTCACTTAACAATGATTCAGAGATGGTGATTAAGAGGCAAACGAATTTTTAGCAAGGAAAGAAAGGACTGCTGATGGTTACACGTGGCTGGATTTTTAACCAAATCGCAAATCGCGGTAAAATTCGCGAGTGCGTGAATCGTGAAGGCGGAAACAGTATAAGGAGTAGGAAATCGGTTCTAGGCTTGTTGGATAGCTTAGCTTCTAAGCTTACAGGGGAAAGTTAAACAAAGTTCGTAGCCCAAACGGTTCCAGAGATATGAACGATTTTGTAAAGGTCGTTTTTCGGATTTAAAGTAAACTCAAAATGATAGGTGACAGCTTGCAGCTTCAGAATTGACAGGTGACAGTTGTGCAGCTTTACAAATGACAGATGACACGATTTCTAGGAGGCTGTTCTACTTAGGTTAAAATAGTTTGGATTAGATTATTTTAACTAAGAGTTTGGTTCTGCACAGTTCTGCTAGGTACTCACAATATAAATTTGAACTAGGCCTCGCCACGGATCGGGTCAGGTTTTGGACTGGACTCCGGTTCTGGTCTCGGCACTTCACAGTGATCTGGGTCACTGGTTCTGCGGTTCTGCACGGTCTGGTCTGGTCTGGCACTGGTCTGGTCTGTCCGGATACAGCGGTCTCTGCACGGCTCCTGGATCTCTGCACTGGTCCTGGCAAAAGTTCTTGGCAAGGGATTCAAGCAGCTCACCCGGCTGTGAGTAGCTTGTAGTGATTTGAGGCCTGCTGCAGAGAACTCAGCTTGTGGTTTTAGGCCTCTGATTTAGGTTCTAAAGTATAAGTTCTAGGTTCTGGAGTATGTAGCTGGAGTCAGTCTGGAACTGGTATCTTCTGGATGTTGTGTGGTCCGGCAAAACGCTCCGCAGCAACTGGATTTGAATGTCTCTACCTGTCCCAGCAGTCTCTTTTTATGTGTTTTGAAAATGGGTGTGTGCCTGGGCCTAGCTAAGCCTGCCCCTCTCTACTTGTCATTGGCCCAATTCTCCCCTCTCCCATGATTGGGGGAAGGAAATGAGAGTCAGAGTGATGCTGTAGGTTTTATGGGTCAGAGGATCCTCCCCTGGTCAGTTTGCCCACAAATCTATATTTGATTCAAATACATCCTTCCCAGATATACAATTACATGTGCACATTATATATTCCTTATGGTCCATGCTTGACCGCCTCTGATCTTCCTGGGGGCTTGCATTCAAAAATGACAACATTTTGCGCTTTTTAACTGGTTTTGCAATATCGGACATTTACCCAAATTTATACACATGTGCGCACGGAGTATGGAGATTAATTGATGAAGTGTCAGATTTTTAACATGCAGACATTTGGAGTGAGACCCTATTTTACGCTAGCAACCCCTCAGAATACACCACAGGGTCCTAACGCATCTCAAAATGTTCACAGATAAATCACAAAAATAATGATATTACTTATATAATTCTGACAAATCCGCACTAGGAGTTATCTATCTTTTTAAAATTATGCTCTGGCCCAGATGGGTGTGGTTTAGGTTCCAAAGCACATGGGGGAAGCTTCCCCCGCCTCAGCTCGGGTGGCTCCCAGAGGCACTTCTCCTCCCACTTCTCCCAAGAGGAAGCCACTTTTACGACGCCCCCAATATAACATTTGCCTGAGTCCAGGACAGGCCTTTGTTCACCTCCCTGTAGTCCCCAGCTGCTCCACCCCTAATCTAATCAGAGAGGTGACAACTCCTTTTGGCAAGGGGAAGAGTGGCTGAGCAAGTTTTAACTCCTGTGGGGGTAGATGTCAGGCAAAATTCAGTTTCATTAAGCCAGGTTTCAGCTAAAATGTCACTTTTTGTTCCCCAGTTTAAGTCAATACAATTTTTACATATGCAGCTAGAATGCTGATTCTAAGTTCAAAACTATAACATTTTAACAGTTACAAACTATGTGACACTCAAAAGTAGGTCACTCAGTTAATTTAAACATTTCGATTTTGGTGGTTTTAATCCAGTTTCAGTTAGGCTGCTGACATGCATAGCTCAGCCAGTTTTGTTATGAACATTGTTTTGGGCTCTTCATCTTCCCAGATTTTGTATGCACACATACTTCATTCTGCCAGATGTACGCTGGTGTTAGTGAGATTTTTAGATGTGTTGCAATGTTTGAAAATAGGCATTTTGAGCTGGCATTCAGAGAAACCAAAGGTAATTTTAAAGCGTTTTTGAGCTAACAGGCGCTGCTGTTTTACCTTTGGCACCCATTCCACTCATGGCACCCTGGCCCATCATGCTCGCGCTGGTGGGTGGCAAGTTAGGCAGCCATTTTGGTGTACGCGCAAACTGCGTGGTTCTCCTGGATTCTGGCGCACATGTGGGCTTTTTGGCCATCTTGGATTTTCTAAGCCCACAGCACCAAATGTTGCAGCATGATAGCTCAAACGTGGGTCAGGACACCCAACAGTATACAGAAAAACATTGTGTTGCTCAAAAAGCTTGTATACGCCACCACCACACAGTGCAAAGCCATTCTAGTGATGGGCTCTGAGGATCTGGTGTCCGCTACTTCGGAGATTGTCCAGAACACTTAAAAGGGACATTTCACCATAACACAATGCCAAGGAAGAGTGTTAAAAAAGATGAAGGGCGTCATCAAGAAACTGGTTAATAAGCAGATATCAATATGGGCTAAAATAAAAGTGGTCTTGCAGGCCGCTGCATTCATAGGATTTCTTATAGGCATGGCCCTACTGCTAAACACCAGATTGCTCAGGGTCAGTCATGGAGCACGCATACAAAATATATTTGGTGGACAAGCACCAGTTAAAAAGCCTGCCACCCGCAAACCACAGAGGATTGAGATATTCAGAAGGTTGCCACCATGCAGCTCTACTTGGAAATGAAGGATGTTTTAAACAGGCCTGATTTAACAGCTCATGATAAAGTGGCCTTATATGCAGATATTCTGCATAAATACCTAAATCACACTAAGCACAGTGCAGCAGAAATAAACAGACACACATTGTACATGCCCCTTGATGAATCTACCAGTGTGAAGGTTGAACAGGCAGAAGAGCCTGTTTAGACATATGTGGTGAATAGACTTAGCAGCGCTATAATCCTAATGCAGAACTATTGCTACACAAAATGAAGCTTGAAAAGGAATTGGAGGCGTGGACCAATAGGAGATAATTAATCTATGGGTATCACAATTCGACAGCCAAATTCTATAAAAAAATGCCTCCCATGGTTGAACGATTTTATGCAGGCAGTTGCTGTTTTCATTATCCCCACATCCATTGCAGGTGATGTTACCCAACAACATCTTCTAAAAGTTGTTAACCCTGCTACCCCACTACAATACACGCCTAAAAATATACCCCAATCAACCACCCCTACAAACCGAAACCGATCACCCAGTCCTGAAGCGAGGTAGCCTACCTAGGGCTTTAAAGACTCTTTACCCATCAAACCACGGTACAATGTTGACCCTTCCTTCTATACCTCTGAAGCACCTAGGCCGCACAGAAGACATATACAGCCGAGTTGGTTGTCTGATTTATGCGAATGAGCCATTGTCTGTGTGTAGTTTCAAAATGACTGTTTTCCTTTCAGCATTATAATGATTGTACACGTGTAACCAATGCACGTTCTCCTTTCTATATTAAATGCCTTTTATAAATACATATTTTTACAATTAATAAAATGGACTGATTATTTATTACATTGCCATGCCATGCCACACCAGGACTGTGGATGGCTAACTGGATGAGTGGGGATAGAACATGGGGCATGTAATGCTGGCATACACAACGTGAAATGTTTTCCTGGTGTATGAGTATGGTTATGCAGGAATCCTTTTATCTGTAGACTATCCATTAAATATAAAAAACTATGATCTATTGCATGTTGATCTCGAGAATGCCACTGAAAACGCTCCACGCTAGAAGCGAGATCGAAGCTGCTAGGTTTATTTCAAACTTTATATCAGTGCGTCGGTTCCCACTCCTCAGTAGGTTGAAATGTCCTGATGATGCATTGTCGGTTCTTAGATCGAAGGCAAGTAGGATAGAGCCATAGGCATAGTCATTGCATGTGATTGCCACTGCTGCAGCAAGCATGTGCTTCCCTGCAATTGACACCAGCCCCATGTACTCACTGATTATGTTTGTAAGTGCAAAGTTAGATCAATGTGCTTTGGCTGGGATCAAGACACCATCCTTAGGCAACGCTGCATAGTTCATGTTACAGTTCTTGAAGTCAAAAGGGTTTTGAGTGTATGTGTCTGTGAGCAACACTGTTTCAACAATCCCCATGATGATTATTTGTAGGAGCTGCTCCAGGAACAGGTTTTATTAACTGGTATCCCGGAAACAAGTGGAATGAAGAAGACTTTTAAGAAACATATTAGCTGATATGATGACTAGCCTGTATAGTTCGGCATCCCTTGCCATTGAGTCAAAAAGCGTCCTTGATTCTGGAAAGTTTCACTTTAAGGTTGGCACCTTTAATCAACAGTTTGTCCTGGAAGAAAATATCTGAATATAGATGACCTATTAAATCAAATGTTCTACATTGCATGGTGTGTCGAGCTCTACAAACCATGTATTTTCACCATCCAGAGCAGTGGCCTTGAACTGTTCTCTGGTGTTTTCAACAGCTTCCCCTAAGTAATCAATTAGTTTTTATATATCTGTGAAGAGTCACTTCATCTATGATCAAGATCTCATCGCTGTAGTTCTGCTCATGCCCCTTTGTAAATACGTCTTTGAGCTTCGACATCCGCACATGATCACCCTTTTAATGGGCATTCGGGTCTCCTTTTTAAAAAGTCTCTTGGCTTACAGGTTATCCCAGACTTTCAAGGAATTCTCGGGTGTTACAGCTATGGGATGGTTTTCATAGATCTATGATGTGTGTTGTAATACATATTTATTTTATGAATGCTGTTAACTCATCAACATATCTATGGGTGTTTTGAGCTGTGAAGAAATGCCAGATACATGTTTTAAAAGTGTGCATAAAATATTCTAGAATTACAGCTTTAGCTTCGGAGTGTGTATTATGAAATGATGCACCCTTGTTGTTTTAGAAGGGCTGTAGCGGTTTATTTAGGTAGTTTAGCAGGTACTCATCAGCTGTTAAATATGCGTTTAAAAGCTGTTGCTACACTGACACCCCTCTCGTCTTTTGAGGCCTCAACATAGGCGTATTTTGATAGGACATCGATAATGGCTATGATATATCAGATGCATCATTGTCCCCCTGGAGCTGGCTTATATACAGAAAAGGCACCTGCCATTGTTGATCAATATCTGAATCCACAGTCAATTTTTTGGGGCTGCCTTGTGTAGCGCATAGTTCTCCTGATCGGAAAGCCACATCTTGACAGTGCTCCTTGTCATGTTCTCACCATCAGTTCTCAGTTTATGATACAACCCTTTGACACCTAAATAACTACCACCAACCACTTCATCATAATATATTTTGCAAAGTGTTTCGCAAGACATGTTCCCTCCATAGCCGTTAGACATAAAGACACAACTACGTTTTACAAACAACATATTTTTATGAACATTTAAACCATCAGATTTGTATTGACATTAAATAGCCTGGGCTTGTCAGATGCTGTACAGCTATCAATCAGGCCACAAATTCTGCAGCATGCACAATTACTCTATATCCACACTGTCGTTCACTGCATCGAAAAGCAAACATGCACACCATAGCGGTGGCTGACGGAAATTCATAGAGCTCTCTATCAAATGTCCTCTAATGACTAGGAAGTAATGTTGCATCTCGTACAACTTCAGTCTCAATGAAAATCCCAGTGATTTTCCAAGTAGGGGTCCATTGTAGGGTGGAATCAGGTTGAACATATGCTTGCGATACATTGAACATTGTTAAGTTCATGTCTGTGGTGGTGTTTCCAGATAACACAAACTCCTTGGAGATATATTGAGTACATGTTCTTTAAGTTAAGCCAACAGTAATTGCTGGCACATCCACATCCACTGTTGGGTTTCACATTAAATTGACAGCTTGGCAACAGGTGAAAATAAGTATACACACACAAGTCAATAATCTACATTCTCAATCTTCATATGCCAGTTTACAGGGCACCATGCACATGGCTCTGTTTTATTGGCTTTGAAAATCTTTATTTCCCCACTTGTGAACCATTTTCTCAATTATACTTCTAACATATGTTGTCTAAAGCGCTTCATTTTGTAGAGGGTCTTGTACTCCACTTGTATAGCGCAAAACGTTTTAGACACAAATTGTTCTGCCCCTTTCCCAGCCTCTATCTGGGTATCATTTTTACAAGAGGTGTAGGTTTCAACTTGCAGCATATTTTACATAATGATTTATCTGTGTAGAATATTTCCAAACATTCATGAGCAGTCTGCTGCGGACTGTCAATTCTATGCCCGGCGCACCATCTGTCAAAGTGTTGTTTTAAACACTTTTTGACAGCTATAGCTGTGAAGCTCTGAATGGCTAGGATATCAGCCCAGGTCAGAACTGCTGTGTCTGCATCGTATTTAACACTACCAGTGTCCATTAACAAGATACATTGCTTACATAGGGTATTATCGCAATTCCCGGGTTTTCAATTTGATTTGATCAGCAAACACAATAAATATTTATAGTGTCTACTACAGGTTGGCTCACCTCATTGCTGTCCTTTTTTGCAGTTAGAGGCTATAAAAAAAAACAGAAACACATCATTTTAACACCGGATAGGTGCCACAACCCCTAGAAGATATGAACGCTCACTTTAAACATATACCCATCGGTTGACATGCTGTCCGGCTCAATAACCCCCATTTTTCCCAAAGTGCCAGGGCTTCGAGGTCAGAATCTGTCACCATAACTACATCTTTCTGCATGACCATGAATGAGTATCTGTTATCTTGAGGCTCCATTTCCAATGAACATGATCACATATGCTCTACGACTCGAAGGCTGCTCGACAACTATAGCATCACACCAGGTACCATTTCCAAATTAGCCATCTCTTCGACTGTACTCGCCGGAGTGTTTTCAACGACATCTCCAATAGACCATCCCATGACAGTGGTGAGAGGTGGCTAACTGCTGACAGAAAGTGTAGCCATGTACTCATTGAGCTTGCCAACTTCATGGTCCGCCGTCAAATCCTGAGAGTCTTCCATTGCATCAAGACTGTTGCATCCTCCCATAAGCTAGTAAGATGTATAACTATCATTGGAATCTCCCGAGCTGCCGGGAGCTGTATTCGCCTCATCATAACTGTAGCTGTTCATAATAACTGTTTCCTTGACACCACGATGGCTAGCCCCAAAAAGTCTGAAAAGCGCATGTTTTTTCAAGTCCTACAGTAACAGACCCACCCCTAATAGCATCATAGCCTTAGAACCACCCATAGACATATACCTAGTTTTATCCAATCAATTAACATACTTATCAAATATATTACATGGCCACGCTAGTGGCCATGTAGTTATGGTTAAGTTGCTGTTTCCATAGGAAGAGCACTTTTTGGGCGGCTTATAACTTCGCTCTCCCTGGACGGATCCTCACCAAAGTTTGGTGAGGATTCGTCCAGGGGGGGCAAAGTTATAGGGGGGGTCCCAAAACTTTTTTTTTTCCCATAGACTGAATGGGAAAAAACTTTGCGCACGGCTACAGCCCGAACCGCTGGACGGATTTACACCAAATTTGCGACAGGAGCGGCGGCCTGGTCCCAAAAGCGTGCTTTTGTAAAGTTGGTGTAAATCCGTCCAGTAGTTTTTTTAAAAATGACTAAAATGTAAGGCAAAAAAATTAGTGATATCTGCGTTCGCTTCGCGGACGGACTTCCCTGTTCGCTCCGCGGACAGCACCCCGATTGGCCCGTGGGCTTGCGTCATGTCCGCGGACATGCGACGTGTTCGCTGATTGGACGGCGAGGGGCGTGGAGCGTGTCAGATTTTCTGTGGCGCCCGCCATCTTGTATTCGCCGTCGACCGCGTACAGCGCAGTGAAACGTGGATAAAAAATGGTATTTAGTGCCGTGTGTTGGTGTGTAAGAGTGTTTGGGGAGGGTGGGGGAGTATGAGATAGGTTCAATGCTTTGTTTTTTTATGTGCTAGACGTTTTTGTTGCGTTCGATTTGTCCGCGGAGAACACGGCTGTTCTGACATTTTGTAAATAAACTAAATGGTGGGGTGTTTAGAGGACGGAGTATGTGTCATTTTTGTTCGCAAGGAAGGTAAAAATGAGCTATGAACACTCGCGGTGTACTTAATTGTTCGTAAATACACAAACTGGGGGTGTCCTCAGGACGGTGTCCGTATTGTAATTTGTCTAGTTGAATGTGTTCTAAGAACACTCGCAGTGTCCCGAAATGGTTGCAATTACACAAAATGGGGGTGTTCTGAGAACGTTGTTTGTATTGTTCGTTGTGAGGGTGAAAGTGTTTTAAGAGCCCTCCTTTTCTCCGCTAATAGTACAATTTCCTAGGGGCGTCAACCGACTTTTTGTCCACTAAAGAAACGATAAATCCGGCTGGTGTGCGTCGACATTATGTGATAATCCTATGACTGGCGCTATTGACCTGGCTGACTTGCTTTTGCGACACTAAATCATATCTCCCGCCACTAAGCCTGATATTATCAAAGCATTCTTATTCCCCGCCTCTCTCCGTGACGTTACAGGGTGCGTAATGAAACGCGCCCAGTTGTCTCCAGTACTACGCAACTTTACACAGAACCCGGAAGACAACAGACATTATGTCACAACACAGCACGCCACAATTCAGAATCTGAAACTGTGATTTAAAAGCAAAGAGCAAGATTGTAAATGTTGTAAAGTACATTTATTTGACATCAAATGTTTGGAGAATATTCAGCAATTTGCATTTGTCTTTGTTGTCGATCCGCAAAAGTTCATGTTGAGACACGCGATGTTCCTTTGCGGTACAGAGAGTGTTAGATCAGGTTACAACTCAGTGCGTCACAATTCGGAATATGAAACTGTGGTTTAAAAGTAAACAGCAGGATTGTACACTTGGTAAAGTACATTTATTTCACATGAAATGTTTAGTGAATATTCAGCGATTTGCTATTGTCTTTGCTGTCGATCAGCAAAAGTTTATTTGGAGCCGCGCGTTGTTCCTTTGCGGTAGATAGGCTGTTGGTTTATGATAAAAGCAGTAAATGGTCTCTCTGATAATCGGAAGGTTGCTCCAACAACGAGCCATTAGACCACCGTATTGGTTGGTATGTTGTTTGTAGCCGCTAGTACTGCGTAAGGGCATATTGGTCCTTGGCGATTGTCCGATAAAATGGTTAGGGTCATGAAGTTGCATATTTGGACTTGCACCTGGGGGCAGTTGAAGACCCCATCCGCTGGAGTCTGTAAATTGTGACATAGACAAAACGGGGCCACGTACCTGTTTTAAAAAACATAAATTAGTCTCACCAGCCGATCTTCATTAAAAATCATCATTTTATTTATTAGGGCGTGAAACTATTTGCTATCGAAGATAGTGCAACAGAGTATGTTAATAATAAAAAAATAATATTTTCCCATTCATATAGCGCTAAGAAATGTGAGGTATCTAAGCGGTGCTTATTATTAACCACGGTGTGTGGTGTTCATTTATCGACCACGGAAGGATGAAAGGCTGAGTTTGGGCTTGCCTGGATTCGAACTTGCGCTAGCAAGCTGTGCACGGATGTCAAAGCGAGCGCTGTACTCGCTGTGCCACTTGACAGGCTACAGTAAAGTGGCACAGCGAGTAGAGCGTTTGACCGCCTATAGACCGGTTAAATTATTTCTATTAACCCACTCTGTGTCGTCTGCCTTTGTCAGAGCCCTCTAAACGACAGGGGATCAATTCGGCGGTGATAGTACGCGGTAGAAAACATTATGCCACTTTCAACGAACAAGTTCAACTTCAGCAGTCTTTAATGCTACGCTATTGTAATTATATTTGGTATAAAGTAATGTAAAGGGTTACTTACAGTACAATTGCAATTTCCATTGTCTACGAGTGGTGCAGTCTGAAAATACGACTCCGCGTGTGCCAACGATCTTTCGCATAGTGATGTAATATGTAAAAGTGGTTTCGTTTCAGAAATTTTATCTTTATCTTTACTTACGTTTTAGCAACACTCCTTCAAGAGAAGTCTTTCATCACAATCTCTGTCTGTCAAGGTCAAAACATAATACAACCTTATAGTCTGCTTCGTGAGTTTCTCCGGGGCCCGAGAAAAAAATGAAGCAGCTGACCTTCACTGTGAACGAGCATACATTCTTACTTTGCAACATTCTGTGTAAAGCCATCTGTAGAAGTTGGTTTTTGCACGCCATATTTGTATATTGTTTGCGTGATATTAAAAAAAGTTTGTTTAAAGGACATTATGGTTCTAAGTACAGCCGAAAGACCCCTGAAAATAGCAAGTTATGGTAAGCTATGAAAAATAACTCGCGCCAACACCATGCACTGCTAAGACTAACACCCAGGACATCAAAGATGACATCGCAAATGCCATTGATGAAATCACTGATGACATCACATGTGTATGTACTTTTCATGGAATTTGTGTACTAGGGATTATCATTATAATGTTCCGAAAAAAGTGTCAAGGATATTGCAATAAATATCATACCGTTATTAGTGCTTTGCACGATGCATTTATATCAATAAATAGCATTGTATTATGGGATTCTATGTAGTATACTGAGCTGCTAATGGAGAAAGATAGCATTGTGTGCAGAGTACAAGATAAAAGTATAATATTTGTAATGTTAATATGTAGAATAATGAAATGATAATTGTCCTGAAATGTTGGAAAATTCACAAAATGGGGGTGTTCTGAGGACGTTATTCGTATTGTGTGATTGCTTAGCTGTATGCAATGAGGGAATGGTACAGAGAGTAAAGTGGACGCCGTCCGCGGACACCGCGGCTGTCCGTGGACAGGGCGTGGTAAATCCGGGTTTTTCCAGGAAATCCAACATGGAAAGAAGACTGTACGGATCAGCCAATCAGATGTCGAGGTTGTGGATTTGTGTTGAAAGAGACTGTGTGTGGTGAAGATGGCAGAAGTGGAGAAAGTCAGGGTGTTGGTGCTCGGAGATATGTTTGTGTATGGTTTACAGCAGTACGCTGAATGCAGGCATGTTGCAAAGAACTTTGATGTCAAAGGAGTGGAGGTGGTGTGGAGCACTGTGCCTGATTGCAATGTACAGGGAATTGTACAAGTTTGTGCGGATATGGCCACGATGAACAGTCCGCATGTGGTAGTTTTGCACTATGGTGCTTTCCATTTGGGCAACGTCAGTGCCCCTACTTTGTTGGCTGATTTGGAATGCTTGGTTCAAGCCGTAGTGAAGATCCTTCCAAATGCGAAAGTAATTTTTTCTGGATTACTACCTAGGGCAATATGGGACAATAGTTCAGTTTTTTGTACTCAGCAAAACATTGCTAGGTGTGTCATCAACCGAGGCATGTGTGCCTTCATGCTTAGAGCTGGTATGTTCTTCTGTAACAATGAGAATATTGATGCCAGTAATGCTATTAATTATAAAGAAGATGGCATTTCTTTATCTTTTACCGGAAATGCCTTTTTATTTTGGAATGTAAGGGTTGTTTTGGAGAAGGTTATGTGAATATTTTAGGAGTAAAGTAAGAAAAAAAACAAGAAAAAAAATATAAAATAACAGGTGTCTGTCAAGCATCTGTAAAAAGAAAACGGCTCTTTTCAGAGCCAACTTCAAAGGGGAAATGGGGCACACTATTTAAATTTACATTCACCACGCTCAGATTTTCGATGTGTCCGCAGACATGGCGGTAGTCCGCGGACATGAAAATCACTACGAGGGGGTTAGTATGTTCTATGTTACATGTCAGGGATATTATGGTTAAGCTGTGTTACTAAAAACCTATGAAATTCAGTGAAAAAACTTTGTTAAAGGGACGTTATGGTTCCAAGTAAAACCGAAAAACCCTTGAAATTCGCCAGTTATGGTAACATAAGCAACAATAACTCGCGCCACCGTGCACTGCTAACACTAACACCCAAGACATCGAAGATGACATCACAAATGTCATTGATGACATAACTGATGACATCACATGGCTGGCTTTCCCTTTTTATCCTTTACTGACATATCGAAGCCAGATAGTTTTCTGCAGTAACAGTCAGGAAGTAAAAGTTGAAAAGGTACTATATTTGTAGACTTGGGTTCCTGTCACATCATATATGAAACATGTACGTAGCGGAAGATACAGGCTTGAAAGAGAGGAATCCTTTCTGTGCATGAAGATAATCATTATGGTATCAGCACTTTGTCATAGTTTTAGTTTTTATTACTCTACCTTCCCTCTATATGCTCATATTTGTACACATTATAGTCACTCTCCATAGAATGAATGGGAACAAATTTTTGTTCTCTTCTACAGCCCAAACCGCTGGACGGATTTCCACCAAATTTGGACCAGGATCAGCGGCTTGGTCCCGAAAGCGTGCTTTTGCAAATTTGGTGAAAATTTGTCCAGTAGTTTTTTTTAAAATGAATAAAAAGTAGGTTAAAAAAAATAGTGATATCTGTGTTCGGTTTGCGGATACACTTCCCTGTTGACTCCGCGGAAAGTGTCCTAATTGGCCAATCGTCTTGCGTGATGTTCGCGGACATGCAAAGTGTTCGCTGATTGGACGGCGTGGAGCGTGAAGCGCGTCAGATTTTTCGGTAGCGCCCGCCATATTGGATTCGCGGACCACCCGGACAGCGCGGTGAAACTTTGTTCAAAATGTGTATTTTGTAGAGTGTGTTGGTTTGTAGGAGTGTTTGGGGAGGGTGGGAGTGTGTGAGATAGGATGAAAGTTGTGTTTTTTATGTGTTAGACGTTCTTTTTGTGTTCGATTTGTTTGCGGACATCACGGGTGTTCTGAAATGTTCTAAATAAACTGACTAGGGGGTGTTCTAAGGAGTCAAAATGTGTCCGTTTTGTTCGCAAGCAAAGTGAAGCTGTTCTAAGAACACTCGCGGTGTCCGGGGAGTGTTCGTAGGTGGTGTACTGAGGACGCTGTCCGTATTGTTCTCTGTCAAGTAGAATGTGTTCTAAGAACACGCGCGGTGTCCTGAAATGTTTGCAAATAAACAAAATGGGGGTGTTATGAAGACGCTTCTAAGAACACTTGCGGGGTCTGGGGAGTGTTCGTAGGGGGTGCCTTAGGAGGCTGTCCGTATTGTTCTCTGTCAAGTTGAGTCTGTCCTAAGAACACTCGCGGTGTCCTGAAATGTTCGCAAATAAACAAAATGGGGGTGTTCTGAAGACGCTTCTAAGAACACTCGCGGTGTCCGGGGAGTGTTCGTAGGGGGTGTCCTGAGGACGCTGTCCGTATTGTTCTTTGTCAAGTTGAATGTGTCCTAAGAACACTCGCGGTGTCCCGAAATGTTCGCAAATAAACAAGATGGGGATGTTCTGAAGACGCTTCTAAGAACACTCCCGGTGTCCGGGGAGTGTTCGTAGGGGGTGTCCTGAGGACGCTGTCCGTATTGTTCTTTGTCAAGTTGAATGTGTCCTAAGAACACTCGCGGTGTCCTGAATTGTTCGCAAATAAACAAGATGGGGGTGTTCTGAAGACGTTTTTGAGAACACTCCCGGTGTCCTGGAATGTTCGTAGGGGGTGTCCTTAGGACGGTGTCCGTATTGTTCGCTGGCAAGCTCAAAGTGTTCTAAGAACACTCACATTGTTCGCGGACATTAAAAGTTTCCCATAGATCATAGTTGAAATGTTTGACTCTATGGATGTGATATGCTGCGGTGGTTGTTGCCAGGGCATAGAGTCTTGGGTGCATGGCCATTTGGCCATGCACCCAAGACTCTATGCACCCAAGACTCTATGCCCTGGCAACAACCACCGCAGCATATCACATTCATATTTGTTTATAAGTTTGGGTGAAAAACAAATGTATAAGGAACAAATGTATTAGATACTATGGATGTGATGTGCTGCTATGGTTGTCCTTATTATTGTATACTTACTGTTTGGTCTAGTAATGGGAGTCCATTTTTTTTTCTTCATTTCTGTGATAAAAGAAAATAGCATGTTAGTATTAGTATTTTGTAATGACTTATTACATTGTATAAGCAATATACTTTTATTTTTTTTCGACCCTCATATTTAGTAGAGTACAAATCAGAGTACTGTGCAATTTGCTCAGTTTCTGTATTTGTTGCTAAAATCATTGGGTCTGTGGAAGAAAAGAAAATACATGTTGGATTTAAAAAAAAACCTTTTTCTGTTATGCTACCGTTTATTTGTTTGTTTGTTTTCAGTGTTCACTTGTTGTTTCTGGCTAATGCTTTATACTTTGCTTTGTTGTATTTCTTTTGGAACAGTAACAGATTCTTCATTTGTTTTGATATTATAAAATTTTGGAGCAGTTAGATACCAATTGGCGTATTCTAACTGTGTATTTTTTGGCCTAATTTAGTGGTATTCATTTATCTGATTAGTTGTTGTAGAATATTTGAGTGTTAGATAGCTTTTGGAGTATTCTAACAGTTTATATTAGTTTAACACACATTTATAATTTTGGGACAGTTAGATACCAATTGGCGTATTCTAACTGTGTATTTTTTGGCCTAATTTAGTGGTATTCATTTATCTGATTAGTTGTTGTAGAATCTTTGAGTGTTAGATAGCTTTTGGAGTATTCTAACAGTTTATATTAGTTTAACACACATTTATAATTTTGGGACAGTTAGATACCAATTGGCGTATTCTAACTGTGTATTTTTTGGTCTAATTTAGTGGTATTCATTTATCTGATTAGTTGTTGTAGAATCTTTGAGCAGTTAGATAGGTTTTGGAGTATTCTAACAGTTTATATTTTTGTAACACAAATATACTGAAAGGTTTAAATACAGTTTATTTATCAAATTTTGGTTTTAAGAACATCAAATAAGCGTTTGTAAGATTTGCTGGTAATCTCTGCTTTAGAGTAATGGTACTATCATTACATTCAAACCATCCACATTTCTTTTTTATGTATGCAGTGTAGTGCCCTGAATTGGTTGTGGCTCCTGCGTGGTAGATTATACCTATTGTTGTGAAGGTTTTCTTACCAAGTGATATTTGACCATGTGTGAATCCAGTCAGCTTGCAGTTGTTTTTGGTACCATCTGCATTGTAACGTAGAAGCATTAGTATTACGTATTTAATATGTTTTTGTATTACTAATGTGGAGCGATTATCTGAATTGCAGGTAGAGCATAATCTGCCATGGTTTGCATTTTGTACAAGTTGCTGAAATGGAATGGATTCTCAATTTGGTATTGATATATATATGAAGCGTTCATTGGGGATTTCTTCTTGTGTCACATTGTTGCAGAGAGTGCATGTATGTTTCCACATGTATGAAATCTGAAAGATTTCATTTATAGGTATGTTTTTGTTTTCCAGTACTTGTAGTAAGTACATTAGAAATTTTTGAGGATCTTCCTGTGAGTTTATAGTGAATTTCATCATTCCAGCACAGTAGTCCAATTGTCGTTTTATTCCAAAAACACTATATGTGTTGTCAGGATTGTTTGCTGCATTTCTGTGTAGTACTAACATTTGCAAACACAATGGGTTTGTATTGTGCGAGTAAATGTTGTCAACAATTGGTGGTAATTGAAATAGAATATTCATTGCTACATTTGCATAGCAACTTACACCAACTATATTTGAGAATTTAAATGGTCCAGGTAGTTCTGTATCTAACTGCTTTTTTTGGAGTTTGTCTTCCTTCTTTAAAGAAGTACCTGGTTTACTTTCTCTAATTGATTCTTTTTTGTTTGTGGTACTTGATGGAGTATTAGTTTCTTTTACTCTCTTTGGAGGATTTCCAGTGACGTCCTGTTGCATTTCAGTTTGATTTAGTTTTCTTTTACAACGTTTTAGTTTTTGTGGAACAGAATATGTGTTTAGATGGGGAGTGTATAGTGAGCGAAGTCTATTATATTCTAAAATGCAAGGAATATCAGCGTTTACTTTACTTGCATCAAAGTTGATTAGAAATAGACCGTCAAGTGTACGTAAGCGTGATAGTGCTACGTAGCTCATGCCTTCTTTAAAGACTGTGTTACCAATATCTATCATTGCTTTGTCTAGGGTAAGACCTTGTGATTTATGAATCGTGACTGCGTATGCAAGAGTTAGAGAAAATTGTTCTCTGCGTACATACATATCTTTGAAGAGAAGGAATCTAGCTGTTGAGCGTCCTATCCGTTTTACTTCTGAAAGTTTGTCAAAGAGTATATTGACAAACTGAATTTTGTTGTCACGTGGGTATGTTTGAAAGCCAACAACTGTACCCAGTGCTCCATTAACTAGTCCTTGGTCCACGTCAAGGTTACGTTTAAGCATTACTCTGCAATTTGAGGATAATTTTAACATCTTTTCTAAGCCTGCTGTGTTTGAGATTGATTTTTCTAAATTATTTAGTCTTGTTGTGGCTTGGTCACACATGGGTAGTGTCGTACCATGTACATCTAGTTTGTCTGTGGCGCTAATTTCCATTATTGGTTGCATTTCTTTACTTAGCAATATTGTCATTGAATTTGAAACAGCTTGCAAGAGTTGGCATTAAGGCCATACAATTGACATTTTTGTGGCCTAATTGTTCCATAACATCTGTAGCACATGCATTATCGCCATAAAGTGCATTAATGTGCCGGGTTTTCAATGTTGCTTCTGCTTCTTTAGAAAGTATACCAACTCTCAAACTTTTTAAAATGTTGGCATAAGTGAGATCTGCAGATTGGCGCATGTTTTCTGTTAATTCTCTGTATTGGAAATGTTGCCAAAGGTTGACATTTCCAATGCTGCCAACAGTTTTACGGCAGAGTTTGTGCCCTAATGTTTTAAAAATAGGTTCACCTTTTACTGGTGTTAATTGAAGCAGATCTCCAAAAACAATAATGTGTTTTCCTGCAAAGAGCTCTTCATAGTCTGTTTTGAGTACTTCTTGTAATCTGAGGTGAATCAAAGCTAACATCAGGTTGGAGACCATGCTCACTTCATCTATTAGTAGCATTTTCATTTGTTTCAATACTCTGCGTAATTCCATTGCAGCTTCTGCAGAAAGTTTGTAATAGTCTAATTTGTTCTGGTGTTCTACTGGTAATAGTAGTTATCGGTGTAATGTAACACCACCTATGTGGTAGGCAGCTAAACCTGTGGGGGCAGTGACAACAGCTGACAGTTTGTTGTTTGTCAATTGTTGAAGGAGCTTACTAATGATTTTGATTAGGAATGTTTTGCCAGAACCAGCTTCACCACTGACGTACAGTAGTATAGGTTTATAATTATGGCAGGAACATTCTTTATTTTCATGTTTTACACCATGTGCAATTTGTTTTGTTACTTCTTGAAAAATGCTACTTTGCTCATTGTTTAGTTTTGATTGTAGTATAGTTAAGTCTTCCTTATCTTCATACTGACACATGGTGTTTCCTACTTCTATCATAGCTAATTCTGCCTCATTTGTTATTAGTGGTTCTCCCAGTGGTTCTTGGCTTCCTGTTACAGAAGGTTGACTACTGTCAGGAGTATCCTTATCTAGTTGGGCTTGGAGTTCTTCTTCGTGTTGCTGTTCATTGTGCAACATTGTTTTGTACTGTGTAAAGTTTACATCAGTTATAGTGCTTTCATTTGCTTTGAAAGCATCCTCATATGAGTCATAGTTATCTAGTAATTGTTCTTCTTTTCTCCATGTTTTGAAGAGATGTAGCAGGGACATGTAATATACTTCTTTATGTTGAGGAGCCTTCAATGACAATTTGATATGATTAATTAAATTTGGTTTAGTGAGTTTAACTAAGCTGCCTTCACAGTTTGTCACTCTATATTTACCTTTTTTTTCATCGGGTTTCATATTATTTTTGTATGTGTAGTTTTGGGCTATTTGGTATAGACACATGTTTTCCAAAGTATTACTTCTGTTTGGGTAGTATGTGTCCAATAAATTGTTTTTTAAAATGTCTTGGCTGTTGGGATCATGTTTGGCTATTGTTTCTATATCTTCATATGATTTTAGAACTCTTTTTCTAGATTTAGCTGGACCAAGACTTAGCCATACTATATTTTCAGATTTACCATACAATGAAGTACCAGTTAAACGATCAGCTGCTTCATAAGATCCACATTCTCTATGGGTGAGCATTTTTATGCCCAAGATATATAATTTCTGAGATACTGTTTTATCTGATGACAGGTCATTCCAGAGGTCTTGGAGGTCTGTTTTTTCTGCTTTAGTTAAGTATGCTGTGACATATCGTGCAACTGCAGTAGAATTGTCTGCAATGTACTGCACATCTATGTTTGCATTCCATAAGTGGGCAATGATTGCATTATAATCATTGATATATTTTTCTTCTTCTTTTCTTTTTATGTAATATGTATTTTTAGGTGATTTTCCTTTAACAGTATGTCTAACTGAAGACATGAGGTTGTTTACTTGACCTGTATTTGTAACTGGTCTAGGGAAACCAAATCGGCATTTGGTGCAGTATTTGCCTTTGTTTTTGTATTTGCGACGACAATATTTTCCACATTTGTGTCTTTGAAATTGTAAAATTTGTGCACAAAGATCACTATTTGTGGCTTCTGATGGAATTACACAAGTGACATATTTTTCAATAAACTGTAAACCAGTGGCATCACTGTCTTGACCAAATTTAGGAGCATCTTTAATCCATAAAAGCATGTGGATATGTGGTGCTCCTCTGGCTTGGTATTCTTTTCTCTAAAAGAAGTGTTGCACTTCTCCAAGGGGAGGAACAGTTTTATTACAAATAAAATGTAGCATAGCAATGAAGCGATGGTGAAAATATCTTGAAACATTAACAGGATCCAAAGAACAAAGTTCTCCAGGTGTTAGAATATCTATGTTTGTTTTGTTTTTATTTGATATGCGTAGGAAATCATGTAAATCTTCCCATGCATATTCTGCACAACTTAATGTAACAAACCAAGTGGGTGGGCTAAGGTTTCTGATCATACAACGTACATCTCCATGACGTCGAAACCAGTACTCTTTAGTACCACGCATATTTGCTAATAGATTAGTAATATTTGATTGTAAAACCTCATCCTTTTGTTGCACTTTCTCTAATAATTGTGTAGCTGTCATATTTTGAAAGTGTGATCCTGATTGTAATATGTGTGCAACTCCGTAACATAAAGTTGCTAGTTCACTTTCAAAGAGTAGGTGGAATATGTATTCCACATTTTGTCTAAATCTGGGATCTTCAGAATACATCATTAATGAGCGGTATTCTGAAGCTGATATTTGAATAGGTCTATCATCATACCTTCCTCCTTTGCCAGTAGGAAAGAGTAGAGGAAAAGCACGTGCTTCTATACTTTTTTCCCATATACTGATTGGCGATCCTTTTGTTTGACGCATTTGGTAAGTTTCCAGTACATCTTGTACGGTGTCATTACAGTGCAAAGGATGAATTGTATACTGGTCTAAAGTATTTGATATTGTAGCAGGATCTAGTAGCTCAAATTGACCATTTTCTTGTGTTTCTTGAATTATTTCAGTTGTATCTTTCAAGTTTTCTTCAATATTAATTTCTTTGTAATATTCATTATTCTCTTTGAGATATTGGAAGGCTTGTCTAACTTTATATAAATCTACCAGCTGTTGCCATATTTTTTTGTCTTTTGTAGGTACTCCATTTACTAATATAATTAAAGATTGGTGCATTGGACGTTGCACTCCTAGAGTATGCACATTTTCTTTTAGATTTAATGGTAAATAAACTACTTTTCCACGAATGCCTTTTACCAATTCAGAGGGAGGTCATTTTGCTGTTTTTGGTTGAAGGCGTATTATTGCTTGAAATTGGTCTACTGTTTGAATTATGATGTTCTCATATAAATTAAGTTGTTGTAGAGGTTTTGGTACTGGGTATAATTCCAAATTATTTGTGATAGAACGTGAAGGAATTTGATTGTTGTCAAGTTTTGTGGTGCAATAACTGCAAAGTATTAAGGGCTCAGTTATTTCATATTTGTTTTCTGCTAGAAAGTAGAGAGCTAATTCAAACCATTTAGAATCTTCATTGTCTTCTATTTTGTATGATAGGTCCACAGTTTTTGTGTTACTTTTATAAAAAAATTCTACGGCAACATACACATACATGGTTTGGTACTTCAGCTGATGTACTTTTAAATTTTAGTATTTCTTTTTTGTATGTGTTTAGCAAAAGGTTGCCATGTGTAGAATTGTTGCTTAATTATTTCATTCTGTAAATGGCTTTCACTTCCAAAATATTTTTTCTGGATATAGTGAATTTCTTCAAGTAGGTCTTTTGCTGTACCATGTAGAAGGATGTTTTTTAACTTTGCTAGTGCTAAAGCAGGACTTTTAGCATAGTACAGTTTATAGACTAGATTTCTTATAGTTGAAACATTGTTTGGGAATGTTACACATTGACGTGCATGGCCATTTGTACACTAGACGTTCTGATTCAGTTGAATGGAGGGGTAATTCTAAGTTTTCAGGGCATATTTTTGTAAGGAGTACTTCTTGTTCCATTATGGTATTATTCACTTTTTCATAACCTCGACCACTGCTATTTATGGCAATTGTATTAGTTTGCTTTTGTTTGTACGCTTCTTCATTAAAATATGGTTCTGTGCTCGTAGTGTGATTCCATTCACCTCCGCAGATACTTAAGAAGTTCTTTCTGTTGACATTTCGCTTATTGAGAAGTCGTTTTGGTAATTTAATTATTAGTTTTGTTAGTGGTTTCATTTTGTTTAACAGTAAAATAAATAAATTTCTTTTGAGAAGAATTGCACTGTCCATCAATGTTTCTAAGATTAATTTCCTACGATAGGTTTTAAGCTTTGAACCTGATTTCTCTCCTGTTTTTATAAGATTTTGAAGGACTTTGTGACGGTATATTTTGGCTAAAATACTTTTCTTGATATGCTTACTTTGCACTATATTAAAATTTGAAGAAGTAGTTTTATCTGTACTGATAGCGGATTTTCTGTTAATTGTTTTTTGGTTTGTTTTACAGTTTGATAGAGGAAGCGAAGTTGTTGTACTTGAAACTTCTTGTGTTTCATTAAATGATTGTATTAGCTGTTTTGTTTCAACTTTTTTTACAAATTCTGCTAGAGATGGATGCTTATGTTGGACTCCTTTATTTTCATTTGCTCTAATTTTGCGTTGCTTTCTACAGAGTTGTCTTTTGGTAGGCATTCTTTAGGTTCTGTTGTAAAAAATAAAGAAGATATGGGTTGGGGTGTTCTGGAATGTATGTGTGCTGTGTGCATGAGTGTTTGAGTAAGATGATAAAGATGTATGTAATGGTGTGTGATTGTGTATTGGGAACTAAAACTAGTAGGGATAGGTATTCTTGAATTTATGTGTCACTAAACTGGGGTTCAGATGACAAAAAAAAAGTAAGCTAGTGGTGTGGAAAAGTACAAATAGTAAATCTAATGTATACAATTAAAACAGTTGTTTGTTCTATAATATGAAAATTGTAGTGGTTCAGTTGGCTAATTTGTGTCTCCAAAAATAGAAATTTGTGGGCCATTCTGGTTGTAAATCGCTGTTTACGACATGGAAATTTTTGGACAAAATGGTACTAAATCTCTATTTTAAGAAACCAAAATAGCTGGTATTAATGTTATAGTATATTCGATTAATAATATAAATATTATGGTGATATTGTACTTACTTTTTTTTAAATTAACAGGTAACTTCTTAGTTTTTCTTTCTTCTTCGAATTCGGCTGCTTCTTTTCAGGAAACTGGTCTTCACTGCAACTGTAAAAGCTTCAAATTAGTAACTTTGTTTGTATATAGCACTGTTTTTAATTTAGATATTGATTTTTTTAATTGAAATCCTCAGTGCCTTCTGTAAAACCATTAAACTAATTTATTTACATAAGATACATTGCATTAGTTCAGTGTATATGATATGTACTTAATGAACAAATTGTATTGAATGACTAACTGTAGCAAAAATAAAATATCTTTATTATGTCTTGTGAAATTTATAATATATTAGTGAATACCACTATTTCTGTAAGTTAACTGTTCTAGGTAATAGCGCCTCAATGTCATGTCTAATTTAAAGTAATTAAGTCAATAAATAAATAAAAACAAAAAATATGAAATTGTATAAGTATTTTTATAAAGGTTTAAACATAGATTGTGTTTGCATGCAATTTTGTTTGAATATATGTAGTCTATATATTTCATTTAAAAAATGTTAGTTTAACATGATTTGAGTGTGTGTGTTTAAAGAAAGTAAAAAGTATAAAGGTGTATAAGTGGTAGTTGATTTTAGGAAATTGAAAAAAGTACAGTAAATTCATTTAACAGATTTTACAAGGTAAAAGTCTGTTTGAAAATGTGTTCATCTACCATAGCTCTCAAGTCACACGCTTTTGGTGGGTGTCACACGCCTTGTAAAGGGCAGACTCACCCGCCAAGCCTCCTGGACGCCCATTCATTCCAATGGGCGTCTCACCTGCTAAAAACAAAATCGGGTGATTTCACCCGCCTGTAAAACAAAAATGGTTGAGAGCTATGTCATGTACTATACAGAAAATATGCATACCTGAAGTTTGTGTTCATGCATATGGATATGCGTGGAGCTGCAAGTAGAAATCTTGAAGACTTGTACAGTATTTCTGGTAGATGCTGCTTGCCAATGATATGACACTTGTACTCAGAGAGATTCAGAGTACATTTGCAGTGCTGATCTATGATGATGCAGTTAGATGTAGAGGTCTTGAATGTGATTGGTGCATGGTCATGTGATTTTTGAGGTACATCCAATGAGGGAATGGCAGAGAGAGTGTACTGGAAATGGTAGAAGGGCTGTTCATGTTACGATATGTCCGTGGACATGGCGGTAGTTCCAGGACATCGGGAGTTACATCCGGGTATTTTTGGGTTCAGAAGTCATGCAAATGAGAATAAGCACTGAAAGGGATTGGTCAGGAAAGTTTGGTGGGTGTGTTGTGCCAGGAGAGATTTTTTGAGATACTCTTTTTGCTGAGAGAACAAAAGATAGCTATGGCTGTGTGTTTCAGAAAACAAATTGTTTGGATTTTAGGAGATTCGTGGATACATTGGTTGAAGGTGCATGCAGAAAGCTGTGGAGTAGCTGTAGATCTTGGATTCCCACATGTGGAAGTACACTGGCATGGAGTACGTGGTATGAAGTGGTTGGACTTGCTACCTCTCTGTGCTACTTTGGAGACAGAGCAACATCCAGACATAATTGTAATTCATTATGGAGGGAACAGTTTAGGGCATGTGACTGGAATTTCTTTGCAATTTGCTATGAAAGAAGGACTGAGGAAAGTTATGGACATGTTTCCTAATTCGCAAGTGATATTTTCACGGATTGCGCAGAGACAAATGTGGCTTTGTTCTTCTTCATTTGGTCCACAAATGGAAAAAGCAAGGCGCAATGTTAATAAGGCTGTTTGTGGCTTTCTAAGAGATTTTGGCATGTCTTCTTTTCACAATGAAAATATTATGTTTTGTAGTACATACCTTTTTCGCAGAGATGGAGTCCATCTTACTTATGCTGGCAATCAGATTTTTCTGAGAAATGTACAAAATGCATTGCGACCTTTTTTGGAATTACAACAACGATTTTGAAGTAGATGTTAAGCATTTACAATTTTTGACTTACAAACACCACCCAAAGGCTCTTTTCAGAGCCACCACTTCTTTCCAGAGAAAATTACAATGTTTGTGATGGAGTAGTAACCCAATTTTTTTAATGTTCGCGAACTGTCCGCGGACTTCTAAAAAATACAAAGAGCCCTGCTTCATTTATTTTCACTTCTATTTTTAACTGGGAAAGGCGGCTCTGAAAAGAGCCTTATTTTTTTTTGATTTTTGTAATTTTGTATTTTTTTTGGTTTTTCAGACACGACACACTAGGAGAGGAGGGTAAAGGAGGGTAAAGGGGGGGGGCACCAACCACAGGGATAAGAAAGGGCGAGCTGAGAGAGGAAGATGTACAGTGGGTTTTATTTGGGTAGTGAGCAGGTCTTCTCGTGCTCTGAGACGATAGTCTCAAAAGCACTCCGAAGTTGCTCCCCCCTGCAGAGTACTGTGTCACAGTACATACATACAACTGTGACGCTCGAAAGGTAAGGGTCATCAGCATTCTGTATGGCCTGTGAGGCAGCTTCAGAAAGACGCTGTCCCACAGAGGTGGTCCTTGTGGTGACAGGATCAGAAACAGAGGATGAAGTAGAGGAAATCAACCTGCTACGTTCTTCGCAATGTACAACCCTGCGAATAGCCGCAGAGTGAAATGACCTCAGGTGTCGCTTCATAGTAGTGGTCCCAAAGCTGTAGTTACCGTGCTTCCCGCGACTGAGTATCATTTTGCACTCATTGCAGGTAACATGGTTCGCACGAGCCTTAGGACCATTCCCATGAATGGTAAATAACCGCCACACCCAAGACTCACGCCTAGTGCGGGTAGTAAGGATTTCCTCTACCTCATTCTCATCATCCTCTTCTTCCTCCTCCGCATCCTCACTCCTGTTCCCCTCTTCAGGCCCTTGGGGAGGTGGTGGTGGTGGAGGGGGTGGTGGTGGTGCTGAAGCAGGTGCAGCACCAAGTGGCAGTTCAGCAGCCAAGGATACCATGTCGATGATGGTGTAGTCTGCAGGTGGCAGCAAAAATCACTGTGTTCTGAAGAATAGCCAGAAACACAATGGGAATAAGCTCTTGGGCGTGGTCTTTTATAGGGGTGCTTGTGCGCAGTCCGCGGACATGCGCACTGTGCGCGGACAGATCGAACACAAAAAAAGGATCGGAACGTTTCAAAAGGTATATAGAAACTCAAGATTGCTATGTGGGACTTGTGGCATGGTGAGATTTTATTGAAAAATATTATGGATTAACTGAAAATGTACTTTTAAATTGTTCGGGGACACGAACAGTGTCCGCATTTCAGGACACACGATGAGCGTGGGCGTGGTCATATGATCTGTTTGCGAACTAGTCTGTGAAGGAAGCGCCCGTCCGCAGGACACCAAGTGCACGGAGATTGGTTAGCGCATGCGCATTGATGTCCTACGGACACTGTTCGGGTTCTGAAGTAATTAAAAGTGCGTCACACGTGAAACAAACATTTCAGGACACCGCGTGTGTTCTTAGAACAGTTTAAACTTGGTAGCGATCAGTAAGGACAGATATAGTGTTCTTCAGGACACGTGTACTTTAGTTTATGTACGAACATTTCAGGACACCAATTGTGTTCTTAGAACACTTTCAATTGGGTAGCGAACACTACGAACAGTTGTACTGTTGTTCAGGACACATCATTTTCGTTTATTTACGAACATTTCAGGACAGCAATTGTGTTCTTCGGACAGTTTTAAGTTGATAGCAAACATTACGGACAGATATAGTGTTCTTTAGAACACTTTAATTTTTGTTTCTTTGCGAACATTTCAGGACACTACGAGTGTTCTTAGAACATTTTGAACTTGCATGAGAACATTACGGACAGATGTAGTGTCCTCAGGACAGTTACATTTTCGTTTCTTTACGAACATTTCCGAACAACCGCGGTGTCCGTGGACACCTAAATTGGTTTAATTACAAGGAACTGAAAGTAATTACAACACAATATAAGAAAAGTAACTTTATTTAACATATTTAAACAATTTATGACTGAGAAGGTGGGGCAGAAACGGAAACAAAAACAGGAGAATTAGGGTTTTCAATATTAGTGGGATCAGGTGAAGAAGGGATGCAAATCTCATCAAAACGTTGTGGTCCATGGAGAGAGTTTGGGGATAAATAAATGGGATATGGTGAGGGGGGACAAGTACAGGTGGGACAATGGTATGTTGTTGGTGGTTTTAGGTGATCTTCCACAAAGTTCTTTAAATCCATAAAATGTGCCATAAGTTGGTCCATTTTGTGGGTAATGTGTTCAAGAGTGTTATCCACCACTTCTTTTTCTTTGGTAGTTGCAATTTTTGTAGGGTCTGTAAAAAAAGAATGTATATGTTGAATGTATACAAAATAATATTTATCAAATGGTTTATACAGTAAAGTGTGTACCATTAGGTGGACTATCTTCTAACATTTCGTCTCGTGGGAAATGGTCCTCTAGCCAGTCCAGAGTACTACACATTTCTGTGAGAAAACAAAGAAGTAATATGTTTTTTTTTTTTTTCTAATATAGAAAGTTTATAAATATATGAGTAAAAAGAAGTGCACTTACTATGTCTGGTGAGATATGTAATCAGTAGTGTATACGTCTGGTCTTGCTGTTGGTTGTGGAGTGTCTGTGAGGTAATTATGGTGGAAGCCACTTTATCTTCTTTTGGTATATTCCATTTTAAAACATATTGTATTTACATGAATGGTTAGTGTGTTACATATATGGGTAACATTTTTTAAGTATTACTACATATACTTTGTATGTGTGCTTCTTTGTGAATTTGTTAAATGTTCCTATGTTATGATATAACTATTACAAATACCTCCCCAGAGTTTTTAGGTGGTGGTACTGTTCTCCGAACATGTCCCCGAACATTAAATAAGTTCGCGGACATCAAGTTCATAAGAAGAGATCTAGTCAGTTCCATATGACATGTATATAAAGTCAAAGTCATTATTGTTAAGTTGTGCTACTAAAAAACTATGAAATTCAGTGAAAAAACGTTGTTAAAGGGACGTTATGGTTAAGTTGCGCTACTAAAAACCTATGAAATTCAGTGAAAAAAACTTTGTTAAAGGGACGTTATGGTTAAGTTGCGCTACTAAAAACCTATGAAATTCAGTGAAAAAACTTTGTTAAAGGGACGTTATGGTTCCAAGTAAAACCGAAAAACCCTTGAAATTCGGCAGTTATGGTAAGCTAAGCAACCATAACTCGCGCCACCACCGTGCACTGCTAAGACTAACACCCAGGACATCAAAGATGACATCACAAATGTAATTGATGACATCACTGATGACATCACATGTGTATGTACTTCTCATGAAATATGTGTAGAAGGGATTCTTATTATGTTGCGAAAAAAGTGTCAAGAATCATTGCAAGAAATATACCCTAATAAGTACATTGAACGATGCATTGATATAAATAGCATCCTATTATGGGGTTCTATCTAGTATACTAAGCTACTCATAAAGAAACATAACATTGTGTGCAGCGTACAAGATGAAGGTATGATATTGGTAATGTTAATATGTTGAATAATGAAATGATAATTGTTTTCTTAATAGATTTTTGTATACTGTGAAATATGTAATAAGTAGCTAATAAAACCCATGTATTACATAATTGCATTACTATAGACAAAAAACAAAGACACAAGAACACATACCAATATGGGTATATACAGGGAAAGTGAAGTTAGCAAAAAAGCACAAGTAGTAGCAGAAACAACTCATAACTTAACTGATTAGTTTCATGCAAATAAATGATTGCTCTGTTTCAAAGCTGCTATTTACCCTATGTATATGTATCACTTGATGTGATTGGACCCACAGGGAAAGTACAGCCATAAAAAAAACAACAGAACTATCAGAAAGTGCTCATAAATCTAGTGATTATCTTTATGCACAAAAAGGATTGCTGTCTTTCAAGCTTGTGTTTTCCCATATGTATATGTTTCATATGATGTGACTGTACTCTAAGCGAATTACTGTAAGAACCTACTAGAAGGATACGTCTACAAATAAAATATAATTCTTAGTTTCTGACTGTTACTGAAGAAAACCATGTGGCCTAGATATGTCAGCAAAAGAAAAAATAGTGAGCCAGACATGTGATGTCATCAGTGATGTCATCAATGGCATTTGTGATGTCATCTTTGATGTCCTGGGTGTTAGTCTTAGCAGTGCACGGTGGTGGCGCGAGTTATGGTTGCTTAGCTTACCATAACTGCCGAATTTCAAGGGTTTTTCGGTTTTACTTGGAACCATAACGTCCCTTTAACAAAGTTTTTTCACTGAATTTCATAGGTTTTTAGTAGCGCAACTTAACCATAACGTCCCTTTAACAAAGTTTTTTTCACTGAATATAAAATATGTTTAACATTTCTGGGGGTGCAATTACATTTAAGGGGTTCAATCACACTTGTATCCATGTCCTACATCAGGGTTCTTATCAATGTTATGTAAAATATATATAAAATATATATATAAAATGCATATACAAATTTTGGGGTTGATAAATATTTTTTGGGGTGAAATCAAATTTATAGGGGTTCGGATACACCTCTCTGTATGCACGGCAGTTGGGTACTTATCAATTTTATATAAAATGTATATACAACATGTTTGGGGCCAATTACACATTTTGGGGTGCAATCATATTTAAATGGGTTTAGGGTTGTCGAAAAGGACCCGGCCACCTGTCAACTTAAATGCTTGATGAACGGTATCCCACCCTACTACTAATATCTAGAGGTATCTATTTCTACACTACCATTACATTGCGCTTATTTTGATGCAGGAAAAGTCAACGAAAAGAGCCTCGTTGGGCCCTTCTCATCAGAGTTTTGTCATACACAGCATGCCGTAATGGACGGCATGATTTCCAATGTTTTCTTCACTGCATGGATGCATTTATGTATGTATGTGTGTATATATGTATGTATGCATTTATGTATGTATGAGATTTAGAAAGTAAAAGCCTAGCTGGAAAGCAACAGAGTGCCATAAATAGGGTAACCCGCAGGGAATTTTAAGCTGGGTCAGAGGTATCTGAGGTATTTTCGATGGGAAGCAGGAAGCGCATAGTGGACCAAGTAGGGTTGAGTAGAGTGATGGATTGTCTCTGCAGTGCTCTAGCCCTGTGTGCTCACATGCAGGACAGATATCATCAGTGGCGGCCATCATGCAGAACAAGCTGCCAATGTTATGTATTTATTCCTACAAACATAACCTGCTGTTTCATATATATAATAAGTGGATACAGTCTGCAGAAAACAAACATTCTATGAGCATCAGAAAACCAATCCCGTTGGACAGGGCATTGGATAACAGCTTTGTGGGAGAAAACCCTACAAGGAAACTCCAGCTCAGAGCTTCCTCGCAAGTATGCCGCACATCTGAGGACGCAGATGAGAAGAGGTGGATGCTGTGTGAACCATCGAAAAATCACTCTGTATTCTAGCATGTTCACCCGTTACAAAATGAGGGCTTAGGGACACAGACAAGTCACAGGGAAGTAACACCTATGCCAATCAAAGAAATACCAAGCATTGTCATGAGTCAAAAGATTTGGTCTGTCATATGCCCCAATAATAACATCATTTAGCTGGCATAGTCACCAAAGGATAAGGCATTCACGCACATAACCAGCACCTGCCATGATATGCCATGAGCGGCTTCAAATTGCACAATAACGCACTCTATAGTACTTGCAAACAGATAAATACATACGTTTATTTGTGCAGGGAATCCTTGATATGGGTGTAAATCAGAGGAGTGCACCTTTCACAGGAAATATGTTTTTGCTTTTTGATTTACAATATCAGTACTACTTCGGAGTGCCAATAGACAGCAGGAAGTTGCAGCTATATAAAGCCGGGACTACAGGAAAGAAGTCAGGTGTTTAATGAGGAAAAAAAAGGGGAGGAAGTAGGACAAGAGGGGTGCTATTAGAAGGTGTACTTACTAAAGGAGGGTAGGTAGAACAATGATCAGAGAGGGAGAACGTTTGACACTTAAACTTTCTTTATAATGGTTCAGGAGATGTACACAAACCCCTATGTCAGCAACTGGAGCCATTAGACATAATTTGGAAATTATCAATTAGAAATATAAAGCTAAAAATCATACTTACATTCATATTTCATCGAGTACCGTAATTTGTCAATGATTCATGCTAATCTGCTGGTTTAATCCCTTGAAGTAATTGTAAATCACTGTAAGGTACAGTATCCGTCTTTCAAGAATTGAAACTTGTGAGAGGATTAAACAAAGATAGTGACCAACAGTGTGCTTCGCTAACAAAATCATGATTCTATGTTTAGTGTCCACAACTCTTATTATACATAGTCCACCATGTATTTTATTTATTTATTGTAATTATTAAGTATTTGTTTGGTGCCTATACATCAAAATAGTATTTCCAGGAAAAACAAGGCAAAGTGGTGGGTGGGGGGGATAGGGGAGTAATTAACAAAGGCAAAAACAGTAATATACAATCATAGTCCAACTAGGCCTTGTGGCATTTGGACGTGCAGGTCCAGCGAAAATAAGTACAGGATCTAGGGCACGGGGGGGGGTGGTGAAGGGAATAAGATATGGGCAAGTGCTGGTGGGGGCTCTAGTAGGAAGTGCCATGGGGTGCCAACGGGGGAGACCACTGGCTAAGTGCAATCACAGAAGAATCCCAAGGGTGGGATGTTCAGCCACCAGGCAGGGGGCCCACAAGGGCAGTGTTGAGGGGAGCCCGCAATGGCAGTACTGAGAGAGAGGGTACAGAGGATGACTGGGTATAGGGCCTGGTAACTTGTGAGATTCATGAGGGAAATAGGTAGAGAAGAGTTGAATTTTGTGTATTTTCCAGACCTTAGGGAAGTCCGGCTCAAGTCTGAAAGGGGCAGGGAGGCTGTTCCAAAGAGAGGCAGCAGCAAAATAGAGAGACCTGACCCACTCTCTGCTGGAAAAGCGTTTGGCAAGCAGAAAGTTGGAGTTAGAGGAGCAGTGGGCAGGGGCAGGGGAGTATTTAGGGAGAGACAGTTGGGGATGGCATCGACCTAGGCCCCAGAAGGCCTTGTGGATGCTACAGAGGGTCTTGAATTTGATCCTCATGACCATGGGGAGCCAGTGGATATATTTTAGGGCTGCAGAGATACAGGCCCTGGTCTTGAGGCCACAGATAAGTCTTGCAGCCCTATTCTGGATTAGCTGAAGGGGGCATAGAGAAGATAGGGGGAGGCTGAGGAAGAGGCCGTTGCAGTAGTCCAGCCTAGAAAGGACCAGAGCTCTGGAGACATTGAGCTTTTGGGAAAAGGTGGGGAGGTGAGAATGACTCTGAGGAGGTGGAGCTGGAAGTGGTCCTCCTTGGCAAGGTCCAAGATGTGAGGGGTGAAGGAGAGAGAGGAATTGAAGATGACCCCAAGGTTTTTAGCCTCACAAGATGGTGAGGGTAGAGAACCTAAAAAGGGTGACCAGAGGGTAGGAAGGTATCCTAATAAGAAGGATCTCCATCGTACAGGCATTAAGCAAGATATCATTATCTGCACACCATGCCTTGATAGCAGTCAGGCATTCAGGGATGAGAGAGGAGGAAGAAGATGTAGTAGACAGAAGTTTGAAGGAGAGCTGTGTGTCATCAGCATAACAATGGAAATGAGGAGCAAAGGAGGAGATTAGGTGAGCAAGAGGGGCGAGATAGATATTGAAGAGCCACAGCGATAGACTAGAGTCCTGGGCAATGCTGCAGGTAGAGAGTGAGGTGGTGTAGAAAGGGCCTAGTTGCAGCTGGGATGGGTGGTTAGTGAAGAAAGAGGTCAGTCAGTTCAGAGCCCGGTCTGTGATGCCAGGAGTATCACAGAGCCGTTTTAAGAGGATAGAATGGGTGACCGTGTTGAAGGCAGAGGAATGATCAAGAAGAATAAGAACAGCAGGAGAGTTAGAGTCACGATTTATGAACATGTCTTCACAGGTGTTCAGGATAGCAGTTTCTGTGTCTTGATTGTCATAGAGGCAACCAACAAGTTCAGTGTGAAGGGTCAATTGGGGGAGGACCAACTTCTGCAACAGTTTACCCAGGAAGGGGTAGTGGAGGGGTCAGCAGGTGACATTTTTAAGAGAGGAAGCACACATGAGAGATAGATGTCCTTAATGGTTCTAGAAGAGCAGGGTAGCACCTGTTGGAAGAGACCTTCATAGAGTGGACAACTTGAGGGACCTCAGCAGAAGCCATGGGCAGGAGGGAGGAGAGTACGCGGGGTGGAGGGGGGTAGCCAAGAGAGGCAGGGGAGGAGTGGGGATGGGGGTGGTGGGGAGTGAGGACAGGATGCCCTGAGTTTTAGATGTGAAATGGGAGGCCAAGGTGGTGCAGAGGGTCTGGGAGGGGAAGAGAGAGGTGGAGACTGCAGTTGGATTGGTGAGTTTCATGCAGATTTTGAAAATTTCAGCCGTGTTGTTAGTGGCACCAGAGATGCAGGATTGGATGTGGGCCATTTTCTTGGAGTGGATAGAGAAACAATATTGCCTTCGGAGCTGGAAACAGGCCAGTTTGTCAGAGGATGAACCAGAGGTCTGCCACCTCCATTCAACAACCCTGCACTTACGTTTTTGGGAAGCTAGATTTGAGTCATACCAGCCATTGCACTTGGAGGCAGGCTTCAGGCAGATCCTCATGAAAGGGGCAAGGATGTTGAGAGTGTTAGAGATGGAAATGTGAACATTAACAAGGAAAGAGTCAGATGCAGGAGTGGGAGGGGGAATGAAAGTGGAGGCAACAGCAGTGACAGGCACTCGCTTCATCAGTGAAATGACCACAAAGGAGGCTGGCATTGTGGGAAGTGGCTCGAACAGAGGGCCAAGCGGCCCCCAGTGGGAGGAGAGGAGAGAGTGGTTGGACCAGAGAGTGGTGACTAGGTTAGAAATAGGGATGTCTCCAGAGATGAGGACACCCATAGTGTGTCCAGCTGAGTGGGTCAGACCAGAATGAAGAATAGTGAGAGAGAGGGAATCACAGGTCACAGAACCATGAAATGGCTGTTTTGGGAGAGTCAGGGTGGATATTGAAGTTGCCGAGGGAGTTTTAGAGGAAGAGAGGGATAGGGCGAGAGGGCCTGTTGTTGGTAGCAAGGGTGAAGAGAGACTGCAAGCCTACAGATGAGGCATTCAAAAGAGATGTAATATTGAGTAGGTATGATAGAAGGAGGGACCCACTCAGTGAAAATTATGGCCAGTCCATCTCTGGGCCAATTGGGCCTGTGTCTGGAGAGGGGTTTGTAGCCCTTTGGGAAGGGGAGTGTCAAGATGAGTGACAGAGCTGTCATTGAACCAAGCCTCTGTCAGGGCGAGGATGTCGAGGCCAAAATCTTCAAGGAGAGAGATGTCAGAAGAGTGTTTGACAGCAGGATAGCATTCAAAAGTAGATAATTGAAGCTGATGACAACCTTTGAAAATTTTCCATGGAGGGTTATGGGGCGTGTTACTCCCATCAGTGGTGCTGGAGAGGTTAGAGAGGGGGAAGGAGGAGTAGCAGGAGAAGGGAGAAAGTTAATGAGAGAGTGCAGGCACCGGCCAAGAAGGAAAAGAGTAGGTTGTGAACCTTGCACCATGGTAGTGCCAGTGTGATAGACATTAATGTTGCACCTAGAGGAAGAGAAGTATGCCAAGAGTACTTACCATCTAGTGCCACCGTTAATGGGTGAAGAGGAGAAACGGGAGAGAGTAGAGAACAAGTGGGGAGTCGATAGGTCAAGTTAAGGGACAGAAAAGTGGATGTTAGTAATAGTCTGCCTGGAAGTAGCATTGATGTAGGTGTCAGCAATAGGTAGGCCTGGTTTAAAGGGCAATAGAACTTTGTTTAGCTTTTTTTCTTCCAGACTTTGTGAGTGAGGTAAAGAAGATGACGAGAATCCTTGGTTTTGCGCCACAATTTAATATGTTTTTTCAACTTGTTTGTGAATTGCATAATATTTCTCTCCATTTGGTTTTGAGATGGCTTGAATAGTTGGTATGTTCTTGTCTGTCTGTATTTCTGATATTCTTCTAAAAAAGAAAATTCTGGTGTTTGGGTCTATTGAGGACAAAGGTGTTGCTTCGGATATATCTGTTTTGCTTTCGCTCGTCGATTCTACATCAGATGATTGCGGAGATACCACAGGAATTGTGGATTGCATCACCACTGGTTTTACAGGAGGTCTTAATTGTTTGGTTTGATGTGGTCTTTGAAAGGTATAAACCCTCTTGAGTTTATAATCCATTTCGTCTCTGAAAAATGTTTTCAGTTTTTTTGCTTTAAGTTCCTTTGTATATTGTTTTAGGTATTCATCCATTATTTGATAATGTTTAAAGGTAGCTACTGGTAGATTTAATTCTTCTATAGATTTTTTAATATTTGTAATATCCTCAGTTATTTTATTGTGTGCCTTTTTTGCATAATGGATGACCCAGTGCATCATTTCTTTCGAAGTATTTACTAGCAGTTTTTGAGTGAGGTAGAATAGGTGATAGAGTAGCAGTTAGAATAGATGGGGAGATTGAGTGTGCCATGTAAGTGGCGGGGGGATGGGGGAGAGAGACAGACATGGGGGCTGCAGAGTCCATGAGGAAACTCACCAGGCAGCCTAGCAGCCCAGATGGAGGAGGTGCTTTGGAAAAAGGAAATGTACAAAATAGCACTATTTTAGGTAACCAGACATGGTGTGCGCTAAAATGCAGCTGAAAACAGTCAATGTCCAGGTTTAAAGGTGTATCTAAATACGTCTTTCCAACAAAGAACCAAAATGCAGCAGAAAACCGTCAATGTGCAGGTTTAAAGGTGCATCTAAAAACGACTTTCCAACAAGGTGCTAGAGTGCAGCAGAAAACAGACAATATTTAGGTTTAACCACAGCAGGGTTCAAGTTTTAGATGGTACATGAATCAGAGTAATCAGTCAGAACATACAAGGCAGAGCACCAGAAAGCTGTGGGTAAGCACTCTCTACACTGCTTTCATATACACTGTATGAGCTGGGTAGCTCAAACACCATCTACATGTTTCATCCATAGTGAGGAATTGGACAAGGCCTCCTCAAGACACCATATGATAATCGATCCCTGTGTCCAAAGAATCCCTTTCAACCCGAACTGAGTTTTTTGGCAAAATTAGTTAGGACCCAGAAGAGCTCACGGGTAGTAAATTCCTTATTATACAGAAAAGGTGGTGCTGTTTAAACCGGCAGCTCTCCACAAGTCTGTGTGTCATTCAATCCCCGGGAATTCCCGGGGGTATCTAACTTCTCAATTCAAACAGGTTCTCCATTTTCCACTGTAAAACTTAGAGCAGCTAAACATGGTCGTTATCGCCAACTTCCGTTCTAAGTGGGGCAGGGCTTGTGGCGGGTGGCTATGGCTCTTCCATGTCAGATTTGGGTCGATGCCCCAATGCAGTCAGAGCCACAGTTCCCTTCCGCCTGTATAACCTGGCCATCAGTCCCCATTTTCCAACTCACAGAAGGTATCAGGCTTAGATCTGTGTGAGGAGAGTGAGCAGAGGAAATGATAGTTATAAGAGGAGGCAGGCAGAGAACTGTTGGGAACATTGACCAAACAAGTTAATTTTGTGGAACCGAGTCCCTAGGAGTTCCAGTCCACTTTCTATGCTGGCACATACTTATGTACTTGAATAACCATATTCATTGGTATATTGGAAAACCAGTTAATTCCACATTAGATGGGTGTACATCAACATACATCTCAGAGCACATAACCATTCCTCTGTCATTCGACATAAAATATTTAAAGTGACATATGATTCCATCAAAATAGTCCTGACTCATAGTAAAGGCTGCATATCTCTTTTCATTTTGAAATGCCTAACGGCATTTCATATTTTTTATCACAATTATTGATTTCCTTTTTTGTCAGAATATGACAGTATAAAAATAAATAGTGTACTCTAATTATAAGTTAGAACCAGAAAAAATACATCTTGCAGGATGATTGGCCTCGTTACAAGTCTAACGGTCCAGATATAAGGGTGCAATAACAACGTACCGGCACTCTTTTCTGGACTGCCAGACTACAAGTATGCCTGCAGGTGCCGGTACAGGCATGGTTTCCACAGAAGCACTGGCACCGTTAGCAACAGTGCCGCTGCTTCCGTGTCCCCATTCCCGTGGAGTCCGATTGTAGCATGGGTCACTTGGCTGTGAGGCAAGAAACGTAGCTGCGAGACCCCAAGAATCTCACAGACAACCTCATTCCGAGTAGGGCGGTAAGGGATACCAGTAAGGAGACCGGTGCCGGTAATCCCTTACCCCCCTACTACGAGGTCACTTAGCGGGTCCCTTCCTTAACGCTTGGTCTGACCAGGTGTTAAGGATGGGACCCATTAAGGGACCTGGGCGCAAATAAGGGGCTTGGCATACGTCGGGCCGTTATTTGCGCCCTCCCCATTCCCATTGAGCCCTATGGGGGCTCAAATGGGAATGGGGAATGGTTTGGTACATGGGGACTTACCGGTCCCTCCAAGGTCGGAATGGACCGTTAAGTCCCCATTGAACCAAACCGGAGTCGGTACCGGTATGAGAGGCAGTCATGGCGCAAATAGCGCCATGACTACCACCATACTCGGAATGAGGGCCAAACTGTGTGAAACACTCATATTTACTTACACATTATAGACATAAAAGGTGTGCACCTTTTTTATTTAGCAAGCAATATTTAAAAAATAAATGCTCTCTTAAGAAATGCCTCTTGGTGCTGTTAACTTTCTTGAGTTGGTGAAGACATCCTAAAATGAAATATGCACATTTCATCCAATTTCCGTTGTGTAACATCACTCCCCACTTCCCCAGACAAAGTAAACTTGCACGGATGTGGCCACTTCAATAATGAGAGACCATTTGTGGAAAGCTGACATGCTTCAGTGCACTATCCCTCCAGCAGTGGCGGAATCCAGCAAGTTCAAAGACAGAACGATAATCGTTTGGCTGCATTTTTAAGTAAACGGCACCTAAAATGGGGACACTCGCCTGCTTTGCGCTGAAAAGTGCCTGTGTGACGCTACCCCAGGAAGTATAATAGAGTGAAAGTTTGCACGCAAAATCTATGCCCTGATAACCTCTCACTAATCTTTGATAATTGTAAACGAGCGCTATGGCTGGCGCATACAAGAAAAATAAACGCGGAATTCTTTGATAATCTGGACCCTGTAATGTACATGAGGTGCATGTGATGATATAGGTTCAAGAGCATCAGTAATGGCATCATCCTTCCAGAAAGTGCAGTGAATGGAACTGACATCTTTTTTTAGTATTTATGTATTTATTTATTTTTGCAATTGTTGCAGCTCACTGAACCCTTGGGTATTTAGGCACTAGTTACATTGAGACAAAAATAAAATACAGAATACCACGAATGCAAGAAACAAACTAGAAAACACAACGTGGAGCAAGGTGTTTCATGGTGTCCTAAAAGTCTTGGTTCGAGGAAAAGGGATGGAGACATAAATCTGAATATCTTAGTTAGTTAGCTCAGGGGATCTTTTAGGCGAAAAGCCATGTTTTTTATTTTTTTCTGAAGGTCTAGTAGGAGGGTTCCTTTCTCAGCGTGATGGGGAGATTGTTCCAGAGCTTGGCGGCCATGACAGGAAAGATCTGTCATCCTGCTGTCTTTCTGGTGAAGGTGGGCACTCTGAGGAGATGGCAGTTTGTGGATCTTAGAGGTACGAGGGGGGGTGTATTCCTCCATCCGTTGAGATAGGTCAACGGGTGGAGGAATACACCCCCCCTCGTGGGGCAGTGTTCATGGTGCACCTGTGTACAATGGAGAGGGTCTTGAATGTAATCCTTTCATGAATCGGGAGTCAGTGGATGTTTTCCCTGGCCTTTGTGATATGGTTGTGTTTGGACAATCCTAGGGCTGCTCGGAGGGCATTGTTTTGGATCAAAACACATCACCAAATGACTGATTCACTGCCGTTGTGAACAGCAATACACAATAAGCCAGCGAGCACAGCAAAGCAACGTTAAGGACCCTTATTAATTGAAGGCACTACATATTATGAAAGGGCATGGTAGTGAGTGCCATTGCTGTGTACGCGCACATTTTAGGACAATGCCCAGTGTTTCCATATAGGCCTTTAGAACTCACATGGATTGCAGGATGAGACCCCTTCATGCACCCACTCGCTACCATCTTAAGCTGCAGAGACCACTGCAGGGCTGGCAGTGGGCATATTTAATCCACTCCACTTTGGCCCTTCCTTGACGTCTGACCTGCATCTGGTTGGACCAGACATGGGTCAAGACTCGCTCTGGTAATCTGCTGGTTTAATCCCTTGAAGTAATTGTAAATCACTGTAAGGTACAGTATCCGTCTTTCAAGAATTGAAACTTGTGAGAGGATTAAACAAAGATAGTGACCAACAGTGTGCTTCGCTAACAAAATCATGATTCTATGTTTAGTGTCCACAACTCTTATTATACATAGTCCACCATGTATTTTATTTATTTATTGTAATTATTAAGTATTTGTTTGGTGCCTATACATCAAAATAGTATTTCCAGGAAAAACAAGGCAAAGTGGTGGGTGGGGGGGGGATAGGGGAGTAATTAACAAAGGCAAAAATAGTAATATACAATCATAGTCCAACTAGGCCTTGTGGCATTTGGACGTGCAGGTCCAGCGAAAATAAGTACAGGATCTAGGGCACGGGGGGGGGTGGTGAAGGGAATAAGATATGGGCAAGTGCTGGTGGGGGCTCTAGTAGGAAGTGCCATGGGGTGCCAACGGGGGAGACCACTGGCTAAGTGCAATCACAGAAGAATCCCAAGGGTGGGATGTTCAGCCACCAGGCAGGGGGCCCACAAGGGCAGTGTTGAGGGGAGCCCGCAATGGCAGTACTGAGAGAGAGGGTACAGATGATGACTGGGTATAGGGCCTGGTAACTTGTGAGATTCATGAGGGAAATAGGTAGAGAAGAGTTGAATTTTGTGTATTTTCCAGACCTTAGGGAAGTCCGGCTCAAGTCTGAAAGGGGCAGGGAGGCTGTTCCAAAGAGAGGCAGCAGCAAAATAGAGAGACCTGACCCACTCTCTGCTGGAAAAGCGTTTGGCAAGCAGAAAGTTGGAGTTAGAGGAGCAGTGGGCAGGGGCAGGGGAGTATTTAGGGAGAGACAGTTGGGGAGGGCATCGACCCAGGCCCCAGAAGGCCTTGTGGATGCTACAGAGGGTCTTGAATTTGATCCTCATGACCATGGGGAGCCAGTGGATATATTTTAGGGCTGCAGAGATACAGGCCCTGGTCTTGAGGCCACAGATAAGTCTTGCAGCCCTATTCTGGATTAGCTGAAGGGGGCATAGAGAAGATAGGGGGAGGCTGAGGAAGAGGCCGTTGCAGTAGTCCAGCCTAGAAAGGACCAGAGCTCTGGAGACATTGAGCTTTTGGGAAAAGGTGGGGAGGTGAGAATGACTCTGAGGAGGTGGAGCTGGAAGTGGTCCTCCTTGGCAAGGTCCAAGATGTGAGGGGTGAAGGAGAGAGAGGAATTGAAGATGACCCCAAGGTTTTTAGCCTCACAAGATGGTGAGGGTAGAGAACCTAAGAAGGGTGACCAGAGGGTAGGAAGGTGTCCTAATAAGAAGGATCTCCATCTTACAGGCATTAAGCAAGATATCATTATCTGCACACCATGCCTTGATAGCAGTCAGGCATTCAGGGATGAGAGAGGAGGAAGAAGATGTAGTAGACAGAAGTTTGAAGGAGAGCTGTGTGTCATCAGCATAACAATGGAAATGAGGAGCGAAGGAGGAGATTAGGTGAGCAAGAGGGGCGAGATAGATATTGAAGAGCCACAGCGATAGACTAGAGTCCTGGGCAATGCTGCAGGTAGAGAGTGAGGTGGTGTAGAAAGGGCCTAGTTGCAGCTGGGATGGGTGGTTAGTGAAGAAAGAGGTCAGTCAGTTCAGAGCCCGGTCTGTGATGCCAGGAGTATCACAGAGCCGTTTTAAGAGGATAGAATGGGTGACCGTGTTGAAGGCAGAGGAATGATCAAGAAGAATAAGAACAGCAGGAGAGTTAGAGTCACGATTTATGAACATGTCTTCACAGGTGTTCAGGATAGCAGTTTCTGTGTCTTGATTGTCATAGAGGCAACCAACAAGTTCAGTGTGAAGGATCAATTGGGGGAGGACCAACTTCTGCAACAGTTTACCCAGGAAGGGGTAGTGGAGATGGGGTGATAGTTAGCCTTGCAGGAGGGGTCAGCAGGTGGCATTTTTAAGAGAGGAAGCACACATGAGAGATAGATGTCCTTAATGGTTCTAGAAGAGCAGGGTAGCACCTGTTGGAAGAGACCTTCATAGAGTGGACAACTTGAGGGACCTCAGCAGAAGCCATGGGCAGGAGGGAGGAGAGTACGGGGGGTGGAGGGGGGTAGCCAAGAGAGGCAGGGGAGGAGTGGGGATGGGGGTGGTGGGGAGTGAGGACAGGATGCCCTGAGTTTTAGATGTGAAATGGGAGGCCAAGGTGGTGCAGAGGGTCTGGGAGGGGAAGAGAGAGGTGGAGACTGCAGTTGGATTGGTGAGTTTCATGCAGATTTTGAAAATTTCAGCCGTGTTGTTAGTGGCACCAGAGATGCAGGATTGGATGTGGGCCATTTTCTTGGAGTGGATAGAGAAACAATATTGCCTTCGGAGCTGGAAACAGGCCAGTTTGTCAGAGGATGAACCAGAGGTCTGCCACCTCCATTCAACAACCCTGCACTTACGTTTTTGGGAAGCTAGATTTGAGTCATACCAGCCATTGCACTTGGAGGCAGGCTTCAGGCAGATCCTCATGAAAGGGGCAAGGATGTTGAGAGTGTTAGAGATGGAAATGTGAACATTAACAAGGAAAGAGTCAGATGCAGGAGTGGGAGGGGGAATGAAAGTGGAGGCAACAGCAGTGACAGGCACTCGCTTCATCAGTGAAATGACCACAAAGGAGGCTGGCATTGTGGGAAGTGGCTCGAACAGAGGGCCAAGCGGCCCCCAGTGGGAGGAGAGGAGAGAGTGGTTGGACCAGAGAGTGGTGACTAGGTTAGAAATAGGGATGTCTCCAGAGATGAGGACACCCATAGTGTGTCCAGCTGAGTGGGTCAGACCAGAATGAAGAATAGTGAGAGAGAGGGAATCACAGGTCACAGAACCATGAAATGGCTGTTTTGGGAGAGTCAGGGTGGATATTGAAGTTGCCGAGGGAGTTTTAGAGGAAGAGAGGGATAGGGCGAGAGGGCCTGTTGTTGGTAGCAAGGGTGAAGAGAGACTGCAAGCCTACAGATGAGGCATTCAAAAGAGATGTAATATTGAGTAGGTATGATAGAAGGAGGGACCCACTCAGTGAAAATTATGGCCAGTCCATCTCTGGGCCAATTGGGCCTGTGTCTGGAGAGGGGTTTGTAGCCCTTTGGGAAGGGGAGTGTCAAGATGAGTGACAGAGCTGTCATTGAACCAAGCCTCTGTCAGGGCGAGGATGTCGAGGCCAAAATCTTCAAGGAGAGAGATGTCAGAAGAGTGTTTGACAGCAGGATAGCATTCAAAAGTAGATAATTGAAGCTGATGACAACCTTTGAAAATTTTCCATGGAGGGTTATGGGGCGTGTTACTCCCATCAGTGGTGCTGGAGAGGTTAGAGAGGGGGAAGGAGGAGTAGCAGGAGAAGGGAGAAAGTTAATGAGAGAGTGCAGGCACCGGCCAAGAAGGAAAAGAGTAGGTTGTGAACCTTGCACCATGGTAGTGCCAGTGTGATAGACATTAATGTTGCACCTAGAGGAAGAGAAGTATGCCAAGAGTACTTACCATCTAGTGCCACCGTTAATGGGTGAAGAGGAGAAACGGGAGAGAGTAGAGAACAAGTGGGGAGTCGATAGGTCAAGTTAAGGGACAGAAAAGTGGATGTTAGTAATAGTCTGCCTGGAAGTAGCATTGATGTAGGTGTCAGCAATAGGTAGGCCTGGTTTAAAGGGCAATAGAACTTTGTTTAGCTTTTTTTCTTCCAGACTTTGTGAGTGAGGTAAAGAAGATGACGAGAATCCTTGGTTTTGCGCCACAATTTAATATGTTTTTTCAACTTGTTTGTGAATTGCATAATATTTCTCTCCATTTGGTTTTGAGATGGCTTGAATAGTTGGTATGTTCTTGTCTGTCTGTATTTCTGATATTCTTCTAAAAAAGAAAATTCTGGTGTTTGGGTCTATTGAGGACAAAGGTGTTGCTTCGGATATATCTGTTTTGCTTTCGCTCGTCGATTCTACATCAGATGATTGCGGAGATACCACAGGAATTGTGGATTGCATCACCACTGGTTTTACAGGAGGTCTTAATTGTTTGGTTTGATGTGGTCTTTGAAAGGTATAAACCCTCTTGAGTTTATAATCCATTTCGTCTCTGAAAAATGTTTTCAGTTTTTTTGCTTTAAGTTCCTTTGTATATTGTTTTAGGTATTCATCCATTATTTGATAATGTTTAAAGGTAGCTACTGGTAGATTTAATTCTTCTATAGATTTTTTAATATTTGTAATATCCTCAGTTATTTTATTGTGTGCCTTTTTTGCATAATGGATGACCCAGTGCATCATTTCTTTCGAAGTATTTACTAGCAGTTTTTGAGTGAGGTAGAATAGGTGATAGAGTAGCAGTTAGAATAGATGGGGAGATTGAGTGTGCCATGTAAGTGGAGGGGGGATGGTGGAGAGAGACAGACATGGGGGCTGCAGAGTCCATGAGGAAACTCACCAGGCAGCCTAGCAGCCCAGATGGAGGAGGTGCTTTGGAAAAAGGAAATGTACAAAATAGCACTATTTTAGGTAACCAGACATGGTGTGCGCTAAAATGCAGCTGAAAACAGTCAATGTCCAGGTTTAAAGGTGTATCTAAATACGACTTTCCAACAAAGAACCAAAATGCAGCAGAAAACCGTCAATGTGCAGGTTTAAAGGTGCATCTAAAAACGACTTTCCAACAAGGTGCTAGAGTGCAGCAGAAAACAGACAATATTTAGGTTTAACCACAGCAGGGTTCAAGTTTTAGATGGTACATGAATCAGAGTAATCAGTCAGAACATACAAGGCAGAGCACCAGAAAGCTGTGGGTAAGCACTCTCTACACTGCTTTCATATACACTGTATGAGCTGGGTAGCTCAAACACCATCTACATGTTTCATCCATAGTGAGGAATTGGACAAGGCCTCCTCAAGACACCATATGATAATCGATCCCTGTGTCCAAAGAATCCCTTTCAACCCGAACTGAGTTTTTTGGCAAAATTAGTTAGGACCCAGAAGAGCTCACGGGTAGTAAATTCCTTATTATACAGAAAAGGTGGTGCTGTTTAAACCGGCAGCTCTCCACAAGTCTGTGTGTCCTTCAATTCCCGGGAATATCTTCAGGGTATCTAACTTCTCAATTCAAACAGGTTCTCCATTTTCCACTGTAAAACTTAGAGCAGCTAAACATGGTCGTTATCGCTAACTTCCGTTCTAAGTGGGGCAGGGCTTGTGGCGGGTGGCTATGGCTCTTCCATGTCAGATTTGGGTCGATGCCCCAATGCAGTCAGAGCCACAGTTCCCTTCCGCCTGTATAACCTGGCCATCAGTTCCCATTTTCCAACTCACAGAAGGTATCAGGCTTAGATCTGTGTGAGGAGAGTGAGCAGAGGAAATGATAGTTATAAGAGGAGGCAGGCAGAGAACTGTTGGGAACATTGACCAAACAAATTAATTTTGTGGAACCGAGTCCCTAGGAGTTCCAGTCCACTTTCTATGCTGGCACATACTTATGTACTTGAATAACCATATTCATTGGTATATTGGAAAACCAGTTAATTCCACATTAGATGGGTGTACATCAACATACATCTCAGAGCACATAACCATTCCTCTGTCATTCGACATAAAATATTTAAAGTGACATATGATTCCATCAAAATAGTCCTGACTCATAGTAAAGGCTGCATATCTCTTTTCATTTTGAAATGCCTAACGGCATTTCATATTTTTTATCACAATTATTGATTTCCTTTTTTGTCAGAATATGACAGTATAAAAATAAATAGTGTACTCTAATTATAAGTTAGAACCAGAAAAAATACATCTTGCAGGATGATTGGCCTCGTTACAAGTCTAACGGTCCAGATATAAGGGTGCAATAACAACGTACCGGCACTCTTTTCTGGACTGCCAGACTACAAGTATGCCTGCAGGTGCCGGTATAGGCATGGTTTCCACAGAAGCACTGGCACCGTTAGCAACAGTGCCGCTGCTTCCGTGTCCCCATTCCCGTGGAGTCCGATTGTAGCATGGGTCACTTGGCTGTGAGGCAAGAAACGTAGCTGCGAGACCCCAAGAATCTCACAGACAACCTCATTCCGAGTAGGGCGGTAAGGGATACCAGTAAGGAGACCGGTGCCGGTAATCCCTTACCCCCCTACTACGAGGTCACTTAGCGGGTCCCTTCCTTAACGCTTGGTCTGACCAGGTGTTAAGGATGGGACCCATTAAGGGACCTGGGCGCAAATAAGGGGCTTGGCATACGTCGGGCCGTTATTTGCGCCCTCCCCATTCCCATTGAGCCCTATGGGGGCTCAAATGGGAATGGGGAATGGTTTGGTACATGGGGACTTACCGGTCCCTCCAAGGTCGGAATGGACCGTTAAGTCCCCATTGAACCAAACCGGAGTCGGTACCGGTATGAGAGGCAGTCATGGCGCAAATAGCGCCATGACTACCACCATACTCGGAATGAGGGCCAAACTGTGTGAAACACTCATATTTACTTACACATTATAGACATAAAAGGTGTGCACCTTTTTTATTTAGCAAGCAATATTTAAAAAATAAATGCTCTCTTAAGAAATGCCTCTTGGTGCTGTTAACTTTCTTGAGTTGGTGAAGACATCCTAAAATGAAATATGCACATTTCATCCAATTTCCGTTGTGTAACATCACTCCCCACTTCCCCAGACAAAGTAAACTTGCACGGATGTGGCCACTTCAATAATGAGAGACCATTTGTGGAAAGCTGACATGCTTCAGTGCACTATCCCTCCAGCAGTGGCGGAATCCAGCAAGTTCAAAGACAGAACGATAATCGTTTGGCTGCATTTTTAAGTAAACGGCACCTAAAATGGGGACACTCGCCTGCTTTGCGCTGAAAAGTGCCTGTGTGACGCTACCCCAGGAAGTATAATAGAGTGAAAGTTTGCACGCAAAATCTATGCCCTGATAACCTCTCACTAATCTTTGATAATTGTAAACGAGCGCTATGGCTGGCGCATACAAGAAAAATAAACGCGGAATTCTTTGATAATCTGGACCCTGTAATGTACATGAGGTGCATGTGATGATATAGGTTCAAGAGCATCAGTAATGGCATCATCCTTCCAGAAAGTGCAGTGAATGGAACTGACATCTTTTTTTAGTATTTATGTATTTATTTATTTTTGCAATTGTTGCAGCTCACTGAACCCTTGGGTATTTAGGCACTAGTTACATTGAGACAAAAATAAAATACAGAATACCACGAATGCAAGAAACAAACTAGAAAACACAACGTGGAGCAAGGTGTTTCATGGTGTCCTAAAAGTCTTGGTTCGAGGAAAAGGAATGGAGACATAAATCTGAATATCTTAGTTAGTTAGCTCAGGGGATCTTTTAGGCGAAAAGCCATGTTTTTTATTTTTTTCTGAAGGTCTAGTAGGAGGGTTCCTTTCTCAGCGTGATGGGGAGATTGTTCCAGAGCTTGGCGGCCATGACAGGAAAGATCTGTCATCCTGCTGTCTTTCTGGTGAAGGTGGGCACTCTGAGGAGATGGCAGTTTGTGGATCTTAGAGGTACGAGGGGGGGTGTATTCCTCCATCCGTTGAGATAGGTCAACGGGTGGAGGAATACACCCCCCCTCGTGGGGCAGTGTTCATGGTGCACCTGTGTACAATGGAGAGGGTCTTGAATGTAATCCTTTCATGAATCGGGAGTCAGTGGATGTTTTCCCTGGCCTTTGTGATATGGTTGTGTTTGGACAATCCTAGGGCTGCTCGGAGGGCATTGTTTTGGATCAAAACACATCACCAAATGACTGATTCACTGCCGTTGTGAACAGCAATACACAATAAGCCAGCGAGCACAGCAAAGCAACGTTAAGGACCCTTATTAATTGAAGGCACTACATATTATGAAAGGGCATGGTAGTGAGTGCCATTGCTGTGTACGCGCACATTTTAGGACAATGCCCAGTGTTTCCATATAGGCCTTTAGAACTCACATGGATTGCAGGATGAGACCCCTTCATGCACCCACTCGCTACCATCTTAAGCTGCAGAGACCACTGCAGGGCTGGCAGTGGGCATATTTAATCCACTCCACTTTGGCCCTTCCTTGACGTCTGACCTGCATCTGGTTGGACCAGAAATGGGTCAAGCCTCGCTCTGGTCGAAGGGTCATGTAAATGCAGTGCTGTGTTATTCAGTGTGAGAATTGCATGCGCAGTTGACACACATGCAGGCAAAAAACATGCTAGGTATCGGGCCACAATTGAGTTTGATCATGTTGGGCTGTCACGGGGGCTACATGGGGGTTCATTACGAGGTTGGAGGTAGCCATGGTGCTATTAGCACCATGGCTACCCCCTTACCGCATTTCAGGTCCGGGTTCCCGAAATAGGGACTTGCCGGGTCATTCCAACCTCCGAGGACCCAATAAATCCCGATTCCGGGAACCATTTCCCATTCCCATTCGAGCCCCCATAGGGCTCAATGGGAATAGGGATGGAGCTAATAACGGTACCGCAATTTGCGGTACCGTTATTATTTCTGAAGTCCCTTAACGGGTCCCTTCCATAACACCTGGTAAAACAAGGTGTTAAGGAAGGGAGCCGCTAAGGGACCTCGGAATAGGGTGGTAAGGGATTACTGGCACCGGTGTCCTTACCGGTGCCGGTAATCCCTTACCTCCAACCTCGTAATGACCCCCATGGTGTTTAAAAGGCAAAGGGAAAAGCTGGAGACAACTTACAGCAAGAGAAGTCAGACAGATTGGCCCATTGCATGCGCCAGGAAGTCCTTAATTGCTGTCAAATTATAAGGGGTCATTACAAATTCCCTAGTCTGGAAAATATGCTGGTAAAACTGCTGGTAATACTGGCACCAGAATTTTTGATGGACTGGGGAAATACAAATGTGCCCATTTGACCGGCAAGAAAAATGCAGCAATTAGCAGCACCTATGGGATTCCATGGAATGGGGAGTTACCGGCATTCCCGCCACCCGCAATAATACCGGGATATCATGAGGCAGGTGCGCTGATTCCGTTTTGATGGCAACCCTCCACCAAACTCGGAATGAGACTAAGCAGAAAAAGACACAGGTATGAAAGCAGTGTTGCATCAGTTTAAAATTGTACCATGCAGTGTTCACTTTCCCAGGATCCAATATTCTTTCTGCAGAAAGATGTACCCTAAAATCCAAGCCATGAATTAGCAATGAACACAAGTTTTGTAGTTGCTTTTGTCCCTTGATATTAACACTTCCTCATTTTTTTTTATAAGATCTAGAGTAAAGTTGCTGTAGTCAAGGCTATGTTACATTATATTGCGTGTGGTAGCGGCTGGTTGCAATACGCTTTTTGTGCTATGAAGTTTATAGCAAGACTGGCGATTCTTGTGCTTCATGAAAAAGGGAGTTTATATTGCATGACTCACAAGCTCATTCCATTTGAAAAATCTATTAAGGACCATTTTATAAAATGTCTGCGATTATTTAATTCAGTGACCTTTTAATTAAGAAACACTTAATGCAGGGTGATGAACAACTTGTTTTTTTGCCATACTGTAAAAGAGCATTTCATTTAAAGGGCACGGCCCTTTCCGGAAAATTAATTTGCAGTTACCCAAGAGCCCATTCTATACGGACTCAAGTTTTAAAACCTTTTTTTTTTTACATTTGTTAATTGAAATTACTACGTACAGCTTGATTTACTGCGATAGTGTCTGTACTACATGTCCTGTTTCTTAAGCAGTGCATTTCTGCTTTCCTATTCACTGGTGATATGTAATTCAAAGACAGGCATAATGTCCAGTGTGCTAAGTTTCATTTTTATTGGAAGAAAGGGGCTGTGCAAAGCACGCAAACTCTGTTTTCAATCAGAAAAGAAAACTGCAATAAAGGTAGCTGCTACATAAATCGCAGACTAATATTTTGTGGCGAGGCTGTCTTCTATTTCCCTGACAATTGTGCCCATCAGTGGAGAGGATGGCGGTGGAGGTAGATTGTTGGTGCTCGGGCGTGTAGGTGCTGGTCTGGATGATGGTGTCAGGGGTCAAAAGCACGGGGTCAGAGCAGGAGCAGCTAATAGGCTGTTCCTAAAACTGGCATGAACACCACTTCAGGGATTTGCAGCATTTGTCTCTCCAGATATTTTGGTCACAGCCATGGTCAGCACTGTTAATGATTAGGGATCATGGGAATTGTAGTCAAAAACATCTGAAGAGTTTCAGGTTGCAGACCTCTGTAGGAGTTAATACCTCGGTCTTCGGTCCTGATTGAAGTGTATTATTAAGTCATTGGGGGTCATTACGAGTTTGGAGGCAGCCATGGTGCTATTAGCACCATGGCTGCCTCCAAAGTCGTGTCCGGGTTCTCTGAACAGGGACTTACGGAGTCATTCCAACCTTGGAGGAGCCGGTAAGTCCCCATTCAAAAAGCCTTCCCCATTCCCATTCAAGCCCTCGTAGGGCTCAATGGGAATGGGGACGGAGGGGCCCGTTTTTAGCTCCCTGGTCACTTAGCGGCTCCTGCTAAGGATGGCTGGTTTTACCAGCCGGCCTTAGTGGGACCTGCTAAGGGACCTCGGAATGCGGTGCTAAGGGGTTAACGACACCGGCATCATTACCGGTGCCGTTAACCCCTTACTGCCGCACTCGCAATGACCCCCATAGTATTGAAAAAACTGCTTTCTAAAATGTAAAGGCATAGGGACTAATTCATGGAACCTTTAGCGCTACACAAAGTAACTTTGCACTGCCAACTAACACGATGAACTGGCCCTTTGCAAAGTGCATTTTTGCAGAGCAAAGTTCATTTTTGTCGAGCAAAGTCACTCTGCACTGTAAAAGTACACTTTGCACTGCCCAATTTAGCATGGTGCAAACACTACTTTTGCAGTGCAAAATGACTTTTCTCCACACAAATACACTTCACACCACTCTGTGAATCAGGGCCGGTTCAACGTTCTTGCTTCCAGTGCAAAGTCACTCACTTTGCATTGTGCTAAAAGTTCCATGAATTAAGCCCAAACTATCCTTCTACAGTTCCTGCAAGGATGGTGTAGAGATGAGGTCAGCAGAGAGGTAAGCCATGGGCTGGGACATGGCAGTGCAGTTGCGTGTATCTTGGTTAGGAACCAGTGACATGTTTGGGCCTGCCTAAGCATCCATTGCTATAAGGAAAAGTCGCCTGTGGCCTGTTATGTTTTATCATAATTTCCCTGCAGCTCTTCATCGCACGTGTTGGCTGAAGGCCCGAACTGTTGATACACAAGAATTAAATTGCATACAACCGCCCGCATTAAGCTATGTGTTTTGAATTATAGTGAATAGAATTGAAATGTACCAACCTTTCTTGCTAATGGAATATGATTATTTAGGCTAGCGCAACCATCCAGAGCCACCCTGTGTCCTTATTTCATCATATCCGTATGTATGAATGGTTCCCCGGATTACAGCACTCAGTTTAAGGGCCAGTCAGCAAATGCCCAGGGAATGGATCTCGAGGTTCTAGTCCACTAAGGCAATTAGCTGATGATGGAACTATCCAAAGAGCAGTTAAATGTGTGGGTCTTCACACTGAGCCGGAACCAGGCAATTTAGCGCATCAGTATTCATCCCCTTGCTTTAGCTCGCATGTCGCCTCTTCCTCCACTTCAAGTTTGCTGTCTGCAAAAATCCGTCACTTTTGGGGGAAGGGGTTCTTGACGCGGCAAACCAACAGTCCCAAATTGTATCTCTTGTCTACAATTTATTAATATGGGAGAAGCTCTAGGCTTACTCAAGAAGTTATGATGGGTCAACCAGCACGAAACTCAAACTAAACGCAGAGTAAAATATGTGTTGCTGTGGAGACCAAGTAAAAACAGCCACTTGCATCATCTAAGTACCCTAAAAAAATAGATTAAAGGAAAAATAGCACAATAACCTATGCAGATATAGCCTAAACTTTTAGAAGGAGGGAATGGGATTACAGTTTACATGAACAACACTATTAATCATAGAAAAATGGCAAAAATTGAGAAAACAAAATGATTACAATTCTAGCACCGGGAAACATTTTCCACAGCTGGGACTGCCCCGGGCTCCATGCAGTTTGACATCCTTGCAGGTGCCACCAGTTCCATACTTTCATTCTTGATGAAAAAGGCTACACTATTCCGACGCCTTTTCAAGTCTCTCCTACGCTGGGCAGGAGTAGGGTGATTGTTCTGCCACTGGTACTCTTCAAATGTTAAGGATTGGTAAAATGCTGTGTAAAGTTTTAGAACTCTTTCAGTACCCCTTTTGGGCACTGACTCCATCCCAACCCTCCTAAGTCCTCTAGACAATACTGACTGTGACTTGAGACATACTGAGATCGAGCCCTGAGCTCCCACACTCAACTGAAATAGTCAGTGGCCCTCAATCCGAGGTTGATGCTAGTCATGGGGCTATTAGCGCCATGACTAGCACCAATACCGGTACCGCCACCGACTTGGTGGTATGGGGACTTACCGGTCTATTCCGACCTTTGCGGGGCCTGTAAGTACCCATTTGAAAAGCCAATCCCCATTCCCATTTCAGCCCCTATAGTGCTCAACGGGAAGGCGGAAGGCGTCAATAATGGTACCGTAAATTGCGGTACCGTTATTGACCCTGGTATCCCTTTGCGGGTCCCGTCCATAATGCCTGGTAAAACCAGGCGTTAAGAGAGGACCCGCAAAGGGACCTCAGAATAGGGCGCAGCAGGATTACCAGCACCGGTGTCATTACCGGTGCCCGGTATCCCTTTGCGCCCAGGTCATAATGACCCCAATGACTTTACATTCCCAGCAAGGCAGGCAGGTCTCCAGTCAGTTTTTATCCCACTCTGCTCCATAATAAATGGAAGGGGAGCTTGCCTCAACCCTGGTTATCTATCTAGAGGCAAGCAGGCAGACAGTCCCTTTGAGCTCAGCTGCTTCCAGGCAAAACCCTCCTATTGATGGAGGCAGCAATCTATCAAATGCTCAAGACCCTCCTCCTCAAGGAATGGCTCCTCCCTAACATATAGGTCCACACACCCTGCACTTCCCACCCTACATGAGACAAGCTGATCTGCTGACAGTTGCTTCTTCCCCTGGTTGGTTGTAGATACCTTGCTGCCGAATTGCACCCCCCTCCCTCTGTTGTTAGCTCCCCACTCCTTTGTTTCTCTGCTTCCCTCGCTGTGGTAATTCCCCTATGATTGTAAAGTGCTGCTATGTTACTTCCCAAAGCCAGTTCTGCACTCAGTAAATTCCATAATAATCAAGGCAGGTTCAATTTAAAATCTTTCCCACTTACAAAAATACCTAGGAACTTGCCCTTGGTAGAGGATTAATTGCATTATGCTCTTGAGAAATTGCTTCCTATTTTCATTGTTCCTTGTTATTTTTTCTATTTATAGTAACGCACAAAGCCCATGGGCATCTAGCCGCTGTTAAACTAGGGTGGGTAGTCAAATTAGGTATAGTGAGCTTTGGTTCACAAGCTGTTAAAGTAATGTCATTTGACAAATAGGTACAATGTGAATAGCTAAACAAGTAAGATTTTAGTTTTTTTTCTGAAAAGGTGGAGGGAGGTCTAACCTCAGAGAAGAAGGGGGAAGTTGTTCCAGAGGGTGGCTGGAACCACCAGCTCTTTTGCAGTTAAATCTCAGGATGCTGAGGTAGTGGTTGTGAGTGGATTGAAGGGATCTGGTGGGTACATGTCTGTGAAGCCTCAGAGCAAGGTACGATGGCGCATTATTGGACAGACATTGGTGGGTGGTAGAAATAATTTTGTATAGGATTCTTTCTCTGACAGGGAGCCAGTGAGTGGATCTTCTAGCATCGGAAATGTGATTGTGCTTACTCAGGTCCACAGCCGCATGAAGAGAATTGTTTTGTATTATTGTAGTTAGTTTAAGTTTTTCTCAGAGGCGCCACAGAGTAGTGTGTTGCAGTAGTCCAGTTTGTAAAGGATGATTGGCTGTACAATGGTGAGGTGATTTGCGGTGGAAAGGAAATATTTACTTGCGGTAATGAGTTTCATGGTATAGGCTGAGGAGGAAGCAATGTCATTAACTTGGCGTGACATATTGAGAGATGCATCTACGTAGATACCCATGGTTTTTACAGATATGGCAACCAATTTCTCATCTCAGTCCCAAATCCAAGAATATCACACAAAGTGGGTCCACATCAGCTTACTGATTCTAGATTTGGTGTAGGGTATTTAACAAATCCTAGCTAATATCCTTTTTAATTCAACATGGCAGAGAGCTTCAGAGGATGAAAGGATCCCCCAAACCTTTGTGAGGCCTAGACCCACACATTAATTCCAATAGACGAATTAAAAGACACCCTTTCATTGGCATCCAGCAAGGTTGAATGTGTCAATAGAATGCTAAATACGGTAGCACCCCTAAAAGAGAAGAAAGATAGAGAAAGGGAAAATAACCAATAATGGTTTACTCCCCATCTCACCTCTCAGAAGCAAGAGAAGAGGAAAGCAGCACTGGTATGGACAAAAACACAATCACAAGAGAGCAAGAATAAATGGAAAATCATTGCAAAAAACTACAGTGTGGACTTTTTTCATGCTAAAAGGAGTTTTTCGACACTCAAATCTCAAGCTCTACAAATAACATAAGAAATTGTTTAAGATCATCAGGACACTGGGAAAACCTAAAGGTCAGACAAAACAGTTTGCGAGGCGGTACAGAAAGCTTTTGCTGACAAAGTGTACAATGCACAGTGCAGTATTGCTAATAGGAAAAAAGCTAATGCAGAACCTGCCTCTCAGTCTCTTGTTCCAGAACCCCAAATTTAATAATAAGCCATTATTTTCTTTTGAGGCGATCACAGTGGATTCACTTGTTAACATCCTGAAAGAGATACGCCCTATGACCTGTCAATCTGACGTCCATCCTTCTAAAATTGTCTTAGAATTCCCAGACATATTTGCCCCCTTCTTGACCCGTTTCATTAACGTTTCCTGATAACGAGTTGCATGACCTTATGACAAATCTAGCTTTCACTGCACCTTTTAAGAAATCTAATCTATATCTTGCTATTCACTCTAATCTTAGACCCATCACAAGTGTCCCCTTTTTGTTGAAAGTGGTTGATAAAGTAGCGACTACTGTCAAGGGTTTTGACCCATGTTGAATCCTTAGACAGGGTAGATGTGGGGATGAGCTGTCGCCGCCCATTATTCTATCCCAGAACAAACTAAATCAATAGACTGGGTATATGTGGGGATGAGCTATCGCTGCCCACATTCACGCCAGAATCCAGGAGAACTGCGCAGTTGGCACAAGACCACTCCAAAGATACAACCTTCTTGTGGGGGGTTCCACATAACCACTCTACTGTAAGGATGCCATCAAAACAATGTTAAGCAAGGGTCCTATACTATCAAGCAAAAGACCACTCTATTGAAATGCAGTAATTCAAGACAACTCAAAAATGGATGCAGTACCGACAAATTCCCCAAGGCGGCGCTAGCGGTCTAAACTTTGACAGGAGAACTGGCTGACAAAGGGACCTGAGTCAACTGGACTTCAAAGGCCTGTTGGTTAATTAAAAAATCTTAGCCACCTGCTGTTCCCAGAGGCCAAGAGGCTGAGAACTCTTAACACCCCAGAGACTCACCACAGGAGGCAGCATATCACATGGCCTTTCTGAGTGAGAGGGAGGGGGTTTCCCCTTCAGCCTGGAGGAGAGAGACAATAGCCCCTTTCAGTTGAATGGGGTATGTTAATTGTGAGTGTTTCCTGTCAACAGCCCTCTGCCAGCAAGGAGAGACATGTGATCACTGACCCACCCAGACTTTTGGAGGCGGACCCAAACACTTTGGGGAGTTGAATTGCAACAAATATATATTTTATAGAAACAGTGATAACTTATTGTAACCAAATGACAGGAATGTACAACTTTGAGAGTCTTAGTATGGAAAATGCCCTCATGATTGGAGTCCAAACTCCAATTTGTACCATGTTCTGGGGCAAAACCCCGCTAATTATGAATATTGTAGAAACTGTATTTAAGCTAGGGACATGGAAAGTTACTGGGATATATGTGGAAGGGAAATGTACATTTGTATAATTTTTGATGAAAAACCAATGTTGCAAAACCCACTAAAATCGAAAATAAGTTGCCATTTTTGAATGCAAGCTCCTAGAAACGCCTGAGTCGGGACAGGGACTATCTTTAGTAATATATGATGTGTGTATGTGATATCAAACAACTGTGTACCTGGGAAATATGTATTTGGATCAGGAATAGATTTGTGTGCACATTGACCAGGGGAGGGTCATTTCTGCAGGTCATAAAAATGACATCACTCTGACACACTATCCCTTCCCAAATCAGGGACCAAAGAATCTATTGACCTATCAAATCAAGAGAGGGGCAGGCTTAGTGAAGCTAGCCTCTCCACCCACTTTTTAAAACACATAAAAAGAGACTGCTGGGACAGGTAGAGACATTCAATTCCATTTGCTGCGGAGCGTGCTGACCGACGACTTCACATCCAGAGATCCAACACTTAGACTTCCAAGCTAAACAGAGACTACAGAAATTTGAACCAAGAAGGCCCACTGCAAGCAAAAGTATTCTCAGCAGGCCTTCAGAACCCAGCAAACCTAACCAAACTATTCAACAGCCGGGCGAGCTGTTTGAATTCTTTGCCAAGAACTTTTGCCGGAACCGCAGACCAGACCCAGACCGCTGTGAGCAGAACCAGAGATTCAGATCGCTGTGAGCAGAACCGGTGACTGATTGACCCGCCGAGCAGAGAGAACCGCCGCTGGACGTGTTCACCAGATCCGTGACGAGGCCCATTCATTTCAAAATTAGGAGTGAGTATCCGCCAGAACTGTGCAGAACCCAATCTCTTAGTTAAAATAATCTAATCCAAACTATTTTAACCTAATTAGAACAGCCTCCTAGAACTCGTGTCATCTGTCATTTTTAACGCTGCAAACTGTCACCTGTCATTTTGAGTTTTACTTTAAATCCAAAAATCTACCTTTATTAAATTGTCCATATCTCTTTAACCGTTTGGGCTAGGAACGAAATTTAACTTTCATTTTAAAGCTGTGCACCTAGAACCGACTTCCTACTCCCCATACTTTTTCCGCAATCGGGATTTACGCACTCGCGAAAATTTACCGCGATTTGCGATTTGGCTCAATTTCTCCACTTGTCAAAATAGCAGCTCCATTCTTTCCTTTGTTAAAATCTGTTTGCAACCTGGTAATAACTCATAGAGCATTGCTAAAGTGAGCCTGAACTTATACCAACACGCATCTCCCACTCACCCTGAATCTCTAGAGGGAATTAAAATCAGTTGGCACATTTTCCCATCCATTGCCATAACATTTAAAAGTATTTTGGGCCTGTGTTTCAAACTCCTACCTGTTTCCTCTAAGCTTGCTGGGGGGGAACTGAATTTCGTATTGTATTTGATTGCATTCCTGAGAACTGTGTGCTCCTCTTTCCATCTCCACCCATTTCATACATTGCGGAGGGGGGGGGGGGTGAATTGCCAGAAAAAAAAGTGATTATCTTATCTTGTGCTAAAATCATATCAAGTATTTCTGTACTGCATTTTATTCCTCATTGCTTTTCCCTTGAAACCATAAAAGTATTTTGGTACCTCATCCTCTATACTACTCCTAAGGAATCAAGTGTACCACTGTAACATTACCCATTGTGGATCCACATCATATGCCTCAGTGTACTATCAGATATTAATTTATTATAAAAGTGTGATATATATATATTGTTTAATTTTTCAAATAAGCCTTTTTATTTGCAAAACAAACCTACTTCTTGGCTCAGTGGGGTCAGGTGGATTCTAAGAGAGGGGTGTTATATAATGGTTGTCATCCAGAGTACATTAACTGGACCTAAAAATATATCAATAAGGGTTTCCCTCAGCATCCCAGACTAGGCATTGACTTAGCTGTAGTGTTGAAGTGAAGCCGCTTACACTACTCAATTCCAGAAATACCTCAGGAAACTCAGATATCTTGCACCAACGACAATCAGGTTTTTGGACATCACATGGGATGGAGATTGAGATGCTCTCTCTACAAACTGAAATATTGAATATTGTGGACAATGGCAAACTGGGGCTGCTGATGCTTCAAGATCTTTCAGCAGCTTTTGATCTTGTAGATCACACAAAACTAATACAAAGACTAAGTGAAATTGACAATTGCTCTCTAAGCACAGTTGAATGGATTGGAACTTTTCTTAGTAACAGGATGTCCAAGATTGTTCGGGAAAATGCATTTCTAAACCAGAGACTATCACATGTGGAGCGCCACACGGGGCATGTTTATCTCTAGCTCTCATTAAAATGTTCTGCTGCCCTCTGTGTGATCTCGTAAACTCTATTGGATGTCACTTTACTAACTATGCAGATGATACGCAGCTCATTTTTGAGCTGACTGGAGACTATGCAAAGGATGCTAGTTGTGTTGCTTCCACATATGAAAAGATACACATCTGGATGGCAGGAAATGGTCTGTGTCTTAATACCAAGAAGTCTGCACTCCTTGTCTTTGGATCAGCTCAAGCAAGAGAAAAACTAGGAACCTCAGACACAAACTTCTGTATAGACTAGCTTGCTATAAAAAATAGGAAACAAGGTTAAAACACTTGGTGTTATAATTGAGGCATTGCTTAATGGAGATGTCCAAGTTGCGAGTGTAGAGAAAAATACTCAGTATTATCTGAGGCTCCTGCGCCTTGTGAAGGCTTTTATTTCTGATACAGACTGTGTCACCCTGGTTAGAGCTTTGATATGCCAAGGCTTGACTATTGTAATGCTCTGCTATCTGGGGCGAGCAAACCCTTTGTCAAAAAGTTACAGTTTTTGCAAAATGACATCGTTAGAGTTATAAAAAATATCCCGAAACATGTACATATACCATTCCATAGGAGAGAATTGCACTGGCTCCCTGTAGAGGCCAGAATGTATTCAAAGTTAACACCATGACGCATAAATGTCTGTTTGGAAATGCACCTAGATACTTGAAAGAGTGCCTTATTTTCCAGAGCTCTAAATGGGCTAGATCTAAGGACTCAATGCGACTGGCATGCCCTAGATATAGAGGGGCAAAGGGCAAAAATCAGTCATACCCAGTGGAGGCAGTCCTAGCATGGAATAAGTTTCTAGTAAGCCTGTGGCGTGAAGAAATTCCTACTGCTTTTAAAAAAGCACTAAAGACTATATTATTCTACCATTCCGGGTCAGTCTGGACTTTTCGTCCTTTCTCACCCCCCCCTTTCTCTTTCTAAATCTGTTTCTCTGCGCCCTGATGCCTGCGGGCTATGGCACGTAAAAAATAAATAAATAAATGCATAGAAACACCAGCAATAGGAGGTGTCTTCCCGTCAGCCCCCCATAAACTGCAGTAACACTGAACGGTCAGTTTGCTATCCTGACTGGTAGAGCTTCTGCTAGGGGCATACCCTGCCAGCCCCATACATTTTCCCCACTCCCTTTCCTCCCAGCAGAGAACACTCCCGAAAAGTAAGGTTTACGGACTAAAACTTTAAAGGCTATCTGGACCTCCCAAAACACAATATGAATTAATTGAATCTGACTAAGTCTATGTGAAAAGTTACTCAAACTATGTTTCATATTTACATTAAATTTAAGATGATTCAAAAAGTGTTTGAATCATTCCATACCCCATAACCATTGAAAGATTGAAGTCTTATCTGCTCCCTCCAGAAACATACAGAGTTGCCATTGTGCTCCAGTTCATTTGAATATTAATCCAGGTGGACTGTAAGGTTCCCTACACAACCTGGAGACTGGTTTGCATAACACTAGCAATGCAGATCTGAAAGCCTGCTGCCAGTGATTTGACCTCAGTAAATGTGTACACACATATACAGCCAACTATCTGATAGTGACTCTTTTCAAGTCCAGCAATACCCGTGCCGGTGCTACCGGCCGGTTGCTGCCGGACCCGTAATTATTTACAGCACTTGACTTCTCAGTAACACCAGGGGATTACAACCCTGGCGGGCCGTAAAGTCAGGCGCCGGTAATATTTTGTTCCCCATTCCCATAGGACTATATGGGAGTGGGGCCCACGGAAGCGCCGGCACCATTAATAACGGTGCCGGTGCCTGCGTGATGGTTTGCATACCGTGGCCGCTCGGCCTGGTAGGGTTAGACCTGTAGTATGCCAGTCTGGAAACAACGGTGCTGGTAAGCTTACTAGCACTGTTGTTTCCAGACCAGCATACTTGTAATGAGCAATGAGTTTTAGTAAGGAATTGTCAATCTACAGAAACTCGGGGGGTTTTAAGGCCATTCTTGGGGTCTAAGCTTCCTAAAAGGGTCCTGTGAGCAACTAGAAAATTACCAAAACAATGCCAACATGCTGGAGGAACACAGAGGGCAAACACCGATTCTGTAAAGCGTCTCCCTCCGGCAAGTGAATCTCTTGCCTAACCTGCCGGATGCACAAACCTACCGCCTCTAACTGAAAGCATCCACTGCTGACTGCATGCTTTCATGCATCCCTTGGCCAGAGCTCAAGGAGCTGCACGTTTTGCTGATGTGCCTGAACTTTGATGCTATTTCACCTGCACAATAAACATGTTTGTCTTTCATTTGAAAAGGTTTTAGGAACTGCTCATCTTCCGCCAAGTTTGTATCGTCTAGTAGGAAGTTCTGAAACACTCACAGATTCTCCGTATGTTATTTGCTATGTTTTTTTTTTTATAGCGCCATGAAACTGACTAAACCCCGTATAAACCCAATGAATGTTTTTCATTACTACTACATTGGCCTGATGCACACAAGGGTTACAGAATGACGCCATCCCGTTGAAGAACGCTTTATTAATCAGGCCCATTACGTTCATAGGGTCTCTCCCGCTGATGCCTTCTACACGGCCGTGGCAGGAAGGAACCGGAATTGGCGGATAGTGTGCAGCAATCAGTTCAGTTTACCTGCCTGTGGTGTCGATCCATGAAGTCCATATTGTTCAGAGCTTCCTCGGAGAAATGCAGATCTAGATGGGCCTACATATTATCAAGCTGAACCACACCTAGATGGAGTACCCGTTCATTGCTAATTTGGAAAAGCTTAATAAGGTGTAGTTTATTTTTGCACTTGTCCCCCTCAGCCAAGCCCTTGCATTTTCTACCAGACCCTGATCTACTCATGAAGCAGCACGTGCAGCAGATGTTCAAATCATGCCCTTTTTTTAGCTTATCTCTCTACACACTATTTGAACTTAAATCCCATTACCTGACCACCACTGTCTAGTAAGGCACTCACGTATTCCTGCGTCCGCCTTCCTTTATTGCTGCTGTAGAGGTGGTCCTCAATGCATCATTAAGGCAGACGATGAGTTCCAGGAAATGTCTGCATCCGCATCCGTCCCCTCTGTTAAGGCCATACCATTGTTTGTCCTTAAGCACTTGCATTCATTTGAAAAGTGCTTGCCTGACTCAAAAGGCAATGCATCTGTAGTCACCATCCTTTCTGGTTAGAGGTTTGCATGATGCAGGTTGTAGCAGGGGGCTGCAGAGTAGGGATGACATTCAGTTAGATGCTCCCAGGTGTTGCCAATCATCTAAGAATCAGAGGCCTTTCTTTTCCCCTTGGGTGGCTTTCAATGCTAGGATTCTGGAACTCTCTTCCCATCAAGGAAAGCTCGATGCAAAATAGCTCCCACTTGAGAATATTGCTAAAAGCTTTGATGCGAGTCACAGGCATCGCTAGGGTTGGGCTGGAGGGATTATAGCACTGGGCCTTTTGGTTTTAGCTCCGGAATAGAAGCTCTGGGGCTGCAACCAAAAGGCTAGCTAGCCCTGAGTCCTGATAGTCCTGACATTAGCGTAGCCCCACATCTTTTGCAGAACTAGCAACACCCCTGTCTTTTCGTGCAGGATTCCATGCCACAGTGGTCCAGAGAAATGGCGTGCTATTTTCATCGTCTGGGCACGGAGGGTTCCATGTCTCATTTCCTATTGCACTTCTTGCTGTGGGCAGGGCGTGCATAATTTATAAAAGGTAGGGGTGTATGCGCGCAACAAAGGTACACAGAGAAGATAGAGAAAGGGAGGAGCACACAGACTTACATAACATGGGCTGGGAAGCATGACGTGAGAAGTAGCAGGAACGTGGCAGGAGAGCACGATATAAGGAACCCAGACAATGAGCTGGGATATTCAAGATGACAGGGTAAGGCGTCCTGCCACTATTACCCCTTAAAAGATTGCACAGCTGAAAGACATGATTACAGGAAGAGTAGACGCACGATGTAAGACACAACTAAGATGGGTTCAGAGAAGTATGTAATTGTATCAAAGAAAATGTGGTGGCAAAAATGAGAAACAGCAATACGTGTACCTCTACTGAACCTCTACCGAGAGCAGGAATTCCCACCAAAAACAGGGAGCAATGAACGGTTTTCTGTTTTGATCCCTGGGATTTCAGAATACATGATAAGCACGTTCAGATAAGCACGTTTTATAACCAGTTAGGGTTATAATTCATACGAAAAGTGAATTCTCCAAACATTATGAATGCCAACACTAAGGTACAAAACACGCAGCCCAAAAGTAACACATAGTACCATCTGCAAAGGTTGGGAAAGCTAAAAAAATAAGGGCAAGCACTCAATATAAATAAAATAGCTCCCCAATACAAAGTCAATCACACTACAAAGCAAACCTTAACACAAACTGTGCCCATTTTCACAACATTCTCTTCCACCACAGCATATTTGAGTGTCTGCACCTTAACATTGGCATTCACAACATTTGTAGACTTCACTTTTGTCTGTGTATAGCAACGTTATAAATGTCATATCATATCATATCATATCATATGTAGTAGAAAACGCGTACCCACTGTTTTACTCCATATTTCATTTATGTAAATATTTCCTTTTGTGTATATGGGCTCCATTTATATGAGCATCAGATGTGTGCATATTGCATGTTGTTAGTGTTACTATAATGTGTGATCCATGCTTATGTTCATTCCAAACATACTGGGGCTGATTCATGGAATTATTTGTGCCGAAAAACAGGGATAGGGGCGCCATTCTGCCCGCAAATCCCTGTTTAACAAATGGGATTTGCGGGCAGAATGGCGCACAAATCACGATTTTCGGCACAAATAATCCATGAATCAGGGCTACTCTGTGATTGTTTTGGATAGTGTGTTTTGTGTGTGTGTGTGTGTGTATTCCATGTGCATATGGTATGCTCCACATTTGTGATCCTTACGTTAATACTGACCATCCATTATGCGCCAAGTGTAATGTTGTCTCTGACTATTGTTGTTCATGCATGGAGTCTGTTCTTATTGACCCAAATTTTGGAATGAAAAGCCTTTATCAGTAATTCATTTGTATTGTTATTCTAGATTTCGACAAGGTGTTGTGCTCAGTAAGACATCTGTAACATTCTAGTTACGACTACCATATTAACTAGATATAATCATTGGAAATTAACATTCTACAATTTTAAAAAGAGCCAGTATACAATGAAAGTACACATAAATAATTCCCATTTTTAATAAATTATTTTGCAAAGAATAAATAGTGTTTTGTCTCTTGACATGCTGTCCTTTTTTGAAAGGGTTGCACTCAGATTAAATCTAATGTTATGTTTCTTCTGTGAGCACCCAAGCAATGTTCAGTTGTGAGTGTTGGCTACTGATTGGTTGGGTTGTTGTAGTTCTGACAGATCTTGTAAGGAACAGTGGTCCATCCTACAGGTCCAAATCCTCTGTTTTTTAATTTCGTTGCTTTAAACTAATTATTAGCGTTTTTGCATACTGTAACAAATATGTAAAATTAGCAGTATTACCAGCCAATCTGGGGATGCTTGTGGTCTCGTGCATAAGGGATGTGACCAAACAGTTCGGGCTGGACTACCCCTCTGGGGGTGAGACCAAGCTTGATTTGCATATGGCCTTGCCTCTTTTGTAATGGGTTGGCAGGCGAAGAACGATGGTCTGGAGGGTTGCCCAGAGCAATGCCACAGGTTAAGATGTATTCTAAACCTTCCAGCCATCACCTCTTTTGTTTTGCTTTGTCACCCCGAGTGGCACGAGTATGCCCAGACGTGAGTCCCATGCCTGCTGGGCCTAGAGACCCAAGCTACTCCTCACTGATGATGCCCAACAAGGCTGAAACATGTTTGGGGATACTTGTGGTCTCATGCAGACGGGATGTGACCTAACAGTTCGGGCTGGACTACCCCTTTGTTGGTGGGACAAAGCTTGATTTGCATTTGGTCTTTCCCCTTTTATAATGGCTTGGCAGACCAAGAACGATGGTCTGGAGGATTGCCCAGGGCAATGCTAGAGGTTTCGATGTATTCTAAACCTTTCAGCCATAACCCAAGCTACTCCTCAATGGTGAGGCCCAACAAGGCTGAGACATGTTTGGGGATTCTTGTGGTCTTGTGCAAAAGGGATGTGACCAAGCAGTTCGCGCTGGACTGCCACTTTTGGGGTGGGACCAAGCCTGATTTGCATATGGTCTTTCCCCTTCTGTAATGGCTTGGCAGGTAAAGAACGATGGTATGGAGGGTTGTCCAGAGCAATGCCAGTGGTTAATATTCCTTCTAAACCTTCAAGCCATCACCTCTTTGTTTTTGCTTTGTCACCCCGAGTGGGTCGGGTGTGCTCAGAAGTGGGTCCGGTGTCTGCTGGGCCTAGAGACCCAAGCTACTCCTCACTGATGAGACCCAACAAGGCTGAAACAGGTTTGGGGATGCTTGTGGTCTCATGCAGAAGGGATGTGATCTAGCAGTTCCAGCCATCACCTCTTTGTTTTAGGAGGTCAGACAGGCAAGGGCCATATCTGTGATACCCAGGTTATCACAGAGGCAATTGAGCAGGATGACATGGTTGACCGTGTCGAAGGCAGAAGAGAGAACAAGTAGGATGAGGAAAGAGGGAAGGTTAGAATCAAGGTTGGCGAGCAGGCTTTCACAGATGTACAGGAGAGTAGTTTCCACGCTTCTAGCAGCTCTGAAGCCAGACTGATGGTCATGGAGACAACCAACAGAATCAGTGTGAAGATTAAGCTGGGAGATGGCCAGCCTTTCCAGGAGCTTGCTCAAGAAAGGAGTGATAGAGATCGGGCGATAGTTGGCTGGGCAGAAGGGGTCGACAGTGGGCTTCTTGAGGAGAAGATGCAAAAGAGAGTGCTTCAGAGGGGATGGGAAGGCTCCAGTGGTGAAGAAGTGGTTGCCGAACTTGGCCAGGGCAGGAGCAAGGGTGTCAATATGGTCCTTGATGGTTTTGGACAAACAGGGAAGAACCTATTCTGATGAGATTTTCATAGATTGGACTTGTCTAGAAATCGCGTTAGGAGAGAACAGAGGAAAGTAGGAGAAAGAGGGAGGAGAGGCAGATGCAGGGGGGCCATAGGTAGCAGAGAGAGAAGGGAAGGGAAGAGGAGGAGAGGACTAGAGGGTGGACAGAATGTCCTGGGTTATAGAGATGAAATGAGAAGCCAGGGCCATGCAGAGTGCATGGCAGGGGACAGGAGAAGTAGAGACTGCAGCAGGATTGGACAGCTCTTTGCAGATTTTAAAGTGTTGGCAGAGTTGTTAGATGCTGCAGAGATACAGGCTTGGATGTCGGCTTTCTTCATAGTGTGCACATAGGACGGGTATTGCCTTTGGAGCAGTGGGCAGGCCAGTTTGTCAGAGGATGCACAAGATGCCCGCTATTTCCTCTCAGCCACCCTACACTTGCGTTTATGAGTGACGAGGTCAGAGTCGAACCAGGAGTTGCACTTTTCCTTGTGCTTCAAGTGAATCTTCATGACAGCGGCAAGAACATCAACAGTATCAGAGATAGCAGAGTGGAGTTTGGAAAGGGAAGCATCAGGATGAGAGTCAGTAAGAGGTGGAGGAGGGAGAGAGAAAGTGGCAGCGAAAGCTTCAACTGACACACGCTTCAATGGCAGGATGACCGAGAAGGTAGGTGGCAGTGCAGGTAGAATTAGAGAGAGAGAAAGAGTCGCAGTGGTCAAAAAAGAGTCCAGACAGTCAGCATCAAGGTGGATGTTGAGGTGTCCAAGGAGGAGGAGTTCAGTGGTCGTAGCCAGGAGGGAGGAGTAGAGGTCAGCCCACTCAGAGAGAAAAGAGGTAGTCTGACCAAGTGGCCGATAGATGGTAACAATGGTGAGAGAGTAACCAGGAGAGAAAGAATGCCTACAGACAAGGCATTCGAAGGAGGAGTAGGCCTGCACAGGAATCACAGATGCAGAAATCCACTCTGGGAAGATCAAGGCTACACTCCCACCAGGACAGTTGGATCTGGGCATGGAGAGGATCTTGTAGCCGTCAGGAAGGAGAGTGTCAAAGTTCGTGACAGAGCTTGCCATGAACCAGGCCTCGGTGAGACTGAGGACATCGAGGTTGTGTTATTCTAAGAGGCGGCAGATGTCAGAGGAGTTTTTGACGGCTCAGCGAGAATTCCGAGTGGCAATATGGAGGAGGGCCATACTATGAGTGTGGCCCTGGAGTGGGGGATTCACCTCAGCACCATCACTCCACCAAAAATGCCCCACAGAGTCCAATGGACTCTCAAAGAATGGGAATTCACTCCGCCACCACCACTTGTAATCCAGCGATAATTTCACTGAACTAAATAGCGGTAACAGTAATTCTGTTGGGTGGTATTCTTGCATATTAAATTGTCTAACTGGGTATATAAACTGTAAACTTGTTGTAGTTAGGAGAGAACTGGGTTAGTTTTCAGCTAAAATGAGCTGACTAGCCCCTCCCGTTTGTTAGCATGCAACACACTTTCTTTTTTGACAAGAATACATGCGGTACTTCACAGAGGCCGATCTCTCACATTGGAATGCTTGAGTTATTTCCTTTCCATACAAAAGAAAAAAAGGCGACACCAGGTCCCATAGTACCAAACTGGCACAAGATCTCTGTTAGTTCAAAGCAGCCACAACAACTTAAAGGAAAGAAGCATCACTCGTGATGTAAGAAATATACAGTGTTAACCCAGCACCCTCATTGGGTAACACCTATATACAAACTATCAGTCCCTATGATCCCTTTACCGATTGGCCACATCCTAATCTAACCCTACCCTCTAACACGTGGTTCCCCTTGTCCGTCTTCTTGATTGCACTCTACTGGATTGGTGGGTTACCTGGAATGTTATCCTCTGCACTAGCTTGCTCACATGGTGTGTACCTGTTCGTTAATATGAGCTCAGTGGACACTTTCGATGTCAGATTAGCCACTTAGAATAATGGTGTGCTTCTGTTTGTACCAGACATGTGGGCACCTGTCCAATGCTTCCCCGTCGCAGGACTGCATTTGTTGACATCACCTCTTGCTCAGCATACTACACATCACAAGATGTTTCACTCCTCGCTCCCCCTTTTCAGCCACCCCTCACTGGGGCATCTTCTGGGCCTCTCGCTGATCTCACTAATAACCCAAGTTCTAAGGGATTTAGGTATGGCATTTTATGGTCGTCTAGCAGTTCAAATGGGATGGCCATAATTCTGTGTGGAGCTAGTGCCCTATATGTAGGCCGGTCCTTTTGGCAGCTCAAGACTTCTACCCTGTCTCCCATGAATGCTGTCTTTTGGGTCAGACGCAGCCCTGCCCGCACCTGGCCATTCACATTCCTGTCTAGTTTTGCAGTCCTGCAGATACAATCACACTTTCATATACTCTGCCTGAATGCTGCTGTTCTCGGTTCTACTGCTGGGGCTTAGGAAAGAAAGACTGATTCTGGATTTTCATTGCTATGCTGCTAAACCTTCATTGGAGGATTTGCAGTGCTATGCCTCACTTCAAATTTGGCGGTACTTCATTATCTCTCACATCCAAGCCCTATATATGCATTATCATTGTTACACATGTAAGCGATATTCAATCAACACTACAGCTAAGTCAATGCCTAGTGTGGGAAGCTGAGGAAAACCCTTATTGATGTATTTTTATATCTAGTTCATTACTCTGGATGACAACCCTTGTATAACACCCCCCTCTTAGAATCCCCCTGACCCCACTGAGCCAAGAAGTAGGTTTGTTTTGCAAATTAAAAGGTTTATTTGAAAATGTAAACAATATATATATATATCACACTTCTATAAATAAATTGATAATGGATATTACACTTGTGAATATGAGCAGTAGTCAGCAAGAGGTAACTTATGAATAGGAACAGAAGAATAAGGTGGGAAAGAATGCTTTATATGGTTCAAGGAAACGCAAGGTGGAATAAAATGCAGTACAGAAATAACTTGTTATGATTTTAGCAAAAGGTAATATGATCACTTTTTCTTTTGACAATTCACTCCCCCCTATGCAATACAAGAAATGGAAGGAGAGCACATGGTCTTCAAGAATCCAAACAAATCACACTTTATAATGCAATACACAGTTCCAGTTCACCCAGCAAGCTTAGAGAAAACAGGGATGAGTTTTAAACACAGGCAAATTACTTTAATGTGGTTTGCAAGGAAGTGAAAAGGTGCTAAAATTGCTTTTAATTCCCTCTAGAGGTTCAGGGTGAGTGAGAGATGCTGGTTGGTATCAGTTCAGGCTCACTTTGGCAATGCTCTATGAGTTATTACCAGGTTGCAAACTGATTTTAACAAAGGAAAGAATGGAGCTGCTATTTTGACGAGTGGAGAAATTGAGCCAAATCGCAAATTGCGGTAAATTTTGCGAGTGCGTGAATCGCGATTGCGGTAAAAGTATAAGGACTAGGAAGTCGGTTCTAGGTTCGTTGGAAAGCCTAGAATCACAGCTTTAAAATTTCATTCCTAGCCCACACGGTTCAAGAGATACGGACAATTTAATAAAGGTAGATTTTCGGATTTAAAGTAAAACTCAAAATGACAGGTGACAGTTGTGCAGCTTTAAAAATGACAGATGACACGATTTCTAGGAGGCAGTTCTACTTAGGTTAAAATAGTTTGGATTAGATTATTTTAACTAAGAGATTGCGTTCTGCACAGTTCTGGCGGTACTCACAATATATTTTGGGCAGGAATGGGCCTCGCCACGGATCTGGTCAGGTTTTGGACTGGACTCCGGTTCTGGTCTCGGAACTTCACAGCGATCTGGGTCAGCTCTCTGGATACAGCAGCCTGTGGTTCTCTGGATCTCTGGTCTGCTTCCGGTCCGGATCAAGTGGATTCTGGATGTAACACTGCTTTCTGGGTACTTTAATTAAATCAGCATCAGGGGTCTCCTCACTCCATTGTGCAGTTGAAAGATCATTGTGAGCATTTGTCTGGGACCTAGTGATAGCAGTGACCTGGATTTCCCCCAACAGGGACTCTATTTCTATTAGATCCCCTTGGATGGCCCTGGTTTTGGCCAGCTGATCAGCTAAGTCATTTCCAGTTTTGTCTGGTCCTTCTACTTTGGAATGACACTTGATCTTTTTCCAGTAGATGGTCATCCCATTCGATGTGACCAGATCATCAATGTTTTGCATTAACTTCCCATGTTTCAAGGGTTTGTTATTAGCACATAACATGCCTCTGGTTTTCCAATTAACCAGGTGGAGTTGATGTTGGACGGCAGTGAGGATGGCCTAATGCACAGCCATCAACTCTGCCACCTGACTACTTCGGGGACCAATTTTATATCCAGCAGAGGGTTCTGGGGACTCATTCACCCATGCGTTCCCTACGCCGGCCACCAGTTCTTTCTCCCCGTTGTTGTCAACATGGTAAGAGCATCCATCCACATAGACAGTGGGCATTCCCTCACACTTGTCTTCTTCAAAGACTTTGTGTGGGGAATTAAGGTATGCCTCCATGTTGTCCTTGATTTTTAGACTTTCGTCCTCGAGTCAGTTTTCTCTGGCACAATCATGCAAGTGAGCTTTCTGGGTACTGGCAAAAGTTCTTGGCACAGAATTCAGACAGCTCGAATAGTTGAAACAGTGCAATAGTTTGCTGATGAATTTAAGGATGCTGAGGACTGCTGAGAAGAGTTGTCAGTTTGTGGGTTTAGGCCCTTGCTTTAAGTTCTGAAGTAAAGGTCTGGTCTTTGGAGATTGATGGATGTGAAGTCTGGAGTCTCCCGGCAGAGCGTCCCGCAGAAAATGGAATTGAATGTCTACCTGTCCCAGCAGTCTCTTTTTATGTGTTTTAAAAAGTGGGTGGAGAGGCTAGCTTCACTAAGCCTGCCCCTCTCTTGATTTGATAGGTCAATAGATTCTTTGATCCCTGATTTGGGAAGGGATAGTGTGTCAGAGTGATGTCATTTTTATGACCTGCAGAAATGACACTTCCCTGGTCCATGTGCACATAAATCTATTCCTGATCCAAATACATATTTCCCAGGTACACAGTTGTTTGACATCACATACACACATCATATATTACTAAAGATAGTCCCTGTCCCGACTCTTGCGTTTCTAGGAGCTTGCATTCAAAAATGGCAACTTATTTTCGATTTTAGTGGGTTTTGCAACATTGGTTTTTCATCAAAAATTATACAAAGGTACATTTCCCTTCCACATATATCCCAGTAACTTTCCATGTCTCTAGCTTAAACACATTGTCTACAATAATCATAATTAGCGGGGTTTTGCCCCAGAACATGGTAAAAATTGGAGTTTGGACTCAAATTGTGAGGGCATTTTTAAAACTAAGACTCTCAAAGTTGTACATTCCTGTCATTTGGTTACAATAAATTATCACTGTTTCTATAAACTATATATTTGTTGCAATTCAACTCCCCAAGTGTTTGGGTCCGCCTCCAGAAGTCTGGGTGGGTCAGTGATCACATGTCTCTCCTTGCTGGCAGAGGGCTGTTGACAGGTAACACTCAAAATTAACATACCCCATTCAACAGAAAGGGCCTTTTGTGAGGGCTCCAGCAGGCTGCCTGGAAGTCTCTCCTCAATCAATCAACAGGGTCATGTGATATCCTGCCTCCTAGTGTGGGAATCTCTGAGGTGTTAAGGTTTAACAGCCTCTTGGCCTCTGGGAACAGCAGGTGGCTAGATTTTCAATTAACCAACAAGCTTTGAAGTCCCTGCCCCTCTTGCATCTCCTAAATACAGTTTCCCTGTCAGAGTTTAGACCGCTAGCGCCACCTTGGGGAATTTGTCGGTACTGCATCCATTTTTGAGTTGTCTTGAATTACTGCATTTCAATAGAGTGGTCTTTTGCTTGATAGTATAGGACCCTTGCTTAACATTGTTTTGATGGCATCCTTACAGTAGAGTGGTGATGTGGAACCCCCCACAAGAAGGTTGTATCTTTGGAGTGGTCTCGTGCCAACTGCGCAGTTCTCCTATTCTGGCGTGAATGTGGGGGGCGATAGCTCATCCCCACATCCACCCAGTCTATTGATTTAGTTTGTTCTGGGATAGAATAATGGGCAGCGACAGCTCATCCCCACATCTACCCAGTCTATTGATTCAACATGGGTCAAAACCCTTGACAAATCCCCCCACCCGACTGCGCTTTGATTCAAGTCGAGGGGAAGTCGGGTGCAAAGGAGGTTTTGAGCCCTTGCGCTGGTATGTCCCCATTATCTTCTTCCAATTCCGTAGATGGCACAGTTCAGCATCTTTTCCTCCACCCAGTTGGATCGATCGGTTCTCCTCGCCGGTCCTGATGGGAATATTGGGCGGTACCCCGGGCCCCTTGGGTCTCTGCTCCCGGTCTCCGGATCGTCCTCCTTGGCCAGTCTCCAGGTTTTCTTTCTCCTAGGACGACAAAGGAAAGTGGCAATACCTATTCGTAGACATTTCTTCCACACCATTGATATAGTGGGGTGGCATATACATTTTATAGTCAAAACATTTGCGTTCTTATTTTAACAAACAACAAGATACAATCGTAAGACATTTTCTTTTCCAAATCATAATATTTTAGGGACTATATGTGGGATATTTTAGGGTTGGAATAGAATTACTCTGGGGCGGTCCCCTCTGGTATTGCAGAGGACTCCTCCAGTTGTTGCAGAGTGTGCCTGGGATGGCAAAACTTTAGCTGATTAATATGGACCCACTTATCTTCCGCCTCTGCCAAACTGCCTTTGGGGATGCAGATCTTATAGGCAACAGGGGAGATCTTGTCTATAATTTCAAACGGTCCCTTCCATGTAGGCAAGAATTTTCGCTGTTTGGCCTGGTTCCTTTGGAAATTGTATAGATAGACCAGATCACCCGACTTATATTTCTTTCGGGTAGTTTTTAAATCATAGTGGGTCTTCATGCTCTCGGCTGATCTTTCTAGATTCCGCTGACCATAGGCAAAAGCATGCTGAAGGTGTTTCCTTAAATTCTCCACATACTCATGAGTTGGGGAGGCATTTATCAGTGTCTGCTCTTGGGTCCTGTAGAGCAGATGCTGGGGAAGCACCATCTTGCGCCCGGTCATCAATTCAAATGGTGACATTTTAGTTGCAGATGAAGGGGTAGATCTGATGGCATTTAGGACCAGAGGTAATCGGATATCCCAACTTGGCCCAGAATCTTCCACAAACTTTTTTAAGATGCTCACAATGGTTCGGTTATATCTCTCCACTGCTCCAGAAGAAGCTGGCCTGTAAGCAATGTGTAGCTTCCTTTTAATCCCCAGTATCTCCCACATCTTTGTCATTACTTCACTGGTGAAGTGGCTACCTCTGTCTGACTCAATCCTTTGAGGTAGACCAAAACAGGAAAAGATGTGGTTAATCATCAGGGCAGCTGCTGTTTCTGCCTTGCAGTTTGGGGCTGGGAGACATTCCACCCACTTGATAAACAAGCATGTAACGGTCAACATGTACTTGTTTCCTCTAGACGAGCGAATTACAGGGCCTAAAAAGTCGATTTGCAAATCTGACCATGGCCGTGTCATCACCCTCTTTTGGAGAGGCGCACGGTGTGTGAGGGATGATGGCTGAAATTGTGCACACACAAGACACCCCTTCAAGTATTGGTTGAGGTCCTGCCCCATGTGTGCCCAGTATGCAACCTCTCTGAAGATTTCCAGTGTTGTGTGAAACCCCTATGACCGGCGGTGGCCGCATCATGGGCGTGACTTAACATCAGGCTTCGGAATGAGGTAGGGACCACCCACTGATCATGGCCAGCTTGGGATTTCCTTACCAACAAACCGTCTTGGATTCGGAACCTTTTTGGACATTCATCAACACTCTTAGGTCCTCTTTCCCAATGTAATCGGTATCCGTCAGGGGAAAGTTCTCAGGGTCCACAATGTGTTGGCAAAACTTACCAATTATTGGATCCCCCTTCTGAGCTGTAATTAAATCAGCATCAGGGGTCTCCTTACTCCATTGTGCAGTTGAAAGATCATTGTGAGCATTTGTCTGGGACCTAGTGATAGCAGTGACCTGGATTTCCCCCAACAGGGACTCTATTTCTATTAGATCCCCTTGGATGGCCCCGGTTTTGGCCAGCTGATCAGCTAAGTCATTTCCAGTTTTGTCTGGTCCCTCTACTTTGGAATGACCCTTGATCTTTTTCCAGTAGATGGTTATCCCATTCGATGTGACCAGATCATCAATGTTTTGAATTAACTTCCCATGTTTCAAGGGTTTGTTATTAGCACATAAGATGCCTCTGGTTTACCAATAAACCAGGTGCTCCACAAACCCGTTCCGTACATAATCCGAATCAGTGATTATGACTAGTTCGTGGAGTTGATGTTGGACGGCAGCGAGGATGGCCTAATGCACAGCCATCAACTCTGCCACCTGACTACTTCGGGGACCAATTTTATATCCAGCAGAGGGTTCTGGGGACTCATTCACCCATGCGTTCCCTACGCCGGCCACCAGTTCTTTCTCCCTGTTGTTGTCAACATGGTAAGAGCATCCATCCACATAGACAGTGGGCATTCCCTCACACTTGTCTTCTTCAAAGACTTTGTGTGGGGAATTAAGGTATGCCTCCATGTTGTCCTTGATTTTTAGACTTTCGTACTCGAGACAGTTTTTTCTGGCACAATCATGCAAGTCAGCCAGACCTTGCGCGAGGGGACTCTTCTTGTTTTGGCCATATCTGATGTCTACAGGAAAGCCTTGCATTGACAGAATCCAGGAAGTAATTCGGGAATTACTCACATTCCCGGCCCGGGTTCTGTCACTTTGGAGATATTGCAGAGGCTGGTGTGGAGTCTCCACTATGATGTGTTCCCCCTGGATAAACGGGCGGTAATTCTTCAATGCCCACACCGTTGCCAGGAGTGCCTTCTCACAATCGTTGAATTTTTCCTCCACAGAGGATAAAGTTTTGCTCGCACAGGAGATTACTTTGTTGACCTTGTCATGCTTTTGGTACAATACTGCCGTCAAGCACGTATTAGAGAACCCTGTCTCCAGGAGGAATTCCTTGTTTCTGACAGGGTAAGCTAGTCAAGGCGCTTGTGAGAGGCTTCTCTTGAGTTGTCCTACTGCCTCGGATTGTTCTGGACCCCATTCCCACTTGACCCCCCCCTTCAGGAGATGAATCAGGGGTCTAGTGATCTCTGCGTAGCCCTTAATGAACTTTCTGCTGTAATTAGTCAGTACAAGGAGGCTCCTTAGTTCCCGCAGAGTTGTGGGATCTTCGGTTTCTGGAGTGCTTCCACTTTCTTTTCTTGGGGACAGAGACCCTGAGGAGTAATCTCATGCCCCAAGAAATTAACACAGGTTCTACACCACTGTGCTTTCTGGAAGGAAAGTTTTGCTCCGGCGGCCCTCAACTGTGTCAGAACATAACGGATCTCCGCTATGTGTTCTTCCACAGATGAACGTTTGATGAGGACATCATCTACATAAGCCAGGTTACCCCTCGCACCCAGGTCGGGTATGGCCTTATGTAGGAAAATGTTGAATTCATACAAAAAAGGTAGCAGGTGCCCCTCTCTCGAAAGAACAAGGAATGATAACATTTTCAGTGGTTATTAACCACATTGACAGTTCGCAGCCATTGCTTTTTGCTCACTTTACCTTCACAGATGGGAAATATCCATTTGCATATCAGTCTTTGTCCCGCCCACAAGGGCAGTCCAGCACCGAAATGCTATGGCAATTCCTCTCTGAACAAGAGTACCATCAGCAACCCCATACACGTGTTTCAGCCTTGTTGGGCATCATCAATGAGGTAATGCTGAGCCTCTCTAAGCACAGTGAAATGTTGAATTCATTGCCGGAGTTGAGGTATCCGAAGGGAATCCGGGTCCAATTGTACTGCTGGCCCCCAAAGGTAAAAGCCAGTTTGTATTGGTCCTCCCTACTGACAGGCAAGGTCCAGTACCCATTGGTCAGGTCTATTGCAGTGAATACCTGTGACCCCTGGATCTGGGCCAGCCCTTGGTCAATGCAGGGAAGAGGCCATCGGGAAGTATGAACACGTTTGTTGAGCTCCCTAAGGTCGGCGCAGAGTCTCCACTGGCTGTTTGCTTCAATATTCCCAGCACCGTATTATTGAAGGTGCTCCGTACTGGACGGATTATTCCCCCGGACTCAAGGTTCTTAATTATTTCAGTAAGGGACTCCATGGATGCGAGAGGAAAACGATATTGCTTCACAAACAATGGAGTCATTCCAGGGTCCGTGGGAATTATTGTGGTGTGGATGTCGGTGCGACCACAGTCATATGAATCTACCGCAAAGAGATCTTGGAAATCCAAAAAAACTTGTTTCAACTTTTGCTTCTGTTCCAGAGTCACGCAGGCATCAGCTAGGTTGACTCTCTCTTCCACCATCTGCCTGAAGCCTGGAAAGACTTCTGGTTTGGCTATCTCAGCAGCCTCCTCCAGCTGGGTGGAGAAGTCCCTGGTCAGAGTGCTGATTTGGACTGGCGGCTTCAGGTGGGAAAGGCAGCCCTCATGGACCTGGAAAATCACCTCATCCCTCCTGAAGTCACAAGTCACATCTTCCTTACCATAAGGGCAAGAAGTGTACACCAGGAAGTTCCCCCCATGCCGGGTGAAAATCCTGTCTGGTGTTGCATTGTCCTCACTGTCACTGTCAAAACAGTCCTTGGGGATCGGTCCTAACAGTTAATTTCCTAAATCAATGGAGAAATGTCGGTCATCAACCGCCATTCCAATAATGGTGCCTGCGGCTAGAGTAATACTCTTTAAGTCGCTGTTATCCACCTCTATTGGAATGGTGTCATGTTCTATGTGTACTAATGGTGTTGGGTTTACCCCTAACCCTTGCTGCTGAAGAGAAGCATTTAGATGAATATAAGCATCAGGGTTTTTCAATTTTTGTCCTCTTTTAACTTTCACTTCCAGGGAGAATTGTCGGGTCCTTTCTGGGATGGTGACTTCCTCTTTGATCTGAATTTCAACTGCATAAGGTAGCAATTGAGCTGAACTAAATGCTTTTTCTGGATCATCAAAGCCCATGGGATTATCCGCTAATCGGGACCAAGCTTTGAAGTTTATTAGGTCCAAACTAATGGCAAAGCGATTGAGAATGTCACTGCCTAAGTAAAAGGCGGCAGTGACGTCTCGCACGACCCAACAATTATGGACTATGCTCTTGTTGCCAATGGAGATTTTGAGCATACACCTGCTTGGCAGGAGATGTTTAGAGTTAGGTGCTACCAGGTCCATTTCCCATTTGTCTATCAGTTTGAATGTGGGAATGGCTGGATCTTTTGGGAGTTGGCGGAACAAGGCTTCGCTGATGAAACTCTTACCATTGTTCACACACACTTGGTCGAGAACAGAGTCCTTCCCATCATTTAACTGAACAGGGATGAACAACTGCTCTCCAATTTGCTGAATATCAGCTAGGCTCTGAGCTGATTTCACCTCTTTCTGGACTATAGGAGTGGGAGTGTCTGATTGTGGATTGGTAAAGAATTTCAGAGTGTTTCCTTCCAGTGTGGAATACCACCTTAAACTGGAAGGAAGGTTGATTTTCAGAAATAGAGAGGACCCCCCATCATCAGTCTGTTGTCCTACTGCTATTACTGTCACGTCTGGAATTTGGTTGTTCTGGAAGTGAAATTCTACTTGGTCAGATTTTTGTTCAACCATGTGGCAGGTGCAGTGGTCGAAGTGTACGAAAAGAAGTAGAGGAGCTATATTCTCTGCTGGTCTGCCCCACTCCCCACAAACCCTATCCCTGCGCCCCCTCCCACACACAATCCAAACACCCAAACAAATACACCTGCTGCCCATGGGAATGTGAAGTGCAGTGCACTGAAGTGCAAGCTTCAACTTCTTCCTACACTTTTATTTTAAAACTAAACCATTCCGGAACGGTTTCTTTTTAAAATAAAAGTATAGGAACTGTGAGACTTAAATATAAAAAGTATGGGAGCACTGCTCCCGACCACTCCCGCCCACTTCGACCTCTGGGCAGGTGCCATTTAAACTAACTGTTTTAATTTTATTGATCGGCTAGTCTGGGTCCAGAGGACCTTGTTTACACAATTTATTAGGGGTGACAACCTTCTCAGGAGGTCGTTCCCTAGTAAACAAGGGGTGCCCTCTGGAGTCACTACTATGACCGGGTGTTTCACCTTGTGTCGCCCAATTTTGATGTCCAAATCTGCAGTCCCCTCGACAGGAATTTCCTTCCCGTCAAAGTTCTGCAGTTGTCCAGGAAGAGAGGTGAGAAGAATACGGTAATTCTCCCCCCTTCCTGCATTTAGTTCATCAAAGGCCCTTTTGGACAGAAGGGTAGCTTGAGATCCAGTGTCCACCAGCGCTGAAATTGTACCCTGCCCCTGTACTTGTACCGGGGCATAATATCTTCCCTCCTTCTCCTCAAGGGGGCACAGATAATGCACATTTTTGGACAACTGGTGGGCCAATTTTCTGGTTTTGGACATTTCAAGAGAAGAGATTTGGGCTGAATTCTGTGAAGAGTCTCGGGAATCTGAAAGAAAAAGTTGGCAACTGGAAATGGTTTCGGGTTCTGGGCCGCCCCACCTTTTTGGAGGCAGTCATCAGGATGGGTTTGACCCATGGGATTTTGGTATTGTCGGTTCTGGGATGAGATGATGGGCGGCGGTAGCTCAGTCTCCACATCTCCCCAGTCTGTATTGGCATCCCTTGGGACCCATTTTTCCTTGGGAAGAGTTCCCCCATCTCTGAAGGAGAAGATCCTTTTCCCAGGATCTTCTGAAGATCCCTCTCCCTCAAATTGGAAGACCTGTACCTCCCCCACAAAGTGGGTCTGTTTGGGTTCTTTGTTTCTCCTACCCCCCTCTGCTCCTTGGGAGGCAGGCTTTCAGGGGCAGGAGATTTTGTTTCCGGTTCCTGGTTTTCCAGGGGCTGTTTACAAGTTGGGAAGGAAGCTTCCTCCAAGGCTTTACACCCCCCTTCCCCTTGTGGCTCTTCCCTGGGAACCGGTGGGTTATCGGGGTGCTGCCCCCGTCATTGTTCTGGAGCACCAGGTCCAGAGTTTGGGCCATTCTGCAGTGGCATGCTCATCTGAGGGCTCTGTTGAGCCCGCAGTATGTGACCCAGATCCTGTGCCATATTTTGGACCTGGCGCTCAAGTTGTGAAACCCGCTCAGGCTGATACGGGGCTCTATTTTCTCCCCTGGGCTGATCCCGGGAAGGGTAGCTATCCCTTCTCTGGTAGTACCTCTGGTTGGGAAGATTTTGGTACCCCTCCACCCTTGGCCTCCCCTCTCCCGGATTGGGTTGTCTGGGCTCAGGGAATTGGGGAAAGAAGGATGGATGATTTTGGGGCTGGAAATTGGGTGGACACCTGGGGAAAAAGTTCTGCCCAGGATTTGGAGAATTTCTGCCCTCCTGTGGGAATTTGGGAGGGAAGTTCCCTGGGTTAGGTGCTTGGCTGGATCCCCCCCTTGGGCTGGAGGAGTCCACACATAACCCAGGATTGGTCGGTGTCCCTTGTAGCGGGGACTTACATAGTCAGGGGAGCGGGGGACCCCATTTGTGGGACTACCTCCTCGACTCCCTGTCTGTGACTGGCCCGAGGGCCTTCTGGGCTGTGAATTATTTGGTGCAGGCCGGTTTTTAGGCCCCCACATCTCCAAATCTAAAACGGGGTCAACCTTTACCTCTGCCACCTTGGCAGCAGCAGGGGTGCTGTTGGTTTTGTGGTTTTTCGGCGCATTATTTTTATTTTCGATGCGCTTCTGCACCTCATAGATCCGGATAGCCTGTTCAATAACCCAGTCTAAAGATCTTTTCTCATGAAAATCTCTCACGAGCTGGGTCATTATGTATTTGGGTAAGGCATGGAAAAACGTATTGATAAATTCTCTACTATCCGTGCGCACCCTTCTGGTGGTCTGCGCAAAAGCACACTTTAATTCTTGTACAAACTCTTGTGGGTCCTGATCCTCCCCACATTGCAAATTGTAGGCTGCCTTGCTAGCCTCTTGAGGATTTCTGTGCACAGAAAAATGTTTCAAGATGACTGGCCTGTATGTGGACCACCTTGAATGGTTTTGATCCTCCAGCCCCGCCAAGAAACTAGAGTATTCTGGTGAGAAGGTCCACTTTACATATTGAATACAGCTTTGGCTGTCCTTCAAATGGAAAGTCTCCATCATTTGTTCATAGAGCTCCAAGTGTTCCCAAACAGAATACTTGGCGTTCTTATGATAAGGCGTGATGACACTCCTTATTGCCTTTATTTGTTTCAATGGGTCCTTAAGCAAGGCCATTTTTGCCTTATTGGCCTTTTTGGTTCGGGTAACCCTGGTCCATTCATCCTCTGACTCAGAAGCACTGCTCCCAGAGGTGCCCGTCTGATCTTCCAGGTTTTCCCGGATTCTGCGAGCCTGGGAATGGCTGGCAGAATGTTCGGATCTGGTCTCCTGTCTCCTGTAATGCTCAGAGGAGTCTTCAGACCCCTCCTTGCTGCCAGGATTTGATGGGTTCCCCCCCACTGACCTAACTGGGCAGAGGTTTTCAGGATGCCCTTAAAGGGCCTACTCTCGTGGGGTTCCCCACTAAATTGCACTGTGCTTGGGTGCCCATACCCGGATGCCCGCCCATCCATTCCTGGGAGGTACTGGCCTATGAGCCCCATACTTCTAGCTGGATAGTAATCTGCCATCCCCGTGGCTCTGGGCTCATGTGCGCGAGGGGACATGGGGGTGGCAGAGTCCAGAGACTGGGAGAGATGAATGCCTCTGGTACTAGGGCTCCTGAGGTTATGCTCAGGAGTTTCTCTTTCCCGGCGAACCTCATCTCTATCCGCCCCTGCTTCCTGTTGCAATGCAAGAGCCTGCGCTTTCAGTTCCTCAGTTAAGGCCTTACTAGACTCTATCAGTCTCTCCTGCATGGCTACCTGTTGCTGGAGCCTATCATTATGCTGACAGAGAGCCTCATTTTCTCTCTGTGCCTCCTGATTGGTCCTGGAGTACTGGGCCAGTCTCTGCTGCAGGAGGGTTACCTTCTCAGTCCCATCCCTACTGGCCTGCTCCTTTCTTGCCAGAGCCTCCTCCACCCTCCTGGTGTGCTCTAACAAGTTCTGGTGTTCTTTTTGGAGGTCACCCATTCCCTGGAGGGCCAGGTGATTTTCTTCCATTTTCCTTTTTAAGTGGCAGACTTCCTGGCCTAAGGTATCCCTTTCCTGACTAAGAGCCTGCATCTGTGCCGCCAGGTCATCCCTTTGCCTTTAGAAGGCACCAGCTTTCTGGTGTTCTTCATCAAACTCTGCCTGATTATCCAGGTCTTTCAAAATCAATTTATTGCTTTCCTCTTTCTCTCTGTCTAGTTGGATTTGCAGGGTGGCTACCTGCTCTGTGCATGCCCTGTTGAAATTGATCTGTTGCTCCAGCTTTTTCTGGCTCTGCAGTAAGGAGTCCAAACTGTCTTGGTGCTCCTTCTGCATTGCCAGAATTCTGGTATCCTTGTCTGTCTTTTCCTGTTGCAGTATATCCATGTCCTCTTTTATTTTAATGATATACTGCCTACTATCATTTTCTGACTCCTGGCTCCTCTGCAGCCTCTGCTCAGAAGAGACCAGGTCAGATTGGGCCTTTTCTAACGCCATCTGTTGCCTATTTTCCAGATCTTGGCCTTCAGCACATTTGTCCTGCATGGCTCCCATACATAGATAAAAATATGCCGCTATCCTAACCATCTTGTCGTGTTCATCTTTAACTTTAGGAGCCATTTATAATTCACTCAGGGCCACATGTAATGGACCCTGATCTCTCCATGTATCTGACCCTGTTTCAGTGACCTGTTGCGCGATTGCCTGCAACTAGACCGTTTGGTCCTGATGAGTCCGCTCACCTCTCACAAATATCTTATGTAAGAAGTGCTCTCTGGCTATTTTCATATCTACCAAGGTCGTCATTCTGGAATTTGAGTTCCTTCCTGACTTACAGAAGTTTGTATTTTATTTTGCAAAACAGACCGTTTACTTAGAGCGTTCCTTTGAGGGATGTTTTCACAGTGTAAAACAGCGTGGTGATCTAACCGGATATGTGTATCTGGTCAGTTGGCACACTGTATTAATCTGCACAAGTGGTAAATCTAACCCAGAATATCCCGGCTCCGAGCCCCCACTTTTGCAAGCGATATTCAATCAACACTACAGCTAAGTCAATGCCTAGTCTGGGATGCTGAGGAAAACCCTTATTGATGTATTTTTATATCCAGTTCAGTACTCTGGATGACAACCCTTGTATAACACCCCCCTCTTAGAATCCCCCTGACCCCACTGAGCCAAGAAGTAGGTTTGTTTTGCAAATTAAACGGTTTATTTGAAAATGTAAACAATATATATATATATATCACACTTCTACAAATAAATTGATAATGGATATTACACTTGTGAATATGAGCAGTAGTCAGCAAGAGGTAACTTATGAATAGGAACAGAAGAATAAGGTGGGAAAGAATGCTTTATATGGTTCAAGGAAACGCAAGGTGGAATAAAATGCAGTACAGAAATAACTTGTTATGATTTTAGCAAAAGGTAATATGATCACTTTTTCTTTTGACAATTCACTCCCCCCTATGCAATACAAGAAATGGAAGGAGAGCACACCGTCTTCAAGAATCCCAACAAATCACACTTTATAATGCGATACACAGTTCCAGTTCCCCCAGCAAGCTTAGAGAAAACAGGGATGAGTTTTAAACACAGGGGAATTACTTTAATGTGGTTTGCCAGGAAGTGAAAAGGTGCTAAAATTGCTTTTAATTCCCTCTAGAGGTTCAGGGTGAGTGAGAGATTCTGGTTGGTATTAGTTCAGGCTCACTTTAGCAATGCTCTATGAGTTATTACCAGGTTGCAAACGGATTTTAACCAAGGAAAGAATGGAGCTGCTATTTTGACAAGTGGAGAAATTGAGCCAAATCACAAATCGCGGTAAATTTTGTGAGTGTGTGAATTGCGATTGCGGTAAAAGTATAAGGAATAGTCAGTTCTAGGTCCGTTGGAAAGCCTAGAATCACAGCTTTAAAATGAAAGTTAAATTTCATTCCTAGCCCAAGCGGTTCAAGAGATACAGACGATTTAATAAAGGTAGATTTTCGGATTTAAAGTAAAACTCAAAATGACAGGTGACAGTTGTGCAGCTTTAAAAATGACAGATGACACGATTTCTAGGAGGCAGTTCTACTTAGGTTAAAATAGTTTGGATTAGATTATTTTAACTAAGAGATTGGGTGCTGCGCAGTTCTGGCGGTACTCACAACATATTTTGGGCAGGAATGGGCCTCGCCACGGATCTGGTCAGGTTTTGGACTGGACTCCGTTTATGGTCTCGGCACTTCACAGCGATCTGGGTCAGCTCTCTGGATACAGCGGCCTGTGGTTCTCTGGAACTCTGGTCTGCTTCCGGTCCGGATCAAGTGGATTCTGGATGTAACACTGCTTTCTGGGTACTGGCAACAGTTCTTGGCACAGAATTCAGACAGCTCGCCCGGCTGTGGAATAGTTTGCAGATGATTTTAAGGATGCTGAGGCCTGCTGAGAAGAGTTCTCAGTTTGTGGGTTTAGGCCCTTGCTTTAAGTTCTGAAGCAAAGTTCTGGTCTTCGGAGATTGATGGATGTGAAGTCTGGAGTCTCCCGGCAGAGCGTCCCGCAGAAAATGGAATTGAATGTCTACCTGTCCCAGCAGTCTCTTTTTATGTGTTTTAAAAAGTGGGTGGAGAGGCTAGCATCCCTAAGCCTGCCCCTCTCTTGATTTGATAGGTTAATAGATTCTTTGGTCCCTGATTTGGGAAGGGATAGTGTGTCAGAGTGATGTCATTTTTATGACCTGCAGAAATGACACTCCCCTGGTCCATGTGCACACAAATCTATTCCTGATCCAAATACATATTTCCCAGGTACACAGTTGTTTGACATCACATACACACATCATATATTACTAAAGATAGTCCCTGTCCCGACTCTGGCGTTTCTAGGAGCTTGCATTCAAAAATGGCAACTTATTTTTGATTTTAGTGGGTTTTGCAACATTGGTTTTTCATCAAAAATTATACAAAGGTACATTTCCCTTCCACATATATCCCAGTAACTTTGCATGTCTCTAGCTTAAACACATTGTCTACAATAATCATAATTAGCGGGGTTTTGCCCCAGAACATGGTACAAATAGAAGTTTTGACTCAAATCGTGAGGGCATTTTTCAAACTAAGACTCTCAAAGTTGTACATTCCTGTCATTTGGTTACAATAAATTATCACTGTTTCTATAAACTATATATTTGTTGCAATTCAACTCCCCAAGTGTTTGGGTCCGCCTCCAGAAGTCTGGGTGGGTCAGTGATCGCATGTCTCTCCTTGCTGGCAGAGGACTGTTGAAAGGAAACACTCAAAATTAACATACCCCATTCAACAGAAAGAGCCTTTTGTGTGGGCTCCAGCAGGCTGCCTGGAAGCCTCTCCTCAATCAATCAATAGGGTCATGTGATATCCTGCCTCCTAGTGTGGGAATCTCTGAGGTCTTAAGGTTTAACAGCCTCTTGGCCTCTGGGAACAGCAGGTGGCTAGATTTTCAATTAACCAACAAGCTTTGAAGTCCCTGCCCCTCTTGCAACTCATAAATACAGTGTCCCTGTCAGAGTTTAGACCGCTAGCGCCACCTTGGGGAATTTGTCGGTACTGCATCCATTTTTGAGTTGTCTTGAATTACTGCATTTCAATAGAGTGGTCTTTTGCTTGATAGTATAGGACCCTTGCTTAACATTGTTTTGATGGCATCCTTGCAGTATAGTGGTGATGTGGAACCCCCCACAAGAAGGTTGTATCTTTGGAGTGGTCTCGTGCCAACTGAGCAGTTCTCCTATTCTGGCGTGAATGTTAGCAGCGATAGCTTATCCCCACATCCACCCAGTCTATTGATTTAGTTTATTCTGGGATAGAATAATGGGCGGAGACAGCTCATCCCCACATCTACCCAGTCTATTGATTCAACATGGGTCAAAACCCTTGACACACATCATATTACACTATTGCTATACACAATTGCCTGTGCCCTATATGTGGGCTTACCTATGCTGCTATAACTACTATAAAATGAATAGATGTGTGATTTCCACTTCCAATTCTCATCCTGCTTCCCTTCCACCCCCCCATGTAGATGCACATGTCCATTTTCTTGCGCACTGATAGATTTTCCAAAGACTAAATCGTTTGGGCGGGCATGGGCGGTCGATTCATTTTGAAAGATTGGTAGCTGATAAAGCAACATTTTTGTAATGACCTTTTTAGCAGAGGGAATCTTCCTGTGTTTATTCTGACACAAAATGGCGCTCAGCTGTCTAGTAAGGAAATGGCGGAATTTTAAGAATGAATCAGATAAAACACTAAAGTCAATAGGCCTCATTCAGAGTTTAATGGTCATTTTGAAATGCATTCCTCCAATCATTGCAAAACCCGAAAAATGTTACCACCACTCGGTTGTGCAAAGGTGGAGTGCATCTGCATTTTGTGAGCCCACAGGACTCTATTTGGATTCTGCTTGAGTAACTGCAAGTGGCAATTCTGCTGCAGCAACACATTATTTTTGGACGTAAATCCTCCTCTTCACCTCAAACTTGGAACAAAGCAGCGGCATAAACACAGTAATTGTGTTACCGATCAAGAATAAACATAAAAGAATAGAGCCATTTTTTTTACTGCACTGTCAAACTGAATCTGAACAGGTGTACAAGTGTTATATCATCTTGAGAGTAAAGTTGGTGTGCAGCAAGTTAATCCTGCGATCATGAAGACCATCCAAATGGCAAAAATGTATATTGAGTTGTGGAAGAAATCAGCAAGAGAAGATTTTCCAGACATAGGACAGCTGATCTGCTTCCTTTTTAAGTAATAAGAATATGCAAAGTGCATATGAATTAGTGCCATCAGTGGCTAGAAATGTGCAAGAGAGAGGTATGTAATGAAGCTGTTGTTTATGAGAAGAAAAGAAACAACATATATCGAAAACGGTATACACTTCAAGGAAAGAAGTGTTTACAATCTGGAGATTGTCAAACAGGTATACAAACACACTGTGCTAGACAAATGAGATCTGTTGAACAACAGAATTTTTTTTATACAAGAAACAGCCAACACGTATTTCGACCTCACATTCTTTTTCCAGGCTAACGTCTATCCAAAATTCTCACCCTCACTCTGGGTGAAATTAAACCAACTGTAAGAATGCAAGGACAGGAAGGGGAAAATGTCAGCCCACACACGTCTACAAACCAAAACCCGACACAATCATAAAATGTAAGACAGAGTCAGGTAAGAGATATACCTTCTTTGTCTTTTGTGGTAATGTGGGCAGAAGGGAGGCTATTCTCCTAAGAGGGGTGTGAAGGTGAACCAGTGGTGAAGCAAACAACACAGTGTCACAGACCAAAGTAAAGGGAATGTCCAACCAAGGCTCTATAATAAGATATATACGTGAATCAAACACACCATCTGCAGTTGGAATGAATAGAAAGTACTCTACAAAACCCACCCCAAAGGAAGAACAGATCAAATGCAACTGACTGGAAAAAGTTTCAATCTGAGCCTAGTTCCAGGGGTGGTATCTAAATCACTAGCCACAAAAGGATATATCTTGAAAGAAAACAGGAGCAATCGTGACCTAACCAGTGTCTAGGCTCCAAGTGGACCGAGGGGGCAGTTCAGAGTTAACAGTACCTGGATTCAGTTCTGGGCGGGTTGATGGAATAGGTGTTTGCAGATCAAGCTCAATTCAGGCAAGTTGGATAGTGTGTGTCCAAGCAGCAAGTGTCATCGAGTAGGGGCAAAGGCGGAAACTCTGTGTGGTAGAAGGGCATCTCTCTAGGATGCAGGTCAGACAGTCCATGGAATGATCTATAGTTTGCCAGGCGGTGTCAGGTTTTAGCCACCTGGAGGAGTTGATGAGTGACGATCCAGTGGTTCGAGTCAACAAATTGTTTATCTTGGGTGCGTCAAGGTGCGGTCAAAGTGGAGGAAGTTCAAGGGATAGCCGGGTCGAGCTGTGGTTGTAACCCCAGGTGATATTTGGGGTGTGACTCTCCACTTATTCAGTTCAGGTGCAGGTATTGAGCAGTCACCTGGGCCTAGCGGTAACAAGCTTTAACTTGGATATGATGCAGTGTCGAGTTGGTTTAAAGTACAAGCAAGTTTGAAGTGGTGGAGGAGCGCACCGATTGCCAGCAACTTCCCTCTTGTTGCAGGTGCAGTAAACACAGAGCAACCGGTTTGATGCAGTAGAACAGGGATCTTCAGCTAGTCTGGCTATCCAGTTGCTGCGAGGTCCTCTCAGGGGGACTCGAAGCCAGGATGGTTCTGTTCCGGGTCTGCTCTCCCAGCTCAGGAGATTCCAGTGCAGAGTTGTAGGCCCTGTCGACAGCCGAGGACACTTCCGATGTGCTCTGGGGGTGGGTAGGTAACAGGTAATCCTCTGTCTTGGAGGATGCCTTCACCTCAGGCTGAGGGCTTTGGAAAGTTCAACTTTCCTAAAGGAAGTCCTGAGAGGATCTGAGAGAATCTGCTGATGGATTGTGATCCCCCTTCTTTTAAGGACACAAGCTCGAAAGTGATTGTTCTAAAGGTAGCCTGCCTTAATGCTCCATCCCTGCTCCTGGATGGAGTCGACTTTTCCCCTCTAATGTCACTGCCAAAGTGCTTTGCCCTTGAGTAAGTGGAGGGGACAAGAAACAGTAGACATTGCTATATACATGTTGTGTTTATTTTCTTCCCAGTGAGTGTGTAGATCCGGATACAGGTCAATTCAGACGTGCATCATAGAGTGCCGCCAAGGGATGTATACTTCAGAAGAGCATGGTAGAGGATTCCCAGTATAAATCCTGTTAGTGTGAGCAGAGCAGCATAGAGTGGGCTCTAAAGCAATCGTGATGTCAGTGGGGCATCGCAGAGAGCCTCCACAGTTTCAGTGGTTCACCTGGTGCATCATAGAGTGCCTATGTTATAAGGGCTGTCATCAAGTAGTTCTTCATACACAATGGCCTCTCTCTCTCTCTTAGGCCTTATTCACAGAGCATTTTCCAATGGGGTTTTGCCATTATAAAACAATTCTGTGAATTAGGCCTTAAATGTTTATGGTTGTTTGTTTATTGCTTACTTTTTAGGCGCTTACATAATAAGTAAATACTGTTTCACAAGCAACCACAGGGCAAGGGAGGGTGCAGGAGTGGCAAATACAATAAAATACATAAAAAACACAAAGATAAGAGCAGTGGGGGAAAAGGGAACACAGGACAAACCTACTATGCCTTGTGAGTATTCAGAACGTGCAAGTGCAGCAAGGGAGAAGACAGTGGGGGTTCAGTGTTGTGGGGTTTGAGCTTGCGGGTGAGCCACAGATGAAGTGCTAGGAATGGTGAGTGCTGCACGGCCTGGAGCACGAGGGGTTTAAGTGCGAGAATGAATATCGGAGTCTCTTTTAATTGTAAGGCTTTGGTGGACATCTTAGAGTGCATCCAGCATACTAATTGCTACATAATGACATTGTCATTGGCGAGTGATTTCTAATGATAGCATGGGTGTTCAGTGCAGGCATGAATGATGTGTGATACAATGATTGATGGCTGCCAGCATAGCTGATGATTGATACTACTACAGATGGTTGTTGGCATGATTGATGGCTGCTGATGTAAATGATAAGTGATGGCATGGTTGAGGGGTGCCAACATGAATGATGGATGACAGCATGAAAGTTGAGTGAAGCAATAATTGATGGGAGCCAACATCAGTAAGGAGTTGCAGCAGGACTGATTGACTGATTAATGCTGGAAGAAGACTTGTTTGCTGGAATGTTGCCAGCATACATGATTGGTGCCAGAATGCACGATGTATGCCAAATGCATTCATGGGTGCTGCAGAGATAGACTGGGTTCAGCACGAAGGGTGGACTCCAACATGATTCATGGGGGGTCACTTGTGTGATGGACTCCTCCATGAATGCCGGGATCAGGCATGAATGATGTTTGCATGCAAGGTTTGGCCCAGCATGAATGATTGTGCAAACATGACTGATGGGTGACATGTATAATGAGGGTGAACATGAAAGATGTGTGCCAACTTAAATAATAGTAGCCAAGATGAAAGAGGGGGTCAATGTGCATATGTTTGGATTGGAGGTGGATTGTAAAGGTTAAGCAACGTTAGAAAGGTGATCTCTCTTTCTCTCTCTCTCTCGCTCTCTCTCTTCCCCCTGTCTCACTCCATCTCTCTCGCTCTTTCGATTTCCCACTGTATCTCTGTCTCTTTGTAACTCTCGCTCTTCTCCTCTCTCTTCTTTCTCTCCTCCACTGTCTCTCTCTCCATCTCTCTCGCTCTATTTCCTTCTGTCTCTATCTCTTTCTCTCCCTCTCTTTCCTTCTCTCTCTCTCTCTCTCTCCTTTGCTCTATCTCTCTCGTCCTTCCTCTGCCCGCCCCCTCTCCTTCTCTCTCCTTACCTCTATCTCTCTCTTCCATCCCCAGCCCGCCCCCCTGTCTCTCTCGCTCTATCTCTCTCTTCCATCCTCTGCCCACCCCCCTCTCTTTCTCCCTCTTCTCCCCTCCCCCGAAATCTCCACCTTTCTATCTCTCTCTCCTCCCCTTCCTCAGCAATGGGATTTGTCCACAGCTGGGATGCTATCAAGGGCCAGCAGATTCTTCAAAGCAAACTCTATCTGGAGTGACATTTTCAGCAGGCGTGTTAACTTCACTCCACACAATCTCCTGGATTTGTATGCCCTGTTATTCTAAAACAGATTCAGTACACGGGAGAACCCTTTTATCAGACCCCAGTGCCACGACGTCTGTTTGATGCAGCAACAGGATCAAAGGCGCGGTCTTTAAACACCGAACATATAGCAGTTTTACGAAATGTGATGGAAGATACATAATCATGGTGAATAATTTACCTCTTTTCTTTGAAGCTCCTTGGAATTGGAACTTCAAAGGAAGGTTGGCATTTGCACGGCAGTGCTGAATTTTTCAGGAGTCCAACTTACGCTGTGTTCATGTCTAACATCAGGTAAACGCGCGCATGAAACCTCATCCAAAATGTAGACGTCTCCATTTCACGCTTACAGGACACTATGGGAATACCCGGCAGCTGTGGTCTCCAAAAATGTTAGGACAAACCAATCAATTAACCGTATAATCAGCCCACTGCAGCGGGTGGACTTGCTGTGGCCATCTGTGGTCACATGTTAGGTTTCTATGTCAAATACTGGCATGGTAATCCCAGAGTTTCATCTTCAGGAATTCGAGTACAAGAGCTCGGGGGCAATATCACATAAACGATGCACTGGTGCAGATGCAATTTTGCATTGGATAAGCACCAGATCAAGCTTTACATCTGAAAAGCGCTCTGTTATGCATCTGAACTTTTGTATACCTCTGTAAAGCACTTTAATATTTACCTCTCTGTTGCTTCCCAAAGCTATGTCTGCGCTCAATAACTGCAATAATAATAATATTATTATTATTATTATTATTATTATTATTATTATTATTATTATTATTATTATTATTATTACCAAATTGTCCTGGCATAAAAATATGGTATTCCATTTGCAGATGTTTTTTGTTGCAGATTGCTTGACCACCCTTTTTACCACAAACCTATATACCTGTATCTGGTAAGTTGGGGAATGGTATATAAAGGGGGGATTGTGGGTTTGAGGAGAGGCGCACAGGGGCCCTCCCACCGAATTTTGTGAATATCATTGAAAATAATTTGGAAAAGTGACATTCTTCAATCACAAAAATAATGGAGGAAAGTTAATAGATCCTAAAAATACATTGCAAGAATACCTTTTTTTGCACGAGAGGAATTTCTGACTTCGTGGTAATACTGAGCGAAATTGGGCTTGAACCACAGCAATGTTACTGCAATGAGGCCCTTTTTGAGTTGAGCAAATAACTTGCAAAACATACGTTTGTAATAGAAAATATATAGAAAATATATACATATAGGGTAATAAACTCGATGAAGAACTCTATCCTTTTTGGGGAACTTGAGTATATTCTCTGCAAGGATCTAATCAGATTGGTTTGGTTGATATGTTTTGAGATGCTCATATTTTGATATACTATCCTCCAAGACCTAATATCCAGATATCCAGATAAGATATACATGTGTGGAGTTTCTATATTTGTTAGTTTCTTCATCTAATCTATTTTTTTTTTAACCGCACTCTTTTCTTATTCATTTAAGAGGCTAGGATAGCTCCTCTTTTAGTTTTTATTTGTTGTTTCATGCAATTTCTGGATACATGTTTTTTCTAGATTCTAGGAATTAATGCATTTACACTTTACAATCTAGGACCAGCAGCATTTAAAGGTTTTGGTAAGGTTTTTTATATGAAGATAAATAGGCAATATAGTTTTAGAATATTTTATACCTACTTATTTGTCTAAGATCTTCCTAGCTGCCTATGCCCAGTTTCCCATTTGAACAAAGCAGAAGTACGAGCACTTGCACTTTATATTACAAGTATAATAACATTATGATGTTTAAGCTACCTTCGAGATATCACATACCTGCAGGCACTACTTTTTTTTCCACGCACTTCTCAGCATCAAGTACCTTTTATTTTTGGAAGGAATTTTAAGAAGATTTTGCTATGATTGTTATGATTGTGTATCTATGCATTCATAATTGGCATTATGCCTTGTATAGCTAATATTAATATTTAAAATGTTAGCATACCGTTCTGAAATTCACAGCTTAACACATTTACCTCTGTACTGTTTAGAAGTAGCATTTACACTTTCATTTTAAGCACTTGCACTTTAGAACAGCATCAAGGGCATTAAGCCTGAAGGTCCCAGCATATGCAATCTTCAATCTTGTCAGGATATGCATATGTGTGTATATACATGTATCTTTTTATATACATTATGCTGTTCATGTACTTCTTTGACGAACATCAGCACTTGCACTTTATTTTTGGTGTCTAGGCAGAGGAATGTATGGGTAAAATGAAGATCTGTATATATTATTGCCTGCTTTGAGGGTTGTCACACCATAAATTGATGACATGACTACATTTCCATCACACCATTATCATTGTAAAATAGCCAACATTATACTGCCGCAAAGGTTTTGTTTTGCTTGATAACAATGATTCAAAACTGAAAAAGGATGTTTTGCTTTGAACCAACCACAGAGATTGTCCTAGCTACATAGGGTATGTTTCATACTGTTAACTTTATATGTGATGAAGTAGCCAGACGCCTGTGAAGCGTTTTGTTATGCAGCGGTCCTGTTTTATCTTCTTGAGATTTGGAATAACATTTCCTTTCACTTTGGTCAATCGTGTCCGCTGCTATTACTTGTGCAATTAAAGCCTTTATGATTATGGAGTTCTTGGAGTGCAGTACTGGCACTCTCAGCACTTTTCCTTTTCTGGCAGTGGTCACCGCCCTATAGTTAAGGTGAGTTGGACTCTCAACAAATTCTGTTGTTAATAACTTTTGACTCGAGTGACGGATTTGGCCAATATTCAGAAGTTAATTAGGGACACGCCCCGACCTCTTCACCTCTCCCCCCCACCGCCCTGCCCCAGACTGCAAGGTTTGGTAAAGATTTGTTAAAAAAATAAAAACTATATTAAAAATAATAAAAAAAATTGCGACCTGCTTCCCATTCATTTTCCCATAGACAAACAAGGACCATTTTGGACAGACCTCACAGTCCAAACCACTGGTTGGATTTGGACGAGGTCCAAAACAACTTGGGCATGAAGAGTTCACTGTAGGGCTTTTTGTGGTTTGGGATTGTTCCGTGCAGTAGTTTTTTAAATATTTGATGGAGAAGGGGGCTCCCCCTTCTCCAAAATAGATAGCTATATCTTGAGTAAATTGTCAAAACTGGGTGTTTTTCAAAATGAAACAGTCGCTATCTTGTTTTTCTGTCGATGTGTGAGAGATAGCCGCGGCTATAGTAGAGTGTATCGGAAAATGAAACGCAGGAAAAAATCCACTTGCGGGTCAAAAAATATACAAATGCAAGCAGTTTATGGGTGGGGGGGCGGTCGCTAGAGAGCACTAAGGGGACTGAGTTTGCAATGCAAAGCTTTTCTGTTACCTCGGCATATATCCGCCAATAGCCAACATCTTAAAGCAAACTGTGTCACAGAAACAGCGTGTATTGAAGGGGCAGAGGAGGTGAGGAGGACATCTTGGTGAGGGCCTCAGGAGCAAAAAAGCATTTCTTTTTCCCATTTTTCTGATATTTGCGGCTACTATAACCAAAGATAACTGTGGCTATTTGTAGTCCATATATAAAATGACAACTGATAGCCAAGGGTAACTGTAGTTCTGTACCCGTGGCTATAGAAAAAACGTTTTACAAAAAATATATTTTTTAGCAGCTACAGTGATGTTGGGGGTGAAGTGCCACAATAGCTATCACGGTCTCTGATCCATGCAGTAACTGGGACCAACCCTGCTTAGATTTAAAGTGATGAAGGAGCCAGCCCCCTCAGGCAATGCTGCCTAATACACAAGCCCAGTTTACAAGACCACTTAGAGCAACATGGCTTGAGGGGGCTAGCCACTTCCTCGTTTTGAAGCTAAGCAGGGTTGGTGCAAGTAACTGAAGGGATGGGCGACAGTCCAAAGTCCAAGATGTTGTGTGTTTTCTTAGTTTTAAATATCTCATAACAAACTTAGAAAACACACAGCACCCGCATTATTTTTAATTTAACAATGTTAATGTCAGTCCTTGAAAGATTTGCACACAGAGACCATTTGTTTGTGTTTGGCTGAATTGCATTCTTGTATTTGTAGTCTCCCAGTCAAGATGGGGAATAATGCCACAATTGTACACTTTTTGCCCAACATAGTTCTGTAAGGATTTATATATTTGAGTGACACTGTGGTTTGTGTGCTTTTCAAGTTATCTTTATAAAGCAGAGTTTTGTTGAAAGACAGACATGGAAGTGAGGAGGAGAAATGATGGGAGGGCAAGTATATGCCTAAAATGTGGCAAGAGAGTTTGAAATCCTGGACACTGGTGCAGTTATTTTCCACTGATTGTGGCAGTTTTCCGGGCAAAAGTAAAGAATACATGTGGGTGGAGAGTGTAACTTTTCTTCATAGGGTGGATGCAACGCCTTGGGCTATTTTGAGGTTGGCAGGCATGCTCAAGTATTTGGCTTACCTTTACTGGATTACCTAACACTGCTCTCCCATTATGCCAGTTAGAAGTCACCTCCCTGCTTCCCAATATATAATCCAAATATCAGGTTTCTAAAAATCCACTGGCATATTTGCTGTGATTGATAATTAAGTTTGCTGCCTGAATCAATGGCAATACTTTCTTCAGGTGGTCCATAAGATACTCACAACTAGCAATCAACACAGTCACTTCATCTAAATAATATGCAGACTAATCCTCCTGTTCTACCAACAATTGATTCCTGGTTGTTGAAATGCATAAGGCAATCCAAGCACCATAGTTTAAAATTGGTACAACCCCAAATGTGCAGCAAAGGCAGTCTCTTCTTTGGATCCTTACTCTGCACCGATGTGCAGTAAGCTTTGACCTAATCCAAAGTACTATTCTAATTTGACTTTTCACAAAAGGTCCAACAGTTAATTGGTATGTAGCAAAGGATATGCCTTACACATAGACACCGAACTAATCTTCCTAAAGTCTACAACAGACCTTTATTTCCCTATCCTTTTTTGGTGCTAGTTCCGCGCACTCATTGTTTGAGGGTACAGGCTCCCCTATCTTTAACCATGTGTTCTTCCTCCTCCCCAACACATCTATTTTGATTCTCAGCAGACTGATAAAATTGGCAGATTGATTGTGCCTCTCTACTATCTATCAGTTGCTAAATTAAGTCGGTAAACCCACCTTTTAAGTTTTCTCCAATTCCAGACTGGTTTCTCCTGTACTCAGCTCAGAATTGTGCTTGGTTCCCAGTAACTGATACGTTACTTTACTCACATTGCATATACATTCTGCAAAAAAATAACTATTGTGTATCACTCCTATCATTTTTCTATTTTTATAATAGAGGGACTTTGCCATTCAGCCATTACATTGTTTTCTCTATGTGGTGGCAACAAGAACCCCCCCTCACCCCCCTGGCTTCAGAGTATGTTCTCTAGACCACTGATCATAACAAGAATGATGCTGTATCTGGGAATTTTACAGCTTTCCCACAGCCAAAGTTCTCATCTAAGCTAATCTCTCTCAACTTTCTACCACATAATTCACAACAATAGTGAGTGTGGTAGTACTGCTTATCCAGGTCTCCTAAATCGCTTCCAATGCTTCTCTAGGCTGCCCCACACACATACATTCTGAGGGTGAAAAACAAATAGATTCATGTGGGACCTATTCATGAGCAATCCCCAACAAAGGGAACCATTTATGACAACTCCTAAACTCTCCCTGAACAATGTATTGTTCGAAATGTGCTTTATAGTCCAATCCCTTCACACAATCAACCAATCAGTTTGAGGGTGATTAAGAAAATGTCATAATGCCTCAAACCCCATTGTCTGATGTATCTTTGGCCTCAAGGCAGAAGTTACATTTGACCTGGAATCACTTGGTCTCTCTCAAGGGTATACCTACCTGGTAAAGGCATCCACAAGTGTCTAGGTCATCCTAGTAGCATTAATTATTTTTAAAGGAATGGCCTTTGAGTAATGATTAGTGTACTGGCATATTATGAACGTAAATTGATTACTCTGTTTACTCTTCTCCAACATCCATATAATGCCCGTCACCGCCATCAGAAATTCCTCCTCCACAACTTAATACCCAATTCTAGCTCCTTTACCCTGGAGATGTTCCCACTGACTTCACTTCCCTCTATGGGATGACCTACAAAAACAATAGGTTAAGCATGATGTCCCCTTTTTGTGCTTGACTGATCTTTATATTTCATTTCAATTAATTTTCATCTAAATTATACAGACTGCCAAATGACATGAGCCAGCTTAATTTTCACTCTTCTACTTTCCATCTGACGTTTCAGGAATTTTATCTTCCTTCACAATAATCCAACCTGACACAGAAAAACATTCTCGGAAGTGATATTCTTACAAGTTGCAGGCTCCCCTTTCACTGTACTTGGTGATGAGTAGTTAGTGCCCCATAAATGACTGGAGAACAATGATTAAAGTGTTAGAAGGTCTGTTCCAAAAGCTATTAAGTTGGATAACATTTGAACCACCAAATATTGCAAATTTTCTAATTACCTTATTTGACATTGACCATCATCGTATAACAGTCACTGTGCTCATGAACAAAATGGATTCCCACAGTTCCTACCATTTCCAAACCAGAACGTGTCCCATCAAATATTAATGTCTGCATATAACACGATAAACAAGAGCTTTCATGCTTTACGCAAGATAGTTACTGTGGTCATGCAGCCTTCTTTAAAAACCGCCAAAGACACCACCACGTTTTAAATGTCGTATAATGCATATAATGCATTATAGGCACGTTATAAATGCCATATATCATATCAGCTTTGGTTTCCTCCTATAAACCATGGCCAATTGACCAGTGTTACCACAGTTATGTCACTGCCTGGTTTCCCTAGGAGGCCACGCTCTGCCAGCGTAATGTGTAAATGAGTGACTTTGAGGCATGGGAGTAGATTGTCCTCCTTTGGTCATTTTGCATTCAAACCTCTAAACATCACATAATTTTCGATGAGAGTGATGACTTGCCCACTGGATGAGTTCCTTGAACCCATCCAATCACTTTCTCCAATAAGATCTCCAGCTACTGTTCCATAGACACCAACTCCAATATTATTTACCCAGTTTACCCCTCATGCTTTATCCATTTTTTCTGAAGCTCTACTAACCTAACATAAGCTTCCTGTGGACCTTCATCTGGCATTAAGTAATCATTTCTAAAGCATTTGGTTGAAGTGTTTTTCTGTCACTCGTATCAGAAGATGACTTCTTTAATCTTTCCATTGTTTTTTGCATCAACACGGCTCAACCTGGTATAGACTTTCTCTAATCAACCCATCAGATATGGCACTGAGGGAAGGAACCACTGATTCTAAGGTCATTGACTTGCACTGGCCAGATTATATGAAAGAAAAGTAAGACAGCCCTAATATCATCCTCACTGGACCACTTGGTAAGCCTAAGGTGTTTGAATGGCACAACCTGTGTGACTACATCTTTCCTCCTTCATGTCCTTAATCACATCCTTCAATTGATCTCTTTAATATGTTTATTCTGTCCCATCTGTTGCTGATTCTCAGCCTCCCAGCTGCCTTCCAAACCTCTCCTTCTCCATCTCATCCTCTTGTACTACCATCCAATGGAAAACATGTGTTATTGTCTCAGAAAGGGGCTGGATGGTAACATCTCCATGAACCTTCTTCTTTTTCCCGCTCATACTCCTTTAGAAAGGTCTTTGAATGTCATCAGCTACCAGAGACACCTTTTCCAACCACCGCCTTTTGAATAGCTCCACTCCTTCATGCATTTTGGATTGTTCTGTGTTTCTATGCTTCCTTGATTCTCATGGCTTATTTCTTCTAATATGCAACTCCTCATGGTCTTAATATCTCAGCAAAAGGTTGGGTGATGCTTCATCCACCATACATATCATCATACAGTTGTTCCTATTTATTACTGAACCATGTGTCACATAAACGATGAGTCTCACCCGGAGTTCTTTGAGTATAATTGTTTTATTCTTCTCAAACTTCATTCTTTCCTTTCCTTTCCTTTCCAAATACCATTTCAAAGCAGGAGTGCTCCTAAAATTCTCACAGGAACTGCAGAAATTATGACCATCTGAAATCTTTACAGGTTAGCCTGCACCCTGCCTGCTCCATGGGCCAGTCCTAACAACAACAATGTCCATCCTTATCTTCTCATATATGTTTAAACACATAACTCTCCAAACTACAATACATCATGTCAACAACCCAGGATAACTATATAAACCCATTTCATTTCTATTTACAATTATCTTTTTTCCACTCCTCTACCCCAACTTGCAATATCAAAACCACTCCATCAAAACAAATCAATGCTATACACAAAGTACACATTTTCCTTACCCCACCCCCTCTTCTCCAGACAGACTTAGATCCATCAATGTTCCTGTGAATTACAAGCAGGGGAATTATTATCAATCCTCACAGTTACATGAAAGAGGAACTGGGCCAAGAAAATCCCCTGCACCAAAAAACGGAAAGTCCAGCCATAGGACAAAGTCTTTTACTGAGTTTATTGAAAATTTACCAACAGGGATTGAGATATGATCAATGCAGCATTATCCACACTTGTTCATCGATCTTGATCTGGTCGTCCAGTTTTGAAAACGTGGATGGGGATTGATTAGTAAGGTAAATATATACACATTTTTTATGGGTTAGTGAGACAATTGGATAAAACATATCTGGCAGATCTTCCTGTGACCACATCTAAATGTTGCAAATACAAATGTTACAGGTTATTGGGATTGGGCAAAGACGGTCTTCTCAGCCTTGGAGCTTTGTAAAGTTACCAGGTCATGTGCAACTATTCAAGGTGATGTGAACGGCCAAGACAGTGCAGTATGTTCCCAACAAGTTACCAACTCCAATCTCCTAGGCCTTGAGACATAACATTCAACTTTGAATATGGTATTACTTTTGTATTGTCCTGCCTTTAGTTGGATGGGAACAGCCACCTCAGTCTGGCTAGAATGAATAGGCTCTGTCTTACAGGTTCAGATCACGCTGTAAGGACCACAAAATGGATTTCTCCTTCTTGGGTGTCCTATCTCTTCTGCTAACTTGAAACCTTCCTTCTCTTGGTGTCATTGGCAAGGCCATGCAGAGTGGTGCACTGAAAGCCCAGTCTGCGTATTTCAGCGAGATCTGCCTGACAGTGTGTCTCTGTTTTCTCTGGTCCTTTCTCCTCCTTCCATTCACTCCAATGTACTTATGGCTCCCATCTTTATTTACATGGCCGCCCATGTTAGTTGCGCTTAAGCATCAGCAATCAGTTCATATGTATTCTCTTGCGGCTTACAGTTTCCGCTTGGGAACGTGTGTGTGTGAGTCCTCTATCTATGTGAGCCATAAACATGTTCTTCATGTCTATTAGAAATGTTATCTAAGGTGTCTGTGTAGCCTCATGCAAGGATGCCTATGTGCTTCATGTCTAACACATCTATGTCATGGTGTCATTTGTGACATCATCACCTTTGTTGAAGGTTACAGTAAGTCGACTTCTTTCATTGATTGCAGCTGTATCTCTTCAACACCGTCATCAGGCTAGGGTCTGAACGGCTGTCTGAGTGAGTAGCATTTCTCACACCTGCGATACATTGACAGTGGTGAGAAAGGGCCCAAGAACGACTTACTCCTCTAGTTTCTCTGTTGCTGTGATGTGGACTTGGATAGGTGAAATGAAGGCCATGTTTAGGTCTCTCTCTTCATCTAAAAAAACAGTAATTATCTACTCTGCAAGTTCCCATGCCATGAACGCAACCACCACTGCCACACTTCTCCCAAGCCATACTAAGGGACTGAACTTGACAAATCCAGAGCACCCTATCAAGAGTTGACATACTCATCACTACAGGCTCAACTGTTTTCCTTCTCACCCTCAGGTTACCTCAGAAAGCTATCATACTCTATTTTTGATAAAGACTATTTTGGTTTCACCCTGATATTTTTATGTCCTAATTCAAATTGCCATGCATAAACTAAACTATAATACTACTATATATGATAATCCAGTCACCATTTCCTTAGCCAGCCCCAATACATTCTGACAAATTCAATCTGCTTCCTCCTTCCCATCACCAATGAGATTTCAAAACATAAACCATACATACAACAAAGTTCCCTCATCTCCTTATAAGTATGAGGAACAGACATAAATAACTAGAGCAACACACATGCAGCAAAGAAAAGTTCTGAAAAGAAAAGAAATATAACATGTGCAGGTGGAAAGCAAAACTGGGAAGTTCCCGAGATATCAGGTTTGAATCCTCTTCAATTAATTTTTGGTTCCCATTCTTAGTATCCACCTCGACCCTATCACAAAAAACAGTCTTAGAAAAATGTATGATTGCTTGTTGAATTCCAGAATCAATCACTTTCCACCAATTATTACACAAATTAAATTAGAAGAGGTATTGAAGTCAGTTTTGGAACTGGTGGGAAATGATTGAGTCTGGCCAATTATGTTCATGTCACTCTAATGTTATCACAGTATTTATTAAATTGCAATACTATTTCCTAGAAGATCTATGTGGTGAGGTTAGTGTACAGTGAAGAACTTTGTCATACAGGATTTTACTAGTCAGTTCCCACACATCAGGGATTGTATTTGCATGAGAAGCAGAGGAACACGTAGGCCCAGTCAGAGAACATTAAATAAACTGATACAATGCAAAAGTGTTTATCGAATGCAGCTACAGAGAACGAATAATAAAATTATTGAGTTGTGCTGTTAAGTAGGTCAAAACCATTCCAGCGTCAAAGTGAAGAATATCTGTTTAAAACAAATAGTTAGAATGGGCAGAGTGTGAAAAGAAAGAAAGGTACAATGGGAGAGTAAAGGTAGAATTGGTAGTGAAATAAAGAAAGTCTTAATCAAACAGTAAAGGAAGGAAGCGAAAGAGAAGAAAGAAATGCAGAGTGAAATAGTAGAGACAAGTAGAGTAAACGACAAAAGAAAGTTACTGGCTGAACAAGAGATGAAAGCAAAACAGAGATATATTATGGGCAGATGATGTAAGAGAAGAAAGAACATCAGAATGACCTTGTAGGAATAGGCAGAGTAAGAGGTGTAAGAAAAACAGAGTGAGACAGGTGCAGTAACAGATAAAACAATGGAAGAGTGGGATAGTAAATATTAGCTGGGTAAAACAAAAGGTGGGGACAGGAAGATACACATTTTAGTCAGATAATAAGAAGAATGAGAGGCAAAATAAGCTAATAAACACAGGCAGAGTATGAGAAATAATGACATCTTTGTTAGATGGTAAATATTGGCATCGTAAAAGAAGAAAATGGGGACCACAAATTAGTGCTATAGGGCAGAGTATGAGAAATAAAAAAGGCAAACTATGAAACTGACAGTGAAAGAAAAGAAACAATGGCTGTGTGGAACAAAAGCATAGGACAAGTATAACAGAAAGGTTTAGCATGGTAAGGTAGGTGAAAGGATAGTAAAATATAAAGGAAAGGCAGTATGTGACAGTAGAGATGGGCAGAGTGAAATAAGAGCAGGGAAAGGTAATGTGAAAAGGTAAAGACAGATAGAGTGAGAAGGGTTGAGAAGAATGCAGTAAAGAGAGAGAGGAGGCACAGACAGTAAAGAAGAAAGACAACACAATTGAGAGCATGACAGTAGAAAATTACTAAAAGAGAAGACAGACATGCAGAGTAGTTAGAACGGCAGACAGAGGTACAGTAGAAGTAGACAGGCAGGATAATCAAAACACATATTTAGACAATCACAACCTAACAATAATAATAATAATAATAATAATAATAATAATAATAATAATAATTATTATTATTATTATTAATAATGTTGTTAACAGCTGAGCGAAGCAAGGGTGCTTAATGCAGACTTGGCAGTTCCTTGGAGAACAGGGCAGCCTGCTTACCATGTACTAACTGCTATTAGCTCCTACAAGTGAACATTGGGGACAAAATGCTGAAGAGGGGGTCCCAAGAATGCCCCTCCTTACCCCAGAAACATGATGGGACGTAGAGTCAAGAATGATCGCAGCAACCCATCTTATTTCAGATAAATTCCACTAATGGCTGAAAGATACACAGAAATGTATCCCCTCAATCAACCATACAGACTAAATCCAGTACATGTCTTCGAAGGTACAGCAGAGGAAACGGAGATTGTGGAGGGAAATACGTTGATGGACAGTATGGATTAAGCACCAAGAAGTCACAGATCTGACGTCACTAGGGACACCATGACGTAGCAGCGTTAGCCATGAAGCACACTTGCCGTCCAGGACCGTATTACATGAACACACATCTGCATACACGAAGACCTTGCTTACACAGCTCTGTCCCTAGAGGACGGATACATATAGATACGGTCAAAGCTTTTATTATTTTTCATATTAGCCAAATGCAGTAACGCAGAAATGCCAGATAGCAAGTGATACAGAGCAAGCTGGCAGAGACTTAAAGAAAATAATCCTATGGAACTACAGGAGTGTATATGCAGTCTGGTAGGATCACATGTGTGACTAATTTATAGGCTACTTTGAATGAAACGAGCGTGTAGAAATCATATTATAAGTCTAAGGAAAATTACAGCAGGCTGTAAAGGAATGGCTACCCCTCCCTCTTAAACTGAATATGCTGGAGATAGACCCCCTCCCCCTTAAACTGACTGAACTTGGTGGGGTTGCTCTATGCCTTCAAATGTGCAGTAAAATTGAATTATAGTGCTTCACAGCAAAGTGCTTTAAAAACCGATTCATGTTATTAGGTCAGAATGTTTTAAATAATGGAAGGCTTGTTAAGTAGTACATGCTAAGTATATTGTACTAAACAACTAGACTTGAATCGCACCAGGTGTTAGAATATGACCAGAAATAGAGTGATCCACCATTTTGTGATAGGTCAGGCAGAGTCAGGTTATTCCTAAAATGGTGGATTACTGTGAGTCATGATGACACCAGTGGAGATCTTTTTTATAAAGAGTTCATGAGAAGAACAAGGTAGGGGGCCAGGAGTGACTAGAACTAGTTTAGACTAGGCCCGAGTGGCAGATGAGCCAGTTGAGTGGCAGAGAGGTCAGCCAATCACAAAGTAGAAATAGGAACAGCTCACTGATCGGGCCATATGAGTTAACAAATCATAGATAGGAAGGGATTGTCTTTGTGCCAAAACATTAGCTCACCTTCTTAGGACTGTATATAAGGCTGGGTAAACTTGGCAATTTGAGCAGAGTTCAAGAGATGTCCCTGAATTATGATGTGTGTTGCCTGCTTAAAGAAAATAAACTGATGACTTCTGAATCCTGCCTGAGTCTCCTGCTTGTTCCAGAGTCTCGTTTTTTGACCCCCAAGAGATGCCAAGGCCCAGCAGCTGGAGGTGTTTGGACCCTCATGAACACTTGGCGAGCCAGCCACTTGTCCTGAGCTGATGTTTCCAAGACAAGAAAGATGTGGTAAGCGATGCTATCACGCCTGGATGGGGGAGTGAGAATGAATTAGGAGGACCGTTGGGGGGGAGGGCAAACTGCAGTTGCCCCAGAAAGTAGAAGAGAAGGGACTTGCAGGCATGACAGCATGACAGAAAGGCAGAAGACCTTGGCACTAGGCCAGTGAAGGGGACTATTAATTTTTGGCACATTTCAAAGAAAAATTATTTCAGAGTCCATTTTTGGAAAAGTTCCAGGAAATGTAAAAATGAATGAAAATCCGAGAGTCTTCAAATTCTTTTTTAAATTAATTATTTAAAAATACATGTTTGGGAGAAGCAATTCAGAAAAAACCTGTTTTTAATTTTTCAAGAAAAGAACTAAAGTCACTTAGGGAAAATACTTTTAGAAGAAAAAAGAGAGTTTCTGATTTAATGTTTGCGCAGCTTTCAGAAACAAGATCATCAGTTGTGGGGAAAAATCAATGTTTTAGAGGTGTAATGGGAGAATGTGGTAGACATAGCTTAAGAAATTAGTAATGCATATATTGAGCAATTGACTTGAGAGAGGCCAAGCAAATGAGGTAGTGAAATAATTGACTTGAGTGTGGCCAAGCAGTTCAGTGTCGTGAGAGAGGCCACGACAATAGAATTCACCCTGTACCTAAGCTTTAAAGAGTGTTCGCAGAGGTTTGAACCCATAGCCCTATAGCGGGATAATAGGAGACAGTCCCACTTAATGGTGGTTCTAAAGTGGTTAAATTAAATTCCATTTGGAATATTTTTAGAGGGCAAGATATGTTCTGGAAGGAAGACCATAAGAGATTTATGTAACCGGTTGAGTTTGTATTGTTTGTTTTATGTGATTATGTTTTGTTTTATGCGTTGTGTTTTATGTCCCAATGTGTGCACTGTACATTTTTGTTTATGACCTAAGAGAAAGTATTTGCATTTTATAGTTGATTAAAAAAATTGGCATTGAGCCAAGAATTAAAAGTGACATAAATAGATACTATAGGTCAAAAGAAATAGGTTTGCATTGTTATTATGTTAATAAAAATGACATTTTGTGAAATAATTGGAAACAACAAGGAAGAAACTGCTTCCCTTTAAGCCTCTGAAGAAAAACATGCTAACATGTGTGGAGTTAATCCTTGCATTTGCTAAAATTAGGCCAGTTGAGCTGTCCAAATAGTCTAATATGGTACAGTTTCGCATTTGGCTTTTTACAAACAAAGAGTAGAGAATATATGGCTTTTAAGAATGATTTGCACTTTAAAAAAAATTGTTTTTAAATGATACCTGCAAGAGTGCAGGCATCTAAAAAAGCTCTGCAATAGAGAAATGCCAGCAGACAGAAGGTTAAAACCTTTATATTAATGATGTTAACATCTTCAAGGGCTTGAAAAATGTCCAACGGTATAAAACCGCATTGGATTTTCTTTAAAAAAAAATTGAGATAAGATTGTGTAGCCACAGAACAGGGAGCTGTAAATGTGCTAGAAAGCTCCAGTAAAGTAAAAAAGATTTATTGGTTTTAACTACGTAGCTGACAATTGGCTAAAATAAGGCACGCACTAAAGCCATCTATGCAGTTAGATGTGATGACTTATGTTCCCAGTGGACGTCTTTGGAATGGAATGTAGTTCAGAACTGTGCATGAAAAACATGACATTGAGAAATGGTTAACTTAACAGATGAAAGAGAAGCTCTGTTTGAAGATCAGAGCAAGGTAACTTTTCTGTGAATGAATGGGCTTTTTTAGAACTAAGGAGAAATGGCTAAGTTGAAGTTGTAAGAAACGCTAACACAGTGGTTGAACAATCACAGAAACTGTTATTTAATAAAACAAAGATGGAGGTTTCATCTTTTTGAACACCTGATGCATAAACTATGCCTCATTGTGAGGCAGTGGTTTGATTATGTTAGGCTAGTTGGCAATAATTGGTTTGATAGATGCATGGTTAGAGAAATGCCCATGAGTTATGTGATTTAAATAAAATTAATTTTCAGTTTGCGCTATGATCAGGAATGAAGAATAAAAGACAAAGGGAGTAATTCATGGAATAAATGTGTGCTGAAATTTGTGGCGCAAGCTGGCGCAAGCATGAAAAAGCTGGCGCACGTGTGCGAATCGCACGCGTGAGTTTCATGGAAGGTCCTGCGCATGTTATCCCCGGGATGTGTGCCAAATCTGCGCGTGGCGCACACGGGCACACACATCACTGCAACATCACGCACACCGTGCGTGATGCGCACAGCGAAAGCGCACAATGTTAGCGCACACACCAAAAAGGGGGCGGAACTCAGGGCGGAACACACAGAATGGGGAACAACGTATCATGAGCATGAAAATAAGGGCGTAACTCGGGAAGTACTGCTGTGAAATACACAGAACGCCCACACGCACGCAAACTACACTTATTCATGGAATCAAATAGGGGAAACACACACATGTCAAAATACAAGCACAGGCCTAAACACGTCCGTCACTCAAAGGCGGGCGGAAGCGTCCCCATGCAGTATAAAAGGGTGCACAAACAACAAAGCATGTATATACAGCTACGATGAATGTCCCATTCTGTGTCCCCTTAGGAGGAATGACATGTCACGCAACGCTCAGGCATCCCAAAAAAGCAAGAAAAAGAGATACGCGACCCCTGTAGCCCACATGTAGGTAAAAAAACACACGCAGTATGCTGTGGCAGCCAGGAACACAAAAAATGCGTACGTGATCAACACGCAGGCTAGTATGCCCGAAAAAAAGGGGTACGCGACTAACAGGGACACCCGCAGTAGGATAAATGTGCGACTCACCGTCTGCCTTGCGTGTAGAAGAAGAACGTGTAGCCAACACCCACGCCAAAAGAAGAAGTACGCACTGTAGCCACTGTGAAGTAATCGAGTGTGAACCCCAAAGTCTGGCAAACACACGCACCGCTTTCCATGAAAAGCACGTACCGAGCAATGGAAACCCACATGGACCTTCAACCCGTGCCAATGGAAACGCCTGCGTGCACATTACGTCACCTACGTGCTTACGCGCTAAGGGCTTTCCTCGGAATTCACACAAACGTGCTGTTTTTCACGTGCCAAATCACTCCGTATCAAGCTGGCCACGCGACAACACACGGAAGACCAAGCTCTTGCCCAGAAGGCCAAATTACTGCCCCCAGAGCCCGAGCAGCCTCCCACGAGCCATCTGCTGCTGACTGCCTGCCTGCTGCCACCGTGCCCTGTCATTTGGTGCCTGCACATCTGCCAACTGCAGGGGTCCAGTTGCTGTGACCACCCCTGCTGGAACAGAAGACTCCCGACTGGTGTTCCATCACTCCACAGCCCAGCCCCAGGATCCAGTTGCCCACCCACACCTGCCTCGGGGGTTGCCATGTCCGACACAACACCTTCCGGCACCAGTGGCAACCCCCCAGCAGAGAGGGAGAGGGCTACCAGCTTCAGTGAAAAGGAAGTTGGTATCCTGGTGGAGCAAGTTCTGGGGCATTATGATGCCCTCTTCATACCATTGCACGCCGACAAGGAAGGATGGAAGAGGATCTGGAAGGACATAGTGGATGCCATCAACGCAGAGGGGGTGGCACATCAAACACGTCCAGAAGAGCTGGGAGGACGACAAGTCCAGGACCCTCATGAAGGCCCAGCACCTCTTGGAAGCAGCGGATGCAGTGGGGCGCCGGGTCCAGCTTACCACCCAGCAGATGAGGGACCTGCAGCGTATTCGCCCAGTACTTCACCCTCAGGATGTAGGCCCGTCAGAAGTCGAGCGGTAAGTGGCCATGCATTCACATTTTAAAAAGGGCATGTTGCAGTGTGCTGGTAGTTAGCTACTTGGCTGCATGTGTGACATGGGTCATGTTTGAATGTGTGTGAGCAGGGACATGATGGTGCAGCATGTGAGTCCAGTCAGGTGTGACCCACATGGATGGTGTACGTGTTACAATGCATCATGCGGAGCAGCATGCCGAACGCACACATGTATGCATGCCTGTGTCTGTACTTTGACATGTTTGGGGTGTGAGAGATATGTGCTGCTGTCATGGACATGCATGATGTACATGTCCGAGTGTCTGAGTAGTGTGTGCACCATGGATGCATGACACATGTCCGTGACAATGTGTTGATTCACTGATACAGTCTAGTCATCCTTGTATCCACTGTGTCTGGGGGTATACCGGGCCAGATGCATGACCCTCCGGTGATGTGTGTGCATGTGACCACAATGTCCCATGATGCATTTGAGTATCAGCCCACCATTGGATGAATCTACAGTGCCTTGGACATGGATGCCAATGTATGTTGCATGTGCCATGCATGTTCCTGAATGTGTGTTGCCTGCACTGACCCATGTGTTGTGGAGAGACATGATGGAAGTGATGTTTGACAGTGCCACTCATGTGCTATTGCTTTGTGTCTAGGGGACCATAGTTCAGTACCCTGATGCTTGTGTTCAATGTCTCCCTTTACACAGCGGCGAATGGAGAACAGGGCAGAGACGGCGCTGTGGAGGAAAGCGGCAGGTATGTCTCCACTGGCCGGCGACGCATGACCCAATCACCCTCCCAGTAAATTCCATCATCCGGGAGTGAGGGGACTGGTGCCGCGTCTGCCATTACAGCTGCAGCGGAAGGAGTGGATGAGCCCCCACAGGGGCTTGCAACGGTAGAAGATGGAGCTGAGCCATCCAGGTTGATGTGTGTATAGAGGAGGAGGAGACGGCTACAGAGCTGCACATGGGGCCTTGTGGGGGTGGTACCACTGGTGCAAGTGGTGCAGTCCAGGGGCAGAGGCAGGAGGCAGCACAGGTCGCCACGCAGGTATCTGTGCATGTCTCTGTCCCTGACACTGTGACTGCATCACCATGCACCAGCAGGGATGCCCCGACCCAGGCCCATCCGCAGGTAGGGGGGAGGTCCACATCATCTGGCACTCCTCTACCTGCGGATGAGGGGACCCGTGACCGGATTGAGTCTGTCCTGATTGTTGTCGCGTTGCGCACATGTGACATTCATGTTGATGTGCGTGCTTCCTGGGGGAACCACGCACGTTATCACAAAGAGCTGTGTGCCAACGTGGCCCAGTTGGGAGGGACCATGGTCTGGGGTTTCCTCCATGTGTCGGCCAGTCTTGCGGCCCTCTCCTCCTCTGTACACACTATACACCATCCGTTCTCAGTGCCATCTTCCAGCCCAGATGCCACCAGGGCCCCCTGTGGATCTGCCCCAACCAACGCAGCCAGCCTGGTGGAGATCCCATCCCTGCCACAGTCGGGAGTCCGAGGTCGAGCAGGGGTGGCGACCCCACCAACTGGACCCCAGCAGATGGATGATGTGCCAGCATCATCGGGCAGGGCACGTGCAAGACGGCGCCGGTGGATTCCATCAGCCCAGAGGTCATCATGGTGGCAGAGGCAGTTGCGTCAGAGGCAGCAGCAGGCTCAGCGTGGGACGCATCATGGCTCGGTGCCATCAACACCCTGGGGGCAGGCATCAGCCGAGGGGCGGGAGGATCCCAGACTGAGAGTGTCTTCCGTGTGGAGTGGTTGGGCCGGCAAATAGATGCGGCGAGGCGGCGGGTGGAGAGGGCACAGCTCACTATGGTCAGGGCATTGAGGCGGGCTGAGTGTCTCGAGGCAACTCACAGGGAGTTGGAGGAGGCCATGGATGCAACCCTGTGAGACCTCGAGGCCAGGGAAGAGGCCCGCCTCCGGAACATCGACGTGGAGTTCGATGATGCCATGGCCCGGAACATCAACAAGTGAGCCGTTGGACTTGCCCGCCGCCTTTGTACATAGTTCTTTCGGGTTAGGTAGCCTTTGTTTTTTCTTATTATTTGGAGTTAATGGACTTTGCTCCACCTTATGTATATAGTTTTTTATTCATAGGACTTTTTTGTAGGTTTCCTTTTGTTTTGGGATCATGGACCCTTTGGACTTGGATTGTATATAGTTCAAGATTTGTACATAATTTCTTTTTTAACATTTCCCATGGATTAATGGTTTTCTTTTTTTTTTTGGTCATTCAAATCATATTGACATTGGCGATGGACCACTTTTCTTTTTTCATGCCGGGGATTTTTGTTCATTATTGGATTTTCTATTTATTTTGGTACTAGCTTTCATTATTTGTTAATTTGCAAGTTTGAATTTCTTTATGTTATTTCATTATGTTTTTAATACATTTATTCTAACTTCATGATTGGTGTTGTGTACTATCATTGATTTTTGTGCATGTCTCAATGAACATTGCCTCTGTCATGTGTTGCCACTGAGTGGCTCTGTTGTGCATTTATGCATGGGCATGGTGTTTCTTTTAAGACTGTCAAGGCATGGGTAATTTGGGAGTGGGTGCAGTGGATGGTTGCATGCTTGTACTGGGGGCCAAGGGGGATTTGGGTTGGCATAAGGGCCATGGGTCTGTTTTGTTAGGACATGTTGTTTGGTGGGCCATGAGTCGGAGCCTGCTGGCAGGTGCCCGTCAAGAGGGGTGGAGGGACATGAGTCAGGGCCTGCTGGCAGGTGCCCATCAAGGGGGTGTGTGGGGGGACATGAGTCGGTGCTCCCAAGTGCAGGGTGATATGTGGCCTGCCTGTGGGGCATGGTATGGGGTGATGGGCTGCCTGTGGGTCATGGTATGGGGTGATGGGCTGCCTGCGGGGCATGGTATGGGGTGATGGGCTGCCTGCGGGGCATGGGGAGGGGGGGCACACCCGGGTGGTCCACACTGCTAAATCGCAGGTGAAAATCCAAGCGCACCCCTGGGAATACACGTACCCCGCTTGTGCTAGTGAAAACACGTGTAAAAGTCCACGCGCACCCCCGGAACACACTTGCCCCACTCACACTAGCGGAAACCCGTGTAAAAGTCCATGCGCACCCCTCGGAACACACATACCCCACTCGAACTAGTGAAAACGGGTGTAAAAGTCTTTGCGCACACCTCGGAATACGCGTACCCGCAGTGTCAGGTAAAATGCATGGAAAAGGTCCACCTTGTGGTGTGGCCTGCCTGCGGGCCATTGACTGGGGTGATGGGCTGCCTGTGGGCCAGGCCCAGGGGGGATGGTTGATGGGCTGCCTGTGGGCCATGGGGAGGGTGGATGGGCTGCCTGCATGTACTCCGAGGGGTGCGCGTGGACTTTTACATGCATTTTCGCTAGCGCAAGCGGGGTACACGTATTTTTTAGAGATGCAGGTGCCGCTGGGGTAAAGCGCACGACTAATGGAGAGGTTTGAGGTATTGACAAAACATATGCTTACCGTCTTGCTGATCATCATAGGCTGCTGAATTGGGCCAGAGTAATCTTGCAGACTGGGAAGTAATGGTGTACAGTGACCCCGCCTATGTGATGTTGACAGTACGTGCAGAACTAGCATGTTGTAAAAGGAGGAGTGACCACCGAGTGGGATGCACTCCTATGCAGCAGGCAGCATTATTGAATAAGACCCATAGGACCGAGCACTACGACTCCCAGTAGTCATTATAGCAGGGTGATAGAATAGCTATGCTGCTTGAGTATGTCAATTAAAAAAAAACACGCTGCAATGTGTGCGAGGAACGGTTCGGTTTGAATAAAGAAGAATATGTTGCATGTTGTATAAGTAAAGTGTACCGTATATAAAATTAACTCACTGCAGAAGTTATGTACAAATTAGTCCACCTGAAGATTTAGCAATATGCAAATACAGAATACATAAAGACAGATAGGAATAAAAAGGGTTAGTCTAAAAAGAAGAAATGCCTTAACAAAACAGAGGAATGCATGCGTTCACAGAAGGACAGCCTCATAGGGTGACCTGATGCATTAAGAATTGTTAGTGGCAGTAGATTTGACAGGTGCAAAGAATTAATATGGCAAAGAGAGAACAATTTTGGTCTAATGGTAGACGTTGGGACAATGGTAGACGTTGGGATTGTGCTTCTATGCAGCAAAGACAGTAAGGAGGTGAATGAATATTTGAAGATTGAAGGGGTTTTTGAAAACTATAAATTTAAAAAAGTTAATGAGAAATGAATAGTCTCTAGAGGAGAGTGAGTAATGACAAACTTTTGGTGTAGTTGTAACAAGCACTTGTCGACATTGTGAGGACAGAGGTGGACAATGCAAGCCTAAGGCATGGTGATGCTGTTTAGGAAATGAAAGGAAAGCGTGTTTTGTTTTGCTCTGAGAAGTGCACCATTTGAGCATGGGTGCATCCATAGTGGTATGTGCAGGGCAAAAAGGCCCGATTAGATATTTCAATTAGAGCTCAAAGGTTTTTATTGTTGCGACAAAAGTGCAGAATTATGGATAATTGTGTGACCTAGTGAAACAATGGTGAGAGTATATGATGAATTCAGTCTCAGACCATGGATAGTTATGAGCAAAGAGGGGGGACAGATGACCTCCATGAAATTAGAGACAGCCATAAAATAATGAAATATGGCAAATGATTAAGGAGTGAATGATAAAAATAGGATCATGAAGGACAATAATTGTTCTCATAAAAAGATGTAGGTTAAGTAGCGTCACAGATGACGATATACCTATATAGGGCTTAATGGAGCATAAAGTGGTACTTTCTATAGGGCATCACACACTAAAAGGAAAGGAACATTTTTTAGTATACATGACAATAATGTAACAGCACCCAATATAAATATAAGAAGATTGGAAAAAGTGGCAAAACATTAGGTAGACTTTGGGCCCTTTTGGCATTGGTCCAGACAAATGAATTAGGAGAAGATAAACATAAATACTCTTTTCTAAACAGTATAAAATTTAGAAGCTCAGTCTAAAAAATTGAAGGCATTTGGATGGAAAAAGAAAATTATATAAATAAATATATAAATAAATAAAAAAGAATGGAAGAGAAAAGTGAATGAAGAAATGATAGGATAAATGAATACATGTATAGGGAATTAGACAGAGAGCATGAAATAGGTAAAAGCATTTAAAAAAAAACAAATAGTACCAATGAGGATTCCAAGCCAACATTGGAAAATTGCATAGAGCAATAAAAAGCATCAGGAAGTGATGTAGGACCAGGAAAGAGGTATGGATGACCAAATTTGGGTTAACCAGATGAGGAATATTGTGAACAGAGCCTATTTAAGGAGAAATACAGAGGTAAGTTACCATTTTTTGAGTGTCTGTAACGATTTTGGTTTATGTTACAGATGTAAGTCGTGGATCTTGCGTAAAAAAAATGTCTGCATGGCCTTAAAGAAGAAAAGGAAAAAGGGGGTAAGTACTTGTTCACACTAAAAGGGTGTTGACACACAGTTGATCATTACTAAAAGTAAGAGGACCCAGGTGAGTAACAAAAAAAGAGATAGATAGAGACACATTGGTCCTCATTACACAGAAGTCGGTAAGGGTTAACGGTCACCGGTAAGGGTAACGGTGACCTTAACCCTTACCACCTTACTACGAGGTCCCTTTGCAGGACCCGACCTTAACGGCTGGTATAGACAATTTGCGGTACTGTAATTAGCTCCTTCTCCCTTCCCATTATGCCCTATGGGGCAAAAATGGGATGGGGAAGGGCCATGGAGAAAGGGGGAATTACCGCCCCGCCAACCTTGGAATGGGGTGGTAATTCCCCTTTCCTCCATGGTGGTACTGGTAATGAGGCCCATTGTCTTCAAGTGTGTAGCCATTTTTCCCAAGATAGGGAAGAGATGGTGTGAAGAGAGTAGAAAATAGATGAAAGTGTGACCACTTCAGACAAATGCAGAACACAGAAATCAAATTGAAGGTGGGTAACCATTTCCTTATTATTGTGGAGTATATAAAGATGTTCAGAATAGGTAAACACTGCAGCTATATGATCTAATATGAAGGCGCGTAGTAAGAATTGATGCCACAGTCTAAAAAAACAGCGGTAGGATAGGTTAGTGTAGTGCGGTTAGGGAGAAAATAATGTGTTTGGTTGTCTCAACAGGATGAAAGCAAAGCACGGAAGGAAAAGACCATGGTCCAACATAATCGGGAGAAAGATGGAGAAACAAAAGCATGAAGCATTTACAGCATAGTTGAATGAAGAATTTGCAGCTGAGCAGCAAACATGTTCTGCTAAGCGGATGAAGACTGTTCAGCTGAACAGAGAAAAAGGCTAAAGTATAGGCCTAATCCATATACAGGTCTGGTAAACAAATTTGTTCTTATGTGCACCACCTAGTCGAAGGAATCCATAAAATTAAATGAAGAGGAAGGAAGTGAGAGATGATCTTACATAAACATTTTTTGTTAGTAGCAAGAGGAAAGGGTTTAGGTTAAAAGGAAACTTGACCTCCTTGCCAGTCCCCAAATGACTTTTGTCTCTAATTCAATTTTCTAAAGATAACAGAGATTCCTACCAGCAATGTTCTCGTCTGCTGCGGATGCACCTAGAAGAAGAAGAAGAAGACGCCCTACGTTGTATGTCCTTTTAATGTGCGTATTTGTTGTTTGTTATTTTTGTCACCTTGGTCTGAAAGTGGCAACCTTAGGAGGAAATGTATCCCCCGAAGGACAAATGTTGTATAATGAGAAAACCCAGATATCATAAGGGCAGAGAAAAATGAGAAGATTAAAAATATATGTTTTTCGTAAACAAATCAGGTTCCAGCAGGCTGACCATACAGTAGAATATTTATACATTGAGAAAATTAGTAGCTTCAATACACCAAAACAAAATATTTTGGATATAGTTTGTCTAGGAGGCAGGAATGACCCAAACATTTTTAAACATAGTTTTTAGGAGATAGGAATATTCAGAAAATGTGTGTATGTAGTTTGTTTAGAAGGCTGGTAAAGTTTGCCAGAATACAAAAACAAGGGCCATTAAGGGGATGGGTTGACAGGAAATGTACTGATAATAGAGACATATTTATTTTACAAAGGAAACTCATTTAGTTTTATATTACAGGTGGACTACTAGGGACCTATGTGGCTCAGAAAATTGGCCAACTACATAAGCAGAGCGAAGTCACCAAGAAACCCCATGAAAAGTCCTGTTCAATTACCCATCTGTGTTAAAATCTGCAAAAGACTCCCCCATCCTTGTGTTCCCTTGCTAAAGTGCCCCCCCTTTTGACATTTAATGGACATACATCTAATGCTCTATGGAAAAAGAGACACTCCAAAGTGGAATAACTGGCCTGTGAAAGTAAAAAGGCATGAGAACTTGCTGCAAAACAGTTCAAAAAGGAGGACAAAGTCGACAGGATACAGACGGTCCACAGATGCCAAACCGAGATGAGTTGGGTGGAAGATTTAACAGTGAAAAGAAAAAACAAACTTCTTGCATTTAAAAAGATGTATGGGCAAGACAATGGGAGCAAGGAATGATGTCGTGGGGTGGGAGTAGCAGAAAAGATGTGGACGATGAGCCAGGATATGGCTAAAATGTATGCAGATGATGGTATGTTGGGTTACCTCAAGTAGTGACTGTCTCTCAAAAAAGGCATAGTGGCTGTGAAATTATCTGAGGCATATAGTTAGCTTAGAGTAAAGTGGGGAATGGAGGTAGGGCTCAAATAAAAGTAATTAAAATTAGTGTTAGGGACAGACACATGTTTTAGACTAGGATAGTATAATGTGTTAGTACTGACGTTGTAGAAAATTATCTATATATATGAGTAGGTCAGAAATGTGTAGGTATATTGAAAATTAAGGAGGGTAGACATGGGTGTGGTTGTAAGTATTGAGTAAATAACTACATACTGGACATTTGGGGGAGTGTAACGGAATGACTATCCCCCCTCTTAAACTGAATGTAGTGGAGATAGATCCCGTCCCCCTTAAACCGAGCGTAGATAACTTGGTGGGGTGATCTATGCCTTCAAATGTGCAGAAAACTAGAATTATAGTGCTTCGCTGCAAAGCCCTTTAAAAACTGATTCATGTTATGAGCTCAGAACGTTTTAATGGAAGGCTTGTTAAGTAGTACATGCTACGTATATTGCACTAAAAAACTAGACTTGAATTGGACCAGGTGTCAAAATATCACCAGAAATAGAGTGATCCACCATTTTGCGATAGGTCAGGCAGAGTCAGGCGATTCCTAAAATGGTGGATTACTGTGAGTCATGATGACACCAGTGGAGATCTTTTTTATAAAGAGTTCATGAAAAGGACAAAGGAGTGGGCCAGTAGTGGATAGAACTAGATTAGACTAGGCCTGAGTGGCAGATGAGCCAGTCGAGTGGAAGAGAGGTCAGCCAATCACAAAGTAGAAATAGGAACAGCTCACTGATCATGCCATATGAGTTAACAAATCATAGATAGGGGTTATCTTTGTGACTAAACCATTAGGTCACCCCCCTAGGACTGCATATAAGGCTGGGTAAACTGAGCAATTGGAGCAGAGTTCCAGAGATGCCCCTAAAGTATGAAGTGTATTGACTGCTGGAAGAAAATAAACTGATGACTTCTGAAACCTGCCTGAGTCTCCTGCTTGTTCCAGAGTCTCCTTTTTTGACCCCCAAGAGATACCAAGGTCCAGCAGATGGGAGTGTTGGGACCTTCGTGAACAAGGCCTCAGGCCACAGAGCATGAGATGAGAAGAGCTGATTCAGGCTGAATGGGGTGCAAAGCAGGCTCACAGCCAAGGTCGGAGATACATGGTTGCATTCCAAACTTTAGACGACAAGCACCAACTGCAGAAAAGTTTAATAAATCCTCATAAATGCAAGCTCAAGAGATCCATTTTTTTGAAGAGATCACCATGGTGGGAAAGCAGAGCCAATCCCATCAAACCAGACGTAGGGGCACACTCTCATAGGAAAAGGTGGTATATTACCAGTTACAATACAGACATATAATTGTTTCACATTACCTTGAAGAGGTGCACAGAAGGCTCTGAACTGAATCGAGTCCCAGGGCTGGGGAGATCAGCTCTAACCAATCACAGCATAGAAAACCAGGGGTGGATGGCAAGTGGCAAGAACCAATGATAAGCCCACTACTCTGCAACAATGTAATAGATAGTTTCTTGGGGATGGGACAGGCCAGCCACCTGACATGTGAGGACCAGTAGGATAACCTCTATAGGGTACTTTCATAGGTATCACTACTCTTGATACCCAATGGTCTGTGTGATAGGTTTTTTGTTGAAGGACCCAGATATGATGCAATTTGCTCACAAAAATGCAATGAACACCAGGGAATATTGAGAAGTACTGGAGAGTCTCTTTATCCAGTATGATCCCTGTTAGTTTTTTTCTAATAAACCACAGTTCTAACACGCTGTTGGCTGAGTCCTCCATTTATTCTGGGGAAGGCTGTTGGGCCCTTGTGAGTCAGACGGACCCCCCGATGATCTCTGGTATACCTGGGAGAACTACCCCAACAATGCAATTTTAAAACAAAAAGGTTATCTAATGCAAAGTTTATTTCTCTCTCGCCATGCCTTGAAACATGCAGTCCATGTTCCATCTTCCAATTGACGCAGAAGGAAACACTGAATACAAAATGAACACAGTTAAGTTAACATGTTTCACTCATATAGCATACGAGTGGCTGCGAAAACAGATGTATAGACTGAGGGGAAGGCCAGTGTAGCAGGATAATGACATGCTCTCAAGTTAAGGACAGAGGAGACACAAAGAGCCATAAGTTAGGAAAGAGAAATTATGCCAATTGATAATTGCCCCTCCCAAAATATGTATGGGAATTAGCACAGAGTGTTAGTACCATATGCATCTTTTGGAGTTGAGGAGGTCAAGTAAACATGTTATTTTAACAATATGTTAAGAACACACAATGTGTTAGTGAATCAAATTTCATAGAATTGTGTAATATTTTAATAACTAGGTTGTCTCTATAAGGTTAACCTTTTAATTGTACACTTTTAGCATAATCTTTCTTTAGGTGCAATGTTAAAGGGAAACTTTTGTACAAAAAAGAAAGCATGGTTCACTTCATAATGATTCCAGCACATCACGTGGCAATCGACTTCCGGGGCATTATGAGAGATTCTTCCAACATCCTGTTCTGTCTTCCTCAGGTGAGAGACATCGTTTTTCCAACCCCTGATGCAGTTTTGGTCACCTATGTGGGGATTATTACCTGTGCCAGCTAGAACAAATACCCTGGGCATGCTGAAAAACCCAAGCTCAAATTCCAGAGAGGCATGCTCAATCTATAACGTCACTCACAAGCCTGTCCTTGTGCCTTTAGTCCAAAGAGGAACCCTCAACAATGCTTGCTATGATATATACATGAAAATAATAAATGCTAGGTCGGATTATATATGGGTATGGTAATAGCATCAGAAAGGGGAAAATACCTCCATACGCGGAAGAGCCCATGCATACTACCTGTCATCTTCACCGCCCTCTCCCACCTCGACATCTTCCCTCCATTCAATTATTCTTCTTTAAAAAGAAATGCAGCACAGAAAAAAACATTGTGCTTGCCTCGAATCTACCAAAAGATTAACTATGAACTACTGGTGCAGTAAATTCTAAAGGCTCATCCTACCCACAACTCAACTTAATACGAACCCATCTGTTCCTATGGAAACCTTGGCCCCATTGTCAGTCAAATGCTGCCCCAATACATCTGCAGTCTATCTTTTCTCCAACACAGCAGTTGCTCGACAAAGACACATGTTCCCCAATTTGCGATTCAGTATGATCTACCCCTGCTTCCTCCGGAGACTGGAAGCACTACCTGATATGAAATGTCCACTTTGGAAAGACAATTCTTGCAACACGGTCACACTGTTAAACATTGAGATTGGACGATAAAACCCTCTTGTATCATATATGTCCCTAACAAAACCAGCTATTCTCCACTAAGAATCCCTTTCCAAAAGTGCTGGGTATTATGACAGCCAGAAATCGCCTCTGGGAGCCTTTCAATAAATTACTAAATTCACTACTGTTTACCACTATTTCTACTTGGATTACTGACAACCCAATTTAGATGTCATAATTATATGGTAAAAAAAAAAACTGATGTGGCATTATGGCAAGTCATTCTTAAATTCCCACTCATTTAAAATCCAATATCCAGAATCATTGGGATATGGAACCAGATCACACAAATGTTGGTTAATCGATTGTCGGTTGTCGGTTGTCTGAGCCAGACAACAAAACAAACAGGATGGATACCCGTGCTTCCTTGCACATTTGCTCTATTACCGAGGGCCTGCAGTAAGGTTTACTGTAATTCCATTTCTACATTGTTATACCACATTCTGTCTACCCGTCACAGCCTCATTTGGTTATGGCTGAGGAATCTGGCAGAAAGAACCTGACCAAAGGTACTACTGCAGCTTCTGCATTAGCTGCAAGGAACACAGGCTTTGGGTTGGTCCCTGGGATTCTGTTCATTTTTCCATTCACACAAATGGATCCAAATGGGTCCTCTAAACGCTATCCATCCACCGTAATTTAAATGACCCATTTGGTGGTCACCTGCCAGTACCATAAGTGCAGGCCTGTGAGACAACATAGGCCAGTGGGTACCCAAAGGCAAGTGCTGGGTGAGGGTGGAAGCTGAAGGTGATTGGACGGAGGTCAAGGACCCAGAAGGAAACATAAGGGCCCAGGACACCAATCGCAGCGACTGTGGTGTTTAGGATGGGAGGGAGAAGGGGGAGGAGGAGGTGAAGAGGAAAGTCCTGAGGAGCTTCAGGAATTTGAAGAGATCGCGCTCAAGACAGGGAGGAAGAGGGAGGCTGTTCCAGAGGAGGGAGCCAGCCGAGGAAAGAGATCGGCCACCGGCTCACTGTTTAGAGAAGTGCTTGACACGCAGAGAGTTGGAGCCGGAGGAGCATAAAGATCTAGAGGGAGAGTATTTAGTAAGAGAAAGTTGTAGATAGTGTGGTCCCCGGCCTCAAACAGCCTTATGGATGATGCAGTGGAATTTGAATTTGATCCTTGCAACATCGGAGCCAGTGGAAAGATTTTAGGGCTGGAGAGTTACAGTCCATAGGCTTGAGGCCAAAGATAAGTCTTGCAGCCCTATTCTGGATAAGCTGGAGGGGGCAGAGTGAGGAAGAGGGAAGATTAAGGAAGAGGCTGTTACAGTAGTCCAACCTCGAGAATACCACCGCTCTAGAGACATTGAGCTTCTGTGGAAAAGTGAGGAACGTAAGGATACCACTGAGGAGGTGGAGTTGAAAGGGGGCCTACTTGACAAGATCCTGGATGTGTGAGAGGAAAGAGTGAGAGTAGTTGAAGATGACCCCAAAGTTTCTGGCTTTAGATGAAGGAGACGGATGAAAGCCCATGGAGGAAGTAGGGGGCATTTATTTATTCATTCAATTTATTTTTTACATTTAAAGTGCACTAGCAGCCCAGATGCATCGAGGCGCTGTTGTATGATAGTGACTTAGTTACATGAACAGTCATTTGCTCCAGGTTACAGTGAGTGTAGCCTAATAAATTACAGTGCATATTTAGAGACAATACAAAAGGGTAGTTACAGGGTCAGCAACTGAACATGCAGGTGAAGTCTAAGGCCCTATTATACAAACAGTAGGTTTTTAACAGCTTTCCGGAACGCTAGGTGTGACTCTATACTTTTGAGATGTGATGGTAGGGCGTTCCAGTAGGTTGCTGCCAAGTCCCAATAGGAAGGATCTCAGTCTTGATGGCATTGAGGCCGAGATCATTAGAGGCACACCAGGACTGTATAGCAGATAGTCAGTCAGGAATGTGGTGGAAGTAGATAGAGGATCAGAGGGAAGTTGAAGAAGCGCTGCGTGTTGTCTGCATAACACTGGAAGCGTTGGGAGAATGTAGAAATGAGGTGAGAAAGCGGGGCGAGATAGATGTTAAAGAGCCAGGGTGAGAGGATGGAGACCTTGAGGGCACCCCTGTTGGAGATAGAGGTGGGAGAGGAGAAAGAGCCCAGGATAACCTGCGAGGGATGGTCAGTGAGGAAGGAGGTCAGCCAGTCCAGTGCCTGCTCCAAGATACCAAGGGATCTTGATCCTGGAGCAGGATAGTAGTTTCTGTGCCTCTGGATGCTCAGAATCCAGAGTGTTGGTCATGTAAGCAACCAACGAGATCGGTATGCTGGGTCAGTTGGGGGAAATCCAGCTCCTCCAGATGTTTCCCAAGGAAGAGAGCGATAGAGATGGGGCTGTAGTTAGCCAGATAGGAGGGGTCACCAAAATGCTTTTTCAGGAGGGGACGCACAAGGGAGTGCTTGAGGGAAGAGGGGAAACACCCGGTAGCAAGAAATTGATTACAGAAAACAGTAAGTGCAGGGGCAAGGGAGCCGATGTTGTCCTTAATTGTTCTGGAAACAGGGACTTTCATAGACAACCCTAGTGAACTAATTCAGTGTGATAGGAGAGAAGGTGGAGAGGTGTGCTGATGGAGGATGAGAGGCTGAGGATGGCAGGGACACGGAAGGAGGGGAGGGGGAATGGGAGGAAGAAAGAGTATTTAAGATGTCTTGAGTTTTTCCAGTGAAGTGTGTGGCAAGTGTAGTGCAGAGGGCCTGGGAGGGAGGAGGGGAGTTGGAGACTGCAGAAGGATTGGCTAGCTCCTTGTAGATTTTAAAGAGTTCAGCCATGTTGTTGGATGCTCCAGAGACATGAGTCTGGATGTGGGCCCTCTTCTATGTAGGCAATGTAAATATTATTATCACCCCTACAGGGTTTTTGGGTGTCTACCTGGTCAATCAGGAAGTCAGAATGGGAACTTTACCTCAAGGAAAATCCCACGTTACAAAAGTTCTCAGATGTGGGAGGCCACCATCTTTCCTACCTGGACATCAGATAATTGCGTCAGCGCTTCCCCGCATTCCTTTGCCCCAGTTCAACCCCAAATTCCATATCCCTCACCCACCCTCACCCCACCCTACTTACTTACAGCTTCCTTATCTCTTGACAGCACCGGGAACAACTCTGTGTTTCGAGCACAACCCACCCAGCTGTGGTAATGTCCACCATGGAAAGGAAGAAGGGACTACAACCATGTTGGCCATCTTGTTTTGTAGTTTTTTCAAGTTGAGAAACGGCATAATGGTAAAACCTGCCGGGTTGCTAATAACAATTAAATAATCCAGGTAGGTATTACTGGGTCTGGTAATGCCCCATAGCTAACATGAATGCCCTCACTTCGTTAGGGCTGATAACTCACCGCTGGTTCATTACCTGACCCAGTAATACCCCAGCCCGTTGAGGTTTTATACTTATATAAACTTACCTAAAAGTAAAGAGAGACTATTACGATCATTTATTATGACAATACATTTGTAGGGTTCATTTGAACACTTGCTGTTAGCACAACAGTTTCAAAAGAAACATCTGCAGTTCACATCATTCATAATCATAATTAAAGAAAAAGAGACAACAGGGAAAGGGCACGAATCCCCAGATGCACAGATTTCAGTACATTAGAAAAAGCAGAGAGGTCTGATTTATTTTGGATAATTGCTTGCTTTGAGGTGAATGATATCTTATTTATGGTAATACCATAGTTGGGAATGTGTGATGTTTGAGGGTGGGAAATAATATGTAATGTCACCGGTCCTATTTCTATGGTAACACAGCAGAAATTACATTAAAAATCAATTCTAATTTTGCCGTACCTGGTAATTAAAGATATTTGTTCTGGGAAACATAAATAACATCACTACATGCATTTGTAACATCTGCAATTGTGTACTAACACTTATGGAGTGGAAAATGCATTGACCCGCATGCAATTAGGCAACGAAAACTCATCAAACGCTCTTGATATATGATTAGAAGATGATCATCCTGTTTTTATAATTCCTTTAGACATAAACTGAACGTGTCAAGAATGAAATTATCCATATGGGCCTTGTCGGGTTGTTCTTCAGAAAGTTGTCTGCTCGCCTCCACAAGGATATTGAAAGAGTGCGCAATCTGTGCGCACGCGCTGTGACCGATCTATGCATCCAATCATTGTATTTTATGTTATGCTGTTCATCGTCATATTATAAGGTACTTACTGCAGATAGGACTACTCCAAGGCACAGTGAAATAAGCAGTGGTCTTGAATTACTTGGCAGTGGACAACTTTATATTGAATAGTGGACAACCATTCACAGTGGATAAGATGAAGTTCTGAAACCTTTTTAACATTACATGCACATGGCCTGAATTACAAAAGGGTTTTACAGTAATACAATCCCTTACAAAAATGCTTAGAACACCCTACAATCATCATTCACATGATTCATGATGATGATACATGAGCATTTTCTACATTTTTAAAATCCCATACAACTAGTGTTACAAAAGTGTAAGGAATGCATACTCTACATTGCACCGAGAAAGGAAATCCATCTTCCTAATCAATACAGGCCTTCCCAAGCCTGCTCTTGACAGCTGTGTGAACATGGTAAGGTAGCTCAGTGTGTTAAGTGCTCACATCTAAAATATGGGTTTCACCTGCAGGTACCATGTTCGAATCCTCCTAGCACTGGCTCAGTCTTTCTTTCTTCAAAGTAACCAAATATTGGGTAACAGTAACACATGTTTTACCAGGGCAAAATTGCTTAATTCAAATTCTGCATACAAATATTATACAATAACAAAGCTCGCAGGAGTTGGATCTAGATACCTGTTTTTTTTTTCTTTCTTTTAAGGATAATATATAGCTTTGTAATGTTTATATAACAACAAAAGTTGTTGTGTAAAGTATTCCATATGACTTCGGAGACAGCCTGAGTGAGAACTCAAGTTGTCACTGATCTCAATCAGAACCCTGAGGTTAAACCCCCACTTGCCCTTGTTGATACAGTTTTATTTTTATTATGTGCTAGTCATTAAGGGGCTATCGGGAAAGTTATGCCAATTATAGACAATGTAAGGCCTGGTGCCCTTCCAAATCATACATACTTCTCTCATGTGCTCTCAGTGCCCAGATGCCCCAGGGTTAGGTGTGCTTTACAAATGTCAAAATAAATAAATAAATACATTTGTCACTGGTAACAAATGAACAACTACCTGGCCGCTCTATCATTTGCCTGGTGGTACATCCACCTAAGGAAACTATAAAACATCTGTCTCTCCCCACTCTCCATTGGCTCCATTGTCTGCTTCACATGTCTCCCGCCCATCTATCCCATAAATAATGGCCACACATATCAAGCATCCTGCATTGGACCCCGCCTCTCTGAGCATTGCCTGGCCAGTCTGCATTTGCTCCCTGACAGTGCGCGCGCCACAGGACAGTTCTGGGTCTGGCCCTGCTCCCACCGTCTCAGGGAACGCGTGTTACAGTGACAGACCTACTGCAGAAAGAGGGATGCTCACTGGCCCAGCCGCACTCAGCAATAGGTCTATCCTTTCGAAGGCCATGGCGGTGAGCGCTAGAAGCACAGGGAGGGATCATCCGACGTCCTCTCAGTCATGGTGTCGAATCTGTTGAATGTATCACTTAGAACTAGTACAGAATCGCTTCCAATGGAAGCCACTTCAAAAAATGTTATAAAAACTCGCATCCAGCCAGTAAAATAGGCAAGAATAAAGCAAAACATATGTTCACGGCTGCTAAATAAATAAATACATTTGTCACTGGTAACAAATGAGCAACGACCTCGGGAGGATAGCTCAGCAGCAACGTGTTCGCCTTGAAAGCAAGACGATACATAGCAACACAGGTTCGATCTCTGGGTATTTAAGCGCGTTATAAATACACAACAAAGACACACAAAAAATACATTTACACAACCATTCCTGTAACAGCACCTCGATGCCCGCGGGCTGTGTGAGCGCTTTCAAAAATGCAAATAAATAAATGAAGTATCTACATAGGGGCTTCTTTAAAGTTTGACAAATTCTAGTGGCAATCACGGATACAGCATTAGTGGGAATTTTGGCCAATGTCATTGTATCTTAATTGAAATGTAAGTGCTATAGCGGTAATTCTGTATGCAATTTTTACTTTGCAATTCCCCAAGCTCTAGAATGTTTATGAGGTCATGCCTACTACAGTAACTGGATTTATTGAGTTATCTTACTAGTGTTAGGTTGGTTTTGGCTGATATGGGGTTTCTTTACTAACACCTAGAGGTAAAACATATTTTGGTGTTGTGGGATGAAGCAACCCACTCATCCAAGTCCTGCAACATCACTGTGCATTGCTGGCAGCAGAAACATCAGAATGGACACTGGAAAGCATGCTTCTCGCTCAAAATCACCAGAAAATGCGCAGTGAAAACCTGATAAACAGGCCACTTTTGCCTATCTTAGTGAGCACAGGAGACCACTGCCAAAAATCACCATTGGGATACACACAAAGTAGCCTGAAATCACTTGGAAATAGCAATGCTGATTGCCAAAAGAAACACAGAGCTGTTCGGGAATCCGTTTTCTTGATTGTCAAAAATGTGCTAAAATCATGGCTCACAAGGCACCTAAAAGATCCAACCTCTTTGTTGGGTGTTCCACATTACTCTAGAGCAAGAATCCACATCAATACATTGTCAGCAAGAATCATATGTTCTCAGAGCAAAATCCCCTTTTAAAGCTACTGATGGAAAGACAGCTGTCAAAAATGGGTGCAGTACCGTTACTCGCCTCTACCAAGAAGCCAGCATTTTAAAACCATTCTTTGTAAAGTTGAACATGGAACCCCAAACTATGCCAAATAAATGCTTGCTATCAGAAGCCTAAGGGGTGGAGACAATTTTAAATTATATTCTGAAAAGGCTTGAGGGGAGCAATAGTTTAATGTATGTATTAAAAATGTGGGTTATATTGTAAGAAAGACAAATTGTAGACATTGGTTGCAGAGTTAAAAAGTTTCCCACACTGGGATCCAACATATTCCACACCTTCCCCCTGGACAAAAGAAGCTTTCCCCAGCCCTTGGCCAAGAGATTGACAGACTGGTATAAACAGGAACTAGCCAAGGCACCCTGGCATGTTGCTCTCAGTCAAGATAATGGATTCTTTGGGATGAATAGGAATATGCTGATTTGGGTGTGACTGGTCAACAACTCCTGGCAGGAAAGAGAGACATGTGACCTCTGAGTCAGCCAGCTTTAGGGGCGGACCAGACTGAGATGTGAATTGAATTGAAAGCAAATATATGTTTTATGAAATTGCTTATAACAAAGTCCAGGAGCTCAGCAGCATAGTGTTCGCCTTGGAAGCAAGATGACACGAAACAACACAGGTTCAAACCCCGGGCCCGCGCTTAGAAACCTCTGGGTATTTAAGCGCGTTATAAATACGCAACTAAGAAAAAAAAAAAACAATTACGCAACTAAAAAAACAAAACAATTCCTGTAACAGCGCCTTGTTGCCCGTGGGCTGTGTGAGTGCTTTATAAATTAAAATAAATAAATAAAAGTGTACCAAGCTGACAAAAATGTACAATTTTGAGACGGTTAAAATGAAAAATGCACTCACAATTTAATATATAGCTGGATGCCGTGTGATGTTCTGAGACCAAACCCCAGAATTATTAATATTGCAGATGCAGTCTTTTTGCTATGAACATAAGAAATTACAGTTATATGCTCAGAGAGGATATGCATGTTTGTGTAAAATTTGGTGCAGAACCAATATTGGGAAACCCACCAAAAGTGCAAATAAGTGTTCATTTCTGAACCCAAGCTCGTAGGAACATGGGACTTGAACAGAGACATGCCTTAATTAATCTGTGATGTATATGTGTATTATGAACTACTTGTGTATCTGGGAAATATGTTTTTTGGGAAAAATTGATTTTCTAGGTAAAAGCAAAGGGGAGGGATTTCAGTTAAGCCATAAACACAGCATCACTCTGACTCATTCTGACATGCTGATCCTTTCTCCAGTCAGGGGACAGGGAATTCTCTAACCTATCAAATCCTTAGTGGGTGGGGACTAGAGAATCAGCCTACCCACACACTTTGGAAACACATAAATAGAGACTGCTTAGGACAGATAAGGACACACTCTTTTCCACTACTCACCGATTCCTGCGAAGCACCCTGCCGGAAGACTCCAGAATCCAGATATATCCAGAGATCAGACTCTAGAACCAATCTCTAGAACCCTGAAGCAAAGGCCCAATCCCAAAAGCTGAACTCTTTCAGCAGGCCTCAGAATCTTTTGAAACCTGATTCTAACCCCTAATCTTCCAAGGGGCATCTCAAAATCCAACAGCCTGGCTGAGCTGTTTTGCTTCTCGCTAAGAACCCTGTGCTAGAACCAAGATCCAGACCCTGAGAGAGCAGTGCTGTATCCAGAACCCGTCAGACCCAGACCAGAGGCCGTGCTGTGAGCAGAACCCAGTGCCTGAGACCGTCTGGTGGCGAGTGAAGCCAAACCCTTGACCAGATCTTTGACGAGGCCCTTCCATTTCCAAGCCTAGGAGTGAGTATTTAGTCTACAACTGTCCATGACCAATCTCTTAGTTTAAAGTAATCTTACTCCAACCATTTTAACCTGTCCAGAGCTGCATTATTGAATCTTGTGTCCATCCGGTCGATCTCAAATCTGTAAAACGCATCTTCATTTTTGAAATCTTGATTCTATTTCTGAAAAATCGACTTTCAAAAAAACCTCTGTAACTTTTGAACAAAACCAAAATGACATTTCAATTCATTATAGTTTTTCCGTAAACGCGATTTACACGCGGAAAAATTGCTGCGAACTGCAATTTGGCTCAATTTCAATTTCTGTCAAAATAGCTGTTTCTTGTTCTGAATTGCTGAAATTCGTTTTGAATTTGATAATCATTCATGAATCATTGCTAGTGTTGACCTGAACCAATCTAAAGTAACTATCAATCATCCTGAATCTCGTTTAGTTAATTAAAATCAATTTGGCATATTTTCACTTTCACTGCAATCACAGTCAAAAGTATTTTTGCCTGTTTTAAAATCATACCTGTTTCTCTAAGCTTGTTGGGGGAACTGGAATTGAACTGCCTTCTTGATTGTATTCCTGAAACCTGTGTGCCCTCATTCCCATATCTTCATATTGCATAGGGGGGGAGTGAGTAGTCACAGGGGAAAAAGTGACCATATAATCTTTTGATTGACATCATATCGAATATATTTCTGTGTTGCATTCATTCCCATTATTGCATTTCCTGGAATCACATAAAGTATTCTCTGATACCGTATCCTCCATATTCATACTCCTAAGTGATTAAAGAGATTGTTGATTTTGTAATATTACCCCTTGTTGATTACCGTCCATATTCATAAGTGTGCTATTCAGATATTATTTTGTTCATAAAAGTGTGATATATATATTGTTTAATTCTTCAAATAAACCTTTTAATTTGCAAAACAAACCTACTTCTTGGCTCAGTGAGGTCAGAGAGGGGCGTTATATAAGGGTTCATCATCCAGATTTAAAGAGCTTTGACATACAAATATATAAATATATAAATAAGGGCTTCCATTGGGCTTCCCAGACTAGGCATTGGTTTAGTTGGAGTGCTGAATTGAAGTCACTTACAGTACGGATGGATCTGGTTAGCACATGCATCCATATTGACACCTTCCTCCATAATGAATCATTATTTATCATTGTGGTAAGCAGAAAGGTGAGCATTTAGGGCCCGATTCATGGAAAAGTGGGCGTAGATCCGGCAAAGACTGTGCAACGAGAATGACTTTGCATAAGCCTGCGCACATATCTTTTTCTGTGTGCTCTGTGTATTCCTGCAAAGCAGATACATCCATGAAACTGTGCGCGGTCATCAGGCGCAAACTCATGCACCCCTGTAATCCTGCGTGGGGTCTCCTGCAACTAAGGCAGCACCCCAGTGACACTGCGTAGGGTCCCTCATAACTATTCCCACCACCCCATCAACATGCGGAACATGTCTAGTAAAAGTTGTAATTTCCCGGTGAATATGCGTGTGAACCCCCGTAAACTGTTCCTGCACACCCCTAAACTGCTTATGCGCACTCCTGACTTCTATCAGAACCCTGAGGGCAAGCACCCCTAAATCCAACATGCGTTCATACCTCTCTGTGGTGATTCCGAAGCGCAAGTGCCTGTGCACCTGCCTTCGGGTGGAGGTTACATCGAGAGCTTTGCATGGTCATTTTCCCAAAGTGAGGCTGCGGGGTCAGATCCATGAATACGGTATTAACTGTGCAGTTGTGGGCGTGTGATTGCCTTGCGCAGGCTGTACCCTGAATGGCCACAATTTTCCTTCTTCCTAATTCTGCATGTTCTGCCCCCTACTCTGGTATATGTGCAGGCCAAGCCCACGCTCTGCTAGGTGTCTCTGCCTTGTATCCATCACTTTTTAGTTTTGCTGGGAAAAAGTGTGTCATTAATAAAACAAGGTGTTTCCTTTGAAGTCACTTCCTTTGACATCACTTTCCATGATATCACTTAAGTTAAATGTTGTGAGAAAAGATTCTAACCCTCAGTTAAATGTGAAAGTTGGCTCCCTGTCCGAAGTGTCCTTTATTTTACACTTGTATGAGATATTCATGCACGCATAAGATAAATGTATTTCCATGGAATACTCTACCATTAGCACCTGCTAAATGCAGGCAGAGTCCATGGGAATCCATTGTAAATGGCATCCACGAAGTGTAATTTGCAGGCAGCATTTACATTTTCATTTAACCCCTTAAGTGCCAAGGACAAGTATGCTTGTCCTTTTTGAATTGACTTGCATAATTACGGAGCATAAAGCCAAAGCGTGAACAAGAACATTTACACTTTGCAAAGTTTAAAATTTCACGCAGGGGGGCCAACCGCACTTAATTACTAATATTCGAAGTGCCCTGCATGCAAATAGCATTTTTTCCACCGAAATGTGCACCTGCCTTGGGGATAGGTTTTTGCATTTTGCAACAGAATGTTTGTGCCTTTCCATAAGTGAATAAACATTTCATTAGGATATTACCAGCACGCTTCGTACATCATGGAGTATGACATGTTCCAAGTTCTGTGATATAAAGACTAAGGTGAGCACAGGTGCAAAACCTGCTGAGCTAACTACACTTTGCATAAGTACACAGCTTGCCAAGGCAGGATGGAGGAAGTAATAACTAATAGAGGTGTGCATTGAGTGCTTGCTAACTAGCAGTGTAGCACCTAGATACTAACAGAACACACAAGCCTGCATGAAATGCTCTCTATTTTGTTAACACTATTATTATTATTATTATTATTATTATTATTATTATTATTATTATTATTATTATTATTATTCGCATTTGGTTAAATAAACTTTCACACTAAAATCTTATAAGTATACAAAATAAAAAACAGATTAAGAATCACAACATACATTACAAAATACATATCAATACTGATTCTATAAAATCCATAAAAGGAAATGCATCATAAACGTACAATTACAACTAATTGGCAGCTAATACCGTCAGTTTATCTTTCAAAATGTGCCATATATAGTAAGCACCGGATACGACAGCGTAAAGTGATTCCGATCCATAAAGCATACTCCAGAATTGGTCATGTTGAGAATTCCGAAACTTGGTATAGCCTTTGGAATATAAAGCTGGAGTTTAGAACATTTTGTCGAGAAGTTTCCACGTAATCTCCACAAATCCTACAAAGTCTATTCTCTATGGGCATTCCCTTCCAAGCGCCGGGATACCCCATTACCGGCAGTATGTCAAATCTCAAATAGAGGATGAACTGTCCCAAGCTGGACCTTTGTAGCTTAGTTAAATAGCAGCACGGGATTTCTGCTCACATTTCCTATATAGTGCATACCTAACATCCCCCAGGCCCAATCTTCAAAATATCTCAAACCCAGTGATTGCATATCTCTGAATCAGACACTCCTGGTGCACCTTCGGGAGTGTCCTACTGTGTGGTTCAGGCGGGTTGGCTTATGAGGATCCCCAAAGCTATCCTTGGCCCAGAACCTACAGACAGAAACACACCTTAGGGAGCTCACTGACTGGAGACCCAGTTCTAACCTAATTGCCTAGACTAGCGCTGCACTAGGTAGTCCCAGTAAAGAGCACAGTATCCTTGACTCCAGAATCGAGAGGCCAGTCCATTGCCTGAGAAGGAGGGAGGCCAATCCATAGGCTGACCGGGTCCTAGGCGGTTGGCATTCCAAAGGAACATAAGACTGTGTTCTAAATATTTGTAACTTACAACTTGCATTTTTCCATTTATGCCAAATTTCTGTGTCATCAACTCATTGTTAAATAAATGGCAAGTGCTTAAAATTATTGTCTCTCTAGCATGAGTTCATGGCTGTAGCACGAGAGTCGAACTTGTAGCGGGATTTGTGTGTGCACTTGTGTTCAGTGCACACCATTACAGTACAAGTACTGAGATGGTTTAGATGCCTTTGTAAGCTTTAAGCAGCCTGACAAAGAGATCGGGGAGGTGGTCAAAACCCAGTTCTCTGCACCGCCTTAAGGTTTGTTTCTTATGTTTATGTGCTTGTGCAGAGCTCTCTACATGTGTTGGCCACAAACATCTCCTGTCTGTTAATATTAAAAAAGCACATCCTATCCAGAAGGTGAACTCATCAGGTTTTTATTTTAATGTATTACCTAACCAGCGAGTTTTCAGCTTTGGACACTGCCACCACTGCCAAAAGATCAGTGATGTCACCACGATGGGCACCCTAGTTTTGACCAACAGAGCCCCATATTCTAGGTATGAATTTCTGCTGGGAGTGTCCACAGGAGTGCTAGAGATGGCCTTCAGGAATAGGATCTGGGGATCCTCTATGTCGCTATGTGAGGGATATTCCCACACCTCCTTCCCTTAATGAGTTGTTCCCAAATCTTAACATTAAAGTCTTGATAAGATTCATGCATCTTTCATGCCCCAAGAAGTGGATCAGTCCCCTTGCAATCTCTTGGATTTATTTAAATTGAGAGTCACTTGTTTTTCCCTAATATAGATATTTGCTATCTCTAGCTTTTTCTTGGGGTGCGATCAGCAACTCAATCCCCAGTGTATAAAGAAAGAATGGAAGAGTAAACACAAATTCAGCTACATGGGATTCACACCTGTCGGTGGGTGCACATTTGTCGTCACAGTCCGGTGCATGAAGAAGGAATGGAAGAGTAAACACAAATTCAGCTACATCAGATTCACACCTGTTGGTGGGTGCACATTTGTCGTCACAGTCCGGTGCATGAAGAAGGAATGGAAGAGTAAACACAAATTCAGCTACATCGGATTCACACCTGTTGGTGGGTGCACATTTGTCGTCACAGTCCGGTGCATGAAGAAGGAATGGAAGAGTAAACACAAATTCAGCTACATGGGATTCACACCTGTTGGTGGGTGCACATTTGTCGTCACAGTCCGGTGCATGAAGAAGGAATGGAAGAGTAAACACAAATTCAGCTACATGGGATTCACACCTGTTGGTGGGTGCACATTTTTCATCACAGTTCAGTGCATGAAGAAGGAATGGCAGAGTAAACACAAATTCAGCTACATGGGATTCACACCTGTTGGTGGGTGCACATTTTTCGTCACAGTCTGGTGCATGACGAAGGAATAGAAGAGTAAACACAAATTCAGCTACATGGGATTCACACCTGTTGGTTGGTGCACATTTTTCGTCACAGTCCGCAAGGGGCCTTGCAAAGAGTAGCAGATCTAATGGGCACCTCTTACTCCCACTCTTTAGGTTGTGAATTACTCTTTACTGGCTATTTTATCCCCCAAAAACTTGAATGGATAGTTTACAATGCATTAGTATTTTAAGATGCAAATTAATTTGTGCTGGTCCGATTTCATGGAACTTCACCTGTAGCGTGTGCAGAAACAATGTCGAAGGCCTGTTTGAGGTCAAGGAAGGCCATGTTTAAACACATTTCTGATTTGTCTCTCATCAAAGTTATGGGTCATTAGCAACTTGTAGCTTAATAATTCTGCTTTTTACTGTTAGGGACCACCGTATAAAGTACCCAGTAAGAGAGAACCTGATACAGTATGGAGAGTGAACATTCAACCGTGAGGTAATACAAAAAGCAGGTCTTTCCCCCGCTAGACAAACACTACAGCCAACCTCCACAGATTTAATAATGATATGTTATTTATATAGCACCTTGATCCAAAGCACTTTACAGAGCACATATTTACATACAATATCACCCAACCGAAGTTGGTACTCATTTATCAACCTCGGAAGGATGAAAGGCTGAGTTGGCCTTGCTGGGATTCGAACCTGCAACCTGCAGATCACGCTCAGATCGTAGCAGCGAGTGCTCAACCGTCTGAGTTATCTTAATAGATGCTATGATTACATTATGAGAAGACATGGGGAAAGCAACAGATTATTTGTAGGGTGGGATTGTAACTCCTGTATCCCCTGGAATGGTGGTCCTAGTGCTCTGCTCGTGTTATATCTTTATGAGTTACAAAGGATCGCTGATGCTGCACGTTCTGGTACCTTTTACCACACTTCACTAAATCATTTTAAGTCCCTTCCCATTGGTGGTCACTCTAAAGTGTGCCCTATAGACAGCCTACATGTTCCTGTTCTTTGCTTGTTTTAGATGATCTAGCATTGAATTTAGCGATAAGCTGCAAGGTTGTTTAACAATGGTCTTCGGTGCTCTTACAACCCGTTTCAGCACATGCAACGGGTAATTATTGCTATTAGCATCCCAGGTTGCCAATCCATTAACCCAGGGTCTGATAGCTATGTCTTTTGGAAGAATGAAAGGGACACCTCACGGCATACGGTTCATTCATTCAAAATAATGTTTCAATATGGCCACCAAGGAGCTGGAAGATGGGGCTCCAAATTGAGACCCTCTTCCATGTCAATAGCAGCCAGAAAAAAGGAAGAGCAGCATCTGTGGCGTTGGCGGGGGTGTCGCTGCCGCTTAAGCCATTGGGTAAGCGGGGGTGGAAGGGATGCAGAAATGAAGGAGAAGGGAAGGGAGGGTGGGGGAAAGATGGCGGATGGGGAAGCATCTTGGATTGTGGGATTCAACCCTCAATCCGAGCAAACTGATTGGTTGCTCCACCTGGATGCTAATTATGCATAGATTCCAGTTAGTCTGCGCTGCTATGGCACACAATGTTAAGCACTGCTTCCTTGAGTCAATGTTCTTTTGTGATATCAGGGGCATTCAATATAGTTGGGAAGGTAGGACAGTAGCTTTTCTATTTAGAATACCGAGAAACAGTCTCCTGTGGAAGACCTTCACATTTCTGAAAACATTCTCCACAGAGCAAACATTAACTTTTTGGAAGAGGAAGCTATTGACGTTCATACCTAAAAACCTGGAAGTTAAAATACTTCCATAGATAACATTGTGTTAGTAAATGACTACAATAGTCAAAAAGGGAGTCAGTAATTAATACATTGGAAAACCTTTTTTTCTTGGAATTCTGGGGGTTGTAGTAAAACATTTAAAATCGAAAATATAGTACTGCATGTCCCAGAATCCCTCCAAAAACAGGACTAGATGGTTTTCCCACAATTGCATCCGGGAAGCTTGAGAGTTAGAACAAACTTCATGCAGGGGTCAAGTCCTAAAAAAAAAAGTGGGGGGACTCGTTAACATATGCAGTGGCGTGTGATGTCACCAGAAATTAGCATATCAAGGTGACACATGCAAATTTCATTTAATTGGGTTTCCATAACCATACAGATTGCACAGAATGAGTGTCATTTGGCTTTCATAAAATCAACACCCACCAAAAACAAAGAGAGGATATTTGCTTGTAATACTGTTCAACATGTTAAAAGGTGAGAATGTTTTAAACTCCAAGAATCAATAGCAATATTTTCCCTCTAACATAGAGTCCTGAAATATGTCATTTCAACTTTAGCTGTATTGTATTCTTCATCAGGTTATATGGTGCAGTGGTTGAGTACCTGGTCTGGAAACCTGGCAACTGCATGTTTGAATACCCAGGTAGGCATACACTGCAAGAAAACAGGCACGTTTTCCTTTTTTACACACAACCTCTAAAATACCCAGGGGGACTGCATCCACCCTCTGAAAGAAATGTATGAACTCCGTCCACCCGCGTGTACCTGACCTGCCTGACACCAGCCCTGACATCATCTCGTCTGTTTGTCAAAAATGAGAACAAAATGGAAGGCAATGTGGCAATCTGGACACAGGGAGTGAAGGGAGGGACACAAGGAAAATACAAATGTCATCATCATGATTAAAAATACTTCTAAGGCTCCACAACTGAAAGTGCTATTTAAAACACAACGCAATTCATGTAAGTGTTTGACTTCCTAGCACTTATATTTGGAAGATGTTGCCATATTCTGGACTTATAAACACCAATAAATGCTTAACTTAAGCACTGCTTCTATATGTTCTTGTTCCGCTTCTTACAATAAGTCTATCTAGACATGACTAACACAGCTCCCATTTCTACCTCCTTTGACATGTTTTGAATCCCCAAAATGTTTCTGCTCAGATGCACAAAACCCTAAATTTGGCACATGCTTTTCATGATGCCTTTTTCGACGACATCCATCATGAAATGGGGATATCATGTTGAATGATTGCACGCCCATTGAAATATAATCATTTGCAATGGCAGAGTGTCCCTGACTACGCCAATGCCCCCATCTTCACATCACTTAACCGATGTCACAATACCTCTCTGATCCGACGGTTAAAACCAAGCCGCAGAAAGGATATCCGAGCCAACTGCTCCAAATGAAGGTGGTCCTCACTTCTGACAATGCCTAAGGAGGTGCAGATCCCTGGTAACTCTGCTTACTTGGAATATGAAGCTGGCTGTGTCATGGCTATATTACTGCTTTGTAAACAGATCTGACACCATTCGAATATCACATGGACTATTGATCAGCCAAAATTCTGAAAAGATATTTCATTTCATCATAAAACCATCGGATCCCAAAGGAACTATGCTTTGAACTATCCAGCCATCTAACTCCTGCAATAAATATCACTATCGCCACATACAAGATATTTCAGAAGAATTGCACTGAGGGTCTAGGGAACACAATACTTATATTGTGCGAGACAAGCATTGTCTTGAATCCTTATCTTTTTTGAACTAGCTCCCTTTTGGTATTACAGAAAGGAGTTCAAGCAAAATGAGCTAGCTCCAACCTTTTACCAACTCATTTTCCTGCAGACTGTCTCACTTGACATGGAGCTCCATGAAAAGGAGAACACACTCCTGGAACTTTTTGTATTGCATAGATTAAACTAGAGCTCCTACCACTGCCTAAAAGGAGGGCAATGCGTCCAAAAGGTAGTCTGTAAAAAAAGCTATTCTATGGTTTTATGACTGGAGTGGAAGCGTAAGTCCCTATGATGGGACCTTGGGTCCAATCAACTCATGCCTAGTTATTCTATGGTTCCATGACTGAGGTGGAAGCATAGGACCCAATGATGGGACCTATGGTCCCATCTACTCTTGCCTAGCTATTCTATGGTTCCATGACTGAGGTGGAAGCGCAGGTAACTGTGATGGGACCTATGGTCCAATCTATTCATGCCTAGCTATTCAATGGTTCAATGACTGGGGTGGAAGCGTAGGTCCCTAGGAAGGGACCTATGGTCACATCTACCCATGCCTAGCTATTATATGGTTCCATAACTGGGGTGGAAGCGTAGGTCCCTAGGCGGGGACCTTTGGTCACATCTACTCATGCCCAGCTATTCTATGGTTCAATGACTGGGGTGGAAGTGTGCGTCCCTAGGAGGGGACCTATGGTCACATCTACCCATGCCTAGCTATTAAATGGTTCCATGACTGGGGTGGAAGCGTAGGTCCCTAGGAGGGGACCTTTACTCATGCCCAGCTATTCTATGGTTCCATGACTGGCGTGGAAGCGCAGGTCCCTATGATGAGACCTATGGTCCCATCTACTCATGCCTAGCTATTCTATGGTTCCATGACTGGGGTGGAAGCGCAGGTCCCTATGATGAGACCTATGGTCCCATCTACTCATGCCTAGCTATTCTATGGTTCCATGACTGGGGTGGAAGCGTGGGTCCCTAGGATGAGACCTATGGTGCCATCTACTCATGCCTAGCTATTCTATGGTTCCATGACTGGGGTGGAAGCGCGTGTCCCTATGATGAGACCTATGGTCCCATCTACTCATGCCTAGCTATTCTATGGTTCAATGCCTGAGGTGGAAGCATAGGACCCTATGATGGGACCTATGGTCCCATCTACTCATGCCTAGCTATTCTATGGTTCCATGACTGGGGTGGAAGCGCGGGTCCCTATGATGAGACCTATGGTCCCATCTACTCATGCCTAGCTATTCCATGGTTCAATGCCTGAGGTGGAAGCATAGGACCCTATGATGGGACTTATGGTCCCATCTACTCATGCCTAGCTATTCTATGGTTCCATGACTGGGGTGGAAGTGCAGGTCCCTAGGATGAGACCTATGGTCCCATCTACTCATGCCTAGCTATTCTATGGTTCCATGACAGCGGTGGAAGCGCAGGTCCCTACGATGGGACCTACGGTCCAATCTACTCATGTCTAGCTATTCTATGGTTCCATGACAGCGGTGGAAGCGCAGGTCCCTAAGATGGGACTCATGGTCCCATCTACTTATGCCACATCAATCAAAGGGGGCAGCAAATAAGTGATCCTCCACAACACTCCAACAAAGACACGTAGCAGCATTAACCCTCACTACTTTGAGATATTTCATCGGGTACTTGTTTCTCTAGGTTGGCACAAACCCAGGAAGCTGGTAACGCCCACCCAATTTTGCACTGAGTGGAATTGATGTGGTTCATAGACCCAATTTGCAGCCTATCTAATCAGCCTTGGCGCAGCTGTGTGAAGGGTGCAATGCTGGATAGTCAGTCATATGATAAACATACATGTTTGTGCAATAAAGTAGCTAATCCAAAAGTACCAAAAGTATACTGTCTCTCAAAAATGGTTTGATAAGTCATTATGTTATACGTAACATTGCTACTCCTATGTAAGAGGTCCATATGTTATGTTATTTGGCATTTGTATAGCGCCTACTGCCATTGTTTTGGCCTTGAAGCACTCTCAATGAGTGACCCACAAGCATATGAATTAATGCTTCTGTATGTTCATGTGTTACAGTTCAAGACAGTCCCTCAGCCGTCACCTATGAGGTAAGGCCAGGAAGTACAAAAGACATGGATGTATTGTATATAACATGTAAGGCTCCAGTTTCTTTTGAAGTTACATGGAGACAAATGGCCTGATTCACAGAACGTTTTCCTATGATATTGTGCCATTATAAAACACTTCTATGAATCAGGCCCAAAGGATCGCTTCCACCGGACATAGTCAGACATTCCTGCTCTGCCGCAACTGACATTCATAGAACATACATACATCATATCTCATCCAACAGTCTCTGAGCTGTCAATCTCTCCCAGCCAGGCACTGACATTCTAACATCATGCAGGCATGGCCAGTAGGAAACTTGCCCGAAGCAATCAGATACCCATCTCAAACAACCCATGGGACAGAATTATGCCAGTTCAAAGCATTGCATGAGCAGGCACTAACCATTCACGTTGTAATCACTTTCACATTAAACAGTGAGCTGCCTGTATCATGGGCGCAGAAGGCAGTGCATCCTGGGAACAGTGGCTTGCTGGATTAAGGTCCACTTCAAAAGGGACAATACATTTAGGAATTTGCATCATGAAAGTGAAAGCAGGAAGGAAGCCCTGCTGTTCTTTTCAGGTCTCCATGGTTGCTTCTGATGGAGTTTGCAATGAGGTTCACGTAGAAACCATCGCTCATTAAGATTCACACTGCAGACTTTGTCAGTCTCATTGCATTTAGCCCCATTGTCATGTGCCATAATGTAGCATTTGGTGCATGTTACACTCTAGTTGTTCACCAGTGTGATGATTCGGCTCGCATTATGCAGTAAAGAGAAAGCCAGTCTTCATTCCAAGACACGCAAAGTGTGAGTGTTGTTTCTATCTCCGCCTCACTTGATTGTAATAGCTGCGTAGCTCATTATCAGCCAAGCGAATCCTGACTACAAAGAGCACACAGCATTGGAAACACTGGTGCGTTCTAGCCAATGATGCACAGAAGTGTGTGTGTAAGACTACAGAAAGCCCCGCTCTGCTCTTCGGTTGCCACGCGCACTATAAGGAGACCAACTGGTGAGGACACGAGCCCATGAATTCCTGCTAAACTGCTTCTTCCAAAGCAAGGCTGGTGGCAGCCTTCTTCTACAACGCTGTGCCTCAGTCATCTGGCCAGCTGCCATTTTAGCATGTGTGGTTTGTTGCACTAATACTGTGTGCTTGTGCGCTCCACTGTGTTTCACCCAAGTGCTCGTGCAGTTGTGTTAAGCACAATAACAATCATACAATAGTTTTAATCAAAGATGACTATTAAGGACATGATGAGTGATTAAGTGGCTGTGCAGGTTGGCTCTGTGTCATTGCCCAGCTCAAAAGGTCATCAGTATGTGCACAGATCAGCTCTTTAATCATCACCAGTGGCAGAGTGCGTTGTCACTCGGCTGAGGTTGAGTCTAGGCCAGCAGTGAGCCACCTGGTTGGAAGGCCTCAAGGTGTGTTTTGTATGATTTTTTTGTGGCAGTCCATGAGGGCAGTGAAGAGGCACAAAAATCCATGTTTTTGTAAATGGCAGACAAGGCTGTCCACAAGAGGACTGGTGTGGTGTTGGGAAAGAAGGGTGATGTGGCTTTCGTGGGTAGCAGAGGGGGAGGGGAGGGAAGTCCTGGACCATGGGACCATGAAACCATAGGACATTTGGGATCTGAAGCAGAACACTGACTCCTTGCTCCTACTGATACCATTCAAGATTAATGTTTAGTACACAGAGCAAACTAATTGTCTCTTGCCGCTTATAGCACAGGGGTCCGGAAAACAAATTGAGTAGTCCCTCCTCATTGGACTATAACGACTGACGAGCTAGAGCTGACTGGCTTGATTCAAACCTGTGAGATGCGGGCTATGAACAAACCCCTGCCGCAGGCGCTAAGGCACTGCGCTATTTTTCCACCGGGACTGAGTAATAGGTGACGGCAATTTGTCATGTGATGTGGTTCCTGACATTGGTCATCTCATGCCATTCTTCTCTACAGTCGTATTACTGGATTCCTATTGCTGATGACAAGAGTGGACCCTGTTCCTGATTTATGTTTGCATAACTGAGTGTTAGAGAATCTACAGTATTAATAGGAGCGGAACATTCCGGAAAAGGTGTTTTTAACTTCTGTGTTAATGTTTGAACAATGTTATTTTATTTTCTTATTGTGAAAAATAAAGTTGATTTGGCATTGTAATGTGTTCACCAGAAGCTAAAAATTAGCCCTTTGCTTAACCTCGCTAGCCTAGTTCACAGCACAAGACGGTTCACATCAGCTCTCAAATCTCTGAATCTCAGAACCACAAACAAGAACGCAGGTGGCGAGTAGACCCATGACCGCGGAATAGAATAGCTCTGAGCCTACAGGGCGGAAATACGCAAGGCCAAAATATAATTTTACTGGAGCAGAATTACCATTACCCCAAACACCTATAGGGAATGCCACAAGATTATCTCCAAATTCTCGGGTCCCTTTTTGCACGGCCTCCTCCCTCTCCCACACCCAAGCACACTGTGAATCTCTCTCTGACCACTTCCACAACATAGTCGTGGAAAGAAACCTTGCCATGGGCGCTACAATAGCTTCACTCACACCACGATATCCACTTGCCACTCCCCAGCATCCACATCCGGGCTCTCAGACCCACCTTCCAATCGCTGTGACTCTTCCCTTCCTTATCACCTATCTTCCACCCTCAGGATCCCCTGGAGACCTGTATCCTCCTCTTCTCAAATAAATCCTATCCTCAACCTGTGCTGGCAACATCACTAGATCCATTATTAACTCATCACTCACCTCAGGCACTTACCCAGAAGTTTTCAAGGCCTTGAACATCGAGCCCCTGCTCAAACCCCCTCCACTGGACCTCCTTCTACTTACCAACTGCAGACCTATCTCAAACAACCGGCCTATTGCTATAATAATCAACCAAACTGCCTAAGGACACCTATGCCTTCTCACAGAAACTAACCACCTGCTCAACTCTGTCTAATCCGGCTTCAGACCCCTATGAGGAACTGAATTGTGCCTAGTCTCCATCTGGTATAATATCAAAAGCACCCCAGACTCAGAAGTTTGTGCCACACGAATCCTTTTCAACTTCTGGTCAGCCTGTGACTACATTGACCACCAAACCCTCACGGACAGACTCCAATCTCTCTGCATTAGGGACACAGCTCTGAAGTGGATCTCCTCCTTCCTCTCCAACAGATCCCAAATAATACATGTGCCTCCCTTCTCCTCGACTCCCTGCCCTGTTACTCATGGAGTACAACAGGCTGCCTCTAATTCTCCTCAGCTCTTTAACCTCTACTTCAACCCCCCCCACTCTCATTCAATTGCATTGCCTATCGTGCTACAACTATGCAGATAGCACCCAAATCATCTTCAAGATCCCAAAGGAATCTTCCTCCTCCTCCCTGACCTCACATTATGCCTCACAAAAATTGACCACTGGATGACTGATAACCTCCTTCTCAACCCCGGGAAATCTGAAATCATGATCTGCGGGAAGTCTGCCTTCTTTCCCCTGCCCAACCCTTGGCGGCACTCGCTATGCCCACGCTATGCCCACCACCCTCTACCTCCAACACAGTAAATAACCTTGGAAGCACTATGGACTGACACTATCTCATCACATGAACTCAGTGTCAAAATCCTGCAACCTGCACTTGTGCATTCTTCGATCCATCTTCCCTACCTGACCTTCCCACACCGAGTCACTGCGATCGTGGACATTATCCTCTCACACCTAGATTATGCTAACGGTTCATAGTGACTGTTTCGACAGTCACAGTTTCGAATGACAAAAGTTTTGACATAAAAGTGTCGGAAAAAAAATGTTTCACATTTTTTTTTTTAATGGGGGGTCCCCCCCAAACCCCTGTTTCTTTTAAACACTTATTTTACCGTACAAACTTAAAATAAACCCTTTAATATTAAAAAAAAATACATTTGAAACTTTTTTTTCGAAACTTTTGTTTTGGAACTTTTGTCATTCGAAACTATTGTTTCGAAACTTTGACTGCACACCTATGCTAACACGCTATATCTGTGGGCCTCTGCATCACAATTTAGAAAATGCCAAGAGGTTCAAAACTCTTGCCCTAGGCCCTAGAGAACACATCACACCCTCCCTCTGCATCCGTCACTGGCTGCTGATCAGGCAATGATCCACCTTGAAGGCAATGTACACCCCCAACCTAGTATTGCACAAAACAGGACCAGACTATCTACAAAAGAATCTCAAACCCTACAGGCCCACCAGAAACCTGAGATCAGGCACAGCTCTCCTCCTCATTATGCCAGTCACAAAATCGACCATAATCGGGGGATCTTCTTTCTCTGTCCAAGCTCCCATCATCTGGAACTCAATTCCAGTTAGTATCCACCGTATTGAGTATCACCTCGCTTTCCAGAAGGCTCTCAAGACATGGCTCTACCTTTCTGTATCCTGACTGACCTAGGCCATCTCCTGGGTGAACTGTCAGCCCCAGACAGGAAGGTGGGGCGCCCTGTGAGTCACTTGAGAAGACAAGACAGTATTTAGCATGCACAAAATGTTTTCAGCCAATCTGTATGATACAATCTGCATAACCTTGTTGTAATTAAATATCTGCTGCGATTCACTGTTACGTATAGCACTCCATCACAATAAAACATAGCTGTGTCCCTCTCGGGGAATGGCCACCCACCCGCATACAGCTGCACAAATCACTACTCGACTCCACACGCACATCACTACTGCGTTTAGAATGCCGATGAGTCGTACAAAAAACTGCGGCCCTGCTGTGCCCATAATCAGTCTTCCTTGACTCCCTTACTCTCCCGACAGTTTATCGCAGCACCCATCCACTATCCAGATCTCTATGGGTCGCTAGCAGGGACTTAGCCATCGCTTCCCAGCGTTGTGCTGGCTAGAAATGCACACACTCTCATCTCGGACTTCGGTCTTCCACGGTTGTGTTCATCCCACAGTGCTTTTAGGCCATGGCAATAGGCACCATACAAATGCCATATAATATAACACAACAAGTACTATTAAATCCTTCACCCCAACAACACATCCTATGAAGCTGAGAAAGTGGCACTAGCTGCATAATTTGTGAATGTTTTCAAATTCTGTACATGTGTGAGTAGGAGGATGAATCACTAGATGATTTAGATGCACATCTGAGGCAGCATGCATTGAAAATAATGCTGGGGGATGAGCTGGACTAAGGGCCTCATTACACGGATGGCGGTAAGGATTTACCGGTACCGGTAAAATACCGGTACCGGTAAATCCTTACCGCCTTACTACGAGGTCCCTTTGCGGGTTGGGGAATTTAACACCTGCTTTTTGCAGGCGTTAAATACCAACCCGCAAAGGGACCCAGGGAGCTAATTACGGTACCGCAATTTGCGGTACCGTAATTAGTGCCTTCCCCATTCCCGTTATGCCCTATGGGGAAAAAATGGGAATGGGGAAGGGCAATGGTGAAAGGGGGAATTACCGCCCCGCCAACCTTGGAATGGGGCGGTAATTCCCCTTTCCGCCAAGGCGGTGCCGGTATTTTACCGGCATGAACCATGGCGCTGATAGCGCCATGGTTCTCCGCCATCCGTGTAATGAGGCCCTAAATCATGAGAGAGCTCATTTAATGGATGCTCTCTATCAAGCTGCACAGGAAGATCCTTTGAGAACCAGTGGTTTATTTCAATACATCCTACTGCTAGGTAGGTTCCATGAGCTAGCCAGCACAAGATCACACAACGTGAATACAGCCATGAAACATCTGTGCATTGAAGAAGTCAGTGCAGTGACAAGGCCTTATGTTACATGATCCATCTGGCAGAATCCTTAGACTCCGGCGCAAAGCTGACACCACACATTAACCCTGACCAGTCAAAGATGAGAGATGCACTAGCAGTGGTCATCTTAATCATGTTGTCAGCATCAGTAGGTTGCAAATGCCACTTCAGAGACTAAGGCCAGCAGGTGCACCCAGGTCCAAATTTAGAGTAGCACAAGTTGAAGGTTTGCAAATTGAAGACGATGATGACTACCCGGGTGAGGAGGGGGATGTTTTCTTCATATCAGTGGTTATGGGTCCAAAATCTCCAAGATGCCACCGGCCAAGATTCATAAATAGGTGGAAAGGAGCTCGACACATTCAAGAGGGTGGACATTATCAAGAGGCAAGAGGGTAAGTCCTCTCACTCTGTGGGTGTCCCCCATAGTTGTTATAATGGAGCCTAAACAATCAGACTCCACAAGTACGTTTGGGGGGAGCCTTCCCAAACAGGCGATTTTGAGGGAGTGGCATTCGATGTCTAAAATGTCTGGCAACATTCTCCATCAAGCTGCATCTTGACTCTGATTATCACCAGATCTCATTCCATCAAGACTTTAGATTGATTTCAACACACAAATGTATCAATAAGTCTAAAAGATTCAACTTCTCCATGTTATCAGCTGTTCAGGAGTTGAACTGGTAATTTACAGCGTACTGACTGGTCTCCCAGGTGTCATAAATGTCAGCAACAGTATTCTCTTTCATACCCTCAATGGAGTATGAACACGTGTTGTACCACCTCTCTGACATACTAACCTGGTTCTGATCACAGTCCGACTCATAATTAAGCAAAAATGGGGTTCCTCAAAAGAAAACGAACATTATTTGGATATGTCTATCACGTTTCTGGCCTATTGGTGGATCCCACATTGACAGCAATGTTTAGATTGCAATGGCACCTGCCAATGCTTTGGTAGTGCCAGGTTTTCTGGGATGGTGATTTACTGTGGGGAGGTTCATCCACAACCTTGCCACCATGTCAGAACAGCTATGGAGTCTCATGAAAAATGTCTTGCCAAGATACCAAAAACCCATTGACAACAGTCACCAGAATGGAGTTCTTTGACCCTAAAAGACACGTTGTATTCCTGGTTGATGCACGCCTTTTTGGTCTCAGAGTGGTCCTTAACCAAAAGCTCTCATCTGTTGATACTCTTCCCATCACAGATGCAAAAAGAGCACCTTCGTTGACCAAGCAGGGGCTTGCACATAAAAAGTAAGGTTCTGCTGGTTCTTTAGCGTTGTCACCGTTACCACTTATATGTGCACAAGCAACCAATGGTTGTAGTAAATTACCATATTTCACATATGCCCATAATTTCAGGCCAACTCTACACACACCGTCCCGTCTCAAGAGATGTCTCCTTCAATTGGGGAAATATGGCTCCATACTGCTGTATCAGGCATAGACAACTCTGCAGACTGTGGTTTACAAACTCATGGCAAGAACCTGTTGGCGGAAGGAGAGTATCATCATGGTAGTGCCTATTCTGATGACCATAACTATGGCAGCAAAAGCAAATGCCACTGCCAAGGATGTCTGCCTTAGCTAATTGTGGCAGCGGCACGGTCAGGTCACTGGATGTACATACTATAGTAAGTTGTGCACAGAAAAGCAGATGGCAAGGAGCGATTACAAGGACAAGAAAGATTCTCCAGGACCTGGCTGACCTTTTCTGAGAGCCCCCTACTAAGGGGTTCTAGCATTTCAATACCAACTGCACTGGTTACCACATAAAGGGCATCAGGGTCTGTGAAAACTAAGGCAAATCTCTCTGAAAAGATATGGCTTCCAGGTTTTGAAAGTCATCAGCAGTAGGGTGTTTGCTTACGCCCCCGATTAAAGCCCTACAACTGAATGTGAAGCATTGGGCTTGTTTTAGTATGGATTTAGGGACTATCCAGACTGACATCAACTTCCTGGTAGTTCTGGATGAATGGTCCAGGTACCCCAAAGTGTATTTTGTTTCATCAATGTCAGGCTTCAAAGTAATACCGGCTTCGGAATTAATGTTCGCTAGACACAGGATTCCAGAGTCGTGTTTTAGAGGTAATGATGGCATGAAGGGACACTAGTTTCTGCACTGGGATAACATTATAAACATGATTTGGTTATCTAGGGGTGTCCAGCATGCCCAAAGGAATGGTTGTCTATGCCGTTAGACACCAGATATAAATAAAGGCGGCAGAATCCTGTGCCATGTGCACGCAAATCCAGCATAATTAAGCAACTGATCATTCCAATCGAGTATGTGTTACAGAACAAAAAGAGTAATATTGTAATATTAGGTTTTGTGTGCCGAAACGTGTTTCAACACACCGTGTCTTCTTCAGGTCTTCTTTAAGGCTGGTAACCAAATTGTTTTGAGAAGTAAGTAGTCATACAATCCTGGTTTAATGGGCCAGTCAAGCACTGTGTATCAGGATATGTTAAATCTTCAGAGCAACTATATGGAATCAGTCTGAAAAAAGAAGCTTCATGCCATAATCGGCAGAGTAATTGTATGCCTTGCTTGTGTTCGCGGCACCCTGCCAACAGGCAACCATTTATGGAATAAGAGTTCCATGTCTTTGTAAAATCAACTGAGATTATCTAAAAGAGAATAACTTCAGTATAGCCAAGAGTGAATGAGGACATTAAAAAATCTATTCACACCATCACTAAAACGTTCTGCATTGTGCTAGGCAGAGGCAGAATTGCTGAACTTTGTTCCAGTTCCTCAGAGAATCTTGCAAAACACCATCGGTCCAATTATCAATGGAGCAATACCAAGTAACCCAGGTAGAGCAATCACACATTCAAAATGATCAGGTTTGGGCAAAATAACTGTCAACCAATACAAAGGAAAGCTTACAACGTCACACCAAGCCCGCTCTGATACAGAAAGCGGACACTGTCCTAGTGAAGTATAGAAATTCGTTTCAGAAGCTCAGTGTGACATTTGAAGCAGACCCATGGAAGGTTGTTATGGTCATAGGGTCAATGGTCTCAGCTAAAATGGGACGCGCAAAGGATCATTAGAAATAGCAGTTTCTTTAAGAAGTTATCAGCCATGAACGAACTGGAGCAAACAGTGGAAGACAGAGTAACCAAGGAAGACTATGACAGCTGGGTTGGCACAGAAGAACTAACTGAACCTTCAATGAACGGTATCAGGTAATATTTTCCCCATAAATAATGTCGCCATACATATAGTCGCCGGGAAACGGCATTGGCAACATTATTTATGGGGCTCATTTTTGGGGTAAATGGGAGCGGGGTTGCGGGGGGAGTCCCCTGCTCCCTTTAAAAAAATATGGAGTTTGCAGGGTTGTCCCCCGCAGGTTCCATGTGGTAATATCACTGCCAAAAAAAAAAGATGCCATTCTTGTATGCCAACATTTTTGCGGGGATATTATCACATGGAACCAAAAGAACTTTCAGAAGCACCAAGAGGAAAACTGATTGGTGGCACCCAATCATCAACCAAGCAAAGACCAGCTGTCACTCAGCTCACCCAGGTCTGACCAGATATCAGAGAAGAGCGGAGAGGATCCTGCCCCACAGGTTAGAGGACTATGTACCTACTGTATGATTGAGAACTGTGGTACTTGAACACAGATTTCACATGGGTTGAGCTATGGTCAAAACTATTGTATCGTGCTAATGTTTGCCGGGAAGTGTTGTTAGTCTTGTTGTTGCGGGTGGAATCATGATTCTATCTATCTATCTATCTATCTATCTATCTATCTATCTATCTATCTATCTATCTATCTATCTATCTATCTATCTATTAATCTATCTATCTATATTTATTTTTATATAGCGCTGTTCGCCCTCAAGTTTCAGACGCTGCATCATTAAAGAGCATGCTGTTGTGCAGGCGTCAGTAGACGATGCCAAAACAGGAAGTGTGGTGCCATTTCTGTCTCAGCATCTTTCGATTTCAATAGCTGTGTAGCACGTTATCAGCCATGCAGCTCTGCTAAGCCTGACTACAAAGAGCGCACAACAGGGCAGGCCAGAGGGCTGTGTTAACACCCCACTGCATAGGCCAGTTCTCGTAAAAGGGCCCTTACATTTCCATGCTGATGTTTGGGGAGCCCCAGTCCACTATTCCAAAGGCCTTTTGTTATGCAGAAGGTATAATGTAAAGCTTTGGAACACATGTAAATCGCTGCAAAGCCTTACCCCTGTAGAGTGCGGCTATGATTTGTTTCCGTCCTGTCTCTATAAACTAATAAGCCGACAAACTGCAGGTGTCCCAGTGCTCAGCGAATGGTGTGAGTAGCCGCGGAGAGCTGCAATTCACTGGACTGTTGACACAGTGGCTGATGTATAATGCATTCCGCAGCAGCGTCGAAGGGATATTCAGTTCCATTTTGATGGCGCGCACACGGACTGGAAGCCATTCCGAGAAGCGTATCGTGCTATACCGATTTCCCATTATAGTCAGGAAGAGTGAGTGCCCAGGCCGCCGCGAGGCCACGGTACCAAGGCCACATTTCATCGGTATACCTTAATATCGCATTTCCTCATTCAATGTTGCAGTCAGCGTATCAGAGCAGCGTGGTTCTAGTTGGGAATTATCAGCTAGGCCTTTAGCACCCAAAACTGCTAACTTTTTAACATGCACTAGAGCCTTCAGACCAGCTGCCAACAGTAATAAATGCTTAAAAAAGAGATTGGCAATGCATATAAAATTGCCTGCAACTTCAGTGTCACCACAACACACATCAAAACAGTAATGTTACTAAATGTGTATGCGGGCCTCATTACGCTTTTGGAGGTAGTCTGCTGAAACATCGCCAAAATCGGTGGTCTGCAGTTTTATAGCAGGACTACAAGTGGTGTAAATCCCCATTTCTGGAGTCCATAGGACTCCATGGGGAATTTGGCGAAATTACCGTGAGTGGTAATTCTGCCGTGGTAACTTTGCCAATTTCTTTGCATGGAAGTGGAGGATTTACCTTCAGCATCATGCTGGAGGTAAATCCTCCACTTGAACGCCAAAGTCAGGATTTGGCGGAGCGATAATAATTACAGCAAATTCGTTACTGCCCAAAAAAGTATCAGTAGTAGAATTAACGCCACTTTTTTACAGCTCTGCCAAACTCGGAATAATAATAATAATAATTTAACATTTATATAGCACTACAAACCCTCAGGTATCTGAGCGCTGCTTATTATTACCCACGGTGTGTGGTGCTCATTTATCCACCTCGGAAGGAGGAAACGCTGAGTTTGGCCCTGCCAGGATTCGAACCTGCGTCAGCAGGCTCTGCACAGATGTCAAAGCAGTGCTCTACTCGCTGTGCTATCAGACCGGCCCTATGTCTTGTATTATCAGATTAAAAATAAATAAAGGAAATATATTCCCAGGGTCGGACTGGGATAAGAAATAGGCCCGGACACTGAAAAAAAAGTGGCCCACCCCTCGCCTCACAAAAGTGGCCCACCCCTCGCCTCAAAAAAAGTGGCCCTCAAGCCATCATCTGTGAATCGTGTCAATTCACGACTTTACAGAAAATGCTACTTATGGAGCGTTCATGAGTTTCCCACATTACATCACAGCTCATAAAATATCGTAACTTTGCATACAAGAATGGATCACGATATGTATCATTAATATCTGTGTGTATAGATCCATATTGTCAAATTACTGTGAATGCAAGCAATCGTCCAAGGCCAAATGATAATATGTTATTGTATAGCACTTACGCTTAAGCTCTTTTTTATAGAACAAATTTGCATACAATATCACCCAACCTGTGTTGGTACTCATTTATCGACCTAAGAAGGATGAAAGGCTGAGATGGACTTGCTGGGATTCACACCTGCAGATCGAACACACATCGCAGTAGCGAGCGCTCAACCCACTGAGCTATCATATCGGATATAGTAAAATGAGCAATTATTATTTGGTGATACTGACAAAGCCTCACACAGTTTTGCAGCTGTTCAAACTGGTATACATTTCTTACATTTTACAGACAGTTCTCTGCTTAGCTTGTATAAAGATGCTTTTTATATTCTGCAAATTTTGTGGTTACACTTTAACTGTACATACATGCCTATCATTGCCATTTTTTTAATCACTCTTTTAGTATATAGAATCTTATGACTGTAATCTGTTTGTTTTCATTTCTGTATATTGCCCTGTATATCATATTTTATGTCAATCTGCCATGTAACCTAAGTGATGCGCTCAGATGCCCGAGGCCAGGTGCGCTTTATAAATAAAATACAAATACAATTATCTCTTTATTATGGTGAATATTGTGACCAATCAAAACAGAAGAGTCCATTATTCGCTTAAAAGGTTTTCTTAATAACTCAATATAAGACATGTTTAACATTTAAAATTGTGGACATTATGTTGTTCACATAATGCTCAATGCCTTTATGCAAATCGTCAGGATTGGGTTCTATTTAGAGATACTGTGTTGCACAACCTGCCCCCTCCTTCCCAAAGCCCCGCCCCTCCTAAGAAGTCGGTTCCCCCAATAAATGTTTTCCATGTTCAGCTGACTGGGTGCACATCAAGGACACCATACATGAAACCTTACTAACTCACAGCACTAGACGTTTTAAACCACGCGTTCGATTACTATTAACCTTATGCAACCCAAACATTTCCAAGTTGCTTCAAATATGTTGAAACAGGCTGCGGTTGTATCAGACTGTAAAACAGAAAACTATTATATATGCATGTTCTCCTTTAGCAACTTAAAAGTTAAATCTATAACTTCCGTTCCGTTAAATTAACCGTGACATGTCCGCTAGGTTTGTCAGTTTGATTTATAGAAATCCATTCAAATGGCACATCGGATTTTAGTCCTTACTTCCAGCGACACGCTGTGAACAAGCAAGGTCCCTTGCACACCTTACTAACATGGGGCTGCCGCGGCATAGCATCAATCACAGTACCTCTTGGCGCCAGTAGAAACCAATTCTCCAAGGACAGCGCAAAAACATTTTCTTTTTCTTTAATCTCCAAAGGTATCCCGAACTCCAGGGAAGCCTCTTCTCGAGTACGCCTCTTACGCCTGTCACTTCTTCTTTACTGTAAGGTTCCATGTGCGTCGCCACGCAAAGAGCGTTAAGAGGGCCCTTCCTCTAACGAAAGGAACTCCTGCTTGCCTGCAGTCGAAGGATCGCCAATGGTGCCGGGCTGTCCTTGGGTTCCAGCAACGGCAGGCTCCAGTGTAATACAAAACACTGGGAGGGATCAGGCCGGGCTGAGGCAGCTCCGCCCAGCATTGCCGCTCCCTCCCAGTGTTTTGTAACACTGACTGCTGCTGGCGCCAGGGTGTCGCGGCCGGGCCGCGGCAGTTGGCCGCCGGCCCGCCGCATTTATCAAAGAAAGGTAACACTTCAGTGTTACCTTTCTCTGCATCTGCGGCGGGCTGGCGGCGGCGGGCGCAGGGCTGCAATTGCAAAGGATCTGTAAGTTGCTTACTTACAGATCCTTTGCAACTTGCATCCATCCGTCCGGCGAGGCTGAGGCCCTGGGGGCTGGTTCCTGAAGTGTGAAGGCTTCACAATGAAGCCCATGCCTGGGCCGAAACCGGCCCACATGGTCTTCAGGAACCGGCCCCCAGGTCTCCAGCCATGATTTTGCATCGGCCACGGGTCGATGGGCCGACGACCCAATCCGACCCTGTATATTCCATAACAAAACGTCCACCAGCAAGCACGTTATCAAAGTCCTTAAGGGTAAGTATTATACCCATACCAGGTACATAGTATCGGGAGGATAGCTCAGGGGCAACTTGCTAGTATCGGGAGGATAGCTCAGAGGCAACTTGCTCTCCTTGGAAGCAAGACAACAAGGAGCACCACAGGTTCGATCCCCGGTCGCGCTTAGAAACCTGTGGGTATTAAGCGCGTTATAAATAACCTATCATATTGTAGTGTTGTCTGGTTATGGCAGGTGAGTAGCTAAGCGAAGTGCAGACAGCAGATATGGGACAGAAAGTATGGAAAGTTGAATAATGGATGTGCAATGTGGGCAGTGATGGGCTAGTGAACAGCACTACTACTAACGTTATGAATAGTTGATTTGTGTGTAATCAGTAGAGATGAGGTAGAAAGAAAGCAGCAGTGGACTGGCTATAAGGGTGCTTGTTAAAAGATGCATGTGGGAAGAAGGCTGTTTTGCATAAATGACTGTCAGAAGTAGTGTATTTATTAAAGAGGCGTAAGGTGAGTAGTGATATAGCACATATTACTAGTGCAGTCAATAAGGGAGGAGGTAGAATCAAAGCAGTGGTGGACTGGCAATGAGGGTACTGGTGAAGGATACATAAGGAAAGAGGGGAGTTTTGCACAGGTGGTGGATAGTAGTTGTGTATTCATTATAGAGGCTTAAATAGGGTAGACAGTGACATAGTACACAGTATTAGTCCTCTCAATAGCGAGGAGGTAGACCGAAAACAGCTATGAACTGGCAATGAGGTTGCTTTTTGAATGATTGATGTGGGAAGAAGGATGTTTTGCACAGGTGCTTGCCTTTGGTGGCGTATTGTCTATAGAGTTGCATGGTGAACAGTGAGCTAGTACGCAGTTCTTATGCAGTCAATAGCAAAGAGATGGAAAGAAAGTAGTGATGGACTGGCAATGAAAATGCTGGCTGAAGAATGGATATGAAAAGGGGGCTGTTGGGCACAGGTTGCCCCGGGTAGGCTGCCATTAGTAGCGAGGGATAAGGTGGGCAGGAATACAGTATGCAGTGTTAGTGCAGTCAGCAGGATGGTGGTGGAAAGAAAGCATCCATGGAATGACAATGAGAGTGGTGCATTTAGCAGGGGGTGGCCAGTGGTTAGTAAGCAATATAGACATTAGTGCGATTGTTCTATGTTATCATAGTGGGCTTTGATACCTGGTTAAAGCAACACAAGCAATGCTATGTTGTTGGTTCGAGGCAGCAGCGGCAATAGAGGGAGCAGATCTGAGGGTTTTATTTGAAAGTGAGAGAGAAAGCTGTTTATTCCAGATATGTATAAAATGTATCAAACGTTTCACAAAATATACATTCCATTTCACATGAAATTATCCAAGATCAGCAATACATACAATGTATATCCAATCAAAATACTCAGATATATTCCAGTCAATAACATAGTTTAAAATATCATTCTCTCCCAACAATATATTCCCTCACTTTGGCAATCTGCTTGCATACGCTTTGCTGTAATCTTTACCAGATAGTAGCACATGGGTCTAATTTATGAAGGGCTACAATTGAGGTCATGGGAAACAGTGGCCCTCATTACAAGTTTGCCGGTCCGTAAACAACAGTGCCGGTAAGCTTACCAGCACCGTTGTTTCCGGACCGGCAAACTACGAGTCTGCAGTTGGGAGCCGTTCAGCCTGTAAGGTGTCTGACCCAGGAGGGCGGAACGGCACCAGCCAGCAGACTTTCATGGAAGCACTGGCACCGTTATTAACGGTGCAGTGCTTCCGTGGTCCACATTCCCATGGAGTCCTCTAAGACTCCATGCGAATGGGGATCAACATTTTACCGGCGCCTGACTTACAGGACCACCGGGGCTGTAATACCCCAGTTATTCCGTCAAGTCAGGAGCTGGTAAATCATTACGGGTTGGGCGGCTACCTGCCGTTCTTTCCTGCACGGTTTCTGCCAACCTAGTATTGAGGGCCAGTGTCTTTTCTGACCCTCCATACCTTGAACAATGTAAATATTTTCATCATGGAAGAAGCCATTTTCTTTTCTAATATTTCGATTCCACCTGTGTAAAAGAGGAAGTCTGCTCGTTCCTCAGACTGGCCCACATTGCGCGACCAAGGGGCGGACAGATGTTTTCTTTGATTGACCCCATTAGAGTCAACAGATGTGAGTGGCAACACATTAACACGTACTTTAGTAGTAAATATTCAGTGCATGGCCAATTATATCTGATCAAGAAAGGCAAACTGCATGTTTTCTTCAAATAGATCATATTGCCTTCTCCCTGTTGCCAAATCGTCTGCCCAGTCGTCTGGCATTTTATGCCCAATACCTATGAATTTTAACAACGACTTTGATCTCAGCAAATACTTTCAGGGCAGGCAATCCACATGTAAGCAGTAATGCTCTCGAGCACTGCTCTCAACTCAAGACAGCCCGGTCATATGCCCAAACTCCTCTAGCCAACGTTTGAAGTAGTGAACCAGGATCATGGGACCAGATTCTTGTCCAAAGCTTAACAAGACTCTGGATGATTAGATCTTGCAGTAAAATGTCATGCATAGTGTACCTTGTTCCAGAGTTTACTTGTGGTGGGAGTGGCAGAAGTTAGATTCCTTGTGGACCTGTAACTGAGAGGATCCATCCTCAGTTCCTTCTGTAACATTACTACGAGGTCCAATAAAACACCTTAGAGGGGGTGTATAATTGGACTACTCAGCCTCTCCAGCTGGGTATGTGGCTCAGTGGACTAGTTAATTACCTACAGAGATTTAGAATTGATCGTGTAATCACAGGTTCAAATACTGGCAGGTCTTTTCTGCCCTTCTTGTGAGGTCAACAGAATGGATGCCTTTAGTCGGGTAATGATCAACATCATTGTTGAACAGGATGATTGAACAGGAGTTCCCAGGCACGTCATCGTCGCAGGGGGAGAAGCAGGAGCTCCCCCACCCCACTCGGAGGTAAGCCCGTGGGCTCTCCCTCCTCCGACTGAAGCCGCCACATTTTCCAACTTCAGCGCCACTTTAATGCGCTCCGTTTGACCACAGCAAGCTTTCCTTACATGCTGCCTTACAGTCGCCTTGTGCCCATGTATGCCGCCTCTTCAATCCGGCTGCTACCTTAATGTCGTGCTGGCGCCATTCAAAGATGGCCGCCCAACTCCACTAACCCACTCTCCTAGTGCTTTCTGCTCCCTACGCTGCCGCCTCACCTGATTGGGCCACCCGACTACACCTGACTACATCTGAAGCCTATCACACGCCGGGAGGAGTAGCCGGCCATTGCACTAATGCCTGCACAAAGGCCTCAGTCCTGCCCTAGCCTGTCCTTGCCTTTCCGGCCGTTGGCCAGCAAATCTGCCCCCATCATGCTACCGTGGATCTTTCTGCAGACCACCTATCAGATATGCCTAGCATGTTACAGGGATAACCTGCGTTCCACCTGCACTACCTTCAAATTCGATTTGTCTCCTCTTGCGTGCCGCCACTAAGGCTTTTGAATTTCCCCCATGGCCAACCATTTGTTTAAACCAGCATCTTGCCGCAATTACGACTAACATTGTAGCGCCTCACAGTCAAAGGTTACGACCGTCAATGGCTGAATGAACATATGACTGTCCGCTCGCTGCATTTATGCTCACTGTATTCCCGATACCTTATACCCAGGGCTTTTACTATTTAAAACGCCTACTCTCTCCCTGGTACTATCCTGCATTATACCTTGAGCTCTAGGTATCCAATGACTATGTTCACCAAGAGTTCCATACTGCTTTTCAGCCTGTCCTGCACACGTACTTGTGCATATTGATTTTTGCATTCCATCTCCTAGCTATCCATGCTCACTTCGATTTTAGGTGCCCCTCACCTGTGCATATTTAGCATGCCTTGTTTCTAGGCGACCCTCACTTGTGTATATTGATATATCTACAATGATTCTTAGCCTATCCTGCTTACTTTAATTTTAGGCGACCCCCACTTGTGCATATTGATGTATCTACAATATTTCTTAGCCTATCCTGCTTACTTTAATTTTAGGCGACCCTCACTTGTGCATATTGATGTATCCACAATGCTTTTTAGCCTATCCTGCTTACTTTGATTCTTGGCGACCCTCACTTGTGTATAATTAGCATATCCTGCTTACTTTGATTTTAGGTGACCCTAACTATGCATATTGGCTTTTAGCCCACCCTCTTATTTCGAATTCAGGAGTGCCACCACCTGTGTAGAAGTTTGTATTTACATTTTAGCCAGCTCTGTAAATTGCCTATCTAGACATCTCATGATTGCGCATATTGCTTATGACTTACATACATACACTGACCATCCTTGAGTCTAGATGCACTCTCTTAGAAGATTTACCCGAGGTGAACCAAGCAGCATGCCCCCACTAGCCACCATGCGCACACTCCACACAACTATCCTGATTCTAAGCACATTGCTCCTCACCATGGCACCTTCCATTTCAGCCAACAGGACACTGTCTTCCTCGTCTTCTAATACCCTACCCCTGCCGCTAACTACAGCACTTCACAACATGACAGATAACATCAGCAACTTCCCATGCAAGCCCTGCCCAACTTTGGACAGAAATCTCTGCCTTAGAGCAAGACTAACCAAGCTATATGAGCCTCTTGCTAGGTCTCTAAATATATCCCTAGGGATTAGGATAACAAGCTCGCCCTCATCCCCCCATTGCAACACCTCGCCTACGAAACAAGCTTAACCAAGACCAGGATACCTAAACAACCACAGGCCCCCTCGCCAACTATTCCTACCACCATAAGTCCACAATTAAAAGGAGCCCTAATAAACACCAGATCCCTGGTAGCACATGCTACGGAAGTAGCCAATCTGATCCTGAAAGAGGACTTAGACTTTCTGGCAATCACTGAAACATGGCTCCACCCTGCTGCAGGCCCCATGATTATGCTAGCAGTCCCTGATGGGTTTTCCATCCTGAGACATGACAGACCCAACTCCAGAGGAGGAGTTATCGCCATAATCTACAAATGTGGTCTCGCCATGAGACTTGCTACCCAGATCGGTATCCAGTCGTGCAAACTACTCTCAGTCAAAGTTCCTCTAAACAATGCCCAAACTCTAAACATCCACCTCATATACCGCCCCCCAGGCCCACCCGGAACCTTCATGGATGACATCAACTCTATCCTCACCAACAATCTCAAAAATACTTCGCAAGTACTCCTTCTCGGGGACCTGAACATGGGTTTCAACGACCACCTAGACCAGCTTGCTATTACTACAGCCAATACCCTAAGGGAACTTGAATTCACCCAAAGATGTAACAGTGACACACATGAGAAAGGCAGAATACTCAACTGGGTGGCCGACCATAACTGCCAGGCCAACATCGTCTCCATCTCCCCTTTAGCCTGGATGGACCACCATCTCGTGTCCTTTATGCTCTCCACTAATAAACCCCCACCAACTATGGCCCCCAGAGCTCCACCTACTCTAACCAGAAATAAAAAAAACATCACTGTAGACAGACTTATCCCATTAATAATCCCCACTCTCAACCCACTCCAGGACAAAACTGACCCGGAGAGTTTAGTCGAAGAATTCAACAAAATCTTGACATCGTCACTGGACCAGATTGCCCCTGCAAAACTCAGACCTAGCAAGCAGAAAACCCATTTGAATAAATGGTTCACGCCCTTCTTAAAAAATTCAAGACTACAAAAAAGAAACTGTGAGGCCACTTGGACGAAACATCCAACTGAAGCCAACAAACTCAAACTCAAGAATCTGTCTTCCCTCTACAAAAAAGAAATGTGCTTAGCCGAACGAACCTCCTTTGACACATGCATATCTAACGCCAAATCCAACACAAAAGAACTGTTCACCATTCTTAGAGAAATAGAGACTCCAATCGCACCTCCTGACACCTGCTCGAAGGATAAAAAATGGTGTGAAGACATCCAACATGCCCTAGCCAACAAAATTGCTACCCTACAAAATAAAATTTCATGCACAAGAACCGGCCTAACTGATCCCCCTGCATCTAGCATAACAGATAAGGCCAGTAGAGATGATTCTACCCGATTTAAATTTAACAAGGTCTCCACCATTGAGGTGTAAAAAATGATTATGTCCCTCAAACCCTCAAATTGTCAGGGTGACCTCTGTCCAGCGCAGTTTATTAAGGATGCTGCCCGCGACATATCTCCATTCATCACTAAACTTATTAATGCGTCCTTTTCCACGGGCTCTATTCCAACTACCCTCAAACAATCATGGGTACTCCCCCTTTTAAAAAAACCCACCCTTGATCCATCCTCACCCACTAACTACAGACCCATGACGACTGTGCCCTTCCTTCTAAAAATTCTGGACAAGGTAGCATATACCCAAATTCAAAGACACTTAGAACAACAACATCTACTAGGTGCTAGACAGTCTGGCTTCCGCCCCCAGCATAGCACGGAAACCGCCATTATCGATTTGAAGGCTCAAATTGATGAACTCAAGGACAATGGGAAATCAGCAATACTCCTCCTTCTAGATCTTTCAGCAGCGTTCGATCTAGTCGACTTGCTGTCCTCTGCAACCACTTAGACACAGCAGCACACTTCTCCAATGAAGCCGTTACTTGGATTAGATCCTTCTTAAATGGCAGAATGATGAGGGTCTTCTCACCTCCAGCTGCCGCAGATCCCATACGTATCACCTGCGGTGTGCCCCAGGGTTCATACGTCTCACCGACACTCTACAATATTTTCACCAAGCCCCTTTTCGATGATCTGGACCATCTCGGTATCACCTACACTAACTATGCAGATGATACCCAGATCCTCCTCCCGCTTTCTGGGGATTATGAAAAGGATTTGGCTTTGGTAAACAGAGTGTATATTATCATTCAAGCATGGATGGCCATACATGGTCTGTGCCTGAATGATGATAAAACTGAACTCATCATCCTGGGCACCCCATCCAATCTAAAAAAACTAGGACCCATATACGCATCATTCATCATCGATGGCAAATACCATAACTGTTGAACATGAGGTGAAAACACTCGGTGTCTACCTTGACTCCAATCTCTCATTTACCAAACAGATCAACTCATTAGCCTCCTCCACAGCGTACCTGTGTAAACTTATGCGTACGGGCAAGCCTTTCCTCTCTGACAGCAGCTGCATTACACTAGCTAGAGCCCTCCTCCTCTAACGACTGGACTACTGCAACGCCCTCTACTTAGGATCGCCAAAAGCTACCATTAAAAGAATCCAAATTCTACAAAATAACGCTCTTAGAGCGGCATTAGGTATTCCCAGAAGAGACCACATCTCCGAGACCAGTCGACAGAACAACTGGCTCCCCACCCACGACAAAATCCTTCTAAAAACTCTATCTCTGACACACACATCTCTCAATAACGCTGCACCCATCTACTTGGCTGAAAGATTTCACAAACAGACTCTACTGGACCAACAAGACTCATGAACAAAGATCGCCTCATCATACCGAGCTTCAAAAGATCCACTATTGGAGGGAACAGCTTCCCGGTGCAAGCATCCAAACTTTGGAACACCCTGCCTCCAAGCCTTAGAGCCGACCAAACCTATCACAAGTTCAGAACTAACGCTACATGGCTAAAATCCCACAACCAACATGACTAAACTCTTTTCTCACAGCTCCACACCCGCATGATATTCGTTGTATATTTTGTACATAGGTCAGCACTGTATATATCTTTCACCCTTATGTATATATGTATCTTTGTAACTGCTGTAACCAAGCCTCGCATATACTTGTAACCGCTGCGCCCTGTTACCCCCGGGTATGACGCGCATTATAAATAATAAACAAACAAACACACAAACAAACATAAGTTGCCAGCACCAAATGTCAACACGGAATGCTTCCAATGCTTTTCTGCGTGTAAGTAAGCACTCTACACCTATTATGGTAGTACACCTGGGCGAGGCTGACATACTCCAAGCATGAACCTTCCATGTCAGAATTTAGATGGCACTATTTTATTGTTTTGTCTTTGAACTTGAAAGTGCAGAGTTGCATGTAATATCTACAACCATCTCACTATGGGTGTGCCCAATCTCATCGGTTTCAGAAAGTTTCAAAGTGAGAGGCATGCTCCATTGTTTCAGGCTATGAAGATAACATATACGAACCTATGTGCCACCATGAAATCATGTGAACAGCAGAACTATGATGTAGTCAAGATTTCATAGGTTAATTTTCAGGTCTCTTTTTCTATAATTAGTACACTTCTTGGGGTGCAGTATTTTCTCAAACCTCTTTTCTCAATGATAGGCTGTGTAGATGTGGTTTATAACATGTAGATAAGCAAAAGCACTTGCAATGCTCCCTTAGAACAGAGGATGAGTCCCACGGCCTCAGAGCACGTGCTTCTATGAAATCTGAAGCACACCTTTCCATTAGCCAAGAAAGAGTTAATGGCTTTTACATAGAAACTATGCATCATTATATTCTCTTTCCTAAAATTCAGAGTTTCCTATTTTGGTGGCACATCAATTCCTTTCCCTTCTCATCCCTGCTGTTGTGTGTTTGTTGTGAGAAGGTAGAGAGTGCATAGCTACCTCTACAGGAACTCAAAGCACCTGGATTAGATAGTCCTGGTCAGAAGCCTCAGAGAGACCAAGCTGCATCTAGAGGTATGCATAATATCTGCATTCTGCAGACAAGATCTGTTGCACCCATTGATTAATTATTTTCTGAAGCAGGGTGTAAAGTCTCCAAAGAACTTGATTTCCTGCTCATGCTTCATATGAGATCTATAACAAGTAATTCCCCAAACCTGATGCACTAAGGACTCAGGAGGACACGGAAACCCTTCAAAATCAATGGCACGCTGTGAAGCACCAGTTTGAAAGAGCAGTGACCAAGGCATTCTAAGGCAGGGGGGGGGGACACAAGCACTAAGGCCCAGCAGGATAGAGCCGAACCTGGGAACCCTTCAAAATCAATTGTGCAACACAACGCACTGGTATAAAAATGGCAGCATCCAGTGAAATATCTGCCAGTCTCCCCACAAGACTACGGTGAGCGGTAGATGCTGGAATAGAAACCTACAATTAAAGTAAAAAGATTACCCTTACTAGTGCTTATGCCGCACAAATAGGTATATATGAGGTTTTGCTAATAAAGGTGAACTGCTAAACAGTCGTGATCAGTTATGGGGTGGCATGCCTCCCCTTGACAGTGGCATCTACAGCGGGTCTTCTCAGAATGATGGGAATTCGAATTGAGAGAATTAGGAAAAGAAAGGTACCCACAAAATCATCTTGTGCCCTGGCAGCAAAATGATCTGCTACAAGTTATGGTACCAATTCAGGGGGGCTTATACCTTGATATTAGAGATGTATTCATTGCTGGAGGGCCTGGGCAAAGAGAAGGGGCCACTTCCCAAAAACCTAATATCTCAGTGACGAAAGGTAAACATTTTTCGACACACAAATCGGGTAAGCTTTGTTTCTAATAGGATCAGATGGAAAAGTGTAACAAGAAGAACAGAGTCAACGCTGGCCTAAAACAAACTCAACCTAGTTTTTTACCACCACAATTAGTGTCTCCCTCTCACACCCATACACAAGCACAGTAATCACAATTGATGCAGAGAGAAAAGGGCAATACGGGGGCTAATTGTTTACCTCAGCCCTCTCGATTGCAACGTCATTCCATGAAGGGAATATATGGCAAAGTATGGCAAGAAATCAACTTGATTTGCTCCTAGTGGTAAAAATCAAGTCGAGGAAGAGTCTTTACAGTTCCGGCAAATAATATGTGTAATTCACCTAGCATCTCTGGATAATTCATAAACAGAAATAAAGTCTATATGACTACTGTATTGACCCAGGAATATGATCTAATTAACTTTGAGTCTGACCCTTGGCCTGCAATAGCTGATGGCAATTCTCTCACAAACAGATTTACAGTATTGATGATGGATAGAGAGAACATTGATGTTGGGACATCATCTGGAATAAAAGCCATTCCTTTAAGCCCAACTCAAGATGTAGACATTCTCAAAGCTAGCAAGGGGGCAGAAATTGCTTCTGATAAGCCGCCAAATGATTATTCAGATAATTTTCCATTGATTGCAGACTATTCAAACTGCATGAGCTGCTCTGAATTTAAAATGTAGTTGGCTGCTCTAAGACCATCAGAGGATCAATATAATAACTAATTAAATCATGATGAAGTCTAAATTAATTTCTCTTAGATTATATCTCTAACAAATCATCCTTCAGTTTCTGTTCCTCTGGGTCATGACTTACATCACAGCAAAGCCTTTACTGAGGAAAACTTGATAAGCTTTAAAAACAAATCAGAGTCCCTGATTATTATTCCCTCTAACAGAGAATTGGAGAAAAGTAACACAATAATATCAGATACATTTGAGATCAAAAGTCAATTTCAAACCACTTCCCATAATTACTGTGAATTAATTTGGAATAACCTAGGCAGCCCCAAAGAGAGAGATTTCACTGGAGTAAGGAGGAAGATTAGTAATTGTGGTAATCTATTTTCTCTCCATCAGTATACTAAGAATACCGCTGAAGCCCAAGATCAGTCAATAGACTTTGATAGAAATCAATCTAAAAAATGCAACCAACTAATTAACAGTAATACATTGTCTGTGACTGTGCTGCCAACCCTGAGAATAAACAAATATGAAAGTAAATGTACTCTGCCCAAAAAGTGCTGCCATTGGACCGATCATGTAAGAGGGCACAGATCTATATTCAGAGACCATATAACATATGTCATCAGGCATCACAATGTCGGAATTGAAACAATATCATGCCTCCTATCGCAACAATTGTATGTGTATTGGCCTACGCCAAGTTGTCTAAACATCATATGCGAACAAACTCCGCGGCAAGGTCTTGACCTTAGAGAAAGTAATGTAAGTCGCCATCTTGGATTAAGCCGCCATTTTAGGTTCTCTTGTAATGTGGAAGTCACCCTGAACATCAAAATGGAGGCCGAATGACATTCTGAGTAAAATTCTGGCCGTTGTGACCTCCGTACACACGAATAATTAATATGCCTGCAGGCCACTTGTCGGGGTCGCGAACTGAGACCTTGTCCGATTGCTGACCTATGTGTAAATGTACAACTATATCAGCGAAACTAATCAAAATGCATATATTATAGGATTGACCTGGCAAGAAACCCATAAGCCCGATCCCTAGAATGGTTAACCCGCGAGGGGGTTGGCCAAGGGCTGGATAAAGAATATAAAAAGCCCAAGTATTCCAATGTTCGATCTCTCTCACTAATGCATCGAACCTTCGTTGAAGTTCGTTACGTTACTCTGAGAGCCGAATAGCTACCCCGTTTGTCAATTGACTTTGGTAACTGTTGTAGCTTTTAAATAAAGCACTTGTATGTTCTTTGTAACCTGTGTTGGTGTGTTTCTTTCTGGGCTTCCCGGCCTCATATTATTTTACGTGGGCTAACATGACTAGGATTGATGGGGAAAGACCAGCTGGTGAGAAACCACCTCAGGTAATACTTACTTTGCTTGATAGAATTGTCGCAAAATTGAAAACCATAATTCCTGAGAAAAGAATTATTTGGGACAAGCTTACGGCCTGCATTCAAGGAAAAACTGAAGGTGCCGCCGAGTTCTTTAATAGATTCGAACAGGTATTCTCTGATTTCAGTGGACAGGACTTGGGCACAGAGTCTGGGAAAAGGTTGTTGTGGACAAATTTGTACGTGGGTTGTTGCCCGACATCCAGTCACAGATTATGTCCTCTGAGAGCGCTTGGCAGGCGAAATACCAATCTGAAGTTTTGCACATGGCTCAGTATTATGAGAACCGTGTGAATAATGAAAAGGAGAAAATAGAGAAGAGGAAAGGAGATTTGAAGACAAAAGTATTGTTACAACAAATTGTTAGAAATCCAAGAGGAGGTACGTCACAGATCAGAGGTCAGTATGTCCCAAAAGGAAACGCTCCTTTGGGTCCTGTGAATGTTAATCAATGTGCCTATTGCCGCCAGGAAGGTCATTGGCGAGCACAGTGCCCCGTCCTTCGACAAAGGTCAAACAATGCATTTGGGAGTATGGGTAGACGACCTAGAGGTCGCCCTGGAGCAGGGGGGCCTGATAGAGGTCAGTTTTCACAAGATCCTCAGCAACCTTTTTCACGGGAAAATCAGACTTCGAGTGTGGACGCAATTAACATATTTGATCACCCTTCTGCTGCCTACCTTTCTGAAGAGCTTCCTTCCGATAACATTTTGTTTCGTTAGGACTGCCCGAAGCAGGGTTTGGAACCTTCACCTATTCCTGTTAATCAGAAAGGTCCCTATGTTGAATTGTTAGTGGGGAATAGGAAACATCAGTTTTTGATAGACACTGGAGCACAGAAGTGCTCCATTGATCATTCCCGGGTTCCAAACATTCCACTGTCAGGGCAAACAAATGTTTCTGTAGGGTTTTCTGGTATACCAATTGTTTGTCCGGTTTCTTCGCCGCTGTCTGTTTCTTTGGGTCCCTTTACGGACCATTGTCCCTTCCTTCTGACTTCGAACTGTGGAGAGAATTTGCTGGGGTTAAATCTGTTGAAGAAATTGAATGCAGTAATTCATTGTTCCTCTGATGGAGTACGACTGACGGTTTCACCACAGCAACTTCCCAATTCTCAGTTTTTGACTCGACCGTTGCCTCCTGAGTTTAGTGTTGTTCCAGAATGTTTATGGGCGGTTGACGACAATGATGTCGGGGTGCTACAGATTGAGCCCGTTAAAATAGTTTTGAAGCATGGAGTTAAACTACCACGCATTCCGCAATATAAAATATCAGTTGAAGGCGAGTGTGCTTTGAAGTGCATTGTTTCCGATTTTGTGCATCGAGGGGTGATTGAAGAGATTGCAGGTAGTTTATGTAACAGCCCAATTTTGCCTGTATACAAGAAAGGTGACAATGCAATCCCATACCATTTTATAATTGATCTTCGTGCTATTAACAAAGTTGTCGCCCCACAATTTCCAATAGTGCCTGATGTAACAACGATACTAACAATGATCCCTGCTACAGCTACGCACTTTAGTGTTGTGGATTTAAAGAATGCTTTCTTTAGCATTCCTATACACAATGAGAGTAGATATTTGTTCGCGTTCACCTTGGGAGGATGTTCATTTACATTTACTCGGGCACCCCAAGGGTATACTGAAAGTCCAAGCATTTATAGTAGAGCTTTGAAAGAGCAGCTCGACACCCTTGCATTGCCACCAACTTGTACACTACTTCAGTATGTCGATGATTTGCTTTTGGCTGCAGATTCTGAAAGTGCTTGTAAAGAAGGCACTGTATTGTTACTTATTCATCTGGCCGAAAACAGTCATAAAGCTTCGCTCAAGAAATTTCAGTATTGTTGTCAGGAGGTCGCCTATTTAGGCTACCTCCCGTCAAAGGAGGGGAGAAGATTGACATCTGAAAGAAAAAAACTAATTTCTGGCATGTCTGTTCCAAATACACAGAAGGAAGTCAGGGCCTTAATAGGTATGGCTTCTTACTGTAGGTTGTGGATCCCGAACTTTTCACTAGTGATAAAACCGATGTTGGCTTTGACGAAGAAGGGCATTTCTCTGCCACTGCCATGGAAATCGGAACATCAACGATCATTTGAGCTTCTCAAAACTGCGTTATGCTCTGCACCGGTTCTGGGTACTCCAAATTATGACAAGGCCTTTGTGTTGTTTGTGCATGAATGTGATGGATGTGCTTTGGCTGTGTTAACGCAGGAACATGGAGGGAAGAATAGGCCATGCGGCTACTACTCCTCCGCCCTTGATCCTGCCGCATGCGCTTTGCCGAGATGTTTGCGAGCTGTCGCTGCTGCTGCCGCATCCGTAAAACAGAGTGAGGGAATGGTTCTAGGCCATGATTTAATTTTGATGGTACCTCACTCTGTAGATGTCCTATTGAATAAGACTCAAACGCAACACCTCACCTCTGCACGGCTGACAAGGTATGAATTAATTCTGTTTGCCCCTCACATTCAAATTAAGAGGTGTTGTGTTCTTAATCCGGCTGAACTTCTGTTTGCGGTGACGAAGAATTACATGACTGCCTGTATACCACTGAACAGGAAACGAAGGTCAGGATAGACCTTATAGATACTCCTTTGGACAATGCAGAAGGGGAGCTGTTTTGTGATGGCTCCTGCTTCAAACTTCCAGATGGTACATCTACAGCTGCTTACGCAGTTACTACGTTGAGTATGGTTGTTGAAACTAAGAGAATTCCGCATAACTCCGCGCAGGCCGCAGAGATTATAGCGCTGACCCGAGCTTGTGAACTCTCCGAAGGGCGTACAGTAAACCTATATACTGATAGCCAGTACGCCTTTGGGGTGGCTCACAACTTCAGGAGGCTCTGGTCGGAAAGAGGGTTCCTAACCTCACATGGGACCAAGATTCAGCACGGTCCCCTGATAGTGCAATTGCTCTCGGCACTCTCACTCCCTAGGCAGTTAGCGATCATGAAATGTGCAGCACATCATAAGGTCATAGATGGTGTGGGAAAAGGGAACACTTTTGCTGACCAGATAGCCAGGCAAACGGCTACAGACCTTAACGCAGACATGTATGCTCTAAGGGAAACAAAAGATGCCTATGTAATGGATGAGGGTATCGGGTCTGTGCGAGATATTCAAACTGATGCCACAATAGAAGAGTCTAAAAGGTGGGCCGAAGGAATGGGGAAACTGGATGATGATGGGTGTTGGGTGGATACATCTGAAGGAAAATGGTTGCTCCCTGATTCATATGTGCTGGCAATGGTTACGATGGCACACGGTCCTCCGCATGTGTGTGCTCAGCAGATCACGAAAATGTTAGAACAAGTATGGGTGGATGATAAAATTTCGAAGATTGCACAGCGCCATGTTCAGAATTGTATGATCTGCTTACAGCCCAATGTGGGGAAGGGGACAGTAACTCCAAGGGGAAGCGTTGGGCCCCCTTCTGTTCCCTTCGAGGTCATCCACTTTGATTTTATTGAGATGGAACGGTGTAACAATCTAAAATATGTTCTTGTGATTATTTGTGCTGTTAGTAAATGGTTTGAGGCTTTCCCCGTTAAAGATGCTACTGCCATGACCACTGCAAAAACTATGGTAAAAGAATTCTTTCCACGATTTGGGCTTCCGAGGGTAATTTGGTCGGACAATGGTCCCCATTTTCTTGCAGCGGTAATTTTACAGATATGCACAGCGTTACACATTGAAAAACGATTTCACTCAGCTAGGCATCCTCAAAGTGCTGGGTTGGTAGAGAGACATAACGGCATCTTAAGGAATAAACTTGCAAAAACATGTGCTGACACCAAACTGAAATGGCCAGATGCCTTACCTATTGTATTGTTAGCCATGCGTACCACACCTCAAACTAAGACTGGGCTCTCCGCATTTGAGGTAGTGATGGGGAGACCTGCTAACATTTGGGGCCCTCCGAAGCCCAGAACCTTAAGGGAGGTAGAAAATGTATTGCTTGTAGACTACTGTAACCAGTTGACAAAAATCTGTATCTCATTTATCATCAGGACCAATCAGCTTTACCTGTATGGTTTACGGGCCCAGGACACGATATTCAGCCTGGAAGTTGGGTCCTAGTGAAGGCCTACGAAAGGTCTTCCTGTCTCGCTCCTCGCTGGAGGGGACCCTACCAGGTGCTGTTGGTCACCCAGACAGCAGTGCGGGTGGCTGGAAAAAAGCATTGGATCCACGCGACACATGTCAATAAACTTCCTCACCCGACGCCACACGTAACAGAAGAAGCAGAACCCCTCGCTGATGCTACAATCTCTGATCCTGGAGTAGCAAACAGCACTGTGAGTGTGTCGGAGAATTTCTCTGAGCCCGTGGAGCTTGGGGAACAGCCCATTTCGTCTCCGCACTCTTTGGAAAAGTCACTTCCGGAAACCATTGTTTCAAGTTCTGCGGCTTCCGTCGCCTCCGATACGTCGCTTCCCTCAGGAAGTGACGTCGCCTTGTTTCCGGATCAAACAGTTCTGGGTACCACCAGGTACAACCTTCGACGAAGAAGATAGAACTACGGCACAGGTCTTTTCCGTGCATTTGGAAAGAAGAAGTGATTGAAAGTTTTCTCTTGTAAAAGAAAGTTCCTTTCGAACAAAAGGAAATAAAAGGGATTCTGCTGGCTAGGGTTGGGAAGGAGTAAGAAGTCGCACGACTGTAGTGTTGCCAGCAACGAACATTGGGGTCGTCGATTGAGAAACTACGATGCCTGCCACCTCCACCGCTGCTCCCCGCACTGGACTTGTAAATAAGGGGGTGACCAACTCGGACAACGAACAATGTGCCTGGGCCCCGAAAACGTACTGCTGTGTTGTGTTAATAATAATTGGAATTTGTGTAATTACTGCTGTGGGACTTTGGTACTTCGAAGAAATGTACCCTTTAAAACCTCTACTGCCAATTGAGATTGTACCTACTGCTTTGACTCCCTCTGTACACCTCCACACCTTGTCACCTAGAGACTCCCAGCATAGACGAAAGTATCATAATAACACTTTAATGATAGTAATGAATGCAACGCATGCCATTTTTAATAAGAGTAATTGCTGGATTTGCACCCATTTACTGCAACATGGGAACAAGGGGCTAGGATGGTATATTCACCCTTTAACTTTAACAATTGCTTGCTATGCTTCTCTTAGAGCACTATTCTTTGGCCGTTGGAATGATAGCGTCTCAGGGAACTTATTTAAATGATTTTGAGAAACGTGAATTGACTCCCCTGGGATGCTCGCTTTTTGCAAATAGAAGTAGACCTAATGTTGCTTCTATTAGGCCATCTGATAAACTATCTCTTCCTTTCCAAACTCTAATTTCCTTTAAAATGGCTCCGATAGGCAATAAGGACGCTGTGCCCCCTTCCTACTCTATTAATCATAGCCCCGATTCAGTCCCCTTTTGTGTACAAAGAAATGGCACTCGGCCAATGGGAGATTTTGAAGGTTGTGTGAACATTGTAAATTTGACTGGGGAGAACAGGCCTCTGTATGTAGGGGGGCCTGTTTATTTCGTTTGTGGTAGTTCAGCATTTCCCTGGTTGCCAAAGGATTGGCAGGGAACGTGTTATTTAGGAATCCTGTTACCTGAGGTATTTGTAGCTAGTACATTGGAAGTTTCTAAGGCTCGCCCATGGCGGGATGAGGATGGAGATACCCCTGGGCAAGTATTGGGAGATATAGCGAAATCAGTTGTGCCATTTTGGGGACAGATAGCAAACTCTGAAAATATTAGGGGACTAGCAAGAGTACTGGAGAGAACCATCAACCGGACCACGGATATACTCTACAATATGACACTAGAACAAAAGGCAATACGATTTTTAGCACTCCAAAATCTGATGGCATTAGATGTTATTCTGGCAGAACGTGGTGGAGTATGCAAATTAGTGGGGTCCGCTTGCTGAGTTTTCGTACCAGATTCCTCACCGACAATTTTCAAAGCAATACAGAACTTGCACATCCTTAGTTCTGAGGTGCATGTTCCGGTGGGAGATTGGAATATTAGCGCCTGGTTCTGGGATTCTCTACGATCCTGGGGTTGGAAGGTGCTTTCTGTTATCCTGGTTATTTTGGGAATCCTGCTATTCCTTTGTTGCTGTTTCCAATGTCTACCTAGTATAGGTGCAATGCTAGGGGGATGTTGTGCTCAGGCAGTGAGCACATTAGGGCACAAAATGTACGCCCCAGATACAGCTTCTAAAGAGTTTGTGTTACAAGAGGTTCTGATGAACGACCTAATGGCTATAGACATTACAGATAATTATTCAGGATGTATAGACAACAATGCATGGAGTTATTTACGAAAGTATTAGAAGTGATATTAGCACTTGGCATTGGCCAAAAGGAGGGTTTGTCGGAATTGAAACAATATTATGCCTCCTATCGCAACAATTGTATGTGTATTGGCCTACGCCAAGTTGTCTAAACATCATATGCGAACAAACTCTGCGGCAAGGTCTTGACCTTAGAGAAAGTAATGTATGTCGCCATCTTGGATTAAGCCGCCATTTTAGGTTCTCTTGTAATGTGGAAGTCACCCTGAACATCAAAATATAGGCCGAATGACATTCTGAGTAAAATTCTGGCGGTTGTGACCTCCGTACACACGAATAATTAATATGCCTGCAGGCCACTTGTCGGGGTCGCAAACTGAGACCATGTCCTATTGGTGACCTATGTGTAAATGTACAACTATATCAGCGAAACTAATCAAAATGCATATATTATAGGATTGACCTGGCAAGGAACCCATAAGCCCGATCCCTAGAATGGTTAACCCGCGAGTGGCTGGCCAAGGGCTGGATAAAGAATATAAAAAGCCCACGTATTCCAATGTACGGTCTCTCTCACTAATGCATCGAACCTTCGTTGAAGTTTGTTACGTTACTCTGAGAGCCGAATAGCTATCCGTTTGTCAATTGACTTTGGTAACTGTTGTAGCTTTTAAATAAAGCACTTGTATGTTCTTTGTAACCTGTGTTGGTGTGTTTCGTTCTGGGCTTCCCGGCCTTATATTATTTTTCTGTTTCCACAACAAGGAATCGAATGACTGTTTTGACACAATCGAATTCAGATTGATCAACAGACATTTGGCTGAGGGCCTTTTGGGCATTGATCTTAGGAATACCCCCCACATTGATCCAATATTCAACCGAGGTGGTACCTCTCTTTTTTATTCACTAAGAATGTATGTTCTAATAGCACAAATTTAAATTTAAGAAATGTATCCCAATATTTAGATGCAGCTTCACCAACTGACTCTGGGTAAAAGGGAATTTAAAACCGTGATGACAACCAGCCCACTCGGGTATGATCTCCAACATCTCCCGTCAAATCACACTTAAGCTCTACTAAAACACCTTTGTAGTGGAACTATTTGTAGCCCTAACCAAAGAGCCCAGTATGAGTTGTTATCTTTAATTATTGCAGGCCTAAGTGGGAAATTTGATGATTTATTGGCTGGACTTTATTAATAGATTTGGAATAATAGGTTTCCAAGACACATGGACACTCTCTATGAGTTGTATTTTGTCCGGCTGATAAGTGGGCTAGAGGACGACACAACAGCGATTTGATGACTTAGATAGCCCGTGGAATTAAGGGGATATTTTTTTTTTATTCAGGTAGCCCCGGAATATTCATTTTAAAATGGGATTGGATGCCAATACTGTATTTTATATACTGAATATATGGATGAAACCCTCAGTACAGGCAATTTAATATTTGAATTTGATGATGCCTGGGATATTCCATCAGCAAACTGTGCAAACAACAATACCTTGTGCTAAATATACAATTAAACAGGTACAGAACATCATAGTTAAAGGATTAAAAACGTGTAATGGGTGTTTCCCAATTGACAAACCAGTTAAATCTGTAAATAGATCTCCTTTGTTTTTATCTTGTATTACATATATCTTGACATCTCTGGATAGGTGGCATGTGAGTGATGATACTAAGGTGAGTTGGAGTGATCATGAACCTGTCAGCATATACCGGCTTTTAGTAAAAGAAATGATGCTCGTCTAGCTCAAGGTTCTGCTGACAGTATTACTTTAATGAGCAGTGGAAGAAGGGTATTGGAGCTCGGAATGATATTCCGGCAATTCGGAAATCTCATTTCCAAATATTGTGAGACGTTTTATTAACAGTGACATACATGTCTCACCAAAGTTATTATGACACTTTTTGTCAAAAAACGTAAATCATTTTTTAATTAAATTTTGTACATCTACGAAGTAAACCCTTTATCAGACAGCTGGTTCTATTAAAAATGCATGATTCACAAATCTAAATTATAAGTTGCATTGAAATCAAACAAAGAAAAAGAGTGTGTGAAGATCAGAGGACTCAGAAATGAGTATGAAACATTGGTGGGCCAAAGAAATAGAGAACATGTAGAGCAACGATGGGAGGCACTGAAATCTTCCTTTTTGATTAACAAAAGCTGCCAGTTTTGGTGAATAGTACGCAAACTTTAGGCCTAAGATTGTTTTTCTACTCAGGCACAAATATCTAGGAAAGTCTGGGGATTCCATTTGTGTGACCTCTGTAATAAACCCTTTATTATTAAAAAAAAAAAAAAAAGCTGTATCAGAGTCAGGTGGAAATATTTATCACCATTCTGGAAACTGTAAATTCACAGTGTCATAATAATGCACTTGGCCTAAATGGGTTACCCTGCACACTATTCCAATCACAGCTGAACATTTCAACCTCCTTTTTTTTTTACAAACATTGAGGACATCATATCTATTGATCATTTTCCTACCAGCAGGAAGGGTGCCAAGATAATCCCAGTATACAAGAAGGGATTTTGGAAACCAAATCTTCTCTCCGATTGACCTTAGTGCTAGAGTTTATAGAAATAGTGTATTATATCCCCTAGAATGCTGGATACGTGGCAATATCGCACTGCCTGATCTCAAGCAGGTTTTAGGAGTGGTGTAAGCACCATTAAAGAGGTTTTACATTTTCTTTCTATTACTTCATAAATATAGATTATGGTATATAAGGCGCTATATAAGTGCAAAATAACATAACATAACATAACATAACATAACATAACATACAAACAGAGTCTTTTTCTGGTCTTCGTGGATCTCTGCACATCATTTGTTGCAGTTTCTCATGAGATGGAGACTTCTAACTTGTGTATGAATTCCCTTGTATTTAAAACCAGCAATCTCAAACTTATATTGAGATAATGTACTTATACGTAAGACACCAACAGGTTTGCAGTGTGGTCTTGATCCTTCTGAGACCAGTTGTGACGAGATGGGCCTTGAGATTCTTATGACTAAGACCAAATATCGTATTTGTTTATTTAGTCAGAGAAAATCCTAGGTGGCAAAGGGGTACATTTAGAAGGAATCTCACTTGAGAAGTTGATTATTATGAATATTTCAATTGAAGGAAAGATGTTTTGGGAGATACAAATTAAAAAGAGTGGTTTTCCTCTACTAACACAAGATCAGGAATTATGCACATTTCCAAAATGATGTGGAGGCAGAGCAGTTGAGTGAACTTTAGAAGTGTTTATTGCAGCATGCCACAATCTTTGGGCTAGAGATCAGGTAATATAGCAATCTTCAAGGCCTAAAAAGGAATGAATGTAAGTTTCTGAAATGTATTTTTACCCTCACCACAGTTACCCCTTTGCCTCGAGCTAAGTATACACAGGGTGAAAATAATCCTTTTTTATATTGCCATAGCCTACAGAATAGTAAACAATTGGCTCCATATCAAAAATACTTACACATGTGATAAGTCAAACTGGTGCCTCCAGGATACATTGGCTTCATTACGTTTGCAAATTAGCCTTAGACCTAGAACTATAGGCACATGGGATTATACTCAAGCCATATCAGGAAAATCATGTCCGACCAAGCTAGATGTCAAACAGGCTTATGAATAATGCCTTTATTCATGTAAATAGGACACAGTTAGTATAACTGGCTTACTCCAAGGTGCCTAGAAACAAAGAGGAAAGTGTGTTATCAACAATACCTAGAAATAGTTGAAGATAATGAAGACAGACAGAAATGTTACCTCAGGACCTTGTCATTGGGTGTATTTACTCACAAATGGAAGATGGATCAAGTGATAAATACCTTCTTCTAGGCTGTAGGAGAAGATGCAATTTATGTCTTATGTTCTGCTTCACGTACATAATCCCAAGGAAAAGATGGCTTTTGCCTGTTGTTTTAAATGTTACCATTCAGACTGTACAACAGGCGTTGCTATCAAACGAGTGATGAACTGAGGATCGTTGTTAAAACAAAAAAAATAGGCCTGGAGATTAAGAATCAATATAGGAATTCTTAGGGATATAGATATTTGTGAATTTTGAGAAATTAAATGAAATGCGCAATGGAAAGAAATTGTAGGTATTAGTGCTCTTCTCTTTTTTACCATTTGGTGTTTATTATTGTTGTATTGATCATTGTAACAGGATGACTTTGTCATTGTTTATAGATGAGCTATGTTCTAGTTGTAAAATTATGTCTGATTTGATTGTGTTTTGCCAAAATAAAGCTATACTGACAGACTGGAATTTTCCAAACAGCCTTCTCCTTACACCAGTGGCAGGGCCGGTCTTACACCAGATTACACCCCAGGCGGGAAGCATCATTGAGCCACTGAGCCCCCAAAAAATGACAACAAAAATGGTATGTTACAAATTTTGTAAATAGTGCATTCAATAAAGAACTAGATGGAAATACAAACACAATAGAAAATGCATACTTTAGATACTAGGTTACAGTCTTAGAATATGAACTGTATTATGTATTCAAAAAGTAACTTTTCTTGACTTTGCACTTTGATGCCAGGGAGCTTAAACACAAAAATGCCTACTGATTAACTCTAAACAATCTTTGTCATCAAATGGCTGATGTAGAGGAAACATTGTTAGAAGGCAATGAGGTGATACCACTTCTGTATAACACTGATAACACTTATGAATATCCTGTGGGAAGGGAAAACAGCTTGTAATGCAAGCGCTGCAAAGATCATATTTTAAGCCCCAGAATGAAAAGAGAGAAATTAATATATTGAAAGACTGCTGACTGGAAACATGGTGGCAGTTGCTCGGGACCCCCTGAGGCTTGAGGCACATTTAATTTGAAAAAGTTGAAAGGCCCTGACACTGTCCCTGTAAAACAATCGTGATCACAAAGATACTGAGTTGTCTTTTAGGACAGAGCACATCTTTACATATAAGTAACTATTTTCCTAAATCTTTAATTAAGCATCTTCAAAAAGGTAATTTAATTAATTTTGGATCAACTGAATGTAAAAGTACTTTTGGAGCTAATACATCAATGTCTCTCCATCAACCACCAGCAGGCTAAAATAGCCATCACATCACCACCACCACATGTTGAGAAATCAAAAAAGACTGACAGCATTTTAAAGTTGCAGAAACTAGCACCCTGAGCTGCACAGTTTGCTTAGTTTCAACAGGGGGCAACCCCACTGAACCACGGCCCTGAAAAGGTAGTTTGATAGTGGCGTTTGGGCTGCAAGATGATCACAAAAAATGTTTCCTGGTATGAACCAGTTATAACATTACATTGATGTAACAATGCAAGTGTGTCTTCTCCTTGCACCATTGTGCCAGGCGCTCAACGGAAAGAACTAGGTAGTGCACCACTTTTACACTGTCCGTGGAGGGTGACCGACACAGCTCGTTTAAGGTGAATTGTCATTGCCCCAGGCATGCAGAGCATGCGGTGTTCCCCTGGAGACTGGACTGAGGTTCGGTTTGATGTACTGACTCCGCCACCTCTGCTCCTCCAGAATACAACCATCTCAGCAATGAACAGTAAGCCTTCACCAGCCGCGCACATTCATGCCTGACTGCATTCAGAATCCCCTCATCCAGTAACTGCCTTGGCTAATGGAGGTAAGCTGACTCCCTACACAGTGAAGGCTCACGGCCCAGGAAAGCAACCCAGTCTACCAAATATTATAGTACATCATTGAAGTTCACCAGATCTATTTCACTCCAAAGTGATCTACTCCTGGATGTCTTCAGCCGCTGTTTTGCTCCTGGTGCCACTTGGTGTCTTTTGCCAAGTGTAGTTGCACCCGCAGCAGTGTACTCTGGGACTCTCCCCACAGTGATTCTGCCCCAAGAAGTGCCACTTCTAGATTGTAGAGAAATTTGCAACCAAAAAAGGCTATTCCTTGGTGACAGCTTTTTGTAGCGCGAAATGTTTAGTTATATTTTTGAATGTTGTCTGCATGAGTAGTTCTCATATCCATGTGTGGCTGCTACACAGAAACAATAAGAAATTTAGGTGATGTGAGCTTTTACTCAAATACGCCAACTTTTAAAGTTTGAGTTTGTTGCGGTGAGTATTCAAGTAAGGTTAACAAATTTAGAAGTAGAAGAAGAAAAAGAAAAGGTCTTTAGTCCATTGTTACTGTTCTGTAATGTTTTTTATTTAGAATTCCACATGTTCCCATCACATGTATGATTCCATTTTCCAAGTGTTTACTTCACACTTAACACTTAACATTTCAATGAGTACATTTTCATTTCCCACTCACTCTCAACACGTGTTTCCCCATTGCTAATTACAATGGTTCTTCAGGAGAGCAAACTTTGGTCCCAATTAGTTCCTTCATAAACACTTTCAGTGGTGCATTTACTTTTTCCAAGTTAGTTTAACTTTTTAACAATTTCATCCATTAATTATACTTTTTAGATGGTATTTTGTATTCTGGCTCTCTGCTAATAATTCTTTGTAAATTCTGTGTTTTCTGTTGATTTTCCTCTTTAGATGCGTCCTTCCTGGTCCTGGAGTCTAGCAGAGTGCTGCAGGAGGCTTTCGCCACTTCTAAATTGTCCTCATCATGGCTCCAGAAGTGAACTGGTAGTGTTCAGTTAGAGACAACAATTCTGCTTTGTGAATCTATTTATTTTTTAAAGCAAGGCTGTAGTTGCTAATTGTGTGCATTGATTGCTACAGGACATAAATCACTGACCTTAGTAAACAAGGAATCACCTTGGTGGCACTCTTAAAGTGCAGCCGGTGTTACCTTATTTATGGCAATTGTTTTACTATCACCAACCATGGCCCCACTTCGAGTCAGTGCTGGCGGCAGCACTGGCCAGAGGCCTCCTTTCCTACAAGGTCAGTGAGGGGGAAGAGTGGTGTCACAGAGGCCTGCTTTGGGGCACCTGGCTCTCAAGGCATGTTTCAACGGCTTTCCACTGTCAGGCCGGGGAGAAACAGGCTCTTGAGCCCACCTTGATGGCCGACACATCACAAAATTAAACTTTTCTAAGTACTTGAATAATACCTTTGTTTACAAACTCGGCCATTGCTCTCAATTTTACTAGTTTCATGCGTGAGGAAGCCATCCATTTTTTCTTGGCATTCTAATATTTGTATTCATAAAGATAAAAAGGCAAAGACAAAACAACACATCCTAGAATTCCAAGAAGAGCATTGGACTGGAAATCACTGGATGGCATTCTCACGCATGAAACCGGGAAACCTGAGAGCTCTGCTCGCTTTACTTTGTTTTTGTTGCCACAAAGTCTTCATTTTCCCTTGCATATGTCATGTCTGTCACTGTCCCTGTAAACAGCCAAAGTAAGAGAAAGACTTACTCTAAACAGCTGGAGTAAAAGTCTGTAATACCCAGCCAAGATCTGTTGGAGTTTGCAAAGGTTGATAATAACGAAGGAACTCATTTATATAAGCATGTGGTGCTAGCCTAGCTGCTTTGCTGGACAGCAGCAGCAACAGCCAAGGCCCAGGCATCATGCAGTGAGTCATACAGTGCTCTGGCTCTCAGTCTTGTCTAATTTCAAATGTGAGTCGCACTTTTTCTTTTTTTACATAGTCAACGTTACCGCCGTACACTGTGTACATACTACTTTATTAAATGAAATAATACAAAATCATCATGAAGCAGTGTGTGTGTATGTGTGTGTGTGTGTTGATCCTCTTGTCGCCCCTTAGATGCTGGCACGTCAGGCAGCCGCCTGCACAGCCTTATGCAAAGACCGGCCCTGACCAGTGGAATTTCATCTCAAGCAAGTGGGTGGGGGGGGGCTCGCTGGAAGAATTCGAACTTCCAGTCTGGCCTGTTGCTCGGCCTTTGAACCATTCAAGTCCTAGTGAATCCTGAACTCCCTTATCGCTCGGTTTACACCGATTCAAGTCCGCAGGCAATGTTCATTCTTTGAAATGCTTGTCCTTCTGTTCCCATGGATTTGCTGTACATTTTCTTTCATCTTGCACTTGTCCTCCTTCGCATTGCCCTTCTAGCACAAATCCTCACACTGAGCCTGGGAGATCCGACATGAGCACCGTAGTATTGTATGCTTCTCATTCTTTGTGTACCATTATCAGATCCTGCGATATCCCTCACTATCTGCCCCTCATGGATCTGCTGTCTCCTTGCTCCACAGACCTTCATCTGATCCATTCTTTGCTTCAGTTCATGGAGCAGAACATATGCTAAGGTCTGCTATATCTGGGAATGGCAGACCAGGTTGCAAAGGAACACTCTTTCCATCTACAATTTGCAGGCATTGTTGGATAACATTCTTCATGATGATCATAACAATGTCCTTCTCCATAATGCTCTGCCTTTTTCTCCATCATTTGCACTGAGAACCTTTCACAATCTGAGTTTGCATGCTTGCTTTTATTTTTATTTATTTTATTTACTACATTTTTGGTCTGCCCAAGCCTGAGGGAACCACAGCGCTTGTGCCAATATGAGGTAGGCAGCGTGTCAAGTCAGGAGTTCAAATCATACAGTAGGTATCCAGGAGAGGAGGGAGAGACTGAGTGAGGCATCAGTCATATGTATTGAGCAGCCAGTTTTTTAACAGTTTCCTGAATGTTAGGTAGGAGGACTCATCTCTGATGCGTGGTGAAAGGGAATTCCGGGGGTTGGGTGTGGTGATAGTAAAGCTGGTTGTTCGTGCTCTCTTCTTGTTGAGTCTGGGTGTGAGGATGGAATTGGAGAAGGAAGAGATTAGGGAGTGTGGGGTTGGTATTCCTGGTGACACAGTGGTTGAGGCAGGTGGGTGCAGTGCCGTGGATGCAGCAATGAGCGATAGTCAGTGTCTTGAATTCAATGGGTGCTTTGATGGGATGCTAGTGGGCTTCACATCTGACAAGAGAGAAGGGATCCATACGTCTTATGCCTAAAGCTGCTCAGAGTGTATTGTTTTGAAGTAGTTGTAGTTCATATAAGTTCTTGGTCGGGGTGCCATGAGTAGAGCATTACGGTAGTAAAGTCTGCATCCTATAATGGCTCTAGCGAGTGTTAGGCAATTGTCGAGTGAAAGAAATGGTCTGCTGTGGTTGATGAGTTTAGTTGTGTTATCGCAGAGCTAAAGAGGGCGTTGACATGTGTGTACATGTTTAGGTTTGCATCAACATAACCTTAGGGATGGTCACTTTGGCCAGCTCTCTCAAAACAGGAAAATGTTTATAGTTGGGATCTCTTCGGCCTTCCCTCAAATCGAGTCCTCAATGTGATCCTGAATGGGAGATGGATGTTAGATTTGTACCATGAGGAGATATCTGCTTCTTGCCCTATGCATGCTAGTTATATAGGCAAACTACAAGCAATGTCTCTCTCTATATCCTAAATCTGGGGTTCCACAGGAAGAATGGTACTGGCATGTTATTCTTCCTACACAAGAGGTCAAAGAAACCAGGATGTTGTGTTACCATGCGATATCTGGCATCCTCTACTAAATATTTATTCAATGTGCATTGCGATATAAGTCCACTGTTTTTTCAATGAACGACAGCATCACAAAACCCTATTGTTATTTGGGGTGGAGGGGTGGTCAGGACACACCCCTTTACCTGCAAACTGGAAGTGGTGAGTACATGTTTGGCATCTTTCCCACAGTCAGAAGCACTTTCCAATTTACTGTCCATATGTTTAGGGGTCTCTGGAGCAAAACATAATAAATTGCAAATAGTTGTAATGGGCTGGCTATGGGCTATTCTTTGCTTGCCTTTGCATGCTGTAAAGTTGAGGTTTCTTGTCATTGGACTACGCTCATAATGGTCTGCAAGTATGTTTCCTCTTGATGATCAAATATATTTGTGGGGGACATGTCATCTGTGTCTTGGAATCATTTTATTTTGACACTGGCCAATGGTTGGATCATACTGCTTATTATATAATGATGATGATGTGTTATTATTATAGCACCTTAATCCAAAGCGCTTTACAAAGCACATATTTACACACAATATCACCCAACTGAAATCGGCACTCATTTATTGACCTCAGAAGGATGAAAGGCTGAATTGGCCTTGCTGGGATTTGAACCTGCGACCTGTAGATCATGCTCAGATTGCAGCAGCGAGCACTCAACGTGCTGAGCTATCTTACTGGCTATCTTCGTTTACAAAGGACTTTGGCAGGTACATGGCAGGTTGAAGGGATGGACTGGCAGATCATGCATGGTAATCTTCATAACTCCTAGTCCACTGGACTCATCAACATTCCTATGCCCCGTCCTGTGGTTCTCTTCAAGTGAATAACAAAGGAGGCACTGATTTATATCTCAACGTAAGGGGTTAGTGCAACATCGGAAAAGGGTTTGCAAGGTTGGGAGGGCTTCATTTAGTAAGGACTCTGCCAATTGCGGAGGATCCGGCATAATGAGGATTACCATGGGTAATATGCCATTTGTATGACTAGCATCAGGAATGTGCAAGAAATGCACCGCAGTTGCACGGTTATCAAAGATTTGCACTTGTGCTACAAGTGCTAAAAATGCTTTGATAAAAAAATGGAACAAACGAGTTTGTCGCAATCCATATTATCTAAAAACGTTTTCCTGCGGGCAAAAATGAATCGAGCTTTTTTGTACTTTGTTTACTGCATAACATACAACAAAAGGTGTCTACTACATTTCTGTTTATGTTACGCAGCACACATCAAGAGCGCCAGGGGACTCTAGTGGTGATAGTGTGCGATATACATAATATATATATTCTTTAACATTAACATTAACATCATAAATAAAATCGGCTGCTCCAATTTTTCAAAGATTAAAACATTTTCGATAATACCTATTGGTACATTCTCTGTTAACAAAGCCTCAGAATTGGTGCTAATTCATGTTCTCTGCTTTTTTGCACAAGTGCAAATCATTGATAATCTTTCCCGTGATGTTTAATGGACTACCCCACCTCAACAAATTCCACACACTCTACTAATTTCCCTATATGTGCTTTGAAGAACCTTGCTGCAATAACTGCCCTAACAAAATAACAATTATAAAACATAGAAAAATACAAATATCCACCTGGGAATGGATACAGTAAATTGATGCATTGTAAATAAATTAGTTTAATTTAACCATGCAGAGAATATGCTGCATACATCCCTAAAATCCACCCACATGTGGGAGAATGAACAGATGCAGAGAAAGCAGACTACTTTCCCCTGTATCTGCACTCATCTAAATGATGGCATTTTAGTATACACTATTATATTGATTAGAACCTAGAACAATACTCTAATGACATCATGAAATGTAATATAGAAAATGTATTAGTTCATTAACAGTAGACCATTTGAATCATTTTAGAGCTCAGAACGTTTCCTTTGTTATTGGCAATCTAAATGTGGTCTCATTAAATGTTAACTTGAAAGACTCCCTTTTAGACAAATATATACAACTAAACAAGAGTGATCTGCCTATTGGCATACATATGACCTAATTACCTCTGGACCCCTGGTGGCGGCTGGTAGTCAAGTTAGTATATCAATAAGCTTCTAAAAATCAAGGCTACGCATGAACTGTCCATTTTCAAGAACAGGGAGATAACATATTGATTCCAGTACAGTTATCATACAAATATTACAGAACAAGGGACACACATGATACAGAAAAATAGAGGATTATCTGGGCTTTTGGAAGTTTTTCATCCTAGTGAAACAATACACACTGAACAGTTGCTGTCACAAGAGGGGTGACTTACCTGTAGTTTCCCAAGTAGACACCATCTGGATTCAGCATTGGGGCCACCTTGAAGACCACATGGTCCCTTAGGATCTTGGCAACTGGATGATCACTCACCAGAAAATCTATTATACCTAGAAGTGGCAACATAATGAAACAGATGTTTATTGCGTCCCAGGTGTAACTTCCATTCTAGAGGGTCTGTGACGCTAATACATTGCATGTGGTATTACGTAAGCAATAATCACACATTCCATGGGTATTAATAGGTGGAATTGGCCCTCTCCCCAGGTTGAACGCTCAAGCGAAGCAAGTGCATTTAACAAAGTTCAAAAGACATTACCATCTGATAATGGCCCAATAAAAGCGGAATTCGTTTCATTAGAACATTCCAACTAATCAATTAATGATAACAGAATATTATGTTTAAAACGAGGCATAGCAAAGAAGCAATCTTGGAATGTTTGGACACAGGATTTAGACCAGGTGTTGTGGCCCTCTCCCAGTCCATTTTCTGCAATTAAACTACCAACATTAAACTGTTTTAATAAGAATATTAGATCAGGTATTTCTATTTATTCAAAGAACATTGATGTTAATTTCGATTCAACATGACTTTAAAAAGCACATTTAGAGATAACAGAGCCCTTCCCAACAAGGTTGAAAGTACAATAGCACGTGTAAGTGAACAAGTGGTAAGCCAGTTTACGAGGATGTTGACAAAGTGGGAGATGAATCAGAGCACTAAACAAACAAACAAGTTGGTTTAGAAATATAACATTAGCCTAGGTGGGAAAGTGCTGCAAATTAAAGAGGGATATTGAAGAAATACACAAAACTAGATTATTATTCAGCACTCGAGGAAGTAATTCGGTCAGGCAGGGGGGATCTGGGAGAGCCTCTTCTTTCACCTGTAGGTAAGGTTTGCTCAAAGCTTTGAAGAAACTCATATTTGGGATGGCTTTGATTGTGATTGGCAGCAGGCTCCCATGGAATGGGTTAAGCAGGGAGATGGTCCATAAGGGAGAGGAAGCAAGGGGGAATGAGACATGAGGTTGAGTGCAGAGGTGAGGCAGAGGAAACTAGATGCTGAGTAGGGAGACAGCAAGCCAAATACTAAGGTGCAAGACTGTTTCTAGCATTGAAGACTGGGAGCCAGGATTTGCAAAGGTAGGGTTGTTCATGGAGAACCATCCAGCCTGATGATGATAGTTGGAAGTGGGAGCAGGATCTAGGTACGTCGTAAAGAATGTGTGCAGCAATGTTGAGGACTTTGTCTAGAGGGAGAAATGAGATAGGAATGCAAGGTGAAGGCTGAATCAGTATTCCATTTTACTGAGCACAAGGGTGGAGATTTGAGTTTTCAAACAGTATGGAGTAAGAAATGGGAAAATGTTCCATGTAAGGGTGGGTTTACTTTCCTGATCTCTGCAGTATGACAATGGAACCTGTAATAGCATAATAATTCCGATATTTTGTCCTTCCATAAAAAGACCTACGTCTTAAATCAGTAATTAGTTCATTTTACAGAGCAACTACGCTGACTTTGATTTGGTTCTGGGTAATATAGGTGATTGTGCCCATAAAGCCACCATATAAAATGACATAACAGAATATAGATAGCATGTTATATACTTTGTATTGTTCCCTAGTTCCAACCCGAGGATGGTGCCTCAGAGTGTGGCTAAGCCGCAGAGAAAGGGTTGGGCCTTTCAATGGGGATGGACAACAGAGAAAGAATTCATGAGAAGTCCCTCAGGCCGAAATGTTCTGTGAGGGTATATATTGGGTTTTATTGCAATGCAACATGCAGCATGGAAAGGCAGCCAGGCCCAGTTTGAAACTGCAGATATTATTTCAGTAACAGCCAGCGAGCAAAGTTGTCAGAATACATTAAAAAGAAAAACACAGTGTGCTGCCAGGTTAAAATAAAGAAGTGCACAACTTAGATTGGATAGTGCATGTGTGAAAACTGCATTAGAATACAAAACTGATTAACCTTGTACTAACATTACTAAAATACTAATTTCAACTTCTCTAACATTATAATGCAGTCTTCTGTGCACAATGAAATACAGTTGGGTGCTCTGTTTAAAATTATTTTTTTCCAAGCGGAAATGCACACTAGCATTTTCTTCTTGGCCTTCCTCCTACCCCCACCTGTGAGGCTAAGAACCTCAGTGTCATCTTTGACCCCACCATTTCCTTCTCCACCCACACCTCTGAGGTCTCTAAAAAGTCAAATCTCTGACTGCACCTCCTCAGAGGTACTCTGCCTTTCCTCTTCTTCCCCCAGAAGCTCATGGTATCCCAAGCTCTGGTTCTCTCTAGCTTGGACTATTGTCTTTCTAAATCTACCTGCCTCTACTCTCCGCCCTCTGCAACTAATCCAGAACAGGACTGCAAGACTTGTCCTTGGCCTCAAGCCCTGGGATCGTATCTCTTCAGCTCTGAAATCTCTCCATTGGCTCCCAGTGGATGCAAGGATTAAATTCAAAACCCTCTGCATTGTTCACAAGGCTTTCTGTGGCCTGGGTCCAAAATACCTCCAGCTATCCCTCCGCAAATACCTATCCTCTTGAGATCTTCGCTCCTCTACCTCCAACTCCCTCAAGGTCAGTCGTTTTTCAAAGAAATGATTTGGGTGAGATCTCTGTCTTCGGCTGGGGCATCCCTCTGGAACAGCCTCCCTGCCACTCTAAAACTTAAGGAGAACCATCTCCGGTTCCAGAAGCACCTCAAGACCATCCTCTTTTCTTCTGCCTTTGCTCCCACTCTCCCCTGCTAATCTGTTCTCTCTTGGAACCATGCACCAGGCCACCCTCTGTGCTACGGGCCCAGGTACCTGCCCACCCTGCCACCCTCCCACACTGCCTGCGGGATACCCCTTACACTGGGGTCTGTATCTGTACCCATACAGCCCCACCTTTTTCTTCCTGCACTTATCAGACCTACCCTGTCTGCTGCCTTAAACCTAGCATTTGAAAATTGCTGGCTGCACTACCACTGTTTGTTGCCTTTATTATTTATTTATTGTTATTTATCTCTTTCTCCTTTGCTTCGCACTTTCCACTTCTCCCCCTTCAATGCACTTTTCCCCTACCACTCTCCAATGCACTTGCACATTCTTAATGTCACTGGGCCTAGTAAGAATGCTGTTTTGTTCTCCCCTGTTCCCCTCCCTTGCCTTGTCGCGCTCTGAAACACTTGTGTATGAGCGCGATAGAAATAAAATATCAATATCAATATCAATCTTGTGGAGAACAGAAATATGTAAAATTCAGGAAGGGAAATGAAACAGTTGCTTTAAAAATGAAGTCTTCATTGTCTTGAAAAACAAAGGCTCGCACAGGGCACATTCCTTTATTCTGATTGGTAGGGATTGTAGGCAGACAAGCCATGTCAACAGGGGGCTGAATGAGAGGTTTGCTAATGAATGAAAAAGGGGAAGTTGGCAGTTTGTGCTGGGACCAGTAGACGGACGGTGCCATATCTGTGGAACTCCCAGTGGGTCCAGCGTTAGCTAGGAACATTATCAGCTGGCTGCACCCTGCACACATACAGAGAAGTGTTGCCAGTAATACCAGCCACAAAAAATAGGTGGCTCTATGAATAAACTCATTGGGTTCTCTCAAGTGTCATAGGTCTGGGGGCTCTCTACAGGTGACTAAAAGACATTCTAATAGAAAGGAAAGGTTTGTGATGGGGTTGTAGTATAAAAAAACATACTCACCACTATACCACTGGAATAAGATAATTCTGAAAATACCACAAAGAAATGTAGCACTAAAATGACCGCCAATACAAGCTAACACTATATGGTCACTAAAATAGAGTGATACCAAACCCACTCTAAATGTAATACCAGTTTACTGCCAAATTAACGCCAATATTTTTACAGTAAGAAAATACCGCCAAATCCCAAATTTACCCCAATAAGAATCTCTTACAGTTCCTAGTAGTAAGTATGGACCTTAGATTTTTAGACCAGGCATGGGCCTTGGATCCAGAATAGGCTTTGGCCAACGTATCGAACATTGTCAGAAATGGATCTCAAAGATATGATGATAATTCCCATTACTCTGCCTTAAATTCTAACATTTGCATATTTGTATGATCCACCAGCAAGCAAATATGCTAGTCAGAGCACACGTATAAGCAAATTAACTTGATGCTTGACAACTCATAGGAACAATGGTAACCCCCTTGGAAAGCAACACACACATACTTAGGAAATAAGACTGTGCACAAAAACACTCATCCTTTTTGAACAAGCTGGACCAAAATCTACTATGCATGACAAAATGTGAGCATGGATTGTAATGTTGAGTGTGAGCAAGAAATGCAATGACCAATCCCAAGGACACACTCGTGTGTAAACTCTCTGACCAGTCTACTTAAATGACAATAGCCAAATTACTTAGAGTATACAAATAAACATCACCCAACACACACATACACAAGGGAGAAACTCTTCTGCATACATCAACAGAACTCACACACTACAATCCAAATCCATGATGCACATCTTCACTCAGACATGCAACAATCAGAATACAATTTTCAGAACATACTTTTCACTCAAGTTATTTCAAAATATGTCAAACAATGACTTGGGGTGGTAATTCAAACTCATATGCTTGTAACTGAATTTACAAAATACATGCACACGTCTCCTAATACGCATGTATTGAATTAGAAAATGCATGTGTTATAATGTTGTTTAATGCAACACACATTACCAAATAAAAGTTGTGGTGTGTTCCTTCAGGCTATGTTCAACTGTGGCATATGTATTTTAAATACGAGTGAGTAAAATGGTTCGGGCAAACTTCGATACACACACAGTTTGGGGTGGCTTGAGTCCAGTGAACATTTTGAACTTTTTGGGAGATTCCAAAAATGAGGTTCTGCTCAATTTGTACATATAAATCAGATATACTCAAATAGAACAAGGCACATAAGTGCAGAGGACAGCACTCACAGGTCCAGAGCATTAAACTCAGACAGATGAAGGGATTGAGTTTAAAAAATCAATTGTCACTCCATAAGGCATGTTGAAAGAATACTAGGCGACGCGTTTCGCACCTCACGTGGTGCTTGTTTACATATAATATTTATATATTCTATTACTAATCACCTTTGACTCATGTGACATATTTGAGGCAAACCCATTCAACGGTTCAAAATGTATTAAGCATTGGAAAAAAAAAAGTGTTTTTTCGAACACACACTTTAAGTGTCCCATAAGCTAAACGATTTGAACCCGTGCACATACACTAGTGACTGAAGGATGGGAATTCAGTGTTGCATCCAGGTTTTTTTTTTATTTGACTGATAACTTTGCACCCCCCTGTCCTAAAATATTTTTAAACATCTCCCATCGTGCTTTGCAGCTTTGAGCCTTTTCATTGTTTTGGTCCCCATTGAAGTGGTTCCTTGATAATCCCAAGGGAATGAAAAAGGTAAAGCACTTAAGCTGACCATTGAAGAAGGCGAAGGGGAAGTTCTTTTCACGTGGAATGCAAGACGGGTTAAAGAATTCCAATTGGGGAGCTGGATATTTTGGAGAGGGCTGGAGAGACATTTTTCAGTCCAATCAATGTTGTCATTCTTCCAGTCAGTGAGCATGTCCTTCAGCTGTGCTCACTGCATATTATAAAACACTATCGATCCACTAGCAATGCCCTTTGGCCGTGGTCACTGTACATGTTCCCCCAATATGTTTCTTTTGGACCCTCTAGGTTGCCACTGCCTTTGGCCTTTGGACCCACTTGATGGCCCACATGTGATGTATTGGTGCCTGTGCATCAGTGATAAGTGAGCCAAATACATCATGAGCAGAATTCTCTTTCTACTGTAATGCTTCCGGTGATATACTAGAGAAATGGTGATCTATGACCAGTGGCAGCAAACAATTTGCAATCATGATAGCAGGGGGTACTGATTAATTGGTTATTACCAGTAGATAGGCTCCAGGAATGTTCATCTGGGTGGGCCAGGTTTGTAATCAGGGGGACCCAATTTTTATAGGTTGTGGGTGCGGGAGTACCTTAAACAACATCTTGGCATTGAGCTGCACTATCCAGATTCATGATCAAGCAAAACATGTCTTCTTGGATCTGGAAAAATCCATGTGCACCCTTTAATTGGTTTAGAATGTTGGTCTGCTTTGAAAGCTGCAGAAGACAGGATTCAAACCTACACTGTTAGGACCAGGGGAACGACACTTATTCATAAGACTACTTGTCTGATCAGGATGCCAGTTAGGATTGCACTCAGTGGCAGGTTTAAGGCAAAGGGCTTTGTTGGCAAGACTGCCTGAAGTCCCTCAGTAGGCGGGGCAGTGGGGTGGAGCTTAGGGGAGGAGTAGTTGATAGCAACCAGTTTTGGCAGGCGGGCCTATCAGGTTCAGACTGGCCTATCGGACAATAGGGCAATGCCTGAACCAAAAACACAAAATGCTAGTGTGGGTGAGTTTATTTGGTCAAAGTGCGCCACTTTTTTTGTACCACGCGGGTCAGTTTGATAAGTTACTTCACCATGGGGCTAGTAGTTTTGACCTGTATTACTGATTAAATATTCTTTCAAATGCACACTTTGTATCACGTTTTATCAAAAGCTCTCCCTTGGGTACTACTCAAACAGTCTGTCACAAAAGGAATTACTTGCCGTTTGCAACTATGGGGCACTATTTCATTGGTGCCCAAGACAATTGTATGCCCCAGTCCGACCCTGCGGCCTATAAGGACAGGCGAGCATGTCAAATGCTTTTAACACCACATTTTCAACTCCACTTGTCTTGGAAAATGACCCCTATGATTGTAGCTTTATTTTCCCCATCCTGAATGGAAGGCTACAAGCTCCTGAATGCAAATTAATGAGTACTTACAAAAATCCTTTACAGACACAAAGAGAAATGAAATGCATGACCATGTCAGTTTCACACAACTTGTTATGTATTCCCATACTTTCTAATCACCCACCAATCACAATTAAACAGCTTATTAAAACCTGATATCATTTTAAGAAAACATTATCCCAGCAATGCTCACTGCTAGTTACCTTTTCCAATTTCTAATCGCTTCCTTTCGTGAATAATCTGCTACTGATTATACGTCCTCAATGAGAGGGCATGTGCACAATTGTCTGTTTGTCTTTGAGAGGAGAGAGTCTGAGCAGGGGTTACCATGGCATGTGTCCCGTGTCCGACTGTTACATATACCTCTGCTAGCTCTCTACAGGAAATATTGAATTGCTTTTTAGGTTTAACTGAAGTGCACCTTTTATACTTTGCCAGCAACGTTATAGGACACTTCTTCTCTTGTGTTATATGTGTTCATAATGAATCTTCTGAGCTGCAAATACTATTGTGGGTGGGTGGGGCCAATCCATCCTACCCAACCCACGTCTGGACTGGTGAACTGGTAGGATCTCACAGTTAATAATGTTCAATTCCGGCACTGCCTAAACACCCTGCACCCAGGAGAAACATCATACTTTCCAAACGCCACCCATAGTACAGATGATGCATTCTGTTTGCATACACACTCTGTTCATTGTTACTCAACCAGTATGAGGTTATTAAGTCAACACTTAACAGTTTGAATCATGAAACGTCCTGGCAAGGAAGGCTAGGCTGACATAATCAGGTAGGGTCTTGTTGGCACAACTCTTTGAGGTGCAGCTTGATTTTCTAGGCATAGCCATCAAGGTACAAACATCTAGGCATATCCACTTTCATTTAGGTAGGTAAACTGAAACCAACATGCATTGTCAAAGCCAACAGCTTGGTCTTTTGAATAGGCATGGGACTGGCATTTGCCAGGCACTGCCATACAGGTACCACATGGTCATATGATGGCAACATCTCAAGAAATGCTGTGAGTAGTTCAGCATATGATGTCATTGTCTGGAATAATATCTGTCTAATACCTATACACAAGCAACCAAAACTGTTGGCATTGCAATTTATTGTTATGTCTCCAGTGCACGGAAAAGATGTTGAGAACACACATATTGCTCAGAAATCAACCGGTCAAAGACACCCATTGTTCAAGGGATTTCTATTACAGCAGGAACTCATTTACAGAGGAAATCAAGTCATTCAACACAGAAAATAATGCCTAAATATAACACTGGCAGGCCCTATACAGCAGAGAATTTGGTGTTACTTGGTGGTAGAGCTTGCACAAAGAGATCCCTTGAGGGAATGCTTTGGCGGGTACTTGCTGACAATGCCATGGTCCTATTGTTATATTTCCAACGTCTGTTTGCACTTTATTGTAGATATACACTTTTTTAAAATATATATATCTTTGTACTTTAGTTGGTACCCCACCTTCAGTAAGCGATATTCTACTGGTAGGTCATTTTTAACATTTTTTTAGTTCACATTTTGGGTTATTGTGGTTTTAGAATGTATTGAATGTTTTAGGACTGCTCACACCTATGAAATACACTGTGTATGTTTTAGCATTATGTGACTGTATGCTGTTTTAAAATTGCTGATAGAAATTGGTTTGTTTAATAAAATTGTTTGTATTAACATCTTCCATTGAAAGGCACTTGTGTTACTCAGTGCCTATTTGGTACATGGGCTGAGTAATCCTGCTGACGGGTGGTGGTTTACAATAGACACGCGGGTTCTTCAGTTTTTGATTGTCCGTTGCGAGTTGTAGGGCTGAACTCCTGTGGCTTAAAGTTTCCCTTGGTCTCCTTATGTATTGTTGGGTTAATGCCGTAAGGAACAACATGGCAATTGGTAGTCAATGGGTGGGTGAACTTCCAAACGCGCCCATGGGCGATGCGTCCCTCCTCTCATCCATCTCCATTCTGTGTTCCAATGCAAGAATTCTGGCTTACCTGATAGCCAAGATTACAAAATGGTGGCTGCAAAGACATCTGCGTTCATAATTTTGCTTTCAAATAATAAGCCCGGGCATTGTGTAAATACTGCTGAGAAAATTTAAAAGATGAAACAAGAACCAGGCAAGGGCGCGACACATGCAGCTCCTGGGTTATGGCCCATTGTGCGTGTGAATCAATACACACTGCGCCTGGTAGCTTTTTTAACCAGCAGGAGATGGCTGCGCGCCTCTCATTAGTCTGGGGTTAAGATTTTGGCAGAAACAGAGGCCCATTTACTATCATTTTCTTTGAGGCAGGCACATGGAAGCAACAGATGCCCTGATTTATGTGTTGGACCTGGTATTAAAATAACAGTTTGCCCGTAAACAGGAAGGGTAATGATGCCAGTCACCCCTTGTTAGCCGCTAATAATGGCCTAATTTGTCCACTAATTGACCTGCGCTAGCATTGAGGCGTCGCTGCGCGTTTTTGGGGGCACGACGTAAACAAGGCCGCCGTAATGCTGCCTTAGAGAGCGACTTCTGGAAATTGAGCTACTTATTGCCATAAATTCTTTCTTCACAGATGAGCAGATTAATTGGTGTGCCAATTAGGCAGCTATTAAGGAAAATAATACTGTCGAGGCCGTGGATACGTTGGGTTTTGTGTTCCCCCAGTGGGTTGCGCGCATTGATTTGCGCTGCCTGGTCCGGAGAATCAGCCAGCACCGAAGATATCTTGATCCAAAAACTAATGAGTCGGCTTCTATGTCAGAACCCTGGAGCACTGACACTTGAGGCCTTCGCTATAGGTGAAAAACTTAACAGACGCTTCCTGGTATCCAGAAATGTGACGTTCTTTGTAAGCAGATGAAACCTACGCCATTTCTCCTTACACTTTGCACAGACGCAGGACAATTTGACAGTGCAGTGACATCTGCAAAGAACAATTGATGCAATCATAATGGTTACTAACTTTGCACATATGTCTTTCATTTTGGCAATTACATGGTGCTAAAATGTCACCGATATGCCAAAACGATTGCACTAGAGTACAGCTCGGAGGAAGATGGGGTATGAAGAGGAACAACAAGCTTGTAGGTGTTGTTTAGTTTTGTACCCACCCATTGACTGATCACAAACCTTCAAATCACTATGGCCATTACCACCAACTTCCTGCCCTCCACCCAGCCAAAACACGTCCTCACGGGATCTCTTTGAGCTAGCTTTATCAAGCACAAACATCTAACTTGCTGCCACACGCTCCCCCCAGTGTCATTTCAGAACAGTCTTCTGATGTGTTGGAGCAATACATGTGCTGCTGGTATAAGAAAAATTCCTTAACCAAGTGTGCCTTCAGCCACTTATTTATTTATTTTTACAAATATTTTTTCAAAGGTGGCCCTACCGAGAGGAGCTCAGAGTGACTTACAGGTTTCAAATGTTGAAAAGGTGAGAGGTGACACAAAAGTTATGAAATGTTTTAGGATAGGATAGAAAGATTAAGCTAGACAAGTGGTACCAAGGGAGAGGCTGCGGTGGAGTTATTTGTGGGGGAAATGGGTATGTTTTGAGGTTCTTTTTGAAAGTGGTGATGAAGGGTGAACTGCTGATGTCATGAGGTACGGTCATCCATGCCCTGGATGCCCAGTGGGTAAATACTTTTTGCATGTGTGTCTGTTCATTTGCAGAGAAGATTTTGCAGGAGATGCTGTCTTTCTTGTCCGGTGTTTGTATGAGTGATTGCTTAGTTTCTTATTAAGGCAAGATGGGTTTTTTTGGTGGATGGATATCTTTGAAAACAATGCCGATTCTTTTCATGCCAATTTATTGACGTACATGGATCCAGTGGAGATGGGTGAGAGTTGGAGTGAATGTTTGGGTAGGTGGAGGATGAGAATGGCTATTGCTTTTTATATGGTTTGCAAGTGGCAAGGGTGCTGCTGGGGAGTCCAGTGAGGAGAACATTGCCGTAGTCCAGCTTGGAAAGCACTAGTGCTTGCACTGCAGTGCAGAAGTCATCAGGATAAAGGATGAGTCTGATCCTATAGAGGCTCAAATGGGAATGGGGAATGGCTTTTTCAATGGGGACTTACCGGTCCCGCAAAGGTCGGACTACACTGGTAAGTCCCCATTGAATGAGACTGGTGCCGGACACGTTATTGGTGGCAGTCATGGCACAAATAGCGACTTGACTACCACCAATCTCGTAATGAGGCCCACAGAGTTAATATCGTTACATCATAGTAAGGAGGTCATGTACATTTTACTTTCAGACAAAAAGCTTGGTTTTGATTGCTTTGCGGCATGCTTGGTTGGACTCAATCATTTTTAGGTGACTCTGTAATGCATTCCAATGGATAGCAGCCAGTGTGAGAAAGCTGAATCATGTTGCGGTAACCCTTCCTCAGAGGTTTTGTGGCGGTGTGCATGGTGATTCTTTGGGCCAGGTATGGGGGTGCCAAGTCATGGAGGCATTTGTGGGTGAGTGCAAGGGTTTTGAACACAATTCTCTCTTTGACCGGGAGCCAGTGGGCCTGCCTTCTCATTTCGGAAATGTGATTTTTTTTTTGAGGTTCCTGTGGCTGCCCGGAGGGCGTTGTTTTGAACCAGTTGGAGTTTGGCGAGATTTTTGCAGGAGGTTCCAGCGAGAAGGGCATTACAATAGTCCAACCTTGAACCAATTATTGCCCTAGCACTGGTGAGGCAATTTTGGCGGGAGAGGAAGGGTCTGGCAGCATTAAGAATCTTAGAGTAATACGCTGACAATGAGGCAATGGCATTCACCTGTCTATCCAGAGTTAGGTCGGAGTCAAGGTAGACACCAAGTGTCTTAACGTGGTTTGAGACCTTGATGGGGATGTTATCGATAGTAAATGATGAGTACTGTTGATGGAAGCTGCCCAGGGTGGTGGGTGACCCAATGAGCAGGAGTTCAGTTTTTTCGCTGTTGAGGCAGAGCCAATTGTCTGCCATCCAGGATTGGATGGTAGAGTAAATGGTGGTGAGCGTATTCATATCTACTACATAGTCACCCGTAAGAGGGATAAGCACCTGTGTGTCACCTGCTTTGTCGAAATAGAAAGTATATCGTTCCTCCTATTGTAATAAATATATTAATATTGGCCTACGTCAAGCTGCTCGAAAGTTGCTTGCGAAAGAAATCTGTGTTGCAAGGTCCTGACCTTAAATCCATGTAAGCTGCCAATTTAGGTCAAACCGCCATTTTAGGATTTGTTGTGTAAAAGTCACCCTGTGAGCTAAAATGGTGGACGATGTCATTGCAGAATACAACATGGCCGTCTTGACCTCTGTACATAGCTAATGTGTAATTTGCCTGCAGGCCACTTGTTGAGGTCGTGAACTGAGACCTTGTCCTTTGTTGACCTATGTGTGGAAGGATTACTTGTGCAATGAAAAACTAATCCACAAGCATAAGTTGAAACAATGTATTCAAATACTGAACAAAGAACATCTGTTTAACTGCATTGTATTAATGTTTAAGAAGGCCTGCATGGAAAACTTTAGAATACAAAGTTATTGCATACGCTTGTTGATACATGTATTAAAGGCAAACCAGTTATATGCGGTTATTTGAGACTTGGCACAAACCCTAGATCGGTGATGTATTAAAAGTAATATTAACCCGAAGTGGGGCTGGACATCGCACCCACCAAATGTATAAAAAGCGAATGCATTCTAATGTACAGCGTCTCTCACTGAACACACTGAACCACGGTGGAGTTCGTTGTGTTGTACTGAGGGCCGATAGCTATCTGATTTTGCTCTGTTTTTGTAACTGGATTCAGTATAAAATAAAGTACTTTGTATGTTCCTTTCTAACCCGTGTTTGGTGTATTTCCTTTTGGGGTACTTAGCCTCGATATTTTATTTCTATTTTCACAGCGTAATTGGTATACGAGATGCTCATGGAGTCAAGGATGCTGAACAGAGGTCTCGTGAAGAGATTGTACAGTCTGGGTGTAATGCAGGATCCTTGTGGGACCCCACATTTGATGTGACTTGGGGTTGCACAGGCTGAGTCAGAGAAGACTGTCATGACCCTCTCTTGGAGGAAGTAGGTAATCCAGTCACATGCTTTAGGGGAGAAATTGGCCTCAGATGCTAAGTGGCGGCACAGGGTGTTGTGATCCACCAAGTCGAAAGGCGGCAGAAAGTTCTAGAAGCAGTAGGATCACAGGTTTGCCTGAGTCTCTAAGATCGTCCACTTGGTTTTTGAAGTCTACAAGCTTTACAAGGGTTGAGCTTGAGGAAGCAGGTGGCCATCCAAGTTGTAATGGAGAGACAGCTTATGTGGATGCAGAGGCGTGAGGGGGATTCGATTTGGAAGAATATATTTGTGTGATCTGCAGATTGGTAGACAAAGGGGTTATGTTAGGGTATAACCGTGGATTGCTCGGGCCTTGAGTCTTATGGGTTGGCTAGCTGCATCTCCAGCACTGAGAGGTATCACCCTAAATCTCTCACAGTAAATAATAGTTAATTGTTTGTGCCGGTGAGTCGCGCCTGTACCAAATCAGAAATGTTCACTGATTTGTTATAAATACCTCTGAAATCTAAGGCCAGTTGTCAAAAGAAAAAGAAACATCTGTAGCACAACAAAATTGTGGTTTTGGCAATCTATATACTGCATATTGGTAGAGAAGGATATTGTGTCTGCTAAAGGTCTGTGCACGGGATTCAACAAAGAGGATGAAGATAAGTTGAGACAGGGAGGAGTCATGTAAGACCACGTACTTGGCTGGGTTAGGGTCGGATCCATAAGGTGGCGTGGAGGTAAATTGTGACCTGTCAGTAAGGAAGGAGGTGAACCAGTTATGAATGGTGCCTCAGAATTTCATCCTGTGGGAGAAGATGTTGACTAGAATGGTGTGATAGATGGTGTTCAAGGCAGCAGAGAGGTTGAGGAATATGAGTGCCTTTGTGTGCCCTTTGTCTGTGATGTTGCAGAGGTCATCGACAATGTGAAGTGTGGCAGTCTCAGTGCAGTGTCCAGGTCGAAAGCCAGATCGGAAGGGGTTGAGTAAGCTGGTTGTGGTGATGTGCTGTTGCAGTTGGGTAGTAACAAAGTTCATGATTCCGACAAGGTATTGCAGGATAGTGATGGGTCAATCATTTTTGGGGATTATGGGGTCGAGAGATGGCTTTTTGAGGGAGGATGAGATTTGTCCAGTTTTGAGAGCAAAAGGGGTAGTGCTATGTGAGGGATGGGAGTTGATTATTGTGTGATAGTAGAGATTGAGGGTGGTGATGCAATTGTATAAAGCAAGATGGGAATACAACATCCATGAAGTGTGCAGGTTTTGCTTTGGTAGTAGGGGGATGTCTGTATCAATGTGATAGGATGTGTCCCATGTGTTGGAATGTTTGGGAGCAGGGGGTGAGAGTGGGAGAGAAGAGGGGAGCACTTGCCTGTTGTGTATTTCAGAGTTCAAATAATCCAAGAGGGAATGGCAGTCTACAGTGGATGGGATGTGTACGGTGTGGATAGTGGCTGGGTGAGCGATCTGACAATGATGAATAGTCTATGTGTACAACTGGCAGCAGATTGGGGTTCTCTGGTGTATGGAAAGGCTTTAGCATTGTGTATGGCTGTTTTGTATTTGTTACAGCAGGGTCATGGACTATTTTGCCAGGCTCTTTCTAGGAGTCTGGCTGCCTGCTTGATAGAGGGAGTTATTGAATCAAGGTTTATGGTGGTGTGCTTTTTAGTACTTTTATGGTAAATTCAAATCTAGGTGTGCTTTTTTAAATTGCTGCAGCATCCATTTGTTTGCTTTTTAGTGCTTTTTAAGCAAATTCAAATCTACGTGTTCTTTTTTAAATTGCTGCAACCTCCATTGTTGTGCTTTTTAGTGCTTTTTGGCAAATTCAAATCTAGGAGTGCTTTATAAATTGCTACAACCCCCATTGTTGTGCTTTATAGTGCTTTTGTGGCAAATTCAAATCTAGGTGTGTTTTTCTTTTTAATGCTGCAACCTCCATGGGTGTGCTTTTTAGTGCTTTTGTGGTGAAATCAAATCTAGGCGTGCTTTTTCAAATTGCTGCAACCTACATGTGTGTGCTTGTTAGTCCTTTTTGTCTAATTCAAATCTAGGTGTGCTTTTTGAACTTGCCGCAACCTCAATTTGTGTGCATTTTAGTGCTTTTTTGGCAAATTCAAATCTAGGTGTGCTTTTTAAATTGCTGCCACCTCCATTGTTGTGCTTTTCAGTGCTTTTGTGGCAATTTCAAATCTAGGTGTGCTTTTTTAAATTGCTGCAACCTACATGTTCATGCTTGTTAGTGCTGTTTGGCCAATTCAAATCCAGGTGTGCTTTTTGAACTTGCTGCAACCTCAATTTGTCTGTTTTTTAGTGCTACTTTTGGCAGATTCAAATCTAGGTGAACATTTTTAACTTGCTGCAACCTCCCTTTTCGTGCTTTTTAGTTCTTCTTTGGAAAATGTTAATCTCGGCGTGCTTTTTAAATTGTCTGCAATCTCCATGTTTGTGGTTTTTAGTGCTTTTTCGCAAATTCAAATCTAGGTGTGCTTTTTAAAATTGCGGCAACCTCATTTTTTTGTACTTTTTAGTGCTTTGTGGCAAATTCAAATCTAGGTGTGCTTCTAAATTATCTGCTACTTTCAGCTACTTGGCCGCCTGGTGAGATGCTACTGCCTATACACTCTCTCAGCCTTTCCCTTTACTCCCCTCTCTACCACCTCTATGGCTCTCTTCATCTCTCCTATCTATTCTAACTACTATTCTATTACCTATCCTCCCTCTCTCACAAAGTCTGTAAGAAAAAAGTTCAAGAAAGATCTCCTTTCATTTAATTATGGCTTACTGTAAGAGGATTAAATTCAACACTACAGCTAAGTCAATGCCTAGTCTGGGATACTGAATGGAAACCCTTATTGATATATCTTTATGTCCAGTTCATGCGTTCTGGATGACTACCCCTATATAACACCCTTCTCTTGGAATCCCCCTGACCTCACTGAGCCAAGAAGTAGTTCTGTTTTGCAAGTTAAAAGGTTTATTTGAGAATTTAAACAATATATTTATATATATATATCACACTTTATTATAAATTAAAAATTGGATATGACACTTAATATGATCAGTAATCAATAATGGATAGTCTGGCACTGGCACACTTGTGAATAGGAACAGAAGAATAAGGTGGTAGAGAATACTTTATATAAGTTCAGATGGATGTAATGTTGAATGAAAAATGCAATACAGAAAATACTCAATATGATTTCAACAAAACAATGTAATCACTTTTCTCTGGCAATGCACTCCCCCCCCTTTATGCAATGCAAGGAAATGGAAGAAAAGCACACAGTTCTCAGAAATGCAATCAAATGTAATTCAGTTCACCCCAGCAAGCTTAGACTACAGAAGTTGGAAACACAGGCCCAAAATGCTTTTATATGTGTTGGCAATGAAGTGAAAAATATGCTAAAATGCTTTTAATTCCCTCTAGAGGTTCAGGGTGATGGTGTCAAGTTAATATTAGTCCAGGCTCACTCTAGCAATGATTCAGGGATGGTTCTTAAGAGGCAAACGAATTTTTAGCAAGGAAAGCAAGAAAACTTCTATTTTCACACGTGGAGAAATTTGCAAATCGCGGCAAAATTTGCGCATGCGTAGGGTCAGCAGGGAGGAGTAGGGAAGCGTAGGGAATCGGAATGCGGTTCTAGGTTCGTTGAAAAGCCCAGATTCCTAGCTTTCAGAGGAAAGTTACTGCAAGTCTCTAGGACAAACGGTCACGGAGATATGAGCGATTAAATGAAGGTAGTTTTTCAGATTTTAAATTTTAAAGTTCAAAAAGACAAGTGACAGCTAGCCACTAGAAAATGACAGGTGACAGCTTTACAAATGACAGGTGACAGGAGGCAGTTCTAGTTAAATTAAAATAGATTGAATTATATTATTTTAACTAGGAGATTGGTTCTGCACAGTCTGCTAGGTACTCACAATATATTTTTGAAATAAATGGGCCTCGCCACGGATCTGGTCAGGTTTTGGACTGGACTCCGGTCTGGTCTGGGTCTCTTCACAGTGATCTGGGTCAGCTCTCTGGTTCTGCTAACAGCGGTCTGGGTCAGCTCTGCTCTGCTGGTCTAGCCTCTCTGGATTCTGGAGATTGATGGATTTGAAGTCTCTATGTTGGCTCTCTGAAGGTTGAGGGAGGTAAAGTATGGATTTTCCTGGCAGAGCGTCCCGCAGAAAATGGATTTGAAGGCCCCTATCTGTCCTGACTGTCTGCTTTTATGTGTTTTGAAAATGGGTGTGTGTGCAGCATCACTAGGCTCTACCCCTCTCCACTTGTCATTGGCCACTTCCTCCTCTTCCCCTTGATTGGGGGAATGAAATGAAGTGTCATCATGATGAGGTCTGTTTATGGTACAGAGAACCCACCCCTGTCAAATTACACACAATCTATATTTTGACCCAAAATACATATTTGCACAGGTACACATTTGTTTAAAATTACATGTACCCATCACATATCACAGGAGGTATACCCTGTCCAAATCTGCTCTTCCTGGGAGTTTGCATTCAGAAATGGCGACATTTGCACTTTTTAACTGGTTTCGCAATATCGGACATTACCCCAAATTTACACACATGTGCGCAAGGAGTATGGACATTACTTGATGAAGTGTCAGATTTTTAACATGCATACCTTTTAAGTAATACCCTCTTAACTGCTAGCTTGCCCCCAGATCATGCCACCGGTTCTAAAAACCTCTTAAAATGTGGGCAGAAAAATCACAAGAATTATGGTATCATTTAAATAATTATGACAAGTCCGTACTATGAGTTATTCATCTTTTTCTAAAACCATATTCTGGCTACAGGGGTGTGTCTTTTCAGGTCACATGGTACAGAAACCAGTCTTTCCACTTTCTTCAAGCTCAGCCTCTGTCTCCAGTTTCTCCACCTCCCAGTTTCTGCCAAGAGGAAGCCATTTTTATTACCCCTGCAATAAACCATCTGCCTGGGCCCTGGAAGGCCCATTGTTCAAGAGGAAGTCATTTATGGCCACTTCAATAAACCCTCTGCCTGGGTCCTATGTTTAGTCTCTAGCAGTCCCTTGATAATTCAATCAGAGAAGTGTCATATCCCTTTTGGGGGGAGCAGCAACAGGCAGGGAGGCCTGGGAACACAGCTGTTGTGCAAGTCTCAACTCCTGTCGGGGGTAGCTGGTGGGCAGAATTCAGTTCCTTAAGCCAGGCCCCAGCTAATGTCACTTTTTGCTACCCAGTTTAAGTCAAGACAATGTTTACATATGCAGCTAGAATGCTGATTCTAAGTTCAAAACTAAGACATTTAAACAATTGCAACCTATGTGACACTCAAAAGTAGGTCACTCATTTCTTTTAAACATTTAGATTTTTAGTGTCTTTCAGTCCAAATTTACTTAAACTGCTGAAATCCACAGCTCAGCCAGTCTTGTTATAAACCTTCAAGTCACTTCAGAATATAACTTTACATTGTATCCACCTCTCAGTAAGTCTTTCTTTGGCCTGCTTTGGGTTCATCTATTCAGTTTTACACAAACAAGTCTGGTGTTGTTTTAAAACGCCGGCTTTCTGATAGTGGTGAGTACTGGTAATGCAACCATTTTTGGGATTTAATAAAAATGAATTCCCCACAATTCTAGGTTGCTTTTGGCAATCAGCATTGCCATTCCCAATGGTTTCAGACTACGGTGTGGGTAGTCCAATGGTGGTTTTAGGCAGTGTCCTTCTGTGCCCATAACATCGGCAAAAATGGGTGGCAGCCTATTATTCATGCCTTTCCCTGGGCATTTTCGGGGAAGCTCTGGCCATCATGATGTTTTCCATGTCAGTACTGTACAGTTTTTGAGGTAGGGCTCGGATGCATGGGTAAAAACATCCCACAAGCCCCCCTCTTGCGATGGCCATTCGGTTTCACTGATGGAACTCGCAAGATCTGGGATGTTTCCTCATCTTCTTCCAATAGATGGCACAGTTCAGCATCTTTTCCTCCATCCGGTACTAATCGATCGGTTCTCCTCGCCGGTCCTGATGGGAATATTGGGCGGTACCCTGGGCCCCTCGCGTCTCTGCTCCCGGTCTCCGGATCGTCCTCCTTGGCCCGTCTCCAGGTTTTCTTTCTCCTAGGACGACAAAGGAAGAGCGGCAATACCTATTCATGGACATTTCTCCCCACCATTGATATAGTGGAGTGGCATATATATTTTAGAACTCAACAGATATGAACATGCACATTTTTTTAAAATTAAGAGACAGGAACACATAAACTTGAGAAACACAGAATTTGATAGGCGATATGTAGGATATTTTAAGTTAGAAATTAATTAATCTGAGACAGTACCCTCTAGGATTCCAGAGGATTCCTCCAGTTGTTGCAGAGTGTGCCTGGGATGGCAACACTTCAACTGGTTAATGTGGACCCACTTGTCTTCCCCCTCTGCTGAACCACCTTTGGGGATGCGGATCTTGTAGGCCACAGGGGAGATTTTGTCTATAATCTCAAAGGGTCCCTTCCATGTAGGCAAAAGTTTTCGCTGTTTGGCCTGGTTCCTTTGGAAATTGTATAGATAGACCCGGTCCCCCACCTGATATTCCTTCCTGGAAGTTTTCAGGTCATAGTGGGTCTTCATGCTATCAGCTGATCTTTCTAGATTCCGCTGAGCATAGGCAAAAGCATGTTGAAGGTGTTTCCTTAAATTCTCCACATACTCATGAGTTGTGGAGGCATTTATCAGTGTCTGCTCTTGGGTCCTGTAGAGCAAATGCTGAGGAAGCACCATCTTGCGTCCAGTCATCAACTCGAATGGTGAGATTTTGGTTGCAGATGAAGGGGTAGATCTGATGGCCATTAGGGCCAGAGGTAATCGGATATCCCAACTTGGCCCAGAATCTGCCACAAACCTCTTTAATATGCTCACAATGGTTCGGTTATATCTCTCTACTGCCCCAGAAGAAGCTGGCCGGTAAGCAATATGCAACTTCCTTTTGACCCCCAGTATCTCCCACATCTTTGTCATTACTTCACTGGTGAAGTGGCTACCCCTGTCTGACTCAATCCTTTGAGGTAGACCGAAACGGGAAAATATGTGGTTAATCATCAAGGCAGCTGCAGTTTCTGCCTTGCAATTTGGGGCTGGGAGACATTCCACCCACTTGGTAAACAAGCATGTCACAGTCAACATGTACTTATTCCCCCTAGCAGAGCGAATCACGGGGCCTACAAAGTCGATTTGTAAATCTGACCATGGCAGTGTCATCCCCCTCTTTTGGAGAGGCGCACGGTGCGTGAGGGATGATGGCTGAAATTGTGCACACACAAGACACCCCTTCAAGTATTGGTCGAGGTCCTGCCCCATGTGTGGCCAGTATGCAACCTCTCTTAAGATTTCCAGTGTTGTGTGAAACCCCCTATGACCGGCGGTGGCCGCATCATGGGCGTGACTTAACATCAGGCTTCGGAATGAGGTAGGAACCACCCACTGATCGTGGCCAGCTTTGGATTTCCTTACCAGTAAACCGTCTTGGATTCGGAACATTTTTGGACATTTCATCAACACTCTTAGGTCCTCTTTCCCAGTGTAATCGGTATCCGTCAGGGGAAAGTTCTCAGGGTCCTCAAGGTGCTGGTAAAATGTACCAATTATTGGATCCCCCTTCTGAGCGGTAATCAAATCAGCATCAGGGGTCTCCTTACTCCATTGTGCAATTGAAAGGTCGTTGTGAGCATTTGTCTGGGACCTAGTGATAGCAGTGACCTGGATTTCCCCCAACAGGGACTCAATCTCAATTAGATCCCCTTGGATGGCCACGGTTTTGGCCAGCTGATCAGCTAAGTCATTTCCAGTTTTGTCTGGTCCCTCTACTTTGGAATGACCCTTGATCTTTTTCCAATAGATGGTCATCTCATTCGAGGTGACCAGATCATCAATGTTTTGGATCAACTTCCCATGTTTCGAGGGTTTGTTATTAGCACATAACATGCCTCTGGTTTTCCAATTAACCAGGTGCTCCACGAACCCGTTCCGTACATAATCCGAATCTGTGATTATGACCAGTTTGTGGAGTTGATGTTGGACAGCAGTGAGGATGGCCTGATGCACAGCCATCAACTCTGCCACCTGACTACTTCGGGGACCAATTTTTTACCCAGCGGAGGGTTCTGGGAACTCCTTCACCCATGCATTCCCTACGCCGGCCACCAGTTCTTTTTCCCCGTTGTTGTCAACATGGTAAGAGCATCCATCCACATAGACAGTGGGCATTCCCTCACACTTGTCCTCTTCAAAGACTTTGTGTGGGGAATTAAGGTATGCCTCCATGTTGTCCTTGATTTTTAGACTTTCGTCCTCGAGACAGTTTTCTCTGGCACAATCATGCAAGTCAGCCAGACCTTGCGCGAGGGGACTCTTTTTGTTTTGGCCATATCTGACCTCCACAGGAAAGCCTTGCATTGACAGAATCCAGGAAGTAATTCGGGAATTACTCACATTCCCGGCTCGGATTCTGTCACTTTGGAGATATTGCAGAGGCTGGTGTGGAGTCTCCACTATGATGTGTTCCCCCTGGATAAACGGGCGGTAATTCTTCAATGCCCACACCGTTGCCAGGAGTGCCTTCTCACAATCATTGAATTTTTCCTCCACAGAAGATAAAGTTTTGCTCGCATAGGAGATTACTTTATTGACCTTGTCATGCTTTTGGTATAATACTGCTGTCAAGCACGTATTAGAGAACCCCGTCTCCAGGAAGAACTCCTTGTTTCTGACAGGGTAAGATAGGCAGGGCGCTTGTGAGAGGCTTCTTTTGAGTTGTCTTACTGCCTCGGCTTGTTCTGGACCCCATTCCCACTTGACCCCCCCCTTCAAGAGATGAATCAGGGGTCTGGTGATCTCTGCGTAGCCCTCAATGAACTTTCTGCTGTAATTAGTCAGTCCAAGGAGGCTCCTTAGTTCCCGCAGAGTTGTGGGGTCTTTCAATTTTTGGAGGGCTTCCACTTTCTTTTCCTGGGGACAGAGACCCTGAGGAGTAATCTCATACCCCAAGAAATTAACACGGGTTCTACACCACTGTGCTTTCTGAAAGGAAAGTTTTGCTCCAGCTGCCCTCAACTGCGTCAGAACATAACGGATCTATGTGTTCCTTCACAGATGAACTTTTGATGAGGACATCATCTACATAAGCCAGGTTACCCCTCGCACCCAGGTCGGGCATGGCCTTATGTAGGAAAATGTTGAATTCATTGCCGGAGTTGAGGTATCCGAAGGGAGTCCGGGTCCATGTGTATTGCTGGCCCCCCCAAAGGTAAAAGCCAGTTTGTATTGGTCCTCCCTGCTGACAGGCACGGTCCAGTATCCATTGGTCAGGTCTATTGCAGTGAATACCTGTGACCCCTGGATCTGGGCCAGCCCTTGGTCAATGTAGGGCAGAGGCCATCGGGAAGTATGGACCCGTTTGTTTAGCTCCCTAAGGTCAGCGCAGAGTCTCCACTGGCCGTTTGGCTTTAATATTCCCAGCACCGGATTATTGAAGGTGCTGAGGACTGGACGGATTATTCCCCGGGACTCAAGGTTCTTAATTATTTCAGTAAGGGACTCCATTGATGCGAGAGGCAAGCGATATTGCTTCACAAACACTGGAGTCATGCCAGGGTCCGTGGGGATTGTTGTTGTGTGGATGTCGGTGCGACCACAGTCATATGAGTCTACCGCAAAGAGATCTTGGAAATCCAAGAAAACTTGTTTCAACTTTTGCTTTTGTTCCAGAGTCACACAGGCATCAGCTAGGTTGACTCTCTCTTCCACCATCTGCCTGAAGCCTGGAAAGACTTCTGGTTTGGCTATTTCAGCGGCCTCCTCCAGCTGGGTGGAGAAGTCCCTGGTCAGAGTGCTGATTTGGACTGGAGGCTTCAGGTGGGAAAGGCAGCCCTCATGGACCTGTAAAATCACCTCATCCCTCCTGAAGTCACAAGTCACATCTTCCTTACCATAGGGGCAGGAAGTGTGCACCAGGAAGTTCCCCCCATGCCGGGTAAAAATCCTGTCTGGTGTTGTATTGTCATCACTGTCACTGTCAAAGCAGTCCTTGGGGATTGGCCCTAACAGTTCATTACCTAAATCTATGTAAAAATGTCGGTCATCAACCGCCATTCCAATAATGGTGCCTGCGGCTAGAGTAATACTCTTTAAGTCGCTGTTATCCACCTCTATTGGAATGGTGTCATGTTCTATGTTGACTAATGGAGTTGGGTTTACCCCTAACCCTTGCAGTTGGAGAGAAGCATTTAGATGTATGTAAGCATCAGGGTTTTTCAAATGTTGTCCTCTTTTAGCTTTCACTTCCAGGGAGAATTGTCGGGTCCTTTCTGGGATGGTGACTTCCTCTTTAATCTGAATATCTGAATTTCAACTGCATAAGGTAGCAATTGAGCTGACCTAAATGCTTTTTCTGGATCATCAAAGCCCATGGGATTATCCGCTAATCGGGACCAAGCTTTGAAGTTTATTAGGTCCAAACTAATGGCAAAGCGATTGAGAATGTCACTGCCTAAGTAAAAGGCGGCAGTGACGTCTCGCCTGACCCAACAATTATGGACTATGCTCTTGTTGCCAATGGAGATTTTGAGCATACACCTGCTTGGCAGGAGATGTTTGGAATTAGGCGCTTCCAGGTCCATTTCCCATTTGTCTATCAGTTTGAATGTGGGAATGGCTGGATCTTTTGGGAGTTGGCGGAACATGGCTTCGCTGATGAAGCTCTTACCGTTGTTCACACACACTCGAGCGAGAACAGAGTCCTTCCCATCATTTAATTGGACAGCGATGAACACTGCTCTCCAATTTGCTGAATATCAGCCAGGCTCTGAGCTGATTTCACATCTTTCTGGAATATAGGAGTGGGAGTTTCTGATTGTGGATTAGTATAGAATCTCAGAGTGTTTCATTCCAGCGTGGAGTACCACTTTAGACTGGAAGGAATGTTGATTTTCAGAAATAGAGAGGACCCTCCATCACCAGTCTGTGGTCTTACTGCTATTACTGTCACGTCTGGAATCTGGTTATTCTGGAAGTGGAATTCTACTTGGTCAGATTTTTGTTCAACCATGTGGCATGTGCCGTTTAAACTAACATGGTTGACACTCTGTTTTAATTTTATTGGTCGGCTAGTCTGGGTCCAGAGGACCTTGTTTACACAATCTATTAAGGGTGACAACCTCCTCAGGAGGTCATTCCCCAGTAAACAAGGGGTGCCCTCTGGAGTCACTACTATGACCGGGTGTTTCACCTTGTGTCGCCCGATCTTAATGTCCAAGTCTGCAGTCCCCTTAACGGGAATTTCCTTCCCGTCAAAGTTCTGCAGTTGTCCAGGAAGAGAGGTGAGAGGAATTTGGTAATTCCCTCCCCTTCCTGCATTCAGTTCGTCAAAGGCCCTTCTGGACAGAAGGGTAGCTTGAGATCCAGTGTCCACCAGTGCCAAAATTGTATCCTGCCCCTGTACTTGTACCGGGGCGTAGTATCTTCCCTCCTTCTCCTCAAGGGGGCACAGATAATGCACATTTTTGGACAACTGGTGGGCTAACTTTCTGGTTTTGGACATCGCTAGCGAAGAGATTTGAGCAGAATTCTGTGGAGAGCCTTGGGAATCTGAAAGAAAAAGTTGGCAACTGGAGATCAGAGCCATTGTGGGTTCCCCTGGCTCCGGTTCTGGGCCGCCCCCCCCTTTTTGGAGGCAGTCACCAGGATGGGTTTGAACCAGGGGATTTTCTTGCTGTTGGTTCTGGGATGAGATGGTGGGCGGCGGTAGCTCAGTCTCCACATCTCCCCAGTCTGGATTTGCATCCCTAGGGACCCATTTTTCTTTGGGAGGAGTTCCCCCCTCTCTGAAGGAGAAGATCCTTTTCCCAGGATCCTCTGAGGATCCCTCTCCCTCAAATTGGAAGATCTGTACCTCCTCCTCAAACTGAGTCTGTTTGGGTCTTTTGTTTCTCCTACCCCCCCTCTGCTCCTTAGGAGGCAGACTTTCAGGGGCAAGAGATTTTGTTTCCGGTTCCTGGTTTTCCAGGGGCTGTTTACAAGTTGGGAAGGAAGCTTCCTCCAAGGCTTTACACCCCCCTTCCCCTTGTGCCTCCTTCCTGGGAACCGGTGAGTTATCGGGTGGCTGCCCCGTCATTGTTCTGGAGCACCAGGTCCAGAGTTGGGTGCGTTCTGTGCCGGCATGCCGATCTGAGGGTTCTGCTGAGCCCTCAGTATGTGACCCAGATCCCGTGCCATGTTTTGAACCTGGCGCTCTAACTGGGAAACCCGCTCAGGCTGATACGGGGCCCTGTTTTCTCCCATGGGCTGATCCCGGGAAGGGTAGCTATCCCTTCTTTGGTAGTACCCCTGGTTGGGAAGATTTGGATACCCCTCCACCCTTGGCCTCCCCTCTCCCGGATTCGGTTGTCTGGGCTCAGGGAATTGGGGAAAGAAGGGTGGAGGATTTTGGGGTTGGAAGTTGGGTGGATACCTGGGGAAAAAGTTCTGCCCAGGATTTGGAGAATTTCTGCCCTCCGGTGGGAAGTTAGGAGGGAAGTTCCCTGGGTTAGGTGCTTGGCTGGATCCCCCCCCTTGGGCTGGAGGAGTCCACACATAACCCAGGATGGGTCGATTTCCCTTGTAACGGGGACTTACATAATCAGGAGAGCGAGGGACCCCATTTGTGGGGCTGCCTCCCTGGCCCCCTGTCTGTGACTGGCCCGAGGAGCTTCTGGGCCTAGCATTATTAGGTGCAGGTAGGTTTTTAGGCCCCCCCATCTCCAACTCTAAAACGGGGGTGACCTTTACCTCTGCCACCTTGGCAGCAGCAGGGGTGTTGTTGGCTTTGTGGTTTTTGGGCGCATTATTTTTATTTTCTATTGGCTTCTGCACCTCATAGATCCGGGTCGCCTGTTCAATGACCCAGTATAAAGATCTTTTCTCGTGAAAATCCCTCACGAGCTGGGTCATTATGTATTTGGGCAAGGCATGGAAAAACGTATTAATAAATTCTCTGCTATCCGTGCGCACCCTTCTTGTGGTCTGTGCAAAAGCACGCTTTAACTCCTGCACAAATTCTTGTGGGGCCTGATCCTCCCCACATTGTAAATTGTAGGCTGCCTTGCGAGCCTCTTGAGGATTTCTATGAGTAGAAAAATGTTTCAAGATGGCCGCCTTATAGGTGGACCATCTTAAATGATTTTGGTCCTCCAGCCCCGCAAAGAAACTGGAGTATTCCGGGGAGAAGGTCCACTTTACAGCTTTGGCTGTCCTTCAAATGGAAGGTCTCCATCATTTGCTCAAACAACTCTAAGTGCTCCCAAACAGAATACTTGGCGTTCTTATGATAAGGCGTGATGACACTCCTGATTGCCTTAATCTGCTTTAAGGGGTCCTTAAGCAAGGCCCTTTTTGTCTTATTGGCCCTTTTGGTCCGGGTAACCCTGGTCCATTCATCTACTGACTCAGAAGCACTGCTCCCAGAGGTTCCCGTCTGTTCTTCCAGGTTTTCCCGGATTCTGCGAGCCTGGGAATGGCTGGCAGAATGTGGGGACCTGGTCTCCTGTGTCCTGTACCGCTCAGAGGAGTCTTCAGATCCCTCCTTGCTGCCAGGATTTGATGGGTACCCCTCCCACTGACCTAACTGGGCAGAAGTTTTCAGGATGCCCTTAATGGGCCTATTCTCCTGGGGTTCCCCACTAAATTGCACTATGCTTGGGTGCCCATACCCGGATGCCCGCCTATCCATTCCTGGGAGGCACTGGCCTATGAGCCCCATGCTTCTGGCTGGATAGTAATCTGCCATCCCTGTGGTCCGGTGCTCATGTGCGCCAGGGGGCATGGGGGTGGCAGAGTCCAGGGACTGAGAGAGATACAGGCCTCTGGTACTAGGGCTCCTGAGGTTATACTCATGAGTCTCCCTCTCCCAGCGAACCTCATCTCTATCCGCCCCTGCTCCCTGTTGCAATGCAAGAGCCTGCGCCTTCAGTTCCTCAGTTAAGGCCTTACTAGACTCTATCAGTCTCTCCTGCATCGCTACCCGTTGTTGGAGTCTATCATTGTGCTGGCAGAGAGCCTCATTCTCTCTCTGTGTTTCCTGATTGGTCCTGGAGCACTGGGCCAGTCTTTGCTGCAGGAGGGTTACCTCCTGAGCTGTTTCCCTATTGGCCTGCTCCTTTCTTGCCAGAGCATCCTCCACCTTCCTGGTGTGCTCTAACAAGTTATGGTGTTCTTTTTGGAGGTCACCCAGTCCCTGCAGGGCCAGGTGATTTTCTTCCATTTTCCTTTTTAAGTGGCAGACTTCCTGGCCTAAGGTATCCCTTTCCTGACTAAGAGCCTGCATCTGTGCCGCCAGGTTGTCCCTTTGCCTTTGGAAGGCACCAGCTTTCTGGCGCTCCTGGTCAAACTCTGCCTGGGTATCCAGGTCTTTCAAAATCAGTTTATTGCTCTCTGCCTTCTCCCTATCTAGGTGGCTTTGCAGGGTGTCTACCTGCTCAGCACATACCCTATTGAAGTCTAACTGTTGCTGCAGCTTTTTCTGGCTCTGCAGTAGGGAGTCCAAACCTTCTTGGTACTCCTTCTGCAAGGCCAGAAACCTGGTATCCTGGTCCGCCTTTTCCTGTTGCAGCACATCCATATCCTCCTTTATTTTAATGATATACTGCCTACTATCATTTTCTGACTCCTGGCTCCTCTGCAGCCTCTGCTCAGAAGAGTCCAGATCAGATTGGGCCTTCTGTAATGTCAGCAGTTGCCTACTCGCCAGATCTTGGCCTTCAGCACATTTGTCCTGCATGGCTCCCATATGTAAATATAAATATGCCGCTACCCTGGCAATCTTGTTGTGCTCATCCTTGGCCTTAGAGGACATATATAGTTCACTCAGGGCCAGATGTAAGGGACTCTGGTCTCTCCATGTATCTGACCCTGTTTCCGTGATCTGGGGTGCGATTGCTTGCAACCAGACCGTCTGGTCCTGATGAGTCTACTCACCTCTCACAAATAGCTTATGTAAGAAGTGCTCTCTGGCTATTTTCATATCTACCAAGGTCGTCATTCTGGAATTTGAGTTCCTTCCTGACTTACAGAAGTTTGTATTTTATTTTTGCAAAACAGACCTTTTCCTTAGAGCGTTCCTTTGAGGAGTGCTTTACAGCGTAACACAGCGTGGTGATCCGACCGGATATGTGTATCTGGTCAGCTGGCACGCTGTATTAATCTGCACAAATGGTAGATCTAACCCAAAAATCCTGGACGAGCCCCCAATTTGTAAGAGGATTCAATTCAACACTACAGCTAAGTCAATGCCTAGTCTGGGATACTGAATGGAAACCCTTATTGATATATCTTTATGTCCAGTTCATGCGTTCTGGATGACTACCCCTATATAACACCCTTCTCTTGGAATCCCCCTGACCCCACTGAGCCAAGAAGTAGTTCTGTTTTGCAAGTTAAAAGGTTATATATATATATATATATCACACTTTATTATAAATTAAAAATTGGATATGACACTTAATATGATCAATAATCAATAATGGATAGTCTGGCACTGGCACACTTGTGAATAGGAACAGAAGAATAAGGTGGTAGAGAATACTTTATATAAGTTCAGATGGATGTAGTGTTGAATGAAAAATGCAATACAGAAAATACTCAATATGAGTTCAACAAAACAATGTAATCACTTTTCTCTGGCAATGCACCCCCCCCCCTTTATGCAATGCAAGGAAATGGAAGGAAAGCCCACAGTTCTCAGAAATGCAATCAAATGTAATTCAGTTCACCCCAGCAAGCTTAGACTACAGAAGTTGGAAACACAGGCCCAAAATGCTTTTATATGTGCTGGCAATGAAGTGAAAAATATGCTAAAATGCTTTTAATTCCCTCTAGAGGTTCAGGGTGAGTGGTGTCAAGTTAATATTAGTCCAGGCTCACTCTAGCAATGATTCAGGGATGGTTCTTAAGAGGCAAACAAATTTTTAGCAAGGAAAGCAAGAAAACTTCTATTTTCACACGTGGAGAAATTTGCAAATCGTGGCAAAATCTGTGCGTGCGTTTTTCGCGATTGCGGCACAAGTGTAGGGAATCGTAATGCGGTTCCAGGTTCGTTGAAAAGCCCAGATTCCTAGCTTTCAGAGGAAAGTTACTGCAAGTCTCTAGGACAAACGGTCACGGAGATATGAGCGATTAAATAAAGGTAGTTTTTCAGATTTTAAATTTTAAAGTTCAAAAAGACAAGTGACAGCTAGCAACTAGAAAATGACAGGTGACAGCTTTACAAATGACAGGTGACAGGAGGCAGTTCTAGTTAAATTAAAATAGATTGAATTATATTATTTTAACTAGGAGATTGGTTCTGCACAGTCTGCTAGGTACTCACAAAATATTTTTGAAATAAATGGGCCTCGCCACGGATCTGGTCAGGTTTTGGACTGGACTCCGGTCTGGTCTGGGTCTATTCACAGTGATCTGGGTCAGCTCTCTGGTTCTGCTAACAGCGGTCTGGGTCAGCTCTGCTCTGCGGGTCTAGCCTCTCTGGATTCTGGAGATTGATGGATTTGAAGTCTCTATGTTGGCTCTCTGAAGGTTGAGGGAGGTAAAGTATGGATTTTCCCGGCAGAGCGTCCCGCAGCAAATGGATTTGAAGGCCCCTATCTGTCCTGACTGTCTGCTTTTATGTGTTTTGAAAATGGGTGTGTGTGCAGCATCACTAGGCTCTACTTGTCATTGGCCACTTCCTCCTCTTCCCCTTGATTGGGGGAATGAAATGAAGTGTCATCATGATGAGGTCTGTTTATGGTACAGAGAACCCACCCCTGTCAAATTACATACAATCTATATTTTGACCCAAACTACATATTTGCACAGGTACACATTTGTTTAAAATTACATGCACCCATCACATATCACAGGAGGTATACTCTGTCCAAATCTGCTCTTCCTGGGAGCTTGCATTCAGAAATGGCGACATTTGCACTTTTTAACTGGTTTCGCAATATCGGACATTACCCCAAATGTACACACATGTGCGCAAGGAGTATGGACATTACTTGATGAAGTGTCAGATTTTTAACATGCATACCTTTTAAGTAATACCCTCTTAACTGCTAGCTTGCCCCCAGATCATGCCACCGGTTCTAAAAACCTCTTAAAATGTGGGCAGAAAAATCACAAGAATTATGGTATCATTTAAATAATTATGACAAGTCCGTACTATGAGTTATTCATCTTTTTCTAAAACCATATTCTGGCTACAGGGGTGTGTCTTTTCAGGTCACATGGTACAGAAACCAGTCTTTTCACTTTCTTCAAGCTCAGCCTCTGTCTCCAGTTTCTCCCCCTCCCAGTTTCTGCCAAGAGGAAGCCATTTTTATTACCCCTGCAATAAACCATCTGCCTGGGCCCTGGAAGGCCCATTGTTCAAGAGGAAGTCATTTATGGCCACTTCAATAAACCCTCTGCCTGGGTCCTATGTTTAGTCTCTAGCAGTCCCTTGATAATTCACTCAGAGAAGTGTCATATCCCTTTTGGGGGGAGCAGCAAAAGGCAGGTAGGCCTGGGAACACAGCTGTTGTGCAAGTCTCAACTCCTGTCGGGGGTAGCTGGTGGGCAGAATTCAGTTCCTTAAGCCAGGCCCCAGCTAATGTCACTTTTTGTTACCCAGTTTAAGTCAAGACAATGTTTACATATGCAGCTAGAATGCTGATTCTAAGTTCAAAACTAAGACATTTAAACAATTGCAACCTATGTGACACTCAAAAGTAGGTCACTCATTTCTTTTAAACATATAGATTTTTAGTGTCTTTCAGTCCAAATTTACTTAAACTGCTGAAATCCACAGCTCAGCCAGTCTTGTTATAAACCTTCAAGTCACTTCAGAATATAACTTTACATTGTATCCACCTCTCAGTAAGTCTTTCTTTGGCCTGCTTTGGGTTCATCTATTCAGTTTTACACAAAAAAGTCTGGTGTTGTTTTAAAACGCCGGCTTTCTGATAGTGGTGAGTACTGGTAATGCACCCATTTTTGGGATTTAAGGAAATGAATTCCCCACAATTCTAGGTTGCTTTTGGCAATCAGCATTGCCATTCCCAATGGTTTCAGACTACGGTGTGGGTAGTCCAATAGTGGTTTTAGGCAGTGTCCTTCTGTGCCCATAACATCGGCAAAAATGGGTGGCAGCCTATTCTTCATGCCTTTCCCTGGGCATTTTCTGGGAAGCTCTGGCCATCATGATGTTTTCCATGTCAGTACTGTACAGTTTTTGAGGTAGGGCTCGGATGCATGGGTAAAAACATCCCACATTACCTATCGCAGACACCTGTGCCAGCACCACTTCCAGACAAATGATTCCTGACATCCTCTTTTCTGTCCCCTCTCTAGAACTTTGGGCAAAACATCTATTTATGTAAGTATTAATTTATTTATTTTATTTGTAAAGTGCTGGAACTAGGCCCTTAGGCATGGAAGTGAGGGACTGCTCAGACAACAAGAAAACACAGAAAGATATGAACAATCAGATATGAAAATCAAGGGTCAATCCTTCAAATAGGAGAGTCTTCAGCATCTTCCACATTCCCACCCATTAATTATGGCACTATATGGGAAGTTCTCTTGGCAGGCTTCTCATCCTTGAGGTGCATCATTTATGTCTATTACAATGGCATTATCATGGCTCAGAGTCCTCAAACCAATATCCTCCTCTTTGCAGGGATGTCATGACTCTTGGTTTCTGGAGTGGCTAAAATGTATGTTGGGGCATCTTAAAAAAGACAGGGGGTTCCACAAGTGTAACATTTTGAGCAGTGACCCTAAAAAAGAAAGAATAGGAATAACAAACAATTTGTCTTTGTGGAATTCTATACAATAATTGCGAAATCATTAAAGGGGTGAAGGTAATTTTTCTATCACTTCCTGTGATGTCATCAGAGGTCAAAGGTCATGTGATGTCACTTCCGCTACCCATGGCATTTTGTCGAAATGATGTCCCTTCCCCTTTGACCGGCGCCTGCCATCTATCATCAACCCCGTTCCCGCACCTGCTATCCCTCCTTCCTCTATCCCAGCACCCCCTTCACCACCTCTGACAGGTGTACCACCCTTCTGTTCCCCACCTCGGTAAACCTTCAAGTTTGGTGACCAGCTTCACTTAGCCACACGTAAGGATCGGTCTGCTATTAAACATTCTTCCGACATCTGGCTCCTCCTTGAAGACCTTGATCGTAACTTCCACGCTCTCCCCGAGAAGTGGTTCAATGCTAGCTCAGTCACTGCTTTTGACTCTCTTCTCCCTGATGGCTACAAGATCATCTCAAAGCCTCGTCCCAACCGGGATGGCATTGGAGTAGCCTTGATCTTCCTTGAGTTGGTCCCTTCTTCCCTCATACCCACCCAGCCCTGCTCATCCAGAAGCCTGCTCTTCAAGCTTGGCATCTCTCTTACTTCCTCTCTGACCATTGCCTCTATCTGTAAGGCCACAGGCCCTATTTCCTCTTTCCTTTCAGAGTTTGCAGATTTCTCCTCCTCTCTCCTGACTTCCACCTCTAAGGTCCACCTTCTGGGTGACTTTAACATCCACCTTGATTCCTAAATCACAGCCTCCACTCTCTACCATTACCTCCGCACCTCTCTCTCCCTCTCTATTCTTCCCTCTGGTACTACCCGCTCGGCTGGACACACTTGTGATGCCTTCATCCACACTGATCTTTTGCTCTCTACCCTTCTGTCCACCCCTCTCTCCTGATCTGACCATGCCCTCCTCTGCTCCCTCCTGTGAACTCTCGTCCTATGACCAAAACTCCCCCAGCTCTACCAGCCTCATTTGCGGACATCCCTCTCATGAAACAGGTGTCAGTTGCTGCATTCGCTTCCACCTTCTTCACGCCCTTCCTCCCACTACCAACTCTACTATTGTCTCTGCTCTTAACCATCTCCATCTAGCTATCATTAACACTCTCAATATTCTTGCCCCTGTCATGAGGATCCATCTGAAACCTCACATCAAGCATATCATTTGGTATGATTCTGATGTAGCAGCCCTGAAACTCAGGTGCAGAGCTGCAGAAAAGAAGTGACAGACTTCGAGCTCACCCTCTGATAAACTGGCTTGTCGCCTTCTCCAAAGGCATTATCGTCTCTCCATTCGCTCCAAGAAGGGGGCTCACATCCAGGCCCACATCTCTGGAGCTTCTAACAACATGGTTGAACTCATTAAAATCTGTAAGGAACTATCCAATCCAACTGCAGTCTCTACCTCACCTTTTCCCTCCCAGACCCTCTACACTGCACTGGCCACTGACTTCACGGCTAAAACTCAGGACATCCTGAGTTCTCTCTCATCCTCACCCCCCATCCCCCTGACACCCTCAGTACCTCCCCTATTTCCTCCTTCTCCCCTATCACAGTGGATGAGGTCACTAGGGTTGTCTACTCTATGAAGTTCTCTTCCAAAGAGGTGTCCCCCTGTTCTTCAATAAGTATTAAGGACTACATTGGCACCCTTGCTCCTGCACTCACTGATTTCTGTAATCACTCTTTGCCATTGGTTTTTCCCCTGTTCCCTCAAGCACTCTTGTGTGCGCACCCTCCTGAAAAAGCCTTCTGCCGACCACTCATGTCCAGCTAACTACCGCCCCATATCTATCACTCCCTTCCTTGGGAAGCTTCTGGAGAAGCTGGTCTTCCCCCTTTGACCCAGGATACTGAGATTTTTTGGTTGCCTACAAAACCACCAATCTGAATTCCGAGCATCCAGAGGCATGGAAACTGCTCTCGTGAACACCAGTTAAGAATTTCTTCCATCTCTTGACTCCAACTCACCCGCTGTTCTCATTCTACTCAATCTCCCCTCTGATTTTGACACAATGAACCACTCCATCCTCATAAAGCGTCTCCATTATACCTTTGGTATCACGAAGTGGGCATTGGACTGGCTGACCTCTTTTCTCACTGACTGCCCCTCCCAGGTTATCCTGGGTTCTTTTTCCTCGCCCACTTCTATCTCCACTGGTGGCATCCCCCAGGGCTCTATCCTTTCGCCTTAGCTCTTTAACATCTATCTCTCCCATCTTGCTCACCTTATCTTCACTTTCTCCCCGCACTTCCAGTGTTATGCATATTACACCCAGCTCTTCTTCAGACTATCCTCTGCATCTCTTCCAACTTCCTCTGTCATTCCCTATTGCATGTCCGCCATCCAGTCTTGGTGCAACTCCAATGAGCTCTGTCTAAATGCCAGTAAATCTGAGATTCTTCCTATCAAGACTCTTATTCCCTCTTTTCTCCCTTCATTCTGGCTTCCCTCTATGGGCTCTCCCGCCTCCCCTTCCTCTGAAGCCAGAAACCTAGGAGTTATCTTCGACTCCTCTCTCTCTTTCATTCCTCACATCTTGGACCTTGCCAAAGAAGGCCCATTTCCAACTCTTCCTCCTGAGAGGCATCCTCCCTTTTCTCACTTTTCCCCAGAAGCACAATGTCTCTAACACTCTGGTACTCTCCAGACTGGACTATTGTAACAGCCTCTTCCTAAATCTACGTTCTCCTTCTCTCCACCAAGTCCAGCTAATCCCGAATAGGGCTGCAAGATTTATCCTTGCCTCAAGACCAGGGACCAAATGTCTCCAGGCCTAAAATCTCTCCCCTGGCTCTGGGTTGCTGCATGGATCAAATTGAAATCCCTCTGCATCATCCATAAGGCTGTCTGGAGCTGGAGCCCACGTTATCTGCAATTTGCTTATTAAGTGCTTCTCTAAGCAGAGAGCGGGTGGCCGTTCTCTTTCCTCGCTGGCTCCCTTCTCTGGAACAGCCTCCCTCTTTCTCTCCATCTTGAGATGGATCTCCTCAAGTTCTGCGAGTACCTCAAGACCTTCCTCTACTTTTCTTCCTGTGCCCTTATGTGTCCTTGTGGGTCATGACCTTCTGTCCAATTGCCTGAGGCATCCGCCCTCAACCTGCATTTGCCTTCGGCCACTAACTGACCTGTGATGTCTTACAGGCCTACACTTATTGTATTGGCCAGTGACCTCTCTGCCATCAATTGGTCACTACATGGCCCTCACCCGTTGCCTTTGCAACTGGTTTCCTAACACTTCCCCCTTCTATGCAACCTCTAGCACTTACCCCCGCCCCAGTACCTTCTCTCTCTCTCTCTGCACTTGCATGCTCCAAATCTGATCAAGGCCTACTAGGACATCTATTGTGTTTTGATCATCTCTTGTCATCATATTCCATTGTTTTGCTTTCCCTTATTCCCTTCCCTTTTCCCTGTGTGCGCTTTGAAACACAATGTATTGATGGATAAGCACCTTACATATGCCCAATAAAATTAAAATAAAAGGGAAAGAGTCAAATGGCCCGATTCATGGAATTATTTGTGGAGTGAATATGGAACGTGCATGTCAAACTGCATGCAAAATCCCATTCATCGATTCATGGAATTGAATCCATTTGACTTTTTCAGGACTTGCGTGGAGCTCGCTCAGGCTCAGCACGTCTCTACGAGCTGTTGAGTGCCTTGCTCGAGACACCATGCAGAGCATGGGTGTGGCTTGCATAGAGGGCTGGGAAGGGGGCGGAACATTGAAAATGGGGATGTACATGCAAAAAAGTGGGACAGCTCACAGGCACTCCTTCGCACTCCCATGAATGTGCTGAACGACTTGTATTCATGTACCACCCGCGCAACCTCTTAGCATAGAAATGGCCACGCAAATCCTTCAATCTCCACACTTGCGCATAGAAATCTCAGTGTGGAGTTGGGTTTGCATGTCAGCTTTAGGGGTGCGTGTACTGAACCGGGGTTCGGATCGAATTTGCAGGTGCACATACACAGTGTTGAGGGGTGCAGGAACGGTTTACGGGGACTCACACACAGATTTTCTGAGGTCAACCTGAGTTACGAAGTATCATACGCATGTTGTCGGGGTGCAGGCAACACTTACAGGGGACCCTACAAAGTGTCCCCGAGATGCTGGCCTGCTTTGAACGGTGCTTGTATTCACACCCGGGGGAGCATGCAGAGATTGCTTTTATGGCTCTTGAGGCTTTGCGTGTGGCGTGTTGGTGGTGTTCTGGGCGCAACTTGCGAATATGTTTACTTTGCGCTGTAAATTCCATGAATATGCCAGGCACGCATTTTTTTATTCTGCGCGCCTGGCTCGTGCAGTGTCGCTCTCGGCACGTGGCAATTGTTGGAGAAATGCATACTTTTCCATGAATCGCTTCTGTGCTTGTTTTTCAGTTAAATTACGATTGCATGCAGCAACAAGCGATATAGACTAAACATGAAAATAATGCAAACTAAGAGTTTTTGTAAAATGAGATGCTACCATGCCACTCATAAACAATCCCCACATACAATACATGGCAGCTTCATGGCTCAAAAACTAACATGAATACGGCACTGCCTTGCTTCTCGAAATTTAAAAAAACAGTGCAGGAGTCAAACATAGGGAGTCAGAACATATCAGGAAACACATAGAGGTACCAGCGGGTGCATACATAAAAGAAGCAGTGACATAGCCAATGGTTTTTACTTTATTACAGGAAGACTGCTAGCATGTGTTTGGATCTACCATTTGCCCCCTCTTACCATCATCATGCCCAAGGAAGGTTTTGGCGATGTACATTGCACAACAGCTCATTTCACTGCAGAGGCAGCTTAAGGCAGACACACACAAACCACACACACACACACATTGCACATGGGCATGCAAAATCATAACCCCAGCACCGCACTGATTGAATACACATACACTCCTGGCTAAATAATGGATCAACATCATCAATCATCAATAGTTCTGTATTAGGCACTTTCAGACACATAGAGCAAATAAGCGTGCATGAAAACCATACAATGAGTCATAAAAACAAAATCACATTAACCCTACAATCCCCTAAATACTGCACTACACACACACACACATGCCACCCAGTACTGCATCACATACACCATCTCCAGCACGGCACTGGAGAATCACATACGCATGCATACACGAACACAAACCATCACCACCGGTTCTTTTTGGCACATAGTCACACGCACACACATTCACTAGTATCAAAAGTGCATATGACCACAAACTCATACATACTCCCATAGTACTATGAACAGACACACAAACTTCACATCACTGTGCTGCACAAACACTATCAATGCACTTAATAGACACATCTTAAAACCGGTGAATCCCTGCTCAACATTCAATGTGGGTGTCATTAGAACTCACTTAGCAGTTTACGTCATTGGTGTATATGTTCACCAGCAGATGCTTGCACCGGAAATATATTCCAATCGTAGTTTCTCAAATCTGCGTATGTGATTCGTCATGTTTCAATATGCATCTCAGGGCGGAAGATATGCAAGCAAACCAAAAGGATGAATTGTTCAGCAACAAATATGTCACAGTATACTGTTCGAAAACATTTTCAAACGAGGATATTATTGCCAGAAATTGAAATGACATTCTTCTTTCATTTTATTTGTTCTATTTCAACAATTCAGCAGACAGATATATCTTACGGATTCTTAAAAAAAAAAGTATTTCTTGGGAGTATTAGACACTTTCTTACCTTAGTTAAAAGTGATATCACACACCTGCTCATTATTGCTTGACTAATTTAAAAAAAAAAAGAAAAGATGTCCCTGTTTCCATCCCTCCTAGACCACCAATGCTATTACACTATACAAATTGTAAGGACAAATGTAGACGTTCCATATGTCTGGTCCCTCTGGCCAACTAGTGCTCTTTCACAAAATGCCTATTTTGGGGAACAATTAGCTGAAAAAAGTATTTTACAATAATCACAGTAGTTCACATTGATCAGATGAAACCACATTCACATATTTTACAGCAGATGTCTTCAGCTGTTGGTGTAGAATTTAATCAAATCCTGCAATTTAATTATTTTAAATACACTCTCTAAATAGAAGGCCTGAGTGAACTTCCTCAGGTGGCCCACACATGTTTGCGGATGCCAGGGGTGCTCTTGTTGTTAGGGCACCCCAGCCCAAACTTCACATATCATGTGTATGCAAGTCCTGTGGGGGTAGTGCATCAATGTGTAAGCACACCCACTTACCATACCAAGTTTACTTTCCAATTAGCATAAATCAGAGCCCAGTGTGAGGGAGTAGGAGTAAGAGTCAGACACAAAGGTGGCATGTTGATTGGCAAATACTTTTTATTAATAATATAAATGGGGGGAGTTGGAGGAAATCATAATTAACCCTCCCATTAAGACGGGTCACCCTACTGCATCAAAACTTCTTAATGAAACTGTCTGTGTCATAATGTCCAAAGTAAAGAATGCGGTCCTGTGTCCAAATCCTAACCTGTCCCTCACAAACTAAACTCAACATAAGGTGAAAAGGGAAACGTCTATTAGCTGTCCACCTGCATCCCAGCTTTGTAGTTCAAAACCAAATGTTTCGAAAAAAGTGTAGAAAAGCAAACAAAAGTTCCACAATACTTAAGTGGTTGATTCCATTTTTCCCCAGTGTCTTTCCAACTGTATCCAAAATTGTCTCTGTATTTTTAGTGGTCAAGGTAGATCTTAATCTTGGCTTGGTAAACCTGACTCCAAGGCGCTGCCATAAAATACGATGGCTTTCACACCTTTTCCCAGGAGTCTTGTGGGCCCCAGACCCTTAGGGAGCAGACCTGGCTTCCAGGTACTGCGACGAAAAAGAACAGCAAAAAAAAGTTCCAAAAGACTCAAGGGGTTGATTCCCTTTCCCCAGTGTCTTTCCAACTGTATCCAAAATTGTCTCTGTATTTTTAATGGTAAAGATAGATCCTAATCTATGCTTGGTAAACGTGACTCCAAGGCATTGGCATTAAAAAGATGGCATTGACACCTTTTCCAAGCCGTCTTGTGGGCCCCAGACCCTTTGTGAGCAGACCCGGCTTCCAGGTACTGCGAAGAAGAATAATAGCCTGGTTCCCTCTCCCAAGCTGTTTTGAGGGTGCCTGACCCTTTCTAAGTAGCACCTCCTTTGTCTACTCTCCTGCCAAGGTCTCTGAGTTTCACTTGTGCACATAAGCTTCATATTTCTATCTATAACTGTTCAGGGTGCACTTCCCCAGCGTGGGTCCCAGAACCCCTTCACTTGGTTAATGTCCCAGTTCTCTTTATCTGAAGTTTCTTCTAACCAAAGCCTTGGTTTACTCTCCTGTCAAGGTCTGTGAGTGTCACTTGTATATACAAGGGTTGTATTTCTTATTACTGCTTGGGACATGCTTTCTCAGTGTGGTATGTACTGACCCACTCCACAATGCTATGCAGCAACACCCTGTCAGTTATGGTGAAAGAAACAGCAACAATGGCAGCAAAACCCTTGTGTGTGCCAGAAACCTACAAAAACCTACACAACCTGTGTGCTTCAGCCCACAAAAAGAGGGATGCACAACCTGCAACCCATGGTGCATATGTGGTGGAATAAAGCACACCCTACAGAAAATGTGCCAGTGGGCCCCATGACCAGCAAACAGAGTGCAGAGAGAGAAGCAGCACTTTGCAAGGAAACCCCAAAATGTGCCTAAAAATGGTATTTACTTTGTTGCTAAAAACCTCAAAATGCCTATAACACAACACTCCCCAACATTCACAATCTTGCCTGGTGCTACAATTCATGATCTAATGAAGTATTGTGAACATACAAAGTCCTAATGTGAAGAGCAAAACATTCTTCAGACAAACTGGATTGTCTGCAAACTGACAGCCCATGCCAAAATCTAGGTGCAGTACCCTGGGCTACCTGAATGGCGGCTGTCAGATGAGTTACTGATTAAACTTTAAAGTGAGTTAAAACTAAAAGTCTGCTGGATTAGCAAACATTAAAAGGATTGTTGCCAAAAAGGAATACAGATTTTAGTTCTGTTTTTGATCCCACAGATGTCACAGGTTTCCCCCCTTCTCACCTGTCTGTGTTGTTTGTTGGAGTTCTTCGATGCAGTCTTCTTTCGCACAGTTCAGGTGTTGTATAACCCTGTGCGTATGTCCTCGGGTTCCAGCGTGCATTCAGCGTCCCGTCTCCTGGGAACGTTCAGATGTCCGGGAAAAGTCCAGCAAACGCCGAAGAGTGCACTTGGGAACGAGTGCACGGAGATCCGGGATGCAATAAAGGACAAAAAAGGGGAGGAATGAAGGAGGAGGAATTTAGGGGGACCGGGAACCAGGAATCAAAGGAATTAGCAAAAGCGAACTACGGCAGCACACGTCTAGCAAATGCAAGCAGTAGTGTTGAGACGCTCAGGGCCGCAGGGGCGTGTCAGCTTTATAGATCGTAGTGCGTACGACGCAGAAACTGGTAAACAGCGTTCCCCGTTCAGCGGCCATGCTGGGAGTACTGCTAAGTGCAGGCCCCTATGGGTCAGGGACCAGGAAGTCCAGAAAGGACGCATCCGATGGTTCATGACAGCATGCCTCCTCCGAAGGCCTGTTCCTCCGGGTTTGCCTGGGTGTATAAGGTGGTACCTTTGAAGTAGTCTGGGGGCATTTAGGTTTGAGACTGGTTCCCAGGTGCGTTCACTGGGAGGGTAACCTTTCCACTCAACCAGATACTGTAGCTGACAACGTCTGTACCTGGAGTCACATATCCTGGACACTTCGTATTCTAGCTGGTCATCGACAACCACAGGGGTAGACCTTGGAGCAGTCCGGGAGGTCTGGACGTATGGTTTCATTAGAGATGTGTGAAACACTGGGTGGATCCTCTTCCAGGAGTCTGGTAGTTTGAGTTGGAAGGCCACTGGGTTTATGATTGCCTTTATGGAAAAGGGGCCATAGTACCGGGAAGCCAACTTGTTAGGTCGTAAGTGTTGAAGCAATAGTTTCGAGGATAGCCAGACCTTATCACCCACTGCATAGGAAGGCCCTGGTCTTCTTTTGGACTCCGCATAGTGCTTGGTGTTAGTTCGGGCCCTTTCGAGGTGTTCTTTGGCTTCCTTGTGTGCGTTGATGAGGGTTTCAATCCAGGAGTCGACTGCAGGAATTGATGTAGGATGTGGGAGAATGGATGGCAGAACCGAAGGGTGGAATCCTTGGCTGCAGAAGAAAGGGCTGGTCTTGACAGCCGAATGATCCGAATTGTTGTAGGCCAATTCAGCCACAGATATTAAGAGTGACCAATCATCCTGGAACTTGGTGGTGAAACAACAAAGATACTGCTCCAGGGTTTGGTTCACACGTTCAGTAGCTCCGTTGGTCTGTGGATGATAACCTGAGGAGAGGGCACGTTGGATTCCTAGTATACGGCATAAGTGTTTCCAGAATTGAGATATGTATTGAGGTCCTCTGTCTGATATGATCTTGGAAGGGAGTCCATGAAGTCGGAATATGTGTTCCAGGAAGATTCCAGCGAGTTCTGAGGAAGATGGTAGTTCATACATGGGTGTAAAATAAGCCATGTGAGTGAATAAATCAATGGTAACCATGATAGTTGTATATCCCCTGGAAGGTGGTAGTTCCACAATAAAGTCTGTAGCGATGAATTCCCAGGGTCTTGTTGGTAACGTTGGTTGGAGTAGGAGACCCGCCGGTCTCTTGTTATCATGCTTGTTTTGATTGCAGACTGCACATGCTTGGATGTACTGCTGGACGTCAACTTTCATTTTTAGCCACCAAAACTGTCTTTGTATTAAACGGAGAGTGTTGGTGATGCCACGATGTCCTGAATGAAGGGTATCATGACAGAGGCTTGTAATCGTTTGTCGCAGTCTCTGTGTGGGGATGACCAGGCCATTATCCTTGAACAAATACCTGTCCTTTGTTTTAAGATTCTTCCCAGTGAATTCCTTCCAGATCTCAGAGGACTGGGTTTGAATCCGAATGTCTTCCACGAGACTGATTGCTTGGGTTACAAAAATTGTGTGGGGAAACATCTTTGAGAAGGATCGATCTTCAAGAGTTTCGTAGTCGAGACGTCGGGATAGGGCGTCAGCCTCATAATATTGTGATTACATTTTAAATACATTATGTTGTGTGTTCCAGGAACATGATGGATTTAGAACTGGTACTGGGCAAAGAAGAAGGGCCAACGGGCTTGATGACTATTCCTACATTCCAGGGATTGTAAAACTTGAAGATTCCGATGGTCCGTATGGACCTGAACAGGATGTTTTTCTCCCAGGAGTAGATGACGCCACTCTGTGAAGGCTTGACGGATGGCTAACAGTTCCTTTTCCAGAACAGAGTAATGAGTCTCGCTAGGAGTTAGGGTTCGCGAGAGATAAGCGATGGGGTGTACTAACTTGTCCTCAAATTCCTGCTTTAGGACTGCTCCGATGGCGGAGTTGGAGGCATCCGTCTCCACTAGGAAAGGTCGATCAATGTCAGGATGAGCCAGGATGGGGGCTTGTGTACACTCCGACTTCAATCATTGGACGCTTCATCTTGGGCTGCTGTCCAGAGGAAGGGAGTATCCTTCTTCAACAATGTAATGATCGGTTGAACTATCTCCGAAAAGGAAGGTATGAATTTCCGGTAGAAGTTGGCAAGCACCAGGAAGGATTGAATCTGTTTCACAGTAGTTGGAACAGGCCAGGATAGTATGGAATTTACTTTTGAGTGGTCCATTCCAATTCCTTCTGGACTAAAGACAAATCAGAGATAGTGAACAGTAGAGACATGGAAAAGGCATTTCTCGGGTTTAGCCAGGAGCTTATGTGCACGTAGCCGCTTTAAGACAGCCTTAACATGCTCTTCATGCTTAAGATGGTCCTTGGAGCATATCAGAATATCGTCCAGGTAAACTATGACGAAGAGGAACAGCATATCGGAGAACACCCAGTCCATAAAACGTTGGAAGACTGCTGGGGCATTGGCGAGTCTGAAGGGCATAACCAGGTATTCAAAGTGACCAAAGGGTGTTCTAAAGGCTGTTTTCCATTTGTCACCTTTCTTTATACGGATTAGATGGTAGGCACCTCTGATATCAAATTTCGTGAAGACTACAGATCCTCTCACCACTTCCAGGATATCCGAGATTAAGGGCAATGGGTAGCGGTCCTTGAGGGTACATTGATTAAGACCACGATAATCGAGACAAGGCCTAATCTCCTTAGTATCTTTCTTGGGAACAAAAAACAACAAAGCTCCTGCCGGGGATTTGGATGGTCGAATGGTGCCATTTTCTAGGTTGGTATCCAGGTATTCTCGAAGGGCCCTTTTCTCTGGTTCTGATAGAATGAACATCCTCCAAAGGGAATCACTGCTGAGGCTTCAGTATCAATAGCGCAGTCTTCAGGTCTGTGAGGGGGTAGGGCTTGAAATATGGCAGATGAAAACACATCTGTGTAATCCTGATAGGCCCTGGGGACCTGGATAATATTTGAGAACGTGAATGGGCTTTGCTGGTCCGTCAGCGTACCTTCAGAGGATCTTGACGAGGAATCCAGGGATAGACAGTGAGACATGTAATGTTCGGAGCCAAGAAACAAGGTTTCTGCCGCCCAGTTGATGTATGGGTTGTGCTTCTGTAACCAGGGCATACCCAGTACCATTGGATAATGGGCAGACTTTAGAATGTCAAATTTGATCACCTCTCGATGATGGTTTATCGAGAGCTGGATCTCTTTGGTTTGCAGGGTTATGGGTCCTGAAGAGAGAGGTCTTCCATCGATTTATTTATTTATTTTGCATGTTTATCACGCACTTGCAGCCCAGGGACATCGAGGCGCTGTTACATGAATATGTAAAAAGTTTGACGTACAGTTTAAGGCGCCTTTAGGCTTCATGGTTAGTTACAACATAGCATGACAAGTTACATACATGCAGAATGATAAAGGACAATATTTTGGTTCTACCTGAGAAGGGTGGTGCCAGTTTACAACTTTTCAGTTAAAGAGCTTAGTTAGAGATGGCCTCTACAGGTTGCATGATGTCTCGAGTTTCACATGGAATGTGGTGGGTAGTGACCCAATCCTGATCTATAAAAATCCCCATGGACCCACAATCCACTAATGCCAGAATGGGGTAAGTTTCTTTCTTGGACGGCGATAGAAAGGCCTGTAAGATCACAAGGTTGGTTTGTCCAGGAGAGTTCAAGGATGGAATAGATGTGGAGGAAACATCTCTCTCCCGAAGCTGTGCTCCATCTAGGATCGGGAGCTGGCTTTTCCCAAACGCCGTGGAGGGGCCAAAGGACATTCTCTCACAAGATGTTTATCTGAGGCACAGTACACACACAGCCCGGTGTGAATCCGTCGCAACCTTTCTTGCAGGGATATGGGACCACGGAAGGCCCCCAGTTGCATGGGTTCTGGGTCTGTGGTTGGGGCAGGAGTGGGCTGGGGTCTCGAGGAAGGTTCTATAGAGGTCTTTTGGTAAGGCATTGTTGTCTTCTTCTTTTCTGCCTTCCTTTCCTGGATACGAAAGTCTATTTGTAAAGAGAGGACCATAAGAGCCTGGAAGGAACCTGGGCGAGCTACCCTGGCTAGCTCGTCTTTTTTCTCTTCATTTAGTCCTCTCCAAAAAAGGGTAAAGAAGGCCTCTGAGGACCAATCTGCCTCCTTGGCCAGTTGCTTAAAGCGTGTTACATAGGTAAGCATATCCAGGGACCCTTGTTGGAAATCCAGTAGGCGTTCTTGGGCACTGTAAACCTGTTCTGGGCGGCCAAACATGGTCTTTAGAGCCCATACGAACCCATCATAATCATCCAGGAGGGCATTTCCAGAACTAACTAAGGGCGTAGCCCAAGTTAATGCATTCCCAGAAAGATGCAAAATCATAAAGCCCACCTTTGCCCTGGGGGTAGAAAATTAGTAGGGCTTAAAGGTAAAGTGTACTAAACACGAATCAAGGATGCCACAAAGGTTCTTTGATGAGCCATCATATTTATCCACTACTCCGCCCAGCAATACATTTTCCTTGGTCGCAGAATCACGTGACAGGACTAGTTGTTTTAATGCAGCATTCTCGGCTTTGAGATTCTGAACTTCTGTGGTTAACTCTTGCATGCCGCGTATGAGGTCTTGAACATCAGCCTCCATGTCCGTATCAGTATCAGTTTGTTGGCATCTCAATCTGTCACAGGTTTCCCCCCTTCTCACCTGTCTGTGTTGTTTGTTGGAGTTCTTCGATGGAGTCTTCTTTCGCACAGTTCAGGTCTTGTATAACCCTGTGCGTATGTCCTCGGGTTCCAGCTTGCGTTCAGTGTCCTGTCTCCTGGGAACGTTCAGATGTCTGGGAAAAGTCCAGGAAATGGCGAAGAGTGCACTCGGGGAACGAGTGCACGGAGATCCGGGATGCAATAGAGGACAAAAAAGGGGAGGAATGAAGGAGGAGGAATTTAGTGGGACTGGGAACCAGGAATCAAAGGAATTAGCAAAAGCGAACTACGGCAGCACACGTCTAGCCACTGCAAGCAGTAGCTTTGAGACGCGCATTGCCACGGGGGCGTGTCAGCTTTATAGAACGTAGTGTGTACGACGCGGAAACTTGTAAACAGTGTTCCGCAATCGGCAGCCATGTTGGGAGTACTGCTGAGTGCAAACCCCTATGGGTCAGAGACCAGGAAGTCCAGAAAGGACGCTTATGATGGTTTATGACAACAGATGTTAAGGCTAAGAAAGTAATGTATTTATGTTTGATGCAACAAATTTGGTTTTTGCTGGATTTAAGAAGTTAATTAGCCTGACTGAGCTGCGAGAAGTGGAAAAGCAGGTTTCTCCCAGAAGGAAGGCCTTCCTCTCAGCAGCAACTCACTGGGAGATTCTAAATGTGGGTTAGAACAAACTCTTGTCTACAGAAAGAGAAGGAACAATGACAAGCCTTTCAGCCCAGGAAGCGGAGGTGTGAAGGTGGTCGTAAACTCTCCTTGAAGGAACAAACAAGGAAAGGGATGTTCCTGGAATGCAGCGAGACAAAGAGGGGTGGACCATCTGTTGCTAAACATGAACAATGAACAATTTTTAAAAGACTCATAATTTATTATTCAAAGTGGTGAAAAATATAAAAAGAACAGAGTTGTTAATCTAATTTATGGCTGTACGTGTGAAGAGCGGTAGAACTGTGTGACATGTTCTGGACAGGAATAGCAACATATGTGGTTTTTTGCTAAATGTATTAATGTTAGAATTGTGAAAATGTACACACACATCCCTATGTTAAATACACACATTTGTGGAAATGTGCATAACATTGGGAAATTGTGTTGATAGTGAAAAGGACAAAATTCTGTAGAAAGTTGAGACAAGATCCCACCGTTGCAGGGTTTGGAGGAATAGCTGCTACATGAAATATGGCATCTTTGTGTGTGATTTGTATAAAGGTGACCAATGTAGAAATGTACATTTAGTATCAAATCCGATTTTGTGACCAGTGGATAAAGGGAGGTCTCTGAGGACTGTAAAGCAAACCATAAAATGTGACATCATCCGGCCTTGGTTCAATCACTCAAATCTAAGGCAGAGATGAAGTTTTGGTCCAATCCCATCTCACAGGACAAGCTTAGCTAAACCGGCCCATACACCCACTTTGTGATGTCATTTTAAAGCATAAATAGAGACAGCTGACAACACATATGACTCACAGTTCCACTCACTTTTCTGATTCCGGCGAAACACTCTGATCCAGCCTTCTATATCCAGCTTTAATATTTTTCCAGATCCAGATGCCAAGACTCTTGTCAGAAATAGAGAGCTATTAATTTCTGCAAGGCCTAATCCTCAAAGTTATTCCCAAAACCCCAGAGAAGCGGGATGAGATGACCTTGTGAATCAGTATCCTGAAATTCTCTGGCTTGCCACCACTAGGCTTGCCTGAGGAACTCGCTATCCAGCTGATTAAAATACCCACAGACTAGGAGGGCAGATCCTGTGCAAATCCGGCGACCAACCTAGCTGATCCAGTCCTGTGCCTGATGTGCTGTTCTTCCTGGACCAGATCCAATCCATGACCAGAACTGACAGTCCAATCTAATAACTTATTTTGTAAGTATTAATAGGAGGAAAAGTGACCCTAATAGCTCTGCATAGTATTATTCCAATCTGTATTCATCTTATCTGTAAATTCAGAATCATAGTATTGTCAGTACCTTTCTTGTGCTGATTTTTCTCATTTAATTTATGAAATCATAAGTCATTAGTGATTTAGGGTAAGACAAGTAAATCCCAGAACGGAAACTAGAGTATCACACGTGAAGGTTTACACTGGCCACGTAACTGTGGAAATTCACGTGTGTCATTCTCTTTTTCATAGTCATCATCTAGTGTAATTAAACCCATTTGTCATTTCTGATTTCCATTCTCGTGCCTATTTTACAAAAACAAACTTTACTAAAACCTCTGTAACTCCCTCAGTTTTTATGATAGAAACGAAATTTCAATTCCCACTTGTACCTAACATCCATGGCTATTCAAAGGACCCAACACCGTGCGATTCTCCCGTTATCGCGAATATCGCACAAGCAAAGGTTTGCTGAAAATTACAATTTTGAAAGGTTTCTACACGTGTGAATTAGCTTTAAACTGTTTCCAACTTGGACTTTAAGATTTCAAATGTTTCCTTTGGACTAAATCATTGTTTTTGACTGTGTACAACTGTTCAAAGTGGCTCCCATAGGAATTTATAACAATTTATAAGTATTTTTGACCACATTTGGTGTTTTTGCCCAGTCAATTCTAAAGAAAATTTCAAAACCATTCTGACAGCTGAAAAGCTGAAAAGTCAATTCTGTTTTTCTCTTGTGTTTGAAGGGGGAAGGTGGGACCACTATTCTATTTGAATTGTTCTATTCCTTAATACCTGCTCTCCCCTCCATCTCTTCACATTGCCTATTGGGGGTTGAGGGGTGTTGAAGTGGGAACCTCTAACCATAGTGCCATCTATAACAAACCAACACAAAAGTATTATTTTCTGTGCTGCATTTGTTGGTGCTCATTACTTGATTCCTAGTCTATTAAAAGATATAATTCTGTGCTCTGTCACCCCTTTGGTGATTTTGTTTATCGATTAAAATATATTGTAATGGCATTTTAAATACATAAATAAATATTCACCTTTGCAAACTAGCCTGATTCCTGGTTCAGTGTGACCAGGGGGTCTCAGGAGAAGGGTGCGATATAAGTGGCATATTGTTCAGAATATTGAATTTATAGATACAAATTAATAAGGGTTTCAGTTGTGCACTAAATGCTGGGCAAGACTTGGGTGTGTGCCAGATTGAAATCACTTACACCAGTATGGGTCCCGGACCCCTTTCACTTGGTTACTCTGAACCAGGAAGAATCCTGATGTGCTTTGCTTTGGGTCTCATGCCAAAGCATGGGTCTCTGGGTCTCCCCAACCCTGGTATAAGCACCCTAGTACCTGCAGGGTCTTGGCCATCACCCTCCAGTTATTTGTGGGTCTCCCAGGAACTTCAGTGGCTTCTCTGGTTCACAAGAGCCTTCCCCAGTCTTCCACAGGCCATTTCTGCATTTCAGCAGGGTTTCTTTGCACACAAGTGGCCTCGGTCAATAAGAGGAAACGTTCCTCTCCTCCAGTCTGCCTTCTGCGTTCTGGGCCTTCCGCAAGAGTGTCTCTCTGTTCGACACCATCTGCTTCTCTTCTTTGCTGGGCTGTGTGTATCTCACCACTCTCACTGCCTATGCTGTGCCTAAAACGAAGATGTCATTGTTCTCTTCTCTCTCTGCCTTTGAATCACAACCGACCAATAGGACCACTCAAAAGGCTAGAGCCTGTGCATTCGTTCTTTTCAGTGATCTTTATTACTCGTGGCCTCTTCCTCGTCCCAGTAGTTCTTATTTGGGACATGTCACAAAAACACAAAGGGACATCAGGAAATTCATAATTGTAGGGATTTTGAGGTAAGATGGGAGTATCAAAGGGATATTGTGTACTCCCAAAATGGTCACGACTCTCAATGGGGTACTCCTTTCCCATGAGATCCTCCTGCTGAGTACCACCCCCAGGGGGACTTTTGAGAAGATGACTCACCTCCCTAGCCTCATGAAAAGGGGCTTCCCCATCTAAAGCTGTGACGACACCTCAGTATTCAACACAACAGTCTATGGCACAACTGAGGGTTAAACATAGAAGAAGGACTGTCAGGTGGTAAATATAGAACGACTAATGGAAGGTAGTCCATATTCTATGTATAGCCCACAAATCGTGGCGATTCACCCTGATGTATGCTCTTTGATAGTTAAGTTTGACTTGAGGCAGGGTAGAAGTGTTTTTTCTATGTTTATGTACATGTACGGGCCCTGTGCTGGACCAATCCTCACCCCGAGGGCATAACAAAAAAAGTGGAATCATATCCGCCAAACCTTGTAAAGGATCGGGAGATCTGTTGATCCTTGAAAGACCCCTACATCTGTGCGATTCAATGTTTTTCCATATAAATTCACAAGTACTTAACACATATTAGTACCTGGGGAGGGGCTGTGTGGTTGCATCCCAGCCAATGGGGAGGCTCAGAACATAGGCATTACAAATGCTGATCTCGCCACCCTGAGCCTCCTCAGGGCTGGCAGCTGCCACATCCCGTTGCAGGGGAATGAGATAAGTGCTTCCAACCCCCACCCCCAAGTCCCCTCCCCATTCTCCTTTTCCCTTCATGTCCCTTCCCTCCCCCCCCCCATACTCTCCTGCTTTTCAGGAGCAGACATGCTGAAAACACTTCTGTCTCCAGCACGTCTGCTCCCTATCTGCGACAGACCGTCATGGAACGGAATAAGGGACTACGTGTAGTCCCTTCTCCCTTTCTATGGTGGCCATTTTGTTTACTTTTTTATTGTTTTCAATGGCCGCCATGGAAAGGGAAAACTGACTTTGTTTTCCCATCCCCAGCAGCCATTTTTGTAACTTTTTTTCTGTTGTGAAACGTTTGAGTGCTTCGCAACAGAAAAAAAATACTTTAGTACCCTGGTGTTACGGGCCCAGGTAATAATAGCGATATGCCCCTCGCAGGGAGGGGCCTTATCACTTCAGGTAACGCCCCAGGCCTTTCGTTAAGGGCCTCGGGTCATTACCTGAAGTGGTAATGACCTCCTTGCTCAGGGTCTATTGCTTAAGTATCCCCTCTTATGAAACTTCTATTGCTTAAGTATCCCCTCTTATGAAACTCTGACAACCACTCTGTCTTAAAGTACACTATTTCGCACCTGGGGCTATATTATCAAAGCTTTGCACCTATGTAAAACAGCAGAGCAAATACATTTAGCACCAATGTTCCTGCTTAGATAATACAGAATGGAGCAAACAGCTTTAAAAAACGTCCACTTGGGCAAAATGAGAGCAGGCTGTTGTATTTACTAAGCCTACTGTATAACATGAATACAAATGTAGTAAACACATTTGTTGTATGTTATGCAACAAACATAGCACAAAAGAACAATGTGATTATGTTTTGTCTAGTGCAAACAATGTTAGATAATATGGATTGTGAAAAGGCTGTTTGCTATATTGTATATTATGAAAACATGTGCCCACTTGTTTGCACCATTGCAGACGTTAGATAATCTAGCCCCTAAAGTTATATAGAGTATTTGGGTGTGCATCCCTCCCCTCACCCACCCATTAATTAAAGAAGTCTATACTTCAATTCACTGTGTAATGCATTATATGACTTGTAATCTTGAATCCCTTCAAATGAATCCAGTGTGCAATGTCAGTCGCAACAATGCTCTTAATGTTAATATATTTGTACTCTTTTCATTGTTGATAAGGCATCTTAGCATGGGTGTATGTGAAATTTCATTTTATAAAATGTAACTCTTCATCACCGATGCTCTTCCTCAATTATGTCTTTTTACTTTGGCTATTTAACTGGTTCAGCCCACATAAAGGAATCGTCAACAAAACAAAACATGTATGAGAACTTAAATCCAGGCACATCAAGTCATGAAGAGCAAGGTTTGCAAACAGGAAAGGCTTGGATTTGAAAATGTCATCATTAGACGGACGTACAACAATCAGTAGTTGAATCACTTCTAGAAAGCTAATTCAGTGCTGGGACAGGACTCCTACTTTATGAGACAGAATGAGTATATTGTTCATAGTTGTATTGCCCTTTTGTCAACAAATGCTCTTTCAAACTTCTTAATTGAGTCTGTATATGCAAAATCATGGGTGCCAACATTATTTTATAGCTCTCTGAGCTCCTGCAATTTGCTCAAGTATAAACACTTTGCTGTAAATGTGTGGTTAGAAGCTGTCATCTGCCCCATAACCCACATTGAGTCAACTTTCTTTTCATTTTAGGTATGTTCCTAAATGGTCAAGTGGGCCTTCTTTAAAATACAGGACGGTAACATTTTTGAATTGCTTTGAGGATCAGGCAGGTGTAGAGTGGCGCTGTTGAGGACACTGAATCAAGCCGGGAGTCTGAGAATGACGGACTATTTGATGTATTTTCTGGTGGCCCACATACAGAACGCGCTGAGATGGGATGGTTTGGTGGATGGTCAATTAGTCTTTTGGAGGGTTTGCAGACTCATCATCAATGTATTGAACTGGGACACAATGGGCCGGACAGGGATGGACGACATGTGTTGTGTAGGTGGTGCAACAGACCTAGAACAGAGTAGTGTTGAAATTTCGGTTCCGAAACATGTACTGCCCTGAACTGCCACTGGGTTTTGACGCGGGTCTCCTGCGGATATTAAAAGATATGGGTCTTTCAGCACTATAGAAATAGGGGACAAGATAGGGGACATTCTTTATGGAAGGTACTTTGCTAACGTTTTCACATGGGCCAATAAATCGCACAGATACAAGGGGCAGTTTTCGAACTATGTGAGGGCGGTGAGGAGGATGTCAGAACTGTGGATGGATCTGCAAAATAAAAACAGATCTTTCCCCTTTCATACAAACGCTTCTTTCAATGGAGTGTGGAAGAGGTTCATTTCCATGGTCTACAACCTGTTAGAAGGTGGGGGTCCAGTCTAAGGCACAGGAAAAGTGGGGGAAGGATTTAGGATACACTATGCCGGACCAAGATTTGCTAAAGTTCTGTGGACATGTTGCCAAGATGTCCCGAAATTCCAGTTTCAAGTTAACCCTATATTTTCTTCACACAGTGTACATGACAATAGGTACAATGCATGTGGTTAACACACCATTGCCTCATAACTGCCCTAGATCTGAAAAGGGGTTGGCTGGGTTCTGGCTCATAGTGTGGGAGTGCCCCACGAACCACAGGTATTGGAGGGAAGTGATATATAGGATCAATGCTGTGTTGTAAGTTTTCTATGAATGTGCAAAAAAAGGTCCTGGAGCTCCTTTAACAAGGACGAATATGGCCAAAACAACATGTTCCGTGATTACGTAGTAGAATCTAAGGGCCTGATTCACAGAAGCATTTTATAATGGCGCAATCCCATTGGAAAAGCTCTGTGAATCAGGCCCTGAATATCGCCTCGGAAGTCAGGATCAATGAAACCTGCCATAACATTCAACCCATATCTCGAGCACAACCCAGACTTTGAAGCTAATCTAATATAGGTGCTTTGGGAGCGGGGAAGGGGCTGCTATCAACCCGGTGGGAATCAGGAGTCTCTCGCCATGGGGTATCCCAATTTCTTCAGTGATTTGCTGCTCAAACCCTATGGATTTAGCTGTGGCCACCATAGGGGCTTTGGCCTTGGGACTCAATTTAGTAAACAGTACAGGTCCCCAACTTTTATCAGTCATTATACATCCCACATTCTGACACCATATATGGCAATTCAGAATGAGGACGTGGACACTCGGAGTACATTTCCAACATTTGTTTATTAAAGAAAAAGGATAAGGCCTAATCTTTCCTATCACTATTGGGTATTCCCTACCTATTTTACTAACTAAGGTGCTCATCAGTCATCAGTAAATGTCCAAAGGAATACGTCTGATGTACAAAACTAATGCTAACTGATCCTAGAAGTATTCTAACAAACTGGGGTCAGGAGAATGTCTCCCTTCTCCTGATGGTTGCTTCTCGCACTTCTCTTCTTTAATATTTTGTGTTCTTGTTACTATTGAATTTTCAAAACTTCTCTTTTTACTTTCTGTACCAGTTCCTGTAGTTCTCTTATCAGACTGTTGGCTTTCCTTTCATCTTTAATGATGACATTCTTAGGTCTTTGTCGAATCCTTTAATTTGTGCTAATATAGTTTGGGTAACCATGGAAAGTGTTTTTTCCTATGTGCTATTAACAATTCGGCCTCAAGCTTTCTTGGTGTAGTCTGTCTTGTTTATCATATATTCCTGAGACTTTTCTGCCCTTCACTTAATATTATTCTTTCTCTGTTATGTTTCCTTCAATGATCCTTGAATAAACTGGGTGCTTCCCCCTTTATATTGTGACCCACATTCCGTTGATCTCTCTCTCAGGATTATTTTTGATCCTTCTTATATTAACATTGTTCAAGTTCATCAGATTTAGTTTTATGACTTTGTCAATTATACTGAGACAAGTCTATGTGCTTGCATAATCGGCCTCCCAGATCTCTCTTTCTCACTGTTACCTTTAGTCTGTCGGAGGAATGTCTGTACTGGCATGCAACCTTCGTTTACTCACTCTTGGCGTCTCAGTAGCTCGACGAGAGACAAGAGCATTTGCCAATTCCTGAACGGTACAGTGTCTGTGCTGCTAGACGGCAGCCTGCCCACCACAACATCCTTGTGATAATGCCACCATCCCACTTTGGGCCCCACTTGCCTCTGATTCATGCTTCCTGCACCCGCTGGGCTGCCAGTGTGTGAAGATGTCTGAACGTCGCAGATTTTGTGGCTCTCTCCAGCTAACACTCCCTGGGGGCCTTCCCTGCCTGTGTATGTATTCCTTGCTCTCAGCTTCTTTCAGCCTGCACTCTCTCTTCAACCTCCTCATCTCAGTTGATTGGAGATTTTTATTTTCCTCCTAATGATGGCATAAAATAACTTTCTCTTCAGTCAAGTCTCGGGACATGACACTACTTTGGATATTAGATAGTCCCATGAATGCCATCATGTGATATGCTTCAGGGAGTTCCTCACAGGAATGGGAGTCCTTGTCCCCTAAGAGTCCTCTTCTGGTGAGGTCCCAATTGCCTCTACCCCAGGAAAGGTATTTCGGAGTGGGCTCACCGCCTTAGCCTCACAGGAGCGGATCGCCCCATTGGAGATAAGCAACAAATTCCCTCAAATTCTTCACAGAGAGCAAGCACAGCCCAATAACCTGTTCTATTGAAATGTGCCTACTCAGGATGATCTATAAGCACAATTCCCCTGTGAACAAGAGTACCAACAGTAACCCCAGACACAGGTTTCAGTCTAGTCGAGCATCATTAGTGAGGTGAAGCTGTACCTCTGTAAGCACAGTGAGCACAGAGTCCATGTCTGGATTACCCTGGGTAAGTTAGGTTAAAACCCTCTCCCGGGAATGAACAGCAACCACCGATAGGTGTTGCAGTCTCATCAGGCATCATCACAGAATTTTTGTTGGTGCTACCGTACTGTTGCTTTTTTATGTTTCAACTGTTTCAGATCACTACCCAAACAGGTGAGGGATGTATACCTGTCAGGATGTGCCTGTTTCAACTTTATGATTGGGTAACTGTTGGTTTAGTAGTAATTGCGGATTAGCCACTATTCATTCCTGTACTCCTGGCGAGCAGTGATCATTTCATCACAGAAACATGCAACGAGGCATGCCATGGGGAGAGGGTGCGTCACTTCCGCTGCCGCTGACCCAGGCTCAGCAGTGTGGCACTCCACTGTGCAGAGGAAACACTACAGAATTCTCTGCTGGCGGGTCATCCTCTTCATGCTAGTGGGCCTGCATATTCCAGCTACTCGGGATACACAGACTCAGATCAAAGCTTCACCAGCACTTGTATCTGCACTGCTAACTGGGCTTCCAGACACTGCTCAGTGTTGATTATAATAGACCACTCTCTGCACCCGCTACTTCTTCTCCCTCCCGCACTTTCAGCAAGGCATCAGGGAACCATATGCTCACTGTGCCTCTTGCATAACAGGATGATGTGGGGCAGAGGTGTTGGCCAGAATAATGTTCTGCTTCACCTAGCCAGTCATAATTAGGGATTGCAGAGCAGATATGGACTAATAGTGCCCACAATTGCCCAGAAATCCTCATTTGTGATTCTATAAAGGGGAAAACACACAATTTTCAATCATGCAGATTTTAATGTTTAAATACTTTCACAATTCTCCAAATAGTCTCTGCTGGGCTGCTCAAGCTTGTAAACTTTGGCTGATTTTTCCAGCATTGCTCTTCTGCCCATGTCCACTGGGTTACTACTAGTTCATTTGCTTTTTAAAGAGTGTATCTTTCATTCAAAGGCTCACAAAAATATGCAAGGATGCTTTTTCTTTCTACAAGCCAAAGATAGAATCAGGTCAGCTGGGTTCTGATGATCAAGCACTTGCCCATTTCCCAAGTGACGGGCAGGCATAGACGCACCCAAACATGTTCCTTTGCTCTGCAGCATCTTAATGACCCTGCAAACAGAGTTATCTTGTAGCAGCAAAGCTACAAGATAGCTTTGCTGCTACAAGATAACTCCAACTGAAAGACCTCGCAAAGCACTGGTTAGTTACCTTGCAAATCAGTGATAACTTAATCAACACAAAGCACCCGTTTAAAGATGTGGTAATATCCACGATGACTTCTAGCTTGACATGCAAAAAATAAAGTTTGCTTTAACATGGATAGTCAAATGTTCTCAACATCATGCATACAAACGAGCTGAAGTTTTGTGATAAATATTCTCCATGTCTAACTGAAGTTATTACACAACTTATTGTATTCATTTATTAAAGTATATTTCACATAATACCACCTAACAACAAACATTGGCTTAAGCGTATTCGCATCACACCAAAAATCACATTTGAATGAACCTGAATAAGGCTGACCACACCGCCATTTAAAAATTGTCTGCCATTTTCATTAACTTCTGTTTCTATCTCATGTTAAACTTTGTGTTTTTGGCTCCAGCAGAGAAAAATGAACTTTGTACTGTGTCAACGTAGATAAACATGTTGAGGCTGCTGAAAGTGGATTGTTTGTCCTCCACTAAGAAACCTTGGAGCTTAACTAGAGTTGAACTGAACAGTAATTTAGATGTTGTCTGTATCAATAGCGTCATCCGCATTGAAACAGTGGAAAAGAATGTTGAATAGCTGAAACCATGCGCCTTTGCAGAAATCTGTGTGTACGTTCCTTGAAACTGGATTAACTTTAAGCTTGAAAACAAATGTTACCATTGTATCATATGTGCAGAAAAACATGTCTAGTGTTTGAAGAAAACATTGAACAATGTATAGTTGTTTGAATCTGCATTAGTTATGTGAACTGACTACGAACCCTTAATGGATATGTAACTCGAAGAGGGGAGAAACGATGTAACCGGGATTGTGGCAAAAAAGTATAAAAACCTATGTCTTTGTAATGTCCAGCACTCTATCCCCTCACAGTGTCTGCTGCTACACACTGGAAGGCATTGAGAGCCAGATAGCTATCTAACCAATAAACTGTACATGTACCTGTCCCAGGAGGATAGCTCAGCAGCTACGTGCTTGCCTTCGAAACAAGACGGCATGGAGCAACACAGGTTCAATCCCTGTGTACGCGCTTTGAAACCGCTGACTATTAAGCGCATTATAAATATACAACTAAGAGACATATTTCGGTAACAGTGCCTCAATGCGCCCGGGCTGTGTGAGCACATTCAAAATGCAAATAAATAAAATAAAAATACCTTTGAACTTGTGACTGGTGTATTTCATTTTTGGTTGTATTAAGCCTCAATATTTCTTTGAACTTTCACTGTATTTTAAAGGCCTGAAAGTACCATGGGGTTAAGTATCTGTAATTATCTTGCATTCTGGGACTTATAGTTTACCGTTTACGAAGTGGGAAAATAAAAGAATGATGATATTTGTTTAGCTTTACATGATGCTATAGGAATTTATATGCAGTCATGTGGCTTTACTATGCAATTTGTGTACTTAGTAAGCACATTCTATAAAGCAGTATTATTGTAGGCCTTAACATCCAAAACTTAAATATCTCTAGCAAGTAAGGCCTGCAAGGTATGTGGTCCCATTTGCAGAGTGGGTTACAATCATGCTTCCCTGTTAAACCAAAGTGTGTGATCCTGGTCAAATAATGTAATCTCACTCTGACTTAACTGCAAAAAAGAGGAGTCTTTATATGTGATTAAGTTCACACTATTTGAAAAAAGACACACTTGCAATGGAACAGATTTATTGAGTAGGAACGAAATGGTGTACAGTCATGCTCGTCTGTTAGTGTTCCCCAAAGCTGTCACCGAGAGTGACATTATTGGTCCACTGGCCCTCCCTCAGTCGTATTCTTCTTGGTCAGTCAGTCCACTATACTAGAATCTTTGGTAAACTGAGTTCGGCAGGTACAATATGCATTTCCTTCACTGTTGCTGCCAGTCACAATAGTTGCTTGGGCCTTGCAGAGTAATGCCACACAGGAAAATTAGTTCAACTACTTGCTATGTCATTGCATCTTTTGTAACACTCCTGCCATTTTCTCACTTTCTAGGAACTTTGGGGTCTGTAAGCAGTGGGGTAGAGGACTAATGCAGTATCAGGGAGAAGGGAGCAGGGCAAGTTTGCTTTGCTACAATGTTGATGTGTGTGATTCTGAAAACGGGGCTCTGTGCAGTGTACGTTTTAGATGTTTTGTGAGCTGTGTCACGCAGTAGTTAATGTGCATGCCAGGTTTCTAAGGTACTTGTGTGTGTGGTTGCCTTTGAGTTTGTCAGGGAGTTGCTTTTGTAGTGTGGCAAGTTGTGGTGGTGTTTGTGTGGTGTTTTTTTATTTTGATTTAAAGAAACGTAATGCAGGCACATGCCTTCAGATGATGTGTGTTGCATTGTGTAACCTTTGTTTTTTTCGGTGTACAGGTTGTGTGCTGTGATGTATTGACTGGGAGGGAAGGAGTGTAATTTTGAAGTGGCTATTGTTACCATATCTTGCTCTAATCAATGCCAAACTTGATTTCATGGAAACACCATTGAAGCTTTCAAAGTGCACTTTAAACAGGGTGTATTTAAGAAGCAACTTCCAAGGAATCCAAGAACCAGTGGAGAGTAACTCACCAGAAGAGACAAACAACAAAGGGGCTATGACCAGAGGACAACTGACTGCAGAGCTTTGATTTTACCGTAAATGTACTCCAGTCCCTTTCAGGTTTGGCCGCTAGGTGAAAGTATTGCATTGGAGTAAAGCTGGGAGGGCCATGACATGTGAGGAGGGATACATAGCTTGTGGGGAGTGTAGCTATTTACCAACCCATTGACGGCCTCTGGCAATGCTAATTCCTAAGGTCATTACCACCCACTACCTGCTCCTCCCTGTCCAAAACTCATTGTCCCGGGATATCTTGCTTGCTCCTTCAAGCATTAGCATCAAACCTTGACATTACAGTGTTATTTCTGAGTTGCCTGTTGAGAGTTAACAGATTAATTGCAACCGCAAATGCACCCCAGGTGTAATAAAAATGTTTTAAACAAGTGTGCCATCAACTACTTGATTCATTTCTGTTCCTTGCTCTGAGGTCCTCTCTTAACAAACATACATTTTATTTTAATGTATTTATTTAATGTGATTTAGTTTACAAAATAAACTTTACACATAGTATCAACATATCAATATAACATACATTAGCAAAGTTAACAGTTGTGGCTTATGTATAGGTATTAGATAGGCATATGCCAGCCACCCATATACCTAGATAATCACACCATGTTCCAGCTGTTGAATCGTGTGGCCAGGTAAAACCATTATGACAGTGCCTGGCAAACGCCTATCCCATCCCTACACACAAGCCAGACCTTTTGTCTTTGCCAATGCTTGGATTCAATTAAAGTGACTGCATCCAGGAGATTACTGGCAACAACAACGTGTACTGAGTTTAAGGTAGGGGCATGGGCCTGCTCAAAGTATTGAACATATGTTTCATGGGTGCATTTTAGTGTAAATGATTATTCACGGATAACACTAATAAACATGTTCTAAAGAGATGTATGCCAAATAGTGTCTTGGTTATTTTGTGTGCACAGTTGTAGCAAAAATGTATATTCATTAATTTGTTTTTTGTTTTTGATTTATTTATTGGTCACTTTCTTTAAGGGATGAATATAGTTCAATTTTCCTCCAACCCCCATCTTACCCCTCCCACTCTACCCCCCACCCCCTATCCCACTGCATCCTTTTGGAGTGTACCACTAGTTCCTTTTATCCACGTCCACCAATGCTTCCACCATAACAAAATAGGTGGGTACTCTCTATGAATGAAATAAAAACATAATTGAACTGCATTTCACATTTTACAAATACGTGATGTTGTGTGTGTAACACTGAGAGCCACAGCACGAGTTTGGCTTCACAAGAAATTGCAGGATTATATGTCAGAAACAGCCCTTACATTGGAGCTCGCCTGGTGGTCGTTAGGTCGTCCAGATGATCATTTACAGCCGCTCTTTATAGAAAACGTACACGCAGCTTCCCGAGCACAGCAACACGAACTCTCACAAGGTCATACCATTTAGACATTGTCAACAGGGCAAGTGCTTGGCGCATCACTTCACACTCTTCAGCTGCCCTTTCGCGGCTGTCCCAATGCGATCGCGTGACCTCCATCTCGAGGGCACTGTAAGCAGCAACTGCACAACACCTCCTTTGACGCCTCGTTCTCGCTTTCATGACGACTATAGTTCCCTTCTCATCAAAGAGGAAGGGAGCGCTGCCCTCTTCAACACCACTCCACAAAACGAGGGAATAAAAGGACGGAGGGGAATACAACATTTGCAGCATGTCCCTTTAAACACTGAGCTCTCTGTGCTGTGTGTAACATACTGAATTCATACAGAGATGAAACGCTGTTGGCTCAAAAAGCCATTGCTGTAGTATCCTAGAACGCTATTCCTCCCCGCCGGTACTTGCCCCCCCTGTCCCCTCACCTCTGATACTCTGCACCCCCACCACTAGGTCATTCTAACCGACCCCTACGCCCTCTCCCAAATTAAGAGCCAGGACCAGTTCATAAATTGGAAAAGTTTATTATGCCGCAGTATGCTTTATTAAGCCAGGAGTTAGGATTATGATTGGTTGTTTATTACGCGCTAAATACCGAGAGGTTTCTAAGAGCAGACCCAGGGATGGAACCTGTGTCGCTCCGTGTTATTTTGCTTCCTAGGCGAGCACGTTGTCGCTGAGCTATCCTCCTGACACTGAGTTATCTTACAGGTGTTCCGTTTCTCCACCACGCCTCAGGGTTCTACACTAGGCGTGGCTTCCTCATCTCCCCTCCCCGACAAGATCCCTACGTTCTGGTCGGATCGACCCTCATTCTGCCTAACCACCCCTCTCTACCCATGGCCATTTTATTTTTATTTGATTTATTTTACCATTTTGTTGTTTTCTCCTTCATTCTAGCCATTCTATCAGCGAATTGTGTTGTTTTCACCTTCGTTGTAGCCTTCTATAAGAGAGCATGACCCCCCTAAGAGTTCCCCTGGTTGGTGTCCCAGTGAGTCCCCTGGTTGCGATCCTGTGCTTGGGCTCTCCCCGCTAGCCTGTGAATGGCAGCACATCCCAACCCTATGCTCCCCTGATGCCCCCTTCTTATTCTACCCCAACCAACTCCCTAGTCTCATTATCCTCTTTCAACACGGACTAACCCCAATATGAGCCTTCAGTCCATTGTTCCTCCCTCTTTCGAATCACTCTGCTCCACCTCCCCTGTTCTCTCTATTCTCCATCGCCCCCTCCTGAGCACCCGCTAAATCCTCTGAACTACTTCCAGTTGCCTTCACCATCTAGCCAACCTACCAATCCACCCCTTGTGTATTCCCCTGTGTAAAGACTGGAGGGGGGTGTCTGTACTCCTGCTCTCTATATGGTAGAGGAGAGGCACAGAGGACCCCAGCCAAGATTTTCTATTGTTGGTAGCAATGGACAAGAAATCAAGGCCTAGCTTCCCAGGAGGTAATGCAGGCTGGTTCTTAAGTAAAGTCCAGTCCCCAAGCCCCCACAAAGGAATGTCCACACACTGTATTAGTGAAAACGCAGTCTTTATATAATTAAGGATCAGGTTATATACACAATAACTTACTTATTGCTCAGTTAATCTCTAATGGCAAATATATACAGTTCTAAGTGGTACCACAATTATTATCAGATATCATAAAAGTGCATCAACTGTACTCTGGTCAAATGTCACACAAATCAATAAAGGTAACCAACAATACATAGGAGGAAAAGCAGTTGGTTTAGAACAATTGGCAGAGTAGTACTTTATCTACTAAGTCACAATTCTGTATGAAGATCCTCCCACCTGGGTGTAAACCTGTAAAATAAAGATATACTACAAGCCCAGTCCATATATTGTTCAATGAGTCTTATTCCCTTCTAAAATGTTTCTACCACCCGAATGTACCTGGAACAGCAGAGTTCTTCGAGGAGGCATCGATGGATCCTTCTTGAGTGACTCCCTTTAAAGCAGGAGCCACGGATGGTCGATGGGCCTCAAAGAAGGTGAACTAGGTGATGATGATCCTGGTTGAAAATTTAGATGCCGTCGAGGCAGCAGCTTCGGTCCTGGCGGTGCTCGTCCACGACGAGTCGAAGACATCCTATGAGGATGAGGCATGTGGAGCACATTGATCAATAGTTTGGGACCCCAACGAGTCTATGAAGAACTTTGTCCCATCAAGGGCGTCGAGTCGTCCCGTGTCTCTGCGAACTTCGGGTGGCGGGAAACCCACCAGCAGTTTCTCCTCAGCGCGTCGGTGGCCTCGACTTTCTCCGGTGTGACAAAGCGGTCGGTGGTGCAGTCGAGAGATTCCTTAGATTTGAATCTCTTAATCAATGAAATGCTGCGGCTCCGGTCGTCGATGGCACAGCATCAAGCAGTCCCCCATTCTGGGCAACACAGCTTCGACGGGACTCCAGCGGTTATAGCAAACCTGCAAACCCTGGTCGATGACGGTCGATGGAATGTCCGGTGCTTCTCTTCGTTCTCCTTGGCGGTCCCTGTCTCCGGTCGGCAGCCTGTCAAAGGTTTGACTTCCAGGGAGCTTCGGCGAAGGTTAGCAGTGCTCGATGGTCCCTCGGAGCTCAGGAAGAGGGTGCTTAACCAGGTCCTCTCTCGGATCAGTCTTCGATGAACTCGACAACTTTCGGATCGGGTTGAAGCAAATGCAGCAGCAAATCTTCTTCTTCAGCTGGGCTTCAAGGATACACTTCAAGTATCAACTTCAGCTTCTGAACAAATTCTAGCAGTGAGAGGCCCCCAGATATACTGTTCTGTCTCTCATTTATTCTGCTGGGTCACACTCAGGCAAACAATCACTCAGAATGGCATTCAGCAGTCAGTCAGCCAATCAGGCATACAGTGCATTCAGGCCATTCTCCTCCCTCTCAGACACTCACAACAAGGAATGTGTATTTGTACAAGTACCGAGTCATTCAACACTGCACACTGCATTCATACCAGTTTGGGGCAGGGCTGTCTCAGTAATTGTGTTTCGTACCAGAAACTAGACATCCACAACAAGAAGTGCATATTGGTCACACACTCCATTCACCCAGGTCCCACCCGCAGGGTGTACCCACAACATACAGTCACTGGGAAGGCTCCAGCCAGTCTTGCCTGGATTTCACCACAATACCATATATGGAACTTCCACCCAACAGCTAGTCAGGGGGAAGGGACAGAGTCAGGGCTTCTCAGGACTTTGGGAAAACAAGGTAACAAACAATAGGAAGCAAGAGGCCAGAGGGGCCAGTGGCAGGGCCTTGGTATCCCCAAAATGAGGATACTCAGAGCATCTGTCAAATTCAGCATGGAGCTGTCACCAGCCCATACCCTGCTCTGTGGGCCCCACACAAGTGCCCAAAAACACACACTAGGGGCACTGGGATGTACCCCCATCCATGGTTGCCATACGGGTATCCCATGGGTCCCATACAGGTATCCCATGGGTCTGTACACCAAACAAAAAATAGGAAGAGCTGCACTGCCAGGAGTTCCACATGGACTCCTGGGCTGAAAACAATACAGAACATAAAGGAAACAGGACTACAGGACAAGGACAGGGAGGCCCTGTCCCTCCAATGCATTTCCAGCATCACAACCTGGACACACGCTCCCTTCCCCTTTGCGCCCTTTGCTTCAGTTTACCCCCATGTTCTTTCTTGCTCTCATATGTTATGTTATGTTATGTTATGTCAACAGATTTTATAAAGCTAAGGACATCTGGCATAGCAGGTCCATATCCAGTATTGTAAGAAAACAGTTTCAAAAATATGTCTAAGTTGTAAACGATTAGAAGTACATCTAAGAGCAAGGGGGAGAGCATTCCAGAGTCTACCTGCTGCCACAGAGAAGGCTCAACCTCCCACTCGGGACAGATGAAACCTCGGGACAGAAACTAGGCGTGCACTCCTGGAGCACAGAACTCAGCCAGGGAGATAAGGGGGGAACTTGTCACGAAGATAGTCCATCCCTTGGAGATAAAAAAGGCTTATAGACTAAACAAAGGGCTGTAATCTCCACACATCTTGCCACTGGAAGCCAGTGGAGAGACACAGAATAGGAGTAATACGGGCACCATATGGTGTATTAGTGGCCACCTGGGCTGCCAGATTCAGCAGCAACTAGTGCCGGTGAATTAACCCTGCTGGTTGCGCCAGAAACAGAGAATTACAATAATCTATTCAGCTCAAAACCACTCAGCACACTACCAGAGGTCTCAGATAGCAAGGTTAGAAGGAAAGAACCTTGAGCAGAATCCTTAGATGAAAATGGCCGGCCTTGCAAACTGCGCAAACCTGACGGGCCATAGACAATTTCAAAGAAAGGGTGACCCAAAGGTTCTTAACAGCCGTCACTAGAGGAGGAAAATCACATAGTGCTGCAGTCCAGCAATATGGAGTCCAAAAAGTGGGAATAGGAGGAGAACCCACCACCAGGACCTCCATCTTGTCCCCATTAAGTTTCAACCAATTCCTGTCCATCCACTCCCCCACTGTTGTCAGGCACTGGCTCAAGCACAATGACATCTCCACTTGGTTAAGATCAAAGCAAGCCACAATATGTATTTCATCGGTATATGAGCATCACCGGAAGCCAAAGGAACGGATGAGGCAGACAATAGGCTGAATGTAGATATTGAAAAGCACAGGGGGAAAGGCACCCCACAAGACAGAGAATGGGAAGCAGAAGAGAAAGGGGGAAGAGAGAGAGAGAGAATGGCCCCTATCATCCAGGAAAGAAGAAAACCAAGCCAGGACAAACCTGGAGTGGTCCACTGAGATAACAGAATCGGGTGGTTGACAGTGTAGAAGTCGCCAAAAGATCTAACAATATCAGTGAAGTCACTGCACCGGTTTCCACCAGCCTGACCGTGTCATCGTCACTCTCACTGACACTCTCTGTGGCATGACCCGGGTGGAAACCTGACTGAAAGGGGTACACAAAAACTGTAGATTCGAGAAAAGAAGAGAGAAGAGGGGACACCAAAGACTCATCAGTCTCATAAAGAGGGGTAGAAGAGAGATAGGGCAGAAATTAGCACGCACCAAGGGATCATGTGGCAGTTGCTGAAGGAGAAGTTGGATGACTATGGCCTGTTTAAGCTCCATGGGTATATGGCCAGATTGACATGAAGAATTAACAGCTTGGGAAAGCCAAGTGATCATACCAGGCAAAATGTCCTTGAAACCCACTAAGGGAACAGTATCAAAGGGAGACGCTGACTTAAGCTGAAAAACTGATTTTGCTTCTGCTTCATCAGAAAACAATGGGAATTCTGACCAGGCATGAAGGGAGCACGTTATTTCAGCAGCTGGAGATCCAGTGGGCCAGGTGGATATTAGCCCATATAGTGTCAATTTAGAGATAACGTATCGAGCCAAAGAGTTGCAGAGTAACTCCGTAGGCATAACTGTGGCGTGGAATTAGCAGTGGAAGACAGCTATTTGACAATGGATACCAAGTTCTTCGGCTGGTTAAAGGCCGTAATAATGTTCTGAGTAAGAGAAGTTTGCCGGCTTTGAAAAAGGCCTTATGGTAAACATAAGCAATGTGTCGTTAAGCCGCCTTCTCAGGTACCCCATAGGTAAGATGATATTTACATTCGACCTGTCTTACCTCAAGGCAGGCAGCCTTAACTTCATCTGAAAACCATGGTTTCAAAGGGCAACTATGAAGCTGAGTAAGTGTAGGAAGTGTGACTACGTTGGCGGCTCTTCCCAGCCATTTAGCCAGCACTGGCAAGCTGACACTAGGGCTGGTACTGCATACTTTTCTGACACTAGATAATAGGGTATTCTGATCCTCAGAGCGCGAATAGCCCCAAAAGGCTCCACTGGGAGGGCAGTAATCTGAAACTCAGTAGAAAACACTAAGTCAAGGATATTACCCAAAACATGGGTAGGCTCAGTTACAAATTGGCAGAGGCCAAGATCAAGCAGAGCTTCAATAAAATGGCTGAAAATGGGGATGGGGTTATGGGAAGATTACATTGGATGTTAATATCGACCAGAATAACCAATTGCAAGTATTTCACCTGGAACTCAGCCACTAGGTCAAGACACGGGTTAAAAAACTAATACCTCAATTACTTATTCTTGCAGTGTTTCATAAACATACACTGGGTTTCTTTTCAATTAATTCTTGTTGCATTTGTGACATCTTTTTGTTCCTCCCTCCCCCACCCATGATGTGGGGCTTGGAAGAACATCCAAACCACCCTGTATCTCTCATTTTGTTCAGGGCTGTCCCATAGTCTTGTACCCCTGTGCACCAGAATTATAATCTTTTGGCTGTGCAGTACCTTTGTGGTTTCTGCCAGTGCTTTCCTAAAGGGATATACCATGTGACTCTGCCAAGACTCGCTGCTGGTTACCTCCAGCAGTGATTTCCCTCACCCTGTCACGTGGTCCCGGCTCAAACCTGCTAGATAGATTAGGAACACATATAAGGCAGTACATTTTCTTTACAAAACCCTGACACAAACATACACATTATGAAATGTTCATACATTAATGGATCCCCGTCCTTGGCATGGTGTTGTGATGAGTTGTGGTTGAGGAAAGCACCCCGGCCTGCACCCCAGGGGGGAGACATTGACATTTATGGAATTGATTGACCTAACCTATTGTCCATTATTAAATAACCCACCCTCTCACTGGTATACCAGTACATTCTTATCTACAACCCACTCTCTCCCAAGCACCCCTACATTCCATGATAATCATTGCTACCCCAAAGTTTGACAAATGTACTTTATCAACCCAAAGTAGCCTGGGGTAGTAAATGTGATCAACAGGTGTCTAATCCAGCCCATGCCCATACTTTTCAAGAATGTACCCAGTTTCTGTTTAGCTTCCTCCGTGGATCCTGGCCCTCCCCCTACTATTCACACCCGTGCCCCGAAACCATGACTCCCACTCAAGCCTACTTCTTGGCATCCATCTCCCATCTTACTGTGGACATGTAGATTGATGCTTCGCTTGGCGCTTTGCTTTTTAGACTTGCTCAGTGAAATTTGAGTTGTCGTGGCTGTTTTGCGAGTTGTACTTTACCTTTCAGTGGGAAATATTCTGGATGTAAATGAAAATGAGACAGAAGTGTATGGTGCCGTGATGAAAGCGAGAGGAAGAGGGAAGAAACTTCAGGTTTAGTTTAGTTTAGTTTCTTTATTTATACCGTGTGCTGAACCCTGAGGTAACTGGGTCCATAGGCTTAGAGCAGGATCAACAATTTACAGCATATTCATAGTAAACAGGGACAACGACAAGAGAGAAAATTTTAAGTGTGGATGACCAGGGTTACATGGTGGTTGCAGGGTTGATACATAATGATGTACAGTACAGCGTGAGATACAGTAGAGACGAGTTAAACAGATGTTAAGCAGTTTTTGTTGGCGAGACAGGTCCTAACCTTGGCTCTGAAGGTCCAGAATGACGATTCTATTCTGAGGTTGAGGGGTAAAGCATTCCATTGTTTGGCAGCTAGTACTGGGAAGCTATAACCCCCCGCTTTTTTAAAGTTGAATTCGGGATTGGAAAGGCAGTGCCAGTATACGGTTCTGGTTGGTCTAGCTGATTGGCGTTTGTTAAGCCAGATACTTGGGAGCTGTGTTCGCTAGACACTTAGGGGTGATGACAAGAGATCTGTGGGTTATTCTATCTCAACTGGGAGCCAATGGGCATTCTGTCTAAGCTGGAGATGTGGGATGATCGAGGAATTCTCAGTGCCGCTGAAGAACCTGGACTTTGTTGAGGTTTCGCTCAGAGGTGCCTAGGAAGATGGTGTTGCAGTAGTCAATTTTGGAGAGTACTAGAGCTCTAGCTAATGTAATGCAACTACTGGGTGAGAGGTAAGACTTACATGCATTGATCAGCTTGTTTGTGTAAGCTGTAGAGTATGCAGTGACATTCACTTGCTTTTTTAGCTAGAGAGTGGATTCTAAGTATACCCCTAAAGTTTTGATTTCTTTAGAAACTTTGATTAGCTTTCCATCAATATTGATGGATGCATATCGCCGGTCTAATTTGTTTAGCCGAGGTTGGGAGATGACGAGCAGCAGCTCGGTTTTTTCATCATTAAGACATAAGCTGTGGTCTGCCATCCACGCCTGGATCTCCAGGTATGAGCCATTGATCAGTTTAGAGTCCTCTTTGTAGCATCCTGTTAGCGTGATGAGAACCTGAGTGTCGTCAACATCATTTGTGTATGTGACACCCAGGTTGTTGAGACGGTCAAACAGGAGTTTTGTAAAAGTATTATAGAGGATTGGCGATACGTACGATCCTTGCGGGACGCTGCAATAGATTGGGATAGGGTCAGCTGATGCCGAAGGTGAGAAGACTCTAGTAGTGCGATTGGCAAGGAAGGATTGTACCCAAGTGTGGGCCTCACGAGAGAAGGCGGCTTCTGACGCTAGGTGTTCGGTGAGGATCCGGTGATCAACAAGGTCGTACGCTGCTGAAAAATCAAGCTGCAGGAGTATGGCTAGCTTGCCGTTATCCTTCACCTCGTCCATCTGGATTTTAAGGTGCAGAAGGGCTGTCTCTGTTCTGTGCCTTGGCCTAAAGCGCGATTGTCTAGGCCCAGTAAGTTGTTGTCCTCCAGATTTTTCTGTATTTGAAGATAGGCCACACTATCTAAGCTCTTTAGGATGTAGAGAACGGTAGTGATAAGCCTGTAGTTATTGGAATTGTGAGGGTCTACATTGTTTTTTTTTTTATAAGGTGCTTATCCCAGGCCTCTTTTAGGCTATTGGGTACTGAGTTAGTTTTGAAAGAAGAGTCGATTATGGCTGTTATGAAGGGGGCCAAGACGTTAGCGCCTTCCTGAATGATTGTGGCTGGGAATACATCCCCTTGGCACCTGGACGGTTTGAGGCCTTTGATGATATTTTCTACTTCTGTAACTGTAACCGGAGAGAAGAAGAAGGGTGGGCAAGTAGGGGTTTTGTCTGGGGGGTGGGGAGGTGTTGGTGTTTTTTGCCAGGGAGTAATTCTTTTGCTGAATTCTAGATTGAAGCAGGGCAATTTTGTCAGCTAGTGTTTATTGGAATTGTTGCACACCAGTCTGCGTCTTTCACACAGGATTCCACCAGTGTAGAGGGTGACTCAAGTTCCCTAAGGATATTGAAGCGCTCTTTTGTTCTGGATTTGGCATTGACAATTCTATTGTCATAAGTTTCTTTCTTCGTGGTGAGGATGGCTGTTTTGTAAGTAGAAGCAGTTTCAGAGAAGAGCGCTTTGTTAGAGGAGTTGGTTTTTTTTTCCAGGTATATTCTGCCACTCTTTCGCTGTTCCGAAGGATTTTCAGTTCAGGGGTAAACCATTTGTTTAGATGGGCTACTGGATTAGCTTTGGTAAGTATAATGGGTTCAATGCTATCTACTGCTGCCTCAAGCGTTTTGTTGTAGAGGTCGACAAGTTTATTGGCATCTAAGTCTATATAGTTTGCAGGGACGAGGATATTATGGATGAGAGGATGTAGGCTTTGCAGCGTTATGTTCCGATTGTTCCTGGCAAGTGTTTGCAGAGCTGTGGTTGGTGATGTGCTAGTTGGAGCATTCCCTTGTATGGAGAAGGAGATGACATGGTGATCGGACCAAGCAGTCTTTTTGCATTGGTGCTGTGAAGCGGTGGTTGAAGCCAAGTTGGGTGACTGTGTTTTCCAAAGAAATGGCATTTAAGTCATTGACATCGCCAATGCCTAAGTTTAAGTCGCCAAGCAGGATGATTTGAGATCCTGATTTGGTGTTGTTAGTGAGGAGGTCAGAGATGTCTTCCTCGAAGGAGGAGATGTGACCTGGAGGCCTATAGATAAGGTGCATAAGGATAGTTTGGGATGCTGAGAGTGGGGTCTTAACTATTAGAAGTTCTGAGGAAGAGAGGGTAGTAGATGGGGTGGCTCTAAGGCCTAAGGAAGTTTTAGCTCTGAGGCCTAAGGAAGTTTTAGCTATGAGTGCTACTCCATCTCCTTTGCCTGTGTCTCTGTCTTTCCTTATTATTGAGTAGCAGTCTGGTATGTCTAGGGATAGTGCCAGGCCTGCTGCCTGATGCAGCCAGGTTTCTGTAATGGCCAAGAAGTGTAGGTTGTTAGATGAGATAAGGTCTGCAATGTCGACAGGTTGCCACAGGGAATAACCACGTGTGAGGGCCTTTCTGAAAGAGAGGTGGTCTTCATTGCAGTGGATGTGTAATGGAAGGGCGTTCCAGGTGGAAGGGAGCTTGGACAGGGAATACAGATCCTCCTATTCTGGTGAAGTTGTAAAATGGATTACAAGGAGGGCTGCAGAACCAGATCTGAGGTTTCTGGTGGGTTGGTAGCGTGTGAGCTTGTCCTGTAGGAATTCTGGGCCAGTATCATTGATGGTGCAGTGTGTGATGCACGTGACCGTAAAGGACACCTGTCAGCTAATATGAAGCCAGTGCAGAACACCAAGGGCTGGGGTGATTTGTTCACTGGGTGAGAGGGCAAGACAGAGTCCAGTGTGCTTCCAAGATTCTTTACTGTGGTGGAACCTGCAGGTGGGTCTCCTAGGGACCATGGTCAAGGGGTTGGTTGGGGAAGGAGGGATATTTTATTGTATATTAGGATTTTAGTTTTGCCAGGGTTGAAGAGGCGGTGAGTGCTATCATCCAGCGGTCGTTTTCAGAGAGGCTAGAGGCGAGGTCAGGATGGAAAGGCCGGCAACTTGGGAATCTTGAAAATGATCTGTGTAGTTATAGCAGGAAAGGATATGAGATCGGATGAGTGGCGGGAGGGGCTACATGTAGAGATCTAAGGGGGCAGGGGGAAGGGAGGTGCCCTGTGGTACCCCTTTGGCAACAGGGCAAGTGGGGGAGGAAAAGGAGGTAAGGAGCATGATTTGCAGTCAGTTGGAAAGGAAGAAAGTGATCCATCTTAGAGCGCAGTCCCTGATGCCTAAAGAGTGGAGTCTGTCAGTGAGTATGGCATGGCCAATGGTGTCAAAGGCAGCCCTTTTCTCCACTTTCCATCCATTTTTCCCCTCCTTTCCTCTGCCTTGCTGCCTTAAATTTCATTAACGGTTTTAGTCTCCTTCTGATTTTCTGATAATTTCTACCTGTTCCTCACCTGCCCTCCAACTGCACATAGCCCTAGAGTGCCCCCATCTCCATTCCCGCCTCCCGCTCCCCATTGGGCCATGCCCAGGTCACAAACCGAGACCTTCCGAGGCCTTCCATCCCATCCCATTCTGCAGTAACGGGTTTAAGGAGCAGTAATTTAGCAGTGCGTTTCTTTGCCTTGCTGCTTTCAATTTTGTTTGTGTCAGCCCTTTTTCTCCACTCTTCATCTGGTTTTCTTTCCTTTCCTCTGCCTTGCTGCTTTAAATTCTGTGTGCCATAACCCCTTGTCTCCACTTTCCATCTGTTTTTCCCTCCTTTCTTCCACTTTGCTGTTTCAAATGTTATATGTCAGCCTCCTTTCTCCGTTTTCCATTTGTTTTTCCCTCTTTTCTTCCATCTTGCTACTTTACATTTCGTGTGTTAGCCCCTTTTCTCAGTTTTCTATCTGTTTTTCCCTCCTTTTCTCCACCTTGGTGCGTTAAATTTCGCCTAGCCCCTTTTCTCAGTTTTCCATCTGTTTTTTCCTCCTTTCCTCTGCCTTGCTGCTTTAAATGTGTTGTGTAAGCCCTTTTCTTCATTTATTTCTGTTTTTCCCTCCTTGCTGATTTACATTTTATGTGTGCTTGCCCTTTCCTCCAATTTCCATCTGTTTTCCCCTCCTTGCCTCTGCCTTGCTACATTAAATTTTGTTTAAGCCTGTTTTAGCCTGCTTCTGTGTTTTCTAATAATTTTTTTCTGTCCCTCGACTTCCCTCCACGTGCATCTAGCTCTAGAGTGCCCGCCTCCACCCTGACCTCCTCCCGCTCCCCATAGGCTCTGCACCAGGTCATGGGACCGGAACATCTCAACAATGGGGGAGGAGTTTTGTCCAATCCAGAGCCACTTCCCGATCCATTCTGCTGAACTGTTTTTGAGGAGCTGGAACTTAGCAGTGCATTTCTTTGACTTTCTGCATTACATTATTTTTGTTTTAGCCCCTTTTCTCACAATTCCATCTGTTTATCCCTCCTTTCCTCTGCCTTGCTGCTTTAAATGTTTTTGTGGTAGCCCCTTATTTCTGCTTTCCATCTGTTTTTCCCCTCCTTTCCTCTGCCTTGCTGTCTTAAATTTCATCTACTGTTTTAGCCTCATTCGGATTGTCTGATAATTCCTACCTGCTCCTCGACTGCCCTCCACATGCATCTACCATACTGTGCCCCGCTCGGCCCTGTCTGCCTCCTGCCCCTCATTGGTTACGAGACCGGAACATCCCAATACTGGAGAAGGTGTTTATCCATCTGAGACCCTCTTCCTGTCCCATTTTGATGAACTGTGTTTGAGGAGCAGGAACTTAGCAATGAGTTTCTTTGCCTTGTGGCTTCACATTTCATATGTGTTAGGCCCTTTTCTCCACTTTCAATCTGTTTTTCCCTCCTTTTCTCTGCCTTGCCACTTTAGATGTCATGGGTTAGCCCCTTTTTTTCAGTTTTCCATCTGTTTTCCCCTCCTTTCGTCTGCCTTGTTGCTTTAAATTTCATGTGTGTTATGCCCTGGCCACACCTGTATCTAGCTCTAGTGTTCCACCTCTCCCCCTGCCCGCCTCCCGCTCCCCATTGTCCCATGACCAGGTCATGGGAAGAGAATGTATCCTCTTTACTAACCCTACCAGGGCAGCCTTGCCCAGGCAGCCTGCAAAGGCCTAAAGCAAAGGGCAGCTCCTTTTCTAGGCAGCTTCCATTCACTTTGTTCCCCTGTTCGCCCATGGACCCCTGGTGGAGCACTCTGTACAAGGTTGACATGGGCGGTGTGCACTGCCTTTACTATGCTAAGGTAAATCCCTGTTATTTCTATACTGATCTAATACTAGACGTACTATTGTTTCATGCTACATATTTAAAAATGCTAATACACTGTACTTTGTTATGCCTCCTAGACAAACATCCTCCTCCGGGTGAACCAAGGCTAGTTTCTCTTGTAGATCACAGTAAACCTTAGAGATTTTACTAGAGCTGAATCCTCATTTCAGTATCGGCAAGCCACCATATATCCATAACATAGCACATTATATAGTCTATTTTGCTTTACTCCTTACAAACCTTAGGCACTAGATATGTGTCAGGGTAACCGCTCTCTCAAACACAGATCTTGCTTCTTACCTACGTTCTGCTTCAGGAACAGTTAATGCTTCAAATCTAGACAACGTTTCAGGCACTGTTCTTGTTTAGATTCTAACAACTTTCAGGCATTGTTTATGTTTGAAATCTAGGCAACAGAGCAGCCACTGTTCAAGTTTTGAACCTAGACAACTTTGCAAGCACTGTTCATGTTTTGAAGACAGCTTTTCAAGCACTGTTCATGTTTTAATGTGTCATCGATACTTCTGAAGGCAGATTATCACATCTATCCCATGAGTAAAAATAGTCCATCAGTGCATGAGTGTTTGTGTGTATGTGTAGCACCAAACTGCACTTCTAATTTTTTTCATTATAAATGTGGGACTGCAAGCACCAGAAAGCAAAGGAAATTCTTAAAAAGCAAACATCAGTTACCAAGCCTTAATACTGATACTTTCAGTCCAGTATGGATTTTGCATACTGGTGTGTGGCCCGTGACTACTGTACTGTGCATTAAGTATTTCACTCTGAAGATATTTCAAGAGCTCTTTGTATTACAAACACAATTATTACTATTAACATGGTAAGGATTGAAGGCTTATTATTTACTGTACCCCATGTGAAAACCACATATGGGTGACACAAAGCTAAGTCAGGTCTTACTCTCTAACTGGCTGTGATTATGCAAGGCCAAGAACACCGGATCCAGTGCAGTCTGATGGGGTGATAGTTATGTATGATTGGACAGAAGTCTAAAATTACCTTCTGGGAACACAGAGTTGTAGAATTCTGAGAAACAGAAGAAAACAAATGCTGGGTATCCAGGAGGCTCAAATATTTGATAAATAGAAGCTGAACATTTTTTTTTATCAAAAGCTAAATGCAACCAGCAGCCGAAATGTATAGGTTTTAGGACACACCATGCCCAGTGTTGTTTCTTTTCTTATTATTGTTCTCTACTAAAACAAACGTATCTGACTTGAACTGAGCACCACACTTGTATCACTCTGCACATCATGTTGCTGCAAGTACTTAACTCTTGATCTATGAGTATGGTTGACCACTAATGTTTACTGCAGTAGCACTTTGCAATCTAGGAGGTAAGTATAATCATTGGCACTGACTACATGAGGCAAATACACGAGGCAAATGGGGCAACTGCCCCTGTTGCTCTGAAGCAGCAGAGACAGAATTGTAATCTTACCCCCTGTGGAGATTATGAACATTTGGACGAGGAATTCTGGACACAGGTTCCACATTGAAGAGAAGCATGCCATTTTGCAGTGTGGTGTGGGTCGTTTGTCCAAGCTCCTGCCTCCGCAACATCCATCAAGAAGAGCCAGCAAGCATAAGAAAATGTCACGTCTGCTCTAGACTCAGGCACCTTGGGTGACACATCCTTTTTATTATTCACACTGTCTTTGTTTGCAGGAATGCACTTCCAATGGGCAATAATGTAAGTAATGGCTACAGAAGACACTCCCAAACACATTAGAGTGGCTCTTGCCTCTGAACATTTCAGCTCTTTTTAACTCATAATGAAGATTGTTTGATGTGCAAATGATGTGCACATTCTGCTCCCTAACACGATGCTTGCCTTTGTTGAAATATGAATAGAATAAAATCAGTTTCTCATGAATGATCTTCAGAGGGTGTCTAAGTCTTCAACATAGTAAGACATATAGGAAGGTTTATGGCGATCTCAAGTTGTCCAATGCCAGGTTTTTTAATTTAATCAACCATTCCTTACATTTAGGTCTTTAGGTTGCATTCTGGTACGTGTAGTCAGGTATTTATAATGTGCATAGAAATGCACTAATAATGGCAACAATTGCAGGAAATGGCTTTATATGTATTTTTCCATGGACAGAAACTCTCTAATAGGCAATGGGATGGTGATTTGACACCCTTTATGTTGGAGAGATCCCAACAGTGCTTCCTTAGTCGCAGCATGCAGATGAGGATGCACTCCAGGGTTGACGCGAACTGTAAAGCCAAACGTGGCTTCACTTTGACAGTCAGTATAGTATCCATGCTCCACATTATTGATGGGCCATGCAAGGCTGAAGCGGTTTGCTTCTCCACCATAGCACAGTGCATTAGGGATGCTGGCTGGAGTATTGTGGGGCCCACTGTGAGTAGGAGGCACTCCTTTGTCTATTTGCACTTTTACATAACGTGGGAGGTATGATTGTGGTGATCCAGTTCAATCGTCAGGAACCAGAATGCACTCTCTGCTTCTTTTTTGCATGGTTGGGGGAGCCAAAGGGGCATTGTGGCATGGTCTGTGGTCCATTGCTCCAGGTAAGAACAAAAAATGTGTATTTGTGTTTACATGCATGCATGTGTGGGTTTTGTCTGTGTAAGTGCTTGTGAATGCAGACTGGGTGACCGTGTGAATGGGGTAGCAGGTTGCATGTTGTTTAGCTGCATGTGGGAATGAGACAGTGTATGCTGTATTGGTGCATGTGAGGATAAGGAAGTGGGTTGCATGAGTGCTTGAATTCATTTCTATGCATTTGTGGCTGACCGACAGGGGAGCAAACCTTTGATTTGATGTGGGCATTGGGGAAGCATAGACACATTTTCTTACAGTGGCATACCTATATACTGACAGTATAGGCAAAGCCAACACAATGATTGTTGTTACATAAAGGTTCAGGCAGTGCTAGATTGGTGCATTTTATTACTGCTGCATGGCATTATTTTTACTGGCATTATGTACAAAGACAGCTTGGTGAGTGTTCTGGCCTACATTGGTGAAGCCACTATAGACATATTGCCGTAGAGTGGTTGGCATTTTACTGACATTCTGAGCAAACCCAACAAGAACATGTTCTTACATGGGGATACTGGAATATATAATCCCAGTCTGCATGGACATGATTTCTTATAGTATCATTACTGGAATCGCAGGCAAAGCAAACATGAGTATGTCCTTATGTGGGAATAGTGGCATATAATTGTGCAGCCAGCTTCGGCACATATGAGCACAGGTAGAATGAAAATGTGTTTTCTTACACTAACTGAATACTGGTAGATTTTGTATGAAAAGGCATCATGAAAATGCATTGGAAAATGCTCTTGTGCACACTTGGTGACTGGGCATCGTTGGGATTTTTTCGTGGGGTACCCTGAAAAACTGATTGTAAACGTTGCACATTTTTACAATTAAAAAGATTCACCAGCTGCTACTGTTTATTTTCTACATATGTTAATTTGACAATGAAGTAGTGATTTTAGATCAGGAAGGTCGCAGCATTTTGTCTGCATTATCAGCTTTGGTGAGATTTAGAATTCTTTTTTTTTAGTTGTATTTATTGCATTTTATGAAATAAAACAAACATAAAACAGTGGGACTTGAACCATATGTATGCATGTAGATCACTGCTGTGTGGCTGAATGGAAAACCTGTACCTCTCCTAATCAAGCTGGTTCATCTAGTTGGTAAATATGTTACATATGCATGTAGGTCTTTAATGAGCCTGCGTATCCGGTTTGCACGTGTGAGAATTCTGGCAAAACAATGTACCTCTGTGTTCTTTTGGACACCACAAACACTAATCATCTGCGGTAACTACACACTTTAAGGTGTTAACAATTATTTGTTGCAAATCCTGATACTTTTACAGCATTAGGTGTTAAGTTTTCATGATGAGCAGATTAAATGAAATATCTCCACGCGTCAAAATTCAAAAGCGGTCTGCGAGTATGAGTATGACTTCCTGTACATGACAGGAAGTGTCTCCTCCAGAAAAATTGAGGCTTGCTTCTAACTCCAATGGAGTTCTTTAGCACTCCAAAATTAGGACTAAAACAGCCACTCCCCCACTAGTAATTTTGTGAATTCACCAACAAAAATGCATGTGGCAACAGTAAACGAGTATGGCGGTATTTCTGTGCAGCCATAGTGTAATAAGGCCATACGTTTTTATATAACTTTGCAGCTAGAATCAGGGGAGTTGCTAGGTCTGGAAATGATCTGGGCTAAGCTGATGTCGGAACTGTTGGGACTGGGGGCTAGCTAGTCTTTTGGCTGTAGCTCCTGAGATTCTATCCGGGGCTACAAACAAAAGATCAGGGGCTATAGCCCCCTTAGCCCCCCCCCCCTAGCAACGCCCCTGGCTAGAATACAAAGAGTAAAACACTGGTCAATACGTGGGAGGATATTGGACAGATAGATGGATAGCGGTGCCTGCATGCACCTCAATAACTTCAGGACTTCTGCCAGGAGCAGTAGTTATCTATAAAGGATTAAACCAGGAGCATCTATACATTCAGGACAGTCATGACATTTTATGACCACAGCAATTTCCCCTGGCCTTATTAGTTACCATGAGATGGCCAACGCCCTATCTGCATTTTCACAACATATTTCCAGTACCTCAGAAACATTTCATTTTATTTAGCAAACGGTTTTTTGCTGTGACAGCAATCTTATTGTAGGTTTCCTCAAATGGTGACATGAAGACTATGTAAGAATAGTTCTGGAGCAAAGGTGAGGAACCTCAAGCCCAGCCCTCATTGCTGCTTGCTTCTCTGGGCAAGACATGAAACCTTACGTCCACACATGATATACACGTGAGAGTTAATGATGCTGAGAATGTTTATTTATTATTTATTTATCAACAATTCTTGTATACTGCACCACATGCCCATGTGCTTCAGGACGTGCACATACAACGGACAAAACAAACACAACTTTAAAAATGTACACAGTAAGAGAAAGAAGGCAAACAAGGCACGCAGAGGAGGAAAGAGACTACTTAGTCAGGCGACAAGTCGAATGGTGACTCGTGTGAGTTTTTGGACAGGACATCATGTACAGGAATGATGGCTGATTTTGAAAAAACAGGCGACACCCAGTTCTAAAATGATCAGAAATATCCCAGGGCAATTTTGAACTCATGATAGTGGCAATACACGATAATGAAGCAAACATTTAGGTCAAGGAATAAGAGCGATACTTTCAAAGGTTGCTCGCAAGCACAGCAGTTCGAGGGATGCAGTTCACCAGCTGAGCAACTGTAGATAGCTTGAAGGACACGCAGAAAGCAAATGCAGTCGATCTTTGTACCCACAGGAGGAATCACAAATCTTGTTGGCTGTATACTTCATTTCATTCTACCCATGTTGATATGATGGCTACTATTAAGTTGGATAATAGGGTCATTTGACATCGGCACATTTAGAATGTGATGCTGTGCCCACCTTACAGTGGTGGGATGTTATTCACATGATGGAATGCATTATATTGGCTATTTACCTTTTAAATAACAAAATCTCAAAATCCTCTTAGACGGAGAGGATGAAGCGTTGTTTGTGGAGAAGTAAGGAGGACACCGAAAAATGTAACTTATTGAGACACATTGATACACAATAATTTGTTAAGTTCTTTTATTGCCGGACGCATGGGTGAAATTATTATGGGTTAATGCTCAGTGCAGATGCAGCTCACCCCTTACCAGTGCTTCATGCCACTTTACCATCACTGTTCCATCATGGAAGGTGAAACTCTTCTGATTATGGGTTCAGACGTTACCGGGTCTTATGTTGTGCTCCTCAGTTCCAACTTTGCGCTCCGCTGGTGTCACCAGTTATGTTGGGCAGTTTCCATGCACACATCCCAAGCCAAAGTGGTTCCTTCATGCTGAATGGCTGTTTTGAAGGACAAAAGATCAATGTGGAGTATAAAATCAGTGACATAGGAAGATGTGTTGTTGTTTCCTGAGAAGCGTGTGAATAAAGGCTAAGAAGACGAATGAAGAGAGGGAAACGATGTATATTGGGATAGACATTGGGTTAGGAATCCTGAGCAAGTAGAGTAGAAGCAGCAGTGCGCAAAACGGAGTACCTTGAAGCGCACTCTGAGGACAGATGGGAAGTTAATTTAATTTGATCAGAACTCGGGTACTGTGATCATGTTTCTGGAAGCCTGTAAATGTCTAGCAGCAAAATTCTGAATATGTTGCAGATGGGAGAGACTGGAATAGGTTTGCCCGATAGTCTCAGCATTGGGATAGTCTGACACACATTGACGAAGGCTCTCACAGAAGAGATACAAAGAAAGGTAGAATAAGTTGGAATACAGGAAGAAGTAACAGCACTAACCTGGTTTCCTTCTGGTGCAGGAAAGAAAGAACCAGACGACAGGCCTTTCTGTCTATGTCACCAGACTCTGGAGGACCCTTCCCATCAAACCCAGACTCACCCCCTCACTTCTAAATTTCACGAAGAAGCTCAAGACCCTCCACATCAGCATCAACACCTCTGCACCGAACCTGAGGGTGGGAGATCTGCTTCCCCCATGTTTCCTCCGCTGGTTGCTTGTTGCCCTTGCTGACAATGTGCCCACACTGACCCATTGCTAGCCCCCCATTCCTTTTATTGATGCTATGGAATCTGCTTCCCTCACCATGAACTTCGCACTATGACTTGTAGAGTGCTCCATTGCCGTGCTCCATAAGTACTGCGATGATAATAATAATAATAATAATAATAATAATATTATTATAATAATAAAAATAACCTGGGGAAGAAGTGAAAGCTTATGATTTGGCAAAGATTCTGAATGGAAGTAACAGGGCGAGGAACAGAAGGAGGAAGAGCCCAGGGACAAAAGGAAGACATTCAAAGAAGGGGGGCACCCACCACATCTATGGTCTCAGTATTATCATTGGAGAGTTTTAAAGAGTTGGCCTGCACCCAACTGGCAACAGCTGAAATACTGAGCTGGAAATGAGACGACGAGAGAGCCTGGCGCCGAACAGAATGGACGAGGATCTGAGTGTTGTCAATCACATTAAAAAAAAATCAACCAAATGACAAAATGAAACTGCTGATGGGTAAGCATGCAAAATGGAGATGGATATCTGTTTACTGCACCAGCAGGAACGCAAAAGTGGAGAAAACATCTGCATAACATTGGTGCAAAATTCGCATACTTAAAACAGTGCACCATTAGAATGTGAATAGAGGCCAGGGAATGCGGGACAACCGTCTGCAGCAGTGGAACACACATCCCTGGTGCACAGGGGGGCGCTACCGTGCAACTGCAGCAACAATAGGACCGTTCATGCTTGGCATGAGACTTTCTATCCCGTTTTCCACAGCTGAAGCATACAATTAGCATTTGCACTAGATGACCCAATAGATCAGTGTGCCAAACAGCGGTGCCAGCTAGTCCTTCCCCTGAACACAATCAGGGATTTCTGTTGAGGGAAAGCGGATAAACATTCTATGGGCCAAGGCCTTTTTAAGTTGGGCCAATATTTTGACGGCGTAATTCTTCAATTTTATTACTTACAAATGGTGCTTGGACTAGAACAAAGTGGCTGTGTTGAAGCATAGGTTCTTGAAAGACAGTGAAACAAATCATTTCAATATCCTTGGAAAAAAAGGACAACTTGGCCTCTTTTCTTGTGGGTTGATTTTTTGTGGAGGGGTTATTAGTGCAGAGTGTGTCTATGTCGTACATTTTAACAGTGAGAGCTTATGTGGAATGTTTTCCCGCTCGGTAGTAGTCTAAATCTGAGTGAGAAAAATTGAACGCTGTATGTCGGTTTTGCTGCTGGGAACAGTAACTCTATGTTCTGGGTGTCACAGTGTTGCTTATAAGAGGCTCCTTTGCTCTCAAATGCTGTCCTCTGATTGCGGCTAAGAGTTGCCTCGGGCACCCTCTGAACCTGCAAGCCCTCATGCCCCAATTACTGCTGATAGTATGTGAACGAGATCATTGGAAGTCAAGGGAAAGAATTTAAGCTTGTGCAGCTGAAAGACTGGCCCTGAGAGACTGCAGAACTCTAGAGTTCAGAAGAGGGTAGACAATGTTTTCACCTCCACAGAAGGCGTTGCATCAAATGTGCCCCTGGTGGCTCGTGTCCTAGGAATGGATCAACGGTCAGTGTTTTCTGGCAGCTGCCTGGTGCCCTTCCTTTTTCAGTACGTGCCTCTCTGCTCCCAAATGAAACTGCGTCACTCACTCAAGGACTTCCAACAAGTGCAAAGGCGGCTGATGACTAGAATAAACTAATAGAATATTTCAGAACTGAACTGCCACAAGGGTGAGGTGGCATTTCACACCATTGCATGGAGCAGAAAATTCAATTGCATGGAGCAGAAAATTAAATTGCATGGGAAGCAGAAAGAAGAGGGCACACACAGGTTTCACCATCTATAAGAAAACAAGTAAGGTAGACTGATGGAGGAGAAAATGAACAGGACGTGCTTGTGAAGGTTCATCATGAGTGCAAAAGGTACTGCACAGCGGGACACATTCTATACTAACGTTATAATATGTTTACTATCAGAACAGTTACAGATTTAAATACACCTCTTTTCGCAAGTGAGTTGCTGTCAAAATGACTTCCCCTCCTTAAACATATTTTGTATCCCTGAGCAATCGGGAAGGGAATTATATCAAGTTGGAATCTGATCCAGCTACGAAAACAATAAAAAGACAGAACAAGGGGCCTCATTACGACCCTGGCGCTAAGTGGTTAACTGTGCCGTAAAAGGCTGCGGCACTGTTAACCACTTAGCGCCTTACTACGAGGTCCCTTTGCGGGACCCGACCTTAACGGCTGGTCTTACAATTTGCGGTACCGTACTTAGCACCTTGCCCAGTCCCATTGAGCCCTATGGGGCGAAAATGGGAATGGGGAAGGGCCATGGTTCAATGGGGAATTACCGCCCAGCCAACCTTGGAATGGGGTGGTAATTCCCCATTGAACCATGGCGGACCAGTTACAACACCAGCACCAATCATGGTGCTAATAGCGCCATGGTTTTAGCGCCGGTGTTGTAATGAGGTCCAAGGTGTTAGAAAAGGAATCATTCAAAAGGGCAGAGAATAAAAGACCAATTGGGAGATTTGGCCGAATTTCCGCTGTTCGAATAAACCGAACAGCCGAAAAGTTCAACCAAATCCCCCATTCGGTGGCAGGGGCTCTGGGATGTACCCCACACCTTTGCTCATTATATTGTGAGTGGGCGTTGCAGGGGAGTCCCCCGAAGCTGGTCCTGAAAAAAAAAGAAAAAGAAAGGACCCTGCGGCGCTGGTTCCCGATCACAGAAGTAAAGGGAAAAGGCGTTGCAGGGGCCCAGCGAGTCTGCGGCACACAGCGAAGTGTGCCGTAGTTAGGTAAGTAGGGGAGTGGGTGAAGGCGGGGTCCAAGGCAGAATTGTTCAGGAGAGAAAAGACCAAAGGTTGTTTTGTAAATATAATCTTCGTTTTTTTCTCCCTCGAACATTTCCGTAACAAGCTTTCAAACCTGATCCTTAGAAAAAGCATTAGCACCATGCTGGTGGGGAGCCTACCAATCAGGAGGCTTTGAACACGGCTAATACTGTCGATCTAGCCCACGTTCCAAGCCGCCTGATGGCCGCTCCACGCCATCCATCTTCTCCCATCTTCTCCCACCCTCTGTTTCCTTTTTTTCAATCCCCCTCCCACTTAATTCAAGTAGGCATCGGCGAGTTCCTTTTCCATGGCAGTCATGATTGTATAGTATTTTCTTTCTGTGAACGGCACTCCACGAAAAAATGACCTGTTCATGAAAAAAAAATACTTTAAATTATCCCCGTCCTAGTCCATGGGACCGGTGCTGAAAGCTTTAACTACCCATTCCAAGAGCTGGAACCGGCAGCAAAGTCCCAGAGCCTGAATTAAACGCCCTTGCTACTCTCTTAACTATGTATATGGGGTTATCTGCTGAATAAGTCAGACGTGCCCCAAAGCTTAACTTGTGGATATGCAGAATAATGAATATTCAAAAGGTTTTCTGGTGCAAGGGTCATGCAGGAATGGAGGGGCTGGAGAAGGAGGAACCACTTTCTTCAAAAATCCAGGAAACTTAAGTCAGAGGACAGAACATTGAACGAGACCAGGGCCAGACTTGCAGTTTAGCTAGATCTCTCTTGAAGTACCCCACCAACTTCAGTTTAATGTAACTCCTTTTATTGGGCCTGACTCTAGCACTCTATGCTCCACAAGTACTGCATGACCAGATACAACATAGTTCCTGACCATCAAAAGTGGTCACATTTGTCCTGAACTCTGAACTCTGAATGGGAGTAAAGGAAGTATGGTGCAAGTAAAAAAGAAAATCTATGGGCAATATTAAAAAAAATACAACATGCGACATAACTCCTTCATTTCCTGTTGTCAGTAAAAATAAAATTCATTAATTCCAGTGAAATAAATAGCAAATTGGGCTTTCAAAGCTTTTAAATAATTATTTGTAGATAATTATATGTTAAATATTTTAAATATTTACCCATAATATAACTTGTAATATATTATCACTAGTATAAAAATATAATAAAGGACAGATTGATTGCATTATCATTACTGAACATATTAATATTTTGATTAATCAAGCTATAATTGTTGGGAGAATGATAGAATTGTTATCATCATATCATATTCAAATACTTTTATTTCGGCATTGCCATAAAAAGTGTAACACAACCAGAGTCGAAATAAATACATGAATGCATAGATACATACTAAATATACCACGATAAAAGGGAATTGCATCAAAGCATCCTACGTGGATCACTTTTCCACAACAAGAGTAGTTGAATTTAAGAGGACCAGGTCCAATCCCTCAAAGTAAAAAAATAGCCCAATCGTTCTGTTCCAGTACTTATACTGTCTAAGTGGTCTTGAGGAACTTGTGTCTAAGTAACCAGGTGCTGTGTACGTAAGTCGCAAACACAAAGGTGACCAAGTTGTCTGCTGCACACCTGGACAGCAATGATGCTTCTTGTAGATGTCTAAACTTATAATTCAATAGAACAGGCCTCAATAAATGATTTCTGAGACCCAAGTGATAAGGACGTAAAAGCATGAAGTGCACATTGTCTTCCCTACCAAATTAGCATCGTCCATATAGTTATTAATAGCAAAATGATTCTTATTATTATTATTGGTATTATTACTCCTACTTAATATTTTATTGGGCCTGGATACATTTCTGCTCTGTGGTTTCACCCTAAATTGTGGAATTGACTGTTCAAAAAGTCAAACCTGTGTAAAATAGTTTTAAAATGGCAAGGCATTAAAAAAACGTCAGAGATAACAATTATGTTTCTCCATTTTGCATTCCGCATTATTCCTAAACACTTATAGGCCTTGATTCATGGAACGTTTTCATATGGGATTGCGCCATTATACAACACGTCCATGAATCAGGCCCATAAATGGTGAATGCAAAATATGATTGGTTCTTATGAATGCGCTTCTTTAAAAAGCTACACTTCATATTGACTTAGATCCACGCGAGAAAGGTACTAGGGTATTAATTCACTATCGTGTCTAATTGCGGCACAAGGAAGACAACACTTTTAAGGATGTAGCATAATACAGTAAATGCCCAGCAAGTGTGCAAGCATAGAAGTAGAAGTCCTGACTGTTGTGATTGATAGAAAGACTGGTGCTTTCTGAATGATATTAATGAGTCATTTAACAGGTTATGTATTTCTTGGCAGGGATACATCCCTATTTATTTTTATTTTTTTATTTTGATACAGCTGAATAAATCAACTTTTCAAAAATAAGAACAAATTGAACAATGCATCACAGATCATTTACATCTCAGTGGACAAGCAAATGAAAAGGAAAGGTAAAAGAAGAACATTAATTATTTAAAAAATAAAAAGAAAGAAAACATTTACAAAATGTTAAAACATTAAAATAAGACTATACATGTCTCAATACCCAATTGTACATTTGGCTTTAAACACTTTACAAATTGTGCTCAAAAGGTAATTTACATCTTTATTTCCGCAGGACGGATCACATCAAGAAATTGAACTAACGCTTTGATCACAGGAAATTTAATATCCGCAAATAATCATTTCCAAATTTGATTTGCATCATGTTCACTATAGAAATTCAGAATATTGGCAAAGAATTCGATTAATTGCTCATGTAAGTTAACACAGAAGACAATCAAATGATGCATAGTCTCCTTTTCTGAAAGCAGCTCACAATAACAGCAATAATTCAAATTGGCTGAGATGATCAGGTGCCTAGTAAACACTTCCCTAGGTAACCACAGGTTCAGTCTAAATCGTAAAAATGTGTTCCCTATGATTGCTGAGGGGCATTTCAACAAGTAGCCTGCAACTTGGCCCAGCTTCAATACATCCCTATTGGAACTGCCCCCCTTCAGTAACAGCAACCAAACCATGGGGAAAAGTCTACCACCCCTTACATTCAAGTTTGCCTGTTTTAAATGTACGATATTACCTTTTGCCACAACAGTTTCAGGGTGAGAGAATAATTGAGACTCAGGGCTTCGTTCACAAACTATTTTTGCTACACATATGTATTTCCTAACAGAAAAGGTGTACACTGTGGGTGTCACAAATGATGCACGACCCACAAACAGTGAACAATGTTGCTTGCCACTAGTCGCATAGAACTATGCAAATGTGCAAAGTGTGCTGCCTAGGTGCAGTTGGCATACATTTAGATGGGCAGGTAGCGGTTTGTACCCTAATGGGCACCCCCTTGGCATCACATGGACTACCTGATACAAACACAAAAATATAAATGATTGTAGCTAGCTCCTATCTCAACTTTGCAGAAGCCAAATGTGCCAAAGTGAAAATCCCAAAGAACATGTATTCTCTGAAACGGGTTCCCTTTCTCTACATTTTGAGCCTATTTGCATATAAAGTTGTAGATAAAAAAAAAGAAAATTCATTTCACTGGTTATTTTTCTGTCCCAGGAACTTGTGCCTGTTTAAAGCAAAAAAGAAATACTATTTTGGATAATCACGTATGTGAAAAATGCAGCACATGCTAACTGAGTGCCATGCATGGCAATCTCTTTGTGAATCACCATACTTCTTCAATCTGTTTGTGTTCCCAGGTAGTCACACTTTGAACCCACAAAAGCATATCTCTGTGTGAATTTTACCCATAGGTCCACCGGGTTCTGAACACCCAAAGAGGCCTGGTACGACTTCTCAAACTGAATATGGAGTCATTATGCAAAACCAGATTCAGGAAAAATAGGAGAGTTTATTAAGTCAAAATGTTGGTGTATTTGATTGATACAAGTCTTTTGTTTAACACTGGCTACCAGGAGGGGGCTGGGACCCGAAGGTTGCCCTGGAGATGTTTTTCAAAGTGCCCTCATATTACACCATGCAAGCAAAGTTACTTAGCAAACCCAACTCCTTGAACTAGGGCTCGGTGGTTCCCCACCATAGGATATATGGTAAATGCAACTAAATAATAAATATAAAATGTATGATTAACCAGTAACTAAAAATACCAAAACTGCCATAAAACATGTGTTACTAGTTGGGTTTACCATAACTGACAGTTTTATAACAAAGTATTTTCTTCAAATGGGATGGAGGCAATGATGAGTGATGGAAGGACAGGTGATGGGTGATTGATAGAGACAATGCACTTGGGGCTGTTTCTGTATCCCTACAGTCCCCTAACAGCTCTTGACACTTGATGTCTGCACTTACCCCTGTACTTGCCACAAGCTGGCTGCACTTTTTACCTACTGTTTTAATTATGTTTTATTTTTATTTTTCTATTGATTATCTGTTTATCCTATGTATTGCCCTGCCTATCTTCCCGCTTCCCCCACACTTTTCCCTTTCCCCCGCCCTTGCACTTGCGCGATCTCAAAGTCACCTGGCCTAGTAAAATCGTTGTCTTCCCTATGTTCCTCCTCCCTTGCCGCACCTTAAAACACTTATGTATAGGCACATTATAAATGGCATATCATATCATATTATATTATAGGAGAAGCAGAAAACAAGACTACCCACACAATAGAGACCCACCGGGAAATCATTACTTTAGACAACTACAGGAGCAGAAAAGTCAGCAATCAAATGATTCTTTATAGGCAAGAATAAAACTTTGGTAACAAATGAAATGCCAAACTGTACTTCCATCAAGACACTAAATATATAGGGCCTCATTACACGGATGGCGGTAAGGATTTACTGGTACCGGTAAAATACCGGTACCGGTAAATCCTTACCGCCTTACTACGAGGTCCCTTTGCGGGTTGGGGGATTTAACGCCTGCTTTTTGCAGGCGTTAAAAACCAACTCGCAAAAGGACCCAGGGAGCTAATTACGGTACCACAATTTGCGGTACCGTAATTAGCGCCTTCCCCATTCCCATTGAGCTCTATGGGACAAACATGGGAATGGGGAAGGGCAATGGTGGAAGGGGGAATTACCACCCCGCCAACCTTGGAATGGGACGGTAATTCCCCTTTCCGCCAAGGCGGTGCCGGTATTTTACCGGCATGAACCATGACGCTAATAGCGCCATTGTTCTCCGCCATCCGTGTAATGAGGCCCATAGAGAAGCAACCCACACGTAATAAAGACACACCTAAGGAACAAGCATCAGAGGCACAGTCCAATAATGAAGTGAAACTTCTAAGAGAGTTGGAGAAGCTACAAAAAAGAGAGATTAGTAAATGGTGGGAGGAATTCTCTCTTCAAAATTACATCGATGTGAGACGTATCCCTAGAGGTCTACATATCCTCACCACTACATATCCTCACCACACCCTCGTTCGAAGAACTAGACCCTGCCATGTTACAAGAATGGGGAGAGTCCAGCAGTACTTGTTCTGTCAACTTCCTTAACATTTTGATTAAATATGCCAGAATGAATAGACATACTGGATAAAATACAGGAAAGTGAGGAACAGCTGCAGAACTTAGAGGCAAGTGAAGAGGGCAACAATCTACGTATTAACATGGAAAAGGGATACAAAACGTTTGAGGACGACATCAAACTACGCAAGCAGAGGAAATTCATTTGTGATAAAAATGATTATGAACAAGGGAGAGTATTGACCTTTGCAAAACGCTTTGATACATTAAGACAAAAACTCCCTATTCAACCTCCCATTTCAACGAATGCTAGTTCCACAGAACCATCATCCTCGGACATCAACACAACTGAAAGTGAGAGCAAACAACCCTCCAGAAAACTTAATTTTTTAGAAGAGATGAGGCTGCTGGGCATGGAAGGCAGACTAAACAATGTCAAAAAAACAAGAGGCAGAGAACGAGGCAAAGCATTGAGTCAAAGAGGAAGAAAAAAACAAGGAGGGGAAGGCGCTGTATCTACAGCAAATGTGGAAAAACCGGAGCGCTTAACACGCTCTGGAACAAAGAAATGAATTCACCCACTCCTGTATTACCAGACATGTCTATAATCAACCTCTCCACCCACGTGCTGACCCCGGCTGAAAAACAGGTTTTAAAACTGGGATTGAACTTCTGTCCTACATCTGTTTACAATTATGCTGAAACCTGCATAGACTTTGATAAATTTATGCGCAAAATCAGATTCAAAAAATTCTTTGCCATGTACCCGCCAAAATCAAAACCTAAAGTCTGCCACCAAGGGTATATAGCTATCTCGATTCAGGACACTCTCACCTTACATAATCTTGAAGATTTGGAACTTGAAAATGCAATCCATACTAATAATACGGACCAAGAACTTGAACCAATGAATGCTGACACTAGCTGGCCAGGGAAAACAGCATTAAAAGTTAAATCCCGATTTAACCCCATGTTTAATCTGGGAGGCCATGTTGAGGCTTTCCAGGACCTGGTTATTAATGATCTTAAAAAGATCCGGAAAAAACGGGCCCCATCAAGAACAAACCTAACCCCGGTACAACAACGCACAGTGAAACAACTAGGTGCCACAACTAGGTACATAATCAAACCGTCTGATAAGGGGACCAACATAATCATCATGAATCGGAATGACTACATAAAGGAGGCCCACAGACAACTAATGGACAAGAATTGCTATGCTAAATTACAAGATGATCCTTCACAAGCCATGAGTGTTTTACTATCTAACCTTTTACAAACTTGGAAGGAGAGAGACCTGCTAGACGAAGACATTTGCACATTTCTACAACCTAAATTCCCTATCATTCGAACAATTTACTTTTTGCCGAAAGTCCACAAGAGTTTGACTAAGCCCCCAGGTAGACCGATAGTTACGTTATGTGAAGCATTGTTGGAAAATCTTTCACGGTTTGTGGATGAAACATTGGTTACTTTCGTTACCACTCTGCCCTCCTATTTGAAAGATACGAAAGACTTTTTGAATAGAATAGAAGGAATCCCATGGGAATCGTCTTATTTATTAACAACATTAGATGTGGTCTCTCTCTACACATCAATCAGACAATCCAATGGTCTTAAAGCATGTGAGAACTTTCTGTATACCAGGTTTCTCTTTGACAGAGAGTTCTTTAACCAGCTCCAAGGCACTGCTATGGGCACTACGTTTGCTCCCTTGTATGCAAATTTGACAATGGGCTGGTGGGAAAAGTTTGTTGGTTGGCATCCCAGAAATATCAAAAGCACAGACAAAATAGCACTATGGCTACGGTACATTGACGATCTGTTTGTGATCTGGGATGGTACTGATCAGGAATGGCTAGACTTCGTCAGTGTATTGAATACTAATGAGCTCAACCTACAATTTACTGAGAGCCACAGCAAGAAGGATATTGTATTTTTGGACATTGCAGTCTCTGTGGCCCACGGCGAACTTACTAGCAGCCTATATAGGAAGGCCACTAGCTCTAATATTCCACTGCATGCGGAGAGCAGCCATCCCACAGCCTTGAAGTGGAGTATCCCGTATGGGGAATTTATTTGCATACATAGAAACTGCTCCATCATTAATACTTTTGACAGCGAATGTGCCTTGATGGCTCATAGGTTAAAAAATCGAGGCTATCGTTACTGGAGAGAGCGTTTCTAAAAGCTTGGGACATGGATTGTTGCCTACTACTGGTTTCCAATGTTGTCCAAGTCAAGATCGCGGATAATGCAGACACCGCCTGATTTTGATCTACGGTAATGGTGCCCAGAATATTTGCCAAGTAATACAGAAACACTGGCACGTTCTTAAGTTAGATGAACATCTTGGCCAGTTACTGCCATCTAAAGTAAACATTACTTTTCATAGATTGTCCTCATTTAAAGATACCCTTGTACCCAGTTTCATGAGTCCTCTTCATGACCAATCAGGAGCCAGTTGGATGAACATCAAAAGACTGGGCTTCCAAAACTGTTCCAAATGCAAAGGATGTACCTATGCTGTTAACACTAATTGTTATGTACATCCCATTTTAGGAGAGAACATTAAGATTGTGTCTAGAATTACTTGTGAAACTGAGTATGTGGTATACGTGTTAAACTGGCCATGCAAAAAGCGGTATGTCGGAAGCACCAAAGGAGAACTAAAATTGAGGGTGTTACAACACATTAGGGCAATCAAGAATGCTGATCCGACTTATCCAATGGCCCTTCATTTTAAGAACCAACATGGACGCAAACTAGAGGGTTTTACCTTTTTCGGCATACACACAGTAACCAAACCACTAAGAGGAGGTAATCGCGAACTAACATTAAGACAATTGGAAACCAAATGTATTCTAGACCTCGAGACAGAAAAACCCAGGGGTCATAACCTTGATGAGGAACTATATACCTTCCTGGGTACATGAGGTTTTTTTGTAGACTCTGTCTTTGGTTTACTCGGATTAGATTTCATATGCATTACATTGCTGTCATTTTTCCCAAATATAGACAGGGCTACACACACAGTTCTCGCCATGCGTAAAGCTATGGAATGTTTAACTGCATTTATGCTCCTTATGTATGATTATCTCTCTCACTCCATTGTTTTCTGATTGAATAGGTGTTGCCATATATACATACATAATCATGGTCTGGGTTTTTTCTCTTTCAGATTGAGTGTTTTTAAATATTATTTTATCTAGTAGCTGTATAGGTTTTGGTACTTATTTTTAGTGGCCCTCTCAACACAGAGATTTTTGGACTTGTTTCAATCTGTTCTACTGTTTAAGGGGTCGATTCATGGAATTAATGTGCGCTGAAAATTCTCGTGCAGAGGTGCCAAAACGTGCGAATCGCAGGAAAAGTGTGAATATCGCAGTGCAAGTGCGAAAATCGCAGGGAAACCAGCGCACAGCGATTCATGGAAGTCCGTGCGCGAGAAAAACATTGGATGTGCGCTAAAAATGTGCGCCGCGCACACCGGCGCACAGGTCATCCAACAGCGTGCGCCACGGCCACTGCGAAATCGCACATAGCGTGGCGCACATCACAAAAGTAGGCGGGACACGGGGCGAAACACTCGGAATGGGGAACAACGCGTGAAAATATGGGTGTCACGGGGGAAGTACAGGAGGCAAGTGCGCGGAACGCCCACACGCTCGCCTTCAACCCGTATTCATGGAATCGAATAGGGCAAACCAGCGCACAGTCAAAGACGCGCACAGGGCCAAACAAGTACGCCACAAGAAAGCAGGCAGGAGCGTCCCTGCGCCTGAAAAAAATGTGCGCCAAAATGTGCGATAACAAAAAGCACCCATATACAGCCATGATGAATGGTCCATACAGTGGACATCTAGGACAAATGAGGTGCAAAGGGGTACCGACAAACACGGACACCCGCTGTGTGAAAAATAGTGTGTGCGTGTGTACCTGGGTGCGCGATTGGCCTGGGTACGTGTACTTCGGGGTGCGCGGGATGTCCCACACGCGATTAGCCTGGGTACGTGTGTTTCGGGGTGCGCGGGAAGTTCCACACGCGATTAGCCTGGATACGTGTGTTTCGGGATGCACAGGAAGTTCCACATGCAATTGCCCTGGGTACGTGTACTTCGGGGTGCGCGGGAAGTCCCACATGCGATTAGCCTGGGTACGTGTGTTTCGGGGTGCGCGGGAAGTTCCACACGCGATTAGCCTGGGTACGTGTGTTTCGGGGTGCGCGGGAAGTTCCACACGCGATTGGCCTGGGTACGTGTACTTCGGGGTGCGCGGGAAGTTCCACACGCGATTGGCCTGGGTACGTGTACTTCGGGATGCGCGGGAAGTCCCACACGCGATTGGCCTGGGTATGTGTACTTCAGGATGCGCGGGAAGTCCCACACGCGATTACCCTGGGTACGTGTACTACGGGGTGCGCGGGAAGTTCCACACGCGATTGGCCCGGGTACATGTGTTTCAGGGGGGCGCGGGAAGTTCCACACGCGATTGGCCTGGTTACGTGTACTTCGGGGTGCGCGGGAAGCTCCACACGCGATTGGCCTGGGTACTTGTACTTCGGGGTGCGCGGGAAGTTCCACAGGCGATTTCAGCAGGGTACTTGTATTTAGGTGGTGCCGGGGAATGCTACATGTGATTTGGCCGTGTGGGTCCTGCCAGGTGTTCCCTCTACACCCTCCATGGCCCCTGCAGGCAGCCCACACCACAGGGGACTAACCTGCACCCCTGCTCATGTCCCACAGGCAACCCATCCACCATGGCCATGCCCCCCAGCAAACCCACCGGTCACCTTGCACTACTGATCACCAACACATGTCTCCCTGCACCCCCACCCCCAGCCACCAGGGGCAGCCTCCAACAGGCCCCCACTCATGTCTCCCTGCACCCCCACCCCCAGCCACCAGGGGCAGCCTCCACCAGGCCCCCTCTCATGTCTCCCACCACCCCCACCCCCCAGCAGTGCAGGGGCAGCCTCCACCAGGCCCCCACTCATTTCTACGACCACCCCGACCCCCCAGCAGTGCAGGGGCTGCCTCCACCAGGCCCCCACTTATGTCTACACCATCCCCACCCCCCAGCCACCAGGGACAGCCTCCACCAGGCCCCCACTCATGTCTCCCTGCACCCCCACCCCCCAGCCACCAGGGGCAGCCTCCACCAGGCCCCCACTCATGTCTCCCACCACCCCCCACCCCCAGCAGTGCAGGGGCAGCCTCCACCAGGCCCCCACTCATGTCTACCACCACCCCCACCCCCCAGCAGTGCAGGGGCAGCCTCCACCAGGCCCCCACTTATGTCTACCACCATCCCCACCCCCCAGCCACCAGGGGCAGCCTCCACCAGGCCCCCACTCATGTCTCCCTGCACCCCCACCCCCCAGCCACCAGGGGCAGCCTCCAACAGGCCCCCACTCATGTCTCCCTGCACCCCCACCCCCAGCCACCAGTGGCAGCCTCCACCAGGCCCCCTCTCATGTCTCCCACCACCCCCACCCCCAAGCAGTGCAGGGGCTGCCTCCACCAGGCCCCCACTTATGTCTACCACCATCCCCACCCCCCAGCCACCAGGGGCAGCCTCCACCAGGCCCCCACTCATGTCTCCCTGCACCCCCACCCCCCAGCCACCAGGGGCAGCCTCCACCAGGCCCCCACTCATGTCTCCCACCACCCCCACCCCCAGCAGTGCAGGGGCAGCCTCCACCAGGCCCCCACTCATGTCTACCACCACCCCCACCCCCCAGCAGTGCAGGGGCAGCCTCCACCAGGCCCCCACTCATGTCTACCACCACCCCCACCCCCCAGCCACCAGGGGCAGCCTCCACCAGGCCCCCACTCATGTCTCCCACCACCCCACCCCCCAGCAGTGCAGGGGCAGCCTCCACCAGGCCCCCACTCATGTCTACCACCACCCCAACCCCCCAGCAGTGCAGGGGCAGCCTCCACCAGGCCCCCACTCATGTCCCCCTGAACCCCCACCCCCCAGCAGGGCAGGGGCAGCCTCCACCAGGCCCCCACTCATGTCTACCACCAACCCCACCCCCCAGCCACCAGGGACAGCCTCCACCAGGCCCCCACTCATGTCTCCCTGCACCCCCACCCCCCAGCCACCAGGGGCAGCCTCCACCAGGCCCCCACTCATGTCTCCCACCACCCCCACCCCCCAGCAGTGCAGGGGCAACCTCCAACAGGCCCCCACTCATGTCTACCACCACCCCCAACCCCCAGCCACCAGGGGCAGCCTCCACCAGGCCCCCACTCATGTCTCCCACTACCCCCACCCCCCAGCCACCAGGGGCAGCCTCCACCAGGCCCCCACTCATGTCTCCCTGCACCCCCACCCCCCAGCCACCAGGGGCAGCCTCCACCAGGCCCCCACTCATGTCTCCCACCACCCCCACCCCCCAGCAGTGCAGGGGCAGCCTCCACCAGGCCCCCACTCATGTCTACAACAACCCTCACCCCCCAGCTACCAGGGGCAGCCTCCACCAGGCCCCCACTCATGTCTCCCTGCACCCCCACCCCCAGCCACCAGGGGCAGCCTCCACCAGGCCCCCACTCATGTCTCCCACCCCCCAGCAGTGCAGGGGCAGCCTCCAAAAGCCCCCCACAAATGTCTACCACCACTCGCACCCCCCAGCCACCAGGGGCAGCCTCCACCAGGCCCCCAATCATGTCTCCCACCACCCCCACCCCCCAGCAGTGCAGGGGCAGCTTCCACCAGGCCCCCACTCATGTCCAACTCATGTCCCCCTGCACCCCCGCCCCCCAGCAGTGCAGGGGCAGCCTCCACCAGGCCCCCACTCATGTCTACCACCACCCCCACCCCCCAGCAGTGCAGGGGCAGCCTCCACCTGGCCCCCACTCAGGTCTACCACCACCCCCACCCCCCAGCAGTGCAGGGGCAGCCTCCACCAGGCCCCCACTCATGTCTCCCTGCACCCCCACCCCCCAGCAGTGCAGGGGCAGCCTCCACCAGGCCCCAACTCATGTCCCCCTGCACCCCCACCCCCCAGCAGTGCAGGGGCAGCCTCCACGAGGCCCCCACTCATGTCTACCACCACCCCCACCCCCCAGCAGTGCAGGGGCAGCCTCCACCAGGCCCCCACTCATGTCCCCCTGCACCACCACCCCCCAGCAGTGCAGGGGCAGCCTCCACCAGGCCCCCACTCATGTCTCCCACCCCCCCACCCCCCGGCCACCAGGGGCAGCCTCCACCAGGCCCCCACTCATGTCTCCCTGCACCCCCACCCCCCAGTGACCAGGGGCAGCCTCCACCAGGCCCCCACTCATGTCTCCCACCACCCCCACCCCCCAGCAGAGGGGCAGCCTCCACCAGGCCCCGACTCATGTCTACCACCCCCCCGACCCCCAGCCACCAGGGGCAGCCTCCACCAGGCCCCCACTCATGTCTCCCTGCACCCCCACCCCCCAACCACCAGGGGCAGCCTCCACCAGGCCCCCACTCATGTCTCCCACCACCCCCACCCCCCAGCAGTGCAGGGGAAGCCTCCACCAGGCCCCCACTCATGTCTCCCTGCACCCCCACCCCCCAGCCACCAGGGGCACCCTCCACCAGGCCCCTACTCATGTCTACCACCACTCCCACCCCCCAGAAGTGCAGGGGCAGCCTCCACCAGGCCCCCACTCATGTCTCCCTGCACCCCCACCCCCCAGCAGTGCAGGGGCAGCCTCCACCAGGCCCCCACCCATGTTTCCCAGCCAACATGTCACCACAATGTAGATCCCTGGCCCTTATGGTCAGCCTCCAAATGGCAAACACCCACCCGAGTATTGCATCCACCCACTTAGAAATGGCAAAAACATGATAGAAGCCAATTGCAAGTTTGGAAATGAACACATGTCCCTCACATACACCCAATGGGTGTCAGTGAATGTCAAAACCCATATCATGATATGCATGAAACCAATGAGATGATACTACACATTGAACTTTGAAGAAAAAATATGTATTAAAAGCAACATAAATTGAATCAAAAATAAACAAACAATAATAGAAATAAAAAAATAAAAAAACAGCAGGTCCATGAAATAATGCTAAACCACAAATCATAATGCAAAGGAAAGGTGTCCAAAGTCACAGTCCACAAAAGTAAATCCAATGGAAAATTAAAATCGAAAACCATTGCTCCATGGCAAAATCATAATAAAAATTGAAAATCCAAAAGTCAACTATGTACAGATAAACAATCCAGGGTCCATGATCCCAACTGAATAAATGAAACCTATAACACTACCTAAACAAAATAACTATATACAAAAATGTGCCCATTGTCCAAAAGGTCCAAAAAAAATGCTAAACCAAAGGAAACCTAACACTAACTATATTACTATTTACAAGGGCAGCGGGCTAGTCCGACAGCTCACTTCGGGATGTTCCGGGCCAGGGCATCATCGAACTCCTGCTCAATGTCCCGGAGGCGCTCCTCCTCCATGGCCCTGAGGGTCGGCAGGGCCGTCCACATGTTCCCCCCAAACTCCCTGCGGATTGCCTCAAGGCACTCGGCACGCCTCAGGGCTCTCTGCATGGAGTTCTCCGCCCTGACCATTGTGAGCCGTGCCTCTTCCGCCCGCTGCCGCTCCGCATCTATGGCGTGGCCCAACCGCTGCCACACGGAAGACACTTCCCGTCCTGGGTCCTCCTGCCCTCCGGCCGATGCCTGCCCCTCCGATGTGGAAGGCCCCGAGCCATCATGGCTCCCACCATGTGCTCTGTCATCACGTGTAATGAGGGAAACACCCGTGCGTGTCACGTCACAGACGCGCTCACGCGCTAAGGGCCTTTGGTCCAATGAAATCGCATATGCGTGCTGACGTGCACACGCGCTAAGGGCCTTTCCTCGATTTACACGCAGACGTGCAGGATTTTCACGTGCCAAATCACTCCGTATCAAGCTGGCCACGCGTAAGCACACGGACGACCACGCTCCTGCCCACAAGGCCGAATTACTGCCCCCCAGAGTCCCGAGCACGCTCCCACCTGCCATCTTCTGCTGCCTGACTGCCTGCTTCCCATGTGCCCTGCCATTTGCTGCCTGCACATCAGCCAGGGGAGCTGTTGCTGTGACCACCCCTGCTGGAACCGAAGACTCCCGACTGCGATTCCATCGCTCCACAGCCCAGCCCCAGGACGCAGTTGCCCACCCACTCCTGCCTCTGGGGTTGTCATGTCGGGCACTGCAACATCTGGCACCACTGACAAGCCCCGGCCAGAGAGGCAGAGGGGCACCAGCTTCAGTGCCGGGGAAGTTGGTGTCCTGGTGGAGCAAGTCCTGGGGCAGAATGATGCCCTCTACGGAAGGGTGCGCGCCGACAAGGAAGGACGGACTAGAATCTGGACCGACATCGGGACTGCCATCAACGCGGAGGGGGTGGCAGTCCGCGACTTCCAACATGTCAAGAAGCACTGGGAGGACTTCAGGTCCAGGACCCTGAGCAAGGCCCGGCGCCTCTTGAAGGCAGCGGATGCTAAGGGGCACCGGGGCCACTTGTCGGAAGATCAGATGAGGGTCCTGGAACGCATATCCCCAGCGCTCCACGTCCAGGTCCTTGAGAGGCAGACCCGTCTGGAGTCGAGCGGTAAGTGTACATGCATCATGATTGTAAGCTGTGCGTGTGGTGATGTGCCAGTAGTGTGCCGATTGCACATCTGATAGTATGGGGCCGAGTATGGGTGGGGGTGTACAGGACCGTGAGGCTAACACATGCGAGGGCTGTCATTTGTGAGACATGGATGGTGCTTGTGTGTGTCGGCTTGCATGCCAAATGCAGTTGCGTGGGCACACATGTTTGGATGAATGTGTATGTAAGTGGGCATGTTCGTGATGTCATGCATGTATGTTGTTTTCAGCTGCATGTATCAGCACTGTGTACATGTGCATGTGTGTGTATTTGACAAGGGTACAACAGTGATGCAACATGGATGCATGTGACAGTGGGATGTGGAAGCCTGATTGGCAGATGTGACATGGATGCCTATCGGAACACTGCGACAGTTGGCTGAGGTGTACACATGTATGCAAGTGTGGTGGTGTGCGTGCATGTGTAGTGCACTCCCTGTGTTGCATGTGATGTCTGGCTCACCTTTGCCTTCTCATGCTGTTGTATGTGTATGGATGGTGCTGGCAGTTGCAATGTGGCTGTGGTATGGCTCATGTGTGCAAGTTGAAATGACATGTGTGTTGCCGATTGTGATGCCATGTCTGAGGTTTGCCAATGCCACTCATGTGCAACTGTCATGTGTGTATGTGTCCATTGTACAGTGCCCTGATGCCTGTGTTTTATTTCTCCCTGTCTGCAGCGTCAACTGATGAAGAGGGCGGAGAAGGTGCTGTGGAGCACAGCGGCGGGGATCGCACCGCCAGCCGGAGACGCAAGGCCCGGCTCCCCTCCCAGGTTGTGATCTCGTCGGGGAGTGTGGAGTCCAGTGCCGCGTCCCAGGCCGCAGCTGCCGGGGGGAGGTCCAAGAGGCAGAGGTCGGAGTTGGACTCCTTGGCAGCAGAAGGGGCAGCTGGGACCCCACAGGGCCCAACGGGGGAAGATGGCACGGAGTCATCCAGGTTGGTGGGGGGTTTCGTGGAGGAGGAGGCCGTGCAAGCAACAGAGACGGGGTCTGGAGGTGGGGATTCCACTGGTGCTAGTGGTGCAGTGCAGGACCTGGGACAGGAGGCAGCACAGGTCGCCGTGGAGATGCCTGTGTTCAATCCTGTCCCTGATCCTGTCACTGCATCATCTTGCACCAGCAGGGATGCCTACGTCCAGACCCGTTTTCAGGCAGGGGATGAGCTCACGACAACTGGCCTTCCTCTGCCTGCGGACGTGGCTATCCAGGTCCGAGTTGAGCCTGTCCTGACTGGTGTGGCGTTGCGTCAACGGGCCATGCGAGGTGACCTGCAGTCTTTTCATGAGGAGACTGCACGTCATCTCGAATCGCTCGTTGACCGCGTCGGCCTACTGGGACAGGTCACCCAGGCCAGATTCCTCCGTTTGATGGGGCTTGCTACGACCCCCTCCTCAACTGAACCCCCTATGCGCCAGTCATCCTCCTTGCCATCTTCCCACCCATCAGTCACCTGGGTGCCCTGTGGAGCTGCCTCTGACGGTGCGGCCAGGCTGGTGGAGGAGGCATCCCTGCCACAGTCGGGAGTCGGACGTCCAGCGGGGGTGGCCACATCAACGACTGCACCCCTGCCAGCGGAGGATGTGCAGGCAGCAGGAGGCAGTGCACGGGCAGAGACGCAGCAGCAGCAACATGGTGGGAGCCATGATGGCTCGGGGCCTTCCACATCGGAGGGGCAGGCATCGGCCGGAGGGCAGGAGGACCCAGGACGGGAAGTGTCTTCCGTGTGGCAGCGGTTGGGCCACGCCATGGATTCAGAGCGGCAGCGGGCGGAAGAGGCACGGCTCACAATGGTCAGGGCGGAGAACTCCATGCGGAGGGCCCTGAGGCGTGCCGAGTGCCTCGAGGCAATCCGCAGGGAGTTTGTGGGGAACATGTGGATGGCCCTGCGGACCCTCGGGGCCATGGAGGAGGAGCGCCTCCGGGACATTGAGCAGGAGTTCGATGATGCCCTGGCCCGGAACATACCGAAGTGAGCCGTCAGACTAGCCCACTGCCCTTGTAAATAGTTCTGTAGTTAGTGTTAGGTTTCCTTTGGTTTAGCATTTTTTTTGGACCGTTTGGACAATGGGTGACATTTTTGTATATAGTTTATTTTTTTAGGTAGTGTTATTAGATAGGTTTCATTTATTCGGTTGGGATCATGGACCCTGGATTGTTCATCTGTACATAGTTGACTTTTGGATTTTCATTTTTTTTATGATTTCCACATGGAGCAATGGTTTTCAAATTTAATTTTCCAATGGATTAACTTTTGTGGACTGTGACTTTGGACACCTTTCGTTTGCATTATGATTTGTGGTTTTGCATTTTTTCACGTACCTGCTGTTTTTTTTTTAAAATTTCCATTATTGTTTCTTTATTTTTTATTCAATTTATGTTGTGTTTAATACATATTTTTTCTTCAAAGTTCAATGTGTAGTATCATCTCATTGGTTTCATGCATATCATGATATGGGTTTTGACATTCACTGACACCCATTGGGTGTATGTGAGGGACATATGTTCATTTCCAAACTTGCAATTGGGCTTCTATCATGTTTTTGCCATTTCTAAGTGGGTGGATGCAATACTCGGGTGGGTGTTTGCCATTTGGAGGCTGACCATAAGGGCCAGGGATCTACATTGTGGTGACATGTTGGCTGGGAAACATGGGTGGGGGGCTGGTGGAGGCTGCCCCTGGTGGCTGGGGGGTGGGGGTGCAGGGAGACATGAGTTGGTCATGAGTGGGGGCCTGGTGGGGGCTGCCCTTGGTGGCTGGGGGGTGGGGGTGATAGGGGACATGAGTGGGGGCCTGTTGGAGCCTGCCCCTTGTGGCTGGGTGGTGGGGGTGATAGGGGACATGAGTGGGGGGCCTGGTGGAGGCTGCCCCTGCACTGCTGGGGGGTGGGGGTGATAGGGGACATGAGTGGGGGCCTGGTGAAGGCTGCCCCTGCACTGCTGGGGGGTGTGGGTGATAGGGGACATGAGTGGGGGCCTAGTGGAGGCTGCCCCTGCACTGCTGGGGGGTGGGGGTGGTGGTAGACATGAGTGGGGGCCTGGTGGAGGCTGCCCCTGCACTGCTGGGGGGTGGGGGTGGTGGTAGACATGAGTGGGGGCCTGGTGGAGGCTGACCCTGGTGGCTGGGGGGTGGGGGTGATAGGGGACATGAGTGGGGGCCTTGTGGAGGCTGCCCCTGCACTGCTGGGGGGTGGGGGTGGTGGTAGACATGAGTGGGGGCCTGGTGGAGGCTGCCCCTGCACTGCTGGGGGTTGGGGGTGGTGGGAGACATGGGTGGGGGCCTGGTGGAGGCTGCCCCTGCACTGCTGGGGGTTGGGGGTGGTGGTAGACATGGGTGGGGGCCTGGTGGAGGCTGCCCCTGGTGGCTGGGGGGTGGGGGTGATAGGGGACATGAGTGGGGGCCTGCTGGAGGCTGCCCCTGGTGCCTGGGGGGTGGGGGTTATAGGGAACATGAGTGGGGGGCCTGATGGAGGCTGACCCTGCACTGCTGGGGGTGGGGGTGATAGGGGACATGAGTGGGGGCCTGGTGGAGGATGCCCCTGCACTGCTGGGGGGTGGGGGTGGTGGTAGACATGAGTGGGGGCCTGGTGGAGGCTGCCCCTGGTGGCTGGGGGCTGGAGGTGCAGGGGGCCATGAGTTGGACATGAGTGGGGCCTGGTGTAGGGTGCCCCTGGTAGCTGGGGGGTGAGGGGTCAGGGAGAAATGAGTGGGGGCCTGGTGGAGGCTGCCCCTGGTGGCAGGGGGGTGGGGGTGCAGGGAGACATGATTGGGGGCCTGGTGGAGGCTGCCCCTGCACTGCTGGGGGGTGGGGGTGGTGGTAGACATGAGTGGGGGCCTGGTGGAGGCTGCCCCTGGTGGCTGGGGGGTGGGGGTGATAGGGGACATGAGTGGGGGCCTGGTGGAAGCTGCCCCTGCACTGCTGGGGGGTGGGGTGGTGGTAGACATGAGTGGGGGCCTGGTGGAGGCTGCCCTTGCACTGCTGGGGGGTGGGGGTGGTGGGAGACATGAGTGGGGGCCTGCTGGAGGCTGCCCCTGGTGGCTGGGGGGTGGGGGTGGTGGTAGACATGAGTGGGGGCCTGGTGGAGTCTGCCCCTGCACTGCTGGGGGGTGGGGGTGGTGGTAGACATGAGTTGGGGCCTGGTGGAGGCTGCCCCTGCACTGCTGGGGGGTGGGGGTGGTGGTAGACATGGGTGTGGGCCTGGTGGGGGCTGCCCCTGGTGGCTGGGGGGTGGAGGTTCAGGGAGACATGAGTGGGGGCCCGGTGGAGGCTGCCCCTGCACTGCTGGGGGGTGGGGGTGGTGGTAGACATGAGTGGGGGCCTGGTGGAGGCTGCCCCTGGGGGCTGGGGGGTGGGGGTGATAGGGGACATGAGTGGGGGCCTGGTGGAGGCTGCCCCTGCACTGCTGGGGGGTGGGGGTGGTGGTAGACATGAGTGGGGGCCTGGTGGAGGCTGCCCCTGGTGGCTGGGGGGTGGGGGTGATAGGGGACATGAGTGGGGGCCTGGTGGAGGCTGCCCCTGCACTGCTGGGGGGTGGGGGTGGTGGTAGACATGGGTGGGGGCCTGGTGGAGGCTGCCCCTGGTGGCTGGGGGGTGGGGGTGGTGGGAGACATGAGTGGTGGCCTGGTGGAGGCTGTCCCTGCACTGCTGGGGGGTGGGGGTGGTGGTAGACATGGGTGGGGGCCTGGTGGAGGCTGCCCCTGGTGGCTGGGGGGTGGGGGTGGTGGGAGACATGAGTGGTGGCCTGGTGGAGGCTGTCCCTAGTGGCTCGGGGGTGGGGGTGCAGGGAGACATGAGTTGGACATGAGTGGGGGCCTGGTGGAGGGTGCCCCTGGTGGCTGGGGGGTGGGGGTTCAGGGAGACATGAGTGGGGGCCTTGTGGAGGCTGCCCCTGGTGGCTGGGGGGTGGGGGTGCAGGGAGACATGAGTGGGGGCCTGCTGGAGGCTGTCCCTGCACTGCAGGGGGGTGGGGGTGGTTGTAGACATGAGTGGGGGCCTGGTGGAGGCTGTCCGTGCACTGCTGGGGGATGGGGATGATGGTAGACATGAGTGGGGGCCTGGTGGAGGCAGCCCCTGCACTGCTGGGGGGTGGGGGTGGTGGGAGACATGAGTGGGGGCCTGGTGGAGGCTGCCCCTGGTGGCTGGGTGGTGGGGGTGGTGGTAGACATGAGTGGGGGCCTGGTGGAGGCTGCCCCTGCACTGCTGGGGGGTGGGGGTGGTGGTAGACATGGGTGGGGGCCTGGTGGAGGCTGCCCCTGGTGGCTGGGGGGAGGGGGTGATAGGGGACATGAGTGGGGGCCTGGTGGAGGCTGCCCCTGCACTGCTGGGGGCTGGGGGGTGGTAGACATGAGTGGGGGCCTAGCGGAGACTGCCCCTGCACTGCTGGGGGGTGGGGGTGGTGGTAGACATGGGTGCAGGCCTGGTGGAGGCTGCCCCTGGTGGCTGGGGGGTGGGGGTGGTGGGAGACATGAGTGGGGGCCTGGTGGAGGCTGCCCCTGGTGGCTGGGGGGGTGGGGGTGCAGGGAGACATGAGTGGGGGCCTGGTGGAGGCTGCCCCTGCACTGCTGGGGGGTGGGGGTGGTGGTAGACATGAGTGGGGGCCTGGTGGAGGCTGCCCCTGCACTGCTGGGGGGTGGGGGTGGTGGTAGACATGAGTTGGGGCCTGGTGGAGGCTGCCCCTGGTGGCTGGGGGGTGGGGGTGATAGGGGACATGAGTGGGGGCCTGGTGGAGGCTGCCCCTGGGGGCTGGGGGGTGGGGGTGATAGGGGACATGAGTGGGGGCCTGGTGGAGGCTGCCCCTGCACTGCTGGGGGGGTGGGGTGTTGGTAGACATGAGTGGGGGCCTGGTGGAGGCTGCCCCTGGTGGCTGGGGGGTGGGGGAGATAGGGGACATGAGTGGGGGCCTGGTAGAGGCTGCCCCTGCACTGCTGGGGGGTGGGGGTGGTGGTAGACATGGGTGGGGGCCTGGTGGAGGCTGCCCCTGCACTGCTGGGGGGTGGGGGTGGTGGTAGACATGGGTGGGGGCCTGGTGGAGGCTGCCCCTGGTGGCTGGGGGGTGGGGGTGGTGGGAGACATGAGTGGTGGCCTGGTGGAGGCTGCCCCTAGTGGCTGGGGGGTGGGGGTGCAGGGAGACATGAGTTGGACATGAGTGGGGGCCTGGTGGAGGGTGCCCCTGGTGGCTGGGGGGTGGGGGTTCAGGGAGACATGAGTGGGGGCCTGGTGGAGGCTGCCCCTGGTGGCTGGGGGGTGGGGGTGCAGGGAGACATGAGTGGGGGCCTGCTGGAGGCTGTCCCTGCACTGCAGGGGGGTGGGGGTGGTGGTAGACATGAGTGGGGGCCTGGTGGAGGCTGCCCCTGCACTGCTGGGGTATGGGGATGATGGTAGACATGAGTGGGGGCCTGGTGGAGGCAGCCCCTGCACTGCTGGGGGGTGGGGGTGGTGGGAGACATGAGTGGGGGCCTGGTGGAGGCTGCCCCTGGTGGCTGGGTGGTGGGGGTGGTGGTAGACATGAGTGGGGGCCTGGTGGAGGCTGCCCCTGCACTGCTGGGGGGTGGGGGTGGTGGTAGACATGGGTGGGGGCCTGGTGGAGGCTGCCCCTGGTGGCTGTGGGGAGGGGGTGATAGGGGACATGAGTGGGGGCCTGGTGGAGGCTGCCCCTGCACTGCTGGGAGCTGGGGGGGTGGTAGACATGAGTGGGGGCCTAGCGGAGACTGCCCCTGCACTGCTGGGGGGTGGGGGTGGTGGTAGACATGGGTGCAGGCCTGGTGGAGGCTGCCCCTGGTGGCTGGGGGGTGGGGGTGGTGGGAGACATGAGTGGGGGCCTGGTGGAGGCTGCCCCTGGTGGCTGGGGGGGTGGGGGTGCAGGGAGACATGAGTGGGGGCCTGGTGGAGGCTGCCCCTGGTGGTTGGGGGGTGGGGGTGCAGGGAGACATGAGTGGGGGCCTGGTGGAGGCTGCCCCTGCACTGCTGGGGGTGGGGGTGGTGTTAGACATGATTGGGGGCCTGGTGGAGGCTGCCCCTGCACTGCTGGGGGGTGGGGGTGGTGGGAGACATGGGTGGGGGCCTGGTGGAGGCTGCCCCTGCACTGCTGGGGGTTGGGGGTGGTGGTAGACATGGGTGGGGGCCTGGTGGAGGCTGCCCCTGGTGGCTGGGGGGTGGGGGTGATAGGGGACATGAGTGGGGGCATGGTGGAGGCTGCCCCTGGTGGCTGGGGGTGGGGGTTATAGGGAACATGAGTGGGGGGCCTGGTGGAGGCTGCCCCTGCACTGCTGGGGGTGGGGGTGATAGGGGACATGAGTGGGGGCCTGGTGGAGGATGCCCCTGCACTGCTGGGGGGTGGGGGTGGTGGTAGACATGAGTGGGGGCCTGGTGGAGGCTGCCCCTGGTGGCTGGGGGGTGGGGGTGGTGGGAGACATGAGTGGGGGCCTGGTGGAGGCTGCCCCTGGTGGCTGGGGGCTGGGGGTGCAGGGGGCCATGAGTTGGACATGAGTGGGGGCCTGGTGGAGGGTGCCCCTGGTGGCTGGGGGGTGAGGGGTCAGGGAGAAATGAGTGGGGGCCTGGTGGAGGCTGCGCCTGGTGGCAGGGGTGTGGGGGTGCAGGGAGACATGATTGGGGGCCTGGTGGAGGCTGCCCCTGCACTGCTGGGGGGTGGGGGTGGTGGTAGACATGAGTGGGGGCCTGGTGGAGGCTGCCCCTGGTGGCTGGGGGGTGGGGGTGATAGGGGACATGATGGGGGCCTGGTGGAGGCTGCCCCTGCACTGCTGGGGGGTGGGGTGGTGGTAGACATGAGTGGGGGCCTGGTGGAGGCTGCCCTTGCACTGCTGGGGGGTGGGGGTGGTGGGAGACATGAGTGGGGGCCTGCTGGAGGCTGCCCCTGGTGGCTGGGGGGTGGTGGTTCAGGGAGACATGAGTGGGGGCCCGGTGGAGGCTGCCCCTGCACTGCTGGGGGGTGGGGGTGGTGGTAGACATGAGAGGGGGCCTGGTGGAGGCTGCCCCTGGGGGCTGGGGGGTGGGGGTGATAGGGGACATGAGTGGGGGCCTGGTGGAGGCTGCCCCTGCACTGCTGGGGGGTGGGGGTGGTGGTAGACATGAGTGGGGGCCTGGTGGAGGCTGCCCCTGGTGGCTGGGGGGTGGGGGTGATAGGGGACATGAGTGGGGGCCTGGTGGAGGCTGCCCCTGCACTGCTGGGGGGTGGGGGTGGTGGTAGACATGGGTGGGGGCCTGGTGGAGGCTGCCCCTGGTGGCTGGGGGGTGGGGGTGGTGGGAGACATGAGTGGTGGCCTGGTGGAGGCTGCCCCTAGTGGCTGGGGGGTGGGGGTGCAGGGAGACATGAGTTGGACATGAGTGGGGGCCTGGTGGAGGGTGCCCCTGGTGGCTGGGGGGTGGGGGTTCAGGGAGACATGAGTGGGGGCCTGGTGGAGGCTGCCCCTGGTGGCTGGGGGTTGGGGGTGCAGGGAGACATGAGTGAGGGCCTTCTGGAGGCTGTCCCTGCACTGCAGGGGGGTGGGGGTGGTGGTAGACATGAGTGGGGGCCTGGTGGAGGCTGCCCCTGCACTGCTGGGGGATGGGGATGATGGTAGACATGAGTGGGGGCCTGGTGGAGGCAGCCCCTGCACTGCTGGGGGGTGGGGGTGGTGGGAGACATGAGTGGGGGCCTGGTGGAGGCTGCCCCTGGTGGCTGGGTGGTGGGGGTGATGGTAGACATGAGTGGGGGCCTGGTGGAGGCTGCCCCTGCACTGCTGGGGGGTGGGGGTGGGGGTAGACATGGGTGGGGGCCTGGTGGAGGCTGCCCCTGGTGGCTGGGGGGAGGGGGTGATAGGGGACATGAGTGGGGGCCTGGTGGAGGCTGCCCCTGCACTGCTGGGGGCTGGGGGGGTGGTAGACATGTGTGGGGGCCTAGCGGAGACTGCCCCTGCACTGCTGGGGGGTGGGGGTGGTGGTAGACATGGGTGCAGGCCTGGTGGAGGCTGCCCCTGGTGGCTGGGGGGTGGGGGTGGTGGGAGACATGAGTGGGGGCCTGGTGGAGGCTGCCCCTGGTGGCTGGGGGGGTGGGAGTGCAGGGAGACATGAGTGGGGGCCTGGTGGAGGCTGCCCCTGGTGGTTGGGGGGGGTGGGGGTGCAGGGAGACATGAGTGGGGGCCTGGTGGAGGCTGCCCCTGCACTGCTGGGGGTGGGGGTGGTGGTAGACATGAGTGGGGGCCTGGTGGAGGCTGCCCCTGGTGGCTGGGGGGTGGGGGTGATAGGGGACATGAGTGGGGGCCTGGTGGAGGCTGTCCCTGCACTGCTGGAGGTGGGGGTGGTAGTAGACATGAGTGGGGGCCTGGTGGAGGCTGCCCCTGCACTGCTGGGGGGTGGGGGTGGTGGGAGACATGAGTGGGGGCCTGGTGGAGGCTTCCCCTGGTGGCTGGGGGTGGGGGTGGTGGTAGACATGAGTGGGGGCCTGGTGGAGGCTGCTCTTGCACTCCTGGGGGGTGGGGGTAGTGCTAGACATGGGTGGGGGCCTGGTGGAGGCTGCCCCTGGTGGCTGGGGGTGGGGGTGGTGGGAGACATGAGTGGGGGCCTGGTGGAGGTTGCCCCTGGGGGCTGGGAGGTGGGGGCGCAGGGGGACATGAGTTCGACATGAGTGGGGGCCTGGTGGAGGGTGCCCCTGGTGGCTGGGGGGTGGGGGTGCAGGGAGACATGAGTGGGGGCCTGGTGGAGGCTGCCCCTGCACTGCTGGGGGGTGGGTGTGGTGGTAGACATGGGTGGGGGCCTGGTGGAGGCTGCCCCTGGTGGCTGGGGGGTGGGGATGGTGGGAGACATGAGTGGGGGCCTGGTGGAGGCTGCCCCTGCACTGCTGGGGCGTGGGCGGGTGGTAGACATGGGTGGGGGCCTGGCGGAGGCTGCCCCTGGTGGCTGGGGGGTGGGGGTGCAGGGAGACATGAGTGGGGGCCTGGTGGAGGCTGCCCCTGCACTGCTGGGGGGTGGAGGTGGTGGGAGACATGAGTGGGGGCCTGGTGGAGGCTGCCCCTGCACTGCTGGGGGGTGGGGGTGATAGGGGACATGAGTGGGGTCCTGGTGGAGGCTGCCCCTGCACTGCTGGGGGGTGGGGTGGTGGTAGACATGAGTGGGGACCTGGTGGAGGCTGCCCCTGGTGGCTGGGGGGTGGGGGTGATAGGGGACATGAGTGGGGGCCTGTTGGAGGCTGCCCCTGCACTGCTGGGGGTGGGGGTGGTGGTAGACATGAGTGGGGGCCTGGTGAAGGCTGCCCCTGGTGGCTGGGGGGTGGGGGTGGTGGGAGACATGAGTGGGGGCCTGGTGGAGGCTGCCCCTGCACTGCTGGGGGGTGGGGGTGGTGGTAGACATGGGTGGGGGCCTGGTGGAGGCTGCCCCTGGTGGCTGGGGGTTGGGGTGATGGGAGACATGAGTTTTGCCATGGTGGAGGCTGCCCCTGGTGGCTGGGGGGTGGGGGTCATGGGAGACATGGGTGGGGGCCTGGTGGCTGGGGGTGCAGGGGGACATGCGTTGGTGGGCAGTAGTGCAAGGTGACATGTGGGTTGGCTGGGGGGCATGGCCATGGTGGATGGGGTGCCTGCAGGACATGTGCAGGGTAGGCCCCTGTGGTGTGGGCCACCTGCAGGGGCTGTGGAGGGTGTAGAGGGAACACCTGGGAGGACCCACACGTGCAATTCACGTGTGGTGCTCCCCGCGCACCCCTGTAATACACGTACCCTGATGAAATTGCGTGTGATACTTCCCGCGCACCCCTGAAATACACGAACCCTGCTGCTTTTGCGTGTGATACTTCCCGTGCACCCCTGGAATACACGTACCCTGCTGTTTTTGCGTGTGATACTTCCCGCGCACCCCTGGAATACACGTACCCTGATGGAATCGCGTGTGATACTTCCCGCGCACCCCTGAGATACACGTACCCTGCTGCTTTTGTGTGTGATACTTCCCACGTACCCCTGAAATACATGTACCCTGCTGTTTTTGCGTTTGATACTTCCCGCGCACCCCTGGAATACACGTACCCTGATGGAATCACGTGTGATACTTCCCGCGCACCCCTGAAATACACGTACCCTGCTGCTTTTGCGTGTGATACTTCCCGCGCACCCCTGAAATACACATACCCTGCTGCTTTTGCGTGTGTTAATTCCCACGCACCCCTGCTGCACACGTACACAGGACAATCGCGTGTGGGACTTCCCGCGAACCACTGAAATACACGTTCCCCGCTTGGCGTTTGCTGTTTGCCAGGCCTGTGCACTGGTCCAGGGTTAGCGCAGCCTTTTGCGATTATTTGGGGATTTTGAAGGCTTTTCCTTGCGCGAGGGCGTTCTTGGGGGCGTAACTGGCGCTGCTGCAGGGTCGCTGCGCCATGCTGCGCCACGGCTGGTTTTGGATGTGAAAATCCATGAATACGCTGTGCGCAGAAATCGATTTTAGCGCACGCGGCTGGTGCAGACATTCGCACGGACACGCTGTGCGCCACTTTTGTGCGAATTTCTATGAATTACCCTGTAAATCTGTGATAATTCCCAATGGGTGCAACATCTAGGGATTTTAAATTGTATTTGTAATACTTTTTTTAACAAAAACATTCATGTATATGGGCTGATATTTAACTAATATGACTTATAGGCATTTTTATGACTATGGATATTCAATGCACACAACACTTTATAACAAAGCAATATTTGCACGCACTTTGCACTTTATAAGAGGAAACTTTTCCCCTCTTTCATTCTAAAAACCAGCAGTCCATACATGCACTGAAGACTCTGTGAGAAAAAACAAATCAATAGAGACATTCTTTATTTTAATACAATGAGGATACTACAATCCACATACTAATATCTGACTACAGATCCTTACATTTATAGTTGAGTGACATGCCTGGACGGAGAGCACTATGCACTTTATTTTTTGCTGCTATGCTAATACAAATATTTGCTGCTAAAATGCAATTTGCGCATATTTCTATATTTCTATTCTTGCGTATTTGCACAGCTCAATAAAATAGGTAACATTACCTTCATGTCTTCTTTTTAAGTATTACCCAAGCCTGCTGCACGACACATATAGTTACATCATCTAACATTCAGGCATCATACATGCAGTGCAGCATATTTCTGCTCGAGCTGGTCACAAGCATCACAGCCGATTTATACCTTGCTAAGGCTGTTTTCTTCTGATTATCACTGGGCAGCCACGAGCAGTACTCGATTTTTATCTTTTTCATTTCCACGTAATGTCATTGGAAAACAGACACATAAAAAGACAGTATGCAAGAAACAAACGTCATTCATGAAAGTTGTTTTCATTTATAACGGCATCATTATTTCTTTATTGCATAGGTTTTGAAATTGTGAATGTATTCTAAAACATTTCAGAATTGTTTTCTATGCTGTGAGTGTTAGTGGAAACTGTCTGCATTTTCCCATGTGAATTACATATTATTTAAGTGTTCAAAGATGTCTGCTTGACAAAACATGCAAAAAAGCAGCATTTAGCAGGTAGACGCTCTCTATGCACAACCAGAGAGTTGTCAGGGGTTAAATCTCAGTCCATCATCTGTGTTGTCTGTAACCTACGTGATCAAGCGGTTCGCATACCGCGAAACGCGTAGTTTTTTATGGTTCCTTTTCCTGATGCATTTATACTAATAAAATAAACTGTGTTGCCAGGAAAAACAGAGGTGTTTTGTTTCCTCTTAATCGCCGCAGGGATATTTCTCCCGTCGCAGCTGCTCCCTGGAGTGCATTCCACAAGTTGCCTTTCTCTCGAAAAGCTACATTTTGCTATATATATATATATATATATATATATCAATTGTATGGCACTGAAACGATACCACAAGTGGGACATATATGATACAAAAGTAGCATGCCTGCAATAGAAGAAGAGGAAAGCACCAAGCTCCAAACGACCATGTTTGCCTCAAAAGATATAGGCTCTGTCAGCTACAAACACAAGACATCACAGCAGAAAGAGTTCCTCTGGCAAATGTTCACATACATCGTGCATCGATCATTGGGTATTTTTATGCTAGGATTTTATATATGAAAAGGCTTTTTAGTTTTAGTATCTGTTAAAACTGTTATAGCATGCTATATCTTAAAATGTGTGTCATAAGCATTTGATGGAATGCATTCATTGAATCTTGCACAAACACTTTACCATGCTACCCCAAATCCATCACCCTTTGGTCCTAGTATGATGCCATATATGAAATGTTCCTTTATATGAGCATGGTTAGTATAATGATGTTATATTCCTTTTATTGTTATGTGGATAATTCATTCTGTGTATTACTGTTATGTTCATCTTATTTATGTCATGTTGCTACGTGTACCCTATTATAGCAATTGCGGGAATACAATGAGTGAGGAAATCACTTTATATGTTGGCCAATGGAGTCCATGTTTGACATGCCTGTTGACTAAATCGGGATGGTCTAGTGGCTTGGAAATAGTGAAGTCCGAGACACAATAAAGGTGAAGTGTGAACTGAATAGAAATATCAATAGTATTGTGTTCCCTTTAGTGATTTCTTTTTAGTACTCCACTGGATCATAGTACTGTCCTCTTTCCATGGCTACCTCTATCCCACAGTCGGCTTTCTTTTAGATTTTAAAACAGGTTATCGATGTGATATTCCACCATTGAATGAATGCATTGGCAAACTGACAGATCAGCATATTCCTAGAACATGAAGTTAGGACTTTACATTCTGGTGGTGCTACTCAACAAGGCTTTGCATAAAGAAAAATACAATATTGATGTAAAGAAATACAGTGTGATGTAATGCATTATAATATAATATGAAAGGGTCTTGTGTAGCCTTCCACTGCCGTTTTGATGGCTTTGATGGGCATGGCTCTGCAGGAAAAGAGGGAACGGGATAAAGTACCTGAATCCTGCATGCCAGTGGGATTCCACATGAGTAATGCAAAGAAAAGGGTCTTGAACATGCATGTCATCCAGACAATAACACACAGGATTGATTAATTGATCAGAATCGTAGTGACTGGACTTGCTTGCAGCGGTTGAAGGATTTGGGGTTAGGGTTACAGAAGGGAGTGGTGGTTTTGTTTCTAGAGTGTGGTGTCATGTAGGCAGCTTGATGTATTGTGCAAAGGTAGATTGAATGAGTAGTGTAAGATGCAGAGAGGTGAGTATGTGATTAATTTAGAAGGACAGTGGGTGGTTGGTTAAGAGGGATCAGTTTGTTGCAATAGGGTTCTCACTCCCTTTCTGTGTCTCTCTCTTTTACATAAATTGACATTTTTATTGAACTGACTTTTCATATTGGCTCGTTTTAAAATTTCGCAATGTCAATGTCTATTGGTACATCCAATATATATTTTAGCCATAACAAGAATGTTACACGTATCTTACTGATAAAAGAGCACTATTATAATTGATTCCTACAGTATGATTTTGAAATATCCCTCTGAGAAAGGGGAGGGAGGCAAATGGCACCAATGAGGGCTCCTGACAACTTTGGATAAAACCAAAGAGCCTGTTGAGATCATAAGAATGGTAGCAGATTGTTATATTTGATATATTTCACAAATATATCAATGATACAAGGGTGGCATGCTTGAATCACTAAGTGCATAATTCACACTGGCCTTGATGCTCCTTTTAATTTTCACAAATATCAACCTTCATCAAAGCATTTTTAACTGTGAGGAATTGCCATCTGACAAGGGAGATTACGCCTTAGCTTTTTATATTTCTTTTAAACAATAATATGATGTGGTTAATTCCATCTCAGGTGATGGTGTGCTGATCAGATACCCCCTTTCAGAACGTGTCATGCCAAAAGAATATTATACCCCTTTGCCCTTCTGCACGAGACTCCCTGATATGCAGGTCCTGCTCTCCAGTAGCACAGATCAGGTTCAGAAGCCACAGTTTCCCTTTTTTAGAGCTGCAGTTTACAGCCAAGTTACTGCAGACAGAGGTTGCTATTGATTCTGCACCTCTGATTGAAAGCCATAATAATCAAGGCAAACAACCACCTGGTGGCAGAATGATCTTGAAATATAAGTCTTACCTGGGTTTTAGTAAATTGGCTGTTAGTTCACATAATTATTGAAGCCACAGCAAATCTGTATCATACATATGTCAACACTGGGCACCCAGGCCAGTTATTAAAAGTTTGTGTGCATTTTAGTCAGACTACCCATCTCTACTCAGCGCAAAAACAGAATTTTGTGTCAAGGGATCAGTGGGAACCAAAAACAATGCACAAGAAAGTTCTGATGCACATTTAATTCAACATAATTGTTTCATCCAAATTATTTTTCAGGCAATATTTATTTTTAATGCATAAAATACTGCCAAAAGGGCAGGTGTGCAAGAACCATCTTGTGCGCCCTGAGGCATATGGGTGTGGGACGAAACAAGATATAAATAATAAGAAGAAGAAGAAGAAGAAGAAGAAGAAGAAGAAGAAGAAGAAGAAGAAGAAGAAGGAGAAGGAGAAGGAGAAGGAGAAGAAGAAGAAGAAGAAGAAGAAGAAGAAGAAGAAGAAGAAGAAGAAGAAGAAGAAGAAGAAGAAGGAGAAAAAGAAGAAGAAGAAGGAGGAGGAGAAAAAAAAGAAGAAGAAGAAGAAGAAGAAGAAGAAGAAGAAGAAGAAGAAGAAGAAGAAGAAGAAGAAGAAGAAGAAGAAGAAGAAGAAGGAGGAAAATGAGGAGGAGGAGGAGGAAAATGAGGAGGAGGAGGAGGAGAAGAAGAAGCATTCAAATACAGTACTTATCATAAAATTATCAACAATTAATTAAATTACAATAAAAAGACATCAGTCAATATGCACAGACACACCACTCACTCAACAGCTGACCACACATCCTTGTCATACGCAACCAACTATCATACTAAAGTGCTATATTATCATACTGTGCAAATCTATGCTGTATCCGGAACACAAGATGTATTCATTCGGACAATGCTGATATAACTAATACCTTTAGCCACCAACAGACTTAAAACACAGTATGCCACTACTCTGCATAACGTGGTGCCAAAGTGAATTCACGCCTACCAAAAACAACTTAACACAAAGGATTTTTTAATAGATCTTCTCAATCAGCGTTGTCTCGTTACCTACTCGAGTTTTGGCCCAGATGGGTTTGCAATTGTTCAAACAACCCAGCCTTCTTCAGGGCAGAGGTAGTATATTCGTAAACTGGAGTGATGCTTTGCAAAACATCTGCATTGATGACAATATAGTACTTTGTGAGATTACAAGATCTCAGCTCAACAGTTGAACATTCCATGATTAGACATTCCTTGCAGCTAATTCTGGGTATGCTGCCATTCATGCTGCTCTCTGTGACCGATTTTTGGCATTGGAAAGCACTTTCATATTAATCTCTGTTGCTTCCCCTAAATTCACTCAGAGCAGATTCAGGAGGCAGACGGCCAGGAGGACCCCCATGATTTTATTCATGCTCATCATGGATTGTAGATTTAAACTGTGTCCATAAATGCTCCTGGGTTCCTCAGTTTCTGATAATTAGATAGTGATGCACGTGTGGTCTATTGAAAAGTACAGGGTATGCGTTCATTATCACCATCACCCATACTGCACAGTCAGCATAAAATCACTGGTCTGTTCACAGAATACTCAGCAAGCAGGACACTGAGCAAAAAGACTGTGCCTCTCTTTGGTCTCTTATGAAGTTGAGCAATACTTATCTCCGGGCAATGAAGCTCACTGCAGGAGTCTCCTGCGAACCTACCGTCACTGCGGCATGCCCTTAACAAAAGGGCCAGACTTATACCAGGGTGTTGAATACCAAAGGTTCTTTGAAGATATGGGAATGAGAAGAGAGGGGTAATTAGACCAATAGAGCAGAATTGAATGGAAGAAGGGTTCCTCTGTCATGGTTTCCGGGGTATTCTCTTTCCTTTATGTCTCGTACGCTTCCTGTAAAGCACTTTGGGTTTGATGCAAGAAGGCAAAAGACACTTATTATATTAACAGGGATTGGATCCGTTCAAGCAGGCTTGCTGTTACCCAGTCCATGGTGTACTGTTGCCTTTATAAGTAAGAGGTTTCGCCCTTCTCCTTTGACTTATCATGGGCCTTCAAGGACTTGAATAGGAATTTGTTTGAACGCTGTTGGAGGGCAGTCCTTTCCATGGTCATACATTTGTGAAGAGATGGCAGGTGTTCCAAGGAATAAGCAAGCTCTGAAGCCTACACATCCCATTGGCACTTCGGGATTAACTTCTATTGGATCAAGACCGGCCTCTCTGCCGTTTGCACTAGTATGTAGGTTTCCCAGTGGAGGTGAAGGAGTTCTAGCTAGCCTCCTCAGGTGGGAGTAAAATGAGCAAACACCATATTTGTCCCTAAGCCCCTATATTGGGATTTGCAGCACTAGAATAAGCAAAGCAGCTGGCTTCCTTCTACAACTTCAAACTGTATCCATGAACAAGTCAAATGCACTTGAACACCTTAGAACCACTTGGACCCACGGTATTGCTTTAGTTAATTCTTCAAAACCTTTGTACCGCTGTTGCGGCATTCGTTGAACAGGCTCGACCGCCACAGTGTACCCAACGAGCACATCACCCATTCAGTTTGAAGACCAACTTGCAGTTGTGCATGACTTCGAATCTATCAATAGACCATAAGGATCCAAGTTTTGAACCACTGGAATCATTGTGTCACTAGTTGACCCAACCCAGTTATTACAATCATCTGAAACCATCCCAACCTTTAACCAACTCTTGAGAGCTCTCCAAAATTCATCATAGAATTCAGCCTTCAAACCACACAATGCTCCACTTTAGACAAACTCACTGCCCATCTTGCCAGCATGACTCAATGCATGCAAAACTGGTTCGACCAACAAAGACAGCATTTCAAATCCTTGTTTGAATGCCATCAAACCTCAAAGAACTGAGACAGGTGTTGTTGAGAGGGCTTAAGACCCTTGGCCCACTTTTGGGAGCCTAGTGACTGCTATGTTGCCCATTTGTACCTTTTTCAACAAGACATAGCCTACCAGCAACCTCATTTTACTGTTTCCAGCACCTGACACCCCAATGCTACCGGGATACCACAGGCAGTGGAGGAACAGTAACTTCCCATTCTCGTGTAGTCCTATAGGACTCCATGGGAATGGGCACCCTGAAGCACTGGCAGCATTAGTAACAGACCTGGTGCTTCAGTGAACAATCTGTCGGTAGGGTCCTGATTTCCTGGCAGGTCAGACCTAATGGTAGTTCACAGTCCCTACCGGCAGACTCGAAGTGAGACAGTCCGGAAAATGTGACAGCAACCTTGTTACCGGCATCTTTATTTCTGGACTGGCTTACTTATAATAAGGCCTATTGTTTGTGCTCATTGCCTTTCACCCCTGCTTTATTACCCAGTGTGCTTGCACTATCTACATTCTGCATATTATGTGTTCCTTCCAGAGGGATAGGCTTTTGTAGTGTTTTTATAGAGTTATTATTGCATATGATGTGTATAATCAAAGGGTACACATTGTTATAGAAATGTGATTGGACATTCATTTAATTTGGACTTTTGTTCTATTGCTCTTTGGGTTGCTACTGTGATCACATTCACAAACCACATAGGAGTATAGTATTCCCTTGCCCACGTTACCACAAAAGGTGAAGACAGATGATATATCTCTTGAGAGTGCTTGTTTACCTTTATGATTAGGATCACTTTTGGTTTGTAGAAGCGAAAGGGCTGAGTAGGCAGTTAAGCCACTACTCATCCTTGTACTGTCACTCCTTTGGGATCCAAAGACAGTCTTCTTTCCTGGTTCCATGATAATATTTCTCTACCCATTCTGAATTTTAGAGGAGGAGGGCCTGTTCATGCACATGAAGGCATAAAGATTTATGGAAAACATTTAACGTATTGTACATATGCATCAGCCTCATCTTTATTAAAGTCACACTTTTCTGTATGTCGCAAGGGGCTCCACGTGATTTCCTAACATGTGTTGCTGTGACCGGAAGAACAGGACCAGTAAAATGCCTGGAGCATCCAAGGCCACAAGAGAGGAATTTACAGTGTTGCAAGTGGAAGTAGGAGTGAAGGTTAGGAGATATGTGCAGAGGGGTCAGAAGAATGTGTGCAGTATGATCATATCACTAGGTTGCTATCCAACATGTAGTGATCTCTGGTATACAACCCCCACCCCTACACAATTATTGGAAAATAAACAAGTGCAGAGCATAAAGGAAAACCCAAGGTGGCAATGACGTTATGTTTGCTCGTTCATTTTATTTATATAGCGCTCCTCACCCAAAGGTATCTGAAACAAGTTTACATGTTATACTTCAGGATGCATGGTGAACGAGGTTACGGTGCAGATGCATAATGTAAAAAGTTACAGTTAGAAAACATATGCATAGTTTATAAGGTTACGGTTAGAATACAGGTGTATTGAAGTACAATGGGAGAGGTATATAATTACGTATTATACATATTTTACAAGGTCACAGATAAAACAATGGGCGAAAGTTAAATGTTAATTTAAGGATTTGTAATTTAAAAGGGTACAGGTATTACCTGTGTGTTACATTGCAATGAGTGATGTACATTATTTCACGTTGTAATTACAACAGGCATAAAGACAGATTAGCAGTGCACGTGAGTGGCAATATATATAGTCAATGGTCAGGGGAGGCTGTTAGGAATTAGATCGTATGGTAATGTGGATGTAATCCGGAGGATAAGAGCTAGGGTGGTGGTGACTGATCCTGGATTATTCTTGGGATACTAGCCAAGTTTTCAGTTTATTCCGAAAAGTCCGGTATACTGCCTCTGTTCTCATGTTTGAAAGTAGGGAATTCCATAGCTTGGCGGCTAGGACCGGAAAGTTCTTGCCCCCCGGATTTCTCAAGTTTGTACTTTGGTATGACAAGTTGGTTAATATGTGCTGTTCTTGTGGGTGTGTTAGATGAGTTGTTGGAGCAAGGTTAGCTAAACATTTATGAGTAAGAGAAAGAGATGTGTACATGATTCTACTCTTGACTGAAAGCCACTTTACTTTTTGACTGGAAGCCATGATGTGGTTGTCTCTAGGTTTGTTGAGGGCTGATATAAGAGCATTGTTTTGGAGGACTTGAAGCTTGTTCATATTGCGAAGACTAGTTCCATTGTATAGTGTGTTGCAACAGGATAACTGCTCTAGCTAAGGTGACACAGCTCTCTGGAGACTGGAACGATCTGCAAGCTGTTATGAGCTTAGCCATATAGGCTACTGATGAAGCTGTGGCATTGTTGTATTGCATTGTTTATTTATTTGTATAGCGCGCCAGGCTTTCAGGCATCTGGGCGCTTGCAATAGTTTAGGTTACAGGTACATGGGTAAAATGAAAGGACAGTACAGTATAAGGTATTGTAATGGGTAACTGCATGCTCATGACTGTGCAATATAAATATGTGTTACAGGTACATCGGCAAAGAGAAATAGTACAGTACAGTGTAAAACAATGTTCAAAGATAATTACAGTGAGTTGAGTATACAGGAAATATACAGTGTGCATATATATACAGGCAGTGATGTGGGCATCAGTGGTCGCTGGCGTGCAACCAATGTTTAACATTGGTCTTGAAGACAGGGAGGGAGGGTAGAGCTATAAAGGAGTCTCGAATAGAGTTCCAGAGTTGGGCTGCCAAGACTGGAAAGCTTGATCCTCTTGTTTTTTTTGTTTTTTTTATTTTGAAATTGGGGACTCTGATGCTGTTGGACTGTGCCTTTCTGATGGGCCTTTCTGAGGTATGTTTGATGAACCTCTCAGACAGGTATGGGGGTGCCTTGTTATTGATACATTTGTATATCAGGTTTAGTGACCTATATTTAATTCTGCCTTTGATAGCTAGCCAGTTGATGGGGCATCTTATATCCGAAATATGTAGGCCTTTAAGGATGCCTAGGGCAGCTCTTAGGGCATTATTATGTAGGGTTTGGAGTTTGGTGCCCCGGTAAAGTGTGTTGCAGTAATCCAGTTTGGTTAGGATTAGGGCCCACGCAACGGTGATACAGCTGTCTGTGGTCAGGAAAGGTTTACATGCATAGATCAGTTTGCATGTGTAGCTAGTTGCAGAGTCTGTGGCATTTACTTGCTTGTTCAGGTTAAGTGCCGAGTCAAGATAAAAACCGAGGTTTCTTACCTCCTTTGCAATTTTTATCTTAATGCCATCAATAGTAATGGTGTTGTATTGGATGGGGAGTTTGCTAAATCAGTTGTGTGGCTATCCAGATTTGTATGATATGATACATTTTGTTGATTAGCCCTACGTCTGTGTCATAGTCACCCTGGAGAGGGATAAGGATCTGGGTGTCATAAGCATAGTTAGTATATGAGACACCCAATTTGTTAAGTATGTCAAAGATAGGCTTCGTAAATATATTGTACAAAGTTGGGGAAATGCAGGACCCTTGCGGTACTCCACACATAATAGGTACTGGGTCTGCTGAAGCAGAAGGTGAGAAAACTCTGATAGTTCTGTTGTCTAGAAAAAAAAGAATGTATCCATGTGGAGGCCTCTTTAGAGAAGTTGGCGGCAGACTTGAGGTGGTTACATAAGACTTCATGGTCAACCATGTAGAATGCAGCGGAGAGGTCTAGGAGGATGGAGATTTCTCCTTTGTCTTTCCGGTCAGTCATTTCATTCTTGAGGTCGAGTAAGGCCGTCTCCATCCGTGCCTAGGCCTGAAACTGGATTGTCGGGTGCTTAATAGGTTATTGATCTCCAAATAAGATTGAATCTGGAGATAGGCAGCTCTGTCTAGGATTTTAAGAAGAAATGGTACTGTCATGATTGGCCCATAGTTCGTCTGGATGCTGGGGTCAAGGTTAGGTTTTTTAGGAGGGGAAGTATCCAGGCATCTTTAAGAATGGTATGAACAGAGCAAGAGTTGAAAGATGAGTTAAGGAAAGTGGTGACAAAGGGAGCTAGGTCCCTTGCAGCTTCCTTGATGATGGCTACTGGGCATGTATTGCCAAGGCACCGTGAAAGTTTGAATGATCTAATGATGTTTTCTGCCTCGATTGTTGAGGTAGACCTGAATTTTGGTTAGGTGGTTTAGTTTGATTGTTGGTGAGTTCTTGCAGGATGGTTTGTTGAGTTTCAAGAGCGATCTTGTGAAGTGATTATTTTTTAGCTAGTATTTTGTCTTGCAGCATGGTTGTTTTGTTGAGGGCGTTTTGTATATTAGTACACCAGATTTTCTCTATGGTGCACGAGTCAGCAGGGGTGATAGGGGATTGTAATTCTCTGAGTATAGAGAAGATTTCCCTGGTGCTTGAGTTCGCTTTTTAAATTCTGTCATTGAAGGTGTCTTTTTTAGTTTGTATGATTTCTTTTTTTATATCTGTTTGCAAGGGAGGTGAGGGGATGGGTTCTTTTTCCAGCTAGTTTCTGTCTTTTTTCCTTGCGGAGGGCTTTTAGACTATTGGTGAACCACGTATTTAGATGAGCTGGCTGATATCTATAGCTGATTTAATGGTATTATTATATAGATCAACCAAATCGGTAGTGTCAATTGGGAGGTCGGTATGATTAGTGATGGGTTGGATCAGAGGTAGGAGATTGGCCATTGTTATATTCTTTTTGCATCTGGTATAAGCTGATGGAGCTATAGGCTTGGTTGTGTTAGATTGGGGCTATCTTGTATAGTGAACAAGATCAGGCAGTGGTCTGTCCATATGCAGGGCTCGGAGGAGGTGATGCTCACAGTGCAATTGCTCTCAGCGACCCAGTCCAGGATGCGGCCTTTGGTGTGGGTGGGAGCTGAGTTTCTAATGGTGAGGCCAGCCTCCACAATGGTGTTAGCTAATGTGGTGGTGTTATGGTCTTTAGGGTCGTTGAGGCCAAAGTTAAAGTCCCCAAGTATAATGACTTGGGATCCAGGTTTGATGTTATATCTTCTTCAAAAGAGCTCCTGGGGGTCTGTCTATAGATCAAGTGTATAGTGATGGTGCATGATGGAGATGTCCCCAACTTCACTGAGAGTAGCTCAACTGATTACAGTGGTAGGGAATCTATCTCTTTGATAGTTAGGTCTGATTTATAGATGATCGCTAGGCCCCCTCCCCCTTTAGCTGTTTCTCTATTTCTTCTGAAAATAAAGAAGTTGACTGGGACAGCTAGAGCTATGGCTGGTCCAGCTGCTTTGTGGAGCCATGTCTCTGTGACTACTGGGAAGTCTAGTTGGTAGCAGGTAATGATGTCGGCGATCTCAGAGGCATGTGCCACCAGGGATCGAGCATTGATGTGGGCTCCTTTAATTTTATGGTTTTCGATGGTTAATATTTTGCTAGTAATGTTAGCGATTTTCGTGGTACTATGAGTGTGCAGCAAACATTTAGAGTTTGGATTAGGTTTGGATTTGTGTAGATTGTGATAGGGCTGTTTTGAAGGTGAATGACTCAGTCCTTTTGTGTGTGTAGGTGGGGGTTGGTTAGTCTGGAGCCAACCCTGTAGTTCCTCCATTTAGTGGTACATGGCTGACTGGGCGTAGATTTGTTGACAGGTTGTTGGATCACTTGGACTACTGCCACTTGTAACACATGGTCACTGCTAATGTCCGAAGTCTTTGAGCTTGGGATAGCTGGAAGAAGAGGTAACAGGCCAGTGTTTGGATTATTGAGTATCGTGCTGATAACCTTAAGATGAGGTAGGAAGGAAGTTGGTTCAACATATTGGGCGGGGTAACTTGGTGGTCATAGATAGGTTCAAATGGCTGAAGGGTGCTGCCATGGTGGTGATGGGCAGGGTTGTTAGGCTTTTCAAGGTGGCTTGTGATGATGATCAAAGGTAATATCATGTCTACCTGTATTGTAGTTGCTGTAGGAGGCTGGTGGGGTTGGATATAATAGTCGGAATGCAGCCATGTATTGGTGAGAGCATACATGAATACAGTAGTTTTTAGCTGATACATACAGAAAGCATAAGTTAGTGCTGCAATTTATAGCAAGTACGTGGCTATGAATCATCATATGCCGAAGCAATGGTACGGAGGCACAAGTCAAACAGCACGTTGCATTCACTGTTACTTTAGGTTGTTGTTGTAGGGTGGCACGGGTACGCATAAGATATAAATCTGTATCTGAGAATGCAAATTACTCGTTTGACAGATTGATTTGCTTTGTGAGACTAAGATTACAGTCAAGGTATATGCCAAGCGTTTTCACTGTTTTAGCAACTTGAATGTTATTGTTGTCAATGTTGAAAGATAGGTATTGGTCTGTCAGTCTGTTCAGGTGGTTGTGAGAGCCAATCAGTATCAGCTCTGTCTTGTCATCATTCAGGCGAAGGCCGTGGGTGGCCATCCATGCCTGAATGATAAGATAGATTTTGTTTAGAAGGTTAGAGTATGTTGTGTAGTATCCTGGGAGAGGGATGAGTATCATCTGCATAATTAGTGTAGATGATACCCAAACTATCTAAATGATCAAATAGTGGCTTCGTAAATATATTGTACAATGTGGGAGATACACAGGAGCCTTAGGGTACTCCACATTGGACTGGGGCTGGCTTTGCAGTTGCTGTGGTGGAGAATACTCTCATAGTCCTGTTTGAGGGAAAGGATTGAATCCATGTGGTGGCTTTAACTGAAAAGTGTGCAGCTAATGTGAGGTGCTTGCATAAGACTTTGTGGCTGATCAGGCCAAAAGCAGCAGAAAGGTCTAACAGGTGCAGGAGGACTATGTTCCCTTTGTCCTTTATCTCATGCATTTGGGTTTTGAGGTCGATGAGCACCATTTCTGTGCCATGACCTGGTCTGAAGCCAGATTGGGGAAGGCCAAGTAGGTTGTTCCTTTCGAGGTTTTTTGAATTTGGAGGTATGCTGCCCTGTCCAAGATCTTAGATAAGAACAGTACAGTGGTTATGGGTCGATAATTAGTGGGAGTGTTCGGGTCTAGGTAGGGATTTTTAGAAGAGGGTGGACCCATGCATCTTTAAGGTTGGTTGCCAATGTGCAGGTTTCGAAAGAGAAATTTATAAGGGTTGTGATGAAGGGTGGTTATTGGCTACATCTTCTTTGATAAAGGTGGGCTGGCAGGCGTCACCCTGGCACTTAGAGGGTTTTAAGCTTTCGATAATGTTGATAACTTCTGGCACTGATACAGGAGTGGTCTGGTTATTAGTGACTGTGACATTAATGACGTTTCTGGCTTCGATGGAGAGGCTAAGTTTGTTTGCATCAATTTTCTTTTTGGAGTAGCATGATTTTGTCCATTAGAGCTTTTTGGATGTCTGTGCACCATTTGAAGTCTTTTATGCATTGTTCATAGGGTGTAACAGGAATTTCAAGTTCCCGGAGGATTGTGAAAATGTTTTAGTCCCAGATTTCGCATTACTGATTCTCTGGTTGTAGGTGTCACTCTTCTTTTGCTGTATTGCATTTTTGTAATTGGTGGACGCTAGTGCGAATTTCTCTTTGTTGAGGGTTGATGTTTCTTTTTTCCATGCCCCTTCAGCTGCTCTCTTAGTGCTCCTCAGAGCCCGATTCTCATCATGGCACAGTGAGCGTGCTAAATAGCACGATTCACTGTGCCATTTCTTGACACCCAGGCACCACTGCTATTCTGAAGTGGGCCTGGGCGTCATCGAAAAGCACGACAGTGCTTTCGTTGTTATCCGCCGATTCTTGGCAGCACTTTCGTTAAATAATGAGGAAATCGTTGTTTAACAAAACTGCTGCCAAGATCAAAACAAAAGCACGTGCAGCCTGGAGCCCTGCACGTTCGGAGTGACGGTTGTCGCAGCCTGCGTTTTTACATCTTTTAAAGCATTTTTCTGCATATCAGACTGGTGAGGTAATCAGTCTCCATGTTGTTCAGTTATTCATCTTCCATTGCAGGAATAAATATGTATTGCCCATGCTGTTGCTAAAGAGCAGTGGCAAGCGTTGCCTACTAGCTCTGTGCGATTTCCTTCTTTGAAGTTGCATAAATGAGTTCTATGTTAATTTACCACTCATAATTATAAATTGTAAACATTTGAACATCTTTCCATGTTGTGCTCTTTGATTGGGTTGTGTATTTTAGACTGCTCCAGTGGTGCCATCAATGTATGTTTTGTATTTACCTGCCAAGTAATCTTATGCAAAGTATTATTTTTCAAACTTGAAAAATCCTACATGTTTTTGGTCACACATGTTGGCAAGTATGGTAGCATACACACAAAGAATATATCAGACCCACCTGTCACAAACAAACAACTGCTTCTTGTGGCACTCCTCCGATCGGCACCAATTTTGTAACGTAGCTCTGCGCCAATTTCAAGTGCTTACGAAATTGGAGGAGTGCCATAAGAATAACCATGCAATAACCATGCAAAGGCAGAGTTAACAAGAGTGCCGGTTGCTAGGTCGGTTTCCAGCCCTTCCTAGCAACTGGCACCAATATTCCTAAAGTGGCGCAATCATTCCGACAGTGTTTTTCATTATATATATTTTTTTGGGTTTCCGTATAGGTAAAAAAAGTGTTTTTTTACCACAAAAAATGGGGATTGGGGGGGCCCCCTAAAAAAAAATGTAAAAAATATATATATATTTTTTTCAATCCTTTTGTCATTCGATCCTTTTGATTTCATCCTTTCACCTATAACCCATTCCGACTTCGGAAGATTGCGCCACCTTCAGAATAGGGTGTAGTTACCGAAAATGTTGTTAGCCTTTTTTATGACATTTTTTTGGAAATTACCATCAACTTTAGAATCGGGCCCTCAGTCTTTTTAGGCTGATGGTGTACCATGCGTTGAAGTGTGCCGCTTGTTTGCTGCCCTGTTATTCTGCGGAAGTCACCACAATCTGAGGCATGAATGTTTTGACCACATATATACATTTAGAGTTGGCATGTCTTTGACAATCCCGCTATGCGGTAACACACATATGCAGTTAAACCATCTATACATGAAATATATTTCTAACATTACTAACCCAAAGTAATATAACGCCACCTCGAATATCATTCTCAATTCTATGACAACCATGTCACTTATCGGTCAGTATATTCAACTCTCCTCAGTTCGAATTTAAATGAAATTAGTTTCTTTCAAATCACTCATCAAGTTTAGAACATTATAGTTTCTCCAGTATCAAAAACAATTATTGGTACCAGAGAAAAGGTTCATATTTATGCCAGTTTTCTCCCCTGCATGAACATGAGTTGTGGGCTTCTAGCATGTGTATGGAGTTTGTATGCAGGCTATTCTTCATGTCAGCTAATTCTGCGGGTTTGTGTTAGAAAAACAATGTTATCAATTTAGAACACAAAGGATATTGGTTCACCCACCCATTAAAGGAAAATTGTTTTATTATGTTCTAATACAAGAGTGAGTACCTCTCTCAATTAATTTCACAAATTGGGCCCCACAGGTCCTGGGCCCTTCTCGTACTGTGAAATGTCAAGAGAGAAGGGAGGATGTATTTATATTGGTATCATTTCCATGGAAATTAATTTAGGATGGATAAACTCCCTTTCAACTCCACATTCATGTTTTAAATATCTAGGACGTTCACAGATTATCAAGCAATTCTCTTTTTAGGCTGTGAAGCATGGCCACTGATTCACAGCCCAAAGTTTTTTGACTAGACCTGTGCATACCACAGGATTCAAATTATTGTAGCTATAATTTACAAGATGCTGCACTGTCAGTGATGGGAAGTGTTCTATGTTTTACCAGCATTCACAGCACATGGAAAGCATGTTGTTCTGATTTGAATGTAATTTCCCTCAGCATTAGTACAGGGAAAGCAGAATATAACTAACACTAGCAAACCACAATATCATATTGTCATTATGTCAACAATAATTTATAATCCCAAAAAATCTGTGCAGAGAGAAATGGTGTGTTGTCTACAAGAAGTCAAATCTCACCTAGCTTTAGCTATAGTGCGAATGTACTGCTGCATTTGATACAAAAATATAATTTGGAATGAGCGCCTCACAAGTGGAAACCACCTTCCCAGTTCCCTCGCAATACCGGGACTTAGCAGCAAATGTTCTTACAGGACTTATTTATATACAACTGGGGTATTTTTGGATCCTCTGGTTGAAATAATTATTTAAAGTGCTGAGTCAGGGTGAACTGTTTGAGCTTACAAGAAACATCTGGCCTGCCTCTTCTCTGTCTTGGAAAGCAGGTCTGCTCAAGATAATAGTCTCCTCATGGATAAGGCCCAAACCTCCAGGTAATATCCAAGCTCATTTCTCATCCATTTGGCAAAGGTGGTATCCCTTCTATGCATATTTTAATTCCTGAGTGAGAGATCTCTATTCCCTGTGGGTTTATGCTTTTATTGTGGGCAATATTCACACACTTTGTCATGTTTATCTCACAAATGTTGGTTGGCCAAGCATTTCCACTGGCTTGCTCAATAGTCAGATACTCCCAGAGAATAAACCCCCAATTATAGTTGTATATTTTCAATTATGAGAAAGGTGTTTCCGTCTGCTCTTAGCATGTTTATAAGTGCAAATCCAAATGTATTTAATATTTCATCATAACAACATATGATATTGTTGAAATACGGATTCCCGTGATCCTCTGGCCTAGACGGACCTCTGGATATGTGGCAGGATCACGTGCCATTATTTTTTCATGTAGTTATTAATATTTATAAGTGCATCAATTATGAAGAAAAAGTGGGCAATTCGAATTTTGTTTCATGTGAAAGATGAACATGTCATGATCGTAGCACATTTTTCAGTTTGTTTCTAAGTTGCATGACTAGTGTCGATTTAAGTCACACTTTATTTTCTTGCAATAGAGTTTCACCCTTAAATTTAATTTCTCCGAATTGTGAAAGCTCATATTCAGCATAACAATTACTGTAAACACCTCTAATAAGACCTATGTCTATGTCCCATTAATGGCTTTGTAGATTGAGGGGGTAATTCATAGAATTTGGTGTACAAGTGGCGCACGCGGCTGCCGCACAGTGTGCGCGTGCGGCAGTCTGTGCCAGCCGCGTGCGCCAAAACCCATTTCAGCGCACCGCGTATTCATGGATTTCAACATCCATAACCAGCCATGGTGAAGAGTGGCACAGCGACCCTGCAGCAGCACGAGTTATGCCCCCAACCCCGCCCTGTACACCATGAACAGCGCACAAATCCAGTACATGGCACAAAGGCCAGTGGACCAGCATACAGCCCCCCAACCACAAAAACACGTGTAAAACTTCCAGCGCATGCCCCAGAATACATATACCCCTCCCGTGTCAGCGAAAACACGTGTACAACTCCCCACGCACCCCTCAGAATACACGTACCCCGCTCGGCCAGGTAAATAGCGTAGAAAAAGCACCCCCCCTCTGGCGTGGGCTGCCTGTGGGGCAAGCCCAGGGTGGATGGGGTGCCTGTGTGTATTTGGGGGGTGCGCGGGAAGAATCACATGCGATAGGCTTTGTGCGAGCATGGTACGTGCATGTCGGGGTGCGCGGGTGTTGCACACGTGATAGGCCCTGTGCGAGCGGGGTATGTGTATTCTGGGGGTGCGCGGGAAGTCTTACACGTGATAGGCCTTGGCTGAGCGGGGTACGTGTATTCTAAGGGGTGCGCAGGAAGTTTTACATACGATAGGCCTTGTGCGAGATGGGTACGTGTATACCGGAAGTGAACGCGAAGTTTCACACGCGATAGGCCTTGGGTGAGTGGGGTATGTGCATTTCGGGGGTGCGCGGGGTGTTGCACATGTGATAGGCCTTGTGCGAGCGGGATACGTGTATCTTGGGGTGCGTGGGAAGTTTTACATGCGGTAGGCCTTGTGTGAGCGGGGTACGTGTATTCTGAGGGGTGCGCAGGGAGTTTCACACGCGATAGGCCTTGGGTGAGCGGGTTACGTGTATCTTGGGGGTGCGCAGGAAGTTTTGCATGCGATAGGCCTCGTGCGAGTGGGGTACGTGTATTCTGAGGGATTCGCGGGGAGTTTCACAGATGATAGGCCTTCTGCGAGTGGGGTACGTGTATCTTGGGGTGCGCGGGAAGTTTTACATGAGATAGGCCTTGTGCGAGCGGGGTACGTGTATACTGGGGATGCGCATGACGTTTTACACGCGATAGGCCTTGGGCAAGCGGGGTAGGTGTATACTGGGGGTGCGCGGGAAGTTTTACAAGCGATAGGCCTTGGCCGAGTGGGGTACGTGTATTTCAGGGGTGCGTGGGGTGTTGCACACGTGATAGGACTTTTGCGAGCAATGGTACGTGTATCCTGGGGATGCACGGGAAGTCTTAAACGCGACAGGCCTTGTGCAAGCGGGGTACGTGTATCTTGGGGGTGCGTGGGACGTTGTGCACGCGATAGGCCTTGGGCGAGCGGGGTACGTGTATACTGAGGGGTGTGCGGGGAGTTCCACACGTGATTTTGTTGGGTGAGCGAGGTATGTGTATTCCTGGGGTGCCCCAACGTGAATTGGCAGTGTGTGTCCTCCCAGGTGTGCCCTCACCCCCTTCCCCAGGCCCTGCAGGCAGCCCACAACACAGGGGACTACCCTGCACCCCTGGCAATGCCCTGCAGGCAGCCCATCCACCCTGGCGATGCCCCCCTGCCAGCCCACATGTCACGATGCACAAGTGAGCACTGACACATGTCCCCCTACACCCCCACCTACCCAGCAGTGACAGGCACCTGCCAGCAGGCCCCAACTCATGTCCCCCTGCACACCCACCCACCCAGCAGTGACAGGCACCTACCAGCAGGCCCCGACTCATGTCCCCCTGCATCCCTACCCACCCAGCAGTGACAGGCACATGCCAGCAGGCCCCGACTCATGTCCCCCTGCACCCCCACCCACCCAGCAGTGACAGGCACCTGCCAGCAGGCCCCGACTCATGTCCCCACTCTCCCACCCAGAAGTGACAGGCACCTGCCAGCAGGCCCCGACTCATTTCCCCCCCAACACATCATCACGATCCACAATCATGGACCTTATGGCCACCCAAATCTCACCCCATGCCACCCCACTCCAAACACACAACCAAGTATTACATCCACGCCACATAGAAATACCCATCACATGATACATCCCAAATGGCAAGTATGCACATTAACACATTTCCATCACACACACACAACGGGTGCAAGTGATTGAGAAAACACACATCGTGATATGCATGAAACCAAAGAGAGAATACCACACATTGAATTATGAAATAAAAATGTATTTAACACAAAAGCAAGGGATTAAAATGAAACATACAATAATGGAAATAATAAAGAAAAAGCTGCATGTCCAAAATATCAAAAATAAAAATGTGTGAAAGCAGAATCCAAATCAATCAAAAAGCACATGTGTCCAAAGTGTCTGTCCGTCAAAGCAAATCCAAAGTGAAAAAATAAGACAAAACCATTGATCCATGGAAGAAAAAAAAAAAGAAGAAGTGAAATCCAGTGTTGAACTATATACAAAGTACAAATCCAGGGTCCATGAGCCCAACCATTGAAAGGAAACCCACAAAAAACCCTACCTAATGAACAACTATACACAAAAAGGTGGGGCATTGTCCAAGCGCACCAAAAGAAATAAAAACAGAAAGGAAACCTCTCCCCTGTGCCCGAGGTCTCACAGGGATGCAGTCATGGCCTGTTCCAACTCCCTGCGAGTTGCCTTCAGGCACTCAGCCCGCCTCAACGCCCTGCGCATGGAGAACTCTGCTCTAACCATAGTGAGCCGTTCCTCTTCCGCCCTACTCCGCTCCGTATCTATCCGTTGGCCCAACCACTGCCACACGGAAGATACTCCCATTCGAGGGTCATCCTGCCTTCCGGCCGATGCCTGCCCCTCTGATGTTGATGGCCCGAGCCATCATCGCTCCCACCTTGAGTCTGCTGCTGCCATCCATGTGCCCTGCCCGATGATGCCGACACATCCTCCATCTGCTTGTCTCCAGTTGGTGGGGTGTCCACCCCTGCTGGACCTCCGACTCCCGACTGTGGCAGGCATATAATCTCCACCAAGCTGGCTGCGTTGGTCGGTCGAGGTCCACAGGGGACCCTGGTGGAATCTGGGCTGGAAGACGGCAGCGAGAACAACTGGCGCATAATTAGCACAGAGGAGGAGAGGGCCGCCAGAGTGGTCGACACATGTAGCAACCCTCCGACCAGGGCCCCTCCCAACTGGGCCATGTTGCCACGCAACTCTTCGTGATGGCGTGCGTGCTCCCCTTAGGAAGCGCACACGTCATCACGAATGTCACGCATGCGCAACGAGACACCAATCAGGACGGACTACATACGATCACGGGTCTCCTCGTCCGCAGGTAGTGGAGTGCCAGAGGATGTGGGCCTTCCCCCTACCTGCGGACGGGCCTGGGATGGGGCATCTCTGCTGGTGCATGGTGGTGCAGTCAAAGGGTCAGGCACAGTGACATGCACAGGCCCATCCGCGGTGACCTGTGCTGCGTCCTGCCCCTGGCCCTGGACTGCACCACTTGCAACAGTGGTACCACCCCCACCAGGCCCAATGTGCAGATCAGTAGTGGCCTCCTCCTCCTCTGTGTACACAACCAACCTGGATGGCTCTGCACTGTCTTCCGCCATCGCAAGCCCCTGCGGGGGCTCACCCGCCCCTTCAAATGCAGCCGTAGTGGCAGAAGCGGCACCAGTCCCCTCGCTCCTGGATAATGGTAATTCCTGGGAGGGTGGCTGGGCCTTGCATCGCCGGCCATTGGAGGCATCCCACGCGCTTTGCTCCACAGCGCCGTCTTCGCCCTCTTCTTCTTTCGACGCTGTGTAGAGGGAGACATAGAACACAATCATCAGGATACTGTACAATAGTCCTCTAGACAGGAAGCAATAGCACATGAGTGGCACTGTCAAACGTCACTTCCATCATGTCCCTCCACAACACCTGGGTCAATGCAGGCAACACACATGCAGAAACAGGCACGGCACATGCAATCAACATTTGTATCCATGTCCAAGGGATTCTATTGACATACAATGTTTTCTTTAAACTCACATGCATCATAGGGTCATACTGATCCCATGCACACCCATCACCGGAGGCTCATGCATCTGGCCTCGGACACCACAGACACAGTGGATACAAGGATGACTAGACTGCATCAGTGAATCAACACATCGTCACGGACATGTGTCATGCATCCATGGCGTTTCAAAGTCACACACACGCTACTCAGACACACAGACATGTACACCATACATGTCCATGACAGCAGCACCCATCTCTCACACCCCGTCCATGTCCAAGAACAGAGACATTCATGTGTTCATTCTGCATGCTGCTCCCGATGTTGCATTGTAACACATTCACCATCCATGTTGTTCACGCATGCCTGGTCTCACATTAATCAGCACGTGAAAAAACAGCATGTCCATGTGTTAATGCATGTAATCTGAGGAAAGGGCCTACGTGCGTAAGTGACGTGACACGCGCAGGCGTTACCCTCAGCATAGGTTAAACGTGAGCGGGGCCAGCAGTTCACTGTATGTGCCTTTCATGGAGAACGACGTGTGTGTTGCTACTTCGTGTTGTTTCGAGCACCATCACAACTTCACAACGGACCAAGGACGAATCACTTATTTTGGCGGGGGTATTGGCTATGCGTGTTTTTCATTATCACACTAGTCTGACGGTGAGTGGCGCATGCTATTTTTCCCACTGTGGGTGCCTGTGTATCGCGTACCCATTTTCGAGGTCATAGTAGCCTGCGTGTCCCACGCGTATGTGTTTTTCGTGTCCCTGGGTGCCACCGCGTACTGCGGGAGGTTAATTCCACACAGTGGGCTACCGGGGGTTGCATGCACAGTTTTACTGCAGTTTTGGGGTGCCTGAGCGTTGTGTGTCCCGTCACTTCATCACCGGGGTCACATACAGCCTTGCATGTACAGGGGTGCTTTTAACATCTTGTATCCCACCCCCTTCACCCCAATTGCCCAGGACAATTGTCGTTTACACCTCCCATTGGCACTACTACATATGTGCCGGTACTACTCCATCTGTGCCATGGCTGGGAGGCCACGAAAGATGAGGGGCGCCTCAGCTGGGCGTACTCCTCATGGCGGGCGTGGTCAGAGATGTGGCCGGGGTGACCAGGGAGTAGGGGGACTCCAAGGTGTCCAGGGTGGCTGCAGAGGGTGAAAAGGCAGGGGTGCGGCAGCTCGGGACGATGTTGTGCCACGTGTTGGTGCAGTCATGCCACGACCCCCTGCGGCACCGGGAGATGCAGTTCTTGCATCTGGCACTGGCGCCCATGTGTACCGGCAGTCCGTTTTATCGACTGCCATGGGCCCAAGGGTAGTGGTAGCTGCAGGTGCATCTGTGGACACCAACACCCAGGCTCAGGGTCTGCCAGCGCAAGGCTGCCCTGACTGAGGCACGTGTCCCTGGGGCAGTAATGTCATCTGCTGCCCCGACCAGCCGGGTGTTGGCAAGTGCAGGGGCAGATGCAGCCAACAACACCCCGGTTGTGAGTCTACCAACCAGGACAGTCGCGGTCAATGACCCTGGCACAGCAGATGTTGCTGCGCAGGATCCATTCCAGGGCACCCAGCAGCCACTGACGCAAGTCAGGCCTTCGGTCGTCCTTTCACCTGCCATTCCCTTGGTTCAATCAACCAGTGCCACTGGCCATACTGATCAGGGCGGCATTCGCCAGCCAGGGTCCGTACCACCATCCAAGAGTAAGGAAGGTTGCACCTGCAGCACAGGTAGGGACCCAAGACACAGCCACGGCCTCCTGCACATCAAGGAAGAAGCCTTTCTGTGCGCAGGAACTGGACTCCCTTGTGGACTACGTGCGGGACCACAGCCGCGAGATGCTAGTGGGGCCAAATCGTCAAACTACGGCTGCCCATCGAAATACCCACTGGAAGCATGTCGTGGATAATGTGAGTGCATTCGTCCATGAGGTGCGCACAGCTGCTGAGTGCAAGAAGCATTGGGATGACCTCAAACGCAGCGCTAAGGCGAAGTGTGTCTCTAATTACAGCATGACTCTGGTCACTGGCAGTGGGTCACCACCTGAGGAGGATGACCTCCCTCCGCATGAGTCACGCGTTGCAGAGTTCATAATGGCAGAATTGGTCGAAGGAGTGGGAGAGACGCAGGACTTTAATGCCCCGTCCAGTGAGTGCTGTTGCGTGTTTGTCGAGCCCATGTGTTTTACTTGTGTGATGTCTTGTGAATGACTGCCACTACATGTCATGTGTACATGGTTGTCATGTGCAAGTCATGTAATGCTTCACTGATGTGTGCATGCTGTGCAGGTTGGTGGACATGTAGAGCAGACGGGGACTGTCCTCATCACCACACTTGCACCCTACTCACATGCTAGTCACCCGGATGCCCCTCCAGCTTACTAGCCCTTCTGCATGTAGCCAGGGGTGTCTTTCCTCTCAGCACTGGGACTATGCCATTGCATGACTGACGTGCATGTGTCCTCTGCCTGCATGCGTGTACTCCACATAGGCATGCCCCCTTGCACCTCCACCCCCCTGCACCCCAATTTCAACATTGTACTGGTGTGCATCATTTTGGCGTACTGCAATGGCCTGTTCAAGCCTCCTGTGTACATGCTAACTTCCACCAGCCAACCTTCACTTCATCACCGGGGTCACATACAGCCTTGCATGTACAGGGGTGCTTTTAACATCTTGTATCCCACCCCCTTCACCCCAATTGCCCAGGACAATTGTCGTGTACACCTCCCATTGGCACTACTACATATGTGCCGGTACTACTCCATATGTGCCATGGCTGGGAGGCCACGAAAGATGAGGGGCGCCACAGCTGGGCGTACTCCTCATGGTGGGCGTGGTCAGAGATGTGGCCGGGGCGACCAGGGAGTAGGGGGACTCCAAGGTGTCCAGGGTGGCTGCAGAGGGTGAAAAGGCAGGGGTGCGGCAGCTCGGGACGATGTTGTGCCACGTGTTGGTGCAGTCATGCCACGACCCCCTGCGGCACCGGGAGATGCAGTTCTTGCATCTGGCACTGGCGCCCATGTGTACCGGCAGTCCGTTTTATCGACTGCCATGGGCCCAAGGGTAGTGGTAGCTGCAGGTGCATCTGTGGACACCAACACCCAGGCTCAGGGTCTGCCAGCGCAAGGCTGCCCTGACTGAGGCACGTGTCCCTGGGGCAGTAATGTCATCTGCTGCCCCGACCAGCCGGGTGTTGGCAAGTGCAGGGGCAGATGCAGCCAACAACACCCCGGTTGTGAGTCTACCAACCAGGACAGTCGCGGTCAATGACCCTGGCACAGCGGATGTTGCTGCGCAGGATCCATTCCAGGGCACCCAGCAGCCACTGACGCAAGTCAGGCCTTCGGTCGTCCTTTCACCTGCCACTCCCTTGGTTCAATCAACCAGTGCCACTGGCCATACTGATCAGGGCGGCATTCGCCAGCCAGGGTCCGTACCACCATCCAAGAGTAAGGAAGGTTGCACCTGCAGCACAGGCAGGGACCCAAGACACAGCCACGGCCTCCTGCACGTCAAGGAAGAAGCCTTTCTGTGCGCAGGAACTGGACTCCCTTGTGGACTACGTGCGGGACCACAGCCGCGAGATGCTAGTGGGGCCAAATCGTCAAACTACGGCTGCCCATCGAAATACCCACTGGAAGCATGTCGTGGATAATGTGAGTGCATTCGTCCATGAGGTGCGCACAGCTGCTGAGTGCAAGAAGCATTGGGATGACCTCAAACGCAGCGCTAAGGCGAAGTGTGTCTCTAATTACAGCATGACTCTGGTCACTGGCAGTGGGTCACCACCTGAGGAGGATGACCTCCCTCCGCATGAGTCACGCGTTGCAGAGTTCATAATGGCAGAATTGGTCGAAGGAGTGGGAGAGACGCAGGACTTTAATGCCCCGTCCAGTGAGTGCTGTTGCGTGTTTGTCGAGCCCATGTGTTTTACTTGTGTGATGTCTTGTGAATGACTGCCACTACATGTCATGTGTACATGGTTGTCATGTGCAAGTCATGTAATGCTTCACTGATGTGTGCATGCTGTGCAGGTTGGTGGACATGTAGAGCAGACGGGGACTGTCCTCATCACCACACTTGCACCCTACTCACATGCTAGTCACCCGGATGCCCCTCCAGCTTACTAGCCCTTCTGCATGTAGCCAGGGGTGTCTTTCCTCTCAGCACTGGGACTATGCCATTGCATGACTGACGTGCATGTGTCCTCTGCCTGCATGCGTGTACTCCACATAGGCATGCCCCCTTGCACCTCCACCCCCCTGCACCCCAATTTCAACATTGTACTGGTGTGCATCATTTTGGCGTACTGCAATGGCCTGTTCAAGCCTCCTGTGTACATGCTAACTTCCACCAGCCAACCTTCACTTCATCACCGGGGTCACATACAGCCTTGCATGTACAGGGGTGCTTTTAACATCTTGTATCCCACCCCCTTCACCCCAATTGCCCAGGACAATTGTCGTGTACACCTCCCATTGGCACTACTACATATGTGCCGGTACTACTCCATATGTGCCATGGCTGGGAGGCCACGAAAGATGAGGGGCGCCACAGCTGGGCGTACTCCTCATGGTGGGCGTGGTCAGAGATGTGGCCGGGGCGACCAGGGAGTAGGGGGACTCCAAGGTGTCCAGGGTGGCTGCAGAGGGTGAAAAGGCAGGGGTGCGGCAGCTCGGGACGATGTTGTGCCACGTGTTGGTGCAGTCATGCCACGACCCCCTGCGGCACCGGGAGATGCAGTTCTTGCATCTGGCACTGGCGCCCATGTGTACCGGCAGTCCGTTTTATCGACTGCCATGGGCCCAAGGGTAGTGGTAGCTGCAGGTGCATCTGTGGACACCAACACCCAGGCTCAGGGTCTGCCAGCGCAAGGCTGCCCTGACTGAGGCACGTGTCCCTGGGGCAGTAATGTCATCTGCTGCCCCGACCAGCCGGGTGTTGGCAAGTGCAGGGGCAGATGCAGCCAACAACACCCCGGTTGTGAGTCTACCAACCAGGACAGTCGCGGTCAATGACCCTGGCACAGCGGATGTTGCTGCGCAGGATCCATTCCAGGGCACCCAGCAGCCACTGACGCAAGTCAGGCCTTCGGTCGTCCTTTCACCTGCCACTCCCTTGGTTCAATCAACCAGTGCCACTGGCCATACTGATCAGGGCGGCATTCGCCAGCCAGGGTCCGTACCACCATCCAAGAGTAAGGAAGGTTGCACCTGCAGCACAGGCAGGGACCCAAGACACAGCCACGGCCTCCTGCACGTCAAGGAAGAAGCCTTTCTGTGCGCAGGAACTGGACTCCCTTGTGGACTACGTGCGGGACCACAGCCGCGAGATGCTAGTGGGGCCAAATCGTCAAACTACGGCTGCCCATCGAAATACCCACTGGAAGCATGTCGTGGATAATGTGAGTGCATTCGTCCATGAGGTGCGCACAGCTGCTGAGTGCAAGAAGCATTGGGATGACCTCAAACGCAGCGCTAAGGCGAAGTGTGTCTCTAATTACAGCATGACTCTGGTCACTGGCAGTGGGTCACCACCTGAGGAGGATGACCTCCCTCCGCATGAGTCACTCGTTGCAGAGTTCATAATGGCAGAATTGGTCGAAGGAGTGGGAGAGACGCAGGACTTTAATGCCCCGTCCAGTGAGTGCTGTTGCGTGTTTGTCGAGCCCATGTGTTTTACTTGTGTGATGTCTTGTGAATGACTGCCACTACATGTCATGTGTACATGGTTGTCATGTGCAAGTCATGTAATGCTTCACTGATGTGTGCATGCTGTGCAGGTTGGTGGACATGTAGAGCAGACGGGGACTGTCCTCATCACCACACTTGCACCCTACTCACATGCTAGTCACCCGGATGCCCCTCAGCTTACTAGCCCTTCTGCATGTAGCCAGGGGTGTCTTTCCTCTCAGCACTGGGACTAAAACACGCATAGCCAATGCCATTGCATGACTGACGTGCATGTGTCCTCTGCCTGCATGCGTGTACTCCACATAGGCATGCCCCCTTGCACCTCCACCCCCTGCACCCCAATTTCAACATTGTACTGGTGTGCATCATTTTGGCGTACTGCAATGGCCTGTTCAAGCCTCCTGTGTACATGCTAACTTCCACCAGCCAACCTGCCAGACATGCAGTGGGGTACATCCTCTGCCCTTCATGCAGGGTGTCTCACTTGGACTGTGCAGATGGAACATGCTCCGCAGGGACATGAGCACCCATTCATGCTCCATGTGCATTCCATGCATGCCCCTATGTGTCCTTGACTGATGATCATTGTAGTACGTGTCCAGGATGACCTATATTTCATGGCATTTCTTCAGCCATCCCATGCCCACTCTGGCTCAGTCCTGCATCACACACATGTTTAGGGTGTCACAGTCTGTGTGGGGCACAGTCCCCCCCCTGTTTCAGGGCCACTGACTCTGTCCAACTGGTGTAGTGGCTTCTGCAAACATGGGTGTACTACTGAGGGTTCATCATGTATCCTGCTTACTGTCCCATCATCATCTGCTGTGTTGGCAGTTCACTCAGATGATGCAATTGATGCTAGTCAACACTTTCTGCCAATACACAGGTCTCTGGTCACCCTTTTGCTACCATGCAAGACATCCCTGCATTTTCACTTGGGGGGTGGGGGTGGTTTGCTTGTAGCCATGCAACCCATTGCATGCACATTGCACGTGATGCCTGAACTTGCCCTTGCACTGCCTTCACGTTTTTTGATACACATCATGAAGTACATGTTCATGTAGATAGTGGGTAATGTACACATGTTCTGCACTGCATCAACCCACTTCTGAGCTGTGTAACACCGCTGTACATGCCTACTCACTGATGCAATGTCAAAGTGACCTGGCATACATGGCAGGTTCTCTTTTGTGGCTGACATGTCTGCTTTCTTGTGTTGGCTGTCTGTGTGATGTCTACGTGTGTGTGTGTTATGTGCTTCTAACATGTGTACTAATGTTTTTTTTTCTCCACTTTTCAGATGATGACGCAATGGAGCCAGAGGATAGTGTGTCATACCAGGCACAGGGTTGTTATCACAACAGCAACCCGGCACAAGTGGTGGTCGTGGGGTGGTAGGCCACGAGAACCGACATGTGCTACAGACCATCTTCTCTTTGGCTGACAATGAGTCCAGCCCAGATGACCACTTGACGTCCATGTCGAGTTTGATTTGCATCAGGTCCATAGGTTAGGTGTGAGTGATTCTGATGTGGACGCTCCTCTGTCTGTATCACCTGCACTGAGGGGCCAGACAATGGTGGGACATCTGACTGTGGTGGATCGGGATGCAGGGTCACCCTCCACACCAGTCGCTGATGTGCCTGGGCCATCACGTCAACAGGGCCATGTAGTCGTGCAGCCGCGGGCGGTGCCAACCCAACGAGGATGGCCGGTCCTCGGTCCCGCAGGTGTCAAGCCCAGCAATGCGGTGGCCGCACACCACCAAGGTATATTGAGTGGGAGCAAGACATGACTGCCAATTCACAACGGCAGGGGGCAGCAATTGATAACATCGCTGTGAGCATGGAACGTGTGGCCCAATCTGTGCTCCCCCCTGCTAGGCAGGTGCTTCTCCAGCAGCAGGCGGCACAGTCCACGGGCCGCTCACTCAGGCTGGGCATGGCGGCCTCAGACAGGGAACACCAGGCTGAAATGGTGTCTTTGCATCAAGCAATTGCTGCTCACGCAGAGGCACACATGGAGGCCATGAAGGTTGAGTATGCTTCCCTAAGATCCACTCTGGGTGTGCTCATGATGACCCAGAGGGAGCGGGCAAAGAAGAGGTTTGCGCAGCTTGAGCGTACCATCTCGGCTGAGCTACGTGCTTGCCGGGAGGTGCATCAGTTGTCCAGCCAGGCCTTGCAGGAAGAACTCCGTGTTACATGTGTTACCTTGCAAGAGGAAGCACGCGTATCACGGGAGGTTCTGCATTCAGACCTACGTGTCATCGCCGCACAGAACCTGGCTCACCAGTCCGGCAGACTTGCTGCCGACAAGGGGCAAGCTGTGCCTGGGAGTGGTCAGGCTCCTGTGCTACATCCTCCTTTTCAGGAAGAGCCAGACTCGGACGACGAGATATCTCCCACACAGGTTGTTGCGTGCAGTCGTTGAGCCCATGGAGGGTTTTATTTTTGTCTCAACATCATCGCATTTGGGTTTTGAGGCGCACCTGTAGCTCTCCCCTCCTGGGTGCCCCTCCCCCAGGTCGTATGTGGCCATTTTTGATTTTTGATTTTAGTTTAGTTAGTTAATATTAACTATTTGATAGTTATTTTAATTAGGTTATGTAGGTTTTTCATTGTTAGCTTAATTAGTTAATATAGTTTAATATTGTTTGTCTATTGTGCATTCATGTGATGGTGTGGTGCTTTGTGGCTTTTGAAAGCATCCACTGTCTGTTCCAGTTGGGCCCTTCAAGCTTGTCTCGTGTATGTGTTTGCAGCTTGGGGTCCTGACTCACATAGGCTACTCCTGCTTTCCCTATCCATGGGCTTGCTAGGATGGTTCGTGTAACAAACATTTGCACAAGGGATTTGGACTTTCGTCATAACTGTTGCCTGTCTGCTGCTGCACTACTTGTGTTAACACCCTTAGTGGGGATTGGTATCGTTTTATCCACCCCATGTCTGTAATCAATTTCGGTGAGTACGTGATTGATGGCTCCATTAATTGATGTGGATTGTGATGTATGTTATTTTATTGCCTGTATATGTGATTGGTGCACTTCATGCTGTAGACAGTAGCCTGCACCCTTGGCCTGTCAAAGTCACACTGATGGCGGGAGGAGTTTGGATGTAGGTCTGTAACCTGGCCCAGTGACAACCAGCATGAAGACACACACACAGGGAACTTTCCAGCCTTATTAATTGCTGTTATGCCCTTTCTGCAGGAAAATTAGCCTCCACACTAGCTTTGCCAGCAGACACAGGGACGAGTAATCCTGATAACTGGCCACATTTGGTGGTGCAGACGTGTGCAAGCCGAAGCACAGGGCTTGTGCTCAGACGTCTGACAGAAGCAGACGTGTTTCCAGGAGCTCCAGGCAAGGTGAGCAGCACAAGTGCCCACACCGCAGCCAACCTTCCACCAGGCCACTTGCACATGCATGCTAAGTAGCACCAGTGCTGGGGAGCTTTGCCAGGGATTGTTGGAGAAGTGCACAGTACAGCTGACATGCGTTGAGGGCCAAATGCCAAGTGGCTTTACAAGTTGTCAGGGGCACACACAGGGGCCATCAACAATATCCTCGAGTACCCTCTGCCTATTGAAGCAGAGTTATTAGGGCAGTAGCGTTCCTAGCTGGAAACGGATACAGCGCACAGGGACACCAAGCAAGGCACAGACTTGTGTGCAGTGCATATCATTTGCATGTGCAAATTGCCACGTGCACCACCTATTTAAATCCGCGGCTGCCAGAACACAACTTGTACTGAAGTTGCACCTCGCTATATGTGTGTAGCAGCTCACCCAGGGACCTTGTATCATGTGTGAATCTTGACACATTGGTCTTCCATTTCCCGTGCGCCCACATATGCCTGCCTTAATGCATTGACAGTGCATGTACCATGAGGGGGCCAAGCTAACATATGGGCACAAAGCAGCAGACAGGAGTGTTTGTTTGTGAGAAGTCACTTACTTTGGGGCATGGATGGTGTTGTGTGTGTGTGTTGTTAACACACATTCAGATTAGTAACTCATGCTCTCTTTGCAGCATTGAACTGCTCCTGTTACCGGACCTGAGAGTGCACAGACAGGTGGCCAGCACTCACCCCGGAGATAATTCTCTCTTTGGCTTCCATTTGACTCATTTGGTACAATGTGCATGATGTGCATTTTTTCTCTGATTGAGTATGTGTTATTGTGAATAGTAGTTTTTTGTATTTTGACTACTTCCCCTTGCCAATCCGACTCCCCTCTCCTGCCCTTCTTTCCGGTTATCCTGCATACCAATGCCTGTCCAAACGATATATCCCTGACCCTCCTTCCCCGCCGGGGTCTCAAAGGCCTGTGTAAGTTTGACCTTGCAGGCGCCGAGGACCACGGAGGGGGTGGTTGGTTCATGCCACTCCTGTGCCTGGACACCGGAGCTGTGACACTACCCATCAGTTGTTGCATCCTCATTGTATGTTATGTACCATAAATGGTACCCATCCTGTAGGACCATTGTTCACTGTGCTACCTTGGTTGTTCTATCATTGTGCTTGTACATGTGCTTTGACATTTCCTGCTACTTCAAGTCATCTATTGGAGACTCAGCCAGGGTTTTTTGGTGCCTACAGGTTTTTTCCCTGGTTTGGGGGTTTGGCTCCTTGGCGTTCTCTGTGATTTGGTATTTTTACCAGTCAAGGTGGTCTCTGAGGGGCTGGACCCTATTTACATGCAAGCTGGAACATGGAGACCAAGGGGTAGGGTGATCCTGTATCCAGGTAGACTTGAAGGAAGAAGGCTACATACCCCAGACACAGTTGTTGAGAATGTCACGGTGATGTGTAAATGAGGGAGGGCCTTTTGTTGTTGGACAGTTGGCTTGGGCTACAGTGTTTTGGGCACTCTGACATTGTAATTGTGGGGTACTATGTACATGATGTGTTCTGCTGGTCAATGCCTGTTCCTGTGTTGTCTTTACTTTTCAGGTGTCAGGGGATTGGTGTGGTTTGACATGCGGGGGTGTTCACATGCGCAATGTTCACATGTGATGTGTACAGGACACAGAGGGTCACTTGATTTCTCATGCATATATTGAGTGCATGTTCCTAATGACAGACACAGTTGCACAATGATCCACCACACGTACAACCACCCTTCCACGGCCACAGGTGCAAACAGATTGCCTTCTCGGGCCCGCAGTGTCAATGCAGCACATTATCTATTACCATTTGGGGATCCTGTACATGCGTCATTTGGTTATTTATTCGATTTGTCCTTTTCATGTGATGCTCAAGGTGTATCTGCAACACAATGGCTGCTCACTGTGCTGTGTGCTGAGCAGTGTGTTGCAGGAGACACACACAGCACACGGGTTCGGGAGTAGGGATTTTGCCGTGCCCAATGTGCATGTGAACAGGCATTCAGTGTTGTGTTCATACTACGACTGGTGGAAAGCATTTGTGTCCGACTTTGTATGTGTGGGAGGTTGTTGGTCAGTCATTTCATCTGATTCCATGTCAGGCATCATTGTCTCATGCCAGTTTTCATTTATGACATGTCACTTCGTATCTTATTGGTCATGTGTTGGGCTTTTGCTATTGCATGCCATGTCATGGTGTGGCAGACAAGGGTGATGTGGGTTGGGAGGGTTTGGGTGACATACCAGGGATTGTGATGGCCTGTTTTGCGGGGGGTTGTGATACACACCTTGCATGTGTTCCTTTTGGTCACACAGGATTGGTTATGTTAAATTAGCTAGGGATGCACACAATGTAGCACTTCCGTGGCAACATTCTCAGGGTGGTAAGGTTGTGACAGTTGACTGTCTCTTGTCATCATCGATTGTCACCTGGTATGTGCCAGGCCTGTGTGCACTCCGCAGGGGTGGGAGCTTAGGTGAAAAATGTGGCCACAAGCTGTGGAAACAGAGAAATAATATGAGGCTGGGAAGCCCAAAAAGAAACACACCAACACAGGTTACAAAGAACATACAAGTGCTTTATTTAAAAGCTACAACAGTTACCAAAGTCAATTGACAAACGGATAGCTATTCGGCTCTCAGAGTAACATAGCGAACTTCAACGAGGGTTCGATGCGTTAGTGAGAGAGAGAGCACATTGGAATACCTGGGTCTTTTATACAGTTTACCCAGCCCTTGGCCAACCCTCTCGCGGGTTAACCATTCTGTGAGCCGGGCCTATGGGTTCCTTGCCAGGTCAATCCTTTAATTTATGCATTTTGATTGGTTTCACTGATATAGTTGTACATTTACATATAGGTCAACGGTAGGACAAGGTCTCAGTTCGCGACCCCGACAAGTGGCCTGCAGACATATTAATTATTCATGTGTACGGAGGTCACAACGGCTAGAATCTTACTCAGAATGTCATTCGGCCTCCATTTTGATGTTCAGGGTGACTTCCATATAACAAGAGAACCTAAAATGGCGGCTTACATTACTTTCTCTAAGGTCAAGACCTTGCCGTGGAGTTTTTTTCGCATATGATGTTCAGACAACTTGGCATAGGCCAATACACATATAATTGTGGCGATAGGAGGCATAATATTGTTTCAATTCCGACAAAGCTGGGTCCGGGCTGCCTCGCCAGGTGCCCTTTCCGCTCCCATGGGCAGCGCCTGTGCCTGTGGTTGGGGATGTGGGGGCACCACCATGTCCACCGGTACGTCCCGCCGTGTTGCAACATTGTGCAGGACACATGCTGCCACAATGATCCTGCACACTACTGGGGGGGCATATAGTAGCTGGCCGCCATAGCGGTCAAGGCAGCGGAAGCGTGACTTGAGCACTCCGAATGTGCACTCCACTATGACCCTGGTTGCCATATGGGCAGCATTGTATCTTACCTGGGTTGGTGTGGTGGGGTTCCGGATTGGCGTCATTATGTGGTTGCTCAGAGGGTAGGCACTGTCTCCTGGGGAGGTGATAATGGTTGTGATTATTGGGGTTTGTGTATTTGTCTGCGTGTGACATGCATGCATGTGAACAGGCATTTGTACTCACCTAGGAGCCATGTGTCGCCATGCTGCCCAGCTTCCAGGGCCCGGCTCAGGGCAGACATTCTGTATATGAAACTGTCATGGGTAGAGCCAGGGTAGTTTGCATAGACAGAGGTGATGATTCCCTTTGCATCGCATACGACCTGCACGTTGATGGAATGCCGGTGCTTGCGGTTTCAATAGATGTGCTCAGTGGCCCTAGGTGGACATAGGGCCACATGGGTGCAATCTATGGCACCAAGCACTTTGGGGAAGTGTGCCACCCTGTAAAAGTCCTGGACCAAGGCCTGCCTTTCTGCAGGTGTTCTGGGCATGTATATGTGCCTGCGGACTGAGGGGCGCGCAGTGATGATTGCCAACACCTGGTGTAGGCAGCGTGAGTGCGTGGCCTGTGAGACCCCCCCCACTATGGCAGTTGTCCGCTGAAATGACCCAGTGACCAAAAAATGCAGAACATTGAGCACCTTCTCCAAGGGGCTCAAAGCTTGGGAGCATAGGGTGGGGGATCTAAGGTCATCTTCCCACTCCCTGACCAGGTCTAGGATGATACTGGGTGGAAGCCTAAACCTGCCATAGACCTGGTTGTCAGCCATCCCAAAAAGGCTACTCCGGGGAAAAAAAATGCGAGCCATGGCGATTCTCCTCCTCCTGCAGTGCCCCACGATCAGTGCTGTGACAAATGGGGCATTCATCGTAGCTGGATATACGTGTTTGTTGTTTGCGCGCACTTTTATACTGTGCGCGGGGACGCTTCTGCCTGACTTTGTGTGGCGGACGTGTTGACGCCTATGCGCGTCTTTTAGCGTGCGCGGTTTCCCGTATTCGATTCCATGAACACGTGTTGTTCTCGTGCTTGTGGGCGTTCCGTGTGTTTCCCTGCAGTACTTCCCCAGTTACGCCTTCTTTTTCACACGTTGTTCCCTATTCCGCGTTTTACGCCCCATGTCCTGCCCCCTTTTTGGTGTGTGCACCAATGTTGTGTGCTTTCCCTGTGCGCGTCGCGCACAGCATTCAGGATGTTGCAATGACGTGTGCACCCGTGTGCGCCATGCATGTGTTTGGCGCACATCTCGAGGGAAACACACGCAGGGACTTCCATGAATCGCACGCGTGCTCCTGTTTTTTCACGCTTGCGCCAGCTTGCGCCAAGATTTTCGGTGCACGTTTGTTCCATGAATCGGCCCCTGAGTCTTTGTGCAATATAAAGATGTATTAGTAAGACTATTCTCTTGAAAGGAGCTCACAAGGATGAGAGGATTTTATTGAGTCAGACACCTTTCTAGATGTAAACCCAATGTGTTTTCATGATTAAAAGCAAACAACCCCACTAGGGCATTTAAATGTCACCCATTTGAACATTTAAGAAGGGTTTGAGTGCAGTTTAATTTGAGATCAAGTCAGCAAAAGGAATAACAAAACAAGCATTGGTTAAACAAATAAATGACACCATCAGATTGTGTATGTATGGAAGGGGTATCCCCTTGTATTTTATTGGCGTTATCTAAGCTATTCTTATCAAATAAACATATCCTAAACTCATTACAAGTTCAGCGCTTCCAGGAAAAGAAACTGGTGGTGATTCCATTACCATATCTTGTTTTGGTGACAAAGGAATTACCTGTGTTATCACTGCACCGCATTGCAAGTTTGGCCTTGAAGTGGAGGATTCTCATTCAGCCTCATGCTGGAGATAAATTTGCCACTTTAAGCGCATATACAAGTGAAATTACAGTGGCAAAATTACTGCATGTAGTAGTCATGTCAAAGTCTACGGACTCCAGAAATGGGGGTTAACACTGTCCTAACACGCAACTTGTAATCCTGTGGTAAGCCCACATGACTAATTGGCTGTAATGGTAAGTGAGTTTGGTGATAGCTTAGCCGATTTGCTTCCAAATGAAACTTATATTGAGTCCCAATATAATTTAAGACAAAAATCCATAATTTTATTTCTCCATTTGAAATACTTTCCTGGTTGACTACTGTTAATGTAATGTATATTTCAACAATTCGAACTAAGACATTTCTTCTGTGCGTAGCATCAGTTCACACATATTTATTTTCTGGATGAAGTATTAATGATATAAAAAAAAAAAAAATAGTGTTTTCGACCATGAACATCTTTGTGTCTAACAACTTGGTAATCTTCTTTATGTGTGGCAAACTATGTGTCATTTGTTGGGTGCTGTCTCTACTGAAAGCAGGTAATTACCTGCATTCCACAGGTGTACCCATTTCATGGTAACTTGTGAGAAACTTTAATGAATGAATGGATGTATTCTTCAGGCACCTCTTCACTTTAAAAGAGCTAGTCTCTGTGTCTCCTAACTTATCTCCACAATGCCTCATGCATGTTTTACTCACTGGCACTGTGACACACAGTGGGCTCACATGGCCCATTGACATTGCTTACTACTTACTTGCATTGCTTGGGAATAGTACGGACATTGTGATCCGCTGAAAGTAGCATTGATGCTAGGCACAGGGGAGATGTGGTTTTCAGATGTTAGCATGCACTTAACTGAAAGGTGGCCTTCTATATAGCTTCCATTAAGATAAAGGCACACTCAATCTACTGGAGTGAAATCGTAGTGGATTGTGCAATGCTTTGTGTAGTTTTAAAAGAAAAATGGGAGCTACATGAAGGTGACAAATCCAGTAATGTGAATGAGAATACTACTTTGGCATTACATAATTCCTCACCTGACAGGATGTGTGGGTATCTGCTGCCTATGAAACCCTGAGGGGATGGTGTACTGCCTCACACTGTTCTGGCTGCCTGCCCAGCACTCCCTCTACCTGGCCTGCCATTCTAGAATCTTGCAGCTGCTGGTCCTTCCCTCGCCATCGTGGTTCTGGACTCCTCAGATAGCAGGACAAGCATAAACATCCTTCTAAGGGCATATGCCTGTGCTTCACAAGAACTTTCAATCTGCTGCTAATGAGATGGTTCTCAATGCCCAACTACTAGCCAGGATTACAGGCTCAGAGACTGCCTGGAATGTACTAACTGGGTCCCCGATGTTCAGGGCCCCCAAAGCCCATTGCTTCCTCCTCCCACTAGGGATGCTTCTTTGCACCACCCAAGCCTCAGTCTCCTCTGACATAACACTCTCTATAACCAAGACACAGATGACTATAAATGTATACTTACACTGCAGTCACACTGTCATTAGCACTACAAAATCAAATATCGTGCAACATTAGAGGTGTTTCACAATCAGCAGCCAGTGCCACAGTGTGATGGCCCAAGGTCCACCCTTCAGCAGGGAAGGTTGTGCAACATGGGTCTGATCCTCACCTTTCATTTACATGGTGAAGATATGCAGGTCTACTTGGCCCATGTTGTGATGTCATTGTGTCCCAAAACTATGTCATTCCCTTCTCTATTTAAGTGAAGAAGAGCCCACACTACCACTGGCCAAAACTAGGTGGATTGGTTTGCACTATTTACAATAATCAAAAACGTGCAGTGCCCTAAGTAGTTGCAGAAACAGTTTGAGCACAGAAAATTAGGGGTCGGGGGGGCTTGCGTTATGTAAATGTGGTTCCCTGAAAATGTAAAGGGGAATCTTGTGCCAAACCCTTGTGTTGATTACTAGACATTTGTGGGTGCTGACAACACCAGGGAATGCATGCACTGAACTCAGGTGTTTTGAAGCCATTGGCCCAGACATTCTGTGTGATAGGTATGTTATGCATTACAAACTTCCAGTATAAAATGCTAAAATACTGAAAATATTTTTGGGAAATGTCTTGTGGAAGAGCTCCACTAGCCTACATGTAACCCACCTCTAAATGATTCTCACTTTCGACTCCAAGACTGCCTCAGAGTTCATTGCAGACAACTTGGTAAATAAAGAATGAATAAATGATTATCTCGTTCTAACCTGTGGTTTACAAATGATACCAAATACCTTAACGGCATTTGAAACATGTGAAAACCATTTAGGGCTGAACTGAGGAATACACAGAAAGACAAAGGATATGTATCATTCTTTGTAGCTTTTGCCCATGGATCATGTTTTTTAGTTCTTTATTTTTTTAATGTATGTGTTAATGAAATCATACAACACCAAATAAAATCAATGCAACAAATCCATGTCTTCATCAAAGTTAAATAAATAATGTACACAGAGTCATTACACATGTAATTCAGTCAAATGGTTGATATTTATTTTATATAAATATAAACTTGTTAAATTCTTTTAAATTTGAATGGCTAAACTGGTAAACAGGACACCAACAACACAGGCTGAAAGAGGTCTTAGGTAGCACTCTAAAATAGTACCATTTCAGAAAAGAAAAAGGTAAGAAAAGAACTACAATCAGTCAAACGGATTCACCAAAAAATCCCAATACACTTAATTCATGCAACGCCTCCTCTTTCTCTCCTATCACATTGAAAGAAGTCACTATAGTTGTCTGCTCTATGAAGGTCTCCTCCAAACAGGTCTCCCCCTTTTCTTCCAGAACTATTAAGTACAACATCGTCTCCCTTGCCCCTGCACCTGCTGATTTCTGTAATCATTCTCTTGCTACCGGGTCTTTCCCCTCTTCCTTCAAGCACTCCCTTGTGCACCCCCTCCTGAAAAAGGCTTCTGCTGACCCCTTGTGTCAGGCTAACTACCTCCCCATCTCAGGGTCTTCCCCCAACTAATCCAACAGACTGAGCTCGTTGGTTGCCTACACAACCATCATTCTGGATTCCGAGCATCCAGAGGCACGGAAACTGCTCTCTTGAACAACCGTGAAGCACTGCTTGCATCGCTTTACTCTAACTCTCCCGCTGTTCTCATTCTACTCAATCTCTTCACAGCTTTCAAAACAGTCAACCGCTCTATCCTCATAAAGCAGCTCCATGATACCCTAGGTATCTCGGAGCGGGCACTAGATTGGTTGATCTCCTCCCTCACTGACAATCTCTCGCCTGGTTATCCTGGGTTCTTTCCCCACCCCCACCTTTTTCTCCACTTGTGGCATTCCCCAGGGCTCTATCCTCTCACGCTGGTTCTTTAACATCTGTCTCACCCTGCTTGCTCACCTTATCTCCACTTTCAGGTGGACGACACATTCTTTTCAAACCTCCCTCTGAACCTCTTCCCACCTTCTCTACCATTTCTGGCTGTTTGTCTGCTATCTAGTCTGTCTCAATGCCAGTAAAACTAAGATCCTTCATATGGAGACTCCTGTTCCTTCTTTCCACCCTCCACTCTGGTCACCCTCTATGAGCTCTCCCCCCTCCTTCCTCTGAAGCCAGAAACCTTGTAGTCATCTTCCAATCCTCTATCTCCTTCCTTGTATCCTGAACCTCGCCAAGAAGGCCCATTTCCAGGGGCACTCTCCTTTTCCTCCCTTTTCCCCAGAACTTCAATGTCTCTAGAGATTTGGTGCTCTCCAGCCTGGACCATTGTAACAGATCTTCCTTAATCTACCCTTTTCCTCTCTCTGCCCCCTCCAGCTAATCCAGAATAGGGCTGTGAGACGTACCCTTGGCCTCAAACCCAGGGATTGCATCGCTCCAGCACTACAATCTCTCCACTGGCTCCCCGTTGCTGCAACAATCAAATTAAAATCCCTCTGCATCATCCGTAAGGCTGTCTGGAGCCGGGGCCATGCTATGTACAACTGGATCTCACCAAATACTCTCCCTCCAGATCTCTCTGATCTTCCATCTCCAACTCTCTGCTTGACAGGTGCTTCTCTAAACAGCGAGCAGGTGGCCGGTCATTTTCTCCGGCCTTCTCCCTCCCCTGGAACAGCCTCCCCCTTCCTCCCCGTCCTGAGCCAGATCTCCACAACTTCTGCAAGCTCAAGACTTTTCTCTTCTTCTCCTCCTTCCCCGTCTCCCTCCCATGCAAACCCCCAGTCACTAAGATTGGTGGCCCAGGCCCTTATGTGTCCTTCTAGGCCCTAGCCTTCTGTCCAATCACCTGCAGCCGGCACCCTCCCCCTGCACTTGCCGTTGGGCACCCACTGGCCTGTGCTGTTTTACAGACCCGCGCTTTATTGTACTTGCAGGTGACTACTCATCTACCAAGTGGGCAGTGCCTGGCACTTACCAGTTGCCCTGCAACTGGTTCCCTGGCACTTCCTCCTCTGTGGAACCTCTTGCACTTATTCCCTTCCCTTGTCCCTTCTCTCTCTGCACTTGCACGTTCTGAATGCTCACAAGGCCGAGTAGGACCGCCTCTGCCTTTTGCTCATCATTGTTATTGTATTCCAGTGTCTTCTTTTGGTCCCTCCCCCTTGCCCTGTGGACACTTTGAAACACAATTTCGTGATGCATAAGTGCCTTACAAATGCACAATAATGAATACAAAATAAATATGGAGCCTCTCTTCTGAAGCGATTCTGCACATACTGAGCCACAGGCCCGAGCATCTCACTTCACTTAGCCTAAAATCTCAGTAGGTTACGAAACAACACATTATACACGACTATAGACCTTTCAATTGCTACTTAGACCCTCTCCGAATCTGAAGCAGAAATGAGGAGACGCCTATTCAGACCACAGAAACCCATCTGCTGTCTTTTACATAAGCCTATAAAAGTATGCGCGTGGCGTGTTGCTTTCTGAGGCAAGGACTGCAAGAGCCAATTACAGCGGGTAATACTGCAGTATTGTGTTTTTGAAGCACTTGGCGACCGTAATAAGTCAATAAAACACTACGCCACCACAAAATATTATTATTGTTTCCACGAGTCGAGCACTAAATCCTAAGCAGCATTTTGCAATAGTTCTGAGAACATTTGATTTATAGATTCACAGGGCCCCATAAAAAACATAGGAAATCCGAGCCGAAACCGTGCTGTATGAAGAATGAGTTCAATTATGGTCTTTGCTGCGGTTTGAAAAATCAAAGGGAAAATAGGGCCTGTTTGATATTTTCATAAACAGTCACAGGTTTCTTTGAAGGGAGAAGACACAAGCGGCGGGGAAAGCATCAAAAGCACATGAGAGGAGTCGAAGAAACGATGCCCGCGATGGCAGTCTGCGGGATTCCATTACCCATGTCAATAATATGTTTCTTCTAGCTCTCCAAAGAGGGACAGGATGGTAGACGTTGATTCCCGGTGAAGTGCTTCCTGTTTCGGTTCCTACGGTAACCTTCAGCCAATCAAGTCTCGCTTCAGATCCTTCCCCGTTAGCAGGCGTGATGGAGCAGGGATAACAAGCTGTTATAGCCTGGGAGCATCTGAGCTGACAGTGCACGAGCTTACCATGACATCCACCAGTGATCGTAGTATTTAGCGTGTGCCACGTCCCTGCTTTTAATTGGTTATATACAAAGCGAGAGCTTGCAATGGGGTTCTGGTCTCCTCTATAGCCTATTATCGTGGGCGCCTAGCAACCAAGAAGTGAAAAGTGAAAGCAAGGTGAGTAAGGTTGGAGTTCATGAGAACAGAGCGGTGCAGCGGCAGAGGAACCCAGGCGAGTACCTTACAGTCTGGGTTCAAATCCACTAGCAGATTCAGGCATGTTCTTAATGGGAGACTGTCCTAATGATTTCAGCTGTGTTACAATTAACTGTAGTGGGGAAGATGGCTCAATTATGTTGGAAGGGTAACCATAGGTAAACAAGATATGGAAAAACAAAAAATGGAGCAAAAAAGTATCTCCTTTAACTTATGTTAGAAGAATGTGCATGTATTTGTGTATTTACTTATTTATTTATTTGAGATTATATTCGCCCTTTGTAAAGCACATCATGGCATTAAAGATTCCACTTACTCTATCAGAATTGTCCCTGGACCTAGTATGATAGCAACCTTTTCTGTCTCCTCTCCGCTATCCTTACTTGTCCCTCCCGCCCCCCAGCACTATCTGAAATGTCGTCGGGCCTAGTACGATAGTCGCTTGTTTTGTTCCTCCCCACCCTTTCTGCACCCCTCTCCCTCACCTTTCGTTTTTTCTCCGGCTCGACCAGAAATGTCGTCAGGCCTAGTACGGTAGTCACCTGTCTGTTTCCATTTCCTTCCCACTCTCCCGCTCCGTTCCTTATCTATGTCTTAGCTTTTGTACTATCTGAAATGTCGTCAGGCCGAGAAGGATAGTTAATTTCACATCCTTACTGTTCTTGGCCTCTAAGAATGTCATTGTATTTTCCCTTGTTCCATCCCTTGCCTTGAAGCGCTTTGAAATACATTGTGTATAGGCGCTATATAAATAAACTATCATATCATATCACTGTGGTAGCTAATTCTTGATATATAGGGGAGTTAATCAACAGATCACTCTTCTACCCAGACATTCATCTCTTTTAGTAAGGACTACAGTCTAGAGGACGAAAGATGGAAACGAGAAGGCATTATGTTGGCCAACAAGAAGACGGCAGAGGGTTAAACTAGCCAGGACACAACAATACTAGGGGCTGTTAAATTTAAAAGGGCAATGGTAAATATGTACACTAAAATCTAGACGTATTTAGATTTTCATTATTGTGATATAACACCTGTTGGCAGAAAGAAATCTTTCTGCACAGGTATACCGTATTACCATAGGCAATCATGAGCTAATCAGTCCAAGCAAAACTCAAATCTGATTCTTTCTAACTTCTCAAAGTTTGAAGGCAGATCAAGCAAAAAAAGTTTCAGTCAATCAAATCAGTTTATTGCAGAAAATGTTTCCCATAAAACAACACAATTCATAAAACAGACTATACATTCAATTAACAAGGAATTAGCATGATAGAAACAGTTTCCCATTAAAACAGAAACATTAAAAGAGAATACAATAAAACACACACAAAATCCCACGTTACAGTTAAAAATGATAGTGGTGAACAGTTCTTATTTTAAAAGTATGTCTGAGATATGACAGTAATGCCCAAGCGACAAGCAGAGAGTTAGCTGCTAATAATTAGCATAAATGCTGGGCATCACTGTAAAACATCTGCCTCTTTTAGAACTAGTAGAAGTGTGTATTTCCTGGCATTGTGATAGGATGGACCAAAAATAAATAAAAAACAGCACATTCTGAGGTCTTTGTACATTGACTTGTCCATGGTACCTGGTGGGTTCAGCAATGGATGTGCAGTGATGTTTAATAGAAATGGCCAGATATATTGCAGCCAAGGGATCTTAAAGGCAGCATGCTTTGCTAAAACCTCGGTGATAATTCACTGGGTTAGCGTCGGCCTTGCATTCATCCAGATTCTAACCCAGTTAAAGACTGGTTCGAGAGATAGGTCATCCTCCAAATAGCTGATGCCCAGGTCAGTATGCACAGCACAATTTGAGGTGGAGCTAGGAAAAGATAATAATATCTTTAACTAATCATTTTAACTTGGAGCTTGGAAGTGTTTGAGAAACCCCAATGGTGATGCACCATGTTTAAGAGCTGCTTTGGTTTCCTTAGCATACATCTTTAAGATCATCTTTAGTGGTTGGCACTTGCACATAGCCATAAAGCAAGATAATCCCTCCAATGACTGGGTCCTGCTCCATAATATGGGATCCTCCCGTTACATTTGCACGAACACAAATGCCTAGAGAGTCAAAGTCAAACACTGTGGGGATAGAACAATTATTGCTAAACATCTTGGGCATTTTGGGTGCTTTTTTTCCTAAATTGCAGACCTTGACAGCAGATGTTGCTATTTCAACCTAAGATCTAATTGATACATGAAGCGGGTATATTCTCCAATTAACATTTGTAGGGCCCTTGAGTGCGCGTTACTAGCAGAGTATTGTCTTCATATGCCAGAGATGACAAATCCCTGGTGCCAATCTTTGGTATGTCACATTCAATAAGGATTCATATAGATCGTTAATGTACAAAGAAAAGAGCAGGGGGCTAATACACAACCCTACTGTACCCCGGATGCTATTCGGAAGTATGGCGTGAAGTGCCCCTGACCACTTCTCACACATGCCTGATTTTTTTGATGTATAACAAGTATGTCTAGTGGATCTGTTCAGCAACCCAGGGACATGAGTGCTTGCCAAATTTGGCCCCATTCACCTTGTCAAAGGCCGTGCCCCGGTCAATGAATGCCAAGTAAATAGGTTCTTTGTTCATATAAAAGGTGTGAGCCACCACCAGATTCAACTTCAACACTTGTTCATCCGTCCCCTGGCCCAGTAGGGATGTAATGTCGGCCATAATGTTATTTGAACCCACCTAATGTTCTACATTTTTAAAAGGACTCTCCCAAAAATCCAGAATCTAGTATCAAGTAGCGAGATGGGCCTGTAATCCGACGGGCTTGCTCTATTTCTTATTTTAAATATTGGAAAAAAATCCAGAAGCTTACAAGAATGTAGAATTCTGCCTATACTTAGAATGGCATTGTATAAAATGGTGAGCATGGGCACCCAGATCTCTATCAGGTCTTGGAATAAACCTGTAGGAATGCTGTCTGAGCCTGCAGAATGATTATTGCCCCGGGACAGGATCACCTCTGAAACCTTCTTTAATTAGGTACAGTGAGCAAAAAGCAGATGGCTGCGAACTCTCAAAGTGGTTAATAACCACTGAACAGGTTATCATGCTGTGTTCTTTTCGAGAGAGGGGCGCCTGCTACCTTGTTTGTATTTTTGGAAGGAACTTGGGGTTGGTCACCCTAAGTTACCTGGGGGCAACAAGATGTGGACTCCCTGCTCACTGTGCTCAGAGAGGCGCAGCTTCACCTCACTGATGAGGCCCAACAAGGCTGAAATACATGTATGGGGTTGCTGTTGGTACTCTTGTTCAGAGAGGAATTGCTATAGCATTTCAGTGCTGGACTGCCCATGTGGGCGGGACAAAGGGCCTCATTACACGGAATGCGGTAAACCATGGTGCTATTAGCACCATGGTTGCCGCCGGTACCATACCGGTACCACCATGGAGAAAAGGGGAATTACCACCCCATTCCAAGGTTGGCGGGGCGGTAATTCCCCCTTTTTCCATGGCCCTTCCCCATTCCCATTTTTGCCCCATAGGGCTCAATGGGAATGGGGAAGGAGCTAATTACAGTACCGCAAATTGCGGTACCGTAATTAGCACCAAGGTCCCTTTGGGGTCCCAACTTTAATGGCTGGTCTACACCAGCCGTTAAGGGCAGGTCCCGCAAAGGGACCTCGTAGTAAGGTGGTAAGGGTTTACGGTACTGGTGCCCTTACCGGTACCAGTAAACCCTTACCACATACCATGTAATGAGGCCCAAAGACTGATATGCAAATGGATATTTCCCATCTGTGAAAGGTACAGTGAGCAAAAAGCAGATGGCTGCAAACTCTCAAAGTGGTTAATAACCACTGAACAGGTTATCATATTGTGCTCTTTTCGAGAAAGGGGCGCCTGCTACCCTTTTTTGCATTATAGGTCATGAGCCTAGTCTGGGTCTGTGTGTCTTCAATGTCTTTCTCAGATCCCTGATAGTGCTTTGAAAAGTGGTCTATCTTTACCCTGTCTTCACGTCTGTTTCTGTTCCCTTTAGGTTACGTTTGTATAGTGGACCATTTGACACCCCATCCCAGAACCTTTTGGAGTCAGGCTCAGCATGTTCCACAATCAATTCATACCAAGATAGATTGTCTAATTCTGCTATGCAATTTCCAAGAGTGTTCTTATATTTAGCTCTCACCCTGACCAGCTCTGCATTTGGAGGATCCACATTTTTCAGCACAGAAAGTAGATTTGCTGCTGCGTTTCTACAGTCATCATTGATCCAACCCCATGGGAAGTGTTTTTCACGTGATGGAGGACTTTTCTGAACATGTTTAGTGGTTATTATCGTTCCATCTTTAAAAGAATGTAAAATGTTATCAGGGAATAGGTCCATTCTCAGCATATTTGAAAAAAGGGAGATTTTAGGGACAATTATATTCCAATGTCTGAACTATTTATCTGCTCTCTCCCATTTAATTCTTAATTTGCATTTTGCATTTGTTTCCGCATCAGTTAGATGCAAGATGGCGTTGTGTGAAAGTAACCTTGACTGCCATGTGATCCATAGGGCAATTGGATGATGGTCACTATATAATATCATTAACAACCTTAAAATCCTCAAGGATGCTCCATTTGTTTGTTTGCAGGTAATCAAAAAAAAAGAATCTATGTCAGAGTATCCCTCATGGCCTTAGAAAGTATACTGGGCAGGATTGTCTGAGGGTGCGTGGCCATTGATGGAATGAAGGCCCAATATAATATAGCAGACCATTTGCACATATGCGTGGATCATGCATTTGCGTGTCCAAAATACAGAGTGTTGAATCTTCTACATCGTTAAAAAGGTCCTGTGGGGGCCTGTTGCCTAATTTTAAGTTACAATCACCACCCAGAATGAAATTTGTGGTAGCTCTTTTAATAACTTTTCAACCATGAATTCTTTGAAACAAATTAAACTAGAAGAGTGAGCCTATTGCTGCGGACTGTTATAGAAGTTCACTATCACCAAGGTTTCCCCAGTACTAGTTGTAAAAGGTTAGATTACTATGACAGATTTGACAGAACAAGCCAGTGAGACCCTTATAAGGATGACTAACATCCATAACAGCAGGCTATAGGTTCTGGTGAGGCAGGAATATGATAGCTACAAAATCCATCTAACACCAGATCTTCAGTGGCTCATGTCTCCTGGAGTAAAAGTACATAAAATGTCATTAGGAAATGCCCAACCCACGTACCATAGTCTTGTGGATGCCCTAGCAATATTCCAAGAGAGCAGGGAAAGTGGGGCAGAATTGGGTTGCCTGGCAAATGTTATCCCCAAAGTTGGCCAATGTATCCACTGGCTTGGAGGATACAGAGGGCAAGTTCTCAGCCAGTCATTCTACCTCATCATTTCAGATACCACTGAACCACATTTGCCATTGATTTGAAGGTAGTCTGTTTCCTTGGTAACATCTTCGGGGCTGCAGGTGTAGTCTCAGAGATCCTGGGGATTCTTTGATATTGGCTGAACAATTGGCTTGGAGGCTAGCGTTTGGAGCTGTGAAGTCAATGTGTGTGTTGGGGAGGAAAAATAACTAGGAGGATAACACAAGGAACGAGGAACCAACCTCATGTTCCTGTTTCTACTGTTGTTTCTAGAATAACTACTCAAATTAGAATTAACAAAATAAGCTGCAAAGTTTTGATTAGAGAACACCACCACTATCCTAGCACCCAAAATGTTTTTTGTGGTCTTTCCCATCCAAACGTCCCTTCTAGCCATCAAGATCTCCTGAGGACCAACAGCTGGACCCATCAATCTGGTGTTGATCCAATGTGGCCCATAGGGATGGCTCTTCAAGGGTCCATAGGGATGTACCTTCAAGAGATTCCTAGAATGGGTTGGCTTCTAACACAAATCAGCCCACACAAAAAACATTGGGCACCCCTGCTCTATACTGGGCACCCCTGCTCTATACTGGGCAGTGAGGAGGCACCTTGGCTTGTAGGGGGTGCAAAAGCTAAAGCTAGGCCACCTGTCTGTTTCCGGGTTGAGGGGGATCTTGTGCTCAAATCTAGAAGTCATTTTTTATGTCTCTTATCGTATCATCCATTTTCAGCATTGAGTTAAAGATTGTTTAAAATGTATTAAAAAGACCATGATTGTTTGCAATCTTTCCTTCATAGTCTTTAATTTGGAGTGGATATCTTTTATTAAGAAAGAAAGTACATCTGGGACAGAATTTTCATCTTGAATACTATTTGATGACAGTTTGCTGGTTTGTACATTGTCCATGCTGGATTGGAGTTTAATAGTAATGTCCATGCTGGATTGCCCCTGTAATAGTAAAATATGAATTCATGTCTTCAGTACATATATCATCCTATTAGTTTTAAGTATTGGTGTCACGATTCAATTGTCTGTTTTTTAGACAGCGTTTCAACATTGAATACTATGCGCGATAACAGATCATTTATGATGTCTTTCACTTTTTAAACAATTAATAATTTTGAATAAATGATTTATATTGTATTATGAAACAGTTTAAATTTAATGTGCATTAACTGTGACTGCTGATAAGAGCTAACTACCTGTTGTATATTTGAGTGTCTCTCCTTATACCTTTCAACATCATCAATAAATATTTATTCCAGATATCCACACTCCAACAACAGCAATCAATATACATAAAACAATACACTGAATATGTAAAAGATAATAGAAAATATACATTTAAAATAAAATGGAAGAAACAATATCAGTTTCATTAAATTAACCAGTTCCACTGAAAACAATTACTTTTTTGGTCCTAATGCTAAGTGCTGCTGTTAGATAGCGCTTATAATACTATCAGACACTAACATTATTTAATTCTTAGTTGAAGAATTAAAATACTTTTTGCAGGGAATGGTATACCATTTAAAAAAAGAAGTGCACATGTATACTGACAGAAATGTTCTCAAATCAATAAATAAGTATTGCTGTTGTTGACCAATTAGACCTGCAAGTCGCTAGGGGTAATTCATGTAAGTGTAATTTTATAATAAGTACCCATGATGATCAGTTATAAATCCATCACAAATAACTTTTATTTCAATTTAACGAAGACAAACATGTTATAAAATCTTTAACAAAGGACTTAGTTGACTCATCATCAAAGAGCTAGTTTTTCCATAGGTTCGCAAGGGCAAAGCTCCCTTATTTTTTTAGAGCATGTGTTATTCGAGATCTATAGTCAAACGTACTGGCTAGATCAAGATTGGCCAATGCAACATGTACATATTGTATCTATTGACAGCCATCAAGGGCTAGCAAATATACTAATGTCAGCTGGGCTAAAACTCCCTTTTCAATTAGCCATATGCAAAACCAAAATAGACAGGTCACTGGGACACAATCAATGTGAAACCTTGCACCGTTTTGCTTCAATAGATGTCCCTAACCTTGACATGATCCTCCAACCCATCTTTAAGAAATCAAATAGCGCTGTGTTCATTTTTTTAGACTTCTAACACATTGTATATCTTTGTGAATCCCCAAAAAGGGAGGGTTGTTGGTGCTCAACATTTTAATTCAGAGATTAGACAACTGTGGGAAAGCCATGATGTTCTTGGCATATGGGCCTCTTTGAAGAAGATCTGAGCCTTGACCAACAGATTAATTCAGTTGTGAAAAGCTAAGACAACTGAGAACCTGTTCTGTTTCACTCACCTAATAACAAAGCTCTGATGGTGGGGTCTGCCATGAAACAGAGATTAGTCTGTTGTAATGCTTTGTATGGCGACCTGCCACTATTCAATCTCACTAATGCCCTAGTCCAATTCAATTGCAGACTTAATAAGGCTGAACATGCATCTATAGTTGAAGTTTCTCTTAAATTGGCTACCTATCACACAGAGAGTGAATTTTGAGTGCAGGTTTCATGCATTTATAATATGACACAGGCTTACCTTCCATTTAAGGTGGCACAATATGACCCCATGTGAACCCTTTGAAGTGCCCATCAGCTATTGCTATTGCTATTAATGTCCCCCAATCTTAGACTGGCTTCTAAAGGAGAAAGCAATGTTGTGGTCCAAGCTGAAACACATGTGGAATTCATTACCATTTTAATTCTATTCTGCAAATCTCTGTCTGACTTAAGGTCACTGTTAAGAAATCTCTGGAGGCAAAATGTCTACAGGTGATTGGACTAAAGCCTTCTAGGGATCCTATCCCTGTCCCCAAACAAGTGGACTGACATCATCCCCAAAGTGCTTTATGTTAAAGGAAGTAGATGGGACAGGAAGGAAAAAAGGTAAAGAGAGAAATGGCAGAATCTTCCTCTAGCTGGTCTGCACTCCCCCTGTCTACACTAACTCCATACCCTTCCCTTGTCAATAGCATCAAAGACACTCAAGGGGATATATGTACTATTTAATTCCTTTTTCCAGGTACAGCTCTTGCTGGATGGCTGGTACGCTGGACAGAGGTTTTACCTGACCTTAAAAAGGATCTAAAGAACGGCATAGTCATCCATTTTCCTGCCCTGTCAATTGGCAGGGTCGGGCTGTCTGACCAGAATACACATCACACTTCCACATTTGAGCTGGGCTCACAATGCTGACACATGCATGATATCAAATTGATGTGGCTATAATAAGAGATGCTAGCCACTATTCCCTACACCCAGGTATGGCTTACATTTAAAGTGTACAGCTATCAGCAAGATAGTAACTCTCATAGTTATGTAGTTTGGGAACAGAGGTGCATATCTTAAATTCAGCTATTGTGCTACAGTCACTTCTTGTCTGCAGCATGACCTATTTTATGTCACAAAATGTGACACATGCATAGATTGAAGAATGTTGTTGAATTGCTTTATGCCTGATATGCTCAGTTCTGTGGAGAAATATTCGCTTTGTATGTAAATAACATCTATTAGCACTGAAGTAACTTTGTGTGGTTCACATGCTACACACCATTATTGTATCACACCTGTATGTCTTGTCTTGAATGCTCAAACACATAAAGAAAAAATAAGTGCTAAACAATTGCTAAATAGCAGTGTGATAAAAACTGCCACAAAATTATGAAAAAAAGCTGTTCACCAATGTATCAGTATATGCAAACAGAAATAAAAATGATTCAGCCAATTCAAGAAGGTCGAAAAGGAACGAAAACTCTTACCATGTCTTCCGCAGACTACTCAAAACCAGGCTTTTTAACTCACTCCAACCCACGTCCTAACTGTTTATTCACAACTGTATATAAATAAGCACAACTGTATATAAACATGCATATATGTTCAGCAATGTATCTATATCCATACCATGTTTGCCTGTAACAAGTAAGAATGCTTTCAGCGCCACGATGCCCCTGGGCAGATGTGCGCTATACAAATCCAAATAAATAAATAAATAAATAAATAAATAAAGGTCAATCTACACGGAATTAGTTGTAAGAAAAATGATTACCTGTACAACAATCTGAACCCAGTACCAGTTGACTTATTCCAGCCATCCTCATAAATAATTGCTCCATACATTAACAATTGTATGTCTATTTTAGACATAAGGATGCAAGTCAGGACGCAGACCAGGGCCTTCCATGAAAAAAGTATCTTGGTTGCACAAAGCCTTTTGTTCCCACAAAGTTTCCTATTTGCAGAATGCCTTGGGTTCATTCAACAAAAACAAAAGTTCATTTCCTCCAGGATTCAGAGTCTACAAATGTCAGGGTTTATAATTCACATAGGTCTCCCTCTGTCGGGCTCAGACTTTCTGAACACACTTTCTCACAGTATGTTATAGGTCTCGCTCTGTCAGGCACGGACCTTCCGATCACACTTTCTCACAGTTTGCTACAGGTCTCCCTCAGTCAAGCACAGACCCTCCAAATCACAATTGCTCACAGTTCATTGTTCTAATCGAAGACTGTGCGAGTGGTTTTACGAATACCTTAGCATGACCACTTTCATTACATTTCACTTTTCATTTTCATTTTCCCACTGATGTCAGATACATTTGTGAGTCATGGGTTTCTCAATTTTTCACTTTTCAGCTTGTGCCACTGTACATATTGAAAAAGAGACCTTTGATTCGGCAATGTCGCTATGCAGGACCACTATGTTATCTCTCCATGTTTCACTTGTTCGATTTACAGTTCAGCAATACTTTGGCAGCTTAAACACATTTCACTTTCACGCATGTCTTCTTAGTATACGCACAATCTTCATTCTCGTGATACACTGTTGCTGCTTGAAAATTTTATTTTAAAAACAGCCTGGCCTTACACAGCTTTCTTTAACTCACCAGCTGTGCTAGTTTCTGTGCTTGCGTCTTTGCTCTAGGAGTCAAGGTTGATACCACAGCTGCTGCTTCACATCCACAAATCAGTCGCTCGCTGTGGAGGTTTGCTGGTATCTTTCCCATACAATGCCTGATTTACAGTTCTCTTTCGTCGGAGTCACTTGCGCAGCCTTCAAGATTCTTTAGAGGTATTGATTGTTCGCCGGGACGTCCAAGGTCTCTCCACTCCTTGATTCTGCTTCACGGTCTTCCGTCCTGCTCCACCTGCTTCTCTGCTGCTCAGAGTGTGTTCCAGTGCTCCACCTTTTATCGGTGTGGGGAACGTCAATAGGTATCAGGTGCAGTCAATTGTGGTAAATTGTCTGACTCTGCCTGACCTTTGCCAAAGGGACATGTCCGGTATAATCTTTGAGTGTTAGTCTCTCTTCACTCAAGCCTCCTCTTCCTCAGCTCAGTTTTTTGCAGGAAAGGGTGGGGGGAGTTGGAAAATTGGAATATCCTAAAAAAATAGGAACGGTAAAGGTGTTGAAAAGGGAGGGATACCGTGTCTCACCATTGGGTATCTCACCCCCACTACCTGAGGATCCTCCCACACTGGTCCACCCTCATGGTCTGGATCCAAAGGTGATGGCCATGCCCTGGTCACCTGAGCAAGAGATCCCTGGGGACTAGACAGTGAGACATCCTCTGGTTTCTCACAGACCCAAGAGAGAGAAGCATATGCCAGAGAGTTCTGGGACCTGAACGAGAGAGAGAAACCAATACAAAAAGGGGGTTGGGACCCACGAGGAAGAAAGAAACTAATATTGATGGTCTGGGACTCGGAAGGGGAGAATGCTAGCAGAATAGTGAACCAGGCGTAACTCCTGAGAAACATGAGGAACTGAGAAGGGTCTGGGACCAACAACCAATGACAAATTGCCCCTGGGGTCATCATCATAGTCACAGTACCTGGCAGAATAGTGAAACAGGTAGACTGTAAACACAATGAACACAACAACAAGCAAAGAGAAGGAAATTATTCTGTTGGCATCCTGAGGAGCTTGAGAAAGGCCAGGAGAAGGGAGACACACCTCTTGGAATTATGAACATTGTTGAACCAGCCAAGAAAAGAGAGTCATTCTCTTGGCATCCTGTGGAGCTTTGAGAAAGACCAGGGGATGGGCAACATACCCCTTGGTCTTGATGAATATTGCAGAAAGAGCCATAAGGAGGGAGGTACCCTCTTGGCTTTGTGAAACATCTTTTAAGAGCCAGGAGAAGAAAGACCCATGTCCTGGCATTGCGGGAACCATTGAGAAACCAAAGAAAGGTCAGGCGGAAGATACAAGACTGTTGTCTGTGTTTTGCTGGAATACACACAAAGAACCATTTTGAGAATTTTGCTTTATATTCCTGGAGAAGAACAATTTGGTTTGCTTCACCCAGAACTGAACTTCTGGACCAAGAAGATAACCCCTCTTTCTTAGTTAAGTTTATAGTGTAGTGATGAATTTAGGCATTTGACACAGGATGGTGACCTCTTTTCTTCAGAATGGCATACTGACAATTTCCCTAGTATTAGTTGAGGCAGGGAAACCCTTCTTAGATCTAGGGGCAGCTAGGGTTTTCTCTTTCATTTGCTCACCAATAAACCTCTATAGCCAAGCTCATGTCACCTGTGTGTCAGTTTACTACTTCTACACCCTTACAGGTCCCAGAATGAAAAACATAACTACACCTCCTTCCGTGTTACATCTATGTGTCACGTGTGGTTTTGACTGATATTTCGAATAAACACCCAGGAATTCTGGCCCGTGCACTGGTCACCTGACAAAAGCCATTATTCCCCTGAGAGTCAAATTACCAAGCAGGGCCAGCTGAGCACGGTGCCTGAAACAGTTGGAGTGTTGTTTGAGATGGTAGCCAGACTGACAACCAATATATTAGCAATGGTGAAATGGGTACTTGGGTGTTGGGGGTTTCCATAATGCAGGAAGTCTTTTCTCTGAACCTCTTGCTTTTCATAACACCTTGCACTCTTGTTATGGTAATGTAAGAAGTCTCACAACAACCCTTCCACAAATCTGCCAGCTCCCAGAGCTTTGCTGCACATAGTGCACAATATATCTAAGTTAGAGATTCAAGAAAGTTTAGAGAGAGAGAGAGAGAGAGAGAGAGAAAGAGAGATAGATAGAGAAAGAGAGAGAGAGAGAGAGAGAGAGAGAGAGAGAGAGAGAGAGAGAGAGAGAGAGAGGAGAGAGAGAAATACTGACCATGGAAAAGTGAGAAAGAGAATTGACAGGTATCTGCATAGGCCAGTGGTTTGAGTGTGTAGAGAAAGCCAGGTGCTTGCCCTAGTTAAGCCTTTGCATGGTTTGGTGCAACGTCTTTTGTTATGTCTTTTCATGTCCTTATCATGCCTTGCTAGTTCATGCTATGCCGTTCATATATGTTGCTTGATTGTTTCGTCCCTTTCCTACCCTGATCAACATTATGCTTCTACCTTATGTTATTACACTCCCAGGTGAGCACTGTGACTCTGCCCACTAATATGTGCTTCCATGTACCCCAGTGTTATATTGCTTACTTTGCTTTCTGATACTGAATGTAATTAATGTGATAGGACCTTGAACTTGTTGATGCTGAGTTCTCACTGACGACCCTATGAGCACTCTGTCCTCTGGAATCTTACTCTGAACTCCCCTTGGGAACTATTGGTATTATCTGTTGCATGCCCCCTATATCTTCAACTGCACCCCATGTTCTTCGTGTCTCGCAAAAGGACCTGTCACTGCAAGCTGTCCACTGCCAGCAATACCAGGCAACTCCAGAGTGCCTCAGGGCCTCTCCTCAAAGCCGGGACACCACCGGGACCACATCAGATGCTCTAGGTTTCCGTCTGGGTCATGCACAAGCCTCTATGCACTAAACTATGCACTAAACTACAAAACATGGATGCTCAAAGACACTATACATGTACCAACTAGGTCACTCTCACACAGCATTTAAATAACTCACAGAACAAACAGCAGAATCCTTCTGCTCTACAAGTAAGTTACATATTACATTCCCGACCAATGCATCCTAGAACCATGGGCACTCAAGGTTCCCTTGTATATACAAATGACTTTATTCTTGCAATGCAGGAAACCAAGCAACAGACCTGCCCACAGAGCTAATAGTACTTCCAGACTGCATGTACCCACACAACAGCAAGCTTTACTTGAGTTTTCCCTCTGTCCCCACTAATATAAACCATACCCCTTCACTTCCAGATCAGCAAGAGGGCCTGGAGAACTTGCAAATGGCACTGCTGCATGTTATAAATCCCAACTACATAACATAGTCATGAAAGTAATAGAATAGAATGTCCCACAATGAGAGCCAATTGTTATAAGTGTGCGATTACAGGTCACTTTGCAGGATGTTTTGGAGGGTCACATGACTGAGGTAGAACCTTAGATGAAAAGAAGGAAGACAATACAAATCATAGTCTTAGCTTTGATGGGAAAGAAGGACAATGAGTCTCGTCATCTGGTTGGTGGTGTGGTAAAAGAGTGGTGGGCATTTCTGTACCACAACTTTTTTGTCAGTAACAGAATTACCACATTGCACGGGCGTTTTACTGCACTGCCGAATTCCAATTTTGGAGAGGGTTCACGTCCAGCAAAATTCTGGAGATAAATCCTACACTTGGAAGATTTAACGCGTGGCATTACTGCTTGTGGTAATTCTGCCAATAATCCCCACGCAGTCCGTTAAACTCCAGAAATGGCCATTTACACTGCCATATCGCAATGCCACAGGAGTCAGTGGTGGTAACGTTAAACGTGTTTGGTGAATTTACTGCTGATATACGGTCAACCTCATAATGAGACCAATGTGCCCAAGTGCAGCACAAGTGTTATTGCGGGGGGTAGAGGGGAGGGGGAGGGGGAAACATTAACATTTTATAAGTCTCCGGTTCACCCTACAAAACTGCTCCCAAAGAGCTAGTAATGATACCCTGGGAGGGTCATTTACTATTATTAATCAAACCAGCTATAAAACTGAAAGCATCCCATTGGTACTGGGGTATTCCTCGATCACTTTAAAATATAAGGAGACAGCTTCAGTATGCAGTCTCCTCTCTTTTGAATGATTATCTATGATTTGATGGGGTGAATATTGAGGCGGAAATAAGTGTACTGATACCAGATAAGGAGGTTTACAATCTTTGCATGTCAGAATCCACGGATAAAGAGTCCATTGCGAAGGACTACCCAGATGTTTTTTTTCAAAGAGACAGTGCTGTTCAGGCTCTGCAGTCACTGGACTATTTCCAATAACATAATTTGCTAATATACCAGCTTGCAGGGGTGTTGCTAGGTCTGGAAAAGATCTGGAGCTATGCTAATGTTGGAACTGTCAGGACTCAGGGCTAGCTAGACATTTGGTTGTAGCCCCTGAGCTTCTATCTGGGCTACAACCCGAAGAACCATGGATATACCTCACCCCGAGCAACACCTCTACCAGTGTGATCCTAATACAAGCATCTGGGTTGACTTCAGTACTCTCCCAAATATTGTACAAATGTCTGTACAAATCCAGACTAAAAAATGTATCACACTTTCTCTTTCATTGCCTTTTGACCAAAGACTCTCCCCGTCACCTTATACCATTTGTAACACCATACAGTGCATTTTCGTGTTTATTGGATATTCTTTGATTTGGCATAACACCTGCAGGATTCCAAAAACGAATTCATTGGCTTATTAGTAGTATTCTGCATATGTACTTTTTCCATCATGCTACCTTGATCGCTGGTGTTATTGTATGTTATTTGGTATTTGCATAGTGCCTACTGCTACTGCTATTGGTATGGCCTCTGAGCTCTGTGTGGATGAATTCCCCTTGGAAGATCATAGTCAGAGGATTGATAAGTGATAAATGGAGTTGTAAAATGTGTGTGTGCATTTATAGCCAAAACAAAGGTAGGTAAGTAGGGAGTGGCTAGGCCCCTAACGGCAGCCCATATTATCAGGTGGCGGGACGGGTGCAGTGACAAATTGTGAAAGAGTGAGAGGGTTCATAAGAGTCAGGCTATGTGAACGGCTGGACCACATTTTGCATGGGACTAGGAAAAACTGAAACATAGTTAGATTTAGTCATGCAGAGCATTTCACAAAAGCATGGTTAAGAAGTTGTCCCACATAGATAGGATCCTCAAGTGCACCCAATTTCCCCAAAACAAAATTAACTGGACCGGTGCGATCCAGTCTGAGTCTTTGAGGGTGCCGATGGGGAGAGCCAGGTTTTTAAAGCCTTTCTGAAGGTAAGGTGGTCCTCGATGCCGCAGATGGTTAATGGGTGGGGGTTAATGGTGGGTGCTTGTACTGAGAAGGAGGAGCCCCCAATTCAGGTTGATTTTATCACTTGAAAGACGAGAAGAGATGCGGACCTTGATCTGAGGTTTCTGTTAGGCCTGTTGCATGCACATTTATGATGCAGGTATTCTGGTCCTTTGTTGTGAAGGTCAAGGGGTGATGCACACCGCCTTGAAGGTGAATCACTGCCCCACTGGAATCCAGTGATGGACATGGAAGTGGGGGTGATGAATTTTCTTTGACTTATAGTTAGGACGAGCCTTGCAGCTGTGTTTTGTACTGGTTGAGTTTCTTATCTGCAATGCAGGGGCCCCTAGGTATAGGGTGTTAGCATAGATTAGTCATGAAAAGATGAGAGCAACAATCGCAGAGACTCTGTGTGGTAAGGTCAGGTAAGGAAAAAGGCAGCAGAAGGTGTTAATGTGTAGATAACAACATTTTATCACAGATTGATGTGATGTGATAGAGTCAGTGTCCTTAATGCTTCTGGGATCTTTTACTGTGTTGGAGGTGGTGAGAGGTGGGCCTACGGATAGTGGCCACAGGCTGGTTTGAGGGAAGATGGTGGTTTTCCCACAGAGGATGATCTTGGTTTTGCCAGGATTGAGTTGGAGGTGTTTGGCCGCCATCCAGTGTTCGATTTCTGTGAGACATGTTGTGAAAATGGAGGTGGGGGTAGAAGTGGGTCTCTTTGGGATTTTGAAGATGATTTTGGTGTTGTCTGTGTAATTATAGCACAACCGTCCATGGGATTGAATGAGTGCTGGATGGGGGCTAGATAGAGATTGAAGAGGAGTGGGGAGAGTGGGGCACCCTGCAGCCTTCCAAGGGCAACCAGGAGGAGAGTCAAAAAAATGGAGGCATATGTACTATTTGTGATCTGTTGGAGAGGAAGGAGGCTATCCAATGCAGGGCTGAGTCTCTGATGCTGAGTGTGTGAAGTCTGTCAGTGAGGATGGAGTGGTCAATGGTGCTGAATGCTGCTGAATGCTGCTGAGAGGTCGAGTAGGATTAGGGCGGTGCAGGTGGGAGAGTGAAGAGAAGCTAGAGAAGAGCGGGAGGATGGATGGTGGTTCAGATGTTGTGGGAGAGGTAGAAGGAGTGTGGGGGAGAGATGCAGTTTAAGTGAGGATGGGGTTGTGTCTCTGTAGGGCTATGTTGTGGAAGTGGTCTGAGAGTGACAGTGGGATTGGATTAGGTTGGGAGTGTTGGAGCTGCAGGCCGTAGCATTGAATTCGGCTATAAACTTAAAGCGTTACCTTGTAGGGGTGGGGCATTGATGATTCTGTTCCAATATTAGGACTTTTCGGTTTTGTGAATCTCTGCCTAATAAGCTTTGAGTTGGGAGATGCAGGCCAATCTGTTTGATGACTTTGGAACTGCCTGCAATGTGTGCTCTAGGATGTGGTTATGGGATTTCGATGAGGGGCCTTGTCAGTTAGAGAAGAATCTGATGGGGGTGAGCAGACCCAGTGCTTCAGAAAGCCAGTGATCAAAGTTGGGGCTGGGGATCTGAATCAAATAGAGGGGAGAGGAGGTCAGGGAGGCGAATGGGGTGTCTGCCAGGTCAGGAGTTACTTTGACTTTCTTCCAGAGGCAGGAGCGTGTTTGTAGGCCCAAAACTGCCTGGAGGGTGAGGGGTCCACAAAGGGGAGGGTGAAGAGGCCCGGTGGTCAGTTCAGATAAGTGGGCATGGTAGTAGTGTGGTGATGAAGTCTGGTGAGCTGAAGATTGCATCTAAGTTGTGTTCAGCAGAGAGGACCTGAGAATAGCTTTGAAAGGTGAAAGGTTTAAAGGTTGTCCAGGACAGATTGGGTCATACAGTTAGGTGGGATGTCGAACCAGATGTTGAAATTCCCTAAGACTGTGAGGTGGAATGGCTGCTAAGGACTCACATAGGGATTCTGCAAAGCTTCTATTGCATCCCAGGGATCGATATATGAGCAGGAAGCTGTGCTGTGACTGCGTGAGAGGGTGAGCATGAATTTTACCAGCAGCGATTTGCAGTCTGTGTTGCAGTCTTGTCCGTCCGATTGCAAGAGGGATAGGGATGATTTGTGAAGGTTGGCAATGCCACCTACCCTAGCTATCAGAGACCCTGCCCAGTGCCTAGACTTGGGGCCTGGCTTCTGTGTCACATGGTGCCTGGGGGGAAGAGAGAAAGCATGGGTTATGCAGTAAAAAATACAAAAAATAAGAAAGGAAGACCAGAAACAAATAAATACTACCCATGCCCTCGAGTGAGAAACGAGGTGGCTGCAAATATCGTGCTTACCTTCCTCTCGTTCAGTGAGTGAGAAGAAGCAGTCCTGGCCAGTTGTCTAGATCCAGGGACAGGCTTCCAGATTGTGTGGTGCCTCTGGAGGCCAATCTCCAACAAGGGGAGAAGATAGAGGAGGGGATGGGACATGAGCATGAAGGGGTGTGATGGGAGAGAGAAAGCTCCGATTTTGCAGTAAGAAATATGAAAAATAAGAAAGGAAGCCGAGAACCAGGTGGATGCTACTAGCTGTGGTCTTGAGTGGGGAATGAGGTGGTGTTCAGTGAATGGGAAGAGCACATTGATTGCTTAATATCACTTTGAAAGATTCAATGAGAAAGAGATCTCACATCCAAGTTGAGGAAACACTGAGTTAAGGAAGGCGACTGTAGGTTATTTTGTGTAAATTTGGGGTTTGGCAGTATTTTCTTACCACCAAAAGATGAGCGGTAGTGTGGTGATAACTTATCCTTGCATTTAGATTGGGTTTGGCCTCATATCCTTTTAGTGACCATACCTTGTTATATTATATTGGAGAACCTAGTAATATGTATTACTTGCAGTATTTTGTGGTAATATATGGTTTGCTGTATTTAGTGGTGAGCATAGTTTCCTTTCTTACATCATAACCCCATCATAAACAAAAGCTTCTTTTCTAATAGAATACCTCCTAGTGATCTATAGAGGGCCTTGGACCAATACACGCAAGAAAACCCAACACTTTTATATAGAGTGCCACCTACAGGCTGTGGCCGGTATCACAGGCTTATTTACACCAGTGATCTATGCGCTCGTAGGCATCATTACTGGCTCATAGACCTCCAGTAATCTATGTGTTATATTAGATTCCCTCCAAACAACATGCAAGGAGGACACACACACACACACACACACACACACACACACCTATTTTATCACTGCTTATTCTGTTTGTTATTCTATCTGCATGGTCAAATTGATAAATGTATTACCAAAGAGAATGAATCTCCCCTGTGTCCACATATAAAATCCCCAATGCAATAAAAGACTCTAAACAATTTGTTTTTATATACTGGTTATATTGCAGACAAGTACAATTCACAATTCAAATCTTACCACGTACATTTCACCATTATCTGTAACAAAAGAAGAAGAGAAAAAAAACAGAAACAGCAACACGGCTATTTAAAAATATAAAAATATGCATTACTTTTTAACATTATAAACATGACGAATTAAAATGCAGGAGATTTCCTTTGCTACTCTGCCTATATGACATTTTTATATCAGTCATTCATCCAACAGCACACAGTGACCTCACTTAAACTGTGCCTGCTTACCAGAGGTATTAGTTTGAATCGCTCCCACACGACCTTGTCCTTGCTCCCCTCAGAAAAGTAGTCCTAACCAACGAACTGCTCCAGTAATCTTGGATGTTTGGAATGCGCGGCAAGAACGAGAGGCAAAGTGACCAAGCACTTCTGTCTTCGGAGCCCAGTGTCATGTCCTCCATCCGACCCACCAGTGATCCAAGTTCACCCTCGGCCCGGATTCACCCCCCACTTACCCTCCGGGGCTCACTTTGGCGGTCCAGACCGGCTCGCACACAGCTACAGCAGCAGCTTCACGCTACTACTCCACAGTCACGACTGCGACCATTTCTTCATTGGCAGCTGCCGTGGAGATTAAGCCATCAAAAGATCAGGTTCGCTTCTTTGCATCGTGCTGCTGGCGCTATCCGATCACGTGACCTAAATGTGTGGTCACGTGACCGGAACTCACGATCACGTGACCTGGATTCACGATCACGTGATCAGGAATCAAATGGTACTTAAGCAGTGGAGTACTTCAGTACCGCGCTTCACAGCTGTTTTCTCGGAGACCCTGTTTGGCCTGCATTTTGTCACCTTGTGTTTTGTTTGATCTTGGACCCGGCTAACTCTTTTTGGAACTCTTTTGGATCACGTTATATCTGTGTTTTTGGCTTGGACTGATACTTTTGGCTCTTGACCTCGGACCGTTGTCACGGACTTCTCTTTGGATTCCGCTCTTCATTGTTTCGTCAGCTTGGACTGCTACACTTGGCTCTAGACCCTGGATTGTTGTCACGGACTTCTTGTGGATTACCCCTCTCCAAAGAATCTGGAACACTGTATGAACTACGCCTCATCACCACCCTTATCTGCAATTTGGTTCAGCCCGGCTTCCAGGTCTTCTTCAGGTGGGGTCTGGTGTGTATACCAATCAGTGCCTCCTACCCGGGACCATTTGCCATCTTGAGCCCCGGAATCCCTTCAGCTACCAATTCCTGGTAAGATCCTTTCTGTTTATTGGTTACCCGTGCTTTACCCTGCTTGCTTGGTACTTAACGCTGCTTTCCTTTACAGCTTCCGTGTGGCTTCCAGTACTTCGCGGTCCCAGATTCTTCTCCACCTGTGGCCTCAAAGGTTGTATAGGGAGTGAATTTATCATTCTCCCTGTGCGGCACTTGGGGACGGAGGTCTCACATATCTGCACGACATTCAAGTTACAACACCCAGTCAGCATGAACTAAACTTCCCTCTGTCATCTTCCCATTAGAAAAACTCAGAGCCTCCCCACGTGTGACGTGACTTATCTGCAGACACTTTCTTCCAATCATATTAGCAGAAAATGTATTCTGATATCACCCTCATGTCCCAAACAATGGGAGCTTCAGATTATAATAACTGTATCTTTTCGGTTTCCTGCTGCCTTCCTGTCTGCTTTTTGCATTCAACACAGCAAGACAAAAGAAGAAAAAAAAATTCCAGTGCACGTTTAAAAAAACGAAATTCAAAATATGTATTTTCACCTCATTTTGAACACAGAGACTACATTATAATGTTAAGGGGTTAGAATTAGTAATTAGTAATTGTTAATTCAGTCAGTCAGTTATATAAATAATGTAGTTTTCTATGTATGAGGTATTGAAGAGAAAAAAAAATGGTGAACTTTTACTCTCTGCAGTTTCACATTGGGCTTTTGCTGTGAAAAATAAATTCTGTACCTTGCATGCCACCAGCAACATATTCACATGTTATACTGGCAACATAAAAATGACTATATGTGTGTGTCACATTATTGCTGGCAACAACAAAAAAGAATGTAATCACACTTAGTGAAGCGCTATATATTCTAAAGCGCTATAAATATTATAAAGCACTAAATATATTACTACAAGACGTGATTTATTTGGGACACACAAATGATGTATTGCGCTCAGTTGAGATACTATCATATGTTTATTCCAAAATGTGTTCATAGGTCTTAGTGCTCTGTTGTTTAATAGAGGAGCAACATTTGAATGGGCTAATAGCTTAAACAAATCAAGAACACAGTTAACGTGAGGACCAATTTAGAGATTGTTGTTATTAATGCTAAAACATCCTTCTTAGTTCACACCAGTGAGTGCTGTCTTGTTGCAGTCTTGTCAGAACATAAAGAGGTAATGGGGGTTAGCATAGCTTTTAAGTCGAGAGCATTTAGGGGTCCAGAATAAATATTCCGTAATAGAAAGATAGGCCTTTGCTGGATCTGGGTGGGTACACTTTGTTCAATAGGCTGGGCCTGCCGGGTTTAGGAAGTACTGATTGCAAAGCACTTATACACATGTTCTCTACAGCTTCTCATGTGGAGCTCATGGAAGATAATCTCAAGGTGGTGTGCATGCCAGGTGAATACATACAAGTTTCCTGATGTTGGTCAGGATTGCCAGAGAGTTGTGATGAGGTAGGCATGAGTGAAGACTTGGGAAATGATAACTTTATGACCACAGTCAATAATGTCAATAATTGCCTCCAGCAAACGTTACAAAGGAGGCAGTCTTGTCTGTAAGCGTGTAACCTCTGACTGGCAAGTGTCTACATTTTTACAATGATTTTTACCAAACGTGAAAGAATTTGTAGACTGTAATGGAAGTTTATTTAGTTTATATGTTAGTTAACCCAAAGATTTGAGAGGCAGAATTGATAACAGCCCAGGATGGATACCGTTGTTGAAAGTTCCAGAAGAGTAGACTCTGCAGTGATACTGGTGAGCAGGGGTGGGTGCACAGATATGATAGGCAGTGTAGAATTGAATGCTTTTTGAAATGTGTGTCAGAACAGAAAGGTTAGTGGCACAATCCCTTATTACACTAACCATTCGCAACAATATATGGTCAACAGTGAGCATGGGTATTGTGAAATGTATTCATTTATTTATGTATTTGTAATAGCTGAATATACAGCCTTTCAAATATTACATCAAAATAAACAAATTATTACAAAAGGAATCTTATACTTAGTTCTTTAAATTCCAATCGCAACCATGTACAATGGGAATGAATTACATATAGAAATAAAAGGAAAAAAGAAGCTTTAAAAATGTTAAACGGACATAAGGAGAACATAATCAAATTAAGCATACATTTAAATGATATTAGCAATCCTACAGTTCAGAAAAGGTAAAATGGATAAATTATCATGTGATCAGAAATATACTCATAAAACTAACAGTTTAGTTTGACTAAATTCATGTTATATTTTATCATCAAAGACTCACTGACTGGCATAGTTAATGGAAAGCAAATCAGAAATCCTCATCATCCAGGCATTGCCACAAAAAATAAAGCACCACATTTAAATGTTATCATCTCCAAGGAGTCATCAGGATAGATTCAAGAAGTTAACAACCGCTATATTAATAGTACTTCTTTGCGAATCAAACAATGCTCTCCATAAGGTTTCAACCGAGGTTATACGATAATCTTTAAAGAGATGGGAACAATGATTTGTTCTTACATCAGCAATATATACATGTATTTATTGTTTGCTTGTTTGGCGCTTATCCTTTCGCGAGGTGAAAATCTTGTGGAACATTCATTGCGCTCCTGCTTTATTAGACTTCAAATTGTGTGGAGAGGGAAGCGTGCCTATAAGTCAAACACCAGTGTCCTTAAGTTCCTTTCCAGAGTTTTCAATAGAGAGGTAATAAGGATCTGTTGGTTGCAGAGAATGGGATAAAATTATATTCAGCTGAAAAGCAGAATCTTTGAAGGTGTTCAACATAGAACATGGTTGCACTGTTTCAGTCCATCCCTCTTCCACTAAACTGGGGGGGATGGACAAACATGCTCATGAAGGGGTCGTTTGCAGTTAGCCGCCGCTAGAAGATAGACTGGTGATGGGCTATATTAAAAGGATCGACTCTATATAGTTTAGCACCACATTCAGGATGGCCACGTTTATCTTAATGAGGTGTCTCACCCTCAGACAAATCTCAGTCTTCTGTGGATGAGAACTAGTAGCAGTCAGGATGTTGACCCCATTATGTAAGGAAAGATTTAGTACAATGGAAATGAAATAAAAAGAACAGTCTGGTTACCTATATGCTGTTAAAAACCAGTACAGTGGCATGGAGCAATGGATCTCAGTTTGGTTGTCAAGGGAATCCCTATATGCTTGCCCCAATTCCCCACAAAGAGATTGCGGTAACTGCTTGTGGTGTGATTTTGGGAGGGAACATTTAAAGCGGTAAAACCAATGTTTTAAATGTGGGGCACACATGGAGCTACTCCAAGGGCAGAAAAGGGACCTGTTTCTTCTGGAAACCATTTTAGAAATTAACCTGACCTCTGGGGGTGGTGGGGGGATTAGTTCTAATTTTTTGTACCATATACGCCAGGGGAGATTGAATGTTGCATTTGTCCTTGATGGAATTATGGCACTCCAGAGTTCTGTGCCCTTACATTCCACCACAAGTGGTACTTGGCTAAGAAGGTCGTGGTCTCCATCTGTTTAATAAACTTGATGAAGGTATAACACATTAGTTTGAGTTATTTCATGATGCTAGGTGGCAAGCTTTGAAATTAACATCAAAGCCGCAAAATAACTCTATACCAGCCTTGGCAGGTCTTTCAGGTGCAACATTAAAAATCCCTTCTCTACAGAGTGGTCTCTACTAAATAGACAACTGAAATCAGAAAATGGTTTCCATAGGCTGTAACAACTTCATTGATTTCAGTTTCTGTTTTATTGTAAAGCACGTGTATTCTGTTGTAAAGCAGGTTTCAGGCTTAGTTAGGTTAATAATAGTAGGATTTATTACATGTTCTCAAGTTACATATTACATAAGACATACGGATATCAGGACAGACAAACACTGGCACCCATCACCCTGGCAGGGAGGGACAAACTGCCTCAGTATGGAACCTTCCCCATAGTCATTCTCACATTCACACATCAACATTCCACATGACACCACGAGCCACAGCAGACACAGACAGACACTATATACACATCTCCCTCTGTCACTGATACACTCGCACATGGACACACCAAAGACAACTACATCATAACGCATACCACATGTGGTTTCTTGGTTGAATGAAAGAGGCACTAACATAGACGGCTTAAGAGATGAACCACTCCTTTCCTGCTTGACAGAAGGCAGGGAGAGTCGAAGGGATACAGAGGGACAGCGGTACAGAATTCTAAAGTGTGGAGAAAGGATTGAAAAGTCCCAGCCACCTGTATGGAAAACCAGCCTTTGGTAATGGTGAGAAGCGAGTGATCAGATGTGGTGGTGGGCGTTATGGCTTAGGTTGACAGTTCATAAATGTGTCTATGGTTGAGAATGGCCCAGCAAATGATACAGGATGATTTCTGTGTAGGGAAGAGAAGTCCAAAAATAGGATCAGCAGCAGAGTGCTGGATCACTTGCAAGTGCCATGGGCAGAAAGCAGGAGGAAATAGAAGCATTTGGCATAGTTGATTCTAGATGTGGGAGTATTAAGTGGACGTATGGAGAGGAACAGTAAGAAAAGGGGTGGATTTGTCATTGGAGCCAAAGATAGAAATGACAGGAACTTGAGAAATAAGAGGAGCACAAAAGAAAAGTAGGCTGACATGACACAAAGGTTGTGCATTGTAGACTTAGGGTTGGGGCAGTAGCCACGTTCACTGGGGCATAAGAAAAGAGCCCACAGAGTAAAGAAAGAGAGCATCAGCATATGTCCATTATGGCATTCCAGAGTGAAACCTGGAGGGAGTGGAGCACACATTCCAGTCCAAACTGAAGAGAATCCTAGGTATTGTTGGCATATGGAGAAAAAAATAAAACAAAAGCAGGACACAGTTATGGATATAGAGCTTGTGTTTATTTATTTAATTGTTCATTTATAACACGCGTTAGACCAGCAATAGGCTTCTAAGCACACGATCGGGATTCAAAGCTGTGTTCTGCTGCATTGTCTTGCATTGGCCCTGAGCTATCCTTCCTCCCCTAAAAGCATTCTTTTTGATGATGTAATACTGTCTCCTCGCTTTCCTTCTCTTGCCAATTTAGTACACATGGACAGTAAAGGGTTAAGTCATGCGAGTTCATGGTATCATTGTTTCTGAGTTTCAAATGACAAACAGCAGCTCTTTAAAAGCACCTGGAAATCATGACACCGTAGCTGTGCCGTGGATTGTTATACCCGGCTATTGTGATCTGACCACAGAAGCTTTTGAGATTGTTTAGAATCTGAAGGCCTCACAGCCAAAGGCAAATGTTTGCCAAAAGACGGAATTGCTAACAGAACAGGAAGGGCTTATGGCGGGTGCCATTCAATGCACATGGCATATACAAAAATGGCAAGCACAGCTTAGAACAAGCCCAACAAGATGACAAACTAAATACATGTTAATTAATGAGCTGTGTGCATTACAACACGATGTGTATGTGTATTGGTACATAAAAAGGTTACATTTTTTACACCAATGTAAGCAAAAAAATGTAGAGTTTTTCTAATCAACAGACGAGAAGCCAGGTAAGATTGCATGCTGTCATTCAAAGCATGGGTGGATACTTTTTAAACAACTCCACTGGTAATACTGAACAGCAGCCCGACATAGTAGCTGAGTATTTTGAACTATAAGACCACATGTAGGGTGGAAATGTGCAATCTATAAACAGGAGGCATGCCCAAAGTGAAGAAGTTCAGTTCAAATTCTTTTTTTTTTTTTTACAAATACCAAATGGCTCATGTCCCCTGACATGGACTGAATCAAACAAATAGATGCCACTCAAAATCTGTTTTGAATGGGGATTCGTAATCAGAGTGGCTATTTGCCAGTCACCAGCTTGTCTGGGAACCCCCATTCTCACTTGAGCAAAATACAGAACAATGGTCACATATACCCGTGTCTTCAGATTGGGCATGAAGGCAGCATACCTAAGTATAAAGTGGTGGCACGTAGATAAGAGAGCAGACAGCAGCACACAAAAGTACACACCGAGAGGCACGCGGAGAGAGCCTCAAGCCAAGGTAGCCATGTGGCTGTAGGGCGAGGACCAATGAGTTAAGCATGCTAAATAGAGCCAAGACACGCAGCTGAAGCAAAATAAGAAATGCAATTATAAATATTGCCAACCTGGCATGGGGAACTTTATATGAATGAATGAATGAATGAATCAATGCTCTAGGTGATCCCCCAGCATAGTCAATAGTGAGAGATAATTGGAGTTAAAGTCCAGCAGATATGACGAGCCAGCCGGTGCTGCGAAACAAGGCTCCTCCTCATAATTGCAATGTCATGCAGTTGACTGCCAAGGCTTGATGTGCAAATCTATGCATAGACATCTTTTAGAAGAATAATAATGCAGAAAGCAACAGCAAACAATCAATACTAAGGCAAAAAAGGAAACACAGTGAAAATCAGCAAAAATGATTAAACACTGGGGCATTTTTTCAACAAAAGAAATGCAAACTTTTGTTTTTAGACTTTTAACAGAATATACAAAAGGTGTGATTTTAAGATTGCAAAATACAAGTGTCATAAATTAATACTATATTTAGTTTCATGTTTTTTTTTTAATACTGGGAAATGTATATTTAAATCTATATAAAAGAGAATGCATGATTATTTGTTTAGTCAGATTTGAATGTAAACAAAAGATCTGTTGAAAGGAACAATATTTATCAAAGGGATCTAGAAAGGTGAATCACTGTAGAAATCATTGTGATCAGAAATATTGCACTGCTTGATAAGGAAAGGACTAGGTTGAATGGGTCTGGTTCTGTGTTCCTAAAGTGTCATCTTGCAATTACAAATCTATTTATCTACAGGATGTAAGTATTTTTCGCTGCATTGTTCAGACGGAGTTCATTTAACATAGTAGGAAGAGCCATCGGGGGAAAACACATGTGAGAAAACTATTAATTCAAAAAAGAGAGGCAGCAAAACAGACTGAACCCAGCAATTCTAGACACAAAGGAATCCAATTTGAGCAGTACCATTGAATCCAGAACTGAGGAGCTGGGAACGAGGGATGCAATATTTTATGATGTCTGATAATCCAGAAGTAGGCAGTCAGTGGGAAAGGACATGGGGATAGGAGAGGAGGGTTTGACACAGCATGTAGAAGTCTTCAGGTTGCAAGAACAGGCGCATCATAGAGTAATTGAGTTCAAATGGCAGACATGCTTGTTTGTCGAGTGAGAAGGGGTAAAGTGTGAAATGGAATCTTCCAAGAATAGAGACTTGTAGTACTGCCAAGGGAAGGTGGGAGTGGGAGAAGAGCCATAGTGACCCTGCTGCAACATGTCCATTGGGTGGGGCCCAGGCCCGTACAGCAACCTAAATGATATTCTTTCTGAAGTCAGAGTGCACACTTCAGAAACAAAGGTTCCAGTTCCAGCCCCGTGGGATGGAGGCCCCTGATTTCCTCTGTTCCACTGCATAAGGCAGGAACCAGGAATCTCTCCGTAATTATTGGGTCCTGACTGGCATTGTAGTGCAGCGAGTTGGGACATGTCTTCTTATTGTGGCATGGGCTCTTTAAACACAAAGCCATCAGAACTATGTCCACCTGGGGATACTGCCATGTTTTTGCAGAGCCACCCTAGACATGTTTTTTAAAGTATAATAATAATAATAATAATAATAATAATAATAATAATAATAATAATAATAATAATAATAATAATAATAATAATGGCATGGTCTCTTCAAACACATAGCCAATAGGAGTATGTTGTCACGTGGGTATACAGACATGTATCGGCAGAGCCAGCCTGGATATGTTTTCTTATTGTATAATTACTGTCATTATGTACAAAACAAACATGAGTATGTTCTTCTATGGGAATACTAGCATATATTGGTGCAGTCATCCTGAACATGTATGGGCACAGTCAATTTGAAGATGTGTTTTATACTGGCATATTGTGAGCAAAGACATCATGAAAATACATTGTAAAATGCTCCTGTGCACTGTTGGTGAATTGCATCTATTGTGTTTGTACCATTCGAGGTACCCTACAAAACCAATTGCAAACTGCGTGGCTTTTTACCCAATTTTAACCATTATTCAAATACATTTCTCAGGGTGGGAGGGATCCACCATAAACCCCCTTTGGTTGGTTTGGTTACTTCGCTATGATTGGTCACTATGGCATATTTTTGGGACATGTTTTTTATACCCCTCCAAATAAAAATAGCCAACTTGATGAATGTTATTACATGGAGGAGGGTTTGGGTGGGGGATTTATAGTACAATGGGGCAGGTAAAATGGATATTTCTTTTCTGTAACACAGCTTTTGTTACCTGGCTAGACTGGCATTTGGGTGCAGTCGGTGTAGCAATTTCTTACTGTGGCATGGTATTTTTTACTCAGCATATATGATGAAGCAAGCATGATATGTGTTATAATGTGGCTAGACTGGCATGTTAATGTAGCCAGACTAGCTATTTCTTACAGATGCATGGCATTTTTTTCAGAGTATCTATGTTAAAGTAAGCTTGATAAGTGTTATTACATGGCTAGACTGACATTTTTTGCTCACATAAGGGGCAAGCACAATGTGATGTGTGTTCTTACATGCGAGGGGTGGGGGCACTTGTGCAGTCAACAAGAAGATGTTTTCTTTCTGTTACATTACATGTTTTACTGGTGTTGAGGGCAAGGTCAACATGATGAGTATTCTAACATAGTGGGTAATGTGTGGAGGCATTGTGGCAGCCAAACTAGGGAATGGTCCCTTGCTGTAGCATTGCATGTTTTAGTGGGGTTGAGGGAAAAGTGAACATGAGGAGTATTTTTAAATGATGGTGCTGTGTTTGAGCATTCATTTGTGCAGTAGCAATAACATGTTTTCCTCCAGTGGCAGCAGATTTTTACTGGCATTAAAGGCAAAGCCAAAACTAGATTGATCCTTCATAGTCGCAGATGCTGGCATATATTGGCAGATCCAGCATGAACATGTTTTCTTATGGTATCTTTAATGTGCATAATATTACTGGTGATGCAAAGAGTTGGCATATGCATTTGAGTTTCAGGAGCCAGGCACAGCCACCTTGTGTCCTGGCTAGGTGAATGATTTAGGGGTTGATTAAAACACATGCTTGTGTTCCAGCCACACGTTAAATTCTGTGAATGTTCTTTCTTTTCTCTGGTGCTGGAAGAGAGTTCCCTCTTTCTGGTTGTGTACCATTGCATAGATCGGTGGCAGTGGGTACGTTCCCTAACCATACTGTACAGTGGCCAGATGGGGTATCGGGACATCCGAGAACCTGGACCGCATAAGATACAAAAGTGCAAGTATGAGGGATCCCCAGGGGGCACAGCTCGACACTAGGGCCCTAAAAGTGGACCATAGGGATGGGGGCCTTATAACAGTAACATAATCAGTTCTTAGTAGTTCAACATCATCGAACCAGGTTTCTTAACATTGTATACATGAGTTGAACCAGCTCTGGGTGCAGTGAGCCGCAGTGATTCATACAGGGAGTGGGATTCGAATCAGATTTGGGATGAAAATCAATTTGGTTCAATGCAGCATTTAGATTAGGTGGGTGAACAAGGCCACCAGAGAAGGTTAGACAGTTGAGCTTTGGATCAACGATGAAGATGCTTCTGATTGTAGGTGCTGCTTGAAATGTGGTGATTTCTACAGCAGCAAACGTTTTGCTTGAGCCGGAGCAAGTGACACACTCAGCTGGTACGGTGTAGCTGTGACCTGGTTCAAGGAACAGCAACAGCGGTACAAAGAGGTTTTTATTTTTTCCAATGTGTTCAAATGCAGTTGATGATGGTTTGACAGGAGTACCATGTTGTGGAAAGCAGGATACCAGCTTCTTTCCTTGATCTAGCACTGTGAGTCCCATTCAATAGCCCCAGGAATAAGATTACAGATTTATTGTCATTCTTCCACCCTGGTGGACCTGGCTAACACTTGCAGAAGTCCTTCACCACCAGTGAGTTAATGGGTGCCAGTGTAGCTGGTAGAGGGACAGGTATTGCCCCATCAGCAGTTCACCACAATTGTGCCATAGGGATGGGAAGAGAGACGTGTTTTCCTCTGACTTGAAAATATAATTCTGCACCTTACTGGTAGATGACTTTGGAAAAGTCTGCTCTCCCAAACGAGGTTCAAAATAATTATTCTTGAAGTCCAGGAATTAATCAAGAGGGTAGATATATTCCCTATACAGGCAACAAGCCACAGTGGATTACTTAAAAGCAAGACTGTTTTAAAGGCTCCATTCCCTGTTTAGTAACTAGTGACTTGTGCATGTTTGCATCATACCAAAAGTGCATTGCTGTGAAGGAATTGCAGGAGACAGGATGGAAGGAAACAGATCACAGAAAACTAAAATGGAGGAATCTTCCCTCCCTTGTGCTATGCTCTGCCTGACTGCCTAAAGACAGCCCAATCTCTAGCCCTGTACTTCAAAGGCACTTCAGTGTGCAGCTCCCTATTGTGAGGAATGTCTTTGTTATGGAATTGCCTCTTAAAGTGGGGCTCCAAAGAGATCTCCTGCTGTGCATTACTGAGCATGGCACGGAGGAGTAACTCAACCTCTCAGAGTGTTAACAGAGGCAGCCATCCTGCCCTTTGCCCATTCACTGGAATAAAGACTGGAATCGACATTGAATCTCAACATGGTGTGGGCTCACAGGGATGTCACTGGTATGCTGCAAATCAGATGTGGCTTTTAATAATTATGTGTACTATCAGCCACCGCACCAAAACATAGGTCTGACTCTATTTTGTGCTCTTGTTTTAGGGACTTCTTTTCTCTTCATTTTCTTTTTTAATGTTCATATTTTTCATTCATTATTTGTACTGTATGCAATATTCTGTAAAGCACTTTGGCATAAAACACTCAATAAATGAAAATACAATACAAATACAAATGACTTATATTTCCATAATATCCTGCCACAAGGTGATAGTTTATCATATTATAATGGTTTTCGAACAGATGTGTAGACTTCATTGCAACCTTTGTACTGCAGTGTCTTGGCTGTCACAGCAACTCTTTAATGGGGTCTCTGTGACCACATGAGAGCAGGAGCTGCAGATCGGGGAGACTGATATAGATATATATAGTCACTGACAAAAACGTTGTTAAAGGGACATTATGGTTACAAGCAAAACTGAAAAACCTCAGAAATTCACCAGTTTTGGTAAGCTAAGCAACCACAACTTGCACCACCACCGTGCACTAACACCCAGGACAAGAAAGATGACATCACAAATGTCATTGATGACATCACTGATGACATCACATATCTGGACCTCTTGCTTTTGTTTACTGACATGGTGGGCTATTGTTTTGATTTTACTGACAATGAGAAATTCCAAAATGTAAAAAGTGCTGTATATCTGCACAGTAACCTTTTTATAGGTTCTAAAAGTACTTTCCTTAGCTGAGCTCATTGTGCACATACATGGGGCAATAAGCACGCCTCAAAAAACCAATTAATTTGTGTACATGGTGATTAACTCTGATGTTATTGTCATTTTTTGGTGCTGTTATTTCTTTCTTCCTTACTTTAGTTTCCCTGTATGTACCTCTAATTTGTTTGCATTGTGCGTTTGTATATGTATTCTTTCTACTAACACAAGTGTGTGGTAAGATTTCAATTGTTACCTATTTATTCCATGTTTACTTCTGTGGTAAAAAAAATCCCAACAGCTATCTTGCAAGCAATAAGGTAGCATTTATTGTTTTACTTTCGGAAATGACCAGATTAGATATATTGTATTTCTATGGTGCATGCTGCAACCATTGCCTATCTGTATATATGATTAGGTTCCTCCACTAACAACACCACTAGAATATAATGATTTGTTTACATGAGTACATTCTTTAATACATTAGGTAGTGCATGATAGATCTCCCAATCACCCCTAAAATCTTGTTTCAAACATTATAAACAGTGATGTCATCAATGGCATTTGTGATGTCATCTTTCATGTCCTGGGTGTTAGTCTTAGCAGTGCACAGTGGTGGCACGAGTTGTGGTTGCTTAGTTTACCATAACTGGTGAATTTCTGAGGTTTTCGGTTTTACTTGTAACCATAAAATCCATTTAATGTTTTTTCATTGAATTTCATTTGTTTTTATTAGTGCAACTTAACCATAACGTCCCTTTAATAAAGAATTTTTCAGTAAATTTCATAGGTTGTTATTAGTGCAACTTAACCATAACATCTCTTTAACAGTTTTTTCAATTAATTTCATAGGTTTTTACCAGTGCACCCTTAATTTCCTACAACTTATTTATTTCATACTTACCCCAGAACAGCAACATTAAACCTCTGCCATTCCCCACCTTCTAGCATCATTTTTAACACTTCTATACACTGTTCAAAACTTTTTCTGAGTTCATCGACGTCTGCAAACGTCAGACATTATTGCAGACTTTCTGGACAGTGTCACATGACCACGCAGGTGCCCGCGGCATGATAACATGTCTGTCAATGCTTCTGCACTTCAGATTGGGTCTGTGTTTCGCAGACAGTTCTGAACTGCATTTCAGGCTGTTCTAGGAACTTTCAGGCTCAGAATGTACCTTTGCACAGCTCCTACACCTATGCTTACACATTATCTATTAACAATCTAGCACAGTGGACATACTTGTAAGAATATTAGCAACAATGCTATTTAATTTAAAAATGGCATCAGCTATTACCATCTCTCCTCCCCAAGAGACACCCCCACCACCACCACCAGCTGGAGGACCTACACAACAAAAAAGTGCAGTACTACCAAAGACAATGAAGAGTACTAAGAAGATGAGGTACAGGAAGTGCCTACCTCTAGCACCCAGTGAGAATCATAGGTGTGGCAGTTCTTTTCCACTGTTGGGAATGGACCAAAGGATAAAGCTGCCAAACTAAAATGCACTGGACAATACTCCTATGGGAGCACCTCCATGCCCCACCACACCAAATCAAGCCACCGCAATGCTCTCATAAAAGTTGGTCCTTTCTTAGCACGTAGTAGGCAGTCTTCCTCCACCAGATCTTCCTCAACCAATATTGAAACCACACAGCCTACTTCTGTGGTAAACAAAATCCCAACAGCTATCTTGCAAGCAATAAAAAAGGCTGTTGATCTATATCCTTTGAAGACATAGTTCTCTGTGTATACTGCAATACACCACTCTGCCGAGGAGCAATTTTAAAGTGCTTTGGAAGCTGTAATGAAGGAGCATGGGAAACACTGCCCCCTACCTTAGATGTAACACATGCGCAACATCTTCCTCTGTCCACCTGCCCTGCCATACTTGTAGTTGGTGCCTCTTCCCTCATTTTCCCCCCACCTTACTTTCTGACCTCTCCTAAAAAAAAGGTTCCTTTAGGAACCACCTTTCACAGTTAAACCATACAACTAAAAAGAATGATCTTATAGACTCCATCTACTTTGCATTTCTCAAAAAAGTAGATAGGGCCTCATTACACGGAAGGCGGTAATCCAGGGTGCTATTAGCACCCTGGACCATGCCGGTAAATTACCGGCACCGCCTTGGCGGAAAGGGGATTTACCACCCCATTCCAAGGTTGGAGGGGCGGTAAATCCCCCTTCCGCCATTGCCCTTCCCCATTCCCATTTCTGCCCCATAGGGCTCTATGGGAATGGGGAAGGCGCTAAGTACGGTACCGCAAATTGCTTAGCGCCTTCCGTGTAATGAGGCCCATAGACTCAATAAGATTTTTCAACATTTCCATTAGCATTTTGTGTTATGTTAATGGAAATAATGTGGTGTTCATCCACTGTTCCAGAGGCTGGAATGGAGGATAACGGCCAGGCCGCCCAAGTTGTCAGCCCAAGTGAAGCGTGGAAGGATAACACAGGCTCTGGGCCGTTATCCCCTGTTTCAGCCCCTGCAACGGGGGAAGAAGACCATTAGCGCCCGGGTTGTCAAAACGGTAACCGGGATGCTGAAAAAAAAAGGATTTTCATTCCTACAGTGTGTCGCGCGCGGCACACTATAGGAAGGAAACTCCTTTTCCATGATGGCCACCATGGAAAGGGAAGGCAGGGCTCTGTATGGCAGCCTGCAGGAGGCGAAGAGAAAGAGAGAATGCAGCAGTGGCACCTGCCGTTGCCAAAATAAGATAAGATACAAAAATGGGACAGAGGGTGGGGGCAAGATGGCGGCGGGGAGAGACTGCCATCAGGTGGCTTGGAACACAGGCTTGTACTGGCAGTTCAAGCCCGCGTTCCTAACTACCCTTTTAAATTTTACATTTGTAACACTCCCTTAATGCCTGCTTTCAAACAGCCTCACCTCCATCCACCAAACACTTCCAAAAACTGTACATATAACCCAATGACCATATTAAGGATCCACACGCCAACTGCACTTAAAAATCGACTACAAATCTTTTGCATATGAATTTCTCTTACTTATACAAATAAATGTACACAATGCTCCTATACATGCAGATGTGCATTGTGCAGTGAGATAAGTGCATAAATAGAAGGGGCAGTACGAATGGGCAAGTGCTCATGAGAACCCAGGAGGGAAATGCCAAGGGATGCCAAGGTAGGATGCAACTGGCTAACTACTGGAGCAGAGGAGTCCCAAGGGTGTGATGCATCTTAACCGTAAAATCACTTTAATAGCGTTTTTATCCGCCAATTGAATCGTTTTTTATAACTCAAAATGTTGCATGGTGTTACATCAACGAATATAAGTTTTTAATAATTGCTCTTTTCATATATATGAAAGAACTATAAACCTCTTTTAAGAAACATATTTTTTGCAACACATACTTATGTCTGTTGTTATCAGCAGCGCATGATGGGGATGGAAATCATTGTTCAATTGCCTATGGCATCCACCATGACCCCAGCCGAACCAAACCACCCCCATTATTCGCTGCACCTACCCTGCATCCTAGCTCAGTGTCCACTATACCCATATAATGTAACCAATGGCCAGTGCTCATAGCTTGCAGCCATGGCCAGTCTCCAAATCCCTGGGGCATGGGCTTCAGTCATGCTGCATTCCCCAATAAGCAAATCAGAATACACATTTTTGTTTGCATATGGCCAGGCCCCAACCCAGACACCAAATATTATTCACTAATTTTCCTATTGACATTCTTACAATTTAGATAAATAAAACGCAAGCCATATTTCCCAAAACATGCTTTCAGGTCCTTGCTAATGATCATTGAGCAGGTTTGTTGTAATCTAGTCCACTACATCAGTCTGTAACCGCAAGCAGAATATGTGTTCCCATTCATAACGGGCGCTTCAGCCAAGCTGCATGCCCCAATAAGCAAATTACAGTACATATTTCTCCTTGATGATGGCCAGGCCCTTTGCTCAGACACCAATATTATTTCAATGTTTTGTGTACATGAATTTTCCACTTTTGAAACAAGTCAAACACAGGGCATATTTGCAAAACCATTTTTTCAAGTTCTTGCCACCACTTCAACCTGTACCCACGAGCACGTTTGTTCCCATTCAAATCTATCCCAATTTCAAAAGACTTTATGACATAGCCAGTCCCTGATGGACATGCCCACTTTAACCCCATTACTGGTCCCTCGTGGTCATGGCCAGTAGCCAGATTGTGCCGGTCATAGCCTTAGGCCACTACCCATGTCCACAGGCTACACCTCAGTCACCACTTGTATATCACTATGTTTCGTACCGACACGTTTCAAAAAATAAAACACGGACACATTTGCAAAACCTAGCCTTAAGGTTGTTGACAATTCTTCTAACAAGGGTTTTCTGCAAATCCGCCCATGTTTTATTTTTTCAAAAGTGTCAAATATGTACGTTCATACAATAATCATATAACTTAGACCTCAAAAATTCATTCAGACTTTGCACAGACATTCAAGGTTGGGTCTATAATCTTTCTGAAAACCTTTGTCCACATTTGTAAAACAGCAACAAAGTTATAAGCCATCTAAAAATGTTGAGACCCCCCCTTCTAATTTTGCCCCCTCTTGACAAAATCCCACCAAACTTTGAAAACACATTCATATCTAGGGCCCATATTCTGAACTTGGCGCAGTGAAGGTGCTAAACAGCACGATTCACTGCGCCAAAAGAGGTAGCCCAGGCGCCACTAGTATTCTCAAGTGGGCCTGGGCGTCCTCGTAGAGCACGACAGTGCACTGTGTGGATTGCGCATGTTTTTAGTTGTAACGGGCGCAATCCAATCTCAGCAGCATTTTTGCAAAATAACGACATATTCGAGAACACTTTCCTATACACCAAAGTGAGCAGCTTCAACATTGCAGGATGTTGAAGCTGCTTACTTTGGTGTATAGGAAAGTGTTCATATACACCTATGTGGTGTATATGAACACTTTCAATTAAAGCGAACAGCTTCAATGTTGCAGTATACAACGTTGAAGCTGCTCGTTTGGTGTAAATGAAAGTGTTAATATATACCCGTGTGTTGTATATGAACACTTTCATGTACACCAAAACGAGCAGCTTCAACGTTTCAGGATGCAACGTTGAAGCTGCTCGGTTTGGTGTAAATGAAAGTGTTAATATACACCCGTGCGTTGTATATGAACACTTTCATGTACACCAAAACGAGTAGCTTCAACGTTTCAGGATGCAAAGTTGAAGCTGCTCGGTTTGGTGTAAATGAAAGTGTTAATATACACCTGTGTGTTGTATATGAACACTTTCATGTACACCAAAACGAGCAGCTTCAACGTTTCAGGATGCAACGTTGAAGCTGCTCAGTTTGGTGTAAATTAAAGTGTTCATATACACCCGTGTGTTGTATATGAACACTTTCATATACACCAAAGCGAGCAGCTTAAACGTTGCAGCAACTTTGGTGTACATGAAAGTGTTCATATACAACACACGGGTATATATGAACACATTAATTTACACATAACAAGGCTTCTTGTGGCACTCCTCCAGTTTAACGCCACCAAAAGGGTACCATATATGTGCGCTAGTTTAGCGCACATATTAAACAGGCAGAGTGCCACAAGAATAGCCTTCCAAAAAGCCAGTTTAAGATTGTGGTGGTTGCTAGGTTTGTTTCCAACACATCCTTTCAACCACCACATGTATTCCGAAAGTGGTGCATTCCTTCCGACTTCAGAAGAATGCCCCACCTTCAGAATAGGTCTTAAGTACCGAAAAGGTTGTTAACCTTTTTAATGTCCTTTTCGGTACTTAACACCTTGATGAGAATATGGGCCCTGGTCTACAATCATTTTGCAAATTGATGTGCAGATTTGTCAAATGACACATTTATAAGCCTTTAAAATATTTTGGGACCATTCAGAGTCGGATCTAGAATTAAATCTCAATATTTCATGCAGTTACTTTGAGTGGCGCCAAAGCCATCCAAAAACTGATTTTCACCAACCCTGTAATGCACAAGTAAGCTTAGATGGCCCTGAAAATGTTCAATGTTCGCGAACATCACAGGATTTCCCCGGACTGTTCTTGGACATCGGAGAAAAAACACTCCATTTTTGGACTTTTTATTGCCATATGCCATCCAATTCCTCATCACCCCTCAACTGCCCAAAGATTGTTTCATTAGTTTGACAAGTTAAATGCTGTGTTTTTATTAACATGTTTTCACCACATTGTTCACAGACAACGGTGGCAGCCGCGAATCCAGCATGAAGGGCTTTTCCCAAAATATGATGCACCTCACGCTTTTCACCATCTAATAGACAGGCGCGTCCGATATCCGCTGACATCATGTCAACATCTGGACCAGTCAGAGGCCTGTCTGCGGACCGAAAAGGGAAGAAAGTCAGCAAACTGAATCCATATATCACAGAAGGCAGTGAGTGGTTTTATGTTGAGGTCTCCCTGGACTACGTCCTGCGAAGAATGTTTTTCACTGGCGATCTGTCCTGAGATGGCCAGCCGTAAAGCAGTTCACCCTTCAAGGTCAAATGAAATGTCAAGTTGCAGCTTTGTTAGACTTGCGCACAATGGCACTCAGTGAAAAGGGCACTGTGGATGCTGGCTAGGACAGCTACAGGAGGTGGACCAGCTAGTTTCCCGAATGTGTGTACTGCCAATTATACTAACCACCTAAGGGACAGTCTCCATAACGAGCATCATCAACAGTATATGTCCGAGAATAATACATTTCCACACTGCATAAGAGCCATAGATCCTAGCTCCCCTTTCTCACTTGGAAAAAACACCTTTAGGAGGATCTGGTGGCTATTCTATGCATGACATCTGCTCCAACAAGAGTTGTCAGTTTAATGTTTTTTTCTAAAATGTTCCCTAGGCCTCAGAGCTCATTATAAGTATACTTATAACAAGCTACATATGTTCTTTTTTAAATATCAGTACCGTAAAAAGAAAAAAAAATAACTCCTTATGAATTAGGATCATATGGATATATACTGAATGGGGTGCACAAAAAGTACTGCATGAGGTTAATACAGGCTATTTACACCTGCAGTACTTCCCATATACTCCATGAAGTGAATGTCTCATGTGAAACCAATGCATAATTAGATATTTTAAAAATAGAAGGTTTTAAAAATGCCACAGGCCTCTTTAAGGGTTAGGAGGGCTATTAACCGGAAATGCTGCTTGCACTAATTACCATTACTGCATGGGGTACAGAATGTTTGGAAATCATGCCTCATTATGGGAATACCGCTGGGTTGGTGGTAATGGAGGTGCATTCTCTAAAATACCACATGCAGTATTTCTGGAAACCTGCATGCATGTATTTGTTGCATACTTATTGTTCATTTTTAAAACACTACTGGATGGATTTATACTCAAATATGGTGATAATCTGTCCAGCTGTTTGGCCTGCAGGCGTGAGCCAAAATTGTTTCCATTGTGTCTATGGGGAAACCCACACATTTTGTGACCCACACTATCAATTTGACCCTCCCCCCACCTCCTTGATGAAACCTCAACTTGGCCATATACTTTTTTTTGCAAAGTTTCATGACGATTCGTCCAGGGGGTTCGGAGTTATAAGCCACCCAAAAAGTGCTCTTGCTATGGGTTGACAACATAACCATTACTACAGAGCCGCTACCGTGTAATATATATTAATAATATACTGTGTATACCGTGTACTTGGTTATTTATAATGTGCTTAATACCCAGAGGTTTCCAAGTGCGGACCCGGGGTTCGAACCACTGTTGCCCCACGTCGTCTTGCTTCCAAGGCAAACACGTTGGCCCTGATCAATCCCCCCTGCAGCCCTTCTTCCATACTGCCCCTACATAATGAATTCCCCTTACCCACCCCTCACATATAACTGTGCCAAAATCTGAAGTAAAAACAAACGATTCAATTTGACTTTCAGTTTTTTTGTCAGCCCAGCAAAGCATTCCTACCGTGTGGGTCTGAGTAGGCGCTTTAGCCACTGCTCATCCCTGTAACCCTGCAGAGCACTAGCCATTTCATCACAGTTACACCTTCACGTGTGCAGTGTATGATGGAACGGCCTTTTGTTAAAGGTGTCAGTTGTGTACCATGAAAAAGGGATGTCCTCGTGTTATACTCCCTTACATAACACCCAGGCATCCTAGAAATGTTGCATATTCAGAGATTAAGACATGTCCAGGTTTTAATTTGATCACACCTTTATCAGAGTTATATCACTGGAGGACAGACAAACAAAATGGAGGACATCTGTTGATCTGATTCACTGACTATCCAACTAAGAATTGAAACTCTTGACGCGCCAATCTCCAACCCAAGTCATTTTGTGGCCTGCTCGAACGGTCAAGAGTGCCACATGTATTTCCTGCAGCACTTCGTGCCCCCACATATTCCAGGGAAGATTTCAAAGTGCCTTGTGAGTGTAGCTGCACCGTTTCAAGTACGGCTACTGAACACATACTCTTTAGAAATTACGCTTGAGAAATGCCGCTGCGCAAGGCTTTGCTATGACCCGCGTGCAGACTGATTCCTTCTAAGCGAGCGCCTTCCTTAGCCCTTAAGAATCCCACTGAACATCTATTTTTTCCTGTGTTTTTCAGTTCTCGGCGGGGTTTAAGGTTTGAACCGCCACACTCGAAGAAAGATGCTGGTTTCAAAGGGCGGCTGACGGGAAAGGCCTCATTAGTCATGCGTGTACCATCTCCTTTCAGAGACGCCAGTCCATTGTTGATAATGTCGCTCCTCACACGCATTCTAGCCGCTCAAAGGGAGGCGAGCATCTGTTTAATGAGAAAACATGTATTCTAGTCCTTCACTTGAAAGTTCCAGCTTCGCAGAAATGCAGAAAATCCAAATAGGGACGACACCACTTAGCTTGCCTCCCTCCTCTCCCCCGCTCCCCTCCTTCCCATGTGACAATCCCCACCTCCCCCCTGCTTTTATAATCTTGTTAGTGACGGACTGTCAGAGTGGAAATGTGTCGGCATTCTACAGGTCCAATCAGGGCTATTTCCATCCCTCTGGTCTCTCCCTGCACATGCGGGTGACCTCCTTTGCGCCTCGACCCTCCACCGCGTCACCGGGAATTCGTGACGTATTCTGATACCGCTACCTCTACTTTAAGGGTCCGTCTGGGGATCTCGAACTACCGGGGACTATTTCGAAGCGAAGCTACGTAACGCCTCACTCAGTCACTCTGAGTGAAAGGTCAATTATCATCCAGCTGAGCGCGAGCCGGCGTTCCCGCGCAGCAGGGATGCAGCAACATTGTGAAGTCCGGTCCATGCTTACAACTCAACATTATCATTTTTCTTCTTAATTTCTCATCATTGTTAAGCCCCGCTGGCCACGAAACATCAAATCAGACATGTACCAGTAGCTGCTAGCTAGGGAGTAGGGCAGCTGGTTTCGGCACTCAATAATTCATGGCTTGCGGTTTCCAACTCTACAGTAGTTGAGGAAACTATATGTGATACTAAAACATGGCACTATCGCGGGCAAAGGCAGTGAGTGGTTTTATGTTAAGGTCTCCCTGGATTACGTCTCGCGAAGGATGTTTTTCGCTGGCGATCTTTCCTGAGAGGGCCAGCCGTAAAGAAGTTCACCCTTCAAGGTCAAATGGAAGGTCAAGTTGCAGCTTTGTTAGACATGCGCACATGGCACTCAGTGAAACGTGTACTGTGGATGCTGGCTAGGACAGCTACAGGAGGTGGACCAGCTAGTTTCCCGAATGTGTGTACTGCCATTTATACTAACCACCTAAGGGAGGGCCTCCATAACGAGTGTCATCAACAGTATATGTCCCAGAATAAAAAATGTCCACACTGCATAAGAGTCATATAGATCCAAGCTACCCTTTCTCACTTGGATAAAACACCCTTAGCAGGTTGTGCCTCTTCTCTGCATGAGATCTGTCACAAAAAGAGTTGGCAGTTTAATGTTTTTTTTGTTGTTCTAAGATGTCCCCCTAGGCCTAGGAGCTCCTTATAAGTATATGTATAACAAGCTAAAGATGGACTATTTTAAATAACACTTCCTTAAAGAAATAAACAAAAAACTCCTATGAGTTAGGATCATGTGAATATGTAGCGAATGGGGTGCACAAAAAGTACTGCATGGGGTTAATACAGACTATTTCCCCATTGCAGTACTTCCCATGTACTCCATGAGGGAAATGCCCTATGTGAAACCAACGCAAAATCAGATATTTAAAAAATAGGGTGTTTTAAAAATGCCACAGACCTCTTTAAGAGGTAGGAGGACTATCAACCGAAAATGCTGCTGGCACTAATGACCATTACCGCATGGAGTACAGTATTTTTGGAAATCCTTCCTCATTATGTGAATACCGGTGGTAATGGATGTGTGTTCTCTAAAATACCACGTGCAGTATATCTGGAAACCTACAGGCATTATCTTTCTATTATTTTCAAATCCATTCCACCCTCATTTTGAGAATGGAAATGGATGCCGTACAGTAGCAGTTCACACTGTTACTGTATAAAAGGTGATCCTGCGCAAAATGGTGGGTCCAGACACTGGGACTCATTACAACTCTGGCGGTAAAAACGGCATGCTGCCGCCGCAGTTTGTATTTTTTCTGGCATCGGAAAAAGTTACTCCTGATTCGCATTTGAGTACCATCGGATTCCCAATGGGAATGGGGAAGATAGTAGCACCGGCACCATTCATAATGGTACCAGTGCTTTCGTCAAAATCTGCGAGCGGGTGACGTTCTGCCCTGCCAGGTCAGACCTGGCGGGCGGGAGGGCATCTGTCCCGCAATCTTGTACTCTGCCGGTCCAGTAACAACAGTGCCTGTAAGCCTACCGACACCGTTGTTACTGGACCGGCAGGGTTGTAAAGCAGCCCACTGTGGTTTGTTGTGTGGCAAAGGCAGGAAGAAGCGGCCATCACAGAAGTCTGTCCTCACACTCTTTGGATCATGTCTAGAACAAGCAGAATTAAGAAATATCACCTTTTTATCATCACAAAATAACTCGCAATATGTCCCATCATGTTTTTCCTGTTACCACCATACTCATAGTGAGGCCATTAGAAGACTGGACAAGGGACGAATGACCACATTTGCTTCTTCCCATGATGACAGTAGCAAACCGCAAAGATGGTTGAACCTCTAAAAAAATGCACTATTTTCCCACAAATGCAAATGTGGTGATATATTTTGGCTGACTGAGATTAGAAAATGCAGGCGTTTTGAGGAAAACGTGACTGTTTTAAATAAGTCTATGGCCCTCATTACAACACCGGCGCTAAACCATGGCGCTATTAGCACCATGGTTGGGGCCGGTGTTGTAACGGGTCCGCCATGGTTCAATGGGGAATTACCACCCCATTCCAAGGTTGGCGGGGCGGTAATTCCCCATCGAACCATGGCCCTTACCCATTCCCATTTTCGCCCCATGGGGCTCAATGGGACTGGGGAAGGCGCTAAGTACGGTACCGCAAATTGCGGTACCGTACTTAGCACCAAGGTCCCTTTGCGGGTCCCTACTTTAACGGCTGGTGTAGACCAGCCGTTAAGGTCGGGTCCCACAAAGGGACCTCGTAATCAGGCGTTAAGGGTTTAACGGCGCTGAGACCTTTTACGGCGCCATTAAACCCTTAACGCCAGGGTCGTAATGACCCCTAAGGACTTGCTAATTTTTGGGTAGTTGTTATTATCAAGGGAAAACTTGAATTCGAAATTGGGGTGATAGGCAATACAACAAACCAAATTTGTGCTAGAAGCCACCCAATTCTCATCTTGAATTAATTAAATGTTCCTCCATATTTTGGGTCACAACCTGGCTTACCTCTATGAGCTTGTCGTGACTCTTCCGCGAAGAAAGCATGCCGAAGTAGGCTTGTGCTGGTCATTGAAATTATGCCAGAACAATGTGAATTAAACACACATTTCTTACACTGATTATGCCGGTCAAACTTTCCATGTGGACCTGTGTATTTACCCCTAAGGTGGGCACTGTATTTTTCTTTTACTTGAAATAGCTCATGTTTTCCAATGGTGTGGTCATAGCCTGGAATGTGTTTACATCTCACCCAATAAAGGCCACAGTGATTGTTCAGGTGCACTTTGGATGAAGGAGCACTATGGGTGCCTTAGAATTGTGCATAGGGGTGTGCAAATCGAATGAGGGATGTCCTTAGGCAATGTTCAGGGCAGAGTGACCACTTGGTATGTCCTTTGCAGGCACTACATACATGTTTGCTCTGTCTAAGGATGAGGTCTGCAACCTTAGGCTCTTCAGAGGGTTTGGACTACAAATTCCACCAGTCCTAGCTAGCATAGCCAATGAAGAGGGATCTTGGGAGTCGTAGTACAAAACACATGGAGAGCTGCAGGTTGCAGACCCTTGGCCTAAGGCGTGGTCAAAAGTGATGTCATAGGTGTGCCATGATCTGGGCATATTGGGATCCAGAAATGGTTGTTTGGTGATGGATGACTGGCAAATGCCAGTGTTTCATTAGGTTTTGCACTAAAACTATAACAACACTTCAGCAAAGATTTTGTCAGTGAATTACAAAGGTTTTTGTAGAGCAAGGTTAACTATAAATGGTTCTTAGGTGGCTCAATTTTTTCTGGAGTGAAAGTATCTGCCAGTTCCTTTGGTTTCTAACAGTGAGGTGGCATTTGCAGGGGAAGTTGGTGAAACTGTTTTGCAGCTGCTCTACTGGAAAGTAGTCTGAACCCCAGGAACGGTCCCTGACCTTGATAGCCGCAGGTTCTGCCCTTGGGACACTGCTGGAATAATATGTGGACCAGGAACTCCAATTACCAACAATAAAGCCACAGCAGAACATACAAGCAACTAGTGGCTGCCAAGGGAAACCAACCTGAAACCAATGGTGTACCTTGTAGGTATCAACAAACACAAATTGGGTCAAGCAGCTTAACCAAGCAGTAAAAATCATTGCCTCCTCCCATGCCATTCTGCCTCAATATGTGGGCTCACTGTGCATGCCAGACTCTTGAAGGCAATGGTATAGCCAGAGTGTTGGTAGGGATGTCAAAAGGCAGTGCCCGGTGGGTACTGCACCTGGGTCTCAAAATGCAAGGGCAGGGTTTCAGAATGTAGGTCAGGTCCTCTGGGTACTCTGGGTATAGTACTGTAATAAGGTCTGGTCACCTGATAAATCAGGAAGCACCCTCTCCAAAATGGCGAGCAATATAGTTCCTCTCGATGTGACCTCACCTAAGACTGTATTGTTTGGATCTTAGTTTTAAAAAGCAAACCAGTTGTTGGCTCCCGGTCGGAAACTCTTCACTTGTTTCTGGGCCATTTGTTTCGAATGTCACTTTTCTAATGTGTTCAAAATGCCAGTTGAATTCAACTTTTTACTCAGTTCGTTAGTATTCTCTTGAGTTTGGCATGTAGGAACACTAGATGGCTTCTCCAACGGTCTTAGAAAGCGGCGCCTGTGGGAAACATTTATACCTATAAATATTGATACAATTACCATTAGCCACTGAAACAGCTAGAGGTGGTAACACACCATGCACCAATACAATATATAGTTATATAAAATCTTATAACAATCTGATTCTAGTGATGTCACGTGTATATGAAAGAATTTTATGCAAGGCAATGACTTTAATTTGATCTTTTTTTATGGTCAAATTTTATATGAAAATTGTTGAAAATGTAAATACTTTAAATGCAATTGTGTAGTTTATCTTATGCTATTTATTGTAAACCGCTGGTAATTGTGTAGATGTTCTTGCATCATATTAAATCTTCTACGGTAATTTGATTCATGTCTTGTATTCTATATATTGTGTGTTGTATATACAAAGCCATAAGGCTAAAAGTATATTATAAATAAATAAATAAACAATACAGTATATGCATTGGAAGCGGCTGGTTCATCCCTCTGTACCAATACAGTTAATTTATCTGGGACAGAGCTTTCCAATTGCCCTAACCGCACATGGTTCCATAGTATTGGGGATTCTTTCTTTCCTGTTGGTTCGTGAACCTTTCGTTTGACATTTTACACATGTTGGTTGGTCCTCTTTCATTGGTACATAACGTTTTTGGTGATCTTGATCCCAGGTGCAATTCATCACAGGTATATATTTCTTGTTTCCTGGGTAGGGTGTACACATGGATATGTAGATATGTATTGGAACTGTGTATTTGTTGTCTTTTTTTCTTTGTCTTCGTTTATACTTTTGTATATTCGGCCCCGATGATGGACTTAGGTCCGAAGTGCATTGGGTCCATTTGTATGTGAATCTGTATTCATCACTATATTCGTTTATGCTTTTCAATTAATTAATTGAATCACCAAAAGTTCCTCAGTCGTTGTTGACATTCTGATGTTTATTTTAATAATTGTTCACATAACAGTATTATTATTTTACAGACTATTTAACTAAGGTCTTGATTGCCCAAGGGTGAAGATGCTGTACCAGGCGGTTTGACATGTTCTTCTGCCCTAGTGCCCAGGGCACTTTGTTCACTGCAGTGCTCTCTACCAAGCTGATAATATATTTGCATTCATGAATCTTAGGTTGGAAACATAAGTGGTGCTCGCCTTAATACCCCTTTTCTCTTTGTCTTAGTCTTTGCGATGCCACTGTATTGGTCATTGACTTTTTCATGGTCGCGTTATCGATCATGAAACATGGAACCCTCACAACCTCTACTTGGGCAAGTCCTGATCTTTATTCCACTTGCCCTATGGCTTTCTCTGTTTGAAGTATCTGTAGCTTTTCTTCAATTACCTTTGTGCTTCTTGTTACGAATTTCTCTCCTGCATATGGATTGTCAAATGTTAGCAAGATTTCTTTATTTGGTATGGGGATCTCACACATTCTAGAGTCTGAACTAGAACCCCAAGTTGTTTTCACTGAAAATGTTTTCCTGAAGGTTTGGTTTTCAAGGTTTGGCCTAGGGGTCAGCGAACCTCCTATTCTAGACTGTGCCTTCCACCTGGCCACTTTCAAGCTCTGGCTTAGCTGGCACAGCCATACTGCTCTCTGTGTCCCTGATGCTAGCGAATGTTTGGTTCTTCCTATTCTCCTTATCCCTTTACCTATGCAGCCTTCCTGACTTGACCGAAACAGCTCTCTTCTCCTGGACATGTTGATCTAACACCCCACTTTAAAGCCCCTCACTCTCAAACTATCATACTTGCATCTAGTCAAGAGGCTTGTGTTTCTTTTTATACAGCTGCGTATATAGTGATTGGATTCCTGGGTCTATTTACTGTTTGATTGACACTTACTTGATACTTCCACCTCGTCTTCATCAGAGTTGCCAACGTTGTAATTTATCTGCAGTTGTTGCGCACCTTTGGTTGATAGGGATTGGGCCTTTTGTGGACTGAGGTTATAAGAGCCCTGTCGCCATGTTGGGATCAGGCGGAATTAACATGAGATCATAGGAAACCATTGCTACAACTCAACAGACCTCCCCTGTCTGGCCCTGTTCCTGTGAAGCCTGCAGCCCAGCACAAGAGAGCTGCATCATCCTCACTGCTGAAACGCAAAAAAACGATTAAGGTTTGCACTAAGGTAAGCCCAGATTGGGTACATTTGAAGAAATTGCCTCTTAATAATGTTATGCAGACCCCTGCCGAAATCTATCAAGATTCAAATTTGCCCTCACTTGAATTTGGCTCTGTTAAAATGGACTCTGCCTTTTCTGTAAATTGCCCTGCTGGTGTGTTGCAGGCCCATAGCCTGCTTCCAATTGAAACCGATTGGCCCGTTTCCTGAGCATATTCCCAGGACCAATGGGAGTTGGCTGGCATTGCCGGCCTCCTGCAAAGGCCAACTGCTAGGGCCTGAGACCTCCCCTATATGGCCCTGTCAGGCCATGACGGCCGGAACATCACTCTCCGATCCCCAGTAGGCAATCGCCAACTTGCAAAAACATCAGCAAGGTAAGGAGAGTGCGTATGCCGCGCACCGTTTTGTAAATGCATCGTACCTTTTAATGTACTTTGCCTGTTCCCATGAGACCTACAGACCCATTCCTCCGAGGCTTCTCACCAGTAGCCAACTGCTTCTGTTGTTCATTGCCACTCCAACCCCTAACGCCTGCCCATCTCACTTTCCATGTTGCACCCGCCCAGCCCACCTCCACCAGAGTGCCAGCCCAGCTCACCTCCACAAAAATGCCCACCCAGCCCACTCTCCCTATTGCACCCGCCCAGTTCACTTTCCCTGTTACATCTGCCCAGCCCACCTTCATCAGAGTGCCAGCCCAGCTCACCTCCACGAAAATGCCCACCCAGCTCACTCTCCCGATTGCACCCGCCCAGCCCTCTTTCACCAATGAAAATGCCCGCCCAGCCCACTTTCCCACTTTCACCCACCCAGCCCATCTGTACCAGAGTGTGAGCCCTGCTCACCTCTATGAAGATGCCTGTCAAGCCCACTCTCCTCATTGCACCCACCCACCCCACCTCCACCAGAGTGCCCGCCCAGCCCACCTTCACCAGACGGCCAGTTCAGAACAACTTTACCAGAGTGCCCGCCCAGCCCTCTTTCACAAAAGTGCCTGCCTTGTTTAGCACTGCTCTGCTACCTCATCACTACACTTCTAAATCAGCCCCCTATAAATCCCATTCATGAGATGACTCAACTCACATACAAGGAGCCAATCTCTCCTACACTAAACTAACTACTCTTGCTACCAACCTGTCTCACATAGACCTGAGACACACACCACATCCCCAAACAAATAATACTAATAGCGCTACACCAACATCACATCTGCCCACTCACTCTCACTGCACCTCCACCACCAGAATGGCCTAGCACTCACTACTGTAAAGGAAGTGTAGAGGAGGTCCCAAATATGGCCTGCACTCCAGCCACTCATGTCGAAATGCCAGAAGCATACTCGCCAAGATATGTGACATATAAGGAGCAAATGAATCAACAGAGAGCCACGGCAGGACTCTGTCCTGTACCCATCAGAGGGACATGTATACCTATTGAAGCGCCAATAACCAGACAACCGTGGGCTGCAAGGTATCCACTGAGACAATCATACCAGGAGATGACACGATACGAAGACTACTTACAGACTGTCCCCGAAGAGGCCCACAGAGCCTTAATGGAAGGCAACAGGTGATGATATAAGAGCCTAGAAGTGATGTACAGACAACCATAAAACGACAAGCAAAAGAAAGTACACAAGGACGAACTGTAAAAGAATAATGATATGACAAACGTATAAGAAGATACCATGTTGCAGCACAAAGAGCATACCCAGGATCGAATCGTGCAACTGACTGAATGCAGGTAAATAGGCTTGGAACGCAAGAAGCTAAGTAAACGGCACTGCTTGCAAATGCTTAGTAGAAGCTTAGAGCGGCATGAGCCAATTATATCTCTACCTCAAAGAAGCACGCTATACGAGTGCGACTCCATTTTGTAAAGCAGAACTAAGCCCAGGCTGCAAGGGGGGCATCAAGGCCGAGATTCATATTCCAGCGAAAACCAGAAGGGAAGAGCGGAATCGAAACTCAGCAAGAAGTAGATCATGCTTGGGAATTTGAGGTCAACTCCAGGAAGGGAGGAGAGCGGCAACTCTGAAGAATCGTAACTCCAGAGCATGACTGCCAGCCAGTGAAGGTCGAGATAAAGAGGCCCCAGGCAGGTGGCGAGGCTGAACAAAGAATCAAATATACGAAAAGAAGGAAAATAAAGCAGATTCACGGTGAACAGACACGTGACCAGCCAAAGGCAAAGAGGTACCAATGTCTGATGTCACCCAGAACCTGAGGATGCCATCACTTTTCCTGATAAGAACTACAGTTTCGAGGCCATCCTCAGCCAACTAATTGACACATAGGCCTAAAGGTACTGAATGATGGAAGGGAGGCAGGGTGAATCTTGAGGCACTCCGCAGAAGGGTGTCCATTCTGCATGATGCTAATTAAAGTGGAGATTTATGTCTAGGGGTCTAACCCACCCAATCACAATAATCTGGGGTCCTATAGCTTGTTGAACCAATGGGACGTCGTAGTTGTAGTGACGTCTATCACGAGTGATGTAGTGGGATGGGTGTAGATGCCCACCCAATAAGAGTTATTAAGAGTTATCCAATCTGCATGCTCTGTTACCATATACAGATATAACGCATATACTTAAGTTACCTTTCCGGCCAATAGAATTGCATGACAACCTTATGAGTTTTGCATGTCAAATGATGTCGAACTTTGCCCATAAAAGTTGCTGTCTGAATGAAGAAATTGGGAGTTGAAGCGAGACAGGCAATCGCATCATTGATGATTACCATTTGTTTCCCCGTTTTTTGTACTTGTCATTAAACTGACTTCCCTTTGCCAAACTATTGAGTTGTCCTTATTGAAGTGTGTCGGAGTAAGTGAATCCTGCACCCTAACCCACTCAAGGTGCAGCTATCTTGTCTCACAGGTACTATAGGGTGAGTTCTGACCAATGGGCCCGTCAGAGGATGCTCCACCCTCCTGTACAGAAGGAGCACCCATAGCAACATTCAACCCAAACTTAATAAAGTCCTGCCTCACCCACCGTCATTCCTAGCCATCATGAAAAAAGCCCACATCAAAATCACCTAAACACCACAATTCTATACTCACACACAATGCTCAGGCCCATCCACTAAGAATACTAAACTGCTGAGGCATCCCCAGGAGGCTTCGGCACATCACTTCATACAGTCCTGCCAGCACTTCCACTACCAAAGCCAGCGTCTCGCACACTCCACATGACTTAGAACCAGAACCTCACACATCAACGATCACTTATTCCCCTCCACAGTACCCTCACAACCTGGCAGGTCATACATTTCCCACAGAACCCTAACACTCCTGAACCCTCCCCACTATGTAATACCTACGAAAAATCAGGCATTGCCGATCACAGTCAGCGTAGTCACACATCCATCCTCCTCGAACACCATATCTCCCTCAAGCTCTTTGGAGACCTCCCCAGCTACTTCTGAACAACATAAATCCCAGAAATGTGCCCTCATTATTGCTCGAACCCTAGGAGCACATGCTATAGATATCCACAACCCACTACTAGATCACCAATTGGATATATTCGCCATTACGTAATCCAGGATGCACCTAGCATCAGGCCCCATCCTTGTGCTAGCACTTCCTCCTGAATACACCATCCTCAGGGCCGACGTCTTGACACCATAGGTGGGGGAGTTGCACTTATTGCAAAAGCCTCTTTACAAATCAGATACACACCTATACCAGCCATTATTGGTTACAAATTACTCCTCCTGAAATTACCCACGGACCCCAAAACTACCTGTAACATCCTACTGGTATAACAGAAACACAGCAATTTAAGGGATTAAGGTAGCACTATTACATACAAAATCCCTGACTGACCAGGTCCTGGACATTCATGATTATATATTGGATAAGTATTTAGATATACTATGCTTAACTGAAACGTGGCTGCAAGACCCAAGTGTCCCCATATTGGAGCTTGCAGCTCCAAATAAATATACGTTTTTTTATAAACAACTGTATAAATATTAAATACCGTGGCGGTTATTATGAAAGAAAAACTGCAATTCTTTGAGGTCTCGATAGAATGCTCAAGTTGTGAGATTCTACATCTTATATAGAAATTGATGCAACACTATGTTTGAATCTTATTTTAGTATATCGACCTCCAAAGAATATGCCAGATTTCACAGAAGAGCTGATCCAGATTTTACACCCCCTTAATAAGCCAAGCAGATCAATCTTCCTTTTGGGGAATTTTAACTTATGATATCAGGATAAATCTGACCAAGATGCCACTCTGTCGGAACGCAATCTCATGAATGTTGATTTATCTATCATTAACCAGGAGCCTACAGATTGTAAAGGTAAAATCCTAGATTGGGTTGCATGCAGAAATGTAGACATCTCTGAGATAAAACCGTGTATTTGGTCTGACCACTTTAATGTCACATTACACATTTCTTTAAAACTAACACGTGTGAATAAACACACACTAATCAAAAAACTTCAAAAACGAACTGATAAGAAATGTATGTTTTCAGATTCGGACAAGTGGATGACTCCAATGATGGAAGAAACGACAGATGAAGACAATCCAGAGATTTTAGTCAAAATCTCTGACTCTTGTGTAAACCAAATGTTGGACCGAGTAGCTCCTTTTAGAAACTTAATTGTCAGAGAAAAATCAATCTCAACATAATGAATGATTCACTATAGAATTAAAAGAATTGAAGAAAATCAAAAGACAAGCCGAACTTCTCAGTAAAAAAAAAATAAAAAAAAAAACATTGTGATGAACATAAATTAGCCTGGAAAGAACATAATACAATCAATAAAAATGCTATGTTGGAAACTAAGAAAACCTTCTTTGAACAGAAAATAGCGAATGCAAATAATGGAAATAAAGAACTACTTAGTATTCTAAAGAAAGTAGAAAATATGCATAAACAACCTTGCTCTTTCATTCCCAAAATTGAGGATTGTGAAAGAGTACAAAAGGTGTTTGCCAACAAAATTCTGACAGCACCCACCACAAGATTAACTCATCTTTCTGTGATGAACTCCTAAATGTCACATCCACTCAGACTATATAAGCATGCATTGATAAACCAAAGGAAATTCTGGAAGAAGTAACACGATCATTTTATTTTAAAATCCTATACACAGTAGAATTGTTGGAAACAATTAATGGTATTCACCCTACTTCCTGTTTGGGAGACAGTATCCCCGCTAAGTCAATTTTGAACTAAAAACTCATTTTGCCCCCATTCTTGGTCTGATTTATCAATGTCTCTCTTGTTAAAAAAGCAAATAAAAGTTCTGAAGATATCTCAAACCTACGTCCCATCACGAACACCCCATTTTTGCTCAAGTTCTTGGAACAAAAAAAACAAATTCTCCACTCAAAACAATCTAGCTTTAGGCTACATCACAGTACAGAAACTGCACTACTAGACCTACAGTCAAATATGTTGGACACATTGTGGACTCTGGTAGATGTGGTATAGTGGTTTTATTAGACTTATCAGTGGCTATTGATTTATTAGATCACAATATTCTATTAGCTGGTTTGTGGAGAGTGGGAAATTGCTCACAATGGATCCACTCCTAACTAAAAGATAAAGTTGCGGCTGTTCACTCTGGCAACATGGCCTCCAGTTATGCTCCCATATCGTTCGAAGTACCACAGGGAGCTTGATTTGCACCAATTATTTTTTATCTTTATTGAAACCATTGTGTGAGATGTTAGAAGACATAAACGTCAGCCTTACAAATTACGCTGATGACACATAACTCTTGTTGGAGCCGACACGTGATATGATCAGGACTCACACAATTTAGATGTGCTCTTCAAGATAGTAAAGAAATGGATGGGGAAGCACTGCATGTGCTTATACGAATGCCAAACTAAGATATTCGTTGTTGGCTCCTCTTATGCTGGAAAGAAATTAGACCCAAGGTATCCATTTCTTGCTTGACGGTTACACTGTAAAAACCCAATCAAAAGTGAAAATACCAAGGGCCCGATTCATGGAATATTTGCCCGGTTCTAAATGACATTGCACTGCTGAAAAGTGACTTTGCACTGCCGACTCAAACAACCCTGATTCATGGAACTGTGCAAAGTATGTTTTCGCCGAGCAAAGTCCAGGTAAAATCATTTTGAACTGCATAACTATGCACGGACTCGGTCCAGACTTTGCACTGCAAAAATACCCTTTGCACGGTTCCATGAATCCGGGGTGTGTCGGCAGTGCAAAGTCCCTTTTCAGAAGTGCAAATTCACTGAAACAGGCCCTTGGTATTCACTTGGAGCATTAAGTCAGCTCGAGGCCCAGGTGAACTGAGTCCTCAGAATCATCTGAAGCTTTTGAGGAAGATAAGACCACTTATTTCAGGTACAAACTGTGAAACGCTGGCTAGAGACACAGGGCCTCATTACGACCCTGGTGTTCCAGATACAACGGCACTGGTAAGGTTGCCGGTGCCGTTGCATCCGGATGGCCATACTACGAGTTGTAATTGTGGGTGCCCCTCTGCCCGCCAGGTCGGGCATCCACGCACAACTCGTGGATGCGCCGGCATCGTTATGAACGGTGCCGGTGCATCCGAGCTCCCCATTCCCATTTGGCCCTATGGGGCCGTATGGGGATGGGGAGTCCCTTATTGCCGGCACCCGCAAATGGGCAATTACTGGGTCCACCGAACTTGGCATGACCCGGTTCTTGCCAATTCACGGGAGTTGTAATGAGGCCCACAGTCTTATCTAGAATAGACTATTGTAATGCGCTGCTTGCAGGCGCCTCTAAAAAAGACTTAACTGTCCTCCAAGTGGTACAAAATGATGCTGTCACGAAGATAACACATCACCGAAAAAGCCTTCATTGGCTACCCATCCAAGCTAGAATAAACTTTAAAATGCTACTTTTTGTTCATACAGTGGATTATGGACCAGACCCAGATTATTTGAATAAGAGAGTTATTCTTTACTAGCCCAAAAAAAACAACTGACCCCTTTAACACTATGCTATTAAAATGCCCTCGGCCGCTGCAAATGAAAGCAAATGGCATTTCCTTTTCCTATACTGCCTCCTCGGCCTGGAATTCTCTACCACCAGAACTATGTTTGGAACGAAACCTATCATTCTTCCGAAAAAAGTTGAGAACTCTTTTATTTGAGTGATTCGCTTTCACACTACTCCACTATTGCTACACAATGGTGAAGTCCTATGTGTTTATGTCTCCCTCACCCATGCCCTGATGCTTGTCAAGTAATCGGCGTGTAATAAAACAAGTTAAATAAATATATAAATAGATATTGTAGTTGCTTGTGCTTTTCATTGTCCCCAGGTGCCGGGATATAAGCAATCATCCCATCGTACGCTTCAATTCTGTTTTTTCACTGATACTTGCCCCATGATTCTGCTGCCCATAGTATTCTCCTGTTTTAGGAATTTGGGTTTGCATTGCTTTTATTTGGAATTGCACTGATTATAGTATTTTAAAAAGCACACAATTCCATTTTAATTGATCGCTGCATTATTTTGAAGTATATAAGTCTTTTAGTTCGACTCCAGAACTGATTGCCCTTGCATACTACATTTCCCATCTTTATTGTAGGTTGCTAGGGACTAGCCAGTTAGTGCCATTTGTTGCTGCATTGGACGCAGGATGCAGAGGTCTGCTCTATATCCCCAGGTAATCACTCCATAGATTGTAATTCGTGACTCCTATGCGACCTTAATTCCATATTTCCCTCCGTCTCTGCAGACTATGGGCCATATACCTGGGCTCACGTTGTCTCTAGTCACCAGACAAGCTTCTCGTGAAGCAATTGTAAACAGATACTTGAACGAATTCCGGCATCCCAGTACCGTATTATCTGAACCAGGCTTATCTAGGCTCTGGCGTTAATAGGGGATGAACATAAGCAAAATGCTATGTTTCTGACAATATTTCCGAAATCCTTACTTTTCCCCTGCTGAAATTATAGTTTATCAGCTTTTTGTAAAGACTGACAAGGAACACTCATTAACAAACACCACAGATCTAGAACCCACTAGCCACAGTCAGCATTTTATCAAAACTGATTTATTAAATACGAGATGCTTAAATGACCATGAAATTGACATTCATGATTATATATTGAAACGTGATTTTGGCATGATATGTCCTAGAGAAACTTGACTTCAAGAGCCCTGTGGACCTATAATGGAGTTAGCTCTATTAGCTATATATGTTCTTTTTTTAAAATAAATAATCACCTAAATGCTAAAGGCGGTGGAGTGGTCATCATTATGAAGGAAGAAATGCAGTTCTATGAGGTCCCAATAACATAAATAGGAGGCGGAAAAGCTAAATTCTGTACCTAAATCTACTGAAACCCGACCCAATCAACTGTATAAACTTCTTCTGTTATATCGGCCACCTAGAGACAAGACGGATTCTAATGAAGACCTAATACAGCTTTTACAACCTCTGAATAAGGCAGGCAGTGTAACTCTACTCATAGGCGACTTCAATCACTGGTAACAGGACATTTCAGAACGTGAACCAGTCCTTCTAGAACACAGCCTTGTAAGCACAGATTTGATTATTCTTAATACCGAACCTACAGACGCAAAAAGGAAAAATCCTTGATTGGTTAGGCTGTAGAAACTACAAAGCGATATTTCTGTGAATAACCTTGCATTTTGTCAAACCATTGTATTCTTAAAATCCAAATACACCGAATGCAACTAAATTAAATTAAACCTGCTCCATTAAAAAAAAAACAACAACTAAGACATTTTAAGAAAATGTCCACAACATGCTTGAACAAGTGGGTTACCTTGGTAGTGGAGCACTCTTCGGATGAAGACAAACCAGAAGTTTTAGTAAAAACCTTTAAATCTTCTATTACTCAAATACTAGACCATGTTGATCTATTAAGAACAGATATAGTAAGGGAAGCTGTAGTAAGGGAAAAAAACCCTCATAATGAATGGTTCACTAAACTGAAGGAGTTAACGAAATCCAAAAGACAGGCTGAATGACTCTGGCTGAAAACCAATTCTGCGGAACATAAAGCTGCTTAGAAGGAACATAATAAAATCTACAATTGTGCTATACTTGAAACAAAGAAAAACATTTTTTGAAATGCAAATAGCAAGTGCAAACAATGGAGTTAAACAAGTATTTAATATTCTAAAGAAAATAGAAAAATCAAGACAACAACCGTGTTCTATTATGCCATCCAAAGATGGTTGTACTGTGAAAACAAAAAGAAGATATCGAGGCTGAGTAGCCCAAAAGGAAATACACCAAACGCAGGTTACAAAGGAAAATACAAAGATCTTTATTTTATACTGAACATTTTCAAAGGACAAAGCAACAGATAGCTATCGGCCCTCAGTACAACACAGCAAACTCCAGCTTGGTTCGGCGTGCTCAGTCAGTGGGACTGTACATTAGAATAGTCACACTTTTTATACTATCAGAAACATGATGTTCAACCCACCTACGAGTTAATATAAGTTAATACATCACAGATCTAGGGTTTGTTCCGAGTTCATACATCTATACATTTAGGGTCTACCTTTAATACATTCACTAACAAATCACAATAGCAACAGTATGTTTTAGGATTTCTCGTAGAGCCTTCTCAAACAGTTTTATACAATGCAGTCAAACAAGTGTTCATATTTTGGTATTTGAATACATTGTTTTTAACATATGCTCGCGGATTAGGTTCGTTGGCGCACGTAATCCTCTATACACAGGTCAACGAAGGACAAGGTCTTAGTTCATGACCCCATCATGTGGCCTGCAGGCAAGTTACATATTAGTTTGTACACAGAGGTCAAGACGGCCATGTTACATTCGGAATGACACTGTCCACCATCTTAGAACACAGGGTAACTTTAGAAGGAAAACCTAAAATGGCGGATAGACCTAAAATGGCGGCTTACACTGATCTAAGGTCAAGACCTTGCAACGCAGATTTCTTCGCAAGCAGCTTGTCAGCAGCTTTGCGTAGGCCAATATACATATATTCATCCAATATAGGAGGCACAATATGATTTTCCATTCGACAATATCACAATTCAATTGCTGATAAAGTCTTCGGTGCCAGACACAAGATAAGGACCCTTACTTGGGATCATTCTGGTACTACCCCTCCTCATTAAATGCACCCATTCTGATATGATTCTAGAGACATAGAGGAAGAAGAGAAGACTTTTACGTTCCAGAATCATAAACATGGCGGAAACGATGAGCAGCATGCAGCCAACGTCTTGCTTAGGATATATCATCCCCTGAAAGATAATTCTGGCAAACAAAAACATATTTGGACTATTGCTTACTTGTTTCATAAACTCTTCTTTTCAATATGACGAAGATCCAAAAACGACTACAGAAGTCACAGTAACCCCATCACCAAAAAAGCAGATAAAAGCCCCAATGATAGTGCTAACCTGCGTCCAATCACTAACACACCCATTCTCCTAAAAATACTAGATACAATGGCTACCTGACAATTTCAGGACCATGTAGACTGCAATAAAATCCTCCACTGAAAACAATCAGGTTTTAGTGCACATTTAAGCCAGAAAGTGTTTTGTTAGACCTACAATCGGATATTTTGGACATTGTAAATTTGGGGGGATGTGGGCTGCTGGTCTTACTTGATTTTCAGAGGCCTTTCATTTCCTAAGATTATAATATTCTTTTGGCTGCATTGGAGAAAGTGGACAAGTGTTCAGCCAAAGCCATTAAGTGGATTCACTATTTTTTGATGGATAGAGTTTCTGCTATCCATTGCGGTAATGTCTCCTCGGAATATGCCCCTTTGACCTGTGGAGGTCCACAAGATGCATGTTTATCACCTTCCTTGTTTAATCTGTATATAAAATCCCTTTGTGAGATGTTAGAAAGTATGAATATTTATTTCACAAACTATGCTGATGGTACTCAACTATTGCTGAAATTAGAGAGAAACTATAATCAAGATACTGTTAAACCGAATACTACCTTCAAAACAGTAAGAAAGTAGATGGCAAACCACTGGATGTGTTTCAAAGACCATAAATGGAGCTGTTCGTATTCGTTTCAGCACACATGAGAGCTAAATTAGACACTTGATATGTGAACTTCCTGTTGGATGGATGTGACATTAAAACACAAACAAAGGTTAACACTTTAGGCACATACCGAGACTGTACTGTTAGTGCTGAGGCCCAAGTCAATAGGATAGTACACAACACACACTATTACTTGAAGCTCTTGAGGAAAATTAGACCTTTGATTTCCGATGACAGCTGTGAAACATTGGCCAGAGCCACCATTTTATCAAGGGTCGATTACTGCAATGCCCTGCTTAGTGGAGCATCCAAGAAAGACATGGATGCACTCCAAGTGGTGCAAGATTATGCTATGCACATAATGAAAAAGTAATGTGAGGTGAACATATCGCAGCTTATCGTAAATCCCTCCGTTGGCTTCCAATCAGGGCCAGATTACATTTCAAGATGGCTGTCCTAGTCCACAAAGTGATCTACTGCACAGCACCAGATTATTTGATAAAAAGAATAACAATCGACCAGCCGACTAAAACTCTGCGCTTTGGCAACACGATGCTGCTGAATTGCCCACGCCTTAAGAGGTTGAGAGCTGATGGGAAATCCTTCCAATATACTGCACCATATACTGCATCCCTTGCTTGGAATGAGCTCCCCCCACGCCGGCGCCTTGAAAGTTATCTACTGTCATTCTGGAAGAGTCTGAAAACACACTTGTTTGAATAAACAAATGATAACTTCCTCTCTCTGGCCACAGTAGCAGTTGTGTCTTGTGCTCTGTGTTCTGTCTTTTGTGTTCTTGTTCAAGCCCTGATGCCTGTCGGTTTTTCGGCTTGTAATAAAACAACATTAAATAAAATAAAATAAAATTGTGTACTTAGCAGAGTAGACAACATTTTGTTTTATAGGAAATATGTCACACCATTCCATCCAATGTGCATAGTAGATGTGGCTGCTAAACAATGGCTGACATTACAACAGAGCTATGAACTTGATGCATTTGGACGTGAATCACAAAGCAACTTATTATCACCAGGCACCCTGAAATATGTGTCTGCAAGAGGTATGTCAGAGAGCTAAAGCTCTTTCAAACAACACCTAAAATGCAATGGTTTTCATGAAGACAACTCCTTCAATTTTTTCCCATTACCCTTGCGTTCATTATTTTCTTCCCTCTTTTGAGAATGTGTTTATTAAGCAGACTTATGCAACATCTTTCTTATAGTATTGTTTGCCCCTCAGCAGTTTCAATTAGGGACATTGATTTCCAGAAGAAAAAAAAGTTTTCAAAGTTTACAAATGAAAGGAAAATGTATCTTTTGGCAGATGGGGAAGAAATACAAAAGATTATATTTATAGCAGGGCACATGGCTTTCATTGTGACTCCTCCTCAGTCCTTCTGACATCAAAAAATATGTGCATTCCTATTTTGCATCTTCTGCATGTGGTCCGTGGAAGACGCATTCCTGTGCCACAAAGAACACCCTTTTCGATAGATTTGCAAATCATTCTTGTGCTGCACGGTCTGTTGAAATAGCAGCACCAAAGGATTGTGGGAAAGACTGTGACAGCTTTTTGAGCGCTGTTTGCAAGACTAGCTTCAGAATGTATGCTCCTGCCGGCAAAGCTCATTTTGGCCTTCACCCTCCCTCCACACCCTCCTCAAAAGGCACCAGGCTTTTACCTCTACTGGTAGTTCAAGAGGCCTGGAATAGCCTGGCTGTAACACCAGTATTGGTGATCCATGTTTATGTCCAAAAAAGATACATGTACATGGGTAACATGGGGTGAGGACATAGCTGGTCAGATAGCACAGCGAGTAGAGCACTTGCCTTGACATCCGTGCAGAGCCTGCCGACACAGGTTTGAATCCCGGCAGGGCCAAACTCAGCCTTTCATCCATCCGAGCACCACACACTGTGGGTAATAATAAGCAGCGCTCATATGCCTGAGGGTTTGTAGTGCTATATAAATGCAAAATTATTATTATTAGTGACGTAATATATTTGATCAACAAAATAAGCACAGCGATACAGGGGCACAAACCTTTCAAGATCATACATTTGCTGTTATCTTGTGTCACAACTATTGAATGTGTTTTTAAGTATGTCACAAAATCCAGATTATTTCAGTTTTTATGTGGAAAAAAATTATGTTTCCAGTTTCTGATATGTGCATCTGTGCGAGTGGGGTAAGAGGGGACTGCCAACAACTGCAGCATGTTCTGGGAAAGGTGGTTTCAGGAGTCAAAAATAAAGTTTTCCTCAGGACAATCTCCCCATTTTGGAACATGCTGATACGTAGCAGTCTGTTGCACATCTGCACTTGAGGCTGCACTGTCGAGTGCCCTGCAATCGCTGAAAGAGTGCAAACTCTCCCGCTGCCCAGGCAGTGTGTGCAAGAGGAACATTTGCATTTAAAGAAGGCACGTTGTTTCCATGTAGGTTTTATTAAAAGTCCCCCTAATGGGATCCTGCGCTCCTCATTGAACTCACTTTTAGTTTGGGCTATTAGGTGTTGCTTGCAACACCCATAAGCCGAAACCTTTGCACGAGAGTACAAATAGAGAGGAATGGCATATGAGGAGGGACACACAGGCTGTCCATGCCCATGTCAATCCCTACGGCCATTTCCACCAAGTTCCGGCCCTCCCCGCCCAAAACACATCCTCATGGGAACTCTTTCAGCTCGCTTTAATCAAGTCTTACCATCAAACGTTGTGCTCGACGTGCCTGACACTGTTTTGTCAAAGCAGTTTAATGACTTAATTGGAGTTGTAAGTTGTAAACCCACTACCAGTACAATAAAAATGTTTTACCAGGTCTGCCTTTAGCCACTTGATTTATTCAGTGTCCTTACAATGACGTCCTGTTAAAAACAAGCATTGGCAAATCCAACAGTTTTGGCTTTTGTATAGGTATTGTGCATTTGCCACACACTGCTATTAGATGCACCTGCTACCATCAATGGCCAGTTAATACCACTATGGCTGTGCCTGGAAAGTGCCTGTCGCATGTCTACACCAATGCCCAAACTGTTGGCATTCTCAATGCTTGTTAATATAGGCATGCATAAGCACTAACTGTTTCCTAAGAATTACTTTCACAGTGACTGTCACTACATTTATAAGTGTGCATTCTATCACTGCACTTGCCACAGTCCTGAAAGTCCATCTCGGGGATTATGTTCACTGCCTTCAAGTTGAATACATTATGTACATATTATTATTATCTATTATGTCTGTGCATTGAGTACACGGCATGTGGACAGACACCCTTCCTCAGAGACCCTCCTCTTTCAAAATTACTCTGTCTTAGTATAGGACTGCCAACAGGACCAGATGGCATGAACAAAAAAAATGACCCAAGAAGTAAGGTTCATAGGTTTCACTTTTAGAAAAAAGATAAACCAAGAAAATGAAACAATACCTCAACAATGAAACCAAAACGCAAGTCTCTCACTCTTGGTGTGATAGCATCTAAGCTACCAATGGAGTTTGGGGCTAAGATGGTATCACAGCAAGAATAGTGTTGTAGGATTTCCAGGGATACCTTCCCCCTTGAATGTCTCTCAGTAATCAGTTGTAGGTTTCCCCGGGTATCCCAGACCATCTTGCCAGTCCTGATTTCACAAAAAGCTCTGAGTACATCTTGATATCTTTTTAACCAACCTTCTCCTCAGTGATGACTCCCATTCTCCCGTAAAAACTAGAGCCTCCTTTTCCTGACCACCCTGACCAAACCTCCTAGTGGGGATGAATGGAGCCAAAGACTATTCTCCTAATGCAAATCTGGCCTCGCAATCCTGATTCTCCTGCTGATATATCTGGATCATGGATGAGCTTGCTGCGATTTGTGGATGTTTTCTCATGAGATTCGCCTAATCTTAGCATCGTCAGAATTTCAGACCATTTTACAGCCCCATTACATGAAGCCCTTGCAATTAACACAAACATCGATCACACAGATTTCAAGGCTCAACACTAATGATTTCCATGATACCATCCATGTCAGAGCCAAACCTCCAATCCAAAGGAGATCTATTTGTCCACCTAAAGCTGTGGCATAGTTTGTGACAGGTGTGTGGGAGTGAATGGCCGTTTGGGCCCCTCTGTACATTCCACGCGATATGGACCACTTGCTCACGCACTAGCGGGGACGCCTCCATTGCATTTATGCTAACATTAGCATAGGTGGGGCTATTGCGGGATACACGTGACTTGCATTTTGTGTGCCTTCGACTCCATCTTTGGACTAGGCTGCATTCCGATAATACGAACAAGCTTGTCTTCTCTCTGCAGCGCAGCGCACAGCGTGCTCACGGCACCCACCTTTTCTTCCACTGTCTGAAGCTTCAAAAATCGCTTTCTCACGGATGTGCCGGGATAATTGAAAGAAATAATCAAATGTATCTTCTCACTTTTCCTCTGTGATCACTGTCCTGCGTGTGAACCAGCTCGACCCATGACTTGAAACTCATCAACCTCCACAAACCTGCTCCTGCCCTCTTACCCCCGCTGTTGGAAAATTACTGCCAATGTAACCTTGTGCCCCCCTAAGGTATTCTCTTCATGTACCAGAAGTGTGACCCTGCCATGCAGCCCACCCCAGAGTGCCCCCACTAAATACAGACCTCTGTCGCAGTATATTGTGCCCTAAAACTAACATATGTCATTTTACTCCCCACTTGCCTTGATGTGCCTTGAATTGCTAAGACCCACACAGTTACCCAGGCTATCACAGAAGACAAGACCCTTGAGACCTGTAGCTCATAAAAGTCCCAATAAAAGACGATGTAATCATGCAAATGCAATTTATAGGTCTGCAAAGATTTACTTAAAGGTGTATTAATGGTTGTGATTTATTATATGTCTAGCGGTAGTTTCTCATGCCAACTTAGTTAGTGTCAACTCTATTTCGCCGTGCCCTACCCCTCACCCCTCCTGGACACAGGCAGCCAGACCTTGTGACGGTCAGCCTCCCGCCAACTGGGCAGCCTATCCGGACGAAGCAGCGCCTCCAGAAATATATGTGACATCGCTCCCCAACAAATCCAGTATTAATTAAGCACCCTATGTTAGTGACCTCACCGATGACGCTGTTTTGTTTTATAATTCCATGTACGTGGAATGTTTGCCAGAGCGCTCTCGAGGCAGCAGAGTTGTCTGGATGCCAACTTTATATAAAGACTTGTCAACCTTGCAGCACGTTCTCTTAGTCTCATTCCCTACTGGTATGTGTCATTCCTTATAAGTTTATATTGGTATTTTGGGGATTGAGCCTTTACACAGGTAATGGTGATTTGCCAGAATCAAGGCTCTGGAGAAGGTGGGGACTTTGTGTACCTGATAGTCTTAATATTGGACAGCAATATTGTTGTGGGTCCACCTTCTGGGGTAATCTATGTGTCAATGCCTATTTCACATGTGTGTATGATATACTTTTATTTCTGTGATATAGGGGCTGATTCATGGAATTTGTGCGCTGAAAAATGTGGATTTGTGCGCCATTCTGCCCGCAAATCCCAGTTTAACAAATAGGGATTTGCAGGCAGAATGGCGCACAAATCCCCATTTTTCAGCTAACAAATTCCATGAATCAGCCCCTTAGTCTTTTTAATACTCACATATATACACACATTAATAATGTGCTCACTCTCTTGTTTAGCATTTATGCATGTGTATTCTCTTGCAGAGTATTAGCATAAGAACAGTGAAGCAACATAGAATTCCTAATATGAGCAATAAAGTAGTGAAGTAGTTACCCAGTGTTCGTCTCTTCTAAAATGTAGAAACTACTTACTACCAATAACAGATGTGTCTGTGGCCATTGTGGCCCAGTAAAATCTGAATTCATACTCACAATTGTGATGCTGTGGATTGCAAGCCAGGGGCAGGTGATGTTATAGATTCCAACCTCTCCCTAACCCATTAGGTGGAAAGGATAAAAACACAGTCACAAAGCACATGGCTTATATGAGTAGTTAACCTTAAAGCAATCTAAAACCATGGATCAAAAACAATGACAAGTAAAATCCTGCTGCAAAGGATTCCTCTCGCCTTTCGTCAGTGTGTTGATGGTGTCCCTTATTCTGGCCAAAGATGTACAAGGGTCAGCACAGGTTATCTACGGATACTGTCCCAAAACCTATACCGTGCTAAAGTTTGATTATTGCCACAACAGGAAAAGGTGAAAGGTTAACCTAGGAAAAATGCCTCATTGTTTGCTTAATGGTGTGAACATGGAAAACAAATGTATATGTTGAAACATTGTTATAAACGGCTTATTCCAACCTCTGCAACATTGAAACAGAGAACACATATGACTTTGGAAAAATTGGCAAAGAGCCAATTTTGAGGCCTATGAGCAGTTTACTCTCTCACGGTGGAAGCATCTAAAATACGTTGTTTTCTGCTTGTTTCCCAGGCAGTGCACCTTTGTAATTAGTTGTACCTCCACATTATTGAAGCAACCCTTATAAACCTAAATTTGGGAACATTAGCAAAGTGACAGTTTTATGCCCAAAGACTAGAATTATTGTTACTCGTTAAATCGGCTAGCTTTTCTTAGTTCGGCTGGTCACGCTCTTGCAGATCAACAGTGCCCTCTAGACCCTGCTCTTTCATGGTTTAGCATGAGGTAGCTTTCTGTGAAATATCAGGAACTCCTGCAGGCTGAAAAAACAGCTTATTTTTACAGACTAAGGCCCACCCTGGTTTCCCTGTTAGGCAGTCACATTCTAAGAGATAAGTATATCATTCATGTGATCAGCAGAAACAGTGTAATAAATATTCTGTTTGTTTATATGTCAATTGAAAGCATAATATAATCTCATTATATATTGGTATCATATGAACGTGTGTGTTTGAACAAGATAGGCTTTTTTCCAAATGATAAAAAGGCATCAGTGCTTTATTCACACCATGTTCTACTGTCTGCATGTCCTGATTAAACATTCAAACTTGGTTAGTGTTTTATCAATGTTGGCCTGGTCTTATGTTCTTTTTGTTATATAAACATCATATGTGTTTGCAGCTTGTAATTACATCTTTTCAAATAATGTTCTTGTTTAAAATGTGGTAAACGCTTGTAGTGACATCTTTTCAAATAATTGTCTTGTTTAAAATATTGCATATCTTTGTGAATTATTGTGTTCTTTGCTGCCTATATTTTAATAACAGTTCTAGCAACTTGCTACTCCCAATAAAATAACAATACTGATAAGGTGACCACATGCTCATTAAATCAAATCAAGGATATTGTTTTGTAAACAAATGCGGTAAATTGGACAAGGTTAGTAGATACACTTGTTGCTTTGGCAATCTCCATTTCCATTCTTGTGCATGCCATGTAGAAAGAAAGAAAGATATTTTCTAAACTCATCAAGCGTTTTAGTTTTCAGTCAAAACATGAACTTCATAATGCATTCTGAAAACGTTGAGTGGTGTTCGGTATATTTCCAATGTGCTTGAGAAGAGGATGTTGGCAAAGTCTTGGAATGCACATTTGCAAAATGTATCTCTGAAGAAGCTAACAGGAGTGTTTCATATGTGGCTACAGGGTAATGTGGCCTAGCTTGGAGTAGTACCTGCTGTCTCATGGTTTTCTGTGAGTAGATATTGACGTTAGCATTTGCATAAGTTTCCTTATGATTCAAAAGAGCTATGTTCTGCTACTTTTTTCACTCTATGGGCCTCATTACATGGAAGGCGGTAAACCATGATGCTATTAGCACCATGGTTGCCGCCGGTACCACCATGGAGAAAAGGGGAATTACCACCCCATTCCAAGGTTGGCGGGGCGGTAATTCTCCCTTTCGCCATGGCCCTTCCCCATTCCCATTTTTGCCCCATAGGACATAATGGGAATGGGGAAGGCGGTAATTGCGGTACCGCAAATTGCGGTACCGTGATTAGCACCAAGGTCCCTTTGCGGGTCCCAACTTTAACGGCTGGTCTACACCAGGTGTTAAGGTCGGGTCCCGCAAAGGGACCTCGTAGTAAGGCGGTAAGGGTTAACGGTCACCGGTACCCTTACCGGTGACCGTTAACCCTTACCGCCTTCCGTGTAATGAGGCCCTATATGTTTTGCTTTCTCTACACCTTTTTGTCTGCCACTATGTATTAAATCTTATATTCTTGCCGCAGCTCCATATGACCTAATATGAGTTAGGCTTAACTTAGTGTACATGTTGAGTGGTACATGCAGATGTTTTATTTAAGAAAGTACTGTGGGAAGAATCTCTGTGAATATGGGTTTAACGCCTGCAGCACTTTGTGTTACTTTAAAAAGAAGACATTGCACATGTGCCTCTCTGACCATACACTATGCCTCTGAATAAAACTGAATTAATATGAAATGTATGTTTAAGATCTCCTTGGTAGATACTATGCGCCCGATTCATGGAATTATTGTGCGGAAAATAGGAAACTTGCACGCCAAACTGCTCGCATAATCCTGTACGTCGATCCATAACATCGAATGCGCAGTATTTTCCTTGGACTTTTGTGAATTTCGCCGCTGCCCGGCACTCCTCTGCGACTGGCCGAGTTCCTTGTGCGAGACACCATACAGAGGACGGGGTTGGGGCAGAACATTGAAAAACATTGCCCGCCCACTAGTGTGTGAAACAATACGTATCCAGGGATCCGACTCTGCAACCTCCCTGCAGGGAAATGGCCAGGAAAAGCCCTCATACTATCCTCGACCCGAAGGCAGGCATACAGACACTTGTGTATAGGAATCACTGTGCAGAGGTAAGAGCGGGTGTAGGATTTAGGGGTGCGTACACGCAGCTGGGTTTCAGAGTTAACTTAGGGGTGCTTGTACGCAGTGCAGCTGGGTGCAGGAGCGGTTTACGTGTTATCGAATGCATATTTTCAGAGTTTTACCCGAGTAATGATAAAATGTTGTCGGGGTGTCAGTAACAGTTACCGGGGACTCAGCATAGGACCCAGCATAGGGTCCCTGAGATGCAGGCCTTGCGGGCATCCCCACAAACTATACTGAGGGTGCATGTACACGTGCCTGGGGAGCACGCAAATGTGTTAGTTTCTGGCTGTTTTTGATTTGCGTGGGTGCTTCTTGGGGGCATTCCGGCCTCGATTTGCATATATGGTTACTTTGTGCGAACAATTCCATGACTACACGGAGCGCGCACAAAAACATCTGCACGCAGGCTCACGCATTGACATTCTCCGCATGCGGGCATTGCAGCATTTCTGTGCACTTTTCGATGAATCGGACTCGATATAAATAAAAATTGGAAGGGACATGTATTTTTTTAGAATTGTCAATACCATAATCTGCCATGATACTGAGGGTTTTGTTGATTGCGGGGGTCAATCTTACCATGTGACAAGTAGAGTCTGAATGCTTGGTCTAAATAAAAGGGCAGGTATGCTTCGACTCAAGGACTCTGTTCACTCTTATGTTCAAAGGAATCATAATGATAATAAATTGCTATTCTCATAGCGTTTTTGCAAACTGCTGTACATATGACATTTTACTTACAAGTATCTCTCAAAACTGAAGTTGATACTCATTTATTGACCTCAGAAGGTGAAGTTGCTGAATTGGCTTTTCTTGGATGCAAGACTGTGAGCTGCAGATCGCACATAGATCGTAGGAGCAGGTGCTCAACCTGCTGAGCTACCTTACCGGCAAACGGCACAGAGAGTTGCCCTTGGTTTTTGCACACTACTTTTCAAACTACATGTGGAATCCTGATGCTCAAAGGGCATCGGATCCTATTAAAGATGATTTTCAAGACCTGCTCTGTTATTACATTTAAACCCACAATTACTCTTCAAAACGGAGAGCAGTGGTGAAGCCTCTGCAGTGGTGCTATGTTATTGCAATGCTACCCATCAAAGAATGTGTTACACCCTGTATACACGAGTGTTGGCATGTGGAGTAGCATTCACTGAGGAAGATCAATATTTAAGGGTAGCTCATCAGCAAGCAGTGGTAATACCAGACCACAAACATATTTTGGCTCTTGTAATTTACATTGATTGCATACCAAACAATGCAATAACCTTTTCTGTTCATTCGATTTGATTATGCCATCCTACACACAAACATGGCATGGCTCACAATTCAGTACATCCTCATAAGACTCAGAATACAGATATTATCATATAAGCCATATTAGATAAGAATGTCATCTGTGTAGATACCTTAAATCAATAATTGGTTCAGGCAATTAGGCAATGAGGAAAGCAACATCCTCCCGATGATTGTCACGATTTAAGGCTGCTGGTCACAATAAAATGCTTCAGTATGTCAAACCTTAATTACAGTGGTCAAGCATGCATCAACATGTGCCAGGGTCTGAAACTGATTGTTCAGACCAGGTAGTCCTTTGCAGCCCTTACTAAACCCAAAATTACCATGACATAATCTTCCCAATATCTTTATAATAGAATTGCTTAAAATCAATGGATGCAACACCATATGTGTAGGGCTTAAACCATTGTCAATGGTAGCCTTTTCAAACCATTTAAATGTAGAGTCATAGCTGCAAGTCTTAAATAGTATTTGTAATGTATTCCATTTGTTTGGTCTTGTTTCAATTATTGTGTGTGTTAATTATTGTGTGTATTAATTGTTTTTTGTGAGTTGAGTTTTTCAGAAGTGCTATGCGTGTGTGTGAGTAAAACTATTTTGTGATGTGAAATGATCAATGGATATTGAAACACAGCCAAAAGAGCATAAAAGAGTGGTATTGTACATAATACACTGCGAGCAGATAAGAGTGTGCTAAGTAATGGCTTCCCGTTAGTGACCCTGGTAAATTAATTATTAGACAGTGGTCTGAAGTTAGGCTCACCACTAAAAAAATACCACAATAAGTTTACCACAATATATTACCAATAGCTAACAAAAATACCACTATACCAAAATACCACAAAATACCATGAGATACTAAAAATACAGCCCAAAAAGATCTCTAACATAATGGTGCATTGGCTGGGAATCAAACCCAGATCAACTGCTTGGAAGGCAGCTATGGTCACCACTATACCACCAACATTTAAGTGTGCACCCTTTCATCATTCAGGCACACGCACATCCAGCCACCCATACATTTAATTATGTACCGTTTCATCATACACTCACACAGGCAGCCACCTATACATTTAAGTGTGCACCCTTTCATCATACACGCACACACACGTCATGGGGTTGAGGGGAGCCCTATCACTTAAAAAAAGGTTTCTTTTTTAATTCACTCCGACTTCATAAAGAAATTATTTCCATTAAGGACCAAACTATAATGGAAATAATTTCTTTATGAAGGCAGAATGACTTGAAAAATAATCTATTTCTATTTGAAGTCAGAGAGCTCCCGCACCCCATGACATACAGGCCTCCAGCCTAGAGGCTTACATGTCATGGGTGAGGGGAGCCCACAGGCTTCAAAAACAAAATAGTTCACCCTGTGAGCTGTCCTATTGTGGGTACGTTTGATGTGTTCAGTACTATCTGTGGCACCAGATCCCCAAGAGGAAAAAAAGGTCGATGTGACGATAGGAGGCAAAACGTTTTATTTTCTAGTAGACACTGGGGATACTCGTTCCTGTATACGAGAGGGAACATATCCAATGTCGGGAATTGCCATGCATGCTCAAGGGTTCTCTGGAGCTACGAGTTATAGAGTTTGTTTTACTGATGAATTACCAATCTCTATAGGAGAGTGCAACATGTATGTCCCTTTGTTATACTCACGACAGACAACAGTTAACATTTTGGGAAGAGACTTGATGACAAAACTTAACATCACGATTTTATTTACTGACCAAGTGATAATATGTTCCACTCCAGGAATACACTACTTAAATGTTGGCGTATTTATACCGGCATTCACAGAGCAAGTGGCTCTGCAAGGCATTCCAGTAGAGCCAGAGGTCTTTTTGTATGGGGTAAGCATTCTATTAACGTGGCTACCTGGCTTAGTGGGAAAAACTATGAGAATACCGGACAAGGTTTTGTTTAGACCACAGCTACCTATGGACGAAGAGGGGGGACACACAATCCCTATGGAACTAGAAGCAGCCATAGTACAAAGGGAAATAGCGATGCTTGATAGAATGGATGATGAAGTTAGACCATGGAGGACAGTAGTAGCTCTCGAAGAAGGGTACAGGGTGACTGACATTACTGATGATGACATGTTTAGAGAAGACCCAACAGATGATGTAGTAGTGTTCTTTATGAGCATCACAGACTGGATACAAATAGAGAAGAGGGAAATCCCGCAGCGAATGGCAATAATATGTCAGCATCCAGCATTTTTTCAGGAAGATTTGGAAAAGGTGCCACAGGCCCTTCTGGCGTGGGTCTGTTGAAAGGAATAGGGGAAGTTAAGATAAAGCTGAAGCCAGGGACAATTTTACAGCAAGCAAGACATTACCACATGTCTTGAGAGGCTGATGAGGGTATATTTAAGCGCATTTCAGCACTGATGAAACTAGGTATTCTGGTGCCATCGGAATTATCGTGCAATACCACGGCGTAACCTATCAAAAAATCAAAAGGATGGTTGTGGAAATGTATACAAGATATGAGACCGATTAACCAGATTGTAGAAGCAGAGTTTCATCTAGTTCCAAACACGGCGATGATTCTATGCAGTATCCCAGTGCAAGTTTGATATGTCACTGTAATCAGTTTGAAAAATAAGTTTTTATTGATCCTGTTGCTCAAGGACTCACAACACTTGACTTCCTTTACGTTCCGCCACACTCGACTAAAACAAACTTTTTTGCCCTGGGGGTAATGTGAACCTCCATAGATCTTTAACAGAGTCCTGCAGATAGATCTAGGCAATATTGATCTTAAGAGTGTGCTGATACAATGCGTGGATGACATTTTAATTTGTAGCCCAACCGAAGATGAGTGTAGGCAAGATTCTATTCAGCTGATGACTATCCTAGTAGACAAGGGATATAAGGTAGACAAGGAGCAATTGCACTATTGTTAAGAAGAATGTTACACATAGGGCAGATGATTTCACATTAAAGAAAAAAGGTAACACCTGAAAGAGCTGAGGCAATTATGAAAACCTCAAAACCAAATACAGTTAAACAAATGCAGCAGTTTTTGGGGCTACACAACTATGTTAGAGCCTGGGTGTTTGATTACAGTTCATACACAAGACCTCTTTTGCAAGCTTTAAAGAAAGCACAAGCGAATAAGGTAAACATAGAGTGGACTGAGGAGATGAAGGAGGGGTTAGAGGAGTTGAAAAAATCTATCTGTAAGGCTCCTGATTTAGGAATTCCCAATTATGCTGAGGAGGTTTACCTGTTTTCACACATAAATGGGGCAGTCATGACAGCAGTACATAAGCAGAGAACTACATTGGGGTACACACCTCTAGCATACTACAGCATGATTTTAGACCCAGTTATGAGAGGACACTTTCCTTGTGTACAGACATTGGCAGCTGCCACATTCACAATTGAGAAGTCTACAAGCATTGTGATGGCCTGCTCTATGACCCTTTTTGTGGAGCATGCTCTGTTTGCCATTTTAGAGAAGCCTAAAGGTACATTGACATCCCAAAGAGGTTCTGCCTATGAAGTAATGCTTTCGAACCCAATGATCAAAATGGTTAGATGTAAAATAGTAAACCCAGCCATAAAACCCAGTTTATAGCTGAGCCAATGGAAGAAGGCAATCAAGTGCATGACTGTGCTAATTAGGTTGAATTTTGTGAGGATATACCCAGTGTAAAGGAAAATTCTTTGGCAGGAGGAGAAATCATCTTTATTGATGTTTTTTTGAAAAATTGATGAAACTAGTGGAGAAAGGCATTCTCGTGCAGCAGTGATAAGACACAGTTTGAATGGAGAATTTGAAGTTGTAGCAAGTGCAAGACTACCGTCTCACTTTTCAGCACCAGCAGAATTAGTCGCACTTATTGTCGCACTCGAGAAACACAAAGTGACGGTGTACAGTGACTCCGCCTATGTGACGACAACCGTACATGCAAGGCTAGCACATTGAAAAAGGAGGGGCTACCTTTGTGCAGACGGAACTCCAGTGCAGCACACATCCTTGTTGGAAAGGCCTATTAAGGCATTACAACTCCCAGTAACCATAGCGGTTGTTAAATGCGCAGCTCATACTAAGCAAACAGATATTATCTCTTGCGGAAATGAAGCCGCAGATGTAGAAGCCAAAAGGGTTGCGTAATCCCCAGATTTTTCAAGTTTTGATACTCTAAATGTCAAAGAAAAAGTTGTCACAACCACGGTAATGCAAGAAGGGTTTAATAAGTTACTGATGACCCAATTAATGGAAAATCAAGGAAGTGACCACAGGAAGAGCAGGAATTATGGAAATGAAGGGGTGTTCTATATCCCACACAGAAGCATTATGCGACAGCATAGCACTGGAAAGCCGGTATTTCCAGTAGCATTATTAAAAGTCGCACTTCAACAGTTGCATTACCCCACGCATGTAACTAGGGAACGTCTTACTGCAACAATTGCGGAAGACTGATTCATTACAAATTTGTTGGAACACGTTGCATTTTTTGTAGTAAATTGAATCGTGTATCAAAAGTTTACTGCTGGGCATACACTGAGGGGATACATTTTCTTCTGCTTATCACCTGCAAGCAAGCAGGATATGTGAGAGAATCAACAGCCTCCTTAAAGAAAGGATTGCCAAAATAAAATTAACTTTGAAGAAGGGCTGGCTATATTACCTTCCCTTCATTTTATATGACCTTCTGAATCAGCCTGGTTGAGACATCACCTCACCCCCCATGAACAAGTGACATGGAGGCGAATGAGAACACTTCTTACACCTCCATCGAGGAGAAGAAATGATGCCCAGAGTACAGCTAAATTGAATTGTTAGGTGATGAATTGAATAAATATTTCCCTATGAGCACAGGTTGTTTAGCCAGACTGCTTTGATATTTACAACTATATTCATGCTTGGGATCCAGACGATGGCCAATGGCAAATGGCTACATGTTACCAGATGGGAGCTTCTGCAGATAGTTAACACTACCATGATGGGATTCAATGCTATCAAGGAAGATCTGAGGGCCTTAAGGTTCATGGCACTGCAGAACAGATATGTCATTGACATGATCACTGCAATGGAAGGAGGAGTTTACTCCACAATCAGGTCATCATGTTGAATGTACATACCTTATCATGATGACAAGAATGGGACCTTGACAGAGGCCATAACGTTGTTGACGAACCTGCAAACCAAAATGAACGACAAGACAGAGGACATTATAGATGATAGCTGGTTTGCGTCTAGGTTCTCAGGGATTCCGCAGAGGATGGCAAATATCTTCAAATTCCTTGGAGCACTATTGCCATGGTGATGTTAGGATTCTGTATAATCAAGATAATAATCGTTCAATGCAAGAAGACAGCGAAGAAAGCAGTATGAATGAAGATCATGATCAATGTCGAATCAGGGTTTCGACCCAATGAATTGACTTATCAAGATGTCAGGAAGAACGAAGAGGCCAGCATCCTAGCACCTGAAGGAACTAAGTTCCTGTATTGAAGGATCACAAGAAGTATGTGGGACGATGGTGCTATTGTAATGCGAATGGGCATTGCAGCTACATGACGTGTAGTATGGATGAACATGTCAAATCAGCAGGTTCCCTGAAGTGAGTAATGAAGATCTGGACCTAGGAGAAACACTTTTACAAAAGAAAATATCAAGATGTCTGAACTGGTGAAGGTGTGGTTGATGGTTCGGCCAGAGGGGGGAGTGTAGAGGAGCAGCCATGTGCCTCTGCAGGAAGTCCCATCCCCCTACCTATATGCTGGGAGCCTAAAATCGTGCCATGCTTGAAACCAGCAGTTGTGACCATTCTGCAGTGAATATTCGAGAAAAGGTACCCATTAAGAAAGCCATATCAAATGTTTACCGGAAGAGAAGACAATCTAATGGAGGTACTCCCTTAAGGGATATGAAAATGAGAGAAAGTAGAACTGGTGATGTCACAAGAAATGAGTGTGGCGCATTGAGAAGAAGATGCATGGACCTTTTAGAACCTGATGATGAAATAAAGAATTGAGTATTCATATGCGAAAAGAAGACTGCATGTGTGAAGAGCACTGCAGAAAATGCAAGTTGTTCAATACATGTACAGATGCAGCAACGCAAGAAGATTAAATAATCATAGAAGCTGGCTTTACATAGTGAATAGACTGCAGGCGGAGCCGCCGTTATAGAAACTGGACATTGGTGTCACAAATATTATAATTTCAAACCCAGAGAGAAGAAAGACAGAAAGCTATGTCGCAGCAAAGAATTAGTCAAGAATGTGTAAGTATCAAGAAGGGCTGTCTGGCCAGGTGTCAAGGCTGAAGTCGCCAAGACTGGTTATCGATTCCTGAAGGCAGTGAACTTGAGATGCTGAATCATCCCTTGTTAAGGTGAAAAGAAAGAACACCCTGAGTGCCAAGTTTATTCAATGGGCAGAATTGCGATATCTTGTCCCATGAGTCAAGGATGGAAACAGAGTTGGGCATGCAGTCCCAGAACTATGATAGCGTGTACTCATAATCCATTCTATTTCCAGAGACGAGAATGCAAGACCAAGTTCAAGGACAATCTTCATGGCAGAAGACATGGGTGAGGAGAGACGTTGGGCTAATTGGGTGAGGAGATAAAGTCAAGTCCACATCCTGGCACCTGGGGTATGCGTTTACGTGCTGCTAGTGAACCGAATGTTCCAGACTGGCACAAGCATGCCAAACAATTATATAGAGCTGTATAATGAAGGGCCCTATAGTTCGAGAACCAATAAAACATTGGGCCTCATTACAAGATTGCCGGTGCGGTAACTACGGTACCGGTAAGCGTGCCAGTATCGTAGTTACCGGACTAGAAAACTACGAGTTCTGCTCGCGGGTGCCTTTTCTCCCACCAGGTCTGACCTAGCGGGCAGAACGGCAGCCGCGAGCAGAGCATGTCGGATGCACCGGCACCATTCTGAATGGTGCTGGTGCATCCAACCTCCCCATTCCCATTGAGCCCTAATGGGCTCAATGGGAATGGGTAGCATTTAATTCTGGCACCCGCAAATGGGCAATTACCGTGTCCGGCTGGGCTGTAATGACCCGGTAATTGCCCATTCATGGGTGCCGGAAAAAATTGCCAGTTTGGCAGCAGCCTGACGGTTTTACCGGCACGGCTACCGCCAAACTTGTAATGAGGTCAATTGTGCACTTAATAATGATAAGGAATGACTTGCACTAGAGGTGGGCATAAGTAGACCACCTGACAGTAGGTGTCCAATCACAACCCAACCGCTTATAGAAAGTATGAAGACAAAAAAAAGCTGGGCTTAAGGTTACATCTGGTCTGTTGGGCGACTCCTTCGACCTTAAATTAAATGCAAAAAGATCCAAAATGTGAACAGGGATCTATAACTCCTCTATTGCTGATATTCAATGATCTGTCGCAAATCACTGGACCGACGGTAAGCCACAAAGAAACCCGTCAAAAATAGTAAAGAAAATATGCAAAAGCATAAAAGAAGATCCAGGACATTGCGCCTTATTTCAGGTGATTGTAGATGTATTTTAATATTTTTCTCATAGAAAGTATATTTAGATGTACTCCTTAAACATATCACAACCCTCGTAGGTTTTTCTTATTTGCCACGTAGTATGACATCACCTATTATGAATTTTTAGTATATTATGGTGATTTTTTATGAAATGCTTCGAGAATGCTTGTGCAACGTCCGTTGATGTCTGTTGTAACTCCCAGTTTTAGACAATTGATATTAAAACAGAAAACACTTTGCCATCTTCCTGAGTTGGTTCTATTATTTGGTGTCAGAGTTATTCTGCAAACCATCCATTTTATGAGTGCTTCTAAAAGGGCTCTAACACTCACTTTCTTTGCCAATTAATATTACTGTTAGGAAATATTTCTCTTTTGTCACCTTTCCCTTCATATTCTATGAACCTCTAAACATTTGCATTTGATTTTGAACCCGTCCTGACATTTTACAGGGAAGTGAAGCCTTCAGCTTCACTCCCCTGGCTGTTTGCTCATTTAGTCATGGGGAAACTGATCAGTACTGGGAAATTATGTTTTCCTTTTGTCTTTTTACCTTTTTACTGTTTACCTTTTTGTAAACTTTTCCACACTGCAGTGTATTGGGGCCACTTGGGGTATTTGGTTATTTTTATGTGTACCTAAAGACAAGCTTTTACGAAGAAAACAAATCAGCAAAAAACCCCATCGGAAAAACACTGTTAATGAATGAACATACAACCGCTTTTTGGATACGTCAAAATACACTCATAGCATAGTGCCTAATATCATGGCAAATGGCCCATGAACCATGCCTGCACATCATAGCTGGGCACCCTGCTCCTACTTAGAGGACGGGTGCTCAGCATGGCTGCGCGCACCGGATGCAGATACAGATTTGTTGCAGAATTCTAGTAATGCAGTAAGTTCTATTGCCCCTGCGCGCTATGTTGTATTTTCGGGATGATTTGTTTTGGGTCTCATTAACAGTTAATCTTTTGACTGTAATTACACTTCGGATCTTTGCTGTCTGTTCCTGGATTTCAGCTGTGTTCAAGCAGGTATTCCACTGTGATTTTGGTCACTTTGGGTGTTTAAGGTGCATTTCCTTAGGTTTATGCTTTCTTGACATGGGTTTTTCTTTTACACTTTATAGGTTTCGGTGATAGTTAAGTTGATGACTTCTGAGTGCTGAGCTACACTATGGGCCTAATTCACAGAAGCATTTTATAATGGCAAAACCCATTGGGAAACGCTCAGTGTATCAGGGCCTATATGTTTTGAGAATACATCAGGAAACTGATTGTCTTTTGGCCTTTTGTAGGTGGCAAATGCTGTATTATGTATGCCTCCCTACCTGTTTGAGTAGTTTCTAAATAGATATTCCTTTGTATATATCTTTTAGGTAGCTTGAGGGTACTTTCCCTGCAGATAGGACATATGTCCTGAAACGCGTAGGATTATGTGACCTCATCCCTCATGCAATATATTAGGCACTATGCAATGAGTACATGTTGACGTATCCCAAGAGGATACTGTTTGGAAACCTTTTGACCTTGTATTTGAGACTATATGATAATGGATTTTTACTCAACATATGTGATGTTGTGTTAATTAGTTAACCCAATTGTTAGGCTCTTTGCATTGATTTATGAAAACATTTTTGTTTCTACTGTATTGATAGCATGCTGATGTTTTTACTCCAAGTGATTGCTGGACCAAGGCAGTGTGCAACTCTGGAGTGGCTAACTTGGGAGCATTTGTATTCTTACCTGCATGCTGCAGTACATTTAAGTCACCAGCAGCAGCACCCCTGTATTGTCCCCCTTGGCGTGGCGACCCATGGCTTGCAGTGAGTGCAAACGGCACCCTGCAGCAAACGGGAAGCTGGCATGGGCCCTAGGTGACAGTTCGCTGGGACTGTGTTTGTGCCAGGGAAGTGGCTAGGGGCATGCTGGAGAGTGATACGAGTGTGTCTTGATGCCCCACTTGATATTTAAGCTCCACACTATAATTGGCAGTGGATCCTGATAAATACTAACTGAAAGAGTAATTTTTGTTACTACTAAATTAGACTACAGTTCTGCAGATGGCGAATATTTGAAAATCGTTGCATTGACCAAAAGTTCTAAAAATTCTACCACCAAATGTTCGAACACCAAAAGTTCGAACCTTTGGCGGTATCATTGAAAAAAATACAGGGGCTGCGGGGGTGTCCCCCGCATCGCCCGCTCACTATACTTCATAGTATAGTGAGTGGAGGATGCGGGGGACACCCCCGCAGCCTTCCGTTTAAAAAGAAAAAGAAAACTGTGGCTGTGGAGGGTGTCCCCCGCATCGCCCCGCTCACTATACTTCATGATATAGTGAGTGGAGGATGCGGGGGACACCCTCGTAGCCTTCCGTTTAAAAAAAAAAACTGGGGCTGTGGAGGGTGTCCCCCGCATCGCCCAGCTCACTATACTTTATACTTCTGTTATAAAAAAAAGAAAAGGACCCTGCAGCGCCAGTTTCCGATCACGTGAAGATGAAGGTAAGTGGGATTTGTTTATGTTGGGGGTGTGGGTGGGGGTGAGCTGAGGGTGTGGGTGAGGGGTGTTATGGATATGTTGTGGGTGTGTTGTGTGTGGGAGTGAGAATGGGTGTGAGAATGTATGTGTGCTCGCATGAGAAAGGTGCAAACCTTTGGTAGTTCGCACCTTTCTCATGCAAAGGATTTGCCTGCGGTACTTTCAGCCGCGGGCAAATCACTCGGATTCCGAATATTTAGCTCAGTATCTGTAGGTACGCGCTTACTATAACTTGCAACAGTATTAATTGCCACAGAGACAGTAAATTGCCACTTGAGAAACCACTCACTCTCTCAGTGCAAGTAAGTAACTACTTTGACGTGTCTTGGAGCCTAAGAGGGACAGAGTGTCCTGTGTGTCCCATACCTGCTAAACAGTGTGCTTTGCAGAACGGAGGAGAACATGGCTGCTCTGCTGTTCTGGGCTCCAACATTGGGTTCTGCCTGCGCTCTCTGGGAGCGATTGTCTTGTGTCTCATGTCGAGACGAGCGAAGCACTGCACTGTCCGCCTGAAGGGTCTTAAAGGTAAGCCTCCCTAATACTAAAATCACCTGCTAAATGATATGCCCCGAGCTCCCCCGCCAAAACATGACCTTCGAATGAGACTGCCATAACTAGAAAAAGGCAGGGAAGCCCTGAAATACTGGGCATATCATTGGAACAAGCAGCAAATACAAAGAAAGATACAATCCCTGTCAAGCTGGCAACGCAGCCTGAAATCACTGGCTTTTTTGACACTATTTATTGCAGTGAAAGCTCCAGTAATCGACCAACGACATGGCACGGCATAAATGAATCCCCTGACGTGGCCCTATCCCCTACGATTCACAACAACCACTTGCTCCTAAACATGCTCAGAAGCCTCCACCGAGCCTCCCTGGGTAACTTACTCTACCAGATTGCAATCGCAGGGAGAATGTAATTGTAACTGCTCTATCTATCACGCCTGATATGACTAAATGTTTTTCGCCGATGACCTTGACACAACATAATCAGAGGATGAGGATGACAGTGTGGCAAGGGGGCCTGTCAGAGAAAGCTCTCTACTGCCCTCAACTGACTGTGTGCCACTACCCGCATTCAACTTGATGTTATCAAAATGGATGCACATGCTACAGCAATATCTGAAAATCAAACTGAACCGCTGGGCTTCAAACAAGTCCTGATCAAAGAGGTTGACAATCTAAGGCACAACTGTGATGAGCAGGAAGGCCAGATGCTGGCTAAGAGGAAGAATATCTGTAAAGTCCAGCTAGCATCTGTCTCCAAAGTGGACCAGGTCTAGTCTCAATCAGTTATATGTGCAAAGGCCAAATGAGTGCAGCTGCAACACTCAAAGGATCAGGACCTGCCTATTTACCACCCATATCATCCAATAATTGGGACTTTGAAGAAATACACTTCTCTCCCTCTAACCTTCCGGATGTGTATGAGTCAGAAACAGCTGACAAGCAAACTGCAATAGCAGCAGCAGCAATTAAAGTCAGCAGGAAAAGGGTGTACAAGTCAACAGTGGAAAACAGGTGATCAAGCCAACTGGGAAACAAACTAGCTTGGAATGCCAGTGTACCAGTAACACCAAAATGACTGTTACGTATATATTGGCAGATGGCACATTCAGGCACACAAGCTTGCAAGGCCCGATGGACAAATGGGCAAAACCTCCCGCAAAGGAAATGACAATGGCTGGGTCAGGTTGGTTTATGCTGACCACAAGCACTGGTATGGGAGTTTATGAATAAAGCACTAGAAGCAGTCTCAAGGAGAATAATGAGGTGGGTCACGTCCATGCAAGGACATGAATTTGTGGTGAAACATGTGCCAGGCAAAGAGAATATTATTGTGGACAGTCTATCAAGGGGAAGCTATAATGTTCAAGATGAACACGAAAGTGATGATAATGAGTTTGTCCTTGGAATCAGGTGTTCTTGGTTTATGAACAAACTATCAAAGAGCGAAAATGGGCAGAAGCTGCAGAGCAGGATGTGGATTTGCAGCATGTTGTCAACTTTGTCAGGATGGGTTGGTGGGACTATGCATCAATTGATGGTTTGACGAGCTATCACAAAGTCAAGGATGAGTTGGCTTTAGAAGGTGAGCTCCTGCGTAAAGCTGGACGTCCAGTACAACCACTGGGCAGAAGGAGAAGGATATTAGAGGTGGGTCATAGTGGACATTTGGAAGTGACTAAGACAAAAGGAATGTTGAGGGGTGTTTATTGGTGGCCTGTACTGGATGGTGAAATTGAGGAGTGAAGGACTGTGCAGTGTGTCCAGAGGCAGACAAAGTACTTTGAAACTTTGTGCAGCCATTGAGTCCTATTGAGTTGTGTAGTTGGACTTGAGAATTTGTTGTGCTGGACATCCAATGCCTGGTCAATGGAGAAAGAAGAGTGAGGAAATATATTATTGCAGTGATGGTTTTGTTCTCCAATTCGGTAGAAACCCTCTTGGAAGCGTACTGTAGGGCAGTGATAGAGTTTTTGGATGCTGTGTTTCATAGGGAGGGTTTCTCTATGAAACTGCTTACCAACAACGGATTTCAGCTAACTTTGAAAATCAGTGAGACAATTCTGGAGAATATAGGGGTGTCACATTATGGTACCACATTGTAGCATCCTGAGAACAATGGTGTTGTAGAGTGGTTTAATCACACTCTGATGCAGGTTATCAGGATGGCAACCAATGCTGGCCAAAACTGGGAGGAGTCGTGGAGAAGCAAGTTTCCGCATACCAGGTGGCCCCTCCTGCCACCAAAGGCCTGATTCTGTTTGAGGTGTTGAGGAAAGGGAAACCACACATGGTGACAAATCTGTTGTGGTTGGGGAGGACTGGCTTTGTTGAGTGGAATGATCGGGAGTTAAGGGACAGAGTGGAGGACACAGGGATGTGAATGCTGTGGGATGTCTCAACCCACTAATCCGAGCCCTGCAACATCACTGTGTATTGCTGGCAGCAGAAACCTCAGAAAAGGCTGCTGGAAAGCATGCTGCTCACTAGAAATCACCAGAAAGTGCACAGTGAAAATCTGAAAAATAGGCCACCGTCTACTTTTGCCTATGTCAGTGGTAACACAGGAGACCACTGCCAAAACCCATAATTTGATTGCCCACCGAGCAAAATCATTGCAAAAGAAACAGAGCTGTTTCGAAAATCTGTTTTTATTTGGTGTCAAATTTGTAAAAATCATGGCTCACAAACCACCCAAAAAGATCCAACCTCCTTGTTGGGTGGTCAACATCATTCTCCTTCAAGAATCTACATAAATATAAAGTCCACAGAAGTATATGTTATCTGAACAAAGTCCACTTTTGAGGATTGCTTTCTGGAAGAAACCTGTCAAAAATAGGTGTAATACTGTTACTCCTCTCTATAAGAAGCCGGGGATTTAAAACCATTTTGTGTAAAGTTGTACATTGAATCCAAACTATGCCAAAGAAAGACTTGCTATCAGAAGCCTAAGAGGTGGAGACAATTCAAAATTATATTCTGAAAAGGCTTGAAGTAAGAAATTGTTTGATGTATGTGTTCAAAATGTGAGTTATATTATAAGATAAGACAATTTTTAGACATTAGGTTTAGGAGTTAAAGTTTCCCACACAGTGCTTCAAACAAATTCCAGACCTCTCCCTGAACAAAGGAAACTTACCCCTGCCCTTGGCTAAGAAATTGACAGGCTGTTGTCAAAAGGAACTATGAGGGGCACCCTGGCCTGTTGCTCTGAGTGAAGACAAAGGGGCCCTTGGGCTGAATTGAAATGCTAATTCGGGTGTGACTGACAACAAACTGCTGGCAGGAAGAACGACATGTGACCCTCTGAGTCAGCCCAGCTCTGGAGGTGGACCAGACTGAAATGTGGATTTAACATTGAATTAAATATGTTTTAGAAAAATGCTTATAACAAATTGCACTGAACTGACAAAAATGTGAAACTTTGAGATTGTTAAAATGAAAAATGTGCTCACAGTTGAAGACTAAGCTGGTATCCGTGCGATGTTCTGAGACTAAACCCCGAAAGTTCTTAATATTGTAGCTACTGTGTTTATGCTAGGAACATGAACAATTACAGAAATGTGCCCAGGTGGAGTGTGCATGCGGGTATAAAAATTGGTGCAGAACGAATCTTGAGAAACCCACCAAAAGCACGAAAAAGTTGTCATTTCTGAACCAAAGCTCTTCGGAAGATGACAGTTGAACAGAAATGTACCTTAGGCAATCTGTCATGTAATTTATGTAGTATTAACAAGTTGTGCATATTGTAAATATGTTTTTTAATGAAAAATAAGATATAATGTACAGAGAAAAGGGGAGGGTTCTTCCCATAAGCCATAAACATGACACTAGATAACACAGAATGACACACACTTTCCACTTCTCAACTGATTTCTTGGCGAAGCACCCTGCAGGAAGATCCAGACATAGATCCAGAAACCAGACTCCAGAACCAAGCTCTAGAATCAAACTCTAGAACCTTGAAGCAGAGAGGCCTAACCCACAAGCTGAACCTTTTTCAGCTGGCCTTCAGAACCTTTTGCAACCTGATCCTAACCCCTAAACTTCCAAGGGGCATCTCAAAATCCAATAGCCTGGCTGAGCTGTTTTGCTGTTCTAGCAAAGAACCCTGTGCTAGAACCCAGATCCAGACCCTGAGAGCAGAGCTGTATCCAGAACCCATCAGATCCAGTCCCAGAGGCCGCGCAGACCAGAACCTGTCCGATGGCAAGCGAATCTCAGCCAAACCCTTGACCAGATCTTTGACAGGCCCATTCCATCCCAAAGCCTAGGAGTGAGTATTTAATCTAGAACTGTCCATATTCATCTCTTAGTATTAAGTAATCCTATGCAATCCATTTCAACCTATCCAGAACTGCATTATAGAATCTTGTGTCCATCCTGACCTCTTCTCATTATATTGTATGTGATAATTGTAGCATCAATCATCTATGCGCTGATATTTTTCTGAAGAGGGAGAAGTGTTTTGATGGACAGAAGTCAGAGCGGAGGCACCGCTGTGCTAGTGGCTGCCCGTTGAGTGTCTTGCTTCTTCATAGCTCCTTAGTATAAGCCTATCCTTGTTGATAAATCTTTAAAGCGCAATCTGACATTTTGTCATTCTAAAGAACCTAAACAACATTCCAATTCTTTATAGATTTGCTGTAATCGCATTTCACGCACGCAGAAAAATTGCAGCGAATTGCAATTTAGCTCCATTTCACCACATGTCAAAATAGCTGTTTCTTGTTTTCAACTGCTGAAATTCTTTTTCAATCTGATAATCATTCATTAATCATTACTAGTGTTGACCTGAACCAATCCAAAGTAATTTCATTAATTCTGAATCCATTTAGCGAATTAAAATCATTTTTAGCATGTTTCCCATTCATTGCCAACCACATTTAAAAGTGATTGCCCTGTTTCAAAATCATACTTGTTCTCTCTAAGCTTGCCGGGGGAACTGGGATTGAACTGCATTATTGATTGTATTCCTGAAACCTGTATGCCCTCCTTTCCATCTCTTCATATTGCCTAGTGGGGGGAGTGAGTAGTCACAGGGGAAAGAGTGATCATATTGTCTTTTGTGGAAATCATATCAAGTTTATTTCTATGTTACATTTTTCTATTTTGCATTTCCTTGAAATCATACAAAGTATTCTCTGCTACCTTATCCTTCCTATTCCTACTCCTAAGTGATTAAAGAGATTGTTGATATTGTAATATTATCCTTGCTGATTCATATTCATAAGTGTCCTATTCAGATAATATTCTATTCATAAAAGTGTGATACATATATTATTCAATTCTTCAAATAAACCTTTTAATTTGCAAAACAAACCTACTTCTTGGCTCAGTGAGGTCGGGGAGATTCAAAGAGAGGGGCGTTATATAAGGGTTCATCATCCAGATTTAAAAAACTTTTGACATAAAAATATATAAATAGAGGGTTTCCATTGGGCATCCCATACTAGGCATTGACTTAGCTGGAATGCTGGATTGAAGTCCCTTACAATGCAGGAAAGTTACGATGTGCAGAGACATGTGAGGAGGAGAGAGTGGGGTGAGGGCACCAGAGTGTTTGTGAGGAAGCCAGGAAGAGTGCCAAAGTGTGAGTTGAGGCTCTGGGGAAATCAGAGAACTAGAAGGGAATTTGATAACGCTGTGGAGATGAAGGATGGATGCATATGGAACAAGGGAAGGTAGGCTCTTTGGAAGAATACAAGAATTCATGGAGGTGAGAGGCCTTCAACTGGAGTATCTTTTCCATAAGGTATCTGTTTGTTTCAGTTGGAAAGAGGGAGATGTGTTATATTGTTAATAGGAAGTACTTAAACACTATGGGCCTGATTCACAGAGTGTTTCCCTATGGGATAATGCCATTAGAAAATGCTTCTGTGAATCAGGCCCTATATCTGTGTGTATGACATCAAAGGGGAATGATTCTACCTTGGAACCTCAGGAGCGACTGTTTAGGGACTGGAAAGCTTTAGAGTGAAGAGCAGTTGGAGAAAGGAGCTGAGAGATGAGGGTGACCAGTGGGGGAAGGGGGCATTTTACACATGCACTGTATCACAGATCATTTGGTAAATAAAGAAGCTGTGCTTGAATTGCCAGCCTCCCTGTGCACATTTTATCAGATACCTATGAAACTGTACATAGATATGCTAGACAAGTGGACAGATGCATGAGGTAGGTGCATAATCGCAGGTGGCGAGATGGGTATATAGCATAGTTGAATAGTACAAGTCCAATGGATAGGACAGGTTAAGGGGTACACAACATGGAAACATGGGCAGATAGGGAGGCAGATAGATAGATTGATAGAACATTATTAGCCAGATTTAAAGTGTGGGCACACAACAATGTTCCATTTCAGAAGTAGACAGAGGTTAGTGAATGTAATGTATGATTGATGTAACATGTTCAGAAACAGCAAATGTAAGTGCCAACAGAATGACTTGAAAACACCAATGAAGGAAGGAGTGGGAAACCAGCATGATAACTAGACATCTTTCTAATTAATAGTCAGGATGAGAGGTGGTGTTGCAGAGAGTAGCTTCAAAGTGCCAATCTGTGGCATAGAATAGCTCCATCATATTGCAATGCAACCTACTCAAATCCACATCATCAAATGGAGACACAGCCCGATGCCATATACAGACATCACAGAGGGCAACCCGCAGCATTAATTCCAAAAGAGAATTCCCAATGGTAGCAGGGCACTGACCTTGGCACACAAAGGACGATGGCGTCTCCCCAGGGTGCACCCGGGCGGAAATGAACACAACCTTCTGCTCCGCCCCAGGCTTCAGGTTCACTGTGGGAAGAAAGCAGCAGTCAGGTTATTGGATTCAGTATGCAGACTGCATAAGACCATGAATATTAGAGCAATCTCCTTTTAATAAAACCGGCCATACATTATACATGGACATAATCTATAATTAAAGCACAAGGGCGCGGGAGCCATTCCCTTTGTGAGGCTCGCGCGGCAAAGGTATCAGCAAAACCTTCTAAACTTAAGACAATGCGTGCAGGTCCAGCAAACAGGTGACAGGAAATAGGGTTTCTTTCTCACAGACGAGGTAGGCCGAATGGGGCTTTAAATGTGATCTAATAGTACACACAGGTGTGATTGCTGCCCTGTGGCAAATGATGGAGGAGTGGTGCTTCAATGAGATAGTGTGGTCGACGGTACATTGCAGTGGGTTGGGTTTGGAATAGTCTTAAGCAGTGCCTCATGGGAGTAGAAAGTGCTGGTGAATGCCTTTAACTAACACTATTAACTGTAGGTGGAAATAGTATAGCCCGCTGAATTTGGTATTCGACAGGGACTGCAGATGGGCAATGCTAAGAGAAAGTATGACATGGGAAACTACAGAGGCCATCTTGTGAGAATGCCGTTTCATCAAACCGGGTTCATCAAAAAAGAGCGAAAACCCCCTTACGTCCAAATTGGATTATCCGCCAGTACCGGAGTGATAAGCTGCAGGGTCTCAGCGCAGATAGTGCTCCTGCCTATCAATGGTTGCCAGAGACAGCCCTAGAACACTCCCTCATTTTCCCAGCCCCAATTTGGGTCCTATAGCCCGTCCTGCAGTGGTCTGCAACCTTTCGCTCTGCAGATGTTTTGGACTACAAATCCCATAATTCCTCACATTTACTATTTGGGATACGACTCCTGGGAGTTTTAGTCAGTGGTGGAAACAGAAAGAATGGAAAGGGGGATCCCACAAGGTCCGAGCCGGGGGTGGAGTTTGGAGGAGGAGGCGGAGGTCTGACGGGGCGCAGTTCCGAGGAAGGTGAGTTGGCGGTTGGCCTCCGCTCAAGGAAATGTTCCAAATAATATTTTTTAAATGGTGGAATTTTTTTCATGGTGCTTCTTTCCAAACTCCACACTGTACATCAATTCCACTTTAAATCCATTCCATGGCAGTGGTGCACACAAAATACTGTTGGTAATGCAGTGATTTTTACTACAATTAATGTATCCATAGACACGCTCTACAGTAGAAGGCTACCAGGGTAGATGAGCAGGTTGAGAGACCGTTGCCGAGACGTTATATATTCAAAACTGTTTGTTAATCGTATGACTTTTGCAATTCCTTATAAAAAAAGAAAAAAAAAGTGCTATAAAATGTGTTTGTCCAAGGGATGGTTTGGGCTGGTCGCTTGCTTATATTCAGGGCGGAGGTGGGGGTATTGCTGCCCCTGTGGTGAAAATCAAAAGTTGGCACCCATAGTTTAATTTCCTAATAACTGCTGTCAGCACAAAAGAAGCCTTTGCGATTAACCAGTTTGACAAGCAAATAACATCTATATAAATATGACCTGTCATAAAACACAAAGACAGGGGCACACAAACTTGTATTTGTGTGATAGTCTGACAAAAATCACACATTTGAAAGAAAACAAGTGAACTAGTGAATGTAAGATATAAAAGTTTAAAATGCACATTTGGAAAACAATAGTGTGCCCAGCAAGTAGAAAGTCTGCTTTCAAGAGTGATGGCCCCCTCCCCAGTGAGATTCATGCCCCACTCATTCTCCTGGTGTCCCTTTTAGGCCAGAAGAAAGAAAACAGGCTGACCGAATAGAGGCTACAGACGCGTGAATGGCAGCTGGGCAAAGGAGCACAGATCAAATATCACTGAGCCCCCACCTTCCTTCAGCATAGCTAGGGGCTCGGTAAAGCCTGTTCAGGGCTGAGGGAGGCCGGGTATCGAGATCCGGCCAGGCATCTGATACCCGATATCAGACCCGGCAAGAGCCGGCCCATTGACCTGCACTGGTTGTAGTCCAAAACATCTGCGGTGCCAAAGGTCGCAGATCACTGCGTGGACTGAGTTCATTGAGCACTGAGAGTCCTGGCAAAGTGTGTTACTGGTCATCAGAGGCGTTGTTGGGTGGAGGAGCTGAGGGGGCTATAGCTCCCAGTCTTTTGGTTGTAGCCCTGGATAGAAGCTCAGGGACTACAACCAAAAGGTTATAGTTAGCCCCGAATCCCGCCAGTCCAGACATTAACTTACCCCAGATCTTTTTCAGATCTGGCAACACCCCTGCTGGTCATCCAAATACTGAGGCACCTAAAAAGAGCAATTACTTGACAAGTCCCGTCAGCACCTCCTCCAATTCACTCCACTCCCCTCCTCTTGTTGCTACAGGTTGTGTAGTATGCGTACACAAACATGAATACACACAGCAACCATTGCAACAAAACTGAACAAAATAATGTTTTTAGGAAAATATTATTATACGTGTTGATGTAAAAAAGGACTATGTGTGCATAACATACATAATGCTTCCTTTTACCTAAGTACAAATGTGTTAACCTATATTATTATTATTATTATTATTATTATTATTATTATTATTATTATTATTATTATTACTATTATTATTATATATTTATAGTGCACACCTTGTTCAGTAGCAACGCAGCGCTGTATGTCATTGAGCAAAGCAGTGGTAGTGACAATTTAACAAGTCATCAAGTAAACATTAGCAATTATTATCACACCACAGTACAATGATGGGGGACCGCACAAGATTGCTGGAATCGGTCTTCCGTTGTTTTACCGCAGTAAATTACTTTGCTGTAATTTATTTCATTACAATTACTTTGAATTACTTTGAACTGTGTATATGTATTTAATGGCCATAGGATAGAAGGGGGGGCTGGGCTGCTTCGGGTTGGAATGGCTGTGAAAGGGGAAGATGAGGCATGGAGGGCAACCCCCACCAAAATATACATCTGAAAAAAAGAAATTGAACTAATTTCCTCAAAGAAAAAGGACCACAAACTAATTTACTTCATGGTAATAACGTAGAACCCCGGAATCCAGGTTAAAACGTGGTGTTGTTATTGGACGAGCCAGGTCTTCGGTCCTTTCCTAAATTGAAGGAGGCTTGGAGCAGGCGCATGGATTTTTAGAGAGAGGAGGCGTTTTTCTTCTCTCTGCACACTCTAAAAATCATCCCGCAGAGCAGATTAAACACGGTCATTTGGAATGTCTTTGTTATCCAAGGCCTCAACTTTCTGTCTTCTTTTTACTGCTAATTCTAAGCATGATGAGTTGGGTCGAGGCGCAGCGCAAGAGCGGCCATTAAGGGCGAGCCACTCTAGCACAAAGCAATCAGTGGAGGAAATGCAGCCCAAAGGTCTCCTGTCATTGGCCTCCCCTGCGTTGCTTTATTTACCTGACTTCAGGAGCGCCATTTCAAGGCCACGGTGGGAAGTTAGCATGGATTTTACTGTCGCGCTTCTGACTGTTCCGTGACATTAAACCCTTCCACCAACAGGCATAAATAGCATTCTCAGGCTGGGCGCCGGGCCGACCTGTTCCCCGATTTCCTTATGTTTCGTCGCAAATGTCATTCCAAGTAATTGTGCATTTCTGGAACCAAAGCAGCTTGGCGGTGCAGTTTTATCGGATCGGGCGGCGAATGTTCTCCAGACTATGAAGGTCAGAATGGTCGTTATTCTGTGATTCACTGGTGTGGGGCCAGGGCCAGCTTGGCAAAGCTCACAAATGCAAATTCTTACTGCAGCTTCAGTTCTCAGAAGCGGCATGCATCCAAACCCCGGTGCATTCATTTATCAGAAAAGGCACCTTTGCCATGCTGTGTTATTTGTCTTTTATAGCCCTTTGCGTCACTATTGCACAGCGCTGATGAGATTCAACGAAACGTTTTATAATGGTGCAATCCCATAGGAACGCGTTCTGTGAATCAGCGCCACTGTGTGCGCATGAGGCCCTAAACTGGCTAGCCTTACGTAGCCATGATTTACGCTCTATGCAAGTGGCGACCACCACATGACATTCATACGCGTCACTGCAGTCTTATGAAATGAGGCTCGAACCAAAAACTACCAAAGGCCATTTGCCCACAAACCATGAACAGGAAAAGAGGACTCGCCACTGGCAACTCCCTAAAACCACGGCAAAGCTAACCAGTGTGTCCGAAGAAAACTTGTCCTGTCAACCATTTATTTTCGACCAAATGACCTAGAACCCTGTTAGGACAATGTAAACAGGTATTTTATAAGTTATCTGGAACTGGTCAGCACATCTTGCAAAATCAAAGTAATAGCAGAGTTGGGCGTTTAACTAAATCTATGTTAATTGGACGTCTGATATTCTCTAGTACCCAATGTGTGACTGGTGACATCAAACTGTGTTTCACATCCTAATGGGATTGCAAAAAATGTCAGCATATGAACCTTTTTACCCCCATAGACATTATAAAGTAATATCATACAACCATCCTATACCACTTCCTCTCAGACTCTTGATAGCTTGCAGTCGGTGAAAAGCCTTATTTGTACATCAATCAATGAAACTATTGGGATCTGATTGTTGGTGCTAATAACAATAACACCCGATCCGCGCCAAGCCGGATCGGGTAGTAATGGCGCTGGACCCCCTTGTTAAAGCCCTTGCTGCGTTCGGGCCTATAACCTGGGCCCTGGGTCGTTAGAACCCGATCCAGCCTACCATATCAGGCATTTTTGTTATATTATTGAGGTAATGAAGGGAGCTCCTTTGGTGCACTTTAGACTCATCACCAGGGAATGACTGCTAGAGCTTATATAACATGATCAGATATCACAGATTGATATCCCTAATATGCCCTTCTAATGACCCATATGAAATCCTCCATGGCTCTTTGAAGCACTTCACATGTGTATAAGCGCTTTACAAATAAACAATTACAATTACAATTGCACATGCTGTAGTTGGCCTCACAGGTCACCCAATGATCAGGGTAGCTGATCTTTCCCAACCAAATGCCATGGAATGGTTTCCACTATCCCACATGGGAAAATGTGCACATATTTTTCTTCAAGGATAAGAAAATAATTAAGGCAGAATTACCAATACCTACAATATAGGACAAACAACAAATGACTCCAGTGATTTACCCTAAATGATCGATTGTTTTATTTACATGTGACAGGGATGTCTCGAAAGGAACATACAGAGCTTTGCCAACTTGTCAAGCTAGGGTCTTGAATTATCAGGACCCATGATAAAAACATTGTAAATGGCTGAGACAGCAAGCACCAATGAAGAAGGTCTAGATCAGAGGTCTGCAATCTGCTGCTCTCCAGATGTTTTGGAATCCGACTCACATAATCCATCACCTTTGACTCTGCTGGCTAGTACTTGTGGGATTTGTAGTCCAAAACTCTGTAGAGCCAAAGGTTGAGGACCCCGGGTCTAAATCCTGAGCTTGTAAGTGGAGAGGTATAGAGGGCCCTTAGCTTTATGGAAGATGCCACAGGAAAGGTGTCCTATGTAGATTAATAGATTAACAGAAAGCTGAGAAAGTTAGCAGAATCTTAATCCATTGGTGATTGGTTACTCTGATGAGCTATTGTTTGGAGATGGGAATGGCATTAGACAATGCTAAGGTTTATCTTAGAATTTCTTTTTTTTTACATAGACTTCTCTCATGGCCAGCCACTCCACGCACAATCCAACTGGCTCTGACCAATTCCCCCCTAAAGGTTTTGGGGGTAATTCATAGAATTCAGCGCACAAGTGGCGCACGTGGCTGGCACACAGTGTGCGCGTGCGGCAGCCTGCGCCAGCCACGTGCGCCAAAACCCATTTCGGCGCACAGTGTATTCATGGATTTTACCATCCCTAAGCAGCCGTGGTGCAGAGTGGCGCAGCGACGCTGCAGCAGCGCCAGTTACGCCCCCAACCCCGCCCCGTGCGCCATGAACAGTGCACAAATGCAGTACATGGCGCACAGGCCAGTGGACCAGCATACAGCCCCCAACCACGAAAACGCGTGTAAAACTCCCTGCGCACCCCTCGGAATACACGTACCCCGCTCGTGCTAGGCCAATCCCGTGTAAAAAACTCCCTGCGATCCCCTCGGAATACACGTACACCGCTCGCGCTAGGCCAATCGCATGTAAAACTCCATGCGCACCCCTCGGAATACACGTACCCCGTTCATTCGTGGGAAGTTACACATGTGATAGGCCTAACGCAAGCGGGGCATGTGTATTTCTGGGGTTCACGGAGAGTTTCACACACGGTAGGCCCTGTGCGAGCGGGGTACGTGTATTACTGGGGTTCACGGGGAGTTTCACACGCGGTAGGCCCTGTGCGAGCGGGGCACGTGTATTTCTGGGGTTCGCATGGAGTTTCACATGCGGTAGGCCCTGTGCGAGTGGGCTACGTGTATTACTGGGGTTCGCAGGGAGTTTCACACGCGGTAGGCCCTGTGCGAGCAGGGTATGTGTATTACTGGGGTTCACGGGAAGTTACACACGCGATAGGCCTTGTGCGAGCGTAGCATGTGTATTACTGGGCTTCGTGGAGAGTCTCACATGCGGTAGGCCCTGTGCGAGCGGGGCACGTGTATTTCTGGGGTTCGCAGGGAGTTTCACACGCGGTAGGCCCTGGGCGGGTGGGCCACGTGTATTCCGGGGGTTCGCGGAAAGTTACACACGCGATAGGCCTTGGGCGAGTGGGGCACGTGTATTACTGGGGTTCGCGGGAAGTTACACATGCGATAGTCCTTGGGCGAGCGGGGCACGTGTATTAATGGGGTTCACAGGAAGTTACACAGGCTATAGGCCTTGGTCGAGCGGGGCACGTGTATTACTGGGGTTTGCGGGAAGTTACACACGCGATAGGCCTTGGGCGAGCGTAGCACGTGCATTACTGGGGTTCGCGGGGAGTCTCACACGCGGTAGGCCCTGTGCGAGCAGGGCACGTGTATTTCTGGGCTTCGTGGGGAGTCTCACACGCGGTAGGCCCTGTGTGAGCGGGGCACGTGTATTCCTGGGGTTCGCGGGACGTTACACAAGTGATAGGCCTTGGGCGAGCGGGGCACGTGTATTACTGGGGTTCGCGGGAAGTTACATACGCGATAGGCCCTGTGCGAGCGGGGCACGTGTATTCCTGGGGTTTGCGGGAAGTTTCACACGCGGTAGGCCCTGTGCGAGCGGGGCACATGTATTTCTGGGGTTCGCAGGGAGTTTCACATGCGGTAGGCCCTGTGCGAGTGGGCTACGTGTATTACTGGGGTTCGCGGGGAGTTTCACATGCGGTAGGCCCTGTGCGAGCAGGGTACGTGTATTGCTGGGGTTCACGGGAAGTTACACACACGATAGGCCTTGGGTGGGCGGGTCACGTGTATTACTGGGGTTCGCGGGAAGTTACACACGCGATAGGCCTTGGGTGAGCGTAGCACGTGTATTTCTGGGGTTTGCGGGGAGTTTCACACGCGGTAGGCCCTGGGCAGGTGGGCCACGTGTATTCCTGGGGTTCAAGGCAAGTTACACATGCGATAGGCCTTAGGCGAGTGGGGGACGTGTATTACTGGGGTTCGCTGGAAGTTACATACGCGATAGTCCTTGGGCGAGCGGGGCACGTGTATTAATGGGGTTCACAGGAAATTACACACGCGATAGGCCTTGGGCAAGCGGGGCACGTGTATTACTGGGATTTGCGGGAAGTTACACATGCGATAGGCCTTGGGCGAGCGTAGCATGTGTATTACTGGGCTTCGTGGAGAGTCTCACATGCGGTAGGCCCTGTGCGAGCGGGGCACGTGTATTTCTGGGGTTCGCAGGGAGTTTCACACGCGGTAGGCCCTGGGCGGGTGGGCCACGTATATTCCGGGGGTTCGCGGAAAGTTACACACGCGATAGGCCTTGGGCGAGTGGGGCACGTGTATTCATGGGGTTCGCGGGAAGTTACATACGCGATAGGCCTTGGGCAAGTGTAGCACGTGTATTACTGGGGTTCGCGATCTGAGATGACATGCAGTGCCTTCACGAAAACACGGCAGGTCACCTCGCATGCCCCGTTGATGCAACGCTATCCCAGCCAGGACAGGCTCAACTCGGTCCCGGATAGCCACAACCGCAGGGAGAGGAATGCCATTTGTTGTACGCCCATCCCCTCCCTGAAAACAGGTCTGGACGTAGGCATCCCTTCTGATGCCGGATGATGCAGTCGCAGGATCAGGGACAGGATTACACACAGGCACCTCCGCAGCAACCTGTGCTGCCTCCTGTCCCTGCACTGCACCACTAGCACCAGTGGAATCCCCACCTCCAGACCCCGTGTGTGTCCCTTCCACGGCCTCCTCCTCCACCAAACCCCCCACCAACCTGGGTGACTCCATGCCATCTTCCTCCGTCGGACCCTGTGGGTTCTCAGCTGCCACTTCTGCTGCCGAGGAGTCCATCTCCGACCTCCGCCTCTTGGACCTACCCTCGGCAGCTGCGGCCTGGGATGCGGCACCAGACTCCTCACTCCCCGAAGAGATGACAATCTGGGAGGGGAGCCGGCCCTTGCGTCTCCGGCTGTTGGTGCGATCCCTGCCGCTTTGCTCCACAGCACCCTCTCCGCCCTCTTCATCAGTTGACGCTGCAGACAGGGAGAGATAGAACACAGGCATCAGGGCACTGTACAATGAACTGATAGACACATGACAGTTGTACATGAGTGGCAGTGTCAAACTTCAGATATCGCATCACACTCCCTAACACACATGTCATTTCTACTCACACACATGAGCAATTCCACAGCAATATTGCACCAGAGGACTCACATGTGTCAGCCTCATGCCCCTGTACATACACATCCATACATGGCCCTACAAAAACACATGTATAACCTGCACACTACTGGCACACCACAACAAGCACAGCATCCAATCAGTATGCATGTACACTTACCGCTCGACTCCAGACGGGTCTGCCTCTCAAGGACCTGGATGTGGAGTGCTGGGCATATGCGTTCCAGGACCCTCATTTGGTGGTCTGACAGCTGGCCCTGGCGCTCCTTGGCATCCGCTGCCTTCAAGAGGTGCTGGGTTTTGTCGAGGGTCCTGGACCTGAAGTCCTCCCAGCGCTTTCGGATATGTTTGATGTCGCTGACTGCCACCCCCTCCTCGTTGATGGCAGTCACGATGTCCATCCAGATCCTGGTCTGTCCTTCATTGTCGGCGCGCAAACATCCAAAGAGGCCATCATACTGCCCCAGGACTTGCTCCACCAGGACACCAACTTCCCTGGCACTGAAGCTGGAGGCCCTCTGCCTCTCTGGCTGGGGGTTGCCAGTGGTGCCAGATGGTGTTGTGCCCGACATGTCAACCCCAGAGGCAGGTGTGGGTGGGCAACTGGGTCCTGGGGCTGGGCTGTGGAGCAATGTTATCCCAGTCGGGAGTCTTCGGTTCCAGCAGGGGTGGTCACAGCAACTGCACCCCTGGCTGATGTGCAGGCAGCAAATAGCAGGGCACGTGGGCAGCAGGCAGGCAGGCAGCAGCAGATGGCAGGTGGGAGCCTGCTCGGGGATCTTGGGGGCAGTAATTTGGCCTTCTGGGCAGGAGCGTGGTCTTCCGTGTGTTGTCGCGTGGCCAGCTTGATACGGAGTGATTTGGCACGTGAAAAAATTGCACGTCAGCGTGTAATTCGAGGAAAGGCCCTTAACGCGTAAGCGCGTCTGTGATGTTACGCACGTGGGTGTTTCCCCCCTGATGGGTGCATAGTGAATCAGCACATGAAGACACAGCACGTACGCGAATTCATTGGACCAAAGGCGTGTCTGTGACGTGACGCGCAAGGGCGTTTCCCTCAACACGGGTGCATGTTCATTGTACATGTGCAAAAACTGCACGTCCGAGTGTCAGCTCATGTAATTGGAGGAAAGGGCCTTAGCGCGTACACGCGTAAGTGACGTTGTACGTGTGGGCCGGTTGAAAAGGTCCATTTTCTTGTACGTGCTTTTCGTGGAGAGCGAGTGGGTGAATTTTGTACTTCTAGTCGGTTCACACCCGATTACTTCACAACGGTTCAAGTTCGTACTCCCTGTTACCTCTGACAGCGTTCAATTCTTATTTTGGCCGGTTTCCTCAAACAGCGTTCACTTCTTCTTTTGTCCTGTTTCCTCAGACAGCGTACAATTGCTAGAGCACTAGGGTACGAATTCTATCTAGTACCCTACCCCTTTCACCCCCAATTGCCCAGGACAATAGTACACTGCTACTCCCATACGCACAACAACATCAGTGCCATGGTTGGGAGGAGACCAAGCGGTAAGGGAGGCAAAGGTGGCCGACCTCCAAAAGGTGGCCGTGGTGGGTGCGGTAGGGGACGTGGCCAGGATTTGCAGGGTGCCCCTAGACCCCTGTGTGTGGAGGACCAATCAGGGGCACCCATGCCCCCCCATGGTTGTGGGAAACATAGCTGACACCATCCCAGCTCAGCCCTTGTTGGACCAGCCCATTTTGGCACCTGAACCGGCACAGGATGACTCCCAGGCTGACTTCCAGGTCAGCAAGTCTAAGCCACGTGTGGCGGTGCAAGTTGCTGTCAACAGGCCACATGGATCTGGGGCAGCAATAACATCTGCTGCCCCAAGTAGGCAGGGTGGGGAGGCTGCAGGGGCAGCTGAGGCTCTATCCACCCCAGCTCTGGGTATCCCAGCCGGGACAGTGTCGGTCCAGGTCCATCAAACCGACATTGGCCCTGCCAACATCACGCTGCAGCCAATGCCTGCACAAAGACCTATGGTCATAGTGCATTTGCACACTCCTAGTACCCAGTCCACTGGCGCTTCTGCCCCTACTGACCAGAGTGGCATAAGCCACTGAGGATCTGCACCACCTTTGAAAAAAGAAGAAGAAGGGTGCTCTGGCACTACAAGCTGAGACCCCAGACACGGCTACACACTCCGGCACGTCAAGGAAGCCTAACCTTAATGACGCCGAACTTGATGCACTTGTGACCTATGTGTCGGCACATAGCCACGAAATGGTGGTGACTGCAAGGTGCAAGACCACACCTGGTCAACGTAAGGCACACTGTCAGACCATCGCGGACATCATTAGTGCCCTTGGATTTGTGAGGCGCGCAGCTGATGATTGCTACAAGCGGTGGAATGACCTGAAACGCAGAGCAAAGAACAAGCTGGCCTCAAATCATGCCTCTACTCTGGTGACTGGCAGTGGGTATCCACCAGAGGACAACCAACTCACTGAACATGAGTCTGTTGCTAGAACCTTTGCCGCAGAGGAACAGATCCAAGGCGTGGGAGACCTACCAGATTACGACGTATTGTCCGGTGAGTGCCCATGCATGTGTGTGTAATCCATGTGTATGTTGTTTGGGTGACGGGTTCTGATTGAGTGCCAGGTGAGGGTGTGTACTCCTGAGTGATATGGGTCACCCATGTGCTTCCTCCAAAACATTCACCGGCATTGAATTTGGGTATGACAGTATCCCTTCTGCACACAGTAGCCAATTAGCGCAACATTACTACAGTTGCCCTTGAACTGTCATCTTGCAACAACATTGTTCAGATTTTTTCAGGGTTCATTCAGGCTGATTGTTTCAATTCTCCCATTTTTGCAACGCATTTATCAGCCCTAATGCCACATATGTGACATGCTTCTGTCATTGATTACACCCCACATTGGACCACATTTGTTACCTTGATATGTGAATGATTAGACCATTCAGGCTGATTGAGTATTGGCCTGCTTGCATTAATTATTGGGGCCTGTTTTAATGTGGTACATGATAGTTGTTTCCTGTCATGTTGAAGTGACCAACCATTGATGTGTACATCTGCCTGCCATCACTGTATTATTGTACACTGGATGTGTTGCAGTGTGTGGCACATGCATATTTTGTCACACTATGTAGCATTTTCCATCTCATCATGCCCATCTCACATGGATGGGTGACAGTACTCATTCACTGACATATGGCTGTACTTGTCAAATGTACCATGGCTATGCTACATGCCATCTGTGTGCTGGCATGTGTCATGTATGTGTATTGGACATGCCACTCACAGGCTAATGTGTGATGCCAGTGCTACCCAGCATGCAGCAAATGTGTTGCTTTTCCATCTTGGTGTCCTCAGTGTCTGCTTTTTGCCTCCCCTTCCAACTCATCGACAGTGCATGCATGCCAGGGTTATAGTCATGTGGGACATGTGTAAATCATGTACTGGATCTCTGGCTTGTCAGGCCTATGTGCGTGCTATGGTGCTCATGCCTGTTTACATTTTTTGTCTTTCATGTTTTTGCAGGTGATGACGCACTTGATGCTGTTGAGGTTGAGGAGATGGTGCAGACCCAGGAGGAATCTCAGGCACGACCGGGCACCAGTGGGGGACGTGGTGTGGTGGTGGGTGAAAAGCCAATCTTACTGCAGACCATACTGTCCAGGGGTATCTCTGGGTGCACCTCCCCAGACCTCTATTCAGGTGCTCAATCGGATGATGAGACTTATGTGCAGTCACAGGTGAGTGTTTCTGTCAGGGATTCTGTTCTGTCCAACCCTCCTGCACCAGGGGTAGAACCCTCTATGGGGATGTCAGTGTTGGTAAGTCCGCCTTTGGCAGTTACGGATGCAGGGTCACACTCCACAACATCTGATCCTGTTCCTGGGCCAGCAGATCATAAGGGGAATGCAGTCCTGCAGCCTCAGGCAGTGCCGGCACAGCAAGGTGCAGATCGCCTTGCCCCAAACAGGTGTGGTGCCCGCCAATGCGGTGGCCGTACGCCACCAGGCAATACTGTATGGGAAAACTCCATTTACAGTATAGCAGCCCAACAGGGAGCATCGGTTGAAATGATAGCTCAGGCAATGGAGAGGGTGGCCACTTTCATTATCACCCCTGAAAGGCAGGTGGAGCAACAACAGCAGGCAACAGACTCCATTTGCCAATCACACAGGGAAGACATGTTGGCGTCCAACAGGGACCGACGGGCGGCTCTGGAGACTCTGCACAAAGCCATATCTATAGAGTCACAGGGCCACTGGGAAGCCCTGAGGGTAGAACTCCATAACCTCAGGGAGACTCTGGGTGAACTTGAGGCTTCCCGAAATTTAAGGTCAGAACAGCAGCTGGAGCAGCTCACACTGTCACTCTCAGCTGAGCTGCAGGCAACTCAGGAGGAGATCCGGGCATCACAGGAGGCCATGCGTGCAGAAATGCAGGCAACCCGTCAGGTGCTGCATGGGAATCTCTGTACTATCATCCTCCAGAATGAGACCTTCCACACCTGCATGCTTGCTGCCATGGAGAACCATACCAGGACTTTGCGTGGGCTGCCTCCCATAGCACCACCACCTCCTGATGCAGCAGCAGAGGGTGATGAGAGCGACATGTGGGATGTATTTACCCACGCATCCGAGCCCTACCTCAAAACTGTGCAGTACTGACTTGGAAAACATCATGATGGCCAGAGCTTCCCAGAAAATGCACAGGGAAATGCATGAAGAATAGGCTGCCACTCATTTTTGCCGATGTTATGGGCACAGAAGGACACTGCCTAAAACCACCATTGGACTACCCACACAGTAGTCTGAAACCATTGGGAGTGGCAATGCTGATTGCCAAAAGCAAACCCATAACTGTGGAGAATTCATTTTCCTGAATCCCAAAAAGGGGTGCAGTACCAGTACTCGCCACTATCAGAAAGCCGGCATTTTAAAACCACCAGATTTTACTTTTTTGTAGAAAACTGAATAAATGAACCCAAAACATGCCAAAGAAAGACTTACTGAGAGGTGGATCCAATGTAAAGTTATATTCTGAAGTGACTTGAAGGTTTATAACAAGGCTGAGCTGTGGATCTCACCAGTTTAAGTAAATTTGGACTGAAATACATTAAAAATCTCAATGTTTAAGAGAAATGAGTGACCTACTTTGAGTGTCACATAGGTTGCAATAGTTTAAATGTCATAGTTTTAAACTTAGAATCAGCATTCTAGCTGCATATGTAAAAATGTTTAGTTTTATTTGAATGCAGAAAACTGGGTAATAAAAAGTGACATTTTATCTGAAACCTGGCTTAAGGAACTGAATTCTGCCCACCAGCCACCCCCATCAGGAGTGAAACTTGAGTCACAGCTGTGTTCCCAGGCCTATCTGCCTTTTGCTGGCCACACTAAGGATATGCCATCTCTCTGATAATTGAATTAAGGGGAGCCCCCACAGAATACAGGAGCTCTGAACAAAGCCCTGTCCTGACCCAGGCAGATGGTTTATTGCAGATGTCGTAAATGTAGCTTCCTCCTGAAGCAAAGGGGAGGGGCACTGCCTGTGAGAGCAAGCTGGCTTGGCAGAACTGGAAAAACCAGAAATTCAACCTTGTGCTGGAGGAAAACCACACCCCTTTGGGGCCAGAACATAACTTTAAAAAGATGGATCATTCATAGTACGGACTTGTGAAAATTATTTAAATGATACCATAATTCTTGTGATTTTTCTGCCCACATTTTAAGAGGTTTTTAGAACCGGTGGTATGTTCAGGGGAGTTTTAGCGGAAAAGAGGATATTACTCAAAATGTGTGCATGTGAAAAATCTGACACTTCATCAACTAATGTCCATACTCCTTGCGCACATGTGTGTAAATTTGGGGTAATGTCCGGTATTGCAAACCAGTTAAAAAGTGCAAAATATTGCCATTTCTGAATGCAAGCTCCCAGGAAGAGCAGAGTTTGAACAGGGTATACCTCCTGTAATGCATAATGGGTGCATGTAATTTTAAACAATATGTACCTCTGCAAATATGTATTTGGTTCAAATCTAGATTTGTGTGTAAGTTGACAGGAGGAGTGGACTTTCTGCAGGCTGTAAAATGACATCACTCTGACACAACTTAGCTCCCCCAATCAGGGAAGAAATGAAAGCTTGGCCAATGACAAGTGGAGAGGGGTAGAGCCTAGTGATGCTGCATACACACCCATTAAAAAAAAACAGATAAAAGCAGACAGACAGGACAGATAGGGACCTTCAAATCCATTTGCAGCTGGAAGCTCTGCCGGGAAAATCCAGACTTCAAATCCATCAGGCCAGACCAGAGGCAGAGCTGACCCAGATCACTGTGAAGTGCAGAGACCAGAGTCCAGTCTAAAACCTGACCAGATCCATGGCGAGGCCCATTCTAATTCAAGAATATAGTGTGAGTACCTAGAAAACTGTGCAGAACCAATCTCTTAGTTAAAATAATATAATCCAAGCTATTTTAATCTAAGTAGAACTGTCTCCTAACTGTCACCTGTCATTTGTAAAGCTGTCACTTGTCATTTTCTAGTTGCAAGCTGCACTTGTCTTTTTTAACTTTAAAATTTCAAATCTGAAAAACGACCTTTATTTAATCGCTCATATCTCCGTGTCCGTTAGTGTTAGAGACTTGCAGTAACTTTCCTCAGAAAGCTTAGAATCATGGCTTTTCTAGGAACCTAGAACCGCATTCCTAGCCCCTATAGTTTTGCCGCAATAGCAGAAAAGGCACTCGCGAATTTACCGCGATTTGCAATTTCTTCACGTGTAAAAATCTGCTGCTGCTTGCCTTCCATTTGCCAGAAATTCGTTTAACCTGCTAGTTACACCCTAGATCCTTGCTAAAGTGATCCTGAACTTATTCAAAGCATATACCACTCACCCTGAACCTCTAGAGGGAATTAAAAGCATTTTAGCATATTTTTTTTTCTTCATTTCCAGCACATTTAAAAGCATTTGGGCCTGTGTTTTCAACTTCTGTAGTCTAAGTTGCTGGGTGAACTGAATCACATTTAATTGCATTTCTGCGAACTGTGTGCCTTCCTTCCATTTCCTTGCATTGCATAAAAGGGGGGGTGAATTGTCCAAGAAAGTGATTACATTGTCTTTTGCTGAAATCCTATCAAGTTATTTTCTTTACTGCATTTCATTCCACATTGCATCCATTTGAAACTATAAAAGTATTGTTGCTATCTTATCCATTTCATGTCAACTCCTTAGTGATTATCAAGAAGTGTGCTAGTGCCAGATTCTCCGTTGTTAATCTTTATCATACCAGATTAAGTGTGATATCCAATTATTAATTTATTATAAAGCGTGATATAGATATATATTGCTTTACTTCTCAAATAAACCTTTTAACTTGCAAAACAGAACTACTTCTTGGCTCAGTGGGGTCAGGGGGATTCTGAGAGAGGGGTGTTATATAGGGGTAGTCATCCAGAACGCATGAACTGGACATAAAGTATATCAATAAGGGTTTTCATTCAGTATTATAGACTAGGCGTTGACTTAGCTGTAGTGTTGAATTGAATCCTCTTACAGACAGCAGCACTACTCCCACACTAGCGTAGCCGTGCAGGCCATGAGTGAGCCCATGGAGGTATTTTTTTTCTCACAACATCCACGCAGGTGGCTGTTGGTGTGCACCCTGTCCTCGAACCTCCTGGGTGGCCTCCCCCCCTGACCCCACATGGCGAATTTTTATATTTTTTTTTATTTATTTTTTATTTTTACAGTGTGTTGCCTTGTGTGGCTCCTGTGGGCATCCACTGTGTATTCCGGCTGGGCACATGCAGGCTTGTCCTGTGTTTGGGTTAGATGCTTGGGTTCCTGACACACACACCCCTCCTGCTTCCCGTTTCCATGGGCTTGCAATGGGTGTGACCAAGTGACAGTGACTTACACAGTGACATTGGTCTCCCATGAGCTGTGTGGGCAGTCTGTAGTCATAACTGTGTGGACATCCCTAGTGGGGTTTGTTTTTGTATTGAACACTGCATGGTGTATTGATATGTGCTTGTGCATCCATGTCTTTCTCCTTATTCGCAGGTACCTTCTTCATGTCTTCACAAGGCCGTCTCCTTTGTAGATGCAGTTCATGTTGTATGCAGTACACTGACACATTTGCCTGATAGCAACACTCTGCAGTTGGAAGGGGTGGATGTGCTGGATTGTTCAGGTTGTAAGACTTGCACTACTTTGTACTGTCATATTTTGGCAATGTTTCATGCTGTATTGCTGTATTGTGTTGCTAGTAAGTATTTGGTCATGTGTGCTGTTTGTTATTGATTACTGGGAGCATATTGTCTGTGGCCTCTTTCCATTTGGGACAGTGCACTTTGTGACACTTGTGTCATGTGTTGTGCATTCCTTTGTTTGCTTTCACATTGCATGACATGCCATGGTGTGTTGGGAGGCGGACATGGGGAGGTGTTGGGTGACATGGCGCTATTTTCATGTTGTATTTTGCAAGGGGTAGTCATTCATGCAGCATAAATGTGTGTCTTTTTGTGACACAGCATTGGTTGTCTTTCGGTAGGTAGGGATGCACACAATGTAACACTTCAAGGTGACCAATCTCAGGCTGGTATGGTTGTGACAGTTACTGTCCCTTATGTCATCATCATTGATTGTCAGCTGGTATGTGCCAGGGCTGTGTGCACTCCACAGGGGTGCGATTTTAGGTGCAGTAAATAGCCACCAGCTGCGTACGGGCTGCCTCACCACGTGCCCTTTCTCCTCACATGCGCAGCGGCCGTGCATGTGCTTGGGGCTGTGGGGGCACCACCATGTCCACCGGCAGGCCCCGGCGGATTGCAACGTTGTGCAGGACACATGCTGCCACTATGATCCTGCACACTACTGGGGGCGTGTATAGCAGCTGCCCACCAGAGCGGTCAAGGGAGCGAAAGCGTGACTTGCGCACTCCGAATGTGCGCTCCACTATGCCCCGGGTTGCAATATGGGCTGTGTTGTATCTTACCTCGGGTGGTGTGGTGGGGTTTCCAAAATAGCGTCATCATGTGGGTGCTCAGAGGGTAGGCACTGTCCCCTGGGGAGGTGATGATGGGTATCATTAGTGGGGTTGTGAAATTAACACTAATGATAATTTATGTGCAGCGGCATTAATACTCACCAAGCAGCCATGTATCGCCATGCCGCCCAGCTTCTAGGTCGCGGTTTAGGGTTGACATTCTGTAGATGAAACTGTCATGGGTGGACCCTGGATAGTTGGTATATACTGAGGTGCTGATTCCCTTGGCATCACATACTACCTGCACGTTGATGGAATGCCAGTGCTTGCGGTTTTTATAGATGTGCTCAGTTGCCCTGGGAGGACGTAGAGCCACATGGATGCAATAAATGGCACCTAGCACTTTGGGGAAGTGTGCCACCCTGTGAAAATCCTGGACGGCAGCCTGCCTTTCTGCAGGTGCTCGGGGTAGGTATATGTGCCTGCGGACTGATGGGCGTGCAGTCATGTTGGCCAACACCTGGTGCAGGCAGCGTGACTGCGTGGCCTTTGACGACCCCCCCACTATGGCAGTTGTCCGTTGAAATGAACCAGTGGCCAAGAAGTTCAGTACATTGAGCACCTTTTCCAAGGGGCTCAGTGCTTGGGAGCACAGGGTGGGTGATGTGAGTTCATCCTCCTACTCACTCACCAGGTCGAGTATTATGTGAGGTGTTTGCCCTGTTCATTTCCATGAATATGTGTTGTATTTTCACGCGTCGTTCCCCATTCCGCGTGTTACGCCCCGTGTTACGCCTACTTTTGTTGTGTGCACCACGCTATGTGCGCTTTCGCTGTGCGCGTAGCACACGCAGTTTGATGAGTGTGCACCCGCGTGCGCCACGCAGAATTTTAGCGCACATCCCAGAATTTACACGCGCACAGACTTCCATGAATCGATGTGCATGGATTTTGCACGCTTGCACTGTGATTTTCGCACTTGAGCTGCGATTCGCACGCTTTCGCACGCTTACGCTGAGATTTTCGGTGCACATTTATTCCATGAATCGGCCTGTTTGTCTCTTATATTTATAATACAATGTCAACAAGGTCGAATTCTTCTTTTTCTGCTAGAGAGGTTAGAGGCAAAAAGGGACAGGGTCTGTGAGAGGTGGCAGAAGAGAAAATGATTTAATTAAGTGTCAAGTTTCCCTAAATACCAGTTGAAAAAATGTGTATTTTTCCCCCCAAACACTGGTTGACTGTTTCAATATGCTTACAGGTATTTGGTATGGGTCAAGGTTTGTATATACAATTCTCAACAGAACAATTCAATATTTGACTCCACCCTCATTTTGAATATACGACAATCAAATCACTGCTGTGAAGAAATAACTGATAAAAAAATGCATTTTTCTTCTCATCGCAATTCATTCAGCAATTTGTTTTTGGTGAAATTTTCAGTCAATATGCAGTATGTCACAACTTCAAGATGGAGACAACTGTCTTGTTGCAAAATGTTTTTAGGCCAAAGGATGTTTTGATTTGAGTGGTTCACCAAAATGCCTGCATCAATATTCCTATTGCGCCACAACAGAGATTTGCTATGCTTTTCAAGTGTCAACAGATGTTTCAATTGTATGCATTACCCTTCAGTTTGTCCTCTGACCCTTGGAGTTTTACAAAACTCAATTTTCTGGTAGTTGGGAATTTGACGGCAACACGTATCTGATTATTGATTTACTGTAAGGATTTTTTATCATGGCTTGCAATTATTCCAAACCTGAAGCTCACTCCAAGATGGTTGTGCTTTTGCTTCAGGATTTGGGGTTTCTGATCAATTGGGAGAAATCAGAAGTTTGACAGGTCTAGATTTGGGGGTTGTTCATAAAGTGTGTAAATTCAACTCTGCAATTACCCAAGTCCAACAAAGAGACTATGGCCGGTGTTATTGTTCTGCTATGAGCTACAATTGAAGTAATTCTTCCTGACCCCTTACAACACATGGCATGCCAGTGATTCAAACTTCAACATTTCTGAAGAAGTTGAAACTATTAAGACGGGGTCCAAATTGTCCAGTAGTAAAACTAGAATTACACTGGTGGCTAAGACATATGGAAGCATGGAACAAAAAGCAATTTGTAGTTTCCCCGAAGGTATTCACTTTGAATCGGAAGAAGTAATTCTCGATTGGGCCGTGAATGCAGTTGCAGAATTAGCTAGAAGTGAATGGTCTTGTTGGGAAACTCTGTAGCGTATCCATAGTTAAGAAACTCTTGCATGCTCATTCACAGTCCAGAATCTTGCAGAAAAACAAATGTTTCCTACTATCCAACTTCAGATGTAAAACATGTTGATATCGGGTATATCAACAAGTTATGCGGTATCAAATCCTTATACCTAGCCAATCCTGCAATGATTGTTTAGTAATCTCGCCTCCCTAGACTTATCTAGCAAGCAGAATCCATTCCAGGTGTGTGCAACTCAGTAGTGGTTTTCTCATAATTGGGAAGATCCTGCAGATTGATGTGCACAAAAGAAGACCTTTCTGGGCATTCACGGAATGTGGGGTCTGTGGGATGTATTGACCCACTCTACTATACTAGGCGGCCTCACTCTGCTATCTATGGTGCGAGAAACAGTAAAATGGCGGCAAAAACCTTGTGCACGCCAAAACCTCCAAAACTGTGTTTATTAACACACAAAAAGATGGCTGCACAACCTGCCACACATGGTGCATGTGTGGTGGAACAGAGCACATGATGCAGAAAAAGTGTCAGTGGGCTCCATGACAAGTAAACATAGAGTGCAGAGGGAGCAGCAGCGCTTTGCAAGTGAAACTCCAGAATTTGCCTGTAAATGACATTTACTTTGCTGCTGAAACTCCAAAATGCCTATACATAAGATTTTCCAACACTCAAAATCTTGCTTGGCACTATAATTTATTTAATTTAATGAAGCACTGTGAATTTACAAAGTCCTGAAATGTTAAGAGCAAAACATTTTCTCAGCAAAACTGGACTGCCTGTGAATGACAGCCCCGGTCAAAAATCTGTGTGCAGCCACACTGGGCTACCTGTGAGTGGCAGCCCCTGTCAAATGGGCTCTCCTGATTAAACTTTAAAGTTGTCTAAAACTAAAGGTCTGCCAGATTAGCAAATATAAAAGGATTGTTGCTGAAAGGAACACAGATCTCAGTGGTTTTGATCCCACAGGTTTAAATCTAAGATTGTAATGTATCATCCGATGCAACAAGTTTGTTTTTGTCAGGCCATGACCCTACTTCCCAAATCTCCTCCTCACCTGATTCTTCTGATGACTGGTTCTTGGAAACAGCAGAGGTCTTCATGCAGGATTTCCTCATGTGAAGTGATGGCTTCTCCTTAGGCTTTTGATCCTTCCGATCGTGTAGGTAGGGTCTGGCTCCCCCGGTGGCCACCTTGGCAGGGATGGGAACCTGCCCTCGGGGGACCCCGGGGAGCCAACCCCAAATTCAGGGAAAAAGCCGAAAGGCTGAAAAAATCCTGACGCCCAGCCTCACCGAATTGGAAGCGGAAGTCCTTGTCTTCCCGAAGATGCAGCAATAACAGGTAAGTTTGTAGGCAGGGGTAGTAATTGTCAATGAATGAGTACAGGATGTAGTGGAGAATGGGTAAGATTAGCAAGTAGATGTGGGTCCAGATAGTGTAAAGTAGCAGCTGGTCCGGATGATACAAATAAACAGAAGGGTACACGCAGAAAAGCTGCTAACAAAGAAGGTAAGAAGAGATACAGCCCTTGACTAACAAAGAAGAAAATAAAACTACAGACAGGAATTACAATAGACAAACGAGAAAAAGATTTGTCACGCGAGATACAGAAAAAGGTAGGAGGGCTAGATGCTAAATCGGCGAATACCCGGAAAGAAGAGGAATCGGGCGCGTTGAACCAGAGAGAGAGAGATTCAGGACGCTACCCTGGAGTCAGACGGAATCGCGCAACGCCTCAAGAGGAGCCGAAATCCAAGAGGTGGATTCAGAAAGCTGAGAGAGGCAGTAGAACGCCAAGGGAAAGAATAGCACAGAAGGCAGTTAAGGAAGGAAAAAATAGGGATAGTAAGTGGACAGACTAGAAACAGAACAACTAGCAAACTAGCAACAGGGAAACAAAGGAACAACAAACACTGAAGACACAAGAAGGAAACTTTGGAGTACACAGCGGAGCACTCTAGACAAACAACACAGATACAACGCCTCGAGCCGGGGGCAGAGTCTGCTCTTATACTAGCGTCCACCATCTTGAATGAGGACTAGAGCGGGAGTGGAGTAAGATGCCTAGAGCCTCCAGTAATGCCACAGCTTCCACCCATGATTCCTGACAGTTTTAAGTTGGCTGGACCTGCAAGAGGTTGAAAAACAGGTTTCCGCCCAAGGAGAGGGCAGTCCTCTCAGCAGATGCTCACTGACACATGATAATTGTGGGGTAGGCCAGACTTGTGTCTGCAGCCAAGGACTGAGCAATGGCAGATTCTCCAGGCCAGGAAATGGACATGTGAAAGGGTTGTAAACTAGGCTTGCAGAAGGAAATACCAAAGGTGGGGGCTGCTCCTTGAAGGAAATCCCAAAGGTGGGGTCTGCTCTTTGCCTCCAGAGACAGACAAAAGGCAGACCAATTGCTGCCAAGTATATGTAATGAACATTTTTAGAGACTTATAACTCGCTATCAGAAGGGGTGAAAAATATGAAAAGGGCAGAGTTGTTAATTTAATTTTTGGCCCCACATTTCAAAGCATGGTGGAACTGTGTAGCATATTCTGAACAGGAATGGCAATACAGGTGGTTTATGGGAACTGTATTTATGTAAGAATTGTTAAACTTTGCATACACATTCCTATGGTAAACACGCATATTTGTGGAAATTTGGAGAACGTTTGGAAAATGTGTTCATGGCGAAATGGATAAAATGCTGCAATAAGGCGAAACAAGGTCTCACAGCTGTGGGATTTTGATGAACAGATACTCCATAAAATATGTAATCCTTGAATGTGATTTTTGTAGAGGTTACACATGTATAAATATGTATTTAGAACAACATTCGATTTTGATACAAGTAGCTAGGGGAGGTTTCTAAGTATTGTAAAAATCAAACCATAAACCTGACATCATCTGTGTTTGAGCCAATCACCCGAATCCAAGGTGGAGATGAGGCTCTGATCCAATCCCAGTTCACAGGGGCAAGTTTAGTAATGCCAGCCCATACACCCATTTTTGTGATGTCATTTTGACATGATAAATAGGGACATCTGACAACACAGTACACACTCTCTCTTCTAATTCCAGTGAAGCACTTTGTTTCAGCATTCAACATCCAGCTTTCAACAGACTTCTAGATCCAGATGCCAAGGACAAGGCCAAGCAGTAGCTGAACCATTTTCAGCAAGGCCTCAATCCTCAACTAATCCTTACAACCCAGTGAAGCGCTGTGGCATAGGGAAGCATCCTTAAACTATCCGGCTTGCTACCATAAGGCTTGCTTGATGAACTTGCCATCTCGCTGATCTGAAATATTCAGAATCAAGAAGGGCAGATCCCGTGCAGTTCCAGTGACTGGTCAAGCAGATGTTCTGTTCTTCCCTGATCCATTGACAAGAATCGTGACGGGCCAAAAATCTTAAATCCCAGTGGATTGTGAGTATTAACTGGACGCTAGAGAACTATTGTATACCTTGCCTTATCCTGTTCCACCATAATCTCTGAACTATCCTTGCTTCCATAACCAGTAAAAGTGTCAAAATCTTTAGTGCTATCTACCCAGTCTATTGCTAAAGTGTCCTTTTCATAGTCATTTTTATTTGTGTAACTCTTATCCATAAATCCCACTTTGAGTGTTTGGACTGGTTCTGCCGCGGAAGGCGCTGGGGATCTGTTACTGAAGTCATGAATCAGTCTCAGAGCTTACTTTGTCCCAACCTGGTTGTCTAGTTTGCATGCTCTAGTCTTGAGTAAAAGAATAATCCATATGTTCTGGTTTTAAACTGAAGTTCTTGTTCAAATTCATGTCTTTATTTCTGAAAAACACCTCTCATTAAAACCTCTCCCTCAGTTTTAAAGATAGAAATGGCATTTCAATTCCCACTTATACCTAACATCCTTAGCTATCTCCCCAATCCACACCACATTTTGAAACAGTGTGGTAGACCCATTTATATCAATAATTTCATAGTAAAGGTTTGCCTCAAATTTTCATTTTTGCAAAAGTTTTACACGTGTGAAGTGCCTTTAAATTATTTCCTAATTTGCCTTTGAGATTACAATTGTTTTCGTTTGATTAAATGATTGATTGTGATTGCTTGCATCTGTTCAAAGAGGCTCCCATAGAATTTTAGAATAATTTAAGCATTTCTGACCACATTTTGTGTTTTTGCACAGCTAGTTTCAAAGCCATCCTGGCAGTTGCAAAGTGAAATCCGTTTTACTTTTGTGTTTAAAGTGGGAAGGTGGGAGTGATCTTTTGTTTGGTCTGTATTATTCCTGAGTACATGCTCTCTCCTCACATCTGTTTAAATTGCCTATTGTTGGTTTGAGAGGTGTTGCAGGGGGAACCTCTAACCACAGTGCTATGTGTTCCAAACCAACCCAAAAGTATTCTTTCCTTTGCTGCATTATTTTTGTGTTCATTACCTGATTCCCAGTGGATTAAATATATCATTCAGTGGTCTGTCACCCCATTGGTGATTGTTGGTACCTATTAAAATACATGGTGATTTAAATTCTAAATAAATAAATAAATGTTTACTGTTCCAAACTAGCCTGATTCCTGGTTCAGTGTGACCTTGGGGGTATTTTGAGAAGGGTGTGATATGAGTGGTATATCATTCAGAATATTGAACTTATAGACAAAAATAAATAAGGGTTTTATTTGCGCACTACATGCTGGGCGAGACTTGGGTGTGTGCCTGATTGAAATCCCTTTACAGCTTCCTCTCAGCTGGGTCAGTGGGCATCATGACTAAACACAACTAAACAGATTTTCCAGCTGTAAACTAGATCTATGAACTTTGGCCAAGGATTATTTATTTTTTCAGAATTGGGGTTTTTCAGAATTGGGGTTCCATAGATACTACACACATACTCTCTTTCTGAATGCTTCCTAATGCTTTAGTTCATGTTTGTCCAACTCCAGGCCTCGCGGGCCGAATCTATGTCGGGTTTCAGGCTATCACTCATTAATATTCATGAGATAAATTTGCATACAATGATTGTAAATGTATGCACATTTTTCCTCATGAATATCAATGAGGGATATTGTGAAAATACATAAGGATCCCGGCCCTCGAGGCCTGGAGTTGGACAACCCTGCGTTTTGTTTATGCCAAAGTCACATACCACTGCTAACTCAAATTGCTCAATTTTGCCAAGTATTAATTGGTCAATGCAGGTTTGAGAACTTGTTTGGGGATCATTTACTTTCCTTCGGAAAACCCTTTCATCCTGTTTCCCCCCCTACTTTAGCCCGATGTACGTCCAGCTGATGGTGAACGTTTCCAAATTTGCATAACATTCTACCCACGGGGAAATCACTTCAAACAATCGTTTGGCCTGGTTCTAGGTTTGAAAATATGCTCAAATCTGCCAAATTCTTGAACGCATCTGTATATCTTGACTCCCACTGTAAAGATGTTGTTTATGCTTCGACCATGGGTCAGAAGTCATCGACCTCCTGGCTTCCAATGTCATCTACCCTCCCCTTTCCTATCTCCTTTCTGCCGGAGCATCTTGATACCTTTCCAAAGGCTCAAGCCTGTGTGATCCTCTTTGAGAGTGGGATCCAACTGCAACAATTCATCTCTACCACAGCTCAATTCCTTGTTTTAACCTTACTCACCACTCTATGAAATGTCTTATCTCCGATCTTGTGATCTGCAAACTCAACTACTGCTCGTGCTGGCTGCCCCTTGGCCTTCCCCTCTACTTCTTTATGCCTCTTGATGAAGTCTGGAACTTTGCTCCCCACACTCTCTGCTGCCTACCCAGATCCATCCACAATTATTCATACCAATGCAGGTGGGTTGGCTCACCATGCAGAACTGCTTCCTTTTCATGTTCCTTCTAATAACCTAAAAAGTTATCAATGGTCTTGCTCCTTATTACCTGACTGCCCATATCTCCTTCTACGCACCATCTGGTTCCTTCCATTAATCCCCTGAACAAAACTGCACTGTCCCAGCCCCATGCCTCTGCAAGCTTCCGCTCTTACTCCCTACTTGTCGCACTTATAGGAACCTATTCCCCATAAAGTAGGCCAACCATTGATCGCTTCAAAGTTTAGCTTAAACTTCACTTCTTGCCAAAAAGAGGGAGATCCTCCTGGCCTATCCCCATCTCCCCTACGTGACCCCACCACTCCCTGCAGTGTTGTGTAATAATGTAATGTTGTTGCTGCACAAGATTCATAATACTGTTGTAAGTCTCCTGTTTCTTATATATGTTTTGGTTTGTTCTGCTTTATCTAAGCCTATGTTCATTTTGTTCACACCATCACACATTGGGTTTTCAGTTGTTTTCATCTTTCTGCTATTGTCAAGGTATTCTTCCGGGATTATGCCTCTATTATCTGTAAATGTGTAATTCAAAGTCATTTCTGCTCAAAAGTGACTTTCTTTAAAGAAATACAAAGATAAGCACAAATTCACAACGTGCATAACAGGAAGCCTAAGTGATATGCAATAGAATCCCGCTTAGCCAATGCAATACAATGAAGGACAATCATAATACTATTAATGGCACAGTGGTGAATAGTATCCCTCCTCCCATCCTGTGTCTCGACTAACATTTGTATTCTCTGGTTGACGATGCACTTCAATCTTTTTTCTGTGAAGTGGTCATCAAACAATTGTAAGTGATCAGTCTTTTACAAATCTTTCATAGACAACATGGACGTCCTGAGGTTTTAACTGAAAGCAGGGGCTTCTGGGAGATAATGGTCACATTGTGAAAAGAAGCATGGCTGTTCACTAGTGGGGTGCTTATGAAGAATTGAGTGACCCACATTGGTGAAGGTGAGAAACTATAACATTAAGATCTATTTTCCGAGTGGTAGTTCCTCAAAATTATGTTTTTTCTTTCTGTTAAAAAAAATAGATCATTCTGTAATACTCATCACCATGTCATTAAGGTGTGACTACTTATTATTAGGTATACATCTCTCTGAGTTACATATGAAAAACTAACATTTGTTCAAATTACCCAACATCATATCGCAGGAAACCTTGGCAGAAAACATCTGGCTCAACAGAGGCAACATGACACAGGACACGTGACAGAATTAGAGAGTGATATGTTACTGTTCTGTTCGGGGCAAGGCGAGTCATGTAGACTGATGGGTCATATTCTAAAGTGGTGAATCAGACAATGATAGCCGTGGTGGAAGGGAACTTGTGTAGAAGATCCAAAGTAATAAGCGAATGTTGCATGCTCACCTAGTCATCCCTATTAACCAATGTCAGTATCTGATGTCTACTATAAACCTAAAAATACACAGTGGTTTTCAATTCAAAATACTTAAACATTCAACCATAGATTGGATACACTGACATCATGGTTCTCACCCCTCCCCCCACAGACCAGATAATCTACTACACTTGTTCAATCTTATCAACCGAGTGGAGCCAAAATCTTCTATTTGTCCAGCTCCGCGCAGATTAATCTCTCCCACAATTCTATGGTGTGCAGTAATAATATCGTGGTAACAAAGTTGTCAGTAATATAAATCGCAGCAAAAGTGCTGTGGTTTGACCCAGCAAAGGTGTATCCATTATAGCGTTGCTCCCCTTAAATGGCAAAATGGGTCTGAGGTTTGTAGGAGTGTCTCCTGCATCGATTATATGGATTGCAACAGCTAAACCACTGCCTTTTAGCCGCAATTCTTTGTCTAAACGACCATTATTGCCACGGTTTTAACACACGGAACCAATTCTACAGGCTCTCCTTCAATGCAGGGCTACTACATTATGTTTCCTGGTTCCTTCAAAGTGTGGGCCATTGTATTAATTTCTCTTACTCTCCTACATGCCAAAGTTACTTTCTCTGTTTGTTCAACTCTCCCGCAGAGCCTCCTGCACAATTCTAGAGGCTCCCCATCAGAGAAGAGCAATTTCCTCAATTATTTCTGTTCTCCCACAGACTCAAGATGCTGCATCAGTTGTCCTACTCTTCGAAAGAGTGGAGTCCCTCCCACATTTCTACAGGATCTCATACAAATGTGAGCCACCAATTCCAATTCTCTGTCTCTCCCATAGTGCAAAGACACTCGTGTTATTGTTTTGGTTCTGTCACAGACCGCAGCTGCTGCATGACTTGGTATGGCTCTTCCAAACACCTATCATTTCTTAAACTAGTCTAACTACCTCATAGGAAATGTAAACAAGATCATCAGCTAAATAAATAAGAAAATGTTGGATCATCCGCAAACATATCCCAAAAACCCAGTAACCAGGCTTCATCATTGATGATAACTTAAGCATGCAAGAACGCGTAATCGATATAACCAAAAAAAAAATATTGCAAATGTACCTGCTAAGAAAGATCAAGCAATTTAACCCACATCAATCCATCTTAAGAGTTATACAAGGATATACGTCATCATTTTACGACAGAAAAGTCTGCATTCAAAAAACCAGAGGGCTGAAAAAATTGAAAACCAGAAAAAAGCAAAGTACACACTGTGCTGTGCTCACATGGAGCACAGGATCCTACATTAAAAGCACCCAATACCCTCGGTAGGCCACTTACCTGTCCCTCTGCCTCCTCACTTCCATACCACGGAGCTTCCTTCTCCCCGCAGCAGAAGTTTCCCAACTCTAAAGTGGGTCGGGACTTCCGCCACATGGGTCCTTTTTTTGTTTTTTTTCTTCTCCTTGCGCCTGAAGCAGGGGACACCCCTCCAGTCCCCAAATCCCATTATGCCGAACATGGGGAGCGGGGGACACCGCCACCACCTCTGTTCGGTATTATGGGATTCAGCATGCGGACAAATGCGCATTCGGCATTTGGTTTTCGACATTTTCTACGGATACCCCTGTCAAAGCCTTGGTACTCTAACAATATCATCCCACTAGGGAAAATATCCCTCTAGCCCACATTCTCACATGTGTTTTGGCACTGATCAAAGGTGGTCAAGATGCTGTGGCTCATATAATAACAGAAGCCAAACAACCTGAAACTATTATTTGGCACCCAATCAATGTACATTTCCTGCCTTTGGAGACAACAACGTTATTTGCATAGCCTAGCACTTTCATCCGAAGATACCGCGATATCATTACAACCTACTGAACCTGATGGGTGGTGGTTGCTCCACAAGCAGCAAAGTGCATCTGCTATTAGACTTTTCATTGGTCTCTATATCCAAAACAGCAAATCAAGGGTTCACATGTATCGCCCCGAAATAGTGGAACGCTCTTCCCAATAGCAGAGACTATGTCACATACCTGAGCTTCCTCAAAGCACTGAGAAGATGTCTATTGAATACACACGTGCTTGTGGAATTCACCTAACCTTACAGTGTTACTATAACACGGGTGCCTCCTTGGCTTCCCCTTGCCACACACAACACAACTGATATTCCTCAAAAAGCCTCACACTCAGTTCACTGTTCCTTTATGTAGTGGCCATGTTTGACAAATATTTTGATGAGCAGATGGACAATTGGCATTGCTTGATTTTGGTTTCTCCGTAAGCAAACTGAATGCTCAAATGTGTGCATGGCAGTGCCAGAGGTGCAGTAGATTTGAATTGTGTGAAACCTGTGATTAGCGCTAAAGGTTTACTGCAAAATCCCTGATCGCATTAAATCAGGCAAAGTGTGGTTTCGCTTTTATATGAATTCAAGGAGGATTAGTTTATTTAATCAAAAACCACAATGAATAAGAAAAACATAGACACCGGAAAGAAATCGCCAGCAAATGAGATCTTTTTTCTGAAAGATTATAGTTACCGTAACTGCATTAGTGAGGCTCCCGTCTCTGAGTGTAAAGAGATTGTGTTCAAGTACTGCACAGGACTCTGAGCTTTTAATCTTAACACTGATGCAGAAGTATTAGTACCAGGACATCAATCGGTGCAGGATTTAGAGTTAAATGGATGTTACTCTGCAGAGATTAAGGCGTCAATTAATGCTGACGTCATCTAGTTTTGTGAGCTATGTTTCAGGACTCCCAGATATGAGCTTAAATGCAAAATGAGTACACACAGCATGCCACAATTTTTCCACAGAGCGCCAATCTGTGGCCCCACATCTAGTACATATATCTTGAGTCAAGCCATTGCATTCAACGGTAATTCCACCTCGGCCATTACTTTGATGCAGAACGACGCGATCAAACAAAGGGGACCAATGGAAGCTAGAGGCAAACTGTAGTAGCAGGACTGCTTCAAACACAGGGGTTGGACTGGGGCAGTCCGATGGCCAGTAGAAACCATTCAAAGTATTCTAATGGGTGGAGGGCTGGACTGAGAGTGATCCACCTTCGTTTTAGGTCTGCCACATGGTCCCTACAGACAAATGGATGGGAGTATGACTTAAAAAATATATATATATATTAGTACCTCAATGACTACCACACTGGTACAGTGGGATACTGATGTGTTAAAACTGGTTATTCCCCCAGTGAAAACCAAACCAAATTATAACTGCCACTAGTCTACTCCGCAGCAATATTGTAGGGTGGTAGAGCTACCGTGGAGCCACATGTCATGCTAAAAAACACCCCTATCCTAATAGTCACGTGGGCTAACAGGTGAGAGCACATTAAAAATGGACGCAGTGGCAGAAGGACTTCAGCAGACCACAACAAATGGTCGAAGAGTACCACAAAGATCAACAGAAAAAAGCAAACATTGCAGGAGTCCCACAAATGGGGAAGGAGAGCGCCGCAAATGGAATTCTGCCATAGCGTCTGCTCTTTCAAGACTTAAACCAGCAGTAATCAATCTTTTTTTGGAGGTGGTAACATGGTTGGAGTCAGTTAATCTGCCCTGATCAGTCAGAATAACTTTGTTGACTCTTCTCCAACTCCACCTTGTGGTTGAAGTTCCATCGCTAAATGTGCTAGGACCTACAACTACCCTTTGTAATTTCCTTTCTTGTAAATGCATGGTTTTGTTCCAAAACACTCTTAGGATTTATGTACGGATGTATGTATGTATGTAGGTATGTGTGTATTTATTTATTTATTTATTTATTTACTTGTGTATTTATTTATTTATTTTGGCATTTGTAGAGCATACCAAATCCACGGGCATCTGTGTGCTAGATACAGAGAGAATATATACAGAAATACATATTTGTTACTTAAGCATAATACAGTTATAGCAGAACCTACTGGTTTTACAAGTTAAGGTTATGGTGCGAAAACCCAAGTTTTAAGGCCTTTGCTGAAGGGCCAGTATGAGGGTTCTGATCTCAGAGCAGGCGGGTGAGCTATCCAGTTTTTTGCGGCCACCACTGGGGAGCTACAACCCCCTGCTTTTTGCAGCTTGAATCTAGGGATGGTAAGGACCCCTGAATCTAAAGTAGGGTTGTTAACAGGGCCCTGAGTACAGGGTGCTAATTGGCCAGTCAGTTCCACAGTAAATGAGTACCTATCCACTGCGCTTTGCTCACAGTTGAATGAGATGGAGTCCCAAGATTTTACAAAGAATGGCTAGGAGAAATACTTAATTCTCTCTTTCTTAGCACTGGGTATCTTTGAAGCCTTACACTAGCTTTACTGTTCAGCGCTAGAAATCATTGCCCTACTCTTGCTTGTTGAAATTGAGCTCTTCACAGTATAGTCATCACTTGTTTACACTCGCAGGGGTAGAGCTTTGACTATCCATCCTCTCATCTATTGATGATTGGTACCCCACATCACATTTCCACATCATCAGTGCCCAACTCATTTGCGGCTGTCTCCCTTTTTTAGTATTGTGGTCCATGAGGTGTAGCCCAAGAAAGAAGCCCATGTAAGGTTATGGACCTCATGTATTGCTTTTTTGTCCTCAACTGTGAAGTACATGACATGCTTGTGTCTGGTTAATTCCTATGGGGAACTCTTCTACAACATTCACTCCCACTAAGCAAGTTTTGATAAGTACACACCAGAACAGGGACATTTTTCCAGAACCATCCTTGGGCCTCTGGGATGTGTAAGCAGGCCAGAATTGTAGCTGCTGTCCCTGATGTTCTCCAGCATTTTAAACAACTGCATTACCCTCCAGCCGACTGAAATGCTCTAGGAATCTTCAGATGATTATTCTATATCTAACTGTTTGAAGGAGTGAAGGAGACCATTAATAAGGACAATGCTAATAAGGGGCGTTCCCATGCATCTAGGACGAGCCATATCGTCCTTAGCACTTATGGGGTTAAGATTAGATTTAGCATACCTATCCCGATTCCAACGTTTGTGTGGTCCTCTGGGAATTGCAAATACCTTCTCCACACTCACTCGGCTTGCACGTGTGTGTGCATATAACCTGTCTTTATTATATTCCAGAGCAGGGATATGCAACCTTTGACTCTCCAGAGGTTTTGGACTATAGTACCCAAGGATCTCCAATGAGACAGTCAATGCAGGGGGTTACTGTGAGTTGTCGTCCAAATGATCTGGAGAGCCCCTGTTCTAGTGATTGTGAGGGATACTGTGCCTGATCATGAGTGGATTCTGAGCATGAATGCGTAAAAGCATTTGATCACTATCCAGGATTCCATCTTTCTGGATCTCTGTCACTTTCACTGACCTGCACAATTATTTGCCGATTTCTCTCCCACTTGTATAGCTGCAAAAATACAGATGGTAAGTGGGGCTAGGGAATATATGGGCCTGTGGTGGCGGTATTAACGGGTCGCAAGGGTCACCCACCCCCCAATGTTTGCACTAAACAGAGCAGAGAAGTCAGGAAAGAAAATGTGGCGAAAGTTTGGAAAAAGTTGTCAATAGGTCATAGAAACTTTTTCTTTCCACCCATTTGGTATTGAGTTTTCCCCAGGTGGAGTTCATATTCGTGATATGGATAAATATTTTTTTTAAAACTGCAAACATAAGGTCCTATTCAATATACTCTGCATTGGGGATATCTGTGTTTTTCAGCGCGCTCCTTTTATTCACTTAGTGAGAGATACGCTCTTTCAGAAAGGGAAAAGTCACTTTTGTAGACCTGCATCATTTCCTACAGGAGTGGGTGGACATGCTCTTGTCTGGACTGGGGAAAGAGCCAACGGTGGTTTATTTCCTGCAACAGAAATGCATTCAGTCCTCAGACTTGGCACGTCTACTCTGTCAGTAGAGTCTGCCAATACTAGTAGTTATTGACTACATTCTAAACATATTGATTGGCTGAGAGGCGGTCAATAACGATCTCCATGTGCTAATTCGGAATAAGCTAGCTACGCTTGAGTTGTGATTGATGATAAGATGTATTGGGCCTCTTTTTTTTTTTTTGGTACGTTTTGCTGGTTTGCATTATGCTTTCCACCGGTTGTGTTTCGAAGTAGTTGTCCTGCAATTTGGCGCATCACAAAACTTAGTCATAATATAAAATCTATGTTGACCCCTCCTTCAATACTACTGGTACGTGGAAGAGCCGAACCCTAACTTGCATGTGTCTGTTTCCTCTTAGCTCGGGAAATGCAAACATATGGAACATATTTATATTCAAACAATGTACCCTGAGCTATGCATAACTGTTAACACAAAAATAGGTCAGAAGAAGCATTAGTACAGTATTTATTTTCATAATTATAACTTACAAATGCATTACTTTCCTGTACAATGTTGTGAATTGTCCTATTCGTGTTTGCACTGCAAAACGTTTTGGAAAAGTGAGAATATTATTTGACTTTTTAACCAGAGAGGAAGCAAAAAAGCCCTGACTTGCAAATCTTTATACAATGCATCTTCCAAATTAAACGCCATGCATTTTGAAGACAAAATATAGGTATAAAAAGTAACTCAGCAATTTCATCCTTGTGGAGAGCTGAAGTCTAATTCTAGGGGCAGGGCCGGCTCTTCCTTTCATCCTTCTGAGGTAGATACACTCAGTACCATTAAATGGAGTACTAAAAACACCTGTTGAAGTGGCAGTAAAAGTGCAATATAAGAACAAAAATGGATTACTATTATCAAAAGAAAATCATCATATTGATAGCCTTATAAACCGAGGAATGGGCCATTATTTCAGGATAATGGCCTGCCACCAAGTTATGACGTGAAGTCGGGCAATAGTCATTATCCAAAGTGATAATGGACCCTCCTGAGGTCTCTAAGGCTATTAGCACTATTAACACTACATGTTTTGTAGTTTTGGCAGTGAAGTAAAACATTGTACTTTAATAGTGGGTAAAGTTAATAGACAACCTGAGGTTAGTTAAAACTTTTTTTTTTATTGTGTGGCATTTCAATGACATGTGTTTTTTTCATAAATTAAGCATTTTAATTGCAACACTGAAATGAGTTTAAGATGAGCATGCATTAGGAGTCATGTAAAAATACATAATTTCATTAAGCGCCAAAAAGCCCGCAGGCAACAGGGCACTACAAAGACACACAAGACAACAAGAAAAAACACAAGAGGAGAGAAAAGGTAGAGTTCAGGGGGCCACCGTGCAAGAGATCTATTCAAACAGGAAGATTTTCAATTGTTTCCTAAACGTTTGTTTGTTTGTTTCCAGACCTAGGTTTACTGGAAGTGAGTTCCAGTGTAGAGATATTAGAACGATGAAAGAGCACCCAAGGCTTCTTGCCCTGTTAGCTCTGGGCACGGACATTAGGCCACCTGATCCTGAGCGGAGCTGATGCTCAGAGGAATACTGTTTAAAATTCTCCTTCAGGAATATGGGAGCATTACCAAACACATATTTATGGGACAGCGATAGTGAATTATAGTGGATTCTGGCTGCCACACATATCCAGTGTAGTCCCTTTCTGGCCTGTGTGATGCGTCCTCTTCTGGGAATATCACAAACGACACGCACAGCATTGTTCTATTTTATTTGGAGTTTCCTTAGGCTATTGCTATTTGCACCAACCAGGAGAGCATTACAGAAATCAATGTGTAGCATTAGAATAGCCCTTACCAGGGAGGCACGGTTGATTTGGGACAGAAAAGGTTTGACATACCTTAGCACTTTCAGATGGTTTGAGCATTATGTATGATTCCGTCCACTTGGGCATCTGGGCTTAGAGAGGTATCCATGTATACTCCCAGAGTTTTAACCTTAGTTAGGATTTTTATCTGATTTTTCTCAATGGTCAAGTGGGAGTAGTCTGAGTGAAATTTAGTTCCTGCTTGTGTGGAGTCAAAGATCATCAGCTTGGATTTTACAGGGTTTAAACACAGCCAATTTTGGTCCTTCCAGTTTTTAACAAGATTGTAGATGATAGAGAGCCTGGTTGCGTCAGCATCATGATTTCCACTCAGTTCCAGCAGGAGTTGGGCATCGTCCACGTAATTACAGAAGTGAACATTGGCTGCAGTTAGGAGAGCACAGAGCAGCCTGAGGTATACGTTGAAAAAGGATTGGGGACAGGAATGCAGCATGGGGAACCCCAAAGTGAATTAACTCAGGGCTTGAGAAGGCATCTCCCCAGCATACACGAGCTTTTGTTGCTCAAAAATGATGCAATTCTGTCTGCAGCTTTCTTGGAACAATCTCCATGGGATGTAAGACAGTCCAGTAAGTGCCCTTGATCCTCCTAGTCAAACACGTCCGACAAGTCCAACAAAGCAAGTTGCCGGGATTGCTCTTTTCCATGATGTCCAGTATGTGGGATTGGAGTTCTATTAAAGCACTTTCTGTGCTATGATGGACTCGGTAGACATATTGTTTTTGATGAAAGATCTTGGCTTTTTCCAAGTGTTGCTTTCTCTTTCATTTGTAACATAGAATATTCTCCCAGATAGAAAGTATCTTGTTAAATTGCATTGTTGTTTCCCTGTCTGCTCTTGAAGACAAAACAATCAGAATGCAGTCAATACCAGTAGTTATTGCTGCATTTTCAACATTCTCATTAACCAAAGGTGTATCGAACTCACCCGAGAGCTGTACTGGGAGTTATGGGCCCTGAAGAACGAGTTAAAGGCCTGAGCATAATGAGGGCCTTTAAAAAGGTACGAGGGCTCCTAACAACAGTACAGCCCAAGGGCGAGTCTATAAAGCAATTAGAAACCATGGGCAAACACAAAACAAGTTTATGTAAAAATATCTATATTTTAAATTAGTATATAATGAAATTAATATACTGAAATATTTAATTTAAAAAACATGAAATGTAACATGATAAAAATATGTCATGCTTAGTTATAGTAAATTATTTCTTTCATTCATTTAAACTAACAAACCAAAAAAGGACGGTATTCGTAGGAAAAACAAAGGCCACTAGAGGGGGCGGAGCACTGTTAGTGCTCGACTTTCAGAGCAAAGGGAAAATTTGCAGGCTATATGGAAACTCTGGGCTATAAGAAAACTCTGAGCCCATACCAGCTCATATAGCCCATAAATTGACCAATGGGGAATGGGCATTCACCCGCCCAGCGCTCTAATATCATATAAAGCCGCAATTGAGGCATACACATTTTCACAAGTCTGCTCAAATTCATAAAGATGATTTTTTGTGCATGTTTGGGTTTTTCAATGATGCGTGCAGGGATATGTAGGCCTCCTAGTGCCATGTTTCTTACACAAAGGGATTTGCTCCATGCATTTTCAACATGCAGAGTCAATACAGACTCAAATGCATTTTCATATCTTAAAGGACCGTCCAGCAGATTTGAACTCTGTCGACCAAGGGGCCCATAACCTGCTGTCTGCACCTGGTGTTGAATGCCTCTACAGGAAGTCCTGCCCCCATCTTGCCTATATGTTGGAAACCTGAAATTTTGACATATGCAGCACCAGTGATGGTGCCTTTTCCACAAAGAGCCTTTGAGACTAGGTATCCACTGAGAAGACCCTATATGATGTACCCTCGCAGAGATGACAATGTCTTATAGGAGGTTCCCGAAGGAATGTGAAGAATAAGGAAAAAGGCTGGTGATGTCACAAGAAATTAGTGTTACGCACTGAGAAGAATGGTTAAAGAAGAGAATGCATAGACCTTATAGAATCTGATAATGAAGTAAGGAATCAAGTAAACTTTCAAATTCAGAATTAAGACCGCACACGTGAAGAGCACTGCCCAAAATGCAAGCTGTTTTATAACTGTACAGATGCAGCAATGCAAATAGACTAAGTAATCATAAAAGCTGGGTATAGGTAGTGAGCAGACTGCAGGCAGTGCCGCCATTATATATAATTCTGGACATCAGTGTTGCATATTTAGTAAAGCTCAGATCCGTGAAGAACGAAGGATCGGAGGGCTGTGTCGAAGTAAGAAAACAGCACAAGATCGAGGAAAGACCTAGAATAGCTGTCTGGCCTGGTATAAAAGGATGAAGTGGCCAAGAACCGGTTATCTATCGTTGAAGAACAAGTAAAAGTGAGATGCTAAATCAGCCCTCGTTGAGGTGCAAGAAAGAACATGATGAGTGGCACATTTATTAATTAAAGACAATTAAATGCTGCAAACCAGGCTGAAATATGGTCTCCTGTGATGTGAGACAAGGATGAAAACAGGAATTGGGCGTACAGATGTGGACTGTGATAAGATTGTGCCTATACTCCACTTTATTCTTTGGAGTAGTGATACTTTCCAAGGACGAGTTCAAAGACAATCTGCATGGCAGAAGACATGAACGATGAGAGATATAGGGCTAATCAAGTGGGGTGAAATGTTCAAGTCCACCAACTGGAACCTGGGGTACCAGTTTATGTGCTGCTAGTGAGCCGAAATGTTCCAGAAGGGTACAAATGTGCCAAACAATTGCAGAAGGCCATATAACGAAGGGCCTTATAGTTTGATAGTCAAAGGTGTTCCATGTACCTAGTAACTGATGAAGATGACTTGCACTAAGGGTTGGCATAAGTTGTCCACCTGACTGTAGAGAGCCAAACACAACCCGATCCCTTAAAGAAAATATACTTAGATGCTCTGCTTAAACCAATCACATCTCCCCACAGGTTTTTGCCATGTAGTATGACATCACTTATGATGCATTCTTAGTACTTAAGTGAGTTTTTTATGAAAAATGATTGAGAGCATGATTGTACATCCGTTGATGTCTGTTGTAACTCCCTTATTTAGACAATTGAAAATAAAACAGTCAGAGGAGAAATTTTGCCAAACTTCCTGAGTCGGTCTTATTACTTGGTGTACGAGTTATTCTGCATCCCCATCCTTGTATGATGTGTTAGTGATTTAAAGGGCCCATCCTTTTAGAAATCTGATGCATAACTCAGAAAGTATAACAAGCAACTAAAAACACCCTGCTAATCAAAATATTTCAGAAAATGTTGAGTTGATGGTACTAATGGGAACACCAAACAAAACCTGTCAGACACCACGATCAATTATTAGCTAATGGTTACACATAAAGGTGTCTGATGATATGTTGCATGAATCATTTTGGAAAGAACAAGGTTATATAATTCAAGGAATGCCTTAAAGAATTATTAAAAGTGAGCAAGAAAACTCTCCAAATGTAATTAGATAAACCCCTAGAATCATTGCTCTGCAATGTCACTGGAGTGTGAGGGCATTCAGGAGGATATTTGCACTATGGTGCTTGCATTTAAAAAATAATATCTTGGTATTTTGGCATTAAATGCAACCATTCTTCCCATGCTAGTTAAATCCCAGTGGAGATAAGTGCTTGTAGAAAACATAGCATTTTGAGCCCAGAGCTGCAGGGCTGACACATTATTATTCACAGAAAGAGAATAGGATATTTCAGTGTGCTAGTGTGTGTGTATTCCGGTTTGCACAGTATTACATCTGAGGGAGATAATATTTAAAGAAGAACAACATGTTTCTGGGCTATTGTGCAGTGTTAAACTGATGGAACTTCTGTGCAACATAAAAAACTATTCTTTGTAAACAAGAATCACATCTAAAAGGTACCTATATTGTTTTTACAGCTATATTTAACATGTATCTGTGGTTTGAAGGTGGCCCACACCATGACCTAATGAAGAATTCCTTGATAATCTGTGATCTGTGAAAGCCATAGATAATTAGAAAGAATTTGGGAATGTAATGAAGCTAAGTTGTGCCACTTCCTGTACCATAGCAAATGACACTAATATAAATTTCATGTACCCCCCCTACTCTTGACCTTGCACCGTTTGACTTGGTGTGACCTGGTTTGCAAAGTGACGCAGGAGGGGTACTCATCCCTGTATTAGCAAAACATAAAACCATTTTTCTATACTCAATGGGTAAAATTAGATTGTTTGCATTCTAAATAAATATCACTGCTTTTCAGACGTAAACCTGCAGAATTCTGATGCAATTCATTTTATCCTGTATTTCAAACACATGCACATAGATTAGAAATTCATACAGGAGGCGAGGCGGTATAGGAAAGTAAATATGTTTATATAAATGTGAATTTCGATAGCACTGCGAGTAGAGCGCTTGTTTTGACATCAGTGCAGACCCTGCTGATGCAGGTTCAAATCCCAGCAGGGCCAAACTGTAACCCTCACCTGATTCCCGTAGAGGCGCCGGTCTTGACTGGGCGTATACCGTATCTTCAAAGGTGATGTGTAACACACGGCTGGCTCTTTGGGCTGGACCTCTGTGCACTGTATGTCTGACTCGAAGGCTAAGATGTCTGCAGATTGAAAATATGGGATTAAGGAACTGGGTTATTGAATGTCTCTCTCTTCTTCTCTTTCTCTTCTCCTGTAGAACCCCAAAGGTTAACGCTCTCACCTTAGGTAAGTGAACGCCGTGCTCTCCATCTGCCCCGGGGCAGGGTGCTGTAACCAGTTTCTTCACTGGATAAGGGGAGCAGGCCTCTTGACTTCAGAGGACTGCTGTCCGTCGTTTACTGCACGAACGGTAAGTTTCGAGTAATTCTAATGTCTTTAAAGTCTTTAGTAATGATGTTTCTTGTTTTGCAGGGTTCCGGCGATGGCGGATGACGGGCTGAAGTGAGTTGAAGATGGAGCCCGTGTGATGAATAGAAGCGCCTGGAAGCACGTAAGTAAGCGCTTGTTGCCTGCTTCACGATGCGCTCTAACTGTCTTTTTATTTTGCAGGTACAAGTTCGGAGCGGCTGCAGGGTGCCGGAATACCCACTGGGTTAGATGTGGAAAGGAGTAATGGCACGTGAGTATTAAAGTTCCCCAATGTCTTTAAACGCACCTTGTTTTGTCTTTCAGATGCGGGATGCAGCGCCGAAGGCCTCCGGAGCGTGCGAAGAGTTGGTAAGCTTTTGTCTTTCAGATGCCGGAATGCAGTGTGAAGACCTCCGGAGCGCACAAAGAGTAGGTAAGCCTTTGTCTTTCAGATGCCGGAATGCAGCGCGAGGCGTTGGTGACAGCCGATGGACCAGGTAAGTGAAGAGCTGTCACTGAAGACCGTAATGCTAACCTGTTCTTTCTTGTCTTTATAGGTGTTGCTGAAGACTGGATTCAGGATGGTAAGCCTTTTTCCTTAGGCCCAGGATCAGATGCAGAAGACACGATGAGCGTTCTGCTGCAGAGGATGCAGAATAACGCAAAGCAAGATTCATCCATCGGGTGTGGTTTAAATAGCCTCCTGTAGTGCTTAGGTGTCTCCTTCCACAGCCACGCCTAGGTAAGAAAAGAGTTCCTGCTTTCCAGAAGAGTTCCAGTGTTCTGAATCTAGGGAGTGGCTCCTGCCCCACCCAACAGGAAAAGTAGTTCCAAACAGAAGAGGATCAGAGGCTCAACTGGCAGGCAAGTAAGCAGCATGGTCTGCTGCAGGTAAGTCCACCCAAGCATTATGAGCCCGGCACTTCCAGCGCTGGGACTGGGCATATTTATGAGCCTGGTGCCACTGGCGCCAGGACTGGGTCCAAAAGGTCCCAATTGGGACTGGTTGGCACTCGGAACCTGGGTTATGGATCTGCTTCCAAGGGAGTTGGGAAAACCCTGACCTTTTGGAAGCAGAGATCATGACAGTACCCCCCCTCAAGGCCCCTCCCAAACCGGGCTTCTCCAGGGGTTTTGGCTTGTCAGGAAATGTTCGGTGAAATCTTTTGATTAGGCGAGGAGCGTGGACATATTCAGCAGGTTCCCAGGATCTCTCTTGGGGGCCGTAGCCTTACCAGTCAATTAGGTAAAATAGTTTAGATTTGGAGATCTTGGAGTCCAGAATGCTTTTGACTTCAAACTCGAGTTCTCCATCAACTAGGATAGGTTTTGGAGATTTAGTTAGTCGGGTTTGAGGTTGCACGGGTTTTAATAGAGAGACGTGGAAGACCGGATGTATCTTCATGTGCGGGGGCAAGTCCAACTTGACCGCTACTGGGTTTACTATGGTAGTGATGGAATAGGGACCAAGGTATCTTGGGTTGAATGTGCGTGGCCCTTTTAGAGGTAGATATTTGGTGGATAACCAGACTTGATCCCCTACTTGATATTGAGGGGCTTCCTTCCGATGTTGATCTGCTCCTTTCTTGTATTGTTCTTTAGCCCTTTGAAGGTGAGAAACAGCTTCCTTAAAGGCTTGGGTGATTGTAGAATGCAGGTAGTCTACTGCTGGTGTTTCAAGATCTTGGAGGGGATCCAACTCCGAGGTTCGAGGGTGACTGCCGTACAAAAGAAAAAACGGGGTTTTCCCAGTTCCCGAATGGACAGAGTTATTGTAGGCATATTCGGCTATCCAAAGGATGTCTTTCCAGGTTTTTTCAGTTTGTTGCAGCATGCAGCGTAAATACTGTTCCAGAGTTTGATTGGTCCTCTCGGTTTGTCCGTCGGTCTGAGGGTGGTGACTGGTCGATAGTCTCACATCAATTTGAGCCGACCGACAGCAACTTCACCAAAAATGAGAAATAAATTGACTACCTCGATCCGAAATTAGAACCGAAGGAAAACCGTGCAGTCGGACGATGTTTTCGAGAAATTCTCGGGCCAGAGTTGCTGCTGTTGGCAAGCCTTTGAGCGGAATGAAATGCGCCATCTTGGAGAATAAGTCCACGATTACTAGAATCGTATTGTATCCGGAGCATGGAGGTTGATCGGTGATGAAGTCCATAGAAAGCTTATGCCAAGGGCGAGGTGGGATGTCAATAGGGCGTAAGAGGCCTGCTGGTCTTTCCTTTTGACTCTTGTTTTGGGCGCATACTCCACAGGACATTATAAAGTCTCTAATATCTTTTTTCCAAGACGGCCACCAGAAGTAGCGCTTGATCTTTTCTGAGGTCTTGGCCATACCGGGATGTCCTTCCATTAAAGAATCGTGATAACAAGAGATTACTTTTTTCTGTAAATCTGTGCTGGGTAGGTATAATCGTTCTTGGAAATACAATAAGTTGTCCTTTACTGCAAAGTCCTTTCCCTGCAGATGCCAATTCTGTATGTCTGCTGGAGTTACAAGTTGCCTGGCTTTATCCTTAACCTCCTCTATGGATTCTGTGGTGATTACACCCAGAATTCTTTGTTCGGGAATGATTGGTACAGGTTTAGGGTTGATCAAGTGTTCTTCCACTCCCATCCGAGAAAGGGCATCAGCTTTACCGTTCTTTGTACCAGGTCGATAGGTAATTATGAAGTCAAACTCGGCAAAGAATAATGCCCAACGGAGTTGTCTAGAGGATTGGGCTTTTGCGGTTTTCAAATATTGCAGGTTTCGGTGATCCGTAATCACAGTAACGGTGTGTCGGGCCCCCAGCAGATAATGCCGCCAAGCCTTAAAGGCAGACTTGATAGCCAGAAGTTCCTTGTCAGTAATCGTGTAATTGATTTCAGGAGGCGAGAATTTGCGGGACCAAAATGCCACGGGATGCAACTGATTGGTTACCGGGTCCTTTTGTGATAGAACTGCCCCCATGGCAAGGCTTGAAGCATCAGTTTCCACGATGTAGGGGAGTTCGGGACGAGGGTGTTTTAAGATTGGTGCAGAGATAAATTTAGTCTTCAAATCCTGGAAAGCTTGTTCCGCCTCGGTAGACCATTCAAAACGTTTGTTTTTCTTTAACAAGGCAGTGATGGGCTGGACTATTCGAGAGAATTCGGGGATAAACCTGCGGTAAAAGTTAGCGAAGCCTAACATGCTTTGCACACCTTTTACGGAGTATGGTGATGGCCATTTGAGAACTGCATCGACCTTCTTTGAATCCATACGCACTCCGCCAGGTGATAATATGAATCCCAAGAATTCAACTTCAGTCACGTTGAAAACACATTTTTCCAACTTAGCGAAAAGTTTGTGTTGACGCAATCTTTCGAGGACCATTTTCACGTGTTTCCGATGTTCAGATTCCGATGAAGAATAAACGAGGATGTCGTCAATGTAAACAACAACACACACATCTATGAGCTCTCTGAGGACATCGTTCATAAAATATTGAAAGGCGGCCGGGGCATTGCAAAGTCCGAAGGGCATGACCTGATATTCAAATAGCCCATACTTGGTGCGGAATGCCGTCTTCCATTCATCGCCCTCTTTTACTCGTACCAAGTGGTAAGATCCTCTAAGATCCAGCTTTGTATATATGCATGCTTTTCTGACTTGGTCCAGGAGTTCAGGGATCAAAGGTAACGGATATCTATTCTTAACGGTGATCTGGTTCAGGGAGCGATAATCTATACAAGTTCTAAGGTCTCCTTCCTTTTTTGGAACGAAGAACAAAGCTGAAGAAGCAGGGGACTTGGAAGGACGAATAAACCCATTTGCCAGGTATTGATCCAGGTATTGTCGAAGGTGAAGGTTCTCAGGCTCGGTGAGGGCATAAATTCTACTACAAGGAGGAGTAGATCCAGGTATCAGGTCTATCTGGCAGTCATAAGACCTATGAGGAGGTAGAGAGTTAGCCTGATCCTTCCGGAAAACATCTTGGTATTCTAGGTATTCGGGAGGTAACTGGGGAGTCTCTGAAGAAATTGCTGCCAGTGCAACACCAGGTGGAGGGTGACAAGTAGAGACACATTCTGGAAACTGGACCGTTCTTGCTCGCCAATCGATCAGAGGATTGTGTTTCTCTAACCAAGGTATTCCTAGAATAATCTGAAACTGAGGGGCCTTGATCACATCGAACACGATCTTCTCATGGTGTCCATCTTGACTTACTAGCGTCACCTCTTGAGTGGTATGCGTTACTGGCCCGGAGGCTATCTCCGTACCATCCACCGTAGTAATGATGTCCTTTACAGCCTTGGGACAAAGAGTTAGATTCATCCTCAAAACCATTTCATGATCCACATAATTGCCGATGGCACCGCTGTCGACGTAAGCTTCAATTGCATGTAATCAATCCGGATTATCAGGGCTAATGAGGACCATAGGTATCACGAAATGCGAGGTCACGGAACTGGTTTTCACGCTCGGCAAGAGGACCTCTATTCTTGTCGGCGAGGTCGTTTCCCTGCTCAGAGTTTGTAACTTTGGTAACTGCAGCTCCTACTGCCTTCTTGGCAGGTTTCACCGGACAGTCTCGAAGAAAGTGCCCTGAGTTTCCGCAATAGAGGCATAATTGCAACTGTTTTCTCCTTTCCCGCTCCTTTTGTGTTAGAGGACTTTTCAGACCCCCTATTTGCATGGGTTCCCCGGAGTCTACTCCTTTCGAAGGAGTTGGCGGTTTGGAAAATACTCGAGCATCAAACTTGGAACGATCGGCCTTCCTGTTCTGCAGTCTGTGATCTATTTGAACGACTAAGTCTATATAGTCCGAACAATCTTGTGGGGGATTCACTACTTGGGCTAACACATCTTTGAGCTCTCCACGTAGACCTCTATAAAACAGCGTAATCCTTTTGTCCTCAGGCCATTGAGTTTCCACTATCAGTCTGTTGAAAGACGCAATATAAGCCAAAAGGTCTTGATTACCTTGTCGCAACGAAAGAAGCTGATTGTCCAAGGCCTGCCCCTGTGAATGTCTTGTGAACAGTTTTTCCATACTGAGCTGAAAAGCTTGAAAATCATGGAGGACCGGATCATCGTGATTTACTAGAGGGATCGACCAGTCTGCCGCATTGCCACTAAGGTACGAAAGCACAAAAGCTACTTTAGCTTGATCAGTTGGAAAGGCTGCTGGCCGGCATAAGAAATGCAACCGGCACTGATTGATAAATACTGCAAACCTCTTTGGGTCACCAGAAAATCGTTCGTGCAGAGCCAGAGGTACATTCCCAGGTAGGTTGATCTGCACTGGATTCATAGAGGATGTAGAAGGAAGATTTCCCCCAGATGCGGGTAACGGGGTCTGTCCGGCTTGTGACTGTAGCAATTGTCTAGCGAGATCATCTGTTCGCTCCTTGGAAATAATCAGTTCCCTTCTTAGAGCGTTCGTTTCCTGACGGGCTGCATGCACTTCTGCCCTTAGTTCCCCAAGTAACTGGGCTAGCTGGTCGGTATCCGAGGTTTCCATAGCGCCTGGACGGGAGTTTTGTGGTAGGCTTTGCGTTCTGTAACACTCACCTGATTCCCGTAGAGGCGCCGGTCTTGACTGGGCGTATACCGTATCTTCAAAGGTGATGTGTAACACACGGCTGGCTCTTTGGGCTGGACCTCTGTGCACTGTATGTCTGACTCGAAGGGTAAGATGTCTGCAGATAGAAAATATGGGATTAAGGAACTGGGTTATTGAATGTCTCTCTCTTCTTCCCTTTCTCTTCTCCTGTAGAACCCCAAAGGTTAACGCTCTCACCTTAGGTAAGTGAACGCCGTGCTCTCCATCTGCCTCGGGGCAGGGTGCTGTAACCAGTTTCTTCACTGGATAAGGGGAGCAGGCCTCTTGACTTCAGAGGACTGCTGTCCGTCGTTTACTGCATGAACGGTAAGTTTCGAGTAATTCTAATGTCTTTAAAGTCTTTAGTAATGATGTTTCTTGTTTTGCAGGGTTCCGGCGATGGCGGATGACGGGCTGAAGTGAGTTGAAGATGGAGCCCGTGTGATGAATAGAAGCGCCTGTAAGCACGTAAGTAAGCGCTTGTTGCCTGCTTCACGATGCGCTCTAACTGTCTTTTTATTTTGCAGGTACAAGTTCGGAGCGGCTGCAGGGTGCCGGAATACCCACTGGGTTAGATGTGGAAAGGAGTAATGGCACGTGAGTATTAAAGTTCCCCAATGTCTTTAAACGCACCTTGTTTTGTCTTTCAGATGCGGGATGCAGCGCCGAAGGCCTCCGGAGCGTGCGAAGAGTTGGTAAGCTTTTGTCTTTCAGATGCCGGAATGCAGTGTGAAGACCTCCGGAGCGCACGAAGAGTAGGTAAGCCTTTGTCTTTCAGATGCCGGAATGCAGCGCGAGGCGTTGGTGACAGCCGATGGACCAGGTAAGTGAAGAGCTGTCACTGAATACCGTAATGCTAACCTGTTCTTTCTTGTCTTTATAGGTGTTGCTGAAGACTGGATTCAGGATGGTAAGCCTTTTTCCTTAGGCCCAGGATCAGATGCAGAAGACACGATGAGCGTTCTGCTGCAGAGGATGCAGAATAACGCAAAGCAAGATTCATCCATTGGGTGTGGTTTAAATAGCCTCCTGTAGTGCTTAGGTGTCTCCTTCCACAGCCACGCCTAGGTAAGAAAAGAGTTCCTGCTTTCCAGAAGAGTTCCAGTGTTCTGAATCTAGGGAGTGGCTCCTGCCCCACCCAACAGGAAAAGTAGTTCCAAACAGAAGAGGATCAGAGGCTCAACTGGCAGGCAAGTAAGCAGCATGGTCTGCTGCAAATAAGTCCACCCAAGCATTATGAGCCCGGCGCTTCCAGCGCTGGGACTGGGCATATTTATGAGCCTGGTGCCACTGGCGCCAGGACTGGGTCCAAAAGGTCCCAATTGGGACTGGTTGGCACTCGGAACCTGGGTTATGGATCTGCTTCCAAGGGAGTTGGGAAAACCCTGACCTTTTGGAAGCAGAGATCATGACACAAACTCAGCCTTTCATCCTTCCGAGGTTGATAAATGAGCACCACACACCGTGGGTAATAATAAGCAGCGCTCATATGCCTGAGGGTTTGTAGCACTATATAAATGCTAAATTATTATTATTATTTTAAATGCAATTGTTATCTGATGTCAATACTTGTTTTTGGTGCTGTAGAAAATAAAATGAGCTGGATTTGCTATTTGTTGGTTGATTTTGTGTAAATGTTAATTGAAGAGAGCTTTAATACACTGGTCAATAAGCAGCATTGTGCTCATATAATTAAATCCTGATTAGAGGTGGCCTTGTACTATTGAAGATTATAATTTTTCCAAAATATAATTAACACTACTGTTGTGAGAAATGGAATGCATGTATTACAATTAACAAGATTGCAAAAGGCTGGCCAGTGTTTGATGGGGTAAGTAAGTCCATGTAATGTATATTTGAAGTCTTGTGATGAATTATCCTGTATAAAGTAATGGCATCATTGTGTGTATTTAAATACATTTCAGGTTTAAACAAATAACTTGCATTTTGTCCCAGAATTATGGGGTGGGTCTATACACTAGGGAATGTTAGATGAGCGGTTGCAATTTAGTGAATAGAACAACATATCGACACATGATATGATATGATATGATATGATATGGATAACGTGCCTATACATAAGCGTTTCAAGGCGGGACGAGGCAAGGGAGGAGAACAGAGGGAAGACAGAGACAACGATCTTACTAGGGTAGTGACATTGAGATCACGCAGTGCAGAGGAGGGGAAAGGGGAACAGTGCGAGGGGAAAGGGGGAGCAGAAGTGTAGTACATATGGTATACAGTAAATAAATAAAACAATAAATAAGAAAAATAAATAATAAGTGCAGCCAGCTGGTGGAAGGAGCAAAGGTAAGTGCAGACATCAAGTGTCGAGTGCTGGAAGGGGGCTGTAGGGATACAGAATGAGTGCCGGATTGCAAGGGTGCCGGGGGGCAGTATAGGTGTGCAACTGGCAGGAAGGGGACCTGGGCTCAAGAACAGAGGGTAGACAAGTGACCAGTGCAGTTTCAGATTCAGCTGAGTTCAGCAGGTGAGAGGAGGAGAGATAGCTGAAGCAAAGAGGAAGGTCTTGAGGTGCTTCAGGCACCAGAGATGGTTCTCCTCAAGCAGGGAGGCTGTTCCAGAGGGAGGCCCCAGCCGAAGAAAGAGATCTACCACAAACTCATTGCTTGGAGAAGCCACTGACCCTGAAGGAGTTGGAGGCAGATGAGCAAAGATATTTAGGAAGAGTTGAAGGTATTGAGGCTCTAGGCTCCAGAAGGCCTTGTGGACAATGCAGAGGGTTTAGAACTTAATCCTCGCCACCACTGGGAGCCAGTGCAGATATTTCAGTCCTGGAGAGATACGATCCCTGGGATTGAGGCCAAGGACAAGTCTCACAGTCCTATTTTGGATGAGTTGAAGAGGGCAGAGAGTAGAGGCAGGCAGATTTAGAAAGATGCTGCTGCAGTAGTCCAGCCTAGAGAGAACCAGAGCTCTGAAGACAGTGAGCTTCTGGGGAAGGAGAGGAAGGGAATAATACCTCTGAGGAGATGCAGCTGGTAGTGCGACTTCATAGAGATGTCAGTGATGTGAGGAGAGAAGGAGAGTGTGGGGTCAAAGATGACCCCAATGCTTTTAGCCTCACAGGTGGGAGCAGGAAGAGGGCCAAGAGAGGCCGGCCAGAGAGTAACAGGTAAGGAGGGAGCGGGATTGCCGATGAGGAGGATCTCGGTCTTACTGGCAGTAAGGCAGAGATCATTGGTGGCACACCACTCCTGGATAGCAGACAGACAGTCAGAGATGAGAGAAGTAGAAGAGGTGGCTGAAGGGAGCCTGAAAATGAACTGAGTTTCATCCGCATAGCACTGAAAGTTGGGGCAGAGAGCAGCAATGCACTGGGCAAGAAGTGCCAGGTATTGGCTTAACAGCCAAGGAGAGAGGTTAGAGCCCTGGGGAACACCACAGGTAGAGATGGAGAGAAAGGACCCAAGTTGGACCTGGGAGGGTCGATCGGAGAGGAAAGAAGTCAGCCAAGCAAGGGCATGATCGGTGATAACCAGGTTATCACGGAGACGGTTGAGAAGAATGGCATGTTTGACCATGTCAAAGTAAGATGAGAACACAGGGGGTGTTGGAATCAAGGTTGGATAGCAGGTCTTCACAGATGTTCAGGAGAGCAGTTTCTGTGCTTCTGGATGCTCTGAAGCTGGTCATGAAGACAACTAACAGATTCAGTGTAAAGATTAAGCTGGGTGATGGCCAGCTTTTCCAGTAGTTTGCCCAGGAAAGGGGTAATGGAAATTGAACGATAGTTAGATGGACAGAAGGGGTCAGTAGAGGGTTTCTTAAGCAGGGGGTGCACACGTCAGTGCTTCAGGGGTGAAGGGAAGACTCCAGTGCCAAACGAGTGGTTGCAGAAGTCATCCAGAGCAGGAGCCAGGGTTTCAATGTCGTCCTTGATGGTTTTGGTGGAACAGGGGTGAATCTGTTTTGACGAGACTTTCATAGATCAGACTTGTCTAGAAACCTCATCTGGAGAGAACAGAGGAAAGGCAGAGAAGGATGGAAGAGAGGTGGCATAAGAAGGGCCAGAGGAAGAGTAGGGAGTAGGGGAAAGTGGGGTAGAGGACGAGAGAGAGGACAGGATGTCCTGAGTTTTAGAGATGAAATGAGAAGCCAGAGCCGTGCAGAGGTCCTGAGAGGGGACCAGAGAGGTAGAGACTGCAGCAGAATTGGCCAGTTCCTTGCAGATTTTAAAGAGTTTGGCCATGTTGTTACATGCTGCAGAAACGCAGGTTTGGATGTCAGCTCTCTTCTCGGTGTGGACAGAGAGCTGGTATTGCCTTTGTAGCAGGCGGCAGGCCAGTTTGTCAGAGGATGTACCGGAAGCACAACATTTCTTCTGAGCCACCCTTCACTTGCCTTTGAGGATGACAAGGTCAGAATCATACCAGGCGTTGCACTTGGCTTTGGGATTCAGGCCGATCCTCATGACAGGGGCAAGAACACAGAGAGTATCAGATATAGCAGAGTGGATCATGTAAAGGGCTGTGTCAGGGTATGAGTCAGCCAATGGGGGGGTGTTAATGTGGCAGTGGAAGCCTCAACTGACACATGCTTCATGGGTCGATTAACCGAGAAAGTGGGTGGCAGTGCTGGAGGTGGCTTGGCCTGAGGGATGGAGAATGTGAGGTGGGAGGAAAGGAGAAAGAGATCACTCCAGGAGAGAGGCGTGGTGAGAGGGATAGAAATAGGAAGGTCTGAAGAGATCAGAACATCCAGAGTTTGCCCTGCAGAGTGAGTCAGGTCAGAGGGGAGAATAGAGAGAGAGAGAGTCGCAGAGGTCGCGAAAGAGTCCAGAGGAAGGACAGGAAGCATCCAGGTGGATGTTAAAGTCTCTAAGAAATATGAGTTGAGTGGTCGAGACCAGGAGGTAAGCGATGAAGTTGAGATCTGACCAGGTGGCCGATAGATGGTAGCCACAATAAGGGAATGGCCAGGAGAGAGAGAGCCTGCTGACGAGGCATTCGAAAGAGGAGTAGGCCTGCACAGGAATGACAGAGGCAGGGATCCACTCGGGGAAGATCAGGGCTACACCCCCTCTGGAACGGTTGGCTCTGGGCACAGAGGATTTGGAGCCATCGTGACTGAGCTGGCTGTGAACCATGTCTCGGTGAGGAGACAGCAGATGTCAGAGGAGTGTTTGACAGCAGAGTGAGAGTTGAGAGTGGCAATATGGAGAAGGATGACATCCTTTAAATACTTCCGGGGAGGGGTACAAATGATAGGTATGCCTTGCGGAGGTGTAAAACTAGCTCGAGGGGGTGCAGAAGAGGAGGGAGGTGAGGGCAAGGTAGCCAAGGGGGTGACAACAGGGGGAGGCAAGGAAGCCATGGGGGGAGGATAGAAGAAAGCAAGAGAGGAAAGGAAATTAATGAGGCACTGGAAGCCTCTATCAAAGAGGAGAAGGTTGGCCTGAGGGCCTGGGACCAAGACGGTACCATTCAGGTAGACATTAATGATGACATTAGCGGAGTGGAAGGAGGCCTCCCACGGGGTGCCAACATTAATAGGAGAAGAAGAGAAAGCAGAAAGCACACAGGCCATATTAAGAGTTCATACGTCTGGTGAGGGAACGACAAAAATGATGTTGGTGAGGGTTTGCCTGGAGGAAGCACTGGTATAGGTATTAGCGAAACAGAGGCCTGGGTTGGAGACCAGGATATCCTTTTTAAACCTCTTCCTACCAGATTTAGTGAGCAGAGCAGGATAGTCGATAGAAAAGCAGTTAGAAAAGATAGGAGAGACAGAGAGAACCATAGAGTAGGTAGGTAGAGGAGAGAAGAGGAAGGGTGTGGGAGGAGGAGGGGAGAAACACTAGAGAAGGACACAAGCAGAAGCGATGGAGAGAGACGCGATACTAGTAGACAATTGGAAAAGACGACAGGAGCTTAGATAATAGTAGAAAGTTTACTAGATGAATGCTTTGCTAGGAGGCAAAAACCTCAGAATGGTGCTATTTCACAATACAATTTAAAAATCAGCGAAAAACATACCTAAGTCTGAGAGACCTGTAATTGTGGAAAAGGCCTAGGTTTCACAGTTCAATTTTAAACACTTTCACAATGCAATTTAAAAAAATAGGAAAACTCACCCCGAAGTCTGCTATGTGGCCAGGTTTTCAGGATAGAGTGAGGCTCTATTCCTAACCCAGGCCACTCCTACCTTACTAAGCCACTGCTGGTTGATGGCTGGCCGCTGCCTTCCCCTGCTGACACCTTCAGACACTGTTGGTAGCCGCCTCTGTGGGAGCCGCCCTTTGCCTAGGGCCCTTAGCTGCAAGGGCAGCACAGGCATAGGACTGCCCTGGGAGGGTTAGTTAAGACTGACCAGAGGACCAATCGAAGGGTGGTGGGAGGGGGGTGGAAACAGAGGGAGAAGGAACTCAGGGGTCGGGGAGGGAGAGGGATACACAACAGGCCTGGGGGTGAGCAAAAACGGCAAACAATTAAGTAAAAAGGCCCAGAGGGTCTTCACAGATGTTCCGCTCACCTGCTCAGCACAGTGGAAAGTACGGGCAGGGAGCACAAAGGGCTCTTAAACCCATGTTGCAGCAAACACGGAGGACCAAACAGGGATAGTGGGAGGGCTTGGTAGGCGGGAGGGAGGTGGAAAAAGAGGGAGCAGGAGGTCAGGGGTTGGGAGAGGGAGAGGGGTGCACAACAGGCCTGGGGGTGAGCAAAAACAGCACACAATTAAGTAAAAAGGCCCAGAGGGTCTTCAAACAGGTTCCGCTCACCTGCTCAGCATGGTAGAAAGTGCGGACAGGAAGCACAAAGGGCTGTTACACCCACGTTGTAGCAAGCACACAGGACCAATCAGGGGTGGCGGGAGGGTTTGGGAGGCAGGAGGGAGGTGGTAACAGAAGGAGAGGGAAGTCAGGGGTCAGGGGAGAGGGGTGCACAACAGGCCTGTGGGTGAGCAAAAATGGCACACAATTAAGTAAAAAGACCCAGACAGTCTTCACATAGATTCCGCTCACCTGCTCAGCATCGTGGAAAGTCTATATATCTCTACACTGTGTAGGGTTCCCAGTCTATATTTTCTCTCCATGGAAGGCTCGCTGCTGCTGTACCTTGACAGCCTACTTCCAAGTAAGGAGCTCAACTGTCTCAACATAAACAAAAATAAAGCCAAGAACTACGTAATGAGACCCTTTTTGACATCCATTTGCAAGGCCTTTTAAGTTTTACTATGGCAGTTTGACCATTCAGTGTCCTTACTTTCTGTTGCCAACCACATTCGCCTTCATACACAGTGTATCCTTGTCTATGTCACTCTTGGCTCAGGCTTTACTGTCACAGAATTAAAACTCTTGAGTTTGACTTGGTGTACAATGTACAGAGAAGCCCTAGGCAGATAAACCATCAAACTTCCAGGATTGCCCAAGCACTCTCTCAACACACATGTGCATCCAGCATTACATTGCATACTGATTTAGAATTCTCCAAATATGCCTCATAAACACAACTTCTTTATCACAATACTTTAGGTGATATCTAACCCACTGTCACTGGGACTGGTGCCCTGGTCCTCATGATTCTCACAGGTTACCAGGCCCACTTCCGAGCCGACATCAACACCTCCCCGTGCCCCACTGCACTGCCCCTGCGGTCCTCTGCTTGGCGGTTTTGCATTCCACCCTTGGGATTTGTCCGCCCTAGCACTCAGCCTGAGGACTCCTCCTTGGCTGCCCCATTGCAGTTCCCTCCCGGACACCCACCTGCACTTCTCCATTCCTTTCCCTTCCCACCCATCCCTACCTCTAGCACTTCTCTTCATTGCACTTGCACGTCTGAATGCCACAAGGACCAGTAGGACCAGAAATGCTTATTTGTTGTTGTGCCATTGTTATTAATCCCATTGTTCCATCCCCAATTAGCCTTGTGGCGCCTTGAAATACAATTATGTTGTATACACATGTTCAATAAATAAATAATAAATACATGCAAATACTTTAGGTCATATCTGACCCATTTTGCAGACCCACGGTCCATCTAACAGGGCTCACACTCACCCATGCTATCAGGAAACATTGCTCACCCGCTGCATACATCCCTCCCTGTGTTCGGACTGGAAAACATAAAAACATGTCTATAAATTTGGAGCCTAAGGATAAAATGTACATATTTACAACATGAATTTGACATATTGAAAGCATCATGTCCTAATAACTTAGAATTCTGCGACTTCTTCAAAATCCCAGCTCACCTGAACATAAGCAGAATCCTGCCTTTTCAAAATACTAACTCAGCGTAAAACAAATACCACATGAGCAATCCATCCACACCTAGGCTTCACAGGTTTGATGTGATATGATTGGTTTTTACATAAATCTCGGCAGATCAAGACGCAGAGAGAACTATATTGGCTCGACGCGATATCAAGAACGGGTCCTACAGGGATGGCAAAGACATACACCATCATTATATTCGACAAAATCAACCAGTACTGATCTCAAGCGCTTCATACTGCACCGGCGCATGATCATTTGGCACGCAAGGGAAGTTACAGGAGTATGGTTGAATATTCCCTACGCAGAACGATGCAGATGCTGCAACAAAGAAGTTCAAACTGGCTGTCACATTCTGTCTCAATGTAAAGCCCTGACCAAAATGTACTCAAATGTACGTCCCAGGAGGATAGCTCAGCGGCAACGTGCTCGCCTTGATAGCAAGACGACACGAAGCAAAACAGGTTCGATCCCGGGGTCCATGCTTAGAAACCTCTGGGTGTTTAAGCGCGTTACAAATACGCAACTAAGACAACAACAAAAAACAATTCCTGTAACAGCGCCTCGATGCCCGCGGGCTGTGTGAGCGCTTTAAAAATGCAAATAAATAAATAGAGGGCTATGAAAAATTTCAGAGCAAACCAGATAGGTGACCAATTCGGGTCATTTCTTTACGGAGCAACATCTGTGGTAGCATGTACAGCAGTATATTATATATGGAAGGAAATTCTGGAAAAGGTGAATAAATATATGAATTGTTCATCTGAGAGACATTTGATGTAAAGTAGTGACATTTTAAATGTGATGGAAATGTTAAAAATGAAGTGTGTGTTTGATATGTATTATTATTTGAAATGTGCTTAAAGGTTTAATTAATTAAACTAATTGCACAATAAAAACAACCAAAAAAAATCATATTGGCTCCAGTGACATGATGGGTCAAAACCACAATGAGAACTTGGAAGTTGGGGCCAGAGGGTGTATGCAGGGGCTGTCATGAATCACAATCAGCTAGGGGCCTGGGAGATGGAGATATTGTAAACAGTAGTGGGGGTATTTCAATGAGCAAGTGCTGACTAATTAGACAGAAAAGCCAAGGGGCAGAGGGGCTGTGATGCCCGCCACGTCGAGGCTGCATGTTATAGTCACTTCCAGGTGCTGTTGTGTTTCTGCATTGTACACAAATGTTCCACCTCTGACCGACTCGGAGTAATTAATGAAAAACAATACTGAGGATGTAATTTTGCATATTCCACCCAATTGGCAGTCAACCAGGCCCACCCACAACCCCCAAAAATATGAGTTGAAACTCGCTCTCTCCCGCATACCACATCCCCTGCCAGAATCACAGTTCCACTACTTTTATTGGCACTCTACTACCACTGCCTCAGCTACTATTATTAAAAAGCATTACATAGACATACTGTGCTACTGCCATCACTTCAAAAGAAAGTGGCATCCATGAGGCGAAAAGGTCAACTGCCTCTATGCCCATTCATTGAACCTGAAGCTCTGGCTGCAGGGAAAATGTTCTAAGATGTCGGCCATTCTTTATTGTAATCCGGTCTCTGAGCTCACTAAAATGGCCGGCTCTGTGTGTACTCTTTGTTAATGGGTACAGCAGGCTCATATTGAATTGATATTATTTTACGGCCGCTGCTGACCACGGCAAATTCAAGTGGACTATTACTTTTGAACGCTAATTTTATTGCGCCCTGGTGCCTTCATAAAAAAAGATAACGTTTGTGCTAATAAAAATAAAAGATTTCCTGGGCTAATATAAGCAAATGTTTATGTGGGCAGGTAACAAATTGGTTTGTCATTTAGAAGACCATAAAGTGAAACATTATAATCATCTTAAAGCAAACGAGATTGGTGGATTTTGCTGAGCTTTCAGCTTTCATTTGCAAAATCAATTTCGCGCATTGTGCAGGGTCGTGAAGACAGGGTGCCACCGGGGATTAGCATGTCTGCGGATTTTGCGTCCAATGAAGATGAAGCCAGGAGGGCTTAACTTTATTTCTAGTATGGAAACAGGAAGTCAAAGCCCTCTGTTTGCAGAAGCTGGAATGACAGTCAGGGGGAAGATTATCAAAACGGTGCCCCCGTGCAAAACAAATGGAGCAAATGCATTTGGGACCACTTTTGCTTCTCATATAATACGATATTGTGAAAAATGGCAGAGTGGCGTTTTGCAGCTCGTGAGACAGTAGCATGTGTGCTCAGCAAAAGGATGTTTTTGTTGGGACAGAGGTGTTGCTATGGGGTAACTGAGGGGGCTGTAGGCCTGGGTCTTTTGGTTGCAGCCCTGGATAGAAGCTTAGGAGCTACAAGCAAAAGGCTAGCTAGCCCTGAGTCCCGACAGCCGCGACATTAGAGTAGCCCCGGATCTTTTCCAGACCTGGCAACACCCCTGCCACATATCGATGGTTTGTAGTGCAGGAGTGAGGCTATGCCACATTCCACTCTTTCGTCTTGGGTGTCATATTGCATAGGAGATGCCCTGTTGATGGGCATGCTTCGTTTCTACACACATGATTGGAAATAGAGATATTTTAGTGTTTTTGCTTCTTTACCAAACCGGTCTCCCACGCTATTATTTTCATAATTATTGTAGTGATGGCCAAGATGCTCATTCCACGTACTCGCTTCTGCATCAGACTAGATATATCCTAGCCGCGGAAAAAGAGAGACCTTGAAGAACCGACCATCACACAGGAACAAAGTGAGAATGCTCCCAGCCCCTTTTGTGGAACAAAAAGTCACCTGAGAGAGCGGTAGTTTTAAGGAACACACATGAAAGTCACAGAGAGGGCACCCTAATCAAATACGAAAAATACAGAAATTATAGACACTAAAATGGCCGTCCACGACAAATCACTCAAACGTATTTTCCAAGTTAATAACGCAAAAAGGCTGAAGAGTTTCATTAAGTGCAAGGCGCATATCCACTGATTGACTCAACACGTGCGACGTGATCTCGTCTCGGAACACATGTAAGCCCGTGGTAGACCAAAGGCAGCAGAACATGAAGCATGAGGCGTTTTTCATTTAAAACAGTTTTTAAAAAATAGCAGCTTATGCTGCTGTATGAATTTAGAGTTCTCACTCTTGGTGCTTAAGGGGGAACAATATGTTACTCAAGTATAGATGGTTCTTCTTTTATCTGCCTGGGAAAAATAATTGCAAAATTAAGCTAGGTGTGTTCTTTACAGCACTTTGCAGGACAAAGCGCCTGATTCACAGAACGCTTTCCTGTGGGATTGCACCATTATAAAACACTGTTCTGAATCAGGCCCAAAGATCTTTAAGTAATACATATCAACCGCACTAGGCCTCAGTCTCATTAATTTCTGATTTTGAGATCACAAATTGAGCAGGAATGGTTTTGGTATAGAAGTTGAAACAGGCCCTTTCTGTAATATAGTAAGTATGCCCACTGTGTCTGCAGGCACTCATTGAATAAGGCTGGACGAATCCAAGTATTGTGTAGGCACTGGAGTTAAATCACCACTTTACATCGAGGAAGTACCATTATTTCTTCGTTTGGGCCTACCCACCACCCAATCACTATTCATTGTTGTTTCTCCCACATTTCCCTGCTCCTTTTGACTGCCCAGCTCCTCTCTACTTATCTACGACGCCTTTTAGCATTTTTATTTATTTTTTTGCAGTTCAGCTGGGGCCGGTTTACCATGGTCACATGACTACTGCCTCACCCTAAAGCCAATGGCTGCTTATCTTTATTTTGTCCTCGTTTTTCCAATCCTCTTGCCTGTCCTCCCCCTCCCACTATATCTTGTCCTGTGTTCTTGCTTTTTGCATTGCTGTTCTGCAAGTTCAAGTGGAGCAAAGTCATGTGACCTCCCCCCGCCCACTAGCCAATCGCTGCATGCATTTGTTGCTCCCTTTTTACCCACTCATTTTGCTTGTCCCACATCCTCGTTTCCCCCTTTAACCTACATTGCATTTTTTCTCTTGCACTTATTTAGCAGTGCAAGGGAGATGATCATGTGACTTCTTGACATTCAGCCACCAATCACTGCTTGCCTTTATTTCACCCTTCAGTCCTGATCTTCTAGCTTTTCTCTCTGCTCCCTTGCACGCTTAACCCTTAGCTTACAGGTTTCAATTACCCAGAGATTCAAAGTAAAGGTTAGATGAAAGCAAGCAACATTTATATTTGGTTCTCATTGGACCACAGAAAGGGCCAGAACCCTTACACTGTGCACCCAAACTAAGCGGTATACCATGGGCCTTATTACAACTTTGGAGGAAGCCATGGCGCTATTAGTGCCATGGCTGCCTCCAGAATCGTGTCTGGGTCCGGTCTGGTGGAGTGGGGACTTACCGGGACATTCCGCCCTAGGCGTACCCGGTAAGTCCACATTCCAAATGCCATTCCCCATTCCCATTTGAGCCCCCACAGGGTTCAATGGGAATGGGGAAGGCGCTAATTACGGGCCTGCTAATAGCACGCCCGTAATTAGCACCCTGGTCCCCTAACGCGACCCGTAAAGGACGTGTGGTCCGACCACACTTCCCTTGCGGTTCCCGCTAAGGGACCTGGGAATTGAGCTGTAAGGGATTGCCGGCACCGGTCTCCTTACCGGTGCCCGTTATCCCTTACCGCCCAACTTGTAATGAACCCCCATGTGTCTACTCTGCAGCCCATCATCACCATAGCCAGACAATGCAAAAGCTGCATAAAACTGATGGACACCAAGCCAAATTAACCTCATCCACAACACAGTTTCCTGGACAATAATTTGGATTGTCATGCTCATCTTCAGTAGTTTAACAATCTCACCTGCAGACATCATCCTCAATGATCTGACAATAGACTATGACACTGTAACCTGGCTGACACCACCATTAGCAATGTCCCAAACTTGCCAGTCCACAGCAGGTACAGCATTCAACTCAGAGACAGAGCTAACAGGAATAGTGAAGGACTCACCATGATATACAAGTAATCCTGACAGAATGGAAGAAGCCACAGCTAACTCTTCCAAAGGCGTCTCCTGATAACTGATGCTTACTCTCACAAACATTGTCGCTTTCATCCACATCTAAATGGTACTTAAGCCCTACAAATATCCATAGACAACATCACTGACCCAGTCACCACCATGTTCCTCATACAACATCAGCAGCTTCCTAGGAGCCGTCAACCTCCCAGGCAACAGTGTCATCAAGACCATGATGTAGGATTTCCTTAGCCTACTAGGTGCACTAAACCTCACCCAGCTCACAAGGGACCCAACTCACAACACTAATAATCACACACTTCTAATACAACACACTCCTACCTCCTGACTGGCAAGATTACCTTGCCATTCCCATCACCATCCACCATGCCAAGCATAACTACTATACACAATATACACAGGTCAATCCAATCCATTTTCTGATCCTTCAAAGACTTCCCTTTAAAATGACTCATTCACAATCTTATCAACATAAAGTCAAAGCAATCTTCCAGAACCTTGAGAAAATCAAGTACAAGACAAAAACTCAGTCTGACCTAAAAGAACTCTGGACTCCCTGCATTGACATGATCTCCACCTGAAATGGCTACAACTATTAGAATAACATAGTAGAATCCAGAAGCAAAACCAAACTCTCTCCTTTAGGTAATCAAACACACAACCATACCATTACCATCCCACACTGCATCAGGAAATATATTGGCATCAACAACTTCTTCTTTGACAAGACCCGCAAGATCCACCAAAACTCGTATGCATTGCACAAGCAGCCAATGGCCCACACATACCACCACTCAAAGCATAGTCATGGAAAACTTTCAAAAACACTCCCCATGCAACACATTACAAAGACTTAACATCCATCAAAGCAACATCCTACTCAGCCAAAACTCACTGAAGATGCCCAACAAAGTTGAAGCAAGGATGTGGTGTTACTGCCAGCCTTCTAGTTCAGAGGTGAATTACCTAGCATTTTGCACCTGGACTGTCCTTCTGGTAGGATAGAACTGGCAAGAAAACAGTTACTCTAATCCGGTCAGCCGCAGTGAGCTAAAATGTGTTTGTAGCCCCTTCTGAATAGCGACCAGCCCATAAAAACATGTTGTTTGGGCTTGTTCATTAAAGGTAGAGTGGCTTTCATGTTTTTGATAAATCCCACCCACATGACATCTTGCCACCCTCCATCCTGAAGACACTCCCCTGAGAAGCCCTCCATTACATACTAGAAATTAATAATGCATCTCTCACTCAGGGCACCAGTACCCACATTCGTAAAACTGCACAAACCTCCTCCCCCTCTTGAACAAAACACTAAGGGCCTCATTACACGGTAGGCGGAGAACCATGGCGCTACTAGCGCCATGGTTCATGCCGGTAAAATACCGGCACCGTCTTGGTGGAAAGGGGAATTACCGCCCCATTCCAAGGTTGGCGGGGTGGTAATTCCCCCTTCCACCATTGCCCTTCGCCATTCCAATTTTTGCCCCATAGAACTTAATGGGAATGGGGAAGGCGCTAATTACGGTACCGCAAATTCCTCCACTGGTCCCTTTGCGGGTTGGTTTTTAACGCCTGCAAAAAGCAGGCGTTAAATTCCCCAACCCGCAAAGGGACCTCGTAGTAAGGCGGTAAGGATTTACCAGTACCGGTAAAATACCGGTACCAGTAAACCCTTACCGCCTAACGTGTAATGAGGCCCTAAATGTTGATAATCTCAGACACTACTGCCTAGTCACATTCCTTCCGTTCCAATTCAAGATCCTGTAGCCACTCAAATTCAAACGCACATTGCACCAGTTGTCTCAGACGGGTCTACCACTAATGTGTCAAACACAGATACAGAATGTAGACTGCCACCATCTAACTGTTAAACTAACTGTTAAACAATGCACTCTGCATCTTTAATGATGGACATTGCTATGCACTGGTACTCTTGTATCTCCTCCAAGCCACATGGAAATCAAAGAAACAATCATCCTTATGTTAATCTTCTGCTGAGAAGGATGCCATCAGTTTGTCTAGTGGGTACCTCCAGATCACCAATTCTACCCACCTGTGAAACCCTACAGTAATCCATCCTCTCACCCATGGTATACATCCTCTACATGAAGTACATGGAAACCCTTCTCATGAACCTCAAGATCCTCATCCACCAATGTGATGAGGTGTAAAAAAAGATGGATTTAAAAAAGCTGCTCTGTGACCGTATAGACCAGTCTTTCTAAATCGAACTGTCAGCCCCTGTGACACACACAAGTGTGTGCATGGGCTGACAGGCACATTGATACACAGGGGAGGAGTCACAACGCATCAGATGGGTGTCTGTCTCTGTGTGCGTGTGAGAGAAAACATTGGAGAAGGGGAAGGGTAGGTGGAAACAAAGTGTTTGAGTGATTGTGTGTGTATGTGATGGGGCGGGGCAGCGGGGTTGCAAGGACAAAAGTGGGGCTCGAGAGATGGAACACACCGAATAAAAAAAAAAGTCCTCTGTCATGTGCATTGATCATTTTTATGTACGGTCTTCAAAAGCAGAAACGTGCACCTAGAACCACTTATGGCCTACATCATAATGATCCAGACCTGGATCTATAGCATCATACTCAAAAAGAACTCCACCACAATAGAATATCTGCTGCTCACCAACAAACACTGATAACCACCACATCCAGATCTGTATTTGCATAGCTGCTAGACTGCACCAAGTCTCTGAGATTCCACACAGCAGCCACCTCTTCCAAAACACACAAAGCAAAGAACATTCAGAAACCATTCTGCCAACTATCCTTCATGCATAATAAGTATTTCCTTTAAGACTACATTCAGATTCATTGTACATGCCTGGCAGCTATCTTACCTGAATAGAGTAATTGTCCTGCTCATTGGCATACAATGCAACACTCTTGTACCTATTATTTGCAAACTTCATGCCTTTGCCTGCCTCATCAGTAAGCCTGGGTGAGAGTTCTCAAATTTGATCTGTGTGGTTCCACCCATCATTGTCTTTACACAGTCAATAGTATTCACCAAAGAATCATTAGAGAAATATTATTGAAGAAAAAACAGACCACAAATCTAAACTACAACAAATACTTACATAGCAATCCACTAAATATGTGGTAAAGACATTGTAACATATTAAAACCTTACAATTCATCAGTTAATAATATTCTTTAGAAGACGGTCTCTCCTTCTCACGCCGACATCAAATAAGTCAAAATTGTCCAGGCCACCAATGGGGTATTGACAGATAACATATATAGTCATGTTAATCTGCCTTGCAAAAAAAGCAATTGTCGAAAGAAAGTAAAAATAATATTCTGTCATATCAATAAGTGAACTGTACAAAACAATACAGAGTGCACTACAAGTGAAACCAAATATGCAACTGCCAGCAGTTGTGTGAGAATTCAACCATTAAAGGCATGGTCTAGTAAAAAATTTTATTGTCCCTACGGGTCGGCCATGTTTTTTTAAGCCTAAGTGGCTCGATTTTAGAAAATTTTCCTATGGACCTTAACCGAGTTTTCGTCCATTAAACGCACGCGAAAACAAGCACCAGCGAGCTGCCATTTTCTGATAATCCTATCTTTTCCCCGATCGCCCTGGCTGACCTGCTTTTGCGGCACTAAATCAATTCCCCCGCCCCTCAGCCTGTCATCAGCAGACTCGTACCTCCCAATTCCCAACGCCAAAGCACGTCTCGTGTCAACATTCGCTGCGCTTCAGCTAATGACGTGTCGCCATGGAAATGGCAGGACGCCTCTTTCCTCAATAAGTATAAACAGACCGTTTCACAACACACAGCAGCAGATTTTCGATTCCATTCCTCTCTCTGTGTTACTTTGAGTATTCTGTGACTCGTTTCAGTGCTCTGGTCAGCTACCTTCGCCGCTTGTAGCCCGTGTGAACAGATACCAGTACCACCGCTATAAATTATTTTAGTTTGTTTAACACACAATGGCTACAATAATGCCCTACATGTACGAGCCTGAGTATACCGAGGAGGAACTACTGGAAAGGGAAGCATGCGAAAACGATGGGGATTCAGACGGCAGTTGGCAGGACGAATCAACAGATGAAGAGCCTGGGCCTAGTCGAATGGACGGCGTCTCCACCTGGTGCACATGCAATCGGTGCGAGCTAATGCCAGCTGAGGACGAGAACTGCTGCTGTCGAGAAAACTCGGGATGCCTGGCCTACATTTTGGAAGGCTAGCCACGACCGCAATGCATCACCGAGCTGCCAGACTTCAGGGCAGCCTGCCTCACACGGGCCGTGTTGAGAATAATGATGGTTCTTATGCACGAACTTCACGCAACTGTTCGTCCTCGTAATCCGAGTAACGAGTAAGTATACTCTGCTTGTCATGCCACTCCTATTTCATGTTCTTCTACTATATCCAAAATTACATCTACATTTCATTGTAACGCATGTAAGTCGTTCAATAGTGTGCATTGTCTAGATAGCATTTGTCCGTGCAGAATGCCATTAGTTACAAGAATTGTCATTATCAACAAACGTTTATTAAACTTATCTTGGTCATTTAAAAACAGTTTGTTTCATTCCTTTTCACAGGTGGTACAGGCTGGTGGCCTATCGTTGCTTTACATGGTGGCTCCATGTGAGGCTTGGACACCGCGTTCGAAGAGTGATACCCGCCTGTGCCGTTCGTGCCATTAGAGAAACGTTCCCGAGTGACAGCGGTCAGTACAGGGGATTTTCTCTCGCTGTGCTGCAACCTGACCTGTATAATCTTTAAAGTCTTGTATTTTTGTGTCATGAAAATAAGATACAAAATAAAACACCACATATATTTTAACAACGGTTGTTTCGATTTTTTAAATGAATCAAGTGTGTCTCCATTCAAGGATGGACGTCAGACATCTGTGCTCCGAATGGGTGCAGGTCTGGTCGCTGTGAAGCAGGGTGGTCACTATCTATCTAAGCCAGTGGTATTCAAACTGTGGGTCGCGACCCCCTAGGGGTCCGCGGGTGCATCCCAGGGGGGCCCTGAGAGCTCAGCATGAAAAAAGAATTTTTTTTTTTTTTTTTTTTTTTTTTTTTTTAGATTGGAAGAAATGGGCAGGGGTGGCCCACATGGGCGGGCTGAAGCATGAAACTGTCTCAGGCAACAATGAAAAAGTGGCCCACAGTTGTAAATGGATATTCATTCCTTTAGTCACAGACTGGGCCTCATTACTACTATGGCGGACCAGTAACAACGGTGCTGGTAAGCTACCGGCACCGTTGCTACCGTTCCGCCATAGTAAGAGTTGTGCTCGTGGGTGCTTGACAGCCCCCGCCAGGTCTGACCTCAGCTCGTCGGATGCACCAGCACCGTTATTAACGGTGCCGGTGCATCCGAGCTCCCCCTTCCCATTTGAGCCATATGGGGCTCAAATGGGAATGGGGATCTACCGGCACCTTCGAAAGGGCAATTATCATGTCCGCCTAACTCGGCATGACCTAGTAATTGCCAATTCGCGGGTGCCAGACCCGGATGCAACTCCAGTGGCAGCCGTGCCGGTTTTACCGGCACAGCTACCGCCAGAGTAGTTATGAAGCCCACTGTTTCAATAGTACCCAAAGGGGTGCTTTGTGTTAAAATGTAAGTAAATTGTGATATATTCAGCAACAATGGTCAACATTACTAACTGCATAGTGGCCCCTCACCCATTATGGAGGAGCCAAGGAGCCAGCCCAGTGAAACAGTGAGCACTCCCTCAGCTGCTTTATCCAGCTAATGGAGTGCTCCTGGGCTGGCTGAACTGTCAAAGGGAAACACTGTTTCCCTTTGACAGTTCAGTTTAGTTCCCCAGCCGCACATGCTCACTGAGCCATGCAAGTGCTGGGGCGTTTTGCTTCACCAGCATTGCATAGCTCATTGGAAATGCTGGCTGGGGCACTGCATGTCTGTATGTCCGAGGGGGAGCTCCTGCGCCTCCTTGCACATACGGACAGAGCAGCTGGAGCAGCACCCACACACAGGCCAATGCAGAAGGTACGTTTATGTGCATTGTTTTTATTTAAACATGTGTATGGATGCGTTATGAGTGAGTGTATGGTGATGGATGCTCATGTGAATGATAGAGTGATTGCTGTATGAATGTGCAGCGCCTTGCATATACACATAATCATGTTCATTGTGTTAGGACCAGTGGGGCCCAGGGGACAGGGATGGTATCTTTTTACCGGACATCTATCATTCAAAACCCTCTGCCTTGTCCACAAGGCTTTCTGGGGCCTCGGTCCAAAATACCTTCAGCTATTCCTCCGCAAATACCTCCCCTCTCGAGCTCTTCACTCCTCTACCTCCAACTCCCTCAGGGTCAGTCGTTTATCAAAGAAACGAGCTGGGGGTAGATCTCCGTCTTCGGCTGGGGCCTCCCTCTGGAACAGCGCCCTGCCACTCTAAAACTTGAGGAGAACCATCTTTCTTCCTGCACTTATCAGACCTACCCTGTCTGCTGCCTTAAACGTAGCACTTGCAAATTGCTGGCTGCACTACCACTGTTTGTTGCCTTTATTATTTATTTATTGTTATTTATCTGTTTCTCCTCTGCTTCGCACTTTCCACTTCTCCCCCCTTCCATGCACTTTTCCCCTCACACTTGCGCGTTCTCAATGTCACTGGGCCTAGTAAGATCGCTGTTTTATTCTCCTCTGTTCCCCTCCCTTGCCTTGTCACGCTCTGAAACACTTGTGTACGAGCGCGATAGAAATAAAATATCAATGCCTGCCCCCTGGACTCCCAGCAACAATTGCAAACTGTTTGGCTATTTACCCATTTTTTGTTAAAAGTATGCTCTACAATGCAACATTTTAACCTATTATTTAAAAAAAAATTCACAGGGGGAAACCCCCCCGAACCTCCCCTTAATGCCCCTCCACTTAAAAAAGATTCACCAGCCGCCACTGGCCCTCAGACTGTGTTGGGAACGGGATGGGGGAACCGAGGGACTATGGTGGGAGCACAATGGGCGGGAACCATGGGATAGTGATGGGAGCAGAGTGGGGAGAGCTCTGGGTGTGTGATGGGGTGGGGAGAGACCAGCGACTGGGTAGGAGTGGGATGAGGGAGCCCAGCGACTTTGATGGGAGCAGGTGACGGCGCGCAATATATACTGTCCATTTGGCATTTCTGGGGGGTCCCGACCTGCCCAAATTTTGCTCAGGGGGGCCCTGGCCAAAAAAGTTTGAAGACCACTGATCTAAGCTAACATAACATATTCTCGATAATGCATGCACTAAATAACACATGTTCAAAGTCTTTCAGTAGGTTATGTCTCTATAAAAGTCACACATATATCTATACTAACAATTACCATTGGATTATACAGGCCTTAGGGTCTTGACCACTATAATACACTGGTTGAAGTGTGGGTCTGTGCTCACAAGAATCTCCGGTATGTGGCATTTGTTATTGATAAGCAACGATATACTATCATTGATATAAAGGCGATATACTATATATTGATATAAAGGCGGTTCGCGCCAGTGGATGAGCGCTGGCATGAGGGGCTGTCAGGGCCGCGAAAGGCCAAGGTGCCAAACTACATGTACACTTCAAAAGGTGTTCCACGCCAAGGGGCCATCGGTCACATGGCTTCCTCAGACCCTGTGTCTCCAGCCAGGCCTCCCCTTCAAGCAGGCCGCCCCCCTGCAATCCACATAAGTGTGTCTCCATTCAGCAGTCTTCCTGTGCCTTATCTGCACGCCCCAGGCCCATCCATCCCACCCCCCTGTATCAAAGGCAGTTCGCGCCGGTGGATGCGCGCTGGCATGGGGGGCTGTCAGGGGCGCGAAAGGCCAAGGTGCCAAACTACATGTACACTTCAAAAGGTGTCCCACGCCAAGGGGCCATCGGTCACATAGCCTCCTCAGACCCCGTGTCTCCAGCCAGGCCTCCTCTTGAAGCAGGCCGCCCCCCTGCAATCCACATAAGTGTGTCTCCATTCAGCAGTCTTCCTGTGCCTTATCTGCACGCCCCAGGGCCATCCATCCCACCCCCCTGTATCAAAGGCGGTTCGCGCCAGTGGATGAGCGCTGGCATGGGGGGCTGTCAGGGGCGCGAAAGGCCAAGGTGCCAAACTACATGTACACTTCAAAAGGTGTCCCACGCCAAGGGGCCATCGGTCACATGGCCTCCTCAGACCCCGTGTCTCCAGCGAGGCCTCCCCTTCAAGCAGACCCCCCCCCTGCAATCCACATAAGTGTGTCTCCATTCAGCAGTCTTCCTGTGCCTTATCTGCACGCCCCAGGGCCATCCATCCCACCCCCCTGTATCAAAGGCGGTTCGCGCCAGTGGATGAGCGCTGGCATGGGGGGCTGTCAGGGGCGCGAAAGGCCAAGGTGCCAAACTACATGTACACTTCAAAAGGTGTCCCACGCCAAGGGGCCATCGGTCACATGGCCTCCTCAGACCCCGTGTCTCCAGCCAGGCCTCCCCTTCAAGCAGGCCGCCCCCCTAATACCACGACATACATACGTCATTCATTCACAAACACACCCCAGTTTCTAATACTTTAAAAACCACTCGATATGTCTCATGAGAACATCTTTGTGCTTTGCAAGTCAACTCCTGAACGTGCTACCTGGGAACCACTGAGATCTATGCTAATCTGCTCGTCGTCGTGCTATCCGTGAACTTCTGTGACCGCTTCGAGCATACCCATCAGTGCGCTACCTGTGGCCATCCACCTATTCTCCCTCAACATACTGCTCTGCTTGCTGAATCCAACTGTTTGTTGGTCAAGGTAAGGCCATGTATCCTGGTCATATTTCGCAGATTTTTAAATTTCTATCTATTTGCAAGTAGAGTACCCAATAGTGCTATATTCATTGGTCTCATTGCTATTGACTTGAATTTCCATTGCTATGCTATCAATAGATCTATTTATTTTCATCTGTGTCAATTGTCATCGAATTGCATCCTTCGGGGGTCCAGTCTATGATGTAAGCATGTTTCCTTCTCGTGCAATACAGAACATCCAAGGGATGAGTCACATGCTCAGTTTTTAGTCACATCATTTATACATTTCTGCAACGTATGCAAATACTAAGCCGCACATAATGAACTGGTATAGTTCCTGCAACCAAAACAAACCTTGCATTGATCATTGTATGATTCATTTACTTTTGCATCAAATCTTTATTCTTGAAGATTGTATAATAATGTCGATATTTACTTTTCAGATTTATCAACAATGCCTGCCTGTTCGATTAGCGGTTGCCCTTCGAAGACCCATGCAAAATCTGAAGGCACTACAATGCATGTATTCCCGAAAACTGTTGATCGAATAAGAGAATGGGTCAGACATTGCGGATATTCCCTGGATGAGCTGGAAAGTAGAGTCCAACAAGTCTTACAGGACAAGAGGGGTGATCGATACCACATCTGCAGCCGGCACTTTTCCTTGGACATGTACACAACATCTTGGGTAACAAAGAAGAATAAACAGTGAACGACACGGACATTGCTCGAAAACGCTATTCCCACTCTATTCGTCCACATTCCGCCACCGGTGAGTCAAGTGTCCGGATTTAGCTTTACGCCTTGCGGTAGTGTGTAGGTATCCGAACGCATTAATTGATATTGTAGGTGTTCTATCCCTTGTAATAATTTCGATATTGATATGATTGTATAGTTTTTTGAATAATGACATTTACCAATATATTCTTTTTCGATTTCATAACCCACAAACGCAATGTATATATATGGGAACAGGGAACTGTGCTGTATTGAGCATTTTACAAGTATTCTGTCGCCTTACATGGCTATTTTTAATATTGGCATTTCATTATCAATCATTAATTTACCTTTACAACTTCTTGACTATCCCTTGAATCTGAAGCAAGAACATTCTACATCCTTGACGTGGTCGCAGTTTTCAACCACTTCTAGCGCCTATCCGCTACAGACCTGTTTTATGCATGTCAAGTAATATCTTTATTTTATCGTGTAATCATTTTACCGAAAGTTTCGTTAGTGCTTTACAATTGATATACACCTTAGTTATCGTCCACTGGTATTTGTTTTCTGTTATAATGACTGTTATCCATACTAATGCAAGTACTGTCTTTCAGGGAGATGCTGAAGCGTCTGCCACATCTACAACATTTCTAGATGTTCTTCGACAGCAGGAGGTATGGATACTGACAGCTCCATCGAGCGTCATCATCAGAGCTGGAATTCTTGTCGTTTGATTGTTCTACACAATGTTTCATTTGTGGTTAGCCGTTAATATGTACCTGTGCTGTCGACCCCAGGTGTGTGTTATGTTTTCACTATTGTAATCCTCACTAATGCAAGTACTATGTTTCAGGAAGTTGATGGAGCGTCCACCCCTGCACTTGATGCAGAGCCTGACATTCAAGTAATTCCAGGGGAAGTGGAAGCGGGACCATGCGCATACGAATCGGCACACTACATTTGCAACTAGACCGAGTTTCATTTTAGGTCAGTATACGAAAAATCGTTGTCAAGAGCACGGTCCGTTTTACAGACTGCATTACGAAGAGACACAATGGAAATTTCAAATATAATGTAAGTAAATCTTTACACGCTTTTATACCGGAATGAAGATTTAATGAATGGATGCATGAATAAATGAATGAATGAAGAGCTAGGAAAAGCAAGTAAAACTGTTCGTAGTGGGCACATGGGCATGCAGGTCCACTGGTCTCACCGATATCGGTCCTTGGCCTAGCCACTTTTCCCTGCACTGCCTACCTGCACTACGGGACTGTCTCTGTATCCTTCAGCCCCTTCTCCCAGCATTTATCTTGCACTTGCCACCAGCTGGCCCTATTATTTAATTTGTATTCAACTAACCATGTACAGCCCTTCCCCATGCGTGACACCTGGCCTAGTAGGATCGTTGTCTGTCTGCCCCTGTTCACCACCTGCCTCATCACGCCTAGAAACACTTGAGTATAGGCACGTTACAAATGCCATATCATATATCATATCATGCCTCACGCATGTAGACTGTCGTTTATCATTGTGTGTTGGCCTCGATTCATCTCGTTACTTTTTCGCATTGATTTTAGAGACGAACATACTCCATTGAACTATCCTTGCAAGCAAATAGTTTCTGATCGGCCGTAATAAATAAAATGAGTAATATTAATGAAGTTCGGCTAGAGAGACTAATTATCATTTTTTTGTTTTCATAACAGGTATTTGAACCCATTCTGCCACTGCCATCTGTTTGAGACACCGGCGGATGGATTCTTCAGCAGACACCTGCTGCTTCGTGTCAACAACTGGAGCACGATCACCATATTATGGGACGATCGCCAAGGGCCCACATGCCCTTACGCTGTACTAGTGGCTAGAAGCAACATAACAACCTTTAGGCTGGACTAGTGCCTAGTTGATGGAACAGCCTTGCGGTTCACCGTGCTTCCAAAGTGATTCTTTTTACGAAAATGAACACCCTGTGTACCATAAAGGAACAGCGCGTGACTCAAGATGAAACGCAACAGTTATTGCGGATACAGATAAAAGAAAATAAATGGCTTCCGGAGTTCATATGGCAATTGCTGAATATTCTCTAAACATTTAATGTCAAATAAATGTACTTTACCAAATGTACCGTGTTGCTGTTTCACTTTAAAGTACAGTTTCATATTCCGAATTGTGGCGCGCTGTGTTGTGAGTTGATCTGTGTTGGTTTCCGGGTTCTGTGTGGAGTCGCGCAGAAGACGACTGGGCGCGTTTGCCTACGCAGCACAGTAACGTCACGGGGAGAGGCGGGGAATATGAATGTTTTGTATGAATGTTTTGATAATGTCAGGCTCAGGGGCGGGGGAATTGATTTAGTGCCGCAAAAGCAGGTCAGCCAGGGCGATCGGGGAAAAGATAGGATTATCAGAAAATGGCGGCTCCCTGGTGCTTGTTTTCGCGTGCGTTTAATGGACGAAAACTCGGGTAAGGTCCATAGGAAAGTTTTCTAAAATCGAGCCAATTAGGCTTAAAAAAACATGGCCGACCCGTAGGGACAATAACATTTTTACTAGACCATGCCTTTAAGTATTGGCCAATCGCATATGGATCAAATTAAGCCTTGCTCTTGCAATCAGGGCTCGCTCATGGTTACATTTTAAATGTTTTTTCAGATAATTTGGCAAACCACTAGATGCCAAAATTCCATGATGCGATTTGAAGCTTCCTAAATTCTCTAGTTTCTCTTTACATTACCATAATTTCAAACAACCTTTCTTTAATAACAGCACCAAATTGTATATTTAAGTGAGTTGGAATTGAAAAGCAACTTCCAAGATCAATTTCTTTCCAACTGAAGTTTAACATGACTGCCAGCGAATGAGTAATGTATTACCTTCAGAGACAGAATATGCATTAAAATAGAGTTGGTCTGAGCGCTTCTGGAGAAGACCATACTTTCGTCAACAAATTGATTGGTCTAATGAGTAAATCATCTTCTAAAAAAATCCAAACTTCACAATGAGCAACACAATCTGAGACACCAAGAATCTTTTTACAAAAAGTTGTTTTCCTGGACTTGAAGCAATGAAGCCAAACAGCCCCATATCTAGCTGGAGCCTATTTGTTGGCTATATATATACCACAAGCATCATATTGAGCAGCTAGGCTTTATAGATTTTTCAAAACCGAAAAATACGCGCACGGCTGGGTAAATGTGCTGCTTGCTTTTTTGAGGTGACTTACACCTCTAGGGGCCTGATCACGAGTTGGGCTGTATTCCCGGCTGTAATACCGCCTACTGTAATAGCCCTAGCGCCGACTGGTCCGGTGGTGTTACCACCGGATCACGGGTTGGTCCTTAACGGTAAATCCCCATTCCTAAATGGGTCCATTGGATCCAATGGGGAATTTTCGGTGCTAATACTGCGGGCTAATACAGCCGGCTGTAATACAGCCGAAAACAGGGATTTTCACCTCCAGAAAAAAGCTTGGGGTAAAACAGCCGATTTGGCACCCAACTTACGTTAGGGCCACGCCTTAAATGTGGCGGTAATATCATTACCACCACATTTAAGGGCTACAACCCAACTCGTGATGAGGCCCTAAGTCTATAAAAAAGGAGATGCCTAAATAATTAAATGATGGAGTGACACTTAATGATTGTTTCCCCACAAAAATGGTCGACAATGTAGGGCATCTCTTATACTATTTGTATATACGATAACTGCAGATTTTTACACATTGGGCCTCATTACGACTATGGAGGCAGCCATGCCCTTAATAAGGGCATGGCTGCCTCTATACCGGGTTCCAGTATCGGGTTCTGTGAATGAGTCATTCCGACCTTGGAGGACCCGGTAATTCCTCATGCACAAAACCATTCCTCAGTCCCATTTGAGCCCCCATAGGGCTCAATGGGAATGGGGATGGAGCTAATAACGGGCCCGTTAATAACCGTTAATAAGGGGCCCGTTATTAGCTCCTTGGTCCCCTCGCGGGACCCGGGAAGGACGTCTGATTTACCAGACATCTGTTCCGGGTCCCGATAGGGGACCTCGTAATCAGGCATCCCGTAATGAACGTGCTGGTCCCATACCGGCACCCTTCATTACGGGAGCACCTGCCTCGTAATGAGGCACATTGACTGAGATCGGTATTGTTCATAAACTCAATATAGGAATTAATGAGGTGCTGAAGTGACATAAGCATTTTCGCAATCAAAATAGTGTCATCAGAATAAGAACTGCAATAGACAGATCACCGAAACAAGGGACATCATCTCCTCAACCAAGAAAAGTGTCATGTAGCCTGTTGATGTAAAGAGAAACAAATAAAGCTGCACTGACACAGCCCTGCCTCACTTTAGTGTTAACAGGAAATCAAGAGATACAATGCCCATCTCTACCTGATCGCACACAGGCTATCATTTTATGGTGTAATGAAGATATATGATATTTATGATGGTTTATAGTCATAATATCGAAAAAATAATGTCGAATTACAAAAATGTCGAAAAAAAAATGTCGAATTCAAAAATGTCGAAAACACATACATATAATAGAAAAAGTCATTATTTCGAAAATAAAATGTCGAAAAAAAATCGAAAAACCAATGTTAAAATAACTATGTAAAATGTCACACATACTAACGTTTTTTATTGGGGGGGTCCCCCCAACCCCCCCATCCCAAAACCCTACCCCAACCCTCCACTCCTCCCCATCCCCCCCAACACCCCCCATGGATATACCTTTAATTTTTAAAAAAAAAGTATTTAATAAAACATTAATTAAATAATTAATTATTAAAAAACCCCATCCCAAACCCCTACCCCAACCCCCCCTCCTCCCCATCCCCCCACCCACCATGGATATACCTTTAACCATTTAAAAAAATTATGTTTTATAAACTATAATTAATTAATTATTTATTTAAACATTAAATCGAAAAAAAATCGAAAAAAATTCGACATTTTTGTAATTCGACATTTTTATTTTCGACTAAATGTTTTCGACATTTTGACTTTCGACATTATTGTATTCGACATTATGACTGGATACCATTTATGATATATGATATATATGATATGTTATTTATAACATGCTTAACATCCAGAGGTTTATCTTTAAAAGTTCAGTTCTTACGAACAATTCAGTTTCCTTAGACAACTCCAGAGCTTGGCCCTCTATACTTTATCAAAAGCAGCAGTCAGGTCCATGAAACACAATTGCGTGCTTGACAAAATATTCTCAGATTCAACCTAAGTTTTTAACCAGGATAATATTAGTCTGCCAAAGATCTTAATTTGGGAGTCTGATAGAGAAACTGGTGGGTAAGCAGCTGGGGAAGTCCTCGGGCCATTTTTTTATATTGTAAAAATATCAGCACCAGACTCAGAGAATGTTTCCTCTTTAAACCATGGAATGAAACATGTTGGCCAGAAGAGAAACCCAAATGTCCTGAAGGGTTGTAAAGAGACCTGCATGGATACAATCAGGCCCTGGACGTTTGTTGAATGCTTGATAGCGAAGGACCAAGGAGACATTTGAGCCAGTGAATCACATTCCTGAACCAGTAGACACAAGAAAGACAAGCCAGGACATAATATCCACCTCCTCGGATTGTTCTGATATAATCCTATCATGATCAAGTTTAGGAGTGGTGCTAGAGGGCCAACCAAGAAGGCTGCCTTGGTCTGAGCTCCCGTATAGCCCTGCATCAATCCTGCGAAATCCTGCTGTTCCTGGTACCTTAGCGAACCACAACCCCGACTCCTGGTCTCCTAAACTGCCCAGCTGCCATCCCCCGAAATCTGGGACAAAAACAGTCTTTCTCTGCCCTCGAATGACCCACGTGGCCTTGATGCCGAGCTCCAGGCAAATCGCCCGGCGAGGTGCCAAATCACACTCGGCCATCCTCGCCCCGGACGAGACCCGAACGCCCTGGATCCGGTGAAGGCACCTGGTGACATTGGCAGCAGGGCGGGTGAGAGGCGAGGGGCAGGAGGCGACCTGCAGCGGGCCTGCGGAGGGTCTCACCCTTCCCCCCCCGTCCCTAGCCAGTGTACGGAGCGAGACTACAACGCCGCTCACGTACAACTAACACCACCGCCGAGGGCTGTATCGGCGCAGTGGAGGTTGAGTGGCCTCCCCGTAAAGCCCCGGAGCGCCGCACCACTAGCGCGCCCCCCCCCTGAAACCAGGGGCCTGCGCCTGTCGGTGGAGAGGAGAGCGGAGAGCAGAGACCAGCTGAACACAGAGGTATGGAGGGGGAGGGAGGTTGTGCACCTTTCCTGGAACGGGGCCATTCCTGGCCAGCCACCCCCCTCCCAAACACAGACCCATACGGCAGTGCCGCCTGGGATATCGCTGGGCTCAGCATCCCAGCGCCACCAGACACGTCCTGAAAAACAGGCAGATTCATCCATAGTCCCACGAGAAGGCTTGCCTGAATATTATGGACGTGGAGGGTGCCTCGCTCCGGCAGGTATATAAGCTAACGCGCTTCCCCAGGCTCAGGTGACCCGGGCACTCCCCACTACACAAGACTTAACATCCTTCAAAAATAAGGAGCGATAGCCGTGTCACGGGAGGGGGCTTCCCCTCCCTCCCTCACATCCCCCCCTATCACTGCAATACCTACCTCTCTACCTCGCCGTCCACAGCCAGGTGCACCAGATCCCCCCTCCACGCACATCGCAGCCAACGACCAGCAACACAAGGCAACCACCATAAAGCAGCCACCCAAAACCCCCCTCTGGGGCGCCCCCTCCTAGGGGAGAGAAAGATCAACAGGGCTTTAACCATACCAGTAGCGATCTAGTACCCTCTCCAAGAAAGCAGAGGAGAACCTCCACAGAGGGTCCATCAGGTCACTTGAGACACCCCCTTTTCAAGAAAACTACTTTACCAAATGAACGCACCTCCATCTACCTCACCTGCCCAGGTACTACCTCGCCCCCCGGGGGGGTTCACAAGGCGCCCTAGACAAAGCGGGACACAATCCAGCACCAACAAACATCACCAAAATCTCAAGCAAGATGGGAAAAACAGACAATTCCCAAAGGAAACAGAACTTTGAAGGTAGCACAATCTAAAGGCACCCCTGCAGCAGGAAGACCAGATGCCTTCGTCCGGCTGCTCACACCAAATGGAGTCAGACGGCAGCCCGTCAAAAATCAAGGAAATCCTTTTAGAGTTAAAAGCTGGCATAGGGAGCCTGAACAATAAAATGGATGGCGCCGCCTCTCCAAAGTTGACCTCTGACAACACCGCATAGATACTCATTCAGAACGCCTGAACGAGGTCGAGCAAAGAGTGTCTAAGCTTGATGACAACTCATCAACCCTATCAAGCAAAGTCTCTCAGTTAGAAGCTCAAATGAAAATGACAATAGCCAAGTACGAGGATCTAGAAGGTCGTTCAAGAAGAAATAATATCCGAATCGTCGGAGCGAGAGAACATCAGCCACAGGGGAAAATGGAAGACTACGTGGAGTCACTCTGCACATCCCTCTTCAGCCGAGACGCCCTGTCACAATTCTTCATAGTTGAGAGGGCACAGAGGGGACCAGCAACCAGACCTGCCCCCGGCACACCGCCTAGACCAATCATCGCGAGACTACTTAACTACAGAGACCGCAACACCATCCATCGATTGGCCAGAGAGAAGGGAGACCTCCTCCATGACGGAGATAAAATACATTTCTACCCCGACTTCTCTCCCACAGTACAAACACAGAGGAAATCCTTTGCCACCGTCAAACAAAGACTCAGAGCCAATCAAATGACCTACTTGATGCTCTTTCCAGTGCTGCTCAGAGTGCAACACGGCGAGAGGGTCCACTTCTTCCAAACACCAGATGAGGCAAACATGTTTCTAGACCAGATAGGCTGCCCTGATCAAAATCCCAACCGCCCTAGACCCCAGAGGCACAGAAATCACAGGAATCCTCCATAAACTGAAGGGACCAGAATCGGGTAACAAGTTTACATACAACACTAAAATGACAGGAACACTCACAAGGAATTCAACGCGGGGCTGGGATACTTGGGAAGCCGAAAGTGCCCCTAGCACAGCATCAGTTTGTTTAACAAAGTTCTGTTAATGGGTGGGACTTCAACTGACGGCCTTGCAATCCCAGGGACCGCTTTTTGTTCAGGTTGACAAACGGGCAAGTTGGGGTTGCCCGTGGAAAGAAAGGCTCATGTAAAAGGGGAGGGAAATGCGCCACCGACCCTCCGCCCCCCCTCGACCCTCCGGCTCTCCAATCGCTTACGCCTCTATGACAGTAAACTGACGGCACCACACAAGACCTCGGACTAGCCACACTACACATGAACAAACGAAGAATCATTACTATGTTCACATCTAGCATCTCTAGATCATATTGTGCAGCTAGGCTAGATGCTGTAGCGCACCTGGAATGAACCACCCACATAGTCCATAAAACCATCAACAGCGCAATTACACACCAAGATACTGGGTTATCTTACATCGACGGCGACCATTGCGTCTCGATTCCTTGTGGACACTATCTAACCAGTGCTCACTACCAAACCCACCACAACCCCACACAACTCACTAACACCAGCACAAAACACTACCACACACCTGAGGCACTGAATCCTACCCATACGGCTACAATGCACAAACTCCCATATGCAAAACAACACTCAGCTGCAAAGCCAGCTGTATCATATACAAAGTCGTCACCATACACGCTCTTGCTTACCATTTCTAGCAATTAGCGCATAACAAGAAGTCAGAATTTGGGCTGTCTAGAGCATTCTAAGCAGATTGAATTCAACACTACAGCTAAGTCAATGCCTAGTCTGGGATGCTGAGGGAAACCCTTATTGATATATTTTTATGTCCAGTTCGTTTACTCTGGATGACACCCCTTATATAACACCCCTCTCTTAGAATCCCCCTGACCCCACTGAGCCAAGAAGTAGGTTTGTTTTGCAAATTAAAAGGTTTATTTGAAAATTAAACTATATATATATATATATATATATATATATATATATATATATATATATATATATATATATATATATATATCACACTTTTATAATAAATTAATGTTTGATAGCACACTTGTGAAGATGATAGTGATCAAATATGGATAATGTTACTGTGGTATACTCTTTTTGATGGCTTAGAAGTGATATAGAGAGGATAAGGTAGCTGAGAATGCTTGTATGGCTTCAAGGACAATGCAATGATGAATGAAAATGCAGTACAGAAAATAAACTTGATATCACTTCAACAAAAGACAATGTAATCACTTTTCTTTGACAATTCACCACCCCCGCCCCTTTGTGCAATGTAAAGAGATGGAAGGAAAGCACACAGTTCTCAGGAATGCAATCAAATATAATTCAGTTCCCCCCTAGCAAGCTTAGAGGAAAACAGGTAGGAGTTTTAAACACAGGCAATATACTTGGATGTGGTTGCAATTAAGTGAAAATATGCTGAAAAGGCTTTCAATTCCATATAGGGGGTTCAGGGTAGTTGATAGATACTTTGAATCAGTTCAGGATCACTTTATTAATGCTCTATGAATGATTGTCAGGTTGCACACAAATTTCAGCAAGGAAAGCAAGGACAAATATTTTTACACGTGGCTGAAATTAAGCAAAATGTCAAATCACGGCAAATTTAGTTGAGTGCGTCGAGCACAATTACGGAGGCACTGTAAGGAGTAGGAAGTCGGTTCTAAGCTTGTTGGAAAGCTTAGAATCTAGCTTTAAGATGACAGTTAAAACTCGCTCCTCAGTTAAAACTCGCACCGCAAACGGTTCCGGAGATACGGCCGATTTAGTCAAGGTAGTTTTTTGGATTTGAAATTTTAAAGCTGAGAATGACAGATGACAGTTTTCAGTCTTAAAGATGACAGAATGACACGATTTTAGGAGGCAGTTCTAATAGGCTAAAATAGTTTGGATTAGATTCTTTTGAACTAAGAGATTGGTTTTAGCACAGTGCTAGCTGGATACTCACACTAGATTTTGGACAGGAATGCGACTTTGTCACGGATCGGGTCAAGATTGACTGCGGTTCTCTGGTACTGGTTCCGCGCACAGCAATCTGGGTCAGCTCTCAGCACTGCACAGCAATCTGGTCTGGGTCTGATCTCTCTGGATAATTCTGCCTTCTGGGTCTCTGGTTCTGGCAAAAATTCAAACAGCTCTGCTTTCTGGATACTGCTACAGGTTCTTGCAAAAGTTCTTGGCAAAGAATTCAAACAGCTCGCCCGGCTGTTGAATAGTTTGGTTGGTTTTGAGGCCTGCTGAAGAGGATTCAGCTTGTGGATTCAGGCCTCTCTGCTAAAAAAAGTCTGGAGTTAATTTCTGGTCTCTGGAGATTGATGGATTTGATGTCTGGATCTCTGGTCTCTGGAGATTGGTGTATTTGAAGTCTGGAGTCTCCCGACAAAGCGTCGCGCAAGAAAGTGGAAAGTGAATGTCTCTACCTGGGTTTCAATGTTCCTTTTATGTGTTTTAAAAATGGGTGTGTGCCTGGGCCTAGCTAAGCCTGCCCCTCTCACTTATCATTGGCCAAGCTTTCCTCTCTCCCCTGATTGGGGGAAAGAAATGGAGTATCAGAGTGATGCTGTAGGTTTTATGGTCAGAGGAACCTCCCTTGTCAAATTGCACACAAATCTATTTCTGATCCAAATACATATTTATCTATGTATCATTTTTCTAATATTATAAGTCCAGTTAACCTATTTTCTGTAGCACCAAACCATCAGATCCCTGTCTTTGTACGATGTCGTGTCCACTTATGACAGAATTCTCCTCTTTTCATCCAGATAACGACCTCTAAACCTTTCCAGATTTTACACACATGTGCACCAGGGATATGGGTTTCAGATGATAAAGTGTCAGATTTTTAACATGCATACATTTGGAGTAACAACCTTTTTTTCCGCTACTATCCCCAAGAACATACCACAGGGTCCTAACACCTCTTAATATGTGCACAGAAAAATAAAAAGAATGATAATGTTATTTATATAATTTTGACAAGTCCGCACTATGAATTATCCATCTTTTTAAAATCATGCTCTGGCCCCAAAGGGGTGTGGTTTTCCAAAGCACATGGTGGAATTTCTGGTTTATCCACTTCCCCCAAGCTCAGCTTGCTCTCACAGGCACTGCCCCTCCCAGTTTCTCCCAAGAGGAAGCCATTTTACGACCCCCCTAATATAACATTTGCCTGAGCCAGAGACAGTGCTTTGCTGAGTTTCCTGTAGACCCCAGGTGCTCCTCCCCTAATCCAATCAGAGAGGTGTCATCTCCTTTTGGCAGGGGCAGCAGAATGCAGCCAGGCCTGGGAAGAGTTGTTGAGCCATTTCAACTCCTGCCGGGGGTAGTTGTCAGGCAGAATTCAGCTAAATGTCACTTTAGTTCCCAGTTTTCTACATTCAAATCCATCTTACAATTTTTGCACATGCAGCTAGAATGCTGATTCTAAGTTCAAACTATGACATTTAACAGTTGCAACGTATGTTACACTCAAAAGTAGGTCACTCATTTATTTTAAACATTTCGATTTTAGTGGTTTTAAACCCAAATTCACTTAAACTGCTGACATCCCCAGCTATTTTTTATATATACATTAAATAATTACTTCCTTCAAGTCATTTCAGAATATAGTTTTAGATTGTATCCACCTCTTAGCAAGTCTTTCCTTGGCCTGGTTTGGGTTCATTTGTTCAGTTTTACACAAAAGTCTGGTGGTTTTAAAACGCCGGCTTTCTGATAGTGGTGAGCACCAGTATTGCATCCATTTTTGAAATTAAGAAAATGAATTACCTACAGTTCTGGGTTGCTTTTGGCAATCAACATTGCCATTCTCAATGGTTTCAGGCTACTGTGTGTGTAGCCCAATGGTGGTTTTAGGCAGTGCCCTCCTGTGCTCACAACATAGGCAAAAATGGGTGGCAGCCTATTCTTCATGTTTTCCCTGTGCACTCTCTGGGGAGTTCTGGCCATCATGATGTTTTCAATGCCAGTAATGCACAGTTTTATTGTAGAGCTTAGATGCATGGGTAAAAACATCCCACAGCATGAACAAGCAAAGAACTAAGAAAATGAAAACAAGCATGCTCTGATGGTAACCCCAGAATTTCAAGCTTCATACCCATCAACATTAAGCTTAGCCCACCCACATGCAAATCAGAAAACGAATCAAGACCCTCCTCTTCATGTAGCAGTATATTCACAACACATACAATGTATACTTCCTAACCCATGTAACTAGGTATCCCTCCTGATGGATATCTGTAGAGCTCACCCAGTTCCATCACATACTCTCCTTTCAGCAAAACCTTCCATTAATGGTTAATGTTAACTACCTTCTTCGATGCTATGTGATATACACCTTGTTAAATGGCAGGTTTATGTGGTGGTTTCCAAGTGTAACCATCTAACATTTGCCAGTATACCACTTTATAGCACTCTATACCATATGGTATACAGCAGTCTATTATTTCCTGAAGCTAGCCTCCTACCTGTAATGCAAACAAATGAAAATAAATAGGTTTTTAACATGAGGTATTATGTTACACAAATCAAATGTCAGGTATTGCTGGCATATGCAATGCAATGTCATCAAAAGCCCTTGGACTCAATCTATTTCAATTTATTATCAAATATGATATGACATTTATAACGTGCCTATACACAAGTGTTTCAAGGCGCGACGAGGCAAGGGAGAACAGAGGGAAGGCAGACAACAATCCTACTAGGCCAGGTGTCATTGAGATCGCGCAAGTGCCAGGGGAGGGGGAAAAAGAAAAGTGCGGGTGATGGGGGGAGGGAAAAGTGCAGTACATGGGATAATAAAATAATAACATAAAATAAATAAAGAACGGCCAGCTGGTGGCAAGTGCAGAAACGTGCTAGTTTGGGGACTGCAGGGATACAGAGAACAGTCCCCAGGTGCAGGGGTTGCCAGGAAGGCAGCGCAAGGGTGCAACTGGCAGGGTTTGGTCCTGAGATCAGATGGGTAGCCAGGTAACCCGGGCAGACTCAGTAACAGCCAGCACTTCAGCAGTGGAGAGGGAGAGAAAAAGCAGAAGCAAAGAGGAAGGTTTTTAGGTGCTTCCGGAACTGAAGATGGATCTCTTCAAGTTTCAGGGAGGCGGGGAGGCTTTTCCAGAGGGAGACCCAGCCGAAGAGACAGATCTACCGCCAACTCGTTGCTTGGAGAAGCAACTGACCCTGAGGGAGTTGGAGGTGGATGAGTGAAGCCCTCGATAGGGAAGATATTTAGGAAGAGAGAGTTGAAGGTATTGTGGCCTCAGGCCCCAGAAGGCCTTGTGGATGATGCAGAGGGTTTTGAACTTAATCCTCACAGCCACTGGGAGCCAGTGCAGAGATTTCAGTCCTGGAGAGGTACGATCCCTGGGCTTGAGGCCAAGGACAAGTCTCGCAGTCCTGTTGTGGATGAGTTGCAGAAGGCGGAGAGTAGAAGCAGGCATATTTAGAAAGAGGCTGTTGCAATAGTCCTGCCTAGAAAGAACCAGAGCTCTGGAGACAGTGAGCTTCTGGGGGAAGGAGAGGAAAGGAAGAATACCTCTGAGGAGGTGCAGCTGGTAGTGTGACTTCTTAGAGATGTCCGAGATGTGAGGAGAGAAAGAGAGTGTGGAGTCGAAGATGACCCCCAGGTTCTTAGCCTTGCAGGTGGGAGCCAGATGAGGGTCAAGAGAGGCTGGCCAGAGAGCTTCAGGAAAGGAGGGAGTTGGTGTGCTGATGAGGAGAATCTCAGTCTTACTACCATGAAGGCAGAGGTAATTGGTGGCACACCACTCATGGATAGCAGACAGACAGTCAGAGATGAGGGATGGGGAAGAGGTGGCCGAAGGTAGCCTGAAAATGAGGTCAGTGAGGAAGGAAGTCAGCCATGCCTGGGCCTGACCGGTCATACCTTGGTTATCACGGAGACACTTTAGCAGGATGGCATGGTTGACAGTGTCAAAGGCAGAAGAGAGATCAAGCAAGATGAGGACACAGGGTTTTAGAGTCAAGGCTAGAGAGGAGGTCTTCACGGATGTTCAGGAGAGCAGTTTGCGTGCTTCTGGCAGCACTGAAGCCAGACGGATGGTCGTGAAGACAGCCAACAGATTCAGTGTGGAGATTACGCTGGGAGATGGCCAGTTTCTCCAGCAATTACAGAATAACCAGAATGACCAGTATTTCCATCGAAATCCAAGGAATTTGCAAAATCACCATCTAAGGACTGGTCCTCATGACGTTGTCACTGATAAACACATTTCACATTGCAGTTGTGCAGGCAAAAATGGGTCTAGGATTTAATTGGTGGAGGGAAGGAGAATTTAATTGTGGGACCAGGGCTCTGGACTGAATAAAACTAAAATGATGGACTGGGGAAGAGGTAAAATTGTCCAGAAGAGAATACAGGCAGTTACCGGTAGATTTGGTCCACATTTCTGACCACATGACTGTTTAGCGCCTCCTCCACTTGTGCTTATTCTCGAACTTAGACACAAAGATACTAAAGCCAATTCAGAAAGAGACTGAAAGAAAGCACTTTCAGCAATCGAAATTAACATTTAAGTTCCTAGCTTCACTTCGAAATGAGACTGAAAGAAGAAGCATTGAATCATCCTGGAACTTGGAGTAAATGCATCAGCATCTGAAAGAGACTAAACCGAGATGGAAACAGTATGCAATTTCTTGAACCCAAATAAGCAGTGCTGGAAATGGACATGATTAACTGTGGGATCCCAGCAGCCATGGGCTTGCAGATTCAAAAAGGTGCACATCGCTTAACTGTACAAAGCTGTTCTTGAATATTTTCTGCAAAATACAAGTCTGACAGGAATTTTAAAAGTGTAAAAGTTTTTAAGTCACTTTTAGTCCTGGTGATGCAAGTTTGATTCGCGATGATGGGAACAAGAGCAGATCAGTAATATTAATATGCGCAAATAGGTTTCTTGGACCGGGGGAGAAATGTGTTCCCAAATCTCGGATCCGGGAAAGTCCAGTCCAATGACCAGCGCTGCAAACAACTAACAAACGTTGACAAACGTCCCCAAAAGTAAAAACAGAAACTTGTAGGACACAGCGCCAATAGTTCACTTTACTGCAAATGTTCACTGGATTCTTTTGGGGTTACAAATGAGTCTCCCTGGAGCTCCAAAAAGCACCTATATATACACCGCTCAGCCTATGCCAGTCCTCCCCATTTCTCCCTTACCCAAAGCACCTCAAGAATACTTCCTGTCTCTATGTATGCTACCAAAGATTAACAAGCCCCACTTCCCTGCAGGGACATTCAAGAGGATAGTAGGGCATTGTAACAAGCTGGAAAGTCTTTTGGGGCAAAGCAGTAAACTGCCTGCACTTTCAGGGATTTCATTCGTACCCATCATTGACCCTCAGATTTCCGTAGCCAAATCTCTGGAAAAATTATAAACATTTCACGGAACATAAACCCCCAAAATGTGGTGATTCGGCTGAACTGGTTCACTCAGGACTATTGACAACCATTATGAACAGCCAAGTATTTGAGCTCTACACTTTCTTGGAACCTCTTATGGTAAGAGCTGGCCACCTAACTTTAAAATGAAATTGATGCTTCGATTGCATTTTGAGGATCTCACATTTGGTTCGTTGAACTCTCATGTGCTGCTGGCATTAAGTGCTTCAATTACTTCATCGATAAATATGTGCTTACTAGGGAAGATCAAAAGGGTACCACATTCTAAATGTTCTTCTTGTGGAAAACCATGCCAGAAGTGCAATAAGATGCCATTTTTTTCCCAGTTTATATGAGCATTGCTTTACAGGAACACCCAACATCTCGTTAACAATTGCATTTTGCAAAGGCACCAGGTGAAGTTTTATAAATACAAAGATTTGTTTCAATGTTGTCACAGTGAATACGGACGCACTTCAACGGATAACCAATTTAATGACTCTGTGTGTGTACTATCTGTATAACACCCTCAAAATGAAAGGGCCAGTGAGAAATCTGTGAATTTAAGATGTGTAGTGAGCGCTTGCAGAAAGTTGAAAGAATATGTTTTTGCACTGGTGTAATTTTTGCCCTAGTGCTAATACTTAAGCGTTGCAGACCTAGCCTGAGGTCTGTACCATGTGTTATGGGCCTTGAAGAGCATGTTAAAGGCCCAAGCTCAGCAAGGGCATTACACATGGTCTATGAGCCCATAACTTTGTGTATGGCGTGAGGGTGTGGTCTGTAAAGCAGTTATTTCCCAAGTAAAGGGGGAGGGGGGTAAAGCAACTATATAGTTCCCAGCAACCGCGTTAACAATGTCATGAGCAGAAAGGGGCAGGGCTTATAAAGGAAACGGGCCGCACGTGTTGGATGCACCCCCGGCAAGATATTGAAGCGGCGGTAGGGGTCAAGGGGAAGAGACCAGGCTGTTTCTGCCTCAGTAAGGTAAGTAGTGCGGGTAGGAGTATTGTGGGGCCAGGCCCATGTCTGTCAGGTGCGGCCCGCGGAAGGAGAAATGCTCTCTCTGTGGGTGCTGAGATGAGAGGGAGTGCCGTGATGGGTGTTGTGTACTCTCACCAGTGGGAATAATGCGGAAACTATGTTTAGGCCAATTTCCAGGCCATACGAGCTTTCAGACCCATATCAGCACGTATGGCCCAGAACATGGCCAATGGGGGAATGCCACATCACTCCCTTGGGATATAATGTGCAAAATTGCACTTACACCAGGGCAAGGTTTCTGCCCCTTATTGGTTTTGACATGAAAACATGTAGGAGAAGGGCTTATTAGTCATTAAGCATTCATTGGACAGAGAGTTATTTTTATTTTTTTATTTGTTATCGTTTTATTATTTCATGGATGCATCAAGACATAGTGCAATAATAATAATAATTGTTAAGCATCCTGTTTTTTGTGTTTCATATGTAGAGATGGATGTACACATCAAGAAAATTTCTGGTGAAGAATGTGCAGGTTTAACCTACTAACCTTTTAAACTACTTTTAAACGACCTGTGAAAAGTGATACATAAACAAACGTATGAGCGTATGAGTGCCCGATATCCCTACTGTCCCTGATCATCTTGTTCCACTCTAATACATCAATGCGGGTTCGTATGAGCTTAGATGGGAAGCTGTCTCCAGAAATTGAAACATCACGTGGCTTGAAACAGGGCTGTGCGTTGGCTGCATTCTTGTTTAACTATTTAATTTTAGATCTTGGAAATGAATTTTTGCATTGTAATGGTGATCCGCCAAGGCTTGGGGCCTAGCAGATCCCATATTTGTTGTACGCAGACGACCTCGTTCTCTTGTCCCAGACACCACAAGGTCTACAGCGGTTGCTTGTAAGGCTTGGGGAATACGCCCGTGAAAATAGATTGGTAATTAATGTCAGTAAATCACAAGTAATTGCCTTTCCCCCCAAGTGGGGAAGTAAAAGGAGCCCCCCCCCCTTACACACACATGGTCGATACAAGACATCAAGTTGGAAAAGGTGCCGGAATACAAATATTTGGGGATAGAAATCTCAAACAGGCAATCCAAGGGTGACATAGGAGCAATGGTACAGATTAAGTTACTCCAATTGACCTTACAGTCCAGAATCATCATAAAAAAATGTGGTAAATTCTGATTGTATTGTATGGTGTGGAGAGAATGGTGTTAGACAAAGGCTCACCTTGGGAGGCCTTAGAGGCCAAGTATTGGAAGGCTATCTTAGGCTTACGTAAAGTGGCCCCAATCGCTTTGGTGTGATATGAGTTGGGGTTGGTGTCTTTGTATGCACAGGCAAGGTGGAGACAGTGTGCCCTGCTACGGAAGTGCCTGCTGGGTATAAATAGTGGGACAATTCTAGAGGTCTTAGCCTCGGCCTTGCTAAAATCATGTAATACATACCCAAGGAAATGGCTGAAGTGTGTATTTAACCATATGAGTGAGGCAAATGTAACAATAGAGCTGTTACTCCAGAACCCTGACCGCGCTAAAGTAAAATTCTATTGCGCCGATTGGGCGGGGACTTTAGCGAAGTGCTCGCTCTATAAAGATTTCAATGTTTGGGTGTTTGATCTCAAGCCTTATGGTATCATTGCTCAGTACCTGCTGAAATGTCCATCTCCAGCTATACGATCCGAATTCCAACGGTTTAGATTTAATCTATGGGATACGAGAGATGTATTATCTAGACGGAAACTGATCCCGCAGGAACAAAACTACTGCAGATATTGCATTAATGTACAGCAAAAAGAAACTCTGCAACATCTGCTAGTGGATTGTCCGTCTTTAATGTTGGTGAGAGAAAGATACTTTCACACATGCACTGACTACAAATGGCAAATTATGTGTTCTGCCTCAAGAGAAAAAGTACAGATCGCTATTGTCCAATACTTAAGAATGGTTTTGCCTGTTGTAGTCGCCTCAAATTAATTTTGTATGGGTTCCCATTGGTTCATGAGAGGTGTTTTGTTTGGTCATTTTATCCCGTATTTTTTTTTTCTTTTGATATTGTATTCAAATCATCAGCAAGGTATAAGAAATGTAAAATATTTTGTTTGTATTCATTGTTTGTGTATAATATGTTTATCTTTTGTACCCTTGGTATTTTATTCCCTTTTCTTCTTTCTGCTGCTTTTGTATAATTGTGTATTGTTGTATATATTTGAAAAGTTGTGTATCAACTAAATCAAAAAAAAAATGTGCAGGTGTAACCTACTAACCTTTTAAACTACTTTTAAACGACCTGTGAAAAGTGATACATAAACAAGTTTTACACAAAATATATGTATACCAATACCAATTGCACTTCTTTATAAGTGCACCTACATTTTTCAGGTCCTTTGGGGTGGAAAAGAAGAGATTTCCACACTATGGACCATATTACAGAAACTTTGCATTTGCACAAGTGCAATTATCGCTAGGGCTAAAAATGCCCAGGCAGGGTTGGACTGGGGCTTGGAATTGTCTCGGGCACCAACGAAAAAGCTGCCCAGAGTTGCAAATGGGAATTCATTCCTTTTGTGATGCTGTTTCAATAGTACCCAAGGGGGAGTTTTTTTAATCAATTTTGATGCAACTTGTACATTTTAAGGAATTATTCAGAAACACTGGTCAAAACTATTAGCAGCATGGTGAAGTAACTCATCAAACTGGCTCACATTGGCCAAAAAGTGCCCCACTTTGACCCAAAAAACTGTCCCATACAAGCATTTTGTGTTTTTGGTTCAGCCACGGGCCTATCGCCCTATAAGCTAGTCCTAGCCTGTGCCTAGGTGCCTAAAACATATGTTGTCAACGCATTATTACACTTAATGCTAGTGCTAGGATTATGTAACTGATTGCCATGGTGAAAAAATGAATTCAATGAAAAGTTTTCATGTTTTCGATTTGGGCATGTGTGTCCTAGTGCCAATTGCATCTGCACCAGTAAATGTAAATGTAATGTGCAAATACTATATTATATCAATTTATAAAGAACAAAAAAGAGGTCGAACTTATCACTCATGAAACATTCTGCTAGAATTTTAGGAGTGATCTTAAGTATGTAGAAATGGCTAATACCTACTTGAGGCGAAACAGCTTCAATAGGAGGAGCTTTGGGTCAATCCAATTAGTAAGAAGCATTTATTTCTCAACCATGAACATTTGATCCATCATTTCCCTAACAGGAATAGATTTCAATTTCATAAAATTGAATAGTACAATCAGGAAAATGACACATCAGATTACTTTTCATGATCTAAAGGAATCCGTATTTAATAACATTATTCTTAAGTATAATTCCCATAAACAGCGTGTTCTCCATGTTTTCAGAGAAATCGTAAATTAAATTCAATTGTGTGATTCATCACACAGCTCAAGAAAGTTTCCATCTATACAGTAGGCACTCTGCTATCTGGCACTCAATCAGAACTCTGTACTAAAGGGCACAGGTCCTGGCAATGTTAGCTTAGGAAATACCAGATAACATTTTCGGCCATGATAGCTAAGATACCAGATGTTGGACTGTTGGTAAACAGAGCAAGAGGCCTGTAAGCTAATCATTATTCATGTTCGCTGTGTGTGCTACCAGCCATCCCAAAACAACGTTTTTACTGTAGGGTGAATCAGACTCTTGATTATCCGGAAAAATAAGTTTTACAAAATATTATGAAGCTAGAAGAACCAGTCTTCTGCACCTGTATTGTACTTTATGTGTAAAGCAACTGTATCTATTGTAACTCATGCCAAAAGTATACTTGTAACTTTGTGTAAATGCGCTTAGATACCTCCGGGTTCAGTGCGTTATATAAATCAATAAACAAACAAACAAACAACAGTGTCAGATTCTGATAAAATTACGTTTTTAAGATCAAAATAGAACAACTATGTTGGGATCATTTACCTGGAAGGATATTGGGGCACTGTCCTGAATACTCAAAAGAAATCTAAGTGATCAAACGACTTGCTTCTTATGCTTTGCAGCTTCTACACAACATATGTTGTTCTCCTACATTTTTGCACAGGTTTTATCCCTCCTTGTTCGAATCATGTCTAGTGCCTATGCTCTGGGTCTCTACAAAACTAGTGCAAAATTGGTATGCTATTGTATATCTATTTCTATTGTATTGTACTTGTCATCTGTATAACGCCAGTTTTACCATTATTATAGTTTGAATATGTTGTTAGTGGGAACGTCCTCAGAGGACCAAAGTCCAGAGTTTTGGACGTCCTGGGGCACTGTTATGATGCGTGTGTTCATTTGTCCGAAAAAGTCTCAGCAGGGTTGGCTAGGCTCAGGTAGAAAAGCAACCCATGCGGTCAGGCAGGCAGAAGGGTGCTGAGAAGAGTCGGTCTGGCGTCAGTGATAGACCCGCCTTGTGTTCAGCGTGCCCGAATATATCGTAGGTCTGCTCTGCATTCTGCTGTCAGTGGTGTTGAAGCATAGTCTGTTGTAAGTAGGTAGACAAGTTATGTGAACAGCAAGACCTACCTTTTGTCGTAGTCCTTGCTGTTTACTGTTGTGTGTGGTTAGCCATGTTTGTGGCCAGTGGAGTGGTATTATACATACCTCGCCGCCATTTATGGTGCTTTGATTTTAGGGCACCCTCTCAGATATTTAGCTTCCTCTGTTGGTTCTTGCAGTTGTGATAAAAATGAGCACCTTCAACAGTCTGTGCTCCACCTAATTGCCACAGGTGCATGAGTTGTTCTTCAAAGTTCTTCTAGGTGAGTCTGGTGTATGATTGCAGTGGTAGTGGCATTGGTTCTATCACACCACTCTACTTCTACTACTATTGTTTTGATTAGCTGATTTTTTGTACATGCATGGTGCAGCCATTCATAAATCCTGTGACCTTACATATGTGGGTTTTTCTCAGTAAGCTAATTGCACTTAAGCAAGGGCAGGGTCGTGATAGGTGTATGAGAGTGTATGGGGACCGGGCCACCACAAGCACAGTCGGCACCGTCAGCTGTTTGGACAAAGGTCAGTGTTGCCACGAATGCAGCCGGCACCGCCTGGGAAGAAAGTTCAAATCCTCTGTATTTGTGGGGTTTTCAGGATAAAGCGGTAAGAAGCCAGGTTTTGAGGGCTTTTCTGAAGGAGAGGTAGTTTTCGGAGCAATGGATGTGCAGATGAACAGTGTTCCAGATGGTGGGCGCTAAGATAGAGAAAGCTGAGCCACCAACTCTGGTGGAGTGGTTCAGTGTAATAGCCAGGTGGAGAGCTGGCCTGATCAGAGGATTCTGGGTGGCTGGAAGTGGAACATTTTGTTCTAAGGAAAATCAGGCCCTGTATGATATAATGCTCGGTGTGTGATGCACATGGGTTTAAAGGTTGCTCTTAGGCTAACTCGGAGACAGTGCAGATTTCTGAGTGATATGATATGATGTGGCATTTATAGCGCGCCTGTACACAAGTGTTTCTAGGCGTGACAAGACAAGGAGGGGGGGAAACAAAGGGAGCACAAAATAACAATCTTAGTAGGCCTTGTGCCATTCAGATTGTGCACATGCAGGGAAGAAGGAAGGGGAGAAGTGCCAGGGGGTGGGGAAGGCGGAAGTGCAGTTAACTCTGGCCAGCGGATGGCTCAAAAGTAAAGATATAAGGGTCTGTAGTGTTTCAGATGAAGTACCCATGGAGAGCCTAGAGGCAGTGCAAGGGCAACTAGACATGCAGAAGACTGGTCCCGAATTCAGAGGGGGACCAGGTGACCAGTGCGTGGAGCAGTTAGGTACATCAGCAGGGGAGAAGAAGAGAGAAAGCGGAAGCAAAAAGAAAGGTCTTGAGTTGCTTCCAGAACAAGAGGTGGTTCTGCTGAAGTTTGAGATAGGCAGGGAGGCTATTCCAGAGGGGGGGCCCCAGCCGAGGAGATAAAACTACCCCAACTCTCTGCTTGGAGAAGCGCCTGACCCTCAGACAGTTGGAGATGAATGAGCGGAGAACTCCAGAAGGAAGATGTTTTGGAAGAGAAAGTTGGAAGTAGAGCAGCCCCAGCCCCCAGAAAGCTTTGTGGATGGTTTGGTTCAGAGGGTCTTGAACATGATCCTTGCAGCAACGGGGAGCCAGTGAAGAGATTTCAGAGCTTGAGAGATATGATCCCTGGGCTTGAGGCTAAGGACAAGTCTTGCAGTCCTGTTCTGGATAAGTTGTAAAGGTTGAATAGTAGAGGCAGGAAGATTTAGAAAGAGGCTGTTCCAATAGTCCAGCCTAGAGAGGACCAGAGCTCTGGAGACAGTGAGCTTTTGGGGTAAAGTGAGAAAAGCATGAATACCTATGAGAAGGTGCAGCTGATAGTTTGAGTTCTTAGAGACATCCGAGATGAAAGGAGAGAAGGAGAGGGTGGAGTCAAAGATGACACAAAGGTTCTTAGCCTCAGAGGAAGGAGCAGGAAGAGGGCCCATAGTGGGTGGCCAAAGAGATAGAGGAAAAGAGGGACTGGGTGTCCCAATGAGGAGGATCTCAGTCTTACTGCAGTGAAGGCATGATGAGTACTCTGGGCAAGAGGACGATGAGCAGTCGGGCTGCTGTGTTTCTGATATGTTGAAGTATCCAAAGAGATTAAAATGTATCAATGGATTGCACCAAAACATGAATATTCTTCTCTTGTTCTCCGCCTTATAACCCTAGTCTATTCTTCATTGGGCAGTGATGATCATGTGACTAAAACATCATCAGTTCTTAAAGCAATGTTGCATGAAGTGGCATGTTAGATAACAGGGAGTAGGAGACAGCAGATTATAGGGGTACCGAAAAATCTGCATAGATATTTGTGGGCCTTATTGTCCTCTGTGGAGAGTCAAAAGTACTAAACCACAGCACCAGAACTGCAGTTCTTCTCTGGGTAGGTAGGCAACTTGCAGGTTTGATTAAGGAAATATTAAATATAGTCTGTGTTTGACATTCACCCCTATGGATAAGCAGGATGTGGCTTAGAATGTATAAGAATGTAATAGACAAACAATTACTGAATACATCCATTTATGGGGCATCTAACATTGGAAAATGCTGTTAAAGTGTTGATACTGATGACACCAAAATGTACTCATCCTGGAAATCCATCTTTAAAAGGTGTTTGGACTGACCAGTAAGAAAGGGAGTGGATAATGTTTTGCTCAATAAATTGTACAAGCAGGTACTGACTGGTACACTTGAGACACGAATCACCACCATCACTTGTGAAATGATACAAGCTGCATACTATCCACGCCCCTATACAGAATAAAAAGAGGAGCCTCCCACAGACCATTACCTGTTTCAATTCCAAATCTATACTGGTGATACCTGTATCCATCTCCAGCAGTAGTGCAGGGCAAGGAATCTGCCAGAAGAATTTATGAGTTTTGGTGATGTAAATTCTTCCTCTGCAATGATGTTTCATGAGATGTGGTAGTGAACCTCAGGGACAATTTCTTCATCAAGTTGCTGCAGCCTGTATTTCCTAACTTGATGAAGCACCCACACCAGTGTTAAAAGCCAAAATCCTGGTGGCCATGTATTACTCTCTGCTGTGCCCAGATAATACCCTGGAGAAGGCCACAAACCTTCAACTGATCAGTGCTAAGAAGTGTTTCCAAATGATGCATACCTACCATTAGATTGTGATTATTATGGCTTTCACCCCCACTGTTGGAGGTGGACATGGCTGGTAATGGCCCACCAGACCAAACCTAGATATGCCCAGGAGAAGCGAAGGCCTCAGGGAGTGCCCTGTAACTGGCTTTATCTGCCCCCCCACAACAGGGGTGAAAGCCTTTCGCACCACAAGGTTTATCCGGGGTGCGAATGGTTGCCTTTTTGTTTCTCAGAAGATTGGCGGCTCATGCCAAGCCAATATCCCAAGAAAAAAAAGATGGCTCCCCCAATAGGGAAAATGTCCCTTTTACATGTTGTAAGCTGGAGGAGTGCTGGGAGCGGAGCACAAAGCTCTGGTCCAGGAGTTACGTGAGGAGGGAGGGAGAGGAGAGGGAAGGGATTTGTTTTGTTTTGGGGGGGATAACGGAGGCAACAGGGAGAGGCTCCCTGTTGCCTCCCCACATAAAAAAAAAATGGCACCTCCCAGGGAAGGACCCAGGTGGCTGAAAACTGCGGGCAGAGAATGTGTAGTCATCTGATTGGAAGAGCGCCTTTTCCCGGGTGCGAATATATCATTTATCCAATTGCACCATAACTGTTGCAATTTACACAGCATTGGTATGCTGGTGTTATGTTCTGGAAGCATTCCCTTGTTGTTAATGATGGTTCACATCTGATCCATCCTTATCGCTCCCTCCTCCACCCTCTAAACCCTTAAACTCTGTCCCCCTGAATAGGGTTTACTAGATTGATGGGTGTGAATGCTGTCCTAGGCACTATTGAAAGGGGTAGGTCCAGACTCACATAGTCAGGCCAGGTTTCTATGCAATATTGTCAGTGGAAGAATACCAAGCTCCCTAAAGGAAGCCCTACTTGGAAACGAGCACCATCGTGTACTTTGCCCTAAAGAATACAGCAATTTGACCCTAGTACTGATTGCATTACTCTAGACCAGTAGATGACATTCTAAGACCTCTACAGCATGCATTGTGCATTATGGAACAACAGTCCAGTCTATGCACATTAAATTGCCCTACACTATCTACCAATTTCAAGAGGAGCAACAAATATTGTATTTATTTTGGTGCTTTTGTAATGCACCAACTAGTATTTCAGGGTACTTCAGAGCACAGAAAAAAAAGGAGTGAGAATAGGAAACGGTACCTGGGCTGGGCATGATAACAAAGTGCCGAACTGAGAAGGTTTTACAGAGCTGAATGAACAGCTGATCCCTTCCATACAACAACACCAGGAAATAAAATACTAGAAAATGTGAAGAGGTACATAGAGTGTTAGGGGGAGGAAGTAGGTAGTATCATATCCCAGATGAGAATGCCTTCTTGAAAAACATTTTTTAGCCGTTTTGTGAAAGTAAGATAGGTGTGTTTCAGTCTTAGCAAGGTATTCCACAGAGTTGGATCTGACATGGCTAACTTCTAAAGCCCTATTTTTGCCTTTATGATAGATGTCATTCGGGGTTAACCAGTCAGCAGTGTTTCAGAGAAGGGGCACACAACTAGAAAGGTAGGATGAACCAGTGCTCTACTCTGCTCTCCAAATAATGCACAGAAATGTGAACATGATGCAGGAATGGATGAGCAGGCAATTCAGGGTTATTAAGGCCCCAAAAACGTGATCACTTTTTTCAGACCAAAAATTAGATTTGGTGCTGCAATTCGGATCACATGATGGTGTGAGATCTCATTTTTGGGAGTGTTCTCTAGGAGGGTATTGCAGGAGTCCAATCTAGACATGACAATGGTCTGGATTAGATGCACTCTGTGATGCATTCCAGGCCGGCTCTATCTTTTCTAGGAAAGCTCGATATTAAATGGCTAACTCCCTGATTATTTGCTTTTGCACTGCTTTGGTGGTGTGACTGCGATTATTGGGCCAAAACAAAGAGGTGGCCACTAAAATAGTGGTATCAAATAGGGGTTTTTCCATTTTACATGGGTCCATGAGAAGTTGGCTTTTGGACATCTATGCTTGGATAAAGGGCAGGCAGATTGATACATTGGTTAGAGTGTTGGCGCCGTTGGGGTCAACATGAAAAATCAACTGGTTATCATGGTACAAATGTGTTCCCTCTAGGGCCATGATCTCAAAAGAGGTACTGACTTTTTAAAAAGTCATTCTACAAGGACTAGAGCCTATATATAAGAGCAATCAGAAAACCATGCACTTCAATCTTAGCTTGCCAGAACCTAACAACATGATATCACTTACTAGCAATCAGAATATAATGATAAAATGTGCGCTGATAAAGGTGGAGGCATCGTTATCATAGATGCAAACAAATATTCTCTGCTGTACTTTGCCCCAGATAAATGCCCTGGAGAAGGCAACATCTTAAATAACACAAATTATTACTGTCTCCTTAATGGAAATCCAGTTAATTATACAAGCCCTAATTGCTCAAACTACCCAAAAAGAGACAGAAGTCGTGTTTTTGAGCAACACAGAACACAGTTTTCTAAACCTCAACAACTCAAGAACTCTGTTATTCTATATCCCAACTAAAATCCAGAAGGTTGTTTTAATCCGTCGTGTTGCCCAATTGTGGCACTATTTTAGTATTGTTGAGCACATTTATTGATTTTCCCCTTAAACCGGTGGTGAGTGAGACTCACACTTTCCTTGTAGATTATAGAGAAGTCATCAATGACATAGCAGGGATACCCTTCGCTTCAAGAACAGCGATTTTGGTCACAATGGAAATAGAGGCCCTTTACTCAAACATCCCACAAGGAAGATTTAAGATTCATAAAGGATTTCTTAGATACTAGGAAAGTATCTCATACTTTGCCTTCAGAGTTCATATCAGAACTGTTAGAAATAGCTCGAAGTAAGAACTACTTCCTTTTCAAATACGTTTTATTTCTTCAAATAAAAGGGGCGGCAATGGGGGCAGCATTTCCCCCCCTTTGCCAACCTATGTATGGGTAAATTCTAGTATTGCATTTTTAGACGTCATAATTAAAGATGTAGATAGTACATTGAGAGTAAGTCTGGATAGGAAATCTACATGACCAAAATACCACTTTAACTTTCCACATTTTTCATCCAAAAGCGCTTAAAGAAAATGTTTCATTTAGACATTCATTAAAGAAAATGTTTCATTTAGACAAAATCTGAGAGCAAGAGGCTACTGCACCACTTTACTAGATTTCCAACATGAGGCAGGAATAATTTAGGGTAGACTTTGTAGAAGAGTTTGTCCCAAACAATTCTTGAGACATTCCAAAAGGAGAGCCTTATACCAAGAGAGCAGAGCTTTATTACAAGGTCAACACAATCCAAAAGGCATTAACAAAAAAGTCTATTTGACGGTCTGAGACTATTTGACCTAAAACATTTGATCTAATTACATTAGATCGAATTGATTTGACTTTTTTGGCATAAAATGCGGGGGGGAGACCCCTCTCAACCCCCACCTACTTCCCCTCAACCTAATATACAACCTTACCCAACCCCATATATATATATATATATACATATATATATATATATATATATATATATATGTATATATATATATATATATATATATAAATACATTTTACCAAATTAAAGGTGAAAACAATTTGATCAAATGTTTTAGGTCAAATGTTTTTAGGTCAATTATGCTAATACCCATTTCACAATTTTCAGCACATAGGGCAATGCCATTAAAATATTTATTTAAAATAAATTGACATATTTTAAACTGAACAATGCAAATTGCCTATGATTTCTAGTTGTATTCCGCAAAGGCTGCAACCTAAGGCAAGATCTTACAAGTGTTGAAAGAAAACCGTATGAACCAAAACCAAATTCAAAGGCCTTTGGGGCTTAGAACCCTTTAAAGAACATGTTCCAGGCTGCAACTACATCTTATGCAAATGTACGTTGGTTAAAAACTAATTTTGACTAGGTGAAAAAAAATTGGTACTTAATTCACATACAACATGTAATGGACAAATGTGATATATACCAGCCAATGTCCCTCCCTCAAACTATATGTGGGCAAAAGCTCAAGGCATGTAAAAACATGCATTGTGCAACATTGTTCCAAAATACATAGCAAAACTATCTATCACAGAAACATAAGTGCAACATGATGTCACAATGGGTCATAGTCCTGATGACGTACGTTGGTGGGCTTTACAAAAATTAACAGCCATAGATAATCAAAAAACAGAAGAAAACCTATCACTAAGAGAACAGTTTTGGATGTATCATTTGAAGAGATTTACTCAGGGATTAAACAATCGAGAAGAGTGGCAACAACTCAGCTAAACATAAGAATCACAATCTCTAGCTATATTTCTTTTAGTCATGATAGTGCCTTATTTAATGTAGTCCCACTAGATTGAACACTACTATTTCAACATTTATTATTCACCTGTTCAGTTTAGATTCAGACCTGTGTTAAGCAATAGTTTGATCATAACAAGTTCTTTTGATAGCCTCTATATAAGTGCAGGCGCCTGTACCATGCATTTAGCATAAATCCATATTACTCTCAGAGCGCATTTACAAGTCAGCGTTATAATTGTTAGAAATTCATAGATCATGACAGATAAAACAGAACACCTTGTTTTACTTGTTTAGCAGGAGCCTCAATTTTACCTGTACATTATGTCTTTAATATCTAGGTACCACATCCACTATAAGTTAGTACAGCACCCCATGTTCTCTGAGAGTGCTACTCTCAGTTAAAGATCTAATTGTTTCACCATCAATTCACTGTATCACTTCATTACATTGCCATGATTTCCATCACCACATTTATTGTGTGCAATTAGCTCGCAGGGAGCAATGACCTCAACCAGAACCAGTACATACCTATATGAACCCTAAAAATAAGGTATTGCAACCTAAACACATGAAAATTATTCTCCATGTTCTGTGGGCTCATTATTAAATATAGGCTCTATTACAATTTCTTACAGCCAAAAGAAGAGCGATTTGTGCACCCTGAAGTACTTGTTCCATTGTAACCTGGACACTGACGAAACTACTAGACAGGTATGTGAGTTGTTTCATTGTATGCTCTAACGCATTTGTTCTTCATTCTATCAAGCAAATGTAGGCTTTACGACATTTGATCTATTTGACACCATGTCTGAAACTGTTTACTTTCTCAGTCAACTTCCATTCCTCCGCAGAAATCAGTGGGTAAGGCTGATATATCCTTTCAAATGTGTTAAGGTGCTTGGAAGATAAAGACCAAACACATTTTTAATACTCATAATTTGTTATTGTTTCTAGATTCCAGATATTTTCTACGCAGTCCTGAAGAAGACATAGCACGTTAATTTGTGGGGGGGGGGGGCAGTGAGTGTCTAAACTAATTATTTAGTTCTAAATTAATATTATTCTTTTTTTAGCTCCATATCTATGAAGTAAACTTGAGGCTGGTCCGTTGTCTACTGGTTAACTCCTTTTTTATGTTGGGATAACATTGTCCAGTTTGTGAATGCATCTTTTGTCACTGTTTACCTATGGATGGGGTCCATAAATAGACTCCCTCCCCATGTTGTGGAAATGAATGTTGTCTTTAAAAACATTGCATTTCACTATGTATGTATGCAAATATTTGTCAAGTGAGTCATGTTATGCTTACTTGTATATGTTGTGATAACATTGTCTAGGGTATGTATTTATTTTTGCATGCTGTGTACCTATGAGTGGGGTCTGAAAATAGACTGCCTCCACATGCTGTGAAACAATGTTGTCTTTGGCTATGGACGCACATTACACTTTACTATGGAATTTACACAAATATCTGTGAAGTGAGTTAGATTATTGAGCTGGTTTAGTAAATACACTTATAAGGCCCTCTTTTTCGAATACTTTTCAAGTGTACAGCACAGCACACTTGGTTTTGTTTTCATTGATTTCAGATCATATGATTAAGATCTTAACATAATGACGCGCAATTAAATATTTTGTGAGATTGTCTTTAGCTATGTGTGGTCTACATCTATTAGTACCCGGGTAGCCCATTGGCATCCTTAGTTCTTTCAATTTATCTTATCGGACACAAATCTTGCCTTTGTTGATAGTAAACCTTACACAACCATGGAGAAGGGGAGGTTCTTTGCAGGAGCCCAGGCATGTGAGTTATGGGTTTGCACATGAACTTGCCATATCCTATTCTGGCTGAGATGGTCTCCAGCAAGGATGTGGTGATCCCCTTCAATGACATGCTCTGGATGCAGAACTGGTCTTTCAGTCTTAACAGTAAGTTGAGGCAAAAACATTGTCATAGGACAAGGAGAGAACAAGAAGAAGGATTGCTGGATGTCTGTTCTGGTCTAACCTTAAAACAATGTCCTGGCCAGCATCTGACACAGTCATCTCAGTACTTCTGCTGGGACCGAACCGTCATTGTTTGTTGTAGAATTAGGAGGATGCTGCATAATATTCTTGCAGTTATTTTGTTTCTGCACACTCAAGATTACTGTTCTCCAGGTTCGTGGGGTCAGCATTATAAAATGGGAGGATAATCACTGACTTCAGGATGTGTGAGGTAAGAAATTAGTTATATAGAGCTGTGAGGTTGAGACCAAGATTTTCATAGTGAGCATGTGGGCAGTACCTGGCTCACCTTGGAATTTGGATGGTTGAGTTGTGTTCACTAATTTGCTAGTGTCTTCTGGCATCAGTCCTCTGCAATCAAAACAATATTATTTGGCTTGTTGATCAGGGATGCTGGCTAGGTGTGGTTTAGGAATATTTGAGATTATCTCTTCCACCTTTCTGGTCAAAATGGACACCATTGTGTTCACTAGCGATTGGGATGTGTCAGGTTGTGTGTATGATTGAAAAGGACACTTAACTCTCTGAAGTAGGTGAACTCTTTAGGTTCAGGTTTTTCCAATTCTATTCTCCAATCAGTGAGCATTGATTTCTTCACGTTTATAGGGCTCTTTAGGGGTTTGGCATGAGGAAGACATTTTATTTTGTCATTGACATTTTGAGATTTACTCCAAGGTTGATTACCTTTCCATCCTGGTCTTTCATTAGCACCAGCTGCAGGTCAAACCACATAGTTTTTCTATTGAAAGTTATTTGTGATAAATGTACGTACTATGTCCTTGGTAGCTCTCTGAAGGTTCTTTAGAACATTTTCGGGATCACTGATTTGGGAAGAGGGCTCTAGATTACACGTTAAACTCTCAGGAATGCCTTAGAGCAGATGCTCCTCTTGGGTCTGACAGAGATATGATTGTCTAACTGGCTCTGGGTGGTAATACTCTGGGGCTGGCTTTAGGTTTTGTTTTATATAAGGAGCCATTATGTGTGAATAACAAACCTAATGTCTGACCACAGTATGGGTCGTATTGCGTATTATTTGCATGAACCCTAGGCCTGTCATGTGTCTGTCAGATCTCAGACTTACTTGTTCATGAGATAGCCTAGCCATGTATTGTTATTGCTGATTGTCATGGATTTATTGAATGTATTTAGGGCAGCTGCTAGGCAACCTCTCCATTCATGCCCAATGCTGAATCAATAGCCAGGTGGGTGCTAAGCAATGACTGAGAAGATGCATGAGGGAAAGATAATCAAAATAATGATGTTCCCCGAAGTCCATGTGGCACTCAATGGATGTGAGGAGAATCCAATCAAGACCGTCAATTTTGCATGAAATTTTAAAGTAAATTGGGTCAAGGACATCAACATTTCTCATGCATTCCACATCCAACCATGTTTCTGTGATGGCAACAGAGCCATGTTATCTTCTTGAATCATAGCTTTTATGATGACAAAAGTGGTTCCAGTCTCTCTGCACCAAGCAATTGAAATTTATTGCAGATACAAGGGGACGTGTTTCAAGCTGAGTGCAGCTCTTTGTCAGAGGCTTGGATTACAGCAAGGTCTTCATAATTTTAATGTTGGGCAATGTCAGGTAAATGTCTCAGACTGCCTCATGATTGCGGAAGGCGCGACGATCGTACGTATGAAACACGTGTCAGGCGTCCCCTCGTATCTCCAATAAATTTCAATTGCTTGGCGCAGAGAGACTGGAACCACTTTTGTCTTCATTAACTTACCTTGTGGGTGTACATTGGCAGTGTACCCACACCATCCAGATACCTGCAGCCTTGGAGGGGTATATGATGCAGCAGTGTTAGATCTCTGGAGCCTATGAATGTGGTGTCAGGAGTGCTGTTATTCCTACAGGACCCTGAGGACCTCTTGGGCTGTAATTTCCCTACTTTTTTATTGAATAGAGGTAGGAATGAGGCAGTGAGAGGATGTGGTTTCTAGGTTGTTCACTATGGTATGCACTCCAGGGGTACCCATGAGCAGTGCAAAAGACGTGTCCAACTGTGAGGGTGTGAACATTAATTATCATATTGTTTAAGTTGGATGACTTGCCCTGAAACATCACTAAACCATTATGGTACCAAATGACAATGAAAACCCTAATGCAATCTAGGGGCCAGAACCTTCAAGTTTCTGACCACCGCAAATATTGTTAACCACATGTATGTGGTAAATGCATTGTCAGAGATATAGCAATTTTATGATTGAATGAGTGAAAATCAATAGGACAGTCTTTCATAAACATGATGTAGGACATAGTGATCTGCGAAGAAGGGGTTGGAATATGCTCGCAGGGTGCGGGTTCTAAAAATATTGGATCAGATCAGTCAAGGGCCTTAACCGCTATCACAAGGCCTGCTGATTGCCTCCCTACATTAGACGTCAATGTTCAGTGCCGCCGTTAGCCATCATTCCTCTGGGATAATGCCCAATCAAAGACCTTTTCTGACTTTTTAGTTAATTGTTCATTTATAATGCGCTTAATACCAGCGAGTGGTTTCTAAGCTGAGTTCGGGATTCGAACTAGTGTTGCACCACCTTGTATTGTTTCCAAGACAAACTCGTTGAACTTGTGCTATCCTTATTTGTTTATTTATTTATTTCATTTGTAAAGGGCACAGGCAACCCTGGGGCATTGAGGTTCTGTTTCCGGTACATAGTCATACAGATAACAAATTACAAGCATAGTAAGAAACAAGACAGTATCGAGCAAAAACAAAGAGGCACGAGAGCAGGAGAGTGACATTAATGTCGATGATAAGCGTGGTGAATATATTTTAGTACGCAGATGAGAGTGAGTACTCATTCTGTTTTAACCAGTATTCCTATATATATATATATTTTATATTGACATATATTTGTTTAGGACATGGGTTTGCATTGAACCAAATGTGTCCAAAGGCCAATAGAATAAAAGGTTTCCCTTTTGTTTAGGAACATTGTGACAGCACAGGGAATAGACTGCCTCGTAGCCTCCCTTTAGTAGGCACTGTATACCTGCACGGCTCCAGCTCTTTATCTGTTAACCTGCTGCTGGCTGTATGATGTGTACGTGATGTGCTTGCAAACGTGTGCCTGATGTCTGTTGATGCTAACTGAATTAAATCGGAGTCCTTTGGCTAACGTGTTATCTCTCTGCTACAAAGCCGCGTTTCTAGGATCTGAATATAAAAAGCAGCTAATACGCCATACGTGTATATCTGATATGTGGCAACTGTGAGTTTCCTAGCAAGGTGGGGAGTGTTTTATTTCTTCTTCTTCTTCTTATGTTCAAGCCATCAAGGACCCAACAAGAAAATCTGTCTTTCCTGATACCACAGGAATTTTGTATGTAAAGAGTGTTCTTTCCTAAGGGGGGTCTTCATTGACTATATGAAAATACAGCTTTTAATCTCAAGTCCCCGCTGGCTTCCTCACATAATCATTGAAAACGCTGCTGGGCTTTGGAGATTTAATTTAATGGAAGAAACGTATTTCTATTAAAGTGCCTATTTTTTTAAGCACCGCATCTTTCAACAAAGATGCAAAACGTGATTACTGTCATTTCTAAAATGGAGGGACCTGTTCTTTTAGTTTATTCACAAAAGGAAATGTTAACTGTTACATGTGGGCCTCATCATGAGTTGGGGTTATCGCACATGGGATAGCGGGCAACTTTATTTGCGTTAGCTCCCACCTGTCCGGCAGTATAAACATTACTACCCAATTTTTAGTGCAATTACTGCATGGTAATACTGCTGACAGTAATTGCGCCAAAAATGGGCATTTTTTCCGGCATGTTTTCCCCAGCTCTGAGCCGGGGGCTGGGCTCGAGTTTGGGTGGAGTGGTAAATGCAACAGTAACATCGTTACCACCATATTTAAGGGCTACCGCCCAACTCGTAAAGTGGCCCACAGTCGGCTATACACCAGATTGATTTCAAGGACATAAATATCCATGTCATATACAGGAGGTGCAGGGAAACCTGTTTCCATTATTCTGCTTCAGTGTCACGTTGGGTGGATCCAGTGCTTCAACAAACATTTGTTTTCCTTGAGTTAATAACATAAGGTTTTCAGCATTATCCGGACTGATCCTACCGACGGTAAAACACGCAGATCGACTGCAATATTTGCAAAAGCCTGCATGTTGTGCTTTGTTAATTTCATGAAATTGCATTTCCACCCCTGTTTGGGGTATTAAATGTACAGTAGCTTATCACACTACTGGCCTAGCATGTACAATAATGCACAGATGTCTCTCCAATGATCCTTCTGTTCACAAAACAGCAAAGGCGATGAGGTTCTGGGTAACTGAGATGCCACAAGTACACCCTTTTTGGCATGCCCAGTGACCATTTTCATTTCTTACATTGAATGGCATCCTATCACTGAAGGGGCAACACGTGGGGCCCATTACGAGTAAGGCAATAGAGAAAAAAAGTGCAGTAATGTGGAGGTAACTCTCGTGTTACTACCGCATCGCACAATCATACTATGGGTTTGGTGGTAAAGTCGAGGATAAGCCTCCAGAGAAATCTCCATCGTACTGCCAAAAATTGGAAAATCAGTGGAATTACCAGTGGCAATATTACCACCAGCGGTTATTCCTCTGAAATCCCGATGGAGTCCTGTGAACTCCTAAAAAGGGAGACTTACACTGCCCTACCATGCTTGTAATTGCACAGAAAATCTCTGGGACCAAGTGGTGGTAACGGTAATCGAGTCTGGGGATATTTCAGCAGATTTACCACCAAAATACTGCCATACATATAATGAGGCCCTAGAAAGAATTTTAACTTCCACATTTTGGGCAGAGTTACACATGCGTGGAAATGCCATGCAGATTTCTAACTAATAATCATAGCATTTCTACTGCATGTAGTATTCCCTGAAGTACCACAGGGCAAACATATCTCATGACCGAGAATCATGAAAGCGCTAAAAACAATATTAGGCACTCAACCCAGCATTACTGTTACAGCTGAACTCATAATGTGGGCCTTTGAGACGGTTATCTATTTGAACATTGCAGAAAGTGTTTCAAGTGGTTTGCTTCTACTTATTCAAGTGTAGATTATGCACTCCAGAGTTAATAATAGGCATGGTGGTAACGGGAAAAACAGGTGGTATTTGCAATTTCATTTTTACACAACTATGCACATTATGAGTTCTGAGGTGCTTACCTCAAACATTCAGTTTGAAATACTGCCTGTGTTAAATCTCAAGCCATTATGGGTTGTAATACCTTATAATTGTATCTACAGGGGATTAGTACAGGTTACCAATATGTGTTTGCAGAGTAGCAAAAAACATGGTGTCCCTCAATGAAATGATGCGCTCACACATTCCCAAAACTACAGACTCTGGTGCACTGCAGAGAGTGTGAGAACTTGATGTGACAAATCAGTTTCCGGGGCACCGGTGGTGCTGGGACAAACCATCAATCAACCCCACACCTCTAGTACACCAGAAGGGATCCAAACAGATTGGAATACAAGTCAATTATTAGACCTCCTTATCCAATTTCTGTAACATGGACGGAACAGCAGGCTTATCTCTGCAAGCTCGTGGATAGTTGGTTAGTGGCAGCACAGAGAAAATACAATTATTACCCAAGTATAAAAGGGACTGACCAGTCAAGGTTGTATAAAAATATCTAATATCGCTTGCCTTTATTATTACTACAACAGACCGTTCTAAGACACTACAAATACAATCCAAACTGTAAAGGAACACAGAGGACAGACAGTTTCACAAAGGAAAGGGATGCACTCTGGAAACTGACAGATGGTAGTTGGTAAAGGAATCAGTCTTACTGTTGAAGATTATTTGGTTTCAACACCAACGGGGCAAAAGGTTGTAACTGTCTCTATGAGGCCTTCATAGAAGGGCTATAGGGGCAGAACCACAATGTACCTGGTGCTGAAGAAGTTCTTGGTGCTGGACAGCATCAAGGAGGTTCCAGGGCACTTTGCAGCCCTTGAGACAGAGTTAGTGGTGGGACCAGCTGCGGGTAACAGCTCAGGGCCAGGAATTGGTGTATCTGTGCTGGTTGGTGGATCTGGAATGCTGGTCAAGGCATTGGGGATGGTTCTGGCGACTGCGGCGTGACAACAGTCAGTGTTGCAGCCAGATGCGGTTCGAGGACTCTACTGTCTCGGAATTGTCCTTAAAAAGATTGACGCTAGATGATGTTTGTGTGGCACTCCTCCTAGCTTCTACGCAGAGCTTGTGTCCTTTCAAAGTGGACGGACCAAAGCTCAGCAGGGTGTTAGCAGGCAACGGCCTTGTCCTTTGTCCAGAGACTTTCCCGCACGTCCCACTTAGGAAGCTTGCTGTCAGAACCTAGCGGGGCATGCTATGTGCTGGCTGGGTAGCGGTTCTGGGGCTGCTGGATGGGTCCTCTGAGTCTGGTATCTCCCTCTGTTCCCTGGGAGATGTTTAGGGGAGGGATATTGCTTCTGTCTTGGAACTCCTGGCCTTCCTTCACTGGCAGAAGGTGTAAGGTAGACTGTACCTTCAGCTTGAGTCCAAATGAGTCCTTCTTCTTACTCCTTGAAAAGTCTTCAGATGATCTGCTAAGTGAGGGGTTCAGCCCTCTCTTAAAGCCAAATAGGCCTTAGCGAATGGTGTAGACTTAGCCCACCTTAATGAACCAATCCGGGGTCCCCAACAGCAATTTTCTATTATGTATGAGGCCAGGACCAGAGTGCTCGGCAACAGGACACACAAGGGGGTGACAACATATACCTTAGTCCCACCCATCTTCCTGTCTGATGTAGATCAAAGGGTCTCTCTGGTTAACTGAGCCCTCTGTGACTCTTGATTAAAGAGCAGGTTTTTCCCTTGAAGTATGTGCTGGGAACAGACTTCCTGCCTCCCCCAAACCACATACTTCTCGCCTCTGAAAGGGATCAGCTCTGAAGGGGATTGCCTATGATAAATAATGGACCCAGACAGGCATTTCACTGCCTTTGATAGAGAGGGGTGGGATCTAGCTTAAAGTTGACACATTGCACACCAAAGTGGTGTTCGTCCTGCCTTCTTGTTGTTTCTCTGGCAACCATGCCAACTCAGCAGGCTTGCCTCAATTATCTTGCATTAGAATACACTGCCACCAGCTGGAGAACAAAGGAATGCAGGTCCATGGAGCCTTTGATATTTTAATTAGGCTGCTCATGGCTGGAGGAAGGTGCGCTTTCCCCCTTTTTGGAATGCTTTGATGTACCCATGGCTGTCACATTCCATGTGAATATCACAGGGAAATACGACACATGTAGACTGTGTCTTCCCAGAGTACAGGTGACTATATATTTGGTGCGGGAAGCAGATGAAATGGGTGCGGAATGGCCGCACTCATTTCTCGGAGGTTGGTCTCCCATCATTCATTTTCATTAATCAAAAAATCAAAAAATCTCAGGCGAGCACACTCTCCCTGTGCAGATGGTTGAATTCCTCACATGTGTGAATCTGTGATACGCTTGGTTAATGTAAATTTAGGCTTGTGGAATTCCTGGTGGAATTTCTAATAGAAATTTCCAAAGTGTGTATCAGCTCATTAACAAAGAAAATCACAGGTAAAATCAACAGTTTTAGCTTTTCTAGGCAGACTTCTTAACACTATTCAGGTATTTTTAACATAACAACATTTCCAACAAATTATTCCAATTCAATTCAAATATAACATGTTACTGCTCTAAATGTTTATTACAATTATAGTATGTTACTACTAGTATGTATGTTTCCTACACAGAATTAAAACAAATGTGGCAAAGGTAAGTAATTTCAATTGAGGGCTTTGTGGGTGATGTGATGAAGGCACAATTGCTTAGAAGTTTTGCATTACATCAGGCACTGTTTCACAGCTGCAACAAACCTATTAGCTTTCAGAGAACTGTTTTTTCTTGTTTTTGGTCAGGCTGAAATGCCCGTTATAAATCACATAAATGAGACAACAATTTAGGTACTGCTACTGGTCAACTTATGCCAGAAAATGCACAAAGCATCCAATAAAGAGTGGGCAATAAACCCCTGAAGTTGGCTAGCAACTCTCACTCATCTACACATGACTGATTTACTATTATCATTACATTGATAGAGGGGCTACTGATAAACCTCCTATCAACCTATTGCTTATCAAAACAAGCACAATATACTGTCAGATAATAAACTTCAGTATACATAATTGTCCACTAGGCACACTTAAAGCACATGCATGTTCATGAAACAATTCTCAATAAAGAACTCTCAATGAAGGCTATCACACCGTCCTGTAAAGTTCATTATAAAACATAATCATTGCAATTATCATTGTGATTACACGTAACACTCAATGGCCCTCATTACGACCCTGGCGGAAAGGGGAAAACGATGGCGGAAATGCAATACCGCCATCGAATAGCGCTCGGTGCGACTATGACCCGTCACCGGAAAGTACGAAGCCATTAGTGACACCGTAGTGAACGCCAACGCTAACTGCACCAAGCACGCGCGCGCGCGCCATGCCAAACCGCAAACACCACCATGGCGCAAGGGTACGCCAATTCCGACCCTAGCGGACATGTACCTAACGCCATCAGGCATGGCGTAATGTACCATTCCGCCATGGCGAGAAGTACGGCATCGCGAATCAACCGTAAACGGCCCCACTGAGTGCCTGTACACCGCTCCCTGCCCACAAAGTACAACTCCCCGTAGGTGCAATGAAGTCACAATGCAACCATTGAAATGTACAAGTCACCCATGCATGGCAACGAACAAAAGAAACACAAGAGGGGCCAATGGGAGCTGCAGGGCACAGATGGCACGAATACAGAAGCCATCCCAATGGACATGACCACAGTCCCCCACCAAGAAACGCACGCAAACACAGGCACCTGTGACCAGCAATATTCCGAAAATCACATCATTCCACCAGTCCACCTGGCTGACCGGCATCTGTTACACAAAACCCAATCCCCCGCCCCTGAGCATGACAACATTCAAACAGTCATATTGGCAGCCCCCATCCCTGACCTCACTGTGCTTCGTAGGCAAACGCGCCCAGCACAGTACCACGCAACTAAACCCCGAAGCTGGAACCCAATGCAGATCTCCTCACAATACATCGCCCCCCAAATAGGCATATGCCACATCACTTGCAAAGAAAAACGCTACACGGGCCAAATCAGAATAGAAATTTTATGCACATCAAAGTCACCAAGCCCATACAGCCATCAGGCCATGAACTCCAAAACACTAATCACCATTGTGGGCTGCATCCGCAAGAAATGACCAGCCACTACCTGTGTGTCGCCCTGTTCCCCCATGGTACACAGAGCCACATTCACGTACGAAAAGGCAACATGGAAGCGCACAGAACCGCAGGGCCGACCCAATGGGGAGGCACTAGTCCAGCTGAAAGGCCGAAATGTTGCTCCGAGCCACCAGTACTGCGTAAGGGCATGTGGGCCATTGGCGATCGTCCCATAAGATCGTAATGCTGCTCCACTGATTAACACGAAGCAGCAGGTGTCGGGAGTAAAATCCATCTGCAGGAGTGGCATACAGATGGCAGTGGCAAAAGGGGAGGAGATACCTGTCAACCAAAAGAAAAGAACAAGAACAGAATGGCCATCAGAACTACATTCGAACAACTCACTTCAATGATCACACGAAATCCACAGCCATATGCATGCTAGCCCACTCAAAAGGATCATCACCACCCCAAAACCACTTGCGACTCATAACCATCTATATCGAGGTGCAAACACCATCACAAACGAGTGTACCTGTGCATGCGTCTGTCAAAACAGAATCCATCAGATGGGAATGTTAACGTGCATGGACACAAGTGTCTGAGGGCGCGTCGAGACAGGGAGGGCTCAACAAGGCCAGATAGACGATGGTCCCACTATGGCAGCCCTGCATCACATAGCGTAGGGGAGGCGGATAGATCCCAAGAAGCCCTGTACATGGCAAACTCTGTATCAAATCACCTGCCCATGCATCCATTCATCATTCCCTCATCCCGGGATCAAAACGCATGAATAATTACTCACATAACATTAGAAACATCCATTGAGTCTGTGCGTAATGCAGCCTGCTAAATCCACAGTGCCCCAGCCCGTAATTCCAGTGTTGTGAAGTAACATGTATTTGGGAACGGCCTGCCTCATCGCCCACGTAGCTATTGCGCATCCCAAACTATTCATATCAATCATTGCTCCCTCGCCATGGGCCCTGTCTCAAGGACATTGAACAATAGAGCGTTACATTTGCAGTCAGACCTGTGGGCATCTCCTCGCCGCTAGCTGGAAACCGAAAGCGCCGCCCTTCGAATTCCTCATTTGCAACATCACGTCGAAAAGGCATCTGTGGCCGTTTGAAATCACTAATTATTCCATCGAGTGCGGCTGTGTGTGAAAATGGCAACTGCCTTCACCCACAAATGGGACGCCCCGCCCGTCGTTGCAACTCGGTACAGTGATGCATGAGGGCCCACCGTTACTCGAGTACTACGTTCCACTGACCCTTCACAAGTCCGTTCGCGACTGCACAGATAGTATGGGAAACAATGGGACCACAGCAGAATGAACATATCAACCAATCTTACACGGCCATCGGGTACAAATACATGATTGCAATAGCAAGATACCATTCCCCGATTTGCAGCGTTGTGCGCGGGACGTGCTCGGCCAAAGGGGAGAGCAGTTTGCACAGGTGGAATTAATCACCACAGGTGGAGGCCATACAGCCTGGATACACATAAATTGCACAGCCAGTCTCCTCCCACAACCACACCGAAATGCTACCGGCAGGACTCGCGATGTTGGCCCTGGGGGACCTGATAGCACTGCAAGTGCTCCGACTCCAAGAAGAAGACGAACACCAACTACAACCAGCCGCACGGAGGAGACGCAGGAGGAGGAGGAGGCCAAGGCAGGGCCAGCAAGGCCCACCAGCACAGCCACTACCACCACGCAGGCAGCCCGCAATACCACGCCTCCGAGCACATCCGTTCAACCTCACCGATGAGCAGATCCACACCCTCTACCGTCTGGACCGGGACACCATAGCCGCCATTGTGGACATGACACAGGCTGACCTTGTCAGCATGATAGATAGCCCAACCGCCATCCCACCCCTACTGAAGGTGGTGTCTGTACTACACTTCCTGGCCACAGGCACCTACCAGCACACAGTCGGACAGTTGCATGGCATTTCTCAGCCACTGTTCTCACGGACACTATTTCAAGTGCTCGATGCCCTCCTGCAGCACGCAGACGACTACATCTCTCTACCACGCTCGGAGCAGGAAATTACCAACACAAAAGTGGGATTCCATGCACTTGCCGGCATACCGGGTTGCATTGGTGCCATCGACTGCACCCATGTTGAATTGGTCGACCCACATGCCATGGAGGCCCAGTACCGCAACCGAAAACAATTTCATTCCCTGAATGTACAAATGGTGTGTGACTCCAACAGGATCATTACACATTGTTGTGCCCGATTCCCTGGATCAACCCATGATTCTATGGTCTTGAGGAACTCTACAATACCACGCTACATGGAGCGACACGCAGGGAACAGATCCTGGCTACTCGGTGAGTCTCATTACATGCATGATGATGTGGGGTATGTGAATTGGCAATGTACTGGCAGGAAGGGGGGGGTGTGCGTACGTATCAATGGCATTCCACATCATACGTTTCTCGTCCACATACAGGTGATGCTGGATATCCACTGAAGAGATGGCTCCTCACACCAGTCCGGAACCCACGGGACCAGCATGAGGAGGACTACAACCATGCCCACTCACGTACCCGTGTAGTCATAGAACAGGCATTCGGCCTACTGAAGGGCCGTTTCCGCTGCCTCAGCAGGTCTGGCGGGGCACTCCTGTACCGCCATGAGAAGGTTGCAAAGATGGTCATGGCATGTGTCATGCTCCACAACATGTGCGTACGTAGAAATGTGCCCATGCCCCCTGACGCAGAACTGCAAGCACCTGATGATGGTCATGATGAGGGTGGGGATGTGCCAGCACCTCATGGAGTCTGCGAGGCACCGGAGGCCCGTGACATTCGTCAGCATCTCATTGATGTATGCTTCTAGCACTCACGCCTGGTGGCTGATACATGGACACGGGACTCGTGGCACTGCGTGTGTCTGGGACATGCACAATATGGACTCTACGCCTATGATGGCCTAGTACACAAAGATCAATGTCCACACATCTCATTGGTTTATCGTGCACTTTTTATGGCATATGTGATGTCATGTTGAACACCCTATCGACCCGCCACCCAAGTGAGCCCAACACACCCCCTCCACCCTCCTACCTCCCCCCCGAACACCAGTGTCCAAAGATGCTCATTGTCAGTGGGCTGTCGCTATTGCAAGCCCCCTCTGCGGGTATCAGGGGCACCCCTGCCTGTGGAGCGCAGGTTCCTTCCAGATCTACGTTGGGGGCTGCCCTGGACGGAACTTGCAACGGATGATGTGTCTGCCTGCTCACGTCCATGCATGTCCCTAAGGGTTTGCGAGAGCTCAGTGAGCACACAGCGCACTGCGGCAAGTTCGGCACATACGTCTTTGGACGTCGCATGCAGTTCCCCCCTCAGGCTCTCGGTGCTTCTCTCAATTTGTGCCCTTAGCGTCTCTGTACCTCTCTCCATTTCTGCCCTAAGTGTCTCAGTTGATGTTTCTATGTCTGCCTTAGTGCCCCCACATTCATCGGCATGGTCCTTGAGGAGTGTGGCCAGTTGCTGCTGTTGTTCGATCAACTGGTCGAGGGACTGTTGCCTCTGCTGGGCCATGGCCATTTGCGGGGGTGTCGCAGAGGGGCTGTTGTCCTCATGTTGCCTTGCCACAGGGCTTGTGGGGGATGGCCAGTCGTCGTCTTGTGGGTGCCCCTGCGTGGTATCCTCATGTTGTACGGGATGGGACAGACAGGGGGATTGGGACAGGTCATGGATGGATCTGACTTCGGCATCCCCGTTTTCTGTGTCGGAGCATGCTGCCATCAATGGGGTGTCGCCTATGGTGCTGCTGCCACCAGAGGCAGTGCCTTCTGTGGCATCCATTGGGGGGACCTGTGGTGGTGGTGTTGTGGGCATGCTGGCTGCTGGGGTGCCTGTTGATGTTCCCTCCTCTGTGCTGCCACCTGATTTGTGCTGCTGCCGTGTCTTGATGCGTGCAGCTGAGGTGGAGGGTCTCTGGCCGTTGGTCTTGGCCCTCTTTGCAGGTGTGCTGGTAGGGGTGTCCTGTAGCTCGTCGTTTGGATCGGACCCTGTGGTGGAGTAAAGGAGGGCGAGGGTTATTGATGGGTCTGTGGGAATTGGAATGGCATTGTATCACATGCTTTGGGGTGGTACCTGAGGGTGATTTGGGTCGGGGCCTTGGAGGTGCTTTGATTTGTGTGTGGAGTGAGGGTGCAGTTGTTTGGCAGCCTGCAGTTAGGGTGTGCCTGCTGCACGTGTAGTGCGTGTTTTAGGGGTTTTTAATTATTTATGTATTTATTGTGGGTTTTAACGTGCGCTATCAGGCCGATGTGTGTGGACGTTCTCCTGGACATGTGTTTCTGTTGCACTATGTGGACGCATGGTACTTCACATGGATGGACTGTGTGGATTTGGCATTGTTTTATCTGGCCCACCTACCTGAATCTTCGGATGTCTGCACTCCTTTCTCCATCCCTCCGACTCCCTCTATGCTCTCCATTCCGATGGTGGAGGCACAGATTTCTTCCCAGGGGGTCAACTTGATGGGTGATTCAGGACCTCCCCCGGTGGCTGTGGCAATGTTGCGGTTGGCAGAGAGTATGCTGCGGACGCGTATCCGCAGGTCGTCCCATCGCTTGCGGCATTGCTGTGGGGTGCGGGGTGCGGTCCCCACCGCACTTACCCGCTGTGCCACCAGAGCCCATATGGCCTTCTTGTTTGCAAGTGCCGTCCTGGTCATTTGCGTGGAGAAGACGACGGCAGCATTCTCCTGGAGGGTCTCTGTTAGCACGGTGAGTTCCTCACGGGAGAAGTGGACCTGCCGCTTGCGGTCGCACGCTTTCTTCGCTACTTTTCCCATTTTTCTTGGTTTCGCTAGGGTGGTTGACGGGTTGGGGTGTGTTTCAGGGTGGTGATTTTAGTGGTTGTGTGGTTTTAGTGTTTTTATAGGTGTACGCCGGGATGTTTCCCGTTCCGGGCCCATGTTTTAACTTCCGTTTCCGTATATTTCCGGTCACCGTACTTTCCGGTAGGCGCACACTGCGGTGACCGCTGAGAGGGGTGGCGGTATTGCACCTAGGGCGCCGTACGGCAGCGGTGTGGGCCGTTTTGGGGTCATTTCCGCCATCGCGGACTTTGCACTTCCGCCGTGGCGTGGTGCTCGTGCCCGATGGGTCGGAATGGGCCGCACTTTGCTCCTTCGTGCAATGGCGGAAACGCTATTTACGCTGTGGCGCTCCGGTCAGTCGCTTTCCGCCAGGGTCGTAATGAGGGCCAATATAATAAAGGGTATTAATGAAAGCACTTCTATCATGTTCTAGCCTATATCCCTACTTATAATGAATCAGTCATCTATGTAAAGCTTTGTTAGGAACGGCTCCTATAGTGAACACCTTCATAAAGGATGTTTTAATACTAATCAGCTCTCAAGTTTGAAAAAACAGGATTGTCAAATAAAATATTACATATTATGCTGTACCCAGGATTGCTTATAATCCTTCTTTATCTCATAATATACAAGAGGTTTGAGAAGAACATTACCTCTGCATCCCTCTTCCTCATTCACAGTACTTAATCTATGAAGGTGCTTCTCCTCTTTCCCCAAACTTTATTCTTTTTCTTTATTTTAGCCCCTTCCCATCATAGCCTGGGTTATAAAGCACCTGATCTGACACATGCACTTCCTGTTTTGCTTTCTGTCCTTCCAGACAGTGAACCCTAGAGAGGCCAGCTGAGCTAATCTGTTATTTTCTGAAGTGCTGACTCCGTTGCAAGGCTTTGTGGGTCTAAGTATGCAGTTATGTGGTTTCCTCCGCAGACACACCTGGGCTTGGACTTCAAGTGGGGAGGGCAGACCCATGCCTGGTGAATATTCCGCACCCTTGGAGTATCTGCTGGGCTGAGCTCCAGGGGTGCCCAGTGTTGTGGCTAGCTTCTTATGGCTCTCCCTGCAAAGAGCAGAGCATTAAGAGAGAGCGCCTGTAGTCAACAACATCAGGGCTCACTGGGGCCCTCACTGTGACCATGGCTTAAGGAAGGAGTGTGTGGATTGCCGTCACCCCTCCTAGGAGCATTGTGAACACAGTGAGTTGGAGAGCATATGACTGGGGCCACTGTTATATCTCTTTGTAAAATGTGCATCGTCAATATTTTGTGTATGGGGTGCTTGACCATTCTCTCGGTTGCAAGCAATAAGTACTCTTGCAAGTACTGCTGGGCTTGCCAGTGTTCTGGTGAGGGTACAGGTAAGGCACTTCACCTTTTGAAGCAATGTCAGCATAAGCACTGACCACGCCATAGGGATTGGGTGACATTTTGAGCTGTGAACCCTCTCGCAGGACAGTGGACCGGCTGCTGGTACTGCTTGGATAATGCTGTCTCCTGACCCACCCCCAATTGAAAGAAGGAGCTCTGCATGGGGATGTGGGTACTGAAGATGCCCCTGCAAGGAGCCTCAGGGTCACAGTGAGTAGGAAAATATAGGACTGTCTTATTCTCTATGTCTCATGTATGTTACCTCTATTCTGTCTGGGGGGTTTAGTGGTTCCCCAATTTCAGGTGTGTAACTGACATAGCCTCTTGCAGGTTTGCTGGTATCCAGTGATAAAGTTGCCTGGGAAAAGGTTGCCAAGAGGCAACATTTCCGAGGATGTGCACTCCCACGAAAATCAAGCACCACAAATATTCTAGGACTGAAGTTAGAATAGTAATTAATACCTATCCTAGAATATATGGGGAAGACATTGTGGGGTGTAGTGAAAATCACTTAGCTGGCCACTTTTTCCCAGGGGATATTTTCACATAGAGCCGGTTTCCTGAGCTCCCCAGTCTATTCATGTGGGTACAGATGTGAGGGCTACAGTCTGTCGCATCAATGTTGGACAGGTGCAGGGGAGAGTGATACTTTGGATGTAATTCCTCCCACAACAGAGTGGGCAGGCTGCCAGAGTTTCTGAGAAAACAATGGAGGTCATTACAACCCCGGCGTTAAGGGTTAACGACGGCGTTAACCCTTAACGCCGGATTCCCACTTTAACGCCTGCTTTTGGCAGGCGTTAAAGTCCATGGCGCTAACCCGCCATGGTGCTAATTACGCCGCCGTAATTTACGGCGGCGTAATTAGCGCCTTCCCCACTCCCATTGTGCCCTATGGGGCAAAAATGGGAATGGGGAAGGGAAAATGGGAAATGGGGATTTACCGCCCCACTCACCTTGGAATGGGGCGGTAAATCCGCCATCCACCATGGTGTAAACGTAGTTTACACCATGTTGGTAAAGTTGGTGCACTTAGCACCAAGCTTGTAATGACCGCCAATATCTCCACGCCCGCCAAAATTTGGGTGGGGATTTCACTGCTGTCTCAACGAAAGAATCTGGCAGGCAGACTGACCTGAAGACTTCCATCTTTGCTGCCTTCACTCACCAGTTGTAAGTGTAATTCAATCGGTCAGTCCCAGCTTTTGGTGGATAACATGGAAAATCTGGTGGAGCTTCACTACAGTGCAGCATGCATGAGGAGTGCGGTTCGTAGCAACAGCGAGAGGGTGTTTGTCGCTGTGCTATCAGGAATGACTGTGTTTATGAACCTTGGATTGTTTTCCACTGGTTCCTATGGTAATGATACAAGCAGACAGCTGAAAGTAATCAGGGAATGAAGCTGCCTTCCTGGCAACTATGCAGTTTGTATCAAATTCAGGAGAGGGGACTCCAGGCCTATTTATATGTTACCTTTTCCTTCTTCAATAAACCTGTTTGACCACAAACAGATCGTGTCAGTTTCAGGCTTTGAATGCTTGCGAAGGATAAAGTGTATGTAAAACAAGCATGAACATGGAATATAGGGTCTTGTTTCCAGTGACAAATATGTGTACGCATTACATTGGAATTGGATAATTATTTCAATATAAGTGGTTATTCTGCTACGGTTTCAGTACAACCTGCATAGTGCAATGGACAGAGTATTGGACTAAATACCCTATCGCTGGGTGTTAAATTCCCACACAGAGCTGCAGTTTGGACATGTGCATCCCCATTCTTTAAATTATATATATATATATATATATATATATATATATATATATATATATATATATATATATATATATATATATATATATATATATATTATACTGACAAATTACATTTGGTGTATGGCTATCTTGTGAGGAAAGCAGGGACATCATCAATACAAGGCCCCAGTCTGTCTGGAAGAGGGGAGGAACTTCAGGGTAGTTAATAAATGGCAGTACTTCCTTGGGAAGGCAGAGGAAACACATGTGACTGGTCTCTAATCATTTTGTCTGGTGGCACAGCCCCAAGGAAGTTGGCAGAACAGTCCCCTCATGTGCCTATTGTATGTTGCTCCTCTGGGGTCGCAATGCATTCTGTTTTGTTAAGGATCATATGGCCAGGAGTGTGACTCTTGTTCCAAAATCCCACATAGTGTGTGTTCGTTGTTAGAACCTGTTCTGGGGGAAGAGATTGGTTGATGGAAATCTACTAGCCATTGTCCCACTTGTTCCTCTGGTGTGTGGTTTGAGCATGCTGCAGGAAATGTGCACAGACAGGTGCAGGTGCTGGATTCCTGTTTTCAGAGTTTTCCATCTGTAACCAGCTGTTGGTCTCTGCTGGATTATATGATGACTGGGAACATGTAGCTAGAGGTAAGTCGCTTGGCAGTTAGTGCGTGTATTTGTCATATGCACTAAGAACACTTTGATAGGAATTACTAGTGGGATGTGTGTATTCCTTTTATTTCAAAATAGCAAGAGGTAGAGATATTGACACACTCGAAGTAATGGAGACCACTTGAACAACATTTATGGTTGTAGCTGGTCTTAATGATTAGTTCCAGACACACCAGTGAGGTATATATCATTTGTTATCATATGAAATGGCATTTATAACACACCTATACACAGATGTTTCAAGGCGCAACGAGGCAAGGTGGGAAAACAGAGGGAATACAAAGACAGCAATCCTACTAGGCCACGAGACATTGAGATCGCGCAAGTGCAGGGGAGATGGGTAGGGGGTAGTGCAGGGCAAAAGGGGAGGGGGCAGTGCAGTACATAGGATAACAGTAAAATAAATAAAGACAATAAATAATAGTGCAGCCAGCTGGTGGCAAGGGTAAGTGCAGACATCAGGTGTCAAGTGTTAGTGGGGGCTGTAGGGATACAGAAACAGTCCAAGGGTGCAAGGGATGCCAGGAGGACAGTGCAGATGTCCAATTGGCAGGGGGGCCTGGGCCCTAGATCAGAGGGTAGCCAGGTAACCAGTGCAGTTTCATATTCAGCCAGGAGATCAGCAGGATTAGCAGAGGAGCGGGGTGGGGGGGGGGGGAAACAGAAGCAAAGAAGAAGCTTTTGAGGTGCTTCCGAAACTGGGGATGGTTCTCCTCAAGTTTCAGAGAGGCAAGGAGGCTGTTCCAAAGGGAGATGAACCGCCAACTCACTGCTTGGAGAAGCGGCTAACCCTGAGGGAGTTGGAGGCGGATGAGTGAGGGGCTCGAGAAGGAAGATATTTAGGAAGAGAGAGTTGAATGTATTGAGATCCCATGCCCCAGAAGGCCTTGTGGACAATGCACGTTGCGTATACAAAGAAATTCTAGGGGGATGGGATTGACTGAGATCAATAAAGAGATCATAAAAAATTAAGCATGTATCTCTATCTATTTAGGGAACATTGGGAAGACTCTGGTGCATACTTGGAGATTTGTACTATGAAATACATTACACATATATAAAAATATACAGCCTGTGAATGTCCGGAGGATTTGAGTCCTTTAGGGCAAAAACTTGTGTGGATAGGGCTTTTGTGCGAGGATTGGAAAGTTCAATCAGTGGATCATTGCTCATGATCCAGGAATGGAAGTAGCATAGAATAGTGCTATCTTGGTCACATGAATATGTGTGTGATGTTTACGAATGTACAATAAGGCATTTCACATTGTATGTATCTACTGTGCTGATGTTGTCTATATATATATCATTTTTTTATAAAGTGTTATTAATTGTGTAATACAATGTATATATATTTGATGCCCAGAATAAATGTATTAGAGTCATCGTTCATTTTTTCAGGACCAGTCTTGAGTCATTCCCGGCTGATGATTGAGTATGGTACATTAAGTATAGCTTTCCGTTTGTATATGTGATGAGATTATTTTCAGGTACCAGTTGTGCCTTGTTCTTTGTTAGGCATGGCGGTCCAAGAAGTTGTGGGTTCCGCTCCTTTATTATGAGTTGCAACAAGGTAATTGTGGTGGGTATGGGTTCCACTCCTACCTTTCTCCAGTTACTGACCTAAGCCTTAGGTTGGAGATGTTTCTCCCTTCCCTCTCTGGTTTGGTTCTGACAGGTTGCAGGGATGTGAGTTGTCTCCTGTCTGGATTAGATATGGGCTCTTGTGGTTGAACATAAGTACCCTAGAAGGGTGTGAATTTGGGGGCCTCCCAGACACAGCCCTACTTTTAGGTTGGTTGGTCCTTTCTGGTAGTAGTACTGAGTAAGGCCTCTGTTCTCGGTGAAAATCTCTGGCCTTGGTCTTCTTAAATTCAATGGCACCCATCAGTTTGCCTATGCTACTCCCTGAGACTCAGGAATATCTGAAAGTTAGAGCATTCTTCCGTAGCATCGTAGCACCAGACCTCTGTAGGTCATGAGTGCTTCTGCTCATCAGCCATTGTCTACGGGTAGGTGTTTGTGACATGTATGGAGGGGCCTCAGTTTGTCCAGGTTCTGCATTGTAGGATGAATGGAGTGGGTACAGTACAGCAGTTTGTAGAAACACGTTAATGCTGTGGGTGAATGGTGTGGGCAGCTGGTTGGGCTCTATTATTATTTCTATGCTTTGATGGGGTTCTAGCACTGTAATGTGTGAGAAGGACTTCCTGAGTTCTCTCAAGCCTCTTCCACCTCAACCCATGGTGAGGAAAATGAGGAGCTGCTGACACTCTTTGGATTCCTACCTTCTGCCTGCTGTAGACATAGGGCCTGTCCCCGCAGTGTTGTAGTGTGGCATGTTTAGAACATTGGAACATGGTAAAGAGGAATCCGCCTATCAGTGGAAAACACTATTCTGCAAGTAGGGAAGGTGAGGCTGATCTCAGTCTGAGTATGCAGGAGGTTTGCGTCTAGCATTCTTGAGCTTGCTTTGGGGCGCATGCTCTCTGAATTAGTCTGTATACTCCTTTGGCTCCTACCACAGAACATTCAGGTCCTGTGGTAGAAAGCAGGTTCTGCTTGGGTGACATGTTAGACATTGTGGATGGGGTCTGAATCTGTGCAATTGTGACACCTGGTTCTCCCCACCGTTGGTGTCTGCTTCATCAGTCCACCTGAGATGTGGCTATTGGGCCTGCAGGCCAGTGGTTAGGAAGACCTGTTGTTATTTCTGAGGCCTCTGTATCTGGGTAAAATGCCTACAGTGTGGCCTCCTTGTTCAAGGGTTTGTTTTCTCCCTGATGCCATTGTGGAAGGCAGGGCCATAGGAGACCCAGATTCCCATTTCAGTCTCATTGAGCCATACCTTTCTTGGTGCTCAGTCAGCACCCTGGAACCCAACTATCCTTTTTGAAATCGTTGCTTGGGACTGTGCATGAGATGGGCACTGTTCCTGCTGTGTAGAGGAGAGGTCATTCCTATTCAGGCTGATCTTTGGATAGTTGTCATACTTCATAGAGTAAGTAATGTGATGAGGAAGAGGTACATGGAGGTACATGGAGGTAATGTTGTGATTCCTTACTGTTAATCTTCATTTCTCCTGGTCCTACTCTCCCTCCCCAATGGTATGATCATCCTGATTTTTTGGGTATAGATAGGACTATCATGAGACAGGTCAGGTGCTTTATTCCCCAGGCTAAGAGATGGAGGGTGCTAAATGAACAAGAAAGTTTATTTGAGAAAATGTACTATTGTAAGGTAAAGTGTCTTCATAGAGTAAGTATTGTGATGAGGAAGAGTATGACTAGGAATAATGAATATTACCGGTAAGTAATCTGAGCATCTGTATGCATCAAAGAGAGATCACTATGTTGGCAATACAGACAGTACTAATTTGACTCTGAAGTTACCACTTGCCTGCTGTAAATGTAATAAAGAGTAGCCTGGCCCTAGCAGAGAGGACAACCTTCAAATGAGTAAAATGGCAAATTCGGCATGCGGCATAGGCAACACAAGATGCCAACAGCACCCATACGAGAGGCTAGAAGTCCTGAAACAGTATTAATGGTTTAATGTACCAGAAATAACATGGAGTAGCGAGGCAACAGCCAGACACCAAAGCAGCTGTCAAGGGCAGCATGTGTAGGGCAAATGCAATTGTCCACAAGTTCCTCCAACTACCCAGAAAATTGCCAGACTAGACACAAAGAACTGCAAGGGGAAATACTTGGAAACAGGCATCCCCCTGCTATGCATTCTATCTCTTTTCAGACTTTTGAAGTGTTATGTTTAATGAAAGCTGTGATACTCTCAAAGCAGCAAAGCTATGCCTCGTTTTCCTATTACAATTATTTTTAGTTATTTATAATGCACTTAATACCCAGAGGTTTCTAAGCGCAGACCTTGGGATTGAACCCGTGTTGCTACACACCGTCTTGCTTCCAAGGCAAGTGTGTTGTCTCTGAGCTAATGTATTGTATTCTATTGTTTATTTATAAAGTCCTTATACACAAAACGAGTGCTTCAAAGCACTCCAAGATGGGAGTGGAACATGGGATACAATCATTTGTTCGGCCTTGCAAATTTCAGCATATATACAGCACTAATAAGCATACTAGGTCTAACTACATTTCTGGTAATTCAAGTATGTTAACATGTAGTTGGGGGGGGGCACGGTGGGGAGGGATATAACAGACATGACAAACTGACAATGATGCAAGCACCTGAACACCAGTTAGGATAGGAAGAAGTGCACCTGGTCCCAGAGGATCGGGTACGTGCAGAGGGTTGCCTTTTAGGGAAGTGCATAATGCTGCAAGTAGTGCGGGGTCCCGGAGGCAAGTGCAGGGACTGGTGTGGGTGCCTCATACCTGTAAGGTTCTGAGGTGTGCTAGGCATCCAATCAGCAAGCTGAGCAGAAGGTTAGAATGGAGGTTAGCAGGGAAGCGGTAGAGCGAAGACAGAGGAGAAGAGGAAGGTCTTGAGGAGTTTCCGGAACTTAAGGGGTTCTTGCTTGAGACAGAGAGACTGTTCCAGAGGGTGGCACCTGCAGACGATAAATATCTACCCCCAAGTCTCTGTTTGGAAAAACGGCACACTCTCAGACAGTTGGAGTAGTATGAGCGGAGTGCTCTAGAGGGAGTGTATTTGGGAAGAGTGTGTTGTAAGTAGTGCGGGCCCCAGCCCCAGATAGCCTTGTGAACTATGCAGAGGGTCTTGTATTTGATCCTTGCAGTCACGGGGAGCCAGTGGAGGGATTTCACTGCCGGAGAGAGGCAGTCCCTGGGCTTGAGGGCAAGAATAAGTCTTGCAGGTTCTGTTCTGGATTAGTTGTAAAGGTCTGAGTGTAGAAGTGGGGAGATTGAGAAAGAGACTGTTACAGTGGTCAAGTCTAGAGAGAACCAGAGCTCTGGAGACAATGAGCCTCTGGAGGAAAGTGAGAAAAGGAGCGGACGCGTAGTTGCGGTGAGTGGCAGTCTTGCCGTCTGCTACCCCCATTCCAGTGTTTCCAGTGTTTCTTCAGTGTCTACCGTTGCTGGGAGGAGTGTCTCCAGTCAACCCTTCAAAACCTCATTGACTCCGCGGAGCGGACGCGGAGTGGCGGTGAGTGGCAGTCTTGCAGTCATGCCAGGCAAACTGGCAATGACTGCTAAGATGGTCACTCTACCGGCCGGTCACTTCGACCAGGAAGAAGAAATAGGCCGTTGTCTAAGAAGTTCAAGAAAGAACTCTGCATCAGAAAACACAAACACCTCTTCTGAACACAATCAACTCCCTAGTCTCTTCAATCCTGTGATCACGCCGCACCGACCAACAAAGGGTGCAGCGCTTACTGTTCCACCCTTGCTCGACCGCGAAAAGAGAAAACCCAGACCACCCAGCAACCCTCATCCACATCACATCCTCAACTTCCCCATGGAGCTGAATCTCCTACCTTGGACGGCCCCAGCGATGTCCCTCGATTGTTCTCCGCGGCTCCCGTGGCTCCCGCCTGCTCACATGCTCCTCCAGCCAGAACCGAAGCTCCGCTGCCCCCCGGAGGGGGGACGGCATTGAGACCTTCGGTCGGGTTGCCTGGCGCGTGTGTCGGTGCGCCGCAACTCGGCGGAGCCGCGTCCCCGAGGGGAGTGGAGGTCGCACCTGCCCTGCCGGCGAGGGCGGGCCCCAACGAGGATGAAGTGGGCTGCCAGATCGCCCCAAAGGCCCGGGGGATGCAAGAGGCAGCGCATACACCAGAGACAGTGGAGAGTGAAACCACTCCAGCCGCGCCTGTAGCCCCGCCCCCTACCGTAACAACGGTAGCTGCACAGATCCATCAAAGTGCTAAACGCAACGTCAGCTCAGTGGACGAACTACAGTCCCCAACCGACGTTGATTCCTCGACTCAACCACCTAATGTCCTAGAAGTGAACCTAACTTTGACAAACCTGAGAAAAAGATCACGGACTGCAGGAGACTTTCCTAATAAACAAAAAAAAAACCACGTAAAAAAAGACCAAAAGAAGACACCAAACCCACTGCCCAAACAAGGAGAAAACGTAAACCAAGGCAAAGCGAACAAGAAAACCCGCGTGGGTTTAAAAAATTCAAAAAGGACGATAAAGAAACCACACCCGCCTTTGAAGTTACTATCAGACTTCTTCCGCAAACATTCCAAGGAAATTCAAGATAAATGCCAAGAATTAACAGATGCGGAAATGTTGGAAGCTGTAAATGAAAACACCCCCCTTCGAAAACAGCGTAGGCTGGCGCCTCCGCTAAGAAACCTCTCCCCGCCCCCACTAAGAAGGGCGGACTACCTCTCCCATAACATAAACAAAGACAATTGGCAATTCGCAGGCAAACCTGCACCATCAATCTCTTCGCCAAAACCTGCCTCACAGCCTAGGGAACAAGCTCCCGTCCAAGATGAAGCTGTCATCACTCTTGCAGCCTCTTTGCCAACAAGGATCACAGCAGTCACGACAGAAGCGCCGGCTTCAGCCCAGGAGAACCCAGAAATTTCGACCGTCAAAGAGCACGAACTGGTGTCGCGGGATCTGACTCAGTCAGACAACGACCTTCAAACGACGACGCCAAGCGCCTCTATGAAAAGCCCAAGTTCAGCCTGTATAGGTAGAAGCCCGCTAACTAGACCAAATTCTCCTCAAGAGGCGATACCAATGCACGCTCAAGACATCCTAACAGACGCCTATGTCAGCGAAAAAGATTTAGTGGCAACGCCTCCTTTCGTGGGGTGGGACGAGCCAAAACCAGTAAACAAACGAGTCTCAGGAAGCAACCGGAGCAACAAGTTACCCTCAATGCCCAAACCAAACCCACAGTTTGAGAGAACCCTGGATTCCTTTTACTCAAACCTCAATAACTATAACAACCAAAGAAGACATTCATTAGATCACCTCCCTAGAACGCCCACCACGGGGCATACCCCAACTCGCCTATCGTCCCCCCCACGAAATAGACTTTCTTCTCAAAGCTCAACAACCCCAAAAGCCCATTCACCAAAAAAACTAGACATGTGCACCCTGATGTCAGCTTTAACGATTGCCCTCGCTCCATTTACCAAACTTCACGAAAGATGACACCTTGAAAGACCAGATCTCAATTCAAGCGTCCATGTCAACCAAATTGACCTTCCTAGAAGGATACATAATGGCCCTTGATATGAAACAAAAACACACTGAATGTCTTCGGCTTCAGCAACCTGTTCCATCTGACACAACTGTAAATTGTGCCGAGAGTGTGGATTCCTCGTGGCAAGCAGAGACACCACGCGAATCTAAGGGGACCCAAACAACACCATTCATTGATTTAACAAGATCGGTTCCTACACTAACAACAACAGAAAAGATCACAAAAGAGCCATTAGAGGCCATCTCAAAACCCAGAACAATCACAACCGTCGCATCAATATTTCAACATCAAGCCGCCCCAAAGGGCAAACTCCCGCCGCTTCTAAAAATTCCAGCAACTCATCCTACCCAATTGTCTGCAGCAAAAGAAAAGCAAAGAGTAATATCGGAAGAAAGTGACCCTGTTAACCTTTCGCCAAGAGGGGTCGAGGCCTTCCTAAATAACGAGGATTGATGAACATTTCCCAGCACTTAACGGATTCGACAACACCTCAGTCATTGAACGACAAACTCACGCCAGAAACAGCCAAGTCATTAGCTCAACTACAAACAGGATCCAATGTTGAAGATTCAGGGCCTGAGTCTCCATTGCTCACCCTTGAAAATCGTAGAAGGAGAGCCACCAGGAACCATGAGGACTCGCGGAAACCCGAACCTCATCGATCGAACCATAATTCAAAGAAAAGACCAACCCACCAAACACACGGAGTAAGAACGCGAGAAAACCGTTCTTACAATTCGAAAGGGCGCTACGAAGAAACTCAATGCCCCAGATCTGACGTCCGACGATCAAGTAACCGCTTGCAAAGAACTACTAATAGATCCACTGCAAGCCGAAAAACCCTCTTAGACCGCCTCCATAAAAGACCTCAAATTAGATGGATCCTGAAACTTGAACAAATTTCAGGCAACCGGGATAATGTAACTTTAAACAGAGGAACAGTTCTTGACCTGTTTAGTTACATCCCGAAACTGTGCGCGGTGAAGTCCGCTGATCTCCAGACAGTGGACCCAAGCCACATCAATGTTAAGGTGATTTCTCACCTCTACATCTCATACCACCTAACTTCCTCGGGCTCAATAAATTGGAACGAATACGATATTATTTGTCTCCAAGAGACCTGGCTTCTCCAACCTCCGATCATCGATGGCTACGAGACAAACATAGTCGCAGCCAAAAAAGGCTCAACAGGAAGGCCGACCCCCGGCCTACTCGTGGCAATCCGAAGTGGCCATGGCTTAACAAACATCAAAAAATTAAAAGAGACCCACTACATGTTAATGATGAAGCTAAACTGGTCACCTGCTACGGAGACTAACACACTCCAGACAAAGTCAATGATTATCATCACCATATACTGGAACCCGGCCACAATAAATACCCAAAAATTCATCAAGGAAATGGGACGAGAAATTGACTGGATTCACCTAAACCAGCAAGTAGACCACATACTCATATGTGGGGATCTCAACATCAGCTGTCAAAATCTCGCTGACGCTCCTACTTTAAAATCTAAAGGTCCACCAACAGATGAGAGGGTATCCAAATGGTCGAACTTAATGGACTCCGGAGCATTCTCCAACCTTGACCACGTCTTTTACGACCCAAAAAGATGTCCAACCTGGGAGAAATCAAACTCTAAATCAACAATTGACTACATCTTCGTCTCCCGGCCGTTACTAAACCTAGTAACATCATTCAACGTCATAAGAACAGAAGAGAGTGACCACAACCTCTTAGAAACCACCTGGTCTTCGGCCCCACCTAAAAATATCTCGATGCCAACCAATATAGAACCAACAACCCAAGGCACAAGACTGAGAATGAATGAAAGAGCAATAAGCACCTTGACGGCAACTTATAAAGATCTAACTACATATGAACAGCCTTCGTCGGTCGACTATACTCCATTGTTGACCTCATTTAGACTCCCAAGTGGAAAGAATAGCCATACTCGACCCCAACAGAAGCACACTTTCGATAAACTAATCTCAGAAAAGAAGAGGGAGCTAAGAAGAGCAAAAAGACAAGCATGGAAAGTTAATCCCCAATCAGCACAAACCGTCATTACAACAGCAGTCAAAGCCAACAAAAATTGGCTGAAAGGCCATCGCCATAACCTCTATCAACAGGATGCACAAAACATTCTCACGGCGATAAACGGCAACCATGCAAAAGACTTCTGGACTCTCATCCACTCAGTTACACCTGGAGCCCTCCCTTGCCAACTTAACGGAATCGCAGCTGCAGTTTGGGAGACCTACTTTGAAACCCTATTCCAACAACCAGCCACCACCCAGGATCTAGCGAGCGGCACTGACCCCCCATGGATCAAGTTAGATGACCCTGAAGACATCCAAATTCAAATAAGAAAACTAAAACCATCTCGCGCCCCTGGACCGGATGGAATAACAAACTTTGATCTAAAATCACATCCGGAAGCGTGGTCCTCACTCCTGAGCATAATCTTCAGCCACTGCTCGGCTTCCAAATCTATTCCATCATCATGGACCTGCGCGAACATTGTCCCGATTTATAAAAAAGGAAACAGGGCTGATCCAGCAAACTTTCGCACCTTTGCCCTTCTGGATTCAATAGGTAAACTTTTTGGTTCCCTTCTCTTGCAACACTTCACCAGGGGGGCAAACAATGCCCATTTTCAAGACAACCTTCACACCGGCTTCAAGAAGAACTTAGGCCCGAATGCCAACATCCTGATATTGAATACACTGAAAAATAAGATCCTGGAAGGCAAACCCAGCCTATACATCACGTTTGTGGACCTAACCCAGGCGTTCGACAAAGTGGACCGTGCAAGATTATGGCAGAAACTACCTCAATGGGAATGCCCTCCCGAGCTCTTGAACCCAATCAAGGCATTATACTCCAATACGTCAATGAGAGTCCGGTTAAACCAACAAGGGACCCTATCTGGGGTGATAAAAACAGCCAGAGGGGTAAAACAAGGCTGCCCACTGGCACCCGCCCTATTTTGGACCTACCTAGGTGATTTTCAATACTCCGAAAAACTAATCCGTTCATTTCCACCAAAGTTAGGAGGAGCACAGATCAGTCGCCTGCTGTACGCAGACAATCTGATCCTATTGGATCACACCCCAATAGGTGTCCAACGACAACTGAATAACCTGCAAAGGTACATGGCCGAAAACAACTTGGAAATCAACGAGTCAAAAACAAAAACGATGGTGCTCCAAAAAACATCTAAACCGAAGGAAAATATTCACCTTCACTTGGGACCGGCCCAAATCGAAATTGTGACTAACTTTAAATACTTGGGTGTCATGTTAGACAGCTCCTTGAAAGAAAAAGCTATGCAAGAAGTTCTCATTGCGAAAGCTAAGAAGTTATCCATACAGGGGAAGGCTATAGACATCAAATTTGGACGTTACTCGCTAATCCCAGTGAGAGACTTTTATAAGAAAAAGGTAATACTATTGCTAACTTACGGGACGGACGCTATGCCAAACCTTCCACCAGAGCTTTGGCCTAAACTGGAAGCCTCGTTCTGGAGAAGAATTCTTGACCTCCCAAAATCGACCCCGATCGCCTCGATCAGGAGAGAACTTGGCCTATTATCCTTGGGAACCACAGTAGTGCTAAACAGCATCCTATTATATAGGAAATGTATCATGCTAGATTCCCCGTACGCCTACCGTCTGATAAACCAAGAACTTGAACTGAAATCATGCAAAACACTCCAGAACTGGGAATCCAAGATGCTCAACCTTTTATACTCAGTGGATAGCTGCAAGGAAGAACTGATAACCAACCCAGTTAAAACCTCTAAAAAAATCAAAGAGTGGGATTGGATAAAAACTCTAGAAACAGCAAATAAATACAAACTGACCAGCCACCTTCCACCATTCTTCAACAAACTGGACACGTTGCAAACATACCTCAAACTTTTCCCAAGTAGGTCAGCTCGACTCTACTTTTTGAAAATTCGACTGAACCTCTTGGGGACAAATGAAATCCTGGCTATTAGAGGCTTAACGCCAACAAACGTATGTCGCTGCTGCAAATCCACCACAGAAAGAGAATCAATCCGCCATCTCCCCCTGAACTGCCCTGAGACAGGTGACATCCGCCTCACTTACTTTAAGAACAACATCTCTGACTTTTCTTCACTAGATGAGGAAAATTGCTGGAATAAGCTGATCGCTGGCGACATACCAGGCTGGGCCCTGGTGACTGTAAACATCATGAAACATATCAACGTGAAGCTTCCACTCTACGTTCCGAACATTCTCCCCATCACGACCAACTAACCTATAAGGGACTCAAGAGATACACATAACTTGACCCTTCATGTCCCTGAGGGGTTTGTTTGGCTCTTGTTTCCACTCACCTGTCTCCTTTTTGGTTTTGGATTTGCTTTGATGGTCTACTTTCTCTCTCTCTTTTACAAGAAGAAAACCCATTAACCCGTTATCCTTTCTGTTTTGGCCTTCGGACTAGAAGTAAATTCAATCCACTGCTTTGTTAAAAAATCTGAAGTGATTAAATAAACAAAAAAACAAAAAAAAGAAAGTGTGAAAAGGTAGGATAACTCGGAGGAGGTGCAGCTGATAGTGATATTTTTTGGATGTATCAGAGATGTGTGAGAAGAAGGACAGAGTGGAATGGAAGATGACCCCCAGTTTTTTGCCTCACTAGTGGGTGAGGGTGCTGGGCCAAGGGAGTCTGGCCAGAGTGATAGTGGGAAAATGGGAGAAGGGGTCCCAATGAGGAGAATCTCTGTCTCACTGGCATTAAGGCAGAGGTTGTTAGCTGCATTGTTAGCTCCCTATTGGTGGTCAGACACAACAAACTTGGAAATCACCTCTGTGAGATTAAAATCTCTATGTGACAGGATGGACCCTTGGAGTATACCAAAAGTGATGGAGGTGGGTATTGATCTGCATCCCGTCCTCCCAGCACAAATATGACAGAAACGAGGAGAACCATTTCAGCACCACCAGCCCCCACCAAACTTGCACAATATTGAGCAACAATCCATGGTCGTTTAGTGGATTGATTGACACTAAGAGATGTTACAATCAATGTATGCAGGTGCTGTCGGCTTCCTGGGTGAATTGCAAACCTCTAGGAACCCTAAAGGTTCACTGCCATAACCCTGCAACAACATGAAAGCCAGATTGCAAAATATCAAGACATCTGGGTGCAATACCTAATCGCCATCATACATAGCAATATCAAGTCCTGGTATTTTCTAAGAAGTTACAGTCATAACGAGGCTACATATTTCCATAACTCCTGATCCACAAAAGTGACCGAGTCAACCACAAGAACCTTGGAGGGAAACATTTCATCAAAGAAGCTTTAATCAGTGTCTAATAGGATCCATGAGCATTGATACCGGTGCATTTAACAAGTGAGCCAGTGGGGTTGGCTTTCAGCACCATAGCTAGATCCTGCAGTACTGCTCTTAATCAATGCAGAGAATATGCTGTCCATCTGAAGATCATTAGTTCTTTACCCATGCCCTGTAAAAACATGTTAATTGATGATTCACTCATGTTTTCGTTTGTTCATTTATCCATTCATTCATCAGGGTTAGATTCCGAGAGATGCCCAAAATAGTTGAAAGAATCTTAGGTATATTCTCAATATAATTTGCCTAATTCAAGAAATGATTGGTAATGGGAAATGCCACTTATGGTAAATTACCGAAAATGCCAAATCCCATTTGGTTGAAAAATCAAATCTACGCTAATGGTAAAATTACAGTTGCTTGTAATTGCACTACCAGAATTCAGCTCCATTAAATTAAACTTCAATGTCCTGAAATGATGGCAACTACCATGAAAAATAGAAACTGCTGTAGTATGAAGAGCCCAGCCATTTTTATTTGGCTCCGTGTAAATTAGGTGAATGTGTATACAATGTAAAAAAAAAAAACACAGGGCCTGATTTACAGGAACATGTGCAATGTCTTTGAAAAAGTGTTAGCGCGTGCGCTAGGATTGTGCAGCACAAATACATCTTGATGTGTTTTGACAGGAATACGTACAAGCGGGACCTACAGTGAAAAGAAAACAGGCCTGCACCTGACACACCCACAAAACGACCACAGTGCAAAGCAAGGACCCACTGAAATAGACTGTTTTGTGCACAATGTGAACTGTGTCACTAGAAGCAATGAAAATATTACAAATTGCATGTTGATTTCTCATATGTAATCACCATTACTTGCTCTCATACCAACCAATAAGCGTCACAGGAGTGCCACAAATCTGTGCCCCACAAATGCAAAGCGCACCCACACCCAATATTCCTACTCCCTGTACACCCACCAATTTGAGCTCCACAAATGCAAAGTGAGTCTACACCCAATATTCATACTTCCTGTACACCCACCATTCTGAGCCCCCACATGCAAAGTGCACCTGCACCCACTATTCCTACTCTCTGTAGAACCACCAATAATCACACCAGACACATAACCGCACACCCACGTATCTGCCTCAAAGTACTAGCACACACAAGGTGCATTGAAATCCCCAGGACTCTGCACCCACGCAGGACTAGCACACACAAATGTGCACCCCAAATCCTCACAACCCTGCACACATGCATCCCCCTGGAATTAGAAACTCGGGCATATAGCTAACTCATGCATTTGTCTCTGGCCTGTATCCTTTAGGACCCACTCTGTGGGGGCAAACAGGTGGATGAGAATTTTCCACCTCAGGGAGCGGTTGTGTGGAGCAGCTGGTGGATGCCCCCCTGTGCCTGTACGTGTGCAACTGGAAGTCAGCAAGTCAACCACCCCAGAGCTGGCCAGGGTGCCCCCAGTGAAGGCATTGCCCAATTACCTTGAGGCCAAAGTGGCACTGAAGTGAGACCAGAAGCTGTGGGCCATGTGGGACCTTGCCTCTGGCAGGGGTCCCAGGGGAAGAGCTGGCTGGGCTCTCGAGGTGGACCATGACACACTGGCTCGTCAGTCCCATACACTGGGCATCCACCAAGCTGAGCCAAATCGCCAGAGAGGAATGTGAGTCCCAACCAAGCCCAGCAGCTGGACGCATAGGCATGGAGAAGGCAGTGAGTGTGGGACCTGGATGCCGGACAGGGCTACACAAGGCAGACAGGGGCCTTCTGGGTCTGCACCCCACAAGAACTCAGTGATGTGTGCACCATCCTATGATGCAGGGTGGCAGCACACCACTAACCCAGCACTGGTTCTCAGGTGCCCCAACACTCACAGGAGTGCAATGTACCACAGCACCAAGGAACTTGGCCGGCAGCCTCCTATGCGTGGGGATGTGCCCCTAATCCAGCAGCATAAGGGACACACAGTAATGTGTCATGGGCACCCATCTTGCGAAGCAAACATAAGTATGGGAGTATTTCTGAACTCCCAGGTGACTGGACTGCCAGCAAACCATTCCTCACTATGGATGTTGATGAGTGTAAATTCCCTCCTACCCCCCGAGTATAGAGCTGTAATTGCAATGATAGCAGTAAGTGCAAGGATACATAGTGGTGATGTTCCTTGTTGGCCCATGTGCCAAACTACAACTGAGAACATACTGTATTGGAACACTGCTCCTCTGTGCTGTTGTGAGGGACCTCCTTCATCCAAGGGTGCTAACCAGTACTCAAAATTGAGTTCACAAATGACAAATGTAGATGGTGACTATGTCACCAAAAGGGCATCCAGCTCAGCACATCAGTGCTTGCCAGCCCAAAGCTGGGAATGGTCCCCTAAAGCAGGCTAGCTATAAACCAATCTCCTGAGAACTTGAGCCCTGAAGGCAACCAGTTTGACACCCTCTTAACAGAGTACCCCCCCAATTTCTCTAACAACCTTCAAGGTCAAACCGTCAGTCTGAGGATACCTACATGGGCATCTCTGGGGACAGTAGCAGTGTCCAAAGCCCCCCACAGGATGTGAGGAAAGCACTGTCTATGACAGACTAAATATCTATCCCACAACCACACCCAACGAACATCGGGAGTGACTAGTGCCGTGGACTCAGACTAAGTAACCACAAACATTACTCCTGTGTTGGAAGACCAGACCCTTATGTGGAGCATCTTGTCCAGGAGGCCATTGCACACAACCTGGAAGACAAGAATAGCCAAAGCACCCTGTCAACCTGCATCAAAGTGGTTGCACCATTCAAGATGCATACTGAAGGGAAGGTGCATGTGATGGCATCTTCTTCACTCCAAGCAGCTGAATCATCCCACTGAACCCCATTCAGTCTGACACTGAAATGTGTCCTGGCAAAGCACATCACTGGCCAGTCCTGAAGAGTCTGCTCACCAGTGAACCACAAACATATTTCTGGATGGGTAACTGATGACTTGTACAGTAGACCTCCACCACAGCCAAGCACTGCTGGCACAGAACTGCAGGATCATTGTACTGCTCTGGTGGGTCAACACTCGTTTTAAATGTATTTTGAAATCTGTGTGGAGTAGCAACGCTGAAAATGGGTGGTCAAGCTGCCTTTTTGGTGACTTGTCTTTTTTGGTCCTGGTAATCACCAGGTTTCTTAACAGCTTAAGTCTAGAGGGAATAATTTGAATAATGTGTCTTCTGTGTTGTTTTTATCGTATTCTTTGATGTGCCACATAATGAATTGACAGGCGGCTGCTTTCATCTTAAGTCATTTTTATTGTGTGGCATGTTCTCTTTTTAAATTTGTGTAATTTGAAATTTGAAATTTGAAATTTGATATTTACCATTAAGATATATTCTCTTTAATTGTTATGGTTGAACTTGTTTTAACCAATATACAAATACACTTAAAAAAATAAAGATAAAAATCAGGAATTCATGTCACACTGCATGGAGGAATTACTTGTGTTAACCAATAGGCAATCAATAAAAATAGAATCCCAAAGATAAACATCAGGAATTCATGGCACTCTGCATGTATGAATTAGGGCAGGGAGATGAGGCAGGGATGTAATCATTCCAAAATTGAATGTTGCAACAAAAACCTCCAGTCCTGACCTGGGAACAATGGTTCAAGGAAAAGGTGGGGTTCCCGGCTTCCAGAGTCCATTCAGGGACACAGTGAAACTCAAAACCCTCAAAAAGCCAAGTCACCATCATTATTCTTTGTTTACAAAATCCCCAAAAATATCTTTTATCTTTACCTACTCATTTACTCCACACAAAGCCAAATATTAAAGTGCTAAATGCAGCGATCAGGTGGCATAGGCGTAAATAATGTACACCAAAATGATGACTGGCACAAGCTCAGCGAGGCTGTAATTAGTCCTTAGAACTGTTGAACAAAGATTGAGGTGCAATGTCCGGGAAGTAGTTCACAGGTGAAGCGCTGGCCTCTGACATGGTGCCAGCTTGCACTTTGCAAGTTTCATTCTTTCAACAGTCACTACATTCGGAGTCATATTAGTTGTGGTGTTGCACACAAAGCATTTGTAAAAGGCACGTGTAAAACGTGTATAAATGCTTTTTATGTTCTGCCATATGTTCACTGATTTGTATGGTGGAGCAGGTACATGGAGTATAATTACCACTACTGTCACCCCACCTGCTAGACCATAGAGAACCACCTACATTACACCCCATGTCTGATTTTAATGCTGACAGTACTGCATTGTATTCCTATGAAATTCCATCTGTTTTGTGCATGTGCTTAAAGGAGGAGGATTCCATAGACCTCTATTGACCTCTATTGACAATGATGTACACGTGCGTAAATGGCAGGCAGCATTTACAATGGACGCCTGCTTTATAACCCTGATGAAAGCAGGCAGATTCCATAGACCTCCATTGACAATGATGTACACGTGCGTAAATGGCAGGCAGCATTTACAATGGAAGCCTGCCTTATAAACCTGATGAAAGCAGGCGGATTCCATAGACCTCCATTGACAATTATGTCCACCTGCATAAATGGCAGGCAGCATTTACAATGGACGCCTGCTTTATAAACCTGATAAAAACAGGCGGATTCAATAGACCTCCATTGACAATTATGTCCACCTGCATAAATGACAGGCAGCATTTACAATGGACGCCTGCTTCATAAACCTGATAAAAGCAAGCGGATTCCATAGGCTTCCACAGAAATCACTTGTAAATGCTTCCTGCTGTGCCTAAATGAATAGCATAAACAATTCGTAAAAGTGATTCCACTTGTTTTTACACCTTCTTTTTGCACTTCATAGTGCAAATGATGAAAAGGATGAGCATTGCAGAGATGGGTCTGTTAAGTGCAAACGTAACCGGTCCACTCCGTGCAATTAAATTCGAAAATCACCTCCACTGAGTGCCTTTAAACTGGGTTAAAACCCTCCATTTTGGATCTTTCATGGGTGAATGGACTATTTGCTCAGTGGCCTACATGGAGTGGAAGTGAGGATGGAGAGAGGATAAAGTGCATGACCAGTTATGAATATGAGAGTAGACGTGAGTCTTTTGAAGCCCAGGTGTGGATGCGAAACAATAGGCCATAAAAGAGCGATAGTCAATGATGGCTCAAGGGATATCCACGTTATCTTTTCTTAAATAGGGAGTAAAGAGGCAGAACCCTATACAGCAATAATCTTGCAAGCAAAAGCAGTGACAACATACAGAAGACAATGGGGCTGACACATGGGAGTTACTATAGTTCAGAAACCAAGCTGGAGCTCGAGACCCTCATTCTGACCCTCACAGTAATAGCCCTGAATATACCTCAATCAATCGTCCAGTCTCGAATCGCTTTTCTGACCTGTTACCCCATGCCCTCTTACGCAATGGGCGAACACCACATACGTGGGGCAACAGCCAATGCATAGGACTCCTATGCGTATTATATGCCGTGCATGTAGACCAGTACTTGCCAACACGCTCTATACTGGCATAGCCCACACGTGCATGTGCACAGTGAGGAACAAAAACGCTGAATGGTTTAAGTCCTTCAACACTGAAAGTTTGCATCCCAAAGCACGTCTTTAAATTACATTTGTAGTGGAATGAAGTGTTCATGTTGGTTGCTGCGGTTTTCCATAATTTCAATATGAATGGTCATGTTTTCGTACATGAGTTTATTTCCAATGTGTATGAACACACACACACATATATATATGTGTTTGTTGTAATAGCTATAAGGGTGATACTGAAAAATCTGGATATTTCCTGTTTGCTTCTAGAATCAGATAAGTGATCATGTGTATACATATATGGTTTTAAAAGCTACCTTTGCCCACACATACATGATGTCAATATATTGGTTTCTTAGATCGTGCCTTCACGAGGGACTGGGTATACATATTTAATTGTTTTTTTTAATTATTATTATTACGCACCTAATGCCTTACCTGAGTGTAGTTTCTATGCGCGGACCGGGGATTCGAATCACTGTTGCTCTGTGCAGACTTGCTTCCAATACCCGCGCGCCGCCCATGCGCTATCCTCCATTCACGGGGTATTGAACCTATGCTGCTCATTGTCATTTTATTTCTAGGACGAGGGCATTGCCCCTGAGCTAAAAAGGGTGGCCGGAAATGGAATATGGAATATTAATCACCAATTAAAGATTCAATATAACGTTGAGCAATCTCACACATCACAGTATATGTCAACACACTTTCAACCGCCCACCCTCATAGAGCCTTTTACAGTCCATACCACGTGATTTGATAATCCGAAATGGACCTGATGCAGGGAAACGGAAATGACTTTGTCAAATCACCCTTCCATTAAAAACGACCTCCTTAACTAATAGCCATGCAATATGAAAGGGACATGCATTTCTGACTTTCACCACCGCTGTGAGGGGCGGGCATGTCCTTTAATGCCCTCCAGCCTGAGTCTAAATTAGGCCCGTGGTTTACCTAAATTGCGAATGGGTTCCTTTTGTTTTTCTTGGGAGATTCTCCAGAGGGACAAAATAAATAAATAAGATTGCCACCAACCTTTCTGTGGTGGTTGTTGGGAGACGGAAGGAACGCCGGGACTGGAGCACAACGCTCCTATCCAGCAGGTAAGTGGGGAGAGGCGGAGAAGGTGTTTGGTTGGTGGTTGGGGGGGTGAGGCAACAGGGAGAGGCTGCCTGTTGCCGCGACATATAAAACAAAAAGAGATGGCGCCATCTGTATTTTGTAGAATTTGCCCACTGTTCCAGCCACCTGTTTGGCTGAGCACGCTTCCCCGGGTGCGAATGTACATTCTGCGTCTTATCATGAGTCTGGCAATGTAGTAAAAATGGCAGTAAAGCTGCATTAATTCCATGACCACCACTTCACCGCTGCATTACCCCATCGCCAAATTACGAGCAGGGCGGTAAAGTGGACCATACACCTATACACCTATACCAAAAACTTGGAGTTAGAACATTCGCTTTGCCTCCAATAATCGGCAGATTTCCCACTCCTAATTACCAAGTGTGGTGGATCTGCCAATAATCCCATGGAGTCCTATGGACTGCAACAATTGGGATTTACACTGACAAACCAATACTCATAATCCCTTGGTAAAGCCATGTGACTGAGCGCACTGCCGGTAAACGATTTAGGCAATACATTTGTATTTGTATTTGTATTTATTGATTAATAAAGCGCCTTACACCAAAGCGCTGTACAATGGAACAACATAATACATAAACAAACAATATAACGGTTGAAGCAAATACATTATGAATCAGTCAACAAAACAGTGAAAAGAGCAATTAACTGAAGGGGATAGGTAGAGTAGGGTGTATCTGGATGTATCATCAAACACAAAATGAGGGCCCCTCTTTTTCGTACCATTTAGTTTTTAGCTTCCATACAATTTTGTGCATTTGTGGTGTTTAACGAAAACATAGAATTTCTGCGCACATATCCTAAAGCTAAGACGCTCTTTCATTCTCACAAAGAGCTGAAGCCAGTGTCTCATTGGCAGGCCTGACTTCAGATGAAGGCATTACTTTCTTTCCTGGCTTTTTTCTTCCTTCCTCTTACTGTATATTGTCCCATTATGCCCCGGGGTGGATGAAGCTATCAAAAACAAAACCTGAATGCTGACACCCCCAGCATATTGAAAGTTGAAAATGTTAATGGAAAATAAAACATTTCTCCTCTCTGTGCTCTGAGGCAATGTCAACGCTGAAGGTTACTTTCCTTCAAAGTGCCTTGGAAATGGGATTGTGTGTAAAATAACCTGTTCAATCAGACTCCTGCTCTTTTTTGTGGAGGCGCCAAAGTGCCTATAAAATGCCAACGCCATTTCAAAGACTCCGATTTGCCCTCACGCTAATGCCAGTTCACGTGATGATGGCCGCGTTTAACTCTGACAAATACAAATCCACTGGTCGTGGGTCATCATGGGGCCGCACACAAAGCTCACAAAATGGCGACAGGGAAAATATGCTGTCATGGCGGCAAAACGGAGCCTGTGGCTGCTGATCTGATCTGCGCCTCTGAAGTACTGCTGCGCGCTGGCCGCCATTGCCTCTGCTTCACTGTTTTTTTTACTCTCTTTTTGAAGCCTGAACTGCAAAGGAAATTCTGGTCCCCAGCAGTCTCCTGCATAGTTGCCAACATGATCCATTGCAATCTGAAGGCACTTATCCAGTCAGGTTTTTTTTCTGCTGTTGTATGGGGCAGAAAGCAGAAGTAATAGTCCCAGAATGCAACAAATAATATCAGGACTGGACAAGCACCTACAGAATGGAATGGGTCATAATGGAAACTATGTTGCTAGGAAGGTGTCTCCAAATATTCCTTTTACTTGCAGAGCATAAGGCCCTCTTTGGTTTCCTTGGACAGACTGTGACATGGTTAAATTCCGTGATCATGTACCTGATGCACAAACGGTTTCAACCACAGGATGCAAGGTCCGTTCTGTGGGCCTCATTACAACTTGTGCGGAATGGGTTTAACGGTGCCGGTAATGGTGCTGGCGCCGTTAAACCCACTCCGCACTATTACGAAATCCGCTCGCGGGACCCGCTGCGGACCTCTGGTTTTTCGAGACGTCCACAGCGAGTCCCGCGAGGGGGCCAGGGAGCTAACAATGGGCCCGTTCGTAATGGGCCCGTTTTTAGCTCCCTCCCCATTCCCATTCGAGCCCTATAAGGGCTCGAATGGGAATGGGGAAGGACCGTGCCCGGGTTCCCTGAAGCAGGAAATACCGCGCCCTCCATACTCAGAATGGCCTGGTATTTCCCCATTCAAGGAACCCGGACACGATTTTGGAGGCAGCCATGCCCTTTTTAAGGGCATGGCTGCCTCCAAAGGCGTAATGAGGTCCTGTGCCTCGCACCTGGTGGCTGCGTTTCACTGAATGCAAAATTCTCATTCCAGCTAGTGATTTGCTTGCTGGGACAGGGACAGGCTATGGTGCAATACACTGCATTCAGACCCTCTATTAGTATATACGTGTTGGGTGTGTGCCCGGCACCTTGATTGACATTTGCTCCCTGACACCTTGTAAGTGTGAAGATCCGTACCAAATAAGTGAACGCAGGGACTGCCGCTGTTGCAAACACATTGACCTGTGCATCAGAGATGTGCTTGTCGCATTGCAAGCATATGATATTGCATAGGAGGAAGGATAGCTACAGGGCAACGCGTCTGATTTGGAAGCAAGACAACACAGTGCAACACAGGTTTGAATCCCGGGCCTCCGCTTAGAATTGCTCACTGGTATTAAGAGCCTTATAAATTAACAATGAAATAAATAAATCACTAGTGTGTCACAGCATGCCCTCACACACTTTCTCTAAGTGCACTGCTATGTGAATAAGTGCACCTGTAGAATATAGTGTGGATATTGACGCCAATGGATGTTGTTTTATTTATTTATTTATTTATTTTTTTATTTAGTTGAATTTAATCAACTTTTAAAAACCAAAAAACAGAGACAACATGAAAAACAATTTGTACAAATGAATAAATAAAAAGGGAAAAGAATCCATTAATGATACAAAATAATACAAAGTTATGAGATAGCAAGATCAATTTCTTTTAAAACAAAGGAAGTATAAAAAGTTCATTGTTAGATTCATTTTAAACAACTAGTCAATTGATATAATGATAAAAAGGAGAAAGAACATCATAAATAACATTGAGAACATTAAAACACAATTAAATTTGCTAACTATCTTCATCAAGGAATAATCATGGATTTTTGTTCTCTTCATAAAATAACTATTTCTTAGGAATATAGAACATGATGTAATAGGTTATTTCGCACCCTTAGTTATGGAAGAGTCCAATAAATTCATATCGTGGAGAAAGCGAATAACATTAATCCTAAGTGAAGTGTACCTACCTTCCAGTATCATTTGCCATAGTGAATTCGAGGACAGTTCAACATATTCTTTAAGGGCTGGTTTGAGAAACTGTGTTCACTTTGTGACAAGGAATACACATTCGGTAAGCAAATGTTTTAATGTTTCTTTTTGATTAACCTCTTGACAATGTCTACAATCATCATTAGCCGATGTTAGCAGTTTTAGTCTCATAAGTATTTCACGCGTTGGGCAGAGATTAAATTTTAGGCTTGAAAATTCCATTCTGTGTAATACTGATGGCGATCTAATCAGATACGATTTGGTTGTGCCCTGTTTCTTGTGTGCTGGGAAATAATTGTTAAAGTCACACAAGGTAGAGCACTGTGTCCGAGTTCTGATCCAGTCAGCGCTGAACATCTTACTTTTAGCTTTCATGGGGTTTTGAATTAAGGTTTGTAAAGAAAGATCAGCATCAGCTAGCGCATTAATGGCAATTTGATGCCATTTGGATGTGTGTGTTTCCTCGCTCTTGAATATGTGGGCAGACAGAGTGCCTATTAACATTAAGGAACCAGCAGTCATTAAGCATTTTCTAAACAAACTTACTATAAGCCACAGATGTCTCATGTATAAAGAGATCAGGCCCAATTCATGTCTAATCCAGGGAATTGGGACACAGTTCGGAAGTCCTAAGCAGCGTTTCCAATAAATACTCTCCAATCTAGACCAACAAATCTCTGGCATTAGATCCTGAGTTTCAGAACCATAAAGAAGAATTGGAGTTACCTTTTGGCAATAGTAGATAATTGCTGGTTTAATTGAGGACTTCCCCAGCCTTGTTTGGATGTTCTTGATTTGCGAAAGCATCTGGCTCAATTTATCATTAATGGCATGCCATTGTGATTGAGTTTTGATATTGGATATAGTCACACCAAAATAGGTGTATTGATTGACCATTTCAATTTCAGAATTATTGAAATGCCAATGAAATGGTTTGGCTAGATTTTTCTTTTTAGTTCCAAAAGTGATAATCTTAGTTTTGGATAAGTTGATGGACAACATTTTTTCCTGAGTATACGTTGATACTGCATTAAGCAAATTTTGGAGACCAGACAGAGTTTTGGACAGCAAAACAAGGTCATCTGCATAAAGCAAGGTCGGAGTTGGTTTGAAAGCAAGCTTGGGCGGATCTCCCACTATTTGAGTGAAAATGACACCAATATCTGCAATGAAGAAGTTAAATATTGATGACGCTAGAACACACCCTTGTTTCAGGCCCCTAAAGGTTTTAATTGGGGAAGTTAACGCACCTTCACAAGTCAGTCTGATTTGGATCGTTGTCTGATTGTGTAAGGCATGCATTAACAAAATCAAATAATAGGGGCAACCAGCTAAATTCAATTTGCGTAGGAGTATTTCACGTGAAACAGAATCAAAAGCAACTCTTAAATCAATAAACGCCAGATTAAGTGGTTGATGATTCATAGAATGAACATTTAGTATAGTTGTTAAAGAAAAAAGATTAATGGAAGTTCCTGGACTCTGTATAAAGCCTGTCTGGCAAGGATAGCGTTTGAGATGTTTCAGCATCCATGAGTTAAAGTCTCGCAAGTCAACACGGGCAAACAACTTGCCAGGAGCATCTAGAAGGGCGATTGGTCTGTAGTTTGAAGGATCAGACCGATCACCCTTCTTGAAAATTGGTACGATCACTGATTGACACCACAATTTCGGAATTATTTTAGTTCTAAGTATTTGGGCAAAGATTCGATGTAATATCATTGCCCATTCAGCCGGGTGTTGCTTAAAGGTGTAATTGGAGAGGCCATCAGGGCCAGGAGCTCTCGAAGAGCTAGATTTCTGTATATAGAATAAGATGTCCTCCTCCAATATTTCCATTTGATCAAAAGGTGCAGGTGTCTGTTTTGGAAGCAAGACAACACAGCGCAACACAGGTTTGAATCCCGGGCCTCCGCTTAGAACTGCTCGCTGGTATTAAGAGCCTTATAAATTAACAATGAAATAAATACATCACTAGTGTGTCACAGCATGCCCTCACACACTTTCTCTGAGTACACTGCTTTGTGAATCAGTGCACCTGTAGAATATAGTGTGTATGTTGACGCCAATGGATGTTGTTTTATAAGGATTTGCTGATGTCCCCCTTCCCATCCACTTCTTAGGGTTATTTATCTGCACCACACGCGATTCTTCTTGCTAGCGTGCCCCACCAGATACAATTTACGACTTTCTGTTACGACAATGTAGTTAATTTGTACAGCTTAAAGTTTAGGTATTACAATGGACGTTCAAAGTATTGACAGAAATGGAATAAGATGGTAACCTTTGATGCCACATCTCGGATACTGTCAAATCCATTGTTCTCCTTATGCCCAGGTGATTGGTGGCACATTGAGATCACTGTACACTGTGATCTCTTTTTCAAGGCATTAGGAAGAGTGGCAAGAAGTAGAGAGACTGGAGATATGGTGACAGCCCAACATAGTTAAAGGGAGCAAACAGAGTCTGTTGGTCAATTCCCTGAGGAATAGGGTAGGACTACAATGGTTGGAGAGGATTAAATAGAGAATAATCTATCAAACTTTGTTTGGTTATTCTGTGTCACAATATTCTCAACCAATACAATGAATCTGATAATGCTAATTAAACTGTATAGACCTAGCCTGAGGGCTGGGCTGGGGTTATGGGCCCTGAAAAATGAATTAGCAGTGAAAAATGAATTAGCGCCACGAGCACAGCAAGATTATTTAATGAGGAATACAAGCTGATAACTCCAGGTACGGCTCAAGGGTGAGGACTATAAATCTTTAATAACCCATGCTGGTTTTCAAAATATAAGCTAGTTGTACACAACTCTGCTTGGGTATTCATAGGGATTTGTTTATAGGTACTCCCTGCTTCTGCGCTTCTGGTATCCATGGAATATGTGATTCAAAACAATCTGTGGGCTATATTGTTTGTAATAGCCTCTAGATTGCCCAATAGAGTATGCTCGCTCAGCATTTCAAGTGTTATAATTAAGCTTTGTAGGCCTAGTCTGAGTGCTCTACTGGTTGTTTTGGGATCTGAAAAACGAGTTCAAGGTCCAAGTGCAGCAAGGGCGTTCAACAGGGTATACAGACTGATAACTCTGAGTATGGCCAGAGGGCTAGGTATATAAAGCTATCAGTTAATTCCTCATTCCTTAAATTAACAAAGAAAAAATGAATAAGAAAAATCATAGTTAAGTAAAACCAAACAAACATTTATTTAAGGTCTACAGTGCTGGCTTTTGACCAACAGCGAAATTTTTCAAAGTTTTGGCCTCTCATTTCTGTCTTTACATTTTAACCACTTCACTGTGTTGCACTTTTCCAAAATGTCTCAGTGAGCACATATGAGGAGATGTGTCTGCCAGGTGCAGTCCAGCAAAGGAAAGGAGTTGCTATGCACAGCAGGTTAGGGGTAGAGGCTGGCTGTGTATTCCATTTGCGGCCTTGCAAATATTGTAGAGGCCCCTAGTAGGGCCTTTTTACTGCCAAGGTATGGAGGAAGAGAGGAAAGATAGTTTGGGGGACATTTGTCATGTGTGGCCTAGGTCCATTGGGGGGTGATGAGGTATGTGTGGCAGAACTGTTCTGCCCACGGCTTCATGTGCATCTCTAGGGTGTTGGCTTTAATATGTGAGCAATACCAGTTCATACAGCTTGCAGATTTGCCATTCAGCACAGCGAACAACACCAAGGGGTTGCACTAATATGCATTATTACCCCTACATCATTGTATGTACAAATACATTGTGAAGAGTAAAACAGACTATACAAACTTTGTAGACCACATTCACAGAACGTACCAGGAGCTATGGGTTAGGGCTTTGAAGTAGGAGTGTACCAAACATCAGCGTTAAGTAACTATTTGGTGGAGTGGTGCAGATGAGTGAGAGGTTAGAATGGATTGTTTCTTTGGGAAATGCCTATGGAGAACTGAATTTCATAACAGATAGTGGAGGCCAGTGAGGCCAGTGAGACTGAGGAGATCCTTTATATGTCATACAGAGTGACATGTCCCCACCTAAAATGTCTCTCATGGGAACTCTCCAGTACCCCTATGGCCAGAGTGCCAAACAAAGTATAGAGAAATAGGTGTGAGGGTTTATATTGGACATAGTCAAAGAGCCGTGTGCTGTTGGTGGAATTGGTAGGAGGGGAGGATGTTTGGAAATCAGAAAACTTTGCCATAGGTGCCTCTTCAGTAACCAGCACACTGAAACATTCTGCCCATTTAGGCAGACTATGCAGGTGTCTTTCTGTATGGGAAATCCAGAGAAAGTTGAAACAAAAATGAAATCCGAGTGCAGATTGCAAAAGCAAATCACACTGTGGGTGTAGAAATCAATACAGATATTTGTTCACTTAAATTGTCACCCATCAAAAGGGGGTGCACTGAGACAATGCAGGCTCACTTTTTAGCAGAAAAACAAACATCAGATAAATAAAAGTGTGTTTTATTAATGACTGAAAGAAACATACCATACTGTCAGCACAATAGCAAAGTGAACCCGGATCAGTAAAACACACTGTATGTCAAAGAATCAAGGCTGATATTAGAAAATGCAAATAAAGTTCCTTTCAGCCAAGAACTCCCCCAGTGAAAGCCTGGCTTGCATCCTAACTGTTTACAACTGCAATAAAATGTGACCAGAAGGGTGTCGAGTTCAGTTCTGAGCAGGCATATGTTTTAGCCTGTGCATGACAGGAATGTGGGTAGGGGGGGAAATCTATGTTGCCAAGGCCCCAGGTTTTTCGACCGACAGCTACCAACTTCAAACAACAAAAAGGATAATACAAACATTAAAAAACTCTGGTCACAGGCTGGCCAAGGCTGGCAGATGGCACAGAGGAAGAGAAGCTCCTATTTGCGCATATGAAGATTCCCCTTAGTTTAAATGGGCTGTCACAATTGTTGCTGTTTTTCAAAGACTCCAAATCACACTGTATCCATATATATTTTATTTTCACTGTATCCATATATTTTTTATTTTTTAGATAATTTCAAGATGATTTTAGGGATATATAATTCCTCCACCTTCCATTTAGGGAATTGTAATGACCAGCTAAAAGGTGTTCCTCACTGCTATGAACATGTTCTGAATTTGAGAGTTGGTGAATGGGTGGAGGGTAAAATTAGTAATATGGGTTATACATTACAGTTTCATAACTATTATGCTTTTTGTAAAAATGGCAGAAAATTGCCAAACGTCTGTGCAAAATGTTGCAGACCTGCCTGTCATTTTATTTATCTAATTCTCAATGAGTAACTGAAGTGGAAAATACATAAATTATGGCAGTTACTATTAAATCACAATGTTTTTGACACATTCTAGATTTTTGCAAAGATTTAACATGAAAACAAAGGGATTGGAAATGAGAATTGCCATGTGACTGCTCCAGGATTCCAAATCAAACCTTAGAGAGGGGCTGGATTTGGGGAGAGAGAGAAGGGTAACTGTCCAATCCTATTTGTGGAAACTCTTGCAGGGAACTGCCCAAGACTGTCCACTTGATGGTGTCATCACTAGTATATTTAGTGGATGCACTGTGAGGAAGGAAGAGAGCTGCTGAAACTTACCGTCTGACTGCTGCAAGGAAACACCAGAGGAGATTGCTGAGATTGCATCTGGGTGGAGCTGTCTATTGCTGGGGAGGCCTAAAACATCTATAGTGATTAGTGGGGGACCATCCTTTAGAGTGGAGTGTCCAGACCACTGCCCTTTCCTCCAAGAGGGTCCTGAAATGCAGCTGGCTTTCCTGGACTTTAAACTGAGGCTTTCAATGTGAGTAGAATGGAGTCAATTGAAACAAAAGGTGGGGGAAACTGGTTGCCTTAAATCTGTTCCCTTTACAGTGGACGGGGATCAAAACAGTGTAGCTCCTTACCCTATTTAACTTAAAAAAATAATTTAATTAATTCCCCTTGGTGGAAAACCACAGAGTAATTTTTGTTTCTATTTGAAATTAACAATGCTCATTACCAGTGTGCGCTGAAAACTAAATCTGCAATTTAAATGGGCAATCTTTCTGTTCAGCTTCCTCAACACAGGCCTTTAGGTGGAGGGGGATCTGAAATCCAAAATTCTGAAATCATGTATATTTTTACCATGCGTCTTCCCCAACACAGACCTTTATGTGGAGGGCGGGGGGCCGTCCAACATTTTCAAATCATCCCAATTTTTACCATACTGCTTCCCCAACATAGGCCTTTAAATTCAAACTTCTTAAATCATCCCAATTTTGCTGTCCAACTCTCCCAATGCAGGCCAAAGTAGGGGGCTGAAAGACCCACTGCTAAATTGGCCTGTGTTTATTTACTGCTAGCCTTTTAAGTGTGCTGGAAAATAGAAATTGTACAGTATTGCAAATGTAAAGTGATTCTATTCAAGGACCAGTGTTGATGATCATTTATTTAGAAATTTGTTTAAAGCAACATTTGGTAATTAACATTTTTCCAACCAAATTGTCTGGGTTATGTATGTAGAGAGAAGTCTATTGTGTTGTGACATGGATAAAGTGGTGTGTGACATTTTAGTGCAATGTTCTATTTACCTATCATCCAAATGAATACAAATATATTTCCTGTACACCCGCCTGGTTCTTGGCTCATTGGTAGCTCAGGGGGAGGGATCCAGGGAGTATGATATGCATCAGAGATAGGGCTGAATAGAGAACTGACATTAACCATTTATTGTGTGAACGTAAATTGGGGAGGGAAGGAACTCCCTGTGTTGAGGGTGTTATGTTATGTTATGTTTTGTCATATTATGTTAGAAGGACGTGTAAAGTGCAATGGCCACACAAGGACATCTTGACGCTAAAGGGACCATGAGGAACCAGCAAAGGCAGAGCCAGATTTCAGTTAGAAAAGGAGAAATTCAAGGAGTGATGAAGGGAGAAATGGTTATCCATAGCCTGGAGGGCAAATGGCAGAGAATTCCAATTTTTTGCTGCAGCATCGGAGAACATGCATTCACCTATCCGGGAATATGTTATCTGGGGGACTTGAATTGATAACAATGATTGAGAGTGATGTGCTCTAGAGGGGACGTAGGGACAGAATTTATTGTGAAGATATTCTTCCCCCAGTTTGTAGAAAGCTCTATGGACAATGCACAAAGATTTGAACACTGCATGCTTTCCACCAGGGAGCAAATGTAGCTGACATAAAAAAGGGGGTCATGTGAGAGCCAAAAAGAGGGTGAAGCACAGCTCTTGCCACTATATTCTGTAACAGCAGAAGTCAGTTAATGAAGTGGGCAGGTTGAACCAACTAGAGGGCATTACAATAGTCGAGTTTGCTCCGTACCAAGGCAAAGAGAACCCTTGAGGATGGCCTCTCAATAAACTGTTACAAATGTCAATAGAGCAGGAGAAGTGTCAGGTACAAGCCAAGCAGCACAAACTTTGCCAACATTTCTCAAACCATATTGACCTCTTGGGAGACGCTTGCTTATTTGGAAATCACTTGAATAGCATTCCACCTCAACAAGAAATGCACGAAAGAGGATAGAGAGTACTGCAACTTTTGGCTTCCTTGGGTGAAGTGTTGAAGTGTGAGAAATACAGAAATACCTTTAGTGGTGGTGGGAAGGATGTGGGGTTAGTGGGTTGAGATTTGGTGGAACTAAGCCACTGCCCAACAAGCAAGTGATATCTGAAAGCTTTAGATTTTACAGAGATTCAGTCACATGTCAGACTTTCCTACATGTGATAATCCATGTTCCAAATCTATCAGGCTCTCTGGGAGAGTCCTTTCCAAAGTTTGACTTTTGGGAAAGGGAGCTGTCTCTTTAAACAATGAGATGGAGTACACTCACCTTACATGTACCCATGGTTGTGTCTTGCAGGAGCAGCCAGAAACCCTTCATACATTTCTGTGTAGAAAGGTTTGAAATTCACTTTCCACCCGAGTTAACTCGCAAATGATTGCAATTTGTGTGATTTGCAATATTAGTTGCATATTGCAGTATACGTTTTGACAAGGCCTGTAATCCGGCCATTTCAAGAGAGCACGGGAACCCCTCTCAGCCAGGGGCAGGGGCCTACTTGGGAGACATCCACTGCCAGTCCTACACCTGAGGTGGACGGTGGCAGAAAGGTGACAAGGTATCTCGTCCTTGGGATTACCGCCCTGTTGCCAAGGACGAGATAGCTCGTCCTTGGCACTTAAGGGGTTAATGAAGGCGAAAACGTTAGAAGGCACTGAATGGCTAATTACCAAAATCACCAAAAGATGCCTTGGCACTGGGGGGAAAACCCATGGCAATTAAAAGGTTTTAAAGGGCCTCAATTCCTGTCCCGTCCCTTCTGACAACATGTTTCTATTAAGTCTTATTCAAACATCAAATACTTGAAAGTGCAAGAATGGAAACAAGAAACCCATCAGGGTGTGCACCTAGAGAAGAGTGCAGAATTCCGACTAGACACGAGCAAGGTAATGCTCAGCCACAGAAAGAAGAAAAACTGCCTACTAGAATTGAAGCTTGCTGCAGACACACTTTGGATGCTACAAAGAAATGTGATGGAAAGAGAGGATCCCGCATGGAGAGATCTCTCTATACGGCAGAAAAGAGAAACGTGCATAGCTGCCAAGCAACACCAGCAAGCCTGTGCAGCAGAGCACACATACCCAAGACCACCACGGACCAAAAGGGGAGCAATACCCACCCTCCACCACAGAACCTACCTTGAAGAAACACGAGACAGGGTTCCAGAAAAGGAATATGAACACGTGTCGTCCCGGGCCAAAATTGCCATTGAACATTGAGCATGCTCGAAGGAATAACTGACCAGGGCTTAGCCAGGTACTTATGAGTTTTCACTTTAAATACACACCCTGTATGGGGAAGATAGGGCCAGATTGGCCAGGGAGAGATATCCAGTAGGAAGTGGGGGGTATTTAGGTGAGATCATAGGTAGAGGGGGAGGAAAACAAGAGATCATGAAGGAGGGAAGAAGTGATCTACAGTGGAGGTTATTTCTGGAGCAGGTGAGGTATTGGCTGATGAGTGAAAGTGGTACTGAATTGTGAGTGCATGTTTGTGTGGTGAGTGGAGTTTAGAAAGATTATAGTAAGGGGTGGCTGTGAAGAAGATAGTACTGAGTGAAAGGGTGGTTTTTCAGTAGTAGTAGTTGGTGGGAGGGAGTAGCAGTGTGGAGAAGGCAGAAGAAGTGTGGAGAAGGGAGTAGTAGTGTAAGGAGAAGTAACATCAAAAAGTCGAGGCAAGTCCTGGGAGGAGTGAGAACATTAAAGGGAAAGGAAATTCGTGGGAAGAGTGAGGTGAAGTGGGCAGAACATGGAAATGTGAGAGTGCGCTTTTTAGAGTGGGATACTGAATCAAATAGTATATTTGCATGGTACTCTTGCCAAATCCTGGGAGAACACTAAGCACTAAGTTGTGCAGTGAATGTCAGGAAGTCCCTGTGGGCATTTAACAAGGTAGGCTGTTCTGTCTTTAGCTCCTCGCCACTAGCAGAAAATAGAATTGGGCAGTAGGGGGCCACCTTTCTGCATTAACCAGGGGTCAGTGATGCTTGGGTTAGGGTGGAGGTGCTACACCAGTCGAGAGGTAGAGTGATGGCCCTAAGGCCCACACAATCTTCCAAGCAATCCCTTGAACAGCCTCTGAGACTGGGGGTGATTCCTGTGATGTCTGTGACATCGTTTTCTTCATTGCAACCTAGCACTTTCCATGTGTGAAGAATGCCACGTTGAGTAGCTCTGGTTTTGCACGTGTAACAACATTGTGTAGATATGGTCCCTCTTTGTTTGATTTTTACAAGTTAAGTCTCTGTAGTAACGGCTGAGCTAATAGCAATGAGACCAAATGTAAATACAGACACCATGCGGCTGCTTTAAACATCAGGGGCACGAGACAGTGACCAAATTGTGTATCCACTTTTACATCAAATTACTTACATATAGTTGTTAACATTTGCTTCAAAATCAACGTGGTTCATGTTGTCCTGTATGTGTATTGGGAGTTGTATTTGTATGTTCCATTGTTTGCAAGTCAGTATTGCATATCGACATTGAGACTTGAAAACATAGTGATGTTTAGGCACAAGTGGTTGTTGAGACATCAATTATTAATGGTGTAACATTTATCTGATGTTTAATAGGTATTATTTGTGCAGATTAAAATGTGAATGAGAACAGATTCCTATCATTGTTTCAGACTTTATTTATGAAAACAGATACATTCTGAATCTCATACATTTTCAGATTCGTCTCATGTTACAAAACCCACTTATGTTGTTCTGCAAACACCCACATGTCACATGAATAGGGGGTACCCAATAGTTTCATATTATAGATAGTAGTTTCAGAAGAGGTACCATAGTATTTGTGTTTTGTATTTTCATTTATTGGTGGTGGCAGATTTTGTTTTAATTGTACAAATGACACAAAAGCATGATGGTCACATATGGGGTAGAGGAAGGGGCACCCTACGACCACCTCGGCAGTAGGAAGTGAGAACAGAGAGGAGTCTGGTTTAGGAGAGCAGGGAGGGGATTGGGATCAAGGAGCCCAAGAGCAGCATTGGGGAGGAAAGTCATTGCATCACAGTGATTGTAGAAGATATTTCTGGGAGTCATCTTGTAACAGAATCAGACGAGAGTGATGAGCGTGGTGTAGCCATTGTCCAGTCACCCTTTACTGAACTACATGGCTGAGGCCACATAGCCAGGCTCCAAAGACAGTCAAGGGCTTTCTCAAGGCCCTCCCAACACCACTTACGGTGCAGGCTCCAACAGTGCAAGAGATGATATGGTGCTCAGGCCCAGGTTGAGATCCTCCATGATGGAGGCTGGCTCCTTCCTGATAGTGGCTACAGACTAGGGCAGAGGGCTGTCGCAGTCTACTTTTCATGATAGCAGTGGAGGATTAGCTACAAGGTGTTCACAGCGCCAATCACACTGCAGGCTGCACAGACACTGGTGACCATGGGGCGCTCACTCTCCAGCTGGGAAGCTATGCATGGCCTTGCTGACCCTTTCTTCCTAGAGGTGTGTACAAAATTGGAAAGAGGGATGGTGCAGTCTAGATTACAAGATTGCAATTGTGGACACAGCCAAAAGGTCCCTTAGGCACCAATCACAGTACAAACTCCCATGGAACAAAAGATGATTGAATGCTTAGGCCCATGCTTAGAAGTTCCATATGGCCTGACCATGTACATGCACATGAGTAAACTGCAGGAGTGACAGCAAAATCAGTGGTTAGAGAGCTTGAGCAATTGAGAGGAGTGCATGGTGATATACTAGTTGTGTTGCAAGGTAGATAATTTAGTTCAAGATGCTTGCTCAGCAAATGATTGTAATGGATGCCTCAGTGGAAGTTTGTGGAGCACACATGAACCGCTAAACTACCCAGGGAAAAAGATCTGCGTGTTTTTAAACAAACTATAAAGTATATATATATATATATATATATATATATATATATATATATATATATATATATATATATATATGTTGGAACTGAGAGCTGTCCACCTTGCTCCTAAGGCATTCCTTGACCTCATAATGTCATCGTGGATAGTAATCCACACAGATCACGCCATATCGATATAGTACATGAAGAGTCAAGGAGGCATAAGGTGCATAACTCTCTATTAGGATGCACAGAACCTCTGGCACTGGATTTGAGAAATGGATGTCACAATCACGTCCATCGAATTCAGAATATTCAGGAAACCATTCTAAGAAGACCATGAATGTGTTCAAATATCTGTCTTTGAAAGATAGGCATTCCCAAAATTGGTATTATTTGCATCAGCAAAAACAGAACATTTTCAAATATCGCCTGCAGGTTCAAGAAAATAGGGTCTCAACTGAAAGCCCTGTTGATAAGGTGGGCAGTCCTTTTCTATATGATGTCCCACTGATTATATGGTTGCCTAAAGTCATAGGTAAACTGGGAACATGTAGGTTAAAGGCCTCACAGCTCAGGCTTGACCATTCAAATGGTGGTACTTGGACCAAAATCATCTAACCACAGTGCCACAGCGGTCTCTGCCATGCCGGCCTGATCAGCTATCTAGGATCAATCACAGTGTGGAGCACTGCAACCTGCAATCATCATACCTGGCAACATGCTCCTGAGCTCCTTCTGACCTGCAATATGGACATCTGAACCTGCCAGATGACTGCTTGCTGGAGCCTAAAGAAGCCAGGAGAACCTCCAAAAGTTCATCCCATGCCTTCAAGATTAATATTGGTTTTCCTGTGATGTTGAGTCTGGAGCACAGACCAGTTAAGCTATCAAGAATAGATGGCACTGCCCTACCACCTTATTTGGCAAAACCAGCCCTATCACATCCCTCCATTAATAATATGTGCCTGCCATTGTAGACTCCAGGGCAATTCCCTCCCAAGAATCATATGATTACTGTCAGTATAGATCTGTTTTAGGGACTTGAAAAGGTTTTCTCCCTTCAATCGGTATTCAATATTTGCTTAACCATGGTCATTCGACCTACTTTTGAGCCCACGCCTAAAATAGTTTGCAACCATGGTTTCTAGAAGGTGACGTAATGGAACGCTGTCCCTCCGGCGCGTAAGGTAAAAGAGATTCATGCCCACTGCATCCATCCACATTGAACATGCGCCCATCATTCCTTCAAAAAGTAATGTAAACAAGGAGATCTCTTTACCTGCATTGTTCTCCAGTCTTGAGGTTTTTAAACAATTTAGACTTTAAGAGAGTTCTAAGATATTGCATGGTTAAGACTAAAGACCTGGGGACGTTTAAGCAATGATCTCTTAAATATACGGTCATAACAAAGGACTTCGGATGCCCAAACAGTCATTTCTTCTTGTGTAGTCTCCTGTATACTTCTATGCTATTAGAAAGTACAGCAACCGTTTTCAAACAAAAGCACACATTACCAGCAAACACGAATTTACTGTGACTTCCATGACGAATATTACCCTCCCAGAGGTCTGCACGACATCCTCTTGGAAGTCTGCCTATTCATTCTTCACTCATTATTCCTCAGAGATCTATGTTAGAGAAGGGGTCTAACTGGAGAAAGGCCTCCTTGTCTATTTGGCATGTCCTTTCCCCCGGGTTTAGGAGTGTGTACCCACACCATTCAGGTCCCGATTCATGGATTTTTTTTGCACGGTTCAAAGTGACTTTGCACTGCTGAAAAGTGACTTTGCACTGCCAACACAAACCCTGATTCATAGAACTGTTCAAGATCTATTTTTGCAGTGCAAAGTCAGTGCAAAGTCATTTTTGCAGTACAAAATGACTTTGCACTGACTTTGCACTGCAAAAATACATTTTGCACAGTGCCATGAATCAGGGGTTGTGTCAGCAGTGCAAATAACTTTTCAGCAGTGCAAAGTCACTTTTCACCATGCAAATAATTCCATGAATCGGGCCCCTAATGTCTTGTGCCCTAGCCACATGTTCTGCAGTATCAGCAAACCGTTTCTTCCTACCCATTTCCTCTGCAGAGGCCAGTGATCAGAGTGAAGCTTTGACATATGTCGGCAGTGCAAAGTCACTTTTCAGCAGTGCAAAGTCACTTTGAACCGTGCAACAATTCCATCAATCAAGCCCTTTGTTTTGCCTTGTTAATTTCGTCATGTTGTGCTTTGATTTCTAATGCTTTGTTAATCATTCTATGACCTATGATGCCTTTTTCATATCTTGCTATGCCACGTTATGTTTTGCTGCATCTGGTTCCAAGGCTATCTGTGCACCTCACCAATGTGCCCTTTGAGATATTCACTGGCTAGACTACACACTAACATGCACACATTCGACATTGCAACATACAAGACACATACAAAAAACACTACAGACACATCAGTTGAACTGCCCTCCCAACAGACATAAACAAATAGAACACTACAGGCCTAATTTATGGAACAATTAGAGTGGTGCAATGTGACTTTGCACTACTAACAAACACGTTGAAATGGGCCTTATTCACAGAGCGGTGCAAAGTGTATTTTTGAGGAGCAAAGTCAATTTGCACCGCAAAAGTACACTTTGCACCGTGCTAAAATGGCCTAATTCACACAGAAAAGCACTATGTCTGGGCGGCGTAATGATTTTCTGTGAAAAAGGCTCATTCAGCGAAGTGCGCAGAGTACTTTTGCAGTGCGGCCTGGTTTAACTGGTATGTAGGCAGTGCAAAGTCACTTAGGATTGCTCTAAACGTTTCATGAATTAGGCTCATCAAGCTCTGCTCTTCAGGAAACACGCATGGGTCACTTAGGACATGCCACTCCTAGGTATATACCACCCCTGCAGTATGGAATATTCAAGCTACTAACCTGTAACATCCTGCTCCTCAAGCCCTGCTCTTCAGGGAATGCACATGGGTCCCTTAGGACATGCCACTCCTAGGTATATAAAACCCCTGCAGTATGGAATATTCAAGCTACTAACCTGTAACATCCTGCTCCTCAAGCCCTGCTCTTCAGGGAATGTGCATGGGTCCCTTAGGACATGCCACTCCTGGGTATATACCAACCCCTGCAGTATGAAATATCCAAGCTACTAACCTGAAACATCATGTTCCTCAAGCCCTGCTCTTCAGGGAATACGCATGGGCCACTTAGGACATGCCACTCTCAGGTATTTCCTACCCCTGCAATATGGAATATCCAAGCCACTAACCTGTAACTTCCTGTTCACCAAGCCTTGCTCTTCAGGGAATATGCATGGGTCACTTGGGTATATACCAACCCTGCAGTATGGAATATCTAAGCTACTAACGTGTAACTTCCTGTTCCTCAAGCCCTGCTCTTCAGGGAATACGCATGGGTCACTTGGGACTTGCCACTCCTGGGTATATACCAACCCTGCAGTATGGAATATCCAAGCTACTAATGTGTAACTTCCTGTTCCTCAAGCCCTGCTCTTCAGGGAATGCAGATGGGTCACTTAGGACATGCCACTCCTAGCTATATACCAACCCTGCAGTATGGGAAATGCAAGCTACTAACCTGTAACATGCTGTTCCTCATGCCCTGCTCTTCAGGGAATACGCATGGGTCACTTAGGTCATGCCACTCCTGGGTATATACCAACCCTGCAGTATGAAATATCCAAGCTACTAACCTGTAACATCCTGCTCCTCAAGCCCTGTTCTTCAGGGAATAAGCATGGTTCACTTAGGACATGCCACTCCTAGGGATATACCAGCCCTCCAGTATGGAATATCCAAGCTACTAGCCTGTAACATCCTGTTCCTCAAGCCCTGCTCTTCAGGGAATACGCATGGGTCACTTAGGGCATGCCACTACTGGGTATATACCACCCCTGCAGTATGGGAAATCCAAGCTACTAACCTGTAACATCCTGTAATATGCATGGGTCACTTAGGACATGCCACTCCTAGTTATATACCAACCCTGCAGTATGGAATATTCAAGCTACTAACCTGTAACATCCTGTTCCTCAAGCCCTGCCCTTCAGGGAATGTGCATGGGTCACTTAGGACATGCCACTCCTAGGAATTTTCTACCCCTGCAGTATAGAATATCCAAGCCACTAACCTGTAACTTCCTGTTCCTCAAGCCCTGCTCATTAGGGAATACGCATGGGTCACTTAGGTCATGCCACTCCTGGGTATATACCACCCCTGCAGTATGAAATATCCAAGCTACTAACCTGAAACATCCTGTTCTTCAAGCCCTGCTCTTCAGGGAATGTGCATGGGTCACTTAGGACATGCCACTCCTAGGTATATACCAACCACTGCAGTATGAAATATCCAAGCTACTAACCTGAAACATCATGTTCCTCAAGCCCTGCTCTTCAGGGAATACGCATGGGTCACTTAGGACATGCCACTCCTAGGTATATACCAACCCCTGCAGTATGAAATATCCAAGCTACTAACCTGAAACATCATGTTCCTCAAGCCCTGCTCTTCAGGGAATACGCATAGGTCACTTAGGACATGCCACTCCTAGCTATATACCAACCCTGCAGTATTGGAAATGCAAGCTACTAACCTGTAACTTCCTGTTCACCAAGCCCTGCTCTTCAGGGAATACGCATGGGTCACTTGGGTATATACCAACCCTGCAGTATTGAATATCTAAGCTACTAACGTGTAACTTCCTGTTCCTCAAGCCATGCTCTTCAGGGAATGCACATGGGTCACTTAGGACATGCCACTCCTAGGTATATACCAGCCCTGCAGTATGAAATATCCAAGCTACTAACCTGAAACATCATGTTCCTCAAGCCCTGCTCTTCAGGGAATACGCATGGGTCACTTAGGACATGCCACTCCTAGTTAAATACCACCCTGTAGTATGAAAATTCCATGCTACAAACCTGTAACATCCTGTTCCTCAAGCCCTGCTCTTCAGGGAATACGAGTGGGTCACCTAGGACATGCTACTCCTGGGTATATACCACCCCTGCAGTATGGAAAATCCAAGCTACTAACCTGAAACATCCTGTTCCTCAAGCCCTGCTCTTCGGGGAATGTGCATGGGTCACTTAGGACATGCCACTCCTAGGTATATACCAACCCCTGCAGTATGAAATATCCAAGCTACTAACCTGAAACATCATGTTCCTCAAGCCCTGCTCTTCAGGGAATAGGCATGGGCCACTTAGGACATGACACTCTCAGGTATTTTCTACTCCTGCAGTATGAAATATCCAAGCCACTAACCTGTAACTTCCTGTTCACCAAGACCTGCTCTTCAGGGAATACGCATGGGTCACTTAGGTATATACCAACCCTGCAGTATGAAATATCCAAGCTACTAACCTGAAACATCATGTTCCTCAAGCCCTGCTCTTCAGGGAATACGCATGGGTCACTTAGGACATGCCACTCCTAGTTAAATACCACCCTGTAGTATGAAAATTCCATGCTACAAACCTGTAACATCCTGTTCCTCAAGCCCTGCTCTTCAGGGAATACGAGTGGGTCACCTAGGACATGCTACTCCTGGGTATATACCACCCCTGCAGTATGGAATATCCAAGCTACTAACCCGAAACATCCTGTTCCTCAAGCCCTGCTCTTCGGGGAATGTGCATGGGTCACTTAGGACATGCCACTCCTAGGTATATACCAACCCCTGCAGTATGAAATATCCAAGCTACTAACCTGAAACATCATGTTCCTCAAGCCCTGCTCTTCAGGGAATAGGCATGGGCCACTTAGGACATGACACTCTCAGGTATTTTCTACCCCTGCAGTATGAAATATCCAAGCCACTAACCTGTAACTTCCTGTTCCTCAAGCCCTGCTCTTCAGGGAATGCACATGGGTCACTTAGGACATGCCACTCCTAGGTATATACCAACCCTGCAGTATGGGAAATGAAAGCTACTAACCTGTAACATCCTGTTCCTCAAGCCCTGCTCTTCAGGGAATATGCATGGGTCACTTAGGTCATGCCACTCCTGGGTATATACCAACCCTGCAGTATGAAATATCCAAGCTACTAACCTGTAACATCCTGCTCCTCAAGCCCTGCTCTTCAGGGAATATGCATGGGTTCACTTAGGACTTGCCACTCCTAGGGATATACCACCGCTGCAGCATGGAATATTCAAGCTACTAACGTGTAACATCCTGTTCCTCAAGCCCTGCTCTTCCGGGAATACTCATGGGACACTTAGGACATGCCACTCCTAGGTATATCCCACCCCTGCAGTATGGAATCTCAAGCTACTAACCTGTAACTTCCTGTAATATGCATGTGTCACTTAGGACATGCCACTCCTAGTTAAATACTACCCAGTAGTATGAAAATTCCATTCTACTAACCTGTAATATCCTTTTCCTCAAGCCCTGCTCTTCAGGGAACACGAGTGGGTCACTTAGGACATGCCACTCCTGGGTATATACCAACTCTGCAGTATGAAATATCCAAGCTACTAACCTGTAACATCCTGTTCTTCAAGCCCTGCTCTTCAGGGAATACGCATGGGTCACTTAGGTCATGCCACTCCTGGGTATATAGCAACCCCTGCAGTATGAAATATCCAAGCTACTAACCTGAAACATCATGTTCCTCAAGCCCTGCTCTTCAGGGAATCCGCATGGGTCACTTAGGACATGTCACTCTCAGGTATTTTCTACCCCTGCAGTATTTATTTATTTATTAAATTTATACAGCGCGCAGGCAGCCCAGGGGCATTGTGGCACTGTTACTTGCAAGGAAGACTTAGTTACAATGTGTGCAGGTTGTGCCTTGGGTTACAGTGAGGCAGTGACCTGTGAACAGATATACCACATAATACATCATACAATACAATTATGAGGGCTAGGCCATGTAATTGTTAGATGAACAGGGTCGTTTTCAGGGTTTTCCGAAAGGCGGTCAGTGAGGGTTCAGAGCGCAGGGAGCTAGGGAGGGTGTTCCAGTGTACGGCAGCAAGGTACGGGAAACTGGAGCCCCCTGCTCTGGTCCTTTTTACCCTAGGTACTGAGAGCATGCTGGCATAGGGTGATCTAGTGGGTCTTGTGGAGGAGACCAGGTGGATCCTCTGGGAAAGGTACATTGGGGCGGCAAGATGGACACATTTGTGGGTGATGCTTAGAGCATTGAATAGGATCCTCTCCTTTATGGGTAGCCAGTGGGATGCTTTTCTGGCAGCGGTGATGTGCTCTCTCTTGGCAATGCCTTGTGCAGCGCGTAGGGCATTTTTCTGTATTACTTGGAGCTTCTCAAGATTGTTGTTGGAGGTCCCAAGGAAAAGAAGTAATCAAGTCGCGGGCCAGTTATGGCCCTGGCTATGTTAGTGCAAGTGTCTTTTGACAGATAAGGTCTGATTGCGTTAAGGAGTTTTGCATGGTAAGCGGCCGAGGAGGCAATGGCGTTTACTTGTCTGGTCATGGATAGATTGGAGTCTAAGTAGACGCCTAATGTTTTTACCGTGTCAAGTACTGGTATCGTGATTGAGTCAATGGTGAAATGACTGAACTGAGCGTCAAGATTCTTGATGGTGTCAGGCGAGCCTACGAGTAGGAGCTCAGTTTTGTCAGAGTTAAGGCAGAGGCCGTTGATAGCCATCCACATTTGAATTGTGTTGTAGATGTTGTTGAGGGTAGCGGAGTCCGTGTCATAGTTGCCTGTCAGAGTGAGAAGGATCTGTGTGTCGTCGGCGTAGTTGGTGTAAGAGATGCCCATGGCGTCAAGGATGAGGAAGAGGGGGCGGTTGAAGATGTTGTAGAGGGTGGGGGAGAGGCAGGAGCCTTGGGGCACCCCACATAGCATGATAGAGGGAGATGCAGTGGCTAGGTCAGAGAAGACCTGCATGGTCCTGCCTTGGAGTAAGGTGGTGATCCATGTAATGGCTTCTTGAGAGAAGTTGGCTGTGGAGGAGAGGTGGTGGCAGAGGATGTCGTGGTCTACAAGATCAAAAGCTGCCGACAGATCCAGGAGAAGGAGCAAGGCAGGTTTGCCTTGGCCCCTTGCGTCGTCCATTTGGTTTTTTAGGTCGAGTAGGACGGTCTCTGTCCCATGCCTAGGGCGAAAGCCGGATTGTCTCAGTCCAAGGAGGTTCTGTTCTTCAAGGAAGTGCTGGACCTGCAGGTAAGCTGCTTTGTCTAGAATCTTGAGGAGGAAAGGGACAGTGGTGATGGGGCGGTAGTTATTAGGGGAGGTGGGGTCAAGAGTGTGTTTCTTTATGAGTGGTCGGACCCATGCTTCCTTTAGGCAGGCGGGGACTCTCCCTGTGGTGAAAGAGGTGTTGACGAAGGCTGTTAGGAAAGGGGCCAGGGTGTCTGCGCAGTCTTTGATGATGGAGGCAGGACAGGGGTCGCCTTTGCAATTGGAGGGTTTTATGTTTTTCATAATGTTGATCATGTCGTTTTCTTGGATGGTTTTAAACGAGAAGGTGGGTGGGGCCTCAGTGGGTGATGGGGGCAGTGATGGTGGGGAGGGTGTAGTGTGGGTGGATAGTGTTAGTTTGGTGTTCAAGATTTTGGCTTGGAGAGAGCTGATCTTATTGCGCATGGCTGTTTGGATGTTGCCACACCATTCTTTGTCCTTAGTGAAGTTTTGGGGGGTGGGTGTAGGGTTCTCAAGTTCCCTGAAAATGGCAAACATTTCCTTGGTGTTCAACTTGGTCTCAGTAATTCTCTCTTCGAAGGATTTAGCTTTGGCTTTAATGATGGCTTTCTTGTAATTAGTAGCAAGGGATTTGAAGTTGAGTTTGTCTTTCTCATCCCGGGATGTTTGCCAAAGAGCTAGTGCTGCCCGTTTGTCGGAGCGTAGTTTTAGAAGGTCTTGGGTGAACCACGCATTAGCGTGTCTAGTGGGTTTGGTTTTCCGAGGTTTAAGTGGGGCCATGGTATTGATTGCTGCTGTGATGGCCGTATCATAATTTTTTGCCAGAGTTTCTGGGTCGTTGGAGAATGGGGCTGTGAAGGCAGGTCCCAGTAAGAAGGGTAGGAGTCTTTCTTTGGTCAGTTGACGGGCACTCCTTGTAAGGGCAGGAGGCAAGAGAGGAGGGGGGTGGGATGTTAAAGGTGATGGTGTGGTGGTCGGACCATGGGGTGGGGGTGTTGCCCGTGACTGTGATGGGGCAATTGTGGTGTGCGATCCAGTCTAGTGATCTGCCTAGGGCGTGTGTGGGGTTATTGATGGTGTTGACGAATCCTAGGGTGGCTAGAGCTGTGTCAAGTGCTTTGGCTGTAGGGTCTTTGGCGTCATTCAGGCCAAGGTTGATGTCTCCAAGGAGAATGGCTTTGGATGACTTTTTGAGGTTGTCCGCCAGGAGGTGGGTGATGGAGGCCTGGAGGTCTCCTAGGGGGCCTGGTGGTCGATAGACGAGGTGTAGGGTGATGGTGCATTGGTGCGAGATGGTGAGTTTTAATTGAAGGTAGTCGCTGTTATTGTTGATAGTTTTGTCAGCCTTTCTGATGGTGATTGAGTCTTTGGCTATGAGTGCGACACCGCCTCCAGTGGTCATGCGATCTTGTCTCTTGATGGCATAGCCAGGTGGGAGAGCGAGGGATAGGGCGGGGCCTGAGGCTTCATGTAGCCAAGTTTCGGTGACCATTAGAAGATCTAGATCTAGGGTGGTAATAAGGTCGTGGATGTCTAGCGCATGCGCATTGATGGAGCGGGCGTTGATGAGGGCACATTTGAGGTGTGGTTCAGGGGTGACATTGATGGTCGAGGGTGGCACATCCGAACCGGTGGGAGGCATGTTTCCTGGGGTCATAGACACAGATAAAGTAGCATTTGCATCATTAGGTAGCAAGGCAGTGGTAGAAGAATTGCAAATAGCGGTAATTTCATTCAAACCGGTGCCGGTGGGGGGCATGTTTTCTGGGGTCATAGTGGCATTTGCATCATTAGGTAGCAAGGCAGTGGTAGAAGAATTGCAAATAGCGGTAATTTCATTCATACGTGTGAGTGACACATTAACAAGAGTCTTAGACATTGTAGCCAATGCAAATGGCTCACGGTGGTGCTTGATAAGTGGGCTCAGCTTCGATGTGTGGCTTAGTTTATGGTATAGATGCAGTACTGGGGAGGTGGCCTTTCGGTTAGTTGTAGCTGAGGTTCTCGACTGAAGTCGTGCATTGCGTGCACTTGTGGGGATGGGCAGAGTGACCAATACGCTAGGTAGAGTACGTGTGCGTAGACGGTCTAGCCTTTTTGCGAGTGTGTGGGGTAGTTCCGGAGTGCGGGACTCCTTACCTTGTGGTTCCAGCAGGTGTCCGCGGCAAACGGCAGACTTCGAGCAGCGAAGAGCTGCAAAGAGCACCGGAGGCCTTTCCTTATGGCCTTCCCTGCTCGGCTTCGCCTCTCGGCCCTCTCCCCCTCCATTTAAAGCAGGAGGGGAGGGGCGAGCGGGGTGAGGCAGCGAATCGGGAAACGGGCCCGCGGCGGTGATTTCAGGAGCACATTTTGTTGATTGTGCTTCCATGGAGACGGGGGCCATCTTGTCTGGGGCTTCGGTTCACGCGGCCTGCAGCGTGGGCGGAATGCAACACCCGGCCGCTCCGAAGTGGATCAAATCAGCTGATCGGGCACACAGCTGGTCGAGGATGCTTCGTGCTCACAGCGGAGCTGCAAAGAGCACCGGAGGTTTTCCTTACGGCCTTCCCTGCTCGGCTTCGCCTCTCGGCCCTCTCCCCCTCCATTTAAAGCAGGAGGGGAGGGGCGAGCGGGGTGAGGCAGCGAATCGGGAAACGGGCCCGCGGCGGTGATTTCAGGAGCACATTTTGTTGATTGTGCTTCCATGGAGACGGGGGCCATCTTGTCTGGGGCTTCGGTTCACGCGGCCTGCAGCGTGGGCGGAATGCAACACCCGGCCGCTCCGAAGTGGATCAAATCAGCTGATCGGGCACACAGCTGGTCGAGGATGCTTCGTGCTCACAGCGGAGCTGCAAAGAGCACCGGAGGTTTTCCTTACGGCCTTCCCTGCTCGGCTTCGCCTCTCGGCCTTCTCCCCCTCCATTTAAAGCAGGAGGGGAGGGGTGGGCGGGGTGAGGCAGCGAATCGGGACACGGGCCCGCGGCGGTGATTTCAGGAGCACATTTTGTTGATTGTGCTTCCATGGAGACGGGGCCATCTAGTCTGGGGCTTCGGTGCACGTGGCCTGCAGCGTGGGCGGAATGCAACACGCGGCCGCTCGGAAGTGGGTCAAATCAGCTGATCGGGCACACAGCTGGTCGAGGATGCTTCGTGCTCGCAGCGGAGCTGCAAAGAGCACCGGAGGCCTTTCCTTACGGCCTTCCCTGCTCGGCTTCGCCTCTCGGCCCTCTCCCCCTCCATTTAAAGCAGGAGGGGAGGGGCGGCGGGGTGAGGCAGCGAATCGGGACACGGGCCCGCGGCGGTGATTTCAGGAGCACATTTTGTTAATTATGCTTCCATGGAGACGGGGCCATCTTGTCTGGGGCTTCGGTGCACGTGGCCTGCAGCGTGGGCGGAATGCAACACGCGGCCGCTCCGAAGTGGATGTATTTTGTATTTGTACAGTGTATGTATCCCATGAACCAACCCTGCAACCTAAGCTTCGCATTTTCTGTACTGCTGCGCCCGGTTACCTTCGGGTCTGGTGCGCATAATAAGTGAATAAAACAAACAAACAAACAAACAAACAAATATCCAAGCCACTAACCTGTAACTTCCTGTTCACCAGGCCCTGCTCTTCAGGGAATACGCATGGGTCACTTGGGTATATACCAACCCTGCAGTATGGAATATCCAAGCTACTAATGTGTAACTTCCTGTTCCTCAAGCCCTGCTCTTCTGGGAATGCACATGGGTCACTTAGGACATGCCACTCCTAGCTATATACCAACCCTGCAGTATGGGAAATGCAAGCTACTAACCTGTAACATGCTGTTCCTCAAGCCCTGCTCTTCAGGGAATACACATGGGTCACTTAGGTCATGCCACTCCTGAGTATATACCAACCCTGCAGCATGAACTATCCAAGCTACTAACCTGTAACATCCTGCTCCTCAAGCCCTGTTCTTCAGGGAATACGCATGGGTCACTTAGGACATGCCACTCCTGGGTATATACCAATTCTGCAGTATGAAATATCCAAGCTACTAACCTGTAACATCCTGCTCCTCAAGCCCTGTTCTTCAGGGAATACGCATGGGTCACTTAGGACATGCCACTCCTAGGGATATACCAGCCCTGCGGTATGGAATATCCAAGCTACTAGCCTGTAACATCCTGTTCCTCAAGCCCTGCTCTTTAGGGAATACGCATGGGTCACTTAGGGCATGCCACTACTGGGTATATACCAGCCCTGCAGTATGGGAAATCCAAGCTACTAACCTGTAACATCCTGTAATATGCATGGGTCACTTAGGACATGCCACTCCTAGTTATATACCACCCCTGCAGTATGGTAAATCCAAGCTACTAACCTGTAACATCCTGTAATATGCATGGGTCACTTAGGACATGCCACTCCTAGTTATATACCAACCCTGCAGTATGGAATATTCAAGCTACTAACCTGTAACATCATGTTCCTCAAGCCCTGCTCTTCAGGAAATAGGCATGGTCACTTAGGACACGCCATTCCTAGGGATATACCACCCCTGCATGGAATATTCAAGCTACTAACCTCTAACATCCTGTTCCTAAAGCCCTGCTCCTCAGGGAATACGCATGGGTCACTTAGGACATGCCACTCCTAGGTATATACCACCCCTGCAGTATGAATATCAAGCTACTAACCTGTAACTTCCTGCAATATGCATGTGTCACTTAGGACATGCCACTCCTAGGTATTTACCAACCCTGAAGTATGGGAAATCCAAGCTACTAACCTATAACATCATGTTCCTCAAGCCCTGCTCTTCAGGGAATAGGAGTGGTTCACTTAGGACATTCCACTCCTAGGTATTTTCCACCCCTGCAGTATGGAATATCCAAGCTACTAACCTGTAACATCCTGTTCCCCAAGCCCTGCACTTCAAGGAATACGAGTGGGTCACTTAGGACATGCCACTCCTGGGTATATACTACCCCTGCAGTATGGAATATCCAAGCTACTAACCTGAAACATCATGTTCCTCAAGCCCTGCTCTTCAGGGAATATGCATGGGCCACTTAGGACATGCCACTCTCAGGTATTTTCTACCCCTGCAGTATGGAATATCCAAGCTACTAACCTGTAACTTCCTGTTAACCAAGCCCTGCTCTTCAGATAATACGCATGGGTCACTTGGGTATATACCAACCCTGCAGTATGGAATATCTAAGCTACTAACGTGTAACTTCCTGTTCCTCAAGCCCTTCTCTGCGGGGAATGCACATGGGTCACTTAGGACATGCCACTCCTAGGTATATACCAACCCTGCAGTATGGGAAATGAAAGCTACTAACCTGTAACATCCTGCTCCTCAAGCCCTGCTCTTCAGGGAATACGCATGGGTCACTTAGGACTTGCCACTCCTAGGGATATAGCCCCACTGCAGCATGGAATATTCAAGCTACTAACGTGTAACATCCTGTTCCTCAAGCCCTGCTCTTCAGGGAATACGCATGGGTCACTTAGGACTTGCCACTCCTAGGGATATAGCCCCCCTGCAGTATGGAATATCCAAGCTACTAACCTGTAACATCCTGTAATATGCATGTGTCACTTAGGACATGCCACTCCTGGGTATATACCACCCCTGCAGTATGGAGTATCCAAGCTACTAACCTGTAACATCCTGCTCCGCAAGCCCTGCTCTTCAGGGAATACGCAGTGGTCACTTAGGACATGCCACCCTTAGTTAAATACCACCCTGTAGTATGAAAATTCCATGCTACTAACCTGTAACATCCTTTTCCTCAAGCCCTGCTCTTCAGGGAATTCGAGTGGGTCACTTAGGACATGCCACTCCTGGGTATATACCACCCCTGCGGTATGGAATATCCAAGCTACTAACCTGAAACATCCTGTTCCTCAAGCCCTGCTCTTCAGGGAATACGCATGGGTCACTTGGGTATATACCAACCCTGCAGTATGGAATATCCAAGCTACTAACGTGTAACTTCCTGTTCCTCAAGCCCTGCTCTTCAGGGAATGCGCATGGGTCACTTAGGACATGCCACTCCTAGCTATATACCAACGCTGCAGTATGGGAAATGCAAGCTACTAACCTGTAACATCCTGTTCCTCAAGCCCTGCTCTTCAGGGAATACACATGGGTCACTTAGGTCATGCCACTCCTGGGTATATACCAACCCTGCAGTATGAAATATCCAAGCTACTAACCTGTAACATCCTGTTCCTCAAGCCCTGCTCTTCAGGGAATAAGCATTGGTCACTTAGGGCATGCCACTACGGGGTATATACCACCCCTGCAGTATGGTAAATCCAAGCTACTAACCTGTAACATCCTGTAATATGCATGGGTCACTTAGGACATGCCACTCCTAGTTATATACCAACCCTGCAGTATGGAATATTCAAGCTACTAACCTGTAACATCCTGTTCCTCAAGCCCTGCTCTTCAGGGAATGTGCATGGGTCACTTAGGACATGCCACTCCTAGGAATTGTCTACCCCTGCAGTATGGAATATCCAGGCCACTAAACTGTAACTTCCTGTTCCTCAAGCCCTGCTCATTAGAGAATACGCATGGGTCACTTAGGTCATGCCACTACTGGGTATATACCACCCCTGCAGTATGGAATATCCAAGCTACTAACCTGAAACATCATGTTCCTCAAGCCCTGCTCTTCAGGGAATATGTATGGGTCACTTGAGTATATACCAACTCTGCAGTATGAAATATCCAAGCTACTAACCTGAAACATCATGTTCCTCAAGCCCTGCTCTTCAGGGAATACACATGGGCCACTTAGGACATGCCACTCTCATGTATTTCCTACCCCTGCAATGTGGAATATCCAAGCCACTAACCTGTAACTTCCTGTTCACCAAGCCCTGCACTTCAGGGAATACGCATGGGTCACTTAGGTATATACCAACCCTGCAGTATGGAATATCTAAGCTACTAACGTGTAACTTCCTGTTCCTCAAGCCCTGCTCTTCAGGGAATGCGCATGGGTCACTTAGGACATGCCACTCCTAGCTATATACCAACCCTGCAGTATGGGAAATGCAAGCTACTAACCTGTAACATCCTGTTCCTCAAGCCCTGCTCTTCAGGGAATACACATGGGTCACTTAGGTCATGCCACTACTGGGTATATACCAACCCTGCAGTATGAAATATCCAAGCTACTAACCTGTAACATCCTGCTCCTCAAGCCCTGCTCTTCAGGGAATACGCATGGGTCACTTAGGACTTGCCACTCCTAGGGATATAGCCCCACTGCAGCATGGAATATTCAAGCTACTAACGTGTAACATCCTGTTCCTCAAGCCCTGCTCTTCAGGGAATACGCATGGGTCACTTAGGACTTGCTACTCCTAGGGATATAGCCCCCCTGCAGTATGGAATATCCAAGCTACTAACCTGTAACATCCTGTAATATGCATGGGTCACTTAGGACATGCCACTCCTGGGTATATACCACCCCTGCAGTATGGAGTATCCAAGCTACTAACCTGTAACATCCTGCTCCGCAAGCCCTGCTCTTCAGGGAATACGCAGTGGTCACTTAGGACATGCCACCCTTAGTTAAATACCACCCTGTAGTATGAAAATTCCATGCTACTAACCAGTAACATCCTTTTCCTCAAGCCCTGCTCTTCAGGGAATTCGAGTGGGTCACTTAGGACATGCCACTCCTGGGTATATACCACCCCTGCGGTATGGAATATCCAAGCTACTAACCTGAAACATCCTGTTCCTCAAGCCCTGCTCTTCAGGGAATACGCATGGGTCACTTGGGTATATACCAACCCTGCAGTATGGAATATCCAAGCTACTAACGTGTAACTTCCTGTTCCTCAAGCCCTGCTCTTCAGGGAATGCGCATGGGTCACTTAGGACATGCCACTCCTAGCTATATACCAACGCTGCAGTATGGGAAATGCAAGCTACTAACCTGTAACATCCTGTTCCTCAAGCCCGGCTCTTCAGGGAATACACATGGGTCACTTAGGGCATGCCACTCCTGGGTATATACCAACCCTGCAGTATGAAATATCCAAGCTACTAACCTGTAACATCCTGTTCCTCAAGCCCTGCTCTTCAGGGAATAAGCATTGGTCACTTAGGGCATGCCACTACGGGGTATATACCACCCCTGCAGTATGGTAAATCCAAGCTACTAACCTGTAACATCCTGTAATATGCATGGGTCACTTAGGACATGCCACTCCTAGTTATATACCAACCCTGCAGTATGGAATATTCAAGCTACTAACCTGTAACATCCTGTTCCTCAAGCCCTGCTCTTCAGGGAATGTGCATGGGTCACTTAGGACATGCCACTCCTAGGAATTGTCTACCCCTGCAGTATGGAATATCCAGGCCACTAAACTGTAACTTCCTGTTCCTCAAGCCCTGCTCATTAGAGAATACGCATGGGTCACTTAGGTCATGCCACTACTGGGTATATACCACCCCTGCAGTATGGAATATCCAAGCTACTAACCTGAAACATCATGTTCCTCAAGCCCTGCTCTTCAGGGAATATGTATGGGTCACTTGAGTATATACCAACTCTGCAGTATGAAATATCCAAGCTACTAACCTGAAACATCATGTTCCTCAAGCCCTGCTCTTCAGGGAATACGCATGGGCCACTTAGGACATGCCACTCTCATGTATTTCCTACCCCTGCAATATGGAATATCCAAGCCACTAACCTGTAACTTCCTGTTCACCAAGCCCTGCACTTCAGGGAATACGCATGGGTCACTTAGGTATATACCAACCCTGCAGTATGGAATATCTAAGCTACTAACGTGTAACTTCCTGTTCCTCAAGCCCTGCTCTTCAGGGAATGCGCATGGGTCACTTAGGACATGCCACTCCTAGCTATATACCAACCCTGCAGTATGGGAAATGCAAGCTACTAACCTGTAACATCCTGTTCCTCAAGCCCTGCTCTTCAGGGAATACACATGGGTCACTTAGGTCATGCCACTACTGGGTATATACCAACCCTGCAGTATGAAATATCCAAGCTACTAACGTGTAACATCCTGCTCCTCATGCCCTGCTCTTCAGGGAATACGCATGGGTCACTTAGGACATGCCACTCCTAGGGATATACCAGCCCTGCAGTATGGAATATACAAACTACTAACCTGTAACATCCTGTTCCTCAAGCCCTGCTCTTCAGGGAATAAGCATTGGTCACTTAGGGCATGCCACTACGGGGTATATACCACCCCTGCAGTATGGTAAATCCAAGCTACTAACCTGTAACATCCTGCAATATGCATGGGTCACTTAGGACATGCCACTCCTAGTTATATACCAACCCTGCAGTATGGAATATTCAAGCTACTAACCTGTAACATCCTGTTCCTCAAGCCCTGCTCTTCAGGGAATGTGCATGGGTCACTTAGGACATGCCACTCCTAGTTATATACCAACCCTGCAGTATGGAATATTCAAGCTACTAACCTGTAACATCCTGTTCCTCAAGCCCTGCTCATTAGAGAATACGCATGGGTCATTTAGGTCATGCCACTCCTGGGTATATACCAACACTGCAGTATGGAATATCTGAGCTACTAACCTGAAACATCCTGTTCCTCAAGCCCTGCTCTTCAGGGAATGTGCATGGGTCACTTAGGACATGCCACTCCTAGGTATATACCAACCCCTGCAGTATGAAATATCCAAGCTACTAACCTGAAACATCATGTTCCTCAAGCCCTGCTCTTCAGGGAATACGCATGGGTCACTTAGGTATATACCAACCCTGCAGTATGGAATATCCAAGCTACTAACCTGTAACATCCTGCTCCTTATGCCCTGCTCTTCAGGGAATAAGCATTGGTCACTTAGGGCATGCCACTAAGGGGTATATACCACCCCTGCAGTATGGTAAATCCAAGCTACTAACCTGTAACATCCTGTAATATGCATGGGTCACTTAGGACATGCCACTCCAAGGGATATACCAGCCCTGCAGTATGGAATATACAAACTACTAACCTGTAACATCCTGTTCCTCAAGCCCTGCTCTTCAGGGAATAAGCATTGGTCACTTAGGGCATGCCACTAAGGGGTATATACCACCCCTGCAGTATGGTAAATCCAAGCTACTAACCTGTAACATCCTGTAATATGCATGGGTCACTTAGGACATGCCACTTCTAGTTATATACCAACCCTGCAGTATGGAATATTCAAGCTACTAACCTGTAACATCATGTTCCTCAAGCCCAGCTCTTCAGGGAATGTGCATGGGTCACTTAGGACATGCCACTCCTATGAATTGTCTACCCCTGCAGTATGGAATATCCAGGCCACTAACCTGTAACTTCCTGTTCCTCAAGCCCTGCTCATTAGAGAATACGCATGGGTCACTTAGGTCATGCCACTCCTGGGTATATACCAACACTGCAGTATGGAATATCCGAGCTACTAGCCTGAAACATCCTGTTCCTCAAGCCCTGCTCTTCAGGCAATGTGCATGGGTCACTTAGGACATGCCACTCCTAGGTATATACCAACCCCTGCAGTATGAAATATCCAAGCTACTAACCTGAAACATCATGTTCCTCAAGCCCTGCTCTTCAGGGAATACGCATGGGCCACTTAGGACATGCCACTCTCATGTATTTCCTACCCCTGCAATATGGAATATCCAAGCTACTAACGTGTAACTTCCTGTTCCTCAAGCCCTGCTCTTCAGGGAATGCGCATGGGTCACTTAGGACATGCCACTCCTAGCTATATACCAACCCTGCAGTATGGGAAATGCAAGCTACTAACCTGTAACATCCTGTTCCTCAAGCCCTGCTCTTCAGGGAATACACATGGGTCACTTAGGTCATGCCACTCCTGGGTATATACCAACCCTGCAGTATGAAATATCCAAGCTACTAACCTGTAACATCCTGCTCCTCAAGCCCTGCTCTTCAGGGAATACGCATGGGTCACTTACGACATGCCACTCCAAGGGATATACCACCCCTGCAGCATGGAATATTCAAGCTACTAACATGTAACATCCTGTTCCTCAAGCCCAGCTCTTCAGGGAATATGCATGGATCACATAGGACGTGTCACCCCTAGTTATATACCAACCGTGCAGTATGGAATATCCAAGCTACTAACCTGTAACATCCTGTTCCCCAAGCCCTGCACTTCAAGGAATACGAGTGGGTCACTTAGGACATGCCACACCTAGTTATATACCAACCCTGCAGTATGGAATATCCAAGCTACTAACCTGTAACATCCTGTAATATGCATGGGTCACTTAGGACATGCCACTCCTGGGTATATACCACCCCTGCAGTATGGAGTATCCAAGCTACTAACCTGTAACATCCTGCTCCGCAAGCCCTACTCTTCAGGGAATACGCAGTGGTCATTTAGGACATGCCACTCCTAGTTAAATACCACCCTGTAGTATAAAATTTCCATGCTACTAACCTGTAACATCCTGTTCCTCAAACCCTGCTCTTCAGGGAATACGAGTGGGTCACTTAGGACATGCCACTCCTGGGTATATACCACCCCTGCAGTATGGAATATCCAAGCTACTAACCTGTAACATCCTGTAATATGCATGGGTCACTTAGGACATGCCACTCCTGGGTATTTCCTACCCCTGCAGTATGGAATATCCAAGCTACTAACCTGTAACTTCCTGTTCACCAAGCCCTGCTCTTCAGGGAATACGCATGGGTCACTTGGGTATATACCAACCCTGCAATTATGGAATATCTAAGCTACTAAAGTGTAACTTCCTGTTCCTCAAGCCCTGCTCTTCCGGGAATGCACATGGGTCACTTAGGACATGCCACTCCTAGCTATATACCAAACCTGCAGTATGGGAAATGAAAGCTACTAACCTGTAAACATCCTGCTCCTCAAGCCCTGCTCTTCAGGGAATACGCATGGGTCACTTAGGACTTGCCACTCCTAGGGATATACCACCCCTGCAGCATGAAATATTCAAGCTACTAACGTGTAACATCCTGTTCCTCAAGCCCTGTTCTTCCGGGAATACTCATGGGACACTTAGGACATGCCACTCCTAGGTATATACCACCCCTGCAGTATGGAATCTCAAGTTACAAACCTGTAACTTCCTGTAATATGCAGGTGTCACTTAGGACATGCCACTCCTAGTTAAATACTCCCTGTAGTATGAAAATTCCATGCTACTAACCTGTAACATCCTGTTCCTCAAGCTCTGCTCTTGAGGGAATACGAGTGGGTCACTTAGGACATGCCACTCCTGGGTATATACCACCCCTGCGGTATGGAATATCCAAGCTACTAACCTGAAACATCCTGTTCCTCAAGCCCTGCTCTTCAGCGAATGTGCATGGGTCACTTAGGACATGCCACTCCTAGGTATATACCAACCCCTGCAGTATGAAATATCCAAGCTACTAACCTGAAATATCATGTTCCTCAAGCCCTGCTCTTCAGGGAATACGCATGGGTCACTTAGGACATGCCACTATCAGGTATTTTCTACCCCTGCAGTATGGAATATCCAAGCCACTAACCTGTAACTTCCTGTTCCTCAAGCCCTACTCTTCAGGGAATGCGCATGGGTCACTTAGGACATGCCACTCCTAGCTATATACCAACCCTGCAGTATGGGAAATGCAAGCTACTAACCTGTAACATCCTGTTCCTCAAGCCCTGCTCTTCAGCGAATACACATGGGTCACTTAGGTCATGCCACTCCTGAGTATATACCAACCCTGCAGTATGAAATATCCGAGCTACTAACCTGTAACATCCTGTTCCGCAAGCCCTGCTCTTCAGGGAATACACAGTGGTCACTTAGGACATGCCACTCCTAGTTAAATACCACCCTGTAGTATAAAAATTCCATGCTACTAACCTGTAACATCCTGTTCCTCAAGCCCTGCTCTTCAGGGAATACGAGTGGGTCACTTAGGACATGCCACTCCTGGGTATATACCACCCCTGCAGTATGGAATATCCAAGCTACTAACCTGAAACATCATGTTCCTCAAGCCCTGCTCTTCAGGGAATATGCATGGGCCACTTAGGACATCCCACTCTCAGGTATGTTCTACCCCTGCAGTATGAAATATCCAAGCCACTAACCTGTAACTTCCTGTTCACCAAGCCCTGCTCTTCAGGGAATACGCATGGGTCACTTGGGTATATACCAACCCTGCAGTATGGAATATCTAAGCTACTAACGTGTAACTTCCTGTTCCTCAAGCCATGCTCTTCAGGGAATGCACATGGGTCACTTAGGACATGCCACTCCTAGCTATATACCAACCCTGCAGTATGGGAACTGAAAGCTACTAACCTGTAACAGCCTGTTCCTCAAGCCCTGCTCTTCAGGGAATACGCATGGATCACTTAGGTCATGCCACTCCTGGGTATATACCAAATCTGCAGTATGAAATATCCAAGCTACTAACCTGTAACATCCTGCTCCTCAAGCCCTGCTCTTCAGGGAATACGCATGGGTCACTTAGGACATGCCACTCCAAGGGATATACCACCCCTGCATTATGGAATATCCAAGCTACTAACGTGTAACATCCTGTTCCTCAAGCCCAGCTCTTCAGGGAATATGCATGGATCACATAGGACGTGCCACTCCTAGTTATATACCAACCGTGCAGTATGGAATATCCAAGCTACTAACCTGTAACATCCTGTTCCCCAAGCCCCGCACTTCAAGGAATACGAGTGGGTCACTTAGGACATGCCACTCCTAGTTATATACCAACCCTGCAATATGGAATATCCAAGCTACTAACCTGTAACATCCTGTAATATGCATGGGTCACTTAGGACATGCCACTCCTGGGTATATACCACCCCTGCAGAATGGAGTATCCAAGCTACTAACCTGTAACATCCTGCTCCGCAAGCCCTGCTCTTCAGGGAATATGCAGTGGTCACTTAGGACATTCCACTCCTAGTTAAATACCACCCTGTAGTATGAAAATTCCATGCTACTAACCTGTAACATCCTGTTCCTCAAACCCTGCTCTTCAGGGAATACGAGTGGGTCACTTAGGACATGCCACTCCTGGGTATATACCACCCCTGCAGTATGGAATATCCAAGCTACTAACCTGAAACATCATGTTCCTCAAGCCCTGCTCTTCAGGGAATACGTATGGGTCACTTGATTATATACCAACCCTGCAGTATGAAATATCCAAGCTACTAACCTGAAACATCATGTTCCTCAAGCCCTGCTCTTCAGGGAATACGCATGGGCCACTTAGGACATGCCACTATCAGGTATTTTCTACGCCTGCAGTATGGAATATCCAAGCCACTAACCTGTAACTTCCTGTTCACCAAGCCCTGCTTTTCAGGGAATACGCATGGGTCACTTGGGTATATACCAACCCTGCAGTATGGAATATCCAAGCTATTAACATGTTACTTCCTGTTCCTCAAACCCTGCTCTTCAGGGAATGAATGCACATGGGTCACTTAGGACATGCCATTCCTAGGTATTTTCCACCCCTGCAGTATGAATATCCAAGCTACTAACCTGTAACTTCCTGTTCCTCAAGCCCAGCTCTTCAGGGTATATGCATTGATCACATAGGACGTGCCACTCCTAGTTATATACCAACCGTGCAGGATGGAATAACCAAGCTACTAACCTGTAACATCCTGTTCCCCAAGCCCTGCACTTCAAGGAATTGTGAGTGGATCACTTAGGACTTTCCACCCCTAGTTATATACCAACCCTGCAGTATGGAATATCCAAGCTACTAACCTGTAACATCCTGTAATATGCATGGGTCACTTAGGACATACCACTCCTGGGTATATACCACCCCTGCAGTATGGAGTATCCAAGCTACTAACCTGTAACATCCTGCTCCTCAAGCCCTGCTCTTCAGGGAATACGCAGTGGTCACTTAGGACATGCCACTCCTAGTTAATTACCACCCTGTAGTATGAATATTCCATGCTACTAACCTGTAACATCCTGTTCCTCAAGCCCTGCTCTTCAGGGAATACGAGTGGGTCACTTAGGACATGCCACCCCTTTTTATATACCAACCCTGCAGTATGGAATATCCAAGCTACTAACCTGTAACATCCTGTAATTTGCATGGGTCACTTAGGACATGCCGCTCCTAGTTAAATACCACCCTGTAGTATGAAAATTCCATGCTACTAACCTGTAACATCCTGTTCCACAAGTCCTGCTCTTCAGGGAATGCGAGTGGGTCACTTAGGACATGCCACTCCTGGGTATATACCACCCCTGCAGTATGGAATATCCAAGCTACTAACCTGAAACATCCTGTTCCTCAAGCCCTGCTCTTCAGGGAATACACATGGGCCACTTAGGACATGCCACTCTCAGGTATTTCCTACCCCTGCAATATGGAATATCCAAGCCACTAACCTGTAACTTCCTGTTCACCAAGCCCTGCTCTTCAGGGAATACGCATGGGTCACTTGGGTATATATCAACCCTGCAGTATGGAATATCCAAGCTATTAACGTGTTACTTCCTGTTCCTCAATCCCTGCTCTTCAGGGAATTTGCATGGGTCACTTAGGGCATGCCACGCCTAGCTATATACCAACTCTGCAGTATGGGAAATGCAAGATACTAACCTGTAACATCCTGTTCCTCAAGCCCTGCTCTTCAGGCAATGTGCATGCGTCACTTAGGACATGCCACTCCTAGCTCTATACCAACCCTTCAGTATGGGAAATGAAAACTACTAACCTGTAACATCCTGTTCCTCAAGCCCTGCTCTTCAGGGAATACGCAGGGGTCACTTAGGTCATGCCACTCCTGGGTATATACCAACCCTGCAGTATGAAATATCCAAGCTACTAACCTGTAACATCCTGCTCCTCAAGCCCTGCTCTTCAGGGAATAGGCATGGGTCACTTAGGACTTGCCACTCCTAGGGATATACCACCCCTGCAGCATGGAATATTCAAGCTACTAACGTGTAACATCCCGTTCCTCAAGCCCTGCTCTTCCGTGAATACTCATGGGACACTTATGACATGCCACTCCTAGGTATATACCACCCCTGCAGTATGGAATCTCAAGCTACTAACCTGTATCTTCCTGTAATATGCATGTGTCACTTAGGACATGTCACTCCTAGTTAAATACCACCCTGTAGTATGAAAATTCCATGCTACTAACCTGTAACATCCTGTTCCTCAAGCCCTGCTCTTCAGGGAATACGAGTGGGTCACTTAGGACATGCCATTCCAGGGTATATACCACCCCTGCAGTATGGAATATCCAAGCTACTAACCTGAAACATCCTGTTCCTCAAGCCCTGCTCTTCAGGGAATGTGCATGGGTCACTTAGGACATGCCACTCCTAGGTATATACCAACCCCTGCAGTATGAAATATCCAAGCTACTAACCTGAAACATCATGTTCCTCAAGCCCTGCTCTTCAGGGAATGTGCATGGGTCACTTAGGACATGCCACTCCTAGGTATATACCAACCCCTGCAGTATGAAATATCCCAGCTACTAACCTGAAACATCATGTTCCTCAAGCCCTGCTCTTCAGGGAATACGCATGGGTCACCTGGGTATATACCAACCCTGCAGTATGGAATATCTAAGCTACTAACGTGTAACTTCCTGTTCCTCATGCCCTGCTCTTCAGGGAATGCACATGGGTCACTTAGGACATGCCACTCCTAGCTATATACCAACCCTGCAGTATGGGAAATCCAAGCTACTAACCTATAACATCATGTTCCTCAAGCCCTGCTCTTCAGGGAATAGGAGTGGTTCACTTAGGACATGCCACTCCTAGGTATTTTCCACCCCTGCAGTATGGAATTTCCAAGCTACTAACCTGTAATTTCCTGTTCCTCAAGCCCAGCTCTTCAGGGAATATGCATGGATCACATAGGACGTGCCACTCCTAGTTATATACCAACCGTGCAGTATGGAATATCCAAGCTACTAACCTGTAACATCCTGTTCCCCAAGCCCTGCACTTCAAGGAATACGAGTGGGTCACTTAGGACATGCCACCCCTAGTTATATACAAACTCTGCAGTATGGAATATCCAAGCTACTAACCTGTAACATCCTGTAATATGCATGGGTCACTTAGGACATGCCACTCCTGGGTATATACCACCCCTGCAGTATGGAGTATCCAAGCTACTAACCTGCAACATCCTGCTCCTCACGCCCTGCTCTTCAGGGAATATGCAGTGTTCACTTAGGACATGCCACTCTAGTTAAATACCACCCTGTAGTATGAAAATTCCATGCTACTAACCTGTAACATCTTGTTCCTCAAGCCCTGCTCTTCAGGGAATACGAGTGGGTCACTTAGGACATGCCACTCCTGGGTATATACCACCCATGCATTATGGAATATCCAAGCTACTAACCTGAAACATCATGTTCCTCAAGCCCTGCTCTTCAGGGAATACGCATGGGTCACTTGGGTATATACCAACCCTGCGGTATGGAATATCTAAGCTACTAACGTGTAACATCCTGTTCCTCAAGCCCTGCTCTTCCGTGAATACTCATGGGACACTTATGACATGCCACTCCTAGGTATATACCAATCCTGCAGTATGAAATATCCAAGCTACTAACCTGTAACATCCTGCTCCTCAAGCCCTGCTCTTCAGGGAATATGCATGGGTCACTTAGGACTTGCCACTCCTAGGGATATACCACCCCTGCAGCATGGAATATTAAAGCTACTAACGTGTAACATCCTGTTCCTCAAGCCCTGCTCTTCCGTGAATACTCATGGGACACTTATGACATGCCACTCCTAGGTATAACCCACCCCTGCAGTATGGAATCTCAAGCTACTAACCTGTATCTTCCTGTAATATGCATGTGTCACTTACGACATGTCACTCCTAGTTAAATACCACCCTGTAGTATGAAAATTCCATGCTACTAACCTGTAACATCCTGTTCCTCAAACCCTGCTCTTCAGGGAATATGTAAGCGATATTCAATCAACACTACAGCTAAGTCAATGCCTAGTCTGGGATGCTGAGGAAAACCCTTATTGGTGTATTTTTATATCCAGTTCAGTACTCTGTATGACAACCCTTGTATAACACCCCCCTCTTAGAATCCCCTTGACCCCACTGAGCCAAGAAGTAGGTTTGTTTTGCAAATTAAAAGGTTTATTTGAGAATTTAAACAATATATATATATATATATATATCACACTTTATAATAAATTAATATCTGATAGTACACTTAGACATATGATGTTGATCAACAATGGGTAATCTGGCACTAGCACACTTCTTTACAATCAATGAGGAGTTAGTATAGGATGGATAAAGTAGCAAAAATATTTTTATGATTTCAAGGGAAAAGCAATGAGGAATAAAATGCAGGACAGAAATACTTGATATGATTTTAGCAAAAGATAAGATAATCACTTTTTCTCTGGCAATTCACCCCCCTCCCCTATGCAATGTAAGAAATGGAAGGAGATGGAAAGAGCACACAGTTCTCAGGAATGAAATCAAATACAATACAAAATTCCGTTCCCCCCCAGCAAGCTTAGAGGAAACAGATAGGAGTTTGAAACACAGGCCCAAAATGCTTTTTAAATGTGATGGCAATGGATGGGAAAATGTGCCAACTGATTTTAATTCCCTCTAGAGATTCAGGGTGAGTGGGAGATGCGTGTTGGTATTAGTTCAGGCTCACTTTAGCAATGCTCTATGAGTTATTACCAAGTTGCAACGGATGTTAACAAAAGAAAGAATGGAGCTGCTATTTTGACAAGTGGAGAAATTGAGCCAAAATCGCAAATCGCGGTAAATTTCGCGAGTGCGTAAACCGTGATTGCGGAAAAAGTATAAGGAGTAGGAAGTCGGTTCTTGTTGGTAAGCTTAGATTCTAAGCTTTCAGATGAAAGTTAAATTTCGTTCCTAGCCCAAACGGTTCCAGAGATACGGACGATTAAATAAAGGTAGCTTTTTTGGATTTAAAGTAAACTAAAAATGACAGTTGGCAGCTTGCAGCTTCAGAATTGACAGATGACAGTTGTGCAGCTTTACAAATGACAGATGACACGATTTCTAGGAGGCAGTTCTACTTAGGTTAAAATAGTTTGGATTAGATTATTTTAACTAAAAGATTGATTCTGCACAGTTCTGCTAGGTACTCACAATATAAATTTGAACTCGGCCTCGACACGGATCTGGTCAACACGTCCGGCTGCGGTTCAGTCTGCTCGGCGGGTCAATCAGGCACCGGTTCAGCTCACAGCGATCTGGGTCAGCTCTGCTCTGCTGGTCTAGCTTCTCTGGATTCTGGATGTAAAACTGCTTTCTGGGTACTGCTACAGGTTCTTGCAAAAATTCTCGGCAAAACTTCAAACAGCTCGCCCGGCTGTTGAATAGTTTGGTTAGTTTTGAGGCCTGCTGAAGGGGATTCAGCTGGTGGATTCAGGCCTCTCTGCTACAAATTCTGGAGTTAATTTCTGCTACAGGTTCTGGAGATTGATGGATCTGAAGTCTGGATCTCTGGATGTGAAGTCGTCGGTCAGCATGCTCCGCAGCAAATGGAATTGAATGTCTCTACCTGTCCCAGCAGTCTCTTTTTATGTGTTTTGGAAAGTGGGTGTGTGCGTTGGTCATAACGAAACCTGCCCCTCTCACTTATCATTGGCCAATTCCTCCTCTCTCCCTTGATTGGGGGAAGGAAATGTGAGTCAGAGTGATGTTGTAGGTTTTATGGTCAGAGGAACCTCCCCTTGTCAGATTGCACACAAATCTATTTCTGACCCAAATACATATTTATCTATGTACCATTTTTCTAATATTATAGATCCAGTTAACATATTTTCTGTAGCACCAAACCATCCGATCCCTGTCTTTGTACGATGTTGTGTCCACTGATGACAGAATTCTCCCCTTTTCATCCAGATAACGACCTCTAAACCTTTCCAGATTTTACACAAATGTGCACCAGGGATATGGGTTACAGATGATAAAGTGTCAGATTTTTAACATGCATACATTTGGAGTGAGACCCTATTTTCCGCTAGCAACCCCCCAGAATACACCACAGGGTCCTAAAGCCTCTCAAAATGTTCACAGAGAAATCACAAAAATAATGATATTACTTATATAATTCTGACAAGTCCGCACTATGAGTTATCTATCTTTTTAAAATTATGCCCTATCTTTTTAAAATTATGCCCTGGTCAAAAAGGGGTGTGGCTTCCCCCATCACAGGGTGGAATAACTGGTTTATCCACTTCCCCCAAGCCAGCTTGTTCACAGAGGCACAGCTGCACCCCAGTTTCTCCCAAGAGGAAGCTATTTTATGACGCTCCCAATATAACATTTGCCTGAGTCCAGGACAGGCCTTAGTTCAACTCCCTGTAGTCCCCAGCTGCCCCACCCCTAATCTAATCAGAGAGGTGACAACTCCTTTTGGCAAGGGGAAGAGTGGCTGAGCAGGTTTCAACTCCTGTCGGGGGTAGTTGTCAGGCAGAATCCAGTTTCATTAAGCCAGGTTTCAGCTAAATGTCACTTTTTGTTCCCAGTTTAAATCACTTACAATTTTTACATATACATTAAATAATTACTTCCTTCAAGTCATTTCAGAATATAGTTTTACATTGTATCCACCTCTTAGCAAGTGTATCCACCTCTTAGCAAGTCTTTCCTTGGTCTGGTTTTGTTTCATTTGTTCAGTTTTACACAAAAGTCTGGTGGTTTTAAAACGCCGGCTTTCTGATAGTGGTGAGTACTGGTAATGCAATCATTTTTGGGATTAAGAAAATGAATTCCCCACAGTTCTGAGTTGCTTTTTTGGCAATCAGCATTGCCATTCCCATTGGTTTCAGGTTACTGTGTGTGTAGCCCAATGGTGGTTTTAGGCAGTGCCCTCCTGTGCTCACAACATAGGCAAAAATGGGTGGCAGCCTATTCTTCATGTTTTCCCTGTGCACTCTCTGGGGAGTTCTGGCCATCATGATGCTTCCCATGCCAGTACTGCACAGTTTTACGGTATGGCTTGTATGCATGGGTAAAAACATCCCACAAATACGAGTGGGTCACTTAGGACATGCCACTCCTGGGCATATACCAACCCCTGCAGTATGAAATATCCGAGCTACTAACCTGAAATATCATGTTCCTGAAGCCCTGCTCTTCAGGGAATATGCATGGGCCACTTAGGACATGCCACTCTCAGGTATTTTCTACCCCTGCAGTATGGAATATCCAAGCCACTAACCTGTAACTTCCTGTTCACCAAGCCCTGCTCTTCAGGGAATGCACATGGGTCACTTAGGAAATGCCACTCCTAGCTATATACCAACCCTGCAGTATGGGAAATGCAAGCTACTAACCTGTAACATCCTGTTCCTCAAGCCCTGCTCTTCAGGGAATATGCATGGGTCACTTAGGTCATGCCACTCCTAGGTATATACCACCCTTGCAGTATGGAATATTAAGCTACTAACCTGTAACTTCCTGTAATATGCATGTGTCACTTAGGACATGCCATTCCTGGGTATATACCAACCCCTGCAGTATGAAATATCCAAGCTACTAACCTGTAACATCCTGTTCCCCAAGCCCTGCACTTCAGGGAATACGAGTGGGTCACTTAGGACATGCCACTCCTGGGTATATACCAGCCCTGCAGTATGGAATATCCAAGCTACTAACCTGTAACATCCTGTTCCCCAAGCCCTGCACTTCAGGGAATACGAGTGGGTCACTTAGGACATGCCACTCCTGGGTATATACCACCCCTGCAGTATGGAATATCCAAGCTACTAACCTGAAACATCATGTTCCTCAAGCCCTGCTCTTCAGGGAATACGCAGTGGTCACTTAGGACATGCCACTCCTATTTATTTACCACCCTGTAGTATGAAAATTCCATGCTACTAACCTGTAACATCCTGTTCCTCAAGCCCTGCTCTTCAGGGAATACGCATGGGTCACTTAGGACATGCCACTCCTAGCTATATACCAACCCTGCAGTATGGGAAATGCAAGCTACTAACCTGTAACATCCTGTTCCTCAGGCCCTGCTCTTCAGGGAATACGAGTGGGTCACTTAGGACATGCCACTCCTGGGTATATACCAACCCTGCAGTATGAAATATCCAAGCTACTAACCTGTAACATCCTGCTCCTCAAGCCCTGCTCTTCAGGGAATACGCATGGGTCACTTAGGACTTGCCACTCCTAGAGATATACCACCCCTGCAGCATGGAATATTCAAGCTACTAACGTGTAACATCCTGTTCCTCAAGCCCTGCTCTTCCGTGAATACTCATGGGACACTTATGACATGCCACTCCTAGGTATAACCCACACCTGCAGTATGGAATCTCAAGCTACTAACCTGTATCTTCCTGTAATATGCATGTGTCACTTATGACATGTCACTCCTAGTTAAATACCACCTGTTGTATGAAAATTCCATGCTACTAACCTGTAACATCCTGTTCCTCAAGCCCTGCTCTTCAGGGAATATGTAAGCGATATTCAATCAACACTACAGCTAAGTCAATGCCTAGTCTGGGATGCTGAGGAAAACCCTTATTGGTGTATTTTTATATCCAGTTCAGTACTCTGGATGACAACCCTTGTATAACACCCCCCTCTTAGAATCCCCCTGACCCCACTGAGCCAAGAAGTAGGTGTGTTTTGCAAATTAAAAGGTTTATTTGAGAATTTAAACAATATATATATATATATATATATATATATATCACACTTTATAATAAATTAATATCTGATAGTACACTTAGACATATGATGTTGATCAACAATGGGTAATCTGGCACTAGCACACTTCTTTACAATCAATGAGGAGTTAGTATAGGATGGATAAAGTAGCAAAAATATTTTTATGATTTCAAGGGAAAAGCAATGAGGAATAAAATGCAGTACAGAAATACTTGATATGATTTTAGCAAAAGATAAGATAATCACTTTTTCTCTGGCAATTCACCCCCCTCCCCTATGCAATGTAAGAAATGGAAGGAGATGGAAAGAGGAGCACACAGTTCTCAGGAATGAAATCAAATACAATACAAAATTCCGTTCCCCTCCAGCAAGCTTAGAGGAAACAGGTAGGAGTTTGAAACACAGGCCCAAAATGCTTTTTAAATGTGATGGCAATGGATGGGAAAATGTGCCAACTGATTTTAATTCCCTCTAGAGATTCAGGGTGAGTGGGAGATGCGTGTTGGTATTAGTTCAGGCTCACTTTAGCAATGCTCTATGAGTTATTACCAAGTTGCAACGGATGTTAACAAAAGAAAGAATGGAGCTGCTATTTTGACAAGTGGAGAAATTGAGCCAAAATCGCAAATCGCGGTAAATTTTGCGAGTGCGTAAACCGTGATTGCGGAAAAAGTATAAGGAGTAGGAAGTCGGTTCTTGTTGGTAAGCTTAGATTCTAAGCTTTCAGATGAAAGTTAAATTTCATTCCTAGCCCAAACGGTTCCAGAGATACGGACGATTAAATAAAGGTAGCTTTTCGGATTTAAAGTAAACTAAAAATGACAGTTGACAGCTTGCAGCTTCAGAATTGACAGATGACAGTTGTGCAGCTTTACAAATGACAGATGACATGATTTCTAGGAGGCAGTTCTACTTAGGTTAAAATAGTTTGGATTAGATTATTTTAACTAAAAGATTGATTCTGCACAGTTCTGCTAGGTACTCACAATATAAATTTGAACTAGGCCTCATCACGGATCTGGTCAACACGTCCGGCTGCGGTTCTGTCTGCTCGGCGGGTCAATCAGGCACCGGTTCAGCTCACAGCGATCTGGGTCAGCTCTGCTCTGCTGGTCTAGCTTCTCTGGATTCTGGATGTAAAACTGCTTTCTGGGTAATGCTACAGGTTCTTGCAAAAATTCTCGGCAAAACTTCAAACAGCTCGCCCGGCTGTTGAATAGTTTGGTTAGTTTTGAGGCCTGCTGAAGAGGATTCAGCTGGTGGATTCAGGCCTCTCTGCTACAAATTCTGGAGTTAATTTCTGCTACAGGTTCTGGAGATAGATGGATCTGAAGTCTGGATCTCTGGATGTGAAGTCGTCGGTCAGCATGCTCCGCAGCAAATGGAATTGAATGTCTCTACCTGTCCCAGCAGTCTCTTTTTATGTGTTTTGGAAAGTGGGTGTGTGCGTTGGTCATAACAAAACCTGCCCCTCTCACTTATCATTGGCCAATTCCTCCTCTCTCCCTTGATTGGGGGAAGGAAATGTGAGTCAGAGTGATGTTGTAGGTTTTATGGTCAGAGGAACCTCCCCTTGTCAGATTGCCCACAAATCTATTTCTGACCCAAATACATATTTATCTATGTACCATTTTTCTAATATTATAGATCCAGTTAACATATTTTCTGTAGCACCAAACCATCCGATCCCTGTCTTTGTACGATGTTGTGTCCACTGATGACAGAATTCTCCCCTTTTCATCCAGATAACAACCTCTAAACCTTTCCAGATTTTACACAAATGTGCACCAGGGATATGGGTTACAGATGATAAAGTGTCAGATTTTTAACATGCATACATTTGGAGTGAGACCCTATTTTCCGCTAGCAACCCCCAGAATACACCACAGGGTCCTAAAGCCTCTCAAAATGTTCACAGAGAAATCACAAAAATAATGATATTACTTATATAATTCTGACAAGTCCGCACTATGAGTTATCTATCTTTTTAAAATTATGCCCTGGTCAAAAAGGGGTGTGGCTTCCCCCATCACAGGGTGGAATAACTGGTTTATCCACTTCCCCCAAGCCAGCTTGTTCACAGAGGCACAGCTGCACCCCAGTTTCTCTCAAGAGGAAGCTATTTTATGACGCCCCCAATATAACATTTGCCTGAGTCCAGGACAGGCCTTAGTTCAACTCCCTGTAGTCCCCAGCTGCCCCACCCCTAATCTAATCAGAGAGGTGACAGCTCCTTTTGGCAAGGGGAAGAGTGGCTGAGCAGGTTTCAACTCCTGTCGGGGGTAGTTGTCAGGCAGAATCCAGTTTCATTAAGCCAGGTTTCAGCTAAATGTCACTTTTTGTTCCCAGTTTAAATCACTTACAATGTTTACATATACATTAAATAATTACTTCCTTCAAGTCATTTCAGAATATAGTTTTACATTGTATCCACCTCTTAGCAAGTCTTTCCTTGGTCTGGTTTTGTTTCATTTGTTCAGTTTTACACAAAAGTCTGGTGGTTTTAAAACGCCGGCTTTCTGATAGTGGTGAGTACTGGTAATGCAATCATTTTTGGGATTAAGAAAATGAATTCCCCACAGTTCTGAGTTGCTTTTTTTGGCAATCAGCATTGCCATTCCCATTGGTTTCAGGTTACTGTGTGTGTAGCCCAATGGTGGTTTTAGGCAGTGCCCTCCTCTGCTCACAACATAGGCAAAAATGGGTGGCAGCCTATTCTTCATGTTTTCCCTGTGCACTCTCTGGGGAGTTCTGGCCATCATGATGCTTCCCATGCCAGTACTGCACAGTTTTACGGTATGGCTTGTATGCATGGGTAAAAACATCCCACAAATACGAGTGGGTCACTTAGGACATGCCACTCCTGGGCATATACCAACCCCTGCAGTATGAAATATCCAAGCTACTAACCTGAAATATCATGTTCCTGAAGCCCTGCTCTTCAGGGAATATGCATGGGCCACTTAGGACATGCCACTCTCAGGTATTTTCTACCCCTGCAGTATGGAATATCCAAGCCACTAACCTGTAACTTCCTGTTCACCAAGCCCTGCTCTTCAGGGAATGCACATGGGTCACTTAGGAAATGCCACTCCTAGCTATATACCAACCCTGCAGTATGGGAAGTGCAAGCTACTAACCTGTAACATCCTGTTCCTCAAGCCCTGCTCTTCAGGGAATACGCATGGGTAACTTAGGTCATGCCACTCCTGGTTATATACCAACCCTGCAGTATGAAATATCCAAGCTACTAACCTGTAACATCCTGTTCCTCAAGCTCTGCTCTTCAGGGAATACGCATGGGACACTTAGGACAAGCCACTCCTAGGTATATACCACCCTTGCAGTATGGAATATTAAGCTACTAACCTGTAACTTCCTGTAATATGCATGTGTCACTTACGAAATGCCACTCCTAGGTATTTACCAACCCTGAAGTATGGGAAATCCAAGCTACTAACCTATAACATCATGTTCCTCAAGCCCTGCTCTTCAGGGAATACGAGTGGGTCACTTAGGACATGCCACTCCTAGTTATATACCAACCCTGCAGTATGGAATATCCAAGCTACTAACCTGTAACATCCTGTTCCTCAAGCCCTGCTCTTCAGGCAATACGCATGGGTCACTTAGGGCATGCCACTACTGGGTATATACCACCCCTGCAGTATGGGAAATCCAAGCTACTAAACTGTAACATCCTGTTCCTCAAGCCCTGCTCTTCAGGCAATACGCATGGGTCACCTTGGGCATGCCACTACTGGGTATATACCACCCCTGCAGTATGGGAAATCCAAGCTACTAACCTGTGACATCCTGTAATATGCATGGGTCACTTAGGACATGCCACTCCTGGGTATATACCACCCCTGCAATATGGAATATCCAAGCTACTAACCTGTAACATCCTGCTCCTCAAGCCCTGCTCATTAGGGAATACGCATGGGTCACTTAGGTCATGCCACTCCTGGGTATATACCAACACTGCAGTATGGAATATCCAAGCTACTAACCTGAAACATCATGTTCCCCAAGCCCTGCACTTCAGGGAATACGAGTGGGTCACTTAGGACATGCCACTCCTGGGTATATACCACCCCTGCAGAATGAAATATCCAAGCTACTAACCTGTAACATCCTATTCCCCAAGCCCTGCACTTCAGGGAATACGAGTGGGTCACTTAGGACATGCCACTCCTGGGTATATACCAGCCCTGCAGTATGGAATATCCAAGCTACTAACCTGTAACATCCTGTTCCCCAAGCCCTGCACTTCAGGGAATACGAGTGGGTCACTTAGGACATGCCACTCCTGGGTATATACCACCCCTGCAATATGGAATATCCAAGCTACTAACCTGAAACATCATGTTCCTCAAGCCCTGCTCTTCAGGGAATACGCAGTGGTCACTTAGGACATGCCACTCCTATTTATTTACCACCCTGTAGTATGAAAAGTCCATGCTACTAACCTGTAACATCCTGTTCCTCAAGCCCTGCTCTTCAGGGAATACGCATGGGTCACTTAGGACATGCCACTCCTAGCTATATACCAACCCTGCAGTATGGAATATGCAAGCTAGTAACCAGTAACATCCTGTTCCCTCTTATGCTATGTTACAGTATACAAATAAGTCTGCCAATTTGCCTCTAGCCAACCTGTCTCCTGCATCTTCCTTAATCACAGCTTGTACTATCAGATCACTTTTGCCGGTCAATACTGCAGATTTCTAACATCTACTGCAGCTAGTAAGAGCCACCGTCAAGGTAATCACTTTGCTGCCACTGCATGTGTTGTAAGAATCACAAATGTTCTATTAGTCAAAACACTTTCCCTGAAGAAAAGCGCTGTGTTTACCTAAAATACAATCTACATTGATACTTTACAAATTGTGCTAACACCCTTCCGCGTAGGCACATATATATATGCCAGGAATGCCCACTGCATGTGCTGTGCTGCTGGCATAGTGTCCAAAATGTCTTTATAGGTAAACGTTCCTCGCAGGTTAGCACCGAGATCATTTTCAACTTATTTCTGTTGTTTAAGATCCCATTGCGACAGGAATCCATATTTTGTGGAACAGTCTGTGTTGACCGTCATGGGGGAAATACCTGTTATTGACTTTTAATGTTTCTGGTGAGAGAACCTACCCACTGCTTACTGACAATTTAAGGACGGTACGTGTGTGTGTGTGTGGGGGGCGGGGGGTTGTTTTGTGTACAAGTATTTGTGTTTTTCGTGTATATGTGTGTGTGTTTTTGGTGTGTGTGTGTCTGTGAATTACGATATACATATTTGTATATGTTTGCATGTGTGTCTGGGGCTCTGCATGTGCATATGGGTGTGTGTGGGGGTGTTTTGTGTGCAAGTGTGTGTGTTTTCGGTCTGTGTATGTGTGCGTGTCTGTGAATTATGATATGGATGTTTGTATGTGTGTGCATGTGTGTCTTGGGTTTGCATGTGCATATGTGTATGTTTGTGTGTGTGTGTGTGTCTGTGTGTGTGGGTGCTTTGCGTGCACGTGTGTGTGTTTGTGGTGGGTGTGTGTGTGCCTTTGAATTAGGATATACATGTGTGGTGCATATGTGTGCATGTGTGTTTCGGGCTCTGCGTGTGCATATGTGTGTGTGTGTGTATGTGTGTCGTTGTGTGTGGGGGTGTTTTGTGTGCACGTGTGTGTGTTTGTGGTGTGTGTGTTTGCCTGTGAATTACGATATTCATGTGTGGTGTATGTGTGTGCATGTGTGTTTGGGGCTCTGCATGTGTATGAGTGTGTGTGTGTATGTGTGAGATGTATGTGTGAGAGGTTTGTGTGTGTGTCTTTATTTGTTTTTTGAGTTAGAAAAGAGAATGATGAGTGCGTATCACTGTTTTTAGGATGTTTGAGATAATATTGAGGGAACAGCAGGTGGCAATAAGTCCTTTCGGGAACCTCGGCTGCAGTGGCAACCAAAAATGCGTTTAGCCCTTGAACAAAATCCTGCGTTCACTGCGACACTGGGCTGCTGCAATGCCAATTATAAAATCATTTGTAATCTATGCAGAGGTTATTGGCCTGCTTGATTCCTCAAATGATGTGATAGCTTAATTTGGACATGTTGGGAGAACCTCCTGGGGTCACCAGAATCACCATTTATCAAGTGTTCATAAGTAGCTCCCACTCATTTGATATTGTTTTTCTGCAAGCCATGGTCTACTCATTTTCATGGAAAGGACTCATGGGTCTCTCCACATTTGCATACGTTTTGTTACAGAAGGCAAGAGAGAGCCTTGCTTCAGAGCAAGCAGGAACTGAAGGAATTAACCTTTGGCAATGTAATCTAAATAGAACAGTTTGTCCATTGCCTCTCTGCTCTGCTGCAGTGTCTCCCCTATGGACGCTTTGTCCATCGTGTACCTTCGTGAGTCTGCTAAGCCACAGTGATGTCAGCGATGCAATTAGAACACATGGTAATTTAGCTAAACACTTATACAGTCGAAGGTAAATTAGGCCATACGTAAAATACATGAAATACGCCAGCAGGTGAATGCAAACTCTAAGTGCCTAATTCATGCAATGTTTTGCACAGCGCAAAGTGACTTTACAAACAGAGCGCCGCAAAGTGCACTGCAAAAATACTCATTGCAACATGCTAAATGAGCCTTATTCACACAAAAAACACCAAGGGCCTGATTCCTGGATTTTTTTGCACGGTTCAAATTGACTTTGCACTGCTAAAAAGTGACTTTGCACTGCCGACACAGACCCCGATTCATGGAACTGTGCAAAGTCTATTTTTGCAGTGCAAAGTCAGTACAAAGTCATTTTTCAAGTACAAAATGACTTTGCACCGACTTTGCACTGCAAAAATACACTTTGCACACTTCCATGAATCAGATTTTGTGTTGGCAGTGCAAAGTCATTTTTCAGCAGTGCAAAGTCATTTGGAACCGTGAAAAGAATTCCAAAAATCAGGGCCCAAGTCCTCGCTTAGTGTTTTTAAACATTTATTTGGACCATTTAGCTTACTATCTTACTTGGGGCAGTACTGCATTGCACTCTGGGAAATGGCGTGACCTTTTTGGTGGAGGCAGACAATGGTCATTTCTGGGTGCCATGAAGAACTCCACAATGGCAATGTGCTTAACTGGCCTCACAGTCAAACTGGGAACGCCCACCTTCTGGAAATGTGAATCTGGTTTATGCATTTTCTGGAGGCAATGCGTTTCCAGTATGATGATGTGTTCTACTGTGACAGCTCGGGCACAGAGCTATTGAATGAGGCATGGTGATTGCATGGGGGATCATATTACTCTATAATGGTAATTGCTTGGGGGCAATGTAAAAAGGGCATAGCTATGTTTGCTTGTTTGTTTGTTTGTTTATTTAGTTCTTGGAGAATATGGATTCTAGAAAGATAATGTTCTGATCTAGAGCAGAAACTGCATGTCAGGGACCGATGAGACTGATATGGAGTCAACGCAGAACCTAACATGAAAGTCTTTTATATGGGGACATAGGGTGGAAATGCCAACTGGCATGGCAATATGTCAACATTCAGGGCAGTTTCTGCTGTTTTAGCAATGGAGAAAAGGCTAATTCATATTCACCTAACAGGTTAGGATATTAAGCAGACTATTCAAAAGTCCTATATTATATTCAAGCATCACCTGTAGCAAGTTTAGTAAATAATTATTTAGAGCTCACTTGAATATTGAAAAACCCTGATATCGCTAAGCACCCTTGATCATTTGAAGAATCTGTTTCCCTACTGTGCAGTAGCACGTGGAGTGTTCCAAGTGGTCGATGGGATTACCACAATAACTGATCTCCGGCCCAAATAACCAGACAGACTCAAAGAATATGGCAAAATACTACTTTATTATCAGCTCAATAAGGTTGGGAAGCCTGGCGGGCAAAACAAATCGGAGCTCACACACTCGCAAATACATTTCAGTTACACAAAGACTTTATACCTCGATGTACGTCAGCTATGATGTCATCCTATGTGGAAAACAGTAAAAACGTATCGGGCGGAGCGATTGGTGAAGGTAACATATATACCTACACTTCATTTAGGTGTTAGTAACATCATTGTCTGCCCAATATCTGTTAGGCACAACCTCTAACTACGTATACTACAGATAATAGCAGAATAACAGCAGCGGATTGGCTTCTGCAACAATGTATAGTTCACCATTGCATAAACCCTCATGATTGGTTGACATTCTCTTCCAACCTTGGGCATTCAGCTCGTTAGCAGCACCAACGTCAGACAACTGCCCACTTGGCTAATTAGCCTACCATCTCTCATCAGTTAGGCCCTAAGTCAAGGCTACTTCTCTGTAGTTGACTTTGCTGACTGTTTTCTTCCTCAGAACTTTAAAGGGAGTGAAGGTACATTGCTATCTTCGTCTGGAGCTTTATGAATAGGCCTTTCTGGTCTTGCATCACTTGTGAGGAGACCATGATTTTGTCAATCTTGTCCATCTTTTTAGTGCTATTAGATTCAATTATACTAGGTGCTATTACTCTTCTCGGCCTCTGGAGACTTGGTTGCTCTGTCTTTCAGATGCTTTCTGCATCTTTAATTGTACAATACTTACACTTGTGAATGTTCACTCCTTTGCTTAATCTAAGAGAAATATCTCCTACATACATATATCCTCTCCAAGTCCTTTCGTGTCTTGCCGTTGCCTCTTGCTTTAGCATCCTTGATCTTTAGCCCAACAACTATTCTTTTTTCTTGCACAAATCTGTATTCAAGTCCTTTTCAGATCTGCCGCCTTGGTCTCTCTCCTTCAGGCTTTTCGCTTACTATTATAAAAGACTGACGTCCATTTTCTCATCATGAATGCTTTACCTGTGTTTTATTTTCTTCTTTTAGCAAGCTTCAAAATGTCTTATCTACCTTGAATATCTGCATATATACATTTACTGCATCTCTTCTCACTTGACTTCTCAGTGTATTTAATTTCTTCATATTTCGCATACATATTTACTCTATCACTTCAGTCACATCTGCATTCTTTCAGTATTCGTATATCATTTCAGTGCGTTCTTGTGTCTTCTCTGACTGCTGTGATCAGTGTCCTTTCCTGGACATGTCAGTCCAGGGAATTTTGTGTTGAGGTATTAGGAAGGGGCACACTACGTGTGGGCAACCTAAGTTACTCCAGGGTGGTAGGCCCCTTCTATGGAATTTGGGCCGCATTACGACCCAGGCGCTAATGGGTTAACGGCGCCGTAAAAGGCTGCAGCGCCGTTAACCTATTAGCGCCTAATTAGTGGTCCCTTTGTGGGACACGACCTTAATGGCTGGTTTTACCAGCCATTAAAGTAGGGACCCGCAAAGGGACGTTGGTGCTAAGTACGGTGCCGCAATTTGCGGCACCGTACTTAGCGCCTTCCCCATTCCCATTGAGCCAAATGGGGCAAAAATGGGAATGGGGAAGGGCCATTGAGGAAGGGGGAATTACCGCCCCACCAACCTTGTAATGGGGTGGTAATTCCCCCTTTCTCCATGGCGGAGTCGGTAACTTACCGGCATGGACCATGGTGCTAATAGCACCATGGTCTTCCGCCAGGGTCGTAATGAGGCCCTTTGTCGCATTTCCTGGATTCTCTACCCCCTCTTTTGTCTGCTCCACAGCAGAGTGTCCAGTAGTTACCATTCTGTTGTGTTCTACCTATTGCCTAAGCAGGGTTATCATTTGAGGGGTCCTCTTCTTATCACCTGGGGCATTTTCTGTCCCCAAGAGAAAGTGGCAAGCATTTCACAGAGAGACTTAAATGAACTTCTAGTCTGAGCTCAAATGTCCCAGACAACTAATACCCACAGGCCCTGTCAGTGTAAAGCTTTGATTGAAACCAAGCTGACAATAAAATAACGTCAAAAGGTTTTGGCCAGTAGAGTTGTATGTGTCACCGTGTACAATCAGACATAATATATTTATTTATCATCAGAACTGCCAGCAGAGCCTGGGTACACGCAATTATACAAGATTTAGATCAAGGATGCCTACAGTTAAAAAGAGGGTAGTCCCTGTCTGTTAGACCTTTGGGTTCTATCAGACGGCTAGCAAGAATGTAAGACTGTACATGTTACTCTGAAACTGGCATGTTGCAGGGTGTCAGTAGTTGGTCTTAGCAGAGTCACATATGTGCACTATATCTTCAGCATGGAGCATTTTAAAAATGAGGTTGCATCAGCAGATCTCACTTACAGTGACAGCATTACCAGCAAATCTGAAAAACTCAGACTAGCACACCATCACATGTGGGATAGTGTCACATTAACATCATATTTTCAGCTAGTGTAGTTTCTAAAGGGATTTGTTTCAGGATTGGAATTCTACCCAGTGTGGCACACCCTATCAGGCACTGCTTCAGTGATGCAGCATAAATAAGTACCTACCCTGCAGGCAGTGTTCCAGATGAGCACATCTTTTTATGTAGGGAATGTGATTGCATTACTGCAGGGAAATACTTCTTTGTAGTTTTGCAGATCTGGCGTTTGAGCATTAGAATAACTTATCCATTGACTTTCATAACTGAAAGTAAATGTTATGATGCTGTATCCAGTTTCATAAAATAAGGATGATTTAAGAGGTGCCATGTTGCGCCCTCATTTAAAAAATCATTATCATTATTGATGATGTATATAGTATTTCATGCAGGACCCCCAAAGCTTCTAAGACCACGGCTGCGTATTGATCCAATTCCCAGGATGAGCACTTTTCCCCATTAGCTGTACTCCCAGTTCTCATGGGAGAAACCTCTCAAGCCTTCCATGGAGGGAGAAGGCTTCCTTACAACACTGGCCACTTGGTGTAGTTTGGGGCAGGTATATCTGCATAAACTGTTTCAAATATCACCAGATTAATACAGATTAAAGCAGGCCTTAAATTAAATGCCTGTAAAAGAATATTTCTGAACAGTACTGGAGGTCACCAGAAATCTGGTTTGCACTGTGCAAGAAAATACATATACAGAAAGATTGGGGAAAGAAGCCCTCCAATGCAAGTTCCACCTAATTAGACAACACTGCATTAATTGCAAAAAATATAAATAAATGTTCTGGTAAATTCCAAAAAAATGTCTTCAATATTGTGTAGACCATTATTTATTGTATAAGCTCCTTCAATATAAAGTCTCAGTGGCAGAAACAGAAGCCGTGACCAATTCTTTTTGGACTGATGCCCTTCATCAGGGAAATCCCTACAAACAATATAGACAACAAAATATGTGTTCTAATTAGGATTCTCTTTCCATTAAAACACCTTAATTAGTACACTGTGAACTTCAAAACAATCCTAACAATCTAATTGACAACTCAGACCAGTTGGTAGGCGGAGCAATCACAATGGTACCTACCAAAACAGATAAGGTGTGTGGTACTCAAATGTCATATAGACGTCACTGTATGTTGATAAAAAAACGAATGAAAGCAAATGGTGCCATGCTGCATTACTAAAAAACATTGTGCCTTCTTTAATCAATAATAACACCACTTAGAAGAAGAAACAGTACAAGCTGCAAAAGGATTCAGCCATAAGAAAATAAAACAAAGAAGAAAAAATATACCAATATGTATCTATGGTCAAACCATGAAACCACTGGCGAACGTGTAAGCCTTTATGTATATAACATTAGTAAACCACTTACCACTATAACTCCTCTTACTCGCTCTTACTCCTGCTCGACCTCTCTGCAGCCTTCGATCTGGTCGATCACCAAATCCTCTGCCAGCACCTTAAGAGTGCCGCCCACTTATCGGATGCAGCTACCAAATGGATCAGCTGCTTCCTGGCAAACAGATCCATGAGGGTCTTCTCCCCCTTAGCTGCAGCCGACTCAGCCCATGTGCCCTGAGAGTCCTACAAGGCCCTTGTGTATCACCTACGCTTTATAAAATATTTACGAAATCGCTCTTTGATATCCCTGACCATCTGGGTGTCACCTACACGAATTACGCGGACAACACCCAGATACTCATCCCTATCACTGGCGATTATGTAAATGATGTTAAAGCACTCAATTCAGTTTGCTCTGTCATCCAGGCTTGGATGGCTCACCATGGGCTATGCCTCAATGATGAGAAAACTGAGTTACTCATCCTAGGTTCTCAGTCCAAACTCACCAAACTTGACCCCAAATATGTCGCTCTCAACATTGATGGTAATGTTATCAAGGTCACTAACGTCACAAAAATGCTTGGAATTTACCTAGACTCAATCCTCTCTCTCAACCGACAAACTAACTCAGTAGTCTCACCATTCTCGTGCACATGTAAACTCATCACTGCCCGTCGCCCGTTCCTGACATCGAATAACTGCCTGATCCTTGCCAGAACCCTTATCTTGTCGAAAATCGACTATTGCAATGCCCTTTACCTTGGGACGAGTAAAAAAAAAAAATAATAAACTCCAGGTCACCCAAAATAACGCCATCAGAGCGGCCCTCAACATACCCAGACGCGCCCACATTTCAGGTATCAGGCGCAACCTACACTGGCTCCCCATTACACAGTGCATCGCCCTCAAAGCACTTGTCTTAACCTACAAAGCACAGAACAATGCTGCACCTGCCTACTTGTCTGCGCTCTTCACTCAACACATAGCATCCAGACACTTGAGATCTGCACAAGCGCACACACTAACCATTCCCAGCTTCAAGCTTCAGACAGCTAAAGGTGCGAGCTTCCCAGTTCTTGCAGCGAAGCACTGGAACACCTTACCGAATGAGCTCAGGAATGCTCCATCCCTCCACTCCTTCAAAGACAGTACCAATCGGTGGCTTTACGAACAGGATGTTGCATCGGCCTCCTCACTGTAATTCTGTTTGTTCATATTCTGCTAACTGACTAGACAAATGTATATATTGTAGCTGCCTGCCGCTCGGACACCTCATGGAGGGACCCTCATCGTGTCCACATTCATTGTAAATTGTATGTATATATTTAAAATAACCGTATCTTGTATTCTCTTATGTAACATTGTTCTTGTAACTACCTTTCCAAACATGCGCCCTGATGCCCCTGGGCAGGTTGCGCAATATAAGTAAACAAATACAAATATAAAGGAGTGGTGTTTCCATGCCAAGATGTTGAACAAGAAGACTAGCGAGCACATATATATATATATATATATATATATATATATATATATATATATATATATCCAAATCAGTGCAGGAAATTGGCCGGAACAAGACAGAGCTGCACTCCAGCAACAATGTTCTTGCTGGAGTCCTGCTATATCCACCAGACCAAGAGCATCCCCCAAACGACTTGGAGATTCTGCGCTTCAATTAGCAGACTGCTTTCAGAAGACTTGGCATTCGTGCTGGTCTTTTGAAAGCAGTTTGCTTGCTGTAGCTGTTCTCTGCTTCCCAACCCTTTCCTTCAATGAGGGTTCAGACCAGTGCCTGCCTACAGCAAACGCTGAAGCCTGACATACAGTTTTGTAGCTGTTCAAACAAGTATATATGTCCTGCATTTTACAGACATCTCTTTATTAGGGTCATTATTGTGACCAATCAAAACAGAAGAGTCCATTATTCACTTAAAAGGTTTTCTTAATGAATCACTCTAAGACATGTTCAACATTTAAAATTGTGGACATTATGTTATTCCAATAATGCTCTTTGCTTTTTATGCAAATCATCAGGATTGAGTTCTATATAGAGATACTGTGTAGCGTAACTCAGCCCGGGGCCCTGCCCCCTCCTACCCAAACCCCCAGCCCTCCTGAGAACTGACGGTTCCCACAATAAATGTTTTCTATTTCCAGCACTGATACAAATGACCCAATTTTCGTGCATAATCACAGGAGCTTTGTAAGTTTCACGTAATGATCTTGCTGAGCGTCATGAAAAGTAAACAGTGCATATCATCATGCCATCACACATAATATTATGTTTAGATAATGTGCAACATTTAATCATTTACTATGTATTACAATAAATACATGCCGCTTCATCCTACTCTTTGCAAGAAAAAGCAAATCATTCATAAGAAAATGGGAATCCATTCTCAATAAATGTTCCCTTGATTTTATTTTGCTAAAAACATAGGAGTTATCCTCACAGCTTGGTCATGTCAGTAGGGACAGAGCAGATATCTAGACTGTGCTGACTGCACAGTTAGGCAAACCTGAATTAGATAATGTACTAGAACATATGAATACAAAACTAGAATGGTTTAAGGACGAATTGGAAGAAAGGAAATGTGTAAATGTAGATGAGGCACATTTGACTACCTCAATGAGGAGGTAAATACCTGGATGAACAAGTACACAAACAGAACAGGAGCTACAAAATATACTAGTTACTCAGACCTATACAGTTCAGACTCAGATAATGAAACAATAAGAACTGAAACACAAAATCCTTGTGCTATAAGAACAACAGCATCATCTAGCCCTGTCAGTTCTAGTGAAACCAGGGTCTTTAGATAGCAGACCCACATCACTCAGACCAACTAACTCCTTTTTCTAAAATCGAACAAGAGGAAAAGAAGCAGGAGGGAGTGGAGAAAACACCCGCTACCTACAAACGCAAGATCGACCATGAACAACAAGTATTCCAGAAAGGATTACATTTCGTGCCAACTTTCAGTACTAATTTCTTCAATACCAAAATGTAACATTTTAAATTAATTCGCAAAATTACGTTGGAAGTTTTCTTTGCCATCCTTGAACCGTCTGAATCCTCTACTGGAACGAATGGAAGAGGAACATGAATATGTTGAATTCAAATGTAAAGGTGCATTTCTTCCTCCCATGTCGACAGCAATTGGTGATATTTTTCATGAAACAGTACTTAAAGATATTTAAAAACTGACTTTCAAGAAACCTAATTTTAGTAATCACAATAAAAGGGCTATAATGTATCATCAAGTCATTATATGAAGGCAAAACCATCATAATTCATCCTGTCGATAAGAGAGGAGCACTTATTATTATGGGTATCCATGAGTATGAAGAAGAATATTACAATCAAATTCATGATAGAGAAACTTATATGATACTAGATGGAGTGCCCACACGTGACATTCAAAACAGTTTAAGTAAATTACGTCCTTATAATGAAGAAAGTAACTGGATTAACGACAAACCAAAAATATATTTTACTCACTCAAATGCATCCCAAACACCATCTTTTGCCTACCATACATAAGGACACAACACTTTTCTCAACATCCTAGAATCTATCACAAAAGAAAACACAACGATCTTGGTCACTAATGATGTGAAGAGTTTATACACTTCCATTCCTCATTTACTTGGCACGGAGGTGGTTGAATGGATGCTATTAAACAAAGTTAAGGTTAGTATAGCTATGGAACTCGTTTTACTTCTCCTGGAATTTAATTCTCAAAATTCTCATTTTAGATATAAGAAAACATTCTATCTGCAAACTTGAGCGACAGCTATGGGGGCTGCAATGGCCCAACAAATTCTTACAGTGTTATGTCAAAATTTTAAAATAATCAGCCAGTCTGGCACAAATACAATATCTGTTGGGGTTGTTACAATGACAATGTGTTTACCATATGTCATGACTCAAGAGATGACTTATGCTACTTTCTAGGATACCTTAATGCTATCAATGAACGTATCCAGTTCATTTCAGAAATTGGCAATCCAGGAATCAGTTTCTTTGATGAACAAATTGATCCAAACACACCCAATTACAGTACTAATATCTATTGCATCATCTTAGCTTTCATCCACCTAACTCGTCTTGCATATAGTCCATTTTTGAGAATAGAATTTATTAAGAATAGTGAGTAAAAAGTGCTGTGAAATTACACAAATATTTACTGAAAGGAGGTACTCTTTATAAGAATTGACTAACGCTTAATGTAATGTTGAATAAAAAACTAGAGAATCTCTTATTACACAATGTAGAATATATAAAAGAACCATCATACACCTATTAGTATAAAAGCGGTACAAAAAGTGATATGATCAAAAATTGGCACATATTATCATGTGTCAAGAAAGTAGGTGACTTGTTCAGAACTCCACCAATGTTTGATCATAATAAAAGCAGTATTTTGTGCGATCTGTTGGTGCGCACAAATTGTAAGACTAAGACACAACCTAACACCAGCAGAAGAGGCACTTTTCCTTGCCTTAACTGCTGTAATCGGAACAGTGTAACTTAAGGTGATGTAGTCTTCCACCAGAATAGAGGTGAACACATTAAAATTAAGATCTTTGCCACATGTGATACCAGGAATGTTGTTTATGCCATCAAATGCCCTTGCAATATATTTTATGTTTGTCCAACATAGAGGGAAGCTTAAACTATAAAAAACAAACATCGTTAAAGTATTTAGACCAAATCCTCAATTGCATCAGTAGCAAAACATGTTCACGAGGTAGGACACCAAATCTCGTAAATGATGTTTCAAATGCTAGAAGTTGTTGATAATAAACACCTTACAATAAGCATCACTAATACAATAGAACAACAAGAGGCCGCATGGGATGAATGATGAATGATGTTTTGAACCCTGCATACTTTTTTATAGTAGTTAATACAATAGTAGATTTTGTTATAATGGTGAACATGCACAAATGACAACATGCGTTCCATATAGAGGGGGATTGCTTAACATCCATTGTGAACCCATACTAAAATGTGGCTGCAGACTCTTAAGAGGTCACCTTCCCATAGAAAAGGTCATTGAGCCATGTTTGTTCTCGCAAAGGGGCACCCGTACCTCTTTTTCCGTGTTTAAGGAACTTTAGGTTGGTCACCCTAAGTTACCTAGGTCATCCAAATGTGAACACCTTGGTCACTGTCCTCAGAGAGGCACAGCTCCACCTCACTGATGTTAATAAGTCATTACAGGAAGGGATTGTTCCAGAGAGTTTGAAACTCTCAATTGTCTCACCTCTACTGAAAAAGCCTTCATTAGATGCTGAGGTGTTGCAAAATTAACGTCCTATTGCAGGCTTACCATGGCCTGCCAAGGTCCTCGAAAAGGTTGTTACCAACCAGCTCCAGAGATTTGTCGAACAAGAACTACTGTTGGACAAATTTCAGTCTGGTTTTCATCCAAAATATGGAACGGAGACTGCCTGTTAGTAGTACAGGTAAATTGCTAAAGGCTGCGGACCAAGGGGAGCTTACCCTCCTGGTCATGTTAGACTTGTCCGCAGCCTTTGATACAGTAAATCATCAAATTCTTCTGGAACGACTACAGGAGGTTGGAAGAGTATCTGATTCAGCACTGAAATGGTTTAGGTCTTTTCTGACCAACCGTCAACAGCGGGTGAGATTGGGGAGTTCCTGTCAGACCTTATTTGCTTGAACTGTGGGGTTCCACAGGGATCCTCCCTGTCCCCACTGTTGTTTAATCTGTATATTCGCCCATTACTTGAAATTCTGAGACGCTATGGGCTGAACTTTCACTCATATGCCGATGACACTCAGATCTTCATACGAATTGGCAAATTTCAGGAGGCCTTTGCCTGGAAGAAATAGGCAACTGGATGTCCAAGAATTATTTGCAACTCAATGCTGCTAAAACTGAATTAATTCTATTTGGATATAAAAACCGGTTGTTAGCAGCCAAGAAACTGCCTATTCCAACACTTTTGGGCAAGAGTCTTAAATTTGTATCTAAGGTAAAAAATCTGGGTTGTATGTGGCAAGAAGACATGGGCTGTGAAGCTCAGGTGGGAGCCAAGACTAAAGCAGTACATTTGGTCCTCCGAATGCTACGTCAAGCACTCCCCTATATACCAACCAAAGATCACGCATCTGTGGTAGGAGCTTTAACCAGTGCCCACTTAGACTACTGCAATAGTCAATTGTTGGGTATTCCTACCAAACAGCTCCAGCGGCTTCAGAGGGCACAAAATGCGGCCATCAGATGAATATTTAGGCTGAGTAAAACTGATCATGTTTCACCTTTTCGCCAGAAGCTGAATTGGCTATCAGTCGACGATCGCATCAAATTGAAGACAGCTTGTATTGTCTATAAATGTGTTAATAGCATTGCTCCCCTGTATTTACAAGAGCTAATACAGCCATATCAACCCATGAGACAACTGTGATCTCGTGACGGACATCTCCTAACTATCCCTCGCTCGGTTTTTATAACTAGAGGTGACAGAAGATTCTCCGTCTTTGGTCCGAGGTTGTGGAACTCTCTGCCGCTATCATTAAGAACTATGAGCTCACTTCTTCAATTTCACCAGGCACTGAAGACTTTCCTTTTTAGGTAGATAGGCCCATTTTATCTGGGATCCTTCTTTATTTTCCTCATCTACCTTTAGTTGTGTCATCCGCGCCGTTATATGGTTCATTTTGTTTGGTGCGCGTTATAAATGTAAAAAATCAAATCAAAATCAAAATCACTGATGAGGCCCGACCAGTCCGAAACAAGTGTCTGGGGTTGCTGTTGGTATTCTTGACCAAAGGAGGATTGCCATAGAATTTCGTTGCTGAACTGCTCAAATAGGCAGGACATAGACTGATATGCAAATGGATATTACTCCTTTGTGAAAGGTACAGTGAGCTGAAATGTGGATGCGGACTCTCTAGTGGGCACCTTCCCATAGAACAGGTCATTAAGCCGTGTTTGTTCTCGCAGAGGGGTGCCGGTACCTGTAACAACAACCTTACTTAGACATTAATTAAATATGCTGATCTGCCTATGCTTTTAAAAATTACAGGAGATGTTTTATTTATCATCGGTTTGATCTATGCGCATCATGATAATATACTTTGTGATATAGAAGGTCATACACAACATTCCTTAATGTACATCTACACAAACTAGTAGGAATGTTTTATCACAAGGTGTTATATGATGCTACCTATTTTTTGCACTCTAGCTGTTACTTTGCTCTTTCATACTTGCAGATAACAACGATGGTCCATTGTCATATACTTTGTAAGGATATAGACATTGTATGAATGCTTTTGTGGTTATTCCGTATGACTACACATTGTGAAATGCCATTTTATTGTTGGTGTATAGTATGTGATGTACTTACTACATACTAAATATACAATGAGGATACATGATACATACAGTTTGTCTATCATTTCCTGATTATTCTCTCTGAATGACCATACAATGTGGATTGTCATTTGCCTGTTGCGGTATAGCATATGATGTATTTTATGCCAATGGCAATCTTCCACCATATATCACAGGCACATGTGTTTATTTTAATAAGGAGTAATTGCCTAAATGCTGAACCTTGTTGGACCACATCATTTGACTGCATTTGTGCATATATTTACATGTCTTTTACTAACAAAGATGCTTTTCCATGCATGATAGGCATACCATTTAATCTAGCAATGTTGACAGAGGGATATGATACATACTGTTTACATTTCATGACACACAGCAACGTCATTAGGCTCTCCTCTTTCCTAAGCACCAGCCATCCACAATTCTCATTTGCTCAGATGTAATTTACTGTGTGATGTCCTTAGGGAACATTGTAATGTACCTAATAGTAGCAGCAAAAACCTACAATGGTCTTGAGAAACTACATATGTCACCTACACATGTTGAAATGATTCCTCTGGTAGAGAGGTTGAATCATGTTCACGTAGAATTTACACTGTAGAAATATTGTTGAACAGTGGATATACATAGCACTGCCAATTAGCAAGGCCTATAAACACAGAATATGACTTGGAGGTATGGCACGGAGTGAGCAACTGAGTGTGCAGACTTTGGCAGACCCAGAGTCTTTCTACTGCCTCCATTGTTTCCTGAACTTCCTGTGCCTCTACAAATACTTAACTCCAGCCGCGGAGTGAGCAGCTGAGTGTGCAGACATTGGCATACCTTGGAGGGGCCGTGGAGGGGCCGTGCTATCTACTCTGCTGCTGCCTTAACTCAACTCCAGCAACTATTTGAAACAGTCCTAAAGTGGCTCGGGTGGTGTCGCCTGATGGAGGGCTCTTTACACAGCATCGCGCATCCAGAGCCGGAACTGAACTCCTCCAACGGCCCCAGAGCATGTGCAGGTACGGCACCTTTCCCTCCCCTCCTTCCTGTTGCAGTCGAAACGTTCCTTCCTGTTCCTTCCCTCCCCTGTCCCTCATTCCCCCCATCCCTACCCTTCCCTCATCCCTCCCCCGTTCTCCCTCCCTACCTGCCGGCTGCTGCTCTATGCAGACAGAGGCAGAGCCCTTCCGCCGTGTCCTCCAGCCACCGAGGGAGGCGATTGCATCCAGAGTTAACCTGAAGAGGCGGGGAGATAAGCTCACGGCCCCCAAGCAGGTGCCGAAACGAGCAGACTCCCTGGGAACTTCTGAACATTCTCCAGATACTGCAAGGAAGACGGGCAGGACGACAGCCGACTCGCTGGTGCGTGGAGAGGCTTCCGCTGCTGGCACTTCTCCTCCCACGCCCGGCGGACTCCTGCAGGCCACGATAAACAATTACTAGGTGCAACTACACCGTTAGGGCCCCCCATCCTGGTGGGGTCTCAGTCCTTGAATCTCTTACACCTGGAGGTGGGACAACCAGCCCCTTTGTATAAACCAGAGGGACCAACAACGGCTGTTGCTAACAGCAACGAAGGCGGGACACATTCCCCCCAATCCTATACCGCTCCCTCCCCACGAGCGGCTGTTAACTTTCAGAGATCTTCACCTCAATTACGCTGAAAGTTTGGGTGCTGTGCCCGACCAAATGCCGAATCCACCTTCTACTCTCACCAAAATGATGTGTACTATCGAAGTACACCCGACTCCAGCTGAGGACGACTTGACGAGTCCAAAGGAGGTTTGTTATCCTCCAGTTCCTGATCAAAACATTTGTGACACTACCGAAATTACTACAGACCTGCCTAATTTGAAATCTACAGCGTCTTGGGCAGTAGACCCCGAATAAGACCCATGTGTCTCTTACGGGGGAGGAGGCCCCGACAGAGCTTGGTAGCCCTAAGAGGCCGCCCTCCCGTACACCGAATAAGGAAACGACACACAGAGAGTCTGAAGCCGACGACCGCCAGGACTCAATCGTGAACATGAAAAAAGTTAATAGAAGACCCCTAAACGAGGGCCAACGCAATCTGGCATCTACAATGTACACCAAAAACCACTGCTATGCTAGCAGCAAGACCAGAAGAAGACAGATTGCAAAACCAATAGCCCCTTCAAGTAGAAAAATGGGCCCCAAGAAAGGCCCACTCAAGCCTCTCACAGTGGCAGCCTTGGACGATTTTTTCAAGAGGAAAACAGAGATCCGGTTGAATCCCCAGCACGAACTTTCAGACAGCGACATTTTGGCAAGTTTATCACAACATGAGTCAATCATTACATCAATACAAGGCTTAACAGGGGGCCCTATCATAACCCCTCGAGTTTTACAACCCCTAACCCCTACGATGCTGGCAGAAAGCACGCCGGTAGTCAGATGGCATTGCATTAACAAATCGGCAACAGTAGTAGGAACGGATCATCAGTTGATTGACAGGACCGCTGATCCTGTCACAGCCATTGCAAATCTGAAAGTCGAAAGTATCAATGACGAAGTGATGATACAAAATCAATCACAAGGCCACAGCTCCCTTGATAAATCTCCAAAACAACATTTGTTGTGCCCGGCTCACAAAATGAGAGAGCAAGGTGTCCAAAGGGTTTGGGACTGCTTGTAGCATCAACCTCCCCTTCGTTGATGCGGAAAACCTCAACGTCACCCGGGTCCAAGCATAAAAGCTTTGTTCCCGTTAAAGACAGTGGGTCAAAAAACTCTACAGATCCGCTACACACCCCTATCCCAATGCGAAGACTGAGCAAAATCCAACATTTATCTTCGCAAGATTCGCGCCTAAAAAAAAAAAAGCTTATTTACTAAACCTAATGTCCATGGTGACGATCGCATTAGCACCATTCAGCAAGCTCTATGAGAGCATCAATGACACTCTGCGAGATCAGACATCGATAATAGCTCTGATGCAGTCTAAGTTAAACTACCTGGAAGGAAACATCGTTGGGACTGAGGGCACCCTGGCAGCCAGGATAGACCAATCACTCAGGTCGGCCCTCTCCAGACCCTCACAGCTACCCTCTGCCTCCTATGAAGCAGGTGGCGGTGAAGATGGCAATGGACTGACAAAACATACCCAAACAAATCTAGATGTATCGCCATCTGTTAATCTAGAGTCATCCAGAGTGGTAGACCAACAAGCCAGAGGCATTACCACCTCAGAACCTGGACAACTGACTGACCCTCTCGATGCCATAATCGCAATAATAGAACAAGAAGAAGAGAACAAACAGGAAGACAATCCAAGTGTTCCCACCACTGGAATCCAAAAACTAGCGCCTAATCCTTTCTCATACACAAAGCCTGCAGGATGTAAGAGGGCGAATACTAAAGGACCAGACCTAAACCCTAAGGTTTTCTCCTACAATATTTTCAATCAGCAAAAGTCGACTGTACACTTTAGCTCCAGACTACAAGAAGACAGTGCCGACAGACTAAACATGTGGACCGAATGGGCGATAAACCGCCCAAGCACCAGGAGGTGGACTCCTCTCGGCAGAAACACCAAACCCCGCGTCCAAAAGTTTGGGAAAGGTAAAGGCGATCAACCCAGTGATGATCGTGATGACCAGTCGGACTGGAGCTCGATCACAATTGATGAGACTGGTTTTGAAACCAGTGTGAGAAGAACTCCAAAGAGAAAAGCTGATGAGGTGGGTATAGTAACTCCCACCCGGGAACCTGTAAGCAAAGTTCTAATTCACGACCAGTCTCTATCACCATCAATGTCTCCAGAAAGAAGCTTAAAAGCCCGGCGCTGCAGCGCAGAAAAATTAAGGCTGCCCCCAGTAAACCAAAAGAAACTTGATCCAATGACCAAAGCACATGACAATATTAGGAGAAGACGTAGATCCCAGCCCGAGAACGCTCACCTTCGGAGTCGTGAGTCGAAAGTCGACCTAAACACTCCCAAGTCTACCGAGGAAGCCGGTAATGGAAATAGATCTACATACTCCTTCCAGAATCAACATGCTACTAACAACATTAAAAACTCGAGAAAACAAGTGAGTGAAAGGGATAAAATAATTAAATAAAAGCACATTGAAAGTGACTGTATTATAAGGCTGAAACGTATCCTCCCTAAGGTTGGCGGAGAGACGTTGAATAGAACTAACATTCTGAAAGTCTTAACACAAATACCAAGCCTGAGATACATCCGGAACAATGATCTATGGATGGTGGAACCCAGCACGTCAGGAAGAAACGATTACTCATCTATCCAACTCAACTCCAAAATCATCAAATTTCAATTGTTGAACGAAACAGAAAGCCTTCTGATCTTGGGATATGAGCTAACGGAAATAACGCGTTCAAATAAACAAGTGGACTCTCTGAGAAAACCAGTTGTGGATCCAAGAAATTCTACAAACTCAATGACAATGACAGGAGGCTCTTGTACCCACTACATTAGCAGGATGGACCACGTTCGACCCTCTCACAACGACCGGATTACGGACAGACGTAGAGCTTATACATCTTTGTGATTAGATCTAGACACACAGACAAATCGAACTCGTAAGGAGGAAATCCCTGATCAATCAACAGTTCGGATCCATTGAGCCCCACGTCTACTACGAAAAGATCTACCACCGAAAAATCCGGAAGGAACAGGTGCGAAAATCAAGGGCCTTGGTCTTGGCCCAAGACTGACACAAAACTTCACCGAATAAATTAGCCACCATTGGCTAAAGAGGGAACTCAACAACTTTTAGATGGGGAAAAGATCAATGGAGGTAAAACAACTTCAAGCAAGTGGTTAAAATTAGGATGTTGGAACATGCAGGGTTTTGATCACCTAACTGAAATAACCGATGTCAACCTGGGCCATTATGATATTCGGTGCTTACAAGTGAGATAGATGACCACCAAACCTCAACTGGATGGTTATGAAATAATCTTCACAGCTGCAAAGAAATGGGCCTTAGGACGACCGTCAGCTGGGTTTATAATCACAATCCGAGCAGAAACGGGTATTGATGTGTCCGAAGTCCTCATTTCCCCAGACTGAATCCATGCGATGATTTTGAACTGGAAACACACATCCGGAGACCTCCACCCTCCAAAAGAGGGGAAAATTCTCGTAATCAACGCGTATTGGAACCCAGATACAACAGCAAACGAGGAAAACGTGCTCCTGAATCTGCTGGGCGAGGCTGACGGCAAAAACCTGGATCACAGTACAATAATAAAGGGCGACTTCAACGCAGCGTGTGAAGGGATTCATCACTACCCGAAACATTCCGACCAAAATCTTCCAGTGAGGCGAAGAGAGAAACTGCTCGAAGAGCTAATGGCAACCACGGACATGCACAACCTCCACTGGCTTCGATCAAAACCGAATTTACAGATTCCATCATGGCAAAGAGGAGATCAACAAGGAACGATTGATCACGTATTTGTCTCTAAGGACCTCATCCCTGAGATCTATACCTTTAGGGTCGAGCTGATGACGTTCAGTGACCACAATCTTCTTATTACAGAAGGCTTGGCGTCTAGACCCCAGTCCTTTTCAAACTCCTTACTTCTTGAGGTGTCTGCGATGGGGAAACGTGTGAAGATCTCAGAAAAAGGCCTGCGCCAAATTGACTCTCAGTACCTCCGCCTACGATACGATGGCGTGAACCCTGCAAAAAAAATTAGGAGCGACTTGGACTATACTCCTTTGCTGACAAGGTTCTTGATGTCTGCCACAAAGTCAACCAAACCGCAGGTAGGCCATCCCCACTCATATAACAGAGATCTTGTGTAAAAAAGACAATTACACAGACGACTAAAGAAAATCTATAAAAAATCACCATATTCTGAAAATCTCGTAAGATGGGAAATGGCCGTCTGCAACTACAAGAACTGGCTCAGGCATTACCGGCATAAACTGTATCAGAGCGACGCCGAGCAAATGCTGTCCACCATTTGTAGAAATAAACCGAAGGAGTTCTGGAATCTGATTAAGGGGACATCAAATAAGACGAATGACAACATCCAGAACAACATGGGAGAGGCTCGATGGATATCCCATTTCTCTGTCTTATTTGCCCCGATAGCGGACGATAATACTCAGGACGTATCCGCTGTTAGAAAGATACTGAATGACAAAGTAACCTGGAACATCCCCACAGACAAAGAATCGATCTTAATCAATCTGAACAACTCAAGGGCACCTGGGCCAGACAGTATTTGCAATGTGGAACTCAAGAAACATCCGGAGCTGTGGGCAAACATAATGAGTATGATTTTCGCCAACTGCAACTACTCCCAGGATATTCCGTCATCCTGGAAAAAAGCTACCATTGTATCCATATTCAAGAGAGGTACGACAGACAACCCAAGCCATTACAGACCAATCGCCCTCTTGGACGTCATGGGCAATGTGTACGCATCTTTGGCACTGCACGCTTTCCAAACTTGGATCCGTTCCGACCACCTAGCGGACCCCTTTCAGAATGGGTTTGTTAAAAATTCAGGAACCACCACTAACATCTTTTATTGACCTGGTCCAAGCCTTCAACCAGAACAATAGGCAGCGCTTATGGGCGAAACTGGAAAACAAAGAGTGCCCGCGCTCAATCTTGGAACCTATAAAAGCTTTACACCAGGATACTTCAATATGGGTGCATCTTAGCGTGGAAGGTCACCTGTCTGAGGAAATACAGACATCAAGAGGCGTGAAGCAGGGGTGTCCTCTTGCGCCCGCATTTTACAACTCCTATATCACAGATTATGGGGAGTCAGTGGAAACGGTCAGGCATTTTCCACCATCGTTAGGAGGCTCTAAGATCGAGTGATTACTCTATGCTGAGGACATCATCTTGATGGACCTGACCCCCATTGGTCTTCAACGCCAACTTGACAATCTGGTGAGCTACCTGGCAAAGAACAACCTAGGGGTGAATAATGACAAAACCAAAATACTAATATTGGGAAATTCCGCTAAAAGGAAACAAAAACTCTCCTGGCACTGCGAAGGGAGGAATCTGAAAATAGTTAGTGCCTTCAAATACTTAGGTATCGTGATCACTAATGACAAGGAGGAAAAGGTTATGCATGATTCTGTGGTTGAAATTGAAAAACCTTACGGCACAAGCCAAGGCCGTGGATAGGAAACACGGAAGATTTGCCATTATTCCAACCATAAGATTTTTTAAATCTAAGGTGGTCACTGCCTTGATCTATGGCATGGATGCAATGCCACTGGTCCCGAATTCTATCTGGGTAAAATACGAAAGCTTCTTCTGGCGCAGTGCTCTGGCCTTGTCGAGTTCAACACCAATAGCGCTGATAAGAAGAGAACTTTGTCTATTCTCCCTTCTAGCAATAATAATTAGAGCTACCCTCATGATGTATCATAAAGTCATCAACGCGCCCAAAGCCAAAGTCCTGGACCTTATCCGCAAGGAAATCCTGGGTGGTGATAATTGGATGCTTTCTAGATGGGAACAACTTAACCTATCCATTCTGCAAGAACTCGATGTCACCGTGGAAACCTTGATTCAAAATCCCAACAAAGTGTCAAAGAAACTTTTTGAAGCAGATTGGATTCACAATCAGGAAGTTGCCAATAGCTACTTCTTGACGGCTAACTTGCCAAGCACCCCGATGAAGCTCGACGAGGTGCGTGGCTACTTGCATAAATTTCCGGACAAGGGCTTAAGCAGAACATTGCTAAGGCTTAGATTAAATCAGCTAAAAACAAACGAAATCTTAGCGATCTGCTATCAAGTTCAATCAAACAAATGCTGCTAATGCGAACCACTTGACACTATTGAAACCACAAAGCACTTGGTGCTTGAATGTCCAGGTTTGTTGGCAGAAAAAGGCGCCAATTTCTTGCTGATTCATTGAAGAATTTCAGCACCTTAGACTCAGAAAATCTATGGGCTATGCTGACCAGCGGTCACAATAAGCGATGTGTCATCGGAGTGACCCTGTTCCTGAAAGCGTTGAACCTGTAAAGGCTCGCTGACCGATTACAGATCCCCCCTCAGCATAGAAAGGAGACATGGAACTTGGAACTTAGTTTGGACTTTGGTCTGATCTTATTTTTGTAAAAAATGTAATACAATTAAATCAAAATAATAAAAAAAAGAATATGACTCCTTGGGCCATATTACAAAGAAGGAACATGGTGGCACTTATTTCAAATGTAAATGATAGTGCAATTCAAAAACCTCTGTTCTTCCCATGAGTACCACACAAATCATGAGTTTCTCAATTGAGAACTCTCATTGATATGATATGATGTTATATTTGTATCGTGCTAATGCACAAGTTTTTCAGTGCGCAACCAGACAAAGGGAGGGGAACAGGGGAGAAACAAAAACAACAATCTTTCTAGGCCTAGTGACATTGAGAAGGCGCAATAGCATGGAAAAGTGAAAGAGGGGGAAAATGCTTGGAAGGGGGAGTGGAAAGTGCGGAACAAAGGAGAAAACAGAATAAATAATAAGTAAAATAAATAAATAAAGGAGATGAACAGTGGAAGTGCCGCCAGCAAGTGGCATGTGCTACCTTACTCAGAATAAGGTATATCTGATAAGTGCAGAATAAAGTGTGAGGGGTACTGTATGGGTACAGATGCAAGCCCCAGTACAGGGATGGCCCAGAGGCAGTGCAGGAAAGGTGGCAGGGTGAGCAGGTACCTGGGCTCGAAGAAACAAGGGTGGCCAGGTGCACAGTGCTGAGAGAGAAAACAATCAGCGGGGGAGAAGAGGGGCAAAGATGGAAGCGAAGAGGAAGGTCTTGAGGTGCTTCCGGAACCAGAGATGGTTCTACTCAAGTTTCAAGGTGGCCGGTAGGCTGTTCCAAAGGGAGGCCCCAGCTAAGGACAAATATCTACCCCAGCTTGTCTCTTTGAAAAACGACTGACACTGAGGGAGTTAGAAGTAGAGGAGCGCAGGGCCCGAGAGGGAAGGTATTTACGGAGGGATAGTTGAAGGTATTTTAGACCCATGCCCCAGAAAGCCTTGTGGACAATGCAGAGGGTTTTAAATATATTCTGTGCATCCTCAGGGAGCCAATGAGGGGATTTCAGAGCTGGAGAGATACGATCCATTGGTTGCCAATACACAGCTGAGGGCAAGCAGAATGAGTGAGTGCAGTTCAATGCAGAGTGAATGCTCTAAGGGGGCGCTCTGAGCAAGTGGGCTGAGTGAATGTTGCATGTGTGAATGTTGCATGTGTGAATATTGCATGTGTCTTCATTTGCTAATGAGATAGTGAATGCTGTCTGAATGGTACTAGACACTCTGCGACCCATTCAACACACTCTTTAAAATGATCCTCATGGAAGACCAAGGGCCTAATTCACAGAAGAGTTTTATAATGGCACAATCCCATAGGAAAACATTCTGTGAATCATGCGCCAAATGTATGTCGCCCATATTGGGTACACTGCCCTCTTCCTGGGGCCTGTTTTCCCTCTTCATAATCCTGCACGTTCAGCATTTACATGAACAAACATAATTCACCACTCTGCTTTCGTAGATAATTCCCCACAAATAACACTTACAAACACAAGAGCACTTTGCTTCTGCTTGCAAATTCATTAGTGCAAAACGGGCTGCGCAACTACTTGTTGTCTCCTCAGCTGTGTACTGCGGTACCAAAATTGCATTGACATCGTAATTCATTTGTGCTTTCAATAAACATATCTAAAATATGGGCTCAGGTGTCCATCTCTAAATGATCAAATTATGTTTCAATATGTTTATTTTCATTACGTTAGCTCCAGTCTAATCTATTCTAGTTACAATGAGCTAATAATATTTATATCTTTCATTACTTAAAATTGTATTTGATTAAATTACACATGTGTGGATAGCTACACAAAGAAAGCATTTACCCCTGCCATGAGAGCAGCCGGCAACCAGAAAGGAATACAACCCTACCCTTCATCCTTCTGAGTTTGGTAAATCATGGCCCATTGGGGTTACAGGCTGGGGACCTGCAGGTCTAAATGTGTGTATGGGGGCACTGCTGTGCCTCCCTGCAAAGTCAGACATCCTGAGGCATTCGTTAGAGAGTGCTCCGGTTCCTCCGCGCATGCGCAGAAACCAGAAAAGTGGGTAATATCTACTTTGCTGCACTTAGAAGCATAGATACATCTAGCATCATGCACCAAATAAGATCACAATATAATTATTAGGAAATATGCCATGTCAAATGTAGTCGTATAAAGTCGTGGTGTGCTATATTACAGTGGGCCTCATTACGAGTCAGGTGGTAACACTGCCGGTGCTTCCGGCGGGTTGCCGTTGGACTTGTAATATTTAATTGGGTCAGTGCAAGTCCCGGTGGATCAGGAAGCTGGGTTCCGGAAAATGTTAGTCCCCATTCCCATTGAGTCTATAACACTCCATGGGAATGGGTTCATGAAAGCATTGGCTAGTTAAAAACGTTGCAGTTGCTTCCATGTTGAGTCTGCCTAGCAGGGCTGCTGTAGGTCAGACCTGTAGGGCGCAGCAGCCCCAGCAGGCAAACTCGTAGTGTGGCGGTACAGAAACAAGGGTGCCGGTGAGCTTATCCGACACCCTTGTTTCCGGACTGCCACACTCATAATGAGGCCCAGTGTCTTTTACTAAGCTGTTATGCTAGGTAGGATTTGTGTTGTGTCAACCCAGCACGTATAACCTCATCATTAGCACTGCACTGAAATTTGGGGAATTAGAGCATTCTATCAATACTGCTATGACATTTAACACCCACAGTGCTATTATGCAACCACCATTGAAGCAGTAAAGTATGTGTGTGATGCAGTAGCACTGACGCCCACTATACTGAATCGATATATTGTGCTCACTCAGGATAACAAACAGCAACCTCTTCACATAGAAGCTTTGTACGCAAATAGTGTCTTACCAGATGCACCCAAAATATTAAAGAACAGAAACGAAAAGATAATTTGAAGCTAGGTCAAAGGTTTAAGAGACATTGGGCCTCATTACACGGAAGGCGGTAGGGGATTACCGGCACCGATGCCGGTAATCCCCACCGCCCTACTACGAGGTCCCTCAGCATGTCCCGCCCTTAACGTGTGGTCAGACCACACGTTAAGGACAGGACCCGCTGAGGGACTTCAGTGCAAATAACGGTACCGCAAATTGCGGTACCGTTATTTGCTCCTTCCCCATTCCCGTTGAGCCCTATGAGGGCCCTATGAGGGCTCAATGGGAATGGGGAATGGTTCCCGGAATGGGGACTTACCGGTCCCGCAAAGGTCGGAATAGGCCGGTAAATCCCTGTTCCGGGAACCCAGCCTCCGACGGCGGTAAGGGGGTAGCCATGACGCTAATAGCGCCATGGCTACCGCCTTCCGTGTAATGAGGCCCATTGAGTGTATTAATATAAAATTATATTTGTATGGAGGCAATTCTATTGTAAACAATGAAGCTCTGCTATGAGATGCAGCAATAATGAAATAAGACATATTTATCCAGCATGTGAATTCCAATGCTAGACATTAATGATGTCAGTCATGTATGCACCACTGAAATATAATGAATTGCTGCACTGTTCTGCTCAGATGAAGCTGACAGCTACAGACAGGTAGAGCCATCATCTATTAAATCTATAGATATAAAGAAGACAAATGGAGAGTTGTGTTTTCTTTTGCATGCATTATCTATCAAATAGTACAGACAGAAACGATCATATTACTCTTATCTCTTTTTTTTTTTACAATACTTTGAATAATCTAAAATTGCTAAATTGCAGAAATAACTTTCAATGACATTTAAGAGGCAATTACCTGTAAACCTGTTAGTTCTCATTACAGCACACAATGGGCACTTACAATTCACATTTCGTGATGCACATTCCCACAATATATGCCAGCATTTCCTTGACAAACACATTTTAATAGTGCCTGTCCCCACAATGTAAGCCAGATTTTGAACTGTAAGGAACATTTCTGTGATGCTCATTTCAACAACATACGTTAACATGTCCTTGCCCAGCATTCCTATGTCCACTATATATCCCAGCATTGCTACTAGAACACACATTTCATGATGTCTGTGCAAAGAACAAATGCAGATATTATCCAGCAAAATACAGTTTCAAGATGTACGTGCCCACAATTTATGTCAGCAATGCCACTTTACAGCAAATTGCTATGATGCCTTTCCCCATAATATAAGTCAGTAGTGCCGTGTAAAACACACATTAATTCAGAAAGTGCAGCATGTCACCCTTTCCCCCTTTCACATGCACACATGTATGCATGTACATGGAAGCATGAACACATGCGTACTTACTAACAGACACCACTCACTCACTCACACGGAAAGGTTTCTCACACATTCCCACACACCATCCTGTTTACTTTTGATTATTAGGTGGTGCATAAGATAAAAGGATTACATTTTATTTCCAATGATTGGATATGTGGAGGGACACACAACATGTGGGTGTTTCTTGGTTTTTTGCCCACCCATTGATAGATAATGGCCATTCTAAACCTTGGCTTCATTCCCATTAATTACCTGCCCCACTCTTTGCACAAATCACCATCCTGGGATCTCTTTGAGACAGCTCTATCATGCAGCAACATCAACATTTGTGCTGCATAAGTCCTTCCAGTGTTATTTCTATACAGTCTTCTGAGAGTTAATGTTGAAAATACAGCTCTAAATGTGCTCCTATTGTACTAAAATGTCTTAACCAAGTGTGACTTCAGTTACTTGATTTAAAAGCAATATGTGTGTCCTTAGATTGGTCATTCACCGTGTAGTCCTGTTGCAAACAAACATTAGCAAAACCAGCAGTGTTGACTCAGTTACTCTCACCATTTTGGAGATAGTTCCATTATCCAAGTCCATAGCAAACGGCTAGCATAACACTATTGGCCCTGTCAATGCATGTGTTTATTATCTACCTGCTACCTCTTTCACCAGCCCTGTTGGTCTAATCTGGCTCGATGCCTCCGGCTTTGGATCCTACGCCATGGAGCAGGAAGTGGGCTATGGGAGTATAAATCTTCAGAATGTTACATATGCAGACCTGGGCTCTGAACATTAGAAGAGCCCAACGTGTCAATGGGACTTGTTGCGAGCGGGCTTCACAAGAGCACCTTCCGACATGAAGGGGGCCAGCTTGCATTATCAATGTGCCATGCTTGTCTGGGGGTAGCAGTCCGCCTCAGTGCACACGGGCATAGACGTCCTGCAGGAAAACAGGGTAATCCGTGCCCTCTTTTCTGGACCTGTTTTCTGATCAATCTACCTAGGGTTCTTCCATAGAGGTTGGAATGAGTGGAAGGGCGCCACCGTTCGGCTATTATGGGCATGGCGACCCTGTCTAACTGCTCACTCAGGTACAAACCAGAGCTAAGGGCAATGGTTCTGGCTTCACAAACCCGCCAGTCGCGTGGGCCCAAACGCTCAAGCAGGAGTAGAAAAACCCGGACACACTGCAACACTTGTGATGAGAGGTGTCTTCAAGGAGCGAATGGCCGGGGACAGAAATTACTGCAAAGAAAACGGCCATCTTAGTAACCTCCGATTTCATAACTTCGCATGTTATTTAGTGGTCATCTCCATCATAATGGAGCAGTCGTCCGAACGGCCAGGGGCGTTGCTAGGGGGGGGGGTAAGGGGGCTATAGCCCCTGATCTTTTGGTTGTAGCCCCGGATAGAATCTCAGGAGCTACAGCCAAAAGACTAGCTAGCCCCCAGTCCCAACAGTTCCAATATCAGCTTAGCCCCGGGTCTTTTCCAGACCTAGCAACTCCCCTGCGAACGGCACAGTGAAGACATAGAAACAATCCTATTGTGGACAGTCTAGACAGTATCTACTTTCCACCCTTCGCAGTAAGTCATGCTGACTTCCCTCTGAGGCAAGTACATCGGGAGTCCACTAAGTGGAAGTTGATTATGTTCAATTCTTTCTGCATGCTGAAAGGAAATGGTGCATGGATGGGAGGCGTGAGTGGAGGTCAGCTGGAACAGCCTTTAACCTCGACCTTTTCACCCAATCAGTGGTTTCACGGAAGCAGCCCTCTGCTAACAATCAATTAAGGACTTCCAGAGGACTGCAGGTGGGAGCAAGATCATGTATGTGTGTACACGATGTTTCCTTCCACATCGCCATGTCGGAAATGTCCAAAAAGGACCTTTACCTCGCTAATGAGAAATGTTCTAATGCCGGCACATATAATTAAATTGCTCTCGCAAAGCAGCCATGGCCGCCTCACGCCACACTTGATAAACGTGGTGCTCTATGGGAAACGTCTTTCCAGTATTTGCTACGCCTTTTATTAATATTATTCTTATTTATACGGCCACAAGGACCCATTGTAAAGAAAACATGGAGTACATGAATAGGCAAGGTCAGCTACCAAATTATGTGTGTGCCTTTCCAAATGAAAGATTTGCGAGGCAATTTATGTTGGTTAAGTAAATTGTGTGGCTACCCATGTGATTACGGGAGCCTGCATGGAAAGACCTTGACAACAACACATATGCCGGCTATGTGGATATCATGCCTTAGAAACCTTTAGGCATTTATTTATATACTGAGTGAGTTTAATTAAATACAGAAAGTATGTTTTTAGTTTTTCTAATCAGGAAATGTGGGATCGTTTTATGAGTGGTGATGGTTTTAATATTGTGTTTTACGTCATCAAATTATACGATCATTTATTGGAAATATGGACCATTCTGGTGTTATGAGTGATTGATTTTATTGATCTTTCGGTCATTTTGTATTTGGAAATCTTGATGATTTTGTATAAAGTTTATATTTGACTATTTGTACAATACATTAAAATACATTCATTATTCTTATTTCAGGAAGTTTGCATACACATTCCAACTGATACTTTCAAAAATAACTATTGGCTGACAAATTTAGAGATGACGTTGGGGTAACTAGAAAGAATGGATCTTCTCCGGATATGCCTTTTCCCTTGATGTGGACGCAGGAAAGTAAAGCCGTGTAGAGGGCCACATTGGGTGTGCTTTCACAGATCATTTTCCAAAATCAATGGCATGTGAAATGAGCCCTCGCATGGTTTCCTGTGTCAACTATAAGGAGCTCATCTATGTTCTTTTCATTCTGCTATATGCAGTCTCACATTTAACATAACACACTCTGGACTGCCAGCCCTACAGCCTAAAGAAAGGCCAGAACTGAATGAGTCCCTGCTGTGTGACACAGTGCAACCTGAGAACTTTGATAACATGTTTAGCATAAGACATTCAATGCAACCTCCCAGAGTCTCTGGTTGTCCAATGTCACGTAAGGATTGCTATTCCAGTTCTGCTTTTAAAACGGCATTCAGACAAGTTTAATATTCCTTTCGAATTCTAAATGCAAGGGGCGGTGGAGGGCCACGAACAAGTTGGTGGCTGAGCTCCGAGTGCCACTTTTTGGGAAAATGCCAGGAGGAAATAGGCATTCTCTTCTTCATTCCTGTGGCCCAGTCCTGTACATACAGACTGGAGGGACCAGAGGTCGGTGACTGGGATGGACTCTACTTGTGGCCTGAGTGTGGGTGCAGTGCAGGAGGCCCAGTTCTCTCTCAGGAGAGCAGGTGAGCCTGGCAAAACCTTGAGACGAAGATTCCATGGACGGGGAGTCGCAGAAGCCCACGACCACTCTGGATCCGGCCAAGCCACACGTAGTGGTGCCAATCCTTCTGAAGGCTTCCCTTGTACTAGGCCCATCCATCTACATCAGGCTATGCGTGTTGGGCCTGCGTCTGGGGCTGAAGCCATAGTGGCCCCTGTGTCTTGTCCCTGTGGCTCCTGTGGGGCTGCTGTGTGGCACACTTTGACCGTGTCTGGAGAATTGCTGCCCCAGCCCAGTTTGATCCTTGACCTTTCTCCTTCACAGTGTCCTTATAACAAGTGGGCTACAATGATAACAGCACACGGGTGTGGAGCTTGTGCTGGTACTGTGGCCTGCTCACCGAAGATTCATAGGATTAGAAAGTACAAAGTTATAATAATGGTCACTCTGCCACCTTGGCAGCCATATGCGTCTTTTAAGCACACCTGTGCAGCCTGGAAACCAGCATTTCCACTCTAACCCCCACAAAATGGCTCTACCAAGCTGGTCCCCTTTTTCCGCATGGCTAAGGGCAGTAAATGTTAATTCCAACTAATCTTCACTCACACATCCGGCCTCTCCAGTTTAAGGTCAAGGACATCAACCATTTCAACTTCTGCAGACCCACCTCATGAGTCTGGTGAGATGGCAGGTTGATCCCCTTTTACGGGTGCAGAAGGCCCCTCCGAACCCCCTTCTCTTTACCCTTTGATTAATGCTTGCACAAATGAAGGATGGATTTGACTCAGTGAACTCCAAATTAGACAATTTAGTTTTCAAAGTAGACAGAGTGCAACAGAGGATTGAGAAAGAGAGTGGGCGCATTACAGAAGTTGAAACTCAGATGGGTGTGCTGGAGGACGGAGACTCCAGGCTGCGGACATCAGAGCAACAACTGCAAGCTGACAAGAAGGCACTACAACTCAAGAACTAAGACTTCAAGGCAAGATCCTGCAGGAAAAAAAAAAACATGTGGGTTTTTTATCTTCCAGAAACACCTGCAATATTGAACATAGAGACATGTATGTAGCCCATGATCAAGGACGTGTTCCAATACCCGCTCACTGCCATCACAGTTCTTGGTGGAGAGAGCAGTCTGCCGGTTCAAAACCTATGCCCAGTGATTGTTTGTTCACTTAATTAGAGGTATAGAGACACCATCCTCTGCAGAGCCAGGGAACTGGAAGATATAGGAACCATAACTCCAAGATTTCCATTTATCCCTATTTTACAACCGCTACCCAATGGGCTTGTCAATTCTTCCCTGCCATCAAACAAAAAGTTATAGATGAATGTATCAAGTATGCAAGGCTTTTTCGGTCACTATTTCATGGCAATAAAAATCACTTCTTTGGCACACCTGACGAAGCACACACCTTCTTGAATACATTGCCACCGCTTTTGGGTGGTGGTGACATGAATGCATCATTATCTTGATCCTTTACTCCAGAAAACATGATCTATCTGTAGGCTAGATGCGCAATTATGGTCTTCTTTTAAGGACCACAAGTAGCGTGATAAACTGTGGTCGAAGTGCATCAAAAGAAGAACTGGAACTATGTTACCTACTGACCTGACCCCACTCCCCACAAACCCCATCGCCACAACTCTCCCACGCACAATATAAACCCTCTAACAAGCGAACCTGCTTTTTAATGGAACGTCCAGTTCAGTGCAAATTCCTTTCATCAACTATCCCTAAAGCCTCTCATCTGATGACGGCCTTTCTGGAAAACATGGGTGCAATCCCTTTGTGATTACTGCTGAATGTTTTGGGCCTTATCACTGCCTGTCTTTTGGGATTTGGCAGCGTGAGCAGGGGTGGGATTTGATTTTTCAGTTCTAAGGTTTGATTTAATGAATTACTTTAAATTAGGTCTCAGCAATAATTCACACTTAATATGATATGATGTGGCATTTATAACGCGCCTGTACACAAGTGTTTTTACCCAAAACATGTGGCTAACACATTATGCTGTTTAAGCTTTCCTATATTTAATATCCACAAAGACTGATCATTATAGGAGAGCAAAACTCTGCGTTTAGATGGAATGTATATGGCTTAAACAACATGATTAGGCTAGGAAACCTCATGCATACTATGAGCACCAGAAATCCAGGATTGTCTTAGGTCAGGAATCACGCTTAACTGCGTCTAGCAACAACTACTTTGCAAAGGATATTCATTATCCCTCTATGTACTTAGGAATCAATTCCCATTGTCTGCAAGATAGGTAGGCTTTGTGCAATTTGTATGCACCCACTGCCATTGCCTTTATTGTTGCTATAGCCCTTTCTGAGTTGTATTTTGTGTCTTTCATTTTCATTGTATATGCGAGTTATACATAATCTAAGAATGCCACCTTTGTTTTAGTTGATGTACTCAACTCCATCAGCACTTACAATGAGTTTTTAATTCCCTCTTTTGTGGTTACTAGACAATCAAACGTTGACATAGTCTTTCATCCCTTGTTCCTTTATTCATCCCCATATACACAGGGTCTCTTAAATCATTGGTCCTGACGAAGCGTTTCCATCTAACTTTATGCCGAAACATATTTATATATCGACCCTATATGAAAAGGCACTTTCCTTCTGAGTGTTAATGTTAATGTTATGTTAATGTTAATGTTAAAGGATATTTGTCCCGTGCCCTATCACCACCGGAGTGGTCCCCTGGCACTCTGGCGGCTCTGTAAAAAAGGAAGGGGGGATGAGTTAGTGGGAATAAGCTGCAGAAGTGCAAGAGAGCAGTGATGTGCTGTTGGCGGCCTCAACCCGATTAACTCCGTTGGCTGGGCTTGGGGTGTTGTTCGGTCAGTAGCATTGTGTGCTGTTGTGCAAATCTATGAGTGGTTTGTTTTGTTGTTGCAGTTTAGTGAAGTTTGTGCAGATTGTTGTGTTACAGGCTTGTGGTTGTATTTGGTTAGAGTTTGAGAGGTCTATGCAGAGGGGTGATATTGTTAATGGATTGGTTAATTGGCATTGCTGTTTTGAAGCGAGGTGCTAAACTTCATATTCTCTCCAGGTGGGGTACGCGAGCATCTCTGCATCTCCATCCAGATCTGGGACCGAACGACACTCACAGTCCCTTCCACACATGATGCCCACTCACATTCATAACTTTGTCCAAGTTCTGCCACGGCCACCTCTGTCCAACCTGTCTGTATGCGGGGCAAGCAGACCATTTGTGAATCCATCCAAATCTGGCCTGGATGGCATTCCCAATCCAGTCGGTACGCGGCATCGTTTAGCCAACGCTACTCGGTCCATATGTGGCAGTGGTCGGCATTTAGTGGGGGACCCTTAAAGCAAAATAACATATCATTGTGGACACCGTAATTGACATTACACGTAAAGTGAATTCTATTAAAAAAACCAAGATTTTATGTGAAGAGCATATTCAACCCCCAAGAAAAATAACTCACTGGCATGGACGTGACACTGTCCTAAAAAGAACCAATTGGGATGGATGCGGTACTGACATCAGATTTTCCGTGCCCCTGATTTACTTTGGGATGATTTTAGCAATCATACACTCCAATAGGATATCTTCTCCTGTTTGGTCATTGTCAATGTTCGACAACTTGTAGCTTAGGTACCAAATGAAGCCACCATCCCTTGACGAATTGTAGAAATTACTGAGTTTTCTCTAACCATATTGATATTGTGTAATTCTATTTTCACGTTAGTACCGGATTGTCATTCGACTATCTGGTGTCTGTTTTACTGATTTTGTATTTATGTTTGAGATATGTTTCAATTGCACATTGTATTAATGACTTACTTCAAAATAATGAAACATACTGCACTTCAAATAAAAGACTTGGGGCTTGATTTACAAAAACGTTTTAACAATCGAAAGTCCCATTGAATTTTATTTTTGTAAATCAGGCCCTTGGTATTCATTATCAGTCACTAGTATGAGATATTCGTTAACACTAGCCTAATATTGGCTCATGATTGAATCCCTGATGCTTCACATATGATGTGACCAAAATAAACTCTGAAAACATGATTTTCAATAGGGACAACCCTGTGTATGACATGTATCTCCCAGTTCCTGTGTGAGCAAGGTTAATTTACCTATTGTATTACACCCTCCACACAATTCTGGCCAAGAAAAAAAGACAGTGTGTTTCTCAAAACTTGAAATGTATTTTAAAGAATAGAGCCAACTTCAACTAAAGTTGTCTCCAGCTTTACCAAGGAAATACCTACAATGCTATATATGTATATATGAACCATTTGTCAACTTAACACATTTTCCCTGCCTAGATGAGTCTCACTACAGGTTCTCATGCAAGCATTAATTTCCAATCAAAATTCTATATGCATATTATACTCTAAAAGGTACTCGGAATGTTAAATGCACTTCTCTTATAATTGCTTCTATCTAGGCAACACAATTTCTTTCAATGATAACAGTACTGCTCTCCGGCCAGTGTAGGCATATATCTCAAAATGCTTAATTTTCTCCAGTATCAAAACAAGTATGGTATCGAAGTATGGTTACTTAAAGAAACAGTACTTTAAAACATATTTATTTATTTATTGCATTTATTAAGCGCTCTAAACACGGAGGCATCACTGCGCTGGTTACAGCATTGAACAGCAGGTGAAACAGTATAACTTTGAGAACATAAATAGCAGTAAATGGCTCAGACAAGGGTCAAGCCCTGGGAGAACAGCAAAGTCTTTAGATTTTTTCAGAAGGCCAAGTAATATTGCTCTGGTCTAAGTGTCAAGGGAAGAGAGTTCCAGTTCTTAGAAGCAATCACCGGGAAGCTTTAAGGCGGTAGGGGGTGGTGGTAATTGGGCAGTAGTTGGTTGGGTTCGCCAGGGCAAGTATAGTTTTATTTTGCTGGGGAAGGACCCATGCATCCTTTAGGCTGATTGGCACTGAGCAAGTGGAGAACGAGCCGTTGATTAGGGTAGTAATGATGGGGTGCAGAGGGTAAGCATAGTCCTTGATGATATTGGCTGGGCAGATATCCCCTTGACAGTGGGACGGTTCTAAGGCCCTGAATGATATCGATAATCTTAATTTTTGAGACTGGTTTGAAGTTAAATTTTGTCATGGAACTGTCGAGGCCTTACCCATTTATTATCACCTAAGGGACCAATGGACCACACAGCCATGTACCGCTGCTTATGTCGACAAGAGACATTGGCTAGGGATAACTTGTTTCTTGATGGCTTCAAGGTCTATCAGGCCTTTGCCAAGAGAGGAGAAAGAGGCCGACCCTATGGGGGATTACTAATAGGGGTAACAAATGCCTTGAACTCCAGGCGAATTAATTTGCTTCAGGAAGATAATATAATAGCAGTTGAAATAGAGTATTTATGCAAGGGAAGCTGTGAAAGATTTCTGTTAGTGAACCTCTATAATCCCCCTGGGGCAGTACTGAGAGATACTATCCAGGATGCCTTGCATGATCTCTTGGCAAACTGGTGGATGTTCCAAAAGAATGTAGCAGTATGCATTTGTCAATCTGGAAAAGTGAATACCCTTCATTTGAATGACAGACGTAACTTGATGGCCGTAGGCCAACCGTTTTATGCACCGAATTATAGAAATACAGACTGTTATGCTTGACCAACAAGCGGCCATTTTAAACGTAGCAAGAATCGCCATTTTGCTTGTTAACCATTGCTCATTGCTTTCTGTCTAAAACTGCTTTGCAGCTTGCAATTCTTGCGAATTCTGCTTACTCTGCTCAACTGTTAACATTGTTGTCTGAATATGAAAGGGCAAGGTCGCGGGACTGAGGAGTTTGTTGAAACTCCTCATGAGTAGCCCAGAAAGGAATGCCCACGCTCCCTCTCTGTAGCCTTGAGGGAGAGCTACAGGGCATTTAATCATTTCACAGCTGCCAGGCAGTCTCGTACTGTGGTAGAATATGTTAGAATAAAACTGCTAAAGGCTTGAATTATGCTCTTCTTACGGCCCCCCTTCGCAAAACCCTTTAGAGCGTGTCGGCTCTCAGGACACGATTAGTACCTCATAGATAGCAAAGCTTGGAATGTGGCTCTTCCCCCGTGTGCAGCTTGCTTCCAAGAACAGAACCACCGTGTTCTGTTCAACAACTAAAAGATGCCTACGCACTTTCTAATTGCACATTGTTACTAGAATAGACATCGAAAGTGTCATAATTGTCATACCCGTCGGAAATGTCCATCGTCATCCCGAGTTCAAAGAAACTTAATAAAGAAGGGTGTTAAACATGACATAGCTGATTGTATGATATGCATTTTGTATATATGTAACTGATGTACGTAATTCGCTCTCTTGCGTCCCTCGAGGTCTAGGAAACTCACGTCGCGGGGCGTGAGACCACAGTTGGCCAATTGGGACTATTTTTGCTTGCAATAAACCCTAGCATTGGGAATTTGAACCTTGTGTCTGGCGCATCTTTTCGTGTATGGTTATTGCCTTGTTTCCATATAGCGAGGGACCCCTAGGGGCCCCCTTCACATTGTTGGCGATTTCAACTGCCATATGGTGGGCGTGGGGGGGAGAGTAAACAAAGTAAAACTAAAATCTAATTGTGTGATGGTCCATGGAAAGTCTGACATTGAGGGATTGGGATGGTCACAATATTTTGAAAATTGTGAGTTTGAAATGATCAATGGAAGAACGAGTAGTGACCACTCGGGCAGACACACATGGAGAAGTGGTACAAAGGTTAGCATACTAGACTACATGTTTGTCTGCCCAACAATGGTGCAGCACGTCGAAGACATGACCATTGTATTTAATAAGTGGAGTGATCATGTCACCTTAGCATGCACATTTTCTGTTTCAGTTGGGAACAAGGATTCTGGAGTTATAGGAAACATAAATGTAAATCATGCAGGTACAAGAATTTGTTGGGCAGATAAGGATGTGCAGTTAGCGAAGCAGGCACTGTCACTGCATGAATACCCTGATTTCTCGGAATTCCACTTGATGTCAATAAATGCGATTGAAAATTGGATCTCTGCATTTGCGGGTAAACATGCAATCACCCCAGTTAAAGCCATGATCTGTGAATGGGGGAAACAACCTCCCTTTGACAGACAGATATGAGACGCTAAGAGAGAAATGAGGGCCGAGCTCCGGCAGGCCAAGAAACTCTGCATGCCTTTAGGGTCTTATCTGATGACGATCAGAAAAATGAAGAATAGATATCGTGCTATGATTAAGGCCAAGAGAAGTGATGAACGAATTAGATCTTGGCAAAAGCAAGTCCAGACCATTTGCTCCAAAAGGTCTCGGGATATCTGGATGCTTCTTAGTGAGGAAAGGGGGTCTAAGACAGGACAGTTAATAAACCCTATTTGTAAAGCAGAATTGGTAAGGTTCCTTGAACATCATAATGCTACTACCTCCCCAGAGGAAACTATACCAATGGGGAAGGTTCCACTTAAGGCCACTATTGATATTTCACACGCTATACTTTTGACTGAGATCAAATTATTGAAATCTTCTAGAGCTCCTGGGCCCAATGGACTGGCCAACATTGTTATGAAATCCCAGCCTTAGCCGAAGGTAAAATCCCGTACACCTGGCAAACGATGATTTTAATCCCGGTATTTAAAAAGGGAAACCGCCTTCATCCAAATAATTACAGTCTGCTTTCTATGCTTGACACGACAGGAAAGTTATTTGCTTCTCTAATTCTTAAAAAATTGCAGGTATGGGTGGACCAGACTAACATCCTCTTGAAGTTCCAAAGTGGATTAAGAAAGGGATATTCCTCTGCACATAACCTTTTAGTTATGGACATTATGTGAACTAGAGCTCGGAAAAGTGGGTATCCTCCTCTATATGCAATGTACATTGATTTTAAGGCCGCATTTGATGCCATCCCAATATCCAAACTGTGACGGAAGCTAAAGTTGATGGGTTGTCCCGATAACCTCCTCTTTTACCTCAGACTGTTACATCATAACACCACCGTGAGATTGAAGCTGGATCAGGAAGGTCATATGACTGAAGAAATCCCGCAGACTAGAGGGGTCAAACAGGGGTGCGTTACTGCCCCATGGGTGTAAAATCTATGTGTCCACAACATACCTGCAGTAATATCTTTAGCTAACAATTGTCCTCCTAGTATCAGCAAAACTCCTTGTTTGGTTTTAGCTTATGCAGACGACCTAGTTATATTTGATCACACCATCAGTGGGCTACGTCGATCTGCTCTTGCACTCTGGGAGCATTCCGAAAGAAATGGTCTTACTATTAATTTGGAGAAAACTCAAGCCATAAGATATACCAGTAAAAAAAACGGCACGCGTTAAATTACTCGTTGGTAATGTTTCAATTTTGTGTGCACCGTCCTATAGATATCTTGGAATTGATTTTGAACCTAGTGGTAATTTTAACATATGTAAGCAAAATCGCGCCATCAAAGCAGCACAGCTTACTGCATTGTTTAAAAGTTTTACTATAAAGCAGGGAGGCTACACACTGTGGGGAACCGCCAACTTTATATTCAAGTATTTTTCCCCATGATGATATATGTCCTGGAAGCGTTAAGTCAAATTGACCTGGACTGGCTGCAGGTGATTGAGAGGAAATTCTGGCAGAGGATTTTAGGCCTCCTAGCTTGTATTCCTATGGCCCTCATAAGGCTTGAACTAGGATTGATCTCCCTTACGGCACGTTTAATGAAAAAGATGGCTGGGCTATATCTAAAAATGACTTGTGGATTAGATAACGCACTACTTACTACAGTCCACCAAGAATTGAGTAAAGAAAGTACCACCTGCCCATTGAACAGACATATGGACATTTTTTTTAAAGAGATAGGTTGGTACCAGCGAGCAGGGTACTACTCAGAGATAATGCTGAATGCCTTAGCGAGAAGGGTAGAACTATGGGACTGGCTGGAGAATTTCGAACATCTCCAAAGGTTAAAAAAGTATCAATTTATACAGCATATGCTTTTTACATTTAAGAGCCCGCAGAAATACCTGAACTTATGTCCTTCTAAGAGACTACGAAGATTCATTCTTCTTCTAAGGTTGGAACAGCTCTCCACTAAAGTAAACAAAGGGGTGATAGATAAAGTCCCATTGGTACACAGGTATTGCCATCTTTGCAACATCCAGGATATCCTTGAGACAGCCAAACATGTGCTGACTGAATGCCACACCATGGCGGAGGTAATTAAAAACCATGTTGGCAAATATGTACATAACAAGGATATGATGGGGGAGAGTCCCTTTTGGATATACCACAGACTAAACCTGAAAAAACGTAACTGGTAAAAAGGATAACCAAACCGAAAAGACATGGACATCCCTGACCGGGGAGAGTAAAGCCCACGGCAGCTGATCGGGTGATACCGGATAGACAGGAACACAGGCGGCACGCACGGAGACTGAGTCAACTAACCCAGACAATCCCACCAACACTTTCACCCGCCCCTTGATTTAATTACCGCCAGTTACCACATTGGTGTGGAATTATCGAGATATTGACAATCTCCCCAATACCTGAGAGGTTGTCTTTGGCAGATGCACTGGCCACTAGAGTCTAAATGGAGGATAAGGGGAGCTAAGAGAGAGCATGTTAGAGGCGGGGACTAGAGGAGTATGGAACCTGTATGCCAGTCAGACCCAGATCAGGACAGAGCCGCAACCGGGGAGCCTACGCAAGCCGAGCGCTTCAATTCAGGATAGAGACGCAAACTAACCAACCCTACTAACAATTTCCCTTTCTGCATACACCTCTCAAACTCCAAACCAAACACAACCAAAACCTACAGCACAACAAACCACACAAACTTCACTACATTGCAACAACAAAACAAAAACACACATAGCCTTGCACAACAGTACACGACGACTACCGGCCGCAACACCCCAGGCCCAGCCAACGGACCCACCGGGCTGAGGCCGCCAACAGCACATCACTGTTCTCTTGCACTTTTCCTGCTTCGTCCAGAGCGCCAAGGGACCACTACAGTGCCCAGTACAAATGTCCTTTAACATTAACATAACATATATTGTACTAATGCTGAGAATATGTGTTTGTTAACTGCCCTCTACAATATCTGATTGAAGGTAGAAACAAAACTGGGTATATCATTGTAAGCATTGGGGGCATCTCCAACCTATGAATAGACCATTAAGAGATTTCCGAAGCTACCCCTGTATTATTTATAAAATACTCTGCAGGGTGTGTAGAATCTAATACTGTAATGTGGTATGTTGAAAATATACAAAGATGTGATATAAATTGTAGATAGAACATGAAGTGATTAAGTTTTATCTTGAATTTAAACAATGGTGGAATTGTGATTGTCATATTACCATAGTTTTGGTCGGTATTGTATGTTTTGTATTTGTTTTTGCTTTCACCATTTATTGTATATTTTATATTGTACATATTGTTAGATTTTTGTACTCTTCTATATTTGTTATTATGTGTAAAGTTTATTATGTAAACTAAACCACATTAAAGAATGTTATTTTTTTAAAGAAGTTAAATAGAGATTCATTTTGAGTGGAGGCCGGAGGCCCAGTTGCACAGGACTTTGGAAAGACACAGCTGAAGGTGTTTTTTTATTAGGATCTTTTTCTGAAGCATATTAATTTGATCTAGCAGGGCATTTCGAATACTGGAGCACCAGATGCTGTCCTTGGTGCAGTTGGTTGGAGGAGGCGCAGGAGATTCAAGCACGCGCAGGATTGCAAAAAGCTCACTGGAGCTCGATGTTGTGTTAGTGATTTTTGTTCAACTTAATTCACCTATATAAGTGTGGGGTTGTGAATGCATTGGCTATGTGCAGATCATGTAGGCAATAACAGAAAAATAAAAGTTTTGTACATCAACATATATGGTGCGATGCGGATGTCATTACGATTAAACACGTGGGTTAACCCTTCATTACATTTTCAGAACAATTAAAATTGTATCCTAAAAGGGGAAAACTCTTGGAGCTCACCCTCTCGGAAGAGTGGAATGGAGATGACAATTGACAAATCTGCCTCACTTGCAGGGCCTGTGGGAAGGTTTATGAAACGTCATGCAAAGAGGCTTTTTAGTACCCCCTCACTTAAAATGGGGCCAGATTTCATATTTTACGGCTATCTCACCTCACCTGGAGCCATAAGGCCCCGTCCATTAAGATTTTCGGTAATGCCATACTCTTTGGATGCCGATACATGCTTGCAATTATCAGTGCAGCTGAAATGCGTCTTTCAGAGACAGCCTAAGCAGTAAGGAGATCAGAATAAAAACTTCTCACTCAGATCTTTCAGAGAGTTCATAGCTGTCAGGTTGTCCCGTGTCATGAGTGACAGCTTCATCCAGTACAGCGTGTAGTTTCACCTTCTCACTGAAAATATGGGCATTCAATGGTCAAAAGTAGGACCAAGAGAAGGCATGACCCTTGTCATTGGGCTACTTGGCAGCAATGAGTGTTTCAGCATTGTGCAAACATGCAAACGTGCCACTACTCATTCAAGAAATGCAAATCCAAGCTGTTTTTCTTTGTATTATGGGACAAGGTCCACCGAGGGGAAAGCATGCTGAATAAAATGCGGGTAATATCGGCACTGACATTTTTCCAGACTGGAGAAACATAAGTTTGCCAGTAGGGGCAGTGAACTATCAGCCGGTCTGACTTGCTGGGAATTCAGGCCCCTACCAGCAAATAATTGCCTGAATCACCGGCACTGGTACTGCCAGTTCAATCCCATTCCATTGAATACTATGGGACTCCATGGAATGGGAACTGACCGGTAATAGCGGTTTATTGGGCAGCAAAGACGATAAGGCAGTTTTGCTGTTATCCCGCCAGGTGGGATACCAGCAAAACTGTAATGATGGGCATATTCCTGGATTGAAAGTGGGAAAAAGTGAACCTACAAGTAACAGAAGAATCCAGGACTCGAGGCGAATCTGCTGCAGAAAGACATGGCATGTGTGATTTGCGTCTGCGCGTGATGGCCTTGATCTTCTGAGCCTGTTTCCTGTATAGTGTATTTATCATTGAAGCCCCTTAGCTTGATTGCTTCAGTGCTACTAGCAGGGAGGGGCTGCTTCTTTATGAGTCCTGCTGTAGATGCGATCAATGGGATGCTAATGCAATGCAAAGCTGCCTACAATCTGTGCGATCTGCACATCAGCATTCAAGGTCTCGGGGTAATTGACCTTCACTCTTCTGAACGTCTCCTGCTAATTTTACAGAGGTGCTTTTAATCAAACTAATGACACAGCCAGGACACCCTGCAGCTCGCTTTATACGAGCGCTGGATGCAAAGCCTTTGACGTTGACCCTCAGTGATCCATTGCTAAATCTAATCAATGTGTAGCCTGCAGGTAAGTGACAAGAAATGGAAATAAATATGTCGAGTGCGCCCTGAGGCTGCTCTTTTGAAAGCCATGCATCCACATCTGGGCGCATTCATAGGCTTCCAGTGCACACGTGGAAAGGCATGCAAGCCAATCACATTCATGTCCTTCCAGCGAGGCCATTGTTTATTAAGACATGTATTAAATGTCGTCCAAAATCACCAAAGGGAAATGTACCCAGCTGTACAAAAGAATTCTCTTTACTTTTCACAAAATTCCAACTTATAGTTTAATGATCTTCCCAGTGTGAGATGCTGGTACTGTTGGTTTAAGTCGACATTAATTGCATGTGCATGCATGTATGAGTGTGTTTGAGCATATGTGACTGAGTTATGTGGCATTCAATTATGAGCGAGGTAGCAATACATGCTGACCTCCTGAGGCTAAGAGGACCAAATCTTCAAAGTCAGAAATGCAAAGGCAGCCATTTTAAAATAAGTGAAAACTGCTTGCAGTAACTTATCCGTACTTGCTGTCGAGTCCCTGGCATCCAATTTTAAACATTTGCAAGCTGGAGTGGAAGCAGTTGAGCCCAAGCAGTTGAAATCACCTTTTATCTTAACCTTTAGTAAAAGCCTTGCAAAAAAGAAAACTCAACCGGCAAACTACACTTTGCAAACACCGTTTACTAACAGATTCCTATGGAATCTGCCTGCTCTTTAGCAGACTCTAATCCGATTTAGATTCCATAGGAATCCTTTCTATGCTTGCATGAAAATTGTGATGCAACTGTAAAAGTATGTGCTAATTCAAAATGGTAGAGGAAAGCATGGTAGAGCAGTCTAGATGGCATAGAGACCCAAGCTACTCCTTAATGATGAGGCCCAAAAAGGCTGCCCCTTTTGAGGCGGGACCAAGCCTGATTTGCATACGGTCTTTCCCCCTTTTGTAATGGCTTGGCAGGCGTATCACGATGGTCTGGAGTGTTGCCCAGAACAATTCCAGAGGGAAGCAGACAAAAAATATGCTGGAGTGGGAAATTGATGCATAAAAGCATTATATTTTTCATTCATGCCTCCATTTCCTGCACGGCCCATTACAAAATGGCCCCCAGAACTTTGAGACAGTGACACGATTGGTGTTACAATAAGGCACTTTTAGATGATTGCCTAGTAAGCCTGAATGAACCCCGCACAATGTCACTCACGAATATTTGCAGGTCTCCAAATTTTTCAGCGAATACTTCTTTGGTGTCGAAACAACTCCCACACCCTTCCTAAAGCACCTGTGTGCCCCCCATGCTCCCCCCATCCAGCGACTTGTGAACCTGCCACCCACAGCACTCTAAACACTAACCCCTATCAGGAAAATAAACAGTCTGCATTGACCCTGCCTGCTTCTACTGATAGAACACACCCCATCGAGAGCTGCCAGTGTGGCCCCATAACCTACGTGACAACTTGCCTCCAGGCCCAAATAAATGTATATTCCCAGGTTGATTTAAAAAAAAATGTAAAGGTATGCCCGTGTTACAAGCACAGTTACACACCACCCAAATGAGTTGCTGTGTGTTCACATCTTACGCAATCTTTAAAGACGAGTTTAACCACATTTTCACTGGTTAACTGGAAAGAAAATCTAGATACAAGAATGTAAATGTTATTGGCGGTAAGCTCCAGAGGCCAATTTACCTCCAAGCAGCACTTTCTGTGCCCTTGTCACAGAGATAAGCAGAGTCTAATTGGCTTGGCAGCAGATACATGCCTTTCAAAATATGTCGAATGGCAGTTACATGCCTTTCAAACTCTGTCGAATGGCCACTTTGAACCCTAACAAACTACCTATGGCTCCGATACAGCACTACAGACAAGCAACCCACCGAATTCCTTACCTCGTGAGGGTGGGAACAGCCAACCCAAGTTCCTAGCACATATACTACTGACTGCATCCTAGCAGACCCCATTCCAACCAGCAAATGTTAGTCCAGTGCAATTTTTCTTTACATTCTGGGACTTGTAGTACTGGATTTTTACTATGGAAACCCATGGTATAAAGTCAAAAAAGGAAAACAGGACTGGACTAGTATGGAACAGGGCATGCATGCTTGGGTGTGACAAATGTAGCCATTCCTGGCAAATTGTAGCACACACCTTTTTGCATACACACAAACGAAAAATGCAAAACTAGAATTAGCAATGACACAAAGTACTGTTAGCAAGAACAATCTGGCCTGGCTGAAGGTGTTACTTCTAGGTCATATTTTTTCAAAAAACCTTTATATTTAAACTTCTTTTTTAAATAAAAAATAAAGAGTTAATCATACAATCGTTTCAAAAGCAGAGTCAAAAACAAATGAACCACCCACTATTAGCACAAATTAAATAATCAAACACACACCTAATGTGGCACTTAAGCAAACACTTTACTCAACCATTCCAATCTCACACATCCAAATTCATCCACAATCAATAATAAAATTACACAAAAGAACACATGATTTGCAATGTAGAATTTCATATACACATCTTGAATCCTGAGCCAGGGTTTCCCATCAATTTTTTAGGACCCTGTAGTCAACCAGTCCCAGCTGTTTTTCGACGTATACGTTTTTGATAAACGTCTTCATCAGGGGAAAGCAAAGCACTAAAATGCAAAGATGCAAAGAAAACTTTCTTGATGGCATATATCTATCGTATTATTTTTTTGAAACAGCAATTTAATCCAACCATAGCCAATGTATTGTGGTTCAAACAGGCCCATGGGGGGTCAGGTGGCAGGACTAACAACGACCAGGAAAATCCCAACATCCGTTGATATGCACTGTGTTAACCTGAAGCCAGCAACTGCCTCTCGGTATTAAGGGCAGTGACCTGTCATGTGTGGGATAGCTGTTTACAGCAGTCATCCCAACAGGCGCACCCCATTCAGAAGGTTTGGGTATTTGGTTTGGCGGCGACCAAAAGTCTGTTCTCGCCACAGTTTCAAGGGAGACCTGCCACTTTAATCAGGAAGCACAGAGAGATCAATTAACCAGAGAGACCCTTTGATCCACAACAGACAGGAAGATGGGTGGGACTTTGTATTACATGTTTTCACCCCTTTACCTTTTCTGTTCCAAAGTAGTCTAGTTATGACCTCATGCATACAGGAGATTGTTGGGGGGGACCCAGGATTAGTTTATTAAAGTAGGCTTAGCCTACACCAATCACTATCACCCATTTGGCCTCAAAAAAGGTTTGAAACCCTTTTTTGGGCAGATCATCTGAAGACTTCACAAGGAGGACAAGAAGAACACATTTGCACCCTGGCTGAAGGTACAGTCTTCCTTACAGCTTCCATCAGAGAAGGAAGGTGAGGATTTCCGGAGAGGGAAGCAAGATCTCTCCCCTAAACATAACCCAGGGAACAGACGCAGATGCTGAATCCAGAGGAACCTCCAGCAGCTGCAGAACCAGTAGCCATGCCAGCACAAAACGGACTCAGGTAGGCTCTGCAAGCAAGCTTGTTAGGTGGGAAGTGCCAGAGAGTCTCTGAACCAAACCAAACTTTACTGACTACCCTCCTGACAGTATCTAGAGTGCATTCCTTTTCATTCTTGGAATTGTCTGTCCTCTGCATCCATTTACAGGGTGGGTTGTATGTTGTAGTGTTCTAGAACTGTCTGTTGAATAATAATAAAGTAGACATTTTTATACAACCTTGACTGGAGAGTCCCTTTTATCATTGGGTAATAATTGTATTTTCGTTGTGTTGCAACTAACCAATGAGCCACAACCTTGTGGAGATAAGCCTGACGTTCCGTCCACGTCCATGCTGGTGAGATAGCGGGTAGAGCGCTCACTTTGACATCTGTGCATAGCCTGCCAATGCAGGTTTGAATCCTGGCACAGCCAAACTCAGCCCTTCAGCCTTCCAAGGTCGATACATGTGCACCATACACCGTGGGTAATAATAAGCAGTGCTCAGATGCCTCAGGGTTCAGAGCACTATATAAATGCAAAATTATTATAATCATTATTATTTCCAAAATTGAACAAGGAGATTTATAATTTGCTTGTGTTTCCAATTTGTTTGGATCCCTTCTGGTGTACCAGTGGTGTGGGGCTGATTGATGGTTTAGAAACCGATATTCATCCCTGGATCACTGTGGGGCTCTGCTGTGTCCTAGAGATGGGGACTGAGCAAAGTAATTGGATGGATCCTGTGATGTGTAGAATGGGAGTGGTAAGCATTCCCTAGAGAGTGTAAAACATACTGGTGTGATTATAAGAGTGTAGAAGTAGCATGGCCATGAGGTGGAATAAGTATTACTTATGGTGATCTTAGCCTGGGGAACCTACTGAGAATCGTGGTGAAAAGACCTGGCTCGGAAGTAATAACGAATAAATGTGCAATTATTTTACTCTCGGTACCGCATGTCTTCAGGAACACTGTGACTCCTGAGTGAGTTCCCAAAAGGATCCCAAAAACTTCTGGTAATAGAGAATGTGGTAGGGTAGTCATGCCTGAGGATTATTATAATGTGAAAGATTGTGCCCAAATGTCATGGATTGGGACGAAATGGTAGCAGACATTGCAAGAGCAGTGCGAATCACTTGCATGGGACTGACTGGTTTGGCATTTCTTAAGGGTGTTGCCTATTGTAGCAGAGTGTGTGGCTCAGTGGAATAATGCATCCACTACAGGAGTCTGAGTTTCGCCTCATGGTAACAGGTTCGGATCCCGGCAGGTCTAATCAGCTCTTTATCCTTGCAATGTAGATAGAATGAGTACCAATAAGTTGGGTAACAATAAACATCTGTTATCGGTCAGTAGTGCCACAATGCCCCTGTGGAGGTGAACGTGTGCTCTACACATACACCTATTATGTTATTGTACCGCTCCTTATTCAAGCTGAGACTGGCTGCGAGGATGAACCTCAGGGAAATAGGTGGTTGGCAAAATAGATGAGGATGATACCCGATCGCTGAAGCCATGGAGCTCTGACTGAAGAATGAGGTTGCAATCAGAAGTAGCCTCAAGGCATGACACAAGTGGGGGCCCAATATTGTGTCAGAGGCATACATATATGCTAATCTGCAACCAAGCCAGGGGCCTTCTTAGCATCTGGATTCATCCTCACAACCTCAAGTTTCGAGATGGTGTGTGTTAAAGGCTGTGTAAGGGGTGGTCGACCTGAGGAGGCCTAACAAGGCGGCAACACACGTTGGGTCGCTGATAGTAGTCTTTTTCAGAGGAGAATTGTCTAGCATTTTGGTGCTGGATTGCCCTTATGAGTGGGACCAGGCTGATATGCAAATGAATATTTCTCCTCTGTGAGGGGTGCATTGAGCTAACCATGGTGTTAGACTCGCCTAAGTAGGAGAAATTCCATAGATCAGGGTATTTTACCCATGTTTGTTCTCAATAGAGGGGCTCTCACACTCCTTGTTTAACCTTTAAATTACAGGCTCTGTTAATGTTAGGCCTCCTCAGTGATTTCTACTGGTAATATTAGGGATCAAGAAAGGAATCAAGAAACCTGCTAATGACATTCAAATGGTCCATTGTCTGGAAGCTGCGATGATCAAGATGAAAAAGTACTCAAGAATCTGTTTTTTTTTCTAAATTCACCAAATCTATGAAGGTGGCCTGCACATTCTTTGGTGTTAGTGTGCCGGCTCAAAAGATTCACACGCATCCCCCATAAGTAATATGTGTATTCATTTATTTGTAGGGTGCCAGCACACATGTGGGTTCAGGGGGCGCAATTTACCATGATGGTGCTTGAATTGCCTATAATGGTGAAAAGACAAAAACAAAGAAATATTCATTCAGAGTACAGCAGCAATTCATACTATTGCTCTGCCAAATGAAACAATCTTTGGCAAAGGCAACTGTTTTGACTTTTGTACAGGCATTGGGAAGACACTGCCATGTGACTGACACAATTCTAGTATAGAGATCATTTGCCAGCCATTACCCCTTTTGGCAAGGGTACCATCATTGCGATCTACTCACATCATTCAGTACATTACATGGTGAAGAGAGGGTCCCTGGTATGCCCCTCCTCATCCCTGTGATAATGACGGCCGGAAGAGTTAAAAACGCATGTAGCAACTCACTATTCTGACAGCCCCCAGGAGGGCCAGTGAGATCCACATATGCAGACAGATACCCTCTTAGACAGCCATTCAAACCTTATCCAGCAAATGTATTTTTGGACACAGGTGCCTCAACACTGGTCATGGACCCTAATGCCTCGATGGATGATGTGGACTAATGCCGAGAAACCAATGCGCTGATGCCATTAGTAACACCACGGCATAGCTACATTACTCACGAAGTACACACGCAGCCATGCACATAGTTAAATGAACATACATGTGAACACACAAAGAACATGCTTACACAGTTCTGTAGATAGAGGACAGATACATATACATACTGTCAAAAGCATTTATTAATTTTCTCATTAGCCAAGTGCAGAAAATCTAAACTCAAGGCAACGATGAGATGCAGAAAAGCTAAACTCAAGGCAACAATGAGATGCAGAGCAAGCTTGCAGATGCTTATGGCAACTAACCCTATGGAACTACACAAGCAGATAAGGAGCCTGGACCAAACATGACTAACGTAACAGACCGATTGCAGGGACATCTGATAAACTATTGCCACATATGCAGATTGCAACAAATGACAATGGGTCTCATTCTAAGTGTGCCGGTCTGTAAACAACGGTGGCAGTAAGCTTAACAGCACCATTGTTTCTTTACCGGCACACTACAACTCTACAGGCGGGTGCCCATCCGCCTGGCAGGTCAGATAATGCCAGATCAATAATGCTATTATACATTATACATAGATGTTCTGTGCATGCTTCACCACTCAAAACATTCAATTGACAGTAAGGACTAAGTAGCACAGTTAGTGTCTGCCGGACTGTTTAAATATAACATAGATAATTGATCTCTTCATTAATCACTGACGGGTTCAAACAACCACATTTATCAATCCAAAAGGTTTTTCTGTTGTCCAGTCGTGAATTTATGTCTTAATGAGGGTTAGATGTTCGCACTACCTCAAGGATCTGAAATCTTATCTGTGATAGATTGTGTTTCTTCTCACACCAATGTCTTGCCACTGCTGAATTCATGTTTGCATTACGTATACATGTGCGGTGTTCATTCCACCTAGTTTTTGCCATTCTCTTTGATTCACCTTCATAATGTAGGCCCGAGGGGCATTTGATCAAATAAATCACTTTGGTACTGTTGCATGTATAATAATCCTTTAATTTGATCTTTTGGCCTGTGTGTGAGTGGCTAATAATATCTCCTTTAATGACAAAATTTCAGTTAACACAATGCAAGCACGGGTACATTCCCGTTTTTGATGAAATTGGACTTATCTTTGGTGGTCTGGGGGATACAAGTTCATCACGAACATTTCTACTTCTCTGATATGCGAATACAGTCGGTTCCCTAAAAAGATGTTGTACTCTTACATCACAAGTAAGTATGGACCAGTTTTTCTGAATGATCTTCTTAATTTGCTGGCTCTGAAGTGAGTATTTAGAGACATATAGATGCTGTGTAGCTTCCTTAATCTTCTTGTTTGTAGTTAACAATGTTTCGCGATTCAAGGGATCCACTCTCTTTGTAGCTTTCCAAATGTCACTTTCCGTGTATCCATGTGACAAGAATTTATTACACATCTCTGTGTATTCTCTTTGATAATCAGCCGGGTCACTCATTATTCTTTTGATTTGTAACAATTGACTAAATGGAAGATTCTGAATCAGGTTTGGCTGATGAAAACTCAATCGATGTAATACATTATTTCTATCTGTCTGTTTACAGTATAGCGTTGTTTTGAATCCGCTCTAAACCATCTTTATCTGTACGTCCAAAAAATGAATCTGGGTGGTAGAGAATTCATAAATGAACTGTATACGAGAGTCAATAGAATTCAAGTATTCAAAGAATTTGAGTAGTTCCTCAATTGTACCAGTCCAAGTACCAAAGATATCATCTATGAACCTGGTCCATAATCGTATCTTCTGCTTCCATTGTGCCTTTGTGAGAACATGGTCAGTTTCGAACTTGAACATACAGCAGTTTGCATATGTGGGGCCATGGGTGCACCCATGGCGGTTCCTGAAACTTGAAGAACAAATTGATCTTTAAACTGAAAATAAGAATTCTCTGCAATGAATTGAAGAAGTGCAAGGATAAAAGATGTATGTGCTCTGATGTCTGGTGAGTTCAAAAGTATCCATTCAATCGCCTCCTGCTCTTGATCATGTGGAATTGACGTGTAGAGGCTTTTCACATCGATAGTAAACAAGATGAAATCCTTATCAAAAGTAATACTTTCTAACGTTTTGAGAAAATTAGTAATATCCTTGATGTAAGTATGTGTCTGCTGATTCAGGGGTTGTAGAAAAAAGTCTATATATTTACCTAATGATTGTAGAATGCTATTTATACCAGCCACTATTGGTCTTCCTGGTGGCCGTACCGCATCTTTATGAACCTTAGGAATCATATTAAAGTTTGGAATACGTGGATGTTGATTAAGCAGAAATGTACATGTATTGTGATTAATCCATTTGAGATCCATAGCCTTAAGGAGAAGCACTTCCAAATTGTGTTGAATTTCTACTGTTGGATCTCTATCTACAACAGCATACACATCCGTATCTCTCAGCTGTCTCAAACACTCTGCTTCATAATCAGTTGTATTCTGAATCACCAAGGACCCGCCCTTATCAGCTGGGCGAATGCTGTTCTCCTTGGTACTATACAAGTTCTTGATGAGCTTCAATTCATGTGGTTTCAAATTTTTGTGCGTAGGGTCTTTAAAGTTCAGCTTTTCAAGATCTATAGTTACCTTTCTTTGAAAGATTTCAACTGATGGTGCTGTTGTTGGTGGGATAAAGTGACTTTTAGGCTTGAATTCTTGATAATCACATTCATCATCTTTGGGTAAACTGTGAGCGGGTTTTCACAGTTCGGCTGGTGGCATTGCCTTAAGAAAGCTAACATACGGTAGGCTTACTTTAACACAACCATAAACAGGGCTACCTGCTAATTAACGAGAATGGTAATTCACACGTCCCAACCTCTGCTTTCACAGCAGGGACGGGGCGGGAGGTGTCTGGATAGATGCCACGCCCATGGGCGGTTAGGATACAGGCGTCCTCAGCAGACACCATAGTTACTGCTCTTAAGCAGCTGTTAGAACGCTGCATGTGCGTTCTTTACTTCAGTATGGCTTTTTGAGAATATACGACACAGTAAGAGAGGAACCCTTTTACATATTCTCACAGTACGTGAAGGATAATCAGGAGCAAGGCATTGACCATGCTTTCATTGTATTTTTCGCAGTGCATTCCAATTAAGTTCGGTAAACAGTGGAGTACGTTCAGTCACTCATTAAGCACGAGTGGAAATACGTGTGAGGGTTGAAGTAAGCCAATTTCTGTTATCTAACAATTTTTTATGCACTATGATGAGCAGCTTGTGAATTCCTACGATCCGTTAGTGAATTACATTATTTCATTCTTTTGGGACATGAGTTTAAACTTCTATAGTTTTATGCGAGTTTAACAGTTGTGAATCGTCTTCACAAGGTACTGACTCGTTTTTTACAACAAAGTCAGGCAAAGATAGTGATTAACGAAATTGTTTGAATTCAATTACCTTTTTTTTCTTTTTTTCTTTTTTTTTTTTTAACTATATTTCCACACCACAACCCGGTATGTATATATGTATTGTTGCTATGACTTTTGAAATACCTGAATTCAACATGTATTCATTTGGTTACCTTCCTGTTTGTTAATTTTGGAAAACTATGTGTTCTTGATAATGTAAATACCAATGGCCAAATAGAGAGTACAGCCCTGACGAAGGAGACATTAGTCTCCGAAATGCATTGGCAATAAATCTCTCAGTCACAAAAATTCAGACAAAGAGGCTCGCATTATTCTTGAACAGCACATTATAACGTGATAAGGAGTCTGTGCATACAAGCAGGAATGGTAGATCACCTGGCTATGGAACCAATAGTCATAAGACTCATAATTAATGTTATTTGAAGTTAATTCAAGTAGCTCATTAACCTCGGAAGAGGTATCATTTCCGAGCGACTGCTTAGATGTGTGTGTGTGACACCCATCTTCCTTCCTGAACATATATATTGGGCTCAGGTGTCTCTGGGCTTTATACAATCAGCGCCTAAGATATTTTGGTCAATATTTTTTCACATTTTTACAAGTGGCATTTTTGGGATATTAATTGTAGGTGGTTCCTACCTTTTCCGTATTTTGTTTGTTTTTTAATTACTTTTTTTATTTTTTGAGCTAACACACAACCCATTAGCCAAAACTAAATGCACAGAAGGGTCAGAAAAGATATGTTAGTACATCACACATCCCCCTGTTCCTGTTTGAACACTTACAGTGGAATGGTTGCCTCTATCATGCATTGGAAGAAGCACCCTGCATACAAATGTGGGCAGGGATTGCCCATGCCTGGCAATACCGTCTCCACTTACCAATCTGCTCAATTGTCCAGAAGGATTTACAAATGGGATCAAAATGTGTGCACTGGTGAGGTGCACTTTCTGAGGTCCTCTTTCCATCCCACCCATATCTATCTAACCAGATGAAGGGGTGAGCACGCATACGTCTTCACTTGCTTCAGGAAAGCTTTGGCAGTCTGGGTGAAGTGTCCATGGGATGTCAATAACCTCTGGATGGCATAAACCAGAGCACAAGCACACTGGACAGGAAAGGCAGGTAATGCATTATTTCACAAACGTTGGGGACATTAAGAACATCCTCAGATCACAAAATGTGCGTGAAAATGGCTCATTTGCAGTCTTGCAATGAATGCTGTTGCCGGTGTATAGCCGGTGAGGTAGCTCACTGTTATTAGGTTAATACATTTGATTAAGAAAACGGGTGTGCAAACTTTAAATTCCAGAATTGTGTCTCTGCATAAAAGACTCATGGTAGCGAAAGGGGTACCATAAACTCTTCCCCTGTGCAAGACACATAGGGCACGATTAATGGAAATGTGGGCATAAATTCTGCAAGGGCAGCGTGCCAAGAAGGACACTGTGCAAACCCGCATGCAGAATAAAAATTGCATGCCCAACGTATTCATGGAGTTTACTGCGCAAAGTAACCATAATCGCAAGTCATGGCTGGTACGCCCCGACAAGCCCACACGCAAAGCATAAACAGCCAGAACAGCTACTTTGGCATGCTCCCCGGATGCGAATACATGCACCCTTCAAACAGTGCGTGGGGTCCCCCGCAAGCAATCCTGCATCTCGGGGACCCTGCGCAGGGTCCTCCCTAACTGTTGCCAGCAGACCAACAACATGCATATGAAAAATCATAACTCGGTCTAAGCTAGGAAAATCTGCTGGCAAGCCCTCGAAAACCATTCCTGCACACCGCTACTCTGCTTACGTGCACCCCCAAGTTAGATCAGAACCCTTGTTGCGTACATGCACCCCTAGATCCGACATGCAACCCACCTCCGCGCTGCAAATCCTATGAGCAAGTATACTTATGCCTGCATTCGTGTGGCGTAGTGATCAAGGGATTTGTGTGGCCATTCCTATGGTGTGAGCCTGCACAGGTGTTTCCATGAATATGTGTCGTTAGGCGCAAATGTGGATGTGTGCGATACTGCCTGCGTGCCGTCCCTCGTAACTCCCACTTTTTCCCATGTTCTTCCTCATTTTCTGAGTTCCGGACCCTTCCCAGCCATCTGCGCAAGCCATGCCCACGCTCGGCATGGTGTCTCGCGCACAGCGCTCGAAGGCTCGCACAGACATTCTGGACCTGCGTGAACTCCAAGCATGTCCCAAGAAAGTCCTGAGCAGTCAGTTCCATGAATCGACAAATGCCGATTTGCGCACAATTTGGCGAGCAAGTACCCTATTTCCCACGCAAATAATTCCATCAATCGGGCCCTTAGAGCCTGATTCACAGAAATGTTTTATAATGGCACAATCCCATAGGAAAATGCTCTGTCAATCGGGCCCTGAATATATTATTTGATGATGGATGTTAGCAGCTGGACGCAAGGAGACCAAAAAACCAAGTACCCACAGGTAGGACATATATATTGATCCAAAGGGAAAACAATCCCACTTCATTGTGCTACATATATGCAGCGTGGTGAGTTCCTTTAAGTTCAAATGCTGACAAATCCCCATGTGATGAGTCATGTGTGTCTATTTGGATTGACTACAATAGCCAGATAGTGTATCTGGGAAGGAAAGCAAAAAAAAAAGTTTAAAAAGAGGAGAAATCGAACAATTCAGAATAGGGAAATTATAAATTGTAAAAAAACAAAAATGAGAATTTTCTGGGAGTTATATGTATTTAGTTTTTGTTGCAACTAACATCTGCTTTTCTACAGTACTCTGAAGTCTCAGGCAGGCAGCAGTAGCAAATACCAAGAAGGAACATGAAATGCATTAAATTCGCCATACATTTGCAACTTAATCTCTGGGGAGATAGTTCATCATTCCTCTTTCAATCAAAACAAACACACGTAGTGTCCCACAAAAGAATGACCTATATCGTCTTCCTTTGCTACTTGTTCTTCCCCGTGCCAGCCAAAAAGTGTATTCTAATCCCTGACAACATCGAACAACGGCAATTTCCTTCCAACACTTTCCTTTCTTTCATCCCTTTTTTTGTTGTTGTTTAAGTAAATGAGATTCTGCAATGGCAAAGGCTGTGTGCTCTGTATAATCATTCCAATTGGCTTTACAAAGGGCGTCTAAACTCTGAGTTACAAAGGGGAGGGATGAGAAACAAGGGCTGTTTAAGACGCACACTGTTCAGAAAGCAATCGCTGCCCAGGACAGGGAATTCAAATTGCATTCGTCAGATCACGTGGGGGCAAGGGACACCAATGGATTTTTTGGCAACCGCAAATCTCCTTTATCGACCCCCATTATTGGTCTGCCCTGGCAGAAGCGAGACAAGCTGTGTCAGCTATTGCAAAGAGGAAGGTTGTCCCGGATTTAGGAGCAGCCAGCAGGGTACATGCAGCTCGGACAGGCAGGGTGTGTGACCTTTGCAGAGAAGGCCCATGCTCATCTTCTATTCTAATAGTCTTATGTAGCTTCTGTACTTACTATACACGTGGAGCAAACGTGTATGCCTTTGCACTAATGTGCACACCCGCAATGGATTGTTCAGTGGCTAACAACTGAGCATGAACTCCCAGCATGCAGCTGTGACAAGTGTGTGTGTTAGTTGAAATAGCATATTCCAGTTTTACTCTACACACTGCATTGTGCGCATTGCACTTAAAAGGCCAAGATAATGTTTTTGTTTTATTAATTAGGCATTTATTGAGCGGGAATTTAGCTCGGGGAAGCCACAGCACACATGAGAAAACATCGAGGGAAGTACATGGTGAGGGAAGTAGGATGCAAAGGATCAGCACAAGGGAGGGAGGAGCTAACATCGGGGGAGGGAGAGGGCAGGCTAGGGATCAACACAAGGGAGGGAGGAGCCAACAGCGGGGGAGGGAGAGGGCAGGCTAGGGATCAACACAAGGGAGGGAGGAGCCAACAGCGGGGTAGGGAGAGGGCAGGCTAGGGATCAACACAAGGGAGGGAGGAGCCAACAGCGGGGGAGGGAGAGGGCAGGCTAGGGATCAACACAAGGGAGGGAGGAGCCAACAGCGGGGTAGGGAGAGGGCAGGCTAGGGATCAACACAAGGGAGGGAGGAGCCAACAGCGGGGGAGGGAGAGGGCAGTCTAGGGATCAACACAAGGGAGGGAGGAGCCAACAGCGGGGTAGGGAGAGGGCAGGCTAGGGATCAACACAAGGGAGAGAGGAGCCAACAGCGGGGTAGGGAGAGGGCAGGCTAGGGATCAACTCAAGGGAGGAAGGAGCCAACAGCGGGGAGAGGGCAGGCTAGGGATCAACACAAGGGAGGTAGGAGCCAAAAGCGGGGTAGGGAGAGGGCAGGCTAGGGATCAACACAAGGGAGAGAGGGGCCAACAGCGGGGAGAGGACAGGCTAGGGATCAGCACAAGGGAGGGAGGAGCCAAAAGCGGGGTAGGGAGAGGGCAGGTTAGGGATCAACACAAGGGAGAGAGGGGCCAACAGCGGGGTAGGGAGAGAGCAGGTTAGGGATCAACACAAGGGAGGGAGGAGCCAACAGCGGGGGAGGTAGAGGGCAGGCTAGGGATCAACACAAGGGAGGGAGGAGCTAACAACGGGAGGGCGAGGGCATGCTAGGGATCAACACAAGGGAGGGAGGGGCTAACAGTGGGGTAGAGAGAGGGCAGGCTAGGGATCAACACAAGGGAGGGAGGAGCTAACAGCGGGGGAGGGAGAGGGCAGGCTAGGGATCAACACAAGGGAGGGAGGAGCCAACAGCGGGGGAGGGAGAGGGCAGGCTAGGGATCAACACAAGGGAGGGAGGAGCCAACAGCGGGGTAGGGAGAGGGCAGGCTAGGGATCAACACAAGGGAGGGAGGAGCCAACAGCGGGGGAGGGAGAGGGCAGGCTAGGGATCAACACAAGGTAGGGAGGAGCCAACAGCGGGGTAGGGAGAGGGCAGGCTAGGGATCAACACAAGGGAGGGAGGAGCCAACAGCGGGGGAGGGAGAGGGCAGGCTAGGGATCAACACAAGGGAGGGAGGAGCCAACAGCGGGGTAGGGAGAGGGCAGGCTAGGGATCAACACAAGGGAGAGAGGAGCCAACAGCGGGGTAGGGAGAGGGCAGGCTAGGGATCAACACAAGGGAGGGAGGTGCCAACAGCGGGGAGAGGGCAGGCTAGGGATCAACACAAGGGAGGTAGGAGCCAAAAGCGGGGTAGGGAGAGGGCAGGCTAGGGATCAACACAAGGGAGAGAGGGGCCAACAGCGGGGAGAGGGCAGGCTAGGGATCAACACAAGGGAGGGAGGAGCCAAAAGCGGGGTAGGGAGAGGGCAGGCTAGGGATCAACACAAGGGAGAGAGGGGCCAACAGCGGGGTAGGGAGAGAGCAGGTTAGGGATCAACACAAGGGAGGGAGGAGCCAACAGCGGGGGAGGGAGAGGGCAGGCTAGGGATCAACACAAGGGAGGGAGGAGCTAACAACGGGAGGGAGAGGGCATGCTAGGGATCAACACAAGGGAGGGAGGGGCTAACAGTGGGGTAGGGAGAGGGCAGGCTAGGGATCAACACAAGGGAGGGAGGAGCTAACAGCGGGGGAGGGAGAGGGCAGGATAGGGATCAACAGAAGGGAGGGAGGAGCTAACAGCGGGGAGGGAGAGGGCAGGCTAGGAATCAACACAAGGGAGGGAGGAGCTAACAGCAGGGGAGGGAGAGGGCAGGATAGGGATCAACACAAGGGATGGAGGAGCTAACAGCTAGAGCAGCCTGTCTGCTCCCCCGCTTCACTGTGTGGAGGACTGGGCACTCTGGCTACTGTTTTTCCCTGTGGTGATGTCTTGGGGTGGGCACAGCCTCAGCTGTTGAAAACTAGTGGGCCAGTGAAGGCGGGGCCATCCGCTCTTGCTTGTTGTTACTCCCTCTGGGGACCGCCGCCAGCAGCTGATCAAGATGCTACACCCCACATCCTGGTCCTTTTAGCAGTTTCCATGGGGGTCGATTGTTTGCTGGCCCCTGCCCTCTTTGTTACGGCTGGAGTGCATACTCTTCATTCGCCCCTGCGGGCCGGGCCAAATGGCCAGGGATGAGGTGCTGTACAGGTCTCTATTCTGCCCTCTCTCCAAACAGATGGCTTGCCCAGCCCCATGCTGCACTAGAACCACAGGCCCTGCCGATGCACACCCACTGTTCATTTAAGGGGCTTGGTCATGCATCCCTTCTGTGAGACAGGGCACAGACACCAGCAAATATTTCCTCCCCACTCCAGCCCTTCTCACCAGGACTGGCCCGGGTATTGGTGGGACACGATTCCTCATTGCGGGCTCACTGCAGGCCTCCCCGTCGGCGCTGCATGCTTTCCTTTTTTTTTTCTTTTGCTCTTCACCGCCACTGGCCCTGTTATCCATGGCCACACCCACTTCCTTTGTTGCTCTACAGAGCTCACTTGTTTCATTGGTTCTCCTTTTTCCTTTGTTTCATTTGTTGCCATTTTGTCATCTTTTCTTTGAGCACTCCGGACCGTAGCATTTCCCCTCCCTTTTGGCCCCCCAAACGGTTTGCCGCACACTTGCGGCCTCACCCGCCCCGATTTCAACTCTCTTAGCCATCAAAGTGGGCGCGGGAGAGTGCGAGAGCCTGCAGCTCCTCAACGCCGCAAGCCCGGATCGGCAGGCCTCGCCCCTTCTTGCCGGGACGCCTGCAGGCCCCAGCTGTTGCCAGTCCGGTGGGCACTGCCGCCTCCCTCATCCTCCTGCAAGGTTGCAGGAGCTCTCAGCTGGTCCCCACGCCCCCAACGGCGTTGCCCAGCTGAACTTTCGGGCAGCCGACATGCAAAACAAACAAAAACAAAAAGATGCAAATAGTTTACTGGCCTCCCGCGGCCTGCACACCAGTGTGCACGGGTCCGGACCGCCACTCCTCGTCCTCATCATCCACGCTACCGACACTGCGTTCCTCCTTGCGGGCACCAAGCGGCCCTTGTCAATAAAACACTGGGCCCTGGGCCACCCACAGCCTCCAAACACAGACAGGCCTCAAGCAGCCCGCACAAACACACGGGTCCAGACAGTCCTCGTCCCCATTGCGGTGGAGCCCGCTCACGGTCACTGAGGCAGGCCACACAGATGTCGGTGTCCCCCGACATGACCAAGTAGGCTGCATCCATGCAGCGGACACCAGGCAGGGGTCATCCTGCTAACTCCGGAGCACCGAATCAGGACACATGGGCTGGGGGCTCCCAGGCCAGGGTTGCACAGACAACCGTGGTCACACGGCCAATACCAGGATGTGGTGCAGTATTGCCCAGCAGGGACACTGTTCCAGTGCTGGGCCCCGCCATTGGGCCTGTTGTACTCAGTGCAGCACATGCATGGTGCTGTAAATGACGAAACCGGAGACAGCTCTTCGTGGGACTGATGAGCCGGAAACAGCCCGTCGTATTTATTATGTTGGTCACATGGTTACCACCATGTGACCATTACACCCATCCTGGGAGCTCCCAGGAGGGGTGACACACAACACACCCCCGACTAGCACCAGCCACGCCGGCACCTCAGTCAGGCAGCCTGGGTAGCTGAAGTGGTGCAGTTACACAGGCTGTCTGCAGTTGTCAGCACTTCAGAAGTACTGACATCTGCAAGCAGCCTGTGCAACCTGCAGCACTCCGGCTACACAGGCTGCTTGATGTCTCTGTACTCAGAAACAGGAGGAGGGCTGGATTTCCCAGCTCTCCTTTTGTTTGAGAGTAAATAGTGATCAGGCAGCAGGAAGCCAAGAGGCTTCATGGTGCTTGACGACTTAACTCGAAAACAAAAGGAGAGCTGGGCAATCCAGCCCTCCTCCTGTTTCTGAGTACAGAGACATCAAGCAGTCTGTGTAGCCGGAGTGCTGCAGGTGTCAGTACTTCAGCAGCAGGGCGACCTTCCATTCAAGGAGCCAGTGGTTAAAGCATTGCCTACCACCGGCTCCTTGAATGAAAGGGCTGCCTGCTGTGTGTGAGCTGTGGTACACTAGTGTCACACCTTTGGTGCACCCAGACCCTTCTTTCTTTTGTTTAAAAGGGGGGGCTGGGCACATCAAAGGTAATAATGCTAGCCCGTGCTAGCTCTTCTTCCATTACCAGAACCCCCACCAAATTAAGACCAAGGGGGGGGGGGTTCTCCTTGGGGCGTGGCCTAAATAGGCCTAAATAGGCCACGCCCCAAGGAGAGCCCCCCTCGATTTCTAATCCCACATAACGCCCTGGCGAGTGGACTTGGTTGGGTTAGGCTGTTAAGGCTTTTTGTGCCCTTTCTGCGATGTCTGACTTTCAGTGCCAGTGTGAGTGGAACACCTGTGGTTGTTGAGGATGCGCTCCCTGACATTTAGTTGTGATGATATGGCCTGTAACTAGGAGTGTGTGTGCGCGCGTGTGCTGCTTGTGAACGGTTGTGAACTTCAGGGAAACCAGTGCGCGGTAGCAGAGCAGCAAACGTATGCCCCTGTCAAAAATCATTTTCAACGTAAAGATTCAAAAGGTATTTGGAAATATGCTCAATACGCGAATGTTTTTCAGTAAAATTCCAAGATGTTGCATTTTAATGAAAGCAACACAGAACGCTGGTTTGAAAAATTAAATTCACAATATCATCACCGAAATTTGAATTGATCACATTTCTAATTTAGAATTAAATATGGAATGAACAGGTAGGAAGATCGACAGTTATATTCGGGAGGCCATCTTGTCTTCTTTTGAATTCACCTGCTATTACTCTAGGATTGTGTGCACGAGCCACAGCAGTAAACTCCTCTATCCAGACAACACACTGATAGATTTAAGACATATTCATGACTTGTACTTTTGCTTAGCATCTGTCTCTTTCGAGTTAGTTTTCCAAATAATCTCTGAATTATCAAAGTAGAAAACATGTGAATTGAAGTGTCCCAACTGTTAATCTTTTGAAGTGCCTGCAGTGTAAAACAGGTTTACAAATGGTTTTGCATTTGTTTTAACACTCTCTGGAATGTTTGTTCATTTGGCAGATGGCGTGGAGACAGACAGCAAAGGTAACGTTTCTGCGGCCGCCTTTGGCCCGCCTAACAAATAATGCGTGCATTATCGTCAACATTTGTTGTTGATTCTGTTGTTAAGCTACAGACTCTGTTGGGGGAAACTCCCAGGTATGGCAGAGGGATACTGGAAGTTCACGGACTTGGAGGGCCCAAAACCTGCCCCCAGGATACTCAGAGGACTAAGTCAACGGCAAGTCAACTGTGGTTTGTTCCAGCAAAACCAACAGGGATCTATTCAAGAACTTAGGAAAATTCCAGCATGTCACACAGTAATTGTTGTGCAGTGAACTTTCATCTAAAAAAATGTGTCATCGCTCGTCATTACTTGGGCCTCTCTCCAGAAATCTATTGCAGCATTTGATTGTCCATCAGGAGCATGGTAACATATACAATCACCTATACGTGTTATTCTACTGTTTCTCCCATGTCAGGTGGCCGGCCCGTCCCATCCCCATGACGTCTATCTTCTACATTGTTTCAGAATAATGGTTTCATCACTGGCCTGTGTCCCCATACCATCCACCCCTGGATACTAAACTCTGATTGGTCAGTACTATTGCCCAGAGGCCTTCGGACTACAACTTGTTCACGGACCCTGTGCACCTCTTTAAGGTGATGGGAATGGCTGTCTGTATTGTAATGTGTGTGTTCCATTTTTCGCTCATGAGAATGTTCCTCAGACGTTGCAAAAAATGTCACCACTGCACTTGTTTTCTCTCTTTCTCACACAGGAGAATGTCAATTGTCTTCCCTGGCCGGATCATGTGTTTGAACACCGTAAAATTGAGCTCTGCAGCTCTGAATTATGAGGATGTATTTCATTTTCCTGCAGCTGGTTCCTTTGTTGTCTGGGGACTGGAATGTCATCCGTATCTCTTGACCTTGGCTACAGGTACTGTCTCACACATCTTGCTCTGTGCCCAGCCGGAGTCAGCTCGGCTCGTCACTTGCTCAGATTACTGAGGTCGCTGTCATTTTCCTAAGCCTTATAATGTGGTTTCTTCATTGTCCATGTTATACTACATGCTCTATGAATTAGCTATATGTGGTTTGATCAAGTTCCATATATATATATATATTCCTGTATGTCCACGTGACTATATTCTCTACATGTTAGTCAGACTTGGCTCTGTCAGGTCCTTGTAGGTGCTCCTGCAGTTCCATAGAGTAATTTGCATTGAAGCATCTGCAAGATTTTGCTAGTGATCTCTTGCAGCTTGCGGTTTCTGCATAGCTGTACTTCGCTAATGACAAAATAATAAAAGCAATGACAGTATGTATATGTATCTTTCCTCTAACTTTAGAATGGAATGCTTGTGTTTTTTATGTATTTGAGAGTGTGTTTTTGTCACAATGTGCGGATGGCATGTGTGCTTCATGTCTAAATCTGCTATGTCGTGGTATCTCTAACAACATCAGCAACATGGCTTCTTGGTGTTTAATCAAGGATGTTCATATAGGTGTCTCTGACCATGGCCTGCAGCTCTTCATTCACACATCCATAGATCTGTATGTCCCTTGGTCTGTATGGCTGGCTGAGGGGATACCACTCAACGTATTTGTCAATCATTGGTCCATTAGGAATTCATCCAAAATAGAATGGGTGATTGCAGTGTTTTCTGGCATTTTTATTTGTCATAAATTGTTTGGGAGGGGGTGCTGGTAGGATTCTGACTCACCCTTCAATACAAAAAAGCACAATTTCATGGTGTATGTGTCAGAAGCGGCTGCATTTGGGAGATGAGAGCAGTGCAGCTTGACACGTTACACATTGCTACATTCTTTCCTATAACATTCTTGTTAGGTAAGAATTGGTGTAGCCACACTGTGTGAGACTACACAACACTTATCTGCTTGGTATTAGCAAACCCACCTTTTGGTATAGGTCTGTACTACACATGTTGGTAGTGTGACTGAGCAGCCAGGCCTATCTCAAGAGGTGTAAACGTGAGCTGTAGAGATGTACACTCGAAATACAAGTAAATACAAGTAACCAAGTCACCCTTACACTCAAGGTTTCTGTTACGAATAATCATTTATTTAACATCAATGTTTAAATAAGCGTTCTTTAAAAAGGGAATAAATGTAACAATGTAAATGTATATTAAAATTAATTTTCAGATTCAGACAAGTTGGTGGATAATCTGTGATATGCTTCTTACATAACTCCTACACCCTGAGGTGACTCTAATCACAAGGACAGTAATGACATTTATAAAAGAAAAGGTTTAAGGAAGGAAAAATGACAGCCAGCCAGCCAATCAGGACAGGGGAGTTTTGGGAACCTCCCTCACATCCTGCGTTTCCAGACACACTGGAGCCAGAAGTGGGATTCAGGACTCAAGCATGCCAAAGGCAAAATGAACAAAGGGCTCAAATCTGCCTCAACGCCCAGAGTAAAACCCAAGAAAGACCTCACAAACAGAAAATGGCAAACAAGAAGGCCAGGGCCATTTTGACAGAATGGTCACCCATGGGTGCTGTACTGCATCTTAGGGTTCAGCCTGCAGTAGAAAAGCACAATGGTAGCAACATTAAATTACTGCCACCAGCCATTTAAATTATTGAGGGTAAATACAAAAAATGTTGCTTGAGAATGTATGATAAGTGGCTACTAGGTAACACCCAGCACTCCACATAAGATGGTGTGTGCTGGACCTACAAAGAGAAAAGGTATGTAAAGTCAATGTCACTTTACTATTCTTGGGAACAGTAGTTCACACAAGGAAAGGTATTTAAACCTAATGAGAAATCTAAAGGATTTCTCTGTGACACTGCACTGAAGGTGCTGTGTGTCGCTATACAAAAAGTAGAGGACTAAATATGCCATTCTAGCAAAGTAATAACACTTTTCATGTTTGCTTTATTATAGATGCCCAGTAATAAATTCCATGCCCCATGTTAACACTCATCATGCTTGCGTTATCATAGATTCCCAATAACAAATGTCATGCCATAGTACCCTCACACACCTACCCCACACCAAAAAGATTGCCCAATGTCTGACAGAAATCCAAGTGCACACACATTCACACTTCATTTACTTGCTCATTCACACACAGCTTTCACATATGCACCAAGACAATATTACACATGCTCATTCACAAGCACACCCAGCCACCCATATATCATACACTCACTCATTCACACAATCATACATGTGAACATAGACACACAACATACATTAAAGGTCTTCTTACCTTTAGTCCCGGGACCCACTCTGCTCCTCAATGCTGGCACCTCCCATAAAGCCCTGCGGCTCCCGTGCAGCACAATCAGGAACCAATAAGCAAAGTGGACTCCAACCTCAATACCCAAGGCTGTCTAAATATCCAGAGGCCACAGGAAAACCTCTGAAGTACATTCTGAGGTGAAGGTCCCCTGCATGAATCCCCAATTGGCCATGCAAGGCTTTGGAAGCAAATATTGCATGGTCCAATTGAAATGTGCGCTGAGGAACAGAAACGGTCAAAGGGAAGCATGAAAGTCCGCTCAGAAGTGCTTCCTCACCTGCAGCAATCAGCTGAGGGAGCACTCATTGTTTTCACTGGAATGGTGTAGCTCTTCCAAAATCGGTGGCGGTTCTGGCTGGTCAGCGCCCTTTAACCATCATGGACAAGTCAACTCTGCTTTTGGTGCAAAAATTGTTTGAAATATTCCTAAGAAATCTCATATTCAGAAAGACAGAAATGTGTGGAGAGGATCAAGTGTATGCTGCTAAATAGGCAGTATACCTTCATCCCTTCACTAATAGGTGACCAAAGCACATAGTGCATTTGTTTGTACATGTATACCCTCTGCCCTTCTGCCTAAAAAGGCATCTACTCTCCAACATCACTCAAAGCTTCACAAAATGATGGGATGACCATTGTAGAGGACCACAAGTAGACGCCCCATATTTGTATGTGGTGTTATTGACTGAATATAGGCACAGCAGTGTGTCTTAATGCTATGTTGACATGTAATTGAATGCCTGTATGTTTAACGTTCATTTCACAAACGGATAGTAAAACATCAAAGATTAATGCTATTAGAAAAATGGCACGTGGCATTTATGTTGTAAATATTTTTCTATATAAAAACACATGTTCTCAGATTCAAACAGATCCAGAAATGGATAGTGAATGCCCTTAGCTTTCTGAGTCTGAGCAGAGGCTGAGCAGCTTTTGGTTCCATGTGGGTACAGCTCCTGAGGTGAAACCATTATGCTAAATCATTAAAAGTCAGTTACAGTTGGTGAATATTTTCAGCGGAAAGGCATAAGCCCCTCTCTGAATTAGCACAAACACCTGATAGCAACTTATGATGGGTTGAATTGATGTTATTTACAGTACCATTTTTAGAAACATAGGGTCAAAGCCAAACAATTTTCAATCGAATATCTAGGATTACACCTGAAAAGATCCAATGGATTCCAGGAAGCCATGAGTACACAGACACATTTTACAAATGTCCCTGATGCCTGTGCCCATAATATATGCCAGTGTTGCTATTTTAAATCACCTTTAGTATGATGTGCTTAGAATATATGCCATACCTTGCCAATGTCACTCAGTTTCATGATACTGCACCATGAGATAGGCATGCATTGCCTCTGTAAATCACTTTCATGAAGCTTTAGCAACAGCAAATGCCAGCATTGCCATTGTCGATCAGTGGGAACATTGTGAAGGATGGGAAAGGGGTGAAGTAGGCAGGAAACATAAGCTAGAAGACTATATGAGAAATGTTTTGTGTTTGTATTTGTGAGATGTCATTAGTGTGACTTAGCTTTAGGTATAGATATGTGTCATCAGTATATTGTTGTAATGCGATGTAGGGGTCATTAAGGAGCGCTCCCAAAAGCGCCCTGTAAATCAATTTAAATCAATGTTTTCCTAATGAGTTTCATTTTAATTTGATGGGGAAACACCTAGATGTATATTTTTACTAAAATGCTAGTGAAATAGTTATGGACATTTTGATTCATGCGGAATTGGGGTTAGTGCATGCTGGTGTTTTTGATTGGTTTGACAAAAAGACCAAAAGGAAAATGGGGTAGCTACTTTGCGCTTGATTTGGAGTTATTTTAGGCTAATGCACTGAGATATATTTATGCATCAGTTTTGGTATAGGGTAGCATTAAGTAGCTGTATTTTCTGTATGCAGACAACTCATGCATTACATTGTGGATGATACTACATTGTATATGGAAGGCTGGGATGAGGGAAGAAATGAGCCACTCTGAAAGACATGTATTACACTTGATGCTGACACATTCACACATCACCCCACCCAAAGCTCAGTTTCATTAAGTAAAATAGTATTAGCACCTGGGCATGGACTGCCTCAATTTAGGCACCGGAATAATGCCATACCTCATTTGCATACATGTATATTTCTTTCAATTGATCACCAAATGTGCATACCTGCTAGACGCAAGTAGTTACCTACTTCCATGAAAGACAGCACTCAACAAATGGCACAGAGTTTGACACACATCAGGAACATTTTAACTGTATTAACCCCACAACTAGAAGTGATCAACAGCTTAGTAAACTACAATAGTTTGCAGTCATTGAAAGTGGTCCCTTCAACACTGAAATAACACACAGAAAGCTAAAGAAAACCAGTGCCAGTTGCAAACCAGGAAAACATTCATGCTAAAACAACACCAACGTATGCATTCACTTGTACTTTAATACATTCAAATGTTGATATGTATTCAAAATGAAGCATCACAGTGTACCATGTTTCTTTTTAATTGGCAGTGATTTAATTGCAAAATGATTCTTATTTATAACATGTTGAAAACAAAGGAATGATGTCACTCATATATTATTTGATACAAATGGCATAGATTGTCATTAAAGTAGACGTCAATAAGCCCTTCATGCATACAAGATCATGTGATGCTCTGAGTTGTCTTACACAATGCTGGTTAGCTCCTCAGTGAAATCTCCTACATGCTCCTTATTTCACTTCATCCCTGCACAGATGGTCAAATGTGTTTGTATGTCGGAGGGTGGGGGGGTTGTTTCTCAGGAGATTCTTAGAAGGCCATCTGAAGTGAAAATATGTAATATGTGTTACCATGACACCCCAATAGGTTCAATGGAATTCAAAGAGGGCTTTCTGCACCAAGCCTCGAAATTTAAGATGAGCGCCCCCACCTTTCTGCATTCAATCAAAGGATATATTTCTAAAAATACAACTACAAAAACCAGTAAAAGCTAAAATATTGTGTTGTGATCTGATATAAAACAGAACTGTTCTCCTAATTCCGGCTTCAAAGAACACAATACAGCACTTAATGTGTCAATTTGCATTATTAAAGGCAATAAAGGTGGCAGATGCCCACTAAATGGCAATAGACAATGGGGCCTCGTAGAGATGATTGCATGACTCCTTATGCCAGCATCAGCATTTTACAATCCCAAGAAATGAATCAAAAAGCTGGAATCCTGCTTAGGAAATAATAGACCATTTAAATCAACTTTACTTTTGCATTAAAAATTAATTGTGCTTATAAATCTCCAACCTTATTACTTAGAAACACATGAAACACATAAAAATGCATTATGTCCCTGAGGAGCCCTTTATCCAATTAATACAAACATAATATTTGTAGGATTGTTATAAATTAATAGCAATAGTCTAGTTTCTACAATGAAATATGGAATACAAATGATTTCTGCAATCAAATGTGTTAGAGCAAATAACCAGCACCTTCCTCTTTCTATTTACATGTATTGACATTATGGTCTACCTATACAAACTGTTGCCTGTTAGGTAGGTCAATGGAAAGACATGACCAATCAAAAAGTATGATGTCACAAATGACATATTATGGGAAAAGTTCAAATTATCAAAAGAGGGACACTCAGGAAATAGAGATCCCTCTGGAACCGAAAGCTAAAGGGAAGGAGACCATGTGTTGAAAATGGATGACTTCTGAACCTGCAGAATTGAGTCCTACCCATGAGGACAATATCATTTGGAACAGACATTCCAAGAGGGAGGAGAGGCTGACTGGAGTTGTTTCAAAACTCAGGAGGGCCCAATATGACTCAGAATCCTTCATATTTAAAAGTGAGCATAAAGATTTTCCCAAATGCAATTGAAAATGACTCCTAGAATTTATATTTTATTTATTTATTTCCATTTATAAAGGGCAAAACTGCCCTAGGGCATTGTGGCGCTGTTGCAGTATATCCACTTAGGTGCAGGTTACATTATACATACATACAGTTATACATTCAGTACATGATAATTACAGTACATGATATACAGTACATTGGTATGCAATAGCGGCAGGGGTGTCATCTACTTAAAATGTATGGTCTTCAAGCTCTTTCGGAAGACCATGAGGGAGGTTTTTTCCTAAGTTTGAGTGGTAGGGAGTTCGAAGATTTTGGTGCTAGCACATCAAAGCTGGAGCCTCCTGCTTTGACTCTGTTAAAGGCGGGAATCCTGAGTTGGTGTGAGTATAGGTCACGTTTGGGTCTGAGAGTGGGTGCTTGGTGTATTCTTTCGGAAAGATAGGGGGGTGCTGACTGCGATATGCATTTGTGTGTGATTGTGAGTGCCTTGAACAGAATTCGCTCTTTGATAGGGAGCCAGTGGGCGTCTTGTCTTGCCTGAGAAATATGCTATCTCCAGGGATGCTAAGGGCGGTTCTGAGAGCATTGTTTGGTGTTATTTGAAGTCTATTAATGGTTTTGGAGGATGTACCTAGGAGGAGGACATTACAATAGTCCAACTTTGCGCCTATTGTGGCTCTTGCGATATTGTGTTAAACGGTAATTGTATAATGCCTCCATTATATTAATGTTGGCCTAAGCCTAGTCGCTCCACGAGGAAAACTGTGTTGCAAAGTTCCGATTTTGGGTTGACTTTGCCGCCATTTTAAGATTCATCTGCCATTTTGATTTCTGCTCATGAGATATTCATTCTAAATTGGTGGATTATGTTTTCAACTTGCAACCAAGCCTCCCGACCTTTGAGCTCTGTTAATGATTAGACTGTCCAAGAGCCGACTGTTTAGACTAGGCAACAAGGCCTTGCACTACATATGAACTGTTGTTTAAGTGTTGTCTGCGCTCACAATACTCATCCTTGAAGGTATCAGGTAATATTATCCCTATGTATATGGTCGCCGTACATAATATCGCCGGGAGAAGGTTGTGGTGATATTATATGGGTGACCATATATATGGGGATAGGAGCAGCCAAAAAAAAAAAAAAAAGAGTTTGTGGGTTGTGGGGTATCCCCCGCATGTTCCATGCAATAATGTCCCCACAAAAAACTCCCCTTTTCGGCGATATTTTTGCATGGCGATTTTTGTTGTGGGGACATTATTACATGGAACCTCCTTGAATACACCCTGGGGACAATGTAAAGCAAACCTCGAGCATGGACACAGGCTGAACACAATTGCAAGGGAACCATAAATAGTGCTTACTGCAGGATTTGAGAACATACATCATCATTGTGCCTCCAAGAAAATACAAACCTATGTAATCCTTTGTATAATATTGTATGATCCGTATGTGAACTATGCACGAACTCTAGACAACAAATTATTAACATGAAGAGGGGCTGGACAATATTACTCAAAATTGTATAAAAGCATATAAAAGCATGAACGTTTAGACGTCCAGCACTCTCTCACCTCTCTCTGTCGGGCTGGTACACATTCCGGGGTGTTGGGAGCCAGATAGCTATCTGTGTTACTTTGTAAACTGTACAGTAATAAAAGATCTGTGAATCGCTTCAGCCTGTGATTGGTGTATTTCCTTTGTGGTACTCAGCCTCAATATTTTCTTGTTCTTACAGATGGCGGCCGAATAGGGACCCTCAAGATTGATGCCATCGCGTTGAAGAGTTGACGCGGCTATCGGACCGGGATCGGACAGTGAGAAAGGGGGCTCTTCTTGGATGAGACGCAACACCTCAACAGCAGTGCACAACCCGATCCCTGGACGGTGAGCTTGCGGCCCGAGATGGCATCTTGACGAGGGTCCATATATCGAGGCGGGCAGTTTTGCCGAAATCACCAAGGGTCCTTTGTTGTCCTTAGTATTCCAATCGGACCTCCCTTAGTCCTTTGAATCAGGTGAGTCGTGCCCCTATTCCTAAGTATCCTGATATTTGGTTGTAGTATTGTTCTCGCGAGCGCAATCGTTGCCAGGTATCACCAGTAATCTGACATGCCTGGGAAATTGTCTGCCTGTTTCAGGGCATTATTCCGAAGAGACAGACAATCTTTTGAATTTGGACGTCCGGCACCACAGGAGGGGTCGCCGGCATGTACTATGTACTGTAAGTACGTCATTGGTAGCATGGTATTCAATCATATTTGGCACAGACAAACTAGACATGCTTCCAAAATTCAGTGGCTAATCAATGGTAGCTTTGAGTTTTCTCATATAGAGTATTTAGAGTTTATATTGTTAAAGAAAAAAGCTGGACCTGCAGCATTTGATGTAATACAAAATTGGAAAAAAGAAGCTATGCAACAACTTAAAAGTAAAGAGAAACATGTGCGTCGAGATATGTCAAACACCGAAAAGCCATTATTATATGATCAGCAAAAACAGTCAGAGTCTGCTAGAATCATGGATAGGGCTTTTCAACTTGGAGTACAGAAAATATATCCGTCTTAAGACTTTCATGTATCAGATGAACTCATTTATAAAGTCTTTTATAAACGTAGGCCTGGTGCCACTGCACCACCTCCTTATGTACCTATTCCTGTTGTCTTACCTCTTCCTGCTGCCGTTCCTCCTCCCATAGCAATTCTTGGTCTTCCTATTGCTCCTCCTATTATTCCACCTATTGCTTCTCCTGTTGCTGCTCCGCCGCCAGTTGTTGCTCCATTTGCCATTGTTGTTCCTTCACCTGCACCCCCACCTCTGCCAGCTGTTCTGTCTCCAGTAGATTTGTCTTTAGCGCCAGTAATAGTACCTCCATTGCCTATTGTACAGGATTTATCTGGACTTTCTTTTCCAAGCGGTTCTGCTCCGCTTGTAGTTGATAAGGGTGCTGAATCAAAAATTATAACTCGTAATACAGTTTCTAAAGAGAGAAAGAGAGACCTGAATGCATGGGCTAGACAATGCATGGAGAAAGCTGAACAATCTGATGTCTACGCTACACTCTCTAATCTAGAATGTCTTCCTGAGAAAAAAAATCTTTATTGAAGGGATGGGAATACATTTGACTGTAATTTGGAACACACTGAAGGATGTAGATATCCCACAAGGGTTGAGGGATTTGAACATTTTAGCATATTCAAGAGATACTGAGGAGAAAGTATATGAGCACGTTGAGAGGGTTTTTGAGTTTAGAAGGGAGTTAGAAAGGTTACAGAATGATGAAGTAGACGGTGATAGTTTTGATACTTTTTATGTACAGAAACAGTTCCTTCCTCTTTGTAAGTCGATGAGTGAAGAACCACGAATTTGCACAAGAGATGCACTTAGATGGATTTCAGAATGTCGATATCTCCCGTAGAAATATATGACACGTATAGTCAGTATACTCCAGAAATGCAGAGGAAAGTGATACCGGTAATGGTAGAATACCTGCAGGATGAATGTATAAGAAGAAAGATTTGTTGTCCGCAGAATTATTGAATATCTATAAGAGAGCTATTTCATCGGACACTACTTCCACCGGTCTAGCGCTCGATTTAGCTCTGTTGCTTAGTAAGCGTTCGGAGTTGCCTGTTTCTCAGAGAGGCTCCTCCGACATTTGTTCCTAAAGTTGAGGTCCCGACTAATACAGCAACGGGTGTAGCCGCCTATGATATTGATGCACATTATGTATCACAGTTTGTTCACGTCCCATTCTCAAGACAGAAAGTGAATACTATCAGACAGTCCATTCCAGATATTAGGAAAAATCCGACAGGGTTCTATAAAGAATTAGAATCTGTCTTGCAATCGTCAGTTTTCACTCTGGGTGATACAGATTTGTTGTTTCCCGTGCTCCTACCTGCTTATTTATGGAAACAGATTAGAACTGTAGATGATGTAGCGGGGTTAGGTTACACTTGGGATAGTTTGGTTAGGCAAGATAGAGAAAGGAAAGCTGGTGAAACTACCACAGGTGATACTGACTTTACCTGATAGAATAGTGACAAAATTGAAAACCTTAATTCCAGAGAGAAGGATTGTTTGGGACAAACTTACTGCTTGTACCCAAGGAAAATCTGAAGGTGCTACCCTATTCTTTAATCGGTTCGAACAAGTATTTTCAGATTTTAGTAGACATGATTTAAGCACCGAGTCTGGAAAATGATTATTTGTGGACAGAATTGAGTGTGGATAGTTGCCTGATATCCAGTCACAAATTATGACTTCCGAGAGTGCTTGGCAAGCTAAATCGCAGTCTGAAGTATTGCATATGGCTCAGTATTATGAGAACAGAGTCAATAATGAGAAGGAAAGGATTGAAAAGAAAAAAGGAGATCTGAAAACTAAGGTATTGTTGCAGCAGATAATTAGAGGACCTAGAGGGGGTAGTACACAGTTTTGGGGACAGTATGTTCCACAAGGTAATGCACCGTTGGGTCCTGTACACATGAACCAATGTGCTTATTGCAGACAAGAGGATCATTGGAGAGCACAATGTTCGATCCTCCAGCAGAGGTCGAATAACACATGTCATGGGTAGATGATCCAGAGGCCGCCCTGGGGTAGGGTGTCCTGGTAGAAGCCAGTTTGCTCAAAATTCTCAGTCTTTTTCGCAAGATAATCAGCAACCTAGTGTGGATAGCAGAAACATTTTCGATAATCCTTCTACTGTCTATCTTTCTGAAGATCTTCCTTTTGACGATATATTGTTCCGCTAGGATTGCCCGAAGCAGGGTTTGGAATCAACGCCTATTCCCGTTAATTCGAAAGGTCCCTACCTTGAAATGATAGTGGGGAATAGGAAGCATCTATTTTTGATAGACACAGGAGCGCAGAAGTGTTCCATTGACCATTCATGGCTTCCAGACATTCCACTATCAGGACAAACTAACGTTTCTGTAGGGTTTTCTGGTACACCAGTGGTTAGTCCGGTTTCTCTGCCGGTACCGTTTTCACTGGGTCCATTTACAGATTACTGTCCATTTGTATTGATATTGAAATGTGGAGAGAATTTGTTGGGGTTGAATCTGTTGAAGGAATTAAATACGGTAATTCATTGTTCTTCGGATGGAGTGCGTTTGACGATTTCACCACAGCAATCTTCGGCCTCACAGTTTCTGACTAGACCTTTGCCGCCGGAATTTAGTGAAGTTCCGGAGTGTTTATGGGCGATTGATGACAATGAAGTTGGTGTTTTACAGATTGAGCATGTTTAAATCGTTTTGAAACCAGGAGTAAAGTTGCCACGAATTCCACAGTATAAGATTTCAGTTGATGGTGAGCAAGCTTTGAGGTGTATAGTTTCTGATTTTGTACATAGTGGGGTAATTGAAGAAATTGCAGGAAGTTTGTGCAACAGTCCGATTTTACCTGTCGATAAGAAAGGGGATAATGCAATTCCTTTCTGTTTCATTATTGATTTACGCGCTATCAATAAGATTGTTGCTCCAAAATTCCCAATTGTGCCTGATGTAGCAATGATATTAACGATGATTCCAGATTCTGCTACTCATTTTAGTGTTGTGGATCTTAAGAATGCCTTCTTTAGCATTCCTATACACAAGGATAGCAGATATTTGTTCGTGTTCACCCTAGGGGGACGCTCATTTCCATTCACCCGTGCGCCACAAGGGTACACGGAAAGTCTGAGCATTTACAGTAGGTTTTGAAAGAGCAGCTCGATACACTTGAGTTGCCTACTACTTGTACATTGCTACAATATGTCGATGATCTTCTCTTGGCTGCAGATTTAGAAAGTGCTTGCAAGGTAGGCACTGTGTTGTTGCTTACTCATCTAGCAAAACATGGACATAAAGCTTCACTGAAAAAGTTTCAATATTGTCGACAGGAGATCGCCTATTTAAGCTATCTCCTGTCAAAGGAGGGAAGAAGATTGACACCTGAACGAATTAAAATCATTTCTGGCATGTTTGTCCCAAATACACAGAAGGAAGTCAGAGTATTGATAGGAATGGCTCCTTACTGTAGACAGTGGATCCCCAATTTCTCACTAGTGATCAAACCAATGTTGGCATTGACAAAGAAGGGCATTTCTTTGCCACTACTGTGGAACTTGGAACACCAGAAAGATTTTGATCTGCTTAAGACTGCACTGTGTTCAGCACCAGTTTTGGGCACACCAAATCATGAAAAGGCCTTTGAGTTGTATGTGCATGAGCGTGATGGATGTGCTTTGGCTGCATTAATGCAGGTGCATGGGGGGAGTATAAGCTGTGCGGTTACTTTTCCTCCACCCTTGATCCTGTTGCATGCCGTTTGCCGAGATGTCTGAGAGCTGTCGCTGCTGCTGCTGCTGCGTCTGTAAAACAGAGCGAGGGTATTGTCCTAGGCCATGCTTTAACCTTGTTGGTACCCCACTCTGTAGACGTTCTATTAAATAGAATGCAAACACAACATCTTAATTCCGCATGATTAAGAAGATATGAATTGATCTTGTTTGCACCGCATATCCAAATTAAAAGATGTTGTGTATTAAATCCGGCTGAATTGTTACCTCTTCCGCAAGACATTGCTTGCAGTGATGAAATGTTACATGACTGCCTTTATACAACAGAACAAGAAACTAAAGGCAGGAATGCTTTGAAAGATACACCTTTGAACGATTCACAAGGGGAGCTATTTTGCAATGGCTCCTGCTGCAAACTTGCGGATTGTACATCCACTGCTGCTTATGCCATCACTACACTAAGCATGATCGTGGAAACCATAAGAATTTTGCATAACTCTGCGCAGGCAGCAGAGATTATTGCACTGTTTCGAGCTTGTGAACTTTCCGAAGGGCTTAGAGTGAATATATATACTGACAGTCAGTATGCTTTTGGGGTGGTTCACAACTTCGGTAGACTATGGGCAGAACAGGGTTTCCTGACCTCGCATGGAACAAAAAACCAATATGGCACCTTGATAGTTCAGCTGCTCTCAGCGCTTGCGCTTCCCACTCAACTAGCCATTATGACGTACACGGCACATCAGAAAATCATAGATGATGTAGGAAAAGGAAACGCTTTTTCTGACCAGATAGCTAAAGAGACTGCTACTGACCTCTACTCAGATATGTATACTACAAGGGAAGCCACAAACATTTGTACTATAGATGAAGGGATTGATTCCATAAGAAATATTCAAGCAGATGCCACTCTAGAAGAAACCAAGCAATGGGCTGAGGGCTTGGCGAGGTTGGACGAAGAAGGGTGTTGGGTGGATAACTCAGAGGGAAAATGGATGTTGCCCGATGCGTATGTTACCATGATGATTTCAATGGCCCATGGTCCCACTCATATATGTGCTAGAAAGATATGCAAAATGTTAGAATCTGTCTGGGTACATGTTAACATCCCTAAAACTGCTGAGCGTTTTTCCAGAGTTGTATGGTCTGTCTACAGCATAATGTGGGGAAGGGTACATCGACACCAACGGGGAGTTTTGGTCCACCTTATGTTCCTTTTGAGGTAATTCACTTCGATTTCATTGAAATGGAGCGCTGTAATAACTTTAAATATGTCCTGGTAGTCATTTGTGCTTTTAGTAAATGGGTTGAAGCCTTCCCTGTGAAAGATGCCACAGCAGTGACAACGGCGAAAACCATGCTTAAGGAATATTTTCCTAGGTTTTGTTTGCCGAGGGTCATCTGGTCGGATAATGGTCCACATTTTATCGCTGATGTTATTCTGCATGTATGGGTGGGATTACAGAACGATAAACGGATCCATTCGGCTAGACATGCTCAAAGTACTGGACTGGTAGAACGTCACAATGGTATTCTAAAAAATAAACTCGCTAAGGTCTGTACCAGCAGCAATTTGAAATGGTCGGACGCCTTACCAATAGTCCTTCTTTCGAAGCACACAACCCCACAGACTAGGACTGGGCTCTCCCCTTATGAAATTGTAATGGGGTGGCCAGCTAACATCTGTAACCTCCCCAAGCCAAGGTTTTTAAGAGATGTAGAACACTTACTTCTTTCTGATTACTGTGATCGGTTAACTCAACATCTGTATTTGATTTATCAACAGGTGCGAGAAGTTATATACGAGGGCCCAGTTATATACGAGGGGCCAGGTCACAGAATTCGACCCAGCGACTGGGTGCTCACAAAGTCATTTGAGAGAGCATCCAGTCTCGCACCGCGCTGTAGAGGGCCTTTCCAGGTCCTATTGGCCACACAGACTGCCATACGAGTAGCGGCGAAATGACACTGGATCCACGCTACGCATGTCAAGAGGATACCTTTCCATTTGCCACACGACGGAGAAGACAAAAAGAAACCTACTTGCTCTGTTCCTAATGATCAATCAGCCTTGAACAGCATGAAGGGTTTTTCGGAGACACTTCCTAAGCCCGGGGGGCCTGGGGAGACTGCTGCTTTGTCTCCAAACTCTTCTACAGATCCTTCTGCACCCTTGCACAATTCTGTTGTTATTTCATCACTTCCAGCAGGAAGCAAGGACACACTGTTCGCAGATCACACAGTACCAGGAGTCACAAGGTACAATCTGTATCCACGGCACTAGTCTCACTGCACAAATATGACTGTGCCCACAGGGGAACGATCATTGAGCTTGTCCTTTGCCACTTTTTGCACTAAAGAATAAGTAAGTGGTTGGGGACTGGGAAAGACTATCTGCAATTAAGAAACCACGTGATCAGGAGATCACCAGCAAATGGACTACAGACTTTTCGCAGGAACATTTCAGAAAAGAGCTTTGAGAAACAATGTCTGTCGTTATCCCTACTCGTGCGGAACAATCGATCAATTTTGTGGCCAACAATTACATTGGACGATCAAATACATGGTCCTTGAAGACGTATTGTTTTCTTGTAATTGCTTCAACCAGTATTGATTGTTTTGGGGTTTTTGGTATAGAAGTGCGCCCACTTGAAACATTTTTGCCTACTGAGAATGTTCCTACTATGTCTACACCTTTCGTGCACCTGCACACTCTAACTCCTAGGGACTCCCAACACCGACAGGGCTATCACAACAATACACTTCTGTTAATAATGAATGCAACTCATGCAATTTTGAATAGAACGAATTGCTGGATCTGTTCGCATTTGCCACGGCATGGGGAGAAAGAGATGGGCTGGTATATTCATCCTTTGCCAATAACTACTGCATGTTATGCCTCTGTAAGGGTACTACTCTTTGGTCGTTGGAATGATAGCATCTCAAGGAACTTTGACGGGACTAATTTGAATTAATTTGAAAGACGAGTCCTGACACCTCTGGGATGCTCACTTTTTGCAAATAGGAGCAAGCATAATGTTACTTCTATTAGGCCTTCCGATAGACTGTCTCGACCTTTCCAATCACTGATCTCTTTCAAGATGGCTCCTGTAGGCAACTGGGATGCCACACCACCTTCCTACACTATCAATCATGGCCCCAACTCTGTCTCTTTCTGCATACAAAGGAATGGTACTCAGTCAATGGGCGATTTCGAGGGTTCTACCAATGTTGCAAATTGACCAGTGAGGACAGATCTTTGTATGTAGGTGAACCTGTGTACTTTGTTTGCGGTAATGAAGCTTATATGTGGCTACCTAGGGATTGTCAGGGAACTTGTTATTTGGGTATCCTGCTACCAGGGGTGTATGTCACTAGCACCACTGAGATCTCTAGGGCTCGTCCAAGGTGGGACGAGAACGGTGATACTCTTTCAAAGTCTTGGGTGAGGAAGCAAAATCTTTTGTACTATTTTGGGGACAGATCATGAATTCCAAGGATATTAGGAGACTGGCGAGAGTACTGGAGAGAACCATCAACCGGACCACTGACATACTCAATCAAGCAATTAGATTAGTGGCTCTACAGAACCGGATGGTGTTAGACATCATCCTGGCTGAGCATGGTGGAGTATGTAAATTGGTGGGGTCCGCTAGCTGTGTTTTTGCACCCGATTCCTCCCCGACCATATTTAAGGCAATACAAAATCTGCACGTCCTAAGCTCAGAAGTACATGTTCCTGAGGGTAACTGGGATCTTAGTACTTATCTTGTGGATGAAACCTTCTTTCAGTCTTGATGGTAATTCTTGGCATTTGGTTGTTCTGTTGTTGTTGTATACAATGTCTTCCTGCCATATGTTCGATGTTAGGGGGATGTTGTGCACAAACTGTGGGAGCATTAGGATCGAAAGTACATACACCTGAAAAGATGACTAATGTATTTGTGATGAAGGATATTACTGTCACAGATCTAATGGCAATTGATATATATGATGAATGTGATTCAGGATGTATGGACATTGAAACGTGGAATTACGAGTAAAACTACTATTTTTAGTAAAGCTCTTGGATTAGGCCAAAATGAGGGTTTGTTAAACGGTAAATGTATTATGCTTCCATTATATTAATGTTGGCCTAAGCCTAGTCGCTCCACGAGGAAAACCACATTGCAAAGTTCCGATTTTGGGTTGACTTTGCCGCCATTTTGAGATTCATCTGCCATTTTGATTTATGCTTGTGCATTCTTCTTCCTAAAATGGTGGACTATGTTTTCAACTTGTAACCAAGCCTCCCGACCTTTGAGTTCTGTTAATGTTTAGACTGTCCAAGAGCCGACTGTTTAGACTAGGCAACAAGGCCTTGCACTACATATGAACTGTTGTTTAAGTGTTGTCTGCGCTCACAAGACTCATCCTTGAATACACACTGGGGACAATGTAAAGCAAACCTCGAGCATGGACACAGGCTGAACGCAATTGTAAGGGAACCATAAATAGTGCTTACTGCAGGATTTGAGAACATACATCGTCATTGTCCTCCACGGAAATACAAACCTATGTAATCCTTTTTATAATATTGTATGATCCGTATGTGAACTAGGCACGAACTTTAGACCACAAATTATTAACTTGAAGAGGGGCTGGACAATATTACTCAAAACTGTATAAAAGCACGAACGTTTTGACGTCCAGCACTCTCTCACCTCTCTCTGTCGGACTGGTACACATTGCGGGGTGTTGGGAGCCAGATAACTATCTGTGTTACTTTATAAACTTTACAGTAATAAAAGATCTGTTAATCTTTTCAGCCTGTGATTGGTGTATTTCCTTTGTGGTGCTCAGCCTCGATATTTTATTGTTCTTACAATTGAGGCAGTTTTTGGAGGAGAGGTAAGGTTTGACAGCATTAATTATTTTCGTTGTGAGTGCTGCTGATGATGAGATGTAGCTAACTTGTCTATCCATGGAAAGTGTGCAATCCAGAAAGACTCCTAGTGCTTTTACCACAGTCGAAGCTGGGATTACAGTGCTTTCGATTTGGAAGTTGTGATATTTGCTGTCTAGTCGTTTTAGTGTCTCCTTGGAGCCCACCAGTAGGATTTCCGTTTTGTCCCCGTTGAGACAGAGGCCATTTGCCGCCATCCAGGCCTGGATGATTGCACATGTATGCTGTAGAGTTTTAAGGTCTTCCTTATAGTCACCGGATAGTGGTAGAAAAATGTGTGTATCATCGGCATAATTGGTGAAGGTTATGCCGAATTCTTCTAGGTCATTGAATAGAGGTAAGGTGAAGAGGTTGTAGAGGGTAGGGGAGGTGCACGAGCCTTGCGGCACCCCACAACTGATCGGGGAAGGAGTGGCAGATGCCTGGTCCGAGAAAACCCTCATGGCCCAGCCCTCCAGAAAAGATGTCATCCAGATGGTGGCTTCTTGGGAGAAGTGGGCGGAGTCTGTAAGGTGTCTTCCTAAGAGCTTGTGGTCGACAAGATCGAATGCTGCCGACAGGTCAAGAAGCAAAAGATGTGCAGACTTGTCTTTGTCCATGTTTTCTATTAGCTGATTTTGTAAGTCTAGCAGTGCTGACTCTGTGCCATGCCTGGGATGAAATTTTGATTGTCTTTTTCCCAAGATGTTATGCGTTTGAAGGTAAGACTGGATCTGTAAGTATGCAGCCTTATCCCAAATTTTCAGCAAGAAAGGCACTGTGGTGATTGGCCTGTAGTTGTTTAGGGAGTCTGGGTCCAATGTCAGCTTTTTCAGAAGAGGCTGGACCCAAGCTTCCTTTAGGGAGGCGGGGACAATGCCGGATGTGAATGAGGCATTAATAAAGGCTGTGATGAAGGGAGCTAGTGCTGCCGCACAATCTTTGATTATGCTTGCTGGGCAGATGTCACCCTTTCAAAACAATGGTTTTAAGTGTTTCATGATTAGAAGGACCTCAGGTATAGTTACTTCCCTGAAAGTAAAAGGTGTGGGCTGTTTTAGGTTTAGAGTGGTTGGTCGGTCTGGTTTTGGGCCATTTAGTGGTGGGGGTGTAGCTCTGGGCAGGTTATTGAAATTGGCTTTGATTTTTTCCTTGAGCAGGTTGATTTTGTCGGGCAATGTGTGCTGGATGTCATTGCACAATTTGTCATCTTTTACAGTTTGATATGTGGATGAGGGAGGGACGCTCAGTTCCTTGATAATAGCAAATCATTCCTTGGATTGGGATTTTGCTTTGTCAATTCTGATATTGTATGGGGCGGTTTTCGCAGCAGCAATGGATTTTTTGTATTGTTTGGCTATTGTGAGATAGGAGTCACAGGTGAAGGCAGAGGGGCTGGATTGCCATTTTTTGAGGGCTTGCCTCTTGAGAGCATTCAGATCAGGTAGGTCTTGATCATACCAGGAGTTGGTGTGTTTGATGCTTCTAGCTCTTTTTTCTAAAGTGGGGCAATGGTATCTACCGATTCTCTGAGAATGAATCATTGCCTTAATAAGTCCCTGGAATGGGAGGCAGCTGGGGCGATGATGCCACTATGGATTCTCATTCCAAATAGAATATGTTGATATTTGTGTGTGAAATGCAACAGTATGTTCTCACTATGTTTAAAGCCAAGTGAGATTTGCCTAGATTTTGAAATCATTGCATTTTTCTGCACATAGAATGAAGGACTAATGTATTGATAAAACAGAATAATATTGGGCCTTGCATTTTGCTAGTGTGAGTTATATGCTACTTGGATAGTACTAAAGCTTAGGGAGATTACATTGAAATAAGAACATTTTCATTTCTGTGCTGTGTGTACTGTGTAGAATAGGAAGCACTTCCCAGCATCAGCAGTGCAGCATTTTAAAAATGATATCTAAACTAATGTGAATTCTGAGGTATTCACAATTATAGTATCACACTTTGAACTGTGAATCAAAGGCCATTCTTCCTAGCCTGATAGAAAATTGCTTGATAATTTGTGACCTTTGAAAGCCAAAGGTATGCAAAAAGTGAACAGGGAAATGAAAGGGAGTTTACCCATACTAATTCCATTCCTAACGAAAATAATACTTGTATAAATGACTTCCTCTCCTCTGTCTTTACATTGCACATTAGGGGAAGGGCTCTGCACCTGCAGGATTTGATGTGCGAAGTAAAGAGCCAGAGGGTTCTCATCCTTGTATTAGAAAATTCTAAAACCATTTTTCTATATTGGTTGGGATGAACTAATATACGGTGCATTCTAAATTGATGGCACTGATTTTCTAACCCAAACCTGCAGAATTAGATGATACTCATTGTAGTTTGCACTCACATTGCATGCACCTGCTATAAATCCACACCCCCTTGTTCATAGGGGTGCCCTTCTTTGATTGGAAAAGGCAACATGCTTAACGTGTGGCCATAAAATGGCAAGTGAAATGCAATGTTTGAATTAAAGAGACAGCTTTGATTATAATTACCAATCAGTGGCAATGAGTTCATAGAATTGAGAACTCTGCTTACGAGGGGGCATTCCATCATTTAGGATTTGAAATGCTAGAAAAATATTTCAATGATATGCTGTGACTGCATGTGTGTGTTAACTCACAGATTGTCATGGGCAGGCTAACTAATTGTTTATATACATTTTCAACAGTCATGCATCTGATTTTGATGGCTTCCTCTGTATAAAGTAGGGTGAGTGCCAGATCTGAGACTGGAACTTAGTGAAAAGATCAACGTATCAACAACATATGATTTTGGTGCCTGACAAATGCGTAGCTAATATCTATATTGTAAGCAACTTCAATTCAACACTACAGCTAAGTCAATGCCTAGTCTGGGATGCTGATGGAAGCCCTTATTGATGTATTTTTATGTCCAGTTCATTTACTCTGGATGACAACCCTTATATAACACCCCTCTTTCAGAATCCCCCTGACCCCGCTGAGCCAAGAAGTAGGTTTGTTTTGCAAATTTAAAAGGTTTATTTGAAAATTAAACAATATATATCTATCACACTTTTATAGTAAATTAATATTTTATAGCACACTTGTGAGGATGATAGTGATCAACAATGGATAATGTTACAGTGGTACACTCTTTTTGATGGCTTAGAAGTGATATAGAGAGGATGAAGTAGCTGAGAATGTTTTTATGGCTTCAAGGACAATGCAATGATGAATGAAAATGCTGTACAGAAAATAAACTTGATATGACTTCAACAAAAGACAATGTAATCACTTTTCTTTGACAATTCACCCCCCCCCCCCTTTATGCAAGGTAAAGAGATGGAAGGAAGCACACAGTTCTCAGGAATGCAATCAAATAGAATTCAGTTCCCCACAAGCAAGCTTAGAGAAAAAGGGATGATTTTAACACATCAAAGTACTTTAATGTGGTTGCAATTAAGTGAAAAATATGCTAAAAAGGCTTTTAATTTCCTATAGGGGGTTCAGGGTAGTTGATAGATACTTTGAATCAGTTCAGGATCACTTTAGCAATGCTCTATGAATGATTGTCAGGTTGCACACGAATTTCAGCAAGGAAAGCAAGGACAAATATTTTTACACATGGCTGAAATTAAGCAAAATGTCAAATCGCAGCAAATTTAGACGCCTTCGTCGAGGGCAATTACGGAGGCACTATAAGGGGTAGCAAGTTGGTTTTAGGTTCGTTGGAAAGCTTAGAATCTTAGATTTAAGATTTAAGATGAAACTTTAGTAAAAATTTAGTAAAGGTAGTTTTTCGGATTTGAAATTTTAATGCTCAGAATGACAGATGACAGTTTTCAGTTTTAAAAATGACAGAATGAAACGATTTTAGGAGGCAGTTCTAATAGGCTAAAATAGTTTTGATTAGATTATTTTAAACTAAGAGATTGGTTTTGGCACAGTGCGAGCTGGCTACTCACACTAGATTTTGGACAGGAATGCGACTTCGTCACTGATCGGGTCAGGATTGGCTGGACTTCTGCTAGCAGTTCTTCACAGCGATCTGGTCTCTGGTTCTCTCTGGTTCCGGATACAGCACTGCTTTCTGGATACTGCTACAGGTTCTTGCAAAAATTCTTGGCAAAGAATTCAAACAGCTCGCCCGGCTGTTGAATAGTTTGGTTGGTTTTGAGGCCTGCTGAAGAGGATTCAGCTTGTGGATTCAGGCCTCTCTGCTACAAATTCTGGAGTTAATTTCTGGTCTCTGAAGATTGATGGATTTGAAGCCTGGATCTCTGGATGTAAAGTCTGAAGTCTCCCGGCAAAGCATCCCGCAAGAAAGTGGAAAGTGAATCTCTACCTGGGTTTCAATGTTCCTTTTATGTGTTTTGAAAATGGGTGTGTGCCTGGGCCTAGCTAAGCCTGCCCCTCTCACTTATCTTTGGCCCAGCTTTCCTCTCTCCCATGATTGGGGGAAAGAAATGGAGTGTCAGAGGTATGCTGCTGGTTTTATGGTCACAGGAACCTTCCCTTGTCAAATTGCACCCAATCTATTTTTGACCCAAATACATATTTATCTATGTACCATTTTTCTAATATTATAGGTCCAGTTAACATATTTTCTGTAGCACCAAACCATCCGATCCCTGTCTTTGTACGATGTTGTGTCCAGTTATGATAGAATTCTCTCCTTTTCATCCAGATAACGACCTCTAAACCTTTCCAGATTTTACACAAATGTGCACCAGGGATATGGGTTTCAGATGATAAAGTGTCAGATTTTTTAACATGCATACATTTGGAGTAACAATCTTTTTTTCCGCTGCTATCCCCAAGAACATACCACAGGGTCCTATAACCTTTTAAAATGTGCACAGAAAAATCACAAGAATGATGATGTTATTTATATAATGTTGACAAGTCCGCACTGTGAATTATCCATCTTTTTAAAATCATGTTCTGGCCCCAAAGGGGTGTGGTTTTCCAAAGCACATGGTGGAATTTCTGGTTTATCCACTTCTCCCAAGCTCAGCTGGCTCTCACAGGCACTGCCCCTCCCAGTTTCTCCCAAGAGGAAGCCATTTTACGACCCCCCCAATATAACATTTGCCTGAGTCCAGGACAGGGCTTTGTTCAACTTCCTGCAGTCTGCAGGTACCACTCCCCTAATTCAATCAGAGATGTGTCACCTCCTTTTGGTGGGGGCAGCAGGATGCAGCCAGGCCTGGGAATAGTTGTTGAGCCAGTTCAACTCCTGTCGGGGGTAGTTGTCAGTCAGAATTCACCTAAATGTCACCTTAGTTTCCAGTTTTCTAAATTCAAATCACACTGACAATTTTTACCCATGCAGCTAGAACGCTGATTCTAAGTTCAAAACTATGACATTTAAACAACTGCAACCTATGTGACACTCACAAGTAGGTCACTCATTTATTCTAAACATTTTGATTTTAGTGGCTTTAAACCCAAATTCACTTAAGCTGCTGACATCCCCAGCTATTTTTTTTATATATACATTAAATAATTACTTCCTTCAAGTCATTTCAGAATATAGTTTTACATTGTATCCACCTCTTAGCAAGTCTTTCCTTGGCCTGGTTTGGGTTCATTTGTTCAGTTTTACACAAAAGTCTGGTGGTTTTAAAACGCCGGCTTTCTGATAGTGGTGAGCACCAGTATTGCATCCATTTTGACATTAAGAACATTAATTCCCCACAGTTCTGGGTTGCTTTTGGCAATCAGCATTGCCATTCCCAATGGTTTCAGGCTACTGTGTGTGTAGCCCAATGGTGGTTTTAGGCAGTGCCCTCCTGTGCTCACAACATAGGCAAAAATGGGTGGCAGCCTATTCTTCATGTTTTCCCTGAGCACTGTCTGGGGATTTCTGGCCATCATGATGTTTTCAATGCCAGTAATGCACAGTTTTATGGTAGGGCTTGGATGCATGGGTAAAAACATCCCACAATATATAAGCCAACACAGTGCCCTACTGCAAAAATGCACTGAAAGTGCATGTTTTTGCACTAGGCCAATGTTTGCCCTAGTTCTTATGCCATGCAAGATTTCACTTGTCATGGAGCAAAAATGTTCTAATATGGCCCATTGTTTTTTGCACTAAGGCATACGTTGCCCTAGTGGGAATACTGTGCAACTTTGCACTTGCACTGGTGCAAAGTTTCTTTAATCTGGCCCCTCAAATACATTTAGAGTAGTGATTAAGTTGCTACTGTAACTGTCAGAAGACTGCTTACTGGTAACACTGTCAGTTCTTGTGCTGCACAAAGTTTGAAGTTGATTCAAGATGAAGCGATCTTAAAGAGATCGCATGAGGATGTACTGTAGGCGTGGAGAGACAGGTTGTGCGTGGGGATTCCTTAGGGATTAGCCTGGCCATGGGGGATCAATCGGTGGGCACACATTTAAACAACGAGCACAGTGTAATCCTCCCACATCTCCCTTCTATCTGTACTCCAATGCAAAGGGTTCAGCTTATATGTGGTGATAGACACCACCTAATAGCCAAAACATATACCATAGAACATGTAGCTCACTGACAGATGATTGCATCTTGTTTCTCGAAAAAGGAAACAGACAGATGTTGATCACCTTGTGTTTGCCCAGTCGCAAGGAACACCACAGAAGCTGGCATACATTTTATAACAAATGGCCCACTGCATATAAAATCCTCACCCCTTCTAACACCCCTGCCGATATCACTGCAGATATACATTGCAATTGTACATGTTTTTCAGAGACTGTTAATGGGGGCGCATAGTTGATTGGTTATGCCATGCAATAAAATCCCCTACCTTGCAGGCATCATTTTCTGCTCCTTTGCCTTGCCTCTTTTGACATGCAGCAGAATTCAAAGCCCTCATGATCACTTGGTATATTAATATGCGACCCTTGGCCCTTATGTATGAATTCAAGTCCCTGGTGTTATCTCAACAAATTCTCATTTTCCAGCGACAGCCCATGCAAGTAATTGGTCGGAGAGCTCGTTTGCGTCGGTTTATTTGTACTTGATTAAGCAGCATGAAGGGTGTTGTGTTCTCTGTTAACTTAGACAGAACTAAATAGCTGGTGTGTTCTCATTTGCTGGCAAATGAGCACGCTTGACGCTGCCGGAAGCTGGTCTCTGGTAATGTTTTGGATAAATACACTGGGCATTTCTTTTAACATGCCTCTGTGATGTTTTCAAATCCAGGGTCCGAGTTTGTGAGTTCTAACACGCCGTCGCCACCGTTTTAGCAAAGCAAACTGCGCTGTTGCAGAGTGATGACATCATTGGCTCCCCCCACACACAATATAGTCGGAGCACCAACTGCAGGAGGTCACCCATTTTCAATTGACATGGTTTAGGTAGTTAAGTCTAGCCCTGCTTTGCGTGCATGCGGCATAACAAACAAGGGTGTCAGTAATACGGAGGTTGAGGGTCACTAACTATAAAATGAAGTTGTTTTACGGTTGCTCTCTCTCTCTGACACAACCTAACAGGAGCACAGACTCAATTGTGCTCTGTAAAGCGCTTTGGATTAAGGCGCTATATAAATAACACATCATTATCAATGGCGACTGTTGTTGCTTTTTTGCAAATATTGGAATGTATGTTGTTATAATGCGCTTTTATTTCTGTTTATTTTATATTGCTTCAGTAACACTTTGAACCAAATAATACGTAAATGAAGTGTGTGCATAAGTAATTATAGGATACATACTGTTGTAATGGAGAATAACAAAAATACATGTCCACAAAAACCAGAGAAAAATCGAACATGATATGGTAGTCCAGAATTCACTGAAAATTGAAAAAGAGACCCAACAACAAGAATAAAGGAACAACTTTCAAATAACAGTCAGAAGGGAAAGACCCAGCCAACTGGTTGGAAATGATGGCCAGAAATGGTCCCAAACATGTCCTGCAGTAAGTCGTTGGGGAAGCTGCAGACAACATCAACAGCCAACATATAGCCAGTCCAATAAAATCAGCAGCATGCGAGACCCCGAGACATGTTATGATATGATAGTTTATTCATATAGTGCCTATACACAATGTGTTTCAAAGCGCTTCAAGGCAAGGGAGGGAACAAGGGAAAATACAATAACATTCTTCCAGGCCATGAACATAGATAAGGAAGGGAGGGGGCGAGTGGAAGGAAATGAAAACAGACAGGCGACTACCGTACTAGGCCTGAAGACATTTCTGGTAGAGCCGGAGAAAACAATAGGTGAGGGAGAGGGGTGCAAAAAGGGAGGAAAGGAACAAAATAAGCGACTATCACACTAAGCCTGACAACTTTTCAGATAGTGCTGGAGGAAGGGGAACAAGTAAGGGATTGGGGGGGGGGGCAGACCTGGTTGCTATCATACTAGGTGCAGGGACAATTCTGATAGAGTAAGAACATGGAAGGGGAGAAGAGGAGACATGAAAAGGGAGGGAGAGGAGGTGAGTAAGCAGTCAAACAGAGTGGAGAAGGAAGAGGGGAGAGTGAATACAAAAGATTAACAAAAGATTAACAATGACTCTGGGACCCATTGATCCAAGTCCAGTTCCAGTTCCACAAAAAATGATGAAGTCCCAGAACAGAGTCTCCCCTCTGGCATTGCTTCTCACCACCCCTGCAAGAGCATGACACAAAAGCAAGGTTTGAAGACTACAGCCACAGTCAGATTCAGAAAGTTCAAACTCTCTGTCCCTCAAAAACAATAACGCAGAGGAGGGAGAGATGTTACTTGGTATGATATGACAGGACTGGCCTGACAAGAAGAGGATATAATCATCAAATGGGGGTTTGGTGATCAGGAGCAGAAGTGCACAGTCCACCAGGAAACAATGGGATGCAGCAATAGCAGACAAATCAACCAGGACAAAGAACAGATTGCTGCCGTGAAACACAACCACTGGCATTTCTTCACCAGTCCAGTCTTACCATGGCCACGGTTTCATCCCACAGCAATCTAAGCCATTGGCAGAGTCCCTTAAGCTCTGCAGCCACCGCCGGCCCAGTGCCTCAACATGTGAGGTCTCAGCAGTGCACAGCTCCTCCTCTCCCCTACCTCCTCCCCATGACTCCAGGAGATTCTGTGCTGAAATTGCAAGGTCATGCAATGTCATATTCTTCATAAATTGCTGATTTAACATATCTAGTACAGCATCAAATTGTATTGGTTTGTCTGAACATCGGCCACAATTATCAAGAAAACACAGAATACATTCAATGGGCCTCATTACGACCCAGGCGCTAATGGGTTAACGGCGCCGTAAAAGGCTGCGGCGCCATTAACCTATTAACCTAATTACGAGGTCCCTTTGCGGGACCCGACCTTAACAGCTGGTTTTACCAAAAATGGGGAAGGGCCCATGGTGAATGGGGAATTACCACCCCGCCAACCTTGAAATGGGGCGGTAATTCCGCCATTCACCATGGCGGACCCCGACATGGACCATGGTGCTAATAGCACCATGGTTTACCGCCGGGGCCGTAATGAGGCCCAATGAATCGGTGGGATACGACATTTTTATACCACACTCTGTGATAACATGTGTGTCTTTATACAGGACCAGTTTCAGGCTCAAGCTTAATCCATCAATCAAAACTGAGTGCAGCTACTGCTGCTGAAAGCCATCAGCTGCAGGATGGACTATGCTAAATCCTTCTACATTGGTTTCTCTGAATCTGCCACCTTCAAGTAACCAACCAGCCGGTACATTGCATTTCGCAGAATATGCCTGACCCCTAACTAACATAAACCCATTAAGTTGATCGAGTCAGATGAATATCCCCAACATTTGCACCAAGTCCTGCCCAAGACCCTTCTTTCACCTTTTTCACACATATGTAAAATGTTTAGGATGTCTGATGTAAGTGCTCACAAGAATATATTTTCCCATGTAGATGGTGTTGCGTTTCAATGGATGGCAGCATAGTCTCCATTCAACGGTTGACCATGTTGAATTTAGTATTTTTGCCAAAAATGGTGGTAAGTACTCACCGTTCATTTATTCCCCAGAAATGCGCACCTAGAAAATCCATAGGTAACCCTGTGGCGGAAATGGATATAACCCCAACCAGCTGGAAGTACCTTTTATTCCACTGTATTTGAGATGGTAGGCCATTACCAACCGATACAGCCCACCAGCATAGGTTGTATTGCCGCAGTTGATGGCAGCATCGTTGAAAATACAAACTGACCCAGCACATCATCTCTTAGATTAGTGTATTCTACACCTGCATTATACGTTATGTCACATCACGCGATGGCAAGTCATGTCATGTTATATTAAACAGATCCTAGCGCTAATACTCTCACCCTACGGACACATTTTCCTTGATTCCTATGACCATTCCGTCACTTTTGCATCTCTCTCAGCATTGCATAGCAGTGCACTGCCCCATCGTGAGTAACTATGGTAAAGTCTACACTTCCCTGCAGCCCCACAATCAGCTCCACTGTCTTCCTTCACATCTAGAATAGTCAGCATCTACTATTAAGTCTGAATGCTACTCGGTGCCGCATCATCAGGTGGGCCCCACTAACTCTGCTTCTTCTGTACATGCCTAGTCTGCAAGCTTGATCATTCCACAACCAGGACACTCCATGCCCAATGAAAATGCAGCAGCAGCATCCTTCCTCTTAAGCAACCTGGAAAGTTGTTTGCCTAAGAAGGATCATGTCCATTCTCCCAACGTTGAATCTACAGACGAAATGATGAGACAAGATTGCCTGAGCAATAACCAATTCCGTTATCCCATTTGTCTGTTGAATTGTCTTTTTAGTGCAATATCCCACCTAGGTCAAAATCAGCACATGTGATCATGCCAACCTCCGACAAATGAAACACATGTGAACACCAAAATTGACAACTCTTGATCATCATGTGCTATGTAATTAACCTATGATTCTGCCTTTCTTTTCAAATATGAACAATGAGCTTCTTATATCAGACAATAAATCATCGTTACCGTTGATTTCTTCAAAACCATTTCTTCAAAACTAATGAGATTTCACTGAATTTATTTCACCGAAAATGGTAGGGGAAATGGTATATGTGTAATGCATAATAGGTGGGGAGTTGGGTAAGGGTATACGTTAGGGTAGGAAGGGTAAAGGGGTTGTGGGGGGTCTCCCCCCACATTATAAAAAAAGAAAAAGTAAAAAGTAGATTTAGTTTTTCAGTGAAATGTATTCATGAATTCTGCATAAGGTGAAATAAATTCAAAGAAATCACATACTTCCTTCTCATATTGTTCAAGCTAAAATAAGCACTTGATCGAAGCCATGCTATACAGGCTCCGCCTCAAAACGTATTTTTCAGCATAATATGTGGATATGTAACTTTACCGGTGCATTTGTAGAATGCATGTTCTCACCCAAAGGTGTATCTTGGAACTATTCAGAGATAACATGTTTGTTGTTTCCCCAACTCACTGGTCCTCCTAATATCAGCCTTGGAAGGATGGAGAGCTGGGTGGATCTGCCAGGATTTGAACCTGTGAACATGTGGTCAAACATAGACCCCCGAAGTGGGTGCATTAGACCACTGAGCCACAGACCTGGCTACGTGAAACACGTCATCAATGTAACATATATTATTGAAATTATGATCCAAGTTTCAACCAAAATTAGAATGTGCACTGTTATACCTCCGGTTCCCAGTTATCACTGTAAAAAGCCATATACAGAAAGTAAAAAATAAGCACACTAAAAGGCGGTCAAGAATATCCTGCTATTATAGCTTGAAGTCCATACCCCAAAACCTTAAAATCAAACCCCCCTCCCAGGAATTCCACTAACATCTTTTACACTTTTTACCTATCTTGCCATGTGCACTGCGGCTTCATGAAGCTTTATAGCCGTCCCCTGCAGGCAACACTAGGTTGTGGTGTGTGTTAATTTGTGCCTCTGCACCATTATGACCGCTGAAGCCTAAAGGAAGGGGCTAAAAATCTATAAGTACCCCTGGCACAGGCTGCATGTTGAACAGCATGCCTGGGGTGCTGTTACCGTCATTGGCGTGACAATGGCCCTTGTGCCTAATGAACAAAGAAGTGAGATGTCTGGGTGGAAAATTAAGGGTAGCAATGTACTTCCTGTTGAACCCAGGATGATGAGAACTATGCAGAAGAGAGGTGGGGAACGGAATATGGCTGACAGAATGGGAGTGTCAGCAGAGGCAGGCAAGCCCCAGATGGACTGCCACTTGACTGAAACTCTGCGATCTACCAGGAAATAGAGCCTGTTGTGAATAGAGTTGAGGCACAGCCGCATCACTCCCTGGGCTACTAATTTTGATCAGTGGCCAATATAAAACTACAAAATATGAAAAAATGAATATCACCAATATTATTTTCATTACACCCCAGATAAAAAAAAGCCTCACCCTCAGATCAAAGTCCCCCCAATATCTCACAGTAAGAAAATACCAGCCCACGGGAAACTTTAATTCCAATAATGGTTTGCTCCTATTCATATACAGATTCCTGAAGCATCAATCCTTTGGAACAAGTTTTGACCGTGACTTTATGGTGAAGAAAACAACTCGTCTTCTGCCACATCATGCAGACACACCAGCTCTGTGTCTTCATGTGAACATATGCGTGATCAGCTGGGTTTCCCACTGACGTCAGTCTTCATGTAGTAGTTGAACTGTCATTCAGGAACAATTATTTTCCACTGATATAATCTGTACCTTTTACCAAACAACACCATGTCCCTGGCATTTCTATGTACCTCATACATAATACAGCTTGAATGCTGATGCGGATAGACCCGGGTAAGATGGGCACAGGATCTAAGACCACTAGTTATAATACGATTGTGTTTTCATACAGTACTTCATGCCAGACTCGGCCAGCGTCTGAGCAGTGTAATAACAGGTTCTCCCTATTAGCCCATTTTGAATGCTACTAGCGTTACCATCCTTGGAAGGATGAGAGGCCAAGACAGCCCTGCCGTATGACTCAAACTAGTAAAGTAGAGGCTGTTCTCATGCCAGAGACCAACACTTTTCCCGTGTAGCTGACCACAATGGTCACAATTTGCTGCTACATTCTCTTCTGTGAACCACACCACTTAATCCATGTCCACCTCGCATATCATGCCTTTATTCCTTTTAGCCTCCGTCTTGTGCCACTGGGCTCTGGTACATTACATGTCTCCCACGTATGTCCTCTGAAGTGGTCATTTGTCTGCATCAGCGCATTAAAATGGCCTGAAACATAAACTATGGAAGAGACCCTTCCAACACATTAGCCGTGAAGAAGCACACCAGCGGATCTGCCATTCGACTGCAAATCCTAGACTTGACTGGTATCCTCAAGGTGCTTGTTCCGTCATTCAGTAATGGGGCCCTAGAGATAGTAGTACATGGAGAAAGAATACAACTCTTATTTATTGATTACATTTTTGTAACGCCAGACCCAGGGGTATCACAGCATGTGTACAGTAGTAGGAATCAGTAGGTACACAAGACATAGACATTATCCATATTTGTTAAACAGCCACGTTTTTACAGGTTTTTGAAAGTTTGATAGGAACCCACTCTTACCAAGTGATCTCTGCCAGTCACTTAACAGCTGCTTGCAACCTAATCCCTAGCACTTAACCGGCCTCCCCCGTCCCTTCTCTCTCTCTGCACTTGTACATTCTGATTGCTCACAAGGCCTGGTAGGACTGCCTCTCTCTTTAATTGTTATATTTGCCTTTCGTTTTCATGTTCCAGCCCCGTTCCCCTGTGGGCGCTTTAAAACACAATGTTCTTGATGTATAAGTGCCTTACAAATGCACAATAAAATAAATAGATAAACACTCCTTTCTCATGTACGGTGTAAGAGAGTTCCAGAGGGAGGACGCTCTGACACAAAAGCTTGTGCCTCCCGCTCTATTGCTTTTGTATCACAGAGTGAGCAGAGAGAAGCTGGTGGAAGACCTTAGCGAGCGCATGTGATGTTTCTGGACAATGTTGTTATAGAGGTAAAAGGGGGTCTCTTTGTAGATGCAGCTGTGTGCAATGGTCTAGGATTTGAAGTCAATAAAGGCTTTGATAGGTAACCAGTGGACCTCTTGCCTGGCTGCTGAGATGTTAAGACTACATTGCTTATTCACCAATTACTTTTGAAGTCTCCTTTATCCCTGAAAATGGAGTTTTAAAGACAGTAATAAGACAGTAATAATTTAGTTGTTGCTGTTGTATTGTTCTTAACTTAATTAAGGTTAATGTTTAAATATAAATATTCCTGTATATCTGCTATACCAAAACCCATTTCCGCGCACAGCGTATTCATGGATTCCAGCCACCAAAACCAGCCGTGGCGCACAGTGGTGCAGCGACCTTGCAGCAGCGCCAGTTACGCCCCCAAGAACGCCTTCCGCGCAGGGAAAAGCCATCAAAATCCCCAATCCAGCGCAAAGGGCTGCGCTAAACCTGTACCAGCACGGCAAGCGGGCTACGTGTATTTCAGGGGTTCACGTGAAGTTTCTCACGCGATCGGGCCTGGGGGAACGTGCTACGTGTATTTCAGGGGTTCGCGTGAACTTTTTCACGCGATCGGGCCTGGGGGAGCGGGCTACGTGTATTTCAGGGGTTCGCGTGAACTTTTTCACGCGATCGGGCCTGGGGGAGCGGGCTACATGTATTTCAGGGGTTCGCGTGAACTTCATCACGCGATCGGGCCTGGGGGAGCGGGCTACGTGTATTTCAGGGGTTCGCGTGAAGTTTCTCACGCGATCGGGCATGGGGGAGCGGGCTACGTGTATTTCAGGGGTTCGCGTGAAGTTTCTCACGCGATCGGGCCTGGGGGAGCGGGCTACGTGTATTCCAGGGGTGCGTGAGAAGTTCCACACGCGATTGGCCTGGGCGCGTGTATTTCAGGGGTGCGTGGGAAGTTCCACCCGCGAATATCCTGGGCGCGTGTATGTCAGGGGTGCACGGGAAGTTCCACACGCGAATAGCCTGGGCGCATGTATTTCAGGGGTGCGCGGGAAGTTCCACACGCAAATAGCCTGGGCGCGTGTATTTCAGGGGTGCGCGGGAAGTTCCACACGCGAATAGCCTGGGCGCGTGTATTTCAGGAGTGCACGGGAAGTTCCACACGCGAATAGCCTGGGCGCTTGTATTTCAGGGGTGCGCGGGAAGTTTCACACGCGATTTCAGCAGGGTACGTGTATTTCAGGGGTGCGCGGGATGTTCCACACGCGAATAGCCTGGGCGCGTGTATTTCAGGGGTGCGCGGGAAGTTCCACATGCGAATAGCCTGGGCGCGTGTATTTCAGGGGTGCGCGGGAAGTTCCACACGCGAATAGCCTGGGCGCGTGTATTTCAGGGGTGCGCGGGAAGTTTTACACGCGATTTCAGCAGGGTACGTGTATTTCAGGGGTGCGCGGGAAGTTCCACACGCGAATAGCCTGGGCGCGTGTATTTCAGGGGTGCGCGGGAAGTTTTACACGCGAATAGCCTGGGCGCGTGTATTTCAGGGGTGCGCGGGAAGTTTTACACGCGATTTCAGCAGGGTACGTGTATTTCAGGGGTGCGCGGGAAGTTCCACACGCGAATAGCCTGGGCGCGTGTATTTCAGGGGTGCGCGGGAAGTTTTACACGCGAATAGCCTGGGCGCGTGCATTTCAGGGGTGCGCGGGAAGTTTCACACGCGATTTCAGCAGGGTACGTGTATTTCAGGGGTGCCGGGGAGTCCTACATGTGATTTGACAGTGTGGGTCCTCCCAGGTGTTCCCTGTACACCCTCCACGGCCCCTGCAGGCAGCCCACACCACAGGGGACTACCCTGCATCCCTGGTCATGTCCCGCAGGCAGCCCACCCAACATGGGCATGCCCCCCAGCAAAGGCACATGTCTCCTTGAACTAATGAACACCAACTCATGTCCCCCACCACCCCCACCCCCCAGCACTGTGGGGCACCTGCCAGCAGGCCCCCACCCATGTCCAACTCATGTCCCCCACCACCCCCACCCCCCAGCACTGTGGGGCACCTGCCAGCAGGCCCCCACCCATGTCCAACTCATGTCCCCCACCACCCCCACCCCCCAGCACTGTGGGTCACCTGCCAGCAAGCCCCCACCCATGTCCAACTCATGTCCCCCACCACCCCCACCCCCCAGCACTGTGGGGCACCTGCCAGCAGGCCCCCACCCATGTCCAACTCATGTCCCCCACCACCCCCACCCCCCAGCACTGTGGGGCACCTGCCAGCAGGCCCCCACCCATGTCCAACTCATGTCCCCCACCACCCCCACCCCCCAGCATTGCGGGGCACCCTCCACCAGGCCCTCGCCCATGTCCCATCCATGCCCCCCTGCACCTGGGTCCCAACAATCCCCAATCATGTCCGTAATGGCCATCCTCCCCTGCCAAAAGGCCCAACCAACTATCACATCCACCCACATATCAAAGGCAATTACATGTTATACACCCAATGTAAATAATGCAAATGAACACATGTCTGTCACACACAATGGCTGCAAGTGAATGTCAAAACACCCAACATGACATGCATGAAAGTAATGAGATGATGCGACACATTGAAGGATGAAAATAAAAATGTATTGAAAATCAACTAGAATGGAAATGAAATTAGAAAAACCACAAAGCAAAACAACAAAAAGAAGATGAATGTCCATGAAAAAAATCCAAAAAATCAAAAAATCCATAGAAGAACTATTTACAAGACAATCCCGGGTCCATGAGCCCAACCAAATGAAACCTAACTATGTCAACTAACTAAAAACTGAACTATATACTAAAAAGTGGCGCATTGTCCAATCGCAACCAAATAACAAAAAAAAAAATTAAAGGAAACCTACCACTAACTATATAACTATATACAAAGGCAGCGGGCAAGTCCTGCGGCTCACTCTGTGATGTTGCCGGCCAGGGCATCATCGAACTCCATGTCGATGTCCTGGAGGCGGGACTCTGTCCTGGCCCCGAGGTCTCGCAGGGATAACCCCATGTTCACCTCAAACTCCCTGCGAGCTTCCTCGAGGCACTCAGCCCGCCTCAACGCCCGACGCATGGAGAACTCCGCCCTGACCATGGTGAGCCGCTCCTCTTCCGCCCGCTGCCGCTCCGCACCTATCCGCTGGACCAACTGCCCCCACACGGAATACACTACCATCCCAGGGTTCTCCTGCCCTCCGGCCGATGCCTGCCCCTCTGATCTTGATGGCCCCGAGCCATGATGCCTCCCACGTCGAGCCTGCTGCTGTCTCCGACGCCACTGCCTCTGCCAGCACGACGGCATCCAGGATGATGGAAACCACCGACGCCGTCGTGCACGTGCCCTGCCCGATGATGCCGTCACATCCTCCATCTGCTGGGATCCAGTTGCTGTGTTGTCCACCCCTTCTGGACCTCTGACTCCTGACTGTGGCAGGGATGGGATCCCCACCGAGCTGGCTGCATTGGTCAGGGCAGGTCCACAGGGGGCCCTGGTGGCATCTGGGCCGGAAGACGGCAAGGAGAACGACTGGCGTATAGTCTCCACAGAGGAGGAGAGGGCCGCCAGATTGGCCGACACATGCAGGAAACCCCCGAACATGGCCGATCCCAATTGGGCCACGTTGGCACGGTGCTCTTCGTGATGACGTGCGTGCTCCTCCTGGGAAGCACGCACGGCATCATGAATCACAGCCGTGCGCATCGCGACCCCAATCAGGACCTTCTCCACACGGCCAGGGGTCCCCTCGTCCGCAGGTGGAGGGGAGTCAGATGACATGGACATCCCCTCTACCTGCGGACGGGCCTGGGACGGGGCATCCCTGCTGGTGCAAGGTGGTGCACCCACAGGTTCAGGGACAGCGACATGCACAGGCCCCTCCACGGTGGCCTGTGCTGCCTCCTGCCCCTGCCCCTGGACTTCACCACTTCCACCAGCAGGGATGCCCCCACCAGGCCCCATGTGCGCCTCAGTGGCGGCCTCCTCCTCCTCTGTGGAAACCACCAACCTGGATGGCTCCTCGCCGTCTACCGCCGTAGCAGGCCCCTGTGGGGGCACACCCACCCCTTCCGCTGCAGCCGTGGGGGCATCCCCGCCGCCTTGCTCCACAGCGCCGTCTCCGCCCTCTCCTTCACTAGCCGCTGCGTAGAGGGAGACATAGAACACGAGCATCAGGGTACTGTACAATGGTCCCCTAGACAGGAAGCAATAGCAGATGAGTGCCACTGTCAAAGTACACTTCCATCATGTCACACCACAACACATGTGTCAGTCCAGGCAAAACACACACAGTGACAGTCATGGTGCGTGCCATGGACATTTCAATGCATGTCCAATGGACTCTCGAATCATACAATGTAATGGGACTCACATACATCATGGGTCATGCCTATCACATGCACACACTTCACACCAGTCACATCCATCTGGCCCTGTACACCCCAATCACAGTGCATACAAGGATGACTAGGCTGCATCAGTGAATCTGTACATTGTCACAGACATGTGTCATGCATCCATGGCACTCACAAGTCACAGACACGCAGGTCAGGCACACAGACATGGATACCACATATGTATCTGGCATCAGCACCCATCTCTCGCCCCCACCCATGTCCAGGAACAGAGACTGCCATGCTCTCATGTGTGCAATCTGCACAGGGCTCCCCATGTCGCATTCAAACACATGCAACAACCGTGCGGTTCACACATTACAGGTCGCACATGCATTCACATTATGTCCCTGCACACATACATGCGTACATGGCCTATGTCACACATGCAGGCAAGTATCAGACAACCAGCACACTGCAACATGCCCTGTCTCACACAGCAATGCTTGGCCACTTACCGCTCAACTCCAGACGGGTCTCCCTCTCAAGGACCTGGGCGTGGAGCGCTGGGTGTGCGCGTTACAGGACCCTCAACTGGATGGAACTCATGCGGCCCTGGCCCCCCTCCACGAGGTGCCGGGCCTTCATGAGGGTCCTGGACCTCAAGTCCTCCCAGCGCTTCTTGACCTTCTGGATGGTGCGGTTTTCCACCCCCTCCGCGTTGATGGCAACCACACAGTCGGCCCAGATCCCCTCCCGTCCTTCCCTGTTGGCGCGGGATGATCCGAAGAGGGCATCATACTGCCCCAGGACTTGCTCCACCAGGACACCAACTTCGGTGTGTAAGAGGATTCAATTCAACACTACAGCTAAGTCAATGCCTAGTCTGGGATACTGAATGGAAACCCTTATTGATATATCTTTATGTCCAGTTCATGCGTTCTGGATGACTACCCCTATATAACACCCCTCTGTTGGAATCCTCCTGACCCCACTGAGCCAAGAAGTAGTTCTGTTTTGCAAGTTAAAAGGTTTATTTGATAATTTAAACAATAGATATAGATATCACGCTTTATAGTAAATTAATAATTGAATATCACACTTAATCTGATATGATAAAGATTAACAACGGAGAATCTGGCACTAGCACGCTTCTCTATAATCAAAAAGGAGTTGACATGAAATGGATAAGGTAGCACACAGGTGAATAGGAACAAAAGAAGAAGGTGGTACAGAATGCTTTATGTAAGCTCAGGTGGATGCAATATTCAATGAATGCAGTACAGAAAATACTCAATATGATTTCAACCAAACAATGTAATCACTTTTCTCTGGCTATTCACTCCCCCCCTTTATGGGATGCAAGGAAATGGGAGGAAAGCACACAGTTCTCAGAAATGCAATCAATGTAATTCAGTTCAATCCCCCCCAAGCACGCTTAAAGAAAACAGATAGGAGTTTTGAAAACACAGGCCCAAATACTTTTATATGTGCTAGCAATGGATTGGAAATATGCTGGAAATGCTTTTAATTCCCTTTCAGAGGTTCAGGGTGAGTGGTATCTAGTTAATATTAGTCCAGGCTCACTCTTGCAATGATTCAGGGATAGTTTTTATGAGGCAAACGATTTTCTGGCAAATGGAAGGCAAGCAGCAGCTGATTTTTACACGTGAAGAAATTTGCAAATCGCGGTAAAATTCGCGAATGCGCCGAGCGCTATTACAGAGGAACTACAAGGACTATCACTATCGTTTTGGGGTCCTAAGAAAGCCTAGGATCTCAGCTTCCAAATGAAAGTTACTGCAAGTCTCTAAGACAAACGGTCGCGGAGATATGAGTGATTCAGTAAAGGTCGTTTTTGGTTTTGCAAATTTTAAACGCAGCACTTTTTCAGTTTTAAAAATGATGGCAGAATAACACAATTTCTAAGCTGCAGTTCTACTTAGATTAAAAATGGATTGAATTATATGATTTTAACTAAGAGATGTGTGCTGAGTTTTGCTGAGTACTCACAAGAGATTTTAAACAGGAAGGCGGCTTTGTCACGATCTGGTCAACAGGTCTGGACTTCGGACGGTCTCTGGGCACAGCGTCTGGTCTCTGGAACTGCTAACATGGGTCTGGGTCAGCTCTGCTCTCTCTCTGGGTACAGCACTGCTTCTGGATTCTGGAGATTGAGGGATTTGAAGTCTCTGTTATCTTGGAGTCTAAGTGTTGGCTCTTTGAAAGTTGATGGAGGTAAGTATGGATTTTCCGGCAGAGCTTCCAGCTGCAAATGGATTTGAAAGCCCCTATCTGTCCTGTCTCTCTGTTTTTATGTGTTTTTGCAAGTGGGTGTGTATGCAGCATCACTAGACCCTACCCCTCTCCACTTCCATTGGTCAAACTTCCATTTCTCCCTTGATTGGGGAAGGAAGTGTGTGTCAGCGTGATGTCATTTTATGGCTTGCAGAGAGGACACTCCCCAGTCAAATTGCACACAAATCTAGATTTGATAACAAAAGACATATTTGCACAGGTAAACATTGGTTTAAAATTACATGCACACATCACATATCACAGGAGATATACCCTGTCCAAACTCTGCTCTTCCTGGGGGCTTGCATTCAGAAATGGCACTTATTTCACTTTTTAACTGACTTTGCAATTTCTGACATTAACCCAATTTTACACATATGTGCGCAAGGAGTATGGACATTAACTGATGAAGTTTCAGATTTTTAACATGCACACATTTTGAGTAATATCCTCTTTTCCGCTAAAACCCCCCTGAACATACCACCGGGTCCTAGCACGTCTTAAAACGTGGGCAGAAAAATTACAAGAATTATGGTGTCATTTATAACATTTTCACATGTCCGTACTATGAGTTATTCATCTTTTTAGAGTTATGTTCTGGCCCCAAAGGGGTGTGGTTTACCCTCAGCACAAGGTTGAATTTCTGGTTTTTCCAGTTCTGCCAAGCCAGCTTGCTCTCACAGGCAGTGCTCCTCCCCTTTCCTTCAGGAGGAAGCCACTTTTTACGACCAGTTACGACTCCCGTCATAAACCATCTGCCTGGGTGAAGGGGTTTACATTGTTCAGAGCTCCTGTATTCTGTGGGGCTCCCCTTAATTCAATTATCAGAGAGATGGCATATCCTTAGTGTGGCCAGCAAAAGGCAGATAGGCCTGGGAACACAGTTGTGACTCAAGTTTCACTCCTGATGGGGGTAGCTGTCAAGCAAAATCAAGTTCCTTAAGCCAGACTTTCAGCTAACTGTCATGTATTTTTGTTGCTTTTTAAATTAACTTGCAATTTTACACATGCAGCTAGAATGCTGATTCTAAATGCAAAACTATGACATTTCAACAGTTACAAAGGCATGTGACACCAAACATAGGTCACTCATTTAATCTAAACATTTTCGATTTTAGTGTCTTTAAATCCAGTGCAACTTAAACTGCTGACTCCATAGCAGTTTTGTTATAAGCATTGTTTTGGGCTCTTCATTTCCCAGATTTTGTAGGCACACAACACTCCATTCTACCAAATGTCTGCTGGTGTCCAGTGAGTTTTTAGATGTGTTGCAATGTTTAAAATAGGCATTTTGAGCCTGCCTTCAGAGAAACACAGGGTGGTTTTAAAGCGCTTTGAAGCTAACCGGCGCTACTGTTTTTCCTTTGGCAACCCATTTCCCTCATGGCAACCCGGCCTATCATTCTCGCACTGGTGGGTGGCAAGTGAGGCAACCATTTTGGTGTGCGCACAAACTGCGCAGCTTTCCTGGATTTCGGTGCACATGTGGGTTTTCCGCCATCTTGAACTTTCTAAGCCCACAGCACCAATTGTTGTAGCATGATAGCTTGAACGTGGGTCAAGACACCCAACAAGCCCCCCCGCCCGACTGCACTTTGAATTTGAGTCGATGGGGAGTCGGGTGCACAAGGGTTTTGACCCACGCACCGGTCTGTCCGCATAATCTTCTTCCAATTCTGCAAATGGCACAGCTCAGCATCTTCTTCTCCATCTGGTACTGATCGATCGGTTCTCCTCGCCGGTCCTGATGGGAGTATTGGGCGGTACACAGGGCCCATCGCGTCTCTGCTCCCGGTCTCCGGATCGTCCTCCTTGGCCCGTCTCCAGGTTTTCTTTCTCCTAGGACGACAAAGGAAGAGCGGCAATACCTACTCATAGACGTTTTTCCACCACTGTTGAGATAGTGGGGCAGCATATGCATTTCATCATCACGAAACATTACATTCTTATTTTGAAAAAGAAACAGTATAACTAAGAGACAGTTTCATGCAAATCACAATATTTTAGAGACTAAATGTGGTATGTTTTATGATTGGAACTGAATTAGTCTGAGACAGTACCTGCTAGGATTCCAGAGGATTCCTCCAGTTGTTGCAGAGCGTGCCTGGGATGGCAACATTTCAACTGGTTTATGTGGGCCCACTTGTCTTCCCCCGCTGCCAAAGGACCTTTGGGGATGTGGATTTTGTAGGCCACAGGAGAGATCTTGTCGATGATCTCAAAGGGTCCCTTCCATGTAGGCAAAAATTTGCGCTGCTTGGCCTGGTTCCTTTGGAAGTTGTATAGATAGACCCGGTCTCCCACCTGATATTCCTTCCTGGAAGTTTTCAGGTCATAGTGGGTCTTCATGCTATCAGCTGATCTTTCTAGATTCCGCTGAGCGTAAGCAAAAGCATGTTGGAGGTGTTTCCTTAAATTCTCCACATACTCATGAGTAGTGGAGGCATTTATTAGTGTCTGCTCTTGGGTCCTGTAGAGCAAATGCTGCGGAAGCACCATCTTGCGCCCAGTCATCAACTCAAATGGTGACATTTTGGTTGCAGATGAAGGGGTAGATCTGATTGCCATTAGGACCAGAGGTAATCGGATATCCCAACTTGGCCCAGAATCTGCCACAAACTTCTTTAATATGCTCACAATGGTTTGGTTATATCTCTCTACTGCCCCAGAAGAAGCTGGTCTATAAGCAATATGCAGCTTTCTCTTGACCCCCAGTATCTCCCACATCTTTGTCATTACTTCACTGGTGAAGTGGCTTCCTCTGTCTGACTCAATCCTTTGAGGTAGACCAAAACGGGAAAAGATGTGGTTAATCATCAAGGCAGCTGCAGTTTCTGCCTTGCAATTTGGGGCTGGGAGACATTCCACCCACTTGGTAAACAGGCATGTCACAGTCAACATGTACTTATTCCCCCTAGCAGAGCGAATCACAGGGCCTACAAAGTCGATTTGTAAATCTGACCATGGCAGGGTCATCCCCCGCTTTTGGAGAGGCGCACGGTGCGTGAGGGATGATGGCTGAAATTGTGCACACACAAGACACCCCTTCAAGTATTGGTCGAGGTCCTGCCCCATGTGTGGCCAGTATGCAACCTCTCTTAAGATTTCCAATGTTGTGTGAAACCCCCTATGACCGGCGGTGGCCGCATCATGGGCGTGACTTAACATCAGGCTTCGGAATGAGGTAGGAACCACCCACTGATCGTGGCCAGCTTTGGATTTCCTTACCAGCAAACCGTCTTGGATTCGGAACATTTTTGGACATTTCATCAACACTCTTAGGTCCTCTTTCCCAATGTAATCGGTATCCGTCAGGGGAAAGTTCTCAGGGTCCTCAAGGTGTTGGTAAAACTTCCCAATAACTGGATCCCCCTTCTGAGCTGTAATCAAATCAGCATCAGGGGTCTCCTTACTCCATTGTGCAATTGAAAGGTCGTTGTGAGCATTTGTCTGGGACCTAGTGATAGCAGTGACCTGGATTTCCCCCAACAGGGACTCAATCTCAATTAGATCCCCTTGGATGGCCCCGGTTTTGGCCAGCTGATCAGCTAAGTCATTTCCAGTTTTGTCTGGTCCCTCTACTTTGGAATGACCCTTGATCTTCTTCCAATAGATGGTCATTCCTTTCGAGGTGACCAGATCATCAATGTTTTGGATCAACTTCCCATGTTTCAAGGGTTTGTTGTTAGCACATAACATGCCTCTGGTTTTCCAATTAACCAGGTGCTCCACGAACCCGTTCCGTACATAATCCGAATCGGTGATTATGACCAGTTCGTGGAGTTGATGCTGGACAGCAGTGAGGATGGCCTGATGCACAGCCATCAATTCTGCCACCTGACTACTTCGGGGACCAATTTTGTATCCAGCGGAGGGTTCTGGGGACTCATTCACCCATGCATTCCCTACGCCGGCCACCAGTTCTTTCTCCCCGTTGTTGTCAACATGGTAAGAGCATCCATCCACATACACAGTGGGCATTCCCTCACACTTGTCCTCTTCAAAGACTTTGTGGGGGGAATTAAGGTATGCCTCCATGTTGTCCTTTATTTTTAGACTTTCGTCCTCGAGACAGTTTTCTCTGGCACAATCATGCAAGTCAGCCAGACCTTGCGCGAGGGGACTCTTCTTGTTTTGGCCATATCGGACCTCCACAGGAAAGCCTTGCATTGACAGAATCCAGGAAGTAATTCGGGAATTACTCACATTTCCGGCCCGGATTCTGTCACTTTGGAGATATTGCAGAGGCTGGTGTGGAGTCTCCACTATGATGTGTTCCCCCTGGATAAACGGGCGGTAATTCTTCAATGCCCACACCGTTGCCAGGAGTGCCTTCTCACAATCGTTGAATTTTTCCTCCACAGAGGATAAAGTTTTGCTCGCATAGGAGATTACTTTATTGACCTTGTCATGCTTTTGGTATAATACTGCCGTCAAGCACGTATTAGAGAACCCCGTCTCCAGGAAGAACTCCTTGTTTCTGACAGGGTAAGCTAGGCAAGGCGCTTGTGAGAGGCTTCTCTTGAGTTGTCTTACTGCCTCGGCTTGTTCTGGACCCCATTCCCACTTGACCCCCCCCCCTTCAGGAGATGAATCAGGGGTCTAGTGATCTCTGCGTAGCCCTCAATGAACTTTCTGCTGTAATTAGTCAGTCCAAGGAGGCTCCTTAGTTCCCGCAGAGTTGTGGGGTCTTTCAGTTTCTGAAGTGCTTCCACTTTCTTTTCCTGGGGACAGAGACCCTGGGGAGTAATCTCATGCCCCAAGAAATTAACACGGGTTCTACACCACTGTGCTTTCTGAAAGGAAAGTTTTGCTCCGGCGGCCCTCAACTGGGTCAGAACATAACGGATCTCCGCTATGTGTTCCTCCACAGATGAACTTTTGATGAGGACATCATCTACATAAGCCAGGTTACCCCTCGCACCCAGGTCGGGCATGGCCTTATGTAGGAAAATATTGAACTCATTACCGGAGTTAAGGTATCCGAAGGGAGTCCGGGTCCATGTGTACTGCTGGCCCCCAAAGGTAAAAGCCAGCTTGTATTGGTCCTCCCTACTGACAGGCACAGTCCAGTATCCATTGGTCAGGTCTATTGCTGTGAATACCTGTGACCCCTGGATCTGGGCCAGCCCTTGGTCAATGTAGGGCAGAGGCCATCGGGAAGTATGGACCCGTTTGTTGAGCTCCCTGAGGTCAGCACAGAGTCTCCACTGGCCGTTCGGCTTCAATATTCCCAGCACCGGATTATTGAAGGTGCTGTGGACTGGACGGATTATTCCCCGGGACTCTTGATTATTTCAGTAAGGGACTCCATGGATGCGAGAGGGAAGCGATATTGCTTCACAAACACTGGGGTCATGCCAGGGTCCGTGGGGATTGTTGTTGTGTGGATGTCAGTGCGACCACAGTCATATGAGTCTACCGCAAAGAGATCTTGGAAATCCAAGAAAACTTGTTTCAACTTTTGCTTTTGTTCCAGAGTCACACAGGCATCAGCTAGGTTGACTCTCTCTTCCACCATCTGCCTGAAGCCTGGAAAGACTTCTGGTCTGGCTATCTCCGCGGCCTCCTCCAGCTGGGTGGAGAAGTCCCTGGTCAGAGTGCTGATTTGGACTGGAGGCTTCAGGTGGGAAAGGCAGCCCTCATGGACCTGGAAAATCACCTCATCCCTCCTGAAGTCACAAGTCACATCTTCCTTACCATAGGGGCAAGAAGTGTACACCAGGAAGTTCCCCCCATGCCGGGTAAAAATCCTGTCTGGTGTTGTATGGTCCTCACTGTCACTGTCAAAACAGTCCTTGGGGATTGGTCCTAACAGTTCATTTCCAAGATCAATGGAGAAATGTCGGTCATCAACCGCCATTCCAATAATGGTGCCTGCGGCTAGAGTAATACTCTTTAAGTCGCTGTTATCCACCTCTATTGGAATGGTGTCATGTTCTATGTTGACTAATGGAGTTGGGTTTACCCCCAACCCTTGCTGTTGGAGAGAAGCATTTAGATGTATGTAAGCATCAGGGTTTTTCAACTCTTGTCCCCTTTTAACTTTCACTTCCAGGGAGAATTGTCGGGTCCTTTCTGGGATGGTGACTTCCTCTTTGATCTGAATCTCAACTGCATAAGGTAGCAATTGAGCTGACCTAAATGCTTTTTCTGGATCATCAAAGCCCATGGGATTATCCGCTAATCGGGACCAAGCTTTGACGTTTATTAGGTCCAAACTAATGGCAAAGCGATTGAGAATGTCACTGCCTAAGTAAAAGGCGGCAGGGACGTCTCGCACGACCCAACAATTGTGGACTATGCTCTTGTTGCCAATGGAGATTTTGAGCATACACCTGCTTGGCAGGAGATGTTTGGAATTTGGCGCTTCCAGGTCCATTTCCCATTTGTCTATCAGTTTGAATGTGGGAATGGCTGGATCTTTTGGGAGTTGGCGGAACATGGCTTCGCTGATGAAGCACTTACCGTTGTTCACACACACTCGAGCGAGAACAGAGTCCTTCCCATCATTTAACTGAACAGGGATGAACAACTGCTCTCCAATTTGCTGAATATCAGCCAGGCTCTGAGCTGATTTCACATCTTTCTGGACTATTGGAGTGGGAGTTTCTGATTGTGGATTAGTATAGAATCTCAGAGTGTTTCCTTCCAGCGTGGAGTACCACTTTAGACTGGAAGGAAGGTTGATTTTCAGAAATAGAGAGGACCCCCCATCACCAGTCTGTTGTCCTACTGCTATTACTGTCACGTCTGGAATTTGGTTGTTCTGGAAGTGAAATTCTACTTGGTCAGATTTGTGTTCAACCATGTGGCAGGTGCCGTTTAAACTAACATGGTTGACACTCTGTTTTAATTTTATTGGTCGGCTAGTCTGGGTCCAGAGGACCTTGTTTACGCAATCTATTAGGGGTGACAACCTTCTCAGGAGGTCATTCCCTAGTAAACAAGGGGTGCCCTCTGGGGTCACAACTATGACTGGGTGTTTTAACTTGTGTCGCCCGATCTTAATGTCCAAGTCTGCAGTCCCCTCAACGGGAATTTCCTTCCCGTCAAAGTTCTGCAGTTGTCCAGGAAGAGAGGTGAGAGGAATTTGGTAATTCTCTCCCCTTCCTGCATTCAGTTCGTCAAAGGCCCTTCTGGACAGAAGGGTAGCTTGAGATCCAGTGTCCACCAGTGCCGAGATCGTACCCTGTCCCTGTACTTGTACCGGGGCATAGTATCTTCCCTCCTTCTCCTCAAGGGGGCACAGATAATGCACATTTTTGGACAAATGGCGGGCTAACTTTCTGGTTTTGGACATCGCTAGCGAAGAGATTTGGGCAGAATTCTGTGGAGAGCCTTGGGAATCTGAAAGAAAAAGTTGGCAACTGGGGATCAGAGCCATTTTGGGTTCCCCTGGCTCCGGTTCTGGGCCGCCCCCCCCTTTTTGGAGGCAGTCACCAGGATGGGTTTGAACCAGGGGATTTTCTTGCTGTTGGTTCTGGGATGAGATAGTGGGCGGCGGTAGCTCAGTCTCCACATCTCCCCAGTCTGGATTTGCATCCCTAGGGACCCATTTTTCTTTGGGAGGAGTTCCCCCCTCTCTGAAGGAGAAGATCCTTTTCCCAGGATCCTCTGAGGATCCCTCTCCCTCAAATTGGAAGACCTGTACCTCCTCCTCAAACTGAGTCTGTTTGGGTCTTTTGTTTCTCCTACCCCCCCTCTGCTCCTTAGGAGGCAGACTTTCAGGGGCAAGAGATTTTGTTTCCGGTTCCTGGGTTTCCAGGGGCTGTTTACAAGTGAGGAAAGAAGCTTCCTCCAAGGCTTTACACCCCCCTTCCCTTTGTGCCTCCTCCCTGGGAACCGGTGAGTTATCGGGGTGCTGCCCCCGTCATTGTTCTGGGGCACCAGGTCCAGAGTTGGGTGCGTTCTGCGCCGGCATGCCGATCTGAGGGTTCTGCTGAGCCCTCAGTATGTGACCCAGATCCCGCGCCATGTTTTGAACCTGGCGCTCTAACTGGGAAACCCGCTCAGGCTGATACGGGGCCCTGTTTTCTCCCCTGGGCTGATCCCGGGAAGGGTAGCTGTCCCTCCTCTGGTAATACCCCGGGTTGGGAAGATTTGGGTACCCCTCCACCCTTGGCCTCCCCTCTCCCGGATTAGGTTGTCTGGGCTCAGGGAATTGGGAAAAGAAGGATGGATGATTTTGGGGTTGGAAATTGGGTGGATACCTGGGGAAAAAGTTCTGCCCAGGATTTGGAGAATTTCTGCCCTCCTGTGGGAAGTTGGGAGGGAAGTTCCCTGGGTTAGGTGCTTGGCTGGATCCCCCCCCCTTGGGCTGGAGGAGTCCACACATAACCCAGGATGGGTCGATTTCCCTTGTAACGGGGACTTACATAATCAGGAGAGCGAGGGACCCCATTTGTGGGGCTGCCTCCCTGGCTCCCTGTCTGTGACTGGCCCGAGGACCTTCTGGGCCTAGCATTATTAGGTGCAGGTAGGTTTTTAGGCCCCCCCATCTCCAACTCTAAAACGGGGGTGACCTTTACCTCTGCCACCTTGGCAGCAGCAGGGGGGCTGTTGGCTTTGGGGTTTTTCTGGGCATTACTTTTGCTATCTACCGGTTTCTGCACCTCATAGATCCGGGTAGCCTGTTCAATGACCCAGTCTAAAGATCTTTTCTCGTGAAAATCCCTCACGAGCTGGGTCATGATATATTTGGGCAAGGCATGGAAAAACGTTTTAATAAATTCTCTGCTATCCGTGCGCACCCTTCTTGTGGTCTGTGCAAAAGCACGCTTTAACTCCTGCACAAATTCTTGTGGGGCCTGATCCTCCCCACATTGCAAATTGTAGGCTGCCTTGCGAGCCTCTTGAGGATTTCTGTGAACAGAAAAATGTTTCAAGATGGCCGCCTTATAGGCGGACCATCTTAAATGATTTTGGTCCTCCAGCCCCGCAAAGAAACTGGAGTATTCTGGGGAAAAGGTCCACTTTACATATTGAATACAGCTTTGGCTGTCCTTCAAATGGAAAGTCTCCATCATTTGTTCAAACAACTCTAAGTGCTCCCAAACAGAATACTTAGCGTTCTTATGGTAAGGCGTGATGACGCTCCTGATCGCCTTAATCTGCTTTAAGGGGTCCTTAAGCAAGGCTCTTTTTGCCTTATTGGCCTTTTTGGTTTGGGTAACCCTTGTCCATTCGTCCTCAGACTCAGAGGCACTGCTCCCAGAGGTTCCCGTCTGTTCTTCCAGGTTTTCCCGGATTCTGCGAGCCTGGGAACGGCTGGCAGAATGTGGGGACCTGGTCTCCTGTGTCCTGAGCAGTTCAGAGGAGTCTTCAGATTCCTCCTTGCTGCCAGGATTTGATGGGTACCCCCTCCACTGACCTAACTGGGCAGAGGTTTTCAGGATGCCCTTAATGGGCCTACTCTCCTGGGGTTCCCCATTGAACTGTACTGTACTTGGGTGCCCATACCCGGATGCCCACCCCTCCATTCCTGAGTGGTACTGGCCTATGAGCCCCATACTCTTAGCTGGATAGTAATCTGCCATCCCTGTGGCCCTGTGCTCATGTGCGCCAGGGGACATGGGGGTGGTAGAGTCCAGGGACTGGGGGAGAGGAAGGCCCCTGGTGTTAGGGCTCCTGCGGTTATGGTCAGGAATCTCTCTTTCCCAGCGGACCTCATCTCTATCCGCCCCTGCTCCCTGTTGCAATGCAAGAGCCTGCATTTGTGCTTTCAGTTCCTCTGTTAAGGCCTTACTCGACTCTATCAGTTTCTCCTGCATCGCTACCTGTTGCTGGAGCCTCTCATTGTGCTGGCAGAGAGCCTCATTTTCCCTCTGTGCTTCCTGGTTGGTCCTGGAGAACTGGGCCAGTCTTGGCTGCAGGAGGTTTACCTCCTGAGCTGTGTCCCTATTGGCCTGCTCCTTTCTTGCTAGAGCATCCTCCACCCTCCTGGTGTGCTCTAACAAGTTCTGGTGTTCTTTTTGGAGGTCACCCAGTCCCTGGTGGGCCAGGTGATTTTCTTCCATTTTCCTTTTTAAATGGCAGACTTCCTGGCCTAAGGCATCTCTTTCCTGACTAAGAGCCTGCATTTGTGCCGCCAGGTCGTCCCTCTGCCTTTGAAAGGCACCAGCTTTCTGGTGTTCTTCATCAAACTCTGCCTGGGTATCCAGGTCTTTCAAAATCAGCTTGTTGCTCTCTACCTTCACTCTATCTAGATGACTTTGCAGGGTGGCTACCTGCTCCGTGCATGCCCTGTTAAAGTCTAATTGTTGCTCCAGCTTTTTCTGGCTCTGCAGTAGGGAGTCCAAACCTTCTTGGTGTTCCTTCTGCAAGGCCAGAAATCTGGTATCCTGTTCTGACTTTTCCTTTTGCAGCACATCCATATCCTCCTTTATTTTAGTGATGTACTGTCTGGTCTCATTTTCTGACTCCTGGCTTCTGTGCAGCCTTTGCTCAGAAGAGTCCAGATCAGATTGGGCCATCTGTAATGCCATCTGTTGCCTATTTGCCAGATTTTGGCTTTCAGCACATCTATCCTGCATGTCTCCCATGTATAGGTACAGGTATGCTGCTATCCTGGCAATCTTATTGTGTTCCTCTTTGGCTTTAGGAGCCATATATAGTTCACTCAGGGCCACGTGTAAGGGACCCTGATCTCTATATATATCTGACCCTGTTTCAGTGACCTGTTGTGTGATGGCCTGCAACCACGCATCCTGGCCCTGTTCGGTCCATTCACCTCTCACAAATAGCTTATGCAAGAGGTGCTCTCTGGCTATTTTCATGTCTACTAAGGTCGTCATTCTAGAGATTGGTCTCTGTCCTGACTTACAGAAGTTTGTATTTTATTTTTGCAGAACAGAACTTTTCTTGGAGTGTCCCTTTTGAGGAGTGCTTTACAGCGTAACACAGCGTGGTGATCCGACCGGATATGTGTATCTGGTCAGCTGGCACGCTGTATTACTCTGCACAAATGGTAAATCTAACCCAAACGTCCGGCCCGAGCCCCCAATTTGTAAGAGGATTCAATTCAACACTACAGCTAAGTCAATGCCTAGTCTGGGATACTGAATGGAAACCCTTATTGATATATCTTTATGTCCAGTTCATGCGTTCTGGATGACTACCCCTATATAACACCCCTCTGTTGGAATCCTCCTGACCCCACTGAGCCAAGAAGTAGTTCTGTTTTGCAAGTTAAAAGGTTTATTTGATAATTTAAACAATAGATATAGATATCACGCTTTATAGTAAATTAATAATTGAATATCACACTTAATCTGATATGATAAAGATTAACAATGGAGAATCTGGCACTAGCACGCTTCTCTATAATCAATAAGGAGTTGACATGAAATGGATAAGGTAGCACACAGGTGAATAGGAACAAAAGAAGAAGGTGGTACAGAATGCTTTATGTAAGCTCAGGTGGATGCAATATTCAATGAATGCAGTACAGAAAATACTCAATATGATTTCAACCAAACAATGTAATCACTTTTCTCTGGCTATTCACTCCCCCCCCTTTATGGGATGCAAGGAAATGGGAGGAAAGCACACAGTTCTCAGAAATGCAATCAATGTAATTCAGTTCAATCCCCCCCAAGCACGCTTAAAGAAAACAGATAGGAGTTTTGAAAACACAGGCCCAAATACTTTTATAAGTGCTAGCAATGGATGGGAAATATGCTGGAAATGCTTTTAATTCCCTTTCAGAGGTTCAGGGTGAGTGGTATCTAGTTAATATTAGTCCAGGCTCACTCTTGCAATGATTCAGGGATAGTTTTTATGAGGCAAACGATTTTCTGGCAAATGGAAGGCAAGCAGCAGCTGATTTTTACACGTGAAGAAATTTGCAAATCGCGGTAAAATTCGCGAATGCGCCGAGCGCTATTACAGAGGAACTACAAGGACTATCACTATCGTTATGGGGTCCTAAGAAAGCCTAGGATCTCAGCTTCCAAATGAAAGTTACTGCAAGTCTCTAAGACAAACGGTCGCGGAGATATGAGCGATTTAGTAAAGGTCGTTTTTGGTTTTGCAAATTTTAAACGCAGCACTTTTTCAGTTTTAAAAATGATGGCAGAATAACACAATTTCTAAGCTGCAGTTCTACTTAGATTAAAAATGGATTGAATTATATGATTTTAACTAAGAGATGTGTGCTGAGTTTTGCTGAGTACTCACAAGAGATTTTAAACAGGAAGGCGGCTTTGTCACGATCTGGTCAATAGGTCTGGACTTCGGACGGTCTATGGGCACAGCGTCTGGTCTCTGGAACTGCTAACATGGGTCTGGGTCAGCTCTGCTCTCTCTCTGGGTACAGCACTGCTTCTGGATTCTGGAGATTGAGGGATTTGAAGTCTCTGTTATCTTGGAGTCTAAGTGTTGGCTCTTTGAAAGTTGATGGAGGTAAGTATGGATTTTCCGGCAGAGCTTCCAGCTGCAAATGGATTTGAAAGCCCCTATCTGTCCTGTCTCTCTGCTTTTATGTGTTTTTGCAAGTGGGTGTGTATGCAGCATCACTAGACCCTACCCCTCTCCACTTCCATTGGTCAAACTTCCATTTCTCCCTTGATTGGGGAAGGAAGTGTGTGTCAGCGTGATGTCATTTTATGGCTTGCAGAGAGGACACTCCCCAGTCAAATTGCACACAAATCTAGATTTGATAACAAAAGACATATTTGCACAGGTAAACATTGGTTTAAAATTACATGCACACATCACATATCACAGGAGATATACCCTGTCCAAACTCTGGTCTTCCTGGGGGCTTGCATTCAGAAATGGCACTTATTTCACTTTTTAACTGACTTTGCAATTTCTGACATTAACCCAATTTTACACACATGTGCGCAAGGGGTATGGACATTAACTGATGAAGTTTCAGATTTTTAACATGCACACATTTTGAGTAATATCCTCTTTTCCGCTAAAACCCCCCTGAACATACCACCGGGTCCTAGCACGTCTTAAAACGTGGGCAGAAAAATCACAAGAATTATGGTGTCATTTATAACATTTTCACATGTCCGTACTATGAGTTATTCATCTTTTTAGAGTTATGTTCTGGCCCCAAAGGGGTGTGGTTTACCCTCAGCACAAGGTTGAATTTCTGGTTTTTCCAGTTCTGCCAAGCCAGCTTGCTCTCACAGGCAGTGCTCCTCCCCTTTCCTTCAGGAGGAAGCCACTTTTTACGACCAGTTACGACTCCCGTCATAAACCATCTGCCTGGGTGAAGGGGTTTACATTGTTCAGAGCTCCTGTATTCTGTGGGGCTCCCCTTAATTCAATTATCAGAGAGATGGCATATCCTTAGTGTGGCCAGCAAAAGGCAGATAGGCCTGGGAACACAGTTGTGACTCAAGTTTCACTCCTGATGGGGGTAGCTGTCAAGCAAAATCAAGTTCCTTAAGCCAGACTTTCAGCTAACTGTCATGTTTTTTTGTTGCTTTTTAAATTAACTTGCAATTTTACACATGCAGCTAGAATGCTGATTCTAAGTGCAAAACTATGACATTTCAACAGTTACAAAGGCATGTGACACCAAACATAGGTCACTCATTTAATCTAAACATTTTCGATTTTAGTGTCTTTAAATCCAGTGCAACTTAAACTGCTGACTCCATAGCAGTTTTGTTATAAGCATTGTTTTGGGCTCTTCATTTCCCAGACTTTGTAGGCACACAACACTCCATTCTACCAAATGTCTGCTGGTGTCCAGTGAGTTTTTAGATGTGTTGCAATGTTTAAAATAGGCATTTTGAGCCTGCCTTCAGAGAAACACAGGGTGGTTTTAAAGCGCTTTGAAGCTAACCGGCGCTACTGTTTTTCCTTTGGCAACCCATTTCCCTCATGGCAACCCGGCCTATCATTCTCGCACTGGTGGGTGGCAAGTGAGGCAACCATTTTGGTGTGCGCACAAACTGCGCAGCTTTCCTGGATTTCGGCGCACATGTGGGTTTTCCGCCATCTTGAACTTTCTAAGCCCACAGCACCAATTGTTGTAGCATGATAGCTTGCACGTGGGTCAAGACACCCAACAAGTGGCACTGAAGCTGGTGCCCCTCTGCCCCTCTGGCCGGGGGTTGCCACTGGTGCCAGATGTTGATGTGCCCGACATGGCAACCCCAGGGGCAGGAGTGGGTGGGCAACTGGGTCCTGGGGCTGGGCTGTGGAGCGATGTTATCCGAGTCGGGAGTCTTCTGTTCCAGCAGGGGTGGACACAGCAACTGGACACCTGCAGATGGCTGATGTGCAGGCACCAAATGGCAGGGCACGGTGGCAGCAGGAAGGCAGGCAGGCAGCAGCAGATGGCACGTGGGAGGCTGCTCGGGGCACTGGGGGGCAGTAATTCGGCCTTCTGGGCAGGAGCGTGGTCTTCCGTGTGTTTTCGCGTGGCCAGCTTGATACGGAGTGATTTGGCACGTGAAAAATCTGCACGTCAGCGTGTAATTCGAGGAAAGGCCCTTAGCGCGTAAGCGCGTCTGCACGCATACGCATTTTGATTGGACAGAAGGCCCCTCAAGCGCAAGCGCCCCTGTGACGTGACGCGTACAGACATGCATGCGCATTTCAGCGTGCGTGAAAAACTGCACGTCCGCGTGTAATACGAGGAAAGGGCCTATGCGCGTAAGTGACGTGACGCGCGCAGGTGTTTCCCTCATTGCACGTGATGACAGAACACACGTGGATTTCCACCAATCGCGTGTGAAAGTTCCCGGCACCCCGGAACACACGTACCCAGGCTAATCGCGTGTGGAACTTCCCGGGCACCCCGAAACACACGTACCCAGGCCACTTGCGTGTACGCACACTCCCCTCCGATCACACGCGATGACACTCGGACCGTATCCGAACATGGGAAACACGCGCACGGCAAAAGACGTGCACAGGCGTCAACGCGTCTGCCACACAAAGGCAGGCGGAAGCGTCCCCGCGCACAGCATAAAAGTGCGCGCAAACAACAAACGCGTATATACAGCTACGATGAATGCCCCATTTGTCGCTGCACTGATCGTGGGACACCGCAGGAGGAGGAGAATAGCCAGGGCACGCATTTTCGCAACACGGACAAGCCTTTTTGGGATGCCTGACGACCAGGTCTATGGCAGGTATAGGTTTCCACCCCATATCATCCTAGACCTGGTCAGGGAGTGGGAAGATGACCTCACATCCCCCACCCTTTGCTCCCAAGCATTGAGCCCCTTGGAGAATGTGCTCAATGTCCTGCATTTTTTGGCCACTGGGTCATTTCAGCTGACCACTGCCATAGTGGGGGGGGTCTCACAGGCCACGCAGTCACGCTGCCTACACCAGGTACTGGCAATCATGACAGCGCGCCCCTCAGTCCGCAGGCACATATACATGCCCAGAACACCCGCAGAAAGGCAGGCCGTTGTCCTGGATTTTTTCAGGGTGGCACACTTCCCCAAAGTGCTCGGTGCCATAGATTGCACCTATGTGGCCCTACGTCCACCTAGGGCCATTGAGCACATCTACCGAAACCGCAAGCACTGGCATTCCATCAATGTACAGGTGGTATGTGATGCAAAGGGAATCATCACCTCTGTCTATGCAAACTACCCTGGCTCCACCCATGACAGTTTCATATACAGAATGTCCGCCCTGAGCCGGGCCCTGGAAGCTGGGCAGCATGGCGACACATGGCTCCTAGGTCAGTACAAATGCCCTCGCACATGCATGCAAGTCACACACAGACAAATATCCAAACCCTAATTATCTCAACTATTATCATCTCCCCAGGGGACAGTGCCTACCCTCTGAGCAACCACATGATGACGCCAATCCGGAACCCCACCACACCACCCCAGGTAAGATACATATTGCAACCAGGGGCATAGTGGAGCGCACATTCGGAGTGCTCAAGTCACGTTTCCGCTCCCTTGACCGCTCTGGTGGGCAACTACTCTATGCACCACCAGTAGTGTGCAGGATCATTGTGGCAGCATGTGTCCTGCACAATGTTGCAACACGGCAGGGCGTCCCGGTGGACATGGTGGTGCCCCCACATCCCCAACCACAGGCGCTGCCCATGGGAGGGGACAGGGCACGTGGCGAGGAAGCCCGGACCCAGCTTGTGGCCACATTTTTCACCTAAACTCCCACCCCTGCGGAGTGCACACAGGCCTGGCACATACCAGGTGACAATCGATGATGACAAAGAGACAGTCAACTGTCACAACCTTACCACCCTGAGATAGTTGCCATGGAAGTGCCACATCGTCTGCATCCCTAGCTACTTAAACACAAGCTATCCTGTGTGACCAAAAGGCACACATATGACATATGACATGATATGGGCCATACACAAGTATTCCAAGGCGCAATGAGGCAGGGAAGGGGGAACAAGGGAACACAGAGAACGGTACTACTAGGCCAGGTGTCATTGGGATCGTGCAAGTGCAGGGGTAGGGGGAATGGTAAAAGTGCCAGGGGAAGGGTGGGGGGGAGTCCAGTACAGGGGAAGTAGCCCAAAGAAATAATACATAGGTCGCCTGGTGGCAACTACAAAGGTGAGTGCAGACAAGTGCTGGGAAGGGAGGGCTGTAGGGATAGAGAGACAGTACAGCAGTGCAGGGGTTGCCAGGGAGGCAGTGCAAGTGGAGAGTGGCTGGGCCAGGGACCAAGGTCGGTGAGAGTGGCCCAGTTGCAGCTCCTGTGCAGTTCCAGTGGAGAATTCTGCAAGGGAGAGGCAGACAGTAAGCAGAAGCAAAGAGGAAGGACTTGAGGTGCTTCCAGAACTGGAGATGATTCCCCTCAAGTTCAAGTCAGGCCGGAAGTCTGTTCCAGGGGGAGGGTCCTGCTGCGGAGAGAAATCTACCCCCAGCTAGTTGCTCTGAGAAGCGGATGACACGGACATGCAAGGTGTGCATCACACACACCTGCAAACCAGGCCATGGCCATCACTGTCATGTCACACAAACCCTCCCAAACATCAACATGTCATGGCACGCAATACCCATACACCAATGCAGTAACGATAAGGTACACATTGCCATGTCCTAAATGCACAGTGGCATCGGACACTGCTGCCTGACCCGGAATCAGATGAAATGACAGACCAACAACCTCCCACCCAAAATAAGTCATTTCAAAATGCATTACAACAGTCGTAGACGTAACATCACAATGAATGCCTGTCTACATGCACATCATGCATTGCAAAATCAACACTGCAGCTCATGTGTGCAGTGTCCTACTCCTGCATCACACTGCTCAGCGCACAGCACAGTGAACAGCCATTGTGTGTGATGCACACCCTGAGCATCACATCTAAGTGACAGACCACGTCAAACATCAAATCAGGCATGTACTGGATCCATGATCGGTCACAGAACATGTGCTGCCGGGACACAGTGTGCTTCCTCTTGCAAGGTAGCACGTGTAACATGGAGTTCCTCCTGCAAGGCCTGGCTGGACAACCGCTGCACCTCCCGGCAAGCCTGTAGCTCAGCCGAGATGGTACACTCAAGCTGTGCAAACCTCTCCTCTTCCCGCTGCCTCTGGGACATCATAAGGACACCCAGAGTGGATCTGAGGGAAGCATACTCCTCCCTCAAGGCATCCATGTGCGCCTCTGCGTGAGCAGCAATTGCTTGACGCAGAGACGACATTTCAACCTGGCGTGCCCTGTCTGAGGCCGCCATGCCCAGCCTGAGCGAGCGGGCCGTGGACCGTGCCGCCTGCTGCTGGAGAAGCACCTGCCTAGCAGTGGGGAGCACAGATCGGGCCACACGCTCCATGCTCTCAGCGATGTTCTCCATTGCTGCCCCCTGCCGTTCGGAATTGGCAGTCATGTCTTGCTCCCACTCAGTATACAGCAGTTGCGCGCGGCGACCGCGTTGCCAGGCTTGACCCCTGCGGGACCCAAGGACCGGGGGTCCTCGCTGTGTTGGCACCGCCTGCGGCTGCACGACTACATGCCCCCGTCGACGTGATGTCCCAGGCACATCAGTGACTGGTGTGGAGGGTGACCCTGCGTCCCGATCCACCACGGGCGGAGGAACCAAGACTGTCTGATCCCTCAGTGCAGGTGTCGCAGACAGAGGAGTGTCCACATCAGAATCACTCACCCCTGACACATGGACTTGATGGTCATCCAACTCAACATAGACGTCAGAGTCGTCATCAAGGCTGGACTCATAGGCAGCCAGAGACAAGATGGACTGCAGCACTTGGGGGTTTTCGTGGCCTACCACCCCACGACCCACACTAGTGCCGGGTTGATGTGGCGTTACCAACCCTGTGTCTGGCATGACAACACCATCCTCTGCCTCCATTGCGTCATCACCTGAAAAATAGAGAGGAAAAGGTCAATACACATGTCAGAAGCACACGACACACACACACACCGACAGCAAAGGCATCAGGCAGACATGTGACACACAACATATGACCTGTCATGCATGCTGGGTCTACTTTGAATAGCTTCTGTGATCAGACCTGTTGAAAGGTGGCAGTTTCCATGGAAGTGGGTCTATGCAGTGCAGGAAATGTGTACGCCACTCACTACCTACATGTACAAGCACTACATGGTGTGTGCCAGGAAATGTGAAGGCAGTGCAATGTCAAAATCAGACATCACGTGCATTGTGCATTCAATGTGTACCATGTCCAGAAGCCAAGCACCCCTCCACCCCAGTACCAAAGCAGGGATGCCTATCATGGTATCAAAAGGCTGACCATACACCTGTGTATTGACTGGCAGTGTTGACTGGCATCAACAGCTTCATGTGATTCAAATTACAACACTGCAAATGATGCTGGGACAGTGGGCAGGACACATGATGGAAACTCCGGAGGCCGCCCACGTGTGAAGAAGACACAACAAGAGTTGGACAGAGTCATTGGCCATTGAACAGGCTGAGGCCTGTGAGCCACACAGATTGTCAGAGCCTAAACATGTGTGCAACGCAGGACTGAGGCACAGTTGACATGGGAAGGCTGATGAGATGGCAGGCAATGTATGTAACCAAGGACTGATATTACAGTGATCATCCAGTCAAGGACACATAGGGGCATGCGTGCAATGCACATGGAGCATGAATGGGCACTCATGTCCCTGCGGGACATCTGACCCATGCACAGTACAAGTGAGATACCCTGCATCGAGTACTAAGGCTGTACGACATGGCATATGTCTGGCAGATTCTACACTGGAAGTTAGCATCTACACAGGACACATGGACAAGAAACTACACATTGGCAAGATTGGAGCAGACCAGTGCAAAGGTGGAACTGGGGTGCAGAGTGGCGGAGGAGGGGCAAGGGAGCATGCCTACATGGAGTCCCGCATGCAGGCAGAGGAGACATGCATGACGGTAGCATTGCATTACTTACACATCAGAACCATGTACAGGTCACATGTAGCAGCAATCATGCACAACACATCCCACAAGTGAAACACACACGTCCTCAACAAACACGCATCAACACTCACTGGACTGGGCATCAAAGTCCAGCTTCTCTCCCACTCCTTCGACCAATTCAGGTGGTATGAACTACGCAACGAGAGCCTCATGCGGAGTGAGTTCTTCCTCCTCTGGTGCAGGCCCACCGCCAGTCACCAGAGTCAAGTTGTAATTTGAGGCACGCTTGGCCTTAGTGCTGCGCTTGATGTCATTCCAACGCTTTTTGCACTCCTGCGCCGTGCGCACCTCATGGCCGAATGAACTGACATGTTCCACAACATGCTTCCAGTGGGTGTCACGTTGGGCAGCCGTGGTCTGACTATTGGCACCCACTAGCATGTCACGGCTGTGGCCCCGCACGTAGTCCATGAGGAAGTCCAGTTCCTGCTTACAGAAAGGCTTCTTCCTCGACGTGCAGGAGGTCGTGGCTGTGTGTGGGGTCCCAGCCTGTGCTGCAGGTGCAACCTTCCTCCTCTTGGACTGTGGCGCAGACCCTGGCTGGCTAATGCCGCCCTGACCAGCATGGCCAGTGGGTTCGGTGGATTGAGCCAAGGGAGTGGCAGGTGGAGGGATGACCAGAGGCCTGACTTGTGTCAGTGGCAGCTGGGTGCCCACTAATGGACCCTGCGCAGCAACATCAGCTGTGGCAGGGTGGTTGGCCGCAACGGTCCTGGTTGGCAGACTCACAACCGGGGTGCTGTTGGGTGCATCTGCCCCTGCACTTGCCAACACCCGGCTGTTCGGGGCAGCAGATGACATGACTGCCCCAGGGACACGTGTCTTGGTCTGAGCAGCCCGGCGTGCCCCTATGGTTTCCCCCCTGGCCTGTTGGAGATCTACCAAGGGCTCTTCAAGTGCCAACGCAGCCTGCGCTGGCAGACCCTGAGCCTGGGTGGCGGTGTCCACAGCTGCACCTGCAGCTACCACCACCCTTGGGCCCGTGGCAGTCGATGGAACGGACTGCCGGGTCATATGGGTGCCAGTGCCAGATGCAGGAGCTGCATCCCCCGGAACCACATGGGGGTGGTGGCATGGCTGCACCGACACATGGCACAACATTGTGCTCAAGTGGCGCACCCCTGCCTCTTCCCCCTCTGTGGCTGCCCTGGACACCCTGGAGTCCCCCTACTCCCTGGTCACCACGGCCACGTCCCCGACCACACCCGCCACGAGGAGTACGCCCAGCTGAGGCGCCCCTCACCTTTGGTGGCCTCCCAACCATGGCACAGATGTAGTAGTGCTGGCACAGATGGAGTGGTGCCAATGGGAGGTGTACACCACAATTGACCTGGGCAATTGGGGTGAAGGGGGTGGGAAGCAAGATGTTAACAGCCCCCCTGCACCTGCTAGGCTGTATGTGACCCCGGTGATGTGGTGACGGGTCACGCAACGCTCAGGCACCCCAAAACTGCAGTAAAACCATGCACGCAACCCTGCAGCCTACGTGCGTGGATTGAAGCTCCCGCAGTACGCGGTGGCACCCAGTAACACGAATAACGCGTACGCGTGGGACACGCAGGCTACTATGACATCGAAAATGGGTGCGATACACAGGGGCTTCCGCAGTGGGAAAAAGAGCGTGTGTGACTCACCGTCTGACTAGCGCGATGCAGAAAAACACGCGTAGCCAATACTCCCGCCAAAAGAAGAGATACGTCCTTGATAGCTGTGAAGTTGTGATGGCGCGCGAAACAACAGGAAGCAGCAACACACGTCGGTCTCCACGAAAGGCACGTACAGCGAACTGCTGGGCCCGCTCACCTTTAACCCGTGCTGAGGGAAACGCACGCGCGCGTCACGTCACTTACGCGCATAGGCCCTTTCCTCGTATTACACGCGGATGTGCAGTTTCCACGCGCGCTTACGCGCATGGCCCTTTCCTTGTATTACACGCGGACGTGCAGTTTCCACGCGCGCTTACGCGCATGGCCCGTATTACACGCGGACGTGCAGTTTCCACGTGCGCTTACGCGCATGGCCCTTTACTCGTATTACACGCGGACATGCAGTTTCCACGCGCGCTTACGCGCATGGCCCTTTCCTCGTATTACACGCGGACGTGCAGTTTCCACGCGCGCTTACGCGCATGGCTCTTTACTCGTATTACACGCGGATGTGCAGTTTCCACGCTCGCTTACGCGCATGGCCCTTTGCTCGTATTACACGCTGACGTGCCGATTTTTCACGTGCCAAATCACTCCGTATCAAGCTGGCCACACGCTCCTGCCCAGAAGGCCGAACTACTGCCCCCCAGGGCCCCAAGCACGCTCCCACCTGCCATCTGCTGCTGCCTGACTGCCTGCTGCCCACGTGCACTGCCATTTGCTGCCTGCACATCATCCAGGGGTGCTGTTGCTGTGACCACCCCTGCTGGAACCGAAGACTCCCGACTGGGATTCCATCGCTCCACAGCCCAGCCCCAGGACCCAGTTGCCCACCCACTCCTGCCTCTGGGGTTGTCATGTCGGGGCAAACACCATCTGTGACCACTGACAACCCCCGGCCAGAGAGGCAGAGGGGCACCAGCTTCAGTGCCACCGAAGTTGGTGTCCTGGTGGTGCAAGTCCTGGGGCAGTATGATGCCCTCTTCGGAAGTTCCCGCGCCGACAAGGAAGGACAGACTCGGATCTGGACTGACATTGTGACTGCCATCAACGTGGTGGGGGTGGCAGTCCGCGACTTACAACATGTCAGGAAGCGCTGGGAGGACTTCAGGTCCAGGACCCTGAACAAGGGCCGGCGCCTCTTGAAGGCAGCGGATGCCAAGGGGCGCCAGGGCCACTTGTCGGAAGAACAGATGAGGGTCCTGGAACGCATATCCCCAGCGCTCCACGTCCAGGTCCTAGGGAAGCAGACCCATCTGGAGTCGAGCGGTGAGTGTACATGCATCCTGATTGTGAGCAGTGCATGTGGTGATTATTCGGTAGTGTGCAGGTTGCACATCTGTTTGTATGGGGTCGAGTATGGGTGGGGGTGTACAGGGCCATGGGGCTGACACATGCGAGGGCTGTGATGTGTGAGACATGGATGGTGCTTGTGTGTGTAGGCTTGCATGCCAAATGCAGTTGTGTGGGCACACATGTTTGGATGAATGTGTATGTGAGTAGACATGTCCGTGATGTCACGCATGTATGTTGTTTTCGGCTGCATGTATCAGCACTGTGTACATGTGCATGTGTGTGTATTTGACAAGGGTGCAACAGTGATGCCACATGGATGCATGTGACAGTGGTATGTGGAAGCCTGATTGGCAGATGTGACATGGATGGCCGTCTGAACAGTGCGACACTTGGCAGGGGTGTACACATGCATGCAAGTGTGGTGGTGTGTGTACATGTGTGGTGCACTTCCTGTGTTGCATGTGATGTCTGGCTCACCTTTGGCTGCTCATGCTGTTGTATGTGTATGGATGGTGGTGGCAGTTGCGATATGGCTGTGGTATGGCTCATGTGTGCGAGTTGTAATGACATGTGTGTTGGGGATTGTGAGGACCTGGTGGAGGCTGCCCATGGTGGCTGGGGGGTGGGGGTGATAGGGGACATGAGTGGGGGCCTGGTGGGGGCTGGCCATGGTGGCTGGGGTGTGGGGGTGGTGTGAGGCATGGGTGTGGGCCTGGTGGATGCTGCCCCTGGTGGCTGGGGGGTGGGGGTGGTGGGAGACATGGGTGGGGCCTGCTGGCAGGTGCCCCACAGTGCTGGGGGGTGGGGGTGGTGGGGAACATGAGTTGGACATGGGTGGGGCCTGCTGGCAGGTGCCCCACAGTGCTGGGGGGGGGACATGAGTTGGACATGGGTGGGGGCCTGCTGGCAGGTGCCCCTGGTGACTGGGGGGTGGGGGTGGTGTGAGACATGGGTGGGGGCCTGGTGGAGGCTACCCCTGGTGGCTGGGGGTGCAGGGGGACATGCGTTGGGGGGGAGTAGTGCAAGTTGACATGTGGGTTGGCTGGTGGGCATGGGCATGGTGGGTGGGGTGCCTGCATGACATGTGCTGGGTATGCCCCTGTGGTGTGAGCCACCTGCAGGGGCCGTGGAGGGTGTAGAGGGAACACCTGGGAGGACCCACACGTGCAATTCAAGTGTGCTGCTCCCAGCGCACCCTTGTAATACACGTACCGTGATGGAATTGTGTGTAACTTCCCGCGCACCCCCGAAATACACGTACCCCGCTCAATCGCGTGTGTCACTTCCCGCGCGCCCACGAAATACGCGTAGCCCGCTCCCCCAGGCTCGATCGCGTGAAAACGTTCACGCGAACCCCTGAAATACACGTAGCCCGCTCCCCCAGGCCCGATCGCGTGAAAAAGTTCACGCGAACCCCTGAAATACACGTAGCCCGCTCCCCCAGGCCCGTTCGCGTGAAGTTTTTCACGCGAACCCCTGTAATACACGTAGCCCGCTCCCCCAGGCCCGATCGCGTGAAAAAGTTCACGCGAACCCCTGAAATACACGTAGCCCGCTCCCCCAGGCCCGTTCGCGTGAAAGAGTTCACGCGAACCCCTGAAATACACGTAGCCCGCTCCCCCAGGCCCGATCGCGTGAAAAACTTCACGCGAACCCCTGTAATACACGTAGCCCGCTCCCCCAGGCCCGATCGCGTGAAAAAGTTCACGCGAACCCCTGAAATACACGTAGCCCGCTCCCCCAGGCCCGATCGCGTGAAAAACTTCACGCGAACCCCTGTAATACACGTAGCCCGCTCCCCCAGGCCCGATCGCGTGAAAGAGTTCACGCGAACCCCTGAAATACACGTAGCCCGCTCCCCCAGGCCCGATCGCGTGAAAAAGTTCACGCGAACCCCTGAAATACAAGTAGCCCGCTCGCAAAATTGCTGTATGTTGCCACTTTTGTAATGCGCAGGGACGCTACCGCCTGCCTTCGTGTGGCGGACGTGTTTGGGCTTGTGCGTGTCTTTCGCTGTGCGTGGCTTTGCCCTATTCGATTCCATGAATACGTGTGGTTCGGGTGCGTGTGGGCGTTCCGTCTGCTTCCCTGCAGTACATCCCCAGTTACGCCCTTGTTTTCGCGAGTTGTTCCCCATTCCGCGCTTTACGCCCTGTGTTCCGCCCACTTTCTAGTGTATGCGCAAAGGTTGTGCGCTTTCACTGTGCGTGTTGCGCACGTCTTTCCGGATGTTGCAGTGACGTGTGCGCCATGCACGGGTTTGGCGCACATCCCGAGGAAGACACGCGCAGGGACTTCCATGAATCGCACGCTTGCGCGTGCGCCTCTTTTTTTCCGCTTGCGCCTGCTTGCGCCTGCTTGCGCGTAGATTTTCGGCGCACGTTTGTTCCATGAATCGGCCCCTAAGAGACACTTGACAAATTATTGCAGAAAAATGCTGTTCCAATTATTCAAATATTGGAAACTAACTACGTGACATTGGAATGGCATTTTTTACGTCCTTTTTTAACATGTATGATGTCACTCACGCAATACGTAATGATGTCACGTATACGTGATGACAATACTATTAATAGCGGCCATTTTTACCAACACGTTATCTACATACCTGGGACAACGCTATCACAAAGGAAAAGAGAATTGGGGACATTTCAGGCATATATAAACTCTTGGGCAGTGATAGTCATAATCTAAATTCAGACATCCAAACTTTAAGGATTGAGTTTGCATATATATATTTCACTCTCCAATTAGATAAGACACCTGAAGAAGCAGCCCCCACCCCTCCAACTTTGTTGATACTCAAATGCGAACATGACTAGGAAGAAGCAGGGTGAGCCTTTGATTTCTTCACTTTTTTAAAAATAGTTTTCTTTTTAAGACAGATTACACAATACAAATTATAAATTCAGGCACAATATTTACTTTAAAAATATTTTTATTACCATAGACCAAGAGTCGGATTACGACGGCTGACGCAGCAGAACCCGAGGGAAAATAATACAGAAGAGAGAATAACTTGGCTGCCTTTCATAACAGGTCAGCCAATCTTATATTTAGAGGTATAAAAAACTGTGCTTGTGAACTAATTGAGTTATGATCATTATTGATTAGAAAAATCAAAAAATGAAAGATAACAGAGCGTTTATAACACTATTTGATTATATTCAATTACAAATGATGTTATGAATCCTGATTCCCCCATGAATAGATGCCAATTACTTAATTAGTTTATCGGTGCTTACAATGATACCAACGGATGAATCACGGCCATAAAAATTAAATTGTTAAAATTAGTAAAAATACCATTTTTCATCAAATTGCAATGAGTAATAATGGTCTAAGATTGAAAATGCTGATTGTCTAATTTCATTATTTAGGAGAATATTCTATCAATGATAAAATAAGATGTCTACTATCAAAGCAGGTCCGATTGCACAGCGAGTAGCCGCTCGCTTTGACATCCGTGCATGAGCCTGCTGAGGCAGGTTCGAATCTCAGCAGCGCCAAACTAAGACTTTCATCCTTCCAAGGCAGATAAATGAGCACCACACACCGTGGGTAATAATAAGCAGCGCTCAGATGCCTGAGGGTTTGTAGCGCTATATTATTAAAGTTTTTGATTGCAACTAAAAGATGTGTAAGAAGAATTATGATTTTGTTGTCGCAATAGAAGCAGTGATGGAACAATATGATTGAACTAAAATGATTTATCTAAGTTTGTACAATTTGGTTTTTTGTAGAAATTTTTAACATTGAAAGCCCTGAAGTAGAGAATAAACACTCGAATCACGTTGCGCAAAAAGAGTAAAATGCCTGAAATGAATCTGTGGTTATTAAAATAATGAAATGTTGCTCTAAGTAATTGAAACTGATTTAAAAGTACAAAAGCTACCCACCACTGAGGATTAGCTTAGTTATCCAATAATGGTTTGGTTTTTTTGAGCCATAGAATGTGTGCAGGGGACGGAAGTTCCATACATTTGAGAATTTATTTGTCAAGTAAATATAAATATTCTCCCAGGTCTCCACTAACTGCACTAAATGCATTTTGAGGATATAGATTGGAAGGTATGTTACAAGGTACAAGGTAGAAATGCAGAATCTTTTTAACAGTATTTAGGATAATGTTTCTTTAAATGGCGGAGGAGCTGTGTGTTTGGTCACTTTGAATCTGTTCACTTTAGGTCTACAACCTTTGGCTCTCCAGATGTTTTAGAATACAACTCTCCTCAGCCAGGACCGAATAGTCAATGGTTAGGCATCCTGGGGTGTGTACTAATAAACCTCTGGAGAGTCACACGTTGCAGACCCCTGCTAAAATCACACAACAGGCACCACAGCAAATTGCTCCCTTTTCCCCAAAAGTGCTCTTTCATACGATCCCACTTTTGTGATAATGCATTCATTATTCACCGATTTACACTGCAATTTAATGTCTAAGAAATACATATTTATTTTAATAGTGGATTGATAGTAACCCACCCCCAATATGAGGCAGGAAACAGGCTGCTTTAACTAGAATTCATTTGTTTTATTTAAAATAAATGAGAGAAATACAGGTGGTCCCTTACCTCACAATGCTGGGGGACGCCCACATTAAGACATTGCCTATAACTTCAGACTACAATGAGAATAGAAAAACACTGCAGCCAGTATATTGTTGCCCCACTAACAATTTCACTTACATTTTCACAAGGATCTTCAAATAGAAAACTGACATGAATGACGATTCTAGAAATGTTCACATATCGTTTACTATACAATCCACCTTTACATGCTGTTTTCAACACTTGAAAGCACATTTATATAAAAGAAAACAATGGCAATTATGACTTCAAAAAAGCATTAGCTGTGCGCTTGGGCTGTGCAGTAGACATTCAATCAAACCTATGTTTAGAACTATGTTCAGAAAACATGGAGGAATACACTGGAGTGGGTTGATTTTTCTTTTTGGAATATGAATAATTGAAGTGCGAGTACCAAATTGAGTTTCTTTACTTTATGCAAACATCCACTTGACACATTGTATTTCCAAAATACATGTTTTCACCCGAATATATAATAGCATAGATAACATGTTTGCTTTTACACATACACCGGTTGGTGGTAGTGCTGCTGTGAATGGGGTCCCCTAAAGCAACCAACATGATGGATTTAAAGACGTCTTCATCGAGTTGAATACAGTGTTGACTGAGGATACCTGTCTCATGTTTATATTAGGACCCTGTGCATACAATTAATTTGATGCACTTTTGTATATGCACTGGAAGTATTTCATGTTAATTCGATAACATTTCTTGTATTTGTGTACATGTATTTAGGCTTGTTTTTTATGCTTCTATTGTGTACGGTGTGTGTGTGTAGTTTTATGACCTTGTTCTTTTGCTACTTAGACTAACTTGTTATTTACGTTTGCTAGAATTATTAATTATTCAAAATCCTTTTTGAATGTCTCTCATGGAAACACTGTTTTGAATATTTTTATCAATTCCCGTTTTTCAGATGGTTTTAATGGAAACCCTTTTTTCTGTACATTCTTGTAGAAGTAGCCAGAAGTATAGAATCATATTTAAATGATATGTTTAGTGCACTAAAGTCTACAACATATAGTACGGCTTAAATAGGTCAGTCCATGGTATGTCTTTCAAACTAGGCGGACATGTTGTTGCCCTTAGAATTAGTGAAATCAGAAATATTGTACATCCCCCTGGATGGTGAGGTACATTAATTCCAGATTGAGTAGCACTGGCTAGCAACATGGGAACTGAATTACATTGCACAGCTAATTACATTTACGAAGAAGGCAAGCTCAAAATAAATTTCTAAACCCTTCGCTGTCTTGAAACCACCAATAGCACACTCTTTGCTTGAGCTTTGCTCTTAAATCAGTCTGTTCACAGAGGGTTTGAGTTAGGTGAGTACTTCAGGTACAGGGATTCAAAATAATGGTAGCAACTACCCCTCCCACTATGACAATTCAAAGCACTCCCACTTGAACAGGTCAGCCGTTTGGCTGGGCTGACTTATGTATGCCTACACATTTCACTATTTTAAACCCTTACACTGCAAGAACATGTGTATTTGTTTTAGTGGAAAGATAAAAAACATGGTGTCCTATAATGGCGTCAATGGCCTTTCAGGTGGCATATTTCACAGCGTTACGTTATCAATATGGACCTTATTTGACCATCACTGTCTTTTGTCTTTTCATTGACAAATTCAACTGTGGAGGCTTGGTGACACTTTAGCCTCACCCAAGGAGTCAGGGATAATGCTTCAGAAAGATATATGTCAGGCGGATAACAAAAAAACAGTAAGCATGTTGTGGATTACGGGGATTTTCTGCTGCATCACACATGCGCCCCCCACCCCCTATTCAGCACAAAGATGAGAGTCTAGACTCTAATATCGGACTTCGCATTTGACATTGTGCAGAGAGAATGGACGGGGCAATGTGAGGTCATTTGAGGGCATTTCCTCAAAGGCCAGGCTTGTATTGAGTCTTCTCCTACCATGATGTAATAACTCGAGAAAACTGGGTACAACCGGGTCTTATTGGAAGGAAGTAATCCATGGTGCTTTCATCTGCTTCCTGCGTCACTCCCGAAACGAGTGACCCATTGGAGGATGAGACATAGAGATCATGTTCCTAATACCTTGCTTCCTTCTTGTCCATCTGGTGTACTCGGCCCCAGAGCCACGGCTCTCCCTGCCCCACACATCTTCTGTAGCCCTTTGTGAATAGCAACAGTATCTGGTTGGTGATTGGTGTCAGTGGAAGGCATTGACACCCTACAGTAGTGTCCATGAACTCCCAGGCCCTGTCTGCCTACCTAAACCCACCCACAAAGTCAGCAGGGATGAGGCTAGGGTCATGGAGTTCCCCTGCCGTGACTGGTCTCTATATCATGCCATTGGCCATAGTAAAGTGTTCAGTAGCTGTGACAGCCGGCTCATCATTGGCACTCATGTTACTACTGTTTCTATGGCTAGATTGCTGACATACAGCTTTAAAGGACCGCCAATCTGTGTGTGCGTGAGAGATGGTGTACCTGGGTGGATTGCGTGTGTGTTTCTGTCCGTCCAGAGAACATCTTCTGGTAAGATCAACCTCTTCTTTTTTGTTGTCTGACAGAGGTTTATGGTGCCACACTGAGCATGCGACAGAGAAGCACAGCAGTTAATGTGCTCCTTCCACTTCTTGTAATGCTCCGGCTAACACACACAGCACATTGTGGAGCCTAAGCAGAGAATGTTTCAGGTCCTGAATTCAGCCTCTGCAGAAGATCCTTTGCTATACAGATGCAAAGCTATAGAAGAGCTTGAAGGCTCATCTAGTAGTTGCTCCCCCAAGGCGTCACTGAACCTTGCCAGTCACTTTTGCCAGCACGATGCGCCACATTAGTAGTGATACATGGGGATGCATATGAACAACTAAACTTGACATCTGTTCTGGGCAATGAAGACAATGGGCCTCATTACAACTGTGGCGACCACGAAATGAAAGGTGTCGGTAAGGGACCAGCACCGTTCATTCCGGGCTGCCACATTCCAAGTTCTGCAGCGGGTCCCGCTCTGTACGCCTGGCCAGACCAGACGTGCAGAGCGGGACCCGCTAGCAGACCTGGATGCTAACAAAAGGCCTGTCATTAACGGGCCCGTTGTTAGCATCCTCCCCATTCCCATTTGAGCCCTATGGGGGCTCAAATGGGAATGGGGATGTACCGGATCCGAGTCCCGTGAAAGAGAATTACCAGGCCCTCTAAGGTCAGAATGGCCTGGTAAATCCTCTTTTGCGGGACCCGGACCCGAATTTGGAGGTAGCCATGCTGGTAATGACGGCATGGCTACCTCCAAACTAGTAATGAGGCCCAATGTCAACAAACTAGGGATTACAATGCACTGGGCTTCCATATGGAGAGCTAGCATTCCTGATTGAAAGGGTGCAATCAAGAGATATGCCTCCTTTCTCCTTTTGTGGTAATGCAGACCGGTGGAAGGCTATACTCTTAAGAGGGGTGTGAAGGTGAACCAGTAGTGACCCAAACAACACAGTATCACAGTCCAAAATAAAGGGAATGTTCAATCAAGGTTCTTTAAAGATATAAAAACTTTAAAAAAAACACATAGAACGAAAAAAAAGATTACTATAAATCCACCCCAAAGTAAAGAACAGAGAAGATCTTTCTTTTGCCTTGGAGGGTTCGTTCTTCATCTCAGCATGAGGGCTTTTGACAGTGCAATGGTCCCAAAGGAAGTCCAATGAGAATATTCAGAACATCTCTTCAGCCAGAAAGATCCTTTATTAACTGAGACAATTCTCCTTGAGGCGTACAACCCCCCTTCTTTTAAAGGCACAATTCCCCAGGTGATTGGTCTAAAGCTAGCCTGCATTAGTGGACCAATCCTTGCTCCTGGCTAGAGTTGGCTTTTCCCTGTCAATATCACACCCAACGCTCCAGAGGAAGTGGATGAAACAGGAAAGGGGAAGAGAGACAGTGAGAAACAAGGTGTTGGAAGGCTTCTTCCTTGTGTCCAGTGCACTCCTGCCAATCCTACTCCCACCCCTTCCCTCTTACTGACAATTAAGACCTTTAATGTGCAGGCATAGCTAATGCTTAGAGATTACACTGCTAGCAGTATGGGGTAATCATGATAATCATAGTTTGGGTACAGGGGGCATACCTTAAATGATGCCCCTTTGCTGCAGTGACTTTGCTGTCACTGCACTGGATGAGTGGGCATCTTGTGATCTTTGAACCTGCTCTGCGGCCACAAGCCGAGCGGTGCTGTGGATCAGGCTACTGATGCAGCAGGGAACATGTACACTATGGTGTGGAGTTGTGACAAAGGGATATCTGGTTGACAAATTCCCTTTGGCAAAGGAATCCCCCGCATCATTTTATGTACTAGTGGAAAAAAAATGGCAGGGTTTGCTCCCTTGCCAGATGGCAATACTTCACAATGACCTTTGCTAAATTGGTAAAAAACCTGGGGTTTTACTGAACAGTTGGTTTGAGCTTTAACAAACACATTAATTCTAGGTTGGACTAAGCAAATATCCTGTTCACCAAACGTCCGGTTTATTCACAGGAGTACCTCTTTTTAATCCAAAATCTAGATTCTCCTCATTCGGTGTACAAAACCCATCATTTAAATGTGCTTGCATGGTTGCATGGTTTGACACATGACTACTTAGCTAACAAGAGGCGGCCTTGCTATCCACAATAAATGTTTGACTCTTCCCATACCTCCTTGCTGAATTTACTTAAAACTAGATTCAAATTCTGGGGGGACAGTCTTCTCAACCCTGGGACCCCATTTATGGAATACTCTTCCTCATAACATCTCCCCACTCTCCAAGCCTTCCGGTAAGCCATGAAGACCCATTTGTTTTCACATTTCATTTGCTCCTCTTCCATCCTTCAGATAAAGTGTTATGGTCCATCCTTCAGACACAGTGTTATGGTCCATCAGCTCCCAGATGCATTTGACTCTATTTGGTGCTTATTGCACTATGTACATTATTAAATACAATTAGTACCCGGCGAGGGGGGCAGCCTCCCAGCAAAAGACGGGGCTCGGAATGGGGGATTACCAGATGGTAATCCCGTCACCCTGAGCCTCCTCAGGGCTGGAGGCCGCCATCTTCCCTCGCCGGGGAATGAGTTAAGTGTTCTCTCTCCCCCCTCCAACCCTAACCACAGAAGCCCCACCCCCCACTTAGCTTTTCTTTGGTTCCATTTCAGAAGTGGACGTGATCAGAACATTTCTATCCCCAGTGCGTCTGCTTCCAATCTGCACCATGCTGCCATGGAAAGGAAGAAGGGACTACATGTAGTCCCTTCTCTCCATTTCCATGGTGGCCATTTAAAAAAAAAGTGTTTTCCTATTTGTGAAAGGGCCACCATGGAAAGGGAGAAGGGACTACATGTTGCCTCTTCTCCTGTTTCCATGGCAGCCATTTTGTTTGTTTACTTTTTATTATTCTTTACAATGGCCGTAGCAAAACGCTGTAGTGTTTTGCAACTGAAAAAACATGTTTTTAATACCCCGATCTTATGGGCCAGGATACTAATAGCAATAAATCCCGAGCAGGGGCGGCATTACCGCTTCAGGTAATGTCCCAGGGCCCATAGTTATAGGCACAAGCAGTATGCCCCCCCTTATTCCTCAATCAATCAAACAATCAATCTCCCTGGCCCTACAACGAGACCCATGCCTAGTTGATACCCAAATACCCAACTCGCCAGGCTCCAACCGTCCAGATCTGTCATCATGCCTCTAAGATATTGACTACTGGATGATGACCAACCGCCTCATCCTCGTTCCTGGGAAAACTGAAATCTTAGTCTGTGGGAAAGCAGAGCTCCTACCCCAACCTATTCCCTGGCCACAATCCCTAGGCCTCCGACCAGGAACCTCCACCTTGGTGGAAAACCTTGGATGCACACTGGACACAGATTTATCCTTTTCCCAACACATCAACAATGCATCCAGAACCTGTTTTCTTCATCTACACATTCTCAGGCATATCTTCCCTTACCTCACCTATCCACATTGTTTCTCTGTAATCATCTCCATCATCCGCGCCTCCTGTGTTTACCTAGGTGCACCAGCGTTCCAGCTAAGGAAACTGCAAAGATACCAAAAGGATGCAGCCCACCTGCTCATTAAACTGCCACCCAGAGAGCACATAAGCCCTACACTGAGTCCTCCATTGGATCATTATTGGTCAACGCACTACCTTTAAAGCCATATGCATCACTCACCGATCCAACCACAACACCGGCCTGGAAATCCTCCAAATAAAAATCACCTGCTACCTCCCTTCAAGGACTCTCAGAACTCACACGGCATCTCTCCTAGGTGTCCCACATTACAACCCCTGCAGACTCCGTGGATCCTCTTTTTCTGTCCAAGAGCTGATCATCTGGAACTCCCTACCCCTGCACATTTGAAATAATGACAATCACCTGGCATTCAGAAAGACCCTCAAAACCTGGCTTTTCCCTCCCGCCTCTTGAAACCCTCTTGCAATCTACACTCTTGATAGGCCCACAGAAACACTGACCCAAACACAACAACACTCATAACCACCAATACCCCACAGATGCAGGCAGTGTTCATAGCGGCAGATCGTTCCAAGCTATAATCCTCCCAAAACACAACACTCCAACCCACCAATACCCCATGGATGCCGGCAGCTTTCGCAGAGGCACACTGTAACAAACTATCGTCCTCCCCTCACCCCCAACCCTCCTGTCCTCTGGGCCACTCTCCCACTACTCAGACTTTTATTCCAGGGAGACAACAAATAGCAAGAACAACAAATTGCAAAGAAGGACAAGAAAAAGAACACTGCAGTCAAACCCCGTCCAAGAGTACAGTACATATACCTTGCACCATGTCTATGGTCACAGGCCACAGGCACGCCCACAATCCATGCACCATAGAATGCAGCTATGGCTATGCTATCCCGGTCTAGCAGCACGCATAGCTGTCCACACTAAAACCCCTGATGTACTATTATTACACTACATTAAAAAGCCAGGACTGTCTCATCTTCCTTTGCATTTCATTTACTGTATAACTAACTTTCTTTACACATAAACTAATATAATTGTATACAGTGCGGAACAGCTTTGCATCAATCTAAATGGCAAACCCTCCCAGCCTCAAATTCACTATTTTATTAAATATCTGGGATTAGTCAGTTTAAAACTCCTCAAACCCTCCTAATAGTTGTAGAGAAACTGAAATCTGTTTTGACTGAAGAGAACAAAATGAAAAACAAGCCATGAGGTCTCCATTCTTTTGTCCATTATACTGATTTGGCTGTCTCCCAAGGACATACCATGTGTTGCTTCCTAATCCCATCACTATTTTGTTACACTTTACCCTGCAAAACAAAATCCTCTGGCACATCACCCTGCTCTCTCAAGCTTTGGTATCCAATCTCCCCAAAATACCACAATGAGTACAATGGATTCTCTGTTAAAGACCCCTATGTGTGAACTCAATTGCTCCTGGTCTACAACCTTCCAAATACCTCATGTCATTTCGAACATCTCTCAAACACTAATCTGTCCTTGGACTGCAAGGCATAAAATAAGCGGTGACACAGAGCAATTTGCTATGCAATTATGTCTGTTTGCTAATCAAATGGGCACTTGTGTAGCAAAGATAGCTATTTAAGTTGCCCTCTTCAATGAAAGCACAGCTCGCCCTGCATTCATCTCTTGCCCTCTGTGCTCTCTTCCCCCTCTTTTCTCTGTTCACTTGAAGCTCTAATGGAGGGAAAGTGCAACAGTAGTCCTCTCCTCCACTCTTAAGTGCTAAAGACATATGTGGGAGTGCTAGGCAAGAATTTCTTTTTCTTTTTCAAATAATTGCAAACCAGAAATAATCGGGATGCTACTTTTATTAAGCTTTCTATATCTTGTCTGGCAAAGACCAGTTTGTGCCAACTTCATATATTTTCTTTTTAAAAAGACAGTCATGCAATTCCATTCCTAAAATTTCGGTTGTTACATAATGTATAATTAGAGTATTGATACTTTAAAACACTGCATCATTTCTATGCTTTACAGTAAAGTTTAGGTTAGTGTATCTAAATGTCATTGTGTCAACTATCTTTCATTTTGTTGGGGAAGGTGCATCATATTGACAGGGGCGCACGTTTGAAAAAGTATTTGATCACATGATCAAATGATTTTGATGGCAAACCTAGTTCTGTAACTTGCAGATTGCATACATCTTGCAACTAGTGCTCAGCCCATGAGCGAACCCATACTCCTTGACATTCTATATTATTACCCAGTTGATTTATACCAGGTACCTGAAATTGGGATGACCACAAACTACAATATTCCATCTAGTTTGTCCAGTTCTCTGCCTGCTATGCAATCCATTCTGCTTAGTCTTTCTTTCCTCTTAAATAATGATTACCAAAGCGAACTAGATGCTTACACAAAATGGTGATCAATAATTCCATCCAATCTGTAAATCTACAGATATATTGCAATACCAAACGCTGTTGTTAGCCTCCAGAGCTGGGTTTGCTTTATGATATATGTTGCATTATATATTACTACCTGCAGCTGGCCAAACTGTTTTCAGATGCTTTTTATCATATATATTTGTGTCCATTCATGCAGCTAACATTTTACATTTTACAGACACTGAGCTGTAGCTCGCAAAGTCTTTTCCCCACTCGCATAGAGTAAATTTTATGAAGGGCGAGTAGCATTAGCAAGAGATGTTTGAAACTTGTATGTAACATTTACTTTGTGTTCAGTAAACGTCAAACATAAGTTTCACTGTGCCTGGCCGGCCTCTGGCTGGCAGCAGTGTGTCAAACAAGGCGGGTTTGTGGTGACATGCTCCATTGTACCTAATTGCATTTTAAATGTGTTGGACCCCATTGCTATGGGTCGAGTGCATTTCTCTTAGGTTGAATAGGGAAACTAAGTTACCTGACCTGCAGGTCTAGCTGAATTTTAAAGAATTTGCACAGCCTGACTCCTCATTTCAGGAGTACGCAAAACTGCTGTATTGTTGCGCATTTCATGTCTTTGGTACAAATAACCTCTGGTGACATTAAAAATATTAGTTCAAAATTGCTAATCAAATTGGTCTGTTTGCTAATCAATAAAATGTTAATTAGCAAACTCTGCTAATCAATTTTTGAAAACGAATTTATGCCTAGGATTGCCATGCACCTCTTTCTAGACAATTAGCTCACATGTGTCTCCATCCCGCACGTTTCAGATATCGCATCCTCCCTGTTTGACAAAACAAGGCACCTCATAGACCCTGTTTCATAGTTCTGTTATCCTTCACACAGTGGTCCATGAAATTCTGCATCAGCCTTCCGCACTTAAAAGCCCAAGATGCTGCGGGGAGACGTGTTATATTCTGGTCTGACTCTGGCTGCTTAACAGCAGGAAGCATTTACATTTGCATGTACATATCTGCCAGTGTTCACTCTGCCAGTTGATGGTGATTCCTGGCAATGGAGTGGGTGCCTAACCGTTTGGAGGTAATACCTGAACAATGAGAGTAGCTAAGCATTCGATAAAAATATCCAGTATAGAATGTGCCTATCTAGCATAGGACATCAGTACCCACCTAGTAATGTGAGGGCCTAAATCTATATTGGCAATGACTTGCAATCACACACATTCCAAGTATGGATATATGTAGGACTAACTAAACAATATGCAGAGATAGTACAAGGCACCAGCTTTCAAAGTCCCATAGACATCTTCAGCACATCATTTGTTTGCTCTGTGAAAAACATATGATGAACAAATCTGTGACTTTGAAAGTTAATGCTTTGAACCATCGCATCATGTATTTATTTTTTACTTGGACTCATACAGTGAAAAGCTTTTCTTTGCATGGCAATGCCTGGGAATACAGAAAACTGTGTCGCCATACTAAATGCACAACTATTGGTTTTGCCACTGATTATTGTGTTCTTATTGTTATAATTATGATATCTAACATGATCTCTGGTATGCAGCTGTTCGGACTTCCCTAACCCCCATTCTCTTGATCAGCACATACCCAGAGTGCATTTACATGCAGAGTGGCCTCCAATGGGGCCTCCAATGGAAGCTCCCATACAAGCTATAGAGTTGGAGGCATCTGACATCCATAGGGACCATGTCTGATGCCCATTGGTCTTGGATGTCTTCAGGAGATGGTCTGCCACTTCATGGGCCTGGTGATGGTATCAAGTAGCTGAAGGATGTTCCCACCGTGTCTACACACAGGCATCTGCTATACCACTGTATGAGGTGCGTTTGAATCCGGAACCTTCAAGTGTTCTACTGAGCATTCTCAGGGCATCGGTTTTAGTGAATCTGTTGAATTAGTGCTTTCATGATTTATTTTCCTTTGCATTACATATAGAGTCCAGCATGAGATATCGTACAGTCATGGACGACTCTAGTTTCTACTCTGCAAGTTAGTATATGTATTAATTACACCAGAATGTGTGTATAGGTATTTATCAGTAATTATTATAATTTTTATAATAATTATTGTAATTATATGTATTAATCACACCAGAATGTGTGGATTGTTATTTATCAGCAACTAATATAATTGTTACTATAATTATTGTAATTATATGTATTAATCACACCAGAATGTGTAGATAGTTATTTATCAGTAATTATTATAATTATTATAATTATTATTATAATTCTATGAATTAATCACACCAGAATGTGTGGATAGTTATGTATCAGTAACCACCCTGCGCCCTACACTCCCTTGCGGTTCCTTTTCTATCGTTCAGCCTCCTCTTAGCTGCTGTGAAATAAGCCAGAAGCCTAACTTCCTGTGTCACTTTCTTGGATAAAGAGGACTTCATACTTGCCTTACACATATAGGTGTGTGGTAAGATGCAGGAGCACATTCTGACTCTTCAGTGTTCTGTTTCTGGTCTTCATACATGATAGAACATAGTTCAATCAGGTTCTGGTACTTGTCTTTCATATCTGAATGTCGTGTAGGACTGAGGCACTGTCCGTCACCAGGTGGAATTGAAAATTATGAGGCTTTAGTAGATACAAAATGGGCAGGTTCTGGTAGGCTTTGAGGACAATGGGTAGGTTTCTCAACACGCTTGTTCCACTGAAAGGCTGACAGGACAGGATCAGATCCAGCCACATTCCAGTGAACCTGGGATAACTTACTCTGCCCAAGCCACAACTATCTTCCGGAGGCACAGACCTCTTGGACAGTCTAGCCATCTTGTACAGGAACATCTGCCAGAGCACTCTTTCTGTTCTTAAACATTGGGAGAATAACGGAGCGCTTCCATGTCTGAAAAAAAAACTATTTTTATCCATTATGGCATTAAAACAAATTATCAATACTAGTGTCCAAAAAGGAACTACGTTCTGGAATAATGCAGAGGTCATGCCATCCAGACCCGGGCAGTGATTTGGGGCAAGGGCCCCCAACGAGAAACTGATAACTGCAATCAAAAATGTATTTGAGGCTGGGCCAATGTTATTAGCAGACGGCTTAAACGGCCGGTTGTCTTGCAATGTAAAATAACCTTCCTGTTCAATCCCGTCATTTGATGGATAGAGAATGGAAAAATGCTCAATCCAGCCATGACCTCCAACATTGGTACTCATGTCATTTAATGATCCTAAATACGTATGTCCCGTTACTACTAGGTCCCAGAATCTCATAGAGTTCTTATCCGTAGATGCATCAACTCATTTTGGCCAAGCCTCATTGGCTGGTTCACTCTTTGGCTTTTTTAAACACTGCTGAAAGGGAAACTTCGCTTGTGCTATCAACCTTATATTGGTAAACGGATCCTTAAAACAAATGTAGACGCGTCTGTGCTGCTACTCTGCATTCCTCATTGAACCAGCCACCCCATTTTAAAAGTGGCAGTACAGGGAACATTTTTATTACCAGAGTATGAGATCTGAGACATCATGGAATCATAAATTTCTAACAACACCTTTAGGGTCACCTATACCGTTCAATAACATCAGAAACTGTTGTGAATTAGGTTGGGCAATTCTTTCCTTGTCTTGCAATGTCACTCTTTTCCACAATGTAAAAAAACTCGACATGATTTAAAGGATCTACCATTAGTTTTCATACCTTGTCATTTGTGCCTCAGCGCTATTGGGTGGTGATCGCTGCATATGTCCTCTACCACACACATCTCTTCCACTGTTGACCATCTTGAAAGGATAGAAAAAAAGGTCAATAGTATAATATTCCCGGATGACCCAGGAAGGTGAATATTCCAGGGAAGTCATGCAGGAAATGGCCATTCACGCTGCAAAGCCCCCATTAGAATTATAATTGGTTATTTATAAAACGCTTAATACCCAGGGGTTTCTAAGCGCGGTCCCGGTGATCAAACTTGTGTTGCTCCGCATCGTCTTGCTTCCAAAACGAGAGTGTTTCCCCAGAGCTATCCTCCCGAGACATGTACATGTCATTAACTCTTTGACAAGGTTATTCTTGTTGCATTCACAAGGTAGGATCCATACCCATACATAGATATACCCTCGTATGCCTAGGTTTCCTTCATCATATTAATGTCAAAGCTAGCTAAATAATTCACAACGTCCGGGTCCACCAGCTTCCTGCAAACGCATGCAATTTTCAACATCATACACACCTGACGAGATATTGGCCCCCACCAAAATCCTGCTACCGTGGCAATGGCAAATGTAATTATGTTGCCCAATGCTTCATAACTCCCAAATATTGATACTATTTTTCCCTTGGCTCTCAGTAGCGGTTTAGACTGTCAATCCACTTCCTCAAGTGATGAGAGTGTTTCAAACCTGTTCTTGGCCAGAACCTGGCCCTTTATGTCCCCCTGCCCTTCCACTAGGGTGCCACCGCCCCCTTAAAGCATACTGAGTTAGCATCTGGGAGATCCAGAGTGTTTAGTCACTGTGTTGTGAAAGCGATGAAGAATGGCCACCATTCATGAGCCATTTCGTTAAGTCATTACCCTCCAGTCTGGGGTATAAAAATGTGGGAGCATTGACAATTCATGTGTTCCTTTTATCAGATGGCTTTTCTAGGTTAGAATGAATCACATATGCAGTGTAAGTGATTTCAATCCGGCACACACCCAAGTCAACGCCTATCGCGTGTAATGCACGACTGAAATCCTCATTTATTTTTGTCTAAAAGTTCCAGCCAGGCCTCTTAGATTTTAAACATTCGATTTCAGTTTATACATGTTTTAAGTTTAACCAGGCAGGCTACGGACAGCTGTCATTCAGGCGACCCATGGTACTGCACCCAGATTTTGACAGATTCACAGACAGGCCACTTTTGCTGTGGACATCCTTTGATGCTCTCAGCTTTTCAGGACATTGTAAGTTCACAATGATTTCTTACACTAAGTAAATTGCAGAACCCAGCAAGAATTTTGGATGTTTGAGGGTGTTTCGTACCGGCATTCTGCAGTTTCAGAAACAAAGAAAAATAATTTAAAGCAAGATTTTGGGGTTTCCTTTAGCAAAGCACTGCTTTTTCCTTCTGTACTCCATTTTCACATTTTGTGGAGCCCAGTGACATGTTTCAGGAGTGAGATCTCTGTTCCACCATTGACAACATGTATGGCAGTTTGGGCAGCCATCTTGTTGTGCTTTGCAAAGAGCGATTTTCAGAGGTTTTGGCGCTCACAAGGGTTTTGCGGCCATTTTACAATTTTTGGCACCATCAGTGATGCCGCATGGCAGAGCAAAATTGGGTCAAAACATCTCCCACAGCAGCTGTATTGACTATGCCAACTGAGACCAAAACTCAATCACCATTTACATGTCTACGGAACTTGCACACCCAGGCCACCCATCTAGCTATCAAAATGTTTAGTGGATTGATACTAGCACCCTTATTTTTCTTATTTATTCAGTGAGCATATTTTTTCATGAGCGATGTACATTCATGAACACCATCCACCATAGGCACTCCTGCCAAGGGAGCGACTAGTAGAGGTAAGCATGCTGTGGCTACGCTGAAAAGACCTGCTTGGACCACTGGACTCAAACAATGCTCTATCAGATTTATGATGATATGATAGGTTATTTATAACCCAGCTGTTTCATAGCACAGACCCAGGGATTGAACCCGTGTTGCTCTGTGTTATTTTGCTTCCAAGGCGAGCACGTTGCACTTGAGCTATCCTCCCGAGACACCAATTTTATGCTCAAGTAAGTTGGAGTCACATTTTAGCCCTATTTCAGCCTTTAATGTACTTGCTTCCACATTTCTAGACAAGGCTTTTAAATCGCCATCTGGCAAGCTTGTATTCTTTTTGCACAGATCTTGATCAGGCACTATTTCTTGTTTTTCCCAGGTATACAAGGCAAGAGGACAGGGGCCTTCCGCCCATCCAAGAGCACAGTATGGTGAGCCATGCCACATCTCAAAAACTCCCCTTGATCCTCTAGAACCAAAGTAGTGAGTCACAGGAAAAAAAGCACTCCCCTTGCAGGGAAGACTACCACCCTAAATATTATCTGACTCAGGAGGATAGCTCAGGGGTAACAAGCTCGCTTTGGAAGCAAGATGACACGGAGTAACACAGGTTCGAACCCTGGGTCCGTGCAAAGAAACCTCTGGTTATTAAGTGCGTTATAAATAACCAATCATATAATACTGACATCACTAGCAGGCTTCACTTTGCTGCGGCTTTTGGAGGCAGTTAATGGGGGTAAAACCGTTCGCATGCATGGGCCAGTGTAGTTCACACCTTAATGACCGTTTCGGTCCCCTCTAGAGATCTGATTACTGTGGTGTGCTTTACATATTCCAAAGTGTGCTACTCCCTCCCTTCTTGAAGAGCATTCATCTGCATTCTTAATCCATTGTACAGTGCTCCCCAAACTACTGTACGGATGTTAAGACTGATTTTCTACACTCTGGCCTGGTGGACAGAGGTATAGAAGGCCAACCTATATTGTGACAGGGACAACTCTGGGAAGCTGTAGCAAAATCAGTTTAAGGTAGCAGTGACAGGCGGTCTAGGCTAAGTTGTTCAGAGGGGAGAGTGTGTAAAGGGTTCACAATGAGGTCACACAATGGGAGTCACAAATTACACTTAGACAGGATGTATAAAAATACAGTTATTTAATTATGGCCAAACACACTATAAGAAAAATGAATACAAGCAGGTAGACTTATCAACCGATACCATCAAACTAAAATACATATATACAGTCACAGGTTCAAGTGCATAATACAAATCAAAATACTCCTGCAAGGGAATGCATAGATGAGTATCACACACAAAAAGGTCCACAGAGATGATCCCTAACTAATATTGTACAACCCTAAATTGCCTGGGGCCTTGTGCACTATTGTTCAGGATACAAAGGCACAGAACTCAGGAGGCAGGAGGACATGTAGGTAGGGTCGTTGGGGTCCAGTGACTTATAATGGGAGTTAATGGGTATGTTAAAAGCTCAGTAACTTACCCCCCTCACTCTGAATCTTCCCAAGACTTTCCAGAACAAAGGAAGGGTATGGTATCCTAGCTTGCTATTCCCGCTGAATTCCACGGTTCTCAATTTTCACGGGTTGCAGGTTTGAGTGATTCTCCGGCTTGGAGCTCTTGCTGGTGCAAGGACTCTTGATGAAGAAATGCAGAAACAAACAATTCAGCACCCTTCTCGGGACTGGAGGTGGGTCATAAAAGCAAGTTTCGGACTGTGCACGCTGCGCACAGCGATGCAGCAGGACTCAGTAGCCACGGTCAGACTTTCCGGTCTTTCTCGGCTCCCCTTGGTGCTAGGATGCCGAAATTTTGCAGGTGGTGTTGTTGCAGTGGCAGCTGGAACGGCAATGAAGATAACAAGCTATGACAAAAACGAATCTGGTCAGCCACAGGAACATTTCCGGGCACTTCCGAAGGCGTTTTTTGTACTGGTTCCCGAGTAGGCGTCAGGAATGGATGGTCCCTCCAATCCTGGGATCGTAGCACCTTTGCAGGCCTACTGGAGATCACGAGACAGACAGGGCTCCACCAGGACCGCAGCAGAAGTTGGTTGCCAGGCCCCCTTCAGACAGGTTACAGGTTTCTTTGCGGGTCTTCTCAGCTGGACGGATTCTTAGCTCCTTCAGTTTCTTCCAGGATCTCTCAGGAATGCATGCACGGTCCCTCTTCTTATCCTAAAAGCCAGGTAGGAGTCAAAACTCCCACTAGCCATTGGCAGAACTAGCACACACACACACCCCACAGTGGTCCAATAAGGACCACTGGGAACACTCATGCATACCACTCAGACACACAGAAACCAGGATGTGTATTGGGGTCTGACTGACCCAGCCCACATCCTGCCTGCAAACACACAAAGCCCTGCCGGGCACTGAAAGTCCTTATAAGGATCTTTCTGGCCTCTGAGGCCAGGAAGAAGGCTAAACAACAAGATGCAAAAAGAATGGACGAAAAACCTTGTGGCACGGCCATGTTTGACCAGTAGCCACAGTGAGTAGCCAAACATGCTAAACGTGGTTAAGCTGAAACGAAATTCCCCAAAAAGTGGGGAAAAGTCACTGCTGCCACCAGCCCATCTTTTAAGCACCTCTAGAGTAACCAGAAAAAACCTTTGAGTGTTAGTCTAGGGCAAAACAAAAATGAACCCCATTGCACTGCAGTATAAGCTGCTGAGTGCAATGATAAAAAGTTAGCACACGTAATACAAAAGTAACCACAAGTAGCAACATAGTCATAAGACTAAGGGAAACACTATTTCCCAGTACTGATAGCCTTAAGGACATATCAGTTTCCCCATAACATGTGAGCAGAGGTTAGTACAGTGAAGCTTAAGGCTTCACTGCACTGCAAAAAGTACAGGTCAGGTTGAAAAATAAAAGCAAAAAGTGTGGGGGTTCCATAAAGATGGAAGGAAAGGTGCAGTAAAGAGAATCTTTCCTAACAATGGATTTGTGCCAAAAAAAAAGAAATGCGTGCTTATTGCCCTATGGAACATGCAAATGGTAATGGGTGGGATTACACTAGAATAATTCTGAGTCCAAATAATTGGATGGACAAACTCAAGAATATGGCAAGCTCTGTTTTATTAACAAACATCTAAAACAGAGAGGTTACAAAGAACATCAACAGACAAAGGGGTGTTGCTAGGTCTGGAAAAGACCCGGGGCTACGCTAATGTCGGAACTGTCAGGAATGGGGGCTAGCTAGCTTTCTGGTTGTAGCTCCTGAGATTCTATTCGGGGCTACAACCAAAAGACCAGGGGCTATAAACTCCTTAGCCCCCTCCTAGCAACACCTCTGAATTACGCTGTTAACATTTTTTGAGACATTTCTGCAAGGCTGCATCTGCACCATTTTCATTATTTACCCAATCTGAAGTAAAATACTGAATATGTAGAAATATGTAGCAAAATAACAAAAAATAATGTGCATATTCCTATGTCAGAAAACAGTCAATTTGTATCCTGAAAGCTGTTCCAGAATCTTCTTCACCATTTATAGCCTGACACCATGCGCAGAAGTCCACACCGCTCTCAGAAGCATCGCACAACACGGATGTTCTGTACTGGTGTAATGAAACGTGTAGGCCGTGACCGCAGCATTTGCGCCAGGCTTACATTAAAGACTGCCAAAGTCTCGGGATGACAGCTCAGCGGCAATGTGCTCGCGTTGGAAACAAGACGACACAGAGCAGCACAGGTTCGATCCCCCTGTCTGCTCTTAGAAACATCTGTGTATTATTAAGTGTGTTATGAATAACCTATTTTTTTAATAACCAACAAGATCTCTGTTGTCCACTTTACATATTATTTGTTCCAAGTGATGGAAACACAAAAAATGGCATCTGTTCCGCCTTCCCAGAAGGCGTTTCAAACTCAATGACACTTGCGAGTCTGAAGGAGGCGGCGATTGACTCTTGCAGTGTAAGTGCAATTCATGGAAGAAATACAAGGAAGAGCTGATGAGCGCTGAAAGTATATGTTTTAAAATCCTTTCAAGGCTCCCTTTCATGTCTTGCCATTGTTCACAGCAGAGCCTCCGCCATGAAATCAGCTCCTGGGAGTGATACGGTGAATGGATGCCTTCGGCCCAGAGAAAACGGCCTTTGATGCAAGTACCGTGCCGCATTTAGGGTTCAGCTGGGAATGATACAGTGAGTCACGCGTGGTGGCGGGGGTCAAGGACGATCCAGGGTTCAGTCTCGTTGGATCACAGCTCAAATATCTCCCCTACCCTCAATGGGGAGGGTGTCAACGCATGCAGTCACTCTTAACGAAAATTGCGAAAATGTAATCAATGAAGAACTACTTAGGCTGCCAGAGTGGGGACTGGGGGAGTTATTTGTCTGTGTCTGGGTATCCGGAAGTACTGTAGCTCGCTTTGACAAGCCACTACTTACAGATGATCAGGCCTAGCTCAGAGGACACGCAGACGTGAGGTCAGTGAGGTGGCATCGTAAGTGTTCTAGTAGAATGTGGAACTAATGGCCCTGCACTAAAAGCAGGGCCATTCAATTCACAAACTGCTAGAGGTAGCAGAAATAACATCATACATCTCAAGATATTATAGGAATTGACATCTCATGACCTTTGACGGGGAGTGTGTTGCAGGAAGTGAACTTTGACCTTGATGACATCTTCGTTTGTAACATCACTCAATTTTTTTCTGCACAGCTGTCAAAGACGTTTACATTCTTAATTATGTACGTGTTTTCTGCAATGAATTTGCTGCCCTTGATCTGATCAGTATACATGTCACTTTACCCCAGGCTGCCAGTCATGTTTCTTTATTTGTATTCTTGTAATTTTGACTTCCTCATAATAAATTAAGCACTACGTGGTCCAGAATGAAGTAAAACAATTAAATTGCATGAGCATATGTCAAATGATATTGGGCATGTTGGCATGTATACTTTAGCTGCCATAAAACCCAACTCCACTTCTCCACTGTGCCTGTAAGTGTTTTTGCCTTCTCTGTGATTGCTTTATTCACTGCAAATGCATTATTAGCTTTGAAAATCCCTGTAAATATTTAAACATATGTTTACAAAGACTCTCATACAAGTGTGTAGTACATTTCTTTGATGTACAGAGTTGAATATTTTTTTAATACGAATGTATATAGCAAGAACATGCATTTTATGTGTTCTTTGATATAAATATACAGTGCATTAAACCATGTGAAGTTCAAGCAGGCTGCTTTTACTGGACTGTACACGAGCACAGAAAGTAAATGCAGTTCTTGCTGTTATTATTTTCTATCCCGGTAGAGGAGCAGATGTACATGTCATCTCTAGTGTCCAGCCCCTCACCTCCACCATACTGGAATGGTAGCAAGCAAGCACTATGTGTGACACCAGGTATTGTCCCAATACCGTATCGAAGATATGAGAGACGTTATGCACTCAAGCAACCGTATCGAATGTACCCTCACACTGACGTGGTGGAAGGATGTCTGCATATTCCATTGGACAGCGAAGAGCTGTAAATGAAATCAGACAAGGATAGAGTGACATCATGGAGGGAAGACACAAAGAGCACTAAAATGATAAGATAAGTGAATACTTAAAGAATTTAGATGCAACTGAAGACATTGACCTCAACATTCTTGTTCTTACTGAGACATGGATCAATGCCAGCTCAGTCACTGATTTTGACTCCATCCTCCCTGACAGCTTCAATATCATCTCCAAGAATCGACCTCACTGCACTGGCGGGGGTTGTCTTAATCTTTCCTGAGTGGATTACTGCATCCATGTTATCCACTGAGCTCTACTCTTAATTTGAGGGCCTGGTTTGCAAGTTGGTCATCTCTCCCATCTCTACCCTAATCATTGGTACCATTTACCGCCCTCCTAGTGCCACCACCCTCTTCCTCTCTGAATAGGCTGATTTCTGTTCTTCCTTACTTTCATCCACCTATAACCTCCTCATCCTGGGGGATTTCAGCTTCCAACTGAACTCCCCTGGTTCAGCATCCTCTCTCTCCATTGACCTCTTCACCTCTCTTTCCCTCTCCATTCTCCCTTCTGGTCCAACCCACTTGGCTGGACACACTCTGGACCCTCTCATACAATATGATCTCCCCCCTCACTAGTCATTCCTCTCTCCGAGTCATACCATTCTCTCCTCTCCTCCCACCTGGGCCTCTTTGGCCATGTGGCAGCAACCCCAAAACCCCAGCCAACCTCATTCACTAACATCCACCCAATGAAACGAGTGTCAGCTGCTGCTTTGCTTCCACCTTCATCCCCCATCACCCTACTACCTCAGTTTCTGCCTCTGACTCTGCTCTAAGCAACCTCCATTTGTCAATGACCAATACTCTTGACATTATTGCCACAGTCATGAGTAGCAGCCTGAAACCTGCCTCTAAGCATAACACCTTGTATGACTCCGAACTTGCGGCCCTGAAACGAAAGTTTAGGGCTGTGGAACGGAAGTGGAAAACACCAGGCTCATCCTCTGAGAAACTGGCCTACTGCCTGCTTTAAAGGCAATACAGACTCACCATCCATGTCAAGAATAGAGTGCACATACAGGCACGGGTTTCTGGTGCATCTAACAGCACAACTGAACTTTTCAAGATCTGCAGGGAACTAGCCAACCCTCCTGAAGTCTCCTACTCCCCTTCTCAATCCAGGGCCCTCTACAATGCACTGGCCACTCACTTTGCCACCAAAACTCAAGACATCCTGAACACCCTTGATTCCCACCCTCCCTATCCATCCCACACCCCCTTGCCTCCCTTGGCCCCTCACCCTTCTCCTTCCTCTCTTTCCCCCTTCTACCCTGTTACACCTCATGAAGTTACCAGAGTTGTCCGCTCCAAGAAGGTCTCTTCTAAACTGGTTTCCTCTTGCTCATGCAGGACCTTTAAGTATAACAATGGCTATCTTGCCCCCACACTCGCAAGTTTCTTCAATTATTCTTTTGCCACTCAATCTTTCCCCACCTCACTTAAGCACTCACTTAAGCCCCGTCCTGAAAAAACCTTCAAGAGACCATACCTGTCCTGCAAACTACTGCCTTATTTCTATCACCTCCTTCCTGGGGAAGCTGCTGGAGAAGCTGGTATTGTCCCAACTCAACCTGCACACTGAACTTGTTGGTGGTCTCCACGACCATCAAACTGGATTATGAGCATCCAGAGGCATGGAAACTATTCTTCTGAACACCCGTGAAGAACTGCTTGCATCTCTGGACTGTAACTCCCCAGCTATCCTCATCCTTCTCGATCTCTCCTCTGCCTTTGACACAGTCAACAATTCCATCCTCAAATAAAAGCTCCACAATACCTTTGGTATCTTGGAACGAACACAGGACTGGCTGACATCCTTCCTAACTGACCACTCTTCCCAAGTCATCCTGGGCATCTTCTCCTCTCCTATTTCCTTCGCCACCTGTGATGTCAAGCAAGGTTCTAGCCGCTCCCCTTGGTTCTAGCTTGCGCACCTCATCTCCTCCTTTTCCTCCAATTGCCTGTGTTATTCACACAACTCTTTTTCAAACTTCCTGCTGACCCTCTTGAACCCTCCATCATCAGTGACTGCCTATCTGCCATCCAGCCCTGGTGCACCTCATCTATCTCTGCATAAACACATGTAAAACTGAGATCCTTCGCATCAGGATCCGTGCTCCCTCCTTCTTCCCTTCACTCTGGCCTTCCTCCTTGGCCTTTCCCTTGGCTCCTTTTTCTCAAGCAAGAAAACCTGGAGTCATCATCAACTCCTGTCTCTCCTTCCTTCCTCACACTCAGGACATTGCCAAGAAGTCCCACATTTAGCTCTTCCTTCTCAAATGAATTCTCCCTTTTCTCACTTTTCCCCAGAGGCTCAATGTTACCCGAGCCCTGGTTCTCTCTAGGCTTCACTATTTCAATAGGCTCCTCCTGAATCTACCTTCTTCCACTCTGCAAACACTCCAGAAGTGAAAGAAGCCCAACCAGTATCCGAGATCCGCAGTGGTGCTGTTTACCGAACACTGAAACCCTGAATTGCTGCTGATCTGAAAAGAGCAATAGCTGCCGACGACCTCCAAATTGTCACCACGGGATCCCTCCAGACCTCATCCGTCTAGTCCCCACGACTGTGTCTCAGTAACCCAGGGTCTGCACTGCTGCAACAGGACAGAATCCAGCTGGACAACTCTTCTTCAAACCAGAGGTACAGTTTAGACTTGGGGTACTTACCTAAGTGTCTTTTGAGCTGTGCTTTCCTCAGTTTAGACTTGCATTGGCTTACATTTTAGTGTTGGTTCTAACTCTGTTTTTCACTTGCTTAACAGCGTGTGACCCTAGAAGTGATTTCGACAAAATTCTATGACTTTGTGCAAGACTTTTATAGTGCCTCAGCTCTATACACTGTGCTCCAAATGATTTTGGCTGTCCTGGCTCCCTGCAGACTTGTCTATTCCATTGACTTTGATATTTCTGTCCCTCATAGGTGGTAACCTGTTTTAGACTGTTATTGCTGGGAAAGGCTTCTCTAGACTTCATTGTAAGATTTAAGTATACTCACCTCCTTAACCCTTTTCCTTCCTTCAACATTTCCTTTCTGCAACTTCAAATCCTGCAAAGTAAAACTAGTGATATATAAATTATATTACTGTCCTTGTGAATGAAGTCACACCTGGGTGTAGGAATTGTGTAAGAAGCAAATCCAAAGAGCATCTACTAACTTCTGCTGATTCAGAAAATTATTGTAAATTATATTTGATGTTTCCATATGTTGCCCGTTTTAAAGAACACTTATTTAAAAATTGATGTGTAATAAACAAATTAATATTTATAACTGAAAACCTGAGTGTAAGTTTTACTAGGATACTTGTATTTGTGAATTTCATTGCTACAGTTCTACAGTTCACATTTACCCCTCTTGAGATAGGCCTGGCTGCTCAGCCACTCTACCAACTTGTGTAGTACAGACCTTTACCAAAAGGTGGATTACCTAATACCAAGCAGATACGTGTTCTGCAGTCTCACACAGTATTACTACACCAATTCTTACCTAACACATGTAATAAACAGTGTTTCCCCTCACAAAACAGCAGTAATAAGGGAGAGATGATGAAGAATGTGCCAAGAAAAAAGACAAGGCTGTTGCAAAATAAGACCATTGCTCAAAATGGAAAGAGCTATAAAGATATATATGGGGATTTTATTACCAGCATGCAATATGCAGCATGGAAATGCAGCCAAGCCCAGTTTTTCAAACTACAGGCATTATTTCAGTAACAGCCAGCCTACAGGCATTATTTCAGTAACAGCCAGCAGGCTAATTTGTCAGAACATTCAGTAAAAAAAAAAAATGTTTTAGCACAGGTGCTGTCACTTTAGAATGAAGAGGTGCACATTTTTATAAATTAGATGTTGTCATGTGTGCAAACTGCATTAGAAGTACATAACTAATTAACATTGTACTAACTGCATTACTAATATACTAATTTCAACCTATAACATAATGCCTATTTTTGTGCACAATGAAATGCATTCTATGTTTTTACATGCACAGTTGGAAACTCACTTTATTTTCCATGAAGAGATGCACACTCAGTTTATGTGAGCGTTTTCTTTTCTCTCATGGAGAGCAGAAATATGCACCAGCAGGAAAGGAAAGCAGAAACAGTTGCTTTACAGCTAAAATCTTCATTGTCTTGAAAAACGAGGGCTGGTACAGTGCACATTCTTTTATTCTGGTTGGTAGGGATTGTAGGTGGATGATCCACGTCAACAGAGGGCTGACCTAGAGTTTTCTTAAGGAATGACCAGGGGGAAGGATTCAGATCGTGCTGGGACAGAGAGACAGACAGTGCTACATCTGATGAACTCCATGTGGGTGTGAATGCTAGCTACGAACTTAAACAGCTGGCAGCTCCCCACACATGCAAAGGAGTTTGGCACTGGGTCTGCAAAGTGGTGCGGTCATATGAGAATTTCAGATTTCACTGGCCTTGGGGATTTAGTGTCAAGTGAGGAAAATAGAATGATGAATGTGAGATTATACAATTTATTGGCAGTGCAGGGAGTTAAAAAAAAGAAAAATACTGCATGGCTATTTCTCGCTACGTTTAAAGTGCTTCAAATAAAAAAAACATTTCTTGCAATATGCTTGTTTAGTTTAGTTTCTTTATTTGTACCGCGCCACGAACCCTGGGGTAACCGGGCACCAGAGACTTAGGGAAGGTTACAGCATAGTAAAAACATACAATACCGAATAAGATATAACAACAGTAAGTGCAGTAGACCGGGTTGCATGATGGTCGACAAAGGGTATGAGGAGAAGAGGTACATTAAGCAGATTTTTTGTTGGAAAGCCATGTTTTTGTTTTGGCTCTAAAAGTCCAGAATGAAGGTTCTGCTCTAACGTTCAATGGCATAGTGTTCCATAGTTTGGCAGCTAGGACCGGGAAGCTGGAACCACCTGCTTTTTTTAGGGAGAATTTGGGGACGGATAGGCAGTGTGAATATGGTGTTCTAGTTGGTCTGGTTGATGTGTGATTGTGGAACTTGTCTGCCAGGTATTTGGGCGCGTCATTGGAGCGGCATTTATGGACGATGACGAGGGATCTGAGAGTGATTCTGCCTCATATAGGGAGCCAGTGTGCATCTTGTCTGATGCTGGAGATGTGGGTGTGTCGTGGGATATTCAGGGCGGCTCTGAGTGCATTATGTTGAAGTACCTGTAGTTTGTTCAGATTGCGTTCTGAAGTGCCGAGAAAGAGAGTATTACAGTAGTCCATTTTTGAGAGCACTAGGGCTCTGGCTAGTGTAATGCAACTGGAGGGGTATAGGAAGGGTTTGCAGGCGTTGATAAGCTTATTTGTATAAGCTGTGGTTGAGGCTGTGGCGTTCACCTGTCTTTTGAGCGAGAGAGTGGAGTCTAGATAGATCCCAAGGGTTTTGATTTCTTTGGCTACTCTTTGTTTGCTCTGTTCTCTTTTATATTTTGTAGGTGATGCTGTGATATCATGTGGTAAGATATATTGCTGTTTATAATTGTTATAGTAATACAGAATGTAAAAGAAAAATACAAATGCTGGGATTTTGGTGTCATTCATGCATCTGTGGATATTTTCGATACAGGGGAATCACAGGGGTTTGATGTTTATACCAGAGCGGTGAAGCATTTACCAATTTACAACTGTAGCTAAAATAGCAAGCAAGGAAAAGTGAATAAATGCCTGCAAATTAGGAAGGTTTGTGTAAGTGCTGTGAGTGATTCCTTCTTTGCATGCTGAAAAAGAAGGCAGTGACAGATGAGACACATAGATTACTGGATGTACATAAGCCAGTAATATCAGCCACACACCATAGGTGGTGTTCTGAATAAACTCATTGGGTTCTCTGAAGTGTGATAGGTCTGAGGGTTCTCTACAGGTGACTAAAAGACATTCTAATAGAGAGGAAAGGTTTGTTTTATGATGGGGTTGTAGTATAAAAAAACATGCTCACCACTATACCACAAAAATAAGGTAATTCTGAAAATACCACAAAGTAAGATACCATAAAATTACCACCAACACAAGCTAACAATATATAATCAACAAAATAGAGTAATGCCAAACTATCTCTAAATATAAGGCCAGTTTACTGCCAATTTACTACCAGAGTTTTACGGTAAGAAAAATACTGCCAAATCCCGAATTTACCCCAACAAGACAAAACCTCCTACAAAAATGGTGTGTTGGGTCTGTGGGAACAGACTGTAGAGCATCTACTGGGCGTGGCAAGTGTATTCCACACTACCATATGTGAATCAAAGGGAACTCATTTTGTGAGAGCAGTGTGACACTGAAAGTGAATCTCAGAATGTCTCAAATTGATGCCACATTCCCAGAGTTGGTGAAATATTTGGAGGCAAAATGATATGCACATGGAACATGGTCATCAAATAATGCCACAGAGTGGCATGACCGTATCTATGGCGAAGTTCAGAAAGAACCATTGGACAACATTTTTGAAGAGGGTAGCATAATTCATGTGTGTCTTCTGAGATTATTAAATGCTGCTGACAAACCTGCAGAGAAAGATTGTCTGATACGGCTATGTGCCTAAAACATGGTTCATTTTAAATAGGTCTCTGCAAATGCAACAAAATGATGCCAAGCTAATTAGCAGATTAAAAGTTGAATTAGATGGAGCTAGTAAACAGGAGAAAAAATTAAGAGCAGAACTGGAGATATGTCAAAAGGACAAGCAATCAAAGTGTAAAGAATTCTACACTCAAAAGGAGAAAACAGTTTGAGGACAGTGAGCAAGAATGAAAACACTTGAAAGGATTGGTAGGTCACATTAGACAAGATAAAGAGGAGGCAATTTTAGAAGTACAAGTTTTACAAAGAGAGAATTTAGAGAAAGAAGGCGAACTTCAGAATGTTGAACAATGGACAGCTAAAATGTTTCAAGAAAGGGATAAGCGAGACAACGAGTTTAATGAATGTCAAATGCAAATGAGTGATATGCAAAATGTGATTAATAAAATGGGTGATGAAAACACATATTTGCGTAAGGAGGCAGGCCGACTTCTTAAAAAGTGCAAGGATTTGGAACAGCGGAAATGCGATTTCAGGTCCCAAGACAAGCGAAAGGGCACCACCTTCAATGGGATTGAAGTGAATTCCATTTCTACATGGGGAGATAGCGCCCCAGTGATTGTGCCGGTGTCTGGGCTTGGTTGCAGTGCCTTTGGCGGGTTTGACTCACCCATTGGGGGTTGTCACCAATCCCATACACCTGGGACAAGGTTTGAACCACAAAATAATGCAATTCCAGATATAGCGTCAAGTAGCTCTATCAAGATAATGAAGTCAATCAAGGCCCTGATGAAACTGTTACAAAAAGGTGGGGAGTGCTGTATAGAGGACCACTTAGAAGCAGTTCACAATATATTTAAAGCCCTACACATACCTAAGGAACAATACAGAAAATACTTTCACTTAACTCTGGATGCTCCCACAGCGAGCATCATCAGGGGATTAAATGAACAGGAAAACATGTCATGGGCAGAATTTTAAAAAGAGATTAGGTGTCATTTTTCTCCATTCCAATCATTACAGGAGGCAAAGAAAGTTGCATACACGATCACAGCTGGGCCAAATACATCACCTCGCCAATTTTTTCAAGACTTAAAAAGAGCTTTTTCCCGTTTTGATGTATCTTTTAATCACAATTCCAATGAGTTCAAAACTGCCTATTTTTATGGCTTGCAGAAAGACATTATATCACAGTTAGTCTGCGAGTTTGATCGTGAGAAGTCTCTTGAATGGATTGTGCACCAAAGTACAAAACTGTATGAAGTGCTCTACTGTCAGGGTAGAGAGACTGATAAAATGAAAGAAACGAGATCAAAATCGAAAGAATCTTTGGCAACAATAATGGAGATCAGGTCGGCTAAACTGTAACTTGAGTCTGCTCAAAGTCCAGGCAAAAATAATATGACAACCGAATAGAGGGGTACTCCACAGAGGTTGCTGTCCTCGGCACCAATGTTTCAGTCACATGATCCTAGTAAAATTGAGAGTTACATTAGCCCTAGGTACTTAGGAGACAGCCCCGAGCAGGATATCGGCCCAATATGTCAGGTATGAACAATAATCAGAGACAAAATCAAGATCAAAGAAGTAATAGTCCCTACCAGACATTGGGGACAAAGAGCAGATTTGACCGCAACACCATGATATATGGTAACCAGGACAGACCCCGGTATGTGTTTCGATTTACTGAAAATGGGAATCAGCATAGAGGACAGTACTCACAAAATGAGAGACAGGACATGAGGCAGGATATGAAATATGCCCCAAGTCAATACAATCAATCACCGCTGGCAGGGGATTACAACCAAAGAATAGGTACACCCCGCTTCCCCGCCCCACATGAATCAAGAGTTCAGAAACAATTCAAATAGGAATCACTCACCTGAGAGATACCAGAATAGATTTAACCATGGAGGGAAAGATTCCAGTGTCTCGAGGCCCAAGTAAAAATGTTGGCTGAACAAATAGGAAAACTCTGTACAGCTAAAAAACAGTCATCAAATGAAGGGGCAGAAGGTCATAGAAGTGACTTGGTGACTTCTGATAATAAGTGACTAAATATTCATTACACCCGCAATGATAAAAAGACAGATTCCCCTGATCAGGTTTTGCATAATGACCCTGAGCTGTTTGATGGTTTAAAAACGAAAATACCTGCAAATGAACATGAGGCAGAAATTGCAAAGACATCTAAAAAAGAGGTTTGGTTTAACCTGGCATTGAATCAAACATTGGAAATGTGTACAAATGAAAAAGGAAAATGAGAAGAACATGAAATTCCAAAGGAACAAATAGACAGATTTAAGAAAGACAACTCATGCATGGATAACATAATTGATGAGGGAGTAGATGTGAATGTTAGAACACTCTCCCTAGATAATCAGGATGCTAATAAAATACAGGCAGGAAGAATAAGTACTAAAAAGCAGGGTACAGATCAGTCACCTGAAGAGTTTTTGAAGAAATTAAAAAGACTGGTATAATACCAAATACCCACGAATGCCCAGAATTAGAAAATGACAACTTATCAGGTGATGTTTATGCGCATATTCAGTTGGAGAATGACAGTGTGAACTCTGATGATCCCCGGATGGAAGGGCGAACAGCGGCCACACTCCAAATGACCTCTGAACATGGGGAGATGAGTAAGGTTTCTCAAATGGAAATGGACAGAAAGGAGGGAAAAATGTCCTTTCATTTACTGATGTGCTTAGCAAAGAGTGAGAAGGGTCTGAGAAAAGTGAATCCTCAAATCAGTAAAAATGTGCACTTTTTATGTGTCTTAGAGGAAGTTGAAAACAGATATTATGCTCCCATTACTGTGGAAGTGAAGTGCAATACATTTGCAATGACTGACACAGGTGCACAGGCCACAATTATGTCCAAAGAGTTGGTAAACAGTATCAATGAAGGGAGATCTCCACAGACAGAGTGAAGGCCCAGTACATAACTTTAACAGTGAGGAGGTGCCTATCGAAGGAGTCACTGAAGTTGACATAAAGATAGCAAAACACAGAATGAAGCAGGAAGTATTGAACACATCTATTTGTGAAATTCCATTATTGATGGGAATAGATTTCCTGAAAAGATTGTCTCCTCTCATGGATGGGGTAAATGGGGTTCTGTGGTTTTTAACTAAAAAAAAACATTAGGGTCTAAGAAAATAAAGGCACAAAACAGCAGCATAAATGAATGCCATACTGTTGCCAAATCGAATGATGAAGTGGAGGTGTACCTCCAGACTAGCTGTGTGCCTAGTGTCAATGTTATTTTGATGTGTCAGGACAAAATGCAAAGTGAAAAAGAAAAACAAACTGTGCAGATTTATTTGGATCCTAGGAAGAAATGGCAAACTGAAATAGATGAACACACATTGCGCTTCTATTTAAAAGAGAAGAAGTGCAAACAGAACAACATCCCTAAAGCAGAAACAGAAAAACACATCACCACCCTTGCCGAAATACATATGGAAAATGAGTAGCAATGGATTCATATTGGTATAAATGGCCTATCTAAAATGATGAAAGCCACTTTGGCGCTTGAACAGGAAAGGAGTTTTATTAATGAGAAACTACTACAGAGAATGATGGCAAGGGAGGAGATCCCGAAATTTAGAATTAAAAACCAATACATCTCTGGTTTCGACAATCCAGATTTTGAAAATCGAATTGCAGGAAGGTGCATGCTAAAGATTAATTTTGGACAAAAAAAACATCTACCACAATGTGTGGATAGTGAGTGGAACACAAAATGAAGTTTATTTTAGCAACGATATCATGCACAGGATGTGCATGGCATTAGATTTACTTAACCAAAAAATATGGTCCCGGCTAGGCGGGCCTGCGCCCGAATTTGAAGACAAAAGAAAGGCTTATCATTGTGCACAATTGGTGCCATATGCAATTGAACTACAGGTGAAGAAGGATATTATTATTCCTGCATTCACCAAGCAGGTTGCTATAATGATAAAGTGCAAGAATGGAGAGCAAATGTAGGATTGTGATGCATTTGTGTGCTTGAATCAATCCATGAAACAGCAATGGCTGGATTATGAATATACCCCATTTATAGATGTTGGGGACGGGTCTGTCAGAATCATGGTGGATAATAGAGGATGCCAAGATATTCATTTAGAAGAGAATTCCTTGCTAGGAATGGCCATACAAAAATCATATTATACTGTAGATTTCAATAATATGGTGATTGGAAATATCCCTGAGAGATATGTAGATTTACAGGGTGTGTTGCCAGAGTACCTGGATTCTCAACCCAAAGGGATGTTCAAAATTCAATCTGTATACCCTTATGATTCCAATGAGACAGTGTATTGTCACCAGGAGAATTGTATAGTATTTGACTTAAATGAAAATGAAACAGGAAATCAACACATTGAAATGGAGGCTGATATGCCAAATTATTTAAAAGTGGCAGCTTTGCAGTGAGATTCAGCCACACAGTTGGAAGAAAGCACAGAGGTTCCTCCATTGGAGGGTTTCCCGGAATTTTCAAAAACGGTAGAGGAGCAGATTCTATTAGCAGATGCCTGTGATAGCGAAGAGGATAGGAGTGAATTGAGAAAAATATTTATGGAATTTAAAGACGTCTTTGCCAAAGACACATATGATTGCGGCCTTACTGATTTACATGTTGCCACATTACCAGAGGGGTGTGGTAAATCCAGTATTTGTGCGCCAATATCGATTGTCACTGGCATGCTTAGAGTCATTGGCAGAGATAATTAAAAACTTGGAGTCTAGGGGAATTATCAGACCCATTCATAGTACCTCCAACACTCCCATTTTGGGTGTATTAAAGCCAAATAGTCAATGGAGTCTATGCGCAGACTTGGGGCGATTAAATAAAAGAGTGCCAGTGTCCAGGTGGCCGTTGCCATTCATTGATCAAGGCCATGCTCAGGTGCATGGGTCAAAGGTATTTACCACATTATCTCTTACATCTGGGTACTGGTGTGTACCATTGGCAGAAGACATTCAGAATTTATTTGCATTTTCATTTGATAAAACGCAATACACTTGGTCTAGAACACCATTTGGGTATGTCAATATTGGAAGCGAATTTGGCATAGTTTGAGAAAAGCTATGCAAGATGCAACAGGAAGAGGGACCATAGTATATGTAGATGATGTCCTGATGGAAAATGAAGACTTAAAAAGTCATTTTGATGAAATTACACATGAACCTGACCAATTGCAAAAGGTGGGTGCTAAAGTATCTTTACAGAAAGCCCAATGGTGCATGAAAAAGGTGAATTTCCTAGGCCATGAAGTAACTGAACATGGGTTAAATACACAAAAGAAAAAGGTGGAGGCCAACAGAAATTGAAAGATCCTAGAAACATGAAAGGTTTAAAAAGTTTATTAGGAATGACAGGATATAACAGGAAATCTATTGAAAATTGTGCTGAAATCACTCAACCATTGACTAAATTATTAAAGCTGAATACGCCCTGGAAATGAGAAAAGGAGCAATCTGAGGCAGTTGCTAAATTGAAAGAATGCCTCATAAAGACACCATGCTTGGCCTATCCCATAAAGAACAAACATTGTTTTTATATAAATAGGATTCACTGAGCAATTTTATCTCTAAAACATGATTTGAACCATAAAACTATTGCTTATGTGAGTAAGGCATTTTCTCAGGTTGAAATTAAATTCAGTCAATGTGTAAAGGCTCTTCTGACCACTGTATGGGCATTGCAACATTTTCATCCCATTGTCCAAGGGGAGAAGGTGATCATTGAGACAAATCATCAACCATTGCATTTTTTACAAAGTAAAAGGATTATATCTGACAATCTAGCACAGTCCAGAATTACTTAATGGACATTGGCATAGCAGGGCTTTCCTGTAGAAGTGAGATAAGGCCAGAATGAAAAGAGCCTAATTGCTCGAGGGTTGGCAGATCTTCATGACTGTGCAGCTGAATGTGTATCAGATGAAGTAGAGGTGGAGTCCAGTTTGCAGGAGTTTGAACAATCACAACACAAAGCTTTTGATGAAAATGCATGCAAGGAATTGCCAACTGTATATGTCGATGGATGTGCTTTTCACATTGAAAATGACAGCAATAAACAGTGGCAGGGAGAGGAAATTTCTAGTTGAGATGTGAGGACATTCCTAGTATAGGAATGAGAATTGGGGCTAGGAGTAGCCAGGTAGCAGATTTGGCAGCTATTTATAAATCAGTTACTTCTTCAGTTGATAACAAATTTAGTGAAATTGTCCTGGTGACTGATTAAGATTATGCACAAAATAGCTTTGTAGAATATCTGCATGACTGCAAAGCAAGAGACATGCTCACATATAACAAAAAAAAACTCAAACATGGGAAAATTATACAAGCTATAGACAAATTATTGTCAGAGAATGATTTAACAGTATACTGGAGGAAAATTCATGGACATTTGAAAACCCCAGGAGAGGATAAGGAGGGAAATGATAAAGCAAATCAATTGCCCAGGATTGGGGCTGGTATGGGGGAATTGTTGCCCATTGAACACTTAATTGTTGAGATACAAATAGATGCAATTACACACTCTAAATCTCCAAAAGAAGTAGAACAACCTATAGTGCAATGGAGTTATGATACACCAGATCAGGATCTGATTAAGGCACAAAAAGATGACTCTGTATTGGGGGTCTATTATAGTCATTTGATGGACCCCAAAAAAAATCCTTTAACTGAAAATGATTGTACAGGAAAAGAAGAGTTGAGAGTGTTATTAAAGAAGAAAAAATGAATTAAACTACAGGATGGTCTGATGATCAGGGAATCCATAACAGGACAGGTGCGGTGGGTAGTACCTCTTTCATTCAGAGGGCTAATGTTACACCATGCACATGATGCGATAACTGCAGGGCACAGAGGTTCACAAAAAACTTTAGAGATACTGAAAGATTATGCTTACTGGCCACACATGTCCCAAGATGTGGCATTATAGATCAAGGTTTGTCTGGTATGTGCACAATTTAAACCTGCTTCACCAATGCATAGAGCTCCATGAATGAAAAGAGATTTAACTCTTTCATGGTCGGATTTACAAATGAACTATGTAGGGCCTGTAAAGATATCGAGTAGGGGAAACTGTTATCTTTTGACGGTAGTATGTTTAATGTCGAAATGGGTAGAATGTATTCCTGCACCAGATCGTAGTGCGCAAACAGCAGCTACATTGCTGGTAAATCATATATTTTCAAGATTTGGGTAACCACAGATAATAGAGTCAGACAGAGGAAGTCATTTCACAAGCACCTTAATGAGCAAGGTGTGGCAGATATTGGGGGTAAAAAGAAAATTGCATATCGCATATCGCCCGCCTCTTCTGGGAATATTGAACGTTGCAATAGATCTGTTGTGGAGATACTAAAGAGGTTTGTAGCGGAGGCAGGTTCTAGTTGGGATTTGCGATTACCTTTAGTATTGATGGCCATTAGATCGACTCCTGCTAAAGCGACAGGTATCAGTCCTCATGAGGTGCTGACAGGAAGGAAAATGGTATTGCCACAACATTTATTATACAGGACGCATGATCAAACACTTGTGAGTGCATCTACAGTTAACGACTATCTGGAAGAACTGAGAAAGCATTTACAACATGCATTTGTGCAGCGAAATTCGGAAAGAGCTGCTGATAGTGCAAAGACATATTATGATAAAAAGACATTTTTGAAAGAGTATACAATAGGTGATCTGGCATATAAGTTTCATATTGGGAAAGGCAAACATAAAAACTCAAAATTTGCGTCATGGCAAGGTCCATTTGGAATAGTGGATAAAGTGTCCCGGTAGTCTATAAAATATTAAAGACAGAGGGAGAAATGGTGAAAGAACAATTTGTTGATGTTAACCAAATTAAGCCCTGTCATCCGAAACATGAAGTCAGGAGACTTGAGCAGGTAGAGACAGGTTAAATGTACTGATTACATGGAAAAGAAAGATGCAGTTGGCTATTTCATGATGTATGTAACCTAATGACAGGGTGATATACGTCTCACGCCATGAGAAACTGGATATATTGTTTAGTGTGAAGATAAATGCAAATGAAAGTGCCACATTTGGAAAAAGTGTGGTAATGTGCATTGATGAAAGGTGCTGAATCAGGTTAACTTACTGTGGTACAGTGTGGAAAAATATTTGCATGAAAATTGTTGTGATTTATAATAATGTGAAATGTAAATGTTAGTGTTTTCTCTCTAACATGTGCTTGGTTGCAGGTATTCAAAATTAAAGGATCATGATGTGTTGGGCTACATTTTTGTTTTTGGCAAGGTAGTAAAAGGGTAAAATTGGTATTGTGTTATGGACTTAATCTGTTCCTTTTCTATTTGATTTAGACACAATTGCTGACATATTAGTAGGGGTCAGAGGTCGCAGGACTGGAGGATGCGAGAGATGATGGATTCCTGGAGTCCACGGGAGGAAGCCCATGTAAAGCCTCTGGACTGAAGTATGGATGTGAAGACAAAGAGACTGGGATGCCAAAAGAGATGATTTCTGTGGAAAAATGCCCAAGAGCGCCAGGATGAAAGAATTCCACCGAAGGGATGATGTAATGGAAATTTGGTGATCAGGACATCTCAGAAGTGCGGTGATGAAGATGGTGAATTCCATCAATGAAACAGTAGTGAGTTGAACTTAATTCTGCCGTGCTTCTGGTGGAGCATATTATTATCCTATGTGACTGAAAATGGGAGCAATGGAGACTCACAAATGTGTTATTTTATTTAATTGTTTTAGTTAGTTATGTTAGTCGTTTGTTTTATCTATTTATGTTATTTTATTGTTTTGTTGTCATATATAAGAAATGTTGATTTCACACATATATAAAGACTATGGTTGAAAAGACATTCAAACATATGTGGACACTTCAGTTGGAAATATACTTGTACAATATTCTGTTATACATACACATGCACATGTGTGTGAGGACTGATGGGCCCCATTTGGGATCTGTCTTAATTTTGTTAAGATTAGGCAATGGTTTGTTATGAAATGTTTAACTATTAATTTTATTAAGATGCTATTATTTCAATCGTGATTCATCTAATAACAATAGAAAAAGAGAGATGTACATTTTAAAAGGTTTCCTCAAATTATGGGTTTGTTAGCCAGCATTGTCAGAAAAAGGAGGGTATATGTAAGGATATATATGGGGATTGTATTGCCAGCATGCAATATGCAGCATGGAAATGCTGCCAAGCCCAGTTTTTCAAACTACAGGCATTATTTCAGTAACAGCCAGAAGGGTAATTTTTCAGAACATTTAGAAGAAAAAAAAACATTTTATCACAGGTGCTGTCACTTTAGAATGAAGAGGTGCACATTTTTATAAATAGGATGTTTTCATGTGTGCAAACTGCATTAGAAGTACATAACTAATTAACATTGTACTAACTGCATTACTAATATACTAATTTCAACCTATAACATAATGCCTATTTTTGTGCACAATGAAATGCATTCTATGTTTTTACATGCACAGTTGGAAACTCACTTTATTTTCCATGAAGAGATGCACACTCAGTTTATGTGAGCGTTTTCTTTTCTCTCATGGAGAGCAGAAATATGCACCAGCAGGAAAGGAAAACAGAAACAGTTGATTTACAGCTGAAATTGTCATTGTCTTGAAAAACAAGGGCTGGTACAGTGCACATTCTTTTATTCTGGTTGGTAGGGATTGTAGGTGGATGATCCACGTCAACAGAGGGCTGACCTAGAGTTTTCTTAAGGAATGACCAGGGGGAAGGATTCAGATCGTGCTGGGACAGAGAGACAGACAGTGCTACATCTGATGAACTCCATGTGGGTGTGAATGCTAGCTACGAACTTAAACAGCTGGAAACTCCCCACACATGCAAAGGAGTTTGGCACTGGGTCTGCAAAGTGGTGAGGTCATATGAGAATTTCATATTTCACTGGCCTTGGTGAATTAGTGTCAAGTGAGGAAAACAGAATGATGAATGTGAGATTATACAATTTATTGGCAGTGCAGGGAGTTAAAAAAAAATACTGCATGGTTATTTCTCTCTACGTTTAAAGTGCTTAAAATCAAATTTGTTTCTTTTTCTTGCAATATGCTTGTTTAGTTTAGTTTCTTTATTTGTACCACGCGCCAGAGACTTAGAGAAGGTTACAGCATAGTAAAAACATACAATACCGACTAAGATATAACAACAGTAAGTGCAGTAGACCGGGTTACATGATGGTCGACAAAAGGTATGAGGAGAAGAGGTACATTAAGCAGAATTTTTGTTGGAAAGCCATGTTTTTGTTTTGGCTCTAAAAGTCCAGAAGGAAGGTTCTGCTCTAAGGTTCAATGGCATAGCGTTCCATAGTTTGGCAGCTAGGACCGGGAAGCTGGAACCACCCGCTTTTTTTAGGGAGAATTTGGGGACGGATAGGCAGTGTGAATATGATGTTCTAGTTGGTCTGGTTGATGTGTGATTGTGGAACTTGTCTGCCAGGTATTTGGGTGCATCATTGGAGCAGCATTTATGGATGATGTCGAGGGATCTGAGAGTGATTCTGTCTCGTACAGGGAGCCAGTGTGCATCTTGTCTGATGCTGGAGATGTGGGCGTGTCGTGGGATATTCAGGGCGGCTCTGAGGGCATTATTTTGAAGTACCTCTAGTTTGTTCAGATTGCTTTCTGACGTGCCGAGAAAGAGAGTATTGCAGTAGTCCATTTCTGAGAGCACTAGCGCTCTGGCTAGCGTAATGCAACTGGAGGGTGGTAGGAAGGGTTTGCAGGCGTTGATAAGCTTATTTGTATAAGCTGTGGTTGAGGCTGTGGCGTTCACCTGTCTTTTGAGCGAGAGAATGGAGTTTAGAGAGACCCCAAGGGTTTTGATTTCTTTGGCTACTCTTTGTTTGTTCTGTTCTCTTTTATATTTTGTAGGTGATGCTGTGATATCATGTGGTAAGATTTATTGCTGTTTATAATTGTTATAGTAATACAGAATGTAAAAAAAAAATACAAATGCTGGGATTTTGGTGTCATTCATGCGTCTGTGGATATTTTCGATACAGGGGAATCACAGGGGTTTGATGTTTATACCAGAGCGGTGAAGCATTTACCAATTTACAACTGTAGCTAAAATAGCAAGCAAGGAAAAGTGAATAAATGCCTGCAAATTAGGAAGGTGTTTGCAAGTGCTGTGAGTGATTCCTTCTTTGCATGCTGAAAAAGAAGGCAGTGACAGATGAGACACATAGATTACTGGATGTACATAAGCCAGTAATATCAGCAGCACACCATATGTGGTGTTCTGAATAATCTCATTGGGTTCTCTGAAGTGTGATAGGTCTGAGGGTTCTCTACAGGTGACCAAAAGACATTCTAATAGAGAGGAAAGGTTTGTTTTATGATGGGGTTGTAATATAAAAAACATGCTCACCACTATACTACAAAAATAAGGTAATTCTGAAAATTCCACAAAGTAAGATACCACTAAAATTACCACCAACACAAGCTAACAATATATAATCAACAAAATAGAGTAATGCCAAACTATCTCTAAATGTAAGGCCAGTGTACTGCCAATTTACCACCAGAGTTTTACGGTTAGAAAAATACTGCCAAATCCCGAATTTACCCCAACAAGACAAAACCTCCTACAGAGCTCTGTTTTCCAATGAGTGATGGGTGGCAGAAATAGTGATCTGTGCAGCCGGGGTAATACTGGGGTTCTCTGAGGATCTAGTGGCACACATCAATCAGAACTGTGGAATGACACGGGGAAATTATGTGTCAAAATTAACATAGATTGAATTAAGCGAGACAGCAGCAAAAGTGCAGAGGTCAGTGGAGTATTCCTTTTGCTTCCAAGGGAATGGCACTATAACTGTAGGCACTAATATTTGTTGTAATAAGTCCCAAAAGCAATCACAGTAGGGTAAACCATAACCTTCTTCACCGAAGCCACAAAAACCTAGTGGTGATAAGTCTGTTGTGGGTGGGAGTAAGAGTAGTGGTCTGCCTGCTGCAAAGCAGGGTCCCAGTGGTTCCAGTACCGTACCCCGCATGCCCGGCACATGCTGGGATTGTGGGGCTCTGGATCACCGAAGGGGTGACCCCAAGTGTAAGGGTAAGGCACTTGGAGTCCAGGTTGTCAGCCTCACCTATCCCTACTCCGTACCAGAGGTGTAGGCCACCGTCCTCCCCTCCTCTACCGGGATCACCTACGGTGCTCCCGTAGAGATTTCCTTAGTGTCCCTTGGGGACTGGGACTAGTACACAAAAGTACTGGCGACTATCCCGCAAAACACTGGTAGGTATTTGAGAAGTGTCCTCTTGAATGGCCAGCCTTCTACTGGTTTGAGAGACACTGGGGCAAGCATGACAGTGGGGGACAGGACCCTGCTCAAGCCAGAGGAGTATGTAAGTGCTCCTCTGAGAACCACCGGCTTAGCTGGTGGGCCTCCCAAATTATCGCCTGTAGCCTTAGTCAACATTACGATTGGAGACAAGACAGCAAAGCTTCCGGTCCTGGTTCAGGACAACATGCCTGCAAACATTTTGTTGGGAAACGATTTGGTCGAGTTGGGGTTGATCACGGATGGTCTACCCATGGCTGCTGTGGCAGTCACCCGATCGCAGGTCACGCAGGGTCAGCTGCGAGCCCGGTACCCTTGCCGACGGGGGAACCCATGGCACGAAAGAAACGGGGGAGTAAGAAGGCCGCCTCTGTGGAGGGAGCCCCTACTCCTCCCGCTGTTCCGACAGCACCCATTGGGATCCATGCTCCGGACGGGCTGGGTCCAGTGGTAAATCCTGTCTCAACTCCTGTGGGAGACGAGCCAGAAGACTTTCCTGTGGGAGAGGCTCTTAACCCGCCCTGTCACAGGCCCTGTCCCAGGCACAAGGAGGAGTGCCTAGGACATTTTGGATTTATTGGGAGGGTGAGCTCCTTGTTAGTGAGCCGACTAAGCCTGAACCTGGTGCCCTCTAGAGGTTTGTGGTACCCCGCTTTACAGGCCATTCCTGCTGCAGTTGGCGCATGAGATTGGCTGGTCATCTTGGTACCAAGAAGACTAAGCAGAGGCTCTCTGCCCATTTCTACTGGCCACGGATGGGAGTAGAAGTGGAGTCCCACTGCAGGACCTGCCCAACTTGTCAGTTGTCTGGCAAGACTAGAGGCAGAGTCATCGCCCCACTGCAACCATTGCCAGTGGTTGGCAAACCATTTGAGAGGGTTGGCATCGATATCGGCGGTCCCCTTGACCCTCCTACGTCGTGTGGACATCAGTTCATCCTAGTCTTGGTAGATCATGCCACCAGGTACCGTGAGGCTATACCGCTTCGGACGGTTAGGGCCAAGGTGGTTGCCAGTGCTCTCCTGGGCATTTTCACCCATGTGTTGGATTCCCTAAGGAGGGTGTCTCTGATAGAGGATCCAACTTCATGTTGAGTTACATGAAAACCATGATCTGACTGAAGACACAGTAGCATTACGGGATGTTTATTGGGTGTGTGGGCAAGATGCAACCTACACCTCCCGCCATCATGGATTGGTGTATGTTCTATGACCACCTTGCACTCAGCGGTTCAGGTAGTCACTGAAGCCCATCTAACTGTCATCAATGTGCCGCCCCCGGAAACAACTAAGTCCCCATTTGACAAGCATGCCCACCGCTCACCAAGGCTTCGTCACCAGAAAAGATCCAATTACTTGCCCAAAGTCTCATCTGATAAATTGAAGGTAATCCTAGACCAGTTGAAATTGTTTACCAAAACAGAAACATTGTTTACCTCCCTCCTGATGCCAAGTATCCAGACTGCACCAAATGCCTAATGGCTGCAGGTCACCAGCGAGAGATGCGTCAGTTGGCAAATAAGACGGAGCAGAGTCTTAACGCAATAAAGACTAATTTACGGGCAATTAGGCTTACGACCCTGCAGAACAGAAACGCTCTAGATTTGCTCATGGCTATGGAGGAGGGCATGTGCAAGAATATTATCTTGTCTTGCCACACTTAAATTCCCCATATGATATGGGGCCTGGGAAGACCTAACAAAGGTTTCTGCAGACATGAACTCAAGATTCTTATTTGAAATGATCTCTTCTGGTCCAACTATGTAGGAACTGCCAAATGGAGACAGTTATTTCCCACAATACATGGCTTCAATGTTTCAGTACTCTTTGAATTCTAAAAGTAATTGCAAAAATACCTCTAGTTGTGCTCCATGTATCGATACCCTTCCTCCCACTCTGACTCAGACAACTTCATTTGACACAGCTGAGGTCTAAATTGCCTTTGTATTTGCATTGGACAAAGACTGTTTAATTGAATGTTTTCATCTGACTGAAGCATTTGCAACTGTTGATCAGTTGATAGGCCTAAACAATGGTCGGTCTTGGTGGACATGGATGTGACACTGAACTTCCTATGAAATGTCTTCTATTTACATGATGACAACAGCACAGGACTGAACATCATTTACAAAGGGCACCTCAGTACTTATGCATCTTAAATGAGGGATAGTGATTTGTCTGATAGCATTAGAACATATGCTGTCCTTATTTTTGTTTTAAAAAAACAACAACAAAAATACTACAGCAAGGAACCACAGCAATTTCCAACTTTCTGAGGATGGCCTAACATGCAAGGCACCCACAATCCCTTTGCCTTGATATGCACAGAGAGGTGTCTTTAGTGAGCTCATCCAATTTTTTATAGTGAGCTTTCACATGCTGCCTGCCACTTAGTGCTGAACTGAGGAACTATTGATGAAGATAGTGAGCTGGTGAGAACAACCTCCCCTCAAAATAATCGAATTTAGCAACCTTCATAACTCTCTCCTGGATGTACACCTTAGAATACAAAATCATCAACTTTGCTTTACTGGTATTATTAATCTGGTCTACACTATGACTCGTGAGACTGTTCTCAGTTCTGGCGAGCAGGTACAATGAGTAGTACAGGAAAGTCCCTACTACTAGTTCTTGGAAAATTGGCCCCCCTACCACATGTCTAGCACTGTAGACTTGGTTGTATTAGAGACGGGGGAAGAATGAGTGGGGGTAGAATGGGATGAGGTTGATGTAGAGTGGAGTGGGATGGGTAGAGTGGGATGAGTGTATGCTAGATGTTGATAAAATGTGACAGGGTGAGATGGCGTAGAGTGGCTGGGTATGGTGGGGCTACTGTGGAATGAGATTGGATAGAGTGGTTGGGGGACAGCAGAGATAGTATGGGGAACAAAAGGGGGTAGAGTGGGTAAGGACATAATGGGGTAGGGTTGGTGTTTAGCGGGTAGGCCTAAGCATAACTTAGTGTGGTAGAATAATGAGGTGAGAAGTTGGGCTGGGAAGAGTAGTTAGGTTGGGTAAAATGGGATCCAGTAGAGATATTTGAGGAGTGGTGTACTGTAGGTGTGGGTATGGGCAGAGTTTGATGGATGTTGGGGTAGAGGTGGCTTGGGGTATGGATAGCATTGGGTAGAGATTTAGTTAGGTGAGGTGGTGGTAGAATGAAGAGGAGTGGGTAGAGTAGTGACATAGGGTGCAGCAGTGAGGTTTAGTGGGGTAGGAGTAGAGTAGGGTGTAATAGACTGTGGTAGGGGCAAGTTTGGAGGAAGAAGTGTGGGATTAGGTGGGGTAAAATGCGTGGGGTAAGCTGGGGATATGGTGGGGTATGGTGGGGAGAGATTTGGTGGGAACAGAGAGAGGGGGAGGTTGGCATAGATTGGAGTTGGAGTAGAGTGAATGGAGTAGAGTGAGGTGTAGGTCGAGTAAGGTGGGGATAGAATGGATAGAATGGGTGAGGATCGAACGTGGTTAATTAGTGGAGAGTGGGGGAGTTAGAATGGATGAGGGGTGGCCGTATGGTAGAGTGAGGTGGGTATAGCGTGGGGTGTGGTGTTAGTAGAGTGTGGTGATGTAGTGGCAGAGTGTGTGTGGGGCAGCATGGGGTTAGGTAGGAATGGGATAGGCACCCCTGGGTTAGGGTATGGTAGGTGCAGTAGTGAGCTTTAGTGGGGGATTAGGTGTAGGTCGGGTGTGTGCAGAGATAGGGTGGGGGATTAGTTGCTAAGCAGACTGGCACTACAGCTAAAACATGTCTCAGTGGGGTGGAGGGACTTGAAATTGAGTGCATCTCCTGAAAGTGAGTTGCACTCAATTGCACTACAGACCATTCCACGTCTCAGACAATGCTTTATGTGTATCTAAGCTCGGATGGCATGCACACACCTGAAACTAAACTCCAAGGAAATGGAATTCATCCTGCTGCACTATCCTTCCAAACTGGACACCATCCAGGGGGGGCTGAATGACTTGGCTTCAGTATTTCCAACAATCATTCCTTCGGGCAATTAATCAACTGAAATGCCCATATCGACTGCTGGTAACAACTGGCACTCCTCCTGCAGAGAAGCCCCTTCCCTTTACCAGAGGACTTTGGAATACAGGGCATTCTGATTTCACTCCTTGATGAATGGAATGCCCTTCTCACTAGTGGCTTGCTCACACTCCTTGTCCCCTTCGTGGGACGTTCAACAGGCCGCTGCGTGCCATGTAAAGAGGACTAGAAAATATGACAGCATCTCCCACATCCTAAAAGAAATACCCTGACTACTCATCCCAGCCAGGCTACTCTTCAAAGGTGTCTGCATCATCTATAAGGCAACTGCTGCCTGAACACCAATCTGCCTAACCAGAAATCTCATGGTCTCAGGTGGGAGACACTCCTCGGAGCAAGCCCTTGCGATGCTTGAAACTAAACAGGCACGCAAAGTGAAAACCAGGAAGTGCCTTCTACACGAATACCAGCCCAGAGGCAATGAGGACCGTGCCAATGCTCCTGCAGGTCAGAAAAGAACTCAAGACCGTGCTCTTCGGAATACCTAGGGGTCTCTTAGGACGTGGTGCCCATAGGTATGTACCACCCCTACAGTAGAGGGTATCTAATTTACTATAACCTGTGACTTCCCATTTACCAACCTCTGTTAAACTACGAAGTATTGGTACAGCACTGTCTCTCTTTCTATGTTAAAGCGTCCTTTCATCGACACCCATTTTTATGACGGGTGTTTTGACGCTGCATTTTTGCTGAAAAAAACATTTCTCTTTTTCTTTTGGGTGGTGGGCAAAGGCATAGAAAGGGTTGGGGGTTGGGAAATAAAATAGGTAAATGATGAAGGGTTGGCGGGGAAGCCCCGAAAAATATTTTTTTAAAAACTTCAAAAGGTTTTTTCGGCAAAAATTCTGCATCAAAACTCTGTCGTAAAAATGGTGTCGATGAAATGACATCGAATTCTTTCTATATCCTCATAGCAAATAAATCCCCAGAAGCAGACCGCGCTGCTTGAAGCATTGGAGATCATGTTGCCATGCACAAGAATCCAAATTGTATGTAAGACAAAAACATGTTTTTCCATTTATGGGAAGAAGATTGTATTACATATTAGTGTAAGTGAAAGGACACGCGTGTGTGAATGAGCAAATGCATGGGATGAGAGCAATTAGTATAGTTCGAGAAATGGAAATAACTAGTGCAAACCTGAGCGTTACCAAGGGTTATGGATTGGACAGTTCTGACATGTATCTGATTATACCTGATAGGCACCTAATATACTTTAACTCATTCTATTCACAAACATGGCAAAAAGAAGGATAAAATGGAACCTTTGTTCAGATGGTTGATAAGTAGTATATGGTGTGTGCTCTGTTAGTGCTTGACTGCACGTGGTGAACTAAGCGAACAGCTTGTGCTGCATATTGGCAGGAAAGGACAGTGACAGGGGACCACAGCGGTCAGTGCAAGTGAATGCCACTGGCAAATCACTCATGGAGCCAATTGCACAATGTTCCACCTTGCTTGAGCCAAATCAGAAACACTGCACATCCTGGCCTTTCTCCCCCCTTGCCCCCCATGTCTTTGTGCAGCACTCTGGTGCTTCTTGGCGCTAGACGACTGCACCGGTTCATCTAATACTGCCAGAAAAGTGTTGGCAATGTATCTGGTCCCATAAGAAAGGTTTTACATTTTCACACAAATATAATTGCTGCTGGACTTTCCAAAGGGGAAAGATTAGACCTTATCTTAGGCAGTTTCTCATGCAATTAATCCTTTCCATTACAATCGTAGCGTGAGACTCAGCCTTAAGTTTCCTTATATTCTTAAAAATAATCGGGTTTAACACGGATCTAAACAGGCTCCCAGAGATGAGGCTCGTTTGCCACACTTGTTAATGAAGGGCATCTTTCAGACATCTGTGGCATTGCCAAGACACAAAATATTGCTTGGCATGAGGCGAATGAAACAATGGTCTTCTAATGAGGTGTCCTCAACGTGCTGGGAAGCCAGACTCTGGAGATTGCTTTCATGCAAGGCACTCGGTTATTTCATGATGCTTCATTTCGTTTTTTAATTAAAAATACACAATCAATTTCAACAATAAACATGGTAGTTAATGCGAACCAGGGCAGGCTCACGAATTTTCTCAATTTGGAAAATTAGGAGCATCACACTTTAATCTTATTTAAGTACTCGTTGGTAGCGTGCAAGCGAACAGAAGGATGCAGCAGAGTGGGTGTCTGGGGTAAATTAAAAAAATATAAAATGTTCAGCGAAAAAGTATTTGAAAACACAAAAAAAGAAAAGCACACTTGAGAAATAGAGAAAAACCTTTTGAAAAAAATGAAGAAACCAGTAAATGTAGTCAGGAGGTAGTGTGTTGGGAGGGGGCACAGAGGGTTATGTGGTTCTATGTCATTTAATCGACAGCTATTTTTTCGATGTTTCCTTTTACAAAAGATTGTCGCCAAAAAAAAACATTGACAAATGTATTTTTCTATTTGTGTGGGGTTCCGTCCCTCAAACCCCCAGCCCCTATCATTGTTTTACTATTACCAACCCCCCCAACCCTTATATGCCCCCCTATATTTTTTGATGGCTTTTCCGGCAAAAACATTTAATTAAAAAAACAGTCGAAAAAATTGCTGTCGAGGAAAGTACGTTGTACCGGGTTATGTAAACCCAATCGTTTTATTGGAATACATTTTATTATGATTTAAGGACTTACAAATAGCAAATGTAATGTGATCGTCATTAACAACATTAAGATTTGAAATAAAAGCAATACAAAGGTTGAAAATAGTACAGTCTAAATGGAGACCAAGAGGCCAGATTGACAATTAAAAATTAAGAAACAAAAAAAAAATAGAATCTGCAAAAGAGTACGACCAAGAACAATGGTAATAATATCTAATTGACGAACAAGCGGGTAGACAGAGACCCAGGACATAAGAGGCACAGGGAAGGCAGGGAGGGAAACCAATGCTGCCTTCCCTGTAAACCCATTTTAATATTAATCGGAAAAACACTGTAATACTGGCAAGGGGACACATAGGGCCTGATTTATAAAGCGTTTTAAAATGGGTTTGTACCTTTGTAACATGTTTTTTAAAATCAGGCCCATCGTTTTGAGGAAGGAGAGAGAAGGTGTCAGTGCTGGGGAAAAGGGGAAAGCAGAGGGTACTCTGCGTTGTAATGTTGAAATGAAAAACATGACCTTAAGGGGGCGTACATGAATTATAAGATGGGTAGGAGCAGGGACAGAGGGATTTCAGGAGCGCGGCAGAAGGTACTTTATATAAAACATGGACATCTTGTGAGGTGCTTTTCTTATGGATGGATGCAGGGTGCTTTGGAGTGTCTGAGGTGAAAGTGAATGTTTGGAATGTGCAGGCCTGAGTGAGATAATGTTGTGTCATAGGAGTTGGAAAAAGTAGCCTGGCTGGTGGGATCCAGTGTGTTCCTGTCCTATGTCTCAAGGCACTTTGATGCACCCTAAATAAAGGAACTCGATTGCAACTTCCTTCAGGTTTCCACAGACCTTCTTTCGCAACAGTGGCGGGGCAGGTGGGATCCGAATTAGGATGAGCGGGTCTTCTCAGAGGCCAAAGAAACAGACTCACTCTTGCTGAAGGAGGAAGGAAGGAAGCTAAGTAAGCTGGAGTTGGGGAAGCAGCTAGAAAATGACCCACCTCGCCCAAGGACGTCCCAGCCACCCATGGTAGCCTACAAGAACGGAGGTAGGCTGTAGGATATAGATGCTAAGGAAGAACAGGGCAGAGTGATACCCAGGGCAGTGATGGGATGGAAGTAGGATGTGTAGAAATAGCTGCGCAAAAGAAATGTTTGCACAGACATGCCTACCAGCGATAAAGAGTGCCATAGATTAATGATAGTATGATCTATGCTGACTCAGACCCTATCTCCAGTGGATTGCATTAGACAAGGAAATGCTTGGGAAACAAAGGCACTGAAAATGGGACTGAAGGAAATTAACATTGTGTATTAGGATGTGGCAATGAGGATTGTAGTTGTGGTGCGTGGTTGCGTTAAAGTTGATAATACAAATAAAGGGGAAAATACTGCATGAGTCATCCTTTTTGAGTGGCACGCAATTGATGTGAAGAGCCGTGGAGCGAGAAAGGGTCGTCTGGCGTCAGTGCCCTGAGGAGAGATTACATTGAGACTTACCTGAGTAGCTTCGGCTCCCCCACAACAACCTTGGAGAGTCCAGGATGCAGGAGCTGTGAGGGGGTCAATCTCCGCATGCTAGATGCTGAACTTCCATCCATGCCGGCTGTTCAGTGCCAAACATCAATGGTAACTGTTGTCAATGGGCAGTTTAGAGAAGAGGACATGACACTGTGTGAGACGCTGTATTGTATTTTTATGTTTATTTTGTATTTGTGAAGCACTTTATGCCAGTGTGAAGAGGGAGTGGAAGCAGGTTCCATTGAAAAGAATATTAGCAAAATCAGGCCTCGGCACTGGGTGGACGAGGGACAGTTAAAAGAAAAAGAAACTGGGAATGGAGAGAACGAGGGGGAGAGTAGAAGGACATCAAGGAAGAGAGGCAGGAGGGGTAAAGATTGTGAAGGGATTTATAAACCATACAAACAAAGTTAAATTTAAGGGAGAATGAGAAGATAGCCTGGAGAGAAAAGATAAGGCAAGAAGAAATAGAGTCACAAGGAGACAGAGAACAAAGAAGACAAAAAAATAATTAAAAATTGACTGAAGAGCACTAAGGCAAGCGACTGGGAGGCCAAAAAGAAGAGCGGAACAACAGAAGAGGCAAATAAATATAAGCAAAGAAGTCAGTAGCTTTGCAGCGGTTAGGCAGGAAAGGGCTGATCCTTACAAATGTTAAAAAGGTGTGCCTGACAAGAACGCGAAAGTAAGGAAATACGAAGAGAGAAGGAAAGCGAGGAATCTACGGTTACGAGGTGAAGAAGAAATAGAAAGAAAAGAAGGAGGAAATAAATGGATGTAGGAGGCAGAGAAGGGGGCATGGTAGCTGCAGTAAAGAAAAGGACTCCTGTCTTAGCAGAATGGCAAACGAGATGATGATTGGACATCAAGATTTGATGGCCAAGAGACAAGAGTTTAAGGTAGAATGGCTAGTAGGGGAGAAAGAAGACAAGGATAGGAGAAGTTAGGTGTGATCGGCATAGATGTGGTCAGACAACCCAAAGGAAGAAATAATTGAAACAAGAGGGGAAATGTAAAGAGAAACAAAAAAGGATCCAAGACCGATCCTTTCGGGAACCCCATCTAGAAGGATATTTACCTGCTCAAGAAACAGTTTAAGTGTCATGCACAGGCTGTTACTTGGGGATTGGAAGGCAGGATTGGAGATTAACTGCCGATAATAAAGCCAAGCGGTGGAAGTAAGAAGAAGCATACCAGGTAGTATGGAGCAGAATGTGTAGGCTATAGTCGGAATGGGGCATACAATTGTCTCGGGCACCAATGAAAAAGTGGCCCACAGTTGCATTCCTTTTGTGACAGACTGAGTAGTACCCAAAGGCGGAGGTGTTTGATCACATGTGATGAAAATTGTATATGTGAAAGGATATTCATTCAGTAACACTGGTTAAAACTCATACCCTCATGGTGAAGTAATTTATCACACTGGCCCAGATGGGCCAAAAAGGTGGCCCACTCTGACAAAAAAAAAAACTGGCCCACAATAGCTTTTTGCGTTGTTGGTGCGGGCATTGCCCTGTTGCCATAAGCCAGTCCGAGCCTGAGCCTGATAATAGAAGACACATGCAATAGTAAGAAGGTACCTTTTAAGGTCCCGGGAGGATAGCTCAGTGGCAACGTGCTCGCCTTGGAACCAAAACGACACGTAGTTACACGGATTCGATCCCCGGGTCCGCGCTTAGAAACCTCTGGGTATTAAGGGCGTTTTAAATAACATATCATAAACGAACTGAGTGATTGGTTCCGATTGTCTTCATCCTGGCATATTGCACATTGAACTAAGTTAGCCAAAAAACTGGTATTCGACATAAAGTCAACACATACAAATATGCATACATAAATAGAAGTTTCTACATACAATTTATCGAACCTGATCAGCTACTCTCCACATTTCATTAGAATAACATTTTCAACACTATACATTTCATATCTTGAAATCAAACATGATTTAGGTTCTTGATTTCAGATAAGAGCTAAGCTCGCAGCCTCTGACCCTATATTTAAATTCCTCGTTCCCAAACCACCAACATAGTGCTGTTTGGCAGTTGCATACTATGGGATAAAGTCCATGTCATAGATGTGTGGGGCGATGGCTTCGATTTGCCGTTAAATGCTTACATTATGAATATGCGAAGAAGCAAGTCTTTAGGACGTATCATAGAACGTGCAGGAAGGCAGTGGTGCTGAAGAAGAGACACTACACATCAGTAACTTACCTTTTCCGTGGCTTTCAGGGATAGTGTTGCAAGAAAGCAACAGAGACGTTTAGGATGACTCTAACTTGGAACTTTGGGATATGCGAAAGCACTCGCATCTCCGAATGAGAGCTATATGTCGCAAATGTATTGCATATTACTATGTGACATCACTTTAATCTGTGCCATGTGATTGGGATAGTGTCGGATATTATTATGTGACATTATAGTAACGTGCCATGTATTATTGATGTGCATGTGGAGGACCTTGGTCGGTTCTTGCTGTATATGCCATTTATGGATTGAGTTGGAAAAGTTTTTTGGGGCATCACAGAACAGTGTGTCCTGTGTTTGTTTGGCAGCATTGAGTTATGTGTTGTGTGCTGGGGAGTGGGATGAATACTGTTGCTTGGCTTTGCTACATTGTATGCCAGTGGTTATGGAATGATGGATGAGGAATGAATACTATTGATTGCAATAATTCTATGCCAGTTGTTATGGAATGGATGGATGACGTGGCTTGCCTGCCGTTAGGTGGCGGCTGAAAACGCTGGATCATGGATTGATAGCAAAAATTATTGTGGTGCCAGATGTATAGATTTGGTAGTGAACAATATTGTGGTCACAGTTTGGCGCCAGATGTATGGATTTGGTAGCAAAGGTTACTCTGTTGCCAGTTTGTTGCCAGATTGATGGATTTGGCAGCAGTTATTGTGTTGACATTTTGGTACATGATTTTGTGGAATTCGACCATCCGCACAGTGGGTGTGTGCTCGCCTGGGCTTCTTTGACATTTTAAATTAAATTGAATGATGGTAGATCAACCTCCAGAAAATGTGTGGGGCAAACCTGCACACATTTTCCTATGGTCACCGCACAACATACGCATAGACTCGAGTACACTGGGTGGACTAAGCCTGCAGGCGCAGTCCACCCCTGTTATATTTAGTTGGGATCTGACAAGTCTACACAATGCATCTCCAGAAGGGGGAGGCCAAACCTTCCCCCTGCCATGACAAGCTTAATTAACTAACAAAGGCTCGGGAGGATAGCTCAGGGGCAACATGCGCACCTTGGAAGCAAGACAACTTGGAGAAACACAGGTTCGATCCCAAGGTCCGCACGTAGAAACCTCTGGGATTAAGCATGTTACAAATAACCAATCATATCCATGGATTGTTGAGCCATGTAGCTGGTGGCTGCATTTGCATACTAATCAGAGTTTAATTCAAACAGGTTCACATGGGGCTTGCCTGCGGAGGCCCAACACCCTTTCATATGTACTATATTAACCTGAAGCCAACTCCCGCCCTCAGTATCGATTGACGTGAAGCAGCATGTCTGGCACTGCATGTATTATAGTAGTCATACCTGCAGGGGGATCCCATTCAGAAGGTATGGTAATTTGGTTTGGGGGAGCAAGAGAGTCTGGTCTTGCCACTGCTTCAAGGGAGACCTGCGGCTTTTATCAGGAACCGCAGAGAGCTCCATTAAACAGGGATACCCTTTGATCCACAACAAACAACAAGACTTACTAGAACATGTTTTCAACCGTTTTATCAAGCACTCTGTTTATGACCTCACACATACATGAGATTGTTGGTGGGGACCCATGATTGGTTCACTAAGTAGGCTTAGCCTACACCAATCCCTGTGGTCCATCTGGCTTTAAAAGAGGGCAGAGCCCCTCTTTTGGCAGATCATCTGAAGGCTTCACCAGAAGCAGAAGGAATAATTCAGCATTAGACTGTGGCTGACTGTACAGTCTTCCTTACAACTTCTGCCAGTGAAGGAAGGCCAGGACATCTAGGAGGGAAGTATGATCACTCTCCCAAACATCCCCCAGGGAACAGAGAGAGATACTAAATCCAGCAGCTACAGAACCACTACCCAGCCAGTTCACAGTGTGCCCTGCTAGTCTCTGCAGCAAGCTTCCTAGGTGGGAAGTGCTAGAGAGTCCCTGAACCAAACCGAGGACAAGGCAGCTACCTGCAACACACTCCTCAGCTTTGGCTGTCCGCTTTAAAAAACAAAATCAAGCCCAGAGAAGAAACTAGAAGTGCCTTGAAGTGTATCTACTGTTATTTGTCTTAAAGGAAATTTGTGAGCCAGACGAGCCCCTCGAGCTGCAACTGACTACACCACTGACTGTTGTTATGCGCAGTCTTAAAGCCAACCCAAAACATCTCAACCAGTGCTTCAGAACCACCAACCAGCACCGAGACACCAATTACCGAGCCACAGTGTAGGCCAGCCTGCAGCCGTCCTTCCAGCTTCGCAGCTGAACTGCCTGCCGCCTGATGCCGCAGTTGTCTCTGATCTTGAACTCTGTCAGAGAAGCCACGAAGTGCCCTGAAACCAACTCAACACTGTTGAGCACCAAAAACACCTACGAGCACAAGGTACATTGTGGTTCTATCCCCCTGGTCCTTCTCCAAAGGCCCCGAGTAAGATTGTACAACCCATTGCTTCCTTTGTGCTGAAACCAAGAAACTGTTGTGATTATTTACTATGCCAACTACCCGCCTGTCAGTATCCAGAGTGCATTCCTTTTCCTTCTTTGAAACTGTCTGTCCTCTGCTTTCCTTTACAGGGCGGGCTGCAATGTGTAGTGTGATATAACTGTCTTTTGTGTTAATAATAATTGTGTCTTTGCTCTGCAGCAACTAACCAACTATCCATGACCATTCGGAGATAAGCCTGCCGTTCCATCCATGTTACCAAATATGGACAACACGGTTCATAACCTGCTTGTGTTTCCAATCTGTCCATATCCCTTCTGGTGTACTGTTGGTGTGGTGCTGATTGACGGTTTAAAAACCAATATTCATCCTTGGACCACTGGTGCACCGGAAGATGATTTGTCACACTGATGTATGGATTTTGTAGCAAAGGTTTTGCAGTACCAGTCTGGTGCCACACAATATGGGCTCATGTGGAAGAGGGCCATTTTGGATAGGAGTTGTGCAGTTAAATATGCACGTCAGGCATCATTGTGCTATGCGTGGTTATAACTCGTTGTGGAAGTGTGTGAAGATTAGAGGTGAGGGAGAAATAGTAGAGTGTTTTTTTAGTTGGCATGAGAGATGTGTCGGGATGTTTTGGTGGTGTCTTCATACTGTGTGTGTGGCTGACGGCATATGGCTTCCACATGTATTTGGTTGCCTCAGTGTTGTAGTTGTTGGACAACTCTTGTTCACTATTTTCATTTAATGAAATGAAAGGAGGTGTGAATGTGTGGACAATGTGTGTGTGAATTTTCGGTAAGGAAAGAGGAGTATTGGGATACGCTTTCCTTATTGATGGCTGCAGGTTTGTATGAAATGGATGACATCAGGCGAAATAATGGAAAGTTGGAATGTGCTGCATGCGTGCGCAGCTGGTCAGATAGCTCAGTGAGCTAAGCGCTTTCCCCTGATATCTGTGCGCAGCCTGCTGTGACAGGTTCAAATCCTGGCAGGGTTAACTCGGCCTTTAATCTTTCCAAGGTTGATAAATTGAGTACCACTATGTGGGATGATAATGTCTTCTGCTATTTCAGCCTTCTGAGGTGTATGTGTGTAGCGCTATGTAAGAAATGCAATCTTATTGTTATTATGAGTGACAGAATGTTGAGTTACTGGCACAGGAGTTGGAAAGTGGTAGCCAGTGGGTTCCTGTCCTTTGATCGTAATGGACTTTGTGTACCCTAATAAAAGAAAATTGATGGCAATGTACCTGGAGTTCCACAAATCTTCTTTCACAACAATGCATCAAGAAAAAAATATTTTTAAACTAACTTTTTCAAACTTAAATGCATAGCAGTACACACTATGCTAAGGGGTATATATTTAATTGACAGACTTTGGAATTTCAAAATGTATATGTTTGCATACAATTGACCCATAACTGCACAATTAAAGTTTGCAATAAGTAATCCAAGAGTTACACATTTTCGAGCTTTTTTAAAAATTGCACACAGTACATAGAGGAAGTCTATCAAAATGAACAACGTTGAATATAAGAGGAATTCAGTGGTAAGGACCAGCCATGTGAATATGAGTCCTAAAGGTGAACCCATTGCGTTGCTTAGATATGCCTGTGCTACTGTAAGCTATGTAACACACTACATTTATCCATTGAAAATGTAGGGTACATGGAAACAATAAAAAGGTGAAACAATCCAAAAAGGGAAAATACTAAAATTGAAGAAGTGAAAGGAAAAGAGTAGAAGACAATACACATCACTGACAAAACATAACCGCAGCATTTAAAAATAAAAACATCATGTGGAGGTGCATAACCTAGGTACTAGAGTTGTCAATCATGAAGTCGAAAGCCAGCATGCAGCAGGATGCAGGGCTGAGATGTCACAAACTAAACAGTTAATGATATGAGCTAATATCATAACATTTGGAGACAAGGTGAATCCAGCATGAGGCTCTATGTAAAAAAATGTCATATTATTTATTATTCATAATCATTTTGCAATAAAAAGTGTATGTAGGCCCAAGTATCTCTCGTCTGAATACAAAATTCTAAGCATCCAACTATTTCCAATAATAAGTGGTAAAATACAGCTGTTGGATACCTGGAATTAAAAGAAACCTTTCTAAGACATCTCTTTAGAAAACTCTAAATGTCTAAAAAAAAATATCCAGAAGGTGCTGATGCAGGCTTTCCACACCCAACATGAATAGGATTTAGTGAGGTCCAGTTTACCATCTTCAGTGGTGACAAACGTACTTGATAATTTGGCTTCTGCTTAACAGTTGTGGGTCCTTGATCGAGGACATATTTTGGTACAGCCCTGCCTCTGTTGTTCTTGGATGCATTGTCAATAATCCTGAAAACGGATTGAATGTGATCCGCACATAACTGAAAGGAGTCAGTGCAGTTGTCTAGAATTGGAGAAACCGGTAGCATGCATGCCTGGACAGTCAGGGTGATAGTGTGGAGCCCTTGTATAATCCGCAGGGTGTAATGTGTTGGCTTTGGAAAGACATGTGTCTAGTATTGGTTGTGTGGCTCTGTCTTTCAGCAAGGATCCAATCCAATGTAGAGCTTGGTTATTTATACCTATTCAGGCTACTTAGTCTTCTTACGAGAATGTGATGGCCTACTTTGTCATAAGTCACTGATACGTCTAGTAAGATTAATACCTCTTGATGTTTGTTGTCAATCAACAAGTGTTGTGTTGTGGTATAGTGGGACAACTGAATATCCTTCCTAAAAGAAAAAAGTCTTTCATTTCACAGACAGTTTGAAGTTGTACTGTTGGCAGTCTTCCCAAATACTGTGTCAAGAGAAGGTAGGGTTGGAGATTGGCCTTTAGTTAGATAGTTCACTTGGGTTGTTATTTGATTTTCTTCTCAAGAGCGGTTTGTTAATTACAAACTTAAATGCAAAAGAAGTCACACCCAGCACAGTTTGGCAATTCATAGAGCAAGGATGCGTGTAGGATTTATTTGCTCCTTGACCACGGACATAGGACAGGTATAACAATGCTTAGTCAGCACTTTCATGTCGATCACAGTGTTCACGATATCTATGTTGTTTATGCTTTTAAAGTTACTGAAATGAGATGCCAAGGATGGTCTAGAGTGGAGTTCCATTACACTGAGACTTTATTGAGTTTTGAATATATGTAATTCTGTTGACAGGTTAAATTGAAGCTTTCCCTGATAGCTCCAAGCACTTGATTTGTTCGGCAATATTTTACACCTGTGTGATGATCAGGAATAATTATTTTAATTGTTTGCAGCTTCACGGTTCTGTTGGAGTAAACATTGTGTTGTGATCATTGGAGGGACTGATGGTTGCACTTTGCTCTTTTTTGCAAGCTTGTCATCCACCCTTCAGTCAGAGATTTGCCATTATCTTTCAAGGGTTCAGCTCAGTTTCTTTATGCTAACCAAGTCCAGGTTGCATATTTTGTTTTATGGCCTGGAAAAACGGCCTATCCTCAAAATGTGCAAAGCAGGACCTGTCGGTGTTGCCAATTCTTGTTATTTTAGACTTGCCATTGAACAATTTTCCAATGCTTCAACTTCCTAATGTCTGCCCTACTGAAAATCATATTATCTAGTCTACAGTCCTATTTGTCTTTCCATTGCTCTGACTTCACCTATCATATATGCACCAGCAATAGGACAGTGTAGTTTGCATTCCCATGCAATGATTTCCTCCTCTAAATCCTGCTATATTTTCATTTAGGTTCATTACACAGCCGCCGTACTGGTTGTGTAGTTATGGTTAAATTGCAAATCCCATAGGAAGAGCACTTTTTGGGTGGCTTATAACTTTGCTCCCCCTGGACGAATCTTCATCAAACTGTGCAAAAAACGTATATGGCCCACTCCGAATTTCTTTTTCAAAGTTTGGTGAGGTTTGTTCCAGGGGGGGCAAAGTTACAGGGGGGTCCCAAAATGTCTTTTTTTCCCATAGACTGAATGGGGTAAAAACTTTGCTCATGCCTACAGCCCAAACCGCTGGACGGATTTTCACCAAATTGCAGCAGGAGCAGTGACTCGGTCCCAAAAGCGTGCTTTTGTAAATTTGGTGAAAATCCGTCCAGTATTTTTTTAAAAAATGACCAAAAAGTAGGTCACAAAAAATTAGTGATATCTATGTCCGCTCGGCGGACAGGACACCGATTGTTAATTGGCTTGCGTCACGTCCTCGGACATGCGACGTGTTCGCTGATTGGATGGTGAAGAGCGTGAAGTGCATCAGATTTTTGGAAATGCCCGCCATCTTGGATTCGCGGACATCTGCCGGTGTCCACGAACATCGCAGTAAAAACATATTAAAAAACACATTGCACTTGTCAAATTTATCAAATAATCTCTGGGGAGGTGAGGGGTGATGAGGATGGGATGGGATATGGCTGCAAGAAGCAAAAAAACGGGTGTTTTTTGCCGCAAAGGTCCACGAACAGTTTGGATGTTCACGAACAGTCCTGTGAGGTTCGCGGACACCTTTGCATTACAGGGTAGGTGAAAAGCAGTTCTTGAATGGCTTATAACTTTGGCGCCACTTAATAGAACTGCATGAAATTTTGCATATATATTTCTGACCTGATTCCGAATGAGTTTACAATATTTGGTGGGATTCTGTCATGATGGGGAAAAATTAGAGGAGGGGTGCCAAAATTATGTAAAAGCTTATAAATGAGGTGCCATTTAACGAATCTACACTTCATTTGGGAAACTGATAATAGATCTAGATATAAATGGTTTTGCAAAGTTTGGTGGGATTCTGTCAAGAGGGGGCAACATTAAAGGGGGGGTCCCAAAATATTGTGAAGGCTTATAAATGTGGTGCCATTTGACAAATCTACACAAAGGTTTTCAAAAAGATTATAGATCTAGATATAAATGTTTTCGTAAAGTCTGAATGGATTTTGTCAAGTGGGGGCTAGGTTATATAACTTGTCAAGTGGGTGCTAGGTTATATAACCTGCGTAAGGAGCATTGGCAAGGACCTACAAGCATGGTTTTGGAAATGTGCCAGTGTTTTATTTTTTGACAAGTGTCATAATGTAGCAAAAAAAAAATAGTGGTATACCTTTAGTGACTGAGGGGTAGCCTATGGTCATGGGCAGTGTCCAGATTGTCTGGGTCATGCAATAAGGTCATGATCCGGACAATCTGGCTACTGGCCATGACCACAAGGGACAAAACATAGGATTAAAATGGCCATGTACACCTGGGATTGGCTTTGTGGTAAAGATATTCGAAATTAGGATAGATTTGAAAGGGAAGAAAAATGTGCTTGTGGTAATATGGTCATAGGGTTCTCTTTTTGCCTTCTGCAGGCTGCCATGGAAAGCGAAGAGGTGCCCTGTATGGAACCCCCACCTTCCCTTTCCATGGTGGCCATCTTGGAAAAGGATTTTCCTTCCTACACCGGGAAGCCACATGTCACAAAAATGTCAAAAGCCCCCAAAAAGTTTCTTCTCTATTTCCCCCTCACCCTCCAAACCTAACCCAGAGTACATGGAGACCACGCGAAAGGTGGTTTAAATCTCAGTAATATTTCATGGCTACAAGCCCAGTCCCCACGGTCTGCAGCTCATGAAGCACCCCATTCCCTTGAGTTCATAAGGAATGGCCTGCTTCTGGTGCTACAAAAGCCCGCTTGGATATTTATCATTTAGCTCTTGAGCTGCTAAATAGCCACAGGTTTTGAGATACATTGTATCTGGAACGCTGGCATTCGCTGTTTCCCACAGATGCACGGGTGCATTTCTTTTAAGAGTATAATGTCTTGATTTCATGTGAAATCAATGAGGAACTCAGCTCGTGTAATAAAGCTATGAACAGATGCAAAGTCAGATTTATTCTGTGCATTGGCAAGGACACTGATAGCTTTAATGTCTTACATTATTCAAAATGCAGGGGCTGTCAAGCAGAAAAAGCTCCTCTGTGGGCCAGGAGGGAGGATCATTTTCGGATATTTATCCCATTAACCTGAGCTTTATCACATCTATTGATTTTCTTTGGCTACATTCTCGTAAAAAGGAAATAAAGCAAAAATGTATCCAAGCCTAGGTTTTGATGGTAGAATGAGCAAGACCGGACAAAGTCAACTATTTGATGGTAATCATAGGGCCTCATTACGAGTTTGAAAGTAGCCAACCGGCACGGCTGCCGCCAAACTCATGAAATTACCGGCACCCAGCAATGGGGACCTACGGGGGCATTCTGACCCCGGCAGACCCGGTCCGTTCCCATTGCCGGGTTCCAGTATTCATTAGTCCCCATTCCGATTTTGAGCCCCATTGGGCTCAATGGGAATGGGGAGGTCGGAAGCAGGGCACCATTTATGAATGGTGCCGGTGCATCTGACGAGTTGTGCTCGCGGGTGCTGCTCTGCCTGCCAGGTAAGACCTGGCGTGCAGAAAGGCACCCGCGAGCACAACTCATAGTTTGCTGGTCTGGTAGTAACATTGCCGGTAGGTTACCGGTGCCGTTACTACCAGACCGGCAAACTTATAATGAGGCCCATAGAGCTTAAAACGGCTTATAATAAGCCTTGCTTTCTGAATACTATATACTTCAGTCACAGATGTGCTAAATATTTGACACAGCCATTTTGGGAGAGTATTTGCATGAATCAACGGGTTGAGACGAGGTCACTGCTCAGTGATTGAAACAAATGGATAGCTAGCACCAAAATGGTTTACAAACCTGGGTTGCTGAAAGCAATAATCACCCACCTAAAGGACTTCATGGGCCAGTAACAGCGCTGCAGCCGGGCATTAAGGTCCGTTACTGGCCCATGAAGCCCTGCAAAGAGGTGATTATTGCTATAATAATTTCAAATCTTTTATGATACTGTTCTACAGTGGATGGCAGCCTGCTTTCTGACTGTGCAAGCTTGCCACTCTCAGAGAATACTCCCTGTTGGGCTACTCTCTGAATGCAAAGTTATATATCGTGTATATGTTATAGACTATCTCGCTGGCATACCAGCATTTGCTATTCCCAACTTTCCCCTTTAACAAAGGGTCCATGACATGCTGTGGGTCGGCGGCTCACCCATTGGAAGGCACATACAATTGGAAAAGATCTGATGCCTGTGTACACCTTGTTGTACAGTATTTCTCTAATAAACAGTTGCTCCACCTAAAACATATGCAAATACAAACACACGCCCTTGGTAAGCACTTGAAAAAAGGAGTGACCTTATAATAGTATGTTTCAATCACTTCTCTAAGTGGCAGGCGTGAGTTTGAAACATATCAAGGACATGTATTAGGCATATGGGATAGACTTAAATTGGGTATTACCAGCAACATGCATTTTGGCCTTTGTATGGTGGTGTAACAATATGCAGCCCACCTAGTTTTTTGTAAAATTAGACTACTTTTTGTGTTGGGGCTACCGAAAGTTCTAAAAGTCGCGATTTATTTGGAAAATGGTGATTGAAGATGTGGGTAGTAGAAGGGACCCCCTTTTCACTCTATTCAAAATTTTGACAAATGGGAATACCCCGTTTTTGTACTTAGTCCCGCCCCCTTTTGATATTGGTTTGATATAAACTTAATATACATTTAATATAAAAAAGATATAATATTTGATATCAATTTCATATCAAATGTATATTTTATATAACATGTGTTCTAATTTTAAATGAAAAAGGATCTCAAGTGAATATACATTTTATATTAAAATGATATAAAGTGAATATAAAATGTATATACAAATTTGGCTGGGAGCATATTTTTGTACTGCTGCCTGTTTGAGGGTTGAAGACGAAGTGAGCTGTGAAGAGAGAGACTGTGAATCTTAAGGTTGGCATTGTGACATGTTGATGACGCGGGAGTGGGTTTGGCCTTTTAGGCGGTGTGAACCAGGTATGTATTGTATAGCTGACATCATTATTTTATAATAGATTTTACATAGATTTTATATAAAAGGATTGAGCTATAAATAGGTTTCGGTGTTTTAATGAGGATAAAAGTAGATTAAAAAATGAATAAAAGTGAATTAAAAAAAGTATTTTATAATAGCTGGTTGTAATTTTAGGTTGAGCTGGGGCAGACATGCCCGGGCATGTTTGTGCCATAAACGGGCATGAAACTGTCTGTAATATATTATGACAAAGGAGGTGTCAAGAGCTATATGTATAAATACAAAAATTAAGACATCTGTGTTCTATAGTGTGATTAAAAATATAGAAACTGCTGGGCTATAGCTTCAACTGCTAATAATGGTAATACCCGCAACACAGATTAGTAAAATAAGTGCCCTCTCTTGATATTGTAATGTTGGAATGGTGAGTACTATCAAATTATGAAAAAATAGCATGTGCTAGTTACAGTGCTCATAAATGTCATACATACATTGTAGTAGCGTCTATAAAACATGATATCACTATTAATAAAGCAATACTTGACTTGCAATAAAATGGCTTTTTAAACATCATTCAACATTGTCAATAGCACTGTGCAACAATGCTCCATAGCTCATATGTACGATATTCCTTCACAGAATCGTTGGTGCAAAATGTAGTGATCCAGGATAATGTGCGAATATCTCAAAATCCTAACTCTTCATAGAGCAGTCCTTATCCTGATAAGGAATTTCCACTGTGCATCATAAATGCCATGCTTTCCTATGCCGTGGTGGCATGCTGTTTTTGCAAAAATCCAATATGTTGTTCATAACTGTTGATTTTTTATCTTTTTTTCCAGCCAAATACATATCATGATCTATCTTATTTTCAACATTTGTGCAAGTATTGTTCTTGGTTGTCTTCCATGTTGTGAGCTGCTTCAAAGCCCTTAGGAAGTGACATCAAATGGTGAGATGAATTGCAGTCTACATTACAGCAGCAAAGGGCCAAAGTAAAAGGTTGCATTTTCTTTTATTTATCAATACTAATCCTTCCCCACCAATATTAGTAATGGAAGTGGTGGTGCTACAATTAGTGGCAGTAATACTAGTACTCCTACTAATAGAAGTGCCACCGCTCCTAGCAGTAGTTGAACTGCTACTATTAGCAGTATTAAAAGTAGTACTATTGTCATCAGTACCGGTATCCATTTATTAGGACCATTAACCACTCTGATAGTGTTAGCACTACTATTAGTACTACTACAGTATGTTTAGTACTGAAAGTGGACTACTGCAGTGGACTATTGCAACAGCCTCTTTTTAAATCTGCCTGCTTCTACTCTCCGCCCTCTAAAACTCTTCCAGAGCAGGACTGGAAGACTTGTCCTTGGCCTCAAGCCCAGGGATTGTATCTCTCCAGCCTGAAATCTCTCAATTGTCTCCCAGTGGCTGCAAGGATCAAGTTGAAGACCCTCTGCATTTTCCACAAGGACTTCTAGGGCCTGGGACCGCAATACCTCCACTCTCTCTTCAGAAATATCTTCCCACTCAAGCTCTTCGCTCCTCCACCTCCAAAACCCTCGGGGTCAGTCGCTTCTCCAATCAACGAGTTGGGGGTAGATCTCTGTCTTCGGTTGGTGCCTCCCTCTGGTACAGCCTTCCTGCCTCTCTGACACTTGTGCAGAACCATCTCCGGTACCGGAAGCATCTGAAGACTTTCCTTCTGTTTTCTCTCTTCCTCTTCCCTGCTGATCACCTGTCTGATATTGCAATGGTCACCTGGCTACCCTCTGAATTGGGGCCCAGGTCCCTGCCCTCCCAGTTGCACACCCGCAGTACCTCCTGGCAACCCCTGCACTTGGGTCTGTATCTGAAACCCTACAGTCCCCTTACCTGCACTTATTGGACACCTGCTGTCTGCACTTAATCCTTGCACTTGCCACCTGCTGGCCGCAGTACTTGTTTTTGATCAATTGTATGGCACTCGCCCTTCCTCCCGTGCCCGGGCACTTTTCCATGCCCTTCTCCCCTGCACTTGCTCAATCTCAATGTCACTAGGCCTAGTAAGATCGCTGTCTTTGTACTCCCTCTGTTTCCCCTCCCTTGCCTCGTTACGCCTTGAAACACTTGTGTATAGGCGCGTTATAAATACCATATCATCTCATATCATATAGTACTATTGAGAGCAGTCATAGTAACATTACTTCCAGTAGTATCAGTACTGCTACTGGTAGTAGTAGTTCTATTTTGGATTCTGTTAGTACCACTAATACTGTGGCTACATGTATCTATAAGTGGTATCAGTAGTATGAATGTTACTGGTAGTACTACCCATAGTACTCAAGGAGGTACTACCAGTAGCAGTAATTATATTACATCCACGGTAATAGGAGTCCTACCACAACTTTTGATGGTAGAGCTGGTACTATTGGTATTAGTAGTCATATTAGTAGTAGTTGTTGTAGCATGACACCTACTACTACCTTTGCTAACACAAATATCAATACTGTGACAAGTAAAAGTAGCAGCAGTATTTGTAGTACTAATTGCATCAGAAATAGTATTACCGGTTGCAGAAGTACTGTGAATAATACTATTTACAACTACTGCTATTACTGCTGGAAGTATCACCTGTAGTAGTAGTACTAGTATTGTTACTAAAGATACTACTACTGGCAGTACCAACAATACTGCTGATAGTAGTAGTATTGCGGCAACTGCTAGTCGTAGTGGTACTACTGTTGTTAGTAGTGCGTTTTATTGTAGCACTCATACTTCGGGTACTACTTTTGGTGTGGCTTGAATATTAGGCAAGTAAACTTGTTAGTGCAAAGTTTATTGAAAGGCCACCTTGGCTGCTAAATGGGATCTACAGACTTCTCCTTCACTCCTCCTCTGACGTCACTGCGACTTGAATACAGCTCACAAAATGAAGGACCCCCATAGCGAGAACAATGCTTACACACATGTGGAAAAGAAGATATAGGGAACTTGTTTCAATGGAAAATAAGCAGTAAGGAAAAACATATTGTGTCCGTGTGCCCCTCTATTTTGAAAATATTGTGCGACTCCAGTTTGAATGGTTGTCTATCTCACAGTGGAAGTGATGTGCCAGCGCTGTGGCAGCGCTTGTCAGCTACCCATCTGCTTCCGCTTTACAACGCTGACAGGTGGACAGTGGGAAAGCCTCTGATTGTATAAAGGCCACGACACCATCTTCATAATCACACCACTTTTCTCCCGTCCTCCCATTCTCTATATGAATATACGATTATTCTTACTCAGGACGTTGCTATGGCAATGCTCGTTTCATTCAGCTTAAGTGTGAAAATATTATGTTTTCCACTTCACTACAAAATCATATACCGTGAATATGCTATCTTTACTGCACCCCCCTGCTCCCCATGATCAGAATATTGTGCACGCTAATATACATGTTATGGGCAAATTAGAGGTTTTCCATTATGCAATATAACGCCAAAGTATTTTTCAGAGCATTTTCGTTGGCACAGATTTTTTCCATAGTACACAATTCCAGGAAGCGTTAATTTAATAGGAGGCATTAGCAATGCTGCAGAAAAGGAGGTCAGGCCATGTTGTTAGGCAACACATCATTAACTCGGTAATTACGCACTAATGGACATTTGATATTTGGAAACAACTATTTGATGCAATTACCTTCCACTTTACTACATTACATAAAAGCAGGAATATCATCACACAGTCCACCTGTCCCATTTTCCTGTTGCCTTTTTGTCAGGACCAATCAGCTTAAATACATCACGAGACTACAGCAGTCTGTCTCCCGACTCCAGAGTGGAAAGGACGAGTAGTAGTAACGTGGAGACGGGAACACGCACCTTACATGGGGCCTACATCAAACAATACAAACCGATAATTTCATATTTTCAAAATGGTAGTAGAAATGGTGGGAGGAGCCATCCCTACCCAGGACAGGAAGTCTCGAGGAACAGCATATGATAAGCACACAGTGAAGCCTTCAATAAAACCATAGCCACCTCATCTGTTTCGGCAGATGCGTGTCTACCGTCATCATGTACGTATCCAGCCTGCTTAGCGGCTAGTGCTTCACCTCCACCTTTGGCATCTTAAATATTTCTCCATTTCGGCGCTCGCGGCCCACTGAAGTGGCCATCCAGTAGGGTGAGAATTATACAAAACTCCTCAATAAATTAATAAGATGACAATGTAAATTGTCACCAGTTTTTCTTATCATTCATTGACATGGGTGTACTGTAAAGGCCATGCAATAATGAAATTGCAATGCCCTTTACATGCTGGCTGGGATGTTACCAGCAGAGATTCTGAAATTGGTTCAAAATGTGGTGGGCGGACCTGAAGAAATGGATGATAGCCGAGACATTGGTGTGGAACGGAGCGCTGCAGGGGGCTGAGGGAGAAAGCAGGGCCAAGATACTTGCAGGGAACACCCTTATACAAGACCTGTCCGAAAGCACTGAAAAGCATGGTACAACAGACCCTGGTGGGCCGGAGGAAGATTGAATAACTGGCAGCACAGTGGTAATGGGACACTCAGTGGGGAGGGAAACCGGAGGCAGTGGGATATGGACTATAAGAGGAAGACAACACTGGGGACAGACACAGAGGAAGCCAAGCCAGCGTGCCGTGAAGATGGATGGCACAGTGCAGAATCCAAAACGTAGTGCCAGTTGTAGTGTGATGTTTGTTGGTGTTTTCAAACAATAAAGAGTTTTAAATTAAACTATCTGTAACCAGCATATCATACACCAATCTAGTGCACTCTCGCTCTCAGTCTTCCCTCTCTCTCAATCTCTCTCTTTCTCCTTCTATCTCTGGCTTTCTCTCTCTTTCTCTTCCAGTCTCTCTCTTTCCAGTTGGCTCAATCTAGGTTTCTGGATACTCATAGGGGGGAACCCATCTGTGGCATTATACTGGGTGCATTATCAACTTGAAGCAAGCAAAAAATCCCCTCTCAATGCAACTACCGACATGAGGCTGTCAGATTTATCAAAAGTGAATATGTGTTATTATTATTGTAGGTCCGTTTTCTCTTTCATATATACAAGTTTCTTGAAAAAAATCAATCATGTTCTCAGCATAATCTTGCAGCATCCACAAAATATATATTTAACTGGTTCTGTAGACAGACACAATAGCACTCTCATTATTTGTTGACAATCAATGTTCCTGTAGGTCGCTGTTCCGATTCGCTTATCGCTTGATGTGCTTTGCACACAGAAGTAAACTGTAGTGAGAATGGGCACGTGTGGCTGGCTCACATACACCAGAGCAGACGCTTGGGGGAGACGAGAGTTGGTGTGCTTCTGCATACTGGGACTTTGTGTGCGCTCTCCCCACCTGTCACCTCACCCTGGCATGGTGCAGTGTGTGAAGGTGCTTAAATCCAGGGAACAGGGTGGGTTGTCCAGTCATGTCAGGAAGGTCCTAACAAGTAACTATGGAAATTGTGGCTCAGATTGGTTTAACAGCGTAGAATTGCATAAGGAACAACTCTTCGTCAAGCCACAAACCCACAAACAAATTCAGAGTTTTGCTGAAATCTGGGGAAAGGGGTGGGGTGTCCAAATGTCATGTAGCCGGTATTGTCCAGAGGGTCCTAACAGGTAACTGTGCAACATATGGTGCAAATTGGTGAAACAGCATGGGATTGTATAAGGAACAGCGCGTTGCCACAAACCTACATACAACTTTTGACTTGTATATGTTGTAAGGAAGGCATTCTATCAAACAGTGAAGACAGCCACAAGTGATCACGGTTCAAGGGTATTTATTGAACTTCAATGAGTTGGTTGAACAACTTATCTAACCCTAAATCTAAGTATGGGTGCAAGCTACAACCATCAAATAATAAAACTGTGGTCCTATTGCTAATCCTTACCTCTAAGAACAAATAGTGTGGGAAAATGATGCATGCATAAAAAGTGTTCGAGAAACAATGTCAGGATAGTTGAGCAGTTAGCTTCCCTTCCCCATGTTTTCAGCACAGAACAAGGTGGCACAACAGAGCTTTGCACACACTCTGGCTCCTCTAACACAAGGATGCAGTCCAGAACATAGATATCCCGGCCTTCTGCACCCAAGTCTCTTTCCCATTAAAAGTCTCTCATTTGCAGAGTGCCTAGATTAACAAACAAATGCCAAAGTTCCTTTCTCATCAGATTTTTCACATTCACAAGTTCTCAGGTTTACTGTTCATAACGGATCTCCCTCAGTCGGGCTCAAACCTTGTAATCTCACTTTCCTTGCTTTCCACTCTTTGTCAAAATTGAAGCCTTTCAACTCTGCAATGGATTTTGCTTAAACTGTTGCAGGACCACTTCAATTCACTTTATTCATAAGTTTCACCTTTAAACTTTACTTTCGCTCTGCCACTTCTTGGCAAACAGAGACCTTCGATTGAGCATACCTGCAGTGCCAGACAACTCTATTACTTTGTTTAATACCTTCTCTGATTCATTTTAAAGTTCAAACATCCATCGGCAATTGAGCTTTACTCCCGTCTTTCATCACACGCATTAATATTCTTTGCTCTTAATACAATTTTCCCGCTTGCAACATTAGCTACAACATAGACAAGTCTTGTATCTGTCTTCCCAACTCACTGGCTGTGTTGATTTCTCTAGGGATGCTTTGATCCTGGAGCTAAGGACGGTACCACAGCGGCTGCTGCCCCTCCCCATCTCAGCCATTCAGGCAGGAGGGACCAGGGTATCTCAGACACACAATGCATGATTTTTCAGTCTGGTTCCCTACCTTACGCCTTTTATTCTGAAGACTTCTGGAAAGTAACGGTTTCTCACTGACAAGGTCAAGGGTATCTCCCTCCTCGTTCTCCCTTCTCGGTTTGCTGCATTTCTCCACTCGTTCAGCTGCTGCATGGAAAAGGCTGCTCCTTCATGTGTTTTTCCTCACTCAGAGTGTGCTCTTGTGCTCCTCCGTTTACCCGTGCGGGGAAGCTTAATGTAAGTCGGTGTGAGTTGTCAAAAGTAAATAGCAGTAGGACATGTCAGGTGAATTGCTCGGGTATGAGTCTGTTTTCTCCCAGAGCGGGCTGTTTGTGTGAAAGTGTTTGTGTAGGGAAGGGGCTGGGGGGTAAAATTCCCAGGTATCCTACTGTTAGGATCGGGTGAAGGTGTTACATGGCGGATACCATGTCTCGCCATTAGGTATCCCACTCCCCAAAGACACCTCACCCAGCTGATCCTCCTGCACTGGTCCACCTCCAGGGTCTGGATTCAAAGGTGATGCGCGGTCCCCAGGGACTAGCGGGAGAGGCACCCTCTGGTTTCTAAAATATATACATATACATAGTTAACAATACATTTCCACCATCTCCACACCATGTATTTAGTGACATTGACAAGATGGATTTTTTTGTTTGTCTCAATCTATGCTTCTTCTCTCTGTCTCTGTCTCTGGGCAGGAGTCCCGTTGTCAGGGGCATGTTTGCTGGAGCTACTGCAGCTGCTGCTGAGGTTTGTGCAACGAGAAAAGAAAAATACAAGCATCTCAAATAGAGAGGGTTCTGTGTTTTTTTGAAAAAGAAGATATTAAGAAAAGGAAATTATTAAATTGTACTAACATTCTTAATTGGCTCATTTTAAAAATGTTCAATGTTCATTTCTAATTATATCTTTGGGTATATATTGGGCCTCTTTACAAGTTTGCCGGTCTGTTATTAACGGTGCCAGTCAGCTATCGGTGCCATTACTACTGGACCGGCAAACTACGAGGTCTGCGCCCGAGTGCCTTTTTTCCCAGCAGGACTGACCTGGCGGGCCTACCGGGACCCGCGAGCAGAGCATGTCCGATGCACCGGCACCATTCACGAATGGTGCTGGTGCATCCGACCTCCCCATTCCCATTGAGCCCAATGGGGCTCAAAGGGAATGGGGAGTAATTATTACCGGCACCCGACAATGGGGATGTACAGGGTCTGCTGGGGCTGGAATGCCCCGGTACATCTCCATTGCCGGGTACTGGTAAAAAAACAACTCCGGCAGCAGCCATGCTGGTAATTACCGGCACGTCTACCGCCAACGTCGTAATGAGGCCCATTGTTGTCCTAATAAGAACATTACACTTGTCATACTGAGCTAAGGGCATTCTCAGGGCTTAGAATAGTCATATCAATGATTTTCTGATAGAAGGTTATCATTCCAAGATGGAAAGTCTGGCAAACTCCTATTTGCACCCGGGGGAGTGCCATTAGCCAATCAGGTAGCTAGAACAACAGTCACCCAAGACCCTTCACCGGGTGGCACCATGTTTTTTTCTGAATGTGGGGAGGCAACACGGAGCCTCTCCCTTCCCACCTCCTGACTACACCGCAACCCAATCCCTCCTCTCTACAAATATAACTGCAGCACCGGCGCTATATGCTTCAGTCAGGCATACCACCCGCTCAGGCCATCACCAAAGAAATGCAGGTGGCCATCTTGGGACCAGGGTGATTTTTTTGCTACCTCTGGAGATTGGTGGTGCAAGTGATGCAAATCTCCAGAGGAAGAAAAAAAAAACAAATGCACCCAGGATAAACCCAGTGGTGCAAATGGCTTTCACCCCCCACTGTGGGGGGGCCGCCATGACCGGTAACGGCCCATAGCCTTCACTGAGCTCCTCTCTTTGTTTGGGCCTACCTTGGATAGGGCTGCCAGGTTGTTAATAACCATGGCCGCCCCCCACATATTGTACTCTTTCAAAATACCACTATGAGGGTAGCGCTGTTGCGCACAAAGCTGATGGCTGCCTGAGGGAAGAGCTCTGGGCCGTAATCCATCCGATTTACTAATTAATCCTTTCAGGGGCCACCTGGACGCCGGAAAACACACGCAAACGGCAACGGAAGACTTGCAACGCCACTCTGACAAAACTTGAGAATAAACTGACACGCAGTCCTGAGATATCACCTAGGGAACTTGCACCGTGGGAGCAGCGGAGGTGGCCCCGAGTCGCGGCTCCACAGGAAAAGCACGACAGGACGGGGCGTGACACCAACTGCAGGCTGAGTGGGGGAAGGGTCACGCTACGTGCCTTAATATCGAGGAGCCCGCCTGGACACAGCAAGTTGTCTGCGGCGAGCTCCACAAACACCCAGATACCAACCCAGGCGTGCACCCCCAGAGCGGATGAAGGGCAACCACAGAGGTAGCCGGCTCTCCCCACTGAACACGGCGACCTGGCAGAGGTGAGCCGCGGCAGTGGAACATTGTGAGACGGCCCCCCCCGAGGTCACACAGCCCTCCGCCCCAACCATCGGAGGGACATGGACCTACCCTCGCCCACGCCCGAGATTGCCTGGGGAACGCGGGCCCGCGACCGGAGCGGGCCCCTCAGTGACCAGTGATACGGGCCGCTGCTATGCGGTGACGATCCCCACCAGTAGAAGCACTCAGCGGGCCCGCAGTGGGAGGCCCATGCAGACCAATTTAAAGGTAGGAGCCCACGTGGCGGCCCCTCCATAAAGCGGTCCAGCCGCTCCAGCTTGCACATGCCCACTACATTGGGAGCCATATGACAAGTTGTGAGGGGGCGATTGGGTCCTGGAGCGACCTACCATTAACCTGCAAGTCCTTAAAAGACACACACTACCCCCCCACGCTGCTGCCCTGGGAACAATCCAGACAAGCTGCGGAATTGGGGAGGACGGCGGGAGTTGGAATTCATTTCACATGCCCAGAGGACACCAACCTCCCGCCCCGGGGACCCAGGGGGGCAAATATACTGTTGGGTCCGGCCTATATGCCGATTTTGTGGCGCGATCATAGATCAAGGGGCCAGGCGGATCGATGGTGCAGAGTGACCCATCTGGATCAACCACAAGTTACAACACGCGCCATTTAAGAAGACCATATGAATCCTGTCTTTGAATACAGGGTCTACCAACTCCAGACGCACCCGTAACGCAGCAGGCGGGTGGTGCGCGCTGCAATTGCCACTGGCACTGGGCACTATTCTGAAAAGGTAATCACGCACCAACCTCAGATTTTGGCAATTGACCGCAGAAGTGCACCTGCAGGTGATCATTGGAAACACTAAGCTTCAACAGTCGGCAGAGCCCACATAAGTACCTATATCCCGACATACAGCTCAGCCATTACAGTACGAACCCCAGCACGACCCCGGCACCTCTATTTCACTGCTGCTGAGCTATACAAGTCCGACTCAGACGACAGGAAGGATTGCCTCCATCGTACTCGAGAATACTACATTCCACTCAAGACTGCTGGATAATAACACTATAGAGAGCAGAGTGACATGGGAGAACACAAGCCACTCTGCCCACCATATGGGCCGCCACGAAAAGAAAGGTGTGGGTCCCAAGAAAACAGGTCCAATGGACTCCTTTGCCAGCTCCCAGCCTCATGGGTCCACCACACCACCAAAGCCAATGGACAGCCAGCTAGAATCCCCGACGGACGAGAGAGTGGACTGATTAATGACAATGGTCCAAAACGGCTTCCTTGTGTTCAACAGCAAATTGGACGACATTGTGGCAACAATCAGCTCCCTGAAGGCAAGGGTAGACAAGGAGAGCACACGTATTACTGAGGCGGAAAACAGGATCAGTACCAATGAGGATTCAATAACATAGCACAGCCGTGACATCTCCCAGCTGAAAGGGGACCTCCAAAAGACTCTAAACAAATGCGAAGACCTTGAATCGCAGTCCAGAAGGAATAACATCCGCCTAGTCGGGGTGGCAGAAACCTTTGGTAAGGGGTCCATGGAACACCAAGTGGAAACCCTCCTGAAAACCCTTTTGGGCCCTGACTCCTTCTCAAACCACTTTCTCGTGGAATGAGCCCATAGCACCCTGGCGCCTACCCCCAGACCTGGAGCACCACCTCGTACGATAATAGGCCATCTCCTCAACTACAGGGACAGAGACGCTATCCTGAGAGTATCCAGGGAAAAAGGTACTCTACTCTACGAGAACAGCAGAATACATATATATCCAGATTTTTTGACAAACGTGCAAACACTGAGAATGTCCTATGAACCAGTTAAGAGACAATTGAGGTTACGTCAGATCCCCTATGCGCTCATCTTCCCAGCAAAGATGAGAAATCCAACATGGGGGCAGAGCACATTTCTTTGAAAATCCCATGGAAGGCATGACATATGTTGAAGCCTCCATCCCTCTGCCCCCCAGAGATCATGCAATAAACCAGAATTTGCCACCCCAACCTGCTGAGGAATTGAACGACCCTGCCGGCTGATAGACATTCCTTCGTATTGCACATGTTCTAAAGTTCAAAACCTGGTGGCGAGGTGGCCCTGATCACCACTTGTTTGAAGTAGGGCTGTGAGCCCCCTCGGTTGGCAGCCATGTGAGTACAGCTTGCACCCCAAGGAGACTTCCCAAGTTATGGTTAAAGAGATACATCATCTGGTTGGGGTTGATGATGCAGGTGAGGGTTGGAGGGGGAATCGAGAAAGGATTACCCTTGGCAGTATGCCAGCACTGTTTGGGGAAGTTACAAAGTTAAAATCAGGGAGCTGTTTTATAGCAGGGGCCCCGCAGTGCGCAGAAATGCGGCAACGCAACAGACAAACGGGCAATTCCAGATATGACTATGACACAGGGCGGCAAAGGATTAAATATTAAACTACTATCCTGGAATATCCAAGGGTTTAGCAACCTGGTTAAAGCCAGGAAGATTGCAGCATATATAACATGCCATAACCCTCATTTTCTTCTTATACAAGAAATACATGCATTAGGTAACGTCAATACCAAATTCCTGCCACGATTTGGACCTCACAGATATCACACGGAATACTCAGCTCAATCTAGAGGAGTCGTGATGCTCATACATCCCAAGCGTGCTTCAAACATCACTCTAGTAAAATAGACCAACAAGGTAGATATGCACTGGTATGGGGGGGATTGGCGGGGCGCCAGATAGTAATAATTAACACATATGGACCCAACTTAGATGACCCTGAATTCTACTGTACAATACTTGATATGTTGTCCATATCGGGGGAGGCACAAATAATCTGGGGAGGAGATTTTCAACACAATACTCGACCAATCCCTAGATCTCTCGTCGACCACCTCAAGGGCTCCCTCTAGAGCCGCACTGGTCCTGAAACAATTAATGGAACAGAAAGACAAAATAGACGCATGGCGTACACTATACCCGCATGAGAGGAAATTAACCTTCTATTCGTCTGTGCATGATTCCCATTCGCACATAGACTATTGGCTTATCAGTTCGTCCCTATCTGGAACGGTTTCCGGTTGTGAGATGCACCCCTGCACCCTCTCACACCACTCGCTGATAATGCTCGATATCAACCTAAGCGACACCCCATCTCTGGCTAGAAGATGGAAGATGCCCCCCACAATCCTGAGAGACCCCCATATATGTGAAGTTCTGCATATTGAAATTGAGGAATTTCTTGAACTAAATGAGGGGCGGTGAGCACCTATGCTACCCTGTGGAGGCATTCAAGGCCTGGATCCGGGGAGCCATCCTAGGCAAGCCCACAGGTATGCTGAAGTCTGTGCGAAGGGAACTGGGCATATCCGAAGGGAAAATAGACTCCTCACAAACCGAATACAGTGCCACACTTAACAAGGAAACCCTGTTGAAAATCCACATCACATTAAAGGAATTCAATGAACTGGCCAATAGAGAGGTCCTATATATGTCTGCCCCGGCTAAAGCCCATAGATATGGGGAAAGTAATAAGGCTGGCACATTCTTGTCCAATATGCTCAAAGCCGATAGACATCACAATCCTATCCCCAGCATACAGACAACTTTTGGGGTAACGGTTAATAAAGAACAAGACCAGGGAAAACACAATCAGGTACCTAGATGACTTAGACCTCCCAACACTAACCCACGAGACACAGAACATTCTCAACCAACCTATCACAGTTGAGGAACTTGTCACAGCTATTAAATCATTATCCTCTGGTCGAGCCCCAGTTCGGATGGCCTGGGTTCCGAATTATATAAAGAATTTCAGAACAAATTAGCCCCTTTACTTTTGAAAGTGTGGGAGGAAGCTATGGACCGAGGTGCCCTCCCAGAGTCAATGCGCAAAGCAATTATCACTGTCCTTCTGAAACCCCATAGACCGGCACAAGACATGGCCTCTTACAGACCCCTATCCTTAATAAACACAGATGCAAAGATTTTTGCTAAAGTACTAGCCACCAGACTTCTTCCGTACATGCCAATCCTGGTACACCGTGATCAGGCTGGTTTTATCCCAACTAGATCGACAGCTGGCATAATGGCACAGATCGACCCGGGGCAAGGGTAGCTATTGTGGCACTAGATGCCGAAAAGGCCTTTGACTCAGTCTCTTGGACATACCTCTTTTTGGTGCTTGAGCGGTTTGGTCTTGGTCAATACTTTATCAAATGTGTGCGGCTATTATATACACAGCCATCGGCCAGAGTTTTGACCAATAATAATACATTGTCCCCCACATTCCTGTTACACAGAAGAACTCGACAGGGCTCTCTCTTTTCACCCATCCTATTTGCACTTACCATAGAACCAATGGCTAAATATATCCGTAAAAACCACTCACACAGAGGACTTAGGATGACTGGTCCCCCACAGATCATATCACTGTACGAGGACGACACCCTATTGTATGTCTGAAACCCACAGGAGAATGTGCAACACAAAATGTCAGACATACACACATTTTCGATTACTCTGGATACAAAATTAACGTCTCAAAGTCTGAAATATTCCCTCTGACCCTGAATACTGGAGACCTATCCGAGATAAGGGGGTTTAAGCCCGCTCCTATCCAGGTACGCTAATTGGGAATCATGTAAACAAATGCTATATACACAAAACCACGGGGAGCTATTGCTAAATCTGACGACCAAGTTCCAATTGTGGCCTAATCTTCCGTCATCCCTATACGGTCGAGTGGCACTACTTAAAATGGTAGTATTCCCAAAACTTCTATACTACTTTAACAAGATCCCGATCTGGCCCAGTAAGCCTTTATTTACAAAACTCCTGTCACTTGCCTCCTCCTTTATTTGAAATGGGAAGACAGCTAGGCTAGGGTGGGCAAAGATGGTGGAACCATTTTCACAGGGCGGTATCGCCGCCCCTGATTTTGAACTATACTATTTAACTGCACAGGCACAATTTGCAAAGCACTGGTTCGACCCAGAGGACACAGATCCCCACATACTCTTTGAAAAACACACCACCCGCCCCAACAACATACGTTCCATTATTTTCAACTCAACCTACAAGGACTCCTGTCCATTTGACCCGTTACGTACCACCATACAAGCCTGGTCCAGGATATATAAGAGAGTTGGCCTAGCGACACCATACGACCCGGAGGTTCCCTTGTGGAATTTCCCCAGTATTGCCCCAACTTCCGACAACGCCCTCCAGCAATCATGGGACCCTAATAAACTCTTCAAGATGTGGGACATGTTCCCGGATGGCACTTTTTGGGAACTTACAGACTTTATTAACGCGGTGGGGGGGCCAGCTTAAACGCTTTCAGTTCTACCGAATGAGGGCTGCTTTCGCTGCTAGATGGCCAACATTCCCACTGGAACCCCCGACGCATGAATGTATCAGAGCTGTGGTGCCCGCAGATGGTCATGGCAAGGGGGTCTCGATGTTATACTCCCTGGTGCAGGCACATTCCACTTCGCTTAACACAATTAAAGAGACCTGGGAATGTGACACGGGCACCCTGATTGAAGACACTAGTTGGTCTCGCTATTGTCAACTTACCAAATCTGTTTCAATGAACTCTGGGCTGCGACTGATACAATTAAAAATCTTAGATCAACTACACTACTCCCCGGCCAGATTAGTCAAATTCGTAGGAAACTGTACAGGATGCTGCCCAAAGTACAATGCCCCAGATGCTGTAACGTATCACATGTACTGGTCGTGCCCTTTGATTGTAGAGTTCTGGAGGGAGGTGGCAGAGCTCCTTCAGGAAATCACTTCGATCCCAGCGACCCTATCCCCCTTGAAATATTTGTTTGGAGATATTGGTAAGGTGAAGGAAACCACGAGGCAACTATTTAATATTTAATTTGTTATCGCCAAGCGATGCATCCTGAAGTGTTGGAAATCCTCAGCGAGACCAACTCGAAGTGACTTCCTGAAAGACTTATGTATGGTGAATGATGATGAGGAACTCTTTGTAATGTCGACACCCTGTCGTCCCAAGGACATATGGTTACTGCTGTGCCTTTATCTATGTAATTTGATGCCTGATGTTGATGTAACACCTACACCCTTAATATTGGCCTACGCCAAGCTGCTCGAAAGTTATTTGCGAGATCTGTGTTACAAGGTCCTGACCTTTAATCTATGTAGGCCGCCATTTTAGGTCAAAACGCCATTTTAGGATTTATGTGGAAAAGTCACCCTGTGATCTAAAATGGTGGACGATGTCATTGCAAAATACAACATGGCCGTCTTGACCTCTGTACATCGCTAATGTGTAATCTGCCTGCAGGCTACTTGTTGAGGTCATGAACTGAGACCTCGTCCTACGTTGACCTATGTGTAAAAGGATTACTTGCGCAAGTAAACCAATCCACGAATATGTATTATGATAATGTATTTACACATTGGACAAAGAACATCTGTTTTACTATATTGTATTAATGTTTAAGAATACCTGCAATACGAAACTTAGAATACACAGTTAATGCATACGCTTATTGTTACATGTAATAAAGAACAAACCAGTTAGATGCAGTTATTTGAGACTCGGCAATGAACCATAGAATTGGTGATGTATAAAGTAGAATATTAACCCGAAGAGGGGTTGGCCGTAGCGCTCACAAAATGTATAAAAAGCGAATGCATTCTAATGTACAGTCTCTCACTGAACACACTGAACCACGCTGGAGTTCGTTGTGTTGTACTGAGGGCTGATAGCTATCTGACTTTGCACTGTTTTGTAATTGTATTCGATAGAGAATAAAGTACTTTGTAAGTTCCTTTGAAACCTATGTTTGGTGTATTTCCTTTTGGGGTACTCAGCCTCGATATTTTGTTTCTGTTTTCACAGTTGGCGCCCGAATATGGTCCCTCAAGATTGATACCGGATTGTTGAAGGTTGACACTTGCTATCGGACCGGGATCGGATGGTGTACAAAAGTAAGGGGCCCCTGGATGAGACGCGACACCTCAGCAGCGCTGCACGATCCAATCCCTGGACGACTAGCCTGTGGTCTGAGACGGCATCTTGACGAGGGTCCACTTATCAAGGCGGGCAGATTTGCCGAAATCACCATACACGAGGTAAGATTAGTTAAGTAAGATTCTTAGAAGTACCGATCGGTCCTCCTTAGGTTTGGCCAGGTGAGTCGTGACCCGATTCTTAATTTAACCCTGGCAATTTGAATTTTGGCGCATTGTATCTGCAGACACAAATATTGACCAGGTAACACCAAGAATTTGATATATGCCTGGGAAATTGTCTACCTGCTTTAGGGCATTATTCCGCAGTGATAGACAATCTTTGGAATTTAGCCGTCCGGCACCACAGGAGGGTTCGCCGGCATGTACTATGTACTGTAAGCATGGCATTGGAAGTATAGTATTTAATGATATTTGGCACAGACAAACCAGGCATACCTCTGAACTTCAGTGGCCAATCAATGGTAGTTTTGAGATCCCTCGCATTGAATATTTGGAGTCAGTATTATTAAAGAAAAAGGCTAGACCTGCAGCATTTGATGTTTGACAGAATTGGAAAAAAGAAGGTTGCCGAAAAAGTATTATTATATGATCAGGATAAACAGGCTGAGTCGGCTAAAAATATGGAAAGGGCTTTTTCACTTGGTATTCAGAAAATCTATCCTTCCAAAGATCTCCATGATTCTGATGAGTTTTTTGAGAAAATATTAAATGAACGAAGGCCTGGTGCCTCTGCGCCACCTCCGTATGTTCCTCTTCCTGCTGCGGTACCTTTTCCTGCTGTTATTCCTACTCTTCCTGCTCAACCTGTTGTTCCTATTCCTTTGACTGTTGTTCCTCCACCTGCTCCTCTGCCTCTTCCTGTCGCACCAGTTATAGCTCCTCCATCGAATTTGCCTATACCCTCTCTTCCAAGTGGTCTTGGGCCGCTTGTAATCGATCATGGTGCAGACCTGAAGGTTGTCACTCGCAGTACTGTACCACCGGAGAAGAACTGTGGGTTAATTGCATGGGCTAAACATTGTATGGAGAAGGATGATCAGGCTAGTGTTTTTCCCACACTTTCTAATACGGATAATTTTCCTGAGAAAAATGTTTTTATTGAAGGTTTGGGGATTCAGTTATGTATAATGTGGGGAAGATTCAATAATATGGATGTTCCGCAAGGGTTAAGGGATCTAAATACTCTAGCACTTTCCAGAGATACTGTGGAGAAGGTAAATGAGCATGTTGAAAGGCTATTTGAATATAGAAAGGAGTTAGAAAGGATACGGAATGAGGATGATGAAGAGGAAAGTATGTATGTACAGAAACACTACCTTCTGTGTCGTAAACCGATATTGGAGGAAATACGAATTTGTAAGAAAGATGCGATTAGATGGATTTCAGACATATCGATAACTCCAGTTGAGGTATATGACACATATAGTCAATATACGTTGGAAATGCAGAGAAAAGTGATACAGGTAATGATAGAGTACCTGCAAGATGAATGTGTAAAGAGGAATATTAGTTGTCCCACAGAGTTATTGAATATTTATAAGAGAGCTTTTTCGTTTGACACTTCTTCGACTGCTTTAGCGCTCGATTTGGCTCTGTTGCTTAGTAAGCGTTCGGAGTTGCCTACATCTCAGTTGCCTATGAGAGAGGTTCCCCCGACATTTGTGCCGAAGGTTGAGGTTGCGGCCGATGCTGCACGAGGTATAGTCGCTGTGGACATTCCCGCACATTATGTGTCACAGTTTGTTCACGTCCCGTTTTCACAACAGGAAGTGAACACCATTAGACAGTCTATTCCTGATATAAGGAAAAATCCGACAGGGTTCTATAAAGAGATGGAATCCGTTTTGCAATCCTCAGTGTTCACCTTGGGTGACATTGATTTGTTGTTTCCAGTACTCCTGCCCGTAGATTTATAAAAACAACTATTGACGATGTACCCGGTTTGGGAGATACATGGGCGAATTTAACTAGATTCGATGGGGTAAGGCCAGCTGGTGAAAGACCACAGCAGGTGATATTAACCTTGCCTGATAGAATCATTACTAAATTAAAATCCATAATTCCCGAAAAAAGAATTATATGGGACAAGCTTACAGCCTGTGTCCAAGGAAAGTCTGAGGGTGCTACCGAGTTCTTTTATCGGTTCAAACAGGTATTTTCGGATTTCAGTGGACAAGACTTAAGCACAGAGTCAGGGAAAAGGTTATTTGTGGACAAATTTGTACCTGGATTTCTGCCTGACATCCAGTCAGAGATTTTGTCCTCTGAGAGCGCTTGGCAGGTGAAATCGCAATCAGAGGTACTGAATATGGCTCAGTATTATGAAAATCGTGTCAACAATGAAAAAGATAGGATTGAAAAACGGAAAGGTGATTTAAAAACAAAGGTGCTATTGCAGCAAATTGTTAGAGGCCCCATAGGGGGTAACTCTCAGGTTAGAGGTCAGTATGTCCCACAGGGGAATGTGCCCTTGGGTCCTGTGAACATTAATCAATGTTCTTATTGTCAACGAGAGGGTCATTGGAGAGCACAATGCCCCGTCCTTCAACAGAGGTTGAATAATAACATGGGTAGGTGATCTAGAGGTCGCCTGGGTGTAGGGGGCCACGGTAGAGGTCAGTTCACACAGGACCCTCAACAACTTTTCACAGGACAATCAGACTCCGAGTGTGGATACTAGGAACATAGCTTCCTTTTGACAATATTCTGTTTCGTTAGGATTGCCCAAAGCATGGTTTGGAACCTACACCTATTCCCATCAATCAGAAAGGTCCCTACGTTGAAATGATAGTGGGAAATAGGAAATATCAGTTTTTTGATAGACACTGGAGCGCAGAAGTGTTCCATTGATCGTTCACGGGTTCCAAACGTTCCACTGTCAGGGCAAACCAATGTTTCTGTAGGGTTTTCCGGTACTCCAGTTATTTGTCCGGTCTCCATGCCAGTACCTATTTCTTTGGGTCCTTTTACGGACCAGTGTCCTTTCCTATTGACTTCGGATTGTGGGGAAAACTTGCTGCGATTGAACTTGTTAAAATAATTAAATTCAGTGATTTATTGTTCTTCTGATGGAGTACGCTTGACAATTTCACTGCAGCAATCTTCCACCTCGCAATTTCTGACTAGACCTTTGCCTCCAGAATTCATTGATGTACCAGAGAGCTTGTGGGCTGTTGACAACAATGATGTCGGTGTTTTGCAGATTGAGCCTGTTAAGATAGTTTTGAAACATGGAATTGAGCTGCCACTCATTCCCCAGTATAAGATTTCGGTTGAGGGCGAGCAAGCTTTGAAATGTATTGTTTCCGATTTTGCGCACCGTGGTGTGATTGAAGAAATCTCAGGAAGTTTGTGTAATGGTCCGATTTTACCCGTTTACAAGAAAGGCGATAATGTAATTCCATTCCGTTTTATAATTGATTTACGTGCCATTAATAAAGTTGTGGCACCACAGTTTCCAATTGTGCCTGATGTGGCATCGATCTTAACAATGATTTCAGCTACAGCTACTTACTTTAGTGTTGTGGACCTAAAGAATGTGTTCTTTAGTATTCCTATATGCAAGGATAGTAGATATTTGTTCGCCTTCACCTTAGACCCACCGGGCTGAGGCCGCCAACAGCACATCACTGCTCTCTTGCACTTTTCCTGCCTCCTCCCACTAACTCAACCTCCCCTCCTCTTTCAGAGCCGCCAGGGCGCCAAGGGACCACTGCGGTGGTGATAGTGCACACTACAAATGTCCTTTAACATTAACATTTAACATTAGGGGGACACTCATTTACATTTACTCGTGCACCTCAAGGGTACACAGAGAGTCCTAGTATTTATAGTAGGGCTTTGAAAGAGCAAGTTGATACCCTTGAATTGCCCTCAACTTGTACTTTGCTTCAGTACGATGACGATTTGCTTCTGGCTGCAGACTCTGAGAGTGCCTGTAAGGAGGGCACCGTGTTACTACTTATTCATCTAGCTAAGCATGGTCACAAAGCTTCGCTTAAGAAATTTCAATATTGTTGCCAGGAGGCCTCCTGTCAAAGGAGGGAAGAAGATCAACACCTGAAAGAATAAAACACATTTCTGGTGTCTGTCCCAAATACGCAGAAGGAAGTTAGGACCTTGATAGGTATGGCTTCTTACTGTAGGTTGTGGATCTCAAATTTTTCACCAGCGATAAAACCGATGTTGGCCTTGACGAAGAAGGGCATTGCTTCGCCGTTGCCATTGACTTCGGAACACCAGCAATTGTTTGACTTGCTTAAGACTGCATTATGCTCTGCACCAGTTTTGGGCACACCAAACTATGAAAAGGCCTTTCTATTGTTTGTGCATGAACGTGATGGATGTGCTTTGGCTTGATTAACGCAGGACCATGGAGGGAAGAATAGGCCATGCGGTTACTATTCCTCCGCCCTTGATCCTGTAGAATGCGCTTTGCCAAGATGTTTGATCGCTGTCGCTGCTGCGTCTGTAAAACAGAGTGAGGGAATGGTCCTAGGCCACGATTTGACCCTGATGGTGCCTCACTCTGTAGATGTTCTATTGAACTGAACTCAAACGCAACACCTCACTTCCGCACGGTTGACGAGATACGAATTGATCTTGTTTGCCCCTCACATTCAAATTAGGAGGTGTTGTGTTTTTAATCCGGTTGAACTCCTACCTTGCCCGCAAGATATTAGTTGCGGCGATGAAGATTCACATGATTTTTTGTATACGACCGAGCAAGAAATAAAGGGCAGGATTGATTTGAAAGATACCCCTTTGGATAATCCGCAAGGAGAGCTGTTTTGTGACGGCTCCTGCTGTAAACCTCCGGATGGTACATCCACAGCCACTTATGCAATCACTACCTTAAGCACGGTTGTGGAAACTAAGAGAATTACACATAATTCTAAGCAGGCCGCAGAGATTATAGCCTTAACCCGAGCTTGTGAACTTTCCGAAGGGCTTGCAGTGAATATATATACTGATAGTCAGTATGCCTTTGGGGTGGTTCATAACTTTGGGAGACTTTGGTCGGAAAGAGGATTCCTAACCTCGCATGGCACCAAGATCCAACATGGCACCCTAATAGTGCAACTTCTCTCAGCACTTGCGCTCCCTACCCAGTTAGCAGTTGTGAAATGTGCAGCACATCGCAAGATTGTAGATAACATTGGAAAAGGGAATTCTTTCGCTGATCAAATAGCCAAACAAACTGCCACTGATCTCTGTACAGAGATATATGTTTCTAGGGAGACTGAAAATGCTGATGTGATGGATGAGGGAGTGGGGTCTGTACGGGATATCCAAGCCGATGCCACAGTAGAAGAAGCCAAGAGGTGGGCTTAGGAGAACTTGATGACGATGGGTGTTGGGTGGACACGGTGGATGGGAAATGGTTACTCCCCGATGCGTATGTGCTAATGATGCATGTATGTGCTCAACAGATGACAAAAATGTTAGAAAGAGTGTGGGTAAACAACAAAATTTCAAAAATTGCTCAGAACTATGTCCGGAATTGTATGATTTGCCTACAACATAATATGGAAAAGGGGACAGCAACCCTGAGGGGAAGTTTTGGGCCACCCTCTGTCCCATTTGAAGTAATTCACTTTGAATTCATTGAAATGGAGTGATGCAATAATTTAAAATATGTATTGGTAGTCATTTGTGCTTTTAGTAAGTGGGTCGAGGCTATCCCTGTTAAAGATGCCACAGCTATGACCACTGTGAAAACATGTTAAAAGAATACTTTTTCCCCGGTTCGGTTTGCCGAGAGTTATCTGGTTCCATTCGGCCAGACAACCTCAGAGCGCCAGACTAGTAGAAAGACACAACGGTATCATCAAGAACAAACTCGCTAAGACGTGTGCCGGCACCAAACTAAAATGGCCGGACGCCTTACCGATTGTGTTATTAGCGATGCGTACAACCCCTCAAACTAAGATTGGGCTCTCTCCATTTGAGGTGGCAATGGGGAGATCTGCCAATATCTGGAATTTGCCAAAATGTTGAAAGTTAAGAAATATTGAAAATGTATTACTTTCAGATTATTGTAGCCAATTGACTAAAAACCTGTATTTGATTTACCATCAGATACGAGAGGCCTTACCTGTGCGGTACGAAGGCCCGAGCCACGGCATACGACCCGGAATCTGGGTGCTCACTAAGTCATTTGAGCACACCTCCTGCCTTGCGCCTCGCTGGCGTGGCCCATTCCAGGTCTTGTTGGTCACTCAAACAGTGGTGCGGGTAGCTTGCCGAAAGAATTGGATCCACGCGACACACATCAAGGAACTTCCTCACCCTGTGCCACACGTTACAGAAGAAGCAGAACCCCTTGCTGATACTGCAACCAATGATCCCAAAGCAGTAAACAGCACCGAGAGTGTGTTGGAGAATATCTCTAAGCCCGAGAGGCTTGGGGAAGCTGCCATTTTGTTTCCACACTCTCCACCGATTTTGCACCAGGGAGTGGCTGTTTCAAACGCAGCCCCTTCATTTGTCCCGGATACGTTGCTTCCAACGGGAAGTGACGACACATTGCTTCCGGATCAATCAGTACCAGGAAAAACCAGATACCACTTGCGTCCAAGAAAATAGACATACGACACGGTTCGACTGTGCATTCAAGGAAGGAAAAGAATCATCGAGGGCTTGCTTTTGCCCAAATTTGAGAAAGGGGATTCTGTTGGCTAGAGTTTTGTAAGGACACAGAAATCACGCAGCCAGGGGGTCGCCAGCAACGAACATTGGGGTTTCCGTCTGAAGACTGCAATGCCTGCTACCGCCGCCGCTCGTATTGGACTTGTAAATAAGGTGGTGATCAACCGGGGCAATGGACAAAATGCCTGGGCCCCAAAAACGTACTGCTGTGTTTTTGTAATTATCTTTGGTTTTATAATAGGCACTGTTGTAGGCCTTTGGTATTTAGAAGAAGCTTATCCTTTAGAGTTTTCGCTACCGACTGTAAATGTACCCACTGTTCATACACCTTTTGTGCATTCGCATACTTTGTCCCCTAGAGATTACCAGCACAGACAAAAGTATCATAATAATACTTTGTTACTTATAATGAACGCTAAACATGCCATTTTTAATAGATCCAATTGCTGGGTCTGTTCACATTTACTGCAACACAGGGAAAAGGAGCTAAGTTGGTATATTCATCCTTTACCGTTGACAACTGCTTGCTATGCTTCTCTTAGAGCACTGTTCTTTGGCCGATGGAAAGATAGCTTCTCAGGGAACTTTGATGGCACCAATTTGAATAGTTTTGAGAAACGTGTTTTGACTCCCCTGGGATGCTCTCTTTTTTTGAATAGGAGTAGACCGAATGTTGCTTCTATTAGGCCTTCTGATAGACTGTCTCGTCCTTTTCAATCTTTGATTTCCTTTAAAATGGCTCCAATAGGCAATAAGGATGCCTTGCCTCCTTCTTACACTGTTAACCATAGCCCCGATTCAGTTTCTTTCTGCATACAGAGGAATGGCACTCGGTCAATGGGAGATTTTAAAGGTTGTGCCAACGTTGCAAATTTGACTGGGGAAGACAGACCTTTGTATGTAGGCGAACCTGTCTATTTTGTTTGCGGTAATATAGCGTTTCCATGGTTGCCCAGGGATTGGCAAGGAACCTGTTATTTAGGGATCCTGTTACCTGGGGTGTTTATTGCGAGTACTAAAGAAGTTTTGAAGGGTCGTCCACGGCGGGATGAGAATGGTGATACCCAGGCACAAGTATTGGGAGATATAGCAAAATCAGTTGTGCCATTTTGGGTGCAGATAGCGAATTCAGAAGATATTAGAAAACTAGCGAGAGTACTGGAGAGAACCATAAACCGGACCACAGATATACTCTACAATATGACATTAGAGAAGAAAGCAATACGATTAGTAGCACTCCAAAATCAAATGGCATTAGATGTCATTCTAGCCAAACGTGGTGGAGTATGTAAATTAGTGGGGTCCTCTTGCTGTATTTTCGCACCAGATTCCTCCTCAACTATCTTTAAGGCAATACAAAATCTGTCCCTGGTTCCGAAGTGCATGTTCTCGAGGGAAACTGGGATCTAAGCGCTTGGTTCTGGGACTTCTTGCGATCTTGGGGTTGGAAGGTACTTTCGGTTTTATTAACTATTTTAGGAGTTCTATTGTTCCTTTTTTGCTGTATTCAGTGTCTGCCTGGTATGTGTTCGATGCTAGGGGGGTGTTGTGCACAAGCGATAAATTCGATAGGACATGAGGTGTATGCCTCGGATAAAACTTCCAAAGAATATGTGTTAAAAGATATATTAGTAAAAGACCTAATGGCAATAGATATTTCAGATAGTGATTCAGGGTACATGGATACTGATGTATGGAGTTATTCATAAGGAGACCCAAAATAGTTTTTAGCACTTGGCATAGGCCAAAAGGAGGGTTTGTCGGAATAAAAAGTATATCGTGCCTCCTATTGTAATAAATATATTAATATTGGCCTACGCCAAGCTGCTCGAAAGTTATTTGCGAGATCTGTGTTACAAGGTCCTGACCTTTAATCTATGTAGGCTGCCATTTTAGGTCAAAACGCCATTTTAGGATTTATGTGGAAAAGTCACCCTGTGAGCTAAAATGGTGGACGATGTCATTGCAAAATACAACAAGGCCGTCTTGACCTCTGTACATCGCTAATGTGTAATCTGCCTGCAGGCTACTTGATGAGGTCATGAACTGAGACCTCGTCCTACGTTGACCTATGTGTAAAAGGATTACTCGCACAAATAAACCAATCCACGAGTATGTATTATGATAATGTATTTACACATTGGACAAAGAACATCTGTTTTACTATATTGTATTAATGTTTATGATGACCTGCAATACGAAACTTAGAATACACAGTTAATGCATACGCTTATTGTTACATGTAGTAAAGAATGAACCTGTTAGATGCGGTTATTTGAGACTCGGCAACAAACCCTAGAATTGGTGATGTATAAAGTAGAATATTAACCCGAAGAGGGGTTGGCCGTAGCGCTCACAAAATGCTGTGGGCTTAGGAAATCCAAGAGGGCTGAAAAGCCCACATTTGCGCCCGAATCCTGGACAACTGTGCAATTGTGAGCACAGCAAAATGGTCCCCTGACCTACCACCCACCAGTGCAAAGAAAGATGGTTCTGTTCAAAACCCATTTTTTTAATGTCAAAAATTGCTAAGATCATGGGCCTGGAACCACCAAACAAAAATCCAACTATGGTTGAGTGTTTTACTTTACTCTACTACAGATCCACATCAATGCCATGTCAAGCAAGGATCATATACTATCAAGTAAAATCCTTTCCTTTTGAAATGTATTAATTCAAGACAGCTGTCAAAAATAGGTGCAGTACCGGCATTGGACACTGACCGGCGCTGTCGCTCTATAAATCCTGACAGGAGAGGTGTCTTGCAGAACTGTGCAGTGAACAGAAGGGGGTCTTATGTAATTAAATGTTCAAAAGACATGCCTTTCCTGAGAACTCTTAACACCACAGAGACCCACACAAGGAGGCAGGATATCACATGGCCCTGTTAATTGAGAGGGAGGGGTTTCTCCTCCAGCCTGCAGGACCCAACACACTAGACCATTTCAATTGAATGGGATATGCTGATTTGGCTGTGGACTGTAAACAGAGCTCTGCCTGGAAGAAGAGACATGTGATCCATGACTCACCCAGTTCCTAAGGGCGGGCCAGACACTTTTTGTGAATTGAATTGAAGTCAAATATATGTTTTTTAAAGACACTGATAACTAATTGTAACCAGATGACAGGAATGTGCAATTTGGAAATCCTTAAAATGGAAAATGTACCTACAATTTGAGTCTAAACTCAATTCCGTACGATGTTCTGGGACCGAACCCTGCAATTTATTAATTTTGCAGACACTGGGTTTAAGCTAGAGACTTGGCAATTTACTGGAATATGTGTAGAGAGACAGGGTACCTCTGTGTAAATTTGGGAAAAAGTCCAATATTGGGAAACCAACCAAAAAGCGCAAAATGTTGTCATTTCTTAATCCAAGCTCTTAGAAACATCAGAGTTGGAACAGAGACTACCTTATGTGATATATGATGTGTATATGTAATATCAACCACTTGTGTATCTGGGAAATGTGTTTAGTTATGAAAATGATTTTCTAAGATAAAAGCAAAGGGGAGTGTTCTTTCTGTATCCCATAAAGATGACTCACTCTGACTCACTGCTCCCTTCTCAAATCAGGTCAAAGAGAAATCCTTGACCTATCAAATCGTGAGTGGGTTGGGCACAGAAAGTTAGCATCCACACCCATTTTCAAAAGACATAAAAAGAGCCACTGGAAGCCAGACAGGGACATTCACTTTCCACTTTCTTGCGGGACGCTTTGCCGGGAGACTCCAGACTTCAAATCCATCAATCTTCAGAGACCAGAACTTTGAATCCAGACTCCAGAACTTGTAGCAAAGAGGCCTGAATCCACAAGCTGAATCCTTTTTCAGCAGGCCTCAAAATCATTTGCAAATTATTCAAACAGCCGGGTTGAGCTGTCGGATTCTGGCCTAGAACCCTGTGCCAGAAACACCCAGAAAGCAGAGCTGTATCTTGAACCGCAGACCGGACCCAGACCAGATCGCTGTGAGCAGAACCAGAGATCCAGACCAGACCAGACCAGAACCAGAGATCCAGAACCAGTGAACCAGTACCAGAAACCGCCCAGAAGTCCAGTCAAACCTGTTGACCAGATCAGTGACAAGGCCCATTCCTTCCAAAATTAGGAGTGAGTACCTAGCTAGAACTGTGCAGAACCCATCTCTTAGCTTAAAATAATCTGATTCAAAACATTTGAACCTGTCCAGAACTGCATCATAGAATCGTGTGTCCCTTCTCTGATTTTAAACCTGTAAAAGTGTCTTTTTGACGTTTTGAATCATTGTTTCATTTCTGAAAAACTACCTTCACAATATCGTCCGTATCTCTTGAACCGTTTGTGCTAGGAGCGAGTTTTAACTTTCATTTTAAAGCTGAGATTCTAAGCTTTCCAACACGCTCTGAACCGACTTGCTTATAGTTCCTCCGTAATTGCGCTCAACGCACGCGACTAAATTGCCGCGATTTGACATTTTGCTTCATTTCAGCCACGTGTAAAAATATTTGTCTTTTGTTTCCTTTGCTGAAATTCGTTTGCAACCTGGCAATCATTCATAGAGTATTGCTAAAGTAATCCTGAACTAATTTAAAGTAGCTATCACCCATCCTGAATCTCTTATAGGGAATTAAAATCATTTTTAGCATATTTTTCCCTTCTTTGCAAACCACATTTAAAGTATTTTGCCTGTGTTTAAAAATCATCCCTGGTGCTCTCAGCTTGCTGGGTGGAATTGGAACTTTGTATTGCATTTTTGTTGGTATTCTTGAAGACTGTGTGCTCGCCTTCCATTTCCTTATATTGCATAAAGGGGGGGAGTGAATTGTCAAAAGAAAAAGTGATCACATTATCTATTGTTGAAATCATATCAAATTGTTTCTGTATTGCCTTTTATTCATCTTTGCATCTCCTTGAAACCATAAAGCATTCAGAGCTACCTTGTTCTTTCCATACCAACTCCTAAGTAATAAAATCAGTGTGGTAGTGTAACATCACCCAGTGTTGATCACGTCATATTCTTAAGTGTGGTATCAAATATTAATTTATTACAAAAGTGTAATATATATATATATTGTTTTATTTTTCCAATAAACCTTTTCAATTTGCAAAACAAACCTACTTCTTGGCTCAGTGGGGTCAGGGAGATTCTAAGAGAGGGGCGTTATACAAGGGTTCATCATCCAGATTATAACTTGTCATAAAAAATATAAATAAGGGCTTCCCTTGAGCAATCCCAGACAAGGCACTGACTTAGTGGGAATGCTTGATTGAGTCATTAACAACTTATCCTTGGCCTCAAGCCCAGGGAACATATCTCTCCAGCTCTGAAATCTCTTAATTGGCTCCCAGTGGTGGGTAGGGTCAAGTTCAAGACCCCCTGCATCATCCACAAGGCTTTCTGGGGCCGTGGACCGGACTACCTCCAACTCTCTCTTTCTATTTATTCATTTCATTTATAAAGCGCACAGACAACCCAGAGGCATTGAGGCGCTGTTACAGGTACATGTCAGGTAAGTGTAGCTTGTCATGCAGTTCACATGAAATACATCAGTAATGAAAGTGTAGGATCAAAAACCAAGAACAAAAGTATTATCATGCATGTTATTGTCGGCATACAATTGACAGATACCGGTCTTATGCAAAGAGCGGTGTTCTGAGTGCTTTTTGCGGAATAGCTAGTAAGACTGCTCAGCATAAGGGAGGGAGGGAGGTTGTTCCAAAGTTTTGCAGCAATGTATGGGAAGCTGGAACCTCTGGCTTTACATCTCTTGACTTTGGAACATCTCCCCTTCAAGCTCTTCACTCATCCGCCTCCAACTCTCTGAGGGTCAGTCGCTTTTCCAAGCTGAAAGTTGGGGGCAGATCTCTATCTTCGGCAGGGGTCCCCCTCTGGAACAGCCTCCCTGCCTTTCTCAAACTTGAGCAGAACCACCTCCGGTTCCAGAAGCAACTCAAGACCGTCTTCTTTGCTTCTGCTTTCTCTCTTCATCTCCCCTGCTGATGACCCATCTGCTCCACGCCGTGACCACCCTCTGAACTTGGGCCGAGGTCCCAGCATGTCCAGTTGCACCTTGCACTGCCTCTTGCAGTACTTTTGGTCTGTATCTGTAACCCAACAGTCACTTCTTGCTGCACTTATGAGCCACCTGTTGGCTGCACTTTCTGACTTACCTGCACTGAGCCACCCACTGGCTGCACTTTTGACTACCTGCACTTCTCACTCCTGCACTTCCCTCTTGGAACTTCTCCTCTTCCATTTTCCTGCACTTGCACAATCTGCATGACACAAGGCCTAGTAAGATTGTCTTGTCCTCCCTCTGTTTCCCCTCCTTGTCTTGTCGCACCTACAAACACTTGTGTACAGGTGCGTTATAAATGCCATATCATATCATTATTTCCGAGAGAGGGCAATTTTGCATCTGCAGTCCTCAAGCATATTAGTAGGCTAACATTACAGATTATCTAGGTGCCGAAATGTAGAGATTTTGCATGCAGAGCGATCCAGCATGGTGTTACCAGGTTGATGTGAGGGAAGATCAAGGTGCAGGGATTTAGAGAGTGATCAATTTTGCGTGGTGAGCCATCAAGCACAGCATGCTAGGTTGACAAGTGGTTGTGGGGAGGTTGTAGATAGACTGCAGAGTGTCCATCTAGTAAAGGTGAGCCAATTGTTTAGAGGAGAGAAGGAGTATAGCAGAAGAGGCAGGTTTTGAGCTGTTGGAACTAGGAGAGTGGGTTTACCTGCAGAGATAAATATGAAATCCGTCTTGTAGGAGTTAAACTTCAAACAGCATAGAACCGTTCAATGATGGATACATGTGAGGCAGCTATAGCTATGCTTGGAGATAGCAGGGGGAGGAAAAAGAAAATGTTCTTGGTGTCATCAGCAAAGAGGTGGTATTGAAAGCCAGAAAATGAGACAAGTTTTAAGATGAAGAGAAGTGGAGTAATGACTGAGACTAGAGGGAAGTCTGAAGGAAGGAGTGTAGGGATGCAGGTGTTAGAGTTCCATCTAATATGGAAGGTGTGGTTAGAGAGATAGAAGACCACCAAATTACATATGGTGTCCTTAACCCTGGTGAGAAGGCGGTTGTAGCAGGGTGGGATGGTCCACTGTGGCAAAGGCTGTGGAGAGATCAAGTGAAATGAGGTGAGAGGAGACGTGAGAATGGTGAGCAGTGGTTAGAGAATTAGACACATGGGTGAGAGGAGTTTTTGTTGATTGTGTACTCCAGGCCCTGATTGGCTCAGAGATCAGCAAGTGTGTGTTCCTTGAGGTAGGTGACAATATGGTAAAAGACAATTCGCCCAAGGATTTTGTAATGGTGTGGATGGAGGGAGACACACTACAAAACAAGAGACTGTTAGGGTCAGACGTGGGTTATTTAGTATGGAAAGACTGACATTTTTGTGTCAGGACAAGAAGATGCCTGTTGAGAGGGAGCAAATTGAAGAGAAGAAGAGGTACAAGGAATGTGTGAAGTGCAAGAGCTTTAATGCCAATGGGGTTACAGGATATATTAGATGATAGGGTGACTTATGGCAACTTGGACTTGAGCAATGGACTGGCATGTAGACCATCACCAAATCTGGACCCTCGGGACATTTTCTTTGTGGTTTGGTGGTGGGAAATCCACCACCTAGCACTCCTATGGCAGCTACGACCCTGGATCTTCTCTGGCACAGAAAATTGCAAAGATGTAATGGCTGCAATGCCACTTTAACTTTTTTTGCATTACTTGGAACTTTGGCAGCAACAGGTGTCGGGCAGCACTATGCCAGGGTATCCCCTCTTCTGGGTTATACACATCACTTGGCTTCTACCGATCACAAACACTCCTCCAGACTCTTGGTGACACATAAGGACTTCTTGGGCTCAAGATGCCCAGGCACTCCTCTTCTGGACCCCAAAGATCCCTTCCACAAATGGCAGGCACACAGGACTGGATTCCAGGACACTTCGGGTGAAGAGCAGCAGTTGCACAAAGTCCCTTCGTAGCTATGGCAAGAGGTTGCCTATCCAGGTCCGCTCTGGTTCAATCCTTAAATCAGCAAGAAAGCCTTTCGATTTCTTGAAGAGTTGCAGCAGCAGAGCTTCTTCCTGCAGCTGGTTTCCAGGATACAATTTTCTTGAGACTTTAGATTCTTGCTTCGGTTTTGACTTTCAGCTTCTGACAAGGAGGTGAATAAGGGGTGCCTTGTTAGACAAAAAACTCCCCATTCACTCAGCTGAGCTAGGCTCAATCAGCCAATCACACACAAGTGCATTCTCGCAAGCAACACCCAATCAGGCACACCAGCATTCAGGCCATTCATTCAAAACCAAACACCTGGCTCAGGAATTGTGTCACACAACCAAAACCAGACACCCACTACACTGGATGTGAATTGACTCCATTCATGCAGGGCCCACCCCAAGGGTTTATCCACACCAAGCAGTTACTGGGAAGCCTTATATGGCCCTGCCACATAACAGCCATTGAGTGGTTTGGAACCGAGCCAGGGCCTCTCAGGACTTTGAGAAACAAGGGATAAAAGCAGAAAGAAACCAAGAGTCTACAGTGTGCATCTTGCCCTTGTGTAGGAACCCATTGATTCCTATGGCAGGGCCTTGGTATCCCAAAATGGAATATACCCAGAACCACGCTCAAGTCAGCATGTAGCTGCCACCGGTCCATACCCTGCTCTGTAAGTAACGCATATGTGCCCGCAAACCTACCCCTTCTATTGTGTTTAGTGGTCATAGTCTAAATTGAAGACTGCTTTTGGCAATGCATGAGTATCCCATGTATCTTTTTCACCAAAAGGTCAAAATGAAGAGCTGCATTGCCAAGGGTTTAAACCGGACATCTGTGCAGAAAACACACAGAAAAGAAATCCAGAGAAATGGTAGGACAAGGACGAGGAGGCCCTGTCCATCCGAAAGCATTTCCAGCATTGCAGCCATGAAATGATTTTTTTGTTGTCCATAAAGTTGTTGTGTTGGTGGCACCAGCATATTGGAGAGTATTTTTTGTGCAGTTTGTCCCTGCCAATTTATTTCTTTTAGTAGTACACTAGGGGCCTCATATACAAAGCATGTTTCAATGGTTCTTTCATATTGAAAACTCCCTTTTAAATCATACATGTATACATGCATTGGGAGGAGGTTCTGCCATCATTGCCAAAACCAGCCTTCCACTTAGACTATGCCCACTAAACAGAATAGAAAGTTATGAATTACTCCTTATCAAACTTACAACGGACCACAAAACTACAACCAATATTCTTATCATTTACAGAGCACCTAACTATGTAAACCACCCAGAATCTGACATCCCACTGCTCATTAGACCCTACCTCAAGCCCAACACCAAATTCATTATCTTAGGCAATATTAACTTAGGCTGTAATGACAAACAAGACCGTAAAGCCAGTGCCCTCCGCTCATCCCTCACTGACATGAACTTCACCCAACTAGTGAATTCTCCCACACATGCCAAGGGTAAGATACTAGATTGGATACTAACATTAAACGTCCGCTTATCAATTGACTATATCAGGGCAACTGACTGGACTGACCACTACTTAATTAGCTTCAAACTAATGTCTCTAGAGACACTCATCCCCATTCCTACCACATTGGATACTATTGAAATAAGAAACACCTATAATCTCATAGTAGACAGCCTCACCCCTGTCCTGATGGATGCCCTCTCTACCCACACCCCCTCCAACAGCAACACCAGTTGCCTTGCTTCTACTTATCACAATTGTCTCAAAACCACCATCGAGACCCTAGCCCCACTTACAACTAAAACACCACGTTCAGCCAAACTCACAGATTTCTGTTTCAATGAGGAACTGGTGGCATTCTGGCGCAACAAAAGATCTCTGGAACACATCCATAGAAAATCCCTATCCACCGACTCGGCCAAGTCCTTAATGGAAGCAAACAAACTTTACAAATCCTGTCTACTACCCCTGTCAACTTGAGTAAAGCCTGGAGCACTAGCATTCAGAATGCACTTGCCTCAAAAATAGTCATGCCCCAAGACAAAATTTTTATCCAAAAGAAAATTACTGGCCAGCAAAAGCTCACCTCCCCCAATCGGGGATAGAGAATGTGAAAACTCAGGCACACAATTCAAATTTTCATTGATCAGCCAAGATCAGGTTCTGGACACTATCTTCAAGTTAAAACCATCTAACTGCAAAGGAGACTGCTTCCCTCGCCATCTAATCCAACTTTGCGCTCCCACGCTAATACCCATCATTACCAAATTTGTCAATGTTTCCATCTGCACCAACATTGTCCCTGCTATTATAAAGAAGCGTGGGTTACCCCACTCCTCAAAACACCTTTGCTGGACCCGACTGTACCTACGAACTACCGCCCTATAACCACAGTTCCCTTCCTGTTCAAAATAATCGATAAAATAGCCTACTCTCAAATACAAAAGCATCTTGAACAGAACAACCTTCTAGGAGCCAACCTGGCTTCCGGCCTAATCATAGTACTGAAATCGCATTCCTGGACCTCAAAATCCAGATGGACTCCGTAAGAGATGCCAGCAATCTTTGTATCCTTTTCCTATTGGACCTGTCTGCCGCATTTGGTGGTCCATGACAACCTATGTACCTCCATGTCCAAAAAAGTCCAACTCATGACTAAACATGTTAAGGCTCTCTCATCAGCCACGTCGTATACTTCTAATTTTATTGGCCTAAGTCGTCCATTCCTGACCCCGTAAAATTGTATCATTCTTGCCCGTGCACTCATTTTGTCTAAATTAGATTACTGCAACGTTCTGTTGCAAGGCTCCTCGAATACAAATCTGGCCAAACACCAACTGTTGCAAAACAAAGCTGTGCGTGCAGCCCATTATTAGGTCTTCTTGTCCGCCCACCTACATAACCCCCAGCTATGCATGATGCATTTTCACTCTATACTATTACCTAACTGTTCTGTAACTGTACTCAGGGATTTACATGCACCCATAATACATTGGGAGGAAGGGTAACTATTTGTTCACTGTATCCAGAGATTTAAGCCTCCTGCAAGTTACGCTGTGGTCCTAAATGCACTGTCAACAAATCTGCATGAAATGTAACTGTTTTCCTCACTGTAACCAGAGATTCAAGCCTTTCTGGAACCTATGCTGTGATACCCCCGGGATTTGGACGTATGACATATGCAATAAATAAATAAATACATAAATAAACACCCTCACAGTGCTTTGATGTTGCCAATACGAGTAGTGGGATGTACTGTTAGTGATATATCCAAACATGCGTGCAGCAAGTGCGTATATAGCGCTTGTCGAGTTCAGTCCATCAGAGTGCACTATCTGTGTTCATGTTTGTTAATTTAACAGTACTATTAAGTTCTGTTAGTGCAGTTACCCTGCATGGGTTTCAGGTGTCGTGCCAAACAGCATTTGCATACAGTGTTAGTGTCAGGTTTTAAGTGCGTTACTGCAAAGTGGTACCATGCAATGCATGTTTACTTATAGTTCAACAAACTTTTACAAACACTACATTAAAAATATCAGTCCAATCATATAGAAAAATTCGACTTGCATTACAAATACCAATACAACTACTAATACAAGTATTATCCGGGTTTAGCTCACGGTTTACAATGCACTAGCTGATCTGCGTTAGGGGTACAGGGTTATAGCAACTGGGAGGATATTCCTATTAAGGTGATACCCGAGCAAAGGACAACCAGGTTGTACTTCACCCTGGTTGTCAACCTAATCTTCTCTGGCCGCACTGTTACACCCCTCGGTGCCATGGGCATGATTCCAGAATGCATTGTTTTCAGCCATTTGCCCATCATCATCACCTACCCACTCAAACATGGCAATGAGCCTAAAGATGACTAGTGCAATAGATCTGCTGATGGCAATTTATCTAGCGCCTAGATGTTTCATAGCAAAATGTACATAACTGAATATGATCCAGCATAACGCATAACTGTGGAAGCCTTAAACAGATACTGAGGTTCACAAACATAAAGTGTTGGGCTGCGCTACTGAGCATTGTAGTAATATGGAATTGAATGTAATAGGGGAATATTGTAAGCCCTGGTCTCTGCCAGAAGCTTCCCAGATGTCAATTCAGATGGCCATATTACAGGAACTAACAATTAGCAGTAGGGCAAACATTTATATTGTGCACAAAGCATATTAAGTTCAATGCATCTTGCACCAGGGCAAAGGACTAGGACTAGGGCAACAGTGCAAGGGTGCAAACATGACAGAAATACAACGGTTTGTTTGTTAGGGTTATTTTATTCTTAGTACTAATTGCACCTGTGTAAGGTTTCTGTAATGCCACCCAAGATGCGCACATTGTCATTTCACAGGGGAGACAAGCCCAAACCACCTCCTACAGTGCAAAATGTTGAGGTTATGAGCCTCATTACAAGTTAGGCAGTATTCCGGCAGTAAATTCACCAGAATACCACCCAACAGAATTACTGTTCCCATCACTTGGTCCAGCGGATTTAGCTCAGGATTACAAGTGGTATTTGCAGTGCCATCCCCATTAATTTGAAGTCCATAGGACTCCACTGGGTATTTCGGAGGAATTACTGCCAGTGGAATTACCGCTGCAATAATTCTACCACTTTTGCAGATTTTTCAGCAGAAAGTGGAAGGATTTACCTCCAGCATGATGCAGAAGGTAACTCACCCATTTCAGGGGCAAACTCCGGCACCGCCATCATCGTAGTAAGCCCTTTTGTTGAGTAAAAGCACAGCTTTCGTTTGTTTTCATGGTTAAAATATCCAAGTGTATTAGCCTATATGGGTGAAATCATGTCCCAATGTGTGATTTGCTCTCTGCAGAGGTTTCCTCCCTTCGCGGTTATATGCAGCTGGTTGTCCATCGCACCCTGCGTGACGATAGGTAGTGCGTTCACAGTGCTTGCCTCTCCATATGTCATTCTCGGCCTGGTCCAATCTGTCTATGGGCCCATTTCGTAAGGAAAGAAGCCACTCTCGAACCTCTTTCCATCTCGAGAGCTGAAAATGAGTCCATGCCGCATAACATATGGCAGAAAACGAATGTTTGTACATTTTGATGGCACTGCAGAAAACATGTTCTTGAGGGTGTAAAGCCAATAACACAGCAGCGAGGATATCAAGGCATGCTGCCACTTTGATTATGAGTCTAAAACACAACAAGGATTTTCATATGAAAGAAAGATATTTAGGCACATTACAAGTTTAGCAGGAAGGGAAAAAAGTGCCAGTTATTCTGTTACTGCCACTTTTTTGGATGGTTACAGAGTTGACAGTTTTTCCTGCACAGGCAAATTATATTTTTGCTGGAGATCAATCCTCCACTTTACCACCAAAAATCTGCAAATGTATCGCTTGTTAATTCCACCAGCGGTAAATCCACCCAAACTCTCTGTGGAGTCCTATGGACCCCAAAAATTAGTAATTACATTGGCTACCAAAACTTGTAATCCCATGGTAACTCCACGGGACAAAGTGGCAGTAGCGGCAATTGAGTTTGGTGGTAATTATCACCAAACTCCTAGTGGATACCTATATGCGTTCCGAGAATACCGTTAATAGCATCACTGAACTAAAGAAAATGCATGTGCATAATAAAATTGTATATATAATGTGCAAGATCCATGGAATTTTGTGCACGCTTTAAAGTGACATTGCACTTTGCAGTGCCGATACAAACCATGATTCATAGAACTGTGCAAAGTGTATTTTTGCTGTGCAAAGTCAGTGCATAGTCATTTTTACAGTACAAAATGAGTTTGCACTGACTTTGCACGGCAAAAATACACTTTGCACAGTTCTATGAATTACAGTTCCATGAATCAGGGTTTGTGTTGGCAGTGCAAAGTCACTTGTCAGCATGGCAAAGTCATTTTGAACTGTACAAAAAATTCCATAAATCGGCCGAATGAGTTTTTATAGGTACATATACATAGATAAATATATATAAATTTACTTGCTGATTCAAGGAATTTTTGCGCCCAAAAACGGGGATTTGTGTGCCATTCTGCCCTCAAATCCCCATTTGTTAAACAGGGATTTGCGGGCAGAATGGCACACAAATCTCAGTTTTTCGGCGCAAATAATTCCATTAATCTGCCCCTTAGTCTGTTAAAGGGATTCCGTCTCAAAAACGGTGAAAACCAGACTTCCATTAGGGATAACCTTCCACCCTGGCCCATCTTGACCAACCTGATCCAAATGTTCAAGAGATTTTGATTGGGGGCACTCTTCCTGGGTTTGAAATTGATCAGTCATGGGGTCCCCATAGGGCTTAAACAGTTTTACTCACGTTTTAGGTTGGGTCGCTTTAGAAGTTCTGCTTCTCTGTAACCCATGCGGCATTCCGCGGTTTGACAAACGTGCCAGCGTGTCTCGCTTCCGCATCATGGGTGATAGCATTGTGATCCATCAGCTGCGTTTTCCGTAGGAGGTACCTCCAGGGTCTGGCGGATAATTTCCTATGTTGTGAAAGACTGAGTCTGGGCTCTTTTTACCAGTGTACCTAGGTACAACCTGTGCCACTCACGTGGCTCTGTCTGCCCTGTCCACTCTTTAACAAAAAGAGCCAGCACAGAAACTCTCTGTAATCACATGATTTCCGTGCAGGTGCGCACTTCTGACAGATTACTATGATATGATATTTTACACAAGTGTTTAAAGGCGCAACGAGACAAGGGAGGGGAACAGGGGAGGAAAAGATAACAATCTTACTAGGCCCAGTGACATTGAGATCGCACAAGTGCAGGGAACGGGCAAAGTACGAGGGGCAGGGGAGGAGTGGAAAGTGCTGAACACGGGATCAAAAACAACAAGTAGTGTGGCCAGCAGGTGGCAAGTGCAAGAGTTAAGCGCAGATGAAAGGTGTCTAATAAGTGCAGGTAGGGGGACTGTAGGGTTGCTAGGTGGCGGTGCAGATTTACAAATGGGTGGGCAGGGATCAGGGCCCAAATTCAGAGGGCACATCAACGCCAAGTTCCTAGAGATCATTAACAGTAACCCCCATCAGGGTCCAGTACAAATGACTTTGCATATGAGTACATTTTCTAAAGTTGAACAGCAGGGAAAGTGAGAACTAGGTTCTGAGAAGGAGCAACACAACTTGGCTATTTAGCATGTGAGTGCTATTGGTACTCTGGCTATAGTGCTGCAAGTTAATGCAACGGGTTGTTCTTGTGTCCTTTGGCTTCTTATAATCATCAAGACGACCACAGTCATTTTGCAGTCAACTCTTTGAACAGATGGGCATCATTTACACAACGTTTTGCAAAGTGTCTTTGCCCAGAAAAATATGAGTCAGTGCCCTATGTGCCTCACAATGTTAGCGCCTCATTAGCGCAAAGAAAAGGCGAAGGCCTCATTATATTGCGATAAAGGGGAGTTACATGGGAGCAGGTAGGCAACAGGCTAACAAACCCACTAAAATGCAAAACAAACTATTTCACGCCAAATATAGTGCTCACACAATGACCAAACACCCTCAAACATATGTCATCCTGGACATGGTCAGAGAGTGGGAAACTGACTTGGTGCCACTCACCTTGTGTTTGCATGCTGTACCTCTTTGTGTGCAGGTTTTATCAGCCCTTCATTTTTTGCCAACTGGTTCATTCCAGTATGCCACAGCCTTTGAAGAGGGCATATACCATCCCACACAATTCAGCTGCAGTGCATCATTGCAGTGTGGCATAGCCATTCTGACTGAACCCGTATGGTCCTTTTAATTAAGGTAGCACATCGCACGGTGGATGCAATGGAGAATAACTTTCACACCAAACAAGAAGACCCACTCAGGAAGTTGGCAAAATGTCGGTTTTATTCTCAATTGTCTAAAACAAGGGAGTACAATGGACATCAACGGACGGCACACAACACAATCTCAATGCATTTCATGAAAATACATACTTTTATAGAAAAAACTTGTCATACGTGACATCATACTATGTGGCAAACTACAAAAACCTATGCGGGATTATGATAGGACTAAGGGGAGCATCTAAGTGTACTATCTATTTGGGATAGGATTGTGATTGGGTGTCTACAGTCATGTGGGCATCTCATGCCCTCCCTTAGTGCAAGTCATTTTCAACAGTTAAGTACACAGCATACCATTTGCTCTCCAACTATAAAGTCCTTCATTATATGGCCCTCTACACTTGTTTGGCACACTTGTACCCTTATGGAACATCCGATTCTCTAGCAGCATGCAAGTTGGTACCCTAGGTGCTGGTGGGTGGATGCAACCGTACCTCCTCACCCAATTAGCCCATCATCTCTCATCACTCATGCTGACTGCCATTCAGATTGTCTTTGAACATGGCCTTGTAGTTGCTTCTTGTCTCTGGGAATGTAAGGCAGTGTGAGCACATTCTTATCAAGATTCAGGCTTGCTTGCTCACATCTATTTCCATCTTGGACTCACATGATCAGATACCGTGATTCGTCCAATTTTATATCATTTAATTGTCTTAAATGAAGAAACCTGGCTCTCATGGTGTTCTCTCTTTGCAACTTAACAAGGGATGCCTTGGTATCTCACATTCACATATTCTTCAAGGACTGATAACCAGTTTTGGCTGCTCTTAACCTTTGACACCAGGCCAGGAAGTCTTCCTTTAGTACATTTTTGAGCTTCGGTTATTCTTTGCTGCAATGCATACACAGCTATCAATCCTCATTTCTCCACAGGTTGAGCTTACTAAAATTGTGGCATTGAATGTCCAGATTCTACATATATATATTGGTGGCACAGCCTGAAGTCTATCCACTGCAATCTTCATTTCGCACATGAAAGTCTTCTCGATTACTTATTTTGCCATCAGATTCTATAAGGTCTATGCATTCTCTTCTCTGGTCATCCTTCTCAGTGTGTCAGTCACCGGTTTTTCCTTTTCATATCTTCACACTTCTTCGGGGATCTCCCTCAGGAGACTGTTATCGGTTTGGGGATGCAACATGTAGTATTTTCTCAGTGGATACCTTGTCTCAAAGGCTCTTCGCAGTATAGGTGCCATTGCTGGCATTGCGCATGTTGCAATTTCCAGTTTCCAACATAAAGACAGAAAAGGGGCAGGACTTCCTGCAGAGGCAATCAGCCGCTCCACGACATTCTGTGGGAAAGTGAAAGGACCAGAAATTCAATGCTATGACACAATTCCCCATGGTCATTGGAGACATTCATTGCATGCATGCAGTGCTGCAGCCCCACAAAGAAATGGAGAACATATACAGAAATCTCAAAAATCGGGATTCCATCAATGTGCAGCTCATCTGTAATGCAAATGGCCACATAATGCACATGAATGCCAATTTTCCCAGATGCACTCATGATTACTGCATCCTCCGCCATTCACATATTCATGCTGTTCTTACATCTAGAACCTTTGTCAACATGTGGATCCTTGATTAGTATGATCAATCACATACAGCCAACCGCATACACAAACAAGGACTTACAAAACATTCAGCAACCACAGGAACCAAGCTAAGCAATATTTATCATTTACCCATTTTCAGGGGACAGTGCCTACCCCCTCTCACCATTCATCCTAACACCATTCAGGAATTCATCTAACCCAGGTGAGACCTGCAACAATGCAGCACACATATAGTTGAGCACACATTTGGAGTGCTCATATCACATTTCTGCTGTCTTGATCATTGTGATGGTGTTTTGCTATAAACACCACCAGAGGTATGCAAAATCACATTGGAGTGTTATGTTCTACCCAACATAGGAACACAGCGTGGCATAACTGTGAAAGTGCAGGAGTGTTTGCAGCAAATCATTCAGGTCCCACTCACAGGGAGAGGGCACCTGCAACCATGTGGTCCGAACATTATGTAGATACGGCCTCCAGCCATGCAGATGGTCCTCCACCTGACCTCTCAATGTATTCTCTGGGACTCTTCCACCTCACTGATGAGGTGCCCACATTCCACATTCCACCCTGCCCCATGCCCTACAAATAGCAACCACCCCAATATATAACACTCCTCCCTTCCTTCCTCAAACCTTACCCCTCACACTTTTGGGTTCCTTCACCTTCGCCACCCTGCCTAAGTTTCACGCTTGACCACCATTGATCCTCACAGCACCTCTCATCACCTTATCCACGCATACTGTCTCACTGTACAAGGGATCACCTCTCCTCTACACAACCCCCGTGTTTATCCCTACCAAATCACCAACATGTATATCGATTGTTTCCCATGCTGTGCTTTCATTGGAATGCCCCAACGATTTCTCTTTCTTCTGATCCACTCTTCTTCTCACATTATCAACATCTACCTCAGTCACTCATTCCCTCTCCAACCATGGAGAACATACTTTGGTGTTTCCCTTCCTCCCCCTCATCATCCAAGGACTCACACCACTCCATGCAGTGACATCATGAGAGCATATACCCTGTCCTTCACCACTTCCTTCCTGTTTCCTCCACATGCACCAGCTAACCTTATTGCATCCATAATGCTTCTATTTATCCTTTCAACTGAACCATTGGCCTCAGGATGCCAATGGGCCATCTTTTTGTGCACAGTTCCACATCTTTTTGAATACTCTTTCATTACTTTCCCACTAACTGACTCCCATTATCAGCAAGGATACACCCTGGGCACCCTTCCATCTAAAATATCTGCTCCAAAAACCCAGTCACTGGCATGACATCTGGTTCCCTCATAATCATAAACATGATTCACGTTTACAATAAATTCACCAAAACAATGATGGACGTACCATGGCTAACTCCAACATCCACTGGACCCAATATATCCACTGCTAACTCATCCATTCACCTATTGACACTGTCGGCTTTATTAAGGGTTGGGCAATTGCCTTTACACCGTCCCCTCTGTCCTCAACTCCGCACAGCTTTCTAACCTCCTCTCAATTGCTCTATCAAAGCCCAACTCAATACAGCTTTGGTCCTTGTAATCCCTATATTACCCGCATTCTACTCAGCCGGTACAACATATTCTACCCTACTGGTAAAACATGCCAGTTAGCTCATCCCCTACCTACATGTATGCTCTCTCTTATCCCATCAACCTCTATTTCTGTTCCCATCCTGACCCCACACCTTGTACTGCACACATTATTTCCTTATCTTCCCTCATTGCTTGTTCCCACTCAATGTGACTGATAATGGGTTGTGCTCTGTCATTTGCACTTTCTCATCATCTTCTCTACCAAACAATCATGATAACTGATCCACCAACCCATTTACACAACAGGTTATGCCTTTGCATCCTTGCCACCCAACTGGCCACCTGTTTTGATACTTTTTTCCACAGCCCAATGACATCCCAATGCTTCCTTCTCCAACACTGAGTAAAGTTTCTCTGGTCCACACAAAGCCCTTGCAGCATAACCAATCACCTTTGCTTCACCATGCCTAACAATCTGCGTCAGCACTGTTCCAATTCTCACCTCACTGGCATCCAGTGTTATTACTGATCTCCTACCTGTATCAAACTGTTCTAATACCTTTGCCATATCAATCTACTTCTTTATCTATTGGAATTCATTTTCACATTTGTTATTCCGCATAAATTCCTCCCCTTTTTTCGACAATGTCCTCATTTTACATGCTTTGTCACTGGAACTTTTCACAAATGTTTGATAGAATACAATCCTACCTATGAATGTGCGCAACTCCTCTTTCGCTGGCGGGGTTTCAATGTTGCTAAAACTCTCAACCATACCCTTCTTATGTCTCACTCTGCCCACTATTATTTCATGACCGAAATATTGTACTGATTCCTTTTGGAAACCCCACTTTTCTTTTTTCAGCATCAACAATAATGTATACACAACCTTTTGGAAAACAAATGACGAAGAAACTAAACCGTAAGGCATCCTTCAAAACTGAAATGCTGTTAGTTTCTGAGACTTTGGTTCCAGCTCTACCTGGTGGTGCACAGAAGCAAGATCTAACTTTGTAAATATTTTTTTCTTTTTCCTATCATAGAAAACATTTCCTACATATTTCGCAGGGGTGTCTCACAACAACAACACACTTGCTAAGCTGTCTGAGGTCTACACAAAGGCACAACCCACCACTTTGTTTTTTGACAATGGCTAAACGTGACACCCACACTATGCCACTCGCCCTCTCTATTATTCCCATCCTACATAGTTTATTCAATTTCTCCTTCACACCTTTGCACACAACGAATGGAATATAGCCCGATTTAGCCACAACAGGTACACTAACCTTCTTTAAAACAATTTGATGTCTCATGCCTTTTAGTTTTCCCACATCCTTAGAAAATACTCTCTCATAACATTCTACGTCACCTGTGACACTACTCTGTCCCACATGTAGCACTTGGTCACTTTTGTTTGGATGTCAACATATATAAAACTTCTCTGCTCACGCCACCCTAGTGACATTGCTCCCTTCTTGGTTACGTATTCCTTCCCTCTTGCCTTCCTTCCCTTGAACTTCAAATCTGCCACAAAATATCCCAACAGCTCTATTTTATCAATGTTATACCCCTCCCAGATTTATGTCTGGTGGAATTAGGTTTTCCACACTACCTTCTACCACCTTTTCAAACACTTCCCTCAAAAAGAGAGGCACCTTTGCTCCCGAATCCACAGTCAAGTTTAACCTCCTTCCTTTCATCCAAGTTTCAGCTTCCGGAAATTCAAAATCTTCCTCACATCCCTGACCTCCCTTCTTCTTTGATTTGTCATTAGCACTGATCTTGAGCACTTCTGAGGTTGTGTCTTTGCACTATGATTTGGCCAGCTTCGTTACACATGCAATTGAGTCCCATTGAGCGCTCAACTCACTCAGCAATCAAAACAACTTCCTCCAGGTTGGGATCGTCTTTCAGCCATACTTCCTCATGAACTGATCAAAGATGTGTTCAAGCAAGGAATTCTCAAAAGTAAAATGATGGAGAGCAATAATGTGTTTTTCCATGCTTCTGCTGCTCTCCTGGAACTGGAAATTGAAGTTGTCCATTTTTTTTTTCAAATTGAGAGAGGAGGTGTGGCTTGATGCGTGCTTTGGCTGACGTTCTGAGGTCCTTTCCTCAGTGGTGGAGCGGCTTGCTGTGGCGTGGTGTATTCCGTGGAGCAGGAGTGGAGTGAGCTGATTCGGGGTGACTGGGCTGAGCTGGGCACTTGGCGGGTGGCGACTGGGCTCAGTGTGGGCTCTGGGACAGCAGAATGACTAAATCTGCTTGTTGCTTGCTGGAACCAGAGGTTCTGTCATTTTGCCATATAGCTTAATAGCGTGAGCGGGACAGGCACAGGGGGATTGTGTCTAAATGCTTAGACTGTAGCAGCTGTATGGATGGGAGACCTTAGTTGGGACCCTAAGAGATGCTTAATAAATCACATTCTGCAGCAGTACATGGCCTTTCCTGTACTAGTGGTCTTCATTGATGCCCATGGGGAATTCATTGAGCATTGATAGTGCAAATGCAGCAAGCTCTTTGTGTTTAGGTGCATGGTGGAGCCTTTAGGTGCCTATTATGGGCAGAGAAAAGCCACAGTGTGGTTGGAGAGTCATACTTGGTACACTCTCCACTTGACAACATTCAGGAACCCCTATATGGTGTGAGCATGGGTAGAAACGCAGTGCTCCTTCTTTTTGTAATGACTGCTGTTTGATTCTTAACCAGGGACAAGATTAATCTGCTTCCATTGGACATAAGACTAGTGTTTGGACCTTGATTACATTTCGGAGCAGCTAGACAAAATTGATCTTTGGCGCTGACAGTCCCCATAGCTTATGGTTGGGCTGCCATTTTGGACTGGGTGGCAGTGTCTTGTATCATGATTCTTCTGGCACTTTTGTTCTTTTGGAGGACCAGGGGTACTTACATTCTGGTAAATACAATGTTCATTCCCTTCTAGTACTGCCATTGTACTAGAAAGTACGAGATTATTGTCATAAAGGGAAGGACTACGAAGATAGAAGAAATTGGTCAATCTGCTACCGCCTTGTGTGTATTTTTTGTGCAGTTAAGGGGATTGCCACAGGCCTATTGGCAAAAGAAACTAGGTCATGTCCAAATCATGACCTAAGCAGGGGTTGACTGAACTTATTATAGATAGGATGAACATTAACACCAATTAACAAATATTGTGTGAAGAGAGAGGAGATAGCCCCCCTGCATTATCGACTGTGGTTCCTGAACACATTAAAGAGATAGAAAGCTTCCAGTGTGCTACGTTAACATGATCAGTGGATGGGCTGCCAAAGGAGCAAGAGAAGATAACACATGGTTTTCCTACTCTCTACATGAAAAGACCGGAATGCCCTCCTGTAGCAGCGAGTTCACCTAACTCGATGGTTAACATTGAAAACAATAACTCTCTATTAAACATGTATTTGAACTTAAGTTGAGCATCCTTATCAGAAAATTCACCCAATATTGAACTACCTGCATCACTGCCTCCAACCAATTTGTCAATAACACCTGAAAAACTAGTGAACACCCACTTACTTACTGTGGGTAATACAAGATTGGATACTTCAAAAAGCACGGTAGAAGAAGATGATAATTTTAATGACTACTTTCATGCCAAACTTGAACACAATTACCGTTACAATGGATGCCATCTTTGGCTTATGCCTCACATTGGCAAATGATCAGAGAGCAATGAAGAGGATCTTGGCCAGGGTAGTGGATGTGATTCCGACCAATATTGTAGTGGACAGGGGATAGATGCGAGAAATATTAGAGGTAGATTGTGTAGCAGAAGTGGAGGACGAATCAATTGAGAGAAGTATGATAAACACCCCTCTTTCAATCTCTGACCACTCAATGTCTTTTGTGGGTAGGAATGAAAGGAGGCTTATGCAGGAACAGCCAGCTATAAAATCTCCTCCAGCCTGCAGATCATCACCCAATAACCTTTCGAAAACAACACAGAAAAGCAGAAAGAGAAATAAATCTAAACAATTGTTTAAACATAAAAAAGGTATCTGCGGAAGCACCTAATAATGCATCAGCACTGGCGGCTATCCCAAATGTAAACAATAATGTGACACCATGAAGATCAAGAGAGCCAATTCCCAGAATATCGTTGTTGAAAATAAACAGCTTAAGCAATGATCTGGTACTTTAGACAAATTGATAACATTTCCTGAAGAGAGTATGACACCTAGGGCAGCAATGTAATGTTTAAACATACCCACACAAAGAGATAAAGTGCTAGACATCAGGGGGCAACCAATAAAATATGATATGGGTACACAATGTAGATTGCCAATAGAACTGAGTCTGCTGCCTCAAGGACAATAGCTAAGCCCCACTCGGGTAATGGGCTGACCCACGCACCTACTTATATGCCAAAGATAGCTGAGGACCAACTAGGCCCCACACAAGTCTTGCAGGAAGATGAGCAATTTGCATGGACCCAAGGCTATAACCAGCAACATGATAAATCAGCATACTATCCACAATGCATTTGCATTGAGGAAATTGAGTCTACCAGCCATAGCCCATTTCTAAATATAGGAAAGCTGATGACACTGTTTCAACAATTTGACGAGTTGTCCATCTTGACATTGCAAGATATTGAAAGGGTGGAACTAGCCTGCTATCATAGCCAATTTAATTGGGCGATGGTAATGTGTGTCAGCTCTATGGTGGTGAAAATGCTCATATAATTTGTTGATGAGTTGTATACCATGAGTTACTGTATGCAACTGTACTATGGCACACTAAAGGAGGAACGCTTTAGGACCCCTGTGTATTCCATTGAGGGAAAAGCAGTAGCAAAACCTACTTGGTCAAAAAAAGAGGTTGGGATACCTAGGACAACTATCACAATTGATACAATGAACTTTGGCCAACAAGCCTTGGGCTTCTTCGGCTGAAGAACTATGGTGTTGACCATCAGCCTCCTCCTATCATGGAACACAAGGGGATTTGAATTGTTCACTCCAAAACCAATAGGCCATGCTGCTCTTGCCACGACTGACAAGAAATTTGTTATCAAATATTTTTTTCAACCAGCAATTAGAGCTCGGAAAGGGCGACCCAATGGTAGCTTACACATGGTTACGAGACAGGGGGTACAATACTGGAACATCTTGGGACAAGGCTTGGAAGTTGAAACTAAGAACTTTTTTGATTGGAATGGAATGCACTTTAACATTAAATGTATATGATCCTCCTGATGCAACACATACTGCATCAGTGCTGAACTGGGTGACAGAGATATTGTCAACATGGGAGCTAAAGAACCCAAGTGACGTCTAATTATAGATGGTGAATTCAATGCACAATATATTCATTTGGTAAGTGATGTTATAACAGATGACGAATGGAGCTTGCTTTCGGAGCATTCCCACGCATTCACACAGAAAGGTCGGAGGTAGTCAGAAGCACCACTGGAATTCAACATAGTACCATTGTTACCTAGCAAGAATGAAACACTATTGGCAGACTTCAGATTATACAGAATAGTGCAGTTAGAGTTATCGTAGAGCTGAGGAAGTTTGATCATGTAACCTTAGCATGAAGACGCCTGTATTGGTGGCCCATTGAAGAGAGGATTACATTCTGTATATTCGTCATGGCACATAAAAGTATCATGCGCGTAGGGCCTGCATATCTAAACGATGCCTGACTGTTCAATCCAACATAACAATGCACAGGTCAAATGGCACAAAACAGCTAAAAGAGTTTAGATTCTCACTTACACAAGTGAAGCATTCTGTGTTTTATGCAGTAGCTCCCATAGCCGGAACTCTCTCCCAGAATAACTGAGAAAACCAGTATGATTGAAAATGTCAAGAATAAACGGAAAACACACGTGTTTAGGTAACAAGTTGTCACTTCCTTCCTGGATATTGCCTTCCCTTCCCCTTTTAGCTGTGCTTTTTTTATTACATGTCTCTGTTCTTCGTCTGTGTTAGTTGCACCCATGAGCATGGGTGTGCAGTATCAATTATTAAAGTAAGCTAAAGTAATGGGGATGGTTACATGGCCTAATGGGCACATTACTTCATGTTTGGACAGATTATTCCTTTCGGACACTGCGCATTGTAACGCAATAAAATATGAAATTGGATGTACCCGAGTTAGTGACCATGCAAAGATGAAAGCTACCTTTCTTGTGTGTGTACAGAAGAACAGGCAGGCAGAACTAGGCAAGGTGTCAATTTAAAAAGCGGCAATGAGTTGATTGTGCAGGTAGCTTGCTCCACGGAAGAAATACCAAACCGGTGTAAAGGTGATTTGGGGGCATTATGTGCATTAATTAAGCCTTGCCTTGTATGGCAGGGAAGTTGATTGTGTAAAGCAAGGACAACCCTAGATTTTTTTATTATCGGATTCATATTGAAAAGTGCTTGTTAACCAAGAGGGTGAGGGCCTTTAAGAGAAATAAGAGACTGAATTTACAAGAAAAAAAATTAAGATTGGTTCCAAGAAAAAAAATTAAGATTGGGGTCATGTTTTCCAAACACAAGAATTGGTTGCCTGGCCATAAAGCCAGTTTTGAATCAGCAAATTGGAAAATGGTCTACGGACTTATTCATACAAATGACATTTATATCACACTTATTTCGCTGCAAAGCCCCTAAGGAAATCAGTGCTATAGCTAAAGAAGCTTGGAAGGCACATGTAAAAGGACTCTGTTGGAACCAAAGTATTGTGAAATGTAAACCCTCCTTTGCTTACTTGGGGGGATAGTACTGAATATAGAAATAAGTGAAATTATTGATATTCCGGCAAGATTAAAACCATCTAGGGCCCCAGAACTGATGGGTTAGCCAACATTGTGTTGAAGTACAACCCTCAATTTTGGGCATGAAATGTACATTAAAATATGCACAACAGGAGTGCTAACTGGGAGTTGGCTCAACTTAATATTGATTCCGATACACAAGTATGGCTCCCGCACAGACCCTAAAAACTACAGATTACTAGCCATGCTAGACACAAGCAGTACATTTGTTGCAATCATTTTATTGCAATTACTGAATAAATGGGTTAGCAAAAAACATCTGCTAAAACCTCAACAGCCAGTATTTAGGAAGGGCTATTCCACCATACAGGCTATATGGACCCAGTTTTTGATTGTGTCAACCGTCATATCTTGGGGTCAAAACTGTAAAGATGGGGTATTGCCAAATAACTGCTATACTTTGTCAAGGCCCTATACACCAATACAACTGTTACAGTCTGCCTTTTGCAAGATGGAGGTATCTCCTCCCCATGCCTATTAATAGGGGTCTAAAACAGGTGTGCATTCTTGTCCCCCGTTATTTAACCTCTTTGTGGCTGATATGGAGTAGAAATAAGCACAACACTGATCTTTCTGCTATATATTGAGGAGTGGCGTTACTGTGGATTGCTAAAGCAGATAACACGGTTTTACTTGGCCGCATCCCTCTTGGCCATTGACAACCTTGGCCAGTTTATGGATGAGAACCACTTGAAGATCAGTCCTGCAAAGACCATGGTTATGCACATACAGAGTAAAGGTCGACACACTACAGCTTTAGCTGGCATAATAATGATACGAATTTGGAGCTATGTATACCATGGGCTCCCATTTTACAGTGCTCCTACATCCTCACAATACTATGCCTATGTTAAAGCTAAAGCTATGCGACAATCGCTGATATTGACAAGATTTATCAAGAGGGTTGGTGGAGAGTCAGTAGAGGGACTTTTGGAAGTTTATACCAAAGCAATGGTACCATGTATAATATACGGTTTAGAAACTGTTCCTGAAAATCACCTGGGTTGGTTAGACAAGTTAGAGGGTAAAATACTAAGGTCATAAATGAGCTCACCCACGACCGTTCCTTTGGCGGCTTTGAGAATGGAACTAGGTACTACCTCCTTAAATACTATCAGGAAAATAAGTTGTAGTAAGTTAATGTTACGAATAAATAAAGCTAGTGTCACTATGGAGATCCCTGATATATGTTCTATATCCCAAACACATGTATTTTACCGAATGGGTAATAACTCACATTTTGAATTGGCTGATTCTGTACATATTGGCCTGCCCCTGATAGAGGCAGCAGATATTGCTTTTTACCTACAAAAACTGAAGCTCAAGTCACAGGGAGGGATTGAGTGAGATCTAATTAACACTAGAGTACTTATAAGCAGTATGTTAAACAAAGATTCAAATATCATAGGCTGTGCAGTTATCTGATTAAGGCCTGTTCGTACGCACTAAGAAGCTTTATCATGTATCTGCCAGTAAATATTTTGCCGGTTTTGGAATATACTGGCTCCTGGCAGAACATACCACGAGAAACAAGATTGTGCTGTTTGTGTGCCAAATCTATAGAAACTGGTAGGCACATCATGATGGCATGTGAGAAGGTAACTGAGCTTTACATCGAGGGCTACGAGTGATATTTTTCTCATGGCCAGGCAGTATTGTAACAGATCAGGTTTGGTCTATGATTGCGGTGGCAGAGTCGCTTGTGATCACTGCAGCTGCAACGCATGTCTGGGAGCGCACACAAGGCATGCTATTAATGCACACGCACAAAACGCAAATAAGCGATAGGGCCAGTTCCATCGAATAAGAATAAAGGTAGATTCCTGACACGGATGGGCCAATGCATATTAATGGAAAGGTAGTATTATATATATACATGAATAATGTCATCTGTATATGTAACTACTAGTGAATGATAACTTGAAGTTGTAGTATATGAATTGTTGATAATGATTTTAATTGTGATGTTTTAATGCGTAAATATGAATTGTTTTTACTGTTTTGTACTTACTGTGATGATTTGGATGCAAAAGGCTTAATTATACCGGCCATACGCATTACATTTTTAAAAAATGTAAAGTTGTAACGTTCCAAAATTGTTCTATTCATTGAATGAAATGTGCATCGAGTTTCAGCATTGCAATTTCTAGTTCATTCATTTCATCTGTGGCCACATCTTCTGGTAAAGTTGGTAATGTCTCAAAAATGTGCTGACCTTCATACCCTAGAAAGTGCATCTGCAAGGATACCTTCCTGTCGCCACAAGCGGCCTTAAATTAATGCCGAGTTTTTCAAATGGGACAACTTTCTTTTTTTTTTCGTCAAGTGATGCCATAGAGATAACAGGACCAAGGACACTCTGAATTGCCATGATCCCCAAAGTCGGATCTCCATAAAAAAAGAACTGAAAAAAACGTGCTGTTTAATGTAAGCCACCAACTCTGAACGGGGAGCACAAAAGAAAACCCACAGGCACAGCTGAAACTAGCTCGCGCTCAGTATGCATGTGCTTAGCATAGGTTAGCATGCTTAAAGCGGACCCAGTAGGTTCAGAGCACTCCTGAACGATCTCTCGTGATGTCTCCTCTGGCCCCTCGCATCCACCAGTTGTCAAACCCGGCATTGTTTATTGGTTTCGTGTCAATGTTACGATGCATCAAGCGTCTCTCTGCCTTTCATTTATACGACGTGCAGCATCTACGTCGGTCTCGCACCTGAGCCCTGCCCATTTCCAGGCAGCACCTTTGGCTCTCCTTACCTTCCCAAATATATGGAGAGCCAGCGCAGAGCCCTTTGATACACCAGAAGAGGCGCTGTGTGCCACAAACGGCTGTGGCAAATGCATGTGGTCCTCCATAAACGAGCTGAAGGAAGCAGTGGCTAGCGGCCTCTATGAAGCTCTGAACTCGTTGCGTGTGAAATAAAGCTACCTGATGCGGTTCACTTGAGGGAAGCATGTTTATTTGATAATAATAATAATAATAATTTAGCATTTATATAGCACTACGAACCCTCACGCATCGGAGCGCTGCTTATTATTACCCACGGTGTGTGGTGCTCATTTATCAACCTCAGAAGGATGAAAGGCTGAGTTTGGCCCTGCCAGGATTGAAACCTGCGTCAGCAGGCTCAGCACAGATGTCAAAGCGAGTGCTCTACTCGCTGTGCTATCGGACTGGCTTAAAGTGATCGTAAAGTAATATAGATACAGCCCCCAGCTGTGCAGACCATCCTCCACCTGACCTCCCAATTGATTCTCCAGAACTCGTCCACCTCTTTGATGAGGTGCCCACATTCCACATGGCCAACACACACTCGAAATAACTACCGGGCCAATATATTACACTAACCGCTATCTCTGATGGGTTTCAATGATCTTGTCTTCTCCACATAACACACTGCGCTTGTAAGCTCACCTGCCTATACATGACAAAAACACACACAAACACACCCGAGACTCCCATAACCCATAACACACATGCAGTGCCATCATCCCATTAGCTAACTCCCCAACACTAACAACAGCAACCTGCATTCATACACCTCAGAAACCAACGTACATCGGAGATGACACACTGCAACCAACATATGAAGGGATCACCCAACAATAAACAGCCCGTTTACATGGAAAAAAAGTAATGTAAGGGGGCATGGTATCACAAGAATGACACCGACAGAATAGGTACAGTTTGTAAAACCTTTATTGAAGTTTCAGTGGGGTTTGAGAAACTCTTACTTTGTCCTATAGCTAGGATGGGAGTAGTCTCGACCATCAAATAATAAATAAAACAGTCATAGTTCAGTCCATCAAATCAAAATGGCCTATATTAAGAAATCCTAATGCCTGCCTTATACCTTGTACAAAACTTGTGAAAGAGAGAATATGTATGCAAAGGAAAATCAAAGTTCAAATATAAAGAATAAATGTGACTGAGTCAGCTCTCCTCCCCACGTTGGACAGCATGGAGTAAGGCAGCCCCTTTAGGAACAATGACACACTTGGGTCAGATTCTTAACACAAAGGCAATTCAAAACATGGATCGAGGCCCGTCTGGCCTTTCATGTTAAAGTCTTAGCCCCTGATTCATGAAATTATTTGCATGTAAAACGGGGATTTGCGTGCCATTCTGCCTGCAAATCACTGTTTGATTAATGGGGATTTGCCTCTTCACTTTCCAAGACAAAGGTTCACCATAAAGTTAACATCGGTCCCCCTCTGTCGGGGTCAGACCTCTTAAAACAAAATTTCACGTTGGTCTCCCTCTATCGGGCTCAGGCCATTCCCAGAAAAACACAACACTTGCAGGCATTCCCTTCATCAAGCTTAATTCATCTGTTCCCTACCCCTAACTTAATATACTTCTGCTCTCCCTCTGTTGGGGTCGGACCATTTCCTGATGTCGAAGACTTTTGAATGTGCTTTGCTTTCTTCTACAGACCTCCGCAGGACCACTCCGACTTTCCAGCTTTCAACTCACACTCTTACGTTATTTACCCCAGCGCTTCCTGGTCTGGGTAGTTCACTGTCCTATGCAACAAAGTACAACATTCATCTTTCACTTTCCCCTTCTCTCAGGGTTAATTTCACTTTATCGCTACAAACTTTCCACCTTTCAGTGAGACTTTCGACTGGGCTACTTCCTTTTGCGAGACCACTACATTACTCAGATTCGAGGACTTTACAGCTATCGTTACTTCAAAATTCATTCGCAGGTCTGCCTCTCTTTGCATCTCATCCTCAGCGCAACCTTCAATTGTGCGATATAATGTTGCCAGATCAATCTTTCTTTAGCACACACCAGTCTCTCATGTTGCTTGCCAACTCACCGGCTGAGAGCGATTATTTCTTGTCTTTACTGTATTCCAGTTTACGAGTCAAGGTTAGTACCACAGGCTTGGTCTTGCCTCCCCAACTCTATCGTTCACCCATGAGGATCACTGGCATCCTTGAAACACAATACAGCCTTCTTGGTTGGGATTTGGCCTTCTCCATGTGTCTTTCGCAGCCTTTTGGAGGCCACAACCTCCTGCAGGGAACTCCTGGGGTTCTCCACCTGTGGCTCTCGTCCCTCACTCTGTTGCTCTGCTTCAATAGGTTTGCCTTTGCCTTGTAAGTTCTGCTCTTACTCGTGTTCCACTTTCCTCAGAGTGTGTCTCTACTTTCTGCCTTTTTATCTGTGTGAGGAGACCTAATTGGAATCAGATGTATACACTTAGACTCAAGTGTCTGACTTTGCCTGACCCAATAATCGGGGCATGTCCAATGCGATGTGTAAGAGTTAGCTTTGTTACTCTCAGTCACCCTTTTCCTCAGCCCAGTGTTTGTGTAGAAAAGGGGGGTAGTTGGGACATCAGAGAATCCTACGTAATGGAAGGGATCATGGGTACGGGAAAGGAAGGAATACTGCATCTCACCATTGGATGTCCCACCTCCACTCCCGAAGGCCCCTCACCCAGGTGATCCACACTGGTCCACCCCCAGGGTCTAGATCTAAAGGCGATGGCCGTGCCCTGGCCACCTGAGAGAGAGAGATCCATGGGGACTAGCAGGTGAGACACCCTTTGGTTTCTCACAGTATACATAACAACATTTCACACTGACAGGACACTTTATTTATTCATAATTGTGAGTGCCTATAACTCACACAAATTTCACCAACACTTAAAAGGCTCACCCATCAAACACCAGCAAACACAACCCATTTAAATGGATGAGAGCTTGCATTTCCACATTGCACACTCGCAGGACACTTTATTCATTATTGTGAGTGCCCATAACTCACACAGAAGTTGCTAAAAGATAAAACGTATATCCCTATGAGTGGCCTCACAGTCTACTCACTGTGAGGGGATAGGTGCACACCTATGCCTGTAGGTGACTGATTTCAGTCAAACCTGTTCCATTGAACATCACATTTACTAGGAAGCCCATAAATTCATTCCCATAGATTGAGCCCCAAAATAAATGCAGGGTGCATCATATATGTGCCTTCTAAATAAGAGTGCACTGCCAACAAAGCACATCACATTGGCAGACATCCCAAACACCAACTTGAAGGTCAATAGAACAACATGGCAAGGCCCACCTAATAGCATGCATACCAGATGTAAGCCAATCCAGGAGAGGCATCATGCCCCCAGTTACTGGTCCCTTCCCTCCTGTGGGATATTCTGCACTGGGAGATCATTGAAACCATGCAGTGCCAAAGTATGATCCTCCATAGCCACAGCAGTGCAAGACAGAGAGGCATGCAACATCCAGCCAATGGCCGTCATATCCTTGTGCATGTTCTCCCTCAGTGCCACGATGTCTCGCTGCATGGTTTCCCTTGTGCCACCATGTCCTGGTGCATGTCCTCCGTCAAGGCAAACACCTCCTGGTGAAGCTCCCCAACTGATGCTACCACCACATGGTCAGTCTAGGTGATATTCCCAGACAACTAGTTTGGGATCTGTTCTTGTCTGCTGCTCACATCAGCAACTCTTCATCCCAGTCAGACTGACTGGCAGTCAAGTGTGCCCCACGTTTGCACAGCCTAAGCAATCATGAGGAAAATGGCCTGTCCTGTCGTAATGAGCCCACAGTCTGGGGATCTGACCTGTACATTACATACCTGATCTACTGGAGCCACACAGCACTGAGGACACCTCTAATGTTGCTGGCAATGTGACTGACACAGATGCAGCCCCTGCAGTTGTGGACACACCAGAGTAAGCCATATATGTGTCTAACCCACATGTGCCTCATTGTCCCTGGTACCACCAGCAGATGTAGCATGTTGTTCCATTTTTACACCAGGCGAGGGCAATCTCGTCTTAGTCTGTCCTTCGTATGCAGCATTTGGCATGAACAGGAGGAACTTCTCCACATCCTGACTGGTGAGTTTGGGGTCATACATGAGTTCACCAAATATTTCATTCACATTAGTAGAGACATACTATGAAGAGGCAAAGTTCTCAGCCTGCTATCTATGGCCTGTAAGCATTGGGGATGTTTGCCAGACACTGCTAGCTGGCCCGTGCTGTTAGGTGGTGCACGCTGATTGTTCTTGGGGGAATACTCACCTGGAAAAGAACAAACAGCATCAATCATAAACCTCAAAATGTACACACATAGGCTACACAGTTTCTACAATGTATCACATGCATCCTAACATGCTTATGGCCTCCTAAGCCTATCCCATGTGACTTCAACACAGAGCTTAGCATATGCTGAAAAGCAACACAACATGCAAGAGGTGATACTCACTCCACACAATCGTCATGCACACCATCACATCTATGTGTCGGCCACGGAATGGCTGTTAAGAGCATCACACCTTAACATGCAATGACTATGAACAATCACAACTTCCTCTAACTGTGTACACTATGCAAGGCCCATGGCACGATTCCATACCGGAAACATTCAATGGACATGTGGTGCCAGTTCCTGTCATGACACATATAATACACACATGCCAAGGACAATGCCCACAGTACGAATGACAAAGCATGCATGATCATCATTTCCACCTTCTCAATCTATATTTTCCCAGTGTGAATTCCATTACCTGACCCTGCCTCAGTAGAGACCCGGCTCAGCATTTAACTCCCAATGAGTTGTCCCGTTATATATCCCACACTGTACCAATCACCCACAAGCAGAGGTTAGAAGAGGCACTGACCACAATCAGAAGGCTTTTGCCTGACACGCCTTATTGCCCTCTTGGAAGGCAGTACCATGATAAACAGTGAATGCTGATAGAAAGGTCCTGCTCCTTCAATCCACTCATGCTTATTCATGCAACAGGGCAAATTCACTCCACACACATGTCCGATGCACATCTACTCAGTAGCCATTCTGGACAGTAGATACCCTGACCCCTGTCAAATGTGTGTGTAAACAACAAAATGAACAAATGCCAGACTAATGCGAGGTGAACAGCAAGCACTGATGGGTCCTCACCCAATGTGATGGGGTGCACATCTATGATTGTAGAAAGATCATAGGGGCTGTGGGTGCATTTACTGCCCATCATGTGATACACTTGCACATGAATGGAGCGACTGTGCTACCCACCCACACATGTAACAGTACAGCAGACATCCTCATGTACACACTCTAGGGGGCCCGAATAAAGGCAGTTAGAGTTCTTGGCTATTACCATACCTACATACGTATATGCACATGGTAGCTATGACTACTGGCAATATCAGACTTGAAGTTAGTTCCATTGCTACATATGAGGCCTATCGACATGCTACCTCTGAGGGTCATACATTATGCTTTACAACCCCCGAATGCATGCTAGGTCATGAGGGACTTTCATCCTCATGGCCACCTTCCATTTCATATAGAACAAAGGTTCACTGGTATCCCTGCAAATGCTCTTATGCAGCCGCTACATGTTTGCTGTAAGTCAAAGCTGGACATGGGCACAATCGATACCACTAGGCAGTCTATGGATGGCACTCACAGTCAGGCCAGGGTATGATGACTGACATTTCATCACTGCCACCTCAGCACAGAATTCCAGAAGGCATATGAACCATCTATTGTACACGCTTCTCTGCCAGCGGCTGCTCAAGCCACCCAAGTCATGACTTATAAATGGACAGCAGAAAAGGGTATTCCAGAAAGAGCCATCAGTAGTGGGGCCACATGCCAATGTCCTGATCTGACACTATTAATATCTGCTGTAACCTGTGTGTTATATTCAAAGGGCAGTTTAGCAGGATATCATGTGTTCTTGTGTCATTTTCTCTTATGTCAATTTCTGATTGAAAGGGCAGCTTTGTTACACTTAAACTACACAACACTGTCCCTAGGATGATACCTTTATCAGATGTGCGACACCCATCACAAGGGGCAGGGCATGTTCACGTCACATGTTTGATGGTGGGAGGAAGAGCAAGGCTCAGAATAATGTCTCTGAGCATATGCTTACATTGAATCTACAATAATGCCACTTACCAAATGTGGCCATGTATGTGTCAATTGCTCCAATGTCCATGAAGTGCTCACTAGGTTATCATGTATTTTAGCTGACGAGGGAAATATATTCTGGGGATCTGTGCAATATTCATAATTCGTGAAGTCCTGTTATATATGTATACTGCTAGTACACACATGGGACTTAATTAGGAAGGCATGCATATAAACATTATAGTAACATGAGGCAGATTCTACATTTCAGTTTGTATTCTATAAGTGAATACTTATGCAATCCTTTAATGTTTTGTGAAAAGTCTGGCCTTTCAGCCAGGTTATCCGTTTTTTTTGCTACACTGGGAGAATACTATGAGCATAAGTTTTGGGCTGTGATCCATTGGCTGTTTTGTTTATGTAAATAGCACCTGATGTTGCAGCAAATTGTAAACAATGTTCTGAAGAACTAAAATGGACTACAGGACAAAGTTTGATGGGGCTTCCGGGTAAGGCCAGATGCACTTGCGGAAGATTATTAATGCATACACCTGGAGTGTTTTGATAAGCATTCTTGGAGTCTATGTATAAACAACTAGAAGACTTGGATTTGATATGCCTGTTGCGTATTCATAAACATTCCAGGAGCATATTATGAGGGGTCAATAATGTGAGACAGAAACAAAGGTAGATTTTTCTCACAAGTAGCCATTTTATTAAATAATAGGAGGTGGCATAAACACCTATCTTTCCCTAACCTAACAAGGATGTCCCTCACTGATAATGAAAAGTGACCTATTGTCCAAAAGTAACTTTCCTTCACACTAATACTAGATGAGCATTGTAAATAGCTGCTAGACGCTCAAGTGTAATTGTCAATATAATTTGAACATGAGAATACATATTGGTCTCTATGTATAGGACACCTGAAGATTGTATTGGGAGATTACCTGTTGAAGAATCATCATTACGACGACTTTGTGGGTCTAGCTCGATGAACGGGTTGACGCGGTTGAGCTTATACTGTGCTTACCCGTCTGCCTGTATACACAGGTAGGTGTGGCACGCAGAGAGTGGTATTGTTTTCTTTAAATTGTGAATGTGTGTCTGAGCGCCATGGGATTGAATATTGGTTTCTATATGTAGGACACCCGAAGATTGAATTGGGAGAATTTTGGTTGACAAATCATCTATAGGACGATACTGTGAGTCCTCATTGATGAACGGGTTGGCACAGTTAAGCCTCTACAGCATTTACACATCTGCCTGTAAATACAGGTAGATGCGGAATGCTGTGAGCAGAATTCTTGTGATAGAAACTGGTGGGAATATGTTGTTGGGTGTCCTGACCCACGTTTGAGCTATCATGCTGCAACATTTGGTGCTGTGGGCTTAGAAAATCCAAGATGGCCAAAAAGCCCACATGTGCACCAGAATCCAGGAGAACCACGCAGTTTGTGCGCACACCAAAATGGTTACCTAACTTGCCACCCAGCAGTGTAAAGAAAGATCTTTGTTAACAAAATCCACTGTTACTGATGTCAAAAATTTGCTGAAATCGTGGCTCATCGGACCACTTTAAAGATTCAACCCTTTTGTGGGGTTCCACATAACCATTTTACTGTAAGGAGCCCCATCAAAACAATGTTAAGCAAGGATTATTTACTACCATGTAAGAACCATTCCTGTTTGGAATGCATTAATCCAAGAAAGATCCCAAAAATGGATGCAGTACCAACAAAATCCTCAAGGCGGCGCTAGCGGTCTAAACTCTGACAGGAGAACTGAGTGCAGTTGCTGACAAAGGAATTTGACTCAGCTGACTTCAAAGGCTGCATTTTAATCAAAAATTAGCCACCTGCTGTCCCCAGAGGCCAGAAGCCTGGGAAACCCTCTCACCTCAAGAGATTCACACCACAGACCAGGATATCACATGGTCATAATAACCAAATGCAAAGTGACCCCCTGGTCTGCTGACCTAAGCCTCCCAGAGACCAGACAATAGGCTCTTGCACTTGAATAGAATATGTTGATTTTGACTGTTTTCTGTCAACAAAGGCCTGCCTGCCAGCAGAGGCATGGTTTCTGACCCACCCAAGTCTTGGAGGCGGACTCCAACACTCTGAGAACTGAATTGAAAGCAAAAAAATACAGCTTATAAAAATACTGATAACTTTTTGTAATCAAATGACAGGAATGTATAACTTTGAGAGCCTTAATTTAAAAAATGTACCTTCGATTCAAGCCCAAACTCCAATTTGTGTGATGTTCTGGGTCAAAACCCTGCTATTTATTGACACTACAGACACTGTATTTAAGCTAGAGATATGGGAATTTACGGGAGTAGGTATGGACAGCCCGTGTATATGTGTATAATTTTTAATGAAAAACCAATATTGCAAAACCAGTTAAAAAACGCAAAATGTTGCCATTTCTGAATGCGAGTTCTTAGAAACATCAGAGTTTGAACAGAGTATACCTCATGTGATACGTGATGGGTGCATGTAATTTCAAACCACTGTGTATCTATGAAATATGTCTTTAGGTCAAATATAGATTTGTGTGTAATTTGACAGGGGAGTGTCCTTTCTGCAAGCCATTAAATGACATCATTCTGACACACAATCCTGCTCTCCAGTGAGAACGCAAAGAATTCTCCAACCTATCAGAACTTTGAAGGGGTTGGGCCTAGAAAGCTAGCTTCTCCACCCACTTTCAAAACACATAAAAAGAGACTGCTGGGACAGGTAGAGACATTCAATTCCATTTGCTGCGGAGCATGCTGACCGACGACTTCACATCCAGAAATCCAGACTTCAAATCCATCAATCTCCAGAACCTGTAGCAGTACCCAGAAAGCAGTGTTACATCCAGAATCCAGAGAGGCTAGACCAGCAGAGCAGAGCTGACCCAGATCACTGTGAAGTGCCGAGACCAGAACCGGAGTCCAGTCCAAAACCTGACCAGATCCGTGGCGAGGCCTATTTCAAAAATATATTGTGAGTACCTAGCAGAACTGTGCAGAACCAATCTCTTAGTTAAAATAATCTAATCCAAACTATTTTAATCTAACCAGAACTGCCTCCTAGAAGTTGTCACTTGTTATTTTGTAAAGCTGCACCACTGTCATGTGTCAATTCTGCAGCTGCAAAGCTGTCACCTGTCATTTTCTAGCTGCAAGCTGTAACCTGTCGCTTTGAACTTTTAAAATTTCAAATCCGAAAAACAACCTTCACAAAATTGTTCATAACTCCGTAACCGTTTGTGATAGGAACTTGATTTAACTTTCCTCTGAAAGCTTAGAATCTAGGCTTTCCAAAGGACCTGGAACCGACTTGCTAGTGCCTCTGTAATCACGATTCACGCACTCGCGAGTTTTACCGCGATTTGCAATTTGGCTGATTTCAGCCACCTGTCAAAATCAGCAGCTTTTGCCTGAACTGCTAAAATTTCGTTTGCCTCCTAAGAACCATCCCTGAATCATTGCTAGAGTGAGCCTGAACTAATATTAACTAGATACCACTCACCCTGAACCTCCTGAAGGGAATTAAAAGCATTTTCAGCATATTTCTCACTGCATTGTCACCATATTCAAAGCATTTTGCCTGTGTTTCAAAACTCCTATCTGTTGTATAAGCTGCTGGGGGGGAATTGAACTGAATTCTAGTTGATTGAATTCCTAAGAACTGTGTGCTCTCATCTTCATCTCCTTACATTGCATAAAGGGGGGGGGGGTGAATTGTCCAAGAAAGTGATTACATTGTCTTTTGCTGAAGTCCTATCAAGTTATTTTCTGTACTGCATTTTCATTCCACATTGCATCTATTTGAAACCATAAAAGTATTGTTGCTAACTTATCCATCCTATACCCACTCATCATTGATTATAAAGAAGTGTGCTAGTGCCAGACTATCCATTATTGATTACTGCTCAGATTAAGTGTGATATTCAATTATTAATTTATTATAAAGTGTGATATATATATTGTTTACATTCTCAAATAAACCTTTTAAACTTGCAAAACAGAACTACTTCTTGGCTCAGTGGGGTCAGAGGGATTCTAAGAGAGGGGTGTTATATAGGGGTAGTCATCCAGAACTCATGAACTGGACATAAAGATATATCAATAAGGGTTTCCATTCAGTATCCCAGACTAGGCATTGACTTAGCTTTAGTGTTGAATTGAATCCTCTTACAAATTGGGGGCTCGAGCCGGACGTCTGGGTTAGATCTATCACTTGTGCAGCTTAATACAGTGTGCTAACTGACGGGATACATACATCCGGTCGGATCACCACGCTGTTTTACGCTGTAAAGCACTCTTAAAAGGGACACTCTAAGGAAAAGGTCTGTTTTGCAAAAATAAAATACTAATTTCTGTAAGTCAGGACAGAGATCAATCTCTAGAATGACGACCTTGGTAGACATGAAAATAGGGAGAGAGCACTTCTTACATAAGCTATTTGTGAGAGGTGAGTGGACTCATCAGGACCAAACGGTCTGGTTGCAGGCAATCGCGCAACAGGTCACTGAAACAGGGTCAGATATATGGGGAGATCAGGGTCCCCTACATGTGGCCCTGAGTGAACTATATATGGCCCCTAAGGCCAAGGATGAGCACCACAAGATTGCCAGGGTAGCGGCATATTTATATTTACATATGGGAGCCATGCAGGACAAATGTGCTGAAGGCCAAGATCTGGCGAGTAGACAACTTCTGGCATTACAGAAGGCCCAATCTGATCTGGACTCTTCTGAGCAGAGGCTGCAAAGAAGCCAGGAGTCCGAAAATGAGAGTAGACAGTACATCATTAAAATAAAGAATGATATGGATATCCTGCAACAGGAAAAGGCTGACCAAGATACCAGAATTCTGGCTTTGCAGAAGGAGCACCAAGACAGATTGGACTCCTTACTGTAGTGCCAGAAAAAGCTGGAGCAACAGATCAATTTCAACAGGGCATCGACGGAGCAGGTAGTCACCCTGCAAATCCAACTAGACAGAGAGAAAGAGGAGAACAATAAACTGATCCTGAAAGACCTGGATACCGAGGCAGAGTTCAATCAGGAGCGCCAGAAAGCTGGTGCCTTCCAAAGGCAAAGGGACGACCTGGCGTCACAAATTCAAGCTCTTGGTCAGGAAAGGGACACCTTAGGCTAGGAAGTCTGCCACTTAAAAAGAAAAATGGAAGAAAATCACCTGGCCCTCCAGGGACTGGGTGACCTCCAAAAAGAACACCAGAACTTGTTAGAGCACACCAGGAGGGTGGAGGAGGCTCTGGCAAGAAAGGAGCAGGCCAGTAGGGAAGGGACTCAGGAGGTAACCCTCCTGCAGCAAAGACTGGCCCAGTACGCCAGGACCAATCAGGAGGCACAGAGAGAAAATGAGGCTCTCTGTCAGCACAATGATAGGCTCCAACAACAGGTAGTGATGCAGGAGAGACTGATAGAGTCTAGTAAGGCCTTAACTGAGGAACTGAAGGCGCAGGCTCTTGCATTGCAACAGGGAGCAGGGGCGTATAGAGACCAGGTTCGCTGGGAAAGGGAAACTCCTGAGCATAACCTCAGGAGCCCTAGTACCAGAGGCCTTTATCTCTCTCAGTCCCTGGACTCTGCCACCCTCATGTCCCCTGGCGCACATGAGCACCGGGCCACAGGGATGGCAGATTACCATCCAGCCAAAAGCATGGGGCTCATAGGCCAGTACCACCCAGGAATGGAGGGGCGGGCATCTGGATATGGGCACCCAAGCACAGTGCAATTTAGTGGGGAACCCCAGGAGTGTAGGCCCATTAAGGGCATCCTGAAAACCTCTGCCCAGTTAGGTCAGTGGGGGGGTACCCATCAAATCCTGGCAGCGAGGAGGGATCTGAAGACTCCTCTGAGCGGTACAGGACACAGCAGACCAGGTCCCCACATTCTGCCAGCCACTCCCAGGCTTGCAGAATCCAGGAAAACCTGGAAGATCAGTCAGGAACCTCTGGGAGCAGTGCCTCTGAGTCAGAGGATGAATGGACCAGGGTTACCCGAACCAAAAAAGCCAATAAGGCAAAAAGGGCCTTGCTTAAGGACCCATTGAAACAGATTAAGGCAATCAGGAGTGTCATCACGCCTCATCATAAGAACGCCAAATATTCTGTTTGGGAACACTTGGAGCTCTATGAGCAAATGATGGAGACCTTTCATTTGAAGGACAGCCAAAGCTGTATTCAGTATGTAAAGTGGACATTCTCCCCAGAGTACTCCAGTTTCTTTGCGGGGCTGGAGGACCAAAATCATTCAAGGTGGTCCACCTATAGGGCGGCCATCTTGAAACATTTTTCTGTGCACAGAAATCCCCAAGAGGCTCGCAAGGTAGCCTACAATTTTCAATGTGGGGAGGATCAGGCCCCACAAGAATTTGTGCAAGAACTGAAACGTGCCTTTGCGCAGACCACCAGAAGGGTGCGCACAGACAGCAGAGAATTTGTCAATACCTTTTTCCATGCCTTGCCCAAATACATAATGACCCAGCTCGTGAGAGATTTTCATGAGAAAAGATCTTTAGACTGGGTCATTGAACAGGCTACCCGGATCTATGAGGTGCAGAAGCCTATCGAAAATAAAAATAACGCGCCAAAAAACCCCAAAACCAACAGCACCCCTGCTGCTGCCAAGGTGGCAGAGGTAAAGGTTGCCCCCGTTTTAGATTTGGAGATGGGGGGGCCTAAAAACCTGCCTGCACCAAATAATTCACAGCCCAGAAGGCCCTCGGGCCAGTCACAGACAGGGAGTCGAGGAGGTAGTCCCACAAATGGGGTCCCCCGCTCCCCTGACTATGTAAGTCCCCGCTACAAGGGAAACCGACCAATCCTGGGTTATGTGTGGACTCCTCCAGCCCAAGGGGGGGGATCCAGCCAAGCACCTGACCCGGGGAACTTCCCTCCCAACTTCCCACAGGAGGGCAGAAATTCTCCAAATCCTGGGCAGAACTTTTTCCCCAGGTACCCACCCAATTTCCAGCCCCAAAATCATCCATCCTTCTTTCCCCAATTCCCTGAGCCCAGACAACCTAATCCGGGAGAGGGGAAGCCAAGGGTGGAGGGGTACCAAAATCTTCCCAACCAGGGGTACTACCAGAGAAGGGATAGCTACCCTTCCCGGGATCAGCCCAGGGGAGAAAATAGAGCCCCGTATCAGCCTGAGCGGGTTTCACAACTTGAGCGCCAGGTCCAAAATATGGCATGAGATCTGGGTCACATACTGAGGGCTCAACAGAACCCTCAGCTGAGCATGCCACCGCAGAATGCCCCAAACTCGGGACCTGGTGCTCCAGAACAATGACGGGGCAGCACCCCGATAACCCACCGGTTCCCAGGGAGGAGGCACAAGGGGAAGGGGGGTGTAAAGCCTTGGAGGAAGCTTCCTTCCCAACTTGTAAACAGCCCCTGGAAAACCAGGAACCAGAAACAAAATCTCCTGCCCCTGAAAGCCTGCCTCCCAAGCAGCAGAGGGGGGGTAGGAGAAACAAAGGACCCAAACAGACTCACTTTGTGGAGAAGGTGCAGGTCTTCCGATTTGTGGGAGAGGGATCCTCAGAAGATCCTGGGAAAAGGATCTTCTACTTCAGAGATGGGGGAACTCCTCCGAAAGAAAAATGGGTCCCAAGGGATTCCAATCCAGACTGGGGAGATGTGGAGACTGAGCTACCGCCGACCATCATCTCATCCCAGAACCCACAACACCGAAATCCCCTGGTTCAAACCCATCCTGGTGACTGCCTCCAAAAAGGGGGGGGGCGGCCCAGAACCGGAACCAGGGGAATCCACAATGGCTCTGATCTCCAGTTGCCAACTTTTTCTTTCAGATTCCCAAGATTCTCCACAGAATTCTGCCCAAATCTCTTCTCTAGCAATGTCCAAAACCAGAAAGTTAGCCCACCAGTTGTCCAAAAATGTGCATTATCTGTGCCCCCTTGAGGAGAAGGAGGGAAGATACTATGCCCCGGTACAAGTACAGGGGCAGGGTACAATTTTGGCACTGGTGGACACTGAATCCCAAGCCACCCTTCTGTCCAAAAGGGCCTTTGAGGAACTAAATGCAGGAAGGGGGGAGAATTACCGTATTCCTCTCACCTCTCTTCCTGGACAACTGCAGAACTTTGACGGGAAGGAAATTCCTGTTGAGGGGACTGCAGACTTGGACATTAAAATTGGGCGACACAAGGTGAAACACCCGGTCATAGTAGTGACTCCAGAGGGCACCCCTTGTTTACTAGGGAATGACCTCCTGAGAAGGTTGTCACCCCTAATAGATTGTGTAAACAAGGTCCTCTGGACCCAGACTAGCCGGCCAATAAAATTAAAACAGAGTGTCAACCATGTTAGTTTAAACGGCACCTGCCACATGGTTGAACAAAAATCTGACCAAGTAGAATTTCACTTCCAGAACAACCAAACTCCAGACGTGACAGTAATAGCAGTAGGACAACAGACTGGTGATGGGGGGTCCTCTCTATTTCTGAAAATCAACCTTCCTTCCAGTTTAAGGTGGTATTCCACACTGGAAGGAAACACCCTGAAATTCTTTACTAATCCACAATCAGAAACTCCCACTCCTATAGTCCAGAAAGATGTGAAATCAGCTCAGAGCCTCGCTGATATTCAGCAAATTGGAGAGCAGGTGTTCATCCCTGTTCAGTTAAATGATGGGAAGGACTCTATTCTCGCTCGAGTGTGTGTGAACAACGGTAAGAGCTTCATCAGCGAAGCCATGTTCCGCCAACTCCCAAAAGATCCAGCCACTCCCACATTCAAACTGATAGACAAATGGGAAATGGACCTGGAAGCACCCAATTCCAAACATCTCCTGCCAAGCAGGTGTATGCTCAAAATCTCCATTGGCAACAAGAGCATAGTCCATAATTGTTGGGTCGTGCGAGACGTCACTGCCGCCTTTTACTTAGTCAGTGACATTCTCAATCGCTTTGCCATTAGTTTGGACCTAATAAACTACAAAGCTTGGTCCCGATTAGCGGATAATGCCATGGGCTTTGATGGTCCAGAAAAAGCATTTAGGTCAGCTCAATTGCTACCTTATGCAGTTGAAATTCAGATCAAAGAGGAAGTCACCATCCCAGAAAGGACCCGACAATTCTCCCTGGAAGTGAAAGTTAAAAGAGGACAAAAATTGCAAAACCCTGATGCTTATATACATCTAAGTGCTTCTCTCCAACAGCAAGGGTTGGGGGTAAACCCAACTCCATTAGTCAACATAGAACATGACACCATTCCAATAGAGGTGGATAACAGCGACTTAAAGATTATTACTCTAGCCACAGGCATCATTATTGGAATGGCGGTTGATGACCGACATTTTTCCATTGATTTAGGAAATGAACTGTTAGGACCAATCCCCAAGGACTGCTTTGACAGTGACAGTGATGACAATACAACACCAGACAGGATTTTCACCCGGCATGGGGGGAACTTCCTGGTGTACACTTCTTGCCCTTATGGTAAGGAAGATGTGATTTGTGACTTCAGGAGGGATGAGGTGATTTTCCAGGTCCATGAGGGTTGCCTTTCCCACCTGAGGCCTCCAGTCCAAATCAGCACTCTGACCAGGGACTTCTCCAACCAGCTGGAGGTGGCCGCTGAGATAGCCGAACCAGAAGTCTTTCCAGGCTTCAGGCAGATGGTGGAAGAGAGAGTCAACCTAGCTGATGCCTGTGTGACTCTGGAACAAAAGCAAAAGTTGAAACAAGTTTTCTTGGATTTCCAAGATCTCTTTGCGGTAGACTCATATGACTGTGGTCTCACCGACATCCACACAACAACAATCCCCACGGACCCTGGAATGACTCCAGTGTTTGTGAAGCAATATCGCTTGCCTCTCGCATCCATGGAGTCCCTTACTGAAATAATTAAGAACCTTGAGTCCCGGGGAATAATCCGTCCAGTCCACAGCACTTTCAATAATCCGGTGCTGGGAATATTGAAGCCAAACGGCCAGTGGAGACTCTGCGCTGACCTTAGGGAGCTCAACAAACGGGACCATACTTCCTGATGGCCTCTGCCCTACATTGACCAAGGGCTGGCCCAGATTCTGGGGTCACAGGTATTCACAGCAATACACCTGACCAATGGATACTGGACAGTGCCTGTCAGTAGGGAGGACCAATACAAACTGGCTTTTACCTTTGGGGGCCAGCAGTACACATGGACCCGGACTCCCTTCGGATACCTCAACTCCAGCAATGAATTCAACATTTTCCTACATAAGGCCATGCCCGACCTGGGTGCAAGGGGTACCCTGGCTTATGTAGATGATGTCCTCATCAAAAGTTCATCTGTGGAGGAACACGTAGTGGAGATCCGTTATGTTCTGACCCAGTTGAGGGCCGCCGGAGCAAAACTTTCTTCAGAAAGCACAGTGGTGTAGAACCCATGTTAATTTCTTGGGGCATGAGATTACTCCTCAGGGTCTCTGTCCCCAGGAAAAGAAAGTGGAAGCACTTCAGAAACTGAAAGACCCCACAGCTCTGCGGGAACTAAGGAGCCTCCTTGGACTGACTAATTACAGCAGAAAGTTCATTGAGGGCTACGCAGAGATCCCCAGACCGCTGATTCATCTCCTGAAGGGGGGGTCAAGTGGGAATGGGGTCCAGAACAATCCGAGGCGGTAAGACAACGCAAAAGAAGCCTCTCACAAGCGCCTTGCCTAGCTTACCCTGTCAGAAACAAGGAGTTCTTCCTGGAGACAGGGTTCTCTAATACGTGCTTGACGGCAGTATTATACCAAAAGCATGACAAGGTCAATAAAGTAATCTCCTATGCAAGCAAAACTTTATCCTCTGTGGAGGAAAAATTCAACGATTGTGAGAAGGCACTCCTGGCAACGGTGTGGGCATTGAAGAATTACCGCCCGTTTATTCATGGGGAATACATCATAGTGGAGACTCCACACCAGCCTCTGCAATATCTCCAAAGTGACAGAATCCGGGCCGGAAATGTGAGTAATTCCCGAATTACTTCCTGGATTCTGTCAATGCAAGGCTTTCCTGTGGAGGTCAGACATGGCCAAAACAAGAAGAGTCCCCTTGCGCAAGGTCTGGCTGACTTGCATGATTGTGCCAGAGAAAACTGTCTCGAGGACGAAAGTCTAAAAATCAAGGACAACACGGAGGCATACCTTAATTCCCCACACAAAGTCTTTGAAGAAGACAATTGTGAGGGAATGCCCATTGTCTATGTGGATGGATGCTCTTACCATGTTGACAACGACGGGGAGAAAGAACTGGTGGCTGGCGTAGGGAATGCATGGGTGAAGAAGTTCCCAGAACCCTCCGCTGGATACAAAATTGGTCCCCGAAGTAGTCAGGTGGCAGAATAGATGGCTGTGCATCAGGCCATCCTCACTGCTGTCCAGCATCAACTCCACGAACTGGTCATAATCACAGATTCTGATTATGTACGGAACGGGTTCGTGGAGCACCTGGTTAATTGGAAAACCAGAGGCATGTTATGTGCTAACAACAAACCCTTGAAACATGGGAAGTTGATCCCAAACATTGATGATCTGGTCACCTCGAATGAGATGACCATCTATTGGAAAAAGATCAAGAGTCATTCCAAAGTAGAGGGACCAGACACCAGAAATGACTTAGCTGATCAGCTGGCCAAAACCGGGGCCATCCAAGGGGATCTAATTGAGATTGAGTCCCTGTTGGGGGAAATCCAGGTCACTGCTATCACTAGGTCCCAGACAAATGCTCACAATGATCTTTCAACTGCCCAATGGAGTAATGAGACCCCTGATGCTGATTTAATTACAGCTCAGAAGGGGGATCCAATTATTGGTAAGTTTTACCAACACCTTGAGGACCCTGAGAACTTTCCCCTGACGGATACCGATTACATTGGGAAAGAGGACCTAAGAGTGTTGATGAAATGTCCAAAAATGTTCCGAATCCAAGACGGTTTGTTGGAAGGAAATCCCAAGCTGGCCATGATCAGTGGGTGGTTCCTACCTCATTCCGAAGCCTGATTTTAAGTCACGCCCATGATGCGGCCACCGCCGGTCATAGGGGGTTTCACACAACACTTGAGATCTTAAGAGAGGTTGCCTACTGGCCACACATGGGCCAGGACCTCAACCAATATTTGAAGGGTTGTCTTGTGTGTGCACAATTTCAGCCAACATCCCTCACACACGGGCGCCTCTCCAAAAGAAGGGAATGACACTCCCATGGTCAGATTTAGAAATCGACTTTGTAGGCCCCGTGATTCGCGCCGCTAGGGGGAATAAGTACATGTTGACTGTGACATGCTTGTTTACCAAGAGGGTGGAATGTCTCCCAGCCCCAAACTGCAAGGCAGAAATGGCAGCTGCCTTGATGATTAACCACATCTTTTCCCGTTTTGGTCTACCTCAAAGGATTGAGTCAGACAGAGGTTGCCACTTCACCAGTGAAGTGATGACAAAGATGTGGGAGATACTGGGGGTCAAGAGAAAGCTACACATTGCTTACAGGCCAGCTTCTTCTGGAGCAGTGGAACGCTACAACCGGACAATTGTGAGCATCTTAAAAAAGTTTGTGGCAGATTCTGGGCCAAGTTGGGATATCCGATTACCTCTGGTCCTAATGGCCATCAGATCTACCCCTTCATCTGCAACCAAAATGTCACCATTTGAGTTGATGACTGGACGCAAGATGGTGCTTCCCCAGCATTTGCTCTACAGAACCCAAGAGCAAACGTTGATAAATGCCTCCACAACTCATGAGTATGTGGAGAATTTAAGGAAACACCTTCAACATGCTTTTGCCTATGCTCAGCGGAATCTAGAAAGATCAGCAGAGAGTATGAAGACCCACTATGACCTGAAAACGTCCAGGAAGGAATATCAGGTGGGGGATCGGGTCTATTTATACAACTTCCAAAGAAACCAGGCAAAACAGCGAAAATTCTTGCCTACATGGAAGGGACCCTTTGAGATTATAGACAAGATCTCCCCTGTGGCCTACAAGATCCGCATCCCCAAAGGCGGTTCGGCAGAGGGGGAAGACAAGTGGGTCCTCATAAACCAGTTGAAGTGTTGCCATCCCAGGCACACTTTGCAGCAACTGGAGGAGTCCTCGGTAATCCCAGAGGGTACCGCTCCAGAGTAATTCAATTCCAACCCTAAAAGATCCTACATATAGCCTATCAAATTCTGTGTTTCTCAAGTTTATGTGTTCCTGTCTCTTAATTTAAAAAAATGTGCATGTTCATATCTGTTGAGTTCTAAAATATATATGCCACCCCACTATATCAATGGTGGGGGAGAAATGTCCATGAATAGGTATTGCCGCTCTTCCTTTGTCGTCCTAGGATAAAGAAAACCTGGAGACTGGAGGACGATCCGGAGACCTGGAGCAGAGACTCAAGGGGCCCGGGGTACCGCCCAATCCTCCCATCAGGACCAGCAAGGAGAACTGATTGATCGACTGGAGGGAGGAAAAGATGCTGAACTGTGCCATTTGCAGATTGGAAGAAGATTATGCGGACATACCAGTGTGTGGGTCATTGTCATGATGCCTACCTCTAAGGAGCCAGGCCGGGCCCAGCAACCCCAGAGGCAGACATCATTTTCCCCAGGGAAGTCTCAGCGGGCCCAAGTCGGGGCCCTTTGGACTCAGTCCTGGCGCCTTAGGCGCCAGGCTCATAGCGGACCCCAGTCCTGGCGCCTTAGGTGCCAGGCTCATAGAAGAGGATATGTGTTTAAGTGCTTGGGTGCACACTTACCTGATGCAGACCTTGCTGCTTCATCCAGGCCCTCTTGAGGCCTGAATGGGACTACTTTACCTGTAGGACTACTTCACCACCCGGGTGTGGTCGGGGAAGGATACATACCTGATTGGTGGAAGGATACATACCAGGAACTTCTTCCAAGGCTATTTAAACCCCACCCGAACAGCCACACGTGCTTCGCGTTGTTCTGCACCTAGCAGCTGGACACTCACCGTGTCAGCTCCTGCATCCTGACTTCAGCCACGCCTGCCAGCACCCTGGGACACCTGCAAGGGGAGAAAGGAAGAGAATAGGAGAAGAAAAGCCCTTACCTGCTAAATCTGCATCCCGGAGTCATTTCTCCAACGGCTCTGAAAAGGAAGACATCATTTTAAAGGCATTTCGTTTCGATCGCTGCAGCGCTGCATTTTACTCACCTTGGCAAGGCGCTTCCATCTTCAGCAGCAATCTTCCGGATTCAGCTACGCCCCGGCGCCTAGAGGAAAAAAGACAAGAACAAAGGTGAGAGGGAGAAAAGGAATAAGGAAAGCTCAGTTTCCTTTTAAGTCTTACCTGTTGGATTATTCCCACTGCATTTCGGGTCCTGCCGCTTCCTGGCATCTCCGGACCCCGGCCCCTATGGGGAAAAAAGACAAAGACATTGAATGAGCGAATGCAAAGACATTACCTGAGCGCTCATCCAGAACTGTTTCACTTCGGGTCGGCGCCATATCTCCGGCACTCCGAACCCCGGCCCCTAAGGGGAAAAAGGCATAAGCATTAGAGCTTGCTGCAATTAGACAACGAACATTATTATTAAGCTTGAACTTTTGAACAGAACTTTTACAGCGCCTTACCTGAACAGTCAAGCTTACCTGAACTCCCATCAATCCTCAATCCAGTGAAGTAACTGGGTTTCAACGCGCCCCTGCATCAGAAGCAGGATGGAGAGCTCATCCTTCCAAACCCTAAGGTGAGGCTTCACGGGGAATCGTGGAGGAGGTATCGTGGAGGGTTGGAAGGGAGTGGGAGGCTTGAGCATTGTTCCACAGTTGGTAATACTCCCTTTTCACGCACAGGAGGGTATCCAATGAGCCAGGGAAGCCAGAATAGAGGGGCCCTTCCTGTCCATCTTCAGAGTTCTGCGCCTTCGACGCCGCGCCTCCGTGGGAACCAGGTGAGCGTTACAGTCATAACCTTCTGTGCACCCGACTCCCCATCGACTCAAATTCAAAGTGCAGTCGCGTGGGGGGGGGCTTTGTTGGGTGTCCTGACCCACGTTTGAGCTATCATGCTGCAACATTTGGTGCTGTGGGCTTAGAAAATCCAAGATGGCCAAAATGCCCACATGTGCGCCAGAATCCAGGAGAACCACGCAGTTTTTGCGCACAACAAAATGGTTACCTAACTTGCCACCCACCAGTGTAAAGAAAGATCTTTGTTAACAAAATCCACTGTTACTGATGTCAAAAAGTTGCTGAAATCGTGGCTCAGCGGACCACTTTAAAGATTCAACCCTTTTGTGGGGTTCCACATAACCATTTTACTGTAAGGAGCCCCATCAAAACAATGTTAAGCAAGGATTATTTACTACCGTGTAAGAACCATTCCTGTTTGGAATGCATTAATCCAAGAAAGATCCCAAAAATGGATGCAGTACCAACAAAATCCTCAAGGCGGTGCTAGCGGTCTAAACTCTGACAGGAGAACTGAGTGCAGTTGCTGACAAAGGAATTTGACTCAGCTGACTTCAAAGGCTGCATTTTAATCAAAAATTAGCCACCTGCTGTCCCCAGAGGCCAGGAGCCTGGGAAACCCTCGCACCTCAAGAGATTCACATCACAGCCCAGGATATCACATGGTCATAATAACCAAATGCAAAGTGACCCCCTGGTCTGCTGATCTAAGCCTCCCAGAGACCACACAATAGACTCTTGCACTTGAATAGAATATGTTGATTTTGACTGTTTCCTGTCAACAAAGGCCTGCCTGCCAGCAGAGGCATGGTTTCTGACCCACCCAAGTCTTGGAGGCGGACTCCAACACTCTGAGAACTGAATTGAAAGCAAAAAAATACAGCTAATAAAAATACTGATAACTCTTTGTAATCAAATGACAGGAATGCATAACTTTGAGAGCCTTAATTTAAAAAATGTACCTTCGATTCAACCCCAAACTCCAATTTGTGTGATGTTCTGGGTCAAAACCCCGCTATTTATTGACACCACAGACACTTTATTTAAGCTAGAGATATGGGAATTTACTGGAGTAGGTATGGACAGCCCGTGTATATGTGTATAATTTTTAATGTAAAACCAATATTGCAAAACCAGTTAAAAAATGCAAAATGTTGCCATTTCTGAATGTGAGTTCTTAGAAACATCAGAGTTTGAACAGAGTATACCTCATGTGATACGTGATGGGTGCATGTAATTTCAAACCACTGTGTATCTATGAAATATGTATTTAGGTCAAATATAGATTTGTGTGTAATTTGACAGGGGTGTGTCCTTTCTGCAAGCCATTAAATGACATCATTCTGACACACAATCCTGCTCTCCAGTGAGAACGCAAAGAATTCTCCAACCTATCAGAACTTTGAAAGGGTTGGGCCTAGAAAGCTAGCCTCTCCACCCACTTTCAAAACACATAAAAAGAGACTGCTGGGACAGGTAGAGACATTCAATTCCATTTGCTGCGGAGCATGCTGACCGACGACTTCACATCCAGAGATCCAGACTTCAAATCCATCAATCTCCAGAACCTGTAGCAGTACCCAGAAAGCAGTGTTATATCCAGAATCCAGAGAGGCTAGACCAGCAGAGCAGAGCTGACCCAGATCACTGTGAAGTGCCGAGACCAGAAGCGGAGTCCAGTCCAAAACCTGACCAGATCCGTGGCGAGGCCTATTTCAAAAATATATTGTGAGTACCTAGCAGAACTGTGCAGAACCAATCTCTTAGTTAAAATATCTAATCCAAACTATTTTAATCTAACCAGAACTGCCTCCTAGAAGTTGTCACTTGTTATTTTGTAAAGCTGCACCACTGTCATTTGTCAATTCTGCAGCTGCAAAGCTGTCACCTGTCATTTTCTAGCTGCAAGCTGTAACCTGTCGCTTTGAACTTTTAAAATTTCAAATCCGAAAAACAACCTTCACAAAATTGTTCATAACTCTGTAACCGTTTGGGCTAGGAACTCCTTATAGTGCCTCCGTAATCACGATTCACGCACTCGTGAATTTTACCGCGATTTGCGATTTGGCTGATTTCAGCCACCTGTAAAAATCAGCAGCTTTTGCCTGAACTGCTAAAATTTCGTTTGCCTCCTAAGAACCATCCCTGAATCATTGCTAGAGTGAGCCTGAACTAATATTAACTAGCTACCACTCACCCTGAACCTCCTGAAGGGAATTAAAAGCATTTTTAGCATATTTCTCACCGCATTGTCACCATATTCAAAGCATTTTGCCTGTGTTTCAAAACTCCTATCTGTTGTATAAGCTGCACGGGGGGAATTGAACTGAATTCTAGTTGATTGCATTCTAAGAACTGTGTGCTCTCATCTTCATCTCCTTACATTGCATAAAGGGGGGGGGGTGAATTGTCCAAGAAAGTGATTACATTGTCTTTTGCTGAAATCCTATCAAGTTATTTTCTGTACTGCATTTTCATTCCACATTGCATCTATTTGAAACCATAAAAGTATTGTTGCTATCTTATCCATCCTATACCCACTCATCATTGATTATAAAGAAGTGTGCTAGTGCCAGACTATCCATTATTGATTACTGCTCAGATTAAATGTGATATTCAATTATTAATTTATTATAAAGTGTGATATATATATATTGTTTACATTCTCAAATAAACCTTTTAAACTTGCAAAACAGAACTACTTCTTGGCTCAGTGGGGTCAGGGGGATTCTAAGAGAGGGGTGTTATATAAGGGTAGTCATCCAGAACTCATGAACTGGACATAAAGATATATCAATAAGGGTTTCCATTCAGTATCCCAGACTAGGCATTGACTTAGCTTTAGTGTTGAATTGAATCCTCTTAAAATGTATATCTGAGACTTTTTTTTATCACTGGGCCAGATGTGGTAGGAATATTTAGCATTTGGGCACTGGCGACCACATTCTAACAAGTCTGGTATTCACAATATCTGGCACACGGGTATGGATTGCCAATCCAATGAATATAAAATAACATGGCTGAGGATGTTATTAACACTGGATAGCAGCATTATTGATAACATTTGATTGGAATTGAAACACTAATAGGGTGATGGTATCTCTGATAGGCATGATAACATAGAACCTTTTGGAATTTGTATAAGAATATAGGTCTGAAGTGGTTTCCTCATATATGTTTTTTTTCAGAAATGTTTTCTCCTGAAGAAGGGCTTCACCCTCGAAACGCATTGGGCCTGAAGTACTTCAAATCAAAGATCCTCCACTTCATTTTGATTTGGAGACACATAGTTTTGTAAATAATATGTGTTAAGATGTTGGCAGAAGATATGGCCTGAGATGTATTAATGGAAAATGTTGTCTTTTGCTTTACCATGCTGAAAGTAAACTATTTATGATTTTGGACAAATTGTTGACTATATGTTCAGTGATATTGGTATTGTTAATGACTCCAATCAAGCATTCCCACTAAGTCAGTGCCTTGTGTGGGATTGCTCAAGGGAAGCCCTTATTTATATATTTTTATGACAAGTTATAATCTGGATGATGAATCCTTGTATAACGCCCCTCTCTTAGAATCCCCCTGTCCCCGCTGAGCCAAGAAGTAGGTTTGTTTTGCAAATTAAAAAGGTTTATTTGAAAAATAAACAATAGATACATATCACACTTTATAATAAATTAATATTCGATATCACACTTATGATTATAATGTCGATCAACAATGGATAATGTTATACTAGCACACTTATTTTATTACTTAGGAGTTGGTACGGAAAGAACAAGGTAGCTGGGAATGCTTTATGGTTTCAAGGAGATGCAAAGATAAATAAAAGGCAGTACAGAAATAAACTTGATATGATTTCAGCAAATCAGCAAAAGATAATATGATCACTTCTTCTCTGACAATTCACTCCCCCCCTATGAAATGTAAGGAGATGGAAGTAACACACACAGTCTTCAGGAATACAATCACAGTACAATACAAATTAAGTTCCCCCCTAGCAAGCTTATAGCACCAGGGATGATTTTGAAACACAGGCGAAAGACTTTCAGGCTATTTGCAAGGGAGTGAAATATGCTAAATTTGATTTTAATTCCCTCTAGAGGTGCAGGGTGAGTGAGAGATACTTTAAATCAGTTCAGGTCCACACTAACAATGATTAATGAAGGATTATCAGTTTGAAAACGGATTTCAGGAATGGAAGCAAAGGACAGATCTTTCTACATGTGGTTGAAATGAAGCAAATGTCAAATCGCTGCACTTTTTTCCGAGTGCGTCGAGCGCAATTACGGAGGCGCTATAAGGAGTAGTTAAATCTCGTTGCTAGCACAAACGGTTCAAGAGATACGGACGGTTTTATGAAGGTAGTTTTTCAGAAATGAAATAATGATTCAAAATGGCAAATTACACTTTTACAGGTTTGAAATCGGAGAAGGGACACACGATTCTATGATGCAGTTTGGACAGGGTAAATGTTTTGAATCAGATTATTTTAAGCTAAGAGATGGGTTCTGCACAGTTCTAGCTGGGTACTCACACTATAAATTTGAAAGGAATGGCCTCGTCACGGATCTGGTCAACAAGTTTAGCTGCAGTTCTCTCTGCTCGGCGGGTCAATCAGGCACCGGTTCTGTTCACAGCGGTCTGGTCTGGGTCTCTGGTTCTGCTGGTCTGGATCAAGTGGATTCTGGATACCGCACTGCTTTCTGGGTACTGGTTCTGTTCTGGATACACAGGACTCTTAGCAAGCAGCAAACCGCACAGCCCGGCGGTTGAATAGTTTGCAAAAGATTTTGAGGCCTGCTGAAGAGTTCAGCTCTTTGGAGTTTTTGTTCTGGAGTCAGTCTGGATCTCTGGAGTTCTGGATTCTGGAGTTCTCCATCAGCGTGCTGCGCAGGAATTCAGTTGAAGGTTGGAAAATCAATCTCCCTTTCTGGCTTCCAGTGGCTCTTTTTATGTCTTTTGAAAATGGGTGTGGATGCTAACTTTCTATGCCCAACCCACTCATGATTTGATAGGTCAGGGATTTCTCTTTGACCTGATTTGAGAAGGGAGCAGTGAGTCATCCTATGTCATCAGGTGTCATGTTTATGGCTCCAAAGAAAGAACACTCCCCTTTGCTTTTACCTTAGAAAATAATTTTCATGACTAAACATATTTCCCAAATACACAAGTGGTTGACATTACATGTACATATCATATATTACTTCGGGCAGGTCTCTGTTCCAACTCTGATGTTTCTAAGAGCCAGGGTTCAAAAATGGCAACTTATTTTCGTTTTTAGTTGGTTTACCAATATTGGATTTTTACCAAAAATTACACAGATGTACACCACCTTTCTACACATATTCCAGTAAATTTTCATTTTTCTAGCGTGAACCCCGTGTCTGCAATCTCCATAATTCATGGGGTTTTGCCTCAGAACATGGTACAGAGTCCTAACACCTCTTAAAATGTGCACAGAAAAATCACAAGAATAATGATATTAATTATATAATTCTGACAAGTCCGTACTATGAATTATCCATCTTTTTAAAATTATGCTCTGGCCCAGAGGGGTGTGGTTTCCCAAAGCACATGGTGGAATTTCTGGTTTGTCCACTTCCTCCAACTCAAGTTGCTCACAGACGCACTCTCCCTCCCCGTTTCTCTCAAGAGGAAGCCATTTACGACCCCCCGAATTTAACATTTGCCTGAGCCAAGGAAGGCTCATTGTTCTGTTTCCTTCCAGTCCTAGGTGCTCCTCCCCTGATTCGATCAGGGAAGTGTAATCTCCTTTTGGTGGGGGTAGCAGAATGCAGCCAGGCCTGGGAAGAGTGGCTGAGCAAGTTTCAACTCCTGTCGGGGGTAGTTGCCGGGCAGAGTTCACTCTCATCAGGCCAGGCTTCAGCCAAATGTCACTTTTGTTCCCAGTTTTTCTTCATTCAAATCAAACTTACAATTTTTACACATGCAGCTAGAATGCTGATTCTAAGTTCAAAACTATGACATTTAACAGTTGCAAACTATGTGACACTCAACAGTAGGTCACTCATTTATTTTAAACGTTTAGATTTTAGTGGCTTTAAATCCAATTTCACTTCAGCTGCTGACATCCACAGCTCAGCCAGTTGTGTTATTAACATTATTTTAGGCTCTTCATCTTTCCAGATTTTGTATGCACACAAGACTGCATTCTGCCAAATGTCTGCTGGTGTTCAGTGAGATTTTTGAATATCTTGCAATGTTTAAAATAGGCATTTTTAACTTGCGTTTTCAGAGAAACAAAGGTGATTTCAAAGCGCTTTTTGATCTAACAGGCACTGCTGTTTTTCCTTTGGCACCACGTTTCACTCATGGCACTTCTTGCCCACCAAGCTCGCACTGGTGGGTGGCAGGTTAGGCGACCATTTTGGTGTGCGCAAAAACTGTGCGGTTTTCCTGGATCCTGGCACAAATGTGGGCTTTTCCGCCATCTTGGATTTCCTAAACCCACAGCACCAAATTTTGCAGCATAATAGGCCAAACGTGGGTCAGGACACCCAACAAGCCCCCCCACCCGACTGCGCTTTGATTTTGAGTCGAGGAAGAGTCGGGTGCAAAGGATGTTTTGATCCACGCGTTGGGATGTCCGCATCATCTTCTTTCGATTCCACAGATGACAAAGTTCAGCATCTTTTCCTCCATCAGGATGGATCGATCGGTTCTCCTCGCCGGTCCTGATGGGAGTATTGGGCGGTACCCCGGGCCCCTCGGATCTTTGCTCCCGGTCTCCAGGTCGTCTTCCGTGGTCAGTCTCTGGGTTTTCTTTCTCCTAGGATGACAAAGCAAAGTGGCAATACATATTCCTGGACAATTTTCCACCACTATTAATGGTGTGGCGAACAGATACATTTTATACATCAGGATACATTTTGCAGTCTTATTTTAAAAACAGGATATAATTAGGAGACATTTACATTATGTTACTATATTTTTGATATGTGGAATATTTTAGGGTTGGAACTGTATTACTCTGGGTCGGCCCCCTCTGGTATTGCAGAGGACTCCTCCAGTTGCTGCAGAGTGTGCCTGGGATGGCAACACTTTAACTGATTTATACGGACCCACTTGTCTTCCCCTTCTGCCAAACTACCTTTGGTGATGCGGATCTTGTAGGCAACTGGGGAGATCTTGTATATAATTTCAAAAGGTCCCTTCCATGTAGGCAAATATGTTCACTGTTTGGCCTGGTTCCTTTGGAAATTGTATAGATAGACCCGGTCTCCCACATTATATACTTTCCTGGAAGTTTTCAAATCGTAATGGGTCTTCATGCTATCAGCTGATCTTTCTAGATTTCGCTGAGCATAGGCAAAAGCATGTTGGAGGTGTTTCCTTAACTTCTCCACATACTCATGAGTTGTGGAGGCATTTATCAAAGTTTGCTCTTGGGTTCTGTAGAGCAAATGCTGGGGAAGCACCATCTTGCGTCCAGTCATCAGCTCAAATGGTGACATTTTGGTTGCAGATGAAGGGGTAGATCTGATGGCCATTAGGACCAGCGGTAATCGGATATCCCAACTTGGCCCAGAATCTGCCACAAACATTTTTAATATGCTCACAATGGTCCGGTTGTAGCGTTCTACTGCCCCAGAAGAAGCTGGCCGGTAAGCAATATGTAGCTTCCTTTTGACCCCCAGTATCTCCCACATCTTTGTCACTACCTCGCTGGTGAAATGGCTACCTCTGTCTGACTCAATCCTTTGGGGTAGACCAAAACGTGAAAAGATGTGGTTGATCATCAAGGCAGCTGCTGTTTCTGCCTTGCAGTTTGGGGCCGGGAGACATTCCACCCACTTGGTAAACAAGCATGCGACCGTCAACATGTACTTGTTTCCCCTAGACGAGCCAATCACGGGGCCTATGAAGTCGATTTGCAAATCTGACCATGGCAGTGTCATCCCCCTCTTTTGGAGAGGTGCCCGGTGTGTGAAGGATGTTGGCTAAAATTGTGCACACAAAAGACACCCCTTCAAGTATTGGTCGAGGTCTTGCCCCATGTGTGGCCAGTATGCAACCTCTCTTAAGATCTCAAGTGTTGTATGAAACCCCCTATGACCGGCGGTGGCCGCATCATGGGCATGACTTAACATCAGGCTTCGGAATGAGGTAGGAACCACCCACTGATCATGGCCAGCTTGGGATTTCCTTACCAACAAACCGTCTTGGATTCGGAACATCTTTGGACATTTCATCAACACTCTAAGGTCCTCTTTCCCAATGTAATCGGTATCCGTCATAGGAAAGTTCTCAGGGTCCTCAATGTGTTGGTAAAAATTACCAATTATCGGATCAATATTTTGAATTAACTTCCCATGTTTCAGGGGTTTGTTATTAGCACATAACATGCCTCTGGTTTTCCAATTAACCAGGTGCTCCACGAACCCGTTCCGTACATAATCTGAATCTGTGATTATGACCAGTTTGTGGAGTTGATGTTGGACAGCAGTGAGGATGGCCTGATGCACAGCCATCAATTCTGCCACCTGACTACTTCGGGGACCAATTTTGTGCCCAGCGGAGGGTTCTGGAGACTCATTCACCCACGCATTCCCTACGCCGGCCACCAGTTCTTTTTCCCCGTTGTTGTCAACATGGTAAGAGCATCCATCCACATAGACAGTGGGCATTCTCTCACACTTGTCTTCTTCAAAGACTTTGTGTGGGGAATTAAGGTAGGCCTCCATGTTGTGCTTGATTTTCAGACTTTCGTCCTCGAGACAGTTTTCTCTGGCACAATCATGCAAGTCAGCCATCCCTTGCGCGAGGGGACTCTTCTTGTTTTGGCCATATCAGACCTCCACAGGAAAGCCTTGCATTGACAGAATCCAGGAAGTAATTCTGGAATTAATCATATTTCCGGCTCAGATTCTGTCACTTTGGAGATATTGCAGAGGCTGGTGTGGAGTCTCCACCATGATGTGTTCCCCCTGGATGAACGGACGGTAATTCTTCAATGCCCACACCGTTGCCAGGAGTGCCTTCTCACAATCGTTGAATTTTTCCTCCACAGAGGATAAAGTTTTGCTCGCGTAAGAGATTACTTTATTGACCTTGTCATGCTTTTGGTATAATACTGCCATCAAGCATGTATTAGAGAACCCTTTCTCCAGGAAGAACTCCTTGTTTCTGACAGGGTAAGCTAGGCAAGGCGCTTGTGAGAGGCTTCTTTTGAGCTGTCTTACTGCCTCGGATTGTTCTGGACCCCATTCCCACTTGACCCCCCCTTTCAAAAGATGAATCAGGGGTCTAGTGATCTCTGCGTAGCCCTCATTGAACTTTCTGCTGTAATTAGTCAGTCAAAGGAGGCTCCTTAGTTCCCGCAGAGTTGTGGGGTCTTTCAGTTTCTGAAGTGCTTCCACCCGGATGCCCGCCCATCCATTCCTGGGAGGTACTGGCCTATGAACCCCATACTTTTGGTTGGATAGTAATCTGCCATCCCTGTGGCCCTGTGCTCATGAGCGCCAGGGCACATGGGGGTGGCAGAGTCCAAGGACTGGGAGAGATGAAGGCCTCTGGTACTGGGCTCCTGAGGTTATGCTCAGGTGTTTCCCTTTCCCAGCGAACTTCATCTCTGTCAGCCCCTGCTCCCTGTTGCAAAGCAAGAGCCTGCGCTTTCAGTTCCTCAGTTAAGGCCTTACTAGACTCTATCAGTCTCTCCTGCATGGATACCTGTTGCTGGAGCCTATCATTGTGCTGACACAGAGCCTCATTTTCTCTCTGCGCCTCCTGATTGGTCCTGGAATACTGGGCCAGTCTTTGCTGCAGGGTGGTTACCTCCTGGGTACCATCCCTACTGTCCTGATCCTTTCTTGCCAGAGCATCTTCCACCCTCCTGGTGTGCTCTAACAAGTCGTGGTGCTATTTTTGGAGGTAACCCAGTCCCTGGAGGGCCAGGTGATTTTCTTCCATTTTCCTTTTTATGTGGCAGACTTCCTGGCCTAAGGTATCCCTTTCCTGAGTAAGAGCCTGCATCTGTGCCGCCAGGTCGTCCCTCTGCCGTTGAAGGGCACCAGCTTTCTGGCGCTCTTCATCAAAATCTGCCTGGGTATCCAGTTATTTCAAAATCATTTTATTGCTTTCCTCTTTCTCTCTGTCTTGTTGGATTTGTAGGGTGGCTACCTGCTCTGTGTACGCCCTGTTGTAATTGATCTGTTGCTCCAGCTTTTTCTGGCTCTGCAGTAAGGAGTCCAAACTGTCTTGGTGCTCCTTCTGCAAGCCCAGAATTCTGGTATCCTGGTCAGCCTTTTCCTGTTGCAGGATATCCATATCCTCCTTTATTTTAATGATGTACTGTCTACTCTCATTTTCGGACTCCTGGCTTCTGTGCAGCCTCTGCTCAGAAGAGTCCAGATCAGATTGGGCCTTCTGTAATGCCATCATTTGCCGATTTGCCAGATCTTGGCATTCAGCACATTTGTCCTGTATGGCTCCCATATATAGATACAAATATGCTGCTATCCTGACAATCTTGTCGTGTTCATCTTTAGCTTTAGGAGCCATATATAGTTCACTCAGGGCCACATGTAATGGAACCTGATCTCTCCATATGTCTGACCTTGTTTCAGTGATCTGGGGTGCGATTGCCTGCAACCAGACCGCCTGGTCCTGATGAGCCCACTCACCTCTCACAAATAGCTTATGTAAGAAGTGCTCTCTGGCTATTTTGATGTCTACCAGTATCGTCATTCTGGAAGTTCATTTCCTTCCTGACTTACCGAAGTTAGTATTTTATTTTGCAAAACAGACCGTTTCTTGAGAGCGTTCCTTTTTGAGGGGTGTTTTCACAGCGTAGCACAGCATGGTGATCCAACAGGATTTATGTATCCTATCAGTTAGTACACTGTTTTAAGCTGCACAAGCGGTAGACCTAATCCAGAATCCCCGGCTACGAGCCCTCAATCTGTTAATGACTCCAATAAAACATTCCCACTAAGTCAGTGCCTTGTCTGGGATTGCTCAAGGGAAGCCCTTATTTATATATTTTTATGACAAGTTATCATCTGGATGATCAACCCTTGTATACCGCCCCTCAATTAGAATCCCCCTGACCTCAGTGAGCCAAGAAGTAGGTTTGTTTTGCAAATTAAAAAGGTTTATTTGAAAAATTAAACAATAGATATATATCACACTTTATAATAAATTAATATTCGATATCACACTTATGAGTATAATGTCGATCAACAATGGATAATGTTATACTAGCACACTTATTTTATTACTTAGGAGTTGGTACGGAAAGAACAAGGTAGCTGGGAATGCTTTATGGTTTCAAGGAGATGCAAAGATGAATAAAAGGCAGTACAGAAATAAACTTGAGATGATTTCAGCAAAAGATAATATGATCACTTTTTCTCTGACAATTCACTCCCTCCCTATGCAATGTAAGGAGTTGGAAGTAACACACAAAGTCTTCAGGAATACAATCACAGTACAATACGAATTCAGTTCCCCCCTAGCAATCTTATAGCACCAGGGATGATTTTGAAACACAGGCAAAAGACTTTCAGGTGATTTGCAAGGGAGTGAAATATGCTAAAATTGATTTTAATTCCCTCTAGATGTTCAGGGTGAGTGAGAGATACTTTAAATCAGTTCAGGTCCACACTAACAATGATTAATGAGGGATTATCAGGTTGAAAACGGATTTCAGGAATGGAAGCAAAGGACAGATCTTTCTACACATGGTTGAAATGAAGCAAATGTCAAATCGCGGCACTTTTTTACGAGTGCGTCGAGCGCAATTACGGAGGGGCTATAAGGAGTAGCAAGTCGGTTTAGAGCTTGTTGGAAAGCTGGGAAAATCTCGTTCCTAGCACAAACGGTTCAAGAGATACAGACGATTTTATGAAGGTAGTTTTTCAGAAATGAAATAATGATTCAAAATGGCAAATGACACTTTTACAGGTTTAAAATCGGAGAAGGGACACACGATTCTATGATGCAGTTTTGGACAAGTTAAATGTTTTGAATCAGATTATTTTAAGCTAAGAGATGGGTTCTGCACAGTTCTAGCTGGGAACTCACACTATACATTTGAAAGGAATGGCCTCGTCACGGATCTGGTCAACAAGTTTAGCTGCGGTTCTCTCTGCTCGGCGGATCAATCAGGCACCGGTTCTGTTCACAGCGGTCTGGTCTGGGTCTCCAGTTCTGCTGGTCTGGATCAAGTGGATTCTGGATACTGCACTGCTTTCTGGGTACTGGTTCTGTTCTGGATACACAGGACTCTTAGCAAGCAGCAAACCGCACAGCCCGGCGGTTGAATAGTTTGCAAAAGATTTTGAGGCTTGCTGAAGATTTCAGCTCTTTGGAGTTTTTGTTCTGGAGGTAGTCTGGATCTCTGGAGTTCTGGATTCTGGAGTTCTCCGTCAGCGTGCTGCGCAGGAATTCAGTTGAAGGTTGGAAAATCAATGTCCCTGTTTGGCTTCCAGTGGCTCTTTTTATGTCTTTTGAAAATGGGTGTGGATGCTAACTTTCTATGCCCAACCCACTCATGATTTGATAGGTCAGGGATTTCTCTTTGACCTGATTTGAGAAGGGAGCAGTGAGTCATCCTATGTCATCAGGTGTCATGTTTATGGCTCCAAAGAAAGAACACTCCCCTTTGCTTTTACCTTAGAAAATCATGTTCATAACTAAACATATTTCCGAAATACACAAGTGGTTGACATTACATGTACATATCATATATTACTTTGGGTAGGTCTCTGTTCCAACTCTGATGTTTCTAAGAGCCAGGGTTCAAAAATGGCAACTTATTTTCGTTTTTAGTTGGTTTACCAATATTGGATTTTTACCAAAAATTACACAGATGTCCACCGCCTTTCTACACATATTCCACTAAATTTTCATTTTTCTAGCGTGAACCCCGTGTCTGCAATCTCCATAATTCATGGGGTTTTGCCTCAGAACATGGTACAGAGTCCTAACACCTCTTAAAATGTGCACAGAAAAATCACAAGAATAATGATATTAATTATATAATTCTGACAAGTCCGTACTACGAATTATCCATCTTTTTAAAATTATGCTCTGGCCCAGAGGGGTGTGGTTTCCCAAAGCACATGGTGGAATTTCTGGTTTGTCCACTTCCTTCAACTCAAGTTGCTCACAGAGGCACTGCCCCTCCCCGTTTCTCTCAAGAGGAAGCCATTTACGACCCCCCTAATTTAACATTTGCCTGAGCCAAGGAAGGCTCATTGTTCTGTTTCCCTCCAGCCCTAGGTGCTCCTCCCCTGATTCAATCAGGGAGGTGTCATCTCCTTTTGGTGGGGTAGCAGAATGCAGCCAGGCCTGGGAAGAGTGACTGAGCAAGTTTCAACTCCTGTCGGGGGTAGTTGCCAGGCAGAGTTCACTCTCATCAAGCCAGGCTTCAGCCAAATGTCACTTTTGTTCCCAGTTTTTCTTCATTCAAATCAAACCTACAATTTTTACACATGCAGCTAGAATGCTGATTCTCAGTTCAAAACTATGACATTTAACAGTTGCAAACTATGTGACACTCAACAGTTGGTCACTCATTTATTTTAAACATTTAGATTTTAGTGGCTTTAAGTCCAATTTCACTTCAGCTGCTGACATCCACAGCTCAGCCAGTTTTGTTATAAACATTATTTTAGGCTCTTCATCTTTCCAGATTTTGTATGCACACAAGACTACATTCTGCCAAATGTCTGCTGGTGTTCAGTGAGATTTTTGAATATCTTGCAATGTTTAAAATAGGCATTTTTAGCTTGCGTTTCAGAGAAACAAAGGTGATTTCAAAGCGCTTTTTGATCTAACAGGCACTGCTGTTTTTCCTTTGGCACCACGTTTCACTCATGGCGCTTCTGGCCCACCACGCTCGCACTGGTGGGTGGCTGGTTAGGCGACCATTTTGGTGTGCGCAAAAACTGCTCAGTTTTCCAGGATCCTGACGCAAATGTGGGCTTTTCCGCCATCTTGGATTTCCTAAACCCACAGCACCAAATGTTGCAGCATAATAGTCCAAACGTGGGTGGGGACACCCAACAGTGTACAAGGGATGGGAGTGTCTCAAGTAGTAGATACTTTGTACCTCACACTAATACATACATGAAAATCATACAGGAATTGTGTGGCTATTTCAACTTGACACGATATCATATAAATTCAAACATAAAAGTTATAAACAAGTATCCTTATGACCAGGGTTGGGTCCCCTTCCCCTGAATCAATTCAGGATGTTTCAAAGCAAAGTTCAATTTATAGAATGTTCTTTTCACTGGCCAGGTTCCACTCCATATATAATACAAATAAATGTTTCCTCATTAGGTCTTATACTTGGCAAAGTGACAGTTTTAGTTCCAAAGGGTTTTTCACACTTCGAGGCAAATGTTTCCACAAACCTTCTACTTGGCAATCCAACAAAACTGTTGCTTCATACCAACTCAACAGTCAATGTACCTAATCTTTTCTCTGAAGACCAATCACTTTGCATCACATTTTAGTTTCTCTTTCATAAACAATACTTTAGTCAGGATGGTTATGCAACAGTTCAACATACATGGTAGTGGGATTTACACTTCTTTTCCACTACAAATGTACACCACATTTACAGTACTTCAAAGTATCTTCTTCCTGGTCCACTCACCTGCCAGTACTAACTACTTCTTTTCCCTTTCCTGGTTTACTCGCCTGCCAGGATAAAACACCTACTACTACACCTTGTACTATGTGGTAAGGCTTGCTCCCAACTCTCCACAATTACATTTGCAATGGGGAAAGTTAATTAACAACTGCTTCTTGGACTTTCAACATACTTGGCTTACATCTTCGTCCACAAATATACTTCACAACTGACAATTATTCTTACTTTGATCTGGTTACCATAGGAAATGCAGGTTGCTGTTCTCCCCTCCTTAATGACATGTATAAGGAAGGTCTTTCTACTGAAATTTCAGATTTTGTTTTACACAGCCTATTGGCTGTTGGCAATGGAGTTTACAACTTTCTCCCAAGGTGTACTTACTTCTGTGTTTGTAATATTCAATTTGCCTTGCTGTTACTCACAGCCTCCTTTGACTTGGGAATTCAGTTTATAGTATTCTCTTATTAGATATCTACCTTTAGGCAAATTGTATTCATTCTAAATTATGTGCTTCTTTTTGGCATTGGCAATGCATGTTACAATATTCTCCTATTCAACATCTCCTAATAGGAGAATTGCACCCAGTTTGCTTAAATTCAAATGTTCGGTATTCAAAAGATTTACTTTCATACAGCGATCTACTTCAGAGCACCCCAGGGCCACTTGTATCAGGCCAACTCACTGGTATGTCCTGGCATCTCCTTCTGACTCGCCGCTTCTACTTCTGTACGCGTCTGGCCTCCCTTAGCATTTGACAGCTCTGCTCTTGCTGTCAAAGGAGCTTGCACAGCTCTGTTCGCACACTGTTGACAATCTCACACTGGGTTACAGGACGTATTGAGTGTTTCTCTCCTGCGGAGCAGCAGGCTTCACTACTGCTTCATGCTATGCGACCTCTGAAATCCACATAGATTTCAGCCTTCTCAAAGTTTCGGGTCCGAATTTTTGGGATGACCACCTCTGATTCATCACAGTATGCATAAACCTAGAAGCGATATAAAAGGAGGATCTAGGAGGGGTGGACAGAGCTGTTTGGTTTTGCCACTGGATGCAGTCCGATGGGAGGCAGAACTGGGGTCCTACAGCAAGCTGGGAAACATTCTCCATTCTGATTTACGGAGGAAGGAGGGGCCGATCGGGCCTCTTTTTCTGCCTGGAATTTCCACAGCTTTTGCAGCATTAAATTGGATTTTTGATTATAGAGGCTCAAGAAGCTTCTGCTTTTGACTTTTTTTGGAGAGAACTATCCTTTTTTATTTAGCTGTATAAGGAAGCCCCAAGCCCTTAGCTACAGCAGCTGAAAACCATTTGTTTATCTTGCTCAATTTTGGTTTATGTTTGCATCATGGTCAATTAAAATTGAAACTAGATCTCTTTTTAGGCCATGTTACAGTCATTAGCAGGTCATGATGGATTTTCCAGGTAGTTTTGGGGATTGAGTTTAATGTTTTGTATTTTGTGGATTTTCTGGTGATTTTTCAATTGCACATCTCAAGAAGCCTTCCTCCAGCTACAGGCTTTCAGCTCTCTGCTCTCTACACAGAAGCATTTTGTGAATATGAGAGATAGTTTTACCCATTTTAAAATCACATTGAAAAATAGGGAAGTTCCGAAAGGGTAGTGCAATTCATGAGGCTTGTTAGTGAGAATTGATGAGCAAATGATTGGCTTTGTGTTTTTTGGTTTTTGGGTGATTCATTTTAAGCCAAAATGTAAGCTAGAAAATTATAGAAGTGTTTTCATTGATAACCTTTGTTAAATTGAGTGTGGTATGTGTAGTCACAATAATAGTTGCAAAGTTCGGTACGTATTTCTCTTAATAAAAATAAATGCACTTTGCAGGTGAGTGTTAGATCTTCATTGAGAGTTCTTTATTGAGAATCAATTCATGAACATGTGTGCATGCATATTGAGTGTGGGGCATCTATATCAATTGCTGCATATTATCTTACAGTATATTGTGCATATGTTGATAAGGATTGGGTTGGTAGGTGTTTTAACAGTAGCCCCACTATAAATTGTATACAATTAGTAAATCATTCCTGTTTCCACATCATGCTCCTCCGCAAAGTATGTGTGGATAATCAGCTCCTAATCTTCAAACATTTTTTTGCTTGGCGGACCCTTTTCTTTTGTTGGGCCCTTCTCTTTTGATAGTTCCTTTTCTTTTGTTGGGCCCTTCTCTTCCTGTGGCTGTCGCCTCTGACTCATGGTGCTTCACGCTGTCCTATTGTCACATGTGATTGAGTCACACAGATCGGATAGACATATGCACCACCTATGAGGGTGCAACAGAAAAGCAATCAATGGCTATGCCCCTTGCGATTGCGACTGAATGTATGAACACAGGGCATGCATAGCGCATATATTGTGCATGGTAAAACTTACATTCTGAGGGCTTTCCCCTGCTTTCTTCCATCTGCTGCCCCATAGTGCTCACTGATGCCACGTCTACCTTGTGTGTGCTTCTACCTTGCCTGATTTGTTGCCTTTGCCCCCTTTCCTGTTTGACAACTCCTGCTACCTGGTAGTCCTGCATTTATGGCGGACCACTTGCACTATCCTGGAGTCACTGTTTGCCCACCAGTGTCCGTCACATCAAGTTGGAGCACTGTGCACCATTACAACATCTACTTCACCTGCCCACCCCATTGGACTCATCTGGATGCCAACACCTCAGTTGGACGATCGCAGCTCCTCAGTTAAGGAACTCACAGAGCCCACTCTCACCCCTACCAGCCCCACCTTTGCAATTGCTGGTGCATCATCACATTCCACCAAGGTGTTGAGGCTGAGGGGTGTTAATTTCTCCGCCAATGAAGTTGGTAGCCTGGGTGACCAGGTCCTAAGGCATTAAAAGGTTTCTATTCCGTGCTGACAAGGATTTTGAGGTATCCACCCTTTTAAGAATCAGGTACGACATTGCAGATGACATCTAGGCAGAGGAGATGTCAGTCATGCTGTTGACAGTGTCAAGCAGTACTGTGATTACATGCGGATCTGGAGCCAGAACACAACGAGCGTGGCCATTGAGACAGGATATGTGGTGGAGGTCCATTTTTGTGGCTGTCATTGCATGACACAGGCCTGCAGGTGAATTACCTGGGCATGAAACGCAGGATTCACATTGTCCAGGTTTGGATCCGATGGCCTGGATCCAAGCTGCTGGTGGGTACACGAAGGAAAGCAGTTCCTGCATGTTCCCTCTGGCATGGAGGAGATGACATTAGGTGTAGGGATATAAGATGTCTACAACTAACAGCGAGGTATCCAATGAACATGTTGCATGGTGGCTCGTTGACAAGCTGCAACAAAGGTAAGGGGTACATTTGCCTAGTGGACCACAAAGGGTAAACAAACATCAAAGAGTGGATGCAAGCTCTGCCAGATGTGAGAGGCATGTGCAGATGTCATTGATTACAACGACTGTGTCCATTCCCTGTTCTTCAGTGTTTTTGCAGATGAGACGGTGTGATGCGCTCACAAGTGAAGTGTGGAAGGACATGCAGTCTCATCATCTGCTCAGACTACATGCATCTGGTGCTGCCTGATGCCAGCATGTGAGGGATGATGGCCAAAGGGGACTGTGGGAGGTGAATGTGCTAGTGTAGTACCATTAGGGGTAAATTGGCCAACAAGTAAAAGCATTTCATGCAATGCATGCCCATGGGTTGTTTGAGAAGCTTATGCCAGCAAGACATTTCATTCTCTCTTGCTTTGTCCTCCATGCTTTTGCCAAAAAAGTAGAACAGCATGACACATTTACAGAGTGTCAGGGAACATGCTATCATGTAGTGTATGTGTGATGGAGGGTACACAAGTCCAGCATCTGGCGGTGACTCACGTGCATTGCATACAGTTCTCCCAAACTGTACGGGATGCTCATAGCAAGATGGACAGACATGAGTCAGTGAATTGGATGGCAAGTGCCCATCTTCCATTTCCATTACACTGCCTCTGCAGACATGCATTTGATATATGCAGCTGTGTCCAGAGAAATGTACATGTGTTGTCTACGCTATTGGCTGCCTGGCACCATGTCACTACGCATACTCACGGTGATATTTTCTCTTGTCCTTCTTTTGCAGTATCTCAAGAAGCTTCAGAGGGACTCACCCATGAGGAGAAGCTACAGTCCAGGGATAATGCCTCCAGATGGCCCCACAGACCCCAGTACCACTTCATTGCATTGATCTTTACTTTGATTTGCGCTGTGAAACACTTGTGTGAGAGCATGATACAAATCAAATATCATATCATATCTCTTGGGAGGTGTTTATGCTTTTGGTTGCAGCCTCCTCTGAGGGCACAGCTGGCGAGGGTGAGGACATTGGCAGAGTTGTCCTCCTGACGTTTCTAAGGAGAGGAAACCCGGGTTTCCTAAGCATATGGCTCTGGTCAGCCCACATTTGCAGTAGGACGCTTGACTGAGAGGAGACAGAGCTTCCATGATGCATTGATCTGCATCGCACCGCTACTGCTACGACTGTTCCTCTGATGGAGCTGCTCCCCATGATGTTGCAGCATGGCTGAGCTGTTCTGTCGCCCAGGACACTGATTCAATTGTGCAGTGTTGCGTGCAGTGTAGGCAGTGTATGTTATATGATTCTACAGACTGGGGCTCCAGAGCTGCTGCGTTATTACCCAGCAGAAGAAGGAAGGTGTATGGTAGTGTTGTCAGCAAGCTGTGTCAGCATCATGTTGTGTGCCTATTGTATGGCAGCCAGTAGGAGGGACCACGGGTTGCACAGCCATAGTAAGTGCCCTTAAGATACGCTTGAGGACTGAGCAGTTGCATCGATCATAGCAGATACTGTTTGAGGGGGCACAGCAAGGTTCTTTTTCACCTTTTACCCCTGGATGTAGGGTATTCAGATTGCCTGTATGAACTGATGGATTTTCACCTTTGTCTGCTGGGATTGGAATGTACTGTCAGTATGGACATTTATGCTCAGACCATGAACATCATGTACTTACTCATTTTGGTCCGCTTACATTCCTGGTCTGATGTTTTGCAGTATTTTCGGATTATTTTAGAAGGGTCCTTCCCACCATAGTGGTTATCAAAGTTGTGTGGGTTCTCCTAATTTTGTTCTGCATATTATTGCCGGACCTGCATCCCATCTGTTTATTAATTCATTATGAAATGTTTTCTCTCTATAAGATTTTTCTTTTTCTTGCTATGTCTTTCCTTGGTTCTATGTAATTTATTCATTTAACATCTCATTAACTAGTGTAAAGTGCTTTGATGTAAAGTGCTATAGAAGCAAAATTAAACGACCAAACCCACATTGGTGAGGTTATTCTTGTGGATTTTTTTTCGGCAATAGAGGCACAGGGAATACTTTCCTTGGTGACAGAGAAGCCACAGTGTCTAGAGACCTCAACTGTAGTGTCAGTGTTGGCTCTGGAGGGGGAGGTGGAGGACTTTTAGTGCCTGCCCTTCGTGTGTGGTGGAGGATCTGAGGGAGGATGTGCATGCTGCAGACATGAGTGTGAGACAAGAGGGTGTCCAGGACACTGTAGGGGTATCAGCACATCCTCCTGTCCCAGGCACATCAGCCACTGCCCTACATACCTTTTTTGATGCCTCCACCTAGACAATTCTTAGTTCTTATGCAGAAGAGACAATCCAGCCACAGTACTGCCACATTTTGTGAGTGAGTGGTTTGCATCAGACCAATGCTCTCTTTGATGCAGTGTTTGCAATTCATCAACAGGCTGCACAGCATCCCATGTGGTTGTTCTCTTCACCCACCTAGCAGCACCACTGAGTAGGGGTGGTCCCTTCTGGCTCTCCACTTCTATGCCCCACCTCCACATCTGTGCCCAATACTGCCACAAGTGGCGCCTCCATGACTGGCATCTTCTGTGGCTCTTCTGCTCTTTTGTTGCTGTCCCACCATTGGCCTGTTTGGATTTACCTATGTTCCTAGTGGAGGTAGGGGTCCTTACATAGGCAGATGAGGTGGCGTCCATTGATGTACTGAAGGGGAAGGTGCAGGCCTCTAGCCCTGTGTACTCCGGGACCCCCAACAGGCCCAGAGAGACAGGGTTTGCCCAAAAGCATTTTAAGACAAGATGGCTGCACCCGTGAGATGGATGGGGGTGCAGATTAATTCTCCAACGCCAAATCAATAATGACAACTCAACGGTTTGGCAATGACAAGTACAAAAAACGGGAAGTCTCATGAATATAATCTTCTCTCTCGCTTCACAACTCCAACGAACTTCATAAAGAACACATCATTTATACTAAAAACTCGTCATCACTGAAGTTCAACGCTTAAAAGTTGGCATGCAAATCTATTGGTTCTAGAAAGGTAACTTTAACATAGGTACTATGTCTGTCTATGGTAACAGAGTAAGGGGATTGGATAAACATTGTCGGGTGGGACATCTAAGCCCTACCTTCAAAATGGCTACTGTAGACGTCACTAAACGTACAACGTCCCATTGGTTCTAAGCACTATAGTACCCTAGATTACTTGGTCCATTGTGATTGGGTTGGCACCAACCCCACTCATACTATTCCACTTTGCTTAGCAGCACGCAGAATGGTCGGCCAGGTGCAGGGTGCCCCTTAGCTCCTTATTGTTACAATCAATCATCACTTTAGTGGCCATGTGTCAATTATTTCACTGTGGTTGGCCTCGAGACTGCATCTCCTGTCTGGAAAAGATCTGATATCTTCTCCTGGCCTGCTGCATGCATAGGTGTGAAAGTCTCACTTCTTCTTGCTCAGCTGATCACGTGATTCAGACACAGTGAATTTGCCTCTTCTTCATGTAATTTGTGTATTTGATTTTCGTTTCACCCACCACCTGCCTCCAGTTTCTTATCTTGACCTTTCTGAAGCAGGATATTCTGTTTTTAGCTTCAATTAATTGTAGCTTCTGTTTGTCTATTTTACTGATACGACCTTAGCTTTTTTGGCACAATTTGCCTCTGCTGAGTTTCGTTTCTGCCGCTTATTCTCGATTTTGCCAAATATGAAGCTCTCATCGTGTGGCCTTTAGTAACCGTTGGTTAATTCTGCTTCTTGTGCAAAGTGGAAGTATACTTATATAACATGCTTTGTTGAGGTAGATATGTATAGGTGGCACTTGCCACACTATCTTTCTACTAAGTATAGCAAGCCGCATGACTTTCTTAGCTTTCTTGCGGTTCCAAGCATATATACATGTGTAAATTGGTGGAATATCTTTGAAATGCTTACAGCTTAAGCTTCATATATTTGACATCGTCCCTTTACTTTAGGTTCACAATACCCCTTGTTCATGGAGTTTCCGTCTCTTTACGTCATTCTCTGGTTGTCATTACTTCTGTATGTGAGTCAGTCCAGGATCTCGTGACGTCACCATTCGTCTTCCATTAAGACCGTTTTAGTTTCTTCAGGGACTGTACTCAGACGATCTTCATTTTGTTTAATTAGTTGATACGGTTTTCTCAATGGGTACCTTACTGTCCATGGTTTCCTTGGTATGGGTACTTAAATAAGCATTGTTCTTCTGATAGGTACTGGACAGAGCCCCACTGCGGGTCTCTGCTGGTTTATTTGTTCATCATAGGTCACATAGTTCGGCATGAACGTTCCTGGTACTTCAAAATGCACGGTTGGAGTGCAGGCTGTACTTGTCACCTCCTCTACACCTGCCATGGTGCCTGATGGAGGACTGAATGTAGTGGGGCAACTTTCATTCCAGAACAGTGTCAGGATGGGTTCCTCTCTCCAGAGCTGATCATCTTTGTGGAGATAGAACTAGCGGCTGTAATGGATTGTTAGGCATCAGGAGCTGAATCATCAGAGAAGGCGTGACATTCAGACCAAGAAGGAAAGGTGGGTAAAACAGATCTGCAACATCACCCATGCAAGTCAGGAGACCAGGTTAGGGGTGTACAAACATGTGGCAGCTGTGGTTGCACAGATGAGGCAGCAGGCGGAGAAGCAGGGCTGTGGCATAAGCAGCTGTCATTGCCAATACAAGGGCTGATGCAGAGGGCACCACAACCTGGGCTCGCGATTTGATCATGGAGGAGTCTCTTAGGGCAGCCCAGACATTGAGGCAAGAATGTGGCAGACCCTAGAGATCCTCCAAATAGAAAGTAACGCCCACCTTCAATGTGTAGGCTGACTTAGCCTTGCCCAGGCACCAGCGTGGGTCAGCATAACTGGAGGAGTACAATTACTATTTGTACTTGTGGAGTTATTTATTATTTGGGATGGATAGTTTAATGCTTGTTTTGAAAGGTTTCCTTTTCTTTATGCACATATGTTCTGATTTTCTCATATCTTGTGTTTTTACATTACATTACTTCATTTTCTATGACATTCTATGTTTTTGAAGCTTTATTAGAGTATCTGGTAAATGTGGTTGCTTGCTGTTGAATGTTTGTGTTGGTTAGTGACCATGTTGCTGTGTGTTTGAAACATGATCTCCATGTTCCAGGGTCTGTGGTATGAGTATACACGGTTAGATGCAATACTCTGTGAGTCAATCAGGTAATTAACATGTTCCTGTGGGCAATGTGTACGGATGATGCACTGTGTGGGTATGTATCGGGGTATCATGGCCAACGGATATAGATGGTCACGGAAAAGAGTTAGCAGGTGACGGTTTCACAGTTTTCACATGTTTGTGTATTTGGGCAACACATAACTTGCATAACACCTTCCAGTGTTTGCTAGACATGAAGGAAGTGTATTCTTGTAAGCAGTTGGTGGATGTATGAGGAGGTGATGTGGGTGAGACGTTTGGAACAGGTCTTTCTTTTTTCATGTGTGTGTTTATTGATTGTAAGATTGCTTCATGAAGCTATGGATCACTTAATGTATCATATAAGTCTGCGCACATGGATGGGAGCAGTTGGCAAGAGATCAACAAAAGGGTGTCATTGTGGGAGCCAAGTGGTTGTAGGTGATATGACCTCTGCTGCCCCCCTGCCTTTGCAGCACCTCTCTCCCTTCCTCCAAGCCAGAATCATCATCTCCACTCATTGGTGATGCATCTGCTCATAGGAAACATCATAGACATGGCATCTCTGTTACCTCAGACCCTTACCTGTCATCACGTCAACTGCACCCGCCCACATGAGGAGTGAGGTTTCCCTACAAGCCGTCAAAAATGTGACATTCATCATAAATTGCCAAGCTGAACCATGCACATGACCTGTACACCTTCTTCATGACTGGGACCTGATGGTCACCCAAATACACACACAGGTGAGAGATCCTCATCTGCAGTATGTATAGCACACTATCAAGAGACCATCCAAAGAAGATGTCAATCCTAATGGATGTCAATATCGGTAGCTCTTTCATTAAAGTTCTCGAGAGGATAGCTCAGGGGCAACATGCTCGCCTTGGAAGCAAGACAACACGGAGCAACACTGGTTCGATCCCTGGGTCCGCACTTGGAAACCTCTGGATATTAAGCGCATTATAAATAACCAATCAAGGCCCACCCAAAATCTATAAATGCCCACTCAGCATAGCTGTGTGGGTATTTACAGATATTTTTGTCAGTGAGGTGGCCCAACTACATTAGCTTCAGGCCCCATTTGCTGGACAATCCTGGCTACGCCTCTGAGAACAGCAAAGGTAAATTTGCCTTGGGGCCATGACACATTGCATGAAGTGTATCCCCAACACACACGTACTGTGGTCCATGAAGGATTCCAACATCATGGAATGTATAATCATGTAGCTGCTGTTCTGAATCCAAATTCACATAAGTCAGCAGCAGCACAACTGACTGCACTTTCCACACCCAGTTCTGCTCAAGGACTACTGACTTGGCAACTTTTAAGTTCTGACAATGTGACATCTCTGTTCATGCATATGTTGACTGAAGGACGCATGGTACATAGAGACCATCCTCCATGCCTCTGTACTCCTGCCCTCCCATCAGGAGAAGTCGGCCCTTAGCTGGCAATCATCCACAGCTCCCTCCACCACAGCACCTTCACCTCAACACTCACGACTCTAAAATGCTTGCAATCATCAAATAACCAAAACTTCACCCAAGTGGCTCATAAACTACTGGCCCAATATCAATATGTCATTCCTAGGATTCCGCCTTGGTGATTTAGTAACCGTCCATGTACTTCAACAGATGCCGACCAACAACATCCTTCAGTATAAGTAATGTTGCCTCAAGGCCAGATGCTACACATACATTGCTGCCACTAGTACTGCTGTTTGGCCATTTTGTGATGTAATTGGCTTTGATTTCATGGTGCAGTATGTTGAGGTGAATCACACTTGGTAGTCCCTCTTCCAGGTGTGCTGCATTTTTCTATGGTCAGCCCTTGTATGATAGCACCACTCACAGATTATCTTTGCCAGGAGGTTGAAGAGAGCAGTTGTTTGAGGCGTTCTCTAAGATTGCGCCTCTCACTAGCTGCAATTGCCTGTTTAGCACTTCCAGTAGCGGTGCAATGTGCATCCAAGGCTCCTTTGTTTTGGCACCTTGTGGGCCCACGATGCAGTGTTGGGCAGGCCCGACGGAGTGTTGTTGGCGTGTACGTTGCTACAGTCTTGCCTTTACCCCGTTTTGCTTTGTGCAGTGTTATGTTTTATTAGTGCTGCAACTAACACGTTGCACTAATTTAGCATTTTGTAATGAATTGGGCTCTCTGTCTGTATGTTTATTGAAGAAATATCTGCGCAAGTTTCCAAACGCGTATGTCAGATGTCTGTTGAGATCATTTTGCAACTGGTTCTGTATCTGTGCGTTGATTGCCGGTCCAGTATATCCTTTTTTGTGTGGTTTGCCTGGTGAAGCTCTTTTCCCAAGGTTTCCTCACTGTAGTGATTCTTTTTGTCTGAGGAGACCAACCGGCTCTCCACATTACATTTCTGCCATAGCAACAGATGTCTTCATTCGGCATCCTATCACGGTGATCGACAATGCCCTTAAAATCATCGATGATGGCCATCTTTGCCTCCTAATTCTCCTTGACCTCTCAGCAGTATTTGAAACAATAGGCCACAAGACACTCACTGACAATTTGCATCACCTTATGGGTATCAGCGAGATCATCGTCAGCTGGTTCAAATCCCACCTTGCGAACCATCAACAGTTCTTACAAATGGTTTCTTCCAGATCACCAACTCTATCCATTACCTGTGGAGTCCCTCAAGTCCTGTCCTCTGTGATTTTCAACTCTTGCATGGAACTGCTCAGAACCCTCATCTCTCCACACAACATCCACATTCACCAATATGCAGATGACACGCAGATATAACCCAAGATATCTTTCATCGAAGACATCCACAGAATGAAGGTTTGCCTCACATTGATCCCGTCCTGGATGTACATTGCTTACCTAAAGCTCAACCCCTCCAAGACTGAATTCCTACTGCTGACCATCAACACTGAACATCCAGACCTGGCTCACTGCTATGAACCTCAAAGGAGTCACACCCCAGCTGCCCCCCCTGTGCCAAGTCGCTTAGGTGTAACATTAATAGACAGCTCACATTGAAACAGCACATCGCAAGGAAGAACTAAATGTCCTGATACCATCATTCTCTACTGCAGATAACCAAGCTCTTCATTCCAGAAAACAATTTCAGATCCGATGTCCAAGTCTTGGTCCTCTCCCACCTGGATGGTGGCAATGCCCTTTTTGAAGGGATTCCGGTGACTACCCTGGTAGACCTGAAACGTGTGTTGCATGTTGCAGCAGGACTCATTAAAGGACTCTGAAAATTTGACCACATCACTCCAACCCTGTAGCTGTTTATTGATAAGCCACCCTCAACACAGGGAGTTCCTTCCCTGTCCACTCAAGTGGTGACACATCAAACTGTTTGACAGATTCTTTTCTTTAGCCCTATCTCAGACACATATCATTCCCCTTGGATGCCTCTCCCCTGAGCTAACAATGATCCAAGAACCTGGCTGGTGTACTGGAAATATATTGCTATTCATTCAAATTAAAAGATAATTATATAAATTAGCACGCAAATATCAGAAACCACTTTATCCGTGGCATTACACAATCAACTTCTCGCAGCATAAATAAATCCAAAAAGTGAGTTTAAAAAGAACGCAATTACAATACTTAACTTTCTGCTAATTTCACTTCATGAAATAATTACACTGGCTCTTAGGTAATGTTGTGCGATTTTGATTTTCCTTCAGGCTTAAAAAGGTAGCAGTAGGATTTCAAGATTTATAAAAATACATATGGCAATTAAAATTTTCCCCACACTTTTGGTTAAAAATAAACACAGTGTGATGTATCACTTTGTTTTTCAGACACCCCCCTCCCCCTGCTTTGGCCTATGTTGTGAAGTCAGACAGAAAAATTGGAATGCTTTGAGGAAATCTGGACCCCTCTGCCTTAAAGAATTTGCGGTTAGCTGGACAACAAGGATTACCCAATTCATTTATAGGCTATAGTTTTCAGCAAACACTGGGAAGTGACATTTGTTAATTTCGAATTTTTCTAAAATTTACCCTGTAGTGTTTTGCCAAATGGAGAATTAATTAAATTAATATTTTTGGTTAATTACACTAAGGATGTACACAGTTTTGTCCTCCTGCCCACTATAAAGGAAAGGGATTCAAGGCAAGCAGACTCCCCCATCTTTTTGTTTCCCAGGGCTCAGTTCTACTTACATAGCATGCCTCTGTTTAAGGTTCAGGAAAGCCAGCTGCATCTCTGGACACTCTGGAAAGATGAGTCCAGGGTCTGGTCACTCCACTCTCAAAGATGGCTTCCTGCTCTCCACCATAGGACCCAGTCAGCTTTGAGGCCCTTGTAGAGATAGACAGCTCCACCCAGATGCATTCTCAGCAATCTCCTCTGGTGTCTCCCTAGAGATGTCAGATGGTAACTTTCAGCAGCCTTCCTGATGGTCTGTCTCTTCTCTCTGTTCTCCTGTCTTTCTCCTTTTTCCTGTGTGTGTCCTGGTGCACTCCCCCTTATATAGCAGCAATGACACCACCAATTGTACAATCTTGGGGACGTTCCCTGCTATAATCCCTGCCACTAGGATTGGACAGTTACGCTTCTCTCTCTTCCCAACTCAGCCTTCAAGGCAGGATTGGTTTGTGGTGTGAAGCAACAGATTTAAATTCCCATTTGTCATTATCCTTTGTTCTCCTTTTAACTTTTTGGCAAAACTAGTTATGTATCACAGCTTCATAACTTTACCAGCAACTGCCATAGTAAACATAAGTTTTTCTCTGCTAATAATAGGGAATTAGATAAGCCAACCACCAAATCTGTATCATGTAGCACAACTATGTGGCACCTTTCTGCTGTTTCCATAAAAAGCACAACAGTTATACATTTGTAAGTTATTAAGTATATCCCTAATTTAATTTCCACCCACTCACCAACTCTCACATTTGGAACATGTTCAGATCAGCCAGAAACTTAGTTCAACTGGCATTTACAGTTCCCAGAGTCACAGGAAGATTCATTTTATATCCTCAAAATTGCCTGGAAATGACATAAACATGTTTACATAGATGAAATCCATCCAACTTATGATGGCTGAGAAAAGTCATTTTAAATGAATTGTGAATCTTCATGTGGTACAAATGGTCCTGCTCCTGCTTCCATCCATTTGTTTTCACTGGGTGAGCCAGTGCCCATAGGTTATTTTGTTTTGTTCAATCTGCTTTGTGTTGGAAGCTTGCTCTTTGAAGTGAGTGTCCCCATTTTCACACATATTAGTCATGCTCCAGCCAAGGGTAACTTTTGCTTTCAGAGCTAGCAGGTCTGGAGAACACTGAATTTTGATGCCTTTAGCAGGAAATTTTTATTGTGGTTGGTCATTAGATGGGTGGTGTGACATCCAGGCTGCCTTTAGGCTTGCATTTCTTTTCATGAAGACAATCTTGCTCTCCAAATGTCACTGGAGTTTTGTAGATGAAACATAATATGTATTGCTCTTTGTCAACTCACACATCATGTTTTGTTTTCCTGATATTTGTCTGTGAGCAGTGATATTGTTTTCACTTTTACTTTTAAAAAAATGTTTTTTATTTGCACACACATGTACAGGGCGTTTTTGTTTTTCTATGTTTCAAAGTCCTGTTTTGCATGTGGCAGGGATCTTTGATTCCTCCTTCTTTTGTAAATTAAAATGCTGCTTATCCATTGTTAATGACAGGTAAGCCCCTTTCTAAATGGCTCTTTAACTTTACTTGACAAACAAAAACAAATGGTCGTTTTTGTTTCAGTGTTTAAAACCCTGCCACTCATGTGAAAGGAACTTCTGCTTGGGGCCTTTAAATGCACCCTACAACCCTCATCGAACTGCCATGGCTCCCACAGCAAGCCTGAATCATCTTCAAATCCTGATGCATCATCTACAAGGCTGTCATAATGAAGTCTCAAAGCTACCTAACTGAGAAACGCAGCATCCCCAGAGCCCTGCGATCCAGCAGAAGGAAATGTGCAGACTTGAATTGTGACAGTGCAGGAAGGAAAGAACCAGGATACAGGTCTTCTCTACCTCTGCTCCAAGACTCTGGAACCTCTCCCACATCAGCATTAGACTTGCCTCATTACTTCTACAGTTCAGGGAAGTGCTCAAGACCTACCTCTTCAAGGAATGGATCCTCCTTAACACCTAGGTCCAGAGAAACTGCACTCCCCACCCTATCTGAGACTCTGTGATCTGCTTCCCCCTGTCTTCCCACCATTGCTGCCAATTGCCCACCCTCCCCTGTTAGCTCCCTGCTCCTTTTTTCTCTGCTTCCCTCACTGTGTTCGGCCCTCTATGATTGTAAAGTGCTCTGTTGCGTCCTGAAGCTCGGTCCACACTCAATAAATACCCTAATAATAATAACAATATTAATAATCCTTACATGTCCAGCAATTTCCAGGATTTCACGAGGTTCTGTTGGAATCAATTTACATAGGAGTACTCTACAAGAAGCTATTTTCATGTTTTGATTTCCTTCTACCTTTCTTCAACAATGCACCTCTGTGTTATATTCTTTAAAAATGTCATCTTTCCTGTAGTTTGATACTTAAGAATGTTAACACCACATTCATGTAATTTGATTAGATATGATAGGATATGATATCATATGGCATTTATAACGTGCCTATACACAAGTGTTTCAAGGCACGACGAGGCAAGGGAGGGGGAAACAGAAGAGACAACGATCATACTAGGCCAGGTGACATTGAGATCGCGCAAATGCAAGGGATGGGGAATAGGGAAAAGTGTGAGGAGGAAAGGGGAGGGGGCTGTGCAATACATAGGATAAATAAAAAAACAATAAATACAAGAAGAAGAAGTGCAGCCTAGTGGTGACAAGTGCAGGAGTAAGTGCAGGCATCAGGTGTCAGGTGCTTGGTAGGGGACTGTAGGGATACAGAAACAGCGCCCTTACCCCCTGAGTGTATGGGGTGGAGAGGGGACCAGGGCCCGAGGACAGGGGGTAGCCAGGTGACCAGTGCAATTTCAGTTTCAGCCAGGAAATCAGCAGGAGGGGAGTGGAGGAGATAACACAGAAGCAAAGAGGAAGGTCTTGAGGTGCTTCCGCAACCAGAGGTGGTCCCTCCTCCATATGACTTCAACAATTGATTACTGTCTCACTCAATGATTCACTCACTCACTTCTTCACTCACTATCTGACTGGCACGTTTGCTCATGTGCTCACTTAATCACATGTTCATACATGTTCACACACGCACATGCAATTACTGTCCTTCTCCCAGGCATGGACAGGCACACAGACTCACATCAGCCCTGCCTGTCTCTGAGCCTGCTCTCACTGAGGCCACTAGTGATCCATGCCCTCTCCCAATCTCCCATCTGTTCACTGCATTCAATTCACTCCCTCACTTTCTCCCTCAGTCAGTCAGACAGTCAGTCAGTCAGTCAGTCACTGATTCCCTAATGATCACAAACTGATTCGTTTACTTGATTACTTACTTTCTCATATAAACACATACACATTCACCCATTCAAGAAGTCCCTAATCGGCTAACATGCACACTCACTCCTTGATTAGCTCACTCCCATTGAGGTGTTCACGGACTCTAGCAAGTTAATGGATAGCTCGTTTACACACTCAACACCCATTCACAAGCAAGCTTAATTGAATCCTCTTTTTCCCAACTTATCATCACTTTGAATTAGGCTTCTGTCAGCTTCTGATCCTTTCCTCATATACTTGAGCAAATTAAGGCCATGATTCATGGATGTATTTGCATGGTGCGAATTGACTTTGCACTGGTGCAAAGAAATTTGCACTAACAGCAAACACCCTGATTGATTCACAGAGCAGTGCAGAGTGTATTCTTGCAGTGCAAAGGAACTTTGCACCACTTTTGTACCTGCGCAAAGTCATTTTGCAGGGCAAAAATACACTTTGCACCACTCTGTGAATGAGGGTGTTTGTTGGCAATGCAAAGTCACTTTGCACTACTGCAAAGTCACTCTGTACCATCTAAATGTTCCATGAATCGGGCCCAATCTCTACGTGGCTTAGTGACGTGGATATTGCAAGCAAGGAACAGGCCAGCGCACATTTGCTTATCCGCGGACCTCTCCATGAAATTGTGATTGTTTTGTCCATACACAGGAATCTGGATGGTCTCAGATTCCTGTACGTTTTTATAGCAACTAAAACAAAACATCCTTAATACTGGCTACCAAGTACGTGTATGGCAGCTAGCATTATAATGACTTCCTATGGATTCTACATGGTTTTCAAAACAGGAGAATCCATTGCACAAGCCGTTATGGGATCCGAGTGGACTTTAAGACCCATCCACCATCTCTATGCTGAAGATACCATGAACATTGCACAGACTGTACTTTATTAGCAAAGTGCTTGTCTCTGCCACGAAAATAGAGACGGTGGGCCTGATTCATGGAAAATTTTACACGGTGCAAAGCACTTTTCACTGGTGCAAAGTGACTTTGCACTGCCAACAAACACCCTGATTCATGGAACAGTGCAAAGTGACCTTGCACTGCAAAAATACACTGTTCCATGAATCAGGGTGGAGCAGAGCAAAGGGTATTTTTGCAGTGCAAAGAGTAACTTTGCACGGCAAAGAGACACTTCGCACTGTTCCATGAATCAGAGTGTTTGTTGGCAGTTCAAAGTCACTTTGCACCAGTGAAAAGTACTTTGCACCGTGCAAAATATTCCATGAATCAAGCCCTGTATGTACTTATGTATGCATCACACTGCACATGAGTATTGCTAAAGTTCTCCATGTAGATTTCACTCTACCAGATATGAAATGTACATTCTTGGAATAAGTATTCCAGCAGCATGAGAACTCAGCCAGCCCTCCAGTTGCCAAGACTCATTTCATCAAAGGGGAGACAGATGAAAGCTCGCATTGTGCCTGTTATGGACGTCTGTGCATCCTTGTGTTCTGGTTGCAGTGTGACACTGCGAGGCGAGCACCAGGATCTGTTGTGGCACACAGCACTGATGAACACACAGGCCCAGCAGGGGGAAAAGGTCGCAGCGATCCCCTCTTTCAGGTCCTGCCAGCGCAGATTGATTGGCACAGACACAAATGAGATGTGGTGGAGTCAACTGAAGGGAAGCCACATGCCCGCATACTATGACTGCATTACATTATGCAAATCATTTCTCAGCAAATGCAATTACTGCCGAGCATAATGTTATCTCAGCAGGTGTCACCGTGGCGTAGGATTGGCACGCACTGCTCACATGAAAGTTTCAGGGAAGCGCGGTTTCAGATGGAAGAGCCCCAGACCCTTACTTCAACATTGCTACAAGATAATAGGGCCAGCCTCCCCCCCCCCATCCCGTGGGGAATCGGTTGAGTTTATTGAAATGGCATTTGTATTAAGCCACGAGTGGCACCTCGCTGCCTCTTTCCTAGTTGCTATACTTTGTAGTTCTCTCCCTGTTTCTCTCTCGCCCTCGTTTCTCGTACCGCTGTTCCCGTCTCTCTCCGATTCTTTCGCTTCCACTTTCCCTCTCGCTAGAATGATCTCTCTGCCACTCGCCGCCGCATGACTCCATCTTCATCGCTCTTTCTCGGTTGCTCTCCCACTGTCTGTGTATCTTTCCCAGTCATACTTTTGCCCACTCTCTGTTTCAATGCCACGATGTCTGAATCCCAGATTCTCTCCTTCTCTATAATAATCTCTTTTTATAGCTCTCTTTCCTTCTTCCACATTGCCTTCCTCCCTTCCTCTGTCTTTCTATGTTTCTCTCTCGCCCTCTCACTCTCGTCACCCCTCTTTTTCACTTACTCTTGCTGTCTCTGGCACAAACACACTTTCTCTCACTCCATCATTCCCTGCTCCACTCCTTCTATTTCCCTCTATCTTGGACCCTCTCCCACTCAAACCTTTCTTGGGGCATCCTTATCTCCATTGTTCTCTTTCTCTGTCTCCCTAGCTCACTAACAGTGCACATCTCAACCTCGATCTCTCTACACCTATTTTCTCTCTCTGATTCCCCCTCACGCTGACCTTTTTCTTCTCCATCTCTCACATTTTCTGTTTCTCTGTCTGGCTTCCTGTTCCTTTTCTTTATCTCTGACACCCAGGATCTCTTCCTCCACTCTCTAATTGTCTCTAGTGTTTACACGCACACAAACACGCATGCACACAAACACACACACCCTGTCACCCAAACACACATGCGCGTGCACACACACACACACACAACTTCGTTCACCCTAACCCTTCAATATAACCCTCCTTTCTCCAGCCTTCCCTGGTCCCTATTTCTTTCGGTTCTCCATTATAGCTTGAGCACGTGAGATTCTAAAACCATGCCTTTTTGCCAGCATATAGCTGTTTGACTAAGTTAATATTCCTCCTACATATGTTTTGAATATGTGTTGAGTGTTATGTGGATTTGGACAGTACCGTAGTTCACACTGGGTTAGAACAATTTGCATTTTGAACTGACCTGTAAACTGCAGTCGGAAGGGTCTATGATTGGACATGTAGTAACTAGTGTTTGTCATTTCAGCACTTGCTGACATTCTTTTGTATTGTAGTCATTTATTTAGCGCCATTTCCCCAGTTTTATTGCCTCAATGCGCTTTGTCGTTGGACCGCCCTCAGGTACCGAAGTCCAGGTGTGGGAACATTTTAAGAGTTTACTTCAAGATGTGTGTGCATTCTGTCAGGATTTAGGATGGCTGGCTAGGCTCCCGTAAGAAACCTAGAGATCAAGTACATGGGCGTGTGCTGTCGGTGGTTAAGAGAGAGTACTAGACAGGAGACTCAGTGTTTACCCAGCTGGACCGAATTTGGCGTAGGTTGTCGCTGTATGCTAATGGCAGAAGTGTTAAGACACATCAGGGTTTTCAGTGGCAATGGCTACGCAAGCAACTAGACCGATTTTGACATAGCCGTAGCTGCATTCTAGAGTGCATGGATGGGGAGTCGTGCCTGCGGCATGTGTCCACAGACGTGGTGTGATTTATACATACCTTAAACTCGGAAGGAGTTTATCTTCGATGTTGCTTTCCTAGGTCTCCCAAGGCGATAAACTGGTTCATTCGAGTGAATCTTCTGGTGGGGGGTTAGCCTACTACCATTGGAAAGGACCTGTCTAGTGGTATTCTTTGAGTGGAATAGGCAAATACATTAACTAGACATTGCCACCTATGGCGTAACACCAATGGTATCGTTTCCAGTGCTCACAGGAAAGAACCATCTAAGTTTGTCCTATTTTTTTACCCCCCTCCCTTCACTCCCCCCATTTGTCTTAGAGGATTGGCCATCCTACCCCAAAGCCATTTAAGTGCTCAGAGTGTCCTATAGCCAAAGTTACACTTGCACATTACCTCTCTGCCTCCAGTGAAAGCTATGGGTAAGTGTTCTGAGTGCCGGGGTAAGCCCCATGATAATTACTATGTAGGGCGTTCCACCTGAGAGTATCATCTGTGTATCCTGTGTCAAAGCATGTGGGGCAGTTCTAATTAGCAATAGAATTGGAGGAGTACATGAAATGAGTGGGGAGCTTTTGCAGTGAGCATATTAGGATCCAGGCATACACACAGTGGCCCTCATTGCACACGAGGTCAAACTCTGGGGTGCCAAAAGAGCAATCAGTGGTGGACGGACGCAGAACATGGGCTGGTGCCAAAACAACCCTTTCCCGAATCAGAGCATATCACTAAGGCTAGTATATACATAGTTCTAATTCCAATGATCAAGGCTTTTGTTCTAAACTAGTCAATGATTTAGCTGTGTTGGGACAACATTAATAGCTTTAGGAGACTGGAAAGCAGATCGCCATACTGCAGGCATATTGACCTACTATTTGTATCTGAGCTAGAATTCATGGTAACCTTAGAATAAGCCATTAGGAAACTAATATAGAATAGATGATCCTCCCACATCCCTACAGCCATGAAGATATGTAAAACTTCCATTTGGGGGAGCATTACCCGGTTTATTACCCTACAAAGAGAACAATACTCTCATAGTATTAACCTTTTGGATGGATAGATTCTATGGGCAGTCCATGTCCACATCAGAATTTAAAACTAACCAGATCAATATAAGCCCTTGAGCCTGAAAGTGCACAGGAGGGGTCATTATTGTGCAATAATTGGCTGCCACCAAGTTATGGCCTGAGGTGTAGCCAAGGAACACAAGTTAGGGAAGGGCAATATCCCAATAATAAGAGAAGAATCAGAATCAACAAGAGTTCATACGACTCAGCAGTAAAAGGAGGGAGGTGGTTGCCAAGCTGTTGATTTTGAATTTGAAAAAAGACGATTAGGAACAATTCATGATAAAGTTAAATTCTTGTACATTATAAAGTATCTCCGAATGATTATTCCTTCTGACTTCAACCAGAAATGTTTATTCAGCATGAGGTAGTTCTTGAAGAGGCCTGAAACCTTGGAGACAAGCACATCTCTAAATTAGAGTCGCATGTGTAGCTTACATATAATGTCTATATTACAAAAGCCGACAATGACTATTTATTTATTTATTTATTTACTTACTTATTTATTTATTTATTTAAATTTGTTTTGGTTTCCAAATACACAAGAAACCCTTGCAAAACAGTTCATTAAAAAGATAAAACCAAGTGACAGCACATACACAATTAAAGATAGCAAGAATGCTCCGTATTCTAATATCTCACTAAATTAAAAATGCAAAGAAGAAAACAGAAACCATAAAAAACAATCATACAATGACTATTTTTTGGTCAACACACAAAATAACATTGAACCTGAAACTTTACTCACTCTTTTCTGGATCAAATAAAATCTGAATGAGGTGCCATATGGCACTGAAATGGCTGGAAAATAATCCATCTACATTCGAAAATGTTCTTCTTTGGTTTAATGATTGTGAAACATTAGACATGTATACTTGCAAAGATATTTTAAAAACAGCTAAGACACCTTCTGGGATTGGTTAGCAAGATCATGAAAATAATCAATCGCACAAACCTAGGTATATAATCAGACAAGAGATCCCCATGAAGCCCACATCCATCTGTGAACATAGAATTGCAAACACGCAGTCACAGGAAGATTGCATCCCTACATGCAAAACTGGGCAGTGATCAGGGCCACATCTTCCCAGAGAGCTTGTCAATGCAGAATTGACTTATGGATGTCATGGCTTGCAGCAAGCAATGTTGGTCAATGGCCGTGCTTACCATGTAGCTTCCTGTTCATCTTTCATTTCCTTTGTTGGTTTCCACAGTTGCCAGATCCCACAAACCTGGTGGCCCCATATATGCGGTCTGGGTGTAGATATGCTCCTACCAGTTCCCTTGAGCATAGCTACTATGCCGGGAAGTCTTTCCTGGAGGGAAACACCCCTTCATTATGAAATCCTCTGCGAGTATGACTATGTTTGACTGCATCCAGCAGTTTCTAGCTCTTTGAATGAGGTCTTATTTAGGCAGCTCATTCATTTATCTTCCAAGTTTCAGGTGCCAGCTTCTGTTTTTAGTACTTTTCTTTTTATTGAATTTAGAGAAAAATATATTTCCAATATACCACATCACAACATTCTCTACATCAACTGATATTGTTCAAAAACATTCATTGATACGTACCGGACCCATCTAAATGACAGTGATGTGTGAAAAGAAAATCCTCTTAAGCTCCCACTGTTGAAGGGGATTATACAAGAAATGAAACATCTTTACAAGGCTCAGAGTAATAAGCTATGGTTAGATCCCAACACAATCGAACACAATCTCATCTGTAGGGATGTCCGACACATCACTCACATGCTCTCTGTCTGGTCGATTCCTCAAACTAACCCCTTACTCAAGAGACATGGCCAATGAAACACATATGTGGCTCCTGCTCCCTGCTCTAATGCATGTAGCATTAAGATATGGACTTCTGTCAGGTCCTTCTCTCATCACACACTGATCTACTCTCCCAAATGCCAGTGCTACCCATATTTCAGAAACCTTTGACTTGGAAACCTTTGACTTGGAAGCCTTCATCTTGGAAACCTTTGACTTGGAAACCTTCGACTTGGAAACCTTTGACTTGGAAGCCTTCATCTTGGAAACCTTTGACTTGGAAGCCTTCATCTTGGAAACCTTTGACTTGGAAACCTTCGACTTGGAAACCTTTGACTTGGAAGCCTTTGTCTTGGAAACCTTTCTCTTGGAAATCTTCATCTTGGAAAATTTTGACTTGGAAGCCTTTGACTTAGAAACCTTTGTCATGGAAACCTTTGACTTGGAAACCTTTTACTTGGAAGCGTTTGTTTTGGACACCTTAGTCTTGGAAACCTTTGTCTTGGAAACCTTTGACTTGGAAAACTTTGACTTGAAAGCCTTTGTCTTGGAAACCTCTTTTGACCAGGAGTTGGCCCCATTTTGTAGGTAAATGTGTAATTTGCAATACCTGGGCTCCTGGTTTAATTCATGCCAACAGTTCTCCCTCTCGCATCTGCAGACACTGGGTTATTGTACTCTCGTTCAAACAAATGGTCCCCTAAGACCCCGACTTACTCCTCTTCCATGTTGTTGCTCTGAAACGTCCTCTGGCAGGAGACATTTTTTAGTACAGATCCCAGATCCAGTAAAATCCGGCCCATTAGCCAGCACTGCATTTTTGGAATACTCTGGTGGACTGGGAAAGTGGCAGAGACAAAAGGACTGTTCTGCAATAGTTGCTGTTGTGATTTACCACAGTCTGTTACCGAGAACAGTTATGACGTCAAAAACAACAGTTGGTGGTCACAAGGCACTACATCAAATATGGCCGTCACAGTTTCATTCTGATCAGAGTCACTAAAAGCCTCACACACTCTTCTGCCCCCAAATTTCACACTGAAGTACTGAAACATAGTGTTTCCTTTGTCCATTCTCTAGGGTATTGCATATCACAGAAATAGGTGTATTACTTTTTATTTATTAAATATAATTCTAAGTCATGAAAAATGGCACACCTCAATCAGAATTGTGCACAAAGCATCATTAGTATGGAGTTGAGCTAGTACTGCTGTTTGTCAGTAATTTTTGTTTACATTGAGCAACTGCTGTGTGGCTGTGTTTGTCAATAAAATAGTAACACTGTCTTGTTAAAAAATCAGAGATAATGGTCCCACCTCCGCCAATATATTTGCAGTCTTGCATCAGATGGCCGTGATGTCAGCAAAAACAGCAGATATTTTAGTGGCTCATCCAAAGGGATGACAGAGGAGTGTATTTTAAGGTGCATGAAAACAGAAGGTGAACAATAACGCATTCAAGAAAAATGTAGCAGCAGTTATCAGTAATTAGGTTAGCCAATTAACTTCTTAGCCATCAGAAAGAGAAAGCACTTCGAATGTCAACAATTCAGATACAGTGTATTTTGGTCAGCAGAAAGGAAAATAGGACTTTGTGTAAGTTTAGGGATGGTAAAAATAGAAAAACGAAGGGAATTAGGATTGTAAGTGATCAGTGCTGGACATGGGAAAAATGTACTGAGGGGACCCTCTTATCCTCGGAGGGACGGGGCTATGGGGAGGAGGGTGCAGGGCGAGTGGCATGATCCCAGGCCAGGTCGCGCAATACACTATCTCTTCTTAGAACCCAATCCAAGCGATTTGCATAAAAGCAAAAAGCATTATGGGAACATAAGTATGTCCCGAATTTTTAATTTGAAACATGTTCTATTGTGATTTATTAAGAAACCCTTTTGAGCAAATAATGGAAGTTGGGTTCTGCAGTTTTAATTGGTCACACGACTCGCCATAAGGAAAACATGTCTCTACATTGCAGGACATATATACCAGTCTGGACAGCTGTAACACATATGTGAGGATTTGGCTGTTTCTGTTTTCAGTTACCCATGCTGAGTGAGTGTTGTGGACAAGCCCCTGGGTCTGGGGGTAAGACATGTTGTCCCATGGGAGTGGGGACACCGAAGCACTGACACCATTGTTAACGGTGCCGGTGCTTCCGTTACGGCTTTGCCTGCCATGACCGCTGTGCCCGGCAGGGTCAGACCTGACGGGCACAGGAGCTCCAGCAGGCAAACCCGTAGTTTGCCTGTCCAGAAACAAGGGTGCTGGTGATTTTACTGCCACCCTAATTTCCGGACCTGCAAACTCAGCATGAGGCCCGTCTTGCAGAGCCCTGCTCTGTCATATTGCAGTCAATTTCCTGCACTGTATGTGATCATACAGAGGTCAGACAGCATCTTGCTCAACTTCTGGCAACACCAAACAGATTTTATGAAAGATAAATGTATGAACACCAAACAAACTTATTGTTTTACTTTGTGAATCTCTCTCATTTTCCGATTCTAAAAAATATATGGATGTGGTATTTCACTGTGAAACATAAGCGCTGCTCACAACTTTTTGTAAGTGTGTAGCATATTAAGTGCTTTGAAGTGGTAAAACGCAGCATTTTGGCGCTTTGTATAAAACACACACCACTATTAGAGCTTGGAGCAGTCCTCTTCCCCTGGAAAAGATTCACAGTTCTCAAATATTTTGACAAGCTAACTCAATAATAATCAAGCTAAAATTGCATTCATGTGTCAGGGTGTCAAAAAGCTATTTATATATGCAATTAAAGCACTACATCAATGCTCAGTCTTAACAAGAATCGCTCTCCGGATCTCAGCGGTTTCCTCGTCAATTCTTAATGAGCTTGCATTCACCGCCAATTCGCGGCGAGTAAACGGAGGGGGCCGGGGGCAGAGAAGGCACCGCACTTCCAAGGTTAATAGGCACGGTGTGCCACCGCAGCGAGGATGAAGCGCCCTCTTTGCGTGCCCAATTCCCTCGCGAAAGCTTTGTACATCCGTTCAGGCTTTGATGCTTGAAAGCGGTGACTGGGAGAGCACTTCAAAACCGAGTTTTCAAAACATGTCAGAGCATATAGAAGACGGGCCTTCGCCCTATCCAATTGCTTGGCAAGCAGCACGTATTTTAGGAACCGCAACACAACGACCCTGTTGACGGTATACAATGGCGAGGCTGGCAATATAAAACTTGCGCCTCAGGACACTGGCTGCTCTTTACTTCTCCCTTTAATACCCAAATACCACGAGTGTGCCTCTGCTTTCAAGTGAGCTGGCTTTGTCTCTTGACAGATTTTCGTAGATGCATCAAATCTTAGGAATTCATCAGCATGTAAAGTGCTCTTAAAAGTTACATGGAAATGAGCTGGTAGAATCTGTACTATGAAGTAAATTATAAAATAATATTGTCAGGAGATCGGAGGAAGAGGCCCAATAATGCTTGTCACAGTAATTCTGATCAAATGTCCCAAAGGTACTCCTTAAACTCTCCCTGCTTTATTTATTTCAGTTTTTGTGTTGCGATTCTTGCCACACCCAGGGACGGTGCCAGCCAGTAGGGGGTGCCATAGAGCAAGTTATCATTGTTGCCCTCTGCTGTCCAAATGGCAAAGTGCAACTCTGTGTGCCCTTCCACTTCAACCCTATCTTTTGAACAAACAGCCGATGGAATGTATCAGTGCAACATTGCCCTCTGCTGTCCAAATGACAAAGTGCAACTCTGTGAGCCCTTCCAGTTTAACAACAGGTATCATTTCAAAAAACAGAATGAGCACGATTTTAAACCTTCACCTTCCACTATTGCAAACATTCAAATAATGTTAATGTACTTCTTTCCAAGCCCACTTCTCTTCACACAGCAGTTCCAGTGTCAATGAACAGTTAATTACCGGCTCAATGTTTCAGTCTCTAAAGAGTGAAAAAAAAGTGTAGGACAAATGAAAGTAGGTGCTGTGATTATGCTGCTGCGCAATCTTATGCCATCACGGGGACTCTGCAATGGAACAAGGTTGACAATTACACGTCCACAAAGAAACATGATAGAGGCCGGTGTAACTGATGGATTAAACTTAGATACTGTCCTTATGCCGCGCATAACTATCATTCCATCTGAAACAAATATGCCTTTCAAAATCAAAAGAAGACACTTTCCTAAATGTTTAGCCTTTTCAATGACCATTAATAAGTCACAGGGACCTATGCCCCCCTTCCTGAAAACGATCAGCGGTTATTCCACTATTTAAGAAAGGGGACAGAAGTGACGCTATGATTTACAGATAATATTGACCTCTGAGATATGCTAGAATGGGGTATTTTACACCAGGAAAGAGCTAGTCATCTCAGAATAGGTCAAACAAAGTGTGCTGTGCCCGCAGCACAGTTACTCAGAAACATTATCATTAGAATGAAAAACCTGATGTAACTTGTGAAACAATGCTGCAAGAGGGCTGACTATGACTATGATTACTGACCCCACAATTGACCTGTTGCACTGTTTGCTCGCAAGTGGAAGTAATGCATATTTATGGTAAGTATAATATAAGGGTAGAAACACCAATGGGTGTGCGCTGGCTTTCAAAATAATGACATTAAATCAAATATATGTGTTGTTGCCCGCCTCATCACCAAAAACAGGAAGCTCTATCCACAGCGTCCATGGAACTGTTTGGCAGATGTTTGCTGTATTTGTGAGTCACGCAGGGTTATGGTCCAAAAGTTTAGTTTGTAGATCAATTGTATAAGAACCAATATTCACGAAGAACAGATTCTTCAATTATGTGCATTAATCGAAATAAGCAAGAATAAGCTGATTTCTTGCAAGAAATAGAGTAATCAAAACATACTTCTGCCATTGATCTACAAGCTAAACAATCTTGCAAGGAATCAGCTTATACTTGCTTACTTTGATTAAGTAGGCATGCTTGCCCAATGCACTCCCTGTGCATTCCCTCTTCCCCATCCAGCACACTGTTACTGGACAAAAGCTGTTGATTGTGTTAGAGGGTCATGTAAAGGAGGCACTCTCCACATGCACCAGACCTAGGGGGTTTGCATGGCTCTAGAGCTCATGCTGTAACTTTTCTGCAAGCAAAACCTTCACTGTAACTGACTATGCTATGCAAGTCATCTGTTGAGGGAACTTTCCCTGGTTCTGAATGGCCATGCAGCACTTACGGTCATGGGGGAAACCTGCACTGGCCTTGCACGTGCTGTACCTATACTAGTGTGTGAGGGAAACTTGGGATAATTCTGTTTGTCGAAGAAATGAGCCCATTTCAGTGAAGTGTGCACAGGCCATTGCAATGCATTGCTCTGCCAATACTTAACGTGTACCTGATTGTTAGGGGCGCTTTCAGTGACCCGGCACACAGTATGACTGTTTGTGAAGGAAGTTAGTCTGGCCTTGCCCATGCTGTTCATGTTACCATTTGGTAAGGAAACATACAATAGATGTGTCCATGATGTACTTTACCCACGTGTGAGGGACACATACTTGGCCTGTGCACTCTGTATCTGTACTTTCTTCTGATGAATGCTTGCTTTGGTTTTTTTGTGAGGCAACTTCCACTTGACGACGCTGAACTGTCTGTGAGAGAAGTCTGTACTTGTATTAATGCTGAATCTGTTTGATATGGAATCAGACACTAACCCAGTCCATGTAGTATGTATACTTGTTTGATCGAAAAGCTTGTAGTGACCTTTCACATGCTGTATCTGTTTGTGGAAAGCGTCTGTGGGACATGTGCGTTCCCATGTGGGGCCTGATGGATTTTGAGGAAAGCTTGCAATGGTCTGGTCTATGATGTGCCTGCTTGTGAAATTCCTGCGCTGGCCCTGCCTATGCTGTGCCTGTATATGTTCTGGTTGTGAGGGAAGCCTGTGCTGGTCCTATACACATAGTAACTGTATGAGCTAACACAAACATGCTCCTGCTGAACAGTCTTTTAACTGGTACATTTTAAATTACTATTTCCTAACGCAATTTAGTGTCCTCTTATTCAACATCAAACGGGCAACGAAACATTGTCAAAACAATTTTAGAAAAACACATTGTTAAACCAAAGTCAAACAAATCAAACATGTGAAATTGTCATATTGAAAACAAGCTTAATGGATAATAACAACAGATGTAAAATATAGTAATGAGCAAACCATTTTAGTTACCTGATATACATGGGAGATTAAGAAGCAAGAAATGAAATCATATATAGAATTACACGAAACATTAAACAAAAGAAACAGTACATCACAAAGAAGGTCATACGCGTTTACATAAAATATCGAAGAGTTCATCTAAAAGACAATAGTCCTTGAGGGAATCCACTGGGTTACTGCTACATAATCAAGTCCTTCCAAATATCATTTATTTAGTATTTTCAGTACTCAATGGGTCCTCATGTTATGTGAACAAATGTTGGGGCAGAAACATCCTCAAAGTGGTCAACGTGACTCATGTAATTGACTAGGTATGTATTGGTGAGAAATAGTCTATATAACACTTTCAGCAAGACAAGTGAGGTGACCACTTAATCAATTCTTAAAAAGGAGACACTCATCCTACTTAGGACACCTAATGTCTGCGATTGTGAGACATCCTACTATGATATATGATATATGATATATGATATATGATGTGGCATTTATAACGCGCCTATACACAAGTGTTTCAAGGCGCGACGCGGCAAGGGAGGGCGAACAGAGGGACGACAGACAACGATCCTACTAGGCCAGGTATCATTCAGATTGTGCAAGTGCATGTGAAGGGGAGGGGGAAAGTGCAGTACATGGGATAAGAATAATAAACAGTAAGTAGCGTACGGCCAGCTGGTGGCAAGTGCAAGTGTAGTGCAGACATCAGGTGTCAAGTGCTGGTGGTGGAACTGTATGGATACAGAAACAGTCCCTAAGTGCGGGGGTTGCCAGGAAGGCAGTGCAGGTGTGCTACTGGCATGGGGGGGGGGGGGCTTGGCCCAAGATCAGGGGGTGACCAGTTAACCAGTGCACTTTCAGTATCGGCCAGGAAGTCAGCAGGGGAGAGGAAGAGAAAAAGCAGAAGCAAAGAGAAAGGTTTGGAGGTGCTCCCGAAACCAGAGATGATTCTCCTCAAGTTTCAGGGAGGCAGGTAGACTGTTCCAGAGGGAGGCCCCAGCTGAGGAAAGAGCTCTACCTCCAACACGTTGCTTGGTGAAGCGACTCACCCTAAGGGAGTGTGAGGCAGATGAGCGAAGAGCTCGAGAAGGTAGATATTCTGGAAGAGAGCTGAAGGTATTGAGGCCCCAGGCCCAAGAAGGCCTTGTGGACAATGCAGAGGGTTTTGAACTTAATCCTCGCAGCCACTGTGAGGCAGTGCAGAGATTTCAGTCCTGGAGAGATATGATCCCTGGGCTTGAGGCCTGCTCGCAGTTCTGTTCTGGATGAGTTTCAGGGGGCGGAGAGTAGAAGAAGGCAGATTTAGGAAGAGGCTGATGCAATAATCAATCCTAGAGGGAACCAATGCTCTGGAGACAGTGAGTTTCTGGGGGAAGGAGAGGAAAGGAAGAATACCTCTGAGGAGGTGCAGCTGGTAGTGTGACTTCTTAGAGATGTCAGAGATGTGAGGAGGGAAGGAGAGTGTGGAGTCGAAGATGACCCTGAGGTTTTTAGCCTCATAGGTGGGAGCAGGAGGAGGGCCAAAGGAGGCCGGCTAGAGAGTGACTTCAAAGGAGAGAGCAGGTGTTCCAATGAGGAGAACCCCAGTCTTACTGGCATTAAGGCAGAGATCTTTGGTGGCACACCACTCCTGGATGGCGGACAGACAGTCAGAGATGAGAGAGGGCGAAGAGGTGGCTGGGGTAGCCTGAAAATGAGCTGAGTGTCATCTGCATAGCACTGGAAGTTGGGGCAGAGTGCAGCAATGCGTTGGGCAAGAAGTGCCAGGTAAAGGTTGAAAAGCCAGGGAGAGAGGTTAGAGCTCTGGGAACACCACAGGTAGAGATGGAGATGGAGGAGAGGAAGGACCCAAGTTGAACCTGGGAGGTTCGATCGGAGAGGAAAGAAATCAGCCACACCAGGGCCTGACCGGTGATACCCAGGTTATCACAGAGACGGTTGAGCAGGATGGCATGTTTGACCGTGTCAAAGGCAGAAGAGAGATCAAGTAGGATGAGGACACAAGGGGTATTGGAATCAAGGTTGGAGAGCAGGTCTTCACAGATGTTCAAGAGAGCTGTTTCCATGTTTCTGGCAGCTCTGAAGCCAGGCTGATGATCATGGAGACAACCAACAGATTCAGTGTGAAGATTGAGTTTGGAGATGGCCAGTTTTTTCAAGAGTTTGCCCATGAAGGTAGTGATGGAGATTGGGCGATAGTTAGCCGGGCAGGATGGGTCGGCAGAGGGTTTCTTAAGAAGAGGGTGCACAAGGGAGTGTTTCAGGGGGGAAGAGACGACTACAGTGGCGAAGGAGTGGTAGCAGAAGTCGGCCAGAGCAGGAGCCAGGGAGGCAATGTGGTCTTTGATGGTTTTGGAGGAACAGGGAGGAACCTGTTTTGACGAGACTTTCATAAATCAGACTTTCTACAAACATTGTCGGGGGGAAAAAAGGGGAAAGGCAGAGAAGGAGGTAGGAGAGGTGGCCGAAGAAGGGCCGAAGGAAGAGCATTAATTCTCAATAGTCATGGAGAAGATTATATGTCGTAATTCTGATCAGTTGTGTGTATCCAATATCCCAGAGCTAGTTCTGTCCATTCATATGCATACCTGCACAGTGTTTCATCTCGTGTCATTTGAGGCCTAACCGGAAAGCTGTTGCTTTCCATAAAGCCATCAAAACACTTCTGCTTGCCTGAACTGAACAGCTGTTTCAGCCAACATTCCCCTTGCTATGTAAAGTTCCACACATTATTACCTAGCTGTATGTAATATGTAAAAGTATTATGTTTGCCACGTGTATTTACGCTCCATGTAACTAAGTCGTTTCCTTGTAACAGCGCCTCAATGCCCCTACGATGTTTGTGCAATTTATATATTTTAAAAATAAAATAAAACAAACAAAATATCTGTATGTGCTGTATCTGTGTGGAAATCTTTACTTTTGGAAACCTTGCAGCACTGCTGCATAGACTACAGCTTATGGGCACCTTTGAGGGAAATTGGACCTGCAGCTACCCATGATGTACCTGTTAGGGGTGTGATAGTAACTTGCAGTGTTGCTGGCCATGATGCCTCTGTCCAGTGTATGATGGAATCTTTCAATACTGCTCCCTATGCTGTTGCTGTTCTTTGTGTGAGGGTAATTTGCTCTGATACCCATTTTGTACCTTTCCTGTGTGTCAGGGATCTTCAACTTCTTCTCCATGTGTTGTCTTGTCTTTTTGGTGTGTGAATGGAGTTGGCACAGTTTGTGCCAGTACTGTACTTGTTAGTGAGTTAAGGAAGTGGTGCGGCACACATTCATGAAACACAATGAAAAATGTTACACAGCAAACTGAGTGGTACCAGGATGACATTTGTTGGGGAATTTGTGAGAAATGAGACATTTGAAAGAACAGTGAGAAACTAAAATTGGTAAAACCTGCAACTGCACAGTGCACTAAAGGCCCTATTTAGAAAACCTGGTGAAAGCAGAGATCTCACCACATCTGCACTCCATCGTATGGCGGCCTGGCTGGGAGGTAGAGCCACTTTCATATCTGGCCCTAATGGTGGTCATCAGACTGGCCAACATATTTTCACCAGGTGGATTTCTTGAAACAACAGACAGTGTTTTCTACCTGCCTGCGAACGTCGGGGATTGCTCACTCCTGTTCACCTCGCTGTCTCTGAGATGCCAAAGAATTTCCTCCATCTGCCTGCAAATGCAATCAAGCAAAGGGTATTTTTCTGCCATACCTGACATCTTGAAAAAGGATGAGAGTGGGCTACAAAGTAAGAGAGCTAGCAATGGCAAAAGCAAAACTACAGACATCCCCAGACACTAACACCTTCTCACTTTCAGTGACTCGAGCAGCTGTTTCTACCACTCTCTTTAGTGGAGGCTTAATGGATGTGGGTAGAGGCAGAGGCAGACATATGGCAAGCATATGATGTGATGATATGATGTGGCATTTATAATGCACCTGTACACAAGTGTTTCTAGGCGTGGCAAGACAAGAAGGGGGAAACAAAGGGAGTACAAAATAACCATCTCACTAGGACTTGTGTCATTCAGATCGCACAAGTGCGTGGAAGAGGGAAGGGGAGAAGTGCTTAGGGAGAGGGTAAGTGCAGTTACCTCAGAAGTGCAGCCAGCAGGTGGCTCATAAGTGCAGAGAGAAGGGACTGTAGGGTTGCAGATACAGACCCTTAAGTGCTGGGGAGCCCAGAGGCTGGGTGGGGGCAACTGGACATACAGGAGCCTGGGACTGAGGTCAGAGGGGGGTCAGGTGACCAGTGCTCAGAGCAGTCAGGTGCATCAGCAGGGGAGAGGAAGAGAGAAAGCGGAAGCAAAAAGGAAAGTCTTGAGTTGCTTCCGGGACCAGAGGTAGTTCTGCTCAAGTTTGAGAGAGGCAGGGAGGCTGTTCCAGAGGGAGGCACCAGCTGAGGAGATAGATCTGACCCCAACTCTCTGCTTGGAGAAACGTCTGACCCTTGCAGTTAGCTTGAGAAGGAAGATGTTTTGGAAGAGAAAGATGGAGGTTGAGCAGTCCCAGGCCCCAGAAAGCCTTGTGTACAACACAGAGGGTCTTGAATTTGAACCTTGCAGCCATGGAGAACCAGTGAAGACATTTCAGAGCTGGAGAGATATGATCCCTGGCCTTGAGGTCAAGGACAAGTCTTGCAGCCCTGATCTGAATAAGTTATAAAGGATGAAGAGTAGAGGCAGGAAGATTTACGAAGAGGCTGTTGCAATAGTCCAGCCTAGAGACGACCACAGCTCTGCAGACAGTGAGCTTCTGGGGGAAAGTGAAAAAGGAAGAATAGCTCTTAGAAGGAGCAGCTGATAGTTTGGTTTCTTACTGACATCAGAGATGTGAGGAGAGAAGGAGAGGGTGGAGTTGAAGATGACACCAAGGTGCTTAACATCACATGAATGAGCAGGAAGAGGGCCCAGAGTGAGCGGCCAGAGAGAGGAAAGGAGGGAGCAGGTATCCCAATGAGGAGGATCTCAGTCTTACTGGCATTAAGGCAGAGATCATTTGTGGCACACCATTCCTGAATTGCATCCAGATAGTCTGGTATGAGAGAAGAAGCAGGAGTGGCTGAGTGGAGCCTGAAAGAGAGCTGAGTGTCATCCACATAACATTGAAAATTGGCACAGAAAGTAGCGATGCGATGGGCAACAGGTGCCAGGTAGTGGGTGAAGAGCCAGAGAGAGAGGTTAGACTCCTGGGGAACACCACAAGAAGAGATAGAGATAGAAGAGAGGAAAGACCCCAGTTGGACTGAGATGGTGGGTTGTTGAGAAAGGCCTGATCAGTAATACCAAGGTTGTCACAAAGGCGATTGAGCAGGATGGCATGTTTGACTGTGTCAAAAGCATAGGATCGATCGAGGAGAATGAGGACAGAGGGAGATTAGAGTCAAGATTTTAGAGCAAGTTGTCAAAGGTGTTCAGGAGAGCAGTTTCCGTGCTTCAGGCAGCTCTGAAGCCAGAATGGTGGTTATGGAGGAAACCAACAGATTCAGTATGTAGATTTAGATGGGAGATGGTAGTGGTCACCAGTGGTAGTTCCACCTCAAAGGAGTGGGTGCTCACAGAGAACCAGTGGTGTTGGTGGAAGGAAGGAATAGCATCCTTCCAACAATCTTTAAATAGAGACCTACTGTGTGCACATAGCATGGCTCACAATAGCCCAGGAGACTGCCTCACAGAGGCACACACGTGTGTGTGTGTGTGTGTGTGTGTGTGTGTATGTGGGGGGGAGGTGGTAGGTATGTGGGAAGGGGATTCCTAACGGTCATTATATTCAATTCTACTGATATCAAAGATTGCTCTGGATTCTGCCTATTTGTATTGCTAATCCTTCCCGATCTGAACATATGTGTAAGAGAAAGTGATTCAATTTCCCCTTGTTATGAAAAGGTCTAGAACATGAAGGAGAAACTGCAACTTGCGAACATTGTGGGCAAGATATGCATGTGAAGTGGCGAGTAGACATCTGGTATGTGGTATTGTCACAACACAATGGCTTAAAAGTAAGGGCAGCACAAAATTACCATTTGCTTAAAGTGTCAGAAATCCTTGCACCATCCCTGGCCACACCACACCCGCACTGTGCTCTTTGGGGAAGGGTAACAACATAGGACATGAAAAGATCCGTCCAGTGGCCGATGTGCTAGGAGTCGGCACCTGGCACCTCAAGTGGAATGTAATGGCTAATGCTGCAACTCGGTTTATAATGAAAGAGGAAGCAGGTGGAAGAGGTTAGGCATATGACTGACTCTTTTATTATGGCTAGAAAATATTGGCCTAAGCACCCATGGAAATATCAGAGCTCAAAGCCATAGACTTTAGTGATGTAGCGGGTCTTCATGCCTTAGACATTTCTGGAATTTATCATTAAGAAGTAGATGAGCAAGAAGTGAGTTACAAGACTTGAGGCCCTATGAGTGAAAGGATTTTCCAGCACATCTGTTGTATTTGGGTTCACAGGACCGTACTCAGATTGTTGGGGGCGATGGTCTGAACTCCTTTTTCTTTTTGGAATGTATGGCTGAACGACCTTAGGGAGATAGCCTTGCATCACAGAAGTCTGTATTTATTGGAGTAATGGTAAGAGGATTACATTGTGCTCTTTCATTAATAAGTAGGGAATGGAGTGCCTTGATGTGATTAAAGAGCCCTAAGACACAGATTAGCCTCGTTGAAGGGATGTCACTATGTTGATATTAACAGGAAAGACCATATTTCAGTGTATCGGACATTACGCTGGTCTAGCTGTTAAAATAAATAAATGATGTGGAAAGTTCAAACAGCATTAGCACCAGGGGGAATGGGACCAGCAAATCAGGAGGCTAAGAACATGAGCTTTTATCCGCCCACATTCCTTTCCAGCCTCCAGTGGCATTCCCCCATGCCACCATGTCTTCCCAGGGGCAACCTGCTTTACCCCATCACTGACCTCTCTCACCTCCATTACCTCCCTCCTCTCCTCCCCATAACCCCTACCTAGGTACCTGCTCTACCTCTGCCTTAAACCCTCAGCCCCCCCATAATTGCATACTCCTGCAAAGGCTGCCGCTGTCATATCGAAAAGAGCCTTGTCTATGGAAATTGGTCTTGTGATATCATTACGTACTCGTTTCCCTTTACAAAGTTTTGTATCAATTAGCAGCCTGGAGGGAGCCCCGTGGCGCTAATAGAGTTAAGCTCCGGGCTAAAGGCCCTAATCCCTCGCTGGGCCCGAACAAAGCCAGCAAGACATTTCCAGCCAAGCCTGTCCCACCAGCATGGTTTTTAACACTACATATAAGCCTTTCTGATATATTAAATGCCATGCCCATGAAGCACCTCACCTATATTTCCAGGCTCTTGTGTTGCTCATACACTTTTTAGGTCCAAGGTTCTTCACTAACTATGATGACACCCATATCATTATTCATACAGAGAAGCAACAGGGGGCCTATTGTACCATCTTTAAGGCATGTCTGATGGCCATTAGCCGGTCGATGGGCTCTTCTTGGCTGAAAGTAAACACAGATACAATTTAGGTTCTCGTGGTAGGAGGTGACAGGGAGAAATCACACTCCTCAAACTGGCATAATACACTAGCTCATGCCTGTCAGCTTGTTATTGGAATGCAGGCATTACGCTGAATAAGAATACTGGGCAGCTACGGTAGCCAATCAGCTCACTCTGAATGCAACCTGAAGCATGTGGCTCAGAACCTGTGTTTGGAACAAGCTTAGTGTGTCTCGATCCACCTGACATTTTCTAGGACACAACACCCCCATGTAACCTCCCGCACACTTCTTCTGCCCCTGCTTATTCTCCCCCTTCTCCCACCGCCCATAATAAACCAAACCCCATTTACAAAATCTCCTACAACTCTCCCCCTTCCAAAAACCACTTACCTGCCTCCCTTCACAGCCCCTTTCCCAGAACATGGCCACTAGGGAACTGGAGAAGGCACAACAGGTATCATCTCCTTTTTTCTCTTCCTACCATTGTCTTGAGATTTGGGACTGCTACTGCACAGTTTCACAAGTTAAATAGAGCTATTAGCCCCCTGGAAGTTGGACCCAGGGTGCTGATTGCAGTAACATTTAATTACAAGGTATGCACCTGGTGTAAGCCGCTTGGGGGCACTCATTGAAGTGAGACCCTGAAACATGACTACATGGTACAACCCATGGAACAGTGTATATTATTGCTTAGTAACGTGGTCGGCCACCACATCCTTTGCCACCACCTCACCACTGCAGCCCATTTTTCATCGAGGCCACGTCCTGGGTCTCGTAATTTCTGAAGAACAGATCCACGAGAGTGTTGGCTGACAATGCCAGTGCCCCACCTGAGCCCATCCCCTGAAGAGTCCCACAAGGATTGTGCGTAGCCCCCACCCTCTGCAATTTTTTGACTTACTCAACTCCATCAGCATATTCTACAACAATTATGCTGATGACACCCAAGTTCTCCTCCCCCTGTCTGGCAATTAACTAGATAACAAGCACATCCTAAACAAAGTGTACTCGAAAATCCAGGCCTGGAAAGGCCACTCACCGACTCTCTGAACGATAAAAAGACAAAGATCCTTCTGGTTGGTCCATCAGCTGCACTCCACTTATGCATCCTTCAACATTGACAGCATCCAAATCCCTGTCTCCTCAATACCAGCCTTGCACTCACACGTCAGGTGAATGCCATCAACTCATTCGCCACCCACACCACACAATGCCATCACCTAATTTGCTGCCTACACCACAAAATATATCAATGCCTCCAGAGCCTTCCTCTCCCAGGATAGTCGCCTCAACATCGCCAGAGCAATCATCAGGGCAAGGCTAGACTACTGCAACACCCTGTTTGCTGGCACCTTGCAACACAACATTAGAAAAATGCAGCTGATCCAGAACAATGCCATCAGAGCTGCCATCAACATAGCCAAAAGGGAGCACATCTCTGGTGCCAGGAAAGAGGTGCAGTGTCTCCCAGTTGGTTAGCTGATCATTTCCAAGTCTCTATCCATCACTCACAGATGCCTTTCCATCCCAGCCCCACCCTACCTCTCTCAGAAGATCGCCAGAGCCCAGTCAGACAGGCCACTCAGGTCGGCATGAATGAACAGGCTTGTGCCTCCTAAATTCAAAAAAGCCAAAACCAGAGGGGCAAGCTTCCCCACCTTTGCAGCTCGACAATGGAATGCACTCCCCCTGACTCTGAGAGCAGAACAGTTGTACTGGGTGTTCAGGAGAACACTGAAAACTTAGCTGTTCAACAAACTCTATTTTGAGGGACTCACCCCAACTGACCCAATACATACTCCACTGTCTTCTATTCTCTCCATCCCCCTTCGCTGTTCTTCTCTATTTCTTTGACCACCCAAGATTTTGCATAGCTGGTTGTAACAGTGCCTTGATACATCCGGGCATAGTGTGCTTTATAAATGAAAAACTAAATAAATAAAAATAAAAAATAGTCTTGCAAACAATCTACCATAGGAGTGATAACTGCAAAGTGCTTTCACATGCAGGTATTGAAGAAGGTATTTCTTTTTCATACTCCCTTTTCTGGGATCCATGCTTTATCTTTGGGTATCATCATAAGTACTGTTGCACTCAGTGTGTACTCAGAAGTCTACGGGCAAATTAACACACTTAAAAATATATGTGCCAGATCATGACCTACTTCTACAGACTGCAGTTCAGGCAGTATTCTTATACTGGCAGGTATTGACTTTTTAGGAGGACACAATCCTACAACAGAATGGTACAGGCGGCACAAGACACGGTACAAGGGGATGACGGGGAGGCAAAGGTCGTGATAGCCCAGGGTCTGAGAGTTATACATAAAATAAATAAATAAATAAAGGTGGTTGTAAAGGAAAGGTGGGTTAGCAATAGAGGTAGTGAGGGAGACCCAAGGGAGTCAAACCCATGGATGAAGGGCAGGAAGCATAGCAAAAAGTTTACCGGTATAGAAGAGAGGTGATCACTAATAGGGCCATAAACTGGGTGGCAGCAGAAAACAAGACATGAGGAGGGTAAAACAGGGGATATGGTGCTAAGCCTCAATATAAAGATTTGGTAGATTAAAAGTAGCACAACAAGAAAATGGGCAAATTACATTATGGATGACTAACTCAAATGTACTAATTAAACAAACGAAGCAATGCATAGAAGAGTCAAAGATTTAGATTTGTAAGCATTATTGTCACATGGAATTCTTTTGGGAACTTCAGGAAAAGTAATTTGCTACCTTAATGACATTTAGTTTTTGGAAAAAGCAGATGTCTGTGGTTGTGTTGGCTGCTTTTGCAATTCATTGAGAAGGTAGAGGATTTGAGAGTGCTACTAGTGCCAAATAAAAGCAGAAATGCTGAGTATCAGGTTGGTGTGCACAGAAGCTGAGGCCGAATGAGTGCCTTTGGCTTCTAGGCTCCTGGAGGAGGAGCGTGACACGTGGCAGGCTTTGCTGCGGTGGCTGCCGGTTATGCACACGCGTGAGTTTAGGAAGGTTCAGCTGGTGTTTGGATATTTGGACATTGCTTTGCAAAGTTGTTGGTTAGAGAGAAGTCATGTGGACAAATGGCACAGTCCATGGGATAGGCGTTGCATCTTAAATACAGTACCACTGTGGCCTTCGCCATTCATAGGTTTCTAGGCTGTGTGAGGAGTTCTTTCCAGGGATACTTGACAGGATTTCTGTTTCAGAGATCCTGACCCTGGTGGCCTTCAAGCAATGCTATTGCCTAGCACCTTGATGCCTTTCGTGAAACGTCAGGGACTCAGGGATTGACTTGGGTCTCGTTCAGCTAGAAAGGTATTGTGCTCAGGAGTGGACAGAGGAACCACATGGCACGTACCACACCCTTATGCCAGCAGTGCAGAGGGATATCAACACGCAGGAGAAGAGGGTATTGTTAGTGTGGCTGTCAAGGGTTCTTTTGTAAACAGACAGATGACCAGAGATAAGCAAGTGCTCAGGCCATTTTAGAATATCAAAGCACTGCATGTTACAGATGTGGCAAACATCATTGTGAATTGTGTATTGAATTCAAAGTGGTGGACAGTCCATGCATTGCACAAATTCTAAAGGGACACCCATATTGGCAGAGCTGTAGATGCTGGCCACCTGTACACCTCACAGTTGGCCAACACCTGCTTTGCCCATTCAGAGGGAGAGATGCATAGGTGTATAGATATATTGATGTATGGGTAGTCCTAGGGCGAATTTATTGACAGAGAATGGGTCCCTGGAAAAGAACTGTGTGTTGCGGTGTATCTATCTATCTATCTATCTATCTATCTATCTATCTATCTATCTATATCTATCTATCTGTATTCTTGTATTGCGCCACTAACTCATAGGCCTCAGGGCGCACACAAAAGGAAGAAGGAGACAGACAACAAAAAACAATGTCAGACAGGGAAAACAAAGAGACATGGAGACTTGGTGAACCCAAACCTCACAAAAGACCAGCAGGATGAGGAAAATATAGCGGAAGACTGATTTCAATACCGAGCGAGCTATGCTAAAGAGATAGAAGAGACCTATCCTTTGTCAAACAGGAAGGTCTTCAATTGCTTTTTGAAGATAGGCAGAGACTCACTATTAGTAAGGTATTTAGGGAGTACATTCCAGAGAGCCGGGGCCCAAGAGTCAAAGTTAATACCCCCAAATCTTTTCAGGATAGATGGGGGCTGAACCAAGATGGTATTGCTACTTGAGCGCAAGGAACGGGTGACAGGTTTCTTTTTGATCCTAGTGGCGAGGTAAGATGGAGCTTGACCATGAAGGCATTTAAACACAGTAGTAAGGCCTTTGTGGTGTAAGCGCTGTTTCACTGGAAGCCAATGAAGGCTGCGCCTGGCGTCAGAGACGTGCATGTTGCGCTTAAGGCCCATTACAGCGCGTGCTGCATTATTTTGTATAATCTGCAAAGTTTTAATGTTGGCCTGGGAGGTACCGATCATTAGACTGTTACAATAATCCAGCTTGCAGTTTACAATGGCGGCTGCAATCACGGCAAGGTTCTCTTTAGACAGTTAGGGACGAATCTGCCATAGAAGCTGAATATAATAATGACACGAGGATTTGAGGTAATTGGCCTGACGGGTGAAGGATAGCTGCGGGTCAAAGTAAACTCCCAAGGTCTTTACGGACTTAGATACAGGAATTATATGTTGACCAATCAGAAAGTTGTCATATTTTGTGTCAAGTTTCTTCAGTTTTTTCTGGGTACCTAAAATCAACAGCTCTGTTTTTGCATTGTTGAGGGCCAGTGAGTTTAACGCCATCCACTTCTGGATTTCGGCGAAGATGGAGTTAATATACTCTACATCTTTTAGATACTCACCAGTGAGTTTAATAACAACCTGCGTCTCGTCAGCGTAATTGGCAAAATAAATGCCTAGGGCTGACAAAAGAGCGCACAGAAGATGTGAGTAGATATTAAAGAGAAGAGGCGAAAGGCATGAGCCCTGTGGAACACCACATAATAGTAAAGAAGCCATGGAGTGAGCATTATCCTTAGTAACTCTCATGTTCCGTGGACCCAAAAATGCGGTGTAAAACATGGTCATGATGTTATTTCTCTCCTGGTTTGACTGACTTTGGCTTTGTCCCGGACCTGATTATGTCCAAATTGGCTGGGATTGTTTCATTTTTGGGAGGTGGTTTTGAGGGTTTGATCCATCAACTAGCGAAATTGGAATACTCAATGCCTGGCTCCAGCAGATGGGAACAGAGAGGGAGACAGAGGCCCCTCATTCCGAGTTGGGCGCAAAGGGATACCGGGCACCGTTAAGGACATTGGTGCCATTAATCCCTTTGCGCCCTATTCCGAGGTCCCTTAGCGGGTCCCTTCCTTTTACCAGGCGTTATGGACGGGGCCCGTTAAGGGACTTCAGAGCTAATAACGGTACCACAATTTGCTGTACCGTTATTCGCACCTTCCCCCTTCCCATTGAGCCCTATGGGGGCTGAAATGGGAATGGGGAATGGCTTTTTCAAATGGGGACTTACCGGTCCTGCAAAGGTCGGACTAAACCGATAAGTCCCCATTGAACCAGGTCGGAGTCGGAACCAGTTTTGGAGGCAGCCATGGCGCAAATAGCGCCATGGCTACCTCCAAACTCAGAATGAATCCCAGAAAGTCTACTGGTTTTGTGTGTTCCTCTTGGTGGTGTAGGTGGAGTGATTTGACGTTTCCTTTTTAGACAGCTCTTTTTAGGGTGGCACAGGTGTTTATGATTTTTTTTGTGGTAGTGAGGTTGTATGAGTTGTTAGGTACAACTTGGTCTCTGGGGTCCAAATGGGGTTGGTCATCTCAAAAGAGAACAGGGTGTATTTTTCTATCAACGGATACAAGGCCGACTAGAGGGGGAAATGGATGACAGGCACATTGTTGAAGTCCGGTAATTTCAAGTCTGCGTCTGGTCCGGGTGGGCATGAACAATGATGGAAGGAGGGGCAGGAGTGGATAATGTCACTGTAACATGATTTTGGAGGGTGGTTCTTAAGAACGTACTTTAGGGATTATGGTATGATGGGCATATATCTGGTGTCCACTGGTCACGTTGAGGGGTGTTCACTGGGGCGAGGTAATTCGCACGATGTATGAGCTGCAGTAAAGCATGTCTTTGGAGGATAGCTCAGGGGCAACGTGCTTGCCTTGGAAGCAAAAGGACACGGAGCAACATGGGTTTGATCCCCGGGTCCGCGCTTAGAAACCTCTGGGTATTAAACACGTTATAAATAACCTATCACACAATCCAAGCCCAGACCTAGTTATTATTCACCTGGGAGAGAACGCTTTAGTTCAAACACAGACTGCAAGTGTGCACTTTGAAAGGATGACGTTACACCAGGAGGTCAACAAGTAGGTTAAGGATTTTTTTTTCCAGCATTAGGAGATCATGCATTTCGAACACAGGGTGATTAGATTTAATTGACTATGATTGTTTTGACAGGATTCTGTCCTATCTAATTTGGGGATAGAGACAGTCAATGGGAACCATGGACATGTTCCAATGCATATTAAATGTGGAGGGTTAGTTCTGTGCTCCAGAAAGGCGCAGAAATAACATTTGCAACTTCACAGTTATGCAGGTTGGAATCGATGGCTGTTTTGAGGTAGTACTGTCCCAGATCTGATAGGGGATAGGTCAGCCTAACAGGAGGAATTGCTGAAAGAAGTGGAAATACCTAGAGCCGGGTGGTGATTCGGTTTGCAGTGTCCAGGCAGAAAGCCTAGATGCAATTAGGTCCTGCAGCAGGTTTAGGGAGAGGGACTCAGTGGCACACGTGCGAGGACTGTGATGTTTATGGATGCTGAGTGGTTACAGTACTGCAGGCTTCATTATAGGACTGGGTGGTAGTCATCCAAATACATAAACCTAGCAGAACTGGTCATAGGTTCCCACGGCGGTAGTGCCAGTGGACATGCCCGTGCTGGAACACCTTCGAGAGCAGAGTAAAACAGGCCACATTATCATTAGGGCATCCCACATGCTGCTTCAGCCCTGCCCTCCATTATCACCAGCTCAGAAACCTAGTTTGGTACTATTGAGCAAGCCGTAAATGGAGCAGATGCCCTTAATGTTAGACTCCTAGATGGTCTAGAATTGGGCTTTTGCAGGTGGCACCTGTGGGTGTCAAGGAGACCTACTCCATGTTGAGGGTTCTTGGGTACCCCTTCCCCAGCTGGGTAGGAGTCCGCAATAGTCCTCCTCCCCGGCAGGAGGTCTCCACAGAGAAACCCATCTCCTGGTGGCGACATTTCCATCTAGCGCTCCATTGTCCTGCCGGGCAGAAGTGGCCGGGCATTTGGTAAAATGGGCCGCATGGCCATTTTTAACCACCCACTGGGGAGTGGTTGGATTACTTTATTTAATCCTATGCTAGGCCTTTACAACTCAGTGGGAATAATGACCATCTCCCTGAGCAAATTGTATTTATTCTGTAATGCAATTGTTTTATTGTGTACTCTATTTGTCATGCATGTATGTCTGCAGTATTGCACCGCAGCTTCTCTTGCATATAGTCGCACTGTGAGTTCATTCCAAAAGAGAGTCCTTCTGAATGTTTGTGGACTTGTAGGGGTTGTTGGTTGAGTTGGGAGGCGGTTGCAGAAGGAGAGGGTGCAGAAGCAGTGGTCCTCTGGGGGTTTGTTACCCCCTGAACCTGCACACTAATTCTACTGATTCATTTCATTTTATTCTGCAGGTGGACAGGAATGCCAATACATAGCATGATATAGCAGATGCATTTCTAAAGCGTGCGTTCACCCAGATGTATCTTGGCGATGAATAAGATATGTTCGTTGTCACCCACATCAATGGTCCTCATGTTACTATGCTGCTGGCGTCATGCATTGTGCTGCAGTTATTGATAGGAGAGCAAGGGCTCTGAGTCGGATGGTGAAGAAGGGTGTTGTCTGTCGGATTGATCGCAGGTGGCGAGTGGGTGGAAAAGCATTGATCTGTGGCCCATAAGAATCCCTACATTCACCTAAATTCTTGACCACGTCTTTTCAGTTATGATATAGGTAGGCCATGGGATTGGTTGTTTGGAATAATAATAATAATAATAATAATAATAATAATAATAATAATAATAATAATAATAATAATAATAATAATGACAACAATAATAATAATCATTCATAAATTTACTAGTGTGCGGCTTAATGTGGGGTTTATATATGTGCGTTTGCTGGGTGTAATGATGTGGGTGTTGTCTACATAGTTGTATCAAATGATATGTGTCTCTTTTGATGAGTCCAGTGAGTAAAGCCATATATATTTTAAAGGGGGCTTTACAGATACGCCTGATCCTTGCCATACTCCATAGTTTTTTTTGTTCTTTTCTGTGGGTTCGATCTATAGGTTGGAACCCTTTTTTTCTGTCCCAAAAGAAATGGTAATGCAGGGGCGTTGCTAGGGGGGGGGGGCTAAGGGGGCTATAGCCCCTGATCTTTTTGTTGTAGCCCCGGATAGAATCTCAGGAGCTACAGCCAAAAGGCTAGCTAGCCCCCAGTCCCAACAGTTCCGACATCAGCGTAGCCCCGGGTCTTTTCCAGACCTAGCAACTCCCCTGTGGTAATACATTGTCACCTACTCCTGATCACTAAAGTCTTTTAATTAATTAATGAAGAGTGGTTCACTGTGTGGAATGCTGTTGATATGTCAACGTTGGCCATCCCATCTGGATAGCAGCACTGATTCAGAGCCTTTCCTGTGCCTCAGACTGTCTCACGTACTCACTGAACATTGTGAGCTCACCACTCATTAACAATAAAAATAGGCAAGGCAATCTGCAAGTACAAAGTCCAGCGGCATACAGTACCAGAAATAGACATGTATATCTTAATGTCTTAGCTGGTCAGATAGCACAGTGAGCTAGGCGCTCACTCCTGATATGTGTGCAGCCTGCAGTGGCAGGTTCAAATCCTGGCAGAGTCAACTCAGCCTTTCATCTGTCTGAGGTGGATACATTGAGTACCACTCTTTGGGATAATAATGACTTCTGTTATGTCAGTGCTTTGAGACCTACGTGTGTTTATTACAATATAAGAAATGTAGTATTATTACATTTCTGTAAAAAGCTATAACGTGCATGTGCACCTAATTCTTAGAGGCCACCATCACAAATGCCCACAGTCAGGTCAAAAGTGTTCCCAGTGTGCTTAGTGTAACCTAAAGGGGAGTTGACCGAAGGGCAGATGAATCCGGAAACACTTAGTTTATCTTCCTTTGACCCAAAAAAAATACATATTTCTCTAGCTGTTCTTGTATGGTTTTACGATTGACTCAGAGCAGTGCATTCTCTCAGCTCCCTGTCCTCCATGTACAGCCAAGATTCAAGCCAGCATGTCACATTGGATGTGGTAGAATGGGGAGCTTGAGAAACCAGTATCCAAACTTGGGGGCTAATTGAAAATTGACCAAGTGCAACCATGGTATTTTACGCTTGTATTCTAAGGTACATATTATGATACTGATGTGTTATTTATATAGCGCCTTAATCCAAAGCGCTTTACAGAGCACATATTTACATACAATATCACCCAACTGAAATTGGTACTCATTTATTGATCTCGGAAGGAAGAAAGGCTGAGTTGGCCTTGTTGCCAGGATTCGAGCCTGCGACCTGCAGATCACGCTCAGATCGCAGCAACGAGCGCTCAACCCGCTGAACTATCTTACCTGCTGGATATCTAGCATGTTTAACTTGGACATCACCATAGAACATAATAACATCCAGAAGGTTAATCTTTGTAGTTTTGTTTAAAAGCATTTTGTATGCATCCCACTCCTGTTTCCTCCTGTGATAGGAAGCAGGTTGTGTAGTGAGGAACACCAAGCTGAGCAGTTAGGAAATCGTTTTCCTTGAACTGTATTGTGTCACACATCTCCGTGTCCGTCAATGAAGCCGCCAAGCAGCCAATAGCCAGCAATAACACGATGGCCCTTGACATAATACCAAGCCTTTGTTATTTGAAGACAATATATCATTTAGCATACAACTCTTAGCACCCATGGACATGCACCTCTAAAAAGTTACACGTCAGCATTGTGTGGTTTAGCCCAGGGTCGGACTGGGGCATGCAATTCTCTCGGGAACCAACGAAAAAGTGGCCCACAGTTGCAAATGGCAATTCATTCCTTTTGTGACGCTGTTTGAGTAGTACTGAAGGGGGAGGATTTTGATGAAATGTGATGCAAATTGTATATCTTAAAGAAAATGTATTCAGCAACACTGGTCAAAACTATTAGCCGCAGAGTGAAGTAACTCATCAAACTGGCCCACATTGGCCCAAAAAGTTCCCGAAAAAGTGCCCAGGGCCAGGTGTGCAATACAAATAAAAATAAATACAAATAAATACAAAAAACTGGCCCACACAAGCATTTTGCGTTTTTCGCTCGGCCATGGGCCTATTGGCCTTTAAGCCAGCCTGAGCCTGGTTAAGTCCTTGGAAACTCTGGAACTGTCCGCCTAGTGTCGGTTGCAGCAGTCAGTCCGGCTCTGTGTTCGCGCCAGAACTTTAAAACGTACATCTGCAGTTTTTCATTCTGAAAGCGCTGCCATTGTGACAAAAAATATGACCTTCTGGATGAAGCCTCTTTGCTGAAACCAAGTCATTATTATCCAAATTGTCCAGGCGAAAGGCACCATGAAAGTAACTATAAATGTAATCCAAATAATCCGCGTTACTTAAGTATGTCTGTCCAAAAAGCTTTCGTTGCAAGCATAATACATTTTGACCCTTACATGCTTTCACATCGGTGCATTTGCATGTTGTACTTTTGCATCGGTTCATTTGCATGTGTGCATGTTCATCGTACTTACTTACTTTTCAGGGAGCAAAAGAACAGACGTAAGAAAGGGGAATGGGGTATAGGTACAAATAAATACAATGAGTTGGGTGCATGCGCTTTCCCCCTCTAAAAAACAATGCAAATGCACAGATTCAAATGCACCAATGCAAATGCATCCAGAATGAAATGCACAGATGAAAGGACATGGAAACATTCAGAGATATATAAAAAAAATGGATTCCTCTTTTCTCTGCTGTTTCCTCGCAGCACTTTGCTAGAAGCGCATTTAGTCGAAATTCTTTTTTTACTTCATGTTACTGCAAAAAAATGAGGGGCGAAGGAGACCTCCCTCATCCCCTTCCCCAGGCGTCGCCCGCACCATGACACCTCTCTAAATACCTAAACCAAGTCCCCATCTGCATTTTGTGGGACGATGTGGTAAAAAACGTACAACCAAATAGGCCTTGAGCAAAGTGATATGCGGGGAAATAGGGGGGAGGGGGGTTCCTTTTATTTTGTTGATGGTATTTGATCCATGTGACTTCTTAATTTATATTGTTACAGAATTAGGTGCAGAGCTATAATTTTGAGGAAGGACTTAGTTTATCCTCTCTTCTTCTTTCCAATTACTTTTTGTGGGTATAAATATATGCTGCATTTGAACTATGTCTTGCTGAGAAGACTTGAGAACAAGGCATCTCCATATCAAATAATCATTAAAAGTTCCTTAAGCGGCCGCCACATATGGAGAAGGAGGGGTACAGTTTGAGGAGTGTCTCTTGAAGATGTCTGTCATTTTCCATTTAGTCGCCGCTGCCACCTCGACTGGGGAAGAGCGGGAGGGCTGCGGCGCAATCTTCAGGTGACCTTAGCTGTCATCCCTCCGCGTCCTACTCCATATCCACATCTCTGCCTTGGACATCATGGGAGCATGTGTGAACTGGGGGGGGGGAGCGCCTTGCAACAGGAGGCGCAGAGAACCAGGCAAACGGTTGGCACCAATTAAAAAATCAAAGTGGTGCACTGACTGCGCGTCCCAAGATGCAGTATCTACACTTAATGAAAGGAATATGTTAACAGAAAATGTCATTGCAGCCGCTGTCAGAATGCATGATGATCTTGTGTTAAAATAGCCCGAAGTGAACAGCAGAGACCGGCGGCTGAGCGCGCGGCGAATCACAGAACTGCAGAAGGCCGCCTACTATTTAAAGATCGAAAACCTTGACCCAAGGCTCTTATTCTGTACTTTAGCTTAAACTCACACATCTAGCCCCCTGCTGGCTAGAATAATTGGGTGAAGACTTTGAAAGCACCAGCCCTCTTGAGGCAACATCTCGAAGAAGCATTGAGGAAAGGACCCAAGAAAATAAGCAAAATGATCATGGATTGCACTGTCTATGCTCTATGGATAGTTGGCCATCCTGAGGCATAAGGTAGCCTATTTACATGATAGGTGACATGAAAGTTGCACTGTGTTTTACTATGGTTGCTAAGCCATGGCCAGATGGCTTTATAGGACACTCTGCTTGAGACACAGTGCCCACTCGTACGCTCTGCAAAATACTTCGCCATGACCCAGATAGGGCATTACATGACACAGGGCCTCATCACGAGTTCGGCGGTAACCCTTAAAATCGGCGGTAACGCTATCAGTGCCGATTTTAAGGGTCCGTCGGATACTGAGTCCAAATATCGCCAGCGCCATTACAGCCGGCGCAAGTACAGCCGGCTGTACAAGCGTCGGCTGTAAAAGTGCTAGTAACCATTCGCGCTAAAACATTGCAATCACGAGTCCGGCGTAGGCGCAATTAGCGCCAGCAAAGCGGCAGACAATCTGACGAAAATACCCCCAGCAAAATGCTGGAGGTAAAAGAACACAGGCCACAGCAATAAGGGCCCAGGTGAAACCAATGCAAATCAGAGGCCTACAGAGGATCCACCCATGCACAACACACCCTCCCCAACACCATTCCACCAACAGGAGTAGGGAAGGGACAGCAATAAGGGCCCACGTGAAACCAATGCAAATTAGAGGCCTACACAGGACCCACCCATGCACAACACACCCTCCCCAAATCCATTCCACCAGCAGGAGCAGGGAGGAGACAGCAATAAGGGCCCAGGTGAAACCAATGCAAATCAGAGGCCTACAAAGGACCCACCCATGCACAACACACACTTCCAAACACTATGCTGCCATTTGGAGCCGGGAGCCTTGATGTGGACTTCTACCTACTGCGCCTAGAGCTACAGAGGCCCGCAAACCAGGCCAGGGCCCTGGGAGTACAGGGGTGGTGGGGATGAGGAGAAGGAGGAGAAGAGCAGCACCAGCAAGGTGGCCAGCCATCCCCAGGGACAGGACAACACCCTGGGCCCTGACTGATGGCCAGTTGGTGACTGAATATCGGCTGGACAGGGCAACCATCACCCAGTTGCTGGACACAATCCAGGCTGACATTGGCAGTCGCATAGCCATCAGCTCAGGAGTATCTCCGCTAGTGAAGCTCGTGTCCGTGCTATAATTCCTCGGGACTGGCAGCTACCAACACACCGTTGCCATGATGCATGGCATGGCCCAGTCCACATTCAGTGCCATGCTGGGACAGGTGCTGGATGCAGTGTTGAATCATGTGAATGAGCACATCGCATTGCCAGCCACACAGGCACAGGTGAACCAGCTGAAGGGTCAATTCCATGCAATTGCCCAAGTTCCGAATGTAATAGCAGCCCTGGACTGCACACATGTGGCACTCGTACCACCCCAGGCACATGAGGCTGCCTAGAGAAACCGGAAACATTACCATTCCCTAAATGTGCAAATGACAGGTGGCCCTGACCTCACCTTCAGCCACTGCTGTGCCCTCTACCCAGGATCCACCCACAACTCCATAGTCCTGCGCAACAGTACCCTCCCAGTGTACATGGAAAGGCACCGAGGGCAAAACACATGGCTGCTGGGTGAGTACAAATGTATACCGTAATGCATGTAAATCCACAACTAATGGGGCTGGTCAAACACAATGAAATCCCTGAATGTCAATAGGCAGCACCATCAGTGCAGCATTTCCAATCAAGCACCTTGCACGAGAAACCTTGGACATGTCCAACACAGCAGAAGACACCCATTCAGGATGTAAAAGACATGTGGCAGCACATTGAAATATGGAAGGCCTACCACCACAAAGCCTCCTGTGTGAGTAGAACTATGGCTTCCCACACTGACACAGTAGACATCTCACCCTGCCCACCCGGCAGTCATGCTAATGTAACACAAAAGTCACCACATCCACAAATGCACCACACATAAGTAGTCTGAGTAATGCCAATGTACATCCCACAAACACTGTCCCCTGAATGGCCAATGAAATGCCTGGAGAACAGTACACAATAGTGACAACCAGAAAATGCAACAGCAGCCAAAGGGAATGGCAATGACACATGAGGTAGCCACGTCTCGCATGCACAAGCAGATGGAAGGGCCCCCTTCCCCAGTGACAAGTGAATGAGTACTGTTACATAATGAAATAGAGGCGTACCAAGTTGTGAGTACCTCATTGATTCAATGCTGCTCGTAGCACAGCACATTGTACAATGTTAATGACCAAATGACAAGTATGGCAAAATGACACTGATGACTGAGCCCTGTACACCCACTGAATTTACCTTGTCCCCAAACCTGCTTTCTCTCCCCTGCAGGTGATTCTGGACATCCCCAGTACACATGGCTCATGACCCCTGTGCGTCATCCACACACCGCAGCAGAGCGGGCATACAACATTGCCCATACTCGTACACGGATCTGTGTGGAGAGGGCATTTGGACTGCTGAAGGCACGCTTCCGGTGCCTAGACCGTACGGGAGGGGCATTGATGTATGCACCTGAAAAAGTTGGAAAAATTGTACTGACATGTGCCATGCTGCACAACATCTGCTGTCGCAGGAATGTGCCACTGCCCCCTGACGCTCATGTGCAGCCACCTGAGGATGGGAGTGACGGTGATGACGTGCCTGAAGGTGTTGCTTGTGCACAAAGGGTTGGGCTGAGGGAGGGGAGGTTGGACAGACAGGGCTTGATTGATGTTTTTTTTTAAACGGTTGATGGCTAAATTTTACACATGTCACTTCAACATTAAAGAGCACTTTATCACAATCACTACTGTCCATGCTTTGTGAATTTTGAAACGTGATTTATTCTCAGTATAACAATCCCTCCTCCCCCAGTGAACACCCAGCACACAATCCCCCCTCCCCCAGTGAACACCCAGCACACAATCCCCCCTCCCCCCAGTGAACAACCAGCACACAATTCCCCCTCCCACCAGTGAACACCCAGCACATAATTCCCCCTCCCCCCCAGTGAACACCCAGCACACAATCCCCCCTGCCCCCAGTGAACACCCAGCACACAATCCCCCCTCCCCCAGTGAACTCCCCACAACAGTCAGGTAGGTGCATGTTTGTTATCAGGGCACCCACAACGATGCCATGTCCAACTACGATGGTCGTGGGCGCTTTCCATGTCCAGGCCCCTCTGGCGTGTGTGACCTCAGGTGGCGCAGTGAACGGCACCTTGGAGACGTCTCAAGGGATCCCTCCGTGGGTGTAGTGGAGGTTGATGGGACTGACCCGTTTGCTTGCATGTGCTGACGGAGAAGGTTTTTCCCCTCCCTTGTCTGCTCAGCAAGTGCTGATACTGCCTCGCACAACTCCCTCACTGTTTTTTCAAACCCTGTCAGGGCTGCGGTGCATTGCTCCACCACTCTGCGTGTGCACGCATTGTCTCGCGCAATGTACTTGCATCCATGGCGTATGGATGCACTGATGGCCTTGATGTGCCGGCTGTGCACCTTGGCCATGGATTCAATTTTGGGCTGCCGGGCTCTGAGTGCCGGTCTTCAGGGCTGCCATATGATGGCATGTCTTCGTCTGGATCTGGCTTCGATGCACATGCACAGGTGGGGTTTGTTCCAGCTGTGTGCCTGGCCCTGGGGTCCCCTGTGGTGTGCCCATCCCTTCAGCATCACTGCTTCCGGGTGAATGCAGATGTTCTGCCTGATGCGCACGTGGAGTTGTCACTCCCACGTCGGGCTCTGATGCACAGGTGACTCCCTCTGCATCAGGGCTATGCCTGGTGGCTTGGGGCGAGCTGGCCGTGGACTCCCTGTGGACATGTGGGTGCTGCAGCGGTCTGGTTGGGCTGCGTTGTGGTGATGTGGGATGGGGCCTTCTTCGGTTCCCTTCCGTGCGGCCCCTTTGTGGGGTGGTGGTGCTGGTTGAGGCACGCTGCCTCAGGCGCCGTGATGGTGTGGCCTCCTCCCCATCATCTTCATCCCGTGGGGTTTGCCGTGTGCCTGTGGGGTACATAGGGTGTGGATTGAGTTCAAGGCAACCTACATAAGTATCAAGCAGTTCATGCCATCAAGTGGGATTGTAGACATTATTAATTATGCATTCAACATGCATTTTGTTCAGTCACCATGTGGTAATCGGTGTGATGTGTGAGTGGGTAGGTACACTGCATGGGAGTGTATTCTTGCACACTCACACTCTACTTAGCTGTCCCATGGTTATGGGTGTCTGTCCCCTGCCCCTTCTATTGATGCACTGCACGTGCAGGGTAGTCTAGGCAGCACTACGGTTCAATGGATCAAGGGGTCACTTATGGGTGTCTGCAGTGCCTCACACGCATTTCTTCACATTCATTCACTCAGGGTATGCATGTGTGGTACTTTCAGTTGCATGCATTTGGGTTGGGACTCACCTGCAGTCGGATCAATGCCAGTGCCTGCCTCTGCTCCACCAATTCCTTCGATGGTGCCGATGTCAATCAGGGCAGTCATCTTCTCCTCCCAGGGTGTGAGTTCGGGTGGGGGTGGTGGTGGCCCTCCTCCAGTGACCCTGCTTGCACTCCTGTGCTGTGAGAGGATGCCGCGGACTCTCACACGCAGGTCGTCGAGGAGCTTGCGGCAATCCTCGCCATCCCGGGGCACGCGACCCACTGCGGTTACCCTTTGGCTGATGTTGCGCCAAATCTGTGCTCGGCGCTGGCCACTGGTTTTGCGCTGCTGCAGCTCTTCATGGTGGATCTCAGCCTCCGCCACCAGTATGGCCAGCTCCTGATCGCTAAATTTGGGCTTCCTCACCCTGACCAGGGCAAACTTGCCCCTAGTGCGCTCCTGTGACATTATTCAGTGTTCCCAGGCTTGGGTGGCTTCCACGGGCTGTGATATCCAACGGATTGTGATTTCCAAGATGACCGCCGCTTTGTTTACTGTTCCGGCGGTGACGCGTTACCCACTCGCTAATAGCGCACGCTCATGGCGCGCGCTATTAGAGTAATATGGCGGTAGCACACGGTGCGCCGGATTTACGGGTTCTACCCGTCAAGCGCTATTTGAGCTACCGCCATGTCCATGTGTGCGTGCACGAAAACTTGTGATCTGGCGGACTATCCGCCGGGGGGCTTGGCATTAGCGCTATTTACGCTCGACGGGAAAACCTCTGCATTACCGCCGAACTCGTGATGAGACCCATGGTGTTTTCTGGGCATCGCCACGAACTATACAGCCACCCATACCCAAGGAGCACTGCAGCTTCAGGCTCTTTGCCTGGCACATGCCCAAAGGCCATGCCTAGCTAGCCCTGTGGGTAGGACCACTATGCACCAGACAGGGCCTAAAACCATGACCTACACACAGTGGGTGCTGGGAATAGCCACAGTATAGACTGAGTAGACAGAACAGGTTGGGTCACTGTTCTGGCTTTCTTGCATGCACAGTGCCCACAGAGCAAGGCCACCGCCTATGTCCTTCAGTGTGCTTGCACAGCTATATCATGTATCCTTAAAAAACACTATGCATTCACAAAGATGTGTTATTATACTCTGGTGTGGAAATATAATTAACTATGTTAAATACATTCTTACAGACTTTCAGAAAAAATATTCAGTTGTAAGGACAATATATTTACAATCCAAAACCTAAAAACCACTAAAATATAACTGTATGATTACCAACACAACCATAGTTCGACCTATGCCATGCAGCAATCATGATATGTGTAATGTGTGCATGGCAGCATGCCATCGGGTGGGGGGACGGGGGGTTAGTGGTATTGTTTTTAATGTAGGTAGTACCTTCAAGACCTTTTCAGGGTCGGGGTACTGCGTCTGGTGTACCCGACTAAGCCACACCCGAGATGCAGTACTCAAAGAGAATGGCCTTCAGCCATGCCTGCGGGTATTGTGGGGGACAGGCAACGCTGCAGACCATTCTCCGTAGACCATAACCTTTGCAGATTCTGAGGTAGGTTCTGCTTCCGGATCATGGGCACAGCCCATACCCTACGCATTTCTAGGAACAGCGGAGGAGCGTATTATGAGATGAGTTGTTATTAACTATGATGGATTTGACTCTTCAAATCAAGACCTCTGTGGCACTTGTGGTGCTGTAACACACTTGTCAGATTTACTAGTGCGATCCTGGATACCAAAGAGTGACTATACACAATTCTATGTAGTGCACATTTTGCATATCAAGTAGCTTTAATGTACTCATGGTTTATGGTTTTATTCATGTTTCTGGCAGTGTTAATGTAAGTCACTAGAGATTGGTTGTTGGTGTCCAAATCAAGGTCATGTTTTATATGTGCACAGAGACTGCGTGCACGCTTAGCTCAGAAGGGCTGCTACCCACCCTTTCTCTTTCTTTCATCGTCATTTCTCTTTCCTCCCATCTAATCCATCTCCCCTGTCACCATCTCATCGCCGCTATCTCCTTTCATTCTTTACTTCTCTGCTTTTTGTATTTCTTGCTGGTTTTCTTTCTTCGCCATTGAAGGAAGGGAAGCAAAAGAGGCAACAGATGAAAACTAAGGGAACGTCTTTGGCAGACTCTGGGCCAGAGGTTAGGTCTGCAATGTCGCCTCCTCAGCTCCCTCTGAACGAGTGCTGGAGTAGTTGGAGGCCAGCAGTGCGCCTGTCTCGTGTGAAATGACCTCCATGAAAGTCAACGTGCAAAACAAAAGGAACCTCACACACCTGCTACCAAATGAAAGTGACCTTCTGCAGCAGAACCTCATCGATTCTTTCCTTGAATTCTTGGACTTGGTGTACTGAACGTGTCCATCTGTCCAGGATCTCATGTTGTTACTGTTGCAGAGGATCTCCCAACTTGCGGCCAGTGATATGGGGTGCAGAACTCTTATAATCAGTAAAAAATTAAATATCACACACAAATAGCCCACAGCAGAGCACAGGCAGGGGAGCGGCTTATCTACACCAATTCTAGACAGCAGCTCATTATGCCACCAGTAGGTGCCGTCATTAGATGCCAGATTGGTCCTCAAAGAGCAAATATGGCCCAAATGCAAATGACAGTAACTCTAGAGGGGCAGAAATATTGTTGGGTGGAGTGATCAGTGGTTGGCAAGATGTTCTTAAATATTGAGGGACTTCAGGTCCTTCTCGAAGTGTAGGATGGATTGGACAGGCTTACCTATGTTGCCAACTTGTTCCACACTCAGCGTGCCTCGCTGGAGAAGGATGGATCCCTGTTTTTTTTCCATCTTGCAGTTCTCTTTTGCCAGCCTGCCAATGTTGTGGTTTCTGGAGATGCACTAGCCTCCGTGGATGGTGAGTTTCTCAGACAGGTGTTTTGGTTGTGGCTTCTTTGTATGTGATGTAGGCTCTGTGGACATGGGGTGTGCATGAAGGAGTAGCCAGTTCAGCTCCTTAAGGATGAGGAGTGATGTGAATGGATGCTCTCAAGCATGCTAGATGTCGTTCAAAGATGCCAAAGTGGCATCTGGGATTCCGGCGAGTAGGGCATTGCCACCATCTAAGTGGACAAAGGACCAGGGCTTGGACAACGTTTCTGAAATTCGTGGCAAGGATGAAAGTTGTAGATTTGCAGAGGGGCACAAGTTGCACAGTATGTATGTTGGTGGTGGCTCCTGTGTAAACATTGGCACTCGTGAAAAAAGCCATGTATGAAACCAGCTTACACATGGGAATTCAACCACAGGATCCGAGGAGATGCATGCATTGAATTGTGCAGAAACTTACTAATTGTCATGATTATACTGAGTCCTCCTCTTCCTTGTTACAGACCATGCAAACTGTTACTGCCGTCTGATATGCAATTATAGGATCAAATATTAGATACGGTCCGTACACCTAAGGGACATCCTCCCATGGCCAGGTTACTGCAAAATATTCCAAGTGCATACTCAAATGCCCAAGTACTTCCATAGCATGCTATGCAAAGTCTTTCATTGCAGATATAGTTATCATATGTAAGGTACATCCTGAGAGAGAACTACCTAGTGTTTGAGTATTCTTCTTCTACTTTGCCCTTCAAGCTGAAATGAACTCAGGCACCTTCTAGCACAAAACCTCCCTGCGGGTACCTAGGTGTCCTTGTCTCTTGGTCCAGAGCTGCACGGAAGCTCATAGGTCTTCCAGCTGATGTCTCTTATGTGTCTTAGTAACAATAGAGGAGGGGCCTCTTTCCCTCCTCTGGGTGGCTGCCTTCACCCCTTTAAAAGGGGACCTCACACTGTCAACAGGTCAAAGAGGTAACCAACCGAATGTGGCTCTCCAACTCCATTTACAGATGAATCCATGCGGGGGATTGGTCCCTTATAAGCCTTCTGCTGGGACACAATGATATGATATGACATGATATGATATTTTATTTATATTGCGCTCGTACACAAGTGTATTGTGCATTGGAGCGCAATAAGGCAAGGGAGGGGAAAGGGGAGAACAAAACATCAATCTTACTAGGCCCATTGACATTGAGAACACGCAGGTGCATGGGAAAGGGACAATGAGAAAAGTGCATGGAAGGGGAGAGAAGTGGAAAGTGCGGAACAGAGGAGAAACAGATAAATAATAGTAAATAAAATAAATAAATGTGATAAACGGTGGTAGTGCAGCCAGCAAGTGGCAATAAGAACATCGCCCCAGTGGAGTGTCCTCTCACTGTTGCAGCAATTCCCAGAGTGCCTTGCACATCATGAATTCAGTGCAGAGCAGAACTATGCATTATGGGAATTTAAGAGGAGGGGAACGAGCTTCCCTGTGAAAGAGTTACCATGGAGCCACATTTCCCTCCCCTTTGGGAACAGCATACTCTGCCTGAAATGATCTTCCCTTACTCAGTTCCCCCTCATCCCTCTTCAAGGAGCTGTTTAGTGTTCAGCCCAACTTTAAGAAGTGCTTCTTCTCCTATGCTAGAGTGGTGTAATCCATCACCTGTGATCATAATGGCCCTATGGTGATGGGCTGAAGCCATCTGTTATCAGCTCTGATTAGTGGCAGATGTCCTAGCACTTGGCACATATCTCTTGGACCGATTAGTGGAGTGCAAGTTTGGTAACTTTATTTTTAAAAACCCCATTCCTTCTGGGTGTTTTATGCGTTGGCAGACTTTCATTGATTGATTGATCTGTTATTTATTATGCGCTTATACACAAGTGTTTCAAGGCACATCCAGGCAAGGCGAGGGGAACAAGGGAGGACAAGACAAATGATCTAAATGGTATTACTAGGCCTAGAGTCATTTAGATTGTGCAAGTGCGTAACAAGAAGGCCAGGGGAGAGGGTACAGGGAGAAGTGCACCCAGAGCAGCAGGGCCCTGAGTTAAGTGCAAGGAAGGCTGTAACTACAGGGGCTAATCCCAGCACGGTAGTGCAAGGTTGGCCAGGCGGCAGTGCAAGGTGGGCCTGGTGGCAAGTACAGGGGGACTTGTCGGGAGGGGGCCTGAGGCGATGTAGGACTCTAGGACACCGAGCAGCCAGTCAGTAGACAGAGCAGAAGCAGGGAGGGTTAGCAGGGGAGAGGGAGCAAGAAAGCAGAAGAGAAAAGGAAGGTCTTGAGCAGTTTCTGGGATGAGATCAGGCTCAAGGCGGAGAGAGGCAGGGAGAAGCAGGGAAGCCATTCCAGAGGAAGGCACCTGCAGAGGAGACAAAACTATCCCCCATTGTCTGCATTCATGATTAACATCATCTTCCCTGACGCTTATTGTTTAGTACTCATGATCAGAGATCAGTATAATGTTAGACCATCTTCCAGGTGCCAATCAGTTCTTAAAGAAAAACAACATGAGAAAGCTGCTACCCAATTTTTCATGTGCACATTTGTGGCTGCAGGTAACTTTCCTGAAACTTAGGCATTTCATCTTTCAGTTGCTGGTGTGTCTGACAACACAAACACAGGGAAGGATTGAAATCTTACTGTCACCCGTGCAAGCAAGACAATCTGGTAACGAGAGGAAGCTCACAGTGCTGACATCTAAATTACACACAGGGAGCTTCATACCTGCTCCTGGATCCAGAAGCTTCTCAAAACACAAGATGAATGCACAATAAAGAGACAGACTGCTGAAATGCCAAGCGGCACAGAACAGGAAAAAACAGGATAAGCAGGAATGTACGCTCAGAGGCTCGAAATCCCAGCCAGTCTCCAGCCTCTCTACAGCTTTCCGAGATAATAACCCTGAAAGACGTTTGGATTTTAGATGTATTTCCGATGTATGATGCATCCCTTCCATCCATCACCTTGTCCTCCGCGCATGCGGGCCCCTCGCTATAGCGTGGGACTTATCCAACCCCTGGACCGACGCCGCGGAAACCCCGTAGCGGTGAAGGGCATCAGATAATCTGCAGCGCCTTCTGAAAATCAATGGAGACCAGGGAATGGGTTTGTACACAGGTTTCATTTTCCCAGATGCCTTTTTCGGAATCTCTCTTCTGCAAGGAAATGTTTTTCAAGATAGCAGGCTTCTTTTTTTTTTTTTTCTTCTTTTTTTTATTCCACTGCACCTCTGTTTTCAGGTTTTACTAAAAAAATAAATTTAAAAAAGGAAACACCATCTGGCTGAACCTTTATTTACACCTCGATGCCGGAGAAAATCCATTTTGAAAAGGTAAAGATTGATTGAATCAATAGCTTTCATCTCTCTAGAAAGCTGTAGCATGTGTATGCTGAGCACAGGCGGCGTCGCTTTCTTTTTTTTTAATCTTTCCAGCACAAAGCCCTTGTTCTGTCAGAACTGTTTTCATGTTACTATCAGACCGCCTCGCTGTGTGTGTCAGGAAATGCAAAGCAGGCCTGCTTGCTGCAAGGGAGCGCGCGCGGAGTGGGGAGGTGCATGGCCAGTGTTTTATGGAACGCGCGCCTCTCCGAAAGAATATACAACGGGCCTCATTAGGACCCAGGCGGTAAGGGGTTTACGCCGGCGTAAACCATGGCGCCCCTTACCGCCTGAGTACGAGTTCCCTTAGCGCCATGGTGCTTTTAACGCCTGCTTTTAGCAGGCGTTAAAATCCATGGCGCTAAGGGACCTTGTTGTTAATTACGCCACCGTAATTTACGGTGGCGTAATTAACGCCTTCCCCACTCCCATTACACCCTATGGGGCAAAAATGGGAATGGGGAAGGGTAAATGGGGATTGGGGACTTACCGCCCCGCCAAGGTCGGAATGGGGCGGTAAGTCCGCCAACCCCCATGGCGGAGTTGGCAGCTTAGCGCCATGGACCATGGTGCTAATAGCGCCATGGTCCTCCGCCAAGGTCCTAATGAGGGCCAATGTGTTTTAACTTTGTTTTTCTTTTTTATATTGATTGTAGTCTTGTGTGTTTGGATTGGTTAAAGGATTTGACTGTGTATAAGGTATTTATAAGATTATATGTACACAATAAAAAAAGTTTTTTAAAATAATATTGTAAAAATAGGATGTGGCTCAATTTTTTTACATTTATTTATTTTTATATTTATTATGCGCCACATGCCAATAGGTCTCAGAGCGCACATGAAAAACAGACAGAAACGAGACAACAAAAGTCCTTTGTCAGGCCGGGGAATCAGGCAGGACGGGGAGTATGGGATTTAACCTGGGTTGAGGTTGACAAGGGTAATGGAAATGATACGTTCACAAACTCAGAACGGCAGGGGTGAGTGGGGGCCTCGAATTTGAACAATGGGACACTGGTGTCTTTGCCATTGAAGGATGCAGCAGGCAGGGGTGTTGCTAGGTCTGCAAAAGATATGGGGCTACACTAATGTCGGGACTTTCGAGATTCGGGGTTAGCTAGTCTTTTGGTTGTAGCTCTTGAGCTTCTATCCGGGGCTACAATCACAATACTCGGGGCTATAGGCCCCTATGCCCCCCCACTAGCAACGCCTCTGGCAGCAGGTGAAAACTAAGGGAAAGTCTATGGCCGACTCTGGGCCAGAGATTAGGCCTGCAATGTTGTCTCCTCAGCTCCCTTTGAATGAGTGGAGGAGTAGTTGGAGGCCAGCACGTGTCTCGTGTGAAATGACCTCCATGAAAGTCAGTGTGCAAAATTAGAGAAACCTTTGACACCTGCTATCAAATGGAAGTGAGCTATTACAGCAGAGCTTCATCGAAACTTTCCTTGAATTCTTAGACTTGGTGTACTGAACGTCTCCATCCATCCAGGATCTCATGTGGTTACTGTTGCAGAGGATCTCCCAACGGGCGGCCAAGAACCAGTGAAAATTAAAACATCATGCACAAATGGCCTGAAGCATAGCACAATCAGGGACGGGGCTTATCCACACCAATTCTGGGCAGCAGCTCATTATGCCACCTGTAGGTGCCAACATTAAGTGCCAGAATGGCCCTACAAAGAGCAAATCAGGCCCAAATGCAAGAGACAGGAAGCACAAATGACACATTGCTATGTGTGCTTCCCTTATAACAAAAAAGAGAAATATCCGAAGATGGAGGGAATGAACGTGAACCCCAGTGCCTGCATTTGTAAACAACAGTAAGGAGACAATCTCGTCCGGGAACAAATTGCACGTACCATCATTTAGGCCTCTATTTTAGAGAGCTGGTGGAAGCAGGGCTTCCATCAGGACCCCTCCCCACCTCCTACCCACACAGATTCGTCAATCTGCCTGCCAGAAGCACTCACACCTTGACCAGCCAAGTGATTGCTGGCAGGCCATTGATGCGGTCTCAGGCCGTACGCCACCATCTTGGGGATGAAGGGGCAGCCTCCCTTTTACCCTCCAAACAGGATTTGATAGAGTAACCCTTTGAGTCACTCTGAGTCTGGGAGCAATGTGAGAGCATTGCTGCTTCCACCTGCCAGCAGGGGTGGACTGGGAACCAATAGAGGCCCTGGAAGGAATTTTCAAAGTGGCCCCATATTACACATTTTCAGCAAGCCCAACCCTTTTCTTATAAGAAAATTTGAAAACACCACACAAAAGAGGCCGAGGGTGCAGAGGCCTACCGGGAAATCTCCAGAGTTCCCTATAGGCCAGTCCACCCCTGCCTGCCAGCTCCCTCCCACGCACAGCACAGTAAAGGCAGAGAGGAGGAGTGTTGGGATGCACGTCCAGCTCCCATGTCCTGCCGAAATGATTTACATTGAGGAAAATTAACCAGTGCTCGGGAAAATGAATGTGCTTGACTAGAGGGCGTAATACACGCAAAATAAGTGTAACAAATGCAGCATTTTGTATCAGTTGTGAAGTGTATGTATGCCAGGTATAGGGTGAGTGTGAAATTAGAGTACAATAGTTGAAATGTAATAAATAACAATGTAAATGTCAGCCCTGGTCCCCGCAGCAAGAAATACTGAAACAATGCCATATTTGAAGTGAGGCCATGGTGAAAGTAGCAGCACAGCATGGCAATGAGTGCTGCATTACTTTCCTATCCCAAGCCCTAGCAAGGAAACCAATCCTAGGGGTCTTCAGCTCTGATAGCTAAAATACAATTGTATCGTGTTGCAGACCTGCGAAACCAGAAAGGAATGTGAATGGCCAAGCACTGGTCGGGCTGCGCCTGTCCTGAACAAACCTATGGGAGCTCGGGCAGAGCTCTTGAGCTGCCAAAGTCCTGGTCTAGATTTAGGCCACTAGCGCCCCCCAGAAGGATGGTCAACCCATTTGAACTGCCAGATTCCCACAAACAGAACACCTAAATCCATTATAATTTGGCTGTTAGAGTGGTCATTGAGAGGCCCAGAAAAAAATCTATGGAGGAGCAGCTGATAGCAGGAGCAAGGAGTGAAGCATCCTGTGATTTTTACTACAAGGAGCAAAAGGTGATGCCTACAAATTTAGTTCTGCAATGTGAATGCATGGTGTGGCCGGCGTATGGCTGGGATCAAGAGAAGCACTCCTTTATCCCGAAGGGCCAATTTGGCCTTGAAAGTATCCGCTGAGCTCATGTTAATGACCAAGTGCACACCATGTGACTAGGCCCATGGGGAGGATAACATATCAAGCAACCCACCAATCAGGTACCGGGGATCCAAAGTGATGGAGTATGGGCCCAAGCGTTAGAGGGGAGGGGTAGAAAAAGATGTGGCCAATCAGTCAAGGGACTCTAGGGGACTGGTAGTATGTATATAGGAGGTAGCCAATGAGGGTGGGGGATGAACTCTGTATACTGTGTGCATCACAAGTGACAATGATTTGATTTATAACGACCTGCATTATTTGAACTAACCCAATGAGATCTGTGGAAGTTGGGTTCTATGGCAACCCCTGTCACCTTTTTCCTTTTTGAATCCAAAAATTTTTTTTTTACTTGCAAAGAGGTGCTCCAAGCCTTTTTTCTTTAGAGAATTGTTCATTCTTTGTCTGGTTGTCTGGAGGTCTGCCTTACAGGAGCTACCAACAGAGGACCCATGAGTAGTGTAAGAGGATTCAATTCAGCACTACAGCCAAGTTAACGCCTAGTCTAGAATACTGAATGAAAACCCTTATTGATATATCTTTAGGTCCAGTTCATGCGTTCTGGATGACTACCCTTGTATAACACCCCTCTCTTGGAATCCCCCTGACCCCACTGAGCCAAGAAGTAACTCTGTTTTGCAAGTTTAAAAGGTTTATTTGATAAATTAAAATATATATCACACTTTTTAATAAATTAATAATTGAATATCACACTTAATCTGATATGGTAAATATTAACAACGGAGAATCTGGCACTAGCACACTTCTTTAATCACTAATGAGTTGACATGAAATGGATAAGGTAGCACACTGGTAAATAGGAACAAAAGTATAATGTGGTAGAGGATGCTTTATGTAGGCTCAGGTGGATGCAATATTCAATGAATGCAGTACAGAAAATACTCAATATGATTTCAACCAAACAATGTAATCACTTTTCTCTGGCTATTCACTCCCCCCCTCTTTATGCAATGCAAGGAAATGGGAGGAACGCACACAGTTCTCAAAGATGCAATCGATGTAATCAGTCCACCCAGCAAGCTTAGACAACAGAAAACAGATAGGAGTTTTGAAATCACAGGCCCAAATTGCTTTGATATGTGCTGGCAATGAATGAGAAATATGCTGGAAACGCTTTTAATTCCCTTTTAGAGGTTCAGGGTGAGTGGTATCTAGTTAATATTAGTCCAGGCTCACACTAGCAATGATGCAGGGATAGTTAGCAGGTTAAACGAATTTCTGGCAAATGAAATCAGGCAGCAGCAGTTTTTTTACATGTGAAGAAATTGCAAATCGCGGCAAAATTCGCGGATGCGCCGAGCGCTATTACAAAGGAACCGCAAGGACTATCTTTGGGGTCCTAGGAAAGCCTGGGATCTCAGCTTCCAAATGAAAGTTATTGCAAGTCTCTAGCCCGAACGGTTGCGGAGATATGAGTAATTTAGTAAAGGTCGTTTTTGGTTTTGTAAATTTTAAACGCACACTTTTTCAAAATGACAAATTTTACTAGAAATGACAGGTGACAGATAGGAGGCAGTTCTACTTAGGTTAAATAGATTGAATTAGATGAATTTAAACTAAGAGATGTGTTCTGAGTTTTGCTAAGTACTCACAAGAGATTTTGAACAGGAAAGCGACTTGGTCACGATCTTCAGTCTGGTCAGGTCTTTCCGGATTCTGCTCACAGCGCCTGGTCTGGTCTCGGCTAGGCACAGCACTGCTTTCTCTCTGGTCTGGTCTCTGCTAGGCACAGCACTGCTTTCTCTCTGGTCTGGTCTCTGCTAGGCACAGCACTGCTTTCTCTCTGGTCTGGTCTCTGCTCTGGATAGATTGAAGTCTCTAGTTTGGCTTTCTGGAGTTTGATGGAGGTAAGTATGGATTTTTCCGGCAGGGCTTCCAGCGGCAGATGAAATTGAATGTCTCTATGTGTCCTGACTCTCTGCTTTTATCTGTTTCTTGAGAATGGGTGTGTGTGTTGCATCACTAGACTTGCCCCTCTCATTCGTCATTGGTCAGGCTTCCATTCCTCCGCTTGATTGGCAAACTGAACTGTGAGTCAGATTGATGTCATTTTATGATCTCTTGAAACAACCTCCCTTATCATCTGTGCACCCAAATATATATATGATCAAAATCCATACTTCAGAGTTACACAGTTGTTTGAAATTACATATACATGGTGTGGCTGAATTTAGCCATGTCTATGTCCAAATCTGCTCATTCTCGGAGCTTGCATTCAAAGAGTGTACATAATTGACTTTTTAACTGCTTTTTCAATTTCCGACATGGACCCAACTTTACATACATGTGTGCAGGGGGTAGGGACATTAACTGATGAAGTTTCAGATTTTTAACATGCACACATTTAGAGTAATATCCACTTTTCCGCTAAAACCCCCCTGAACATACCACCGGTTCCTACCACCTCTTAAACTGTGGGCAGAAAAATCACAAGAATTATGGTATCATTTATAAAATTTTCACATGTCCGCACTATGAATTATCCCCCTTTTTATAAAACCATATCCTTGCTGCAGGGGTGTGTCTTTTCAGGTCACATGGTACAGAAACCAGTCTTTCCAGTTTCTGCCAAGCCAGCTTGCTTCTCACAGGCAGTGCCCCTCCCAGCTTCTCCAGGAGGAAGCCACTTTTTACGACGTCTGTAATAAAAACCTTTGCCTGAGTGGAGAGGGCTTTGTTCACTCTCTGGCAGAGCACAGGAAATTCAATTATCAGATAGATGGCATATCCTTATTGTGGGCAGCAAAAGGAACATTGGCCTGGGAACATAGTTGTGACTCAAGTTTCACTCCTGATGGGATCCGTTGCTAGGCAAAATCAAGTTCCTTAAGCCAGACCTTCAGCTAACTTTTTGTTGCTTTTAAAATAACTTGTAATTTTACACATGCAGCTAGAATGCTGATTCTAAGTGCAAAACTATGACATTTCAACAGTTACAAAGGCATGTGACACCAAACATAGGTCACTCATTTAATTTAACATTTTCGATTTTGGTGGTTTTAAATCCAGTTGCAGTTAGGCTTAAGCTGCTGACTCCATAGCATTTTTGTTATAAGCATTGTTTTTGGGCTCTTCATTTCCCAGATTTTGTAGGCACACAACACTCCATTCTGCCAAATGTCTGCTGGTGTTCAGTGAATATTTTGCACATGTTGCAAGGTTTGAAATAGGCATTTTGCTTGCCTTCAGAAAAACACACAGTGGGTTTTAAAACGCCGGCTTTTGGATAGTGGTGAGTACTGGTACTGCACCCATTTTTGGGATTTAAGAAAATGAATTCCCAACAATTCTAGGTTGCATTTGGCAATCAGCATTGCCATTCCCAATGGTTTCAGACTACTGTGCGGGTAGTCCAATGGTGATTTTAAAGCGCTTTGAAGCTAACCGGCGCTACTGTTTTTCCTTTGGCAACCCATTTCCCTGTGCATTTTCTGGGAAGCTCTGGCCATCATGAGGTTTTCCATGTCAGTACTGCACAGTTTTGAGGTAGGGCTAGGATGCATGGGTAAATACATCCCACAGTAGATGTTCATTTAATTCATGTCATGCTTGCATTGGCACAAGTCCCAAGAATCTTCCATATAGCCAATCCTTAAATTGAAATGGCATTACCACAGGTTTTCTTTGATGTACACTTATAACCACGGATATGTAGGTTTACCCTCTAGAACTATAGTAAAGCAAGGCATCAAATCATGCAAAATAACTCTTCATGCAGTATTCTTTCATGCTATAAATGTCCATATGCCTCAAGTCACAGGTACTTCATGCAGTTAAGTTTTGGGCAGTGGTACATTTCTCCAATTGGTACATTACCCACTATCTATCTATACATGGCAGCACAATTACAACTAGTTTGCATAGTTTTCAAGATGCAGGTACTTTCGTACAACTTACAAGCACCACCCTGGCATTGTTCATAGACTGAGCCAGTAGGCTTGGGGTCAGGGATGCTGTCCAGTGGGAGGCCTTTACCCTTAGGGTATATCCAGGATACCATATTAATGATTAGGAACAACCCCCAAAAAGCAACTATATGGTAAGGATTCATGAGGATGTCCACATGTATTGCACTATGCAAATGTGCACAGGTGCATATTTGTGTTTAGACGACTATGTAGTCAGTACATGCATATTTGCTCTACTTCACAATTTTGTGGCTTTGAGGATTTAATTGGAAATATGTCTTAAAAGACCAGAGAAAAAAACTTCAACCCTTACATTGCCCTGGTGAAAAGAAACAAAAGAAGGAACCTAGAACCAAGAGTCCTCCCATTATTCACCAGCACTGAAAAAACACCTTCCTTTACATTTAAAAGGATGACCCACTACATTGAAGATTAGGCCCTTCTCTCCTCCCATTCAGGTGATAGCAGTGGTGTAAGACAGAATGGCAGGGTTCAACACAGCATGTGGTGAAGGGGTATTGAGATTCCACCATCCAGAAAATATATAAAGGCTTTGGGCTGAGAAGAAGCTTCTGAAAGAGAAGAAAAGTCCAGCACCCCAAAGGTGGCAGTGGTGAACAGTACTACCCTCGGTGAGATCCAAAACATCTTTCCATTGCTCCACCACCTTTCACTGATCTGGTAACACAGACAATGCAGACCAACATTCCAATTCCAAATGAAATAGAACTTCCTAACTAACACTCATGTATGCAAAATGCAGATCACGCTACTGTTCTTGTTTCCTATAGTTTGTGCATACACTGGATTTTGATGATATACTTGTGTAACATATGTACAATTGCTAATGCATTTGTTCACTTTGTAATGTACACATTACCACTATGTTCTTCTGCTGCACTTTGTCGAAGATCCCCAATTAACAAATACAATAAGTGAAATAAATGGGTGCCGACCATTCGATGTGTTGTCTAGTACTTTGTCTTTGTCCATAATTGAATGATAGGGAATTGGGTATTGCCTACCCAGTTCTACCTTTCCTCAATACATACATATATTGCATATGTTATCGGGATTAGACAGTAGGCTTCATTACCAAATATTCTTGGGTAGTGAAGGTCAAAGGGACAGAGAAAGAACATTGATCCCAAATAAGACCATAACCATTATTAGCCAACCTACACAACAGTAGAAAGGTGGACACATACTCTACCCATAGTAGGCAAACCATCTTATTTCAAATCCTTAGACTATGCAGCGACATACTAAGGACAGTTCAAAAAGAAAGATTTAACTAGAGCAATATCCTTCCAGATGGCTTTACAAACTTCTTGTGATTGCTAGGCCAAAACTGTGGAATATTTACCCTTTTGGGTTAAATAATCACCTTTGAACACCATTCTTTAGACACACCAGTCTATGCAGAAAGCATGCTGAACACTAGATATAGGACATAATGCCATTCATGGGCACCTGTATGTTGGCTCAATTTCACTGTCCACTTTTGGGCTTGACCTCTTAAGAACGTCAAAAACACATGGGATTCAGTTAGGACTGACCCCAATGAAAGGATCAACATATTCTTATGCAAACAGATATGTTTCTCAAGCCCCAAACAGTACACTGCTAAGAACTGCATTTGTTAGACTATCGGCCTCATTACGAGTCGGCCGGTCCGGAAATAAGGTGTTGGTAACAACGTATACTGGTACCTTTCTGGACTGGCCAACTCCAACTCTGCTGGTAGGGGGCTTTGATCTACCAGCAGGCCTGACCTGCTGGTTTATCAGGCCCCTACTGGCAGATAAATGTCTGAATCACTGGCACCGGTAATACTGTAGTGCTCCATGGAATGGGGAGTTACCAGCATCTATGCCACCCGTAATATCCCTGTAATACCAGGATATTGCATGGCGGAGATGGTATGGTAGTTCCCCAGTATCCAGCCCAAATTACCGCTTGGATACTGGAGAACTCAAAATGATCCCCAAGTCTTGGGTTGCACAAGATGATTTATCTGCCTGCCAGTTAGAGACCTGAACCCTCTAAATTCTTTGAAAATCTTATCTTAGCTCAGCTTTGGGAAAGATTTAACAAAATAAAGCATTCATGTCTGTTTTTGGCCCTAAAACTAAGCCCTTTCAGCGACTCCTCGGATTTGATGTATCAACCAAAGACAACACCATTATCTTTTGGGCCAATTCTATTTGGAATCTTTTAAAAAAAGCTTCTCTAAGTGTCAGTTCATCGCCGATTGTTTTAGGCAATTTAAAGAAAGCTCTACCTGCAACTCATCTGCCTCAATTTGGATGTTGATTTTGGGATCATGGGATGTGAAATTGTAGGTAAAAAAAACACCTTTAAAATTGATGCAACTTTAGGAGGAAACCAAGTTACTAGGTGAAGGAATCTGTGCACACATGTACACATTTAAATTAATATGCATCTACCTTGCACATTTTCTCTTCTATAAATACCAGATTTGCATGGGAAAAGGCAATGTATGTATTGTCCATACTTGTACCAGGCAAGTTAGATGATACTCAGTGATTAATTAGTTAAATGATCCAATCTAATAAATGTATGCACATAGGGTAGGTTGTATAGCACATTTCTCCCAATAAAGTGAAACTGGGAAAGCCAATTTATTTAGGCAAAAGCCCCAAACTATGGAAAATTCTACCAAGAGATGTCAAGGCCCATGGAATTTAAGAGTGCATTAAACTCACTATTTGAGAAAAGTATTTGGCTAAACTAGTGCAACACAACTCACATGGAAGGAAATTATCCTTGGCTCCATTCCACATATTACCCTACTCCTTGACTCGTGAGTACACATATCATGTATGCCTAGTTTCTAACTGTTGGAATATTCCCAGGAATGTGGTCTGTCGGTACCATTATGGAAAGGTGTTATCCTGTGAGTGTATCCAATTGAATCCTTCCTGCTCCCTACCTCCCTCTTTCGTGCCTTAAAGAGTGTTGTACTTGCATATGACACATTACAATTAAAAACAATAAAAATGAGAATAAATAAAATGCCACCATTGACTCGATAAATGGCATCTTAGATCAACACCCCCAAGTGATGGTTAATTTGTTAACCTTGTGTCAAAAGCGCATTAATTCGCCCATTCAGACTCAGATGGATCTTCTTTAAATTTGTTGTATTTTCCAGTTTTTACAAATCCTATAACAATACATATTCTTTATATAAACCAGTGCACAGTCCTATAATCATATAAGCAAAACATTTCCCACATTAAAACATCATCAAGGGTGTATTTCCTTAATACATAGAGAGTGAAGCGAAAGTAGGGGTGTGGCTAGGTCTAGAAAAGATCTGGGGCTACGCTAATGTTGGGATTTGCGGGACTCGGGGTTAGCTAGCCTTTTGGTTGTACCCCCAAAGCTTCTATCCAGGGCTACAACCAAAAGACCCGGGGCTATAGACCCCTCAGACATCTCCCTAGCAATGCCTTTGAGTGAAAGTATTCCTTCCCCAATAGCTCTTTGTCAATGGCATAGAAAGGACCATGTGGCTAACCAAATTCCCAAGCTATGTTCAAGTGTAAGCAGGGCGCCGCAGCTTTGTGTAAATAACAGCAAAGGTAAGTAACTCTTAACATGACAAACCCCCAAATCACCAACATAAAATCCCTACTAACCAGGTCCCCCTTTTACTGAACACCGAGAAATTAGCCTCTAAGTCAGACTACCTCTGGTTGAAAAATGATTTCGAAGTTGGAGGCCGATCATGATCATTTGGCATCTTAACTCTTCTGCTGGAGGTCAAGGCCCCCTTCCCCCACAGCAGCACTAATGAATGAAGACACAGAACCAAGCCACAGATATTTCCTGGCAGTGCTCTGTGACAAGCCCAGCATGCCTAGGACACATGATGCCTTGACTTTACCTTTGTCATTAGTTCTCCATCAGCTCTGAGGTACATTTTAAACAAGCATGCATGACATCAAATTGGACAAACAAAGAAACATGTGCATTTAGCTAGCAAACTCTGAACTGCTCAGAAACCAATGGCCAACCATACTGCCACAGGTTTGACACTGTAAGTGATTTCAATCCGGCACACACCTAAGTCAATGCCTAGTGTGTAATGCACAACTGAAATCCTTATTTATTTGTGTCTAAAAGTTATTTTATTCTGAACGATGTACCACTCATGTCACGCCCCTCTCCTGGAACACTCCCCTGGTCACACTGAACCAGGAATCAGGCTGGTTTGCAAAGTTAAAATATTTATTTATGTATTTACAATTTAATCACACTATGTTTAATGGGTACACAATAATTACCAATGGGTGATGTAACACTATATAATCTCTTTAATACACAAGAAGTAATAGGGAGCAAAACAATTCAGCACAGAAATAATACTTTGGTGTGTGTTCAGATCAAATAGCAGTGTGGTTACTATTTCCCCCTGCACACTCCTCAGCCCCCCAATAAGCAATGTAAAGAGATAGGAGGAGAGAGAGCAGGTATTCAGGAATGACAGAATTCAAACAAATATCAATCCCAATTTCCCCCAGCAACACAAGAGGAAAACAGAATTGGTTGGGAAGTGGTCAGAATGGTTTTAAAGTTATCTTGAGAATGGATTGCGTAAAAACACTAAATATGGTTTAAATTGCTGAAATTGTATAAATTCTTATGGGAGCGGCATTGGATAGTTGCACGCAAACACTAGCAATGATTTGATACTAAGAAACAGGGCCTCATCATGAGTCTGGCGGTAAACCTTGAATGCGACGGTAGCGCTATTACCGCCACATTTAAGGGTCCGCCAGATCATGGCTTTGGCGGATTTCCCCCCAGCTCTAAGCTGGGGGGAAATCTGCACCAAATTTGCCGATTATTGGCGCGATTACCGCCGGCAGGAAATCCACTGGCGGTAATAGTGTGAATTTTCCCCATTGGGCCCAATGGGGAATGAGGAATTCCCGAATGGGCCCAATGGGGAATGGGCAATAACCCTTCCTCCAAACCCGTGATCCGGCACTAATAGCACTGGGGGGTTTGGCGGTCGGGCTATTAGCGCCGGCGCTAATAGCGCCGGCGTTACCGCCCAACTCGTGATTTGGCCCACAATGTGAAATCTTAAAATTAAGGTTGGAAGCTATCAAAAGCTGTTTTACACGTGTCAGAATTTCCCTAAAACGAAATTTGCTGCAAAGTTTTCAGTGCTGATAATGAGATGCAAATGTAAGCTGTGGATGTTAGCTACAAGCAGACGTTGATATATGTTTCTAGCACAACAATTGAGGGAGTTATGGACATTTTAGTGGAGGTCGTTTTTTTTCGAGACAGGTGCAAGAATGGGAAAAAGGAATGAACTTTTAAAAACAAATGGGATTTATTACACTAGATTGTGACTATAAAAAAAGAGAATGCCACACATGAATCTCCAAAATTCCTGGCCAGGGAACCCTTCACGTGGTGGATACTCAATTTCTTTCTGGGATTCACTTTAGTTACTCACAACACAAATGACACTAATGACTTATGATTTTAGAATACAAATAAGAGAAACTCAGCGCAAGAAATGTTCTGACAATTCAAAAATACTCCTAATATCAGGTTCTGAAGACAAGATAGGGTGGGTTTAAGATTAACTATGGACAGTACATATGCTAGTGACACAGTTCTATCTATAGATACTCACTAGATATGTTTTTAAATGGAACCGTCAGGATTCTGGTCCATCAAGATTTCTGGTCAAGGAAGGGAATCTGGTTCTGGGATAGTCAGCTGGGCACATCGGATTGGACTGGGTCTGTTCACAGCACGGTGCCAGACTGGATCAGATCTGCAATGTCTCTGGTCACAGTGCGGCACAGGACTGGATTAGATCTTTTGGTTTTGATGATAATTATTTCAGCAGGCAAGCAGTACTGCACAGCCCGGCTGTCCTTTGGTTCCTCTTAGATTTCTGGGGTTGGTTCTGGTTCTGGAAATTTAAGGCCTAGCTGAAAATGGTTCAGCTATGCAATGGGCTTTTCTGCTTTGGCAAGTTTCTTGAGTCTGGAGCAAGGAAGATGGATAGTTCTGCAGCAGGGTGCTCCGCCAGCATTCGGATAGTGGGTGAATCTGTCTGTCCTTTTGAGTGCTGAGCTAGCTCTATTTATGCTTATGATAAAGGGGATGTGTGTGCTGGTTTATCCTAAGCTCGCCCTTTTGACAGGGATTGGTCAGGGTCTCCTCTCTGCCTTGATAGGAGGAGCAAAACAGTGTGTCACCTTGATGGTGTGGGTTTATGAGGCCTAGAGTCCACCCCTAGTCCCTTGAACACAAAATCTACTTTTGGTACAATACATATTTCCACATGTGCAACCCCCATAACAATCGTATATACAGATAACATATTTCGTGTAGCAGATACTCCTCCAAGCCCCATCGCAGTGGGATCTTGTGTCTGCTCTTCACAGAATTGTGCCCTTTTCATCCAGAACACAATGTCCAATTTAGGAGCACATTTCTACAAATGTGCGTGTTGAACATGGGCATATGTTTATAAAGTGTCATACTTCCATCAGAAATATATTTTGTGTAATATCACATTTTCTGCCGTTTCTTCCCAGAACATGCCACAGAGTTCTGGTGCCTTTTCACCCGTGCATCCTGAAATTACATTAACAATGCTTTTATTTCTATATTTTGCACAATTTTACATAGTAAGTTATCAGTCTTTTTTTAAATGTGCCTTTTGTCCTTGTTAAGCAACAAATGGTTGTTTAGCTCCACCCCTTTGGTCTGGGACCCAGGAGCATCTCCTCCCTGTTTGTGCCTTGGCAGAGGCCATTTGCGACCCTTCACACCTCGCATTTCCTTTAGCTGGAGGATGTCCATTGTCTTCTTCCCCACTGCAGACCAAAGTCTTCCCCCACCCTATAGTCATCACTTAAGTGTGATTTCCTGCTGGAAAGAGCTGGAGGGAGAGGCCTTGCCTCTGTGAGGAAAGCTGTTATTGTAGTTTCGGTGGCTTTTAGCCAGTCTTAAATTTAAATGTTAATTCTGGTGCATTTTTCCTTAACTTAAAGACAAACTTGTGATTTCAAACTAGCAGCTAGAACACTTATTTCAGATGTTAAACCGTGGGCTCAAACAATTACAACATAGGTTACTCTCAGTAACAGGCCACTCAGATTGCAAACATTTGATTTCAGTTTCTACAGCTTTAAAGTGTATCATGCAGGCTTCTGAGAGCTGTCACTCAGATGGCCAAGGGTACTGTGCCCAGATTTTGACAGATTCCACAGGCAGGCAGCTTTTGCTGTGGATGTTTCTTTGATACTTTCAGCTTTTCAGGACATTGTATGTTCACAATGATTTCTTATACTAAGTGGATTGTAGCACCGAGTAAGAATTTTGGATGTTTGAGGTTGTTTTGTACCGGCATTCTGCAGTTTCAGCAACAAAGAAAAAAAAGGATTTAAAGCAAGATTTTGGGTTTCCTTTAGCAGAGCACTGCTTTTCCCTCTGTACTCCATTTTCACTTGTTGTGGAGCCCAGTGACATATTTCAGGAGTGAGATCTCTGTTCCACCACTGACAACAGGTGTAGTAGATTGGGCAGCCATCTTTTTGTGTTGCAAAGCGAGATTTTCAGTGGTGTTGGCGAGCACAAGCGTTTTGCGGTCATTTTGATGTTTCTGGCACCATTAGAACACAGTGATACTGCATGGTAGTGCAACAAGTGGGTTAAGACATCCCACAACACCATCCATTCCAAAGTACAAAATGACTCCTCAAAGCTGCACATATAGTATAGGCTTGCATTGTCACCAAAGAACCCTGATGTGTCTTCTTCCACACAGGTGCACCACACACTATATAACACAAAAATAAAGAAATACAAAAATGTCTAAAAAAAAGTATGGGTAAACATATTTAACTTTAACATAGTTATTTATGTTGTGTTTTTGTTTGTGGCGTATTTCATAATGAGGCATGGACGTAGCCCACCCATTAAGTAGAATGATGACTAACACCATAAGCTTCATATTTCGCAGGTGTTCTCAGAATTTCTGTTGTAACCTACTTTTAGCACCCATTTATTGGAGGAAAGAAGTATTTCTGCTTGTCAACTAGTGGTTTCCCAATTGTCCGTGCAGCGGGCTCAACTCAGGTGTTAACGTATTACTTCTGCACCCTGTTCACCATTCACTGGAGTGTTTGGTTTAGGCATAGAGGGCTTGCAGTAGAGATGTACCACCAAAGCAAACAATACCATGACAGAAATGTTTGCTGATATCATACATGACTCATTATTTTTTCCAAAGAAATAGGATTTTAGTCCCCTGTCACTTCATATTGTCTTAAAGGTCATTCTCCCACCAATGACTATTATGGTTATTATGGTATTTATTGAGTACATGCCTAGCTTTGAGAAGCAATGGAGCTCTTTACAGATTTATACAAGTGTACAGATGCACAACAGAGCTCTTTTCAGAGTTAACAACAGAACAGGTATACAGCGGGAGTAGGATACAGAGGGCTACAGAATTGAGGTACACATTTACAGGGTAGTTGGGAGGAGAGGGTGGATGGCTTCTAGCAAGTCAGATGGCATGTGAGCAAGGTGATGGCCTAGCTGTTGAGGAGAAGAGACTCCTTGAAGAGGTGGGTTGTGAGTTACTTTCTGAGTGGTAGTAGTGTGGGGCGAGTATAATGCTGACGGGCATGAGTTTCCAAGTCTTGTGGCATAGGCAGAGAAGGCTTGTTTTCTGCTGCTTTCCTGCTTGCAATGGCGGATTTCAAGTCAGCATGTGTCCTGGCTTCTGGTGGTGCGCTGTACACTGGGGAGCTGAATTTCTCTGTGACATAGCTCGGTGGCTTCATGGCAACTGTCTTATAGATGATGCAGCAATACTTGAAGGTGATTCTTGCGTGCAGTGGTAGCCAATGACGGTCGGTGTGGGCTTGGGTGATGTGGTCATATCTGAGTAGACTCTTTATGAGACATGCAGCTGTGTGTAGGACATTTCTCAGGGGCACAATGGAGGATGATGGAGGGCATTTTAGGAGGGCATTGCATCACAGGTGATGGTAGCATTGGCGATCTAGGGGAGTCCATCTGAACAAACTGCTGGATATTCGCAAGGTAGGACTTGAAACAGTGTAGGACAAGGTTGCTGATCCCCATGCACCGATATAGGGTGCCTGTAAGCACCTGAAAGTCTTCTGTGTCTAAAGTGGCCGAGAGGTCGAGTAGAACCAGGAGGCAAGGGTAGCCATCATCAAGGATGATTAGGGTGTCGTTGACCACCTGTATAATTGCTGTCACTGTGATGCATCTGGGTCTGAACCCAGATTATTAGGTTTGGAGAAGATAGTTGGTGTCAATGAGTTTCTGCAGTTGTGCTGCTACCACTTTCTCAATGATTTTACCTAGGAAGGGAAGATGGGTGATGGGACGATAGTTAAATATGTGGACGGATTCAGAGTGGGTAATAGAGGGAGGATTTGGCCTGTCTTTAGGGATGATGGGAAGGTGTCTTGAGGTAGGAGCTGTTGATGATTTCTGGGTAGGGAAGGACAGCTTCTGCGGGCAGGGTCTTGAGGATGGCTGCTGGGAGGATGTGGTCTGTATACGATGGGGCTTTGAGGGGAGCCAGGATTTCTACCAGGTCCTCTTTAGAGAGATTCTTGAATGTTGTACAGGGTGTGGAGATTTCGTGAGGAGGGACATGAGGTGGGTCTGTGGATGCAGAGCTGTTTTTTTTTTGTGCTGACGAATATTGCTGATTTTGTCGATGAAGAAGGTGTTGATGTCGGTGGATTTTTCGAAGGAGTGTTGTATGGCAGGGTCAGGTAGAGGGTTGATGTAGTGCTTGGCTGCTTTGAAGAGGGCTCTGCTTTTGTTTTAGGCTTCTGCTATGGTGTTCTGATAGTAGGATGCTCCTAGAGGAGTGCAGGTCGGATGGGGTCCTGGAGCCGCATCAGGTTTCCTCTTGTTTCCTGATGACTCTTTTGCTGAGGTCAAGTTCTTGCATGTACCTGGGTGCTGATGGTTTTCGTTTGCAGGTGCATTGTTTAGGAGGTGCGTGCTGGTTAATGAAAGCTGAGAGAGTGGTGTTCAGTGCTTCCAATAGAGAGTCACAGTTTGGTTGGGTGCGCTCGGTCCATGTGAGATGGAGGTTGTCGAGGTGTTCCGTGAGGGCTTCCTCCGGGAAGTTCTTGAAGTACCTGAAAGTTCGTGTGATGGGTTTACCCTTGGAGTGCTTGACTGGGGTTGTGTTCAGTAGGTTTAACGGCATGGCCAAGTGGTCAAACCAGAGAGGAGAGCTGTAATGGAGGGAAGGCAGTGCGGTGATGATTAGGTCAAGGATGCTACCTTTCTCGTGCATTGCGTCTTTCGTGTGCTGTGTGAGGCTGAGGGTGTCAATAAGGTTTGTTGGCCTTTTCACCAATTGCCTTCATCCCAGGGATGTGTCTGAAAATCAATGGGAAAGATGATGGATTGTGGATCTGCTGATTACATGCAAGCGCCTGATGACCAATGACAAGGGTCCCTATCAGCATGTTGCCCCTTACAGTATGTTGCCAATGCTCTTCAGTATCCATATGTCTGTTTTGCAGAGGAGCGGATTGGCTATGAGAAGGTCAGCAATGTTTACACTGGAATTATGATTAAAGGACTTTCTTTTGCTTAGCCGTGAACATGCAACATTTAAATAGCACTTATTCATAGTATACATGAACGTATTTCATTATTGTACATTATTATGTCAAACCTTGTTTTCATGCAGTATTTGCACAAAATACTGGAATAATATACATAACAAACCCATCGTCATTGCCTAAGTAGTGTCTCCTTTTCCTCTATGAAAGAACAGATAATGCATCAACGTGACTATGTCTGATTCCATGAGCAAGACAATTATAACCACTGCAGCAGCTAAATGACCTGAGCTAATACCGAGTGAACCATCATCTTTAAAAGCAATCAAAACACATTACGCACACACCACGAATGGAACAATAGTTTGCAACATGCCCACTAAGTGACAGCAGAATCAACACGCCATAATGAGATCATGCTTGATTATCTTATGCAAAGCCTGCCGCCATATATTATTTGTTAAACGTCTAACAAGGACTGCATTTGGGTCACCAGGTCTTGATCTTATTTTGCACAAACATTTAGCATTGAAATATGGAATGTCTTGTGATGGAGTGTATGCATAATACTGCAGATATTAAAAAGCTAACTGACAACAATAAAAAAAAGCAAGTGTTTATTGTTGGGTTTCACATTTCCATGTAGTATTTTTTATTCCATAACTCAACTTGAACAAAGCAGTACACAATGTTGATATCACAAACCAAAAATTCGATATTTTGACATATGTAAAATGTGAATAAATTCATGTGTACATTCCAAAGTTTGCAAAGTATCAAAACATTTTACTTTTATATTGTTTCACATGGAAGTCTTTCAACTATGTCCTCCAACGGCTCTAATCATACATATTTTAGCCTATGAATATCATATTTTTACGCCTACCATTTAATCGTTATCAGGCTGCTAAGGGATATGGAAGATGAGAAAGGGTGGTCTCAAGTTCAGCACTGCTCCTATCTTTCTGCAACAGTTATTGTACATCAATATGAAATGAAAGCAGTGAGCAATTAATTATATTATGTAGTGATGTGAGGTTACAGAAAAGAACTGGTGAAAAGATACTTGCCCCCATTACTTCACCTCACCCTTGACCCACTGGTGCACAAAGCATATTGCACAACAGAAGCCTCATTTTCAACTGGATGTCGAAGAGTAGTGTTTGCCATAACAGGCACAAAACAGAAGTAATGGCATTTGGCCTCAAGAATGCCATGTGTTTCCTTCCACACCCTCAACGCACTGAGCTGGTTCAGTACCTAAGAGTCATTATCAACTCTGGCCTATCCTTTAGCCCATCGGAATACTATCCGGAAAAAAACAATCTCCAGCTCTTCCTCCTAAAAACATTTATTTCCTACTGAGTACCCCAAAAGAAAGGAAATAGCTTTAGCACTAATCCTTCCACACTTTGCCAACCGCAACAGCATGCTAAAAGATGCTCCATAACTCCTATTCAGCTGTTCCAGTACCAGACTGCTAGATTGATATGAAGTGTTGGGAGCAAAGCTTGCCTAGCCTTCTTTGGTTATCTGTATTCTTGAGAGTCACCCACAACATCCTACGTCCCTCCCACAGATCTTCACACGAGTATGGTCCTGATTACCCAAATGGTCTTTTGGAATTCTAGGACCCTGGCGGAGCACTACGGTCACCCAACAAATGTCTCATGAGCACTCGCAGATTTAATAAGTCTAGAACAGGTGGCAATGGAATGACCACCATAGCTTGGGGATGACTACCAGCTAGTCTTGAGAAAACAACTAAAACATGAATTATCCAAAAGACACTTTAAGATGTGGCTGCTAAGAAAGAACACACACCTGATGTCAATAGTGAGATTATGTGTCTTCTGGTGAGATGCCCTGTGCCCTACTGAACTACACGTATGTTGGCTTTGCTAATGCACAATATTCCTGAATACCATCTGGGTGTGTGTCCTGATCAATAAAATGCTCCCTGTTGTTCCCATTCCCCTCAAATGCTCCACCCCGGCTCTTGCTCTTTGAAGCTGCTTGCTCACAATGTAGCATGTTGCAAATCTTCAATAGAATACAATAACAAAGAATTTGATATTTGAGTCCCCCACCTGGAAGGGCATTGTAGCCATATTTCTGGTGGATCTTATAGGGTACTTTGGCTCTCCTGGTGTGGCACTCTCGGTGGCCGCCTCATATTTCTTTGCCCTAGAATGAGCCTTGGTCAGAGCAGTAGACAATGGGACACCAGCTAAACTTCCTGAAAAACAGGATACATATACAGAACATGGTATGCTATGTTATGTTATGTTACATAGCACACTATCACCCAGAGGTATCCTGCCGCTGGGAGCAGAGAAGAGAAGCAAATCAGAAGAAGAGAGAGTAAGAAGTCAAAAGCAAACTCAGTATGGGGAAAGGAAGGTTTTGAGCAGTTTCCTAAAAAGTGGAAAGTCCTCAGTTAACCTGAGAGAGAGGGGAAGGGAATTCCAGAGGTGAGGGGCCACCACTGAAAAGGCTCAAACACCAACCGTGGCCTTCCTAAACTGAGGAACCACTAGCAAACCAAGGATAGCTGAACGAAGGGCCTTGGTGGGGACATAGGTCGAAATCTTGTCCTGCAGAAAAATGCTTCTTGCCCATGAATTGCACAGTGGTGTTAAGGTGGTTGGTAATATCCCATTGAGTTGAACAGGTAGGCTCGGAAATCCTGCAACCAAGGGTTCCATGTGTTAATTCTGCCACAAAAATATTGCGATGCAAAAATATCGCCATATTTTTGCACCAAAATTCACACATAGACCCTGCGGGGGACAACCCCGCAACCCCTGCATCATTTCTAATGTGCGGGGGACACCCCCGCAACCCACGCCCCCACATAATATACCCAACAAAAATATTGCATATGGCGAACCAAACGGCCATATCTACGGCGATATTTTTGTTGGGGATATTATGTAGTGATACCGAACCAAGTGACTGACAGAGGCAAAGATATACAAACAGTTGCAATTATCCCTGGACAAATGCAACCCCTGCGACCATATACAATACAATTCATGCGTTAGAGAGCCACATAATCCCTTCCAAGAGAAAGCCTATTTAAAGGATAGTTCTGGACAAAGGGCAGTTCATTTATTAAATTTCATTTTTATTATGTTCATAAACTAATTATCATCATCATGAAAATACATCTACAAAATATGACATAAGACACATTACCTAATCATATATTAAAAACCAACTATAAAAACACACAACACACCAAGCAGGGATCACATATCACACATCATTCCTCACACCTACTTGCATCCCCTTTCATACAAACAACCATTCGTATTTGTGCAATGACCGCAATATTGATTGATCTTTTCTATGACCAGAACTTCAATCTATATCATAGATTTTTACTGCTAGATCTTATACATTGTCTATTAAATTGCATCAATATCAATTTTTGGTATATGTTATCACAATTGCTTTCAACATATATTGATTACCAAGTCAGAGCCGACTCCTGGCAGAGTGGGATCTAAGGTTATGTCAACTTGAGTTTCGGGCAACTAGACAGTTTATGCAATTTCCATTTAGTGCACCTCATCAGGACATATACATTTGAGAAGACAATTTTATAACAATGATTCAAGTTGGTGTGTGTTGAATCTTGTCCAATATTTAACATGTAAATTCTTCCAGTTTGTGAATTCCAGAGCTTCTGTAAGTCAGATGTATTACTGAAGAAGCCCGATGGACCAAGAGTCAAAGATATGGGAAAATGGGCCTGCTTTAGTCAAGAAGTATAACACAAGGGCAGCATACAAGCACACCGTCTCAGTAGCTCTCAAAGATTTATATATTGCAAGCTGTGTTTTATTACAAATATTCGTTGCATGTGATGTCTTCTACGTTTCTCATAAAAAGCCTACAGAAGAAAAGGATTGGTTAATATTGCAATTACTATATAGAAACTGAAGGTGCCTAACTTTTAATTGGACCTTTCATATCAGATGGCCATATCTTGAACCATATATGTTTGCTAAAAATAAAGACTATTGTTGTCACTCTACTTAATTGTAACATTGCTTTGAAGAAAGGAAAATCAGATTATACAAATACATGGCTGGAGATGCTCTTACTGACCTTGGACATCTAACAAGCAGCACACACATGAATTGATACAAGTATGGGGTAAGAGGGACCCAGGTGCTGCTTCAAGCCTTGATACATTCGTCATCCCATATCTCCCAGGCACTGAGCCCAATAATTTCCCTTGTAGTTGACTTTCCTTGGCCTTCTAGCTCTTTTAAGTAAAAGGGAGGCGAGCAAGTGTCTGTCAGCATCTATGTTTAGATGTTCTCAGCGTTATTCCAATTATGAATCACGTGCTGGAAAACCACAGGTTAGGCTGTTCTCCACTCATTTCAGTTCTTATATCCCTGAGTGTCATTACCCTTTCTGACAGTTAGAGACTTGGGAGATCCATCTGCTGTCTTCTGCACACTGTTTATTTACTGCACCTGCTTATTTGGAAGGTCGGCTGCTCTCCGATTAATCTTAAAGTTGGCAATGTCTGGCATTCAGATGTTCGTTATCTTGACTCTTCTCCAGACAGTTCAATCATCCCTTATTTTCACAGGGACCTTGGACGGGGGCTGCTCGACTTCTGTTCGTTCAGCATGACTCAGTTGTTTTAAATTATTTCCCCATCACCTCTATTGTAGCTTCATGCTTCTCTATTCATGTGATGTAGTTTTTGTCAGCCATGTATTGTAAGATGGCTTCCCATCCTCTGTTGTGTTCTATGTTTTAAGCAAGCATGTGTGTCTTCTTTGCATTGGTTTTCATCGCCTATACTAAGTTGTGTTATATATGTTATAAAATATTAAGTGTATATATTCTTCATGTCTTTAGCATAATGTTTATGTAGCTTCATGGTGAATGCTCATTTGCTTCATGTCTATATACGTAAATGTGATTATTTTGACATCTTGATTGATAGCCTTCTTCACACGTCTGGGTTACATATCCATCAGCAGATTGGTCTCTTTCGGCATCCCTCCTAGAAGTGGTTGATATGGTTGCCTCACTACATATTTTCTCTCATATCTGCGATACAGCGGTGGGAGAGGAGCCAATGTCATGAGTGACACCTTCATCTGCCTCTCTACATTGGGTAAAGCCGAGGGTTTTGAACTTGATCTGACAGTTTAAGGGCAACCAGTGGAGCTGGGTCAAGATAGGTGAGGCGTGGGAGAAACGAGGAATGTAGCTGAATTTTGCAAGATCTGGAGTCTGTGAATGTGGTATTTGGGCTGGGGAAAAAGGACCGCATTGCAGTAGTCTAGTATTTTAGAAAAAGCCATAGCAATAACGTGGCTCGAAGTTGCTGAGGGAGGAAGGAAATCACCTTCTTGAGCATTTTGAGTTTAAAAAACCCAATTTGCAAATAGCGCTAACCTGGGGCTCAAAGAACAAGGAGGAGCACACTTTAATCCCAATGTTTTTTAAAGACTGATTAGGCACAGGCATATTCCAAAGACTTGCAAGCCAGAAGTCTGAGGTCCATGCCTGACTCTGAGCAAGCAGAACAATGATCATGACCTTAGACTTCTTGCCTTTAAGCTTGAGAGAGTTAGTGCGCATCCAGCTGCCTATCAACGTAAGGCATGAACTCAGGAGCCCGGATGAATCAGCTGGATCCTGGTCCACTCTCAGAAGGAGTTGTGTGTCATCCACATAGGAATAGAAATGGCACCCATGGGTGACATCCAACTCTGCTAGACGCCTGACATAAACATTAAACAAAAGTGGTGATATGGTGACACCACAAGTCACAGGAGTGGTGGAAGACCCAACGGAGGGCAGGGAGAGAGCATGCAAGTGGTGAGAAAGAAAGGAGGAGAACCACTGCAGGGCGCTTCCTGTGGTGCCAACGTCCTCAAGCCGGCAAAACAGAATAGAGTGATTGAATGTGTCAAACACCACCGACAAATCAAGCAAGAACAGGAGTGCCATGCCACCCTAGTCCCTGATAGGTGTGATGTCATCATTCACAGAGAACAGAGCAGCTTCAGTCCCCATAAGGAGTGAAAACCAGAATGATGACTGTCCAAACCAGAATATACTTCCAGCAAATCTCTCACTTGTGGCATGACAATAGCCTCAAGAGTCTTCATGAGGAACCTAAAAAAAAGATTGGGTGGAATTTAGCCACGATAGAAGGATCCAAATTAGCTTTCTTCAAAAGGGGGGGGAGCCCAAAGGCCATTTTGAGTGCAGTAGGGACAACCCTGTTGTGAAGAGAATGGTTGATTGCCAAGGAGATAGTGGGGGAAAGCGCATGCTTAATCTCCTTGAGTACATGCAAAGGAATAGGATCAAGAGGAGAACAAGATTTGAGACAGGAAATAACATCCAAACCTAGCTGTTTCAAGGCCTCCTCAAAAGATAAGAAGATCTGGTCACGGGAGGAAAGAGGACATATTCAGCCTCAGTGGTAGCCGAGATATTAGATCTAACGAGTACAATTCTTTTTTAAAAATAGCGATCGAGAGAGAAGCACAAAGCTCTTAAGATGACAGGACCTGGACTGATATAGAAGTGGAACAGGAAAGATTGTTAACTGCTAAATAAAGTGCTTTAGGCTTACTAACTGACAGCGAAATTCAGTTTGTATAATACCGTTTTTGCAAACTTAATAGCCTGGTGATAGACAAGGCGTGCTGTATTTAGCAAGAGTCGGTCTGCCGGCAAGTAGTCAGACTGTCAGGTGCATTCTGCCTGTTTGTACACTCATTTCTGTGCCCATAAGTCAAAAGTGTACCATGGAGCATTATGCCTGCCGGATTTAGCCAGCTTAGTAAGAGGGGCAAGCGCATCAGCAACCATATCAAAGGCAGCTTGAAGAGCTGGCAAAGAGTCAGTAGCCATCGATCAAAGTATGGAGAAGCTGTCAAGAATCTGGGAGAAAAGACTGGTCCGGTCCACCCGTTTCCAGTTACGGTAGAGGTGTGCTGAGGAAGGAGGATCAGTGACAAGAAAAGCACAGAGAACAGTAAAAGGGATCAGGAATTACTCCGATCAAACCAGAGGCAGCATTGCGTGCTCCTCAACCAGGTCAGTGGGTGCAAAGATCAGGTCCAGAGTGTGACCTAAGGAATGTGTGGAGCGCTGGACATGCTGTATGCAACTGATATCACCCATTAACTTATCAAATGTTCTGTATCCGCGGTACCATCATCCTATACGTTGAAATCCCCAAGATGTTCCATCTGAAGGTCAGCAAGCAAATCTGCAAAGCCAGCAGAGAAAGATGTATCAGAGACAGGAGGATGATACACAATAAGCAAGTGAAGAGTGAAAGCAGGAGAAATAGATAGGAGAACCAACAAGAGCTCCACCTTAAGACAGTGGGAGATTGCAATCTCAGAACATTGAGAATCTTTCCTAGAAATGGAAGCCAAGTGACCTTCGGGTGGGGTGCTCAACAATCTACATGTAGCAGGGCGTAGTCTGAGGGGAGTGCATGTAGAGTGTCAGGCATGGAGGAATCAGTAAGCCAGGTTTCTGTCACACAAGTAAAGTCGGGCTGGTGAGTGGTCAGCAGGTCATTCACATCCAGACTATGTTTTACCGGTCAATGCGCATTACATAGCGATCCATACAGCCGGTTGTTGATGCGAGGGCCTCGAGAAGAAGGAACAGCCCAAAAAAGAGGGCTAAAGCATGCTGGGAGGAGCAAGTTCACAGAGGGTAGTTCTATAATATTGCTGAGCAGGCAAATGCTTGTCAACAGTGAAAGTGTCTTGCCCAACAGGGTGTCCAAGTGCCCAGAGCCCAGACGGGAACCGGACAGGCAAAGACGGGCTTGCCTTTAATGTGCCTTTGGGGCGCTTCAGGCCTGTACGCTGCGCGGGCGGTACTTCTGGCACATAAATCCTATGAGCATAGGAAGGGGAAATGATGTGCACTGACACAGTAACGTGTTTTAAGCAGAACTAACTGGAAGAATCCCACATCTAATCTTTGCTATATGGTACCTTCTCTCCGGCAGACATCTTACATCATGCAAAGATTGGCATGGCCATGTGCAAGCATTAAGCACCAACAGCAACACACTACCATCATATCTCTAATTATTGGTACTTCTTGAGAAGTTAGAATTTTCATGACTAGGGAATATTGGAATGGGGTATCTCTAGTGTGCTAAAGAGTCAACTTTATGAGCAGAAGAATAGGAAAATGTGTTGTGTGAAAACAAACTATAGATTTGCAGTATTCCTGAAAGTTAGGGGAAGTCTCATTGAGCTAATCCAAGATGAGATGCTGGCCCTTTGTTTCAGCCCAAAGGTCTGTGAAGAAAAGCCTGCTCATTAAAGTCATTTTCATACGTCATTGTCCCGGGAGGATAGCTCAGCGGCAACGTGCTCGCCTTGGAAACAAGACAACACGAGGCAACACAGGATCGGTCCCGGGTCCGCGCTTAGAAACCTCTGATTAATACACGCGTTATAAATATGCAACTAAGTCATATTCCTGTAACAGCGCCTTGATGCCCCCGGGCTGTGTGAGCGCTATAAACATGTAAATAAATACAAATAAATAAAATATACGTGGCAATGAAAGGTTCAATGAGTAACCAGACTGATGAGGATGACCTTGGGCAGAGGGAGGGTAGAACATCTGGCTGAGCTTCAAAGGGTGTGACCACATCAAATCCCTAGGAAGATCAGCGAGAGCAATTCTCCCCCTGAAATGTGCTGCCAGAGTTGGATCAGACAAGTAGGGGCACAGTGCCTGCGCACAGCAGGACAGCCGGGTTCAAAAAGCAACATTTCGAATGATAGAAATTGGCCTCCGGGCATCAGCAGGCATGGCAGGGTGTGACATGCATGACAAAGGCAGACACAAGACCGGGCTGCTCATGTCAGACGGAAACAAAATCAAAACCTGTCATTTTCTGTTTTATCTTCCTGTCACCCGTCTCAAATACTAATGGAAGTTGGTAATTAAAGCTGTGTACGGAGAACCAGGCGCAGCCTTGCGTTCTCTCCCTATCATGGCGCGCATCTAAAGATGTGCCTTATATAATTTCCTTCCTTACAGTAAAAGATAAGATGTTGGCGTGTGTTACAGGAATTCGATTGCTTGCTAATTTGATCAAGCGCAATTGTCTGGTTCCATTTGCTGTAACAATGCGGTCCTTCTGCTAGCATGGAATTTCGTGATTGGAAATCCACTTAGCTTGCTTTACTGACATGCATCTTTTGAATAACATTTATTTTTTTCTGCATACAATAACTTTGTGATCTTTCTCTTTCTTCTTTCCAAAATATCGTCATATTATTTTGATCTAAAGTCTAACCTGGTACGGGCTTCTTGGTGTGTGTGTAGCGTAGCTGAGAAGTGTAGGTTTGTTTAAATCGCATTGCTATTGCGGTTGTGTGTGCTGGAGGAGAAATAATGTCTAGCATGTATTCATTTATTTATTTATTTATGTCCATTTGTATAAGCGTGCAAAGCCCAGCTCTTGTTACAGACATATAGGGTACAGTAGAATCCTTGTTAGGTGAACAGGTGAGTCTTTAGACGTTTTTGGAAGCGGTAGTAGGATGGTTCAGAGCGCAGGTGTAGGGGTAGGTTCGTCCATTGATCATCATTTTGATGTATTTATTTATTTATTTACTTCTATAGCGCCGCAGCCCACGTGCATCAAGGCGCATTACAGTGAGACTAGGACGACAAAAGGGATTTGGGGAGAATTCCTGTTTGTTCATGAATAGGAAGGGCCATGTCATTGTTCATGGCCTGATGTGTTCCTGCGATGATGCCACTGGCCTGCTATCGGAGCAAGCGAGAGAGTCGGGGCGTGATGATTTGAGGGACCCGGACTCTGCTCCTCACATATGAAGCTAAACCTGCTCTTCACTCGCAGTGGGGTGCTTTGCCGAGGCTGAGGGGTCAGCCGTGCGCAAAGGGTTAGGCGCTGCAGTGCTCAACACAGAGTCATCATAAATGTTTTAAGAGTTGAAGAACACAATGGCACACGAATGCGGGCCCTCATTTTTGGTCATCAAAGAAATGAGTCTCCAGCAGCCGCCAATCACAGACCACCATTAAGCTACTAGAACTATTCACACGTGGGGGTGAAGGGGTGAGAGCCGGACTTGCAATGGGCAGCAACTGATGGCATTATATGAAAAATACGATACTGCCCATTTCTATCACTTGCTTATCCTATTGCCTGCCCTCATGATCCCATTCCTTCCACCTTCATTCCCTACATCTACTCACAGTGGATCCCCTGTCATTATTTGATTTTTTTTAATCTCTCCCTCTGCTCATTCCCTTTCCCTTCGTCTTTTACATGTTATTATTATTCCTATATTGAACAAAAACTCTCTCGATCTGTCACTTCCCTCCAATGTTCACCCCATTTCCCTTCTACCTTTCTATATAAACTTCTTGAAAGGATTCTCTATTCATATGTATCTTCTTTCTTCATTTGCATGCCCTCCTTCCCCATCTTTCAACCCACAGAGACTGCATAGAAACTGCATTACTGCATGTTTCCAACTCTTTCCTCTCGAACCGTCACAACAAGCTCTCTTCCAAGCGTATTCTTTTTGATCTTTCTGCTGCATTCGACACTATTGACCATCATTCTCTTCCATCTTCTTTATCCTCTCGGTTTTTCTGGCTCTGTCATTAAATGGTTTCACTCATTTCTCTCTGATCAGGGTTACTCTGTCTCCTTGGCTGTTCATCTCCCTGGCCACTACGTTATGATGTTTCCCAAGGCGTTGTCCTCTGGCCCTTACTCTTCTCTCTATACACTATCCCTCTCCATACTCTGATCAAATCATATAATACCGCCTCTGCCCGCAACCTCTGCATCATTTTCCATTCCTCCCTGTACTTTTTTAACTCACACCCATATCTGTCATTTCCACCTGGGTAATCTTCAATGTGCCACCCCTTTCTTTCATCTCATGCTATCCAACTACTTATCGCGTCCCTTATTTTCTCTTGTCTCGATTACTTGTCTTTACTTCTGGTTGGGCTTCCTTTTACTCACTTCCGCTCTACCTACAACTCTGCACTCCGCCTTCTCATCCGTCTACATCCTCGCTCCACTATTGCTTCCTCTGTTTGATCTGCATCCTTCTTACAATTTAGTTTATATCTCCTTTTCCATTTTCTTAGCATCGTCCTTAAATGTTTGAACGGTCTTGCCCCTATTTTATCTTTCTTCATTGGTCTCATTCTATTCGCCCCAGTCCTCTATGCTCTCAAACCCTGTACCTCTTCTCTGTTCCTAAACCTCCGTGTATTCCCTCTCACTTTCGTTCTTTCGCCTGGCTCAATCCAAAAACACTGTAATTCTCTGCCGGTTACTATCCTCTTTTCCTCCTCATTCCATATCTTTACCACCTGTCTAAAATAACATTTTCTTTCCCTTCTATGACAGCAAATACTCCTTCTTTAGCACCCTTCGGCGGGGGAGCCAGACAATCAGGAGTCTAGGAATGCGGGCTGAATCTCCCGATGTTAGCCCATGTTGATGGATGCTTACTCCACCCACCATCTTCCCCCCACCCGGGCCCCTTTTTAACTAATCCCCCTCCCCAGTTAACTCATTGTGGGCGGTGGCCCCCACTTCCACGGCTTCCTCTTAGTCTTCTTCATGCTTGAAGCTGCCATGGACAGGGTAGAGGGGCTCAGTACGGAGCGCTTGGAATGGATGGTTAACACCATATTGTGTCAAGCATACTTCATTGCAATTTTCTTTTATTTTGTGCCGTTGTTCAACATCACCTGTAAAGCGCTTTGGCGAGAAAGCTCTATAAATACCAATACAAAAATACACTTTGCACAGTTCTATGAATCAGGGTTTGCGTCAGAAGTGCAAAGTCACTTTTCAGCAGTGCAAAGTCACTTTGATCCGGGCAAACATTCCATGAACCGGGCAAATGTTTTTTCTGCTTCACCTACCCACATCACCTATGACGTGTAGAACCAATTTGTGGCATTGATACGATAGGGTACATGAAGTGTTTCTTTCTGGTTGCTTGATGGTTATTTTCCAATTTTGAAGCATTCAGCAAACAACCGTCAGCTGTGTATTTGCTGGGAAAATCTTTGTTTTAGGCAAAGAAATTCTCTTGAAATCTCTATGACATTTGTATCCCGAGACAGTTTTCCGTGGAAAGGATAATATCATTTTGGTTTGTGATCATTGTGCTTGCCCATAGTTCTTGGAATTATGCATCTATGGATCCTACATAGCACATATACCCATGTACACGTGGGCAATGAGTGAGGGGTATTCATAGAATAAATGTCACATGGCAAAAGCAGACAGAGAGTTCATTTCTCCTAGACTAAGGACCGGAGTGCAATAGTGACAGGAAAGTGTGCCTAGTTTACGGGCAATTTTGAACCGTCTTTTGCAGCGATTTTCCTAGTACAAAAAAGGCATTAACCTGAATACCCAGTGCAGAAATCGGCAACTGCACTGGCTCGACGAGAGGGTCTGTCCAAATATCGATCCTAAGTTGCTCGTCCCCGGTGCAAAATTGTGTGTGATTAGTGCAATTTGGGAGATGCGGCTCTTGAAAGTTTCAAATATCAAATGATGTAAAAATGTGGCATTACCTGGTTTCTAATGGGAAGCAATCCATATGCCCAGGCAACTCCTAGAAATTATTTTCTGTCAGTTATGGTTCTGCTTCGTTTAAGAACCGGCGTTGTGCGATTTTGCTTAATTTAGGAGCCATGAATAGTGTGAGTTTGCTTAATTTAGAGTCCATGATAAGTGCGAGCCCTCATGAGTGCGGGGACCCAGATCAAAATTGGGAGGCCATTTTGGATAGGTGGTTAATACAGTAGGTGTCCCTTTTTAGCTGCCTCGGTACCCAATGAGACTGAGCCCAAAACTGGCTAACTGATTTTCTAACTCTTTTTTAGCAATCTCAGGAACCCTGTTTTTGTACTCCTGATGTACTTGTCTATTAGGTTTCATGATCAGTACATGACCATGCTTCTAATATGCCCGACAGCCAGGTTCTTGCAGCAGAGGGGCTGCATTTAAGATATGCACTGTTTCCAGAAACTGCATGACTCTGCGGATCCTGTCCTTGTAGCACACTAAGCGTTAAATATAAGCCATACTCGAGTTAGTGTATTGTGGCCAGCATCTCTCAGTTATCCCAGCCACATTAAATTGTTATCACAAACATGCCAGCCCTGTGGGCCCAGTTCAGCTGTGGTGGATTATTCCACTCAAACAAGGCCCACCACTGCCCACCAGCAGAAATGTGGCTTTGGGGGGAGTGCTTCTATTTGATCCTTCGTAAGCGCAGGTAACACCCTTTTCCAAAGGACAGCCACTCCACAGGAAGTTGGCCTGAGAACAGAAACCAAGGTACACACCAATTCGTAAAGAGCCAGGTCCCACATCATGGTGCTGCATTTCTAAAGGATGTTTTTCTTAGAGAGAAAAAAATGGGCGGAGCTAGATTTGTCAGGGGAACTCTGTTCAAGGGAAGGTGATTTTAATAATTTAGAATGCCTCTCTTTCTCTTTCCTTTCCCCTCTGATTCCTTTGAAGCAAAGCACTTTGGGTGTGATATCAAATGGGTGAAGTCCACCCATTGTAAGGGCAGGGATTGGACCCCTGATGCAGGCTAGCTTTAGTCCAATCACCTGGAGATTTTTGCCTATGAAAGAAGGGGTCTCACACAACTTTTTTGAATCAACTTGATGCATCTTCGGATCATAACTTGAGGAGAGTTGTTTTTTCTTTATTGTTTATGGTTTATTTAAACCTTTACAAAATGTACTATAAAATTGGTAAAACTTCTTTAAATACATTACTCACAATTTATACAACTTCATAAAACTAAATTCATTGTCCTTAACACAATGGCCCTCATTACAACCCAGGCGTTAAGGGGTTAACGGCACCGTAAAAGGTGGCGGCGCCGTTAAACCCTTAACGCCTGATTACGAGGTCCCTTTGCGGGTGGCACTTTAACGCCTGCGTTTAGCAGGCTTTAAAAAACCAACCCGCAAAGGGACCTAGGAGATAATTACGGCACCGTAATTTACGGTGCCGTAATTAGTGCCTTCCACAGTCCCATTGAGACCTATGGGGCAAAAATGGGAATGGGGAAGGGCCATGGCGGCATGGGGAATTACCGCCCCGCCAACCTCAGAATGGGGCAGTAATTCCCCATTCCGCCATGGCGGAGTCGGTAAATTACCGGCATGGACCATGGTGCTATTAGCACCATGGTCCAACGCCCGGGTCGTAATGAGGGCCAATGATAAAATGAATACATTAAGTCAATATACAATAAAATTCTATTCCATACTACATTAAAACATCAGTTTCAAACTGTTATATTAGTCCCATTAATCTAAGGCACAAACATGTTTTTTTTTAATGCATTCACTCTTATTTTTAATGCAACTGAATTTCCATGGAACATTTCATACCATCATTTATCTCTGTTAACATGAGAAGTATCAGTAACAAATTGTAAAAAATATTCAATTATTTGCATCATCAAATTCGGACATATCAACAACAGGTGAAGCAATGACTCATTCACTCCAGCTATACAACAATACCGACAATATTTTTGCTCATCAGAGTCTCGTGCTCAGATATTTACAATCTCATGTGTATTTAAAACATTAAATCTAAATCTCATAGTACCATTCCTTAGAAACCATGATGGGTATTTGATTATGTATGGTTCAGGCATTGGGAACCGCTTCCAAAAAGAAATGATTTGATAATACAATTTTGAATTTAAAAATAACAGCATTATTTTCAACCCAGTCAAAGGCTTTTACAAGTTCTTTTACATTTGAATAGTTTTTAATAAGAGTATTTGATGAGCGGCCCAAATTCTTTCATATTATTTCCGCTTCCTTTTTGAGCGAATTCATAAATTCATAAACCTTTTGGTTCATTACCTAATTGAAAATACATAGAATATGGTTTATTCAATAAACATTTTCTAAGCAGCGATAGCTTTTCCAGTACATGATGCTTTTGAGTGATTGCAGACCCAGTTCATAACGTATCGCTTCCTTCGGAATACATTTAGGAAGAAAAAACAAACCACTTCGCCAGATAGTAGATTCAATTGTCTTTAGATAAGATGATAAAACATTGGGCAAAAACTCCAGGCCAAAAGATAGTCGAGGAATAACCGTCATACAATAGTTCTGAATGCATGGGACCAACGTAAATCTTCCATATTTTCTTTCAATCGCTTTTATCTGATTAGATGCTTCAATTGCTTTCATCCTTAAGCTGTTTTTAATAAAGGGAAGTGATCGAGAGCTCGTAAATGCATAAACCAGGTAGTGTAACATATGTTGATTTTCAATCCTTAACTCACCACAGAACCAAGCACATTTTGTTAGTCTATTAGTGCTGGCACCTGTAGGAAATACTACAGTTTTTAAAGGGTTTGTTAGCAATTTTCTCTCAACAATGCATTTTTCAAAAATGGTAATTAGCCTTTGGAGACCAACCTTGGTACAATCAAAGAGCAAAAAGTCGTCGGCATATGCGACCCACTTTAACTTCATTCCATATATCTTTGGAGCAATTAGGCCACTTTTGTTTTTAGTTATATCTGCTAGTGAAGTGTACAGATTAAAAAGGGTAGCCGCAAGTGTGCCCCCTTGCTTAAGTCCATTATAAGTTAGAATTTCATTAGACATTAAACCCTTATTATTTAACCTAACTCGCATCACAGTATCAGAGTACATATGTATTAAGAGTTTGAGTAGACCTTTATCTATCCCAAGGATTCATCCAAGTTGGTTCATCCAGGGTTCTCCATAGGGTAGGTCTATCAACCTTATTAAACACCATTGTAAGGTCCATCGAAGCAATGTATAAAGGCGGTTGACCTTTTATCTTGGAAATACTCTGTGCCACAAGTAACCCACCTACATCTGTTCCCATCTTCTTCCTAAATCCAATCTGCCTATAATCTAAAATACTTTTCCTATCAATCCAAATATTCAAGTTTTCTAATAGTATTGCGGCAAAGATCTTTGATTCTAAATTAATTAGAGTTATTGGCCGATAATTCATCGGACAAAGCTGATTGCCCTTCTTAAAAATTAGCAAGACATAGGACATCTTCCATGATACTGGAATATATTTATTGGTAATTATATCATTAAAAAGAAAGTGTAATAACCGTGCCCAAATGAATGAGTTATGTTTCAAAGTTACGAATTATACATTATTTGGCCCAGGAGTAGTTGTTGATTTAGCCTTTAAAATATATCTTATGATATTACTAATGGAAATATCCAATTCCCATGGCAAATTATACTCTTGTTTGAGATCAGTTTCTAAACTAGGTCTCATATATAGGTTCTCAAAATACTGAATCCACACTTTAGCATCTATTGGATTCATAGTTGGATTTGTGATTTTTCTAGACTATTTAATTTAGACCAGAAATGTTGTGAATTATGATCTTTCATGGCATTTAACATCTCTTCTGACTGTTATTAGGAGAGGAATCCCGGTAGTCACTACTCCACCAAACTAGGTGGAGAAAGTATCCACTCTGTCTATGCCCAGGAGGGGTAATACATCAAATTATATATGAGACAGAGCTCAGAGAGACAGGTTGCACAACCAACTAGGGTCCTAAGAAACCAGTAACCAACATTTTAATATTAATTTCATACACATTAAGAATTGGTAAAACACACAATAAATAAATACCACTCTTCACACAATTGCTAAGGAAATACACAAGGATCTAACTAGATCCTTACATAAAAAACATAGGATTTCGTCATTAACAATCATATGGTTGATTAACATCGAGTGAAAGATACATTCAACATCTAGCTGGTATTATATCAGTTTCTAATCAATACTAGATAACACAGGTTGTTCTTTCCCTGTGCCAATCCAGGAAAAATGTCTCGACATGTTTCTGTTCTTAGGGAATTACTCAGAGAACATTCATCAGGAGGATAGTCAAAATCACGAAATCCCATTTTAAAATTAACAGTTGCTTCGTAAGAGGAAAGGTGTGGTGCACCCGTGCAACCTGTAAATTAGAAGAAAAGGGGACACATATAGTAATGTGGGGTTCATGTAAAGGTCAACAATAATATATAACTTTGTGAGCTCTCCGGTAGAATGTGGTTAAGTATTCAGCACCCTGCATAGGAGATGGCAGGACACCCGCCTAAATTAGCTATTCAGGGATTTGTAATAGACAGTTTATGACTACCCTCAGAGTAGGGTTAGTTCCTCTTAGAACGCCTCAGCTATGTTTTACCATCAAAGGCCTCGGCTATGTTTTACCATCGGGTGGAAGTCTTTTTAGCTCTGCAATCCCCCTTGGCCGTAATACAGAGATCTGTTTTGTACATTTACTTTTTAGAACTATCCCCCGCATAGGGCCAGATGCTTTTAGTGTACCTCGGCAGCATTCTTACATCGAGTGCAAGTTGTAAGAGTTTAGACATAGTATTTTTGATGAATTATTTATTTGTGTTAATTATTATGGTTCGTGTTAGACAGAAACCTGTGCAGTTCCCTTAGGGACCACTGCAAAAGGCTTAAGACTACAGGTGTTGGCAGTAAACCCAATTGGTAGCAGTCCGTACCACCCAGATTTACCTGGTAGCTGTGGCTGAGCAGCCAGACTTCTCTCAAGAAAAGTTAGACAGTATATACAGTATACAAGATAGGTACCAAAATACAGAAGCACAAGCAAACACTGACCAGAGCTTTGGTATCAAAGTATATAATTATTTATTTAAAGACATACTTATAGACACACTCCAGCACTATTATTGTAAGCAAGTTCAAAACACAGTCACTATTAATATATATACATCCCTCATTCCTTATTGGACAAGCCTTAGTTAACACCACTTATTTTCAGACAGAGGTGAGCGCTTAACTAACGATGGCACTGCAATAAGTTATCAAAAAAGGGAGGAAAAGGCAGAAATTAGAAAAGCACACAACACTAATACTTCAGAAGCACCCAGCAAGGCAGGAAAGTCAAAGTCTACTTGTGAGCAAAATGTTCAGAGGCCAGGCTCCTTCTTAGAGAGAGTAGAACACCAATGCGCCCAAGGTCACACAGTTTAAGAGGCTTGAAAAGTCTTGCAGAGAGTTTAAAAAGGAATTAGTTCAGCTCAGAAAAGTTCAGTTAGCCAGCCCAGCCCAGGTGGTAAGTCGAGGATTTAATAGACACCCCGAACAGACCGTTGCAAGGGAGGCTAGGCAGACACAGTACCTTTAAAATGGAGAGGATCCTCCAGTGGGGGCAGTTGTTCCTGGCAGCGGGTGCAAGTTGCGGCGTCGTCCAGAGGAAGAGAAGATCTCGACGTGGAGGAAAGCTGAAGGTCGTTGCACTGCCAGGGAAGAAACCAGCCGCGGAGTTCTCCGGTTAAAAGGTACTACCCTTTTGTTCACGGTAGTGGTACAATGTGGTATCCCGGTTGCCGGGGTGCTTGGCACAGGCAAGGCGGCCATGAGATGATCCAGGAGGATGAAAAGGCAGGCAAACTGCTTATCCCCACCAGTCAAAGGAAGAAGACTCCTCGGAATGAAGATCTCCTCTGTCGTCGGGAAAAGTGGTGAGACAGTTCAGCAGGGCTCCACTGGTGGTGTCGTCGTTGCAGGTTGGCTCAGCTTCTCCCTCTTCAGATTCTTTGGTCCTGTGGTGACTTCTGAAGTTCCAGTCCGCAAAGCCCTGCTTTTATGCAGAAAACCCCCATTCATCAGTCCTAGCTGTCACTCAAACATGCTAAGTGGTGAGCCGGGCCGCTCACCACTGGGCCAATCACACAAGAGTGCGACTTGAGTTGCCGAGGCAACTCAGTCCAGGGTGCCTAAACCCCCCTCCCACACATCCTGTAGCCCCAGACAGAGTGGCACCACTTTTGGAGGCTTCTGTGGAGAAGCCCGCCAAAAAGTGGAACAAAGGGCTCGACTTAGGTTGGAGTTACAGAGGCGAACACAAACGCCATTTTAAAACCGAGTTCCGGCAAAAAGACCCAACCGGGGAATAAATATTAAATAAATAACCCGGCAGTATCTTTAACATTGCACCAAAAAGTGGTGAGTTTAAAATGAATGGGAAAATCCCATAGAAAATATTCTGGTGGAATATTTCGCATGGTAACCACTGCCACCAGCCAGAAACTCGACGAGGGGGAACTGCACAGTGCCCCCTCGAAAAACAGGCGAGAAGCAATCTAATTACCCCTACCAGTACTTCCACAATATGATGCTTTGTACTGGTTCTGTTCCCAATTTAAGACTAGTAAAGTCAATGGTGACTTTACATGCCCTGGGAGACAGTAGGCAGTCCCAGGGTATGGAGTCTATGTTTGGGGGTCACTATGACACCCCTGTGTTACTGCACTGAGGGTGCTGTGTAACACACTTACCAAAAAACACATGAAACCCTATGGAGTAAAAGACCCCATAGCCCATAAAACACATTACAAAGTCAAAGGATATCTCAAATCATGTCTAAGAGTGGGAGAAAAAGAGTCTCATTCTTAGCAGGAGAAAAAATAAACCCCAAAAATCCAGCAAAGCTGCTAGGGACTCACTAGGTTTAGGAAATTAGCCTTAACAGAGAATTCTCCCTAACAGTTCTCCACTTCACAGCTATCCCTGTCGCCACAGCTCGAGCATTTTACACTCGGAATTGCGTTTCCCTGCTCGATTCAAAGATGGCCACCTTATTATCAGAGCTAGGTAGCACTTCCTACTTCTGAATGGGTTCATGCACCGTTTCTATGGATACACATAAACTTGAGTCTGGGAGTAGCGCGCCCTCTATACAGAGGTGCAGTACCAGTCTGCAGAATCCCGATCGTCTGCTTACCAGGTGGACGCCTTCATGCCTACCTCCGAGGTACGTACTTAGTAGTAGTGGTGTTATCGTTATCTTTGTGCCTTCATATATATGCTATGCCATGTGGTTCTGACACTTACATTTTCACGCTTTGACTCATCGCAGATTAAGACTCGAGGAGTGTGTACCGCTAGAAGTATAGTGCCGGTATTTGCTGCATTGAGCGCCAGGAACTGCCTAGATCCGTCTAATGTACAAGACAGTAAGCTAACACCCCATGAGATACTTATAGATACTTATAAACACTTGGGTGTTTTTCTACGGGCACAGAGACACGCGAGTGTCTAGATATTGCAGCTTTACTCTGATTTTATCTACTAGTCTTCCAGTCACAGAGTGGTTCCCAACCTGGTTTATGGACACCAGTGGCGATTTCCATCTGAGCGACCCCCTTTTTATTTCACTCTTAACTTTGCTTGCATCTGGCTTTGGGCTCTATCTAGGTACTCACAGGTTAACTCCATGCTTCACTGTGCGAGCGTGTTATGGTAACTACCACAGACTGATGGTAGCTGGACCCCTATTCCACAATATTTTTATAGATTTGTGTTTTGAACTCACTGTGAGCCAATGCCTTACAAACTATACTTAGCAGCTTTTCTCCTTTCTTCTTCTTTTTTGTTTAGTGGCTGCTGATTCCTGCCATGGAGTAATGTTTTGGACCATCTATCAATCTATTATAGTAACCCCCTGTTGTGGAGCATAGCGACTATTAATGAGCTACTCCTGGACATATAGGTGAGCTAGTGACGATCTACTATGATTGTTGACACATAATCTATCACATTGTAGCCCTTTTAGATGTAACTATTGAACGTTTTGAGCTCGGCTTTTAGCTCATTTGAAAAACACTCAATGAGGTTTTTCATGTATTAACTACAGGTGAAGAGCTATTTGGCAGCCTTCCTCAACTGGAATATCTCAAGTTGTGAGCCCCTACGAGCACCAGGAAAGGTAATTTAAACACGTTTTGTGGTCCTCTTATTCACCGTTTAGGGAATTTGACAAACTTAATTAGCTAGAAATTCATCTCCTGAATTGTCCCCTTTTCCTTTAATTTACATGTTGCACGGGTACACCACACCTTTCCTCTTATGAAGCAACTGTTCTTTTTGGGATTTTCGTGATTTTGACTATCCTCCTGATGAATGTTCTCTGAGTAATTCCCTAAGAACAGAAACATGTCGAGACATTTTTTACTGGATTGGCACAGGGAAAGAACAACTTGTGTTATCTAGTATTGATTAGAAACTGATACAATACCAGCTAAATGTTAAATGTATCTTTCACTCAATGTTTATCAACCATTTGATTGTTAATGACAAAATCCATGTTTTTTTATGTAAGGATCTAGTTAGATCCTTGTGTATTTACTTAGCAATTGTGTGAAGAGTGGTATTTATTTATTGTGTGTTTTACCAATTCTTAATGTGTATGAAATTAATATTAACATTTTGGTTACTGGTTTCTTAGGAAGTTAGTTGGTTGTGCAACCTGTCTCTCTGTGCTCTGCCTCATTTATAATTTGATTTAACATCTCTTCCCCATCTTTTTGATGCAAAGCAGATTGATGCATGATAAACCAATTTTTAGATATTTGTCTGCAGTGTTTGACCTTGGTTCTTGTTACATTTTCTTCTTCATTTGATTTTTTTATACACAGATTTCTTTATTAAGCTGAGCTTTTCGTAATTTGATTTCAAGATCAAATGAAGGGATAATCATTAAATTAGGTAATTGAACAAGTTGCCATTTTGACTTCATATGAATATAAATTGAAGTCATGTAGGATCATATTATTAAATTGGACAGTTTTGTGAGAAGTCCATTTGACCCTTGTACCAGTGGTGTTGACCTCAAGATTAGGTATTTTGGCTAGGTTAATGGAAAGCATTGCATGATCACAATATGGGGATAACTGCACTGGCATGTTACGCAAAAGGTCATGTAATTGGTCACTCACAAACACATAATTTATTATGGAGCTTACCCCGCTTGCTTAACATGTAGGAGTATTATCATACAATGATTGCAAAACCACAACTTCTAGCGGACACCAGCCATAAGCTTCCTCTATACATTTTATTCAAAGATGGAGAGGTAGACATGCCCATGGTCACCATAGCCCATTGCATCACACTGCTTGACAAATTGCATTCCGCATTCAAATCGCCCACTAAAAGTATATGTACTCCAGGATTAGTATCAAGCCAATTACTAATCCTTGTGTTAAATTTGTCAAACAAATTGTTCAGCTGAACGTCAGAATGATCAGCTGCACTCCAGTATATGTTTATCAACATTATGTTAACAACACCACTTTTTGAATTTACTTTAAATGTAGCTGTAATAGAATAGTGCATAATGAACAGTTCTGACTCTATCACAATTGATCCATCGGTGCGATAAGCAAGAGCAAGGTGACCTTTGGGTCGTCCCCTAACACCACTTTTGGCGGGTAGACATATGACAATAAATCCATCCCAAGACAGTTGACCTCTAGCCCATGTTTCTTGTATCAAGATAAAATCATACTGCTCTAATACTTTACACATTTTGCTGTTTAGAACTAAGTGAGAGCAACCTCTGGAATTCCAGCAAACTAGGCTATAAGGATTATCTTCACTAAAGAGGTTTACTTACTGATTTCAATTGCTCAATTGACTCCCTTAGGGGCACAGCTAGCCAGCGCAATTCTTGCATATCTTTCAATTGGGATCTAGCTTCAGCTATAATCAATGTGTCCACTCTTCGAGTAGTGTTAGATTCCTCAACTCTTTCTAAATTCCGTTTAGTTTCCATATTCCTATTTATAGATTCATGATATGGAATTACGTCATAGGCCCTCTTCTGGAGGCAACCAACTTCCTTCATAATTAAAGATCGAACGAGAGGTGAAGAGATTAGCAGCCATACATAATCATATCTGAAATTATGAATAAAATCTACCAGCTAAATATCAGCAGATGATATCAGACTAAGTTCTTGTATATCACCAAATAAGTTTAATATGTACTGCCTATTGAGGGATCTAGGTCCACCATCTTCAAACACATAGTAGAGTATAAAACTCGGCTCATTGTGATACACTGGAGGTCTTAGACAATTAACAGTTGTTTTTTTTAATCTCTGTCCAATGAATCAAATACAGGCCTCACTTGTGGCTCGCTTACACCATTATGGATTTGGTTTGGACCACTCAATTTACTAACTGCTTTAGAATGCCATTCATCCTGATTTAAGGCCAGCAATGACGTTGAAGTATGATGTGTGTTGAATTTGGAGTCGCCAACGTCTGCTGGACCCAGCAGAGTCACATCGTCGCTTAGAGTGGCTTGTTTAGCATCTTGAATTTTTTGTTCAATATGTTCTCAGTGAGTGAGCTGACTAATGCTTCTGATAGGCCCTTATCTATCTCCTTTCCCTGCAACGAAGCGTCCTTCGGATCAGGATTGCTTTTTTAATCATTTCTGTCATCATCTGCTGCTAAGACTATAGGTCCTAAATGCCTAGATATGTTTGACTTGTTGCTAGAATCTGTTGCATTATTAGAAAGTGGGCTAGAGGGTTTATCATCACTCAATATAATTGGCTGATCTAAATGTGAACCGTTATGGTTCGCTAATCTAACTGACATCAGTGTCTTTTTACGTGAAATTACATCTGGATTTTTAAAGATATTGAAGATATCTAACACCCCTGATTCAATTGATTTCAATGTAGGTCAATCCTACCAGATGGTTCTTTATGTTTCAATGCTTCAGACAGCCTTATGAAGCCTTCTGAATACTCTCCAAACCATTTTTCGTAAGCAGATATTTGTCATTTGGATGGTTACTCATTCCGCCAGTCTGTGGAGACCTTTCAGATACCCAAATGACATCCCTGTCCTTCTGACAATCCAGCATTACATCACGCAAGTCCATGTTTCTCAAGAACTTGCGCGAGGATGAGACGGAAGCTTTCACAGCAAGAGCTTGTTTACGTCTTAATTTTTTTCTTTTTTTTATACTTTCACTGTAAATTGGACTGTCTCTTCGTTGTTAACAGTCAACAAATCATTCATTCATATCAGTCCCATTAGTTGGCAAAAACCTGGTGCTGATGAAGGCTCCGCATTCGCATACATAACCTCCTTGAGCACGATATAATGGAGTATTATTAGGCATAATTGAAGGCTGCATGCTAGCAGCTGAAATCTGTGCATTGTCATCTATCTCATGAGCACAACATGATGAAGTGGTATTAGTCATTGCAGGAGACTGCATACTAACCACCACTTTACCACACATCTCGGGCATAGAGGTTAGTATCAGTACAATTTCAATTAACAATCTGGATTGCTTTTTTAGTTCAACAAGAATCTGTATATTAAGTCTTGTATTAGCAGCAGCCTCTGCACTATACACATTCCCATTGTATCTGTTGTTACCATTCTCTGCTGAATAGCTAGTGATCGTCTCTAAGTGCTGTGATAAACCCAACTTGAGAAGATTTTGCTGGACCCTACTCCAGCAACCGTCTGAAACACCAGAGTAGCTAGAGTAGTCAGGGGAACTCTGTTCCGGGGAAGGTGACTGCTTTATTTTGAATGCCTCTCTTTCTCTTTCCTTTCCCCTCCACTGCCTTTGGATCAAAGCACTTTGGGTGTGACATCAGATGGGCAAGGTCCACTCATTCTAAAGGCAGGGATCGCACCCCTGAAGCAGGCCAGCTTCAGTCCAATCACCTGGAGACTTCTGCCAGTAAAAGAAGGGGTCGCTAATCACTTCTTTGAATCATATTGAAGCATATTTGGATCATCACTTGAGAGGATTTCGCTGGACTCTACTCAAACCGCCATCTGAAACACCAGCTACTTCACATATAATCCACTCATCTGCATATCCTGGTACCAGCTCACTGCTGTTGAACTGTTAGCAGTGACTGAACCTGGGGACTGCAGGAAGGAAACAGCACAAGTAGACGATTCAAGACCGCAGCCAACTTCTGTTCGACCAAAGCCCCACCTTGCCGCTGGGCCATCGCAACTGCTGCATCCCCACGCTGAGACCATGATTGGTGATGAGAAGCCTTATTCAACACCATTGAACACCAAGAAATGTGCAATGGTACTCCTGACCAATATCTGCCCCCATGGTAAATCATTGGGCTTCAGAGATAGTATAGTTCATTTGAATACCTTTTTCTACTCAAAGACATATCCTTTGGACAATCTTTTCTTTAATTGCCTTTCTCCCCTTGTCACATCTACCAGAGTGCTGCATCTGTTCTATCTTTGCATATTTTAGGTTTCTTCTAGAGGGTTTTACAGTGTTTTGTAGTTAGTTAGTATTATACATGGTGAGTCTGATTAAAGTGTATTTTTATAGACTCGTCATTGGACATTACTTTATTTTGGACTGTTATACTATACTTTGCTGTGTGGGTTGCTACTGAACTACATTCACACACTTCTTAACAGTATAGCCTTCCCCCAGCCCACGTTACCACAAAAAGCAAAGGATGTATATCTCTTATTTGTGTCTATGCCTTTATGATAGTGTTGTGGGATGAATCTGATGGTGTCATCACTCCTGTATGGGTGGTGACTTCCTCCCATGTGGCCAGGGGATGACAGCTGTTACCTGATCCTGACCCTGGCGGAGGCTATGTGAGGGAGGATCACATAGTGGGAGATAATGTCCAGGGAGGTGTTATGGCATCCACCCTTTTCCATTGAGGAAACCCTCCCATACCGTACACCCTAATGGCCTATTGTCATACATCTCCTCATCCACCTATGAAGGGTATTGAAAACCTTGTCCCAGGACCCATAGGCCAAACTACAAACCCTGACCTGACTTGTGAAACTTATGAACACTCATTCTCAGGTTCCACATACAAATCATCCAGGACTGACTTGCCCTTGAAAACCATTAAGAATATTTACCCAGGTTTATCGTGAAAATTGTCAAAAATGGACTTCATTTCCGAAAACTACCAAAATACTGGGATAAGGAAGCAGAACCGAGCAATGAAGCATGAGGAAACTACAAGCGCAAGGAGCACTCTAGTTGTTGGACACACACACACCTGTGACCGGAAACTTTAAAGAGCAGAAGCAGAGTGCCAAGGTGTGCTGTTGGCGGGAGAGAGCTGTGCCACTACACGCAGATTAAGAGACTGAAAGGCAGGGACTAGTGTCATGGAGCCAACGGGTTCAAGAACCAAGAAGAAGGAAGCTGTCACAAGAAGAGGACACGCTGCAGGTATGCCAGGAGCTGCCGTTAGGCTCCTGGGCATTCGCAGATGTTAGAAAGCAGCATCTAATTTACTAGTGCCTGGAACAAAGCAGACTAACCCAGCATAAGCTGCGAGAGACAGAAAAGCCAAGAAAAAGCGGTCACGAGAAAAGTACTGAAAGAGTGTCACCGGCTGACAGCGGAAGAAACCCCAACAAGAACCGGTGAGTCAACCCAGAGACTGCAGGTACACTAGGATCTATTGGCAGCCTCTCCCAATGCAAGTAATTGTGAATAAAGAAGCTGAGAGAGTAAGCGAGAAAGCTTATTGTCAAAAGGATAAATGAACTGTGAGTGAAAACCTTATGAGTTTGTCAATGAACATTGCTAAGTGCTTTGGTTTTACTCATGGTCACTCTTAAATGGGCAGTCTGGCACTGATAATCTACCCATTATGGGTTGGCCACCATTGGAAACGTGTGTATAGAAAAGCAGTGACCACAATATGCATACCTATTCATGACAGACCACACTATTACCATTCATTTGACACATTGATGATGTGTTTATGATTTGGACTGAAGGTGAAGATTCACCACAATTTCCACAAATTATCTAGTTGGCAGGGCCCCTCGATCTGTTTCTATGGAGTTCGGACTGTGTCAGATTCCTTTCTCTTCTAGTTGCCTTGTGGTCAAAACTCGTCCCAGGGAAAAGGGAATTGTCCTTTCTGCAGCCCTTAAATTAGTCCCTCTCTGGTTTATCCATCCATAATAATAATCCCTGGTGGTATTCTTTCTTTTCCAGTAACAGAGCCACGCTTTTTAAAGTACCCAAAATGCCCATATTAATGTCATAATTATGCCACCCTATGAGATTGGCTATGAGATTGGCTCGAACCTTCCTTGGCCTGCCTCATAGTATAAAATTCCTATTGAATAAACAGTCTTCATTGGATGATTAGAATTTCTATATTCATGATGGAAAAAAAGAAGGGCCGCCTCTGCTCTTAAGACTACATATGCTAAATCGTTTTTTTTAAACATTTTTATTTGTTTGGCTGAATTACAACCTTTCAAATATTTCATACAAAATTCAATTTCCATTATTTGCTATTCATCTTTTCAAAGTAAAAGTTACATTTCAATTATTAAATTTGAACAAGCAGAAAAAAGAAATCTACAAGCTTACAGACAATTTCATTTTGGAAAAATAGCAGACATATTTTTTTCTTTAATAAGCGCTGGGAGCAACCTCACACATTAATCTGTCCGAGCAGATGCACGTTTGCATATGCAACATCATTTGTACAGTGAATTCATAATTGTATGACTGTTACCATTTGTATTATAATTAACCATCATGAAGAATGCAAATTCAGTGTTGAATCATAGCATAGAATTATGAAACACACCCACCTCCATGTGTGTACCTGTAATGCTTCCAAATTTAAGAGCCAAAATTGTTTCCACATGTAACATGTGATTCTAACCAATGGGTGCATTAAAGGTGTAAAATGGGTCTTGTGTTTTCCAGAATGATCCATGTGTTAGCTCTCCAGTGGCCTCTCTGTAAAACCATTGGTCAAGGATTGATTGGGCATTTAGGACAGGCCTCTTTGTGCTGCTCACCTTAGTCTCAGCAGATGGCTGATTTTTATGAGAGAGCAGGGTCACAAGTTGCTAGATAATGGATACATTTGCTTTAGAAGCTCAGTCATAAATCAGACCATCAGACCAAAAAAGATCTTAATTTTCTGTAAAGACAATAGATTTCATTTTCTTGGTATCTTAGTTTATTTTTCATAAAAAGACTTCCCCTGAAAGATACTCAGAGTGAGGGTCAATGTACTTTCAGCCCGGGTCCACTGATGAGTTCTTCTTGCTACTCCTTGCAAAGTCTTCAGACAATCTACAAAAGAGGGGCTTAGCCATCCTTTAAAGCCTAATGGGCCACAGTGATTGGTGTAGGATAGACCTACCTTAATGATCCAATCGTGGGGTCCCACCAACAATCTCCTGCATGCATTAGGTCATAACCAGAGTGCTTTGCAACAGTAAAGGTAAACAGGTAGAAATGTGATACTAAATCCCAACCATCTGTGGCTCAGAGTCTCTCTGGTTAATGGATCTCTCTGTGGTTGCTGATTAAAGCCGCATGTCTCCCTTGAAGCTGCAGTGACGCCAGAATCTCTGGCTCCTGCAAAACGCATCCTTGTACCTTATGAATGGGGTCCCCCTGCGTGGTGAACTATCGTAAACATGCAGTGCCAGACATAAAAGCATGCTGTCATAGATACTGAGGGCGGGAGCTGGCTTCAAGTTGACATATGAAACATTGTTCGGGTTTCCGGTCCCTTTGGTAAACTCAGCAGCCAGGCCCCTTGTGTGTCTGTTTGAATTACCCTCTAATTGGTATGCAAACAGCTGCCACCATCTGCAGGGCCCAACAAAAGAACAGGGTGAATCCATGGAGCCTTTGTTAGTTAATCAGGCTGGCTGGCAGGGGGGAGATTTGGTCCTCTGCTTCTGGAGATACATCTTGTACCCCTGGCTATCATATTCCAACTAAATATGACATGGGGGCTGTGCCTGTAGTCTGTGTCCACCCAGAGTACACAGATCTATGTGTTTGTTGTGCTGTGAGCATAGGAAAATGTGTGTGGATTAGCCCCACACATTTTCCTGAGGTTTCGTCTACCATCATTCCATTTAACTAAACATTTCAAAAAAGCCCGGTCAATTCCTCACAAGGGCCTCGGTTGCCTGACAAATGTGGACTGTACACTGTGTGTTCTACCCCACTTTTCCAGCCATCTGATTGGCTGACCACCCTTCCCTGGGTGCCAGTACACAGTAGATTATCATTTACATTGTAATGTAAGAAGAATTATTATCTGTAGGCTGCAATTAATACATTGAAATTAGAAAGGTGAAGGTGTAGAAGTTATAAGAATGACAGCTTAGATGCACTCCTTGACATAACCTTGGGCGTCCTGTCTGACCACCTTTTATTAGCTGCTAGTGCCTTTTCAATTTATTTCTTGCACACAATCAGAATGTGAGATAGAAACGTATTGCAGTAGGCAAGTCGAACACCCTGCTTCTGTCCGTGATTCAAGAATATTCAGTAGTGCCTTTTAGATACACCAAACACTAAATAGTGGAGCTATTGAGTAGTTGCTTTTGGGGATATAATAATAGCATGTTAAGTATGCCTTTATGATGACCTCATTTTAGTGTGCAAACGAGTGAATAAGTGGTCTTGTTGCTTTCTGTAAAAGTACAATCTGTATTTTTCACCTGACTTACACCTTATTTCAGCCACTTTTTGACTAAATGAGTAATATTATATAATGCGAGATTCACAGATTGACCCATCACTAGCACCCTGCTTCGGGGAGCCAGTCAATCAGGTGGCTAGGAATGTACGTGAGCTGAAACCGGCAATCCCAGCCCACGTTCCAAGCTGCCTGATGGCCGGTTACCCCATCTGCCATCTTCCCCCCACCCTCCGTTCCCTTTTAAAACAATTTTTTTTAATGATTCTACTCCCTCCCTACTTAGCTCTTCATGGCGGCGGCGAGTACCACCACCGCAGCTGCTTCCGCTCCTTCCACACTGCCTCCGATGGACTCCATGGAAAGGGAAGAGGGGCTCTGTATGGAGCCCCGCCTTCCCATTCCGTGGTGGCCATCTCAGAAAAGTCTTTCTATTAGCCCCGGCCCAGACCATTAGGCACCCATTCCAAGGGCTCGAAAGGGTGGTAACTCATTTACCCTCGTTAAAAGGCCATGCTTTGTTAGGCCTTTAACTTGGAGTAAGTGCTTAAAGCCACATTGTTTATTCTGTACCAACTGTTGACGATTTCAAGAGCTCATAGACTGGAGTCTAACACGTTATGCTTGCGAACAATGGTAGTGGGGTTAGCCTTCACAAACTAAGAACAGCCTTCATATTGGAGTTGCTATGGGTGGCCCAATGCTTGTCTTACATAATGGAGCCGATCTTTCTTTGCTCGATTAGCTAAATGGGATAGCGGTGTCCCATCGCCTTTGGTGACCTGAGACTGGTGGTGGTCTCGGTAGGTAGGTCTGTCAGCTTTGATCCGACAGGCACAGTGATTGATTCCCTTGATCATTCCTTACCACACAGTGAATAAAGACAAGTCAATCATTTAGATCATGATGACAAATAGAGGGAGGACTAAAATGCGCAATCTTGTGATTGGCATTCCTATGAAGAACGTGCTGCCTCCCGGCGCAAGGGTCAGAAACTGGAGAGATCGAAGGACCAGTGGATGCCGCTCACCAAATAGAAAAGCCCATAAATATTTTGGGAATAAATGCACCATGATTTATACAGTACCAGCCGCTCTGGAGACAATGTCTGAATATAATGAGATGTCCCTACAGTGTCGCCGTACTAGGATTTGCTGCTGGAGAGGCTCAGTTCCCAGAGCCTCTCTCTATCCAGCGAGCAAAATAATTGGTCATCAGGCAACGTGTCACATCTTGTAAACAGGAGGGACAGCTCTTGGAAACGTTCCAAAGGCAGGCCTGACGTTGTTTAAGAATCAACAAGCATGGACTATGATAGTGCTCTTGCCGCTGATTTCCTCTTTAAACCTCAGGCCGCACAAATGGCGATCGTGAGGCACGCTGGGAGTGCCCGGATGCACGCAGCTTTGCTGCACTGTCAGTTTCCGTTCTCCGCACGCCGCTGACTCACTCGCGCGCCGCCTTCCTCTGTTCCCCTTAGAAGTAGTGTGAGGCAGGAACGCCACGGTGGCACGCCGCTGCCCGAGGGCAGAACGCTCATTAAAAGGACTGCTGTTGCTTTCAACACCCAAACTCCCCTGTTCGAAGACCGAACCCTGACATTTCCAAAGTGAGCTTCAAACCCTCAACGCTTCAACGAGATGAATCGGTTCTGTTTACAATGCACATTGCGAGGAGCACTGCATACAGGACTCAAAGGGAGCTGTGATAAGAACATCCTTTAAAAGCATGTAGACTTTTAAAAGCACCCTTCAATATATATATGCATGCGGTCTACCTGGATTGGATGGTAGAGTCATTGTATGCAGAGGCGTGCACTCAAGTCTCATATCGTGTACATCATAAAATAAATAGAGGTATATTAAAAAAAAATGATTAAGGTAATCATAGTTTCATGTTTTCAGAAAAAATAACCCTGTGGTCTTGGTACACGGATGCAATAATAATCAGGAACTGCTAGTGTGAAAAAATCAGTTTATTTAGAGGCACACATGGATCCAGGCTAACATGCACTCGGCCATGCACCGCTTTATGTTGTTTGAGTAAAGCCTGTGAATTGATGACAATAAGATTCCACCATTATGGGAAGAAAGGTGAGGCCACTGAAAGCAGAGGTCTTTTTTTTTCCAAAATCCAGAAGCTCCCCCGCAGGAGCTTCAGGATTTGTAAAATAAGGCCTCTGCTTCCAGCGGCCTCACCATTTCAGACTCAATGGTGATGCTGCCCCTCCTCAGCTGTCGAGGAGCAGCGCCACCATTAAGGCTGAAAAGGCGAGGTGCTGTGTCCTGTCAGGCAAGCCTTTATGAATAAATGCAAATATGCTAATCTCTACAAAAGGCTGCCTGGCAGGGGTGCCTGTAGCCCCCTGTGGTCTCGTCAAGGGGGTGTGGCCTAACAAGCCAGCAGGCAACCACCTGTTGCTAGGCCACGCCCCATTGTTGAGCACTGGCTCATTGTTCAGTGCCACTTAAGGCACAGCCTTCAGGCATGGCATAGCAGGCGGTGGCAGTCCCAAGTAATGTGCATCATTCGCTGACACCACCCGTTTGTGTGTGTGTGTGCTGCCAATGTATGTGGTCCATTTTCATCTGTGGGTCGCCCCTGTTGTGAATTAGCAACTAGAGGATAAAGTGCAGGACTCTATAGGTTTGATGATTGAGTCCTGTGGCTACTATTAAATGAAACCACTTTGCAAGGAAGTTTTTATAAGATGATGTCACTCAATTCTGAATGTATCCCTCAGCTCCTATTTCTGGGCTCTTTCACATTGCATTTGTAATTGGTTTTTTATAACGTGCTTAATACCCAGAGGTTTCTAAGCGTGGACCGGGATCGAACGTGTGTTGCTCAGCGTTGTCTTGCTCCCAAGGCGAACTCGTTTCCCCTGAGCTATCCTCTTTTGACCTTGCTTCTTCTGCCTTTGTTCGCAGTTGAGTAGCAAGCAAGTCAAGTCATCAGCGGAGTAAACACATCCCATCCTTTATTTGGGGTAAACATCTTTGACTTGTTCTGACTTTTTATCTTTAAAATGTCCCTTCAGCCTTGCGAGGCAGGGAGAGCGCGCAGACTTAATAATACAGGTCTGTCACCGTGTAAATAATTAATTCGGAAATGGAAAATGAAGTACAGTCCAGCTATTCTATTGTTATTAAAATTGCAGAAGCTTTAATACGTTCAATAAGTATTGTTTTAATAATGAGACAAATGTATTGACTGTATCAATGGTCTGAATGCAGAATCCAGCAAGAGTGGGAAAAGTTCACTGTTTTTGGCACTCAGAGCCGAGCACAATGGGATCCAGCGGTTGTGTTGCATTCTGTGTGCATACTTTACTTTCACTGAAAAAACGTTGGCGCCGGAACCATGTCTTTTCATCATTGTTTTATTTTTATTTTTCGGTGTACTTTGTACTATGCATACACAACTTCTGTTTCTTTTAGGTTTTTAGTATTCATCTTTAAAACATGATGTGATCGCACTACCGATCCTCTTCCCCCTTCTTTCTGGTTCCTTGCCCCCAGCCCCTTTCAATATCTGTTTGTGTTATGCTTGCATGACTTTGTTACTGTGTTGAATGTGTGTATCGAAGATGTCGCCATCAAAACTACAGATGAGGGATTTCGAATGTGCAAGTCAACATTCATAAGGTTACACTTAGTTCAGAAAAGCCGTGAATCAACTTGACACCTTTAATCGCTAGAGCAAAGCAGTAAATACATAGGGGAGACCCATGAACCCTTTCTTGTTGCAAGTGATTAAAAGCGCTTGTGTCAATGATGCAAACAATCAAACGCCCTTTTCTATTCCTTTTGTTCATTTGTGCAAATAGGGGGGAATTTCTGTACATTCCAATGCACATTCTGAATTCAGAAATGGGATACACTTTGAAATGATTATTGTGCCATGAAATTATTATTGTGCCATGCATAACAGAGCCGTTCCTCACGGTGTCCTGCATTTGTTTAAGTGGGACCGAGGCGGTATGAGCCACTGTTGTCCAATTTGAATTTCTATCCTTCAAACAGTCATAGAAATCATTGTCATTCTTCTACATTTCACAATGATGGGCCTTTCAAGGGCCTGTTGTGGGATATATTGACCCACTCAATGGCATTGCCTAACATCACTGAGCTGCCTTTGCACAAGAAACAGTAACCTGGCTGCGCTGGCTCCTTTGCGCACCAGGACCTCAAAACTGCTTTTGGCAGCAACAACAGAAAAATGGCTGAACCATCTTGCCTCACCCACTTTGGGAAAAATGGAACAAGGGGACACACTGAAAAATATGCCAGTGTGTTCTGAAACATATATGGAATCAAGTGAAAAGGAAAGCCTGCCATTGCTGCAAAAGCCAAAATCCCCCTCAAAATGAAACCGTTTTCACCCTTTCAGAATGCTGCTTTAATGCCAATTTCATCTGTCATTCTGAAACCACTGTGAGTAAAAAGGCCCAGTTAAACCAACTCTCAGAGAAATCAAAAGCAACTTCATTTTTCATTTGCACGGAAAACACGCATTTATTGCTTGACAAAATGTATCCAGGGGCAGCAGTTCAAAGAGACTCTTTACTCTCTGGCCCAGGTCTAGGAGGAATGTATCTATACTTTAGATAAGAGTACTGCTGCAAGCAAAATGACTGTAGCTGGCAGGGCAGTTGCAATCTGAAGACCTGCAAACCAAATTAAAGAAAGAAATGATAGCAGTTTTGACACATGTGGAAAAATGGGCTGTGCTGACTGAAGAGAAAAAAATTACCTGTTTAAACTCAATTGTTAATGAAAGCCTGCTTACTAGCAATGTAAAGGAGTTATGTTAGTGGTGACAATGCCGACATAGGATATCTTCTGTTGGTTTAATTCAAGACCCAAAGTAAGAAATTAAACAGTTTAATACACATAGGCTGGAGTTGCAAGCTCTCAGAAAAACCTGTTATTCCATTTGCCAGCTATGAAACTGAGAGTGCACATGCTCATCAGACATTCGCCTGTGCTCCAGGCTGGGACAATAGCAGTCCTGGGACACTCACCTGCCAAGTGTGAAAGGGCAATAAATCCTTCAATTAAGACTGGAAACCCCTTGCCTGGAAGGAAATGACAGCTGCTTGCCGTTGAAGGAAGGAAGAAAAAAACAGGATCAAGTAACAAAGAGACTGCCTTTTGGTGCCAGAGACTGTGTTACAAATAAACTGTAAAGACTCTTATGTCTGTAGCAAGAATTAGCAGAAAAAAAAATGCAGTATTTAATCTAATTCTGGGGGCCATCTTTATAAACATTGCCGCAAGGGGAACAGAAGTTACAAAACATGACCAAATCCAAGGAAAGTATTAATGTGGCAAATATAACAGTTTGTACATACATCCCTGGGGACAATTCACATTTGTGTATAAAATGGTGGAATTTTAGGCCACATCTTTAAAGTGTAAAATGACCAAAATGGGTCAGAAAGGCGAAACAAGGTCGCACAGACTGGAGGTTTGGTCTAATCTGTGCTGCACATCATATGTAACCCGTGGGTATAATTTGCCAAGAGATTGCAAGTGTATAACTGTACATTTTTTGGCAAAATCAGATTTTCAGTAAAGTAAATGTGGGAGTTTCTGGACATTGTAAACCTCACCTCATAAACCTGACATAACTCCCTTAGAAATCCAACCTGCAGAGAGCAAGACAGAGATTATTACCCTTGCCCAATCCTACTTTTAGGGGTGTGTGTAGTAAAGCCTGCCCCTGTCATATACTGTGATGATGTCACCTGGCATTATAAATAAGAGCCCCTGACAACACACTGGGACACCCTGATTCCTGATTTCTACGCTGGCGTCCTGTTCCTGTCTGTTCCTGTCTTCATCTTGAATGTATCCATCTAAACTCCAAATCCCAACCACAAGGCCAAGCAATTGCTGATCCTGCTTCAGAGACGCCGCAATTCTAAAATAATCCCCATAACCAAGGGAATTGCTGTGGTGTTTTGGGAAGCATCCAGAATTAACCTGGTTTGCTACTCACTTCATGCTGCTGCCATCCTGCTTGCCTGATGCCCTATATTATCCAATAACCAGAATTGCCAGTCCAGAAGAATTATCCTTTGGTATCCAGGCCCTGCCCAGCTGACTCTGTCCCGCTGAGTTTGTCCAGCTGTCCTGCGTTAGAGGTTCTGGTCACCACACAGGTCTGGTCTGACTGTCCAAAAACCAAACTAAAAGTGGACTGTGAGTATCAATAGGTACCACAGTAACATGGTAAACCTTGCCTTGCTTTTTTCTTTCCCAATCTCTAAGACATCCTATCATTATCCTGATAATTGTAATATTGTCACAAATATCTTTAATAATTTTGTCTTGTGAAATCCAAAGCCCTTTGTCCTCCCTCGGGTGATCGGACTGGGTCCGCCGGGGCGGGCGCGGAGGTTCTAGTGTTGATTCTGCGTATTAACCCTGGAGCTTACTGTGTCTCAATCTGGTAGCCTAGCCTGAATGCCCTAGTGTAGAGCAAAACTGTCCTTGTCAAAATTGATTTCTGTTCCTTTTTCGCGCCTTCATTTTCTCAAAAACACATTGCACTAGATCTTGCATAACTCACCTTAACAGCTAGATACATCATTTCACTTTCATATTGTACCTCTGATCCATAGCTACACCCCAATTCACCATATTTCATCAGTTTTTATTAAAAAACGTTTTGGTAAATTTAGGCATGATTTGCAAAGGTATGTTCATTTTACAACGTGTCATTTTAGTTATAAACGGTTTTCAATCTTCCATTCAATTTCGAATTGTATGCTTTTGCTCAATCCATTGCTTGTGATTGCTAGTACCTTTCCAGTGTTGCTCCAGTAAACAATTGTTTTTGTTTCAAGAGTTTTAGACCATTCATTGTTTATCCGTCCATTTCCGAGTGTCATTTTAGCATTGCCACGGTTTAAATCCGTTTTTCTTTCTTGTTTGGGGAGGGAAAGTCAGATTTGTATTCTGTTTCTTATTTGTCATTCCTGATTACCTGCTGATTCTGTTTATCTACTTAAAGTTGATTATTTGTGGTTTGAGGGAACATTGCAGGGGGAAATTCTAACTCTACTGCCATCTTACCTAAAATCAAAAAGTGCTCCTAATCCCTGGTGCTTCTAGTTGTGTCAATAGTAGGTTAAACTAAGTGCATTGCTTACATTCCTATTGTTCTTATCACCCCATTGGTGATTGCCGCCCCATATTAAAAATTGTATGATTTCTTTTGAATTTTAAAATAAATAAATAAATAATACAAGTTATCAACCAGCCTGGTTCATGGTCCATTGTGACCAGGGGTATTTGAAAAGGGGGTGTGATATGAGTGGTGTACCATTGATATGAGTGGTGTACCATCTCAATATTGAATCAAATCTAATCTAACATAAGCATTTCAATTGTGCGCTGCATACTGGGCTGAGACTAAGGTGTGCGTCGTCTGATTGAAATCCTTAACACTGTCACTGTGAAATGTATGAGATATACATTAGTGTCGGGAGCAAAGTATGCAAAAAGGCAGGCCAGCACATGATTGAAACATGCAGATCACCTCTGAGAAATAAGTTGCCTACATATTTCTCATACCAGTGCAAATAAAAAAAGTGCATTACCTGAACTTTGTTTGTTTTTGTTCTCGTTTTTAAAAATGTCTCCATAATGGCCTAGTCGGCTACACGCTCTCTCTGGTTTCTCCCTGCCTCCACTAGTTAGAAGCATAAACACCATCCACAGTGCTGATCAGTTATTAAATCCTGGTTATGAGAATTTGTTGATCAGCAATGTTGTGGTGTGTTACACTGGAAGAAGCTCATCTCCCTTGATACACATGCATTCACACAACTGCAGAAGGACATGTCTATTCCGCTAAACTAGAGGACTTTGCCCTTATTTTAGGACTTCACCTTCGCATTTGGGGCCACCAAGCTTTGTATTATTCTCGGGAGGATAGCACAGAAGCAACATGCTCGCCTAAGAAGCAGGAGACACGGAGCACTACAGGTTCGATCCCCAATCTCTGGGTATAAAGCACGTTATAAATAACTTACCATATCACTGTCCTCCATGGCAAGACCTTGGATCCTACTGACTTCTCAGAGTCGTTTGAAATCAGCCCCAATGTGTTCATGATTTACATCTTTTATTAACAAGAATTGTTGACTAATTTGCTCTGCGGATTGCTGTTAAAACCTGTGATTACTGCCTGTGCACACATGACAACTTTAACCTCCCTTCTCCCCCACCCATATGACACGATATGTTATTTATAACACACTTAATACACAGAGGTTTCTAAGCGGACCCAGGGATCGAACCTGTGTTGCTCCATATCGTCTTGCTTCCAAGGCAAGCAAGTTGCCCCTGAGCTATCCTCCCAAGACAAATAGCACCAGAATCATCTGTAGATGGATTGGGCGAGCAATCGCCCCCTTTATGTTGCTTCTGACAAACAATGCGGACTGGAATTTCATCAACCTGACCACCGATCTTTTAACAATAGGTTTAACTTCCCCTTTTGCTCGTTTTAATGTTAGTTTTAGAAGCTGGCTGATTTGGCCTGATATCAATCAATGGTCGCCAACAAGCTTTATTCTCCTGTTTTAATAATATAATGACTGTCTAAAAACACAAGCCACGCCTCATCGTTAAGGCAGGATCATGTGATGTCATTTTGTGCAATTTCATGATGGATCAAAGATCCCCACGATTCATTTTAAATAACACTACTGTCCCGCTACTCCCACCAAGAGTTACAGATAGTGCCCATGTGGGCACAAAAGTGAGCCACTTCCCCCATGTAAATGTTAGGAGGTCACACATCACAACACCAAACTTCTGATGTACAATGATGCAAAACACTCAGGGTTGAACTGGGGCATAAAATTGTCTCGGGCACCAATGAAAAAGTGGCCCACAGTTGCAAATGGGAATCCATTCCTTTTGTGACGCTGTTTGATTAGTACACTAGGAGGAGTTTTTTGATCAAATGTGATGCAATTGTGCATTTTAAAGAATATTTATTCAGCAAAACTGGTCAAAACTATTAGCCGCAGAGTGAAGTAACTCATGAAACTTGCACACATTGGCCAAGAAAGTGGCCCACCTGCACCCAAAAAACGGACCCACACAAGCATTTTGCATTTTTGTTTCGGCCATGGGCCTATTGCCCTATATGCCAGCCCGAGCCTGAATACACTGAAACTGACATACTAAACTAGGACTTGTCACATGAGTCAAAATAAACACTGCTCTTTCGCTTCCTATATGAGTCCGTTTTCAAGCGCACATTGCTATGGTTCGCTTATTCGGTGAGGGGTGGGGGGGGTCGGTGAAAGGCACTGCATGTGCGGTTGCCCACCGTGACCTTAGTCTTGTCTGAAAGCTTCATCACTTGGCAGGTAATAAATAGGTCGCCCTATGTAGGCCTTTCCGCTGGCAGAGGCTGGATGAGCTCGGAGTGACAATCCTTGTAGTTCTCTGCATCGGGCTGCAGCCGCTCCCCTGGGGCGGTCCCCGGGCGCCTGGCGAGTGCTCTTCCATCGCGCAAGTGCAACAGCCGTCCTCCTTATTCTATAAGGTCCGAAGTGGATGGCCCTCCCCAAGGGAACGCGCCTTCCAGATGACAAATGGCTTTGTCATGTCATGCATTGCTATGCCGTCCCGTCCATATCAGGAAACCTTCGATCAAGGTCTTCGAAAGCTCCCGGGCAAATGGCAATGTCGCGTGCCTTCATGAAACTGACACTCACTAAGCACTGTTGCAAAGTAAGGTGCAAAGTAGGCTTACATTAAGCGTAGGGAACAAAGCTTAAACATGTGCAAACACTCAACTTTCTTGGAATGTAACATTCTGCGATAATTGTGCATTAGTCATAATATTCATTGGACAGCAGTTTGCCCAGTGGTTAACGTCATTGCTGCCACCCTCAATATGCTTAACCTACATTATGGACGTTTGTGTTTTTGTGGGTATTCAGGTTTATTTAGGATGATTATAAATATGTGCTCTGCATAATCACACGTGCTATTTTTGGAATTAGAACGAAGGTATTTTAAAAGCAAGAACTCAGCCCAATCCTGCACTTTCAGGCATACAACTCACCTCTACTTTCTCAGGTTTCAGTGCCAGGAAGCCCTTACATATATGAGTACTTTGAGAAAACCCCAGGCACAAACATACATATAAATATTAACATATGTTTAATTTAGCATTATCAAGCCCAGCACCTTCTCAGGAGGGGACAGTGCTTCAAAGGAAACCCTGCCAGAACGGTTCTATGTCATTTCATCGATGGCTGAAATGTCTCTGTTTTTTTTTTTCCCGAGTACATTTTACTGAATAAACTCATCGAAATGTGTATTTTTTTATTTTTGGGCGGGTTCCCCCAAAAGCCCTCATCCACTTTTTTTTTTTTACCTATTCCCAAACACCCCACCCCTTATATATACTTTTCCAACCCCACCTATATATTTCACTGAGTTTTTTCGGTAAAATGTACCCGGAAAAAAACCCCATCAAAATGGCACCCATCAATGAAAGAATGCTATACCACCAGAACAATGGGGAGTCATACGGAGGGTAATTACTGGTGTATCTTTTACATGAGGCAGACAGAGGGGGGAGGGAGGTTTGGGTATCCCATGAGAGTAGTTACAACCAAGAGAGGAGTTCAACCATCTTCGATTTTCCTAGGTCACGGAAACTTCCCATGGCCCCTTTCCACTTCCTGCAGACAAGGAGCTTTGGGAGCTGACATCACAAGGCAAAACCTTTGTTAAAACAGCTGATATTGGCTTTGTACATAAAGTTTGAAATTGACCAATCCGCTGTGCCACACTTTGTTGAATCATATCTGGACTTCAGAAGAAGAATTTTCTTTGTTGGAACCTTATTGGGGTACAGTCTGCCCAAAGTCCTCGGCCACTAAGGTGAAGATACAGCTTTCCAAGGAAGGAACAAGAGCTTCCCCCAAGCCGCTACAAGGGAACAGTTAGAGTGATCTGCTGTTTGGACAAGCCTTGCCTGATGCTTGGACCCTTGATACATAGGACTCTGCTTGCCAAAGTGGCAGCCCTGCAAGTGTCCTTGGCAAACGTCATGGCTGGGAAAGGCAGAAGGACACTCATCCCAGGGAAGAGAATCACAGCACTCCAAAGAAGAGCCTAATGTCTCTGACAGGGGTTCTGCCTCCCTAGTTTGGCCCTTTGTGAAATTTAAGATCCCACTGTTTATTTTTAGAAGACATATACTTGAATATTAACATTGAGCCTCATTACGAGGTTGCCAGTCTGGAAACAACGGTACCGGTAAGCTTTCCGGTACCGTTGTTTCCGGTCCGACAAACTACGAGTTCTGCAAGCGAGTGCCGTTCAGCCCGCCAGGTCTGACCTGACGGGTGGAAAGGCACCTGCTCACAGACCTTCACGGATGCACTGAATGGTGCCGGTGCATCCGTCCTCCCCATTCCCATTGAGTCCAATGGGACTCAAATGGGAATGGGGAATAATATTTTCCGGTGCGCAGCAATGGGCAATTACTGGGAACGCCGGGGTTGTAATGCCCCTGTATGGCCCCATTGCCGGGCGCTTGAAAAAAATGACTCTGGCGGCAGCCGTGCTGGTATTTACCTGAATGTGTGCATTTGTAAACCTAGGCCCTTGATTAGTTAAATTTGCGATTGAAGAACAAGCTTGTCAAAGCTATGTCATTTCATTGTCAGCCGAAAAAACAAGCATTTATAGGATACCATATTTGTTAGGAGCCCCCACATGACAACAATATCATACAAAGTCAGACATATTGGTTATGCCAATGTGTGTTATTGTATATTTGCCATTGAAATTTCTGGTTCTGCCAATTGGATAGGTGCAATGTTATGTTACATAATGGTCGCCACCAAAGACATCATGGTGCTATGGGCAGCACCAGGGAGCAAGAAAGGGAAGGAGCTGAAAAAGATACATCTTCAGTGAACCCTGGAACGAGAGATGTTCCTTAATGGTTCGAAGTGAGAAAGCGATGGGGTCCCAGGTGTTTCAGACTACACAATACCCTGTTTGTAGTGCAGCCTTAATTTATTTGAAAAGCACTGATCATGCATTCTCCAAAAAACAGAAGTGTCCCCTTTGCAAACTCTCGTCTTGCAAAAACACTAATCTGTAAGGCTTCCAAATAATACAATGCAGAAGTTAATGTTACATAACGAATCTATTTGTATCGTGCATGCGGCAGCTCAAAGTTAATGTCCAATGTTCCCTGATTGGTTAATGCAGAGATGTAAACCTATGATGTGTTGTTATCTGCTGTAGCATCAAGTTGTCCCACAGAAGACAAATGCACACTGAATGCAAATGCATTATCAAGAAGCGTACAGACACATGTCAGAAAAGTCCTGCCACGCTAAGATGGCATCTGTGAAAACAAACACTTTATGAAATCCCTGCATCACGAAGCAGCTGATTCACATCAGAGCCCCTCTACATGCTACTTCTAGAGCTATAACAAAGAGCAAGCTCTCTGCAGCCAGACCTCACAAAGAAAGGGCACTTTCTAGCACAGCAGACAGACTCTTGGATCGACTACATAAATAGGAGTGCACACTTCTTCTATTCTTCAAGCTGCTAAAAGGAGACGTTTCTGCAATTTCCAAAGCTCATAGTCTCATTTCATGAATATGTGTATGCCGTATGTTTAACTTTAGCAAAACTTTAAAATCTACTAGCTGCATCTAGTGTAACCATGTGCACGCTACAGACCAGAAATACATGCATTCCAGTTCCTGCAACTATCCGCATTCTCGATGATGGGCAAGTGAACATAAACATGACTGTCAATATGTCAGAATTGCGAACCAAACTACTTAAAGCACTGCAGGACCAACATGTATGCATCCTTATAAATCTCTTCTGCATGCTATTTTAACAGTTTCATCCAAACAAATGGTTTCTGTCAGAAGAACTTCGCCTGTGGCACTGGTGTTGCGCATCCTGGCAGATGCTGTTCCTGACAGGTAGGTTTTGACCTCTTCCAAATAGATGGGCAGCAAGCCCCGGGGATCTTTCCGCAGTTCTCTGTCATGGTGGTTATGGAGGAGTTTGCCATATTGGAGCATCTGCCTGGGTTAAGTGTTGCCTCATCAGCTCCACCTGTCAGCGCCATGCTGCTTCCGCTCAGATGCAACACCGCCGCCTCCCGTGGTGCCGGCGTGCTAAAGCTAGTATCAGGTGTGCCCGCTCTAGGAACCATGTTGCTATTTCACTCAGATAAGAGTAATGGGGCATCTTCCAGTCAGCTGCTTGTCGCATTATGAGTAGAGTAATAGGATTTGTGTCTTGATCTCTCACATACGGTACAGCAGCCGTCTGCCACCACAGCATCAGCAGTGTAGGTGCAATACAGAGGCTCACTGAGGAACACATACTTTTATTTTCCATTTTTGAATAAACTTGCATCCCCATGTTGGATTTTCAGCTTGAGAAGTATGGGAAAGAAATCAAAGACTGGTTTCTACACCTATATATACACACACACACACATAGGCGCGTGCGTGCGCGCACATGCACACACACACACATGCGCTCGCACACACATACACACACACTTCTGAAAAGAGGGCTGTTTAACTCAGCAGTGCACAAAATAAACACAATGCCATGAACAGTGCTTTATCAATTAATGGCTTTAACTTATCACAGAAAGCTATTTTACAAGAAAGGAATTTGAAAAACATCGAATTTTAACTAAGTACTGAGGTGATTCAGACATTCTGCTCTATGCTCACTGTGGCAGCTGGCAATCAGACATCACAATATAACTCATTGCAGAGCGGTAGTGATGTCAAAATCTTATTATAGGTCAGTGATGTCACAAATAGACTGTAACAGGCCTGTATATGGGTTTAGCAGGTTGTCATTTGTTATGTATTATTCTCCAAGATACATTCTTCAGCCTGTGGAGAAATCAGTCCTAAAGGAGGATGGATTTACTACTTTGCCTTAGACTTAATTATCAGAAATATTATTAACCAGCTCAAATGTCAAATGAATATCGTGCCATCAGAAAAAATTGTTGAGTACCTCAAGAGTCATGTCTCTCTCCAACCATGTTATACCTATGTATGAGGCCATTCTTTAATACTTTACACAAGCATTCCATATCGTATACCAATTATGCAGACGATAGTCAGATTTTAATTGAGCCCACGGGAGATTATGGCACTGACACTTTAAAATAAGTGAGATCTTTAGCCTTGTACAGTGGTTGATGGCTCACAACTCTCTTCATCTTAAGTAGCAGGACCGAATTATTTTTAGTATGAACTCATCAAAATTGGAGTAAACTGCCTATGGCCCAAAGGTTTACCATCGCAGATTATATCATTCCAGTTTTACCTAAAGTGATAACTTTGGGGGTAATCTTTGATTCCTCTTTTTCGATTAATGACCATGTCAATTCCACCATCTCTACCTCATCGGATTACTTTACAATTATTACTTGAGATTAAACCATTTTTATCCCTTGAAAACTGTGCAACTGTATCTCGAAGCCATTACAAGCACGAAGATTGATTATGAGGGTAGCCTCCTTGTGGGGTCAGCTCAGAAATACCTATCAAAGCGGCAAGTCCTACAGAATAATACTTTTCATAGTGTTTTCCAATATTAAATGCAGGGCACATGTCATCGCAGCTTGGCGGGCTCTTCATTGGTTGCAGGTGAAAGAACGGCTTACATCATTTTGCATGCCCACCATCATCCATACATGCTTATTTGGCAAAAGCCACACCTACCTGATCACTAGATTTCACATTAGCCAATCTCCCCAGCTGTTGAGATCATGCAATGGTAATCTTTTAGAGATTCCATCGACCAAATTGGACGAGAGCTGGCAGGCGTGCCTTTGACGTTTCAGCCCCTTCTCTCGGGAACAACTTGCCTGTTGCATTGGGACTTGAGACATCTCTGCACGTTTTTAAGAACGTTTTAAAAAACATTATTTTTTTCTTGATCTTAACCGGTTTAGTCTGGACTCTGTTTATGTTTTCATCAGCCTTGCTTTTTATCTTGTTTTTATTAATTTAGTCAGACCCTGATTAGCTGCATACTTTTTTATTAATCAAATTGTAGTGCCTTTATTAACGTTTAACTGATATTTGTTTCATGTTGTTCATTGTTTTGATCTGTGCGCCCATTTGCCTAAGAGCCTAAGGCGCTATAGAAATACAATGAAAACAAACATCTTGACCATGCACCCAACTGGAATGCCACTGTTGACTCTCTCAAAACCTTTCCTGCCACATCCTGCTCTCCCCCACAGACACAGCCACCTTCCACATCATCTACAGACCACCTAAGCACAAGATCTCCTTCATCTGAAATTGCATGTACATGGTGCCACCATAACGCTCATGTAAACTGATAACATCTTCCTCGATGACTTCAACATTCATGGCAAAACTCAGTAACCAAGTCTGTGATGGAAGACCTCCGCTGCCTTCTTAACACTGTAAGCCTCCAATGCACTGAAGTGGGAGAATGGAAGAACAGGCTCCCGCCCTTCCCCTCTCGCGCCTGGCCTAGAGGATTACGGCCCAGACACCCGCCACGAGAGGAGTTTGCCTATCTACCGGACGACCAAATACCCTGGTACAGGAACATAAGGATGTGCCCATCTACCTGCCCAGCAGCCCGCCCTGCCCATGCCGACACCTGCGGCACGGATCAACTCGACTAAACCTACACGTCGTTAGAGATGCCATGACGACCTAGCCAGCGGTCAGCACACCTGTGCAAACATGCACACCGGATACTCCCACATCAATTCACACGAAGAATATATTCAGTGCTATGACGTAGGCAACAGACATACTCACGGACGTGCATCTTTATTATTTTACACATAGGCTCTCAAAATGCAGAAACGCAAGACGCATCATGAACTTATCTAAAAAAAAAGCTTACTCACGCTTCTTCTAAGAACCATGTACCATAATGAAGAATATGACGGAGACACGATACTGAGGATAGAGCAATATGATACCGTAACCTAAAGCGCTCTGCATCAAGCGGTTCCACCTTTGTACCAGGCCCAAGTAGGCCGCAAGCAAAAGCTTCCATGAACATTGAATGAGCAAGAACTGGGTTGCTGACCCTGCAGAATGAGTCCGGCGAAAGCACACCGCCAAGGGCACGATGTTGCAATCCCGCACGCTGCAAGCCAACGCCAAGGTCGCACCTGCAAGATAAACCAGGCACACAGTAGGAAAAACAATATTAATTGTATTGAATCTTGCCTCAAACACGGTCCCACCTCACGTGACAAAGTCAAACCTGACAAGATGCCAAGCCCAGGAGGAAGGAGACGCCTGAATCCCACGTTTCAAGACACAGGCATATACAATTAAAAGACTCATTGGACATCTGCAGCAGTGGGAGTAGTCAACCTCCCAACATATGAATAAATCCTCACATTGTTTACACCTACCCATATTAAAACATTGTTGCAAATGACAGGTGCACCGCGAGCTGGGAACAGCGATAGTCCCAGACTGGGAGGCTCGCGAGCAGACCAATTAGAACATGGGGTTCTTATCACTGACGCCATTCACATTGACCAATCCTCAGAGGTCTTTATGTAACAATTTTCATGTATAAAATTGAAGGGACAGCCCAGGTATACCACCTGACTAACCCTCAGCCACTAACACCGCAGAGCACGAAAACATCACGTGCGGCCGCTCGTAGACACTGATTGGCTTAGGTCGCGGCTACGTGTAAGGGTGTGTGTGTGTGGTTTCCTACGATTTGGCATTTATTGATCAATGAGTAGATGAGGTTCCCTATTGTTCGAGCAAGAAACTCGATAGGTAGATGACGTTTCCCTGTAGGCGGTAGCTAGTTAGTTGCCCAATACGGAAGATAATTGGCTGGTTAAGCCCTCCTGTCGAGGGGCGTATCACACGCGAGGCGACGCAGCGTGCGCAGTCCGATTATATATTGTTGATTACCTTGTTCCAGGCGTGACAGAAAGACAGCTGTGATGTTAACGGGGGTAGATTGCAAGTGTATTTTGAACTTAAAGAATATATGAAGAACTTACCAGTAGCTCGAAGAGATCGGTGATGTCACCAGTAGGGCTTTCATAGGATATCCCGAGCACAAGGCATCTTTCTTTCTGAGAGTGGTGGGGAAGAGAACTGTGGTAAGGGAGTGGAAACGGAGATAAAAGGTAATGAGTTGATCGGGGAAAGGTGAAACGGGGGACATGGCTGCGCACGGAGAACGCCGGCCACGGCAAGTGTAGAAGAAGGAGGAGGAGCAAGTGAAAATAGGACGACTGTATAAGAACGTCATAAGGGGCACGCAGCCGCAGGGGGCTACGTGCGCCTCGGCCGCAGGGGGCCATAAGGGTATCGTGTAAAGGAAGAAAGACAGGAGAACATATACAAATGTAAATACTATATTTTCATAATTTTCCTTAGCGGACTATCGCAAGTCCCCAAACTTACGGGGCCAGGTAACGATATAAGGCTGTATATTGCAAACTGCTAGTGAGATAACCGCTACCAAACAGGGGAAGGGTAACAAGTGGAGCGCTACTATGTCATACGGGACAGGATCGGGAGGGTGGGGGAATACCCTCACTACCCCACTACAGCACATATGTACAACACTGTCACCCCATAGGGAGAAACTGATTAAGTATAGCATAGAATGGACCCAGGGGATGGACAACAAAATGATAACACCGTGGCCGCCTAATGGTAGCTTCGATCCATATGCCCAACATTCACTACTAAACCATCTGCATAATACATACAAAGGGAAGAAGTTGGCAAGCCACGTGGAGGTGTTTAACTTATGGAGGATGTTCCAAGGGTCCCGACCAGGACCAAATGGAATGTTCATTGTGGGGGAAATGGCGGAAGAAAAAGAGATTAAGGAGGAAGGAGAGGATGGGAAAAAGGGGAGTGAAGACCCAAAGAACACGGGGAACGGACAAGAGGGAGGAGAAAAGAATAATACATCAAATGAAATAAAAAAGGAACCGAGCAACGATATATCCCTAGCAAAGGGAGTGAAAACGGAGAGAGGGGGGTTGTACCCTTTAAGGGAGTTAGGAGAAATAGAAAGAGGTCAGTTAAGGGCGGCTGAGGGATACTCAAACCCGGCATACAGGCCTCCACCATATGTGGCTCATAGGAAGATGCCAGCAGGGGAGGGGAGGACTGGAGAAGAACAAACTGTGGAAATAGGAAATGATGAGTGGGTAGCTGCACAGATACTATTAAAATTACGAGGTTCATTAACAGGGGAAGAGAAGGAGGTAGTAAGGAAAACAGACGAGGATAATACCAGGGAGAGTGGAATGAGAGGGGAAGAGCTGTTACGACAAAAGGAAGAGATTTTGGAGGAACGACTAGCAGAATTAAGGGATGAGCAGAATGAATTGATCAAACAGCTCGAGAGGGAGGAAAGAGAGAGAGCGAGGAAAAGGAAAGAAGGTAAGAACGAATTGGAGAAAATAAGGGAACGAACTGAGGAGCAAAGGAGAGAAGCTGAAAGGGTAAAAGCAGCAGCAGAAAGGGTATCAAGAGCAGTGCTGCGAGAAAAGAAAAGGGAAGAAGAAGAGAAAGAAAAAGAAATGGCAATGTGGAAGAGGAGATTACTATCAGAAACGACTAAGAAATACAAAGAAGAGAGGGTGATAGAGAGCATATTAGAAAGGGAAAGGGTGAAATGGGAAAGGAAGAAAGAGGATGAAAGAATAATGGAACAGATGAGTAGTGAAGTAATGGAGGAATTAAAAAGGAAAAGGGAGGAAAATGGTAGGGAGATGGAGGAGAGAAATGAAGGAGAAAGAGAAGATAGGAGAAGGGAGAGTGAAATATGGGGGGATGTATATAGAGACACAGAAGTAGCAACAACATCAGCGCAAAGGGGAGCGGTTGATAAAGGAGAAAAAGGAGAACTGGACCTAATAGACTTACAAACGGTAACAATAAAGGGGAAAAAGACTGAGTGGGGGGTGCCGTTTATGACTGACTTTTGCAGTGAGGAAGAAGAAGGAGTGGAGAAGGAAGGAAGAAACAGTGAAAGGGAAAGCCTAGATAAACTATACATCACCCGGACCAACACAGACTCGCCATGGATCCGTAGGAGAAAGGATGAGCTGGAGAGAAGTGAGGAGGATGAGCAAGGAATAGCGGAAAGACAGACACATGAGGCGGCACCGTCCCCATCACGCCCTCTCCTATCGCACCCTACATGCTCAACCACCTCACGCTCATTACGCACAATAAAACTTGCGCCCTTCACAGACGAACTGACACCCTATGCATGTCGGCTTAGGGACCTCCCTAGACGCAGGCAGGAAAGGCGAATACACATGCCCACATTAAATACAGGAAATGATGGAAGAAGGGGAAAATATGGAGAAGAAAGAGTTACGAGAAGGGAAATACGGATGAAATTGACGATGTAGAAGAAAAGGAAGAAGAGGAAGGGTGTGAGGACTCGATTTTATGGAACACAAAGGGTAAAACGAGACATAACTTAATGCCACTTCTGGAGAGGGGAGGGGTTAGGCCACAGTATGTCCCTTGGAAGCATACAGACAAAGAAAATATAAAATGCAGGCTCCCATCATTAAGTGGAGGTGCGGGTAAGTGGATATATGAAATGGAAAAACACACCGCAGGACAGAAACTAGCAGTAGGAGATGTGAAGGTCCTTCTAATATCAATATTAGGGGATGCAGCGGATGACATTTGGAAGAGAGCGGGATTCCCTGGGGTAACAATAACAAACACATCGCATGATGGGGCACCATTCGCAAACTGCAGACATGCACTATGGCAGGCACTGAGGTTACAGTACCCAGACACATCAGACATAGGAGCAATTACCTCCCGCAAGATGCGTGAGAACGAAGATCCTGTTGATTATATCCAGGAAATCCAAGAGAAGTGGCGCATGGAAACTAGAGAACAATGGGACAAAACACCCGCAATGTTTTACCATATACTAGTACAAGGGCTCCCGGAAGGAGTTCAGAAACAACTGAAGAAAGTAGTGGGAATGGAAGCAAAAGCAGGCCAGAAATACAACTGACTATAGTGCATCATTGCAGGACATGGCAAGGAAAAATGAAACAAAAGGAAGAGGACAGGAAAACGGAAGAGGCTAAACTAGTACAGAAAAAGCTTACTAAATACACAATGGAAGTGGCACTAATAACTACGCCTACAACAATGACCCAAAGCCCCACACAAGTAGTGGCTGCACAAGATCCCTCCCAAATACCACCTTCACAGACTATAACACAACAGGTGCCGCCACTCCAACCATACACGACCAACATGGGAGGAGGATACCCAAAGCCAGGAGCTGGATATTATAATTACAACAGGGGAGAGGAGGAATTATGAGAGGGAGAGGATACGGATATAATACCCAACAGCAGGTGGGAGGACTTAGAAATTCCTATCCCACAGGGCAACCAGTATACCAGGACAACATAGGGAGCTTTCCATGGCAGAGTAGGGAACCACCAGTGTGTTGGAGTTGTGGATTATTAGGGCACATGTCACGCACGTGTAGAGTAAGACCAGGAACACCATCATGGAGTGAACAGGGACAACCAAGGCCCACACAGGAACAGCAGGGCATACAGCAACAGCAGACGTTGCAACAGGGAAATTAACAGCAACAACTAATAACACAGACACATTCACTGCCACAACAACAGGTAGCGATAACACAACAACCCCAAGTACAACAAACACAACTGGGTAGGGTGACGGTCCTGGGACACAACCCTTACACACGAAATGGTCAATCATTGTACCCTCAATAGGACAGCCCACAGACGGCCTTGGTGTGTCCCATCCTGTCAATAACACCTAATAGTGCAGAGGAACCACGCATAGAGGTAACGATAGGTGACAAAAAGTTATCATTCCTTGTTGACACCGGGGCGACCCGGTCTTGCATAAGGGAAGGTAAATTTAAGATGTCAGGCGAAGCCATGAACACCCAAGGATTCTCTGGGGCTAAAGGGTTGGTTCCATTTACTGATAACATTCCCTTATCTATAGGAGATTATGACCTGTCAGTCCCACTTCTATATTATAGTGCCTCACCAGTAAATATACTGGGGAGAGACATAATGAACAGGTTGAATATGACAATCTCATTTACTGAGGACGGCATAATTTGCTCCACTCCAGGGATTAACATGCTCACAGCACGACAGATTATGCAAGCGTACTGCGGACAAACAGCGATTAGGGCGGAGCCAGTAGATGGCGAGCTCTTCCAGTACGGGACAGACATGGCATTTGCATGGATGCCGGGGATAGAGGGGAAAATGTGGAGGAGGCCAGCAGCCTATCTGTTCAGACCAGAAACACCAGTCAATGAGCCAGAAGGAAAGGTGGTTCCAGTGGACATTGAGAGCATTATAGCAACAGCTGATTACATTGCTGTACATGCCCAAGACAGAGAAGGAAGGGCATGGAGGGCAGTGATAGCACTAGCGGAAGGATGCAGACTCACCCAGGTGTCAGATGAGGAGCTGTTCTCAGAAGAAAAGGAGGAAGGTGAAATGGTGTTTATGATGAGTGTGGAAATATGGCTAAGAGTGGCGTACAAACAAGTAGCACAGAAAATTGCAATGGCACTTGAGGCACCCGCATGCACCCCAGTCCCCTTCTTTAAGGAGGATATGACAAAGGTCACTGTGGACTACTAGCCCCTATGACGTGGGGTGCATAAAAAGTATAGGGGGAGTAAGGATAAAATTGAAAAAAGGTGCAATACTCCCCAGAGTGAAACAGTACCCAGTATCAAAAGAGGCAGATGAGGGCATATATGAAACCATAACGGCCCTTATAAATAATGGCATATTGGTCCCCTCAGAATCACCATGTAACACGGCTGTATACCCAGTGCGCAAGGCTAAAGGGGGTTCTTGGCGCTTCATACAGGATCTCAGGCCCTTGAACAACATAGTAGAAGCAGAATACCCCATAGCAGCAAACCCGGCCACAATATTGTGTGGCATTCCAGCAGAAGCATCACGGTTTACAGTGATCGACCTTAAAAATGCATTCTTTTCAATACCATTGCACCCAGACTCGCAAGATCTGACTAGCTTCACTTACAGGAACACAAAGTGGAAACACACCAGATTGCCACAAGGGTATTGTGAGTCACCCTCAATTTTCAACAGAGTAATACAGATGGATTTGGGTAATATTGAAGTGGAAAGCACAGTGTTGCAGTATGTCGATGACATAATAATTTGCAGTACAAATGAAAGGACATGCAGAGAGGACTCATTAAAGATGTTGACAATATTGGCTGAGAAAGGTTACAAGGTAGACATGGAAAAGTTACAGTACTGTCAGGAACAGGTACTTTACATTGGTCTGCTCATATCCCAACATGGAAGAAAGATTGCACCACAAAGAGCACAGGCCATTTCAAACACACCACCGCCACTAACAATGAGGGAACTGCAGAAGTTCCTGGGTCTATGCAACTACTGTAGAGCATGGGTATTTGATTACAGTTCATACATAGGGCCCCTGCTTGAGGCGTTAAAGGAAGCTAATAAAGGGGAGAAAAAGCTGGGGTGGACAATGGAAATGAAAGAGGCTTTTGATGAGTTGAAAGATGCGATATCAACTGCTCCGGTACTGGCATCCCCAGACTATGAGCGACAATTTTTTATATTTTCACATTGCGACTCAGCAGTAATGAAAGCAGTGTTGGCCCAAAAAACAAGCATGGGCTACAAACCAGTAGCATTTTACAGCGGCCACTTAGATCCTGTGATGCTAGGTCATTTCCCCTGCGAACAAGGTCTCGCCGCAGCTGCTTTTGCGGTAGAGAAAGCATCAGCAATAACCATGGGGTGCCCAACTACACTGTTTGTGGAACATGCACTATTTGCCATATTGAATAAACCTAAGTCCACCCTAACCACGCAAAGGGCATCAGGTTATGAGATCATCTTATCCAGAGCTGAACTATCAATTGTTAGATGTAGCACGGTCAACCCTGCAAGGTTCCTAGCAGAAGTGATTGAGGAGGGAGATTATGCCCACGACTGTACGCAAATAACTGACATGTACTCATGTACTAGAAAGGTTGAAGAAAACGCGCTAGAGGGAGGTGAGCTCTTGTTCATTGATGGGTCATCAACTATAGACCAAAGGGATGGTGTAAGGAGGACTGGGGCAGCAGTGGTAAAAATGATGGAGGTACCGGTGTGTGTTGCCATGAAATGTGTACAATTACCACAGCATTACTCTGCTCAAGCAGCGGAATTAGTTGCACTGATCTTGGCGTTGAAGGAAAGCTTTGACAAACGAGTAACCATATACTCCGACAGCACGTATGTTACATCCATTGTCCACTCAGGGCTGTCGAAATGGAGAAGAAGAGGGTTTAGGAGAGCTGATGGCACTCCAGTGCAACATGCCCTCCTATTGGCTGAACTAATTGAAGCAATAAATGACCCCCAAGAATTAGCTTTAGTGAAATGCACCGCACACACCAATGGTGAAGATCACATCTCAAAAGGGAGTGCAGCGGCAGACGCACATGCGAAGTATGCTGCATACTTTGGTGAGATATGGAACCCCCCAGAGTCACAGAGAGGGAGAGGGAGGGGAATGGCTAAGGAGATGTTGATAAGAGAAGGGTACACCCATCTCCCAGCCACACAGATTATGGAGCTACAAGCGGCTGCACCAATGGCCGAAAAAGAAATATGGGTAAAAAGAGGATGCACAATGTCACCAACCGACGCACTATGGCGCCAGGGTGACACTGGAAAGGTTGTAATACCATTGGCACTTTTGAACACCGCCCTGAGCCAACTACATTACCCAGCCCACGCAGGCAAGGAAGTAATTGCAGCACGAATTAGGGAAGACTGGTTCTGCCCCGAGTTAAATTCTCAAATGTCAAATTTTATCAGCAACTGTCTCACATGTCAACAGTTTACGGCCGGCCACACTCTGAAGGTGATAAGAGGTACTATACCCCGGCCAGAGGGACCGTTCCGACATCTCCATATTGACTATGTTGATATTATCAACATATGTCAAGGAAATAGGTATATGATTGTAGTAGTATGCCCATTCTCGAGGTGGATTGAAGCAGGGCCCTGTTCACCCAGATGCATTTAGAGCAGCTAAATTCCTAGTGAGGGAGGTCTTCCCTAGGTGGGGAGTGTGTGAGGTATTAAGGTCAGACAATGGCCCACATTTCGCAAACGAAATGTTCCAGCACATTACATCCTTGCTGAACATCAGGCATAAATTTGCATGTGCATACCACCCACAGGCCAACAGTATATGTGAACGCCTGAATGGCCTATTAAAGGAGGCAATTGCAAAGATACAGCAAACAACAAAGAAGAGTTGGTTATATTGCCTTCCATTAGCCCTATTTGAGCTAAGGAATAGACCACGGTCCGACCACCACCTCACCCCTCACAAGGTGGTTATCGGACGTCAAATGCGCCTTCCCCTAACGCCAACATCAAGAGCATTTACTGACCACGAGAGTACTGCGAGTGTTCTTGGTGATGAAATGTACCAATATGTGTCTTCTTTGATTACTAGTGTAGTGTTTGTGTCTCAACAGCTCGAGCGCACGCGGGGCGGGTCTAACAGCGACCAACAAGAAGACGTTGATAAAGAATCGGAAAAGGAAAGACTGTGCAAAGTTGCTAAAGGAGACCACGTACTACTTCGCAATTTCAACAGAAAGTGGAACAGTCCACGATTCACTGGCCCCCATCTGGTAGAAGAGGTATCAACGAGAGCAGTAAAGTTACAGGACAAACGTGCTTGGAACCACCTACACGACGTAAAGATCTACAAACTCCAGACCCGCCCCAGCGCCACCGACAGGGCCACAGGAAGAACAACAACAGCGTCACCAACGGAGGAAGAGACTTCTCCCACAACTAATAGCCTAAGTGTCCCCATACCCTGCCACCCCCCAGATTCCCCAGAGACAACTATTAGAAAAGAAAGGGGTGATCCCCATACTGCCCACCCCATGGTTACACGATCAAAGGGTAAAGAGACTCCCGCCAGCCTGAGCCCCAAACCCTCTGCCCATTGACCCCCTACCCACTGTAGTAAAAACTGAACTGAAGGACATTGTTTTCGCACATATACACAACCTGAATGTTCTCTTTCTTTTCTCTCGCACATGCAGGTAAAGCGTATTATTGTACTGTTAAGAAAGTAGATAACTCACTAATTCACTGCCCAGGAGTAGATGGTACCCTCAGACGATAATTACCTGGAAGAATTGTCACACCAATTTGTATATGAAATAAAACGGCCAACGTACCTGAAAGGAAGGAGGGTACGTGTCTACTACACCGCATTCCTCTTGGCCATAGAACATTCAATGCCCCACCTCCAACCATACTTGCCTGCCCTAAGAGATAGATCGCTTAGATTGGCGTGGGAACAGCTCTTCGCCTGGGCACTGAATGACTACTTGATAGGGAGAGCTTAATAACAATAACTAACCTTAATAACGAGCATATTAAGAATTTTCAGGCGGGCAACTGTAACGTCGCAAGAATAAGCTGCCGGACTGCAGCAAGGTAAGAGCAAAATGCCGGTGAAATTAGCATTTGTAATAAAATTGATAGGGATTTTAATGATCACCGGGTTCTTGGCTGTCTCTGTATGGCAGTACAGCTATGCTATTGATATTATTGCTATACCCAAACCTAATATACCCCCACCCCCAGCTGCAACAGGTGTTACGTCAGGTGGTACTAGTAAAACCCCACACCAGGAAAATAGAGTTAAACGCAGCACATACTCAGATAATAAAGGCATTGACAACTATGTACAAGATTCAGCACACGTCTCTAACAACATGTGGTACCAACACATGATTAAAATAGGCAAGCAAACAACAGAAGACAGCTGCTACGTTTGCTCATTGATCCCATACGCCATGAGCGCTTCTCGAACATTTGTTGCTACGGAGATAGATGGAAAAATAGCACGATGTATAATATACCTGGCACTGTTCCAAACGAAAGGAATATTTCAAGGGACAGTGGTGCATCTGGTGTGGAAAACAGGAGATACATATCCATATGAAAACAACTTCCTTAAGACTTATTTGAGTTACCACAAGAGCAGTCTACATGCTGAAGGATTCAGATACATAACAAGTGGTCCTGAAAAAGGAGAAACAAAGAAGGTAACACTGCATTACCTACCATGTGATTGGTACGCCGCTGAAGTCCCTGGTAAAAACGGATGTTGGGAAAGACCACTGATGATAATAACAGGGAAGGTGTACATGGACAACAAATGGGACATAGGAGTGGTTGGCAGCAACATGGTAACAAGAGAAAATATTTCAACTATTGATGGACATAACCATAGATGTTGGATGACTTGGATCAAGTACGTACCCATGCTTACGTGGATGGAGAAGGATGAAGACCCAATAACAATATTGCCGCTAACTGCGCCTAAGGTATGCTACCAACATAAAGGAGAGGTGATTGTAGGATACAACACCAACTGTGAAAGCGTGATGGAGTTACCAGAGGGGGAGCAGGAACAGCAGTAGTAATGGACCATTACTGGGCCTGTGGAGACAAGGCGTATCACACACTGCCCCCTTTGTGGAATGGTGTATGCACTATAGTACACGTTAATGTGCCATCACTAGTGGTACCCCAGAAGCATGTGAATATGGCGAATTTCCCCAAGATGGATGAAGGAAACAAAAGGAAGAAGAGATCTGCACAGCCTCGGAAACGGCCAGAGAACAGACGCGACGGCAGCAACACTGTCCTCAACAGAAGGAAAAGACAAGGAGAACCCCTGACAGGAAATTACCTGTGGGGAAGGTCGGAAACAGCACTCACCTCAATTCCGCCGGAACACAGACTATTCAGCAGAGCAGCCATGTTCTTCTCCTCAATAATACATCCTGGACTGCAGGCCTACGCAAACGCAAAATGGCTCCAGATAACTAGGTGGGAACTAATAATGACAATTAACTCTACAGTAAATGGATTCAACGCAATAAAAGAGGAATTGCGAGCAGTAAGAATGGTTGCACTACAGAACAGATATGTACTGGACCTCCTCACAGCAATGGAAGGAGGAGTTTGCGCAAAGATAGGACAATCATGCTGCACATTCATTCCTGCTAACGATGCTGACAATGGTACACTCACGGAAGCTGTATCACAATTGGCCCAGATGCACTCAAAAATGATGGATGAAAGTAAAGGTGTGAAAAAGGATGAGAGCTGGTTTTCCATATTATGGTCATGGATGCCATCGTGGCTGTCAGATGGACTGAAGATTATAGTTGGATGTACTATTTTGGCTGCAGCTGCACTGATCATAATAAGATTTTGGAAGGCCCGGAAGGCACGCACCACAGACGAGATGATCGAAATGGTTGGTATACACCTTTTGATGCCAACAGATGACGGCCAACACACAGGCACAATCATAAAAGAGAGAGAGAAGTTGCGCAACCAGATCATCACCAACTACCTGGACCCACCATCTGTGAAGCTCGAAAACCCAAGAAACCCAAGGAGCTACATAGGGAAATGGGTATACTGCACTCCTGGAGGAACCTGTGAATATATGTATTGGTCATTTGAAGACCACGTTAACCACTATGGACATTTGGGAGGAATAACTAAAATATGGAGAGTAAGAGGAGATAAAGAAAAGGATATGTTTGTGGTCGACAAGTCGACCAGAGGGGGGACTGAAGTGGGAGAATGGAAGAACAGGCTCCCCCCCTTCCCCTCTCGAGCCTGGCCTAGAGGATCACGGCCCAGACACCCGCCACGAGAGGAGTTTGCCTATCTACCGGACGACCAAATACCCTGGTACAGGAACATAAGGATGTGCCCATCTACCTGCCCAGCAGCCCGCCCCGCCCATGCCGACACCTGCGGCACAGATCAACTCGACTAAACCTACACGTCGTTAGAGATGCCATGACGACCTAGCCAGCGGTCAGCACACCTGTGCAAACATGCACACCGGACGCTCCCACACCAATTCACACAAAGAATATATTCAGTGCTATGACGTAGGCGACAGACATACTCACGGACGTGCATCTTTATTATTTTCCACATAGGCTCTCAAAATGCAGAAACGCAAGACGCATCATGAACTTATCTAAAAAAAAAGCTTGCTCACGCTTCTTCTAAGAACCATGTACCATAATGAAGAATATGACGGAGACACAATACTGAGGATAGAGCAATATGATACCGTAACCTAAAGCGCTCTGCATCAAGCGGTTCCACCTATGTACCAGGCCCAAGTAGGCCGCAAGCAAAAGCTTCCATGAACATTGAATGAGCAAGAACTGGGTTGCTGACCCGGCGAAAGCACACCGCCAAGGGCACGATGTTGCAATCTCGCACGCTGCAAGCCAACACCAAGGTCGCACCTGCAAGATAAACCAGGCACACAGTAGGAAAAACAATATTAATTGTGTTGAATCTTGCCTCAAACACGGTCCCACCTCACGTGACAAAGTCAAACCTGACAAGATGCCAAGCCCAGGAGGAAGGAGACGCCTGAATCCCACGTTTCAAGACACAGGCAGATACCATTAAAAGACTCATTGGACATCTGCAGCAGTGGGAGTAGTCGACCTCCCAACATATGAATAAATCCTCACATTGTTTACACCTACCCATATTAAAACATTGTTGCAAATGACAGGTGCACCGCGAGCTGGGAACAGCGATAGTCCCAGACTGGGAGGCTCGCGAGCGGACCAATTAGAACATGGGGTTCTTATCACTGACGCCATTCACATTGACCAATCCTCAGAGGTCTTTATGTAACAATTTTCATGTATCAAATTGAAGGGACAGCCCAGGTATACCACCTGACTAACCCTCAGCCACTAACACCGTTCTCTATATGTGCGCTATACTAACCCTACCACTCGAGTAACCAATCCAGAGTGGAGATAGGTTTTTTGCTAAACTTTCCAAGTGACGCAAGTAGCGCGTCATACTAAGGTAAAAAGGGCCTGCGAGCCCCACGATTGTGTGTGTGTCAGGACGGACGCGTACACCCTTCACCCATCCCTGCCGTTTTGTCTAATAAACAGCAGAGTCACCTTGCTTCTTGCGTGTGTCTCATACTCTATCTCTTTTGGGATATACGGGAGGAGTTGGGGCCTCCCTGCCCCGAGGTCTGCGGACGGTCCGGCCGACCCAGGCAGAATTTCCCCCCGACAGCACTCAAATAGCCCAATGCACAGGAAAGGTCATATCTGTGAACATATTGTGAAGAGACTCATATTTACATGTGACCAAATCTTTATTCGCAAAGTTTCCTCTAGGTATCACAGGTCTCAAATCATGGTTTTGGCAGCCTTCTTTCCGGAACATCGCTCCCCTGAGAAAGAAGCTTGACACTATCTAGATGTCAAGAGAGGGGTTTTAGAATACCTTTCCTGCACTAAAACTATTAAGAAAACTGCCAACTTGCTGGTTACTTTGAGGGCTAGGGGTATTAGTCAGAAGGCTTGCAGGACTACCATTATTAGGTGGAATGCGACACTTATCCTGATGGCTTATGAACAAGTAGAGCAACTTCCCTTGTGGCTCAATTCCTGGAGATCTATAAGGGGGATAGCCCCCTCTTCGGCAAATGCAGAGTGTGTATCTCTGCAAGACATTTGTAGAGCTGCCACATGGGCCAGTCCTAATACATTTATGGGGCACCATCAATTGAAGGTGCAGGGCCCCGGGTAAATATCTTTTGGGGTTCGAGTGTTGCTATCTGAGGCTCTGTGAATTGCACTTTCACTATGATGTTACGGCACAATAAAGTTTGTGATGGGCTGACTAAGCATGCTATTGTGTTTCCGGGGTGTTTCTTAAGGTCATACCCACTTCCCCATGGCCGTGGCTTTGGCACATCTTAAAGGTAAGTACTGGGAAGGGGGACATGGAGGTAATAATTGGATTACTTATCGGTAATCTTCCTATCTCCTAGTCCTAATCTTCCTCATCCCAGAACAGCTGTCTCTCCTCTCCCTCTCTGGATGGGGAAGGATCCTGGGGCAAAGCTAATTATGAACTGAGGCCACAAGGAAAATGCTTTGAAGAAGGTCCCCGAAAGGAGGCAGAGCCTCTCAAAGTTAAGTACTGGGATGAGGAAGAGGGACTTGTAGGTAAGGACCAGAACACCATACCATAGACCAACAATGAAATCAGAGCCCTCTGCAAAGCCTTATAGAATTGCCCCAACCTTCCCCAACCCACCCATACCACACACCATTGAAAAACCCACTGCCATCAACTCTTTCTTCATCAACAAGATCATCATGACCCACCAAGACCAATAACACAATTGAAAGAGCATCACACATCCCATCTCACTAAACCACCAATACCTGGCCAACTTTGAAGACACTCACCATCAAAGACCTGACTGCCACCATAGCTTCCCTCAAGGCCACATCATGCGCAGACAACATCCTTCCTGAGCTCCCTCAATCAAAGCAATTTCCCCTTGACCCTCAAGTCCAGAGAAATCTTCCCACTTCTCAAAAAACAACATTGGGGTGCAAAATCAATGTTGGGTAAAATTACAGTGTGACACCTTCAAGCAAACCGTAACAAAGCAAAATTGCAGTGGATCACTTGGAAGCAAATCTCTTTTGTGAGAACCACAGTGATCTACCTAGAATCATATCTACCATGGAACACATGAGAGCATAATCAATGGGACACCTAGGAGCAGGATTTCAATGGGACACCATGGAGAAGTACAGTGTGTGATAGAATATAGAATAGTGTGAAGGTTAGTGAAAGGGGTAGACAATCAAAACGCCACACATATCAATGTGTAACATTACATAGGGAGACAGGAAAAAGGCTTGATAAGGAACTTATACATAAAGCATTACAATTAATAGCAAGTCGTGGATAGTTCTACTATGGTAAAATAATACACGCACTCCCACCAATGACCTCTGCACACAGCTCCATTCTTATTGTGGCATTGTAAAACCCTGTTTCTCTTTTTCTGTATTTCGAATGTTTACAGTGTACAGCGTATGAAAAAAGAGCCGGAATTGGGAGATAGGGGGAGTGAAGGCTGACTGTGGATGTTACTGATTACCCTAAATTACACCAAGTGATTTGCTAAGGGTTATGGTATGTATGAACCAAAGGAGGAGCTATATGAGATTTGAAAACTGCAGGCACTCATTTTCTAACCGACTGCTCTCACAAGCCTCCTTCTATCTCGCGCGTGTGTGCAGCTCAGGGGAATCTTCTGGGACCTTTGGCCGCCATCAGGACAAGGCCTGTTGGGCAAAGTATGGTATTTGTCAGGCGTTCATTATGCGATTTGGCCAGAAGCCATAACCCCTGACTGTTATTCCTAGAAATCTATCCTAGTGTTTCCAACAGGCCCCAAACCCCTCTCCCTCATAACATACAACGGCAGGCTAAAAGTGACACGTGACACCTGCCAAGGTTTTCCAAAGTTGTGTCTTTGCATTCTGTTGGTAAGTATGCTATTGTAAATGATGTCTACCAGTATACACACTGTACACACTGTACCTAATGTCTTACGAGTAGATTCAGATGGGGTGATGATAGTCTAAGGCAACTGCATTAGACCATAGGATGCGCCCCTTAAGCCTCACTCACACATTTACCTAGTTTGGTCACTCCTAGGTAAGAAATGCTGATATGGGAACGGACACTATCAGAGAGTATGGCCTCTCCAACTGTTAAAATATCCCATACTATTTGACCGATAACCATGTCCTTTTATTTTATAACCTCAATGGCAATTGATGTAAAAGCCTAGTCTTGATACATATATAGGACTAAATTCTGCAAGAGGCACTCTTGTGTGAACCTCAATGCAGTACGTGTTCGTTGCAGGAGATTGCATGATTTCCTTTCCTTAGGCTTCCCAGTCTGAGATACAAAACATACAAGAGAGACATATATTTTTGTAATTATTAATTTTGTATTAGTACACATGGTTTAAATCAAACCTTAAACACAGTCAACAATTCATCCTTCCAATTTCCATAATTTTATATATATATGCATATCATTGATCACATTACAAAAATTAAAAGTAAATTCACATATAAAGTTACATTAAAGCCCATACGAACCCCAGGCGAATCAGTACAAATAACAATTGGTTTAAACAAGATGGATATAAAATTAAATCTCTTTCAAAATCTCTTAAGGGCATATATTAGACCCAATGAGTTGACTTGAATTATCATATTGCAGAGAGTATACCTCAAAACAAAGGAGTGGTCCTGAATAAAATCATCAAAACATATAATACGTACATTCATTAAAACAGAGTATTCCATGACCACATGTTTGATATTTTCAATATCATGCAACAAAACCTACATGAAGAATTTGTCCTTTCACCTTTAGATCGATTATACATCATTTAATGTGTCTGAAACATGTTAAAATGTCATTTCATAAACGTCTTCCCTGAAAACGGGATCGGATATTGAACAAAATAGACACTCCTCTCACCCAATTCGTTGTAATCAATAGCTACATTTCAGTAAAGCGTACATGTTTTAATCCTGGTGTTTCATTTATTTTTCGCTCTACCCCACACTTCCGTAATGTATTTAAAAGACACTCTTTTATCAACGATTATATATCCACAACTAACAACAAAGCTCAAATTTCCCCAAGACTCCTTTTTAGCTAATATAGACTCATATAGTGAAATAGTGGGTGTGTGCATAACATTTCTACACAATAGCAATCTTCTCCATAGTACATTGAAATTCGGAGAATTCACCCCCAGCTCAGAACGAATCACATTCATCAGGACACAATTTGTGAAGCCCAACACATTTCTCCATATCGGTCCTTAAATTTTGGACAATCATAGTTTGTAAGACAATGATGAGTTTTAAGGCCTTATAAAAGTGCACAGATTACCTTCCCTTCATAAAATTTCATAATCCGGTTGAATGAAAGTTTCCTGCACCTATTATCCAGAAATTCCATTTGCGCAGGCATCTGGAGAGCATTTTCATAGTCTATCAATAAGAGTTGCTTGGATTCCCATTGAAGTAACGATGAAGCCCAAATATTTGAGTGCCTTCACTATCTCAATCTAGATATTATTTAGCAACCATTTAAAGCATGTTCTTTTACTCTCCCCCACAGAAAATTCAATAATGTTGGTCTTTACGGTATTATTTATTATGTCATTATTTCTGAAATGAAAGTAGTAATCTTTGCAACCCGAATTCAGTTGAGACGAGTAAAATAACATCATCTGCATAGGATTTACAATATATTTTAACACCATTTACCATGGGTGAAATAAAGGCAGCCTCAGCCAGTTCTCTTCCCATATCTGCTGTATACAGATTATACAAGTGGGAGCAAACCTACAACCCTGTCCAAGCCCTCTGCTCGTCATAATTGGTTAAGAGACATGTCTTTGCATGTTTAATCTCACTTTTAAATTGGTATTTCAATGAAGCACCAATAGAATATTAAATAGATGGATAGGGAAACCCCAATGTGCTAGCTTTGACCATAATTTGTGCTGATTAACTTTATCAAACATGAGCGAGAGGTCAATACTGGCCAAGAACACTGGAATAGAGGATGTTTTAGCTGTCTGTTGAAATCGGTTAAAAAAATTGCTCTCCTTTGCCCACCCATTAAGTTTGTGGAGTATAAGTGAAGAAAAGACTTTTGCGTCTGCATCAACAGAGAGTGATGGTCCTATAATTTGCTGGCACTACGTTCACTCCCTTCTTAAAAATCAGTACAATCATCGATGTTTTCCAAGACAAAATGGATTTTTAGTCATAAGAATTTGTAAGAACAGTATATTGTTGTGATCTTACTAAAGTTTATTGGGGTTTCAAAGCTAATTGTTATGTCTTTCATATGTCTCTCTCTCCCTCTCTCTCTCTATCTCTCTCTCTCTATATATATATATGCATATATTCTGTTCATAGTTAGGTCATGATGGAATGTTTTCCTTGTAAGGTTCTCACATAGAAGTGAAAAGGAATGTGGTAGCCAATGGGTTGTCATGCAATGCTGTTGAAGATGAAGAAGGTATTGATGAGGTTGAAGAATTTGACAAAGATGTTTTGGATATTTTCGCTATAAGGAATGTTAGATCAGACGCCTTGGTCGGAGGAATGCAACCGTGATGAGTTTGAATGAGTTGGTGAAGTAATTCACAGAAGAGAGATGGCTTAATGTGGATTTTGAGAAATGGGAAGGGAATGTCCTGGGATTTGTGGTTTCAAGGGGTTTGAGTGTTCATGACAGATTGGTTTGTAGAGGAGAGACTTTGTTAGTTCCTGGAGGCATGAGAGAGATTGTTTTTAGTCTGGGTCACAAATCCCTTATGGGGATATCGAGGACTAAGTCTGTTATTAGGGCAGATTTTTGGTTGCCTTGGATGAACAAAAAAATTGAACCTTCAGTGCATGAGTGCAGTATGTGCAAAGAAAGTGACAAGGTTTTGAAGTAAGCGGTGGCTCCCATGATGATACTGAGTGTGGTACAGTCCCCTGGGACACTGTGGCTGTTGACTTGTTAGAACCACTCAATGTTTTGACAATAGTCCTCATTTTGTGTCAGTTGAATATGAGGATTTGCTAAGATCCTTTGGGTGTCGGCTCAAGAAAACCTCTCTATATCAACCAGAGACCAATGGTTGTGTAGAGAGGTTCAATGGTGGGGATTGGAAGAGTGACTTGTTGTGGAGAGTATTTCAGTACAGAGTGGCACGCCATGGTGTTACCGGTGTAACACCTTTTGAACCTTTTAGAGGGAGGAATCCTAATACCTTTCTCACTACAGGGTGGGTTGGTAAATCCAAGTTAGTTAGTGTGGATGGGAAGATTGTTAGAGATCGGATTCTGAGAAATGGGAAGGTTGCGAAATGTAGGTATGATAGGGTGCAGAGTTGTAGAGTGACTGCATTTGTGTATGGGGACAAAGTGAGAGTTTGTTTTGCCAAGGAAGGGGAGGAAGTACGGTGAGAAGTTCTCAGTGGTCAAAATTGTGGAGAAGGATCTTGGTAACGCCATGAGAATGATGGGTGATGAGGTGTAGAGCAAGGATAGAGTTTTTAAGTATGGCTGAGTTGCTAAAGGTGTTCAGTGTCTGTTGGACCATTAATTTGGAGGGGAGCTGTGTTGTGATGTTACTCAAGCGTGTTGGGGTTTCAGAGCTAGTTATGTCTTTCATATATTTTCTTCTGTATGTATATATTCTGTACATATGATATGATATTTTGTTTATAGCGCGCCTATAACGTAGTTAGGTCATGATGGAAAGTTTCCCCTGTAAGGTTGTTTCTGGAATTGATTGTGGTTGGTTTACATTCTGTCAGTTGATAGACTCTGGTGAGTCTTGCCACAGCCTGTAATGTATGTTCCTGAATAAATTATAATTCCAACATTTCAGTGTCAGGATTCATTAGCACTGATCAGCCTTACAACATATATAGTATGTTAGCCCATCTATAGGAATGTGCTTAAAGAATCCTATTGCATAGGCCATTAGGGCCCAGTGCACACAAATTGCTGCAAATGTTAATTATTCTCATGATATCCTCTACCTCCAAAAATCAAGGACCACAGAGCGGACTTTAACAGAGGCAAACATTCTGTTTCCTCTGGTAGTGCATATTACAGAGTAATATTCAATCCATGTGGATTCCAGTATAGGGTTCTGCTGGATGTGTGGTTGTAACTCTTTCTTAAATACAGCCAGTTTCCAGAAATTCATGTTAGATTTAGTAATCAGGGCATTCAACATTAATTCAGCATCTTTTTGTTCTAAGTGTCCCTGCAGTGTTTTAATTGTATTTGTATAGCACTTTTGAATATTTCGCAAGGTTTCTTTTTTTAAACTTGTCAGAAAGGCCACTTTTTTTAACCCCAGATTTTTGACTTCTCATGATTTCTCTACAGGCTTGTATCTCGGTATTAAAACCATGCGGTCTATATGGAACGTGCTGTTCACGGATTGTTTTAATGAAACATGGGGACAACTCTGGAGAGAAGAACCAGCATTTCCAAGCAAAAGAAGTTGCATCAAATGAATTAAATTGCACTATTAAAACTCAAAAACATTGGAAGGGTACCATCTAATGGCTTTCCGTTGTGTCAATTTCCATTATGGGAAATCATGTTGCCTAAGACACCTAATACAGGTTATCCACATATGTTCTCAGCATATTGTGATCACTCAAATCTGAGGGCATTGCCTCACATTGTTTACTTCTCTTAAATATGATTTTCAAGGTGTAAATATAGTTGATATTTGAAGATTGATAGTTTCTGTGCCAGGACAAGTGAGACATTGTCACAAGGCCTCCCAGCCCTGAGACAATACATCTTCCAACCGATCAGGCATGATATCAGGTACAACCTTAAACAAAATATTGAGCATTACCTGTGAGGTTGGATGCTTGCTGATGAGGCTCCTACATATTTTAAAAGATGCTTCCAGTTAACTGATGTATATTTGTACTCATTTTAAATTAGTAGATAATGCAACATATGGGGTATGGTTAACAGGGAAGCAGTATCCACCAAATACAATTTCCCCAAGCATAAATAGGTAGGGCATTGGTAGTCTAGGGGAACTCGTTGAGGCAATAGAATATCATCATTGATCTAAACATGTAGATTGGCCAGTTCAATTCCACATTGAGGACCAGTGCTAGTGGGAGTCAGGTAACCATATTTGAATATTTCCACCTATCAAAAATATTCCCCTGTGTTAATTTCTTTTTATTTCATGCAACACTAACTGTAAGAGGATTCAATTCAACACTACAGCTAAGTCACCGCCTAGTCTATAATACTGAATGAAAACCCTTATTGATATATCTTTATGTCCAGTTCATGCGTTCTGGATGACTACCCCTATATAACACCCCTCTCTTGGAATCCCCATGACCCCACTGAGCCAAGAAGTAGTTCTGTTTTGCAAGTTTAAAAGGTTTATTTGATAATTTAAACAATAGATATATATATCACACCTTATAATAAATTAATAATTGAATATCACACTTAATCTGATATGATAAAGATTGACAACGGAGAATCTGGCACTAACACGCTTCTCTATAATCAATAAGGAGTTGACATGAAATGGATAAGGTAGCACACTGGTAAATAGGTACAGAAGTATAATGTGGTAGAGAATGCTTTATAAGGTTCAAGGAAATGCAAGGTTGAATGAATGAAATGCAGTATAGAAAACAACTTGATATGATTTCAGCAAAACAATGTAATCACTTTTCTCTGGCAATCCCCTTCCCCCCTTGATGCAAGGCAAGGAAATGGAAGGAAGCACACAGTTCTCATAAAAGCAATCAACTGTAATTCAGTTCAATCCAGCAAGCTTAGACTACATAAGTTTGAAAACACAGGCCCAAATTGCTTTGATATGTGCTGGCAATGAATTGAAAAATATGCTAAAATACTTTTAATTCCCTTTCAGAGGTTCAGGGTGAGTGGTATCTAGTTAATATTAGTCCAGGCTCACACTAGCAATGATTCAGGAATGATTAGCAGGTTAAACGAATTTCTGGCAAATGGAAGGCAAACTGCTGTCTTTTTACACGTGAAGAAATTTGCAAATCGCGGCAAAATTCGCGGATGCGCCGAGCGCTATTACAGAGGAACCACAAGGACTATATCTATCGTTTTGGGGTCCTAGGAAAGCCTAGGATCTCAGCCTCCAAATGAAAGTTACTGCAAGTCTCTAGCCCTCACGGTTACAGAGTTATGACTGATTTAATAGAGGTCGTTTTTGGTTTTGCAAATTTTAAAAGCTCAAAATGACAAGTGGCAGATTTTGCAGCTAAAATGACAGGTGACAGATTTGGAGCTATCAGGCAGTTCTACTTAGGTTAAATAGATTGAATTAGATGAATTTAAACTAAAAGCTTGGTTCTACACAGTCCTGCTGGGTACTCACACTATATTCTTGAATTAAATGGGCCTCGTCACGGATCTGGTCAGGGTTTTGGACTGGGCTCGGGTCTCTCTCTGGGCAGAGCACTGCTTTCTCTCTGGGTAGAGCACTGCTTTCTCTCTCTGGTCTGGTCTCTAGTTTGGCTTTCTGGAGGTTGATGAATTTGAAGTCTGGATCTCTGGACGTTGTATGGTCCGGCAGAGTGCGTTGCAGCAAATGGAATTGAAGGTCTCTACCTAAGTTTCAGTGGTCCATTTATATGTTCTGCAAGTGGGTGTGTGTGTTTGGTCATAACTAAACTCGCCCCTCTCACTTGTCATTGGTCAAATTTCCATTCCCCACTTGATTGGGGAATGAACTATGAGTCAGAGGGATGCCATTTTATGGCTTGCAGATAGGACACTCCTCTGTCAGATTGCACACATTCTATATTTGATAATAAAAGACATATTTCACAGTTACACAGTTGCTTGAAATTACATATACATGGTGTGGCTGAATTTAGCCATGTCTCTGTCCAAATCTGCTGTTTCTAAGAGCTTGCATTCAGAAATGGCACATAATTGACTTTTTAACTGATTTTTCAATTTCTGACATTGACCCAACTTTACATACATGTGCGCAGGGAGTATGGACATTAACTGATGAAGTTTCAGATTTTTAACATGCATACATTTAGAGTAATATCCACTTTTCCGCTAAAACCCCCCTGAACATACCACCGGTTCTAAAAACCTCTTAAACTGTGGGCAGAAAAATCACAAGAATTATGGTATCATTTATACAATTTTCACATGTCCGCTCTATGAATGATCCATCTTTTTAAAGTTATGTTCTGGCTCCAAAGGGGTGTGGTTACCTCTCAGCACAAGGTAGAAATACTGGTTTATCCAGTTCTGCCAAGCCAGCTTGCTCTCACAGGCAGTGCCCCTCCCAGCTTCTGCCAAGAGGAAGCTACATTTTACGACGGCTGTAATAAAACCTTTGCCTGAGTCAGGAGAGGCTTTGTTCAGAGCTCCTGTAGAGCACATGTAATTCAATTATCAGATAGATGGCATATCCTTAGTGTTGCCAGCAAAAGGCAGATAGCCTGGGAACACAGCTGTGACTCAAGTTTCACTCCTGATGGGGGTAGCTGTCAAGCAAAATCAAGTTCCTTAAACCAGACTTTCAGCTAACTCATGTTTTTTTTTTTGTTGCTTTTTAAATTAACTTGCAATTTTACACATGCAGCTAGAATGCTGATTCTAAGTACAAAACTATGACATTTCAACAGTTACAAAGGCACGTGACACCAAACATAGGTCACTCATTTAATCTAAACATTTTCGATTTTAGTGTCTTTAAATCCAGTGCAACTTAAACTGCTGCAATCCACAGCTCAGCCAGTCTTGTTATAAACCTTCAAGTCACTTCAGAATATCACTTTACATTGTATCCACCTCTCAGTAAGTCTTTCTTTGGCCTGCTTTGGGTTCATTCATTTTTACACAAAAAAAGTAAAATCTGGTGTTGTTTTAAATTGCCGGCTTTTGGATAGTGGTGAGTACTGGTACTGCACCCATTTTTGGGATTTAACAAATGAATTCCCCACAATTCTAGGTTGCATTTGGCAATCAGCATTGCCATTCCCAATGGTTTCAGACTACTGTGCGGGTAGTCCAATGGTGGTTTTAAAGCGCTTTGAAGCTAACCGGCGCTACTGTTTTTCCTTTGGCAACCCATTTCCCTCATGGCAACCCGGCCTTTCATTCTCGCCCTGGTGGGTGGCAAGTGAGGCAACCATTTCGGTGTGCGCACAAACTGCGCAGCTTTCCTGGATTTCGGCGCACATGTGGGTTTTCTGCCATCTTGAATTTTCTAAGCCCACAGCACCAAATGTTGTGGCATGATAGCTTAAACGTGGGTCAGGACACCCAACAAGCCCCCCCACGCGACTGCACTTTGAATTTGAGTCGATGGGGAGTCGCGTGCCCAAGGGTTTTGACCCACGCACCGGTCTGTCCGCATAATCTTCTTCCTCTTCTGTAGATGGCATAGTTCAGCATCTTCTTCTCCATCCGGTACTGATCGATCGGTTCTCCTCGCCGGTCCTGATGGGAATATTGGGCGGTCCACTGGGCCCATTGGATCTTCGTTCCCGGTCTCCGGATCGCCCTCCTTGGCCCGTCTTCAGGTTTTCTTTCTCCTAGGACGACAAAGGAAGAGCGGCAATACCTACTCATAGACGTTTTTCCACCACTGTTGAGATAGTGGGGCAGCATATGCATTTCATCATAACAAAACATTACATTCTTATTTTGAAAAAAAAAAAAACAATATAACTAAGAGACAGTTTCATGCAAATCACAGTATGTCAGAGACTAGATGTGGTATGTTTTATGATTGGAACTGAATTAGTCTGATACAGTACCCGCTAGGATTCCAGAGGATCCCTCCAGTTGTTGCAGAGTGTGCCTGGGATGGCAACACTTCAACTGGTTTATGTGGACCCACTTGTCTTCCCCTGCTGCCAAAGGACCTTTGGGGATGTGGATTTTGTAGGCCACAGGGGAGATTTTATCTATGATCTCAAAGGGTCCTTTCCATGTAGGCAAAAATTTGCGCTGCTTGGCCTGGTTCCTTTGGAAGTTGTATAGATAGACCCGGTCTCCCACCTGATATTCCTTCCTGGAAGTTTTCAGGTCATAATGGGTCTTCATGCTATCAGCTGATCTTTCTAGATTCCGCTGAGCATAAGCAAAAGCATGTTGAAGGTGTTTCCTTAAATTCTCTACATACTCATGAGTAGTGGAGGCATTTATCAGTGTCTGCTCTTGGGTCCTATAGAGCAAATGCTGAGGAAGCACCATCTTGCGCCCAGTCATCAACTCAAATGGTGACATTTTGGTTGCAGAAGAAGGGGTAGATCTGATAGCCATTAGGACCAGAGGTAATCGGATATCCCAACTTGGCCCAGAATCTGCCACAAACTTCTTTAATATGCTCACAATTGTCCGGTTATATCTCTCTACTGCCCCAGAAGAAGCTGGTCTATAAGCAATATGCAGCTTTCTCTTGACCCCCAGTATCTCCACATCTTTGTCATTACTTCACTGGTGAAGTGGCTACCTCTGTCTGACTCAATCCTTTGAGGTAGACCAAAACGGGAAAAGATGTGGTTAATCATCAAGGCAGCTGCCGTTTCTGCCTTGCAGTTTGGGGCAGGGAGACATTCCACCCACTTGGTAAACAAGCATGTCACAGTCAACATGTACTTATTCCCCCTAGCCGAGCGAATCACAGGGCCCACAAAGTCGATTTGTAAATCTGACCATGGCAGTGTCATCCCCCTCTTTTGTAAAGGCACCCGGTGTGTGAGGGATGTCGGCTGAAATTGTGCAAACACAAGACAACCCTTCAAATATTGGTTGAGGTCCTGCCCCATGTGTGGCCAGTATGCAACCTCTCTTAAGATTTCCAATGTTGTGTGAAACCCCCTGTGACCGGCAGTGGCCGCATCATGGGCGTGACTTAACATCAGGCTTCGGAATGAGGTAGGAACCACCCACTGATCGTGGCCAGCTTTGGATTTCCTTACCAGCAAACCGTCTTGGATTCGGAACATTTTTGGACATTTCATCAACACTCTTAGGTCCTCTTTCCCAATGTAATCGGTATCCGTCAGGGGAAAGTTCTCAGGGTCCTCAAGGTGCTGGTAAAATTTACCAATAATTGGATCCCCCTTCTGAGCAGTAATCAAATCAGCATCAGGGGTCTCCTTACTCCATTGTGCAATTGAAAGGTCGTTGTGAGCATTTGTCTGGGACCTAGTGATGGCAGTGACCTGGATTTCCCCCAACAGGGACTCAATCTCAATTAGATCCCCTTGGATGGCCCCGGTTTTGGCCAGCTGATCAGCTAAGTCATTTCCAGTTTTGTCTGGTCCCTCTACTTTGGAATGACCCTTGATCTTTTTCCAGTAGATGGTCATCCCATTCGATGTGACCAGATCATCAATGTTTTGGATCAACTTCCCATGTTTCAAGGGTTTGTTGTTAGCACATAACATGCCTCTGGTTTTCCAATTAACCAGGTGCTCCACGAACCCATTCCGTACATAATCCGAATCTGTGATTATGACCAGTTCGTGGAGTTGATGCTGGACAGCAGTGAGGATGGCTTGATGCACAGCATCAATTCTGCCACCTGACTACTTCGGGGACCAATTTTGTATCCAGCGGAGGGTTCTGGGGAATCATTCATCCATGCATTCCCTACGCCAGCCACCAGTTCTTTCTCCCCGTTGTTGTCAACATGGTAAGAGCATCCATCCACATAGACAGTGGGCATTCCCTCACACTTGTCTTCTTCAAAGACTTTGTGTGGGGAATTAAGGTATGCCTCCATGTTGTCCTTTATTTTTAGACTTTCGTCCTCGAGACAGTTTTCTCTGGCACAATCATGCAAGTCAGCCAGACCTTGCGCGAGGGGACTCTTCTTGTTTTGGCCATATCGGACCTCCACAGGAAAGCCTTGCATTGACAGAATCCAGGAAGTAATTCGGGAATTACTCACATTTCCGGCCCAGATTCTGTCACTTTGGAGATATTGCAGAGGCTGGTGTGGAGTCTCCACTATGATGTGTTCCCCCTGGATAAACGGGCGGTAATTCTTCAATGCCCACACCGTTGCCAGGAGTGCCTTCTCACAATCGTTGAATTTTTCCTCCACAGAGGATAAAGTTTTGCTCGCATAGGAGATTACTTTATTGACCTTGTCATGCTTTTGGTATAATACTGCCGTCAAGCACGTATTAGAGAATCCCGTCTCCAGGAAGAACTCCTTGTTTCTGACAGGGTAAGCTAGGCAGGGTGCTTGTGAGAGGCTTCTTTTGAGTTGTTTTACTGCTTCGGCTTGTTCTGGACCCCATTCCCACTTGACCCCCCCCTTCAGGAGATGAATCAGGGGTCTGGTGATCTCTGCGTAGCCCTCAATGAACTTCCTGCTGTAATTAGTCAGTCCAAGGAGGCTCCTTAGTTCCCGCAGAGTTGTGGGGTCTTTCAGTTTCTGAAGTGCTTCCACTTTCTTTTCCTGGGGACAGAGGCCCTGAGGAGTAATCTCATGCCCCAAGAAATTAACACGGGTTCTACACCACTGTGCTTTCTGAAAGGAAAGTTTTGCTCCGGCGGCCCTCAACTGTGTCAGAACATAACGGATCTCCGCTATGTGTTCCTCCACAGATGAACTTTTGATGAGGACATCATCTACATAAGCCAGGTTACCCCTCGCACCCAGGTCGGGCATGGCCTTATGTAGGAAAATGTTGAATTCATTGCCGGAGTTGAGGTATCCGAAGGGAGTCCGGGTCCATGTATACTGCTGGCCCCCAAAGGTAAAAGCCAGTTTGTATTGGTCCTCCCTGCTGACAGGCACGGTCCAGTATCCATTGGTCAGGTCTATTGCAGTGAATACCTGTGACCCCTGGATCTGGGCCAGCCCTTGGTCAATGTAGGGCAGAGGCCATCGGGAAGTATGGACCCGTTTGTTGAGCTCCCTGAGGTCGGCGCAGAGTCTCCACTGGCCGTTCGGCTTCAATATTCCCAGCACCGGATTATTGAAGGTGCTGTGGACTGGACGGATTATTCCCCGGGACTCATGGTTCTTAATTATTTCAGTAAGGGACTCCATTGATGCGAGAGGCAAGCGATATTGCTTCACAAACACTGGGGTCATGCCAGGGTCCGTGGGGATTGTTGTTGTGTGGATGTCAGTGCGACCACAGTCATATGAGTCTACCGCAAAGAGATCTTGGAAATCCAAGAAAACTTGTTTCAACTTTTGCTTTTGTTCCAGAGTCACACAGGCGTCAGCTAGGTTGACTCTCTCTTCCACCATCTGCCTGAAGCCTGGAAAGACTTCTGGTTTGGCTATTTCAGCGGCCTCCTCCAGCTGGGTGGAGAAGTCCCTGGTCAGAGTGCTGATTTGGACCGGAGGCTTCAGGTGGGAAAGGCAGCCCTCATGTACCTGGAAAATCACCTCATCCCTCCTGAAGTCACAAGTCACATCTTCCTTACCATAAGGGCAAGAAGTGTACACCAGGAAGTTCCCCCCATGCCGGGTAAAAATCCTGTCTGGTGTTGTATTGTCCTCACTGTCACTGTCAACACAGTCCTTGGGGATTGGTCCTAACAGTTCATTTCTAAGATCAATGGAGAAATGTCGGTCATCAACCGCCATTCCAATAATGGTGCCTGCGGCTAGAGTAATACTCTTTAAGTCGCTGTTATCCACCTCTATTGGAATGGTGTCATGTTCTATGTTGACTAATGGAGTTGGGTTTACCCCCAACCCTTGCTGTTGGAGAGAAGCATTTAGATGTATGTAAGCATCAGGGTTTTTCAACTCTTGTCCCCTTTTAACTTTCACTTCCAGGGAGAATTGTCGGGTCCTTTCTGGGATGGTGACTTCCTCTTTAACCTGAATTTCAACTGCATAAGGTAGCAATTGAGCTGACCTAAATGCTTTTTCTGGATCAACAAAGCCCATGGGATTATCCGCTAATCGGGACCAAGCTTTGAAGTTTATTAGGTCCAAACTAATGGCAAAGCGATTGAGAATGTCACTGCCTAAGTAAAGGGCGGCAGTGACGTCTCGCACGACCCAACAATTGTGGACTATGCTCTTGTTGCCAATGGAGATTTTGAGCATACACCTGCTTGGCAGGAGATGTTTGGAATTAGGTGCTTCCAGGTCCATTTCCCATTTGTCTATCAGTTTGAAGGTGGGAATGGCTGGATCTTTTGGGAGTTGGCGAAACATGGCTTCGCTGATGAAGCTCTTACCGTTGTTCACGCACACTCGAGCGAGAACAGAGTCCTTCCCATCATTTAACTGAACAGGGATGAACAACTGCTCTCCAATTTGCTGAATATCAGCCAGGCTCTGAGCTGATTTCACATCTTTCTGGACTATAGGAGTGGGAGTTTCAGATTGTGGATGAGTATAGAATTTCAGAGTGTTTCCTTCCAGCGTGGAATACCACTTTAGACTGGAAGGAAGGTTGATTTTCAGAAATAGAGAGGACCCCCCATCACCAGTCTGTTGTCCTACTGCTATGACTGTCACGTCTGGAATTTGGTTGTTCTGGAAGTGAAATTCTACTTGGTCAGATTTTTGTTCAACCATGTGGCAGGTGCCGGTTAAACTAACATGGTTGACACTCTGTTTTAATTTTATTGGTCGGCTAGTCTGGGTCCAGAGGACCTTGTTTACACAATCTATTAGGGGTGACAACCTTCTCAGGAGGTCATTCCGTAGTAAACAAGGGGTGCCCTCCGGGGTCACAACTATGACCGGGTGTTTCAACTTATGTCGCCCAATTTTAATGTCCAAGTCTGCAGTCCCCTCAACGGGAATTTCCTTACCGTCAAAGTTCTGTAGTTGTCCCGGAAGAGAGGTGAGAGGAATTTGGTAATTCTCTCCCCTTCCTGCATTCAGTTCGTCAAAGGCCCTTCTGGACAGAAGGGTAGCTTGAGATCCAGTGTCCACCAGTGCCGAGATTGTACCCTGCCCCTGTACTTGTACCGGGGCATAATATCTTCCCTCCTTCTCCTCAAGGGGGCACAGGTAATGTACATTTTTGGACAACTGGTGGGCTAACTTTCTGGTTTTGAACATCGCGAGAGAAGAATTTTGGGCAGAATTCTGTGGAGAGTCTTGGGAATCTGAAAGAAAAAGTTGGCAACTTGAGATCAGAGCCATTGTGGGTTCCCCTGGTTCCGGTTCTGGGCCGCCCCCCCCTTTTTGGAGGCAGTCCCCAGGATGGGTTTGAACCAGGGGATTTTCTTGCTGTTGTTTCTGGGATGAGATGGTGGGCGGCGGTAGATCAGTCTCCACATCTCCCCAGTCTGGATTTGCATCCCTAGGGACCCATTTTTCTTTGGGAGGAGTTCCCCCCTCTCTGAAGGAGAAGATCCTTTTCTCAGGATCCTCTGAGGATCCCTCTCCCTCAAATTGGAAGATCTGTACCTCCTCCTCAAACTGAGTCTGTTTGGGTCTTTTGTTTCTCCCACCCCCCCTCTGCTCCTTAGGGGGCAGAATTTCAGGGGCAAGAGATTTTGTTTCCGGTTCCTGGGTTTCCAGGGGCTGTTTACAAGTGAGGAAGGAAGCTTCCTCCAAGGCTTTACACCCCCCTTCCCCTTGTGCCTCCTCCCTGGGAACCGGTGAGTTATCGGGTTGCTGCCCCCGTCATTGTTCTGGAGAACCAGGTCCAGAGTTGGGTGCGTTCTGCGCTGGCACGCCCATCTGAGGGTTCTGCTGAGCCCTCAGTATGTGACCCATATCCCGCGCCATGTTTTGAACCTGGCGCTCTAACTGGGAAACCCGCTCAGGCTGATACGGGGCCCTGTTTTCTCCCCTGGGCTGATCCCGGGAAGGGTAGCTGTCCCTTCTTTGGTAGTACCCCTGATTGGGAAGATTTGGGTACCCCTCCACCCTTGGCCTCCCCTCTCCTGGATTCAGTGGTCTGGGCTCAGGGAATTGGGGAAAGAAGGATGGATGGTTTTGGGGCTGAAAGTCGGGAGGATTTCTGGGGAAAAAGTTCTGCCCAGGGTTTGGTAAATTTCTGCCCTCCTGTGGGAAGTTTGGAGGGAAGTTCCCTGGGTTAGGTGCTTGCCTGGATCCCCCCCCTTGGGCAGAATTCCACACATAACCCAGGATGGGTCGACTTCCCTTGTAACGGGGACTTACATAATCAGGAGAGCGAGGGACCCCATTTGTGGGGCTGCCTCCCTGGCTCCCTGTCTGTGACTGGCCCGAGGACCTTCTGGGCCTAGCATTATTAGGTGCAGGTAGGTTTTTAGGCCCCCCCATCTCCAAATCCAAAACGGGGGTGACCTTTACCTCTGCCACCTTGGCAGCAGCAGGGGTGCTGTTGGCTTTGGGGTTTTTCTGGGCATTACTTTTGCTATCTATCGGTTTCTGCACCTCATAGATCCGGGTAGCCTGTTCAATGACCCATTCTAAAGATCTTTTCTCGTGAAAATCCCTCACGAGCTGGGTCATGATATATTTGGGCAAGGCATGGAAAAACGTATTTATAAATTCTCTGCTATCTGTGCGCACCCTTCTGGTGGTCTGCGCAAAAGCACGTTTCAGTTCTTGCACAAATTCTCGTGGGGCCTGATCCTCCCCACATTGCAAATTGTAGGCTGCCTTGCGAGCCTCTTGAGGATTTCTATGAATGGAAAAATGTTTCAAGATGGCCGCCTTATAGGTGGACCATCTTAAATGATTTTGGTCCTCCAGCCCCGCAAAGAAACTGGAGTATTCCGGGGAGAAGGTCCACTTTACATATTGAATACAGCTTTGGCTGTCCTTCAAATGGAAAGTCTCCATCATTTGTTCAAACAACTCTAAGTGCTCCCAAACAGAATACTTAGCGTTCTTATGGTAAGGCGTGATGACGCTCCTGATCGCCTTAATCTGCTTTAAGGGGTCCTTAAGCAAGGCCCTTTTTGCCTTATTGGCCTTTTTGGTTCGGGTAACCCTTGTCCATTCGTCCTCGGACTCAGAGGCACTGCTCCCAGAGGTTCCCGTCTGTTCTTCCAGGTTTTCCCGGATTCTGCGAGCCTGGGAATGGCTGGCAGAATGTGGGGACCTGGTCTCCTGTGTCCTGCGCAGTTCAGAGGAGTCTTCAGATTCCTCCTTGCTGCCAGGATTTGATGGGTACCCCCTCCACTGACCTACCTGGGCAGAGGTTTTCAGGATGCCCTTAATGGGCCTACTCTCCTGGGGTTCCCCATTGAACTGTACTGTACTTGGGTGCCCATACCCGGATGCCCACCCCTCCATTCCTGAGTGGTACTGGCCTATGAGCCCCATACTTTTAGCTGGATAGTAATCTGCCATCCCTGTGGCCCTGTGCTCATGTGCGCCAGGGGACATGGGGGTGGCAGAGTCCAGGGACTGAGAGGTATGAGGGCCTCTGGTACTAGGGCTCCTGAGGTTATGCTCCGGAGTTTCCATTTCCCAGCGAACCTCATCTCTATCCGCCCCTGCTCCCTGTTGCAATGCAAGAGCCTGCATTTGTGCCTTCGGTTCCTCAGTTAAGGCCTTACTAGACTCTATTAGTCTCTCCTGCATCGCTACCTGTTGTTGGAGCCTATCATTGTGTTGACAGAGGGCCTCGTTTTCCCTCTGTGCTTCCTGGTTGGTCCTGGAGAACTGGGCCAGTCTTTGCTGTAGGAGGTTTACCTCCTGAGCGGTGTCCCTATTGGCCTGCTCCTTTCTTGCTAGAGCATCCTCCACCCTCCTGGTGTGCTCTAACAAGTTCTGGTGTTCTTTTTGGAGGTCACCCAGTCCCTGGTGGGCCAGGTGATTTTCTTCCATTTTTCTTTTTAAATGGCAGACTTCCTGGCCTAAGGCGTCTCTTTCCTGACTAAGAGCCTGCATTTGTGCCGCCAGGTCGTCCCTTTGCCTTTGGAAGGCACCAGCTTTCTGGCGCTCCTGATCAAACTCTGCCTGGGTATCCAGGTCTTTCAGGATCAGTTTATTGCTCTCCTCTTTCTCTCTGTCTAGTTGGATATGCAGGGTGGCTACCTGCTCTGTGCATGCCCTGTTGAAATTGATCTGTTGCTCCAGCTTTTTCTGGCTCTGCAGTAGGGAGTTCAAACTGTCTTGGTGCTCCTTCTGCAAGGCCAGAAATCTGGTATCCTGGTCTGTCTTTTCCTGTTGTAGGATGCCCATATCCTCTTTTATTTTAATGATGTACTGCCTACTATCATCTTCTGACTCCTGGCTCCTCTGCAGCCTCTGCTCAGAAGAGACCAGGTCAGATTGGACCTTCTGTAATGCCATCTGTTGCCTATTTGCCAGATTTTGGCTTTCAGCACATCTATCCTGCATGTCTCCCATATATAGGTACAGGTATGCTGCTATCCTGGCAATCTTATTGTGTTCCTCTTTGGCTTTAGGAGCCATATATAGTTCACTCAGGGCCACATGTAATGGACCCTGATCTCTCCATAAGTCTGACCCTGTTTCAGTGACCTGTCGCGTGATGGCCTGCAACCAGGCATCCTGGCCCTGCTCAGCCCATTCACCTCTCACAAATAGCTTATGCAAGAGGTGCTCTCTGGCTATTTTCATGTCTACTAAGGTCGTCATTCTAGAGATTGGTCTCTGTCCTGACTTACAGAAGTTTGTATTTTATTTTTGCAGAACAGAACTTTTCTTGGAGTGTCCCTTTTGAGGAGTGCTTCACAGCGTAACACAGCGTGGTGATCCGACCGGATATATGTATCCCGTCAGTTAGCACACTGTATTAAGCTGCACAAGTGGTATTCTAACCCAAACGTCCGGCTCGAGCCCCCAATTTGTAAGAGGATTCAATTCAACACTACAGCTAAGTCACCGCCTAGTCTATAATACTGAATGAAAACCCTTATTGATATATCTTTATGTCCAGTTCATGCGTTCTGGATGACTACCCCTATATAACACCCCTCTCTTGGAATCCCCCTGACCCCACGGAGCCAAGAAGTAGTTCTGTTTTGCAAGTTTAAAAGGTTTATTTGATAATTTAAACAATAGATATATATATCACACCTTATAATAAATTAATAATTGAATATCACACTTAATCTGATATGATAAAGATTGACAACGGAGAATCTGGCACTAACACGCTTCTCTATAATCAATAAGGAGTTGACATGAAATGGATAAGGTAGCACACTGGTAAATAGGTACAGAAGTATAATGTGGTAGAAAATGCTTTATAAGGTTCAAGGAAATGCAAGGTTGAATGAATGAAATGCAGTATAGAAAACAACTTGATATGATTTCAGCAAAACAATGTAATCACTTTTCTCTGGCAATCCCCTTCCCCCCTTGATGCAAGGCAAGGAAATGGAAGGAAGCACACAGTTCTCAGAAATGCAATCAACTGTAATTCAGTTCAATCCAGCAAGCTTAGACTACATAAGTTTGAAAACACAGGCCCAAATTGCTTTGATATGTGCTGGCAATGAATTGAAAAATATGCTAAAATACTTTTAATTCCCTTTCAGAGGTTCAGGGTGAGTGGTATCTAGTTAATATTAGTCCAGGCTCACACTAGCAATGATTCAGGAATGATTAGCAGGTTAAACGAATTTCTGGCAAATGGAAGGCAAACTGCTGTCTTTTTACACGTGAAGAAATTTGCAAATCGCGGCAAAATTCGCGGATGCGCCGAGCGCTATTACAGAGGAACCACAAGGACTATCTCTATCGTTTTGGGGTCCTAGGAAAGCCTAGGATCTCAGCTTCCAAATGAAAGTTACTGCAAGTCTCTAGCCGAAACGGTTACAGAGTTATGACTGATTTAATAGAGGTCGTTTCTGGTTTTGCAAATTTTAAAAGCTCAAAATGACAAGTGGCAGATTTTGCAGCTAAAATGACAGGTGACAAATTTGGAGCTATCAGGCAGTTCTACTTAGGTTAAATAGATTGAATTAGATGAATTTAAACTAAAAGCTTAGTTCTACACAGTCCTGCTGGGTACTCACACTATATTCTTGAATTAAATGGGCCTCGTCACGGATCTGGTCAGGGTTTTGGACTGGGCTCGGGTCTCTCTCTGGGCAGAGCACTGCTTTCTCTCTGGGTACAGCACTGCTTTCTCTCTCTGGTCTGGTCTCTAGTTTGGCTTTCTGGAGGTTGATGAATTTGAAGTCTGGATCTCTGGACGTTGTATGGTCCGGCAGAGCGCGTTGCAGCAAATGGAATTGAAGGTCTCTACCTAAGTTTCAGTGGTCCATTTATATGTTCTGCAAGTGGGTGTGTGTGTTTGGTCATAACTAAACTCGCCCCTCTCACTTGTCATTGGTCAAATTTCCATTCCCCACTTGATTGGGGAATGAACTATGAGTCAGAGGGATGTCATTTTATGGCTTGCAGATAGGACACTCCTCTGTCAGATTGCACACATTCTATATTTGATAATAAAAGACATATTTCACAGTTACACAGTTGCTTGAAATTACATATACATGGTGTGGCTGAATTTAGCCATGTCTCTGTCCAAATCTGCTGTTTCTAAGAGCTTGCATTCAGAAATGGCACATAATTGACTTTTTAACTGATTTTTCAATTTCTGACATTGACCCAACTTTACATACATGTGCGTAGGGAGTATGGACATTAACTGATGAAGTTTCAGATTTTTAACATGCATACATTTAGAGTAATATCCACTTTTCCGCTAAAACCCCCCTGAACATATCACCGGTTCTAAAAACCTCTTAAACTGTGGGCAGAAAAATCACAAGAATTATGGTATCATTTATACAATTTTCACATGTCCGCTCTATGAATGATCCATCTTTTTAAAGTTATGTTCTGGCTCCAAAGGGGTGTGGTTTCCTCTCAGCACAAGGTAGAAATACTGGTTTATCCAGTTCTGCCAAGCCAGCTTGCTCTCACAGGCAGTGCCCCTCCCAGCTTCTGCCAAGAGGAAGCTACATTTTACGACGGCTGTAATAAAACCTTTGCCTGAGTCAGGAGAGGCTTTGTTCAAAGCTCCTGTAGAGCACAGGTAATTCAATTATCAGATAGATGGCATATCCTTAGTGTTGCCAGCAAAAGGCAGATAGCCTGGGAACACAGCTGTGACTCAAGTTTCACTCCTGATGGGGGTAGCTGTCAAGCAAAATCAAGTTCCTTAAACCAGACTTTCAGCTAACTCATGTTTTTTTTTTTGTTGCTTTTTAAATTAACTTGCAATTTTACACATGCAGCTAGAATGCTGATTCTAAGTACAAAACTATGACATTTCAACAGTTACAAAGGCACGTGACACCAAACATAGGTCACTCATTTAATCTAAACATTTTCTATTTTAGTGTCTTTAAATCCAGTGCAACTTAAACTGCTGCAATCCACAGCTCAGCCAGTCTTGTTATAAACCTTCAAGTCACTTCAGAATATCACTTTACATTGTATCCACCTCTCAGTAAGTCTTTCTTTGGCCTGCTTTGGGTTCATTCATTTTTACACAAAAAAAGTAAAATCTGGTGTTGTTTTAAATTGCCGGCTTTTGGATAGTGGTGAGTACTGGTACTGCACCCATTTTTGGGATTTAACAAATGAATTCCCCACAATTCTAGGTTGCATTTGGCAATCAGCTTTGCCATTCCCAATGGTTTCAGACTACTGTGCGGGTAGTCCAATGGTGGTTTTAAAGCGCTTTGAAGCTAACCGGCGCTACTGTTTTTCCTTTGGCAACCCATTTCCCTCATGGCAACCCGGCCTTTCATTCTCGCCCTGGTGGGTGGCAAGTGAGGCAACCATTTCGGTGTGCGCACAAACTGCGCAGCTTTCCTGGATTTCGGCGCACATGTGGGTTTTCTGCCATCTTGAATTTTCTAAGCCCACAGCACCAAATGTTGTGGCATGATAGCTTAAACGTGGGTCAGGACACCCAACATAACAATATGTCTATATATAAGTGTTTTCTTTCCCTCCCTCATTACTTCAACACCATCCGGCTGACTGTAGCAACAGGAATGTTGCTCAATTCTAAGGGCTTGGGTCATCATTGCTGCAACAGATATCTAATAAAATATTGGCCCTACCAATATTTTATTTGCACCCACTTGCCATCTGGGAACCTTACAACAATACATGATCACTGTGAGTACTACAGAAATTTTCTACTTACAAAACTAATTTAGTAAGGAAAGACATTGTTCTTTTAATTTGAAACTATGCACAAGGGCCGCCCTCACCTGCTTTTGTTGCAGAAGCTTGTCTTACTGTAGAAACATATCTTTCCAGGGTCAGATTGCCGGCAACACTCAGTTTGCAAGGGGTGATATATCCTGTATGCCTCTGATGATGTGTCACTTACACTCCATCCTACTCCCCACAGAGAAGGGGTATCATCATATACTCCTCCCTGGGAACCGGTGAGTTATCGGGTTGCTGCCCCCGTCATTGTTCTGGAGCACCAGGTCCAGAGTTGGGTGCGTTCTGCGCTGGCACGCCCATCTGAGGGTTCTGCTGAGCCCTCAGTATGTGACCCATATCCCGCGCCATGTTTTGAACCTGGCGCTCTAACTGGGAAACCCGCTCAGGCTGATACGGGGCCCTGTTTTCTCCCCTGGGCTGATCCCGGGAAGTGTAGCTGTCCCTTCTTTGGTAGTACCCCTGATTGGGAAGATTTGGGTACCCCTCCACCCTTGGCCTCCCCTCTCCTGGATTCAGTGGTCTGGGCTCAGGGAATTGGGGAAAGAAGGATGGATGGTTTTGGGGCTGAAAAGTCGGGAGGATTTCTGGGGAAAAAGTTCTGCCCAGGGTTTGGTAAATTTCTGCCCTCCTGTGGGAAGTTTGGAGGGAAGTTCCCTGGGTTAGGTGCTTGGCTGGATCCCCCCCCTTGGGCAGAATTCCACACATAACCCAGGATGGGTCGATTTCCCTTGTAACGGGGACTTACATAATCAGGAGAGCGAGGGACCCCATTTGTGGGGCTGCCTCCCTGGCTCCCTGTCTGTGACTGGCCCGAGGACCTTCTGGGCCTAGCATTATTAGGTGCAGGTAGGTTTTTAGGCCCCCCCATCTCCAAATCCAAAACGGGGGTGACCTTTACCTCTGCCACCTTGGCAGCAGCAGGGGTGCTGTTGGCTTTGGGGTTTTTCTGGGCATTACTTTTGCTATCTATCGGTTTCTGCACCTCATAGATCCGGGTAGCCTGTTCAATGACCCATTCTAAAGATCTTTTCTCGTGAAAATCCCTCACGAGCTGGGTCATGATATATTTGGGCAAGGCATGGAAAAACGTATTTATAAATTCTCTGCTATCTGTGCGCACCCTTCTGGTGGTCTGCGCAAAAGCACGTTTCAGTTCTTGCACAAATTCTCGTGGGGCCTGATCCTCCCCACATTGCAAATTGTAGGCTGCCTTGCGAGCCTCTTGAGGATTTCTATGAATGGAAAAATGTTTCAAGATGGCCGCCTTATAGGTGGACCATCTTAAATGATTTTGGTCCTCCAGCCCCGCAAAGAAACTGGAGTATTCCGGGGAGAAGGTCCACTTTACATATTGAATACAGCTTTGGCTGTCCTTCAAATGGAAAGTCTCCATCATTTGTTCAAACAACTCTAAGTGCTCCCAAACAGAATACTTAGCGTTCTTATGGTAAGGCGTGATGACGCTCCTGATCGCCTTAATCTGCTTTAAGGGGTCCTTAAGCAAGGCCCTTTTTGCCTTATTGGCCTTTTTGGTTCGGGTAACCCTTGTCCATTCGTCCTCGGACTCAGAGGCACTGCTCCCAGAGGTTCCCGTCTGTTCTTCCAGGTTTTCCCGGATTCTGCGAGCCTGGGAATGGCTGGCAGAATGTGGGGACCTGGTCTCCTGTGTCCTGCGCAGTTCAGAGGAGTCTTCAGATTCCTCCTTGCTGCCAGGATTTGATGGGTACCCCCTCCACTGACCTACCTGGGCAGAGGTTTTCAGGATGCCCTTAATGGGCCTACTCTCCTGGGGTTCCCCATTGAACTGTACTGTACTTGGGTGCCCATACCCGGATGCCCACCCCTCCATTCCTGAGTGGTAATGGCCTATGAGCCCCATACTTTTAGCTGGATAGTAATCTGCCATCCCTGTGGCCCTGTGCTCATGTGCGCCAGGGGACATGGGGGTGGCAGAGTCCAGGGACTGAGAGGTATGAGGGCCTCTGGTACTAGGGCTCCTGAGGTTATGCTCCGGAGTTTCCATTTCCCAGCGAACCTCATCTCTATCCGCCCCTGCTCCCTGTTGCAATGCAAGAGCCTGCATTTGTGCCTTCGGTTCCTCAGTTAAGGCCTTACTAGACTCTATTAGTCTCTCCTGCATCGCTACCTGTTGTTGGAGCCTATCATTGTGTTGACAGAGGGCCTCGTTTTCCCTCTGTGCTTCCTGGTTGGTCCTGGAGAACTGGGCCAGTCTTTGCTGTAGGAGGTTTACCTCCTGAGCGGTGTCCCTATTGGCCTGCTCCTTTCTTGCTAGAGCATCCTCCACCCTCCTGGTGTGCTCTAACAAGTTCTGGTGTTCTTTTTGGAGGTCACCCAGTCCCTGGTGGGCCAGGTGATTTTCTTCCATTTTTCTTTTTAAATGGCAGACTTCCTGGCCTAAGGCGTCTCTTTCCTGACTAAGAGCCTGCATTTGTGCCGCCAGGTCGTCCCTTTGCCTTTGGAAGGCCCCAGCTTTCTGGCGCTCCTGATCAAACTCTGCCTGGGTATCCAGGTCTTTCAGGATCAGTTTATTGCTCTCCTCTTTCTCTCTGTCTAGTTGGATATGCAGGGTGGCTACCTGCTCTGTGCGTGCCCTGTTGAAATTGATCTGTTGCTCCAGCTTTTTCTGGCTCTGCAGTAGGGAGTTCAAACTGTCTTGGTGCTCCTTCTGCAAGGCCAGAAATCTGGTATCCTGGTCTGTCTTTTCCTGTTGTAGGATGCCCATATCCTCTTTTATTTTAATGATGTACTGCCTACTATCATCTTCTGACTCCTGGCTCCTCTGCAGCCTCTGCTCAGAAGAGACCAGGTCAGATTGGACCTTCTGTAATGCCATCTGTTGCCTATTTGCCAGATTTTGGCTTTCAGCACATCTATCCTGCATGTCTCCCATATATAGGTACAGGTATGCTGCTATCCTGGCAATCTTATTGTGTTCCTCTTTGGCTTTAGGAGCCATATATAGTTCACTCAGGGCCACATGTAATGGACCCTGATCTCTCCATAAGTCTGACCCTGTTTCAGTGACCTGTCGCGTGATGGCCTGCAACCAGGCATCCTGGCCCTGCTCAGCCCATTCACCTCTCACAAATAGCTTATGCAAGAGGTGCTCTCTGGCTATTTTCATGTCTACTAAGGTCGTCATTCTAGAGATTGGTCTCTGTCCTGACTTACAGAAGTTTGTATTTTATTTTTGCAGAACAGAACTTTTCTTGGAGTGTCCCTTTTGAGGAGTGCTTCACAGCGTAACACAGCGTGGTGATCCGACCGGATATATGTATCCCGTCAGTTAGCACACTGTATTAAGCTGCACAAGTGGTATTCTAACCCAAACGTCCGGCTCGAGCCCCCAATTTGTAAGAGGATTCAATTCAACACTACAGCTAAGTCACCGCCTAGTCTATAATACTGAATGAAAACCCTTATTGATATATCTTTATGTCCAGTTCATGCGTTCTGGATGACTACCCCTATATAACACCCCTCTCTTGGAATCCCCCTGACCCCACGGAGCCAAGAAGTAGTTCTGTTTTGCAAGTTTAAAAGGTTTATTTGATAATTTAAACAATAGATATATATATCACACCTTATAATAAATTAATAATTGAATATCACACTTAATCTGATATGATAAAGATTGACAACGGAGAATCTGGCACTAACACGCTTCTCTATAATCAATAAGGAGTTGACATGAAATGGATAAGGTAGCACACTGGTAAATAGGTACAGAAGTATAATGTGGTAGAAAATGCTTTATAAGGTTCAAGGAAATGCAAGGTTGAATGAATGAAATGCAGTATAGAAAACAACTTGATATGATTTCAGCAAAACAATGTAATCACTTTTCTCTGGCAATCCCCTTCCCCCCTTGATGCAAGGCAAGGAAATGGAAGGAAGCACACAGTTCTCAGAAATGCAATCAACTGTAATTCAGTTCAATCCAGCAAGCTTAGACTACATAAGTTTGAAAACACAGGCCCAAATTGCTTTGATATGTGCTGGCAATGAATTGAAAAATATGCTAAAATACTTTTAATTCCCTTTCAGACGTTCAGGGTGAGTGGTATCTAGTTAATATTAGTCCAGGCTCACACTAGCAATGATTCAGGAATGATTAGCAGGTTAAACGAATTTCTGGCAAATGGAAGGCAAACTGCTGTCTTTTTACACGTGAAGAAATTTGCAAATCGCGGCAAAATTCGCGGATGCGCCGAGCGCTATTATAGAGGAACCACAAGGACTATCTCTATCGTTTTGGGGTCCTAGGAAAGCCTAGGATCTCAGCTTCCAAATGAAAGTTACTGCAAGTCTCTAGCCGAAACGGTTACAGAGTTATGACCGATTTAATAGAGGTCGTTTTTGGTTTTGCAAATTTTAAAAGCTCAAAATGACAAGTGGCAGATTTTGCAGCTAAAATGACAGGTGACAAATTTGGAGCTATCAGGCAGTTCTACTTAGGTTAAATAGATTGAATTAGATGAATTTAAACTAAAAGCTTAGTTCTACACAGTCCTGCTGGGTACTCACACTATATTCTTGAATTAAATGGGCCTCGTCACGGATCTGGTCAGGGTTTTGGACTGGGCTCGGGTCTCTCTCTGGGCAGAGCACTGCTTTCTCTCTGGGTACAGCACTGCTTTCTCTCTCTGGTCTGGTCTCTAGTTTGGCTTTCTGGAGGTTGATGAATTTGAAGTCTGGATCTCTGGACGTTGTATGGTCCGGCAGAGCGCGTTGCAGCAAATGGAATTGAAGGTCTCTACCTAAGTTTCAGTGGTCCATTTATATGTTCTGCAAGTGGGTGTGTGTGTTTGGTCATAACTAAACTCGCCCCTCTCACTTGTCATTGGTCAAATTTCCATTCCCCACTTGATTGGGGAATGAACTATGAGTCAGAGGGATGTCATTTTATGGCTTGCAGATAGGACACTCCTCTGTCAGATTGCACACATTCTATATTTGATAATAAAAGACATATTTCACAGTTACACAGTTGCTTGAAATTACATATACATGGTGTGGCTGAATTTAGCCATGTCTCTGTCCAAATCTGCTGTTTCTAAGAGCTTGCATTCAGAAATGGCACATAATTGACTTTTTAACTGATTTTTCAATTTCTGACATTGACCCAACTTTACATACATGTGCGTAGGGAGTATGGACATTAACTGATGAAGTTTCAGATTTTTAACATGCATACATTTAGAGTAATATCCACTTTTCCGCTAAAACCCCCCTGAACATATCACCGGTTCTAAAAACCTCTTAAACTGTGGGCAGAAAAATCACAAGAATTATGGTATCATTTATACAATTTTCACATGTCCGCTCTATGAATGATCCATCTTTTTAAAGTTATGTTCTGGCTCCAAAGGGGTGTGGTTTCCTCTCAGCACAAGGTAGAAATACTGGTTTATCCAGTTCTGCCAAGCCAGCTTGCTCTCACAGGCAGTGCCCCTCCCAGCTTCTGCCAAGAGGAAGCTACATTTTACGACGGCTGTAATAAAACCTTTGCCTGAGTCAGGAGAGGCTTTGTTCAGAGCTCCTGTAGCGCACAGGTAATTCAATTATCAGATAGATGGCATATCCTTAGTGTTGCCAGCAAAAGGCAGATAGCCTGGGAACACAGCTGTGACTCAAGTTTCACTCCTGATGGGGGTAGCTGTCAAGCAAAATCAAGTTCCTTAAACCAGACTTTCAGCTAACTCATGTTTTTTTTTTTGTTGCTTTTTAAATTAACTTGCAATTTTACACATGCAGCTAGAATGCTGATTCTAAGTACAAAACTATGACATTTCAACAGTTACAAAGGCACGTGACACCAAACATAGGTCACTCATTTAATCTAAACATTTTCTATTTTAGTGTCTTTAAATCCAGTGCAACTTAAACTGCTGCAATCCACAGCTCAGCCAGTCTTGTTATAAACCTTCAAGTCACTTCGGAATATCACTTTACATTGTATCCACCTCTCAGTAAGTCTTTCTTTGGCCTGCTTTGGGTTCATTCATTTTTACACAAAAAAAGTAAAATCTGGTGTTGTTTTAAATTGCCGGCTTTTGGATAGTGGTGAGTACTGGTACTGCACCCATTTTTGGGATTTAACAAATGAATTCCCCACAATTCTAGGTTGCATTTGGCAATCAGCTTTGCCATTCCCAATGGTTTCAGACTACTGTGCGGGTAGTCCAATGGTGGTTTTAAAGCGCTTTGAAGCTAACCGGCGCTACTGTTTTTCCTTTGGCAACCCATTTCCCTCATGGCAACCCGGCCTTTCATTCTCGCCCTGGTGGGTGGCAAGTGAGGCAACCATTTCGGTGTGCGCACAAACTGCGCAGCTTTCCTGGATTTCGGCGCACATGTGGGTTTTCCGCCATCTTGAATTTTCTAAGCCCACAGCACCAAATGTTGTGGCATGATAGCTTAAACGTGGGTCAGGACACCCAACATAACAATATGTCTATATATAAGTGTTTTCTTTCCCTCCCTCATTACTTCAACACCATCCGGCTGACTGTAGCAACAGGAATGTTGCTCAATTCTAAGGGCTTGGGTCATCATTGCTGCAACAGATATCTAATAAAATATTGGCCCTACCAATATTTTATTTGCACCCACTTGCCATCTGGGAACCTTACAACAATACATGATCACTGTGAGTACTACAGAAATTTTCTACTTACAAAACTAATTTAGTAAGGAAAGACATTGTTCTTTTAATTTGAAACTATGCACAAGGGCCGCCCTCACCTGCTTTTGTTGCAGAAGCTTGTCTTACTGTAGAAACATATCTTTCCAGGGTCAGATTGCCGGCAACACTCAGTTTGCAAAGGGTGATCAATCCTGTATGCCTCTGATGATGTGTCACTTACACTCCATCCTACTCCCCACAGAGAAGGGGTATCATCATATACTATGCCCTATTATGTAGAAATGTCCAACATAGTTCTGATTTCCCAAGGAAAAATGTACTGGTGCATGTGTTCAATAGAAAAATTACATGGTTGAACCTTGTGAGATGTTTGAATATGTTATATATATATATTTATGAATCCTATGCATGCCCTGTGAAGAAAATAAAATAAAATAAAGTTGTGTACCGGTGCAGAGGTTTATAACCAGCTCTCGTAGGTACCTCATTTTGTATTTTGAGGGTTTAAACTTCAACACTGCCAGTGCTCTGATTATGCAGCACATAAAATTTGTATTTGTATTTGTATTTTGTTTATTTGTATTGCGCACCTTGCCCCGGGGCATCTGGCCGCATGTTTTGTGGACAGTTACAAGTTACATGATACATGCATATATATTATGCAATTTACAGGTTATATTATACAGTTTCAGCATATATCATTCACACAAAATAGTATATGAACTTATCCAGAGAGCACTATAGATCAGCACGCACCAGGTACCACCACATCCATGAAAAGACATTGGGCCTCATCACGAGTTGGGCGGTATCCCGGCAGTATTACCACTGGGATACCGCCCAGGCTAATAGCATTACCACCAACCGGTCCAGCACTATTAGCACCGGATCAAGGGTTGGGCGATAATGGGTATTCCCCATTGGGTCCATTGGACCCAATGAGGCATTTTCGGCGCAATTAGCCCGCTCTAATAGCATCGCTAATTGTGCCTGAAAATGGACTTTAAGTTGGCGCTTAGAGCTTGGGGTAAATAGTGCCAGACTTGCGATTCACCTGTCCCTTAAATGCTGCAGTAATAGTGTTACCGCCGCATTCAAGGACTACCGCCCAACTCATGATGAGGCCCATTCTATAATTGTATCCTAGTCTCTAATAATAGTGCTTAATGAAGTCTCACGATTTGAGTGATTTTTCTTAAAATAAGAAAAAAGCCTACATACTTTTACATTCCTTGGCTGTATTTGTTAATTGATATTGATATTTTATTTCTATCGCGCTCGTACACAAGTGTTTCCGAGCGCGACAAGGCAAGGTAGGGGAACAGGGGAGAACAAAACAGCGATCTTACTAGGCCCAGTGACATTGAGAACGCGCAAGTGCATGGGAGAGGGGGAGGGGAAAAAGTGCATGGAAGGGGGGAGGAGTGGAAAGTGGGAAGCAGAGGAGAAACAGATAAATAACAATAAATAAATAATAAAGGCAACAAACACTGGTAGTGCAGCCAGCAATGTGCAAATGCTAGGTTTAAGGCAGCAGACAGGGTCGGTCTGATAAGTGCAGGAAGAAAAAGGTGGGGTTGTATGGGTACAGATACAGACCCCAGTTCATAATGTTCATTTGTAAAGCTCAGAAAATGATCACCTACTATTTTAAATATTATCCTGTGCATACGATATTTTCTATTATGCCTAGCACTTAAATTACTCTTAATAAGACCATGTGGCTTTGGTAGCTAACGGGAACGGAAGTTGGACGGATCAAAGTGGTGGTGCCAACAACCTAAGCGAGTGGAGAGGCTGGATTCCCCGCCTACACAATTATCTGTGTTCTTTTCCTTTTGTAGTTTTAAAATGTTTATTTTTTCTTATTTTCAAAAAGAATGTTTCAAATATCGAAAACAAAAGCACATATTTTTTTTATGGACACCGAATTTCACTTCAATCCCTGCAAAAACATATGTTGCCTGCAGACCTGTTCAAACCAGTGGCCCACATTCACGGTGTTATTAAGAGCGAGGAATATAATTGCAGTGTTTTAAAAGACAAAGCAGCTATGAGGAGATTTGTTGCTGCAGCAAACAATTAATGTCATAAATGTAGATAGGCTTACACTTTCATAATCACAGCTCATTGACAGGGGGTCTCTTTGCATCAAGCAAATATAATATGTGTTTTCCAATCAAAAAGTATGTTTTTATTTAAGGCCATATTATTTTATGTCATGACATTAATGGCATTATGGGAAATGGGATATGGTACATTTCCTCCAGCAGTGTTTGTCTGCTGGGGGAAATGTGCTTGTGTCTAAGTATGTTTTTAATGACACACTGGGTCTCATTCATTCACCTATGAGCAGCACCAACATGAGTGTTATGACTAGGGGATACTGGCCTATATTGGTAAAGCCAGAGTGGGTATGTTTTCTTGCAGTGGCATTACATTTTTACTGTGAGTGTGGGCAATACCAACATGATGAGTGATGTTACTAGGCAAACTGATCTACATTGATGCAGCATGTTTACTTGCAATAGCATAGCACTTGTACTGGCAGTATGGCAAAGCTAACATGAATACTCTTATATGGGTATGAGGGCCTACACTGGTGCAGCCAGTAAGGGCATTCTTCTTGCTGTGGCCTGGCATTCTATTGGCATTTCAGGCAAAGCCAACATGGGGTTCCTTATGTGGGAATATGGCACACACAGGCACACTCTGTATGGGCATGTTTCTAACATTGAAATGGCAATTCGACTGTCAATATGGGAAAACCAAACATGATGAGCATTTACATGGGAACAATGGCCTACATTTGGGCAGCCAGTATATACATGTTTTCATACAGTGAAATAAAAATAAATCAGGCATTATGGGCACACCTACTTCATGGGTGTTCAAATGTGGGGATGCTGGCCTAAATTGGTGCAGCCAGTGTGAACATATTTTCATATGGTGGCATTAGCATTTTTACTGGCAGTATGGAGAAATCACATGGAGATACTGGTCTGCATATAAGAGGCCAGAATGGACATGTTTTCTTACAGTATCCTTGTATTTTACTGGCATTATGGACAAAGCCAACATGATGAAAGTTTTTACATGCAGGTACTGGCCTCCACTGACACGGCCTGCATGCAAACGATTCCTTGCGCTTTCATGGCATTGTTACTGAAATCACACAGAAAGTCACCATGAAAAGTGTGGCACATGAGGAATCTAGACTACACTAGTGCAGCCAGAATGGATATGTTTTTTTAAAGTGGCATCACATTTTTAGGGCACAATGGGAAAAGCCAAATGTGCATTCTGATGTATGGATACTCACCTCTATTGGCACAACCAACATAAACATATTTTCTTATAGTATTATTTCTGGCTCTATAGGTAAACCAAACATGAGTATGTTCTTAAGTGTGGATACTGACTTGCATTGGCAAAGCAAGCATGGACATGTTTGGGCTAAATCAGCATACAAATCTTTGTTGTTTTTTGCACTGAAATATTACTAGATCAGTGGATGTTGGGTGCATTGGTAGAAGGTTTGAGTGAGCGCTCGCGGCGCGGTCACACCAGAATATGAGCGCTAACCGAAGCCGACGAGAGAAGGCCAGGAGAAAAGGCCTCCTGTGCTCTTTGCCGCTCCGCTGCGAGCACTTCTCCGCCCCCACCAGCTGGAATCCAGATCAGCTGTTTACTTTTCTTTCGGAGCAGGCTGCTGCTCCAGCCCGTCCACGGCCGCGTGTTCAGCCGACTCAGTTCCATCTAAGATGGATGCCTGCATCTTCATGACTCCAGCTACAACAATAGGATCAGCTGGAGCCACGAAGTTCACCGCCGCAGCCCAAGGTCCTCATTTGATACGTCGGCCCGCCCGCCCCTCCCCTCCTGCTTTAAATGGAGGGTGAGTGGGCCGAGAGGCGAAGCCGACGAGAGAAGGCCAGGAGAAAAGCCTCCTGTGCTCTTTGCAGCTCTTCGATGCTCGTCTGCCGTGTGCCCAACTCCGATGCTGTGCCTAGAAGGTAAGAAGCACCACCCCTGCAAGCTTCTCCCTATCCAAGGCTGTACCTCAAGGCGCATCAGGTTGCGCGCACGTACATTGCAAACCGACATCAACTCACAGCCCATCCCCACAAGCACCCGTAATACACGGCTATGCTCACGCACTGTACAACCCTCTATACTCGCTGATAAGGCCAGGCTCCCCCGCAAAACCTCAAAGCCTGAATCCACTACATGTACCACCATCACAGCGACCAACAAAGTACTTAACTCTTCGTATTACTGTACTGCCCCCATAACGAATGTGACTACAAATGTGTCCACCATCTCTGAAAATGAGCCCCCCAGTGTAAAACCTGCGGTATGCAATTCTTCTACCACCATTTTGAATGATATTGTGCCAAATGCTATGCCACATGTGTCCACTACCTCTGAAAATGAGCCCCCCAGTGTAAAACCTGCGGTATGCAATTCTTCTACCACCATTTTGAATGCTATTGTGCCAAATGCTATGCCACATGTGTCCACTACCTCTGAAAATGAACCCCCCAGTGGCAAATCTGTGTTGTGTATCTCCCCTAACACCCAGCGCGCAGCCCCCCCCTCCACCTCACCCTCTTTCATCATGAACCCCCCCCAGCCACTACTGAACCCCACCTGAAATGCACCATGATTAACGCTAGGTCCATCAATGCCCATGCTCTAGACATCCACGACCTCCTAACCTCCCAGGACTTGGATCTACTCATGATCTCAGAAACATGGCTACATGAGGCCTCCGGCCCCGCGCTCTCCCTCGCCCTACCCCCTGGCTACTCCATTACTAGACAAGATCGCCTCTCCAAAGGTGGAGGTGTAGCAATTATTGCCAAAGACTGCCTCTCTATCAGAAAGGTAGAGAAATCCCTGACCAACAACAACAGCGACTACCTCCAAGTCAAAATAACCCTCTCTCCCCACTGCACCATTACTGTACACACTGTCTACCGCCCTCCAGGCCCAACAGGAGACTTTCAAGCCTCTCTCATCCACCTCCTCTCTGACAACCTCAAAAAACAGTCTAAAGCCATTCTCCTTGGGGATGTCAGCTCCGGGATAGCAAGGACGTAGCAGCCAAATCCCTTGACTCTGCCCTCAATGCTCTAGGCTACAAGAACACCATCCTGAGCCCAACTCACACCCAGGGCAGAACACTCGACTGGATAGCACAGCACAACTGCCCACTCATCATCACAGGAAACAATCCCACCCCATGGTCTGACCACCACATCATCACCTTTAGCATCCTCACCACTAGCTCCCCTGCTGCCCCCTCACCTCAACCGCTCCCACCCTGCCTCGCCAGAAGCTCCCGCCAGCTCACGAAGGAAAGGCTACTGCCCTTCCTCCAAGGCCCAGCCTTCAGACCACCTTTTTCATCAGACCCAGAAACACTCGCAACAACCTATGATGTTGCCATTAAAGCAGCTATCAACTCCATTGCCCCTCTCAAACCTCGCAAATCCAAACCCACTACCCACTCCAACTCTTGGTTCACCCCTGACCTCCTCACACTCCGAAATGAGAAAAAAGCCGCACTCACACAGTGGCAAACGTCCCACTCTGAAAAAGACAAGATGATCTTTAAAGCCCTATCCACCAAATACAAAAAGGCAATCACCCAAGCAAAGGCCAAATCCTTTGAATACAGAATCTCGGAAGCCCAATCTAGCACAAAAGAAATCTTCGCCATTTTCAGGGAGCTCGAGACACCCACTCCCGCCTCCCAGAATTTCATCAAAGACAAAGACTGGTGTGATGAAATACAAACGGCCATGCTAACCAAATTAAGCCTCCTCAAAAACAAAATACTAGCCACTAAACAAGCCTTACCCAATAAGCATATCCCCTTCCCACCACCTGCCCCGGATCCCCCCCCTACCCTTCTCCTTCAAACCCATTCAGGAAAAAGACATCATCAACATAATGAGGAACATCAAACCCTCTAACTGCAAAGGCGATGCATGCCCAGCCTCCATTATCAAAGACTGCACGGAAGCGCTAGCTCCCTTCCTAACAGCCTTTGTGAATGCCTCCTTGACCACAGGGAAAGTCCCCGCCTCCCTCAAGGAAGCTTGGGTACGCCCTCTTTTGAAAAAGCCAAATCTCGATCCCACCTCACCCAACAATTACAGACCCATCACCACTGTCCCATTCCTCCTCAAAATACTGGACAAAGCAGCCTACCTGCAGGTCCAGAACTTCATTGAAGAGAACAAACTCCTTGGACTCTGCCAATCTGGCTTCCGCCCCAGACACGGGACCGAAACCGCCCTACTTGACCTGAAAAACCAGATGGACGATGCTAGAGACTTGGGTAAACCAGCACTTCTCCTACTCCTTGACCTATCCGCGGCCTTCTTCCTCGTGGATCATAGTGTCTTATGCCACCACCTTTCCTCCACTGCCAAATTCTCCCCAGAGGCCACAGCCTGGATCACCTCTTTCTTACAAGACAGAACCATGCAAGTATTCTCTTACCTAGCCGCCGCATCACCAACCATTATACTTTGTGGTGTACCCCAAGGCTCCTGTCTCTCCCCCACCCTATACAACATCTTCACACGACCCCTCTTCCTCATCCTCGACGCTATGGGCATATCCTACACCAACTACGCCGACAACACGCAGATCCTCCTCACTCTCACAGGGAACTATGACACTGACTCCCTGACCCTCAACAACCTCTACAACACCATCCAAGCCTGGATGGCAGACAACGGTCTATGCCTCAACTCTGACAAGACAGAACTCCTCCTGGTAGGTTCCCCCGACACACTAAAAAATCTAGATGACCAATTCAGCCACTTCACCATTGACTCCATTAAAATTCCGGTCTCCGACTCTGTCAAAACTCTGGGAGTCTACCTGGACTCCAGCCTATCCATGGATAGACAAGTCAGCGCAATAGCCTCAGCAGCTGCATATCATGCCAAACTTATCAACGCAGTTAGACCCTTTCTCTCCAAAGAGAACTGCACCAACATAGCCAGAGCCATCACCGGCTCTAGGCTAGACTACTGCAACGTACTCTTTCTAGGAACCTCCAACAAAAACTTAGAGAGACTACAAGTAATACAGAACAATGCTCTCTGGGCGCCCAAGGCATTGCTAAAAGAGAACACATCTCTGAAGCCAGAAAACTAGCCCACTGGCTCCCAATAAAGGAAAGGATCGTATTCAAAGCCCTGACACTGACCCACAAGTGCATTCACCTCACTGCTCCAGCATACCTCTCTCAAAGGATCCACCCCGTCTCCACTACCAGGCCAACCAGATCACCATACACCAACATGCTCTCGGTGCCACTAGTAAAAAGAGTAAAAGCGGGCGGATCCAGCTTCCCCTATCTCGCGCCCACTCACTGGAATGCCCTACCTCCCACTATCCGAGGGGAGGCCTCCCTCACCACCTTCTGCAAAACTCTGAAAACTACCCTCTTCACATAAGACCCGACACACCAGCACGAATACTTATCATATATGTTGTAATATACGTCCCAATGCAATATCTGTAACAACAGTATGATATCTTGTAGTATTCATAATGTGTTATCAATCGCTTTCATGCCTGTACCATGTAACTAAGTTATTGCAAGTAACAGCGCCTCAATGCCCCTGGGCTTCTTGCGCGCTATATAAATATAAATAAATAAATAAATAAGTGTATATTGTGAATAAAGGCAACAAGAAAATGTGTTTGAAAATGCTGCTGTACACTGTTGGTGCTCTGGCATGTAGTGGACTTTTCCAAGTGATACCCTAAAATATTTATTGAAATGTACCCTCTGATTGATCCCACCTAACATCTCCTGGGGCCGCTTGTGGTCTTGCCAGGTCTGTCTCTTCCTCAGAGCCTACCGGCTTCCATTGAGTCCTGGCCCGGCTCAGGGCCGCTGGATGGGATCGAAATGCTGACATCTTCCAATCCCTTCCTGGAGAACAGACCATGCGTGGGGCGTGACTGTGACAAATCAGATTCCGGGGCATCAGTAGTCCAGGGATGAATATCGGTTTCTAAGCCATCAATCAGTCCCACACCTCTAGTACACCAGAAGGGATCCGAACAGATTGGAAACACAAGCAAATTATAAAACTCTTTGTTTAATTTTGGCAATGTAGACGGAACGGCAGGCTTATCTCCGAAAGCTCTGGGATCATTGGTTAGTTGCAACACAGCGAAATTACAATTACTACCCGATGATAAAAGGTAATGTGCAGTCAAGGTTGTATACAAATATCAACCTTATTATTATCACAAAAGACAGTTATAGCAACACTATGAAATACAACCCACACTGTATAGGAATGCAGAGGACAGACAGTTTCAAAGAAGGAAAAGGGATGCACTACACTCTGGATATTGAGAGGAGGGTGATCGGTATAGTAAATAATCACAACAGTTCAAGGATACTTGGCGTCAGCACAAAGGGAGCAATAGGTCTTAACATGTCTAAGGGCCTTCAGTGAAGGAGTAGGGGACAGAACCACAGTGTACCTTGTGCTGTAGGTGTTCTTGGTGTTTGACAGAGTCGAGTTGTTTTTTGGGTGCTTTGCAGCTTCTGTATAAGAGTTCAAGATGGGAGACAGCTGCAGGTATCAGGCGGCAAAAAGATCAGTGAACGAAGCTGGATGGACAGCTGCAGGCTGGCCTAGATGTCCGGAATCATAATCTCAGTGCTGGTCGGCTGTTCTGAAGCACTGGTCGAGGCATCTCAGAGGTCTTTATTTAGGCGACTGCAGCATAACAACAGTCAGCATTGCAGTCGGTTGCAGCTCAAGGGACTCGACTGGTTCAAAAATGTCCTTTAAGGTGGATGTCGGTAGATGCTCATCGATGCACTTCTCCTAGCTTCTTCACTGGCCATGTTGTCCAACGCTGGGTAGTGTGTCGCAGGTAGCTGCCTGTCCTTGGATTCGGGTTCAGAGACTTTCTGGCACTTGCCACCCAGGAAGCTTGCTGCAGAGCCTAGCAGGGCACACTGTGTACTGGCTGTTATACCAGTTCTGGAGCTGCTGGAGGGTCCTCTGGATTCAGTATCTTCCTCTGTTCCCTGGGTGATATTTAGGGGAGGGATCTTGCTTCCCTCTTGGAGGTTCCGGACTTACTTCACTGGGAGAAGATGTAAGGCAGACTGTACCTTCAGCCAGGGTCCAATGATGAGTTCTTCCTTCTTCTTCGGGTGAAGCCTTCAGATGATCTACCAAAAGAGGGGCTCAGCCCTATTTTAAATCCAAATGTACCACAGGGATTAGTGTAGGCTAAGACTAGCTTAATGAACCAATCCTGGGTCCCCACCAACAATCTCCTATATGTCTGAGGTAATAACCAGCGTGTTTTGCAACAGAAAAGTATGGGGACGAAAACATGTAATGCTAAATCCCACACATCTTCCTCTCTGTTGTGGATAAAATGGTTTTTCTGGTTGATGGAGCTCTCTTATTAAAGCGTCAAGTCTCCCTTGAAGCTGCAGCGAGACCAGACTCTCTGGATCCTGCAGACAACATTCTCATACCTTATGAATGCGGTCAACCTGTGGGGTGAACTACTCTAAACACGCATTCCCAGACATAACAGTTCACTGTCAATTGATACTAAACTTGGGAGCTGGCTTTAGGTTGACACAGTTACATTTTAAAGATGGAATGGTCATCCTGTCTACAGCCAGGCCCCATGGGGCCCTGTTTGAGGTACACTCTATAGTATGTTAATTATGTTAATTGTTGCCACCAGCTGCAGAGCCTAACAAAAGGATTGGTTAGATCCATCGAGCCTTTGTTAGTTAATTAGGCTGGCCATGGAAGGAGGAAGGTTTGGCCCTCTCCCTTCTGGAGATGCATCATGTACTCCTCCTGTCATATCCCAACTAAATATGACACGGGGGACTGTAACTGTACACGGTTTGTTTGTTTGTTTATTTGATGTAGCGCAAAACCAAATCCGCAGGTAGCCAGGCGCAAGCATTACAAGGATACTTGAGAACTTAGTAACAATGGAAACCAGAATAGGCAGTGGGACAGTTCAGCAGCGTTACAGTCTGAGTATGCTTATACAATTAGTGCCAGGTGTCAGGAGCATAAAGTACTAAGTAACAATCAGCCACAGTTTTGTAGTCCCGGAAGGATCCAGTGATATTCCTAGATACAAGCAGTAGTAGTCGGAAATCCCTATGGGGGGTCAGGTTTAACAAGGGCATAGTCGGGGGGTGACACTCAGGATGAGTGGTTCTGGTGAGAGAGGATGATTACGTTAGATGTCATTCGATCGTATCCATGAAGGAATCTTGCGCCTGAAACTTAGATAAGGTTGGTCCTTTCTAAGTTCTAAGGGGAGTTTATTCCATGTTTGTGCTGCTATGACTGGAAAGCTAGTATCTGAGCACCATCAGTGTATAAGCGTTAGTCATTCTTGTGGGGCGGTTTGAGATTCTCTTGTTAATTCTATTTGCTAGGTAGGGAGGAGCTATATTATTAAGGCCTTTGGATGTGAGTGATAGAATTTTGAGGGTAATTCTGTCTTTAATTCTTAGCCAGTTGATGTTCCTTCTGGAACTAGAGACATGGGCTCTGTTAGGAATGTTTAAGGCTACTCTAAGAGCATTATTTTGGAGTGTTTGGAGTTTGTTAAGGATATACTTGTTAGATCCCGCATATAGTGCATTGCAGTAGTCCAATCTGGATATGATAAGTGCATTAGCTAAGGTAATACAGCTAGCCTCTGTTAGGAATGGTCTGCATGCTCGGATCAGTTTACAAGTATAGGCTGTGGAGGAAGCTAGGGAATTAATTTGTTTCTTGAGAGTGAGTGCTGAGTCCAGATAAACCCCCAGGGTTTTGACTGCAGGCATCACTTTGATGACATTGTTGTCCATGTTAAACGAGGCATAATTCGGTTCAAGTTTTTTAATCGCTGTCTCTGTGCCGAGGATCAGAATCTCCGTTTTGTCATCATTCAGGCAGAGGCAGTGGGATGCCATCCATGCCTGAATGAGGAGATATATCTTGTTTACCAAAGCTGAGTCTTCCAGGAAGTTACTCGAAAGGGGGATAAGGATCTGAGTATCATCTGCATAGTTAGTGTAGATGACGCCCAGTCTGTCCAACTTGTCAAACAAAGGTGTGGTAAAGATGTTGTACATAGTGTGAGACACACATGATCCCTGGGGGACACCGCAGGAGACTTGTATGGGATCAGCAGCTGCTAGGGGGGAGAAGACTCTCATTGTCCGGTTAGCAAGGAAGGATTGTACCCAGGTTATGGCATCACTTGAAAAGTGGGCAGCGGAGCCAAGGTGATTACATAATACTGCATAATCTAACAGGTCAAAGGCTGCCGAGAGGTCAAGGAGGAGTAGCATAGCTGATGTTCCATTATCCTTCAACTCGTCAATTTGAGTCTTAAGTCATTTTAAGGTCAATCAGGGCTGTTTCAGTGCCGTGAAGGGGGTAGAAACCGGATTGTCATGAGCCTAGAAGGTTGTTGGCTTCAAGGTAGTCCTGAATTTGCAAGTAGGCTACCCTGTCGATAATTTTGATTAGGAATGGGACGGTAGTGATGGGTCTGTAATTAGTCGGGATGGAAGGGTCAAGGGTTTTTTTTTTTTTAGCAAAGGTAGGGTCCAAGACTGTTTAAGGTTGTTGGGGACTAGGTTTGTTTTAAAGGAGGCGTTAATCAGTTTGGAGATGAAGGGAGCTAGGTCTCTCGCAGCATCTTTCATGATTTGGGCGTGGCAGTTATCTCTTTTACAAGTAGAAGGCTTTAGAGAGAGTATAATTTTTTCTGTCTCTAGTATAGTTATTTGTTTGAAGCTAAAAGGGTGAGGAGTGTTATTAGTCTGGTTTAGGGAAGGCTGTGCCATAGGAGTAGGCTCCACTAGCAATAGCAATGTGGCTTTTTTGGTTGCAATTTTAGTTTGAAGGGAGCTAGTTTTCCCTGCAGGGGCATTTTGAATATTAGTGCACCAGTGCTTATTTTTGGGAGTATTATCAGTTTGCGGAATGGGTGATTCCATTTCCCGGAGGATGGAGAATAATTCCTTAGTGTCAGATTTAGCTTTAGCTATTCTGTCATTGTAAGTATTCTTTTTAGTGTTAATAATGTCCTTTTTGTACTGTGTGGTGTGGGTAGCTAACTTAATTCTGTTCTCCTCAGTAGGCGAGTGTCACCAGATTGATTGCAATTTTCTTTTTTGAGTTCTGAGGTCTTTCAATTGAGGTGTGAACCAGTTATTCAAGTGTGAAAGTTGTTTGCCTTTACGGATTTTGGTGGGGGGCGATCAAGTCTAGTGCCTTGGCCATAGTGCTATTATAAGTTTCCACAAGTAAGGTCGGGTATGTGATATTGTCTATATTGTTAAGGGTGGGGAGGAGGTGTGGAAGGAGTTGTTCTACTGTAATGTTTTTTTACTTCTAGTGGGGAGAGGCGGGACCATAATTATAGGTTTGGGGTGGGTAAGGTCAAGTGAGGCAGAGAATGAGATTAAATGGTGTTCTGTCCATATTTGAGGAGTTATACTGGTGATACTGATGTTGCAGTTCGAGTCAGCGACCCAGTCTAGAGTCCTACCTTTAGAGTGTGTGGGGCTAGTGACTTTTTGTGTTAACCCATAATCATGCAGTAGTGTGGCGATAGATGAGGCATGTTGGTCATTACAGTCATTCTATCCGTATGTCATGTAGTGAGCATAGGAAAATGTGTGTGGATTAGCCCCACACATTTTCCAGAGGTTGATCTACCATCATTCAATTTCACTTAAAATTTCAAAGACCAGGAGCCCAGCCACCATGCGTGGTGTCGAATTCCTCACTGCGACCATGTGATAGGGTCCTTTTTTTCAAAACCACGGGTCGCACACCTCGTAAGTTTCACAGAAACCTCAGAGAATCCAGGATGAAATAACAGGGTCAATCCCTCTGTATACCATTCTTGCAAAACGTCTATATCTACCAAGGTCCATGAGATGTTCTAAAATCTTTCCGTTTGGTCTTGTGTTTTCCTCGCTACGAGGTATTTAGTAAATTTTTCTCCCTCCAGTGCCCTGTCCACTCGATTTCCCAATCCCTGCTTAGCTACAAAGTGGAGCTGAGCAGACCTCAGGTAACCAGTATTACCTTGTACTTCATTGTTTGTTCTCTGTGTTCCTGTCTACTAAAGTATGTTGCCTTATCTCACCCACATACAGCTCTTGCGCAATTGGACTCGAGAATGAGTGAGTAGGTCATGTAGCACTCCTGCCTCTGGGGAAGGGTCCACAAGGCTGGGTTCTTGTTAGCCCAATGAATAGTTCCCTGTGGGTTGGAGAAGTGTTGCTTCCAGGACCCCTGAGAAGGCTCGCGTCTGTCCGATCAGTCCAGGTTCGAGACAGTAAACTATGTGGATTTTTTGCCCAATTTTTAACAGAGAGTGTGCTGTATGATGCACCAATTTTACCCATTCCCATTACAGCCCCCAGAATCTCTTTGGTTAGTTATGTCTCTGTCGCCTTGCTTTGTTGTTCAAACACATACATCAAAAGGTGTATAGCCTTCAAAGTAACTCACCAGACACCACTGGGCGCAGGCACAGACTAAGAGGGCGAGTAACCCATTTCAGGGTCTGTCTAGGTCATATTGTGAAGAAGGGCCTTGATGCTATAGTCCGTATCACTCCTCGAGATGTCTAGTGACCATGTGTTCAGGGCTAAATTCATGATGGTCAATGTTGCAATTATTGCCTCATCGTCCAGGCTATTCTTAATGTATGATATCCTTATTGCAGCCACTACATTTATGGATAGAATATCTTAGAAAATGGCGTCTTTGAAATGGCAGGTTTTCCTTCATTTTTGCAAGGTGCCAGCATGGGTAAAAGTTTCTTGATTTTTAGCATAATATCATATTCTTGTATTGATAGACAGGACACATGAACAGTGCGTACATTATGAACTTTGGGGTCTTCTCTTCCATATTGTGCTATTTAATTGAATTGTTTTTTATAACAAACCTAATACCACCGTACCTGACTTCAGTTTCGAAGCACGGATCCGAGATCCGTACCTCTGTTGCTCAGCGTGGTTGCCCCTGCACTATCCTCCTTTCACTTTAGCCGATGCAGTCTTAAGTGTCCTATTCCATTTAGTAGCTTAACACAATGGATCAGAACTCCTACCATTGAAAAGCTCACACAGCGCAGGAACACTTCAAACTTAAAACTCTAGTAACCCCAAGCTGAGGGGGGTGACAACACAAAATCCACAGCACGGTGACTTCTTCAGGATCTCCAAGCAATTCAGCTCATGTATATTTTTTGCAAGATAAATAAATCGTGCAATGACTGTTGGTTGTTACGTAATACAGTTATATAGCAGTTCAGACCTGTTTCCTCCACTTTGTAGGCACTATAATAAGACGTTCCCTATGGTTTGGCCATCCTCTCATCACGATTGTCTCTTTGCCTGGGTGATGCACTCCCCTTGAGTACATTATCCAGCAACATGTTCAGCTCCCGGTTGACGATATGGACCCACTGTAAGCCATTATATATTATTGGACTACTTGAAATGTGTTACCTTGCATTGATTTAGTTTTGAGAACACCCAAAGAGATGAGAAAGAAGTTGGGCACTGCCGGACACATACCAGGGGATGCACCAGAAACCCAGCACTGTTTGCACTGCAAAAGCAGCTCTGGCTGCCTTGTTTCTTGCATGGTAGAGCGGAGGGGATCAGGGATGGCCCCTGCTCATTCACAATGCACCTTTAACAAGACCTTAGGATAATGAATATGTATGGGATAACGTACGCCCCACCATGTGTTCTAAGGATTCAGCAAGTTATTGTGGCATTCCAAGATAAAATAGTGGACCGAGCCTTAAGGACGAGTTCCTTTATAAGGTCATGGAGCTCTGAGGTGCCTTGCAAAATATTCTTATACATATGATAGGGATTCTTGTGTTCCTTATAATAATTTGCCAAACACTGTCATACTCTTTAATTCATGGCCTCTTGCGAAATCAAATGTACTATATCTTCCAGTTGTTGACGCATGTGATCAATGGAGAACATTTTGGGATTTAAAAAATCTTTAACCGGCAACTTGTAATGTGTTGGAGAAAAATAGTTTAGCAGTTCAATATAATCTGACCAAATACCGCCAAACAAAATTACAATTACCACCACTTGGTTGCAGGTAGTGCTAATTTTCCATAGGACTGCATGGGGAATTTTGGTGGATTTATCACCGGTGCAATTACTGTGCGGTCCATCTGGCGACAAGCTGGAGGTGAAACTGCCACTTTCCCTCTTAAAATCATCCAATTTACAACACAGTAATGCAGCCAAAAACCACAATTTGGTGGTGCAGGAAAAGTGACGCTAACGGAATTTCCGACACTTTTATCCTGCACTGCCAAACTTGCACTGAGGCCTAATGCAGCAAAAAAAATAAATGTTTACAATAACTGATACGATACAGATGGAGTCTAGCTCTCGATGTAAACTAAAGCAGTGCCAAAATAAGCACACTACCAAAAACAGCTCGTTATGAATGATTGGCTACATTGCATCATAGAACAGTATTTTAGAAGAAAGGATTAATGTGTTGCTGCAGTAGCAGCTGGTATTATGCCTTGTGCCAGCTGATGTGGCTGCCACTCACAACTGTAACTGTTTAGCAATGTCATATTCTCATTATAGGTCAGTAATGATGTCCTATGCGTATTTCAGGCTGGTGTGTATTATTATTAATATCATTGTAATTATTATTATTATTTTTATTCATATTTTTAATAATAATCATATTTATCACACAATTTACAGTCATGGTTGTCGATGATGTTAAAGACAAGGGATTCTGAATATAGCTTCTCCAAAGCAATACAATCGTGATTTCTATTTTGAAGTGCCTTTTGTTAAAATGTAAGTTATTTTGTTTGGCCGGCCGCATGAAGCGGAGGATGCATGTGTTTGGCCACCTGGCATCTTCCCTTAAAATAGAGCGGTGGAAGTTCTTGGTAAGAAGCCCTACACCTTGGGTAAAAAGCCCTTTAACTTCAGCATGTGACAGTGCATGAAGATGCAATCATTGAAATGACACTGGATTGAGTGGTTTAGGGGAGACTCCTCCCTCCAGTCACCGTCCCCTTCACAAATGCATACTTTGCAGAAATAAACAGGGAGCCTACCCTCGGCTCAGCCCCCATCTTTTTTGCTTTTCAGAGCCTTCAATGTGAATCACACATGAATTGGGGGCGGGGGTGTGTGGTTAAATTCCCATCACCCAGCAAACAGAAGGAAAAAAATCTGATGGTCCCATGCACTTGAGGGAAACCTACATTGAAGTCTCGAGGACATTATGTTAATGGCATTACTCAATTTCTGGAAGTAATGCTGATTAAATATTCATTGGCTTTGATTATACTGAAATTAGGACGATAGCGTGAACTCAAATTGAGTGGAATAATGGCAGTGTAAATAATGCATACTTTCAAAATTGAAAACACCAGATTGTGCAGCAACCGCCTCCCCCAGCTCGTGTCTCACTCGCATTCCCACTTCTGTTACTTACTCAGGGGTTGTCAAGGGCGATTACTCTGATCTCTTTAGAACAAGACATGGCTGTGCAGCAGCCAAGGCAAAAATAAAAGAAAAAACTCAACTAACTCAGAAAAAGAAAGAATGATCAGTTTGGTTTTAATTTAATTATTATTAGGTTTTGCACAGAAATAGAAACCAACAGCAAGGCCATTATCAGCAGGTAATGTACCCTGACAGAGACTTGCTTCCTCCAGACTCGAGGGATGGTTGCAATTTCATTGGACAAGTCCCTAATGTCTGCATTCAGCTTCCTCTGAAAATAATAGTCTTCTTTAGGAAAGCCCTCACTAAACAGGATTGTATTGTGTATGAGGGGTCAGAAATGCGAGAAGGACACAAAGGTACAGTTTTCTCATAAGGTGCCATTTTATTCAACATACAAAGGATCAGACAAACGTCTAACCTTTCCTAACCAGAAGTGCACTGCCTAACGACGAGCTAAAGAAAAATGAACTAGTGTCCAAAAAACATCTTTTCCTCACACTAAAATATACAACACAATCATACGAGCTTAGTATGCCAGTTTTAAATGCCACAAAATAATATACCAGTTCAAACTCAAAGATTGTGAGAAGGACTCCTTGTGCCAAGGGTTGATTGCCCATCCACTGTATCAATTCAGGAATCTCTATAGCAAAGTTCAGGGTCAAGAAATGTCAGCGCAAAAAGTAAAGTTCCACTCAGCATAGCATACAAAGTCTTTTCAATTCAAAATCCTTTCACTTGGCAAAGTGAATATCCCTCTTCCAACTACTCGCCAAAGGATTGCTCATAAATCAAAGACACTGTCAATTTTCCTTGATTTCCTGCTTGGCAAACCAACAGAGTCGTTCTCTCAAACCACAAACTCAGAAATCAGTGCCACTGTTCTCTTCTCAAAAACCAAACAATTGTTAGCCCATCTTGTGTCTTTTTCCAAAAGAAACACTTTAGTCAGGATGGTGAAATAATCACTTTCTGCAATTACCTCTTCTTCAAAGAAAACACTTTCTGAAATAACTTCTTCTTTAAAGGAAAAACGTTCTGAATTGTTACAGTTCATCAAGACAAGGTGATGGAATTAACGCTTCCTCTTCCACCACACCTTTTTACCACAATCACTGTACATTCAATCACCTGCTTCTTCCCTGGTCCACTAGCCTGCCAAAACTAACTACAATTGGTCCCTTTCTTGGTGTACTCGCCTGCCAGGATAAATTCCTACTACTAAAATTGTACTTTGTGGTAATGCTTGTTCCCAAAACTCTCCACACCAGATTCATACATAAATACGTTGGAACCAACATCTGATTCTCTTTAGGGTCTCTTGACTTTCAAAAAAGTGTGTTACATCTCTTCCTAAAGTGGTATCCCTTAAAAAGATAACTGTTCTCTTGCTCACCTTTTGACTGTAGGAAATAAAGGTTACAGTTCTCTCCACCTTGGTCTCTACATGCAAGGAGGGCTTTGCTCCTGCAGCCTTTGTTTCCTGGTTATGCAACCGCTAGGCTGCTGGCAATGCAGGTGACAATTGTGTCCCAATTGGTAGCCCTTTTTAGGAGAATTTCACCATGTTTGCCTTTGTATCACTCTTCTGCTGATTTGGCATTGTGGGTTACAATGGCCTCCTATTTCGTATCACTGATTAAGAGACTTGCACCCAGTTTGCCTGAATATCAATCTTCTTTGGCTTTGGCAATGCAGGTTATGATGATCCCTTCACATTAGGAGAGTTGCACCATGTTCCCATTAGTTCATTCATTCGAATACAAAATAGTTAATTTAGCTTAGCCATCTTCTTCAGTGCCCAGGGATCACCTACTTAAGGCCAACTCACTGGTATGTCTGGCTTCTCCCTCTGACTCGGTGGTGCTTTTGCAGTTCTCTGCTGGGCCTTCTCTGATTCTGCCAGCTCTGCTGTGACTGCTGCTGCACGTGCTGTTCCTCAATGGGGCTCTGGAAGCTCTGTGTGATCTCTGGTGTGTCTCCTGTACCGGAGCAGTTCACAACATGTCAGGAGCTCCTCTCCCAAAGCGTGACTGGCTTAAGAACTGCTTCCCGCTGAGCAGTCTCTCCATGGCCACGTATCCCCAGTCTCTACCCGGTCTACCACACAGCGTTCTGCTGCCTCCTGGACTACACCATCAGCTTCCCCTTGTCCTTGAACCTGATGTCCATTTACACTTTTAAAGATCCCGCTCAATGGCTTTCCAGTCTCTCGCAATGATTTGTTATTCAACCAGAAGCCGCAGATCTCAGGACAAATTATTTTGTCTGGTTTATCTAGCCAACCAGAAAGATGATTTGTGGAGTTTCTTCAGTCTATCAAGGACCACAAATGTTTCAAAAGGTAGTTTCACCTCCTCAATGCGGTCCAGCTCAATTCCTATTCATTTTTAGGGTCTTGCAAGGCTGCAGAGGAAGGATTTCCCAGGACAGGTGCACGCTTGAAAGTTGTTTGGAGGTATTTTTGTAGCTTTGGGGCAATGTTGTGATAGGGTTGGAGGGGATTTATCCAAGCCTGCATCTCTGGGGCCACTCACAGCACAGCTGCACTTCTTAAAATCTGCAAGGAACTTGTCACTCCTACTGCAGTCTCCATTTCTCCTATGCCTTCCCTGGCCCTCTGCAATGCACTGGCCTCTCACTTCATTACTAAAAATCAGGAAATCCTGATCTCACCCTTCCCTACACCACTCCCTTCACCCTCAACTGCTCTCAGGCCTCCCTTGCCCCACTTCCCTCCTACTCTCCTCTTTCTCTCCCATATCACCTGATGAGGTTTCTAGACAAGTCTGCTCTATGAAGGTCTCATCCAAACAGGTGCTCCTGTAGAACTATCAAGGACAACATTGCCTCCCTTGCTCCAGCTTTGGCTGATTTTTTAACTCACTCCTTTGTTACTGGATCCTTCCCGTTACTCCTCAAGCACTCCCTTGTGCACCCTCTCCTAAAAAAGCATTCTGCCAACCCTTCCTGTCTGGCTAACTACCGCCTGATCTCCATTACCCCCATTCCTCGCCAAACTCTAGGAGAAGCTGGCCATCTCCCAGCTTATCCACCACACTGAATCTGTTGGTTGTCTCCACGACCACCAGCCTGGTTTCAGAGAGGCATGGGAAACTGCATTCCTGAACACCCGTGAAGACTCGCTCTCTAATCTCGATTCCAACTCCCCTTCCATTCTCATCCTTCTTGACCTTTTTTCTGCCTTTGATATGGTCAATCATGCCACCCTTATAAATCGGTTCAGTGATACCCTTGGCATCACAGACCTGGCTCAGGACTGGTTGACGTCGTCCCTCGCTGACCGACCTTTCCAGGTTCAGCTGGGCCCTTTTATCTCCTGTATCTCACTCTCCACGTTCTGTGTCCCTCAGGGCTCTATCCTCTTGCCTTGGCTTCTCAACATCTATCTTGCCCCTCTAGCGTATTTGACCTATGTCTTCTCTCCTAATTCCCAGTGTCATGTGGATGACATGCAGCTCTCCTTCAAGCATCCATCCTCAGCATTCTCCTCTTCCTCTCTCATTCCTGACTGTCTGTCTGCTATTCAGGCATGGTGCACTGCTAACTATCTCTGCCTTAATGCCTGTAAGACTGAGATCCTTCTCATTGGTACCCCAGCTCACTCCTTCCCTCCTACACTCTGGTGCCCTCTATGGGGTTGGGGGGTCCCACACCCTCCTATGAGGCAAACAAACCTTGGTGTCATCTTCAACTCCTCTCTCTCCTTCTCTCCTCACATCACAGACTTTGCCAAGAAGGCCCGCTTTCAGCTGCACCTCTTCAGAGGCATTCTCTCTTTCCTCACCTTCCCCCAGAAACTCAATGGGCCTCATTACGGGTCCGGCGGTAACCGTGCCGGTATTACTGGCGGGTTGCCACTGGACCCATAAATATTTAGCGGCACCTGACTTGCCGGTAACACCGGGGTATTATAACCCCAGCGGTCTGGAAAGTCCGACATCGGTAAATAGTAATTCCCCATTACCAGAGAGTCACATAGGACACTATGGGAATGGGGAACACAGAAGCACCAGCACCGTTATTAAAAGAGCCGTTGCTTCCATGATGGTATGCCTAAAGTGGCCGATGTGTCTGGCTCTGGCATGCAGACCTCTAGTATGCCGGTCTGGAAACAACGGTGCTGGTAAGCTTACCGGCACTGTTGTTTCCGGACTGGCATGCTTGTAATGAGGCCCAATGTCTGCAAAGCTCTGCTCCTCTCCAGGCTGGACTACTGAAAAAGCCCCTTTCTCAATCTGCCTAACTCCTCCCTTCACCCCCTTCAACTAATCCAGAATAGGACTGCAAGACCTATCCTTGGCCTCAATCCCAGGGACCGCATCTGTCCAGCCCTAAAATCTCTCCACTGGCTCCAGGTTAATGCAAGGATGAAGTTCAAGACTGTCTGCATCATCCACAAGGCTTTCAGGGGCCTGCCACCCTGCTACATCCAACTCTCTCTCCATAAATACCTCCCTGCTAGAGCCTTTCTGTCTTCTAGCTCCAACTCTCTGGAGATCAGACGCTTTGCCAAGCAGAGAGTGGGGTAGGTCTCTCTCCTCCGCAGGTTCCCTCCTCTGGAATGGCATCCATACCCCTCTCAGGCTTGAGCCGGATCTCCTTAAGTTCTGGAAACTTCTCAAGACCCTCCTTTTCTCTTTCTCCGTCTCTCTACCTTTCCCCTGCTAATGTCTCCCTCTGCCTTTTGACTGGCTGCCTCGTTCCTTCAGATTCTAATAGGGCACCAGGCCCACCTTCACCAGTCTACCCCTGAACTTAGTCTCCCCTGATTCACCCCCCCTACTTGCACCTGCCCTTCCAGGCCCCCTCACCCTGCACTAGTCTGGCTGCCCCTGCGCCCCTTGAGCCCTTCCAACCCTGTACCTCGCACTAAGCATGTGGACCTTCTTTCCCCTGCACTCGCTGCATTCTCCTGCCTCTGTCCACCTGCCCTCCCCTGGCACTCAGTTAACCCATGGGCCCTTCCGCCCTGACCAGCATTTCCCCCATCCTCTCTCCCCCGCCTTTCTTGTTGCTGCACTTGCACAATCCGAATGTCACAAGGCCTAGAAGGACCATTTTTGTTTTTGTTATTCCTGCCCCCCACTCTTGTCTTGTTGCGCCTTGAAACACATTGTGTATAGGCACATTATAAATACCCAATAAATAAATTAATAAATATGTTTGTGTTGGTCGTTTTTGTAGTTTCTTGGTGTTTGGTATGTTTTTGTAGATAATGTTTGTGTCGCCTTTATCTTATTGCATGTGATAGTATGTTGTGATAGTTTCCCCACATAAAAAAGAGAAATAAAACTTTGCGGGTCTGAAAAAGTGGTGGTCAAAATGTTCCCCACCACTTTTTCCGATCTGCCTCATGTTCAAATATGTTTCAGGTGGAGTTGGAGACAGGGAGTGGGATGCATTTACATCAACCAATGAAGTGGAAAAGTGAAGAGTAAAGGCGATTTCACCTATGTTTTACTCTTACGTTCTCTGCTACATGGTGGAAAGGTTGAGCATTTCATGGAGGTTAACATTTGCCCTAATGATTAAATGGCCATTGTCCCTTCCATGCAATTTACAATGAAAAAGGCCCACATTGTCTTTTACTCTAGTGCCTTTCCCCTTTTGCACAAATAAACATATGTAAAAAGCCCAAAAAATGGAAAAAGCAATCAATGTATTACACTTTCCAAGTTTCCCCCTATGTGTGTGTCTTGTACTGTTTGGAGAGAATATTGTAGTTTTTTGTATTTGTATAGTATTGGCATTTGCAAACATTATCATGGCACACCCATGGCACTGGTAGAAGAAGATGAAGAAGACTGGTGAGGTAAGGATGAGCTGAATAACAACTTGCAGGAGGAGTATTCCCCCATGATGAATGAGGAGGGTGGAGGATCCTCATGCTCCTTGTGGGTCCACACTACACAGCCTCACCAATCCTCTGTGTCATTAGGGAAGGCTGAGGCTTTGTGGGAGGCTAATGGAGTGCGAATGGGGGCAGGACTATTGAAGAAGACCCATATCACAGAGGGAGGAGAGGCAGGGCCTTATGTGGATACCCCACAGAGACAGGCAAGGGAATGCCTCATGTCAACACCTCAACAGAGGCAGGGACAAAAGGGGAGCAGGAGAGCATGTTCCTCATGTGGGAGGAGGGGTTGTCTGCAGGAAACACTGTGGAGATGGAGGTTTTGATGGCTCTTGTCTGAATGGGGGCAGGAGCAAGTGGTCTCCACTCATCAGGCTGAGGGTGCTGCTGATGAGTGGGAGGTCCATCATGAGGAGGCTCAAGCAGAGAAAGGGCATTGGATGCCCCATCAGATGCTCCCTGATGCCTGCAGTTTTGTGGTGACCTAGGTTGTTCCCTCGAGGTGCTTTTCTGTAGCGGTGGTCATTATATATGGTTCTTTCCCTTGCTCGGATTCCTCCTTCAAGCAGCTTTTCCTGGATTTTTAACAATGTATATTCCAAATGCCTAGTTCCACAGCAATAGTTCTTCTTGTATCCAATAAATGCTGCATGTTGTCTGACATTGTACTCCATGGACACCTCCATTTGTCATGGTGTTTGTTGGAATCAATGATCAACAGACTATCTGTGCCCAATCTCACTATTTCTTCATAAGTAAGCATGGGAAGGGGAGGGAAATACCAGGTAGCTCCGCATTCCATCATCCACAGTTTAGCAAAGGTTTGAATTGTAACTAGGGCCAAGAGTGTGAGACTCAAATGTGTGACTCAAGGGTATGAGACTCAGGCTGGATTTAAATAGATGCCAATGTTGGGAATGTGCAGAACACATGCTAGAAAATATTCACTTTGCTCCACGATATCACAGTTGTGGGCTGAGTTGCACTGAAAATAAAACGAACATGAAACTAACATACTTTTTATCATACCCATTTAACATATAACAGATTCCCATAATAACATTTACTGGAAACCAGTCCATGATATAAACTTGGTGAAGATTGATGAAAATGCATGGTGGTCTAGAAAGGAAATAAACTAAATGTGCAGGCTTCAAGCTGTGCTGTGGCTTAAAGTGTAGAATGTTATATGTGTTCTGCTAAAGACAGTGGGCCTCATTACACAGTAGGAGGTAACCATGCCACTATTTGTGGCATGGCTACCCCCTTACCGGGTACCGGGTCTGGGTTCCTTGAATGAGGAATTACCGGGCCATTCCGACCTTGGAGGGCCCGGTAATTCCTCATTCAAGGAACCCAGTCCCTGAACATCCCCATTGCCATTCGAGCCACCATAGGGCTCAATGAGAATGGGGAGCATGCTAATAACGGGCCCGTTATTAGCATGCTGGTCTCCTCGCGGGACCCACTAAGGGCGTCTGGTTTTAGCAGGCGTCCTTAGTGGGTCCCGCGAGGAGACTTCGTAATAGAGCAGTAAGGGGTTGATGGCGCCGGCACCTTTACCAGCGACGTTAACCCCTTACCGTCTACCTCGTAATGACCCCCATTGCATTGTTTCAGAGCAGGAAGTGCCGGATAAATGCAACATTTCTCTTCAGCGCTACAGTTGAATCTGAGTCAAAGGCATAAAGGAAATCACATGCTATTTAATGAGCTGATTTGTCAAGGGGAGGTTCTCTTTGAATGACACATGTGTTTGAGAAAAAGGCTTGAAGCAGAAAAGGCTGGGTCACTCACTCACTGGCATGCTGGCAGAGAGAGAGCTGGTTCCTGGGCTGTCTATCCCTCTCCTGGGTTGCCAGTCCTTAGAAGTGTTGCAGTCTTGAGCAACATGATCTGTGATTTACCCTGAGATGCGCGACAAGCAGAAAAGCTGGGGATGCACTTTGTGCGTTCATTTCAACCTGAGTTGGGGGAATATCGCTAGCTGAATCTAGGTAATTATGCAGTAATTGAGGAGCATGTAGTGTACGATTGATACTAGACAGCGTAGAGTAAATAAGTCATTTCATTTTTAGGCACTGCACAGTAACATTTTGAACGTGCATGTAAAACTGTGTTCATATTTCTCCAGTTTTTGCTGCGATAAACCTCAAGAGTGTCAGAAGCTGTGCTCTACCAATTTGTTGCAAAGTTCAAGGCCAGTAACAGGCAGAAGTCTGGGCATTATCGCAAACGGAGTCAATTGAAATCCATTGCTGGAAAGACTTTGAATTACAACGTAGATGCACATGCCATTTTGTGTAAAATGCATATTTTTTTTGTTTCTGATAAAGAATAACGATTCTAAAAGGTAGGTTAGTCTCAGTGTATTTATTCTGCACTCAGTCTCATTGGGTTGCCATGCATAGAGATGCAAAATGTGCAGTAAGAAAAATACCAAAGTAAAGTTAGTCAAAGTAAATTGTTTTACTTTGAGAGGCTGAATGAATGTTTTGTATTTCATTGGCATGGTTAATGTATTCTGGGATGGAAGCCATAAGGGCATACAAGTGTGGTATTGTATATAAGATACGACAGGAAGGCATGAGTTAATTATTCAGAGTGTACTAAGTCCAGTACTTGTTTATCGTTAGTGAACCTGGTAAAATAATTACTAGGCAGTGTTCTAAAGTTAGTATCATCACGAAAAAGTTTTCCAATAAATTTACCACAATATATTACCAAGAGCTAACAGAAATACCACTCTACCGAAATACCACAAGATACCATGAGATACTAAAAATATACCCCAAAAAGATCTCTAATAGGAGGAACAGAGGACTGCATGGGTGGATCTGCCAACCAGTGTTTCCTTGTAACTAACAGCCATGGATTGACACTCTCTCTGCGTGGCTCTACCTCATGGTGCCAGTTTGGAAATTACTACCTCAAAAGACTGAGCAGTGAGTATTTAGAGTGAAGGAAAGTTTGGCCCATATATTTTGCATGAGCCTCCTTACATTCAAAGCATGACCTGCCATGGACAAAGACATCATATTTGGTTTATTCTCAGGTCTCAGTAGTCAATAGGACACAGATCAATCACAGGGGAAAACTTAATACAAATATGTATTATACATGCATTTAATTGATTTGTAATGTGGCATCACAGGGCCACCTTGCCCCTTCACAACATGTGAGATATTATTAATTGTGCATTATGGGATGCCCTCCTCTTTCTTAGTAGAATCAGTCAAGGTCTGTTTTGTCTGGTCCTAGAAGAGACGCTTTTTGTAGGCTTGTATGTGTAATTGGTGGGAAAGACATATCTGTTCCAAAGACCTTCCAGCATTGGAGATGTATTATTCTTTCGGCACTGCATATTTTGTTTTATTATTTCTTACCTAATTGGTCCTTTTCAATATTGTCATAAAAGAGGACAGAAGCAGCAAGTTCTTAAGGAGAACTTTGCTGCTGCTGCTGACCACAATGTTGGTGGTTCTAAGAAATTGGTTGGAACCCAGGATTTTCACTGTTTTATCCATAGAGCAAGACATTTCTGCATTCATTGTTCGGCTCTACCAATGGACACACTGTGTGATTGTTGACACCTGCATTTATCTCCGTGACACTCCATTAAACAGTTGAAAATTGAGGAGTGGCATAGCAGAAGATTTAGGGGGAGTGCATCAAAATATTAAGGGGGAGCAAAGCAGAACACTAAGGGGGTGCATAGTGGAACACTGTGGAGGAGCTAACCATGCTTAACTTATAAGAACATGTATCTTTCAACTCTGTCAAGCCATTTGGAAAGCAGGGTATTTCGTACTAGTGGTGAAATGCCTTGACATATTTGTTTCTCTATAACATTGTTTTAAAATACAGATCATATGCAGCTATGTTATTCCACAGAACAAGCTATTTTATCTTGTGTTTATTCTCAGTAGATGGTTTCTAATATGTTTGCCTAAATAGAAATGGTAATGGAAAATAGCATTATACAAATGGTTTGGGGTACCAAGCACTGTTACAAATCTATCATAAGGAATAAACTAAGCCCCAGCTGTGCACATACATAGAAAAAGTCAATTGTTTTGGCTTTTGAATAGGGAAACATTTATTTTAAGTGGCAGGTGTTGATGTCATATGTCCTTGGCCTAGCAAGTCTTATATGAACTTGAGCTAGCGGGACCATGAGAGAGCAGGAGAATGGGAACAACACTATTCTGCTCCCTCACCTTATTCCCTAGTTCCAGAAGTTCGGTCATACCCTCAAGACCAGGATACATATTGTTCCACTCAGACTCCAGTCTCCAGTTCTGCTCCAGATTTCAGGATTCGTGTGGCCCTGCTTCCTCTCAGGATTGTACACCCCCTCCCAAGATGACTCTGTGGATTTTACCAGCTTCAACACTTACTAGAGGAAGGGGAGCAGCCCCTGCAAGAGAAGGGGGAGACAGTCAATTGTGGGGCTACAGACCAGGGGCCATGGTTCTGTATCATCATGTCCCTCTTGTGATGTTGCACTTCACACAGGCTCTCATCAGCCTTTCGCGGGTTTCTGGTTGGCGATAGTGTTACCCAGAGTCAGAGGGAGCTGAGGTGGGCTACAGTCAGAATGGCTGTGTTCTTTGCAATGATTGCAAGCCATCCTGCACGTGCATGGGAGAGATCACTCCATGAAACAAGACGCACCCAGGCTGAGTCTCCTTCATAACCCCCACCTGAATTCATCCTTATAATCCTCACAGTTACTTGCAAGGTCTCATACACACTAAAGCAGATTTGAAAGCTCTAGAAGTGGTTGTTCTTGACACTCTATATAACATGATTCGTCATGGTCCCTTTACAGTTCAAAAACTGAACAACCTTACATCACTGCTTGCTTGCTTTCTGTTGCAGTTACATGTCTTTATCATTTTCTGTCACCCTGCTAAAGCTCCAGGGCCAGGTATCACTGATCGATTCCTTTGAGGGTAACCATTGTAGCAATCGCCCCCACTTACGGGGGCATAGAGGGCCGATAACGCCCACCAGACGAAGGCTCAGGGCCATTACGGCAATCTGCGCCCCTCTTTGCAGTGGTGATTGCTATTCACACCCCAGTTTATCCCAAGCTTCCAATTGAAAGAAATACCAAGATGGCCACCACCAGAGTAAAGAGAAAGGGCACTGAGTCCCTTTTCTATTGTTATGGTGTCCATGAGAATGACAGAGCGCTTTGACCGGACAATGCTCAGGTCCAGCAGCCGAGTAAGTGAGGAGGTCGGGAGGAGGTGGGGGTAGGGTGCAGGGTGCAGGATGTCTTGGGCGTGGGTGGGATGCTTGGTGGATGGGGAGGAAATATGGAAAGGCTCCCTGTTGCCTCACCACAATCAAGATGGAAGAAGAAGAGCCTCCGGTGGCTGGAATAATGCGGACAGTACACTGTGTGTTCCCGCTTGTATTTCCTGCCACTTGATTGGCTAAGCGACCTTCTTCAGGGGTGAATATTCTTTCTTTATGGACCTAGACATTCTGGTCTCCAGAGGTCTACCTGGTTGTCCAATCATTTTACAGCGTTTGCCTTGCTTCCCTCAATTGAATACTGCCGCAGGGTTCCAGAAGCATGTCTCCGATCTCATTGTGGCGCTGCCATGCGTATCATCCTGACATCTGCCTAAGTCAGGAACAGAACAGGGAACCTGAACTCCTCACCAGACTGCGACCTCCCAAAGTGGGCAACAGACAGGAGAGAGAGGCACAGGGAAGGGAGCCCTGAACATCGCTAACCTGTTACTACCCACTCTGGAAGCCCCTTCTTTCTCTTGATGCCCTTGCCTCTGTATGCCACCGGCAGCTGGAGAATCACTCAGTATGCAGAAGCTTGTATTGGGCTGAGGCTGTAGTTGGAATTCCCTTTCCATGTGAACAGGAAAATACTTAAGCTAGGTCACATTATGTGTGACTTGTCAGACAAGCATTTGATAGACTGTGCCTCAATCATTGAGTCTTTCGGAGGTTCCATCCAGCCTGTTAGGAACTCCATCGTTTTCCTCATTAAAAAGAATGCCACTGCTTGGAAGTAGATGGAGTACTGACTATGTTTACTGGCTGTGGTGTCAGATGTTCTTGGCTATATTCCTGTCCCTCCACTCTTGACCACATTTTGGGACCCTGGACATATCTCTTTAATTCCTACACCCACGCCACCTTAGGATGCAAAACTGACTGCACTTGGTTGTATGCCAGTATGTATGTAATTATTTTAAAAATAAAATGATTGGCGGGTGCGAAATGGGCCTAATTCACAGTGCAAAAAGTACTTTTGATGTGAAAAGTGACTTTGCACTGCAAAAAAATACACTTTGCACCTCTCTGTGAATCAGGGTGTTTGTTGGCAGTGCGTTATAAATGACCAATTACAATTACAAAAATAAATCACCAATTACAAAAAAGTCACTTTGCACCAGTGCAAAATCCCTTTGCACTGTGCTAGAAATTGCATGTATTAGGCCCTGTCATGCTTCAGAAAGGAATCAGTACATTCTAAAGTCAGAGTTGCATGCACTCCGCGCATGCGCGGTGGACCGGGATGGCAAGGAGTGTGGCGTGGCCTGTGCTTTGTTGCCAAGCTTCCGGTGGGCACTCTCACTGTGGCTCTTAGGGCCTCCCCCCCACATTTTGTGCTATGACACTGATACAGATATAGTATTAGGAAGACACCCAGTAACTAGCCATTCAGAGAGGGCCATGCTGCACAGCACAGTCCCTCACCACGTGGCCCCCTTGTGAGTCATTGGACATGCGTGGAATAGTGTGACGCAAACTGCAGCGCACGACCAACCACCCACCATTTCTCAAGGGACGATCTATTACTTCTAGTCACAGCAGTGTTAATTATACATATTTAAAATGTGTGGTTCAAAATATTAAAATTCTCTACACACATACTGCTGGATCTCGTTAGCAAAACAAAAAAAACAAGACCTACTGGTATCTCACTTAGCAGAGCACTGCATGTATAATAGTTCTTGCCTAGCGAGCAGGAATAAGCATAGCTGGAATAGCTGGCGGTCAGCATTTAGAGCCAGCGGTCCTACCTTGAGGGATGGAAGCCAGGCACTGAATAATGTTGATTGATGCCTTTGGAGGCTTGTCAATACTGCAAATGACTGGAGACCTTTTTTGCTTCCCAGCTCGACTTCTAATGTAATCACCCTGCACAATGTCAAGCAGCCACTTTTCCCGCCAAGTGGAATATTAATCACTGTGCTCCGCTGTGTAAAAAGTCGGTGATAAAGCAGGGGACAAGGACACACTTTGAGTGAATATTTGTGGTACAAAAAAAAATATATGACCCCGAATTGGAAGGGCTGTTGGGATTCAATTACTGGTGCTTGGTGGCAGAAGGAACATTATTTGCAAACTATTTGCCAATCGATCAAGGTGCTCAAAATGTTTTTTTTTTCTCCTCCAGCGAAAAGCATGCAGGATTCTAGGGAAAGAACATAAAACAACAGTAGAAGTAAGTTTGTCATAGATGATTTGGAAAACTGGTAGCTTCAGGGAGAGGCTTAAAAAGGTGAATATATCGGAAAGTTAAATGATATTTGAATATAGTGTTTTTGCTTAATGTTCTTATACCAGGAGAGTTCTAGTGATCTTTTAACAAAGAATACCGCCAATGGTAAATTACCACTTACTGAAATGACTGCTTCACAGGCAAAGTCACCATGGGGTATTGCAATTAAACATCTTTTATAACACATATTTCGGGTTTTCGAGCAGCTACACAAATACTGCATGCGGTCACCTGTGTACGGAGGATACCGCTCAAGGTTGAAACAAGGACATGCAACTTGATGGCTTCACACTGTCCCGACCGTAAAATCCCTCGGGTTCACTGCAGGTAGGTAGCACTTTCTCCTTCAATCAACATCACAACAATAGGCCCCAACCGCATGGTACCAACTAAGATAAAACTCTTCCTTCCACCTGAGAACTTCAGAACCACAGTACAGGTCATGGTAATCTCCCACATCCCGAGCGGAAATGCACTTGTCACCGGAATTGTGATGATGCACCTGGTCCCGCTTGGCAAACCCCCAAGATGCAGCGGCACGATTCATAATAGGGAGCATGAAATTCAACCACAATTCTACTATCCTAAGGGAGCTGCACTGGCTTCCTATTCCCACCTTAATGCTCTTGGGGATTGCCTGTATTACTTCGTATACACGCATTTCGTCGAAGTATTTTTCAACGTGGGACATTTCATCGCCAACATTTTCATCGACCAAAACTCGTTTTTAAAAAAATATTTTTTGGTGGGTGTTTTGTTGGGGTTGGGGTATGATTATTTAATTAAGGGGGGAGTCTGGGGGACGAAACCCACAGAAATAAAAAAATAAAATAAAAATAAGAGTTTTGGTCGATGAAAACGTGGCGAAGAAAAGTCCACGTTGAAAAATACTTCGGCGAAATCACGTAGAACCGTATTAATTATACCTACCTAGCTGCAAAACACTGTGGATCTGGTGGGTCAAGCTCCTTCAGGAGCCGGGCCATCTCTTGCCATCACACTGGTCACTGGAACACCTACCTAGTGGCAATCCTGACCACGGCAAAGCTCCGGCAGGTCATGGAGAAACTCAAGACCGTACTATTCACTCAATACCTAGGCGCCACAAGGGCTTCCTGCTTTCCAGCATAACATCCTATGTCCATGGCTGGAAACTCCCATGCCACATATTAGAGGCCCGAAGTATCTACACCCTGAGCCACAGGAACAGTGCTCCGTTGTTCTTAGCTATGCTCACGCTACATTAAACAAAATGTACAAATACAAAATATTCCTCTGTCGGTAACTACCGACACAAGTAACAATTCAACCGGCAACAATGCATTTATATTGTGTGGACTGGCAAAGTGTTCCCTGAAGCACAAACCACTTCCCTTCATTGCACGTGCGTGTGTATGTGTGTGTACTGTTTACATATTTTTCACAAGGCAGCACGGCGTTGCTAACAGCTGTGCAAACAGAGGAAAGAAGCACACATGTTTTGAGGCATGCAGTGCTTTTTTTGAAAAACAGCTCTTTTAAATAAAAGCAAAATCGTTTAATTGTATTTTTTTTACATTGTATATTGTTAATTTCTAATGTCCAATACCCAAATACATTATTTTCTGAGAAGGTTTGTACTTGTATGAGAAAGGAAAATGATGTGTTAATGCGGCGGGTGTTAATGATGTATTTGCCATGCGAAATGCTGTTTCAGAAACTATTTTGATCTACAGTGCTTAGGAAGGTTCAGAGAGTAAGAGATGTGTGAAATACTGTACTTTTGTGGGCGGCAGGTGTTTATGATGTATTCTCTATGCCCGCCTTGTTCGGGATGTCTGTACGTGCAGAAAATGAGGGGTCTAATAAGGGTAGTATTTCAGTCCGTGCTGTGTACAGGTACCTTGAAACTGTTCTAATGACACGTGTGGTGTTAGCGAACATTGAAATTGAGTACATGTCGTTATTACATTATTTTTTTCCTATGGGTGTGCTATTGATTACTGTGCCGCCATGGGTGTGACATGCTGCAGTGGTTGTGGCCAGGGCCTAGAGTCTTGGATGCATCACCGTAGGCCGAAGGCCATACTTCCAAGACTGTAGGCCCTGGCCACAACCACCACAGCATTTCACAGCAATGCATACACCTGTAGTATTGATTATTGATTAGATAGTTGTGGGGAGTGTGTACAGCATTGGCCATGCACCCAAGACCAAAGTTATAAGCACTGGAGGTATAAGGCACTGCACACGCACACATTGTTATATCTATGGACATACAGCTAGGAGTCTAGCCTCTGGCCAGAACAAGTGAAGCATACCACAACTATCGATACAACCGTACTACCGCACATCACTCAGGTGGTTGTGGGCAGGATGTGAACTTTTGGGTGCATGGCTGCAGGCGGTATGCCGTACGCCATACTCCTAAAACTCTAGGCCCTGGCCAGAACCACCACATCATATTACAGCAATGCATACACCCGTACTACAGCTTAGCAGTCTGATGGTTCTGGGGAGGGTGTACAGTCTTGGGGGCATGGGCGAAGCCAATGTACACCCATACATTTAGATATCTATGGGCATATATCCAAATCTCTAGGTCCTGCCCACAACCACTGCAGCATATTAGACAGGCACGTTAGTGGCTGTGTTGTTATGGTGAAGTTGTTGTTTCCATAAAAAGAGCACTTTTTTGGGTGCCTTATAACTCTGCTCCCCTTAGATGAATCGTCACCAAAGTTTGCAAAAAAAATATATCGGACACTAAATTTCGTGGGAAAGTTTGGTGATGTTTGGTCCAGGGGGGGGAATTATAAGGGTGGAGGGTTCTTAAAACGTCTCTCTTCCACTTAGACTTAATGGGGGAAAAGGTTTGTGCCCGCGAATATGTAGAGCTTTCCCCGATTGGTTGTGGAACAGCGTGAAGTACGTCAGCTTTCTTCGGTCCCCCCGCTATCTTTTATTAATGTTTTGGTGTACGCGGACATCGCTAGAAACACATAGAAAACAAGAGAGCACTGCACTTGTCACACTTATGTAATACTATTTCAGAAGGTGAGATGGGATGTGGGAGCACAAACTGAAAAAGTGGAGTTTTCTTGTCACCAAAGTCAAATGTTTAAATGGAAGTTCGTGCTCACTGTACCACTACCAATTAGTGCGTGTGGGTTAAAATCTTTTTGGAATAATATTGCCGTCAGACTGGCATCCTAAGTTTTGAAAACTAAGGACACCTTCTGCACTGTTTGCTGGAAACAGCAATTCTGGAGGTGTATTGGAGTAGCGCTTCTCATAATTGGATTTCAATATGTTGTTGCAAAGTAAGAATTTTTTTGCCTTCTGAGTGAAGGTCACATGAGTTGTTTTTTTGGTTGGACGCTCAATATGCCCGCGCATCCGAGTGAATGCATAAGGGGCAATTGTTTTCTTGACCTTGAGCGAAAGGGAAACCTTTTAAGAAATTCAAGGAATGAAAGGGTCGAAAAAAATAGCAATTGATAATGTTGTTTTAAAAAGTTTGTAAGGGACATGCAATATCAGTCCACGAAGATTCTTTGATGAGAATACATTGGTGTCTGACTTGCAGAAAAAGAATAGAGGCAGTAAATATTATGGAAGTTTACTTTTGCCCACTCTACAGCGAACCACGCTTTATATTTACATTACTGAAAATCTAATTGTGCTAATATAACTGACGTATTATCTTTCTGCGCTGTTACATTGTTCCTGTAATATTGCAGAGTGTACAGGTTCTGCATTTGTAGGATATGACTACACTAATCCTTTTTTAGCATTAATATTTCTTGTTTGAAACGTTATGTTTGCACACATAGGTTTGTGTATCACTTTGCACGTTCTTTCGGTCTTGTTTTAAATCACAAGATGTAATTTTTTTAAAATTGTCCATTCATTTTGCTTTCATAACTGAATTATCGTCTTCCAGTGTAGTTGCCATTTTTTTATCTTACGCCACATGCAGAATCTCGGCGTTTGTAGCCTGTAACTATAGTTACACATGGTCATTAGTAACATTTCACTAAAATGTCATGTTTGACCACTTACATTTGTGTATTACTTTGCAAATTTTTGGTGTCTTTTTTGAAATTTTTTGGTAGAAGTTGGATATTGACATGTATTTTCTGTTACATTTCCCGCCCAGGTACATCTTGCCGTACTGTACGTGCCATGGTTTCGAGACGCTGAATGAGGGCTTTTTCGGATGGCAAATACAAGTGCTCATGAGCGGTTGCCTGTCCATAACAATAATGTGGGATGACACCCTAAGCCCGCTTTGCCCTTAGGCTGCACTTGCTGTTCGGAGCAACATCACATTATTTATGGTGCTGTAGGCTCAAGGCCATGGCGCCTTTTTGGAAATCACTGTGGAAACAAAGTGACTGCTTTAACCAAGTACCCATAATTTTTGTATGGGAAAAAACCAACATGTTCCTCATCTTTAACATTTGCAATGCCACACTTAGAACCATTGTTATCATTGCATTGAAAATGGGATTACTCCGATGGTCTCCGACAGTTTGTTGTTAAACAGACATACTTTACAAACTCAAAAATGTGCACGTTTTATTTTACAATCCAGTCTATTATTTCCAAATGTAAGTTATTATGTTGTACATCCCTGTATGTTTATTTACAGGTTCTGCTTCACGTCACGTACTTGTGCTTTTTGCAGCCTACCATGGAAAGGGAAGAGGGACTATGTATGAAATAACCACCTTCCCTTTCTATGGTGGCCATCTTGAAAAAGGATTTTGTTTTGTAATCTGAAGCCACCCCGGATTATGACAAGTAATCCTCCTTTTTAGTAGCACACCTTACTGCTTTGCAAATTTAGATTATTACTGATAAAGATTATTGCGTCTATCCATTTTACTGAAAAATATGCAGTACTTGGAGTGTATGCAATTTTATTTTTTTTAATTATTTACACTGTGAAAGGTTGCTATTAATGCAATACTTACTTTGTTTACGGGTGGCTTTGTTTTTTGCTACGGCAGTTAATAAGATAATTTGCGAACGACAATGAGCAAAGAGGCAACAAACAGTAATATGGGTCGGTAGATGTATGGCAACAAATTTTGTGCGTTTATTATTTGCAAGGTAGCAGCAATGTTTCTCATGCTTCTTCATTACAGATATGCTGCTGTTTCTTGGGGAGTCATGTCATCTTTGATGTCCTGGCTGTTAGTCTTAGCAATGCACGTAGGTGGCGCAAGTTATGGCTGCTTAGCTTACCATAACTAGAGAATGTCAAGGGGTTTTCGGTTTTACTCTGAACCATAACTTCCCTTTAACAAAGTTTTTTTTACTGAATATATATATATAAATATATATATATGGCAGTGAACAAAAACAAAAGGGCTACCCATGTGATATCAGCAGTGATGTCATCAATGACATTTGCGATGTCATCTTTTATGTTCTGGGTGTTAGTGCTAGCAGTGCACAGTGGTGTGGGCAGGTATGGGTGCTTAGCCTACCTGTCCTGGGTGTTAGTGGTGCACGGTGGCGCGAGTTATGGTTGCTTATCTTACCATAACTGCCGAATTTCAGGGGGTTTTCGGTTTTACTTTGAACCATAACGTCCCTTTAACAACGTTTTTTACTGAATTTCATAGGTTTTTCGTAGTGCAACTTAACCATACCGTCCCTTCAACAAAGTTTTTTCACTGAATTTCATAGGTTTTTAGTAGTGCAACTTAACCATAACGTCCCTTTAACAACGTTTTTTCACTGAATTTCATAGGTTTTTAGTAGCACAACTTAACCATAATATCCCTGACTTCATATACATGTAACATAGAACATACTGAACCCCCACGTAGTGATTTTGATGTCCGCGGACTACCGCCATGTCCGCGGACATATCGAGAATCTGAGCGTGGTGAATGTAAATTTAAATAGTGTGCCCCATTTCCCCTTTGAATTTGGCTCTGAAAAGAGCCGTTTTTTTGTTTTTTTTACAGATGCTTGACAGACACCTGTTATTTTGTTTTTTTTCTTGTTTTTTTTTCTTACTTTACTCCTAAAATCTTCACATAACCTTCTCCAAAGCAACCCTTACATTCCAAAATAGAAAGGCATTTCCCGTAAAAGATAAAGAGATGCCATCTTCTTTAAAATTAACAGTATTACTGGCATCAATATTCTCATTATTACAGAAGAACATACCAGCTCTAAGCCTGAAGGCACACATGCCTCAGTTGATGACACACCTAGTAATGTTTTGCTGAGGACAAAAAAACTGAACTATTGTCCCATATTGCCCTAGGTAGTAATCCAGAAAAAATTACTTTCGCATTTGGAAGGATCTTCATTACGGCTTGAACCAAGTGTTCCAAATCAGCCAACAAAGTAGGGGCACTGACGTTGCCCAAATTGAAAGCACCATAGTGCAAAACTACCACATGCGGACTGTTCATCGTGGCCATATCCTCACAAACTTGTACAATTCCCTGCACATTGCAATCAGGCACAGTGCTCCACACCACCTCCACTCCTTTCACATCAAAGTTTTTTCAACATGCCTGCATAGAGCGTACTGTTGTAAACCATGCACAAACATATCTCCAAGCACCAACACCCTGATTTTCTCCACTTCTGCCATCTTCACCACACACAGTCTCTTTCAACAGAAATCCACAACCTCGACATCTGATTGGCTAATCCGTACAGTCTTCTTTCCATTTTGGATTTGCTAGAAAACCCCGGATGTAGCACGCCCTGTCCACGGACAGCCGCGGTGTCCGCGGACCGCATAACTCTTCGTCACCCCTTCTACCATTTCCACTTTACTCTCTGTGCCATTCCCTCATTGCATACAGCTAAGCAGTCACACAATACGAAGAACGTCCTCAGAACACCCCCATTTTGTTTATTTTCGAACATTTCAGGACAATTATCATTTCATTATTCAACATATTAACATTACAAATATTATACTTTCATCTTGTACGCTGCACACAATGCTATGTTTCTCCATTAGTAGCTCAGTATACTAGATAGAACCCCATAATACAATGATATTTATATCAATGCATCGTTCAAAGCACTAATTACGGTATGATATTTATTGCAATGATCCTTGACACTATTTTTGCAACATTATAATAAAAATCCCTAGTACACAAATTTCATGAAAAGTAAATGCACATAGGATGTCATCAGTGATGTCATCAATGACATTTGCGATGTCATCTTTGATGTCCTGGGTGTTAGTTTTAGCAGTTCACGGTGGTGGCGCGAGTTATGGTTGCTTAGCTTACTATAACTGGCGAATTTCAGGGGTTTTTCGGCTTTACTTGGAACCATAACGTCCCTTAAACAAACTTTTTTTATTAGCACGCATACAATATACAAAGATGTAGTGTAAACAGCAAATTCTCACAGATGGCTTTACACAGAATGTTGCAAAGTAAGCATTTATGCTCGTTCACAGTGAAGGTCAGCTGCTTCTATTTTTTTCTCGCGGCCCAGAGAGGCCCACGACTCCCAGTATAAGGTTCTATTTTTTTTTACCTTGACAGACAGAGATTGTGCTGAAAGACTTCTTTTGAAGAAGCGTAGCAAAAACGTAAGACACGATAAAGATGACATTACTGAAACGAAACCACTTTTGTATATTATATCACTTTGAGAAAGATCGTTGGCACACGCAGAGTCGTATTTTGGGACTGCACTACACTTGGACAATGGAAAATGCAATTATAATGTAAGTAACCCTTTAGATTATTTTATACCGGAATATAATAACAATAGCGTGGCATTAAAGCCCGGTCAAGTTGTACTTGTTCGTTCAATGTGGCATATTCTTTTCTACCGCGCACTATCACCGCCGAATTGATCCCCTGTCGTTTAGAGGGCTCTGAAAAAGGCAGACGACACAGGGTGGGTTAATAGAAATAATTTAACCAGTCTGTAGCCGGTCAAGCGCTCTACTCGCTGTGCCACTTCACTGTAGCCGGTCAAGGGGCACGGCGAGTAGAGCGCTCGCTTTGACATCGGTGTACAGCTTGCTAACGCAGGTTCTAATCCCGGCACGGTCAAACTCACCCTTTCATCCTTCTGTGGTTGATAAATGAGCACCACACACCGTGGGTAATAATAAGCAGCGCTGAGATACCTGACGGTTCTTAGCGCTATATAAATGCGAAAAAATTATTAACATACTCCGTTGCACTATCTTCGCTAGCAAATAGTTTCACGCCCTAATAAATAAAATGAATATTTTTAATAAAGATCGGTTGGTGAGACTAATTTATGTTTTTTAAAACAGGTTTGTTGCCCCATTTTGCCAATGTCACGATTTTCAGACTCCAGCGGATGGATTTTTCAACCGCCAGGTGCAGCTCCAGGTAAGCAACTTCATGACCCTAACCATTTTATGGGACAATCGCCAAGGACCAATATGCCCTTACGCAGTACTAGCGACTAGAAGCAACATACCAACCATTATGGTGGTCTAATGCCTCGTTGTTGGAGCAACCTTCCGATTATCAGTGGGACTATGTACTGCTTTTATCATAAACCAACAGCCTATCTACCGCAAAGGAACAGCGCGTGGCTCAAAATAAACTTTTGCTGATCGAGAGCAGAGACAATTGCAAATCGCTGAATATTCACTAAACATTTCAGGTTTAATAAATGTACTTTACCAAATGTACAATCCTGCTGTTTACTTTTAAACCACAGTTTCATATTCCGAATTGTGGCTCACTGTGTTCTAAGCTGATCTAACAACCTCTGTACCGCAAAGGAACATCGCGTGGCTCAACATGAACTTTTGCGGATCGACAACAAAGACAAATGCAAATTGCTGAATATTCTCTAAACATTTGATGTCAAATAAATGTACTTTACAAAATGTACAATCTTGCTGTTTGCTTTTAAATCACAGTTTCATATTGCGAATTGTGGCACGCTGTGTTGTGACATAATGTGTGTTGTCTTCCGGGTTATGTGTAAAGTCACGTAGGACTGGAGACGACTGGGCGCGTTTGATGACGCACCCTGTAACGTCACAGAGAGAGGCGGGGAATATGAATGCTTTCATAATGTCAGGCTTAGGGGCGGGAGATATGATTTAGTGTCACAAAAGCAAGTCAGCCAGGTCAATAGCGCCAGTCATAGGATTATCACATAATGTCGGCGCACACCAGCCTGATTTATCGTTTCTTTAGTGGACAAAAAGTCGGGTGAGGCCCATAGGAAATTGTACTATCAGCGGACAAAAGGAGGGTTCGTAGAACACTTTCAACCTGACAACGAACAATACAAACAACGTTCTCAGAACACCCCCATTTTGTGTAATTGCAACCATTTCGGGACACCGCGATTGTTCTTAGAACACATTCAACTTGACAGATTACAAAACGGACAGTGTCCTCAGGACACCCCCAGTTTCTTCCTTGCGAACAAAAAGGACACATACTCCGTCCTCTGAACACCCCACCATTTAGTTTATTTACAAAATGTCAGAACAGCCGTGTTCTCCGCGGACAAATCGAACACAACAAAAGCGTATAGCACATAAAAAAACAAAACACTGAACCTATCTCATACTCCCCCACCCTCCCCAAACACTCTTACACATCAACACACTCCACTAAATACAATTTTAATCCAAGTTTCACTGCGCTGTACGCGGTCGACGGCGAATACAAGATGGCGGGCGCGACAGAAAATCTGACGCGCATCACGCCCCACGCCGCCCAATCAGCGAACACGTCGCATGTCCGCGGACATGACGCAAGCCCATGGGCCAATCGGGGTGCTGTCCACGGAGTGAACAGGGAAGTCCGTCCGCGAAGCGAACACAGATATCACTAATTTTTTAGCCTTAAATTTTGGTCATTTTAAAAAAAACTACTGAGGATTTACACCAAATTTGCAAAAGCACGCTTTCTGGACCAAGCCACCGCTCCTGCCGCAAATTTGGTGTAAATCCGTCCAGCGGTTCGGGCTGTAGCTGTGCGCAATGTTTTTTCCCATTATGACTATAGGTTTTGGGACCCCTCCTATAACTTTGCCCCCCCCCCAGACCAAACCTCTCCAAACTTTGCAAAAAATTCAGAGTGGGCCATATACTTATTTTGCAAAGTTTGGTGAGGATTCGTCCAGAGGGAGCGAAGTTATAAGCCACCCAAAAAATGCTCTTCCTATGGAAACACCAACTTAACCATAACTACATGGACGCTACCGTGTCCATATAATGGGGACACCAAAATTAATAGACATAGAAGACAAATTGTATGTGCTAGAAAATGTGCAAGAAGTATTCATTGTGGGTCATTAGGGGTTCTCTGGGATCCTTTCGGTAATTCTGGCATGATACCAGCAAATGGTATTACCATTCCCGCTGCTTGATATCCCGGAATTACTGGTCAATCCCCATTCCATGGAGTCCAAATGAATGGACTCTATGGAGGTGATTGCCGGTATTACAAGCAATGGTAACATCGGCTGTTTTTTGCTAGTTGGGGTACGATTTACCTCCACCTCTTGGCTGGAGGTAAGTCAGGTAACACCCATCGGCAAACTCCAAGCTTGCCAGTCCGGAGACATGCCGGTAAACGGAATCACTGGCACGTTCATTCTGGACAGGCAATCTCCTAATGACCCCATTGTATCAACATTCAGTTTTGAGCCCTTGTTTGCAGAAGTAAGTGTGCCCAAAAATAAAATTCTTATATATTCTTGAAATTAATTGGTCCCTAGTGTGGTTAGATGCATACTTTTGTAATAATGCACATTTTTAGCCTACTCTGGTGGTTAACCCGTTTACTGACTCTTCATGTTCTGGAGCAAGAAGTGATGCACTTTCAGATCACTCTGCATTGCTCACACTACATATCACCACACATACCCACTTATCTCGTGTATTCCTCCTTTGCATATCTAAAAGGTCTAATTGTATGGGTCTTATTATATGGAATACTCTATTAAGACTGTTAACTATCACCCACAATTCCCTTTTCAACAAATAAAGAACTCTAAAATATCAACCTATTTGAAGTCATCTTCTTCTTCCTAGATTTTTCGGAAAGATATGTCTATGGATTCTAAGATAATATTGCTTGTTCTGTAAATTTGGATTCTCAATGTCCAACGTTCCATTACCCTTTGAGACATGGATCATTGTTCATACCTACCTCAGTAAGCATGTCTTAATGTTAGCTCTGCAACTCATATAGTAAAAACCTTCGACCTTGGGGAGAAATAAAGAAAACATTTAGGAAATATTAGAAGGTAAGAAACAGAAGAACACAGAAGATGAGGAATGGCTAACACACCAGACGGACAGCTGGATCTTCAGGGCAAGGTGTAAAATAATATACCATTAATAACGCGTTCCACATGCTATACGAGGGCTAAACAGCCCAGCAGCCTGTGTTAAAGAACAGAGCAAAGCGAGGGCATTAAACGAGGGCACCGGGACGTTTACCCCTGGTATAGCCGGTGGAACACAGTGCTATTAGCACCACAGATTACCAAAGCGGTATCCCGTGGTATTAAAAAAATAAAAGGATTGTCATTCGTTCTTTGAGTTAAAAACCTGTGCAACGATGGCCACCATGGTTGTGGAAGGCATGGCCCTGTACGGAGCACCTCTTGCATTTCCATGGTGGACAGAAAAGCAAAATGCAGGGAAGCTGTTGCAGCGGCAGGATATAGATTCCCAACGACAGTATTTGTTAATGGCAACTTGCATGAGCCAATGCAATGCATCATCTTTTGCATGTAAGTGGCTTAACACATATGTTACCCGGCCCTTACCTAAATATCAAGGGGTTTCTACATGGTTAATATATTCACTATCTCACACATGCACAGTGGAGTCGGAGCACATCTATATGTTGTTTATTGATTTAGTGTTTCTCCTGTGCCATACTTGTCTGGATGCTGCAGAAAGTCAATTATTTAGCTCGTACCATATTTACATTGTGTGAAATATGTTAGTGCGACCTTAGTGATTCTCACAAATGAGATCAATGCTAAACGGAAATGTCAGTAGGTATAGAGTCTATTACAATATGGCATATTAATATGGAGATTGTTATGATTGAAAGTGGATGCCTTTGCAGACTTATCATAGTGAGATTCAAATAGGGAAGTAACATTTCACTTCATCTGATTTTATATATATAGTATTGTAGTGGGCTACAGGGTAAAGCTGGAGACCCAGTTGTCTAAAATGTATCTATTTGTTTTCAATACATTCCCATTTTTGAATACCTCACTGTCGGTTCTGTGCCCTGATTTGTGTGATGGGATTGGCTGAAAGGGGAGGGGAGGGATAAGGCATTAGATAGGACTGTCACATGTATGTGTACCTAGCCAAAATAATATAAAATACACTTACAGCATGCAGGATGATTACTCACTGGTGTAACAACACATCAGTGGAGAGGAATTAAGGATTTTAGCTAGTGTCGGATTATCGCTGTGGAATGCAACATTTGGAACGTGTTTTGTTGTGTAATACAACTGAGTGCTGAATGGAAGCCATATGAAGCATATACATCAGGGTACAACATTTCTGGACGCTGAGAGATATGAAGCTCCTTCTTGTGTCCGAGAAGATCCTGGATAGCTTGACCACAACTGTTTCAAGGAGCTACTTCATGCTCTGCAGTTTAACTGGTGCTGTGCTGTCTCCTCATTCGTCAGCGGTAGCTCCGGATTACTGGGTGATGCCCAGGGCTTTAAGTGGGGTAAGAAATCGAGGGGGGGCCCTCATTTGGGGGCGTGGCTTGTAGGGGGCGTGGCCTAAAACATACGCAAATCGTAAGGTATGCACACACATATATATGCATGTTATATATCTGTGTGCGTACCTTACTATGGTTTGTGTACTTTGCAAGCCATACTTGCAAAGTACACAAACCATAGTAAGGTACGCACACAGATATATAACATGCATATATATGTGTGTGTGCATACCTTACGGTTTGCCTACTTTTCAGGCCATTTTGTTTTTTAAACATTTCGGTTTCATAAAAGATGGCTTTGAAAGTACACAATTCAAGCCATCTTTTATAAAGCTTTGACTACGGACAAAAAGCCATCTTTCATAAACCTCGAAAAATGTCAATGAATCAAGGTAATGCATCCCGCCAATGTTGCGTGCGGTGGGACGGGGGCCCCGGCAGGGCCCCGGCTCAGTCCCACTTTTTCAAGGAACCTGGGATTGGTAACCCTAGGTCTCCTGGGGGCAACCAGACGTGGTCTCCCTCTCACTGTGCTTAGAGAGGCATCAGCTTCACCTCACTGATGATCCCCAACAAGGATGAAACACGTGTATGGGGTTGCTGGTGGTACTCTCGTTCAGGTTAGAATTGCCATTGCATTTCGGTGCTGGACTGCCCCTGGGCAGGACAAAGACTGATATGCAAATGGATATTTCCCATCTGTGAAAGGCACAGTGAGTAAAAGCAGTGGCTGCGAACTCTCAAGTGGTTAATAACCACTGAACAGGTTATCAAGTCTGTTCTTTCGAGAGAGGGGCGCCCGCTACCTTTGCAAAACTATTTTTCAAGGAACCTGGGATTGGTAACCCTAGGTCTCCTGGGGGCAACCAAACGTGGTCTCCCTCTCACTGTGCTTAGAGAGGCATCAGCTTCACCTCACTGATGATCCCCAACAAGGATGAAACACGTGTATGGGGTTGCTGGTGGTACTCTCGTTCAGGTTGGAATTGCCATTGCATTTCGGTGCTGGACTGCCCCTGGGCAGGACAAAGACTGATATGCAAATGGATATTTCCCATCTATGAAAGGCACAGTGAGTAAAAGCAGTGGCTGCGAACTCTCAAGTGGTTAATTACCACTGAACAGGTTATCAAGTCTGTTCTTTCGAGAGAGGGGCGCCCGCTACCTTTGCAAAACTATTTTTCAAGGAACCTGGGATTGGTAACCCTAGGTCTCCTGGGGGCAACCAGACGTGGTCTCCCTCTCACTGTGCTTAGAGAGGCATCAGCTTCACCTCACTGATGATCCCCAACAAGGGTGAAACACGTGTATGGGGTTGCTGGTGGTACTCTCGTTCAGGTTGGAATTGCCATTGCATTTCGGTGCTGGACTGCCCCTGGGCAGGACAAAGACTGATATGCAAATGGATATTTCCCATCTGTGAAAGGCACAGTAAGTAAAAGCAGTGGCTGCGAACTCTCAAGTGGTTAATAACCACTGAACAGGTTATCAAGTCTGTTCTTTCGAGAGAGGGGCGCCCGCTACCTTTGCAAAACTATTTTTCAAGGAACCTGGGATTGGTAACCCTAGGTCTCCTGGGGGCAACCAGACGCGGTCTCCCTCTCACTGTGCTTAGAGAGGCATCAGCTTCACCTCACTGATGATCCCCAACAAGGGTGAAACACGTGTATGGGGTTGCTGGTGGTACTCTCGTTCAGGTTGAAATTGCCATTGCATTTCGGGGCTGGACTGCCCCTGGGCAGGACAAAGACTGATATGCAAACGGATATTTCCCATCTGTGAAAGGCACAGTGAGTAAAAGCAGTGGCTGCGAACTCTCAAGTGGTTAATAACCACTGAACAGGTTATCAAGTCTGTTCTTTCGAGAGAGGGGCGTCCGCTACCTTTGCAAAACTATTTTTCAAGGAACCTGGGATTGGTAACCCTAGGTCTCCTGGGGGCAACCAGACGTGGTCTCCCTCTCACTGTGCTTAGAGAGGCATCAGCTTCACCTCACTGATGATCCCCAACAAGGGTGAAACACGTGTATGGGGTTGCTGGTGGTACTCTCGTTCAGGTTGGAATTGCCATTGCATTTCGGTGCTGGACTGCCCCTGGGCAGGACAAAGACTGATATGCAAATGGATATTTCCCATCTGTGAAAGGCATAGTGAGTAAAAGCAGTGGCTGCGAACTCTCAAGTGGTTAATAACCACTGAACAGGTTATCAAGTCTGTTCTTTCGAGAGAGGGGCGCCCGCTACCTTTGCAAAACTATTTTTCAAGAAACCTGGGATTGGTAACCCTAGGTCTCCTGGGGGGAACCAGACGTGGTCTCCCTCTCACTGTGCTTAGAGAGGCATCAGCTTCACCTCACTGATGATCCCCAACAAGGGTGAAACACATGTATGGGGTTGCTGGTGGTACACTCTTTCAGGTTGGAATTGCCATTGCATTTCGGTGCTGGACTGCCCCTGGGCAGGACAAAGACTGATATGCAAATGGAAATTTCCCATCTGTGAAAGGCACAGTGAGTTAAAGCAGTGGCTGCGAACTCTCAAGTGGTTAATAAGTCTGTTCTTTCGAGAGAGGGGCGCCCGCTACCTTTGCAAAACTATTTTTCAAGGAATCTGGGATTGGTAACCCTAGGTCTCCTGGGGAGAACCAGACGTGGTCTCCCTCTCACTGTGCTTAGAGAGGCATCAGCTTCACCTCACTGATGATCCCCAACAAGGGTGAAACACGTGTATGGGGTTGCTGGTGGTACTCTCGTTCAGGTTGGAATTGCCATTGCATTTCGGTGCTGGACTGCCCCTGGGCAGGACAAAGACTGATATGCAAATGGATATTTCCCATCTGTGAAAGGCACAGTGAGTAAAAGCAGTGGCTGCGAACTCTCAAGTGGTTAATAACCACTGAACAGGTTATCAAGTCTGTTCTTTCGAGAGAGGGGCGCCCGCTACCTTTGCAAAACTAGTAGTATATCAGATTAACTATATCCAACAAGGATGTAATCCAATGTGTAATTCTAAGTACTTAAACTTTGCTTGAATTGTCTATGATCTCTCTGAACACTGACGTGAAATGCACCCCATGTGTTACTAGCTATCAGAAAAGGCATGTTGTGAAAGTCCCTTTGGGTCCATTATTAACCACAGTATTCTTTCCAGCAGTGCATGTGTGAAACATTCAAAATGTGAAGAAAGGAAATATCTGGTCCCTTACACCACACTGAGCTACCCACTCACCTTGCCCTGCGGCACCCTCACCCCGAATGTATTATACCTGGCTTCCAACATCATTCCACACTTTGCCAGCTCGACCCGCTCCACCCCAAGCAACAGAAAAATGTCTGACCTCTTGACACCTACCCTCACATCCATGGTGGCAGGCTATCACAGTGACAACCCCACTGCCAAGTGCAGCCCGGGACCCACTCTATAATGGAACTGGGATCTGCTCAATATCAGGGCAACCACACAGACAGACCAATAGTAGTAGTGCAGACCTGTGGGGAGCAGTTGGGGCAGCTTGCTTCCGCAAAGGCTCAAAAGGAAGGGAATGGGGACATTTTGCACTAGTCTGTGGGACTTTTATGCCTAGCAGCCGCCCCGTCAAGAGCCATCAGGGTGGCCCTGCAGGTAGTAGAAAGTGTCCAGGCCGCAAACATCTAAGTCTGCAGGGCTCCTGGATAGCACATCACATTTTTTTCACATTGCCATTCTTAAATAAGAAATGAGTTGGTATTTTATTTTATTTGATATTTTTGGGAATTTTTGGTCTGAACAAGGCAGCATCACAAACACAGAGAATATCCATATCGCAACAAAGCAATAAGAGGGAGAAGGATAAAGAAAGAGAGAAAAATCCCACTTTTCAGCAGCAATGTAGAAGTCACACCAAACATGGATTCCTCCAGATTTATTTACAGAAGTCTGCTCCAAATTTCTTCAAACAGATCCCTCTTCGATTGGATGATCAAAAATAACTCTCTCAATGTTGGAGAGGGAGTACATTTCCTGAAGCCAGGTGATGGACTGCTAGTTCCTCAACATAATTATCTTCGCCTCCATTGAAGCTCTAAATGGCCAGGTAGTTTGAGAATAAGAAAAGTCCTCAAAGTTAGTTTCTTCTCCCAAAATAACAGTCTCAAAGTCATACTCCAAACCCACTCCAAGAACCATGATCAGTATGTGAGAGATCTCACTCCAGAATGACTTCACCTTAAAACAGACCCACAGCATATGCTCCAGGGGGCCCTCGTGATTACAGCCCCAACAGGCACTGGATGTAGCGAGGCCTTGTTTACACATCTGTATAGGTGTCCAATATACCCTGTTCAAAAGGTTGACTTCCCTCGCTCTCTCTCCAATATTAACAGACATACAAGGAATGTTTCTACAGAGCGCCTCCCATCTGTCAATGAACATTTCAGAACTGAGACTGTTAGACCATTTTTTTTCAGTAGTTCAGTATTCCAAATTGAAGAACCGTTCAAGAGTGGGTAGACCGCTGAGGCCACATGACCCTACTCAGACATATGAATGAGGGGACCGAGCAGGTCATCCCTTGGCAGATCTTCTAATTGAATAGCAGACCTAGGGGACCTTTATTCCCGATACGTACAATCACTGAGGTAATGTCTATTCTGAAGATCTTGGAAGGAAAACCATTACCCATTCAGGAGCAAGTCCTTAACCCACCAGATCCCATCCAAGTTCCAATTTGGCCAGAAGAGCATCTTGTGATTAACCTGGATAGAGAGGTTCCGCCATGTGGAGGCCTCACTTGCAAGCGTAGCATTCCTATTCATTATTTTAGACATCTCCTGCTAGCTTGCACGTAGAGACACAGTTAGAGCAGAGACAGTCTTCTGCTTATCATTTTGTGTAGTTAGCAGAGACGGGGATTCTAACGGCACAACCAAACATGTTTCTGGCGCAGTCCACTCATTGAAAGGTTTGCACCTAAAAGGCAGAATATGTAGGGCCATAAAGGCCAAATGGTACTTAGCAAAGTTTGGCAAGGCCAGACCTCCTCTAACATATGGGAGCTGCAGCTTCCACATCTTTAAACTGGGGGGTTTATGATTCCATAGAAAATCCTGAAAATCCTGACTTTTCATCAGTCTTTTGGTAGGTGGAAGGGGAAACATGCTCATTGTGTATGTGATCCGTGGCGCCACCGTCATTTTTGAAGCGTTCACTTTGCCCCCAGAGTTAGATGACAGGAGTCACATCTCAAAATGTGTATTGATAATCGGTCCACAGCAACACTCAGGTTAGTTTCCATCATAACATTCAAGTATTTTGTTAGCCAGACTTCCAAATACAACATCTTCTCTGGGACCCACCTGAATCCATAGTTAGTAAACTCAGATTTAATGCAGAAACACGAACAAGGCATGACCACCGATTTGAGTCAGTATGTCTTATATTTCAAAAAAATGAAACATTGTTCGATATAATCCATTAATGAGGTTATAAAAGTTGGAAAGTCCTGCAAGACTAGTAACAGATAATCAGCGTATCACCATAATGTGTGTATAATGCCATGGAACTGGACACCCATAATATTTTCTTCTGCTCTAATGGAAGTTGCCAATGGTTCCAGTGAGAAAACAAACAGCAAGGGTGAAAGCAGCCACCCTTGCAGGGTACCTCAATGTAAAATGAGATTTGCGGATCAGATACCATTGGTTCTCATATTTGCAGCTGGATCATTGTACAAAAGCCTCACCCAACTGACAAACTCTGGCCCAAAGTTCATCTGTTCTAGAGTCAAAAATAAAAAGTGCCAATGAACACGGAGTGTCTACCTTTGACAGTTGATTCGAATGAACGAATGAATGAGCTAACAAACTCCATATGTTTGTGTATCACCGAGTGCCACGGGGGAGTTTTCTGGCAGAATTTGCACAATAAAGAGTTAGACTGCTGTCATCGAGGAGAAAAGAACGGAAAGTGAGAAGAATTTGCAAATGTCTGCCTAAATCTGTGGAAAAATTGGCGTAAAAAAAAAAAATGTTGGTCCTTGTGGTCGCCCAGTTGACTTTTGGGGATGTTATGTTACCTGGTATGCTATGTGATTATACTCTCATTTGTAGAAGATGGTCCTGAAGAAGGTGACTTAGAATGTATCACAGTTGCTAAGACTGATCGACATCTTATCAGGGATGGGCACTAGTTGGACGGGGCCATCTGTATTTTTCTGATCATCGGAGAAGTGCTCTGATCATCTTGCATCTTCATTTAAGTGTTTTTATTTTACCGAAGTAGGGAACTAGATCACAGAGCTAATAAAGTAAGAGTCAACCCGCACATCACCTGACTCACTAGACGCTGTCCTCCCCACCACCCTGTACAGTTGTACCCTTCTCTGTGCCTGTCTGTCTCCTACCCACTGCTGTCTATCTGTTCTGTTGTTACCTCTGAAAAGCTCTTCGTTGTGTATATGTATTGTTGAGTACCTCTGAAAACTGCTCTGTTACTTCTTGAAGCTAGGTTTGTGCTCAATAAATATAATAATAATAATAATAATAATAATAATAATAATAATAATAATAATAATAATAATAATAATAATAATAATAATAATAATAATAAAATACCGAAATAACATTTGTAATGCTTTATGTTTGACACTTTTGGAGTGCATATGCATTGTTGTAATCATGTACTGTCTCAGTAGTGTGTGGATATAGAGTGTTTAGTTTCTTTTTCACATATGTTTGAGATGTGGTATCCAGGGACACAAACAATTGTCTACATATTGTCTCAACAGCAATAATTTCTTGGAAGGCATATTTCTAACAATGGACAGAATCAGTGCTAAATTTCCCAATATTAACTTCATCATCTGTGGAGATCTTAACATTCACTTGTATTACATCAATGGTCACCTCAGATAACATCATGAACTCTCAATTAGGGCCCTTCGCTGGTCCAAAGAGATCTCGATGAGAAATAATTTCAATCTAATAAATCAACCCCATGATAATCAGAATCTGTTGATGCCGACCTGGACATGTCGAAACTCTACTATTCCATTATTGACTATATATACTTATCACCAGCCATAACCAATATGCTACCGGAATTACAAATAATACCTACCAGCAAGAGCGACCACTCGATGCTTAGGATCTCTGTTGCAGGAGTTGGCGACCCTTCGATTGTCCCTCCAGCCCCTTGGCTAGAAATCGTTGGAGGTAACACCAGACTAAGAATCAGTAAAAATCTTTTGCCCACCATTCCGCAGGTTTTCCAACAAACACTCTTGCCAGATGAACAGAAATTAAATTACGATTGGGTATTACTCCCTTTCCAAATACACAAGCCTGCAATAGAGAAACCGATCCATCAACACTACTATAACCAGGAAATACTAAAAAAAAAAAAAAAAACTGTTGCGGCAAAATCTTTGAAAATTGAAAAAGACCCAACCTCAGTAAACCTGCAAAACATTACAAAAACAAATCAAGTATACAGAAATTCGAATAAAACAAATGCAATGACCCTGCAACAAACGGACACTGAAGCTATGCTTCAAATGCTCAGAAATAAGAATTTGAGATCTCTATGGGACCTGCTAAATAACAACGCTCAGCACCAACATTTGATGGTATCCAATGTCACCCAAAAAACTGGATCGCACATTTCTCTAACCTCTATAAATTGCTGAACATTGAGGAAAACATGGAGATACTTTCAATTTCAAACCAATGGACCATCACCTGGGAGAAGCATATATTTGTAGAAATGATTGCCAAACTAAATTCCTCAAGAGCTACTGGACCGGACGGCTATCCAATGCTTCCCTGAAATGGGACCCGGAGACCTGGGCGAACTTATTGGATCTCATGCTAACTCTAATCAATGCAGTAAACAACTACGTGGACCAAAGCGGTATTGATCCCAATTTATAAACAGGGCGATAGAGATAACCCTGTCAACTTTGGACCCATTGCCCTGTTAGATCCACTGGGGAAATTGTTTGCTTCATACCTTCTTCAAAAACTGACTACCTGGGCGAAAGCTTCAAACCAATTTGACAGTCGGCAAACCGGATTCACCCCTAATGTGGGAACTAATGTGAATCTCCTAATATTAAATTTGTTAAAACACGAAGCCATAAGAAACAATGTGCCTCTCTATGCTGCGTTCATAGACCTGCACATGGCTTTTGACGCCATAAGCAGGTCCATCTTGTCGAAAAAACTTGCCAAATGGAACTGCCCTCCAGAAATTAGCGAACCGATCAAACTATTATATTCCAACACTACAGTTTCGATCAGGCTAACGAAAGAAGGAACCACCACGGAGCCCATAATAACATGGAACAGTCTAAAACAGGGTTGCCCTTTAGCAATGACACTTTACAACCTATATACCGCTGACTATTCCATATATATCAACCCTGCTACTCTCAACCCGCCGAAGATAAATTCACTCCCGATTACATATTTTATGTATGCCAAATGACATTGTACTCCTAGATAAAACGCCCTCTGGACTACAGGAGAATTTACGTATGACAGAATCATACATGATCAATAAAAAACTCCAAATTAATAACAAAAAAACCAAAATCATGGCACTAACTAATTATCACAAGACATCTAACCGAAACAAACCAGCAAACTTTATACTAGACAAAAAAGCATTGGATACAGTTACCTCCTTTAAATATCTTGGCGTATTATTAAATCAACAAAAGGAAGAAACAGCCTGGGTGACTACTCTGGAAGGTAAAATTCAAATGCTGGCACGCCAAGGTGTGATGCTACATAGGCGTTACGGAAAATTATCTGCGAAACCGATCATAGCGTTTTACCATCAAAAGGTAATTCCCATTATTACTTATAGGAGCAGCGCTATGATCACTGCTACCAACATAAATTGGCAAAAGCTAGAAGCATTATTCTGGCGGAAAATTTTACAGCTGCCAAGGAACTACCATATGACTAGAATCCGGTTTGAGGAAGCCTTACAATCACTAGCCTCAACAGTTCGCTGGAAGCAGTTTGATCTTCTGCGTAAGGTCATAAATGAAGAGCCTACTCCAGCGATGCAAATCCTTAAAATAACTCTACATGCAATTAATAATACCATCTTCAAAACATGGAAGACTGAACTGTTCAACCAAATGGCAAAGGAAGATATTACGGATGAAATGCTGATAAATCGCCCACAACGTGCAAAGATCAAGCTGCAGCGCAATGATTGGTCCAAAACAATAGCAGAGAAGGCATGCTACTCAATGAATTTACAATGCCCAATTGACATACGAGCATTGCATGAACTTCCACATTACTTGGATCTTTTTCCGGACCCAACTATACACACAATTGTCATGAAAATGCGATTAAATATCCTACCTACCAGACAAAGACTATCTCAAATTCGATATTTACTGAAAGAGGAACATTTCTGTCGTTTTTGCAAGAACAAAGATATACCTGAGTCTCTTAAGCATCTAATTATGATATGCCCTGTGCTAGCCGACAAGAGAAATCTTTTTGGAGACCTATTTAAGATCTCCCAACAACAAGAACAAGGTGACACCAGATGGCTAAAACTCCTCAAAGGACAAAATAACAAACTGATATACACAGTAGCACAATTTATAGCCAATATTTTGGAGTTTACTTAAGTTATTTAAAGTGACCTTTCTTGATTTTTTTTTCCGGTATTCTGCAATCTGTAAACAATGAGAAACGTCTTATGTAATCCAATTGAAAAGTTTATGTATAAACTATATCATTTTAATTTTTAAAAAAAAGTATGTTTTTTGGAATGATAATATGTTGTCTGTGAAATTTTGATTGAATTATGTGTGGTATTCTGCCAATCTGTGTGCAAAATACCTTTGACAAAGCCAGTTTGGTATGGGAGCACTAATTTAGGGCAGGACCAAGTCCAGTCTTTCAGTCATCGCATTAAAAAGGATCTTGCAGTGTGAGTTTATGAGCCATATGGGCATATAACTACCTACAATTAGGAGTGGTTTACCCTTTTTCAGAAAGACAGATATAGAAGCATGTCTAAGTGTAGGTAGAAGTATGCCCCTTACCCTTACTAAAGTTAAACATATCCCCCAGCAGACAAAAGACACTATCAGGCATTACCCTGTAAAGTTATGCCGGTAGACCGTCTAGACCAGGGCATCTGCCTGAATTCAGGCTATATGCTACTTTCTTAATCTCTTCCAGAGACAAATCATCATCCAGTAAACCACTCTCTTCAGATAGCAGACACGGAAAAGCCTGTTCTTCTAGGTAATGCATTGCTGCCCCTTCGTTGATGACATGTGATTCAGAGTAAAGATTCTCATGAAAACCCTAAAGTCTTTGTTTATCACAACAGGGTCATATGTTATTCCACCAGAGCTTTTCTGTACAGTGCAGATTGCTCTGCTTCCAGAGAGAACCTGTAGCTGAGGTGCCAGCAAACAATTACATTTTTCACCCAGCTCATAGTAGGTGCGCTTTGCATCCTGTCTGCATTCTCACTCCGTCACTTGTTCAACTCATACTTCAGTTTAATGAGTTGCCTTTGTGTAGCATCACATGGATGTCTCATCAAACTTTTCAGCAACTCTTTAACTGAGACCCCCAGTGACTCTAGCTAACGTTCTCTCAAACTCTGTTTCTGGCCTGCGAGTTTCATCAAAACTCCCTGCATTACACACTTAAAGGCCTCCCACACCACATCAACCTCTACCTCACCATTTATATTTCCTTCCAAACCCCCTCCCCCTCCAGTACATGCTGTGAATTGTTCATCCTCCAAAATAGATGTATTAATTTTGCATGAATATTTTGGATGTATGGTGCAAGCTTATTGGGGCATGATCCAAAATCAGAATACTCTCGATATCTATCTTTGTCACATGACATCCAAAGGTTTGAAGTCCCTCATAAACAGTTTCAATGTATCTCTTTCTCGACCTCTGCTATCGTGTAGTCTCCCACCACTCCTGTCTAATAGGGGATCTCGGATCACATTAAAATCTCCCTACCAAAATGTTAAGAGCCCCAACCTCCTGCAAATGCCTGTTCAAAACACACCACTGTTCATAGTCGGTACATAGATGTAACGCATCAAGACTGTACAATCTTAAATATTCAAATGTAGTGAAACTAGCTGCCCCTCATTACCTTTTGTGAGGACACTATCATCACTGGCACATTCTTCTTAATAAAAATCATCACGCCCTTAGAATTGGATGAGCAGGACGAGAGTATCACCTCTCTCACCCAACCTATGCACATTTTTTCTGCTTAACCTCAATTAAATGTATCTCCTGTAATAGAGCAACACATGCTTTCCATTGCTGAAGATGGGTCCAAATCTTGTTCCTCTTAACAGGGTTATTAATCCCATTCACATTCCAAGAGACAATGGTCAGCCCATTGCTCTTTATATCACCCATGACATCGCCACACTCAAATAATCCACACGCCAGAGTGCATGTTTGCAAAATAGTGGAGCGCTGTGGACTACAAAAAAAACGGAAACAAAAACAAAAAGCAGCAAAATCCTCACATGAAGTTAGATAGCTGCCACCACATGTAGCAACCGAGAACCTATTGTAGATACAACCACTTGTCCCCAAGTGGTCCCCAAATCCAAATGGAAATCCTAATTCATTGCAAGGTACAAAAACAAGACACCAGACTAAAACCGGGCCATATTATAACACCTTTAATATAGAATAAACAACCCCAAAATAAGTCTACTACAGAGTGGAGACTAGCTGTACTCAACAACATAAGCCTTGTTGACCTACAATTATGGGTGCTGACATCACACACAACCCAAGCACTCACAACAGCAAATAATCCTGAACTCAAAACATGTAATTTGAGAATAGCTGTTATATGTCAGTCCCAACTCAAAACTAGGCCCAAGTTGCTAGTTCTCCTGCCTCCCATAATCAACACGTAATTCAAAATTAGATTGTTTTGTGAGGTTGTATAGTATGCCCGGGCCCCTCCAGCAGTCACCCTAATTATTAGCAGAGAACGCTCAGGCCCCTCAACGACTCCCAGCCACAAGAACGGGAGACTCAGCCATGGGGAAAAGTTTACTGTCTTTTATTAGCAAACCCAAAGTGACAGGTATCACACCAGAAAACCAAATATTCTCCAGAGCTCTCGTCTTCTAAGCATGTGTCACCCAGTTTTATCCCAGTGAGACATCACAAATTCAGGGTCCAACCCAAAAAACGTATCAGCCGATTACATTGGCCAGTTTGAGCAGGTTATATATAGAGGACCTATAGGTTAGTCCTATGATTGTATGGCCATGTCTATGAGCCCCTCCTAAGACCATCCCTACTAGTATCAATCTACAATGTTGCAAGGTCACAGTGAGACCATTGGCCCTTGCAACAAACGATCCCCCTGTGAAAGTGGAATCCTGATTGGTCAGAGTGTGTCCTCCTATCTCTGGGACCCTTGACAGTTACCAGACTAAGTGTACCTTTTCAAGGCAATGGGAATGAACATGGAGGTGTAAAGTGTTCCTAATGTTGCCATTCTCTGATCACCTAAGCCTGTGAGAGAACATTCAACTGAACACTAAGAAGCAACACGGATCTCTTCGTCTACTTTGGTTGAATGGGCATTGTCCTGTTCATCTCTGTCACGTGTACTGAGACCACGAAATGAGCCTTCTCGCTTGTGATTATGAGGATTTTAGCCTGACTTTCTACAGGTGGCTTACTGTCTTGGTAACAGGAACTTTTCCGTCTCCACTTGTCCTTGGCTGAGTGCCTCATCTCTGCTCGCCTCTGGCTGTGGCGATAGTCTCAACCTTTCCATGTGGTCAAAGCCTGTATCCTTTGCCATCCCTTTCAGTGACTTATAGCTTCTATATCATTCCTTATGGCTTCTCCATTTTAATGGCAGTCAAGCATATGCAAGTTAAATATATGAACTCTTTGCATCTTACGGTTTCAGCTTTAGCGAAAGATATAAACACAGCGACATGTGCATGTATCTATCCTCATACCTAGACGGGTCATAAGAATGTACTTTATGCCTATATGCAATAAACTAGGGCATGTTTGTGTAACTTATAAATGGATGAATATGTACTTCATGTATAATGCGGCTACGTTATGATGTCAGTTATGACATCATTGATTTTTGGCTATGAAGTCAGTCGACTTGCTTGATCAATGTCATTTCCATATCATCCAAGTCATAGTTTGGTTATGGTCCGAACAGTTGTCTGAGTGAATAGCGTTTCTCACACCTGGAATAAATTGACGTTTGTGATGATGTGCCTAGAAGTGAGGCACACCTGTTGTTTCTCTGCCTTCGTGCTAAGGATTGTGAGGGGGGCATGAGAGTTAGATTTGGCACCTCATATACTAGATGATGTCTATTAGAGATGAGGGATTATAAATATTTATAAATATATGGCCAGGTCTAATACCCATAGCTGCATCATTCGAAGGCTGACCCAAAGTGTAATGACTGATGACAACACAAAATCCCAAAAGCAAATTGCCCCTCCTCACAAGGTTATTTATGGGACAACTAACCACCCGGAGTGGACAGAACAACAAACCTGACCATCTAATAATGACCATGAATTAGAAACTACATTGGGGATACCCCTAAATCCTTCAACGAGGCTAAAGCTTCACTTGGGTCCTCTGTACTCCTAGTGCATCCGGGCAAAGAGAGGTCTTCAGGATATTTGGTTTGACTAAAATGGCTTAGATGTTTTTCTTATTTGCCAGGGATTTAGCCTCCCCAAAGACTTTCCTTCTAGACACAACCTCCTTAGGAACAAAGCAAAAGGCTCATTTTGATAGGCAGTTGGGCCCTTACCTCATGCTTCCTTCAGGACCCTTTTCATAGCGCTAATCTTTGTAAAAACAAGCATAGTTTGCTGGAGCTTGTCATTGGTAGATTTTCCAGTTCTATAGACAAAGTCAAAGTCATCAGGAAGTAAGACGCCTGGACCATACAAGTCAGAAATAGCTTGTGAAACATGATCCTCCGACCAAATTGACTTTTCAGACAAGCCTACTAGTCTTAGATTAAACCTCTGACGCTTCAGATCCAACTCAAGGTCTTAACTTTCATCCATGCTAAGTCATGTTTCAGGCCTCAGTCGTCAGACCACTCAGCACCTTCCTCAACCATATTGATTCTGCCTCCTAGATGAGAGACCTTGATGGTCAGGTGTGCCACATCTTGAGAATACCTTCATCAGCAAATATTAAATATCCTTGGAGCTGGGGGTCTCTTCCCTCTCTGCCTTTGAATTCTTGGGGATGGGTCTGTCCGCAGTATCAATCTTCTTTTTATTATTCATGAGGATATTTAGCATCTTGTATATATATCTATATCGATGGGACAGGAGCTCCAGGCTTAAGCTGCCAGGTCAGTGAACATACTGGAAGGCACTTCTAAGGGGCAGTAGTTTAATTCTCACAACAGTTGCACTGTAGAGTGTGAGGCTGGCCCTCTCAAAGGTCTCAGCTCCAGACGAAAAGAGCCATGCCGTTCTAGTCAATGTTTGGCAGTCAGATGTCTTTTACACACTTCTGGGGTGGGTTCCTGAGAATAGGAAAACCTATAGAACTGTTTTTTCTACTGTCAAGTGTGAAATAATCACTAATTCCTGGTTTAAAGTCAAGCACATTATCTGTACAGGAATTAAAAATACCCATAATTTACAGAAAAGTATTTTCTGTAAATATCAGAGGATAGAACAGGGATAGCACAGGGACAATGTGCTGGTCTTGGAAGCAAGACCACGCAGAGGAACAGAGGTTTGAATCCCAAGACCACCCCTCTGCCCCCGAAATTCTAGATGAGACGAAAGGCCGGAACCACTCGCAGCCACCCATCTTACTTTGGACAGATCCTGAGTACACCAATGATTTACAAATACGAAGGTATCCTCTCAGCAAGCCATACAGACCAAATACAATGCCAATCTTTCCATGTGTGGGAGAAGAGCCTGTGATCATGGACAGGGATGCCTATATGGACAGCTTTGACTGAACACCAAGAAACCATGGCACTGACATCATTAGTGGCACAAATTAGTGCTGGCTTAGTATGAGTACCCTCCCATCAGAAGTGTCCATCAGAAATGTCCCTGCCCTGCTGATTAGTGCAGGTGCGCTCTTATGAGATGTAGAATCCCACCTGATTACTGCTTGTGCCCTCCCATCAGAAGTATAGATGCTCTACTGATTAGTGTCAGTACTCTCCTAGGAAAGGACCAACCCCTGATGATTAGTAATGGTGACTTCCCATCAGAAGTATAGTTAGCCTGCTGACTAGGACCAGTAGTTCAGTAGTCTCTTATGAAAAATACTTTCCCCTGCTGGTTACTGGTAACACCCTCCCATCAGAGTTATAGCTGCCCTGATGAATAGTGTCACTACTCTTACATGAATCAGAGGTATAGCTGCCATGCTGATCTATGCTATTAATCTCTTTTGAAAGGTACAAGTCCCCCCTGCTGGTTACTGTTAGCACCCTCCCATTAAAGGTATAACTTCTCTGATGATTAGTGTCAGAGCTCTCCCGATTTGTGACAGGGCCCGCCCATCAGAAGTATAGCTGTCCCTGCTGATTAGTCCTGGTAGTCTCTTATAAAAGGAACAATTCCCCCTGTGTATTACTACTGGTACCTGACGTGTAGCTACACTACTGATTAATGCCAGTATTTGCCTGTGAAAGGTTTTGAGTATGATTGATTAGCGCCAATGGGGCTGGCTTTAGGTCCGGCAGGGCATGGTGACTGCCCAGGGCGCCACATTAGCCCCCTGCCATGCCAGCTCAGGGGAGTGTTCCCCTGAGCTGCCGTGGTGGGTGAAGGTGTGGCAGGTGCCCTATTGGTAATTAAATGCATCACACCCACCTGCTGGCGTGTCCAGCACCAGCTGGAGAGCGGGATGTTTATCATTATTATGGTATTTATTGAGGACAGCCCTAACTTCAGTAAGCAACGGAGTACTTTCCAAATCATAGGAGGAAGCGCACGATGAGGGAAGGAGATCACGTCCCGAGGAATCAATCCAAGGGAGCAGGCAGAGTCTGGGGGGTAGGGGAGAGGGGACAATTTGGCAGCAAGGGATCAACAAGCAGCCAGAGGAGGAAACATAAGTTAGCATATTGTCCAGTTGCAGTTTCAGTGGGGAGGTGAGGGGAGGGGCTGTGGACTTAGGTGTTAAGGAGGAGCCGTTCCTTGAAGAGACAGGCCTTCTACTAATCAGCATGGGGGCATTGAGCGTTTCATAGGAGAGCACTGGTTCGAATCTGCAGCGACGACTACCTTTCCTGTGTGAATAGCAGCATTCCCCGGACGTGATCCAGTGACCTTCAGAGGAAGGCAGGTGACTGAACATCCCTCCTTCCACCTTAAGGTCAGAACAAACCAACACCTTCAGGCGCAGAGGGGGTGCGGGGTCAGGACAGCAAGGCGATGGGTGCCAGCGGACGCGTCCTGTGATGGATTCGCTTGTCATTGTCAGCCTTGCTCCTGATGCCCAAATGAATGCGCGCTGTTGAATGTATTAAAAGCCGAAATAATCATGCATTTTTCATCCGCCGTACACTTAAGCTAATTCGCGCATAAATGAAGCACTTGGCAGTCAGAATTCCACATACGGCTGACACTGATGTTTCATGTCAGAACAATGCCCCGAGGTCCATGCAAATGCGCGAAGCTGTTAATTATTCCGGCTCGACGTTCTTTCCCCCGTTCAGCACCCAGGTAGAATAATAATAAAAAAGACGCGTGAGTGGCCCGTGCCAGGGTGGAACGGCGGCCCGAGCAGGCACTTTACTGATGTGAAGAGGCTTCGAGAGATGTGTGGGGAGCTGGTGCCCTCTCTTCAATCCGGGAGCAGAAAACCAGCTGACGGGTAGAGACGTACTTGAACCCACTCCAAAGTGGCTTTTCAAAATGTTCTCCGATTGCCCACCTGGCAATATTTATAAAAAGATATTCGATGGTTTTCACGTCAATATGGAGTTGTGATTGCTGAACGATCAACTAAAGCATTGTGTACTGCGGTTCGGAGAAGAGCTCCTCCTTGGGTCTCCCACATTACCCCAGCAGAACCGGTGGATGATTGGCAGTTTCAAAGAGGTGGGAGGGACTGGTGGTGTAGGGGTTTGGGGGTGCCGTAGGGCAGGACACATTGCATCAATCGGAGGGCACAAGCCACTATTTCCAGAATAGGTGAATATCACTACGGAATGTGCATACTACCAAAAACTCTACCAAACATGTCCCCCTAAATAATTATTAAAAAATAAATGATTTATGATAAAAAAAAGAAGTTATTCGCATTTGAAGACTCTAAATTTAACGGAAGAAAACATCCCACATTTACCTATAGGTTAACGTCCACCTATTTCACACATTTCCAAGCTGATTAACAGCTTGTTTCAGCAGAACCTAACAATAGAAACAAAATGGCCACCGCCCATGAGTTAAACAGCGAGCACATGAATTCCTCCTTGTCTATCATGTCAGAAGTGAGACTTGCCTGGCTGGCAGCTAACAGAGACTGCCCCACCAAGACAGATGTTGGCCTCGGTTTTGCTACATAGTAGGTTTGCTGACAAAGAGATTGCCACCACTATTAGAAAAAGAAAGGCAGGTGCTAATCAGTCACTTGCAGTTTAAATGAGCATATGTTGGGCGCATGGATCGCAGATTTGTAGAATCAGCCCTGATAATGAACGCATTGTCCGAAATGCATTGGCTAACGATTCTGCCACTAAAGCAATGGTGAAAGAACAGCACCAATAAAGATGTTATTAAGAAAATTAAGCAATCAGGATATGCTTAGTCACTAATGTTTTGCATTGCAGTAGTATATGCTACAAGAGTGTCATGAATTTTTATGTGGTTCCATTTGTTGTTATATAAGGTCAGGTTACCTGCTGCCAGTCAATCATTGGATATCTACTCATCGTAGTAAGGGGTATCCTTTTTTGCTTTGTGGAGGCTGAAGTGATGTCTTTCTGTCCATGGAGTAGGATCTTATAAGTGTTAGTCCTTGTCTATGGCTTCCCCTCTTAGTAAATAATAATAATAATAATAATTTAGCATTTATATAGTGCTACAAACCCTCAGGCATCTGAGCGCTGCTTATTTTATTTGTGTCTCTGCTTCACTGGGATCGACCTTTGTCCTTTTGACTGTGAAATTATGTCAGCTGCTTGTCTTCCAGTGCCAGGGTGGGGGTCTTATGCTGTCTCAGTTCTAGGTCGCAGGACCTTCGATGTATGTGGTTATATTCTTTACTGTCCTCCATACCCCACTGTCATTCTGGTGCCACCAGCCCCAACTTTCTGGGATTTATTTATTTGTTGTCTGCTTGTTAGTCGCTTATACAATAAGAATATACTGTTTCAAAGCACCCACAGGGAAGGGAGGGAGAGTGGAAAATACATGATGACATAACAACACAATATTTAAGGGAAGAGGGGCTAAGTGCTGTGGAGTCCGAGCCCGGGTGGGGAGTGTAAGCGATATTCAATCAACACTACAGCTAAGTCAATGCCTAGTCTGGGATGCTGAGGAAAACCCTTATTGATGTATTTTTATATCCAGTTCAGTACTCTGGATGACAACCCTTGTATAACACCCCCCTCTTAGAATCCCCCTGACCCCACTGACCCAAGAAGTAGGTTTGTTTTGCAAATTAAAAGGTTTATTTGAAAATGTAAACAATATATATATATCACACTTCTATAAATAAATTGATAATGGATATTACACTTGTGAATATGAGCAGTAGTCAGCAAGAGGTAACTTATAAATAGGAACAGAAGAATAAGGTGGGAAAGAATGCTTTATATGGTTCAAGGAAACGCAAGGTGGAATAAAATGCAGTACAGAAATAACTTGTTATGATTTTAGCAAAAGGTAATATGATCACTTTTTCTTTTGACAATTCACTCCCCCCTATGCAATACAATAAATGGAAGGAGAGCACACAGTCTTCAAGAATCCCAACAAATCACACTTTATAATGCAATACACAGTTCCAGTTCTCCCAGCAAGCTTAGGGAAAACAGGGATGAGTTTTAAACACAGGCGAATTACTTTAATGTGGTTTGCAAGGAAGTGAAAAGATGCTAAAATTGCTTTTAATTCCCTCTAGAGGTTCAGGGTAGGTGATGGCTACTTTATATTAGTTCATGCTCTCTTTAACAATACTCTATTAATGATTAGCAGATTGCAAACGAATTTTAGCAAAGAGAATCAAAAAGCTGCTGATTTCTACAGATGAAGAAATCGGGCCAAATTTCAAATCGAGGTAATTTTCGTATAGGTTCGTTGGAAAGCCTAGATTCTAAGCTTTCAGAAGAAAGTTAAATCCCGTTCCTACCACAAACGGTTCCGGAGATACGGATGATTTAATAAAGGCAGATTTTCGGATTTAAAGTAAAACTCAAAATGACAGGTGACAGCTTGCAGCTGCAGAATTGACAGGTGACAGTTGTGCAGCTTTAAAAATGACAGATGACACGATTTCTAGGAGGCTGTTCTAATTAGGTTAAAATAGCTTGAATTAGATTATTTTAACTAAGAGATTGGGTTCTGTACATTTCTGGCGGATACTCACTCCTAATTTTGAACTGAATGGGCCTCGTCACGGATCTGGTCAACTGGACTGGACTTCGGTTCTCTCTGCTCGGCGGGTCAATCAGGCACCGGTTCTGCTCACAGCGGTCTGGGTCTCTCTGGATCTCTGGTCTCTGGCAATTGTTCTTGGCAAATAATTCAAACAGCTCGCCCGGCGGTGGAATAGTTTGCAACTGATTTTAAGGATGCTGAGGCCTGCTGAGAAGAGTTCTCAGTTTGTGGGTTTAGGCCCTTGCTTTAAGTTCTGAAGTAAAGTTCTGGTCTTTGGAGATTGATGGATGTGAAGTCTGGAGTCTCCCGGCAGAGCGTCCCGCAGAAAATGGAATTGAATGTCTCTACCTGTCCCAGCAGTCTCTTTTTATGTGTTTTGAAAAGTGGGTGGAGAGGCTAGCGTCCCTGGGATTAAGGCCAAGGATAATTCTTGCTGCCCGATACTGGATAAGTTGGAGGGGTTGCAGAGTGGAACAAGGAAGGTTCAGGAGGAGGCTGTTACAATAGTCAAGTCTAGAAAGAAGAAGGGCTTGAGTCACATTGAACCTTTGTGGGAAAGTGTGAAAGGTAGAATTCCTTTGAGAAGGAAGAGCTGATAGTTGGACTTCGTGGCAATGTCCTGAGTGTGAGGGAGGAATGAGAGAGAGGATTTGAAGATGACTCCAAGGTTTATGGCTTCAGATAAAGGTGGAGGGGGCGAGCCCCAGGAGGAAGGCCAGTGAAGGGGTAAGGAGGGAGCAGGGGTCCCAATGGGAACGATCTCAGTTTGACAGGTACTGAGGCAGAGATCATTGGAGGCGCACCAGGACTGGATGGCAGATAGGCAGTCAGGGATGATGGAGGGTGCAACACTTGTGTTTAGGCGCGTTACAAATGCCATATAATATCATATCAAGAGGGTCAGCAGGGAGTCTGAAGAAGAGCTGTTTGTTGTCTGTGTAACACTGGAAGTTGGAGGAGAAAGTGGAGGAAAGCAAGGTGGATGTTAAAGAACCAGGGAGAAAGTATAGAGCCCTGAGGGACACCACAGGTGAAGATGGAAATAGTAGAGGAGAAGGGGACCAGGATAACTTGGGAAGAGCGGTTAGAGAGGAAAGAGGAAAGCCAATCTAGTGCCCATTCCGAGATACCAAGTGTATCATGGAACCTTGGTATGAGGATGGAATAGTTAACTGTGTCAAATGCAGAGGAGAGATTGAGAAGGATGAGGACAGCTGGGGGGTTTGGAGTCCAGAGATGGGATCAGTTGTTCACAAGTTTTTTGAAGAGCAGTTTCCGTGCCTCTGGGTGCTCAGAATCAAGATTGATGGTCGTGGAGGCCTCCAACAAGTTCAGTGTGAGAGTTAAGTTTGGCCAAAACCAGCTTCTCAAGTAGCTTCCCCAGGATGGGGGTGATGGAGATAGGGCTGTATCTGGCAGGGCAGTTAGGGTCAGGGGATGTTTTATTCAAAAGTGGGCACACAAGGTATGGGTTCCAGTGTCTTTTTTATTGCCTTATGATTTCACAAGGGAGGTCTTCTTGTCAATAGGTAGCTGGCTGGCACTGAGTATGATGAGATATAACCTAGATGATACCCCAGTCCCCTGATCTTAGGTTACTGGCAGAGGTTACCGGCAGGGGTTCCTGGCAGGATGGTCACAATCTCAGGTGTTTCAACCTGCAACCCTTCCCATTTGCTGCTAGTTGGCCACTGTGCTTGAGGCTCAGTTCTGGTCTCCATGTAGGCCTTGGCATGGGTTTTTGGTAATTTGGGGCCTCATCTTGGCTTTGGTATGCTTCTAGAAGTAAGGAGGTGGTGGTAATGGATGGATTACTTACCAGTGATCTTCATTATGCCGACTCAAATTCTTCTTTGCCGTAGTATTTCCACCAGCCTCGCCTGACATTGCTGGGATAGATGTGTCCTTTCCTTGTATGGATACAACACGAAGTTCATGGGTAAAAGGGAGTTTCTTTTTTTTAAAACTCACTTTAATAACAGCTCCTGGCTTGATGGTGTGATGCATCAAGCAGTAAGTTCTATGAAGAGGAAGATTAGGACTAAGAGTAATGTGTCCGCTGCAGAGATCTTGGTGCTGTGTGCAGGTCACAGGCTTAAATTACAGGTGATGCCTTAACCTTTGCGCCTTCAAAGTCCATAACTAGGGTGACTGTTTTAAATGTAATATGCCACCGAAGTGAACTGGATACTTCGAGCCCTTTAAGATGCGTAGCAATACCCTGGAGATGGATGGGGATGCAGATTTTAATCAAACATCAATAATTCAGACGACACAAATAGCTCGGCAAAGGTTTATCTGTTTTAATGCAAGTAACTAAAACAGGGAGTACAACGAACATCAGCAATCACTCAATACTCAAAAATCTGGGTTCTTAAACCCTAAACTGGTCATAGCTGACGTGCTGACCTGCGTCATTACCACCGTCATCCTGTGTGGCAAACTTCTAAAACCTATCAGGAAGCGAGATTGGTTCTAAGTGAATAACTAAGCATAGGTGTTATATCTGTATATAGTAACAGAGAGAAAAAAAATAGGATATTTAACATCAGGTGGGGCAACTAAGACCTCCCTTCAAAATGGCCTCTATGAATGTCACTAAATGTATGACGTCCCACTGGCTACACAAACTATAGGACCCCAACTACGTGGTCCTCTACAATTGGTTGGCTTCTAACCCCCGTCAATAACTTTCCACCTACGTGAGCAGCACGCAGACCAAACAACCAGGTGCGGGTGAGCTTGTCTTGATACCAGCTTCCCACCAATTAAAAGTACACTCCATCATCACCTCAATAGTTCAGTGTCAATTAGTGTTTGAAGTTGGCCTCGAGTTAGTACTATTCTCTGGGATTTTTTAAGGAGTATGGGTACTGTCTGGCTTCTGTGCGTAGGTGTATTCTCCTCATGCGTCCAACTTTCTTCCATCACGTGACTGGACACCACGATTTGAGTCTTTTCGTGTATTTGATTTTATTCCCTAATAGTCTTCTGACATCTTTTGTTTTCACTTGACCTTCTTGAACAGGAGTGTCTGTCCTTTTACTTTAATTGTATCCAAGGTCAGCCAATTCTAGTTATGATAAGACCTTGGCTCTCTTGGCTCATCCAACTCCCGATTAAGCAAATTCTTTATCGATTTTCCATTATTCATGATAATGTGCAAAGTGTATTTTTGTAGCACAAAGTCAATGCAAACTCACATTATACTGCGAAAATAAATGTGCACTGACCTTCCACTGCAAGTTTACACTTTGCACAGTGCCAAGAAACAGGGTTTCTATCGGCAGTGCAAACAGAACTTTCAGCAGTGCAAAGTCAATTTGCACTATGAAAAAAAATCCATTAATGGGGCCCAAAGTATTTATGTACAGCACTTCTCTTTACATATAAAGTATTGTTCTTTTCGAACCACTACTATAACACACTAAGCACTACTCCAACTACAATCTTTCATTGCATAGCCACTAGGCTACAGTTTCGCTTTTCTTTGAAAACACTGCAACACATTACAAATACATTGCACCACAAACACATCTGCATCTTTTTTACAGACCCATTTTCGCCCTACACCTTGTAATGTCCCAAACAACATTACTTACAGGGGTCTCATTACAGGATTGCCGATAAAACCCTCTGGTAGCCGGCATGCTGCCATCAACCCTGTATTACCGTTACCACCACCTGACATCCTGATGTTACCAAAATATCACAATCAGCATCAGTATCAGTACACTAAGTTCTGATTCACATACAGTCCTTTGGACTCCATGGGAATGGGATCCGTGAAGCATAAAGCCTGCCGGTAGCGGCCTCAACTCCAAGCAGGTAAGACCTGCCGGGTGTACAGTGCCCCTACCAATAAACACAGTCCAGAAAAGCTGGCGGTAACCTTTTACCGGTACCTTTAATTACAGACTAGTTTATTCATAATAAGAGCCATAGTTGAATTCTTCTAACGACATACTTAACATACTTTACTTCACTTCCCATAGCCCACCTTCATGAACTCTTTTTCCCAACAACTTGTACTACCTTAATAAATAACAACAAAATCTTACTAAATGTACTTCGCCATCACCAAATATACCTTCTAACTTTCTTATACAATTACGGGAAAAAAGAAGATTGAAGAAAACAGCTACCAAAGAAAGAACACTCTTCACATCCTACAAACTAATTACATGAGTATAGCATGTTCACTGCTCTAATTGTAACAATGCACTTTCACTAAATATTATCCTAGAATATTCTGTTCTACTCACCAACATTGTATTTTACTCTTAATCATTATGTTGCAACATTCCCACTCTTGTGATTCCCATCCAAACACTGTTCTTTATTCAAAACCCAACAACACAGCTATCTTTCAAGAACTTCTGTACCACAATTTATGTCCTTAATATTTCATACCTCTATGCACATAGGTCCTAATTCCAATGCAACAACTTTCAAATTCGTTGCAGTCCAAACCACTAACACACATTAGCACACACAGACACACTTCTTCACCCCTTTTGTATTACATCCACACAACCTTCGTACCTATGCAATAGATCACAACATTATAACAACCACTGTTTTCATCAAAACATTATAATATCCCTACTTATTCCATCACACCGCAACTCCCTTACTCACTAACCCAAGCCTATCACACCTTTAAAGCCTCTTACAGTTACACCCTTCCCAACCACACATATCATCCCACTGCACAATCACACACACACATGCATAATACATGCATAAACATTCCACAATTTTCAAACACAAACTTTTTTTTTTTACCTCAAAAGGCAAAACACAATGCCTACTAAAAAGCAACTAGAAAAAAGAATAATAAATAGAGCAGATAAGAATAAAAACAAGCCATATAGTCATCGTCCTCTAAAACAATGTATAAAAAATATTAAAACAAAACAGTTAGTAACCTCACACAAAAAAAGTAAACCAGTCACCACTAAAACAACTAACGGCCCTCTTGCAAAATCTGAAAGTAAAAAACATGTAAAAAACATATTAAAAAAAAAAACAGACGGAGTAATGCACCTAACACTATATTTACCAATATTAGCGTAGCCACATTAAAGCAATCCAAAAAATGTATTTTACAAAAAATGTCCACGCTAGATTCTTAACAATCTTATAAAGACAGCTACAAAGTCACGATCTACCCTTAAAAACTAATGCAGAAAAAGTATCCTCAAAGCTCTAATTCACAGCACATTTCTACTAAAGAATATATTAATATTAAACAGAATGAGACCACTCACAAAATTAATCAATTTATTACAAAAAGTACTTCTAAACATGTGCAACTGTCAACAGAGATACCTTTTCAAATTTCTGTGGTGGTGAATGGATTCACACAAGCAGCACAGAACCGTATTTCAAAGAAGACACTTATGAACAAAAACGAAGAAACCCAATTACCATAGACAATAATGGACAATGCTATGAAATGGTAGGAGACACCATTATGGCAAAAGAAACCATTATAGAGAAAACTTCCCCAACATACATTCAACCCAATATTCCTTTTGCCCAAACAAACCATCTGGTATACAAATGAATGTGCAGCTCAATATATAATGTACGACAACAATCATTCAAATATTGATGACAATTCCTAAATCACTATGCGAAATTAAAAGGCAAAAATAGAATTAAAACTTTACAAGCCATAGACTTCTGCCCAGTGCACATCCACACAGGACTGCGTGGACATTCTTTAACATGCATTTATGGAACTGCGTGCAAAAGCATGTTCCATCACATCAGAATGTACACCAGTCTGATATACAAAATCTTGTGCATAGACCATAATATGCAAAAAGTCCTGCTCTAGAAATAAACAATTTAAATAGCATTCTCTACATGGCACTGCCAAAGAACTCCTTTGAGAAATAGAACAGATCCAAAGAAAATGTTTCGGAACTGAAGTTGACTTACAAAATTCAGCAACTATTGAAAACATTAGGAAAAACCGCACGAATAGCACCCACCGTACAAAGACATACAAAAAAGAAATAGCTAACTTTAAAAACACATCTGCTGGAATACCAAAGTATGTGTCTGTTGTTGCATACCTTTTTATAAAAAGAACACCAAAACAGTAGATATGGCCTACAAAATAGAAGACAAAGAGGAATCCCAATGGTTCAAATTAGGTTTATATCAAACAGCAGAAAATAAATACAAAATAACTGAACCCTCAATAGTGTGCACATACTGCAATACAATGCTAGACAATAAACAAATGCCATCACATGCTATTACTAATAACTTACAAATCTTCCCACTTCCAAAAGCTGACCAACAACTTAACGTGTATGAGAGCATTATAATCCAAACAGTACCCATTTCAAGCTGTAAAGCACCTTCAACCGAAAAGGGCCAAATTGCCTCCATCTGAGTTACAAAAAGGAATTTGTGGCAAAGTAGTACACTTGCCATTAGATCTTAAAGAAAATGTAGAAACAGTCAACAGATCGATCATTGATTGTACCAGTTAATGGTGTACCAACAAAAGACACAAATATTTGGCAATAACTGGTCGACTTAAACAAAGTTAGCCAAGCTCTACACCTTAAAGAAAAAAATCAATGCTGCAAAGATATAAACATAGAGGAAAACCTAAAATAAACCACCCAAATAATTCCCGATTCACCACAAATTTGCCAATTTGAACGTGTAGATCCTGTTACTGCAGCCAACATTTTAGACCACTATACAATTCACGCACTACACTCCAAAGACATCATAGAAACATATCAAATGCGTCAAAGCAAAGGCTCCCCAATGGGCATTATGGGAGAAAAGTAGATCACGCATTGATTGACGTTGGCAGCAGAGCCTTCAAAGAAGGTATGCGTTACATAGCACTTTCACATCTCTGTACACTCAGTTGTCTATTCCCAGTTAACTTTGATGCAAACAAAGTCAACGCTGACATTCCTTGCATCCTAGAATACAACAGGATACAACAGGATACGCGCACTATACACACACCGACGTAGTTATGAACCCTGTACCTGAAAAAAGAAAACTAATACACACAGAACCTATACAAAATCTCTCAGAAATACCACTGAAAACAAAAAACTGCTACTCCATCAAATAATACCACCACAAAGAAGTGCCAGAGATAATCCTGACAACACTTACAGTAGGCCTCATTACAAGTGTGGCTGTCTGGGCCGCTACACTACTAGTCTGCCTGCTGGGGCCTGTGCACCTGACAGTTCTGACCCTGTTGGGTGCAGCGGCCCCGGTAGGCAGATTTGTCACGGAAGCACCAGCACCGTTTGCAATGTTGCTGGTGCTTCCGTCTTCCCACTCCCATAGAGTCCTTTGGGAATGGGGAGTTACATAATCCGGCGCCTGACTTCCTGTGCCGCCAGGACTTGTATTGTCTCGGTGGCACTTAACATCTAATCAGCACGCGTCTTTCATGTCCGCAGACACCAAGCCACCCTCGGATTGGTCCCTAGGTGTCAGCATACACCTAATCAGGAAATGGGTCCGCATACCAGAATCAGATATCACTATTTTTGTTAACTAATCTTTGGCCTTTTTTAAAAAAAATACTGGACGGATTTACACCAAATTTATAAAAGCTTGCTTTGTGGATCAAGCCACCAATCTTGATGCAAATTTGGTGAAAATCTGTCCAGCAGTTTGGTCTGCAGGTGCGAGCAAATCTTTTTTTCCATTGCATCTACGAGGATTTCAAACATTTTGGGATGCCCCCTATAACTTTGCCCCTACCCCGGACGAAACTGCACCAAATTCTTTCTGAGGTGGCCATATACTTCTTTTGCAAAATTTTGTGAGAATTAGTTGAACAGGGCTAAAGTTATAAGCCGCCCAAAAAGTGTTCTTTCTATGAGTTGAGAAACTTAACCATAACTACAAGGCCAATGCCACAGGCCCTGTAATATTCAGTGAACAATACCTTGGTTAAGAGAGAATTATGGTGATCAGATGTAAGGCAACAAAACCACTGAAATTCAGCAATCACATTTCGAACAAGTCCACTTTAATTATGTGCCCCCAATTGCACAGCATATGACCACATTGATTACATGACAGTTGATATCTCCAGATCACATCTCACCACTTTTAGTTTCAGTACTATTTTACCAAAACATTCAAGTGATTCTTCAAAGACTTCCTTCCTAGGTGTTTATCCCACCACAATACTTGCAACAATGTTCACCAGGGTTACTCTGATGCCGCGTTTAACGCTTCTACCACTGTTCGTTCCGGTATACATCCATGCCAGAACAAAACCAATTGCTGTGTAAGTGTGCATGCTTTTGTGCTTTATGCGTTTAGAAAGATTCTGTGACTGTGTAGCGAATGGTACTAAGTGAAAGGAGGGTGTGTGAGTATTATCATAGAGGAGGGCACAGTAGTATGGAGTAGTATAAGTGAACTGAGTTTCACACGTTTAAAACCTCCAGGTAGGTCAGTTTATGCATTACTTTCTCTGCCAGAGCTGCTGGAGAAATTAAGGAAAAACTGAGGCAAGTTCTAAAACCTTTTAGAGTTTGTGGGTCTCCCACGAATACACACTTACACAGTGGAGGAAAACATTGTAATAATAATATGTTTTTTATATAGCACTTTAATCTAAAGCACTTCACTTAGGACATATTTACATACATTACTATTATTACCCAATTGAAATGAGTACTCATTTATCAACCTCACAAGGATGAAAGGCTGAGTTGGCTTTGCCAGTATTTGAACCTGCTTCCTACAGATCACAACAACAAGCGTTTAAACCGCGGAGCCATTTTACCAGACATTAAATAATGTTAAATCATGTTAAGGTTGCTACTACATTTTTAAAAGCACTATTAAACAATAAACATAAATACAATTAAACCAATATTGTTGGAATCTTGACTGATGCCTTTATTTTCAATTTTTGACAATGTATTGACGTTATTTTTCCCCACTTCCTTGGTACTTCATCTCTGAACATCAGAAGGAGTATGGTCTGAGTGGACCTTACAGAGATCTCTGAAAGGAACTCATAACTCGCTGAGCTATCATATTAAATTATTTGAATAAAACCACCAAACGTTTTTAGAAAAAGTTAAGAACACCAATGTTTCAATACGAAAGCCATGTCCCTCTAGAAATGCAGCATTCAAAAGACACAAATAGGTACCTTGATGCAGGAAAGGACCAGCTTACCACCAGACAATGAATGTCACATGTGGCCTTCTATTCAACATTCAGCTCACTGCATGTGGCTTAGTAAAACCAATCAAAATGAACTTTGAGTGAGGGAAAACAAAGATGATTCTTTTTGAACATGGAGATTTCGTTCTGCGTAAATACTTTGGCACATGTTCGTGACTGAAACGGCCACCGCAGGCAAGTCAGTGGCCATTATAAAACACTGAAATTGAAAGGCTAGTACAGTCTGACCCTGAGGCTCACCATCTTGCAGACACTGGGAGTGAGTTCCAAAACAGAGATGCGGGACCTCGTCACTGGTGAGAGAGGGGTTCTGGCTACATCAGTTGTCAAGGCCAGCTCCCACTGCACATCGAGCTGCAGTTACCGCTGGTGAACAAGCTGGCTCATTGAAATAATGTTTGTTTTTTATAGTTCTCCCTCTACGATATACAATTACTGTATTAAAGTTCTTTGTAGGGCCTATGACCAGATATGTGGTTAATATTGATAGGGACCTTTGGAAAATCCTGGACCTGATTGCCTACTTGACTCAGTTCACCTAAGTTGTAGGTGTTCAGTCATTAAAGTGAGTGCATTAAGCAAGCCACCCTTCATGAAAAGCGGCGGCGGTGTTAAAGCTCTCCAAGAAATGTGTTAAACAATTGAGCCAAATCGTGTTACACCACATTTTTCTCAAAATATTTTCCAAAACCTCATGGATTTTTTCTGAGTTTTTTTAAAGAGAGCTCGTCGAATACTACAGGGTTTACCTCAGTATCGAGAATTCTTTTTTTTTCTGCATCTACAAGACACATTTATGTGCCCAAAAGAAAATTGCACGCTTGTAGATCCAATGATTACCACGCAGAAAATGAGTGCACCGATACTGCTGTGGAAAGAAATCTCAGAACGAATCCTGTGCTAGGATATATGACATCAGTTCTCACATTATAGGCAGTGAGGTAGGCTATAATGGCATCACAAATAATGTTCATATGTCACTATCGAATCCCCTGTCTAGCCATCCCTCTCTGCTCTGCTTTACCTTCGCTGCATTGGATGTTCCAGCTACTTCTAAAATGATCTTCAATGCCCATCTCTCCTCTGTAGCTGCTGACATATAGAAAAACAAAAGGTGATGGCTGCAGAAGAGCGATGGTCTGGGTGGTTGCACAAAGCAATGCCAGTGGTTAAGATTAATTCTAAACCGTTCAGCTGTGCAATGGCACTTGGAGCGTTCCAAGTGCCAAATGGGATTACCACAATAAATGATCTCAGACACAATTAACCGAAAAGACTCAAGGAATATGGCAAAATATTACTTTATTATCAATTCAATAAAGTAGGGAAACCTGGCAAACAGTTTGCAGCTCACACACTCTCAATTCATTTCGGTTACACAAAAGATTGTATACCTTGACATATGTTAGCTATGATGTCATCCTACTTGGCTTAACAGTAAAAACCTACTAGGTGGAGGGATTGGGTAAGGGAAACATATACATATAGTTTGCATGAGTGTTAGTATCATAAGGGATGCCGCTTATCTGTAGGCAGGCCTTGAACTACCTCTAACTACGTAAAATACTGATAATAGCATAACATCAGCACTGGATAGGCCCATGCAACAATATGTAGTCCACTATTACAAAGACCCTCATGATTGGTTGGCACTCTCTTACCAACATTGGACCTTCGACTCGTTGGCAGCACATAAACAACGGTTTCTTTTTTCAAGTCTTCTTGCTTACTATTATACGATACTGACGTTGATTTCCTCAAAATGGCTGCTTTACTCACATTCTATTTCCTACTTTAGTAAGCTTCTATGTTGTCTTATCTACCATGTGTTTCTGCATATATACATCTACTACATCTCTTGCCACTTATCCTCTTAGTGTTTTTGTTTTTCTTCAAATGTGCATATATGTCTACTTCATCACTTCAATCACATCTTCATTCTTTAAATATCCATACATCGAGTTCAGTGCATCCAAGTATCTTCTCTCTTTAATGTGTCACTTTACATCTGTCAGACTTCACTTATAGTTCTTCTACGTCCAGTGGTGTCTGCAGGCTCATGTCTACTGCATCAGTTTGAGGGTACATTTGATACGCTTGTCGGAGTGCATAATGTCTCTCATACCTTCAATATGGTATGGGATGATACCAGGTGTCATACACAGTGCTTTCTTGCTGTTCCTCTAGTATGACTGAGGTGAAGGGATGGGCTCTATAAATGATGTGTACATCTGCCTCTCTACACAGCCGTCTGTAGTCAACCCGAGTGCGACGGGTATGCCCAATGTGGATCACATGCCTGCTGGGCGTAGATACCCAAGCTACTTCTCACTGATGAGACCCAACAAGGTCAAAGCATGTTTGGGGATGCTTGTGGCTCATGCAGAAGGGATGTGATAAAGCAGTTCTGGCTGGATGGGCCCTTTTGGGGTGGGACCAAGCCTGATTTACAGATGGTCTTTCCCCTTCTGTAATTACTTGTCAGGCGAGGAAGGATGATATGGCGGTTAAGATTAATCCTAAACCTTCCAGCCATCACAATGTTTGCTGATTCTTTATATTCTTACTTCCCAGTCTGACTCAATGCTTGCCAGTTCCTGTTCCCTTCCAAAGCTCCATCTTTTATTTACCCAGAAGATCTTCCATACTTGTTCTTCTCCCTATTATTCCATCTTGACTAAATCCGATTTTCAATGTTTTGCAATATTTTTTTTTTTACTCTGGCTTCCAATTTCCACACTGCCTTCTTTAGGCTTTCTGAGCCAAGCATATTTTCCAAACTTCCAATGCCTGCGTCTAAACATTTTCCTTCTGATGAAATTGCATTTGTAGGTATCACTCTATGAAAAGCACTAACACCTCTTAGTAATCTGTAAGAGATTACTAAATATTGTACAACATTCAGAGCTCTGCTAGCTCTGAGGCCATACTGTACAGAATGAGTGATTCACATGGGATTCACCATTGGAAAAGAGGTAATCCGACAGGGTTAGTAGCATGGACAACTGTGGCAACCCTAAAAGATTCCCTTTGCATGTATGTTCAGTTTAGAATTATGCAAGATGTAATAGAAACAGTGAAAGGGGATCATTGGGGTGTCCTAAAAATGTTCTGCAGACACAAATAAGCGACATCTCCCCATTAATACTGTTGACTCACCCATTCTTTACGGAATAATGCCTAGGTTGTGATGTGTAGTAATAAGTACTTTTCAAATCACCTTTGTGTTACATGTGTGTTAAATTAATGGGCCCCTTATGATAATGCTGAGCTACTGATGCCACTGACAATACTGAGCCAAAGATTCTGAGTCACAAATGATACTGAGTCAATGATGTCATGTTATGTAGATTTATACTGCACTCCTCTACCACCCATGGGCAGTGTCTACGATGCTGAACCACTGATGATGCTTTGCTTCTCATACAAACAACAGCAAACTACATGCGATTTTGAGATACTGACTATACAAACCTAGCTTCAGAACACTGATGATAATTTTCCACTTATGATACTGTTGTATTGATGACGCTATTTCAAGTGTTTCATTACCAGGTGTTTTAACAAACTGTCTCAATCCGAGTCTTTTTTTGCAGCTGCGTGGCAGAAATTACTGCAGCACAAAAGCAGAACCGCATGCAGTCATAACCGGGTGCAGTGATTACCGGGTGCATTATTTTTCACATGCAGTAACTACTGGACCCCACTGGGACTCCAACATGAAGAATAACAGAATGGTTTGCATGACTTGTAATCATGCGGATCTACCCGACCACCCAGTAATTACCACATGCAGGAACGGCAAACAAGTTCAGGGCTATTACTCCAAATGCTCATTCCCTGTAACCCAACTGCTAGCCTTTTAAGCACACAGAAAAATCGAAAGTGTACAGCACTGCAAATGTAAAGGGATTGTATGCATGGGCAGGTGTTGATGATCATTTAATTTGAAATTTGTAGAAAGAAAGACAAGTATTGTAATTTGTGATTTTCCTAACCCATTGTTGTGATTCAGTTGTGTAACAAAAAGTTAATTATGAGCCACAAAATGGTGGCATGTGTATTTCTATTACCTATAATTAAAATAAATATAAATATATTTCCTAAACCCGGCCTGGTTCTTGGCTCACTATGGGCACCGGGGGGCAGGAGGGGATTTGTGTGACTCTATATGAGTCTTTAGTAAGGCCAGCGATACAGAATTTAAGCAAGTATTGCAGGGCTCCTTGATTGGGGGTGGGAAGGAACTGCCCAGGTTAAAGGTGGTCTCCATATAACATGACACTCCAAACATGTAATCACGCACTAAGTCTCTATGAGATTGGCCATTGATAAAACTGAGCTTTTGATAATACTAATAGTCTCCTTATGAGTATGAATGTAAATTAGGCAGTAATTCCACCAAAGAGAATTACTGTTACCGCCAACTGTTACCACTTTACTGCCAACTTGTCTGACAGCATTGCTGCTATATTGTGAGCCCATGACTGTGCACCAGAAGACCTGATGGTAACAGTAATTCCATCTGGAGTTATTACTGGCAAATAACCTTGCCGAGTTTCTAAATACACCCCTTTTTCAAAGATTTACCATTGACACTAGCTGTATCTGGAGAAATTACCAAATTGTAATTCCTCAAAAATTGGCAGAATAGTCATTAGGTGGAAAAAGCATCACATCAGAAATGGGAGTTAATCAGTGGCCACCTTTAAAAATAGAATCATTGAAAATCACCCATTTCCTGCTGCCATCCAAGAATAAAGGATGGTGGAATCATGTCTGAGGACAAAAGGAAAAGCAAATGGACTGAAATGAGGATCTGAAAGCCTAAACCCTCTGGGGCAATGATGGCAGAGAAGCTAGTGGCCCATTCCCAAGAGACCTCTGTAGCCTTGAGCACGAACACTACACACCAAGACAACCACATGAAACGAGGTGCAGTGCAAGGTTCCAGGTGCCAAAGGCATCAAAAAAGAGGTGGATGACCTCAGATCCAGTGTCTGAACACTCATAGAACACCACTGCAAGGAGGCAGCAGCCACAGCGCAAAGAATAGCTGTGCCCCCCCGCCCCCCAAAGCTGGCTACATGGGAGGGGGCAGTCAGCACCACCTTTTAACATGTCTGACCTGGCCGGTGTCATTGTGGCCGAGTTCAGAGATGGCCCCGGTAAGTAGATAAATGGCCATTTGCCAAAGACATTCCCAATACCCAGTGGAGAGCCTTACACTGCCTATCATGCAGCAGACTCCATGACCCATGACTACCATTGAACATACTCAATGGTCACAACCAATACAGTGGCCCCAGCAATGGGGTCCTGGCATCTGTGCAACTCTTTTTCCAACACGAAAAAGAAGAAGAAAAGAGTTAGAACATGTTAAAGTCAGTATACTGGCAAATATTACTTCTGATTCTGGAGCTAGTTTTCAGGATTCAGTCTAGAGTGGTTCTTTTGTCACCCCAAGACACAGAGCCATTTATCCATGCCTCGTCCTTGTGGAGAACCAGGATGTTTTTACCACAACACCTCAGTTTCACTCATATCCTTTCCCAGATCACCCAGTTCAGGGAGCACACCCCTTGAGTCCATGCATCCAGTCCCTCTTGAGTCTCCTCACAATCATTGTCGACATTTTCACATAGGATTGTCATTGCACATTCATGACATTGTTCACTACTTTTGCTGCTAAATGTTGCCTGTTGTTCAGTTCAGGTTAACCCATTTTTGGTGACTAGGTTGTTTTCTCTCACCTCTGTCATTTTTATGGGGTGAGTTATGTTCTCAATCTTTATGAAGAAGGCATATCTTGATAGCATCCCCAAGCTTAATCTTAGCTGTTCTGACTGCTTTAGTACTGTCACACTTAGCTTTCATTTAGGGTTGTCCTTTCTTTACTCAGAACAAGATGTCTTTGACACTGATACTTTGAGCTTCCTGACATTTTGGGAGCAAGTCTGCCTTTAGTGGGTCTTGCGTTTTTCATGATATGGTAAAATGGTGAGCTGCTACTGCCACCAGCACTAACCTCTTTCCATAATCTATATGAAGATTCCAATGGGAGAGCTCCTTTAATGATTTGCTTTCCTCTTCCGACGATATAGTGCTTCTCTCATATGTCTGAGGAGTTTTTGAGGAATTCTGACATCTATTTCACAAACCATTTTCAATCATCCTTCCCTTCTGAAAATGTCTTACAGTGGTTGTTCACTTAGTGAAATCATGAACAAACTTTAGAGAAATCCACTTGGATAAATAGTCAACTAAGGCAATACCATATCATGATTCTATAGGCATATAATTGAAGGCCCCAATCAAGACAAGACCAACCATGTGCTACAAAACTTCTTGACACTAGTGTGAAGAACGTTGTCACTCTTTTTGCATTCAACCCCTTGGTAAGATGGCCTGGGAAGTCCCAAATTACACAAAGGTTCTGGAGCCAGTTCCAACCAGACTCAATAAAGGGGAATAGACAAAATGCAAGGCAAAATCCAGCCTTATTATCATCAAAATAAAGCATGGACAGCATACAAGCATTGAATTTTTGGTGCTCTCGCTGGTTACATAAAAACACAATGGTTTATATATTCAACAGTTTTCACAACTGACATCATACAGTAATCCTAGTTACCAAAACCTATGCGGAATGAGGATTGGATAATAGTGGTGATTTCATTTACATTCTATAGGGATTACATTGTTTACTGGGCAGATCTTGTCTGATGGCTACACCTGTGACCACCTCTAAATTGATAAAGATAAAAAGGCATAATTTCTACAATATCTAATTGACTGGAACCATTCTTCATGTGTGGCGTAACATTGGAGATTGTTATTGGTTTGCTTCTTACTAACCAACCTTGGACAACTGACAGTTCATCAAGACATGAGCCAAACAGGAGTAGGGGGAGAGAGGTCCACTGACTGCTTTCCTTTCAATTAAAGATGATACCATCCCTCATTTCTAGGTAATAAGCCAGGGTTATTTCTTTGTATTTTACCTTGCGTGGTGTCTCATGTCTGGGGATACGTGTAAGGAGAAAGGCAGCTGTCCTATCTGTGTTTCTTGCTAATGAATAGACAGTGTTCTTCAATTATGTGTGATGTGTGATGGGACCGTGTTTGGAATTATTTCACCCTTCATATATTGGGAGTTTAGCTAATATTGATGTGAGTATCATGTTTTCTCTTGCCACTGGGGACACTCTTGAGTTATTCTTCATGGAGTCTTTTGGCCAATCCTTGAGGGCTTAAGAAAAAGCCCAGGTAGCGCACCGTAGAGACATGGAATATACACTTTTCGGGTTTAGCTAGTAGGTGGTTTTCCCTTAGTCTTTACAACACTGCAGAGACGTGTTCCTGGTGCAATTCCGGGCCGCTGGAATATATCAAGATGTCATCTAGATATACGATTACAAATATGAACAGCATGTCTGAGAAAACCCGATCCATAAAACTTTGAAAAACAGCTGGGACATTGGCAAGACCAAAGGGCATGACTAAATACTCAAAGTGCCCAAAGCGTGTTCGGAAGGCTTTCTTCCATTGGTCGACTTCTTTAATTCGGACTAAATAATATGCTCCTCTTAGGTCCAATTTGGTGAATATAACAGCACCTCGAAGAGCCTCCAGGATGTCCAATATCAAAGGTAAAGGATATCTGTCTTTCTGGGTACATTGATTCAAGCACCTATAATCCAAGCATGGCCGTAATTCCTTAGTGTCGTTCCTGGGCACGAAAAACAGGGAAGCCCCTGCAGGGGATCTGAATGGGCGGATAGTTCCTTTAGCTAAGTTGTTGTCCAGGTATTCACGAAGAGCCCTTTTTTCAGGTTCAGATAGGATAAACATCCTACCAAAAGGTATTAGAGCATTCTCCTCGGTGTCAATGGTGCAGTCTTCTGGTCTATGTGGAGGTAAAGATTAAACAATAGCTGATGAAAAGACATCCGAAAACTGTTGATAGATGTCTGGCACTTGATTGACATTGGAGACAGTAAGGGAACAAGCACTTTCTTGGTTTTTTCCGAGGATATAGTGGTTCTGGTTTCCTTTGTAAGGCAATGCTCTAAACAGAATTCTGAGCCCAGAAACATGGAACCGGCGGTCCAGTTAATGTATGGATTGTGTTTCTTTAACCACGGCATGCTCAGGACCAGTGGATAGTGAGCGGCTTTTATGATGTTGAATCGAATGGTTTCTTGATGGTTGTGAATGGAAAGCAGAAGGTCCAGGGTTTGTTGTGTGATGGGTCCAGAAGACAAGGGAGGACCATCCATCCCTTCTACTGTCTGTATAACCTTCTTGGATTCTCTGGGAATTTTGTGCTTTGCTGCCCATTCATCATCCATGAACATGCCCATGGCTCCACAGTCCACCAAGGCTAAAACTGAGTATGTTGCTCCGATTGAAGTGGTCAGGGTTACTTGTAGGACTACCAAGTTACACCTTGATGTTGGATCAAGAATTTGAGGGGTGGCAGCGGCCTTTAGTCTCTCGATACTGGGCTCCATTCAGGATCGGGAGCTGGCATTTCCCGAGCGTCTGGGAGGAGCTGTGGGACAATTCCGGACTAAATGTTTGTCCAAGGCACAGTACATACATAGGCCTGTAGGGTATTTTGTGGAGATTTGGGGCCTGACGGTATTTTATTACCGCCGAAAAATAACTTAGCAATAATCACTCTTTGTATTCAGATTTGGCCATGTGCAACAATAATACAATGGACATGCATTATTTCAGCACCCAGACCTGCATATTTGGTATACGTGGTTGGTGGTATTTTGGTGAGCATAATTCCCTTGTTTTATTTGTGGCCCCAATGTCCAGAATCCCTTATCTTTGCTTAGATTTTTCGTGTGATCACTAGAGAGACCTCAGACCTGCATTCTAGGAATACCACATTTTCCAGTGATAGTGTTGGTGTGCCACCATGGGCGAACTCACTGACTTATTTACGACAGAGAGCTATATATGGTAGTCTTGTGGTAATTTCCACTACCTTATATACGGTAGGGAGCTATGTTCAGAGAGTCTCTCTTCCCGTTGGCTCATGTACCTCCAACGAGCTATGCTACAGTCACTCACAATTATTCATACTGATTCTGACATGCACACATCTGTCTTAAAATGACCATTGCACTGTTTAAAAATCTCCCCACATCATCAGCATTGTAATGGTAAACAATAAACATCACCCGTCTGTTTTCAAATATTTTTCTGTATTATAAAAGTTGTATTTAAACACGACCTCATTCTTTACAGAAATAAAATGGTACAGTCAAAGCATTGTCTGTGACACACTGCAAAGAGAGTGGCGGAGAACAGAACTCAAATTGCAACATTAGCACTTGATTAAGACACGCACAGGAATCCCCTTTCCTACACTGACTGCATATTTTCGTGCACACACACGGCTCCCACGCTTATGTAATTACCTTATCTGAGTTTTCTTCAGCTGTTCTCTTTCTGAATGTAGCTCCCTTGAAGATTAACCCCAGTAAAAGGATCGCCTTTCCTTCTCAAACCGGGGTCATTGCCTGGAATTCTCAGCTTTTGCAGATAGGAATGCCTCCAACCAGGAAAAGGTCTTCTTCCCAGCTCGGCCAAATCTTGACTGTAGCAGGACGCAGAAATCTGCATTCAGTCAGGAGTCCCACAGCCAGGTCTTCTCCCCAGTAGTGCAGAAAAATGTCTGCCTGTCTTTTTCCCCGTTACTGCCCACTAAAACTTTCCTCTCAGCCCTCTGTATGACGTGTCCCAATGAAATCCATCATCTCTCATCCTCCTACTCTTCAACAATAGCTTCGCTTATACATTTGCAATTGTTGCAAATCTGACTTCCTTCTTCCTGCAGTTACTGTGCACAAAAACACGGAGAAAAAAAAATCTGCACACACATTTAAATGGTTTTCAGAGTATGCCTAATTCTGCAGTGGAGAACACATTTTATTAGTGGGTTATGTTAAATAAGGTTTTATTAGTCAGGTTAATGGTTAATAGGTTAGCTGTTAATTTTCAAATGTGTCTCTCGCACCATAGGCATTTCAGGTGAAAATAGTGTGCATTTTTAAATGAGCACGTTTGCTTTTAACTGTAAAAATAGATTTGCATCTTATATATTAAAATCGTTTTTGACTGAACAGCCTGTCTTTCCTTGTTAATCTGGTAACCCATATAGCAATGCACCGCACCCTTGTGGTGGTAATGCAAAAAAAAAAATGTGCTACTTGTGCAGTAGTGCTGTACTCTGTGCTGTTTGCTACCTGTGTAGTAGTGCTGTACTCTGTGCTGTTTGCTACCTGTGTAGTAGTGCTGTACTCTGTGCTGTTTGCTACCTGTGTAGTAGTGTTGTACTCTGTGCTGTAACACGCCAAATATCCTTACATATACCCTCCTTTTGTTTTTAGAACTTGGCTATAATCCAAGCCAATTCCTAAAAACAACTTGTTCTTTTTTTTTTTACAATATAGCAATCCAACAAAATGAATATTCATGTGCATCAATGAAAATTAGCAATCAACATTTCATCTGAGTCCATCAGTTCATAAAATGTTCCACATTTGCCTTCTCAGTGGAAGTGGCATTACTTTAAGTTTAAATTTTCCAAGTCAATTAAAAAACAACGAAATAAAACAACTAACTAAAACAAATAATTAATATAACAAATTAAAATAAATAATTAAAATAATAAATACGTGGAACTTCATATGCCGGAACTTTTGTTTTGTCTCTTTTGGTATGTCCCGACCAGCGATGTTATTCGGTTCATTCGAGCACTCTTTCATCTTGGCAATCTTGAATCCACAGCAGTCATCTCTTTTGGCATTCCGGTTATTTTGTCTTCACCTCCACCTGGAGGCAGGCATCTTTTGGTCTTCATCCAGGGGACTCCAGGACTCCATCGTCTCTCCCGTGGGCTCTGATCTCGGAACCTCCGATCAAATAATGTTAATTGTCTAAATCAAAATAGAAAATAAACAGATTAAGTACATAGCACAATACTAACTTCATCCTTTTGCCAAAAATAAAACATGCTTGGTAAAAATATTTCGTTTTTTTTTTTCTGAAATTAAACACGTTAAAAGAAAACAAGCAGATATTCAATATTTAACACACTTTCTCTCTGCACACCAACCATGAGCTTCCATTATATGTGCATTTATTTATTTATTTATTTATTTATTTATTTATTTATTTATTTATATATTTTTACATATACTACAGTGTTTATGTGCCATGATAACAATCAACTTTTTTTTTTTTTAACTTCTTTGTCACTGCCTCCTGACTACACCCACTTATTTTCTCCTTTTTTGTTCAAGGGACTTTATCTGTCTCTACGTGCTCAAGCTGCCTAATCTCATGTCTGGGATGGCATGGTTTGATTTGATTTACATGGACAAACTGCTCTATTGCTGTTTCACCTTCATTTTTCAAAATTTTATACACTACAGGAGAGACCTTATCTATAATTCGAAATGGCCCCTGCCAGGCCGCTAGAAATTTAGAATTTTTCTGTTTACTTTTTCCAAAATGAAACTTGTACACCTGATCCCCTACACTGTATTCCTTTACTGATGTCTTTTTTATCATAATATGACTTTGCACTGTCAGCAGCTCTTTCCAGATTTCTCTGCACAAAAGCAAATGCATGTTGCAAATGCCTCCTCAGTTCATCAATATATTCATGAACTGTGGATGCACTCACAAGGGTTTGCTCATGTGTTCTGTATAGTAGGTGTTGTGGTAACACCATTTTCCTACCTGTTAAGACCTCATGGGGGCTAACACCTGTTGCTTTGGCAGGAGTCGATCTGATTGCCATCAGAACCAACGGTAAACGTAAATCCCAGCTGGAACCTGCTTCTGCCACAAATTTCTTTAAAATATCCACAACAGACCTATTGCTTCTTTCAACTGTACCTGAGGACGCCGCCCGATATGCGATATGTAGTTTCCTTTTCACACCTAGTATTTGCCATACCTTACTCATTAGAGTACTTGTGAAATGACTTCCTCTGTCTGACTCAATTCTTTGTGGCAACCCAAACCTTGAGAACACATGGTTCACCAGTAATGTGGCTGCTGTTTGCGCACTACAATCTGGTGCAGGAATGCATTCAATCCACTTTGACATCAAACATACCACACTCAAAATATAACGGTGTCCCCTGCTCGACCTTTTTAAAGGACCTACATAGTCTATTTGCAAATCTGACCATGGGAGAGTTAGGCCTCTTTTCATCAATGGTGCTCTATGCATTGGTGAAGCAGGTTTAAATTGGGCGCATACTAGACATCCTCTAGTATATAATTCCACATCTTGGGACATATGTGGCCAGTAAGCATAATCTTTTAGTATTTCTAATGTCTTTTGTGAACCTCTATGGCCTGCAGTTATGGCATCATGTGCATGGTGTAGCATTAGTCCTCTGAATGAAAGGGGTACTACCCACTGTATTTGCCCTGTTATGGACTCTCTAATCATGAGCCCATCCTGTAATCTAATTCGTGTTTTGTTCTTTAATAACACCCTCAACTCTTCTTTTCCCATACAATCTTTTTCTGTTAAAGGATTTTGTTCAGGATCTATCAAATGATTATAATAGATTCCCAAAATTTGATCATTCTTTTGTGCCTCAATCAAATCTTGGTCTGGCGTGTCATGACTCCACTGCACCACCGGTTGATCTACCTCCTTTGGTGCTTTAGAACGTGTGACTGCATCAATTTGTATTTCACCCATTAAATAATCAATAGGTAGCAATTCTCCCATCACAGCCCCAATCTTAGCCAGATGGTCTGCCTTATCATTTCCCTCCTTATCCTCTCCTGGTGTTTTTAAATGCCCACGAATTTTTCTCCAGTATATTGTTAAATTATTTTCTGACACCAATTTGTCTATGGCTTGTATCATTTTTCCATGTTTAAGTGGCTTTTTGTTGTATGTAACCATGCCTCTTGCTTTCCAACCAGGCAAATACTCCACAAAGCTATTCCGTGCATAGTCAGAATCAGTCACCAGGACAATTTCACTGAACTTTTTATCAACTGCAGTAGCAATTGCTTTATAAATGGCTGCCAATTCCGCCACCTGACTGCTCCTATCTCCAATCCTCATCCCTATACTGGGGACGCCTTCACATTTCAACCAGACATTTCCTATTCCTGCCACTAACTGTTTATTACTGTCATTTTCAATGTGAAAAGCACAACCATCCACATATACAGTTGGCAAATCCTTGCATGTTTTTTCATCAAAAGCTTTGTGTGATGATTGTTCAAATTCCTGCAAACTAGTTTCCACTTCCATTTCATTTGGTATTTGTTCAGCTGCACAATCATGTAAGTCAGCTAACCCTTGAGCAATTGGGCTCTTTTTATTTTGTCCATATCTCACTTCTACGGGAAAACCTTGTAATGCCAGCGTCCATGAAGTGATTCTGGATTGCGCTAGATTGCCTGATCTAATCCTTTTACTCTCTAAAAATTGCAAAGGTTGATGATTTGTTTCAATAATCACCTTTTCTCCCTGAACAATGGGGCGGAAATGTTGTAGCGCCCACACAGTGGTTACTAGGGCCTTTTCACATTCATTAAATTTCATTTCAACTTGGGAAAATGCCTTACTTGCATATGCAATGGTTTTGTGATTCAAATCGTGTTTTTGTGATAACACTGCTGACATACAATGCTCAGAAAAACCTATTTCTATGAAGAAATCCCTGTCCTTTATGGGGTATGCTAAACATGGTGCCTTTACAAGACATTCCTTCAATCTAGCCACTGCATCAGACTGCTCTCTTTCCCATCTCCAGGGAGTATTTAGTTTAAGCAGTTTAGTTAATGGTTGAGTGATTTCTGCATAATTCTCAATGAACTTTCTGTTATAGCCTGTCATCCCTAATAAACTTTTTACTCCTTTCACATTTTTAGGATCTTTTAATCTTTGTATGGCCTCTATTTTCTTCCTTTGTGGATTTAGCCCATGTTCAGTCACTTCATGCCCTAGAAAGTTCACTTTTTTCTTGCACCATTGTGCTTTTTGCAAAGATACTTTGGCGCCTGCTTTCTGCAATTGGCCAAGTATATGTCTTATTTCATCAAAATGGCTTTTCAGGCTTTCATTTTTTATCAGGACATCATCCACATAAACTATTGTTCCTCTTTCCGCTGCATCCGGCATGGCCTTTCTCAAAAATATGCCAAATTCACTCCCACTATTGATGTACCCGAACGGAGCTCTAAGCCAGGCATATTGAGTCCTGTCAAATGTAAAGGAAAATAAGTGTTGTATCTCCTCTGCCAATGGCACACACCAATATCCAGAGGTGAGATCTAACGTGGTAAATACATTTGAACCATGTATCTGAGCTAGGCCCTGATCAATGAATGGTAGTGGCCATCTAGATACTGGTACTCTTTTATTTAACTCTCTTAAGTCTGCACACAGCCGCCATTGACCATTTGGCTTTAACACACCTAAAATAGGCGTATTGGATGTGCTATGAATGGGCCTGATTATTCCCCGTGATTCCAAATTTTTAATAATCTCTGCCAATGATTCTAAACATGCCAGCGGTAGTCTATACTGGCGTACAAACACTGGATTTCTGCTACAACCTTCTGGTAGTGTGGCCACATGTAAATCAGTTAAACCACAATCATAAGCATCTTTTGCAAATACATCCTTAAACTCCATAAATATTTCCCTCAGATTGTTTCGATCCTCATCGCTGTCACATGCATCCGCTAAGGAGATCTGCTCTACTACCATTCTGGAAAATTCTGGAAACTCTTCTGGTAAAGGAATCTCAGCGCTTTCCTCTAACTGTGTGGCTGTATCTTTTTGTAGAGCTGCCACTTTTAAATATTTTGGCATATCAGCTTCCACTTCAATGGGCTGATTTCCTGTTTCATTTTCATTTAAATTAAATATTATGCAATCCTCTTGATGGCAGCACACTGTCTCATTTGAATCATAAGGATACACAGAATGAATTTTAAATATTCCTTTGGGCTGAGAGTCCAGGTGTTCTGGCAACTCGCCCTTGGCATCTACATATTTTTCAGGAATATTCCCAATCACCATGTTATTTAAATCTGCCGTATAATGTGATTTTTGTATGGCCATTCCTAATGGGGAGTTTTCCTCTAAATGAATATCCTGACAACCTTTATTATTTACCATGATTTTTACAGATCCCTCACCAATGTCTACCACTGGAATGTATTCATAATCCAGGCCTTGCTGTTTTATGGATTCATTCAGGCATACAAATGCATCAGAGCCTTTCATCTGCTGTCCATTTTTGCATTTCAGTGTTATTGCAAACTGTTTTGTAAATGCAGGAATAATAGTATTTTTCCTCATTTGTAATTCGACTGCATAAGGAACCAGTTGTGCACAATGATAAGCCCTTCTTTTGTCTTCAAATTCAGGTGCCGGACCACCTAGGCGTGACCATATTTTTTGATTAAGGAAATCTAACACCATACACATTCTGTGCATGATGTCATTGCCCATGTAAAATTCATTTTGTGCTCCACTCACTATCCATATATTATGGTAAATTGTTTTCTGACCAATGCTAATTTTAAGCATGCATCTGCCTGCAATTCGGTTTTCAAAGTCTGGACTGTCCAACCCAGAAACATATTGGTTTTTAATCCTAAATTTCGGGATTTCTTCCCTCTCCATAATTTTTTGCAACAATTTCTCATTAATGAAACTCCTTTCATGTTCAAGTGCTAAAGTGGCTTTTATTGTTTTAAGATAATCATTTATACCAACATGAACCCATGGTTGCTCATCTTCCATGTGTATTTCTGCCAGAGGGGTAATGTGTTTTTCTGAATCTGTTTTAGGAACAATATTCTGTTTGCATGTTTTCTCTTTTAAATAGAAACGTAATGTGTGCTCATCTATGGCAGTCTGCCAATCTTTCCTTGGGTCCAAGTATATTTGTACAGGTAGTTTTTCATTGTCGCTCTGATCTTTGTCTTGACACATTAATATAACAGTGACACTAGGTATGCAGCTATTCTGGAGATATACCTCCACAGCATCATTTGTTTTGGCAACGGTGTGACATTCTTTTATATTGCTGTTTTGTGATTTTAGTTTCTTAGGCCTCAATGGTTTTTTGGTTAAGGACCACAGCACTCCATTCACCCCATCTATGAGAGGAGACAATCTTTTCAGGCAATCTGTCCCCATCAGAAATGGAATTTCACAAATAGATGTGATCAATACCTCTTGTTTCATTCTGTGCTTTCCTATTTTTATGTCAACCTCAGTTACACCTATGATGGGCACCTCCTCCCCATTAAAGTTATGCACTGGGCCTTGATTTGCCTTCACTGTGATCTGACTCTGTGGAGGCCTCCCTTCATTGATACTCTTTACCAGCTCCTTGGACATAATTGTGGCCTGTGCGCCAGTGTCAATCATAGCGAAGGTGTGGCATTTTTCTTCTACAGTGATGGGTGCATAATATCTGTCCTCAACTTCCTCTAATACACATAAGAAATGTGAATTCTTACTGATTTCAGGGCTCACCTTTCTCAGGTCTTTTTCACTTTTGGCTAAGCACATTGGTAAATGAAAAGACATTTTTCCCTCCTTTTTACCCATTTCTGTGCGAGATATTTTATTCATTTCTCCATGTTCAGAGGTTTTTTGGAGTGTGGCCACTGTTCGCCCATCCATCTGGGTAACATCAGAGACCACATTACAACCTTCCAACTGAACATGTGTAACAACATCATTCAGCAATTTGTCATTTTTTAATTCTGTGCATTTGTGATCATTTAGTGTAATACCAGCCCTTTCAGCCTCTTCAAAAATATGTGGCTCAAAGAATTCTTCAGGTGATTGACTTGTACCCTCCTTGTGAGTATTTCCTTTCTCTGTCTGTGTTTGGTCATTGTTTTGCTTGCCCAGGGAAGGAGCTATGGCATCCCCACTTACTCCCTGTTCACTGGTATTCCCCATGCATGAGTCATTTTTCTTAAATCTGTCCCTTTGTTCTTTTGGAATTCCTAATGTTTCTTTTTCATTTGTGCAAATCTTTACTGTTTTATTTAGCTCTAAGTTAAACCGTACCTCTTTTTTAGAAGTATTTGCACTTTCTATCACAATTTCATTTACTGGTACTTTCATTTTTAATCCATTAGTCACCTCAGAGTTGTTATGCAAAATTATATCAGAGCAATCTGTCATTTTGGCACTGCGATTATCATGAGTACTTAGTCACTTTTCGGAAGCCCCCCGGTCATTGCTATGGCCATCAGCCCCCTCTTTGGAAGGTTGTTTTTGCGCTGTGTAGAGCTTTCCTATTTGCTCAGCTAACATTTTCACTTGGGCCTCAAGGCACTGGAACCTTTCCATCTCTCTAGGATCCTCTTTCTGTGGCCTAGGTCGATATTGGTTGTTTTCCCCCTGATTGGATCTATTTTGATACCTCTCAGGTGATTGATGTCGGTTGGGATGGTTTCTGAACTCTTGATTCATTTGTGGAGGGGAGCGGGTTGCACCCATCCTTTGATTATAGTCCCCTGGTGGGGAATCATTGTACTGGCGTGGACTGTAGTTCACGTTTTGCCTCATGTCCTGTCTCTCAGATTGTGGGTACTGGCCCCTATGTTGATTTCCATTATCAGTAAATCGATCCACATATCGGGGCCTATCCTGATTACCATATATCATGGTGCTGGGATCAAATCTGCTCTGTGTCCCCAATGACTGGTAGGGACCATCATTTCTTTGATCTTGATTTTGTCTCTGGTTATTGTTCATACCTGCCATATCAGACCGGTATCTTACCCGGGGTCTATCCCCTAAATACCTAGGGCTGATGTAGCTCTCTCTATTACTAGGATCATGTGATTGGAACATTGGTACAGGAAATGGCGATCTTTGTTGATTACCCCTTTGTTCAGGTGTCACATTATTTTTACCTTGACTTTGAGCAGACTCAAGGGACATTTTGGCTGACCTGATTTCCATTACTGTGGCTGAGGGTTCTTTAGATTTAGGCCTAGTATCTTTCATTTTATCACTTTCTCTACCCTGACAATAGAGTACCTCATATAGCTTTGTGCTTTGATGTACAATCCATTCAAGGGACTTGTCACGGTCAAATTCACGGACCAATTGGGATATGATGTCTTTCTGTAGCCCATAGAAGTATGCAGTTTTAAACTCATTGGAATTTGAGTCAAAAGATACATCAAAGCGAGAGAATGCTCTTTTTAAGTCTTGTAAAAATTGGCGAGGGGATGTATTAGGTCCAGCAGTAATTGTGTACGCGACTTTCTTTGCCTCCTGTAATGACTGAAAAGGAGAAAAATGACGCCTAATTTCTTTTTCAAACTCCAGCCATGTCATATTCTGCTGTTCATTTAATCCCCTTATGATGCTGGCCGTCGGGGCATCTAAAGTTAAATGAAAATATTGTCTGTACTGTTCCCTAGGTATCTGGAGTGCTTTAAACATGTCATGCACCGCTTCTAAGTGATCCTCAATGCAGCATTCACCTCCCTTTTTAAATGGTTTGATCAGGGCTTTAATGGATTTCATTATTTTTATGGGGCTACTTGTTGCAATGCATGGAATTGCACTATTTTGTGATTCAATCCTGTTTTCAGGTGTATGAGATTGGTGGCTGCCCCCAATGGGAGTATCAAATCCCCCAAGGGCGCTGCAACCAAGTTCAGTCACCGGCCCAGTCTCTGGGGCACTAGCTCTTTGGGCAGAGCTAGACTTCACCTCCACTCCATTGAATGTGGTACCCTGCCGCCTCTCCTGGGACCTGGGAATGCACATTTGCTGTTCTAAGTCCTTACACTTTTTAAGGAGTCTATTGGCTTCATCATGCAAATAATTATTTTCATCACTCATTTTATTAATCACCTCCTGCATATCGCACATTTGCATTTGGCATTCATTGAACTCTTTATTTCTCTTGTCTCTTTCTTGAATCATTTTAATCATTTCTTGTTCTGCACTCTGGAGATCACCTTCTTTTTCACAATGTTCTTTTTGTAAAATCTGCATTTCTGAAACAACCTCATCTTTATCCTGCCTAATGTGATCCACTAAGGCTTTTAAGTGTGCCAATTCTTGCTCACTATCTTCAAATTGTTTCTTGCTTTTGGATAACTGAGTATCAAAGTCTCTGCATTTTAATTGCATGTCTTTTTGGCATACATCCAATTCTGCTCTCAACATTTCCTGATTTTTACTTGCCCCCTCTAATTCAGTCTTTAACCTGTTAATTAGCTGACTATCATTCTCTTGCATTCGCAGGGACTTGTTTAAAATAAACCATATTTTGCCGCATAGCCGTATTAAACAGTCTTTCTCTGCACTTTTATCGGCTGCATTCAATAATCTTGTAAGGCAGACCTGAATTATGCTGCCTTCTGCAAAAATATTGTCTAGTTTTTCTTTCTGCACCTCACCCTGAATGCGGTTACTCCATTCTAACGTGCTATTCGAAGACCAATTCCCATGTGCAAATAACTTTGCCTCTAAATATTGCACTAGATCTGAGAATGTGGTTTCCCTTTGTGACATTCTGAAATTCGTTTTTAGTGGCACACTGCTATTATAAAATGGGTTCCCTTTAATGTGCAAATGGCAGTGTGAGACACGCTTGCCACGCCCAGTAGGTACTCTATGATCACTTTCCCGGCCTGCAACGCACCATAAATATGTAGGGTATTTTGTGGAGATTTGGGGCCTGACGGTATTTTATTACCGCCGAAAAATAACTTAGCAATAATCACTCTTTGTATTCAGATTTGGCCATGTGCAACAATAATACAATGGACATGCATTATTTCAGCACCCAGACCTGCATATTTGGTATACGTGGTTGGTGGTATTTTGGTGAGCATAATTCCCTTGTTTTATTTGTGGCCCCAATGTCCAGAATCCCTTATCTTTGCTTAGATTTTTCGTGTGATCACTAGAGAGACCTCAGACCTGCATTCTAGGAATACCACATTTTCCAGTGATAGTGTTGGTGTGCCACCATGGGCGAACTCACTGACTTATTTACGACAGAGAGCTATATATGGTAGTCTTGTGGTAATTTCCACTACCTTATATACGGTAGGGAGCTATGTTCAGAGAGTCTCTCTTCCCGTTGGCTCATGTACCTCCAACGAGCTATGCTACAGTAACTCACAATTATTCATACTGATTCTGACATGCACACATCTGTCTTAAAATGACCATTGCACTGTTTAAAAATCTCCCCACATCATCAGCATTGTAATGGTAAACAATAAACATCACCCGTCTGTTTTCAAATATTTTTCTGTATTATAAAAGTTGTATTTAAACACGACCTCATTCTTTACAGAAATAAAATGGTACAGTCAAAGCATTGTCTGTGACACACTGCAAAGAGAGTGGCGGAGAACAGAACTCAAATTGCAACATTAGCACTTGATTAAGACACGCACAGGAATCCCCTTTCCTACACTGACTGCATATTTTCGTGCACACACACGGCTCCCACGCTTATGTAATTACCTTATCTGAGTTTTCTTCAGCTGTTCTCTTTCTGAATGTAGCTCCCTTGAAGATTAACCCCAGTAAAAGGATCGCCTTTCCTTCTCAAACCGGGGTCATTGCCTGGAATTCTCAGCTTTTGCAGATAGGAATGCCTCCAACCAGGAAAAGGTCTTCTTCCCAGCTCGGCCAAATCTTGACTGTAGCAGGACGCAGGAATCTGCATTCAGTCAGGAGTCCCACAGCCAGGTCTTCTCCCCAGTAGTGCAGAAAAATGTCTGCCTGTCTTTTTCCCCGTTACTGCCCACTAAAACTTTCCTCTCAGCCCTCTGTATGACGTGTCCCAATGAAATCCATCATCTCTCATCCTCCTACTCTTCAACAATAGCTTCGCTTATACATTTGCAATTGTTGCAAATCTGACTTCCTTCTTCCTGCAGTTACTGTGCACAAAAACACGGAGAAAAAAAAATCTGCACACACATTTAAATGGTTTTCAGAGTATGCCTAATTCTGCAGTGGAGAACACATTTTATTAGTGGGTTATGTTAAATAAGGTTTTATTAGTCAGGTTAATGGTTAATAGGTTAGCTGTTAATTTTCAAATGTGTCTCTCGCACCATAGGCATTTCAGGTGAAAATAGTGTGCATTTTTAAATGAGCACGTTTGCTTTTAACTGTAAAAATAGATTTGCATCTTATATATTAAAATCGTTTTTGACTGAACAGCCTGTCTTTCCTTGTTAATCTGGTAACCCATATAGCAATGCACCGCACCCTTGTGGTGGTAATGCAAAAAAAAAAATGTGCTACTTGTGCAGTAGTGCTGTACTCTGTGCTGTTTGCTACCTGTGTAGTAGTGCTGTACTCTGTGCTGTTTGCTACCTGTGTAGTAGTGCTGTACTCTGTGCTGTTTGCTACCTGTGTAGTAGTGTTGTACTCTGTGCTGTAACACGCCAAATATCCTTACAGGCCATTGTCAAATCTTTGATTTCTCTCATGGGCGGGCCAGGGCCCTCTCATAGTTCCCAATTGCATTGTTTCTGGCTCAGCCGGTGGGGGGTTTCCCTGGAAATAGGAGAAAAAGATGAAGTTTTAGGAGGAGAGCCTCGGGTTCTCTTCTTTTCAGCCTTTCTCTCCTGTATTCGAAAGTCGATTTGCAAGGATAGGTCCATGAGAGCCTGGAAGGATCCGGGACGTGCTATTACTTCCTCATTCAGACCATGACAGAACAAAGTAAAGCATGCTTCCGCTGACCAATCTGCTTCCTTCGCAAGTTGTTTGAGTCTGGTTACGTAAGACAACATATCCTGTGAACCTTGTTGGAAATCCAGCAGTCTTTCTTGAGCAGTGTAAAACTGGTCTGGATGGTCAAATGTTTACTTAAATGCCTTAATGAACCCATCATAATTGTCCAGTAAGGCTTCCCCTGAGGAAGCAAGTGGTGCGGCCCAAGCTAGAGCATTGCCAGTAAGATGGGCTATAACAAAACCCACCTTGGCTGTGGGGGTGGAAAAATAATAGGGTTTGAAGGTGAAATGAACCAAACATGAACCCAGAAAGGAACGTAGCAACTTAGGAGAGCCATCATATTTTCCACTACACCACCAGTTGAGGCGCTGTCGTGATATGCAGAATCCCTGGATAAGACTAATTGTTTCAGGGCAGCATTTTCAGCCTTCAGGTTTTGTACCTCTGTAAAGAGTTCTTGCATTCCACGCAAAAGATCCTGCATGGTTGGATCCATCTCTGGCTTTGGCCTTTTATTAATTTGGCGGCGTGTCAAACTGTCACAATTATCACTACTTTTCTTGTTTCGGCTGTCTAAATCTGTTGATGGGCTCACCTGTGAGTGCTTGGGTAGTTTCTTTTTCATCAGCTCTTTCTCCCCGCGTTTCCTAGAAGTGCGGGAATCCTGAAGGTAAGGACGATCTTCTTCTGACGCCACTTTGCCGGCGTATTCCTTTGAGTTCACAGTGTCGACAGTCTTTTCCCAGGGAGGAGAGGAGAAGGTAGTAGTCAGAAGAGGAGCGCGTAACAGTGAGCCCAGGAAGGAAGGAACGCGGTCCGGAAGAACCACGGAAGCAGAATACCCAGGAAGGAAAGGTGGTGCGATCCGCGAGGACCATGAAGCAAGAAGTCCAGGAAAGAGGATCTGCTGTAGCACACAGAGCGGTAGCGTAGGAAAACAACCCAGGGAGGAACACAGAGGGAATCGCCAGACAGGGATTCCAGGAGAGCAAACGCAGGGATCAGCAACCAGAAGTTCGGAACTGAAAGTGTGGACACGCACTGTACCACAGGGGTTGGGAGTTTATCTAGCATTGTTGTTTCCCTGGAACTAGACCGCGGATCTGCTTTCCACCATATTTGGAGGTTGGAGAGGTTACTTTGGTTCGTTGTTGAACCGACCAGGTTGTCCAGAGGGGCAGTAGCGTCGATTCATGACACCGGCAGACTTTCCAACAGCTTTCCACCTGTGGAAATCCGGTGGATTTCACCTTCCGCCACACTCTAGATGAGGCCTTAAATTTCTCATTTGAATGCCTTTTTAGAGTGGAGATTGCATTTCCTAATCGTTGCCCCCTACAAATGCACATCCGTGCATCTCGGGCCACGACGTCGATGCTGACTGTACTTCTTCATACCAGCATTGCAGTGCCAGTGACAATGCAGCCATCTTGTTGACATGCTTTTGTTGGACACAGGGAGTAGGAATTTTTCTTTCTTTTTTAGGGGTGGTGTTCATGGACCCCTCTTTCCTCAAAACTCCGGCCTCTATCGCCAAAATCCAAACCCTCCTAAACCTGTTGCAAACCATGATGTTTCTCCCAGCGCCCTCACGTCAACGTCACTAACATCCGGCTGCACCGCCAGGCATCGTCCTCTGCATTTACGTTGTGTGGTCTATTTTCACAGCAGTACACATTTGTCAGCCTATTAACAGGCATATTCACTCAGCGTTTCTCTATTTTATTACATAGTATGCAGGTGTTAAAGCATGAACGAGCAAATCCATTTTCATAACACAAGATTCGTTTTCAAAATTGAGCTTCAGAATAATGCATCTGTATCCCTGCTTTCCAGGTATTGTAATGAACCCTGTGGAATCTTACTTTATAATAATGGAGTTTAGATCGAGGTGTCGGGCATAGATCAACAGAAACACCCTTGTTTTCATAGATTGCTTTTTAATTATGAATGAAGTAGACGGCAAAGATTAATCTTGTTTGGTCGCCGCCATTTTGTACGTTGAGAATTCTTTCAAACTGCTTAAGCTAACTATCAGAAAGAGAGAGCGGACAATGTTGAAGGCATTTATATTTCTAAAGAAAATGTTTTCTTTCCTTATCTCACACGACACAGAAATGCCACGTGGTTAATTTCCGAGAAAAGTACCTTGAAATGCACTCACAATAGAAAGCAAAGTTGCATCGGAAAACCAATTAAATTAATTTAAAAAATACCCCATAGCGTTTTTAGCCTCATTTTCTCCTGATCTGATCTGTCTTTTCTCGTTAGTTAAAAAAAAAAATGTTTCAGCTAAAAATACCAGCAGAGGTCTGACAGGTTTAAATATGCAGTCAGTACCAGCCCCTAAGTGTTTGGCTTGGGAATTTTACAAACGCTGCTGTTTTTTTTCCTCTTCTAAATGTAAACTATTTAACTTGCAAATCAGAAGGCAATGTTGTATGACACACTTGGGGTTTCCTTTTGACTCTCAGAAGACGCCTTCGTGCAAGTGGGAGGAAGGGGGTGTTTGGAGAGGGCCCGAGTCAGCCTTGCGAAGCCAGCTCTGAAAAATACCCTGTAAGCATTTTTTTTAAATGAACAGAGTTTCCCAGGCCTAAAGCATTTAGTGGTTCGACCGTATATATTTTTACTAGATCTTTTAAAGGAAGGGGTCAAAATGAAAACGTAACCCGATTCTTAATATTTTGCAGGTGCTTGTATGTATTACTCCAGTTCAGAACTCATCCCCCCACATTGACCTCTTGCAACCGAGCCTAATGTGCTGTTTGTAAGGTGCTGAGTCATTACATCAGTTTAAAAAAATATCCTCCAAAAACAGTGGCCCTCATTCCAACTTTGCCAGTCTGGAAATAACGGTGCAGGTAAGTTTACCGGCACCGTTGTTTCCGGACCGGCAAAGTACAGGTCTGCATGCCGGAGCTACTGTGCCTGACAGGTAGGACCCTGCGGATACAGCGGCCACAGTAAGCAGACCATCACGGAAGCACTGACCGTGGTCCCCACTCCCATAGAGTCCTAGGGACTTCATGGGAATGGGGACTTACAATTTACCGGTGCCTGACTTTTAAGGAACGCCGGGGTTGTAATACCCCAGTGTTTCCAGCAAGTCCGACGCCGGTAAATATTTACGGGTCCGGCGGCAGCCAGTGTCTTTTTTCTCCCACTATCCAGCATTTCCCCGCATAGTGTACAGTTGGAGTTTGCTTATGTAATTATACCGGGCCTCGAGCAGTGGTATTCAAACTTTTTTATACTGAGCCCCACTTTAGTAAAAAAAAAAAAAAAAGAGTTTCCTAACCCCCCTCCCCTAAGCTCCAACTTCATTTTCTATTAGAAACAGTCACCATAAATCTTTTTAGAGAGCCTCACGCCTACTGGACATCATTTGTCAGCCCCACAGTTTGCAATCCACTCTCCTAGAGTATGCTTGGACGGCTATTTACCTGGAGATAAAATACCTTCTGAGTCAACAGTTTGTGGTGCCAGTCTAGCTCCTCTTTCTGTTGAAGATGGTGGTGCGCAAAGAAGGTGGTTGGGCATGGAGTTTATTGAATACATCTGAACCACTGGCATTGCTCTGGCAACCTAACACACCACCGTTTTAAAGCCCGTCGGCGCGATTGCCAAAGGGGTCCAGTCGTATGCTTATCAGTCAGGTACTGTAAAGGACTGGAGGGGGGTTATCTGTACTCCTGCCCTCTACATGGTAGAGTAGAAGCACAGAGCACCCCAGCCAAGATTCTCTATTGTTGGTAGCAATGGATGAGCAATCAAGGCTTAGCTCTCAGGAGGTGATGTGGGCTGGTTCTTAAGTAAAGTGTAGTCCCCAAGCCCTCACAAAATAATGTCATAGTGATAACACAGTTCTTTATATAAAGAAGGTTCAAATCATATACACATACAATAACACACTTTGTGCTCAGGCAATTCTATAATGACAAATGTACAATTTCTATGTTGTACCACAATTACTCTTTGATTGCAAAATACACCTACTGCTGACAGTTTCAAATGGCATACAAATCAATAGCAAAACTTATCAACCATAGACTTGGGAGGAAAATAAGTTGCTTAAACAATTGGCAGAATACCTTGTCCCACTACCAAGACACCTAAATAAAGTATATTGGCAAGTCCAGTCCATACATTGTTTAGCAGAGTCTTAATTCCTTCAAATGTTCTACTACCCCAATGTACCTGGTTTAGCAGAGATCAATGACGGCTTGTCGACAGATCCTTCTTGACTGAACTCCCTTTAAGGCAGGAGCCACGGATCATCGAGATTCCTCGAAGAAAGGGGTGAACAATGCTGTTGAGGCAGCAGCTTTGGTCCTTGTGCTTGTCGACGATCGTTCGTGGACGTCCTGTGAAGATGAGGTGTGCGGTACACCTCGATAACAATAGTTGCCGCAAAGAGTCAATGAAGAACATAGGCCCAGCAAGAACGTGGGGTCATCAGCGGTTGGTGTCAGAGATCAGGACTCTACAACAGCTGGTGTTTGGATCTTTGTCAGCGTCTTTGAGGACTTTGGGTGGCAGGAAAACCACCGGCGGATTCGCCTCGGTTTGTCAACGACCTTGACTTTCTCCGGTGGGATAAAGCGGTTGACAGTGATGAGCAAGGGAGTCCTTGATTGAAATGTCTTGGGCAATGGAGCATTTCAGCTCCAGCCGACGATGATGGTCGTCGATGGCAATGGACTTCAATGTCCAGGTGCTTTGCTTCAGATTCCTTCGCGGTCCCCGTCTCCGGTCGGCAGCCTTTCAAGGACTGACTTCCAGGGAGCCTTAGTGAAGGTTAGCTGGTGCACGATGTTCCCTCATAGGTCGGCAAAGGTCATCTAGCCAGGTCCTCTCTTGGATCAGTTCTTGGAGACACAACAGCTTTCGGATTGCATTGAAGGAAAGCAGAAGCAAAGCCTTCTACTTCCAGCTGGGCTTCAAGGTAAGCATCAAGTTTCGGCTTCTGATTGATTCTAGTCAGTGAGAGGTCCCCAGATATACTGTTCTCTCTCCCATTCACATTGCTGAGCCAGGCCCAGGCAGCCAATCATTCAGAAGGGCATTCAGCAGGCAGGCAGCCAATCAGGCTCACAGTGCATTCAGGCCATTCTTCTCCATCCAGACACTCACAACACGGAATGTGGATTGGGACAAGCACCCAGTCATTCAGCACTCCACACTGCATTCATACCAGTTTCGGGAAGGGCAGTCATTGTGTCATACACCAAAAGCCAGACACCCATAACATGAAATGTAGGTTGGTCACACACTCTATTCACCCAGGTCACACCCCAAGGGCGTACCCACAACATACAGACATTGGGAAGGCTCCAGCTAGTCTGGCCTGGACTTCCCCACAAAACCATATATGGAACATCCACCCGACAGCCAGTGTGGGGAAGGAACAGAGTCAGGGCTTCCCAGGACTTTGGGAAAACAAGGTAATAGGCAATAGAAAGCAGGAGGCCACAGGGGCCATCTTGTCACATTTCAGTAATAAACTGATTGCAATGGTGGGGCCTGGGTATACTAAAATGGAGGATACTCAGAGCACCTGTCAAATTCAGCATGGAGCTGCTCTGTGGGCCACCCACAGATGCCCAAAAACATACACTAGGAGTACAGGGTTGTACCCCCACCCATGGGTGCCATAAGGATATCCCAAGGGTGTGGTCACCAAGACCAAAAAGAGGAAGAGCTGCACTGCCAGGAGTCCCACTTGGACTCCTGTGCAGAAAATAACACTGAACGCACATGATGAAAGGAGTACAAGACAAGGACATGGAGGCCATGTCCCTCCAATGCATTTCCAGCATCACAGGTACTGCCACCAATGGTAGCAGCCCAGCCCGAACTGCTAAGCCAGGTCTCCTCTGAATGGAAACACAAGCAACCCAAAACATGTTTCAGCCTTTTTGGGCGTCCTCAGTGAGGTGCAGCTTGGTTCCCTCTGGTGCAGCGAGCAAGGGACCCACGTCTGTGGTCTCGTGCAGAAGGGATGTGGCCTACCAGTTCGGGCTGGACTTCCCCTTTTGGGATGGGACCAGGCCTCTGATTTGCATATGGTCTTTCTTCTTCTGTAATGTCTTGGCAGGCAAAGAACGATGGTGTGGAGTTGTGCCCAGAGCAATGCCAGAGGTTAAGATTCATTCTAAACCTACCAGCCATCACCTCTTTGTTTTTGCTAGGCTAGACCAGCAACATCCGGAGGCATTGCTTGCGGTATCGGGGGTGTATTTACGAGGCTATAGCCTCAGGTCCTTTTGTCGTAGCCCTGGATAGAAGCTCAGGGGCTACAACCAAAAGTCCCAACAGTCCCAACATAAGCTAACCCCCAGATCTTTTCCAGAGCTAGCAACACCCCTGGTAGCATCCATGATCTGTTTCCGAGCCCTGAGCTGCATGCAACTGCCAGTGATAGAAAGAGCCAAAAGCACAAATGGTGTTCACAAGATGTCCACATTGGTATATGTTTTGCAATGTACATGCATTTTTGTTAGAGTGAGTACTGTGACAATTTAAAAGATCAGAGACACCCAAGTTCCATTACCTGCTCAAAGGGATCTTGGCTGAATCGCTATCATAGCATTTTTAAACATAGCATTGTGGGTATTCTCATGTTCCCAAAATGCTCTTTGTTTTTATGCAAAATTGCCAGGTCTGAGTTCCTTGAAGAGATTGGGTCTTGCATGACCTGGGCTGAGGTATCATCCCTGGTTATACCCAAATCCTCCTTGCCTCGCCCTAGCCCCCACCCAGTCCTGCAATGAGGATGGTGCCAGAATACATGTTTTCTAATTACAGCAGTGAATGCATTTTAAACATTGTAATGGGCAGTGGTTTCACTTTAAATCAGGACTAGCATCCCTGCTCGGGTTTCTATTAACAGCCTTGGTTAGGATTAATGGCACCTCACCTTCCCCAACCCAACTTCCCCTGCACCTTTGAAATCGGGAAAGATTGGCTGTTTGTTGGTCCAATGCGGTCTCCCTGCTGCCCTCTGCTGGCGATAGACGTTGTGGGTACAACCAACTGTTCTGCAGAACAAGCCCTGGTGATTCCAAGATATTCAAGATTTCCTTCAAAATAAAAAGCTAAATTATTCTGCAACACGACTAGAAACGGTACAAACAAAAGATATTAAAACTGCACGCAAAGAAAAATATGGGTTGCCTTACATTAACGCTCAATATTTTAATCACTCAAATATGTGTTGCTTTTTCCACAATGTCTAAATATACTTGGCAAAACACATACAATATTGTCTTCTGTCAGCCCAATCGCATTTCCTATGATTTAGGTAACATTAAACATTATTAGGCTGCACTTCTATCACGTGACCCATTACCCACCTGGATGTACTGTGGGTGGAAGAGAGAGGTGATGGAAAAGACATCTACTGATTACATATGATCAATAGCCCCAGTTATTAACACCTGCCCTCAATATTCCCCCACGGTTATGGCCAGTGGGCAATGTGCAGGCCAATGCCGAACCTTGTTGACTAGATCTAGGGTAAATAACTCTATATTAGCACCCTTTTTGGAACACTGCAGGCAGATTAGCCAACAGGATCTCTGATTTCTGTGCGCTAATCTCCAGTGTGTGGGCCATTTGCACTTGATGCTTACTAGGCTGTTCGGTGCCCCCACGTATTTTTCAAGTTTATCGCTCCCCGGGCCTCCTCTTCAGGGCCCCAAACCTGGCCGTGCAAGCCAACAGGCTAGATTCACCCATGACCAACTCTGTTCACTCCTCGGCTTCATCGCACAGTTTTCATGCACTGTGTTAGGTGCTAAAAGCTTTACTGCCCTGAGTAGACAGCATATAAACCTTGACACCTTCTTGAATGCTCTCACTTCAATTGGGCTTTTGGCAGGCTCCCAAGCATCCAATTGCTATTATTTGACCCAGTTTAGGGCAATATTTCTGGATTATCTCTGTGTAGTTGAAGAGCCTATATTTTATTTCCATTGGACCAGCAAGTGACAAGCAGCTTGGCCTCAGCACAATGGCTGGCCAGCTGATACCATGTTGGGTGTCATGTAAGGAGAGCCAGACTTGGTGTGCAATCTGAGAAGCAGGAGCGCCCAGGGGAGAGGCAATGAATGCAAGTAACAAACAAACAGGCCAATGGAGCACAGAGAGAAGCTCTTGTATGATGTCCAGTCCTTCTGTTCTCCACACCGTGGCCTGCTTTGCATTGCACATGATTGGATGTTTCTCCGCGAAGGTCATGGTATTAGAATTGTTAGCTGTGGTATGGTGTAGGAGTGGTTTCTCCAACCTTTAGTTCTCCAGATGTTCTGTAGTGAAACTGCCTTCAGCCAAACCCAGTTTAATAAATGTTCTGGTATCATGGGAGTTGTAGTTCAAAATAATTGGCGAGCCGCAAGTTGCCAACCAATAGCATGGGAGTTCCCAAAGCGCAATCTAGCACCTTCGAAGGGGCATCCTAGTGCTGACATGAGCTCAGCAAATAGTTAAAAAAAGGCTACAGGTAACCATATGCGTTACTGAGGACACGAAAAGGTCTCTAAACTCAGCCTACATTTCAGATGGTTGACAATATGAGAAGATATATGAGTAAGGCATTCCAGAGCCTAGCAGCCTGAACTGAAAAGGAACGACCATCCCCTGAATTTAGGAGCATTGAGGAGACCAGATGCTGCTGAATGTAGTTTACGTGGAGGTGTAGAAGGATAGCACCTGTGACTATAACATAGGGGGCTTGCTTGTAGTAAGACTTATGCACCAAACAGAAAGCCTTATATTGGATTCTTTGTTCAACTGGGAGCCAGTGTAGCATCTGCAGCAATGATGAAATATGGGACCTCATGCCCAAGCACAGTGTAAATCAGACAGCAGCATGTTGGATATTTTTTAGTTCATGTAAGGCTATTTTAGGCAATCCCAGATAGATGGCGCTGCAGGAGTCCCCAAACGACTAGACGGAAACGTGTTTAGTAGCTGGATCTTATGAGAAAAAGTGAAAAAGTCCAAAAATCTGTTCAAAGATTTAAGATGAAAAAACACACCAACTTATATGATGCTCCAAGGAGAGCGAAAAATCAAATGAGACCCCCCTCCCCAAGACCCTTACTTCCTGTGACAGAACAAGACACGGACTGAAAGAATATCACCAAAACGTATCCAACCATAAACTGAGAGCTCAGGGCTCTGACTTGTCATTTTGTGTGAGATTTACTAGAGAACCATGTAAAGGAAGTGAACATAGAAACATTACAGCTTTCTTTCTTTAACATTGAACTTTCGATTTGAATTCCTCCGTAGGCTGACCTGCTCCAGGCAACCTTTAAGGCAGTCTACCTGGGTCCTCTCTGCATATCCTAAACCTGAATTCATCCGAGAGTCATCAGCTTAGATATAAAACAGGCCCCAAACGTTCAGATAAAGACAATCAGCTGCCTCATGTACAGATAAAACAAAAGAGGACTGAGCATGGAGCACTGCGGCCCGCCACAAGAAATACCTTTTTGGCCAGAGGTTAAACTACCCGGTGCTCCCTTCCTGTAAGATAAGAGGAGATACAGGAACAAGCTTTGTCCCTAAAATTTAAACTGTAGAGATGCGTGCTATGTCTTGCTTTCACTCCTGTCCTTGTGCTGTGAGCTGGTGTCGTATAGAATGCCTGTAGAATGTCCCCCTCTGGAATGTTGAGCGAGTGTTTGAGTGTTCCCTGATTGTCAGTTAAAAGGGAGCTGCGGGACTCAGAGGGTGCCAGTGGATGTCTCCATATGTCTTTTACCTAATGAATTTACCCTATTCCTGAACCTGAAACCTTTAATCAGAAACTTAAATGAAGAAGTCTCTTACCTCACTTGAGGCTTTGGTCTTTTAACATTGGCGACAAGCTGGCACGTAAGGAAAGTAGCCAAGGAGAACCCAGCAACGGCTGTTCAAGGAGGACAGCAGAAGAAGGGGCCTCTGAACCAGAAAAGAGACACTTGTTACCAGTGAGAGACATCCACGGTCCCCTTCCCAAAAGTAAAGAACCTCTCTCCAGCAGAAGTGGCAAAGCAAAAAGCAACGAAGACAGCTTGGGGGCTGTTTGGCTTTTGAACTTTCAAGTGGTGTTGTGTCAGCAGGAGGCAGCTGTGCCAGACAAGGAAAGACAGTCCTGCAAGTGGCAGGAGAAAACAGGGGTAAGGTGCCATCGCTTGTCGCCACAGTGCTGGAGTTTTATGTGCCTTTTAAGTGTGGCACTAACAACGAATCCTGATGATAAAATTGGATCCAACCATTGAGAGCGATTAGAACATATACCACTATCTCGGAGATCTTATAATGAAGTAACTCACTTGTTCCTATGAGTAATTCTTGCATTGGTGAGAGACAACTCTATCATTGTTCTGTGCAATCCTGTGGTTGGTGCAGCTGTCAGGGGATAGAACGCGCCTGAAAAATTCAATCCCCATCCAAAGTCAAACGGAAGGACTCAAGGTGCCAACGCGTCAGACTTGGAGTAGTGCATTTCGTCCGCGCATAATGCCTCCAGATGTGTGGTCTGCCTGATTGGGTATGACATTTATCACATCCCAAAACAGTAACACAAATTATAATAGTCCTATGGGTAACAGAGCTTAGCATAATCATGCAGGAATTATAGACGGCGGGAGAACTCATCTTGGCCAGTGCTGTGCAACCGACTGGCGCGGTTCCCGGAGCGTCCTTGTGAGGAAAGGCGCACTCTTGCATATTATGTTTCCACTTCTGCCCAGAACAGGTTGGTAAGTTAAAGAAATAACTGGTGCTGACTTGAATCTTTACTTCACCTTAGTGCACATCTCTGAAGTAGGTTGATCTATTTTCAGCTTCACAAAAGCCCCAAACCTTTACCCAATTGAATATACTGAGCCAGACTAAATAAAAGTGCATCCATTACTCAACGTTCACACTTCCCCCATTGAGGCGCATAATTGCGAAAGAGTTATTTCCAGCGCTGGTAACTGGTCTCGGAACGGGAAATGTATTTGTTTCCTCTCATGTAATTGATCTGGTTTTGCTACCAAAGCCTCGGTCTCAGACCGAAGTCGTCAGCACCAAAGTTTATAGACAGGGCCGGCCTTAGATCAAGGCCGCTGGGGGGACCGCACGGGGTGCAATTAGCCCCGTCCCCTTAGCTCGGAGGAATATTTCAAGGTCTCCCCCGAGCTGGTATGGAGGGAGTAAGGGCGGCAGGTACCCTACTGAAATTAAATGCACCCCGCTCTCAGGAGCTTATAGTGTTTTGAAGCTTTCACATCAGCATCTAATAAAAAATGTGTCGCTCTCCCCAACCCCGATCCATGAGCAGGGGCACGTTTGGGATGGAGAAGGTGGCCAATTTTTGTTTTGCTGTCTGAGGTGCTGCCACAGCTAAGGGTGCCCCTGTTGAGAGACTTACCCGCTAGACCACAGAAACGCCTGTTAACAAGCCTTGTGAATATGCCTGTTAATATTTTACTCTGCTGAAAATATTTAAGATGTGCACCTTTTCTAATTTACTTGCAATATTATGGGAAATGCTCCTCCATTCTTTGGCTAGTTTCTAGTTGTTAATAATGTATTAATAATGTTCCCCTATCCATGTTTATTTATGGAGGGGATTGAGAAAAACCTCCTGAGTCATACCCTATAATGCTACGTTTCATCAGCCAAACCCTCGCAACCCCAGGCCCCTCTTCCTGGTGGGAGCCCACAGTTGGTAATTCCCATGTCCAGCACCAGACCACTCAAGTAATTGGTATTCATCCTGCGTGCCATCATTTACTACAGTATTAAGAAATCATAGTATATTGTTTACAAATACTTTGTCTGCTAGATTGCATTGGGATTCTTGTGAACTCATAGTACGTTACAATTTTGCAGGAATTCCCAGTGCTCGTTCACATTACAGCAGAAAGACCATGATGGCTGTAAAATTCCATCCCAAAAAATTAAACAAAGTGACATATCATGTAAATTAGACTAATTATGACATTTCTATGTATATTGTGTTATCTAAAATGTATGTTTAAGTGATTATTTTTTAAATAGTAGGTCCCCCCCTTGTCATGTGCCTGTCCCTTCAATATTTGAGATATTAAGTTCAATACAATTACTTGTGTTTCAAGAAATTGTTTAATTTGTTTATATGCCCCTATGTCAACATGTGCTTCGGCCACATAGGGTCCTCTTTAAGACAGGGCTAAACAAAACCAGACATTACAAGTTACATGCATCACATATGAATTATAAGTTATTAATATTTAACATAAATAAATGATATATATTTTATAGTCAACAGTGTCATCATCAAATTATGATCAAGAAGTTACATTAAAGCCAGTTAGGACAGACACAATTGGGTGCAGATGGGGAGGATCAGAGGGAGCAGAGAAATGAGAGATACACATATTCCATTAATTAGGTCCATTCACATTAGGGTATGACATATTATATGTCCATCATGCTTTATTAGGTGGTGCTGTTAAGAAAAGACACAACCTTATCTTTGCGACAACCAATCCTCCATATCTTTACACACTCCCTCTCCATCCAAGTGTTACTCCATTCCTTCATTGTTTTATTAAAGAGAGGATAGTCCCAAAGCCCTCTTCTATTGCCTGTTGAGAAACACAGGTACACACATAATACACCACAAGTGAGCTCACCTCAGTATCTGTGGCCTCTAATGTACTTGTATATTGTTCACCTAGTTGCTAAATAAGTAGTGCCATTCCCTGCTGGGCCTGCAATTATCACAGAATATTAACTGCTTACTATAAACATTATATGCCAGGCAATTGATGCAGAGCTTCCTTTAGGATTATTTCACTAGCAGTGTGCCATACATGATGCATACATTACATGGTGGGTACATAACTATCCTTGTTGGTTGTAACCAACTGGCACTGTGTTGACTGACCTTACCTGATAGGTAGGACGGGCTCAGATTGTTCTTTAAGTTCTTTACCGACCCATCACAACGGTACCATTTTTATTGAAGTTACTTGACAAAACTGCCTATACATAGATTCAAAACTATCTTGAACTACACAAATTACTGGGTCTAGACAATCAGGCTTCCATCCTTTACATGGGACAGAAACTGCCTTGATTGATCTGAAGACACAGATTGACGAGTTGAGAGATAAAGGGAACACGGCACTACTCCTATTGATCTCTCAGCTGCATTCGATCTGGTGGATAATAAGGTCCCTTGCAAGCATCTGGACACAGCTGCCCACTTCTCCACTGAGGCTATCAAATGGATAGAGTAGTTCCTGAGTAAGAGAACTATGGGGGTGTTAGAACAGTGCTGGTGCTTCCATGTCCCCATTTCCATGGCACTCCATGGGAATGGGAGGGTGTTAGAACAGTGCTGGTGCTTCCATGTCCCCATTTCCATGGCACTCCATGGGAATGGGGAGTTACAGTTCCCGCTGCCTGACATCCCAGGCTGCTGGGACTTGTAATATCGCAGTGGCATTGGGATATCAGGTGGCAGAAACAGTGTTACAAGGTGAGAGACAACCATAGCACCGACAGGTTACTGCCGACCACTTAATTATGCCCTCTGTCTTTCTTGATACCATGCCTGTCTCACAGTGATTATGGTAATGTCTGAATATTGTCACTGGAATTATTTGTTTTGTTGTTCGAATGTATGTTGTAATGTGTATGCTGTGGGGGCTGACTGTATGTTGAGTGTGTGTTTGTGTGTGTGTGTGTGTGTTTGTGTGGCATATGCTGTGTGTGTGTGTGTGTTGTGTAGTGGTAGGTATGTATGTGGTGTGGGTGTGTGTTCTGTGTATGTTGTTTTTAGATATGTGTGGGTGTGTTGTGGGTGGTTCTGTATGTTGTATGTGTTGGTGTGAGTGTACATGTTGCTTGTGTGTGTTGTGTAGTCTGTGAGTGTGTATGTTGTGTGACAGTTCTGTTGTGTGTGGGTGTGTATCTGGGTGTGTGTTCTGTTATAGTGCTGTGTATGTTGTGCTGTGTATAGTGCAGTGTATGTTGTGGGTGGATGTGTGTGGGTGTGTGGGAGTGGGTGTGTGTGTTGTGCTTTGTGTCAGTGTGTAACTTGTGTGTGTTCTGTTTGGGTATCTATGTTGTGTGTGTTCCATTTTGTGTGGGTGTATCTGTGGGCATATATGTTGCGTATGTGTGGATATAGATGTTTTGTATATGGTTATGTTCATGGAATTTGGCTGAATAATGGGTTTTCTGTTTTGAATTTTGGAACGTGTACACAGTGGGTGATGAGTATATGTTTGGGAATATTATTCCTGGAATTATGTCTTTTCTTGCTTGAGAGTATGTTGGAATGCGTATCCCAGTTTGGTTAAGTGTGTAGGATAAGTGTGGTTATGGTAATGTCTGAATATTGTTTCCGGAATTATGTGTTTTGTTGTTCAAGTGTATGTTGTAATGTGTATGCTGGGGGGTTCACTGTGTGTTTGTGTGTATGTTGGTGTGCATTTTTGTGTGGGTGTGCATGCTGTATGTGTGTGTTCTGTTTTGTGTGGGTGTGATCACACAATTTGTGATTGTGTATGTTGTGTGGGGAGGTATATATTGTGTGTGTATTGTGTAGTGGGTGTGTATGTGGGTGTGTTCTGTTGTGTGTTATATGTATGCTGTGTTTAGATGTGTGTGTAGGTGTGTGTGGGTGTGTAAGTTGTATGTGTGTGTTGTGTGTGGGTGTGAATGTTGTGTTGTGTGTATATGTTGTGCATGCTCTGTTAATTTACTTTACTTTAATATATTTGTAATGCTCAAGCCATGGACTCATAGGCATCAGGGCGCATACAGACAAAAAGTCATGACAATAACCCAGACATATTAAATTATCCTCTTGAGCCAGAAGGTATCCAGGTACTGATTCAGATGAACCACCTCGTTTTCAACTTCTTCTTAAAAAGATCTAAGGATTTCTGGTATCTAAGGGCCAAAGGCAAATTGTTCCAAGCCTTTGGACCTGCGATATAAAAAGCCCCCATTTCAGCCTTCACGGTGCCGCACCTGGGAAGCATCAACTGATCATGCTTGCTGGATCTGAGAATTCTCCTGTGGACCTTCTCTGAGAGCAGATCTTGCAAATAGAGGGGGATTAAGCCCTGTCTACATTTGAATGTAACAACTAATAGGCAGAAAAGCAGCCTGGCCTCAACCGGGAGCCAATGCAATGCTCGTCTTACGACAGAAACATGGTCTCTACGGGCTAATCCCATGACCACATGCACTGCCCCATTCTGAACCACCTGTAGCCTATTACAATCTGCTTTACTCAACCCAGCATGCAGGCTACAAAAGTTGTCTATTTTACACCCAACTATTGCTCTTGCGATTGTTTCAGCATTCGTCTGAGTAATAAAAGCTCTGAGGTGTGCTAGGAGCTTGATGTAATAGACTGACACTGACACACGGCTCTCAACATGAGCCTTCATGTTGAGGTGTTGATCAAAAATAATACCTAAAGATTTTACCTTCTTTTGAGGAGTTATCTTAGCTTCACCTATTTGAAAGCTCTCATAGGATGGTCCGAGCTTTGATAACATATTATGGGTGCCAACAATCACCAACTCCGTCTTTTCTCTGTGCAGTGCCAGATTGTTCCGCACCATTCAACGCATGGGCATACACCCTATTAAGCTCAGCTTCATCGTGTACATGTCTTCCAGTAATGGGGATGACACATTGTGAGTCATCTGCATAGTTTGTGAGCAAAACCCCTTCTTGTTCCAAGAGGGCAAAAAAGGGTGCCATAAATATATTAACTAGGCAGGGAGAGATGCACGAGCCCTGTGCCACACCATATTCTAAAGTAACAGGCGGAGCTTCTGCTGCCTCATGATATACTCTGCTCTCGCTGTTATTAAAAAATTAAGCTATCCAGCGGGCTGCTGTCAGTGAGAAATTTCTCACTTCGCCCAACCTGGTGACCAAGATTGAATGGTCCAACAGGTCGAAGGCGGCCGACAAATTAAGCAGCATCAGCATAGATAGTTTATTTTTGTCCAGGCGTTCCAAGAGCCTGGAATTCAATTCAGGTAGTGCAGTCTCCGTTCCGAACCTCTGCCTGAAACCAGATTGATGACAATGAAGAATAGGATGTTTGTTCAGGTGATCTGCAATTTGCAAATCACCATCACGATCAAATATTTTTAACAAAAAAGGTGTGTTGGTAATTGGGCTATAAATAAGTGGCACATCTATGGGTAAAACAGTTTTTTTTCAAAATAGGAGTGACCCACACCTTTTTTAGATCCATCTGAACCTGACTTTCCATAAGGGTGGTATTCACAAACTTGCGAATGGCTTCAAGCAAGGTCGGAAGACACATTTTAATTATAATGGCCGAGCATGGACCGCCTTTGCATTTTTTGGCCTTTAAGTATTCTATTACCACAGACAGCTCACCGGCCCTCATAGTAGAGACATTAAATTGAGGAATGGGTGGGCATCTATTATGAGCCTCCATCACAACCTCGCATATGGCTGTGAACTGGTTTTCTTTTTTACGGGTTATGTCTGACCTAATGCCATTCAACTTGACCTGCATGACTTCCAAAATGTCCAAAAACCATGCTGCATCCTTTACTAGCAGACCAGCGTCAGGGGAGGTCATAGTTTTTTGTTCCTTCAATATCTCAAAGAGCCCTCTAACATCAGATTGTGTATTCTGTATTCTGGAGTTCAACAAATGTTTCTTTGCGTCAATAATCACTATCTTGTAGGTTTTTGCTACTCCTTTGTAGGCTGCCAATGCTCCTGGAGTGGGATTAGATTTCCACATATAAAACAGTTTCAGAGTGGAGATTTTCAGTTTTTTCAACTCCGTAGAGAATCATGATTTGTTTTTCTTCCCTTAACCTTTCTCTGTTTAAGTGGATCTAGAAAATGTGTAATATTATCAAAATTTAATAAAAAGACATTTTGACATGAAGATTTTAGAGGGATATAACTACTTATTGGACACACCAGGGGTTCAATTTGTTCCTGTGTAAGCATCTTATGTTTTCTCCCTAAGATCCCTAGAGTCGTCCCACCCTTAATTTTCCTCGAAAAGTCTGCCTGTATAGAAAAGAGTACAAAATAGTGATCCGACCATGGACAGGGCGATACTTGAAAGTCCTTAGAGATCATCTTAAGTGTAGGAACCCAGTCCAAGATGTAGACAAGGTGGTGGGTTGGCATGCAAATCTTTTGCTCAAAACCCATGTTCGATAAAAAACAAGTACAGTTCAGAGGCTAGAGTATCAGCCTTGTGCCCCGACCTATAATTAAAATGACCAAATAATAAAAAAAATAGTATTGGATTTCAAGAGGGAGAGCAAATGATTAGCGTGGGTGGTAATAAAATCATCTGTCAAAGATGGAGGTCTATAAATTAAAAGCATATGCATGGTCGATTCAACATTAAGGCCAATTTTCACATGTAAACACTCTACCCCATCCATAATTTGTCTGCTGATTTCCCAGATGATAAGTAAAGATTTAAAAATCAGCACGACCGCACCCTTCTACCATATTTTCTTTCTTGCCATAACATCCCATAGCCTTCAGGTATGGCTAGGTTAAGTGAGGGGCTAGCTGCCTTTTGACCCTTAATTTCTGTTATAGCACACAAATCGATATTATTTTCTTCAATATAAGTAGCTAATTCTATTGCGCGTTTCACTAGAGACCTAGAGTTTAGTAGCATACACAACAAGTTGTGGACTGGTATAAACCTACCTCTTCCAGAGGGGAGCACTGCCCTCAACCCCTCAGTGACAGGAATTCTATTTCCTGTTGCTATGATCGGTTCCTTACATAGATTAATGTCCCCTCCTCCCTGAGGTGCAATATCTGAAATCTTATTCAACTTAGACCATCCCGTATATCACCATCCTCAGATATATCACACGATACGGCCATTATGCAAGAAGGTGTGAAGTAAGAATTCCCTATTTTTGGACGAGTATTACAAGGGAATGGGATGATATCAGGAGCTTGTATTAAAACATTGGAAGAATCATCAGTGCTACATTCAATCTGACTCACCAGTGGCTGGAGGACTGCCCTTGGCTCATAGGAACTGAATATATTTCTTGCTGCTGTAATAGCAGCGAGAACATCTCCAATCCCCATGGCGAAGAAGCATCCACAGAGTCTTGTTCTTCCTAACTTCTGGTCCTGTATGGACCGGTACAGACCGGCTTGCCTCACTCACGCCGACGCTCTCATGACTGGTTCGTGGATACGTAGTCAAAGGACTACAAAGCTGCTGGGTAATGTAGTTTGGCAGCAAGCAGAGCAGTAAACAGATGAGATAAGCACGGAAGTGCAAAGTGTGATGCCAATCTCCCTTTATTTGAAGCTCCACAGTAGAAGACCAATGGAATCAAAAAAGTATGTAAAATCAATAAAAAAAATATATGACTGTGTGTTGGTGTGCGGTTGGGTGTTGTGTTGTGTGTCGGTGTATATGTTTTATGTGTGTTCTGTTGTGTGTTGTTCCTGGGCATCTGGATGAATATTGAGTGTTGGAATGTGTATGCCAGGGAGGTTGAGGGTATGTTTGGAATATGAATGCAGTGGGGATAGTGTGTATGCTGTGTGTGGTTATGCTGTTTGCCGAATATTCTTCCTGGAATTATATGATTTCTTGCTTAAGTGTATTTTGAAATGTATACGCTGTGGAGGTTGAAGGTATGTTTTGAATGTGAACGTAGTGCTTATGCTGCTTGTGGTTATGCTTATATTAGATGAATATTGTTACTGGAATTGCGTGTTTTCTTGCTTGAGTGTATGTTGGAAAGCATACACAGTGGTCGTAAGTGCTACTGTGTGTGTGTTGTGTATATAGTGTGTGTGTGTACTGTTGCATGTGGGTGTGTATGTGGCTGTGGGTGTTGTGCGTGGGTGTGTATGTTGGTGTTGTGGGATGTATTAACCTACTCATCCGAGCCCTGCAACAGTACTGTGCATTGCTGGCAGCAGAGACATCAGAATGGCCACTGGAAAGCATGCTGCTTGCCAGAGATCACCAGAAAATGTGCAGTGAAAACTGGAAAAATAGGCTGCCACCCACTTTTGCCTATATTAGTGAGCACAGGAGGTCACTGCCTAAAACCACCATTGGGCTACACACATAGTAGCCTGAAACCACTTGGAAAAAGCAATGCTGATTGCCAAAAGCAACACAGAGCTGTGTGGGAATTGTTTCTTGATTGTCAAAATGTGCTAAAATCATGGCTCAGGTGTTGCACATCATTATACTGCAAGAATCCACATAAACACAGTGTCAGCAAGAATCATATGCTATCAAGCTAAATCCCCTTTTAAAGATACTGATGTAAAGACAGCTGTCAAAAATGGGTATAGTACCATTGTTTGCCTGCGACAGGTGCTGGCGATTTAAAATTCTGACAGGAAAGCTGTGTTGCAGAAGCTAAATATGCCAAAGAGGAGAATGCCATCAAAATGCCATGTAAAGTGCCACACCGTGATTTCATTCTGAAAAAGACTTGATTTAAAGATATACTGCTCATTTTAAGTTTATAAATGTATGTTTTTCTTCACAAGGAACTCTGTGCAATTGATCAGGAAGTAACCTGATGCAGCTAAGACTTCAAAAGACTTGCTTCCCTGAGAACCCTTCACATCTGGAGCCTTCTCACCAACGGGAGAGGATGTCGCATGGACATGTTAATCGGAGGGAGGAGATTTCCCCTGCTGGCAGGAAAAAGAGAAAATGGATTCTTTCAGCTGAATAAAATATGCTGATTTGGGTGTAACTGGTCAAACAACTGCTCTGGGAGAGACAGGCCATGTGACATCTGACTCACCCAGCTCTGGGGGGGCGGACCAGACTTAGATGTGAATTCAATTGAGAGCAAATGTATGTTTTATAAAATTGCTTATAACAAATTTTACCGAGCTGACAAAAATATGAAACTTTGGGATTCTTAAAATGACAAATTCACTCACGGTTCAAGACTAAGCTGGACGCCGTACGATGTTCTGAGACCAAACCCCAGGATTTATTAATATTGTAGATACAGTGTTTATGCTAGAAACTCAGAGAGGGTGTGTATGTCTGTGTAAAATTTTGTGCAGTACCAATATTGGGAAATTCACCAAAAAGGAAAATAAGTCGTCATTTCTGAACCCAAGCTCGTAGGAACATGGGGCTTGAACAGAGACCTGCCTTAATTAATCTGTGAGGTGTACATGTATTCTCAACAACTTGTGTAGCTGGGAAATATGTTTTTTTATGAAAAATGTATTTTCTAAGTAAAAGCAAAGGGGAGTTTCTTCGCTAGATTGTAAAACACAGCATCACTGACTCATTCTGACACGCTAATCCTTTCTCCAGTCAGGTCACAGGGAATTCTGTAACCTATCAAATCCTTAGGGGGTTGGGCATGTAAAATCAGCCTTCTCACCCACTTTGAAAACACATAAAAAGAGACTGCTTAGGACATGTGAGGACACACTCACTTTTCCACTTCAACTGATTTCTGCAAAGCAGTCTGCCAGACCAGATCCAGACAATATCCAGACTCCAGATAGATCCAGAGACCAGACTCTAGAACCAAACTCCAGAATCCAGAACTTTGAAGCAAAGGCCTAAGTCACAAGCTGAATCCTTCTCAGCAGGCCTCAGAACTTTAGCAACCTGATTCTCATATTCAACAGCCAGGCTGAGCTGTTCTATTCTAGCCAAGACCAGACCCAGAAAGCAGTGCTGTATCCAGAACCCGTCAGACCCAGACCAGAGGCCGTGCTGTGAGCAGAACCAGTGCCTGAAACTGTCCGGTGGCAAGTGAAGTCCAAACCTGACCACATTGGTGACAAGGCCCATTTCCATTCTATTCCAAAACTAGGAGTGAGTATCTAGTCTAGAACTGTACAGAACCAATCTCTTAGTTTAAAGTAATCTTATCCCATTCATTTCAACCTATCCAGAACTACATTTAGAATTGTGTGTCCCTCCTGTGATTTCAAATCTGTAAAAGCGCCTTCTGTCATTCTGAAATCTTGACTTTATTTCTGAAAATCTACCTTCACAAAAACGTCTGTATCTTTTGAACTGCACGTCCTAGAAGCGACTGTCGTTTTAAAGCTAAGATCCTCAGCTTTCCAACTAACCTAAAACTACATTCCAATTCCTTATAGTTTTTCCGTAATCGCGATTTACGCACGCAGAAAAAGTTCCGCAAATTGCAATTTAGCTCCATTTCACCACATGTTAAAATAGCTGTTTCTTGCTCTCAATTGCTTAGATTCGTTTTCAACCTGGTAATCACTCCTGGATCATTGCTAGTGTTGACCTGAACCAATCTCAAGTCACTTTCACTCATCCTGAATCTCTTTTAGTGAATTAAAATAATTTAGTAGATTTCCTTTTTATTGCAATCACATTCAAAAGCATTTAACCTGTGTTTTAAAATCATACCTGTTTTCCCTAAGCTTGCTGGGGGGAACAGGAATTGAACTGCATTCTTGATTGTGTACCTAAAACCTGTGTGCCCTCATTTCCATCTCTTCATATTGCCTAGGGGGGGGGAGTGAGTAGTCACAGGGGAAAAAGTTATCATATTATCTTTTGTTGAAATCATATCAAGTTTATTCCTGTGTTGCATTCTTTCCATCTTGCATTTCCTTGAACCATAAAAGTATTCGCTGCTACCTTATCCTTACTATTCCTACTCCTATGTGATTAAAGGGATTGTCAATTTTGTAATATTACCCATTGTTGATTACCGTCCATATTCATAAGTGTGCTATTCAGATATTATTTTGTTCATAAAGGTGTGATATATATATTGTTTAATTCTTCAAATAAATCTTTTAATTTGCAAAACAAACCTACTTCTTTGCTCAGTGAGGTCAGGGAGATCCATAGAGAGGGGCGTTATATAAGGGTTCATCATCCAGATTTAAGAACTTTGACATAAAAATATATAAATAAGGGCTTCCATTGGGCATCCCAGACTAGGAATTGACCTAGTTGGAGTGCTGCATTGAAGTCACGTACAGTGTGTATGTTGTGTGTTGTTCCTTGAATTTGGCTCAATATTGTTCTTGAAAGTATGCGTTTTCTTTTTTGAGTGTATGTTGGAATATGTACGCTGTGGGGTTTGAAGATATGTTTGGAATGTGTACGCAGTGGTGGATAGTGCATATGCTGTGAGTGCCTATGCTAATGTTGGCTGAATATTGTTACTGGCATGATGTATTTTCTTGCTTGAGTGTATGTCGGAATGTGCACGTAGTGGTGGTAAGTGCTATTGTGTGGGTGCATTGTGTTGTGTGTGGTTGAGTATGTTGTGTGTGTGCTCTGTTGTGTTTGGGTGTGTATGTGAGTGTGTGTTGTGTGTGGGTGTGTATGTAGTGATTCTGTTCTACTGTGTGTTTATTCTGAAATTTTGCTGAATAGTGTTCCTGCAATTATGTGTTTTCTTGCTTGAGTGTATGTTGGAATGCATTTGCTGTGGGGGTAAGTGTGTATGCCCTGTGCGGTTATTGGAATGTTGTCTGAATATTGTGGCTGGAATTATGTGCTTGTTTGTTTGAGTGTATTCTGGAATGTTTGTGCTGTGGGGTTAAGTGTATGTTGTGTGTGTGTTGTGGTGTGTGTGTTCTGTAGTGTGTGGGTTTGTATGTTGATGGTGAGTGTGGGTGTGTGCGTATGTTGTATAGTGTGTGGCTTTGTATGTTGTGGGTGTGTATTTATTTTTCATTTTTTTTGCATTTATTTGCAGCACACATAACCCGTAGGTATCTAGGTGCTAGTTTCATTGAATTGTGGAAGTGCACATTTTTTACAAGTGTGGATCCGGGATTCAAACGTATTTGCACAGCGTGGTCTTGCTTCCAACATCTGTGCATTGCCACAGAGCTACCCTCCCATGTGTATGTTGTGAGCAGCTGTGTGTGTGGGTGTATATCTTGTCAGGGGGTTGTGTAGTGTGTGGATGTGTATGTTGTGTGAGTGTACTGTTGTGTGGGGAATGTATCTGGTTGTGTGTTCTTTTATGGTGCTCTGCATGTTGTGTGTGGATGTGTGTGTGTGTGGGAGTGGGTGTGTGTCGTGCTTTGTGTAACTTGTGTGTGTTCTGTTGTGTGTGTCTGTGGGTGTATATGTTGTGTATGTGTGGATGTAGATCATTTGTGTATGGTTATGTTGTGTGTCGTCCCTGGAATGTGGCTGAATAATGGGTTTCTTGTTTGAGTTTTGCAATGTGTACACAGTGGGAGTTGAGGATATGTTTGGGAATATTATTCTGTGTGTGTTCGGTTGTGTGTGGCTGTGAGCTGTCTTCTGGGCATGCATGTTGTCTGTGGGTGTGTATGTTGTGTGTGTTCTGTTGTGTTCATGTGTGTGTGGTTGTATCTCCATTCTTGACTGATTTGATTGGATGTTTCGATGTGTACGCCATGTGGGAGGGTGCGTATGTTGTGTATGTGTGTTTGTTCTATTTAATTTTTAAAGCGCTGCAGGCAAGAGACCCTGGGGCATAAAAGCACTGCAACTAGACAAACAAACAGAAAACTGAAATATATCAGCAGAGTACATGGAAGACCCAGGTGAAAAAAAGAACCCAGAGAGATTACTCAAAAAGAACAGTTTTCAACTTTCTCTTGAAAACTGAAAGCCTCAGGCAGAGCTGGATGGTCAGGTGGAAGGGCATTCCACAAATGCAGAATAGAAAATAGAAAGCAGCCACTCTGATACATCCCCAGTTTGGCCTTTGGCACCAAAAACCTTGACAGAGCGCTCAGATAGAAATGAGACAACCCATTTTACTGCTTCCTTAGAAAAGAATGCCTGTTCAAGCAGTCTGCTGGCCAGCATAGAGTGATCGACCAGGTCAATAGCAGCTGTTAGATCCAACAGCATCAGTAGCACGGTCTTGCCCTTATCCATTGCCTGTAGAATGTTGGTTTTCAGGTCCAGCAAGGTGATCACTGTGCTGTGTGCACGCCGAAAACCTGACTGCTTACAGTCTAAGATACCATGTCGGGTATAGAAGCCTGAATCTTTTCGTGAGCTGCTTTATCCAACACTTTCAGAAGAAGGGGGGAATTAGTGATTGGGAAGTAGTTACTTGCTGTCAGAGGATCTAGAGATGCCCTCTGAAGAAGAGGAGTGATCCAGACAAGCTTTACATCGTTCGGCACTAACATATCCTTAAACGAGGAATTCACAAATGTATTGATTAGTGGGATCAGTAGTTGGACGCAGGCTTTTAACTGTTTTGGCTGGACAATGGTCGTCCTTCCAACTTGTAGGCTTTAGCGTGGATAAGGGAAGGTTGATATCTGCTTCATTTACTTCAGCGAAGGTAAAGTGTTTAAGTGGGGAACATTTTGAGTTTGGTGGGAATTTTGTATTTTGCTGCTTGAGTGTATGTTGGGATGTGTACGCAGTATATGTGGGTGTGCTGTTGTGCATATGTGTCAAATACCCTCCCCTCAGGATGATATGGTTGATTGGCATCCCGGTCAAGTTTACCAACAATATATTTCAAAGCAGTCATTGATGAAATATTCACGAGAATGTTAGAGTCCTACTTTAACACCCCCTTCCAGTAAACAAAGGCAATAATGTGGCACTAATATATGAACATATTAGGTACCCATAATTTGAAGAAATGGGGAGCAAAAGAAGTCAAGAACCTAACCTGAACCATAATACTCTAAGCCTTGCAGGAAACTGACTTTCAGGTTTAAAAGCCCATGAAGAATGACAAGCAGAACTGGAATGTCAGGAATACCAACTGGGAAGAAATATGCAACACATCCTCCCCAGAAGACTCTCTTATGGAAGAAAGGATGCAGAGACTCAGCGCTATGTAGATCAAAACTTTTCCAAACTTCTCCCTTTTGCGGCCTCACAGTGTTACGAATGTGGTGAATGAGGTCACCTCTCCCACTGAATAAACCATAGGCAAATGTATGCAAATTGGAGTAATGAATCTCAGGACAAGGAATACTAATAACATTTTACTGTGTGTCTTGTTGAATTCCGAACTAGCCTTATTATTGGAGAGATGAGGTAACAAGCAAGAAGGCAGTGTTGAAGGCAGTGGACTCAGACAAGTGACAGCTGAGAGAAAAGTGACCATTCTGATCTGTATTTAAATTGTAAAGTATGATGCTGTTGCTCTTTAAAGCCCTCATTACAGTTTTGTCAGAATTACCGGCGGGATACCGGCAAAACTTCCTTACCATTTCCTCAACCTGATATCCCACTATTACTGGGATATGACAGGCGACAGAAACACCGTAGTTTTCCATTGTCGGGCGCCATGAATGAGATTGCTGGAATTACCAGCACCATGAGTACCGATGCTGGAGATTCTGGCATTTATTTGCTGGTAGGGGTCTGAACTCCCGGTAGGTCAGGCCTGCCAGTAGATCACTGCCCCCACCGGCAAACTTGTGTTTCCTGAGTCTGGAATAAATGCTGGTGCCAGAAATACTGGCATTTGTTCCAGACTGGGGCACTCATAATGAGCCCAGACTCCAGAAGTGAACAAAAAGACATCCTACTGTGCCTGCTGTACTGCAGTACAACCACAAGCAATGTAAACTGAGACGCATGTGGCTAATAGCTGTATCCATGGCAAAAGAAAAGTCACAAAGAGGAAGCCACCTTTAAAATACAAGAGACACACATTTCATGAAGGTTGGCTTTAATGCATATGGTATGTGACCATGCACCCGCTGGTTAATGTTCTGTTAGTTTGAAGAACCCATTTCTCTACCAGGGTAAACCCAGAAAGCTAAAGAGAAATGACAAAACAAAGTTAACTAGCTGGGTAAATCAAAAAGAAATCACAGAGGTGCCAAGATAAACAGGGATGAGCATTGCTATGATTAACAGCTAAATGAATGGGGATACCCCAACTTGGAGGTAAGCGTGAGCGTGAAAAGACACGGCTGGAATTCACATCAGATTTTTAACAATAAAAGCAGAAAACACACCCTAAGGGGACTAACATTGGAGCACTGACTCCAATCAAAACTCGTGTGGATGGAAAAACCTGAGATGCCCACTTTTGTTTCACTACCTACTTCAAATCCACTGAGGAGATAATAATGGCTATCACGCAAGAATGCAATGAATGATCTTGTTCGAACATGGGATGAACACATAGGTGGATACCAACACATGACAGCAGGACATGTTCTAGCAGTACTCCATGCTACTATGCAGGAAAGGAAATCTCCAGCCACTAAGCACGGTCTCAGGACATAAGGTATTCACAAACTCAAATAAGTGAAAATGGCCACCAGGGTATTAGTCAACTTCCGCCATGTGATTAAGGCGATAGGCATCAGGATCAAATTACTTTTCATATCCCCCAGAAAAATGAGGGCTAAACCTACCAATAGGAAGCCAGTATGTAGCACATTAGATAGAAAAGTGCGCACCCACAACAGGGGAAGAAGATGGTCACAGATGGAAGGAAGAAGACACACAGCGAGTAGAGCACTCGCTTTGACATCTGTGCAGTGTCTGCTGATGCAGGTTCGAATCCCAGCAGGGCCGAACTCAGCCTTTCATCCTTCCAAGGTCGATAAATGAGCACCACACACCGTGGGTAATAATGAGCACCCCTCAGACACTTAAGGGTTTGTAGCTCTATATAAATGCTAAATTATTATATATTATTATGTGTGCTGCTAAGATGTCTTTTGACAGATGGATGGGACGTGAGACTGCAAAGGCGAGGTTCTGTCTCATTGATTCTAACTGGGTCCAATGAAACGCTGTAAACAAGAGATGCCGATCCTCTTTGTTACACAAATGGGATATTTCATTGGAAGGCAGGAGCGTGTAGCAGAAAACATAAAAGATGCAAACCCGTGTGTCTTTCTTGCTCTCTTCACATATAGTTCTCCACAGAGCTGTACCACACTAAAACTAGAAATAAACCAATTTGTACGGTTGGGTCAGTGAGAGAGGGTACACCACTAACAGGCTGCTAAAACACTATACTAGTTTTCTGTAGGATGCACGGTTAAGCCACCCAAATATATTTGCAGGAAGTTACAACCTCCCATGAATCTAACTGCACACAGTTCCAGAAATGTGCTACTTGTGCATTCTATCACAATTTCAACCACCATTGATTTTGAAGAAGTAAACATTATATTGTCCTGGGAGAGTGCTAATTTTCCAGTGTAACATCGCAGCTGGACTCTAGACAATCATTTAAAAGCTATTCTTCCATATACATTGAGCAATGAATGGAAAGGAACCATTGCCCTCTGGCCAGGGTGAAGAAGCCCAGGCTTTTAAAATGTGTATTAAATAACACAATTATGTGGGTAATTCTGTCTTTCATAAAACATCACAACAATGCGCATAGTGACACGTGTGTTCTGCTGCATTAGTCTCCTGATCTGCCTCACCTGCTCGCCAGTGGCACAGAGCAGGTTCAGATGTCACGCATAGCCTTTTGACAGCTGCTGTGACCGACAAATCACTTCAGCACAGAGGCTGCATTTAAAGTCTGCACCCCTGTTCCAAAACCATATAATTATGAGGAATTACAATCATGGTGTCAGTTTAATCCTTAAACATAAGTCATACCTGAGTTGGGGTATGGTGGCTCGTAAATCCCATAATTAGTAAAGGCACATATTATCTGCATCATACTATCATACATGTGTCAACACTTTAAATTGCACACTTGTGGAAGAGTTGATTGCATAATAGTCAGACAGCAGGTAAAGAGAATGAAAGATTGTGCTTCTCTTTTGATCCTTTGTGAGTTCTGATAACTCCTCTCTAAATTAAGACACGCCCCACACAAAATGACTAGCCTCACACCAGGGAGTTGCATATCGCAGGGCCTTTGATGCAATGGGGCTGAGAAGGGGGCAGGCATAGTATAAGCACAGAGAGTTCAGCACAGTTGGGGAAAGATCCCACCATATTGTTTCTCTCTGAACCTCTGCTTCCTTCCAGTAGAACAAAACTCGTTGGCTATGATGCAAGAAGGCAAGGACTACTTGACACAAGAACAGCGATTGGACTCCTCAAAGCAGTATTGATTTTGTCCAATCACCTGTGCATATTTGTCTATAAAAAAAGAGTGGGTGTCACACTACTTCTTTGATTGATTTTGGGACATTCAAGACTGCAGGAAGAATTAATCTGGCCTATGCTGTGAACAGTCCTTTCCAGAGTCCAGGTGTGAGTTGAAGTCAGGGGTTCCAAGGCAGAGACACGCTCTGCTCACCTGCCATCACCAGGCTACATTGGGAGTGCCCTAATGCTGGAGCAAGACTTACAGGTATTTTACTATCACCTCCATGGTGGCAGAAAAGAGAACAAGGACTCATCTTGTCCCTGAGCCCTTGCTTTGGCACTCACAGCATGCCAAAAGACACCAAGCAGCTGGGCTCTTGTGTTTTCCTGCTTCGAGGACCATCCAACCATCCACTGATATCATTTGAATGCCTTCGAACCATCCAGACCTGGGGTGCTACCTTTTGAACTCTTCTTACATGTTCAAACCGCTATGCCGCATATTGTACCAACTCACCTCTGCATCGCACCAACTGAGCATGTCACCCGCTCTGCCTTGAGTAATGGATCTCATTTCTGCAAATGCCATGTTTGAGCCACTCTTTAAACTTCCAGCATTTTCTTCGCCAAGCCCGTCAACTGTCGAACCAAACCTATTCGACTTTGTGGAACTGAGATCTTCAAAAACTAACAACCTCATCGCAAACTGCTCATCCAGCATCTTCACCATCGTACCATCCATCAACTATCAAAATTATCCTGGTTGTCCTCACGGTCCTCATTCTTCACCCACTGATTTGAAGCGCAGCGAACTACAGTTCAATCCCAATTCAACGCCTACTCTGTGTTTGGAACACCACAACCTCTTCCGAACCTGGCTTGAAACAATCGGACAGCGCGAAGCAACCTGGTTGGACATTGTTGAACCACCAAGAACAGCAAGAAAATATTAATGACTCCTAATTGCCCTTCCCATCCCACAGTCCAGCTTTGGGACCTAAGGGATGGTTAGATCACCTTTGATCCCTTTTCTCACCCAAGGCATGTCCTTTTACAAACATTGTAGTTATTGATTGCCTTTAACACCTCTTTCGATACCCAGAGTGCTGCATCCTTCTATCGCTCATATATTCTGTCTTCTTTCCTCAAGGGTGAGTTTGAACAGTGTTGTTGTAGTTTAGTTATTTTGGCATATTATGTGTTTGATTAGAAGATATTTATTTGTATATAAATGTGATTGGGCATTCCTTTATTTTTGGACTAATGTACACATTACCATACACATTTCACAAAAGGTGAAGGAGGTATATCTTTTACCTCTGCCTGTTTCAACTTTCTGATGCGGAGCACTCTTGTTTTGTAGAAGTGTGAGGGCAGAGTAGGCGGTTTAGCCACTGCTAATCCTTTTCATTTTTTCAAACCATCAAATAAATCCAGAGTCATAGGGAATGAAATGATAAATGATTACAGGACATCTTTCTCTCGAGTATGATCTACAGTAGATCCCTTGTCTCACATTTCATTATCCATAATAACAAGATATTTAGAACAGGCAGCCTTACAGTTCAGGTAATGCAACATCAGCTCTGAAATGAGCCGTTAAGGACAACAAGGGATCCTGCTCTACACCATTTTGCAACTCTGTGCTTTGATGCTGTGCTAATATTCCTAATGAGGGGCACTAAGGGTGAAGGTGTTGGGATGATCACAGGGAATGTTTTTTTAACAAGCAATTCTAATGTTAAATTGATACAAATCAAATTATTTCATTATGGGTCCTAAAAGTTGTGCTTCTAATTCAACCACCAATCCTTCTATGGCAAAGGCCCTGGTTATGTTTGATGTCATAGTTATTCTAAGCTCCTAGACTATGGATATGGTCTGGTTATCCGAACTTCAACTTTTCTTGCTACAAAAGCCCCCCACTGCTTCATTTTAAAAGATAATTAGTGCCACTGTTGTTAGAATGCTTGAAAATTATCATTTACTTTCCCATACCTCTACGGCTTTTAAATAGTTTCTAAGACCCATCCCTAATAGCCAAAATGTATTGTACATGGTGTTTACCAGTGTTAGGCACATGTATCAGTGTTATGCTTAATGCCCTCTCTTAGTGATACCCCGAGCACTTTTTGCTGGACTTCTGGACCTACTCCTGAATGAGGGAAGACTTTTTCCCCTCATTCATTCTTTTTTGCTTTGATCATGGGAACCCTATCCTATCTGTTTGACTTTATTTTACGGAGTCATGCTTTCCTCCATATCTTTTTAAAGGCATCTGTGTTTCACTTTTTCATCACACAGCGCCCTATGTGCAGGTTTGCTGGGAGAACCTTGGGCTCTCCTTTTTATATTCTTTTATCTTCCTTGATAACTACCGTTCTCAAGGTTAGAGGGATACTTTTTATCCTTCTTAGCTTTTCTTTTGAGAGCTCAGCACACACCACCCTGTGTGCAGGGCTGAGAGGGTACCTAGTATCCACTTTCCCTCTGCTCCTGTAACTTCTTGGTTACAGTAACAACCCTGTAGTTATGGCTAGTGGTAGTGAACGTGTTCTATGGACTTTTGCACAATTTACCATCGCAGGCTGTATTCATAGCTGTGGCTATGCACAGGAGGGTCACCTATGTTACAACATGGTGGCTCCTTTCTTTTCCACCATTTCTTGTGTAGTTGTTCTTTCTTGGTCCTCTGCCATCCTGGTAGATCATGATTTGATTGTTTTCTTCGGCGGGAACCCTTTGTATAGCCTGCCAAAGCCGCAGTGTGTCTGCGAGGACAGGAAGCATGGGAGTATCCAGAACCTCTGATATCCTTTGTCTGCTGATGTGCCTGAGAAGAACCAGTTCCCACTGGGGGACTGGCTGTCCTGATTGTACAGCCACCAGCCCCTTCCTTTCTGTAAACTTCAGGGAGAGTTTGCAGATGGTGAGTGTGAACTATTGATAAAAGGTGAGGTTCCTGAGGCATAAGGCAAGTCAACAAAAGATCAGAAGAAGACAACCACAGACGCCTGCATCCCCTTCCAGTAACCACAAAGAGAACACTGCTGTCCTGACCACATATTTTAATTGACAGAGGAGCTCCGAAGAGGATGACTCCTTCCCTTTGGCTAGTGGGACCAACCAGCCATAAAACGACCTGCTGAACGAGCCATCCCTGACATGCTGTGGTCAGGGCTGCAAACCTAGATTACCAGGGGACCTCTGACCAAATTGCAGTGCATCATCTTCCCGAGAACAAAACCTACTCGAAACTTTGGTGAGCGCCAGTTAGCCCTCATTCTCTTCCCCTTTTTCTCTGTCCTTTTACTTGGAACACAGTATGGATTACGTCAAATAACTGGGCTGAGCAATTTGAAGAATATATGATAGACCATATATACAATTCTCCATAAACTTACAGAATCTGATCACATACATGGCTTCTGTCTCACCTTTAGACTGTTGGTTGTTTGCACAGTTTATTTATTGAGTGCGATATTAGCCGTCACTGAACATTTGGGGTTGTCTGCCCTCCTTTTCTGTGTTACTGAATACTAGTTCAGACAAAAACCTGTTTAGTCCAACTTGATTATTAGACCTCCCCTAGGGTTTGTGAGCTCCAGTTGGACCTCCACAGACATGATCGCCCCATCCCCTTCAAAGGGCCCCCACCAGAGTGCAGGAACAAAGAATCGAGGCTGATTGACCGGGCAGTAAACGTTCATCCTTGGAGCTTGTAAAAAGGTGCCAAAGCTGCAGATGGGCACCGGAATCTGAAGTATTCCTTGCTGAGAGTCCTTTCTCTTGACCGCTGCTGTGATATCCCTTCCAGAGTTCCTCCTTTCATCACCACGGCCAAGGAATAGGAGACTGGGTCCACCAGTGCTGTACCGTGAAAGAATTCTGATGTACTTTATTCAACACTCCCAAGGTACTGTGGGGTTCGGGGTAGACTTACCTCAAGCCATTGTGTCGCTCCTATGTTACTGTAGTGCTTTATCCAGTGTTTAGGTGTTCACCCATACCATTCACCCAGGCCTAATGCTTGTGTGCCTATAGGGAGTCCTTTCCAACGTTCCTGACAACATTTTGACTAACAAACGCATTCTACTGACAAATAATCAAAGTATCCTTTGGAACTTTACTTGCTCTGCTGCTGTGCCTGATCTGCAGTCCCTACAAACGGATCCTGAAGAACTCACAACTAGTTAGGGATGGACGGCTAAAGCCTCCTGGCCTATGAAAAGTATCATCAGTCTAGGTGCTAAATAACCCTTTTTATTCTTATAACAGAACATTTTCTATTGAGTAATGACTATTGGATTACTCACCTGAAGTATTGTGGTTGTTTCTATTGTGTTGATTAAGTTAAAAAGTACTTAATACCTAAAAATAACCTTGTCTTTGTATGTAAAATAAATGTCTATTTTACTATAACTACAACTGTGTGAGAGTTTCTTTGGGCCTATGTAGTTACTAAGTTAATTGTACTTACATATAGCTCACCTACTCTTCAGAAGATAAGTCTCGCTGGTCTGCCATTTTTCCAAAGCTGTGGGTATGACAGACTTATACAAAGAGTTGGGGCCTGTATACCAAAGGGAGAGTTTTATAGAGTCTTGCCTGCTGGTAGACTTTAGGAAAACTCCCCTAACAACCAGCAAAGGTAAATGGGAAACAGAGTCTATGGGAAACTGGGTCTATAATCCTGAACAGAAGAAACACCAAATAGCAAAACTCCAGAGCATGTATTCAGGAAATTCACAATGGAAATGTATGAGATGAATGTACATGTCATGAATGGAAGTGGGGGATTTGCATTTTCACACATCTATGGATATTTTGAACACCCAAATGGATATGACTCTGTTCTAGTTCTACGAGCCTAGCACTGTTTCCGATGACATCTTGACGAAGGTAAGCAGCTCGCGTGAACCATGATGTTCTTTGATTAGTCTCCAACCATGAGAATACTCTCCATCTACTCACTCAACTGCTCGTCTTTCTACTTACTAAATCACTGTGCAACTTGGTCCAACCATCTAATTTCATTGGAAAATTGACAGAAAAGTCTTAAGTATGTGAAACAAAAAATCTGAGAAAGGCAAATACTTAATATTGAACTCAGGTGTACATTTGTCATCAACCCTTTACTCCCTGCATTCCCTTCACCCCCTACATAGGCTAAATTATTCACAATGAATTAAGACATACTGAAAGTGTTGACTGCCCCATGTGCAGTCCTATGTGAAGGCATGCCCGCATATGCCCAGCTCTCTGCAGCCTTGACAAATGTCCTTCTTGGGTTGATTTAGTTATGCATAACATGGCACAGACCTTTAAGACAATTTATGGAGCAAAAGACTTGCATTTGTTCTCACATCAACACCACAATGCTTTGTTCATCCCCCTCTGGACTGGATGTGAGCTTCCAGTGATGGCAACTGGGTGGCGCTGTGGCATATGTGAATTAGCTCAAATGGCTTATTCCATTTTCACTTCTCAGGCAAAAGTAATTTTTTCTAGCCTTTTAAAATCCACCATACCTTTGGTGGTGTTGGATATATATAATTTCAGGACTTACATAACCGGAAAGACGTATGAATGCAAATATATGCACATTGACAATATACAGGCAGGGTGCTTGAACAGACATCACAGCCAACTAACAGACTCCCACATGTTCCACCCATAGAGATGCAGGGATCACACAATTCAGAGCTGACACATTCACAGCATCCAATGGACACAGCGCCAGACCCACAAGCCTCTCTAAGGCAATTAATCTTTGCCAGTCTCCCAGCCCCATCTGACCTCAAAATGTCACAGCTCAAACGCTTCTCAGAGACTTGTCAGGGCCCTGGGTCTCAAGTCAAACCCCACCCATTCCTCGAGATGTTGATGTAAAATAATACCAATATGGTATTTGACACAAACCTACCACACTGGGCTCCACGAGTCATAGGCTTAATGCCTACCTTATTGTGTATCAAGCATGATAAATGGATAGCTGTTCCATCACTGATCTTGCAAAGGGGCCGGCCTTACATACTGAGTTTCATCTGGACTATGCCTTCCATGACTGACTCTAACCCATCCCCTCCAGCCTTCCTGCGAGGGTATCCCTACAAAATATCCCCACCAAATATATTGCAGTACATATGATTGTTTGTCTCGCCATAGGTGATATTTTTGGGGGGGGGGGTAATTTGTGGGAGCGGGGTGTCCCCATTTTAAAATAATTCAGGGGTATCCCCGCAGGGTCCATGGGTCAATATTGCCACAAAATTATGGTGATATTTTTATATTGCGATATTTTTGCAGGGATATTAACGCATGGAACCCCTGCGAGCACTGGGTGGGCTATTTTTGTTTCTTTCCTGCTCTACTTAACACAGTACCATTTAGACATTGATGAATGCAATGTGTGGGGAAATTTAACATCTAATGCATTCCTCTCAGAGTAAAACTGCTAATCAGGTAAACAGACAGGCACAGATAATGGGGTCGTTTCAGAAGGGACTATTTAAGCTGTAATGTGTTTCAAAGGCTTCATTTCATCCCTGCTTGAGGAAGTGGTTATATACCAGCAAAGCTTGCAAATAAGCAAAATAAATGACTGTTAGCCTAATTAAGGTATCGACTCGTTTTCCTTTCGATCAACATTATGTCATATATACATATATATATACATTTCACTTGTTTTCTCAGTACGTCTCTCCTAATGTTGATGACTGTATTAAGCGTGTTGCTTTGGGAAACTGACCAACACCCCCCTTCTCTAGCTGTGAGACCAACATATAGAAACATCTGATCAGTGGTTCTTGGCATAGGCTCTGAATCCGCCCCATTCGCAGATCTCTAATAGATATCCCTTCTGGTTTGATTTGATCTCCACGTTGAATGGCGTTGTGAGGATCGAGCAAGAGTGCGCGGCCTGACATCCAGCTGACGTGCAAGTGCAGCGAAGCAGAAGAAAAACTGCTCCGACAACTTGAAAGGGAACTTCACCCAATTTAGAGGGAAATGATTCTGCCAAGTCCTACTTGGTGTCTCTTCAGCTACATCACAGAGAAATCCTCAATCACTTAGTGCTCAGCGTCTGTCAGTCTACTGATTTAAAGTGAATTAAGGTAAGCTGGGACTGCAAGCCTTCGATATCAAAGGATTGGAACTGAAAGACCTTTATCCTTGACCTCTTCAGCCAATGACTACAAGTTTCAACTCAAACTGGGGTGATTATAACAGAGGGAGAAAGAACAAAAGAGGCAATTAACTACAAATGGAACTTTTATTAGGTCATTTTAACGGAGTTCCTGCAGTTTGATGATCTCTCTAGAGGCATATGCACAGAAAGTATATGCATCCTACATTATGGTAAGGTAGGCTCGTTGCCAAGAAGTTGAATTGATGAGTAGTTTTTGTAAACAGCATAGAAAAGTTCTAAGATTTTTTTAATACTAAACATTAGAACATGTATTTTTCAGCAAACCTTCTTAATATCTAGTGGGATTTTCCTGCATTACTTTGATACAAAAGGGCCAGTTCCATTGTCTTCTTCTGAACTGTGATAGGAACTGTGTTTACCACCTGGGTGGGTGCTGACAAGCAATCAGGTTGCTTGGATCACACACTTTATCTGATGCTTTAACGCTGTGTTATGAGCATGCTGTTAGCTGCTGGTGCACACTTCCCTCACCTGGCAAATATCTTGCACCACCCTCAGCCTACCCCTGCCCCCCTCACATCAAACTACCCCTTTAAAAAAAGGCAAACTACTTACCTTTGCACAAATGATGGTGACAGCAATATTGCCTCACAGGTTCCCCTCTCGCGCCCTCCCCTCCACATCAAAACCTGTACAGAAATAGAAGAGGGACTTCACATGATAGCCATCTTATCTGTACTGTTGAATTTTTTGTGTCAAAACATGGGTTGCCAGCCTAGCACAGTGGTCTCATTTTCACACAAAAAAAAACAGGCCTTCGCACATTGGATGTTACCCACATGTTTTAATGGCAATAAATCCCTTGCTGTCATGTTTTACAGGCTGGTCGATTGTGGTCTATTGAATTGATGCTCGTTCACTTGGTCCCTGGTTGCAGTTTGATTAAAAAATTCTCAGTGCTCTTTAAATGCTAAACATCAGCTCTTGTTGTCGAATGGCCTCTGATCCCACCATGACACATCGTGCGGTACAAATGCAAAACATAAATGATTAAATAAATCTACAACAAAAATGTATTTCAAAGCCAAAGTTGGTTTTAGTTCGAGTTGGTGATCAATGATCTTAAATGTTGATTGTTGTATTTAAATCATGCCAATGGGTGCTAGGATCTCCTTGGACAAGGCCACACAATATGCAAGATGTATACAGTGCCTGTACTGGCAGATCCCGCTGTGCCAAGACACGATGGATCTGGGATTTGTGGAGTCCTTCTGCTAGCATTATCTGAAGTCTTGAGTGTAACTTGATGGATTATTTCTTCTCTCTCTCCAAGGGACAGGAGCACCAAAACCAACAGTCACTGTCTTCAGCCCTTCGTCCGATGACATGTGTTTTCATATTTTCTCTCTTAGGTGTGTCTTTTCATCAGTGACTTTCATTGAGGGTCAATTTAAGCCTATTTAAAACACACACAAAACAGGTAGAGAAAGAGATGTGGGAAATAGAAAAAGGACACACATACAAAGGGGAAAGGAGTCTCCCTGTTTAAAAAACGGATAAACAAAAAAAGCAAAAACGAAAATAAATTTAGAAAGGATAGCAAAAATAAGACTAACAACGAAATGACAAATGGTAAAAAGACATGGATCAATTGCAGGCCCTTGGTTTTCAATGTTTTGTTTTCTATTTTTTGAGCTCTGCAAAACAGCCAGGGCAGCAGAGAGCAGGATGATGTGTCCAGTCTATGGTGTCAGGTCGAGCAGGGGCGCGGGGGGAAGGTGTTGGCAGCATTGCACATTGTTTATAATATCCCACTTTAATATGCTGGACCTGAATTGTTCCTTCCTTCTAGTCTAGGTGTTGCTGATTGGAGTTCCATGCTTCAAGATGGCGACTCTGTACTTCCTTCTTGTCACATGGTACTGTGCAGTCATGTAATGCAGCCAGTGACTGGGTAAGATGTGCAACAAGTCAGCATACTTCCATGGTCACCAATGTATTTCTACTTTTTTGGTGCTTGGATCTACATGTTTGGTTGTGATGATATCCACGATAGAGGGTATTTTTTAGGCTTCGTTTTTATACATGCAAAAGGGGTCCCCGCCCAGTGCAGCCCTCTGGCGGTGTAGCAGTGTACCTTCCACTAGAAGGTCTCCCATATCTGTAGAGCAAGGGACACAGAGAGACTTTGGTTCTCCTTCAACCTGAAAGCAAGAAAGTCATTTTTCTCCATGAGGAAGCTGAATTATTGTACAGGTTGTGTAGATCATTCGGGAAGAGGCAGTCCTGTCTTGGATTCAATTGTTAATTATCCTGCAGAGACTCCTTTCAAGGCGGAATTATTTTTCAGGTGGAAAGGGGAATTAAGTCCACACGTGTTGAAAGTAAGGGGACTCCGAAGTTGGCATTTCAGATCCAAATCCCTCAAGCAAATTGGTGAGATTTAAGGTTTGTAATGTGCCCCAGGTGAATCTCCCTAAAGTGGAGTCAGCATTCCAAAGTATCTACACTTTCGTTCAGGATAAATCCTACAATACCTGCATTACTACATTCCCAATTCTTAGGTCATGTTCCCTCCTCAAGGATCATGGCAACCTGTGAAGTAATGCAGGCACATTTTAGAAAGGTTCACCTTGTATGTAGTCAAAAACCATTTGAATTATTCCATATGCGTTGAAGAAGCCTAGTTAATAAAAAACAGAAAAAACCCTGAAGAAGCTATTTTGGCAGATGTACTGTTAGAAACCTGTCCAGTTGGTCTAGGTGAAAAGAGTATGTGTTGGGTTTATAGTTCAGACCATTGTCCCAGGAGGATAGCTCAGCTGCAACGTGCTCGCCTTGGAAGCAAGACAACACGAAGCAACACAGGTTCGATCCCCGGTCCGCACTTCTGGGTATTTAAGTGCGTTATAAATACAACTAAAAAAAATATTCCTCTAACAGCGCCTCGATGCTTGCGGGCTGTGTGAGTGCTTTAAAAAGGCTAAATAAATAACATTTACAAAAATTGTTGTTATTATGGTGGCCTGATTTATATCCGTAAATCGTCTGTGAAAGAGCAACGTTGTGAGACTGCCCCGGCAATATGTAGCTCTTTTCACTTGCTCTCTTCCTCTTGTCCATTTGAGGATGTCCCCAAACCCCACATCCCACAGCCCCATTTCCAGCTCCTCTCTCCCACAAACCCTACTTACCTTACTAGCCCCCGCTCCTTCTTTAGGCTAGATGAAAACATGCTGACTCCTGACTTACATAGCGTTTTCCAAACGCCTCTGTGAATCAGGCCCTACGTTCAGTGATATGTGAGGGCATGCCCAGCCTGCTTAAGAGCCACATAGGATGGTGTTTAAAACGCAGGTGTGTGGAGCGTTCAGATGCTGTGGAATAAGGTGTTCTGGGGGGCGTAAGGGCCAACAGGGTACACGGAAGAGACATGCGTGGACGAGTTCCCACTGCCCTAATCACACCGGCAGGAAGTGCTGCCTGGGGCCAAATCATCAAAGATTTGCATTTGTGCAAAAAAGCGAAGCAAATGAATTAAGCGCCAGTTTTGCTGCTTTGTTACTAGAGAATGGTGCAAAAAGGATTAGCCCCAATCGATAGTATCTCAAAAAATACACCTTGGGAAAATTGGAGCAGGTTATTTTATTTATGATGTGTGCAAGATTTGCACTTGTGCAAAAAAGGAAAGCAAATGAATTTAGCACCAGTTTTGCTGCTTTGTTAGTCGAGAATGGGGCCAAAAGGATTAGCCCCAATCGATAGTATCTAAAAAAAAAAACACCTGGGGAAAATTGGAGCAGGCTGTTTTATTTATGATGTGTGCAAGATTTGCACTTGTGCAAAAAAGCAAAGCAAATGAATTTAGCACCAGTTTGCTACTTTGTTAATCGAGAATGGTGCAAAAAGGATTAGCCCCAATCGATAGTATCTAAAAATAAATCACCTGGGGACAATTGGAGCAGGCTGTTTTATTTATGATGTGTGCTGGGTGACATAAAAATAGGTGTAGTGAACAAAAAAAAGCCTGATTCATTTTTGCCCACATGCAAACGTTTTTATATAATATGGATTGTGACAAAGATCTGTTTGCTCCATTTTGTATTATCAAAGCATGTTCCCACTTTTTAGCACCAGTGCATATCTTTGATAATCAGGCCGCAGCGTGGTTATGCCAACAGATTTATGCAAAATCGATTCAGATGTGGACTCAAAAGCAACAACTGTAAATCCTAGCGCAAACACTTGCCACACTGTGCGAGTCTGGAGATGTTACTTTCAAGAGCTTCCGTTGTCAACAATGCCTAGTAAAATCGTCATGTCCTCAAAACCAAACAAAAGCGCTGCAATGCACACTCTTTGATGTGTTAGTGTCTCCACCTCTGTCAACAGAGCACGAGTACTGTTTTCACTCCTGCCAGGCACACGCACGAGCATAAATAAGGAGAGTATGCGTACGCTCTGCTGCTTGTTCTGAAAACATGTGCTGTGGCAAGCCTCTGCCAGTGCTTTCATGTGCACTCAAAATACATCAGCGCACCATTTGCTGGGAAGTCTGTGGAGTGGCAATGGGGCGGAGGGAGAGGGGGCAGGAGAGGCAGGGACTTGAATGGTAAATGTGTTTTTGATTGTCTCCTTCTCTCCATTAAATAAATAAATAAAAGATGCTGGTAGCCAGGAAACACTCCCGGTTTGCTAAACTCGTTGTCGAACCTGCTACAGGCAGCCTCTGACTCCCGATCCGACGGCGAGGAAAGCCAGGCTCTGGGCAATAAAGTGTCACTCATGTTACTCATTCGTGACAGTTACACACAAAACAAAAAAAGACACTGCCAGACAAGAGACAGGCAGGCAGGAGGGGAGCACTCCGCATGACAGAGCGGTATGAGGTGAAAGAGAGAACAGCACAGCCTTCTAAAGACACTTAAATATTTCTAGTTGGCTTCACTTTAAAGCACATCTTCCCGTTGTCATGTGTCTGGACGTTTATGTGTGTTTTGTTTTATGATGCCAATCTGGATAGCGTGACAGCACACTGCAGGGCAGGTAAGATGGCTCTGTGCGCTGACATCAGATCAGTCCTCGGCATAAAAAGATGCTGGGAGAAAGAAAAAAAAAACGTGGCTGCTGACATTTTGGGCTAACTGCACAAAAATACCAGATTCGCTTGAAGTGGAAAAGGATGCTTTACTGTGACAGACCACAGCTTACAAATACACTAACCTGGCTCACTGGCCTAACAGACTACAGATCAAATAACAATCCCCAAAACAATTAATTAATTAAACTATTACACAATTCATAACTTCCTGCCACATATTCCCTCCCCTCAATTCCTCTCAACCTTCATTCCAGCTTTCTCCCCCATCTTCTACCCAAGGCCAGGCCCCTCCTTTTTCAATACCTCTTCCCCTTCTCTGTACCCCCAGGCTAACAGCACTACTCCCCTCCTTTACCACACTACTACCCCTTTTTGCTTCCCCCAAGCATCCTCAAAAGGGCCATGTCACCGGCACCAGAAAAGCCCTCCCCCAAGGTGTTCTACCCAATCCCCCGTAATCCCCCCTCTTCCTCCTATCTTCTATAACAGCACCACACCTGTCTCCTTAACCAGATTGTTCAACCCCTCTTGTAACATCAGAGCCGCCGGCACCCCATGAGGATCTCTCATACCCGCCAGCATAGGCAACAGTTGGTCCCACCTAAGCCCCTCCGGCCCAGACCATCACAACAAAGTCAAACCGTAACTACACCCTAGCCGGGTACCAAAACTTTCCCTGCCCATTTCACTATGGAGTATCTGCGGCGATTCACCACTCCTCCGAGCCGGATTTGAAAAAGAAAAAGACAGTGCACCACCCCTCTGATAATCTCCCCCACCCCAACCCTTTGCTTCCCCCAGATCTCTAATATACCCTTTATACTTTTCCGATCTCCATTGCCTCAAGCTCTTCTCTGTTTCCTCGGAGAAACCCAGCCTGCTCCCTTCTGACGTCGCCCCATCCTTAATGAATAAGTGCCGAAATCCTCAGCCTTCTCGCCCATCGCCAACAGAGCCCTCCTCATCACCCCCAAAACCTAAACAGCTGCCACCCCCAGCCCGTCCTGAAGCTGAAAAACCAAACCAAGCTTCCCCTACATCTCTCCCGCCATAGTAATCCTGCTCTCACCGGACACAACTCCCTACTGCCCCTATCCAAAGGCACCCCAAAGCTCCTACCCAACTGATCCATCTTTGATTTGCATATTTTGATAACCACGCTGTCCTCCGACAGACATACATCCCTCAACATCAGACTTCCAACCCCTCCCCCCGCAGGACCCACTCTGACACCCAGAATGCCCCAAAAAACAACCACATAAAACACGCTGTCAGCATGTCTCTTTCCCATGGAGACCAGCATATGCCCTCAAGAACGTGGGACAACCTCCTCAACAGGCCCGCTGACACTGGTCACCTGCCATCCTTCCCCTTCTCCTTTTCTCTTCGCCCATCCTTACAACATCCTGCATGCCATTCCTCCCGCCCCACTAGGTTGAAAGCCCCAGAACCACTTTCAATAAAAAGCAATGCCAGGCAGCTTCCCTGCTATAGTTGCTCTGGACCAACCCCTACCCACACAGCTCAATATAAAGTCGATCACATGCGCCCTCCTTCTCTCCTCCGCATCCTCCATCCCCACTCCAACTGTTCACCCTCTCCCCTCAGAAACTCTAACCATGCTCTCCTGTATGCAGCCCGCGATGCTGGGGCCAGTGAACCCTCTACTAAATGCAGGGCTTTCAATCTCCTAGCCGCCACACTCCTCCGGGATCCGGTGCCCCTTCACATCTGCTTCCGTTGCCAGCCCATGGAAGCTCTGCCACTGAAAGCGAGATAATGCATCAGCAATGCGGTTACCTTTCTCTGGTACCTTCACACCTGCTTCCGTTGCCAGCCCATGGAAGCTCTGCCACTGAAAGCGAGATAATGCATCAGCAATGCGGTTACCTTTCTCTGGTACGTATGTCACCCTAAACACATTTCATTTCAGGCACCTGAGCACGAATTTCCTTATTAGCCTGGCCACCCTGTGGTCCCTAGGTAACAAAAAGGGACAGCCCAGAAGAGGGAAGGACAAAGGGCTGGGAAAACACTGAAACAGGGGGGTGTCCTACCCTCTAGAATTCAAATCTATGCAATTATTTAGTGCAGATATATTCAACCCCTTGTGAAGAAACGCCAATGGGGCGCTAGAACATTTGTCCCATTGGTAAGCAACCTGGAAATACACATAATCATTCTGTTGTATTATAATAGCTTTTTTTTTAATTTACACACCATTTAATTCCTCGTGAAATCTCAGCTATACCGACAATCCTCTTTGACAGTACCTGAGACCCTCACCCTGTGATGTGGGTGCCTCACCCCCACCACAGACCATGAGATGGCAAAAATAGAGGAGAAACAGGAGTAACATGAAGTGGCAGATGAGGGGTAGCATGTAGTATATGAGGTGGTGGAACAGGAGGAGGAAGTTGCAAGAAAGATGCAAGACTTTGGTGATGATTGCCAAGAGGCGGCCGATGAGGGGGGAATAGGAGGAGGTGTTGCAGCCAAAGAGGGAGGAAGAGGTTGACATAGCTGATGGCTACTACCCAGTGGATGGTGCAAGGCTGGCCAGAGTAGGGAACACAAGAAATGGTACTGCCCAAACCCCCCTGCCCACCGAGTCTGGGAGTACTTCACCCTGTCAGAGGGAAAGGTCAAGTCAGAGAAGTTTGCCGGTGTCTGAAAGCACTCTAATAATTCAGCGTGGCAGGGCAAGAAGAGTGAGAGTTATGTGTTGGGTACAACACTGCTGTGTAAAGATATGTACGGGCTGGCTCAAGGGGCCAAGCTGCACAACATACTGTGGGGAAAGGGTGTGGTTTGAAGATGATCCCTTGATCCCCACACTACACTATATGCCTGGGGCAGAGGACCTCCACATGGTTCATGGAGCTGCTACTAGCCCTGTACGGAAGCACCGCAATAATATGGAATTGAGATCTGTGGCTCCGCTGATGCTGGACATTTGGGGGCTCATTAGGAGCTCCCCGGTCCAGAGAAAATGCAGGAAAAAATGCTGGTAATTACGCCACTGGAATTTTTTTCCAGACTGGGGAAACACAAGTTTGGCAGTGGGGCAGTGAACTACCGACAAGCCTGACCTGCCAGGAGTTCAGGTTCCTATCAGCAAAATGCAGAAATCACTGGTGCCGTTAATTCCGGCAATCCCATTCCATGTAGTTGTATGGGAATGGGAATTTACCATTGTCTCCGCCACCCTTAACATCCCGATAATACTGGGATATTGGGTGGCAGAAACGGTGAGGCAGTTTTGTCAGTATCCTGCCGGAATTACCATTGAGATACCGGCAAAACTGTAATGAGGGGTGTCCAGTTTGCAATATTATTGTTTCAAAGCTTCATAATGCAGAGTCATTGCAGCTTACCTCTATCGAAGGGAGTGAAAAGCCGAGGACTGTTAAGCAGATGCAGGTCCTGCCTTCTCCATTCCCGGAGTGTGGCATACCAAACCCTCGCACACATGTAGCAGACTGGCCTTTTAGAGGTCCAGTCCTAGCACAGGGAAAACAATTGACAACAACAAGATGCACCTGAGCTTGAGAAGCCCTCACAATTTAACCAATCCCTTTGTGGGGAAAGTGAGCACACTCATCAGCAGGCCCTCACAATACGCTTGGACCACAGGAAGGGAAAGAGTAGTGGGAGGGTGATTTGGAGAAGTGAAGCAGAATACCAGGAAGTGGATTTGTTTGCAGGGCAGGAGGGGTTAAAACTGCAAGAGAAGTTGGAGGTGCAGGAGTCGTGGAAGCAGGAGGAGTTGGTGTTGCAGGAGCTGGAAGTGCAAGAGGTGTTGGAGGTACAGGAAGAACAAGTAAAAGATGAACAAAGGCAGCCCAGGAGACAGAAGAGAGTAGAAACCCCCAAGAAGAAAACCACTCAAAAAGATTAGATGGAGGAGGGAGAGACAGCAGGACAGAGACAGAATTGAGAGAGGACAACAGTGTTATTTTCTTGGAGGCAAAGGGAGAGTGACAGACTGAGTTGAAGACAACAGCAGAAATTTGGTTGTCAGGGAGTCATGGGAGAAGGAGAAGCACATGGGGGAGGGTTGAGGAGATTAAGTGATAGCCAGCTTGATAGCTAGAGATGCGGCTAGTGCCAGCACCATAGGCATGAGTGATTGGCAGCTTGATGACGAGGTAAGAGAGATGGGCTGGGATATCATAGGGCAAGGACCCAAACTCAGGGAGGTGAACCAGTTCCCTATCAGGGTCCCAGACACCTTCTAGCCTGGCCACACGTGTGGGAAAGGTTGTGGAACCTAGCATAATTTCCCAGGGGTATACATGTATTGACTTTCAATATATGTATGCAAGCATTTATGGTATCGCTCTCTTTCCTTTGAGTAAGATGTAATATCTGCACCAACAGCACTGCAATGTCAATGCCTTATCGTACCCTCTATAAAACCCCATGTAGAAATAGACAGGCAGCTGCTCCATAAGGATATAGAGCTACAACAAAAATGCCTGTGTCACCCAGGAATGGCCACCCACTCACCAACACGTTCATCGGCATGAACGAGCCTCATTAGACTGGAAGTGGGATAGGACAGAGACTGTCTGAGCAAAATACTTAAATTAGCAAAAAGGGGCTACACGATGTGCCAGACGAGACCCGTAGAAAGACTGTATATGACAGAAAAGCTGACCTGTGGAGAAGGGCAAAGATTGTTTGCTAGGTTTTGTTTGCAATGGGGCTCTGCAACCTTTGGATCTCCAGGGGTTTTGGGCTACAACTTCCATCATCCCTAGTCAACTGAGACAATGGTGAGGGATCATGGGCGACATTGTCAAAGACATCTGGAGAGCCACAGGTTGCAGACCCCTGCTTTGGACCATCCAAGGAGGAGAGGAGAAACAGACCCCGGGGGCCAGCCTGAGAAACATTATATCCTTTAGGATGAGTGGGTAATGGTCCCACAGTAGCCGACTGGGAATTGTGTGCCCACCTAACTACCAAGTTCATAAGGTCCCTATTGACCAATCGGTCAAGTGCATGTGTTGATTCATGAAAAGGCACCAACATTTACAAGCATCTCTAAAATCCCCCCTTTGGGAAATGCAATTTAACCATAACTAGAGGGTCATTATCACTGACCATGTAATGAAATGCAAAAGGTTTAGCAACTCTCGGCCAGGTAACATCCTTTTTGTGATGCTAGCCAATGGATCCTGTATATAACAGGTATAAAGCACACATGATGAATCCTGGCCCTTTATGTTGACAGTATCTCACCAGGTATGTATTATAGGGTGATTGATATTGCTGTAGTTACTATTAATTAGGACCCCCAGAGGAAGGTCACTTTTCAGATGTGGCTAACTTTAACTCCATTTAATGAATCTGCACAAAAAGTGTGGGTTTTTTGACAATTGTTTTGGAAAGTTTTCTGAGGATTTATAAGGGTGGGCAAAGTTATAGAGGGTCTCAAAACGTAAGTGTGCCTGTTCATTTATAATAGACAAAAGTCTGCGCACACCTACAGAGAACTGCTGGTTGACGGCCTGTTTGTTTCTGAAAGGGTGCTTTCGCAAATGTACCTCACACACACATCTACAGATTCAATCTGCTCAAACCTTACCAAACACCACACTTGTAGAGAATTTCTTCGGCTGCATCAATACGGATTCGCTTATGGGCAGACCCTATCCTTGACCAGTAACCCTAGCAGGAGGCAACCTGTTTGGCTAATGCAAATAGAACAATTAGAAGGCTGAGACATATCTGCGGTTGCTTGTGTTCAGATGCAAAGTGGATTTTGGCCTAGCAGTTCGGACTGGATGGCTCTCATTGGCGGCAGCCCGGGACTGATTGGTCTATGGCTGTCCCTGTTTGCAGTGGAGCAGATGGGCTAAACAAAGGTGATGCGGACGAGGTATCCAGTGATAATAGAGAATACAATTACAGAGAATGCTATAACAGAGAAACAAAAACAGAGAAAAAACATAGCATTTAAAAAAACAAATGGATATGGGTTGGGGGAAGGGGTAAAACGGGGGAGCATGGGGTTGGGGATGATTTAATCACAGAACAACTGGGAGTTTAGGGGGGAACCCCCAAAAAATAAAATATAAATCGACATTTTTTCACTGTTAATGTTTTTGCTGAAAAAGTATTCCCTGTTATGTATTCTCTGAAATCACTAGAACCAAAGCCACCCATCACGGTTTCTTGTTCTAGTTTGTCTCCCTAAGTGACAGAGTGTATGCCCAGAAATGTGTCCCTTACGCGCTGTGCCGTAGGGAACTAAGCTGCACCTCACCGATGAGGTCCAACAAGGAGGAAGCACATCTGGAGATGCTTGTGATCACATGCAGTGGGAATGCGGACTAGCAATGTGGGCTGGACTGCTCTCATTTGTGGCAGTATGCCTATGGCTGTTTCCTGTCCGCAAGGGCACAGATGGGCAATAAAACAGTCAACAGTGGTTAAGACTAATTCTCAACCTTCTGCAGATTACATTTTTTGGATATGATTGCCAGCGGTGCAACATTTTAAGCAGCCACCTTCATGGCCTGGCTCGATCCAGAGGTGCTGACAATAAACCAATTGCCATATTCTTGGGGAAGCCATCATCCTTTGGAGTGCACTTGGGGACTCTGAGCTATACAATATGCCCCCTTAATTGCAATACAAATGTCTGTTTGGAATGAGGGCTACAACACAGATCTGGGGGTTACATTTGGGGTCTTGGCCATGGTGGGCAGGCCTGAAGACTGGAATGGTGACCTACAGGCTGCCAATGAGTCACAGACATACCTGGTGGTTCATGGACCAGCAATAGGTCCAAAGCAGCAATTGGGTACTTCTGGTGACTTGGTGGAGCATAGGGTATGGTTGACGCTCATGCCAGTGGCAGACGCTTTCTAGAACAAAGTGGACAGTGACCATTTTGGGAGGCTTACAGGGACCCTGGGCAAAGTGCTCACTGATCATGGAAAAGGGCCCTAAACATTGGCAACTGCTTGCTGCAGAGGCTGCCGGGTTCCTAGCCAACGGACAGGCAGCCGGCAAATGGGCCACTGTGCAAAAGTGCAGACCACTGTCTGTGTTTACAGGACAACCTGCAGACCTACGCATATTTAGTATCAGCCCTAGCCAGATAGTCAATGGTGAGGTATGGGCGACACAGGTCAAAACATCTGTAGGCCACAGAATGGCCATCACAGCTGTATAGCTTTATAAATAATCAATGAAAGTGAGGTTATTGTTAAATGTCTCTTGCAAACCTTTGAAATACGGTGATAAATGTTGGAAAAAGGGGTGTTTATGGTTCAATTCCAGTTAAAAAATATATAGATAATCAGTGAAAAAACATGTCACTGGATTGTTTTCAAGGATTGGTATGGTTGCAGTGGAAGCAATACCCAAACATTTGCCACTTCACAACCATAACTACCTCATCCTCATCATATAAGTTGTTTATAATGCGCCTGTACACAAGTGTTTCTAGGCATGACAAGACATAAGGGGAAGACAGAGGAAGGACAAAACAAACAATCTTACTAGGCTGTGTGTCATTCAAATCGTGTAAGTTCACACAACGCAAAGTGCTGGGTGGAAGAAGGGGAAGTGCTAGGGAGAGGGAAGGGGGAAGTGCCATCAGGGCATCAGGCTCTGAGGACGAGCAGCCCGGGAAGCTTGGCTCTGGGTAAGTGCAAGGAGGCAGGGAATTGTAGGGTTACAGTTACAGCCCCTAATGCGCGCAGGGAGACTGGTCATGGAGGAGCCTGGTACCCAGTAAGACTCTGAGGGTAGCCAGGCAACTAGTCAGCTCAGTGGCCAGCAGGTTCAGCAGGGGAGAGATAGAGAGAGAAAGCAGAAGCAAAAAGGAAGGTCTTGAGCTGCTTCTGAACTTCAGGTGGTCCGGCTCAAGATTGAGAGAGGCAGGGAGGCCATTCTAAAGGGAGGCACCTGCAGAGGAGAGAGATCTACCCCCCGCTCTCTGCCTGGAGAAGCATCTGACCCTAAGAGAGTTGCAGGTGGCTAAGGGAAGGGCTCTATAAGCAAGGTGTTTTGAAAGAGAGAGTTGCATGTAATGCAGGCCAAAGAAAGCCTTGTGGATGATGCAGAGGGTCTTGAACTTGATCCTTGCAGCCACCGAGAGCCAGTGAAAGGATTTCAGGGCTGTAGAGATATGGTCCCTGGGCTTAAGGCCAAGGAAAAGTCGTGCAGTCCTGTTCTAGATTAGTTGCAGAGGGCAGAGAGTAGAGGAAGTTGGATTGAGATAGAGAGAACCAGGGCTCTGGAGACAGTGAGCTTCTGGGGGAATGTGATAAAAGGAAGAATACATCTAATGGGGTGCAGCTAGCAGTGGCCTTCTTGGCAAGGTCTGTGATGTGAGGAGAGAAGGAGAGGGTGAAGTCGAAGATGACACCAAGGTTTTTTGCCTCACAGGAAGGCGAAGGAAGAGGACCCAAGGAGGGTGGCTAAAGTGAAAGAGGGAAAGCGGGAGCAGGGGTTTCAATGAGAAGGATCTCAGTCTTACTGACATTAAGGCAGAGATTGTTGTAGACACACCAATCCTGAATAGTGGATAGACAATCAGGAATGAGCGAGGGAGAGAAGGCTGAGGGGAGCCTGAAAGAAAGCTCAGTGTCATTCGCACAACACTAAAAATTAGAGGAGAAGGTAGAGATCAAGTGGGCCAAAGGGGCCAAGTAGACATTGAAGAGCCAGGGTGAGCGGTTAGAGCACTGGGGAACACCACACGAGGAGTGAGAGGTGGTGGAGAGGATCAACCCAAGTTGAACCTGGGAGGATTGGTCCAGGTGGAAGGGGGCCAACCACTACAGGCCCTGCTCCGTAATGCCCAGGTTCTCACTGAGTTGATAGATCAGGATGACGTGACTGACCATGTCAAAATCAAAGGAAAGGTCAAGAAGGATGAGGACAGAAGAAAGGCTAGAATCAAGATTAGTGAGCAGATCTTCACGGGTGTTCAGCAGAACAGTTTCCATGCCTACGGCTCCTCTGAAGATAGACTGATTGCGATAGAGACAACCAACAGATTCAGTGTGGAGAGTAAGCAGGGAGATGGCCAGCTTTTCCAGGAGTTTGCCCCCAGAAAAGAGTGATAGATATTGGGTGCTAGTTTGCCAGACAGGTAGGACTGGCAGTAGGCTTTTTAAGGAGGGAGTGCACAAGGGAGTGCTTGAGGAGAGAGGGGAAATCCTCCAAGGTTGGGGCAGGGGTGTCAATGTGGTCATTGATGGTTCTGGAGGAGCAAGGGAGCACCTGTTTGGACGACACTTTCATAGATCGGACTTGTCTAGAAACATCGTCAGGTGTACATACAACTTAACTTTGCCACTGCCATGCTCTGCTCATAATCTCATAATACACACAATGCCAGAGCAAGCATGCACACCCACTACGTGCAGTAGTTCAGTAATGGAAGGAGGAGGAAAGGAAAGAACGATTTCCCTGCATGGACATTTGAAATGTGATATTTAGTCAAAATAAAATATACTGGAAAGTTTGGTGCATATCTGTCCAATGGTTCAAAAAATTATAAAGCATCAAAACGCGAGTATTTTATTTCTGCAATTGCTTTCCAACAGGGGAAAGGTACATCCGCATCCGGGGAAGAGCTATTGGCCAATCAGGTGGCTGGAACAGGGGTCAAGAATATACATTACCCGCCCGCTGTGCCAGCAACCCGAGGCCAATCCCAGGGTGACACCATTGTTGTGATTTTTTTATGTGGGGTGGCAACAGAGAGCCTCCCCACAGCCCTTGCCGAGGCTAACAGGCCGTTACCGGCCATGATCGCCCTCCTTCCAGGGCTTGAAAGCCACAATATTTGCTCACGCCCAGAACCAAAACCCTGCATGCATTTTCACCAAATCTGTTTTGAAAGAAGCAGAAAACACAGAAATGCATTCATTTGGTAGTTTGGAGGAAATCTGTTTCCTTAGCAATTGTGCTAGGTTTGTTACTGTTTTTTTTAGACAATAATTAGTGATGACGGAGCGAGGGACAGCAGGCACCCGTCTAATTCTGGAGATTAGCGCCCCTTAAAAGCACAATGGAAAAGCCGTCCAGCACCTGGGGCACATGATGCAATGCAGGCAAGGTCCTGGTCACACATAGAGAAGAATATTTGTTTGCCTCCTTTAATTCTCACCATCCCTGCAATCGACCAGAAGGAGCAACATTAGGGGTGTCGAGGGAGTTATTACTGCTGAGATTGGACCACTCACCTTTGAATGGCCAGGGCAGAGGCGAGCGAGGAGACGCTGGTGCCAAGCCTCGCCGCTGCTCAGTGTTTAAATAAATGCCCCCGATGCCCCCCCCCCCAAAAAAAGTTCATGTTTGAGTGTCTGAATGCTATGTAAGCGTGTGGATGTGCAAGGGCTATGCACTGTTTATGGATGCATGCACATTGTGTGCATACAGAATAGTTTGAATGACTGCTTAATGAGAATTCTGTGCGGAAAGGCCTGTGCGTTTGTTTGAGTGATGACGTCTGTTGAATGGGACTGCAGGGCAGTGTAGGGGTGTTCGTGTGAGGGACTGGGTCTGCGGATTTCGAAGGCTGTGCAGGATGTCTATGCGTTTGAGCATATGTGTGGGTGATTAAGAATGCGGACAGTGAAGGCAGGAGGACAAGAGGGACAGGGGGACATGTGTGCACCGGCTTGTGGCTTAATAAAGAGGGTTTGCCAGGATTAATCTCCAGGAGTGTATGTGGTACATTCACAGCCCTCTGGCAACTGATAAGGGAAAACAGAAGCCGTTTCGTGCAGGACTATTAATTCCCTTTCTGCCCCTTGGACTTACTTTCAGCCCCTCCGCTTCCACTTTCACCCCCATGCTCTCACTTTCACCCCCACACTCCAACCACCCCCTCGCTCGCACTTTCACGCCACCTTACTATCCCTTTCACCCCTCACGCTGCCTTTAACCCACTTCCTCACAGTTTCACCCTCGCTCTCCCATTCACCTCCATCATGCTGCCTTTAACCCCGTGTGCTCTTCCTTTCATCTCCTCCCTCCCTGTAAGCCCTTGTTCTCTTTTCCAACAAACTGACTCTCCCTGTCATCCCCCTGCACTCCTTTTCACCATCTTGCGCTCCCTTTCAGCCCCCTCTTCCCCCTTTCACCCGATTGCACCCATTGTCAGCCCCTGCTCTCCTTTACAGGTCCCTTACATTTGCTTTCACCCCTTTCAATTTACATCTTACACCCCTTAATCCTCACATATACTCCCTCGATCCCCTTTCAGCTACCTTTCTCCCCCTTTCACTTCCCTCACTCTACCTTTCACCCCGTCTGATCTTCCATTCAAACCCTTGCTCTCCCTGTCACCCAGTCACTGTCAATATTAACACCCCTTGTTCTCCTTCACCACTACTCTCTCCTTCAGGGCTGGACTGCCCCACCGGGACACCGGGACATCCCCCGGTGGGCCTCTGGGCATAGGGCCTCTTTGGCAAGGTGCGGAAGGATACCGCATTAGAGGAGCAACGATCACATGCATCGCGTGATCCGCTTGGATGATTCACATTGAATTGGCTACTGCCACCACCGACCGAGGCACGTGGTGCTGCCACATTTATTTTCTTCCCCAGCAGCTTGTATCTGCGCAGGATGATGAGGTCCTGGGAACTGCACGTGCCCTGCCTGCTGCTACACACACATTGCAGCTGGGCAGCTAAAGTGCACTGGCAGGCCAGCAGCCAGCCAGTCAGCCTCAGGCCACAGCCAGGCAGCTGCCTGCTGCTTGTGCCTTCCGACGACTCAACGCCACAACCACTAAGGTAGGTGAAAACGAGATAATTGAGGGAGCAGCTGACTTGGTGGGAGACAGTGCAGGCTGCACACCCTGGGCTGCCAGTGTCCACCTCAGTGCTGCTGAGTGCTCGACAACTGAGTCCAGGTGCTGACAATTCAGGTGCGATTCGTCTTTAAATGTGTGCCAATACGAATATCTGCCCTTAGACCTGTACTACATGATGCAGCTTCATGATACATTTAACATGTAACATGGATCATGCAGCTGCATCATGTAATCTGTGGGTCTACATAAGGCAGCAGCAAACCTCCGTATCTGTTTGCCTGCCTGCAATGGGCTCCTGCCGATGGAGCAGGCCTGGGCACTTGGTGTGAAGGAAGGAAGGCCGCTCTCTGGCCAGAGCATTCACGGTGAGGTGAATTAGCGGCGCGAAAAGGGGGCCACGCCAGCGCCTCTCACATGTGTTTGAAGAGGACTGCGCACGCTGGGGCCGGCCCTCATCAGGGTGCTCAACAAGCCTGAGTGACGCTCATCCGCCTTCACACAGTCATGTGTACATATGGTATGAAAGTGCACAGCATAATGACAGCTATCCTTATGCAGAATCGTCATTCTCTGTCTTTCAGCAGGAATGTTGATGTGTCTGTCTTTTTTTTCTTTTTTTACTGCTCCGTGCTGCACCACAATGAGACGCACATGGTTCACACAGGTCTGTATGTTGTTAGCATTGCATTGTGGGACTTTTAGTTCTGCACGGATGGTCTGCTCACACACCTGGTCTGAAGGCAACGGGCAGCTCATCATAATAATACAAAGTAATAGGATATATTTAGTTCCCCTATTAAAGTTCACCTATGCCACACTAGCTGCACTTAAGATGCCCCCCAGAAGCTGGAGTGTTTGCCTATGAGTACAGTTATGCAGGATTCGATCCTTAGCCGGTATAAAGGCTGCGTTTCAATACTTGCTATAATAGCTGGAGTGCAACACCTGGCATAACCTTGATTGCCCCGCCCAGTATATTAACACATGGCAGCCTGAAAAAGCCACATACACATTTTGTCAAAGCACAAGCAATCGATCTGTCATGCATGTGCAACACCTAGGCACAGGGTACCATCTGACTGATGCACTGTTCCTAAATTCTCCCGATAGCCGTGCTGAGGAGGCATAGGGTGCTGGGGAGGCATAGGGTGCTCAGCGGCAGCCCCTGCCTTATGGAACAACCTTCCGAGCTACATTTGCCCAGCCACCTCCCTGCTGCAAAAACAGTAAACTTGTAAGGGTTTTGCAAATCCATTAAGAGGCTGAAACCTGTCCAACAGACTATTTTCTCTACACATTACTTTTCTCCCTCCCCATTATTGCTGCAATTTCCCCAATATCTCTCTTAGCGCTAGTGGCAGTGTACTTATTGGTGTACTCTGATGCTGCACCCTGTTTCATGTATATACCTGGCATACAATGCTGTGTTCTTGGCAGCACCCAGACAACCCAGGCTCAGCCTGTCATAAGATGGCAGTTCCTAGCCATATGAGGCTGCATCTAGTATTTGATGGCAGCACTTTTGGGTCTCAAGGGTATGGCTGTGGACATGCCATACCCTTGAAAAAAGCTAATACAACTCACCATTCGTCAACTGCTAGCAACAAATGAATAGATCCCGGTCACTTAAATGCATTACGTTAACACTTAAATGATGTGGATATATTACTAACGTCAATGGCAAATATTATTGCTCACATTTTTAGAGTGGCATGATGCCAGGGCACTGCAGCTGGAGCAGTGGGGTAGCCTGCAGGTTGCTGTGAAGGAAGAAAGGGAGCCTCTGGAGGAGAAATGAACATTGAGCAGCACATCAAACAATCACTGCAAGAAGTAGAACGCTGGGGGCCACCCCGCTCCCTATTGCTTTATTCTCTGGGCTACCTACAACCTCCTTAGTATAGTAGGCAGGCTTCAATTCTCCTTATTGTCAGCCCTTTTCCTCTTTCCTGTTCTCTCTCTCGCACATTGTTTTTATCTTCCACCTGCTCACTTTCCTCTCTCTTGAATTCTCTCACTCCTCTTATGCTCACTCCTCTCTCTAAACATTTATCTCTTATCCACCTCCTTCTCCCTGACAATCTTTTTCTCTGCTCTATTTGATTTTATCTCTCCAATATAGCATTCTCTATTGTTATACTTCTCCTCTCTGTTAGAATTTGTCTCTCCTCCCTTCATCCCCTTTCTCACACGTTCTCCTCTTTGTTTGCTCCTTTATGTGTTTTGTCTCTCTTCCCCTGAAATTTTGTATTTTGTCACTGTTTCTTTGCCTACCTCCATTTTGAAAAATCCCATCACCATGAAGCAGGGATGGGTGGTGCTGGCCAGGACATTGCATAGTACATTTTCAAATGTAGACTTCCCAGCAAAGCATGGGGCCAAACATCCGTGCAGACACAGCTGGATCATGGAGGGAGGGGACCCGGGGAGAGTCATGCTATGGATATTTGTTATTGAGATTTACATTGTGGACTGTGTGGTTCTCATTGTATACATATACAGATGTGCAGTGTACGGACCACAGCATCTCTCATATTTTTATTGTACTCGCCTCTAAATTATATTCACAGATCTTGTCTGGCAGATCTTCTCGTCCTCCCAGCATCAACTCCCCGAATCCTACCATTCACTTTCTGACCCTATGGTGTCTTTTGGGACACAAAGCGTGTACATGTTGTTTGGTTATTTATCCACCCATTGACTGCCCATGGCCATGTTAATCCCGATGGCCATTTCCACCTGCTTTCTGCCCTTCTCCACCCAAAACACGTCCTCTTGGGATGTTTTTGAGTTAGCTTTATCAAGCCTTAGCATCAAAGTGTGTGCTTTAAGTGCCTGCCAGTTTTTTCTCAAAGCAGTCTTCTGAGAGTTAATGACTGAAATGGAACTATAAACGCGCTACTCCTGAAATAAAAATGTCAACCAGGTTTGATATGATATGGCATTTATAACACGCCTATACACAAGTGTTTCAAGGCGCGCCGAAGCAAGGGAGGGGAAACAGAGGGAAGACAGAGACAACGATCTTACTAGGCCAGGTACCCTGCACTTGCGTTTGAGGGTGGCGAGGTCTGAGTCGTACCAAGAGTTGCACTTGGCTTTGGGCTTCAAGCAGATCCTCATGACAGGGGCAAGAACATCGAGAGTATCAGATATAGCAGAGTGGAACATGGAAAAGGCTGTGTCAGGCAAGGGGGGGGGTGGCAAAAGCCTCAACTGACACATGCTTCATGGGTCCGATAACCGTGAAGGTAGGTGGCAGTGCTGGAGTTGGCTTGGCCTGAGGGGTAGCTGGGAGGAAAGGAGAAAGTGATCGCTCCAGGAGAGAGGAGTGGTGAGAGGGATCGAAAGGGGAAGGTCTGAAGAGATTAGAACTTCCAGAGTGTGCCCTTGCAGAGTGAGTTGGGCCAGAGAGGTGAATAGAAAGAGATGGAGATTGGCAGAGGTTGCGAAAGAGTCCAGTGGAAGGACAGGAGGCATTCCATGTATAAGCGCTATGTCTGTCCCTCACTGAAGTCCTGTTAAAAACAAGCATTGGCAAAGCCAACAGTTTAAGCTTGTGTATCAATATTAGGCATTCAGCAGCCACTGCTATTGTATACCCAGGTACTCACACCACTTTGCAGCTGCTACCATCAATGGACAGTTAATACCACTGTGGCAGTGCCTGGCAAAATGCCTTTCCCATGCCTACACAAAAGCCAAAACTCTTGGCATTACCAATGCTCGTTTCTGAATGTTTTTATCTGTGTGCCCTTCCCAGCACGGGATAGGGTGAAATAGATTAGGGAATGGATTAGGGATGCATGTTGTTTGGGCATCTTTAAAAACGGCTGAATTCGTTTTTCTCATCTGCAAAATATGGAACGTTCCAGGTCCCTCTATCATTGAAGATCTACTTTGGGAGATCATGAACTTATTTAAAACATTACTTTTTAATCTGTGTATGTTTAAAACATGCTTTAAGTGCACTCATTTTGACTAATTTTATTCAAGACTTTCTTGGGGGATACTTGCAATCCCCTGTTTGAAGGATTGGGCGAAATATGGGGCCACTTTGAAAACATTTTCCAGGGCCACTTTTGGTTCCCAGTCCGGCCCTGCTCTCCTTCACCCACTCTCTCCCCTTCATATGCGTGCTCTACCTCTGCCTTGCGGTCCCTCAATCGTCATTCACTTCTTGCTCTCACTTTCATCCCCCTTATTCTCCTTCTCACCAGTGCCCTCCTTTCACAACATTGTGCTCCCTTTCAGCTATTCCTGTTCTCCCTTTCACCCTTTCCCCCTCATTTCAGTCCTGCTTTTCCTTTCACCCCCTTGTTTTCCCTGTTATTATCCCTTACTTTCCCTTTTCACCTCTCTTGCTCTTCATTTCACCCCCTTGCTCTTCTATTCACCACCCCTTGCTTTCCCCTTCAGCTCTGCTACTCCCGCTTTCACCCACCTTGCTCTCTCTTTTCTCCCTTGATCTCCCTTTTACCGCTCACTCTTCCTTCCCCCCTCTGCCTTTCACCCCTTACTCTCCCTTTTATCCCATCTTCCCTTTTGCCCACCCACGTCCCCTTTCCCTTCATCTCTCACACTCATTCTCCCTCTCACTCTCTATAAGTGGAAAGGGCAAGGTTCCTTGAGACACTGCTGCCATGACGTACCTTATCACACCCACGAGTTACAGTAGGTTAGGCAAAAACATGTGCAAGTGGGTTTTGCAAGGAAGTCTGTGTGTTTGTGACGAGTTTTGGAATGGTTGTTAGCATGTGTGTGTGAGGTTGCCTGTGTCCTGGACTGAGAGTGTATGTGTAGGTGTTTACATGCAAGAGCGTTTGAAAGAGTTGGTGGGTACGCATGTGTGATTATCTCAGTTTGCATATGTTAGTGTCTGAGTTTGCATATGTGAGTGGGTCAGAGAAAGGTCCAGCACCTGTTGGGTGGGCAAGAGAATACAGTGAGGAGACAGTGCTAAGAGGTACAAACGTTAGGCTGAATTGGTGGGGAGAAAGAGGTGCCAGTTAGTGGACCGAATAAACACTAGCAATGCCAACAGCTTTGACTTTTAGGCACAGGAAAGGCATTTGCCAGTGACTGCCATAGCGTTATTAGCTGGCATCGATGGTAGCAGCTGCAAAATAGTGCGAGTGTGCGGGCATATAATAGTAGTGCCTGGCAAATGCCTAATACTTTTACACAAGGCAAACTGTTGGCTTTTCCAATGCTTGTTTTTAACAGGATTTCAGTGAATGACACGCATAGTGCTCATAAATCGAGTGGCTGAAGGCAGACCTGGTTAAGCTAATTCTATTATGCCAGTAGTGCGTTTACAGATCCAACTAAGTAATTAACTCTCAGAAGACTGCTTTGAAAAAACATTGGCAGGCACTTCGAACACAAAGTTTGATGGTAAGGCTTCATAAAGCGAGCTCAAAGAGATCGCAGGAGGATGTGTTTTGGGCATAGAGGGGCACGAAGTGGGTGTATTAGCATAAGGATTGGGCAGTCAATGTTTGGGTAAATAACCAAATAACAAGTACAATCTATCTGCACCCCATCATGTGCCTTCTCTCCCTAGCTTTACTAATGCAATAGTGTAAGCTCAAAGGGGGTGGTTTAGCAATCACCTAATAATGGGAGTCTGCATGTAAATGTCTTCAAACAGTGGCATTAATTGCATGTGAGCATACACCTCATGAGTGTGCTCTTCCGTGATGGTACTGGGCTTTTCTGGTGCAGCTGACAAGGGCATGCATGTCTGTAAACAGTGCAATAACTATCATTTTGGAATAGCCAATATGGATGTGTTCTTGCATGGTAGTATGTGAATGAATTGGCACAGCCAGTATGTAATGTTTTTAAGAGTGCCATTATACGGATTAAGGTCAAAGCCAACAAGAGAGTGTAAGGCAATACTGGAATACATTGGCACAGCCAGTATGGCCATGTTTACTAATAATTGAAGGCCTGCAATTTTGGGCCCTTGCAGATGATCTCTGGAAAAAGTGTATTAATTCCAAAATAGATTGTAGCAGGAATTGCTAATACCCTTGGCATGTGCAGTTTGGCTCGTGCCAGGCTGCTCACTTGAGAGCAATACAAGAAACCCCAAGAAATGGTGAAATTCAAAATCTTACATTGAAAATCCCCTGCTGAGTAGCTTATGAATACCATAAATGCATACAAGAGATTATCACTAATGATATAATGAAATATCTCACACTCAAAATCTGTAGTGATATAGAGGAAGGAGATGTACCATAAGAAACTCTTGAAATTCAGTGCAAACATGTAGTTTAGTGACAGTTACATCGAAAAAGTCCAATGCAACAAAACGATTGAAACACAACTAAAGTTTGTTCTGTGAAGTTACGTGATGGGGGCAGGTGAATGCAACAAAACCACTGAAACCTGGAAGGAGTTGGAAGCAATGCCACCTTTACTCTGATCCCCTGTTAAACAGCCCATGATCATACTGATGACATCACACATGACATCACTTATGGTATTATTAATGGCATCGTTGGACACTAGAACACACTGATGACATCACAAATGACAATACTGATTGCACCACCTTGGACATCACTTAGAACATCACCTGTACATCAGAGGACATCTGAACGTGAAAGAGACAGGACTAGACCCAACATATGTGGAATGCAGTCAAATGAGTCTCCTTCCACCACATCTGAACATACTATACTCTACAACCATCCTACTCTAGTAGAAATGAATCAAACAGCTTTGAATGAGTATTTACCATCAGAAGATATCCTAGTCCCTTGGTAGCACCGTCTATAAAGGGGCTCCTTTTCCATGAGCATCCGGTCTAGTATGTTGGGTATTCAACGAAGTAACTCTAACCTTTAGGACATGTTGAAAGATAGTCCGTTTTGATGAAATCACATGGTAAAAAGCCCATATTAGAGATTTTCGTTTCCATATTACACCATATTACTAGTCAGTTCAACAAAGGTACTGCCCAACCATGTGAAAGGGTGATGACTGTGCTGGACGACCTATAAAGGTCAATCATAAGGCACTAGAACTACTTGTTTAAATATAAAATATGAGTAAAACGAAAGATAATGCCCTCAACTACTTCCATTTGCAAACTTTCTCCGGTATATGAAATTGTAGGTCACCTGGAGCTTGAACTACTTTCTAATCAGTTGTCTTTAATTGTTTGTGATGCCAGAAAAGCATCTTGGTGCATTCAATTCTTTGTTAGCATGCATCACCTGTACACCCATATTATATGTGTGTCATATCTCTAGAAAATGTCCAACCAGTGGGCTTTGTTCAGTCCTTTCATTGATGATGTCATAGGTTATAGCATTAGTAACGTCACCTGTGAGATGATCTGTGTACTCTGGTTTCCGGTGATTCCATTGATGATGGCATAAGTGACAAGGTAAGTGAAGTCATATTTGATGTTATAAGCATGCTCACGTTCTGCGCAACCCTGACATCGCTTCAACTAAAGATGTATTATTGCATTTATAAATGACGCATGGCAACCTGCGATATCTGTATAAAGGCCTGCAAATAATGTAGACGAGTTCTACTATTAACGCTCACCTGTCATCTCTAATACGAAGGTGACCACTACTGTAAATGTAATAACTTTCAAGCAACACAACTTTTTTGAATGATTTTATTTTCACCTTTTAAACTAGTTTTCTGCAACATATTCACTAGCTGCATATTAGGGATCAACATTTGGAAGATCTCGTAGATTACGTGTGGCCAAGGAATACAATATTTATTTTTTATTTAATGTGTTATATAGTCAAGATAATAAAAGTTGACTTTTCACATATACTTATACATTCAAAATACAAACAAACATTTGAACAATCAAATAAAACAATAAAAGAATATAAAAAGGAAGAAAGAATTGAAGAGAGAGAACATGAAAGACGCTAAGACACTATTTCAGACATTATTTTGCAATTAAATCCAGCTCCCTCAGGACTGTCAAGACTTCTATTGGCAGACATACTTCATGCCCTGATATTAACCTCTCCCAAAAGGAAGGTGAAGAGAGCCATTCAAACTGATGCACAAAACGCGCCACTAATTTAACTCTCAAATCCCAAGTACCTATACATTCAAGCATTATATGTCTGAGAATTCGAATCTTTCGATCTAGACATAAATTACACAGGTTATCGATGTGAACCTCCTTAAGCTTAACACACTGAATTTGTCTCATAGGCAACACATTAAGGCGGAATCTCAGAAATTCAAAGCTCCATTTAAAACTTTGAAAACGCCTTTGATTGGTTGATAAGAACCCGCTAGGCTTTACATATTGAGGGAGTGAATGTGGTATTACCAAATTTTGCGTTACAGAAATCGTGTGAATCCAATCTTGCCTCTTCAACGATTCTTTTACACTTGTTGGATTTAAGATGAGATCGTCACATAATTGTAGAATTTGTAGTGCATATTAGTGATTAACATGTGTAAGATCTCGTACATTAGAGCATGCAAGTGATCAGGTGTAAATGTCATGATGACTTGTGGCCAAGGAATAAAATACTCCCTACCATATGTACAAAGAATATTACAAGTCACCTCAGAGTTAGAGGACTCTGTAAAAGTACTCTTCTTTCTGCTTTCTGACTCGCTCCTCTATTTGGTCATGAATCTGCGCAACGGCTTGCAATATCCCTATAACATATCATTGGATGGTACGGATACTTTTACCGCTTGTTGTAAGCATGCAGTAAGTTGAAGGGTCACCATGATTCAAATTCTTGCACAACCTTCACTTAGTCACCATATTAGAGTCTCAGAGGACTTTAATTTCACTGCGTGTGGTATTTACTGCATTTGATAATGATCACATTTAGTGATGATTTTGTGTGGAGGTAATAACATCCACACAAAAGCTGGAGTAAAAGATGGGTGTCAGTATTGAAACTCATAGATGGGGGAAGCAGTAAAACCTTCCGTATTCTCAAGTATCGGATGCGTTCACACTACCGCCAAACATCTAGTCAGGCCACTGAATGGGCACCTTATAGTCCTGGAGGGGGTACATGGATCGAGGGGAGTTGTGATAGTCCAAAGAGGAGGAACATTACCTCAGTGCTAGGGGTTTTCTGATGGAGCTTGCTTTTCGGAGCCCCACTGAACTTCAGAGACAGGGGGAGATGTAATGGTGTTCCAGATGAGAGAGCCTTTACAGTGCTATTAGCCAAATTGACCTTTTGTCCTAATGGCCTAATAATAGCGGTCCTAATTGACCTTCTCACAATTGACCTTTACCTTTATTTTAGTTCTTTTATATATGTGTGGGATAGGTTTGGAATAATAAATAATATAAATGGATTGGGTGGGGGTTTTGGATTGGGTGGGTATTGCTGGGGATTCCCCCCACAGATATGTCCTAAATGACCTTTTAAATTAGATCAATTCTCCTGCGATCAATTATCATTAGGTCAATTCTTATAAATCCTTTATAGTGGAGAGATCTATGGCCAAAAGCTTTACACTGGCCTGCATGTTTCAGGATGATGACTTTAGGTGTCTTGTTGCTGGTAGGTTGGTGCGGGCCATGGAGTACGATTCTGCTGTACTGGATGAGCCTACAGGGATGTGAACAGGTGCAATAGCCAAGAATAGATTTATCACTGAGTATGATTGGCCTTTGATCAACTCTAAAAGAATTGTGCATTTTGTACTACGCATTCTGGTTCCGTAAACAAGCCATTTGTTTAATCCTTACTCGCGTTTGGAGAACCAGCGCAGTTAAAGAAATCCCTGCATCCTGGTAGCCACCACACAAACTTTGACATTGAATCCTAAATTTAGTCTGCGCTGGCGAGCTCTGCCCTACCATCTCCGGTAATCTATCGGCATAGCCCACACCGACGGCTAAACTTGTGTTCCGGGAGAGGCCCAATGCCCAGAGCTGCACCCCTCCAAGAAAACCAATGCAATCTAGGTTCAGGCATGTAATTACATCTTCATCACATTGATAAATCGCAAGCCCTGTGACAGGAAACCGTTACTTTTACGAAAACCCTATAGATCGTCTGGCTGAAAAAAGCCATGGATCTTTGACTTAGAAAATGAGTAAAAAAAAGGGCTGCTTTCAGACATGCAGTATGCCATATGAATGAGGGGTGTGCTGTACCACAATTAATCAGATCAGACCTGCAATGCTCATGTGTATTAATTAATTATTTAATCTTTTATAAGGCATGTAATACCGGATACCCGGGTCTCTAAGCACGGGACCGGTATTCGATCCTATGTCGCGCTGCCTTCGTTCCAAGACAAACACATTTCCCCTGAGCTAGCCTCCCTATTTTTCATTGGGATTAATTACTTGTTCACATTTTAGGCCCACTAAGGCCTTTTTACATTCTTCCACTTTTAGTGGTCAGTATTGTTTTGGCAAGTGTTATTTCCTAGGTTTTGGCCATAATATGTAACATTATTTTCTGCTCTCGTCTTCCTTTGAGGTATAGGTTGAGCCTCTTCTTGCCATGTTCTCTGTCTGGCATTCTTGACCTACGCCTCTTTCCTCAGCCTTCCTGTTCCCTGCCCCTTCCCTTTTTCCTGTGTCACTTCTCCACCTTTTAGCCTCTTGACTCCAGTCCTTGGTCTGGGCCACCCTATCTTTGCAACCTTCCCGCTTCCATTCCCCTTTTTTTATCAATTGACACAGCCGCCCACCTTCTCTATTAAACATAGAGAGGGGACTTCATGGGCTGGTGAGATTAGGCTTCTTAATACAAACGGAGTAGGTGTCGTTCTTTGTATTGAGAAATGTTAAATGTGCTACCTTATGTATTCATTTTAAAGTAATATCTCAGAAACTTTTTTCAACAAAACCTAATTACTCATGAATAGTTGTAGATGCTCGAATCTGCATTTTACAGATCAACCATTTTGAAATATAGACATTCTCCCAATGCAGAGAAATGTGCACTGTGGTGAAATGTCTAATTAGCCAATTATGAACCCTTGTTAAAACGAGGTTAGGGGAAGGCTGTGCGGGGGATTAAGCAAATGTTTTCTCCCAAATGGAAATGTAGAAACTAAGCAACATTATCATGCGGTCAATAATGAACTGTGCCCTTGTATGCAGAACAGAGAATTTCACGGCCGCTGAAGGTACCTGCGCAAGATTTTTATACAAACTGGCATGTTTCTACCAATGGTTCTTATAGATGTTGATTAATTCAGGAATCTATGTCAATTTGTCATATGTCGATAAAAATCAAAAGCCAAAGCTCCACCAACAGAAAATGCAGTAGGTCAATTCAGAGAGGGCAGCCAGGCCACGAGGACAATGGGAAAGTTTCAAACGAAACAAGATGGTTGCCTCCTTGACCTACTGCCTCATTGCGGTTCAAGATTTTCAATGTCTTTGCTTAAGGTCTGGATTAAAAAGTACACATTTGTTAGGGTCTAAATCCTACCAGGCCTTCTCAGCATGTTTTGTTGAATACCATTAATGAAACTCTGCATGGAATTGAACCGTGTGCCCAGGATGCTGGTATTGTGGTAGGTTTGGTCAACGTGAACATCGGTTCATTCTATTTCTTTCAATTATGTGTATGGTGCTTGCTCAGATATTCTACTATGGTATCGTTGTACGTGTGCAAAATATTCCACTCCCAAGAGGCTAACTTTCTGTGTTCCTGCTTTTAAGATATGCATGTACCACTCATCCTCTTCCATTGTTGGATTCTAAACAGGATCAGCACTGCATGCAACAAATAAAAAAGATGCCAGAATGTCGCCTACATCGAAAAACCTCTCTTCTAATGGAATGAAGTGTAACATTTTCTTAGATACAGTTCCTTATTGCGCATGGCTCTACAAAAAAAGAGATGGAGGGCTGTTGTTGATGGGACAGAGTGTAATTCAGTTGCAAATTGTGAAGTGTTGATGTATGTTGGCCAGACGCACCCACATCCTGAATATCATAATGAGTCTATGTGGTATCTTGCCGTGACACTTGCGGGTGTGTTTCATCTGCGTACAAGATCGATCAATTTGTAGGTCAGCACTGTGGGACCAGGTTAGGCTCCGTCATTGGGGATGCGGAAGAGCGAGCAGTGGTGTAGCTTTGTAGTGTGGCTGTAGGCGGCTGTTGTGCAGGAGGGTTGATTTCGTGAATAGTGTAAGTAGGTACAAGATGGAGGTGTGAGCAGGTTTTGGGGGGAGCTAGAGAGTTAGCTGATTAATAGCAAGAATTCTAACTGCTTCTGGTGCACTTCAATTAGATAGAAGCCAGATGGCCGTCATTTGGCACGGTCTTCATTTAGATGCAGCAAATTGCTCCCGAGGGCATTAGATACGTGTGGTTGAACTTTTAAGCAGTTTAGGGAAAGATATATGGACAGAAATGGAGAAGAAGTTTAGAGAAAGGGATTCTAGATAGGAATAGTGAAAGAGGAGAGGTGAAAGAACCAAAGCGGTGGATTTCAATGTTGGTGTCATCTAAATGTGGGCAGAATAGAGACAAATTAGAAAGTCAGATATGTGCGAGCCTGTGAGAGAACGCGCGCAAGTCGTCTATGAAGAAAAGTCTGAGATTTGACAACAAACATGGAACTGCAGAATGACTGAATTACTGAGCGTAGAAGGTTCCAAGATACACCTCAAGGACTCTACGACTGACGCTGTAGCTCATTGCAGGGGCTGTCATGTAACCAGGAAGGGACACGCTCTTTTCCCAGCGTGGTACCATGAGGAGCATTCAGTTGATGTAACATGCCTCTGATAAACAAGGCAATTCAGAAGAACAAGTGCATTTGTTTATCTAGCTCCAGTCACAAGCTCTGAGAAGTAATTGAATCTCAAGTAACATGTTGTCCACCTAAGCAAATTCATTGAAAGGGAACTCAACCATCATTGGAAACAATATTCCAACCTTGAAGACACCAGTTGGCGGCTAGCCTGAGCTGACAGCTGTGTAGTAGCTAATCACAATGCACAGGATTGAAAACATGGATGGAATAAGCAGCTTTTGCAATATACCATTACTTTAAAGCCATTGTGCATATTTTACATCAAGACATGTACATCATGTATTTTATCATGTGTCTATAAAACGTTCAACAACAGGCAAAGAAACATGGCACAGGATATCACACACATCTACCCTTCCCACACACCTAAGAACAATTGAGTCCCACCAACCATTCCGCAAAGCAATTGAAACAAAGCTTTTTGTTTGAATACTGTGAATGTTTACTGTGTAATAATGATTGCATCTCTGTATGTATCCACCTGATCTATATGTAGTTATCTATTACCAATGTACCATCTGCCTGTAACCAAGAGACCTCATGGTCGCATGTGCTCAACTTAATCGAATCTTCTTACAAAATCTCATGTAACAGCGCCTCAATGCCTCAGGGCTGTAAGTGCACTATACAAATGCAAATAAATAAATAAAATAAATAAATAAGCACCCAGTGGGCAGTGCACAAGTTAGGTGCTCATCTCGGATATGGAACAAACCAGCAGTTCGTAATCTCGAATCCCGGCAGGGCTGACTCAGGCCTCCATTCTCTAAGGTTCGATAAACTTAGAAGCATTACATTGGATATCAATTGCTGTTGTTACAACACCCAGAAACACAAGGACTCCATGATTAAGTTCTATGTACGCAAGCATCATCAATGGCAACATTTTGGCCTCGTTTGTAGGCATGAACATTATTTTTTTCCAGGCACTGCCACAGTGGTATTAACTGCCCATCGATTGTAACAGCTGCAAAATGGTGTGTCTATTTGTACATAAAACAGCAGTGCCTGACAAATGCCTAATATGTATACATAAACAAGCCAAAACTGCTGGCTTTGCAAAGGCTTGTTTTTAAAAGGACTTGAGTGAAGAACATGCATAGTACTTATAAAATGAGTGCCTGAAGACAGTCCTGGATAGGACATTTTTATTACACCAGTAACGCATTTACAAATACAATTAAGTCATTAACTCTCAGAAGACTGCTTTGAAAAAACACAGGTATTATTAAAGTTGTGATATCAACCAAATGCATACTGAGGAGTGTAGGAACATCCAACAGCCAATACAACAGCAATCCTTCAAGGTGGTGCATTACAGCTGGTCCTATATTATGTGCAGATCGGTGAGTAAAATATATGAACAGTGGGCAGGCATACAGAGGGGCTTGATTTAAATGTCTTGTTGAAAATCATATTAGCACCAGCCAATCTGGTGGCTAAGAACGTGGGCCGAGATCAGCAATGATGGCCCATGTTCCATCCTGGCCACCCACGCCTTTGCCACAGGGCCACCATTTTGATTTACAGCCATTTCCTTTGGCATCCTAGTGCCCTAGACACCCTTACCCTTGAACATCCCTCCCCCTCCAAGAATACCACACGCCCCTCCCAAAGAGCACCTACATCGCCTCCTGCTCGCATCCATCCCAAGTCTCCGCCACCATGGCCATGCAAATAGTGAAGAGACTCCCAGCAAGCACCCCTCACTAGTATTGGTGACCATGTGGGTCTGAAGTTTTTATGTAAATCAGGGAGCGCTGTCGGGACTTTTTCCCAGGCTGCTAATACCATTCATAGCTGGCTGTTAGGTCTTACATGGTCGGTAATGGGGGATCACCGATCACTGTATCTAGCTTCCTGGTCATTTGCTTGGTGCAAGATAGATTTGTGGCTGGTGAAAACCTTCAGCTCATTGCCATAAGTGAGGAGTTTATTTTATTTCACTTGGATTCATTGAACAAAAACCTGCAGCTGAAACACTGAATTCCAGAAGACAGAGGATTGTTCGACAAAAAGTAGTTTGTCATGCTGTACCGCGACTGAGCTCATGCAGAGAAAGGGGTGCAAAATAACAGAATCTTGGATCTATATGATCACCTCGGGAAAAAGAATCCAGAAGACGAAAGTCAATGACTGTATATGAGGGGGGATACCATCCACAGCCCCCCTCTCCAAACATCCCCACATGTATTATTACCCTTAACCCCCCCCCGCACAACAGCCTTCTATATTCTGCATTTTCGCTGTTTCTGTTGAGCGGTCAAAACAGCCATACCTATTTCTTATTTTTGTTCACAGTGAGTGACCATCCAATTAGCCCCACCGATCCCTCCCCCTCCCTCTTTAGCCCTGCCCTTTTGACTGCTCTCCCAAGAAACAGCATATGCAAATCTGGTATCCACTGATATAATCGCTGGAAATGACATTGAGGCCGGCTCGATATTTTTTTAAAGGCACTATTCAACACTTTACCCAAATATTCGAGGGCGGGAATTTGTTTATATAATTGCACCAGTCCTAAAATATGTTGTGGAGGGTGGTTAGTGTCTTTAAAAAAAATATCGAGTCACCTTCAATGTTTTTTTCCAGCGATTATATCACATATAACCACAAATCTTTGTGTGTCTCTGTCATCAGGATTTAGCTCGCTCAATGTTATAATAGCTTAAAAGGCAAACCTTTTAGCGGTTGTCTGCATGAAGTTGTGTCTGCCTAATGGCGGGACTGGGAACCAAAAGTCGTAATGGAAATGTTTTTCAAAGTCGCTCCGTTTTACACAGTGCCAGCAATCCCAACCCCTCTAAATAGAGTTTTGTGGGGTTCTCCTACAAACGAATTTGGAAAGATTGATTCCAAATAGTGCATTTTAAAGTATAGTTGCCCCTAAATTAGGATTGAAAAAGTCATTAAACATAACAAGTGTTAGCAAAGCCAACAGTTTGGGCTTTCGTGGGGGCATGGGAAAGACACTTGTCAGGCACAGCCAGTGTTGTATTAACTGGCTAATGATGAAAGTAGGTGCACAATGGTGCGAGTACCTGGGCATCTAATAGCAGTGTCTGGCAAATGCCTAATACCTATACACAAGCCCAAACTATTGGCTTAGCCAATACTTGTTTTTAACAGGGCTTGATTTAACGGGACTTTCGTGAAGGACAAGCATTAATTGTGTGGCTGAGGGCACATCTGGTGAAGACAGTTTTATTACACTAGTGGCACCTTTACAACTCCAATTAAGTCATCAACTCTCAGAAGACAAAGAAAACACTGGATGGGATTTAGATTAAAAAGTTTAATGGTATGGCTTGACTAAGCTTCCTAAAGCTAGCTTAAAGAGGTCCCTTGAGGACGTCTTTGGGTCAGAGAGATCCAGCAACTGGGTGGGAATAACCATAGATATTAACATGACCATGGGCAGTCAATGGTTGGGCAAATAACCAAACAACAACTACCAGCTGTGTGTCCCTCCTCACATGTCATTTCTCCCTGTCTGTATTATATTGCAATAGTTTTGTCTTGTAGAAACTAATAAAAAACAAGATTTCTTTAGAAGGGATGTGGGGGATGAGGAAAGATGGAAAGAATGGAGGCAGGTAAATGGCAAAGGGGGTAAGAGAATGGCCACACAAAAGAGCCCCATGATGCAGAGCCCCCCCACCATAAATCTTCATTGTTCCTCATAGGCACGCCCCCCACCAGGGCCTACATAGTGGTAGTTTCAGGGGCAGCGGTTGAATTAAGAAAGCTGTGGGCTAATAGCCTCACGAGACAGCACAAAATAAGCGTGCAAGCATAGTACGAACATGTCATTAGCGAGCCTTACCCACCCAAGGGTTATTCGGGACATTCTCCTCCTGAATAATGTATCATACTATAGTGAACCGTTTCATTTTACAGCACAGGTTCCCACCCTCGAAATGAACAGTCACTTCTGAATCTTTCCAATACTACAAGGTCTGTGGGGGTTGCAGAAAAGCGATACATTTTATAAGCAGTTCAAATAACGTGGGTTTTCATTCTGACTGGAATTATATATTCCCGCCTCCCCCTACCGGCATCCCAAGTGAATTCTCAGCCATGCAATATGGCGTGGAATCCACAGGAAAGGGTCAGAGTAGAAACATGAAGTTACTTAGTCCTTGCCTTGCAATCGTGGGAGTTAGAGAGCACAGCTACCTATCCATTGAGTTAGACAGGCCTATTAGGTTTACACTTATTAGGTGAGACCATTTTCATAGGTCCGCCAGTTAGACAGCGCTCTTCTATGCATTGATAAGAAGGTAATACAAAGCACTGAATAGAGCTAATCAAAGGCCTCCACACAAGTAAATAAATAATCATTGCAGTAGCAAACACCAAGCAACTGCAGGCAACGCCATCAAAGCCCCTCCCCCCATTAGCATGGATATAACTAAAATGACAGCTTGAAATATACAAGTTATAGAAATATGCATAATCTGTCCCCAACATTTCAGACTAAAATGCAAATACCGTCCTTCAGCCCAAAAAACTGCTTTTCTATTTTGTACAGGTAAAAGGTTGTAAAGCCAAAATGGTGGGCAAAATAGTACTATGGTGTGATGTTTCTGTATTGCATAAAACCCTTTGGTTTGTTGTTTCTTTCCTGTTAAGCATTCATTCATTCAATCAGGTTTTTCCTGACCCTGTCATGTCAGCATCAGGCACACTCTGATTGTATGCATACTCATGTCACTCCATTCCTGAGGCGCCTCTCCCCATCATACCGCTCCTAGCTCCAGGCTTGCTTGCCGAAACGAATGTGGTTGTTTATAGACCTGATTAAGACACCCCTAGAACTAAAAACCAATAGTGATCATGATGTCTTTGCATACGTAGGCAAACCTGCTAAGAGAAAAGTACAACAGTGAAATTACTAAAATAAGTTGGATACTCATTTTAAAAAAAAAATTGAACTCATTCTGTGTGTTTTTCTATGGTAATTTGTTCGTGTGTATTTCTGACAACTTTGATTTTGCTTTATTTGGAATATACTGTAAATTGTTTGCATTTTTGACAATAATTTTGCTTTGTCTTATTGGAGGGTACAGTTTTTTATCCATTATACACTTTCATGTCTTGCAATTTAACATCTAAAAATTAAATTCCTACTTTTGGATAAAACCAAGGTTTACATTCAGACCTTTACTGGTAGAATTTGTAAGTGATATCTGTTTCTTTGGATACACGTACTAGAATAAGGAGGATTAGATTCTAAAATAATAATACAGCGGCTTTGGAACTATGCGTATTTATATGACCCCCCCCCCCCACTTTAGCTGCCCCACAATGGGGCTCCCTATTTGTCAGTACCACGCCTGATTGCCAGCAGGGTATTGGTATTGCAAATATATTTCCCCAAAACATTATGTCACTCACAAATAAACCAGAAGTGCACCACATATTCATTGCACCCAGCACCACATACCGATCTACTGCAGTGCACATACTCTGCCACCTGCGATGCACACAAATGCATATTGCAGCAGCGATGTGCACAGACACACTGTATATAAACACAGAATACCGAAGCATTTTGCTGCACACCAACATCCACTGCACACACCAATTCAATGCCCAAATATTCCAGAGCACACAGACACGCTGTGCACTATAATCCTGCATCTAACTCTGAGCACACAACTGCACACACAAACCCACAACTGAACTGCACACATACATGCATACACAGACAGACGCACAAGTTCTCCCCTAGCACTGCTCTGCACACAAAAAGAACATGCCCAAGCATTACACAGTGCTCATGATACACCACTGCACTGCGCATACACACACCAGCCTTGGACTGCACGTGCACACACACAACTCTTTAGCATGTCACTGCACACCCCACTGCAACTATGCACATACACACACATACAACAGAGCCTAGAACACCACACACACAGGGCCCGATTCATGGAATTCTTTAATGGTTCAAAGTGACTGCACTGCTGAAAAGTGACTTTGCACTACCGACACATACCCTGATTCATGGAAATGTGCAAAGACTATTTTTGCAGTGCAAAGTCAGTGCAAAGTTATTTTTGCAGTACAAAATAACGTTGCACTGACTTTGTACTACAATGATGTCATAGGCGGCAGTCTGGCGCACTGAAGATATTACAGATGGCAGTCCGCTGCACCGAAGAGTTCACAAGCAGCAGTCCGCCACACCATAGTAGCTCCAGGTGGCAGTTCGCCACACCAGAGAAGACTTAGATGGCAGTCTGCATCACACAATAGAGGGAAATCAGCCACACAGAAAGACGGCAGTCTACAGTGTGACACTGAAAGAAGGAGAGGAAATAGATGTCAGTATGCCGCACACCAAAGGCATTGTGCCGCACCGCGCCGAAGAGAAAGTGGAAGAGATTACAACCATAGCATTCTTCTGTCCCTCCTACTGCCAGAGCAACTCCACCGCACTAATACCGCTGCAGATCAGAGGACACAGAGCACACAAGCAAAAGTTGTCCTTCGACAACGAAGAGCATTTCGACACTGCATCCACCTTCCTCCACCAAGGAAATCTGCTGTCCCAGTAACTCCATGGCAATCCGCCATTCCGACAAGGACTAAAACCTCAGAGGTTGACTCTGCAAGAGTTCAAGGGACCCTTCGCAATATACTGCGACCCATCACACAACCTCCCATCCCAGTTACGGCTGCCAGAGGAGCTCACACCAGCTGCAGGTGATATCTGCAACGCAAAAAGCAGACCCATCACCCGGAAAACGTCCTCACTACAAAATAGACATTCACCACCCAAAAAATAATATGACGTACAACGGGAAGTACCAGTGGAAAAGGAAGTTAGTTCACAGAAGGGAGAAAAATATTGTATAAGTGGTAAAGGAAGTTATCAGGTCAGTGAAGAACTCAACACTCCCGATGGGTGAAAGCAGATAGCGATCCAAGCAACATCAAAGACAGAAAGACAGCGGACGGGAACATGGATCAGAACACGGTACAAGTCAAAGCTCCACATCAGGATATGAAGTCCAGATGGGAAGAAATAGTAGACCACAAAGGTCGCAAAGATGTCATGAAACGGAGGGAGACAGAGAGAGGAAAAGTAGAGGGAAAATTGAAGACAGCAGATGAGGTGCGAAAGAGGGAAAGGTTACAGCGACAAGAACCTCTGCAAGCTGAACGGTGTATAATGGGAAACACAGAGGACGTTCCAACAAGCTGAAACAAGAGGAGGAACAGAAGAAAAATAAGGGGGTAGACCTGCACTTATATCCCTGATCCTTCAGATGTAATATGCAAATATCCAGAAAGTGGATCAATAGAATGGGATGACACTCTTAATACATATTCAAATTTTATTCAATGAATTCATCACATCAAAAACTCATCTAGATATCGTAAAAATTGATAAAAAACAATTTTGTACCAACATTCATAGCCACATCCAAGACTCATTCAAACATTCACACCACAGACGTACCCATGATGTTACACTCATCATTGGGTATTAGAAAACAAATATTTCTCTTCATATAATCTGTTTGGACAATGACCCAGTCCCTAATATTAGGTGTCGTGGTATATCTGATTCCAAATTTTGGGTTCGATATCTTTCACAAAAACGTCGACACGTGTTTCGGTCGGAGACCTTCTTCAGGACGTCGGGCAAAGAAAGAATTCTTTGCCCTGTTCTTAACAAGTGTGGGCCGGTGATCAATCCCCAAGTTCCAGCTTGGTTCATGCTGACTTGGAGCTGCTGTAGCCGAATGTTTGGTCGCGGCCGTTTTAAAGCACTCCATCTGAGGATTAAAGATCCTTATGTATGGGGGTCTGAGCGTGCAGTATTCTACGCTGGAATGTGAGTGACCGCTCTTTCGCAATACTTTGGTGAAGTTTACCCAAGTTGAACCATAAGCACTTGTACAGTACTCGTACTGATTCCAGTGGAGGATTAATGTTCGGTTTCCTGTTTACCTTTCCTTGATCTGGAACTTGTTACATTGCTATGTGTAGTTATTATAATACCTTCAAATTCAAGGTTAACCTTAGATAACTATGTGCATTAACTATATGCGAAGAAAAACCTCAATTCGATTTGGTGCAGTATAAAAGCAAAGTAAGATAACATAACATATACTCAAGTTCATCCTTGAATGTCTACATAAATCATTTAAATGCCAGGAACCTCTTCATATATTGAGGAGGTGATCATGGGTATGTGATCACTTCAAGCTTGTCATGGCAATGTACTGTCCTCAAATTCTGGGAAGTCCTCAATATGTCCATGCTCTGATAGGAATTACAGTGCATGTCACCAAATATCAGAAAACCTACACGTGCACAGATTTAGCCTTCACTGCTCATTTTCAGGCATTATCTCTGACAGGGCATCTTTAGTTCTGACTCCTCCCACTTTTGTAGGATCAGCGATTCATCTTGCTAAGCTGTGTGGTTGGAGTCATGAAGAATTGCAAGCTAAGAGGAGAAGTGTACCAGCAATCAATATCACGTGAAGAAGAAATATAGCAGGTGTTTCAGATACCTAAGGATAGGTACTGCATGTTCACAAACACTGGTAGACTGAAAGAACTTGGATGTTCCAGGGACAGGCTCCCGGGATGAGCCATGGGCACTTGGCCAGCTCCCATCTTGGACCTTCCCTATAATTTGCAGGCATCACATGAGACTTGGCATCTCTAGTTCTGAATCAGTCCAGTAATCTTGCTAAGCTGTGTGCGTGGAACCATGATAAGAATACAATGCGGGAGGGGAATGTACCAGAAATGCCTGTCATGCTGAGACAAGCACACATCAGGTGTCCCAGATACCATGCAATGGTACTACATCCACATAAACACAGGTGGACCAACAGAACTTCTACCTTCCATGGAGAGACTCTGAAGATGAGTCATGCGTGCCGGGTCGGCTCCCATCTTGGACCTTCCCTATTAAAGGGAGCACTTTCCTGAACCAAACCAAGTTCTCGTGATCAAGTCTTAGGTGGGATCTGCACTGGGTAGTGGGCACCTGTTATGCTCACCTGGACCCCACAGGTGTGTCGATCGGACCCGGACAGCTGCGGTCTCCTTCAACGTGATGCGTAGTGCAGAGATGACTGTCTGGACTGGCCCGCCTAGTCTTGTCTGCTGGACCCGAAGAAGTATTTTCCTGCAAGTGGAGACAGGGATTAACCACCTGTGGGTTTTAGTGATGGCCTCCCAACTGTTCTCGCTCTCCCCCACTAATCACCTCCGAAATCCCCTTAGTAACCTCACCTTATGTTCGTAAAAGATGAGCTCTCCATCCTGCGTGTCTTGCAGGGGCGCGTAGATACTAGTTACTTCACTGGTTTGAAGGCGTTGGGAGAGTTCCGGTAAGTATTGACTCTGAAGTCCCTGGCGGGATTGGTAAGTATCAAGTTCAAAGAGTTCAATGTGCCCGATGTTCACTCTTGTCCCCTTCCTTCCTTAAATTGCAACTGAGTTTGTGAGAAGAAAGTCTCGTAGCTGCTGCTGGCGTTCAGGTAAGAGTCTGTGTTACCCAACACTGTCCGGTAACTATTGCATGCGTTAACGTGTTGTTTTTCTCCCTCTTTACAGATGCGGCATATGAAAATGTGGAGAGTTATGGAATAATAACATGGTGGTAAATCAGGTAAGTCAATGGTGGTAAGAGGTTGTATTTGTGGATTCCCTTGGCTCACCTTGTTTTTTCTTGTGTCCCCTAGGTGCCGGATTACGGCGAAAAAATGATGGAGACAGTGCCGGATCGAAAGATGCTGTGAGAACTGGTGAGTATGGCGCCGTGCTGGAGCTGGCGAAGCGACGCGTGCAGGACTTATGTACTTTCCAGGTCCGGAGATGAAATGGTTCCGGAATTAGGTGAGGAATTTGAAATAAGTTCATTTTCTAACTTTGTCCTTTTCTTCTTCTTTATTCTAGGAGCACCGGATTCGAGGCGGGCGTGGCTGAAGACTGGATGCGGGCTGCAGGCACGCGGGCGTGGCAGAAGACTGGATGCTGGCTGCAGGCACGGTGAGCGTCACGCTGCTGGATGCAAAACAATGCGAAGCATGTGCTGCTGTTCGGGTGTGGTTTAAATATCCCCCAAAGTACTTCCAGGTAAGAAGTTCCCTAGATCCACGCCCGAGTAAAAAATAGTCCCTGTAACAAAATAGTCCCATCCAGGCCTCATGTAGGCTTGGACTCTTTTGCAGCATGGTCTGCATCAGGTAAGTAAATTCTATGAGCCTGGCGCCTATGGCGCCAGGACTGATCCCAGACAGCCCCTAGCTGGGGCTGCTGAGGTTTAAACAAATGTCTGGATGCCTGCTCCCGGAGCTGAGGGCCTTGGTCCTGATGCCCGGGGGTAGGCATCATGACAGCACCAGGTTTGTTGGGTACAATTCCACTCTCACTTAGGAGAAAGAAAGCTTCTGGCTGAACGTGTGGAACTGCAAACTTACAATAAGTGTATTTTCGGCACATCTAGCCATAGCAAACATAACATGTTTTTAAGCAATCTTTGTAGCACTAGGGAATTGTTAGGATATAATATCCTGAAAGCTCTTGAGCAGGCCTACTGTTATTCTCATGAAGAGTTCACAGGATCTTGCACATGCTAAGACATCGTATGACAGCTAATTCAGGGCACCTTAGGATAGACTTACACCGAGAAGAATAGGTGGACTCATCATTCTCAATAAGAGGCTACGCTGAATGAAAGTGTTCTAAAACAAAGTAATGTTATGTTGTAAGGTAAGAGATAGTTAGTGAGTCAAAAGAGTAGCAGTCTGCAGAAAATGTCTATTCTATCCCTTTGTGGACCTATGGTATACTCCATTCTGATCCTCCACATCTCCTTCTCCTGGGCCTTTCATGCCTGCTCATCCATTTCTCTGTGGGATGTGGTGCAAGACCGTGGCGTGCCCCGTGGCGTGCACAGGCTTGCAGTGGTAGGTTATGTGCTGCTTCCATTGTCTCATATATGCCAGCAACATCTTCATTTGCAGATAATTCATCTTGATTGCCCATGTAAAATACTGTGAACAGTTTAATTTGGACAGGTTTGTCACCACACCTTCTCCTGCTGCACCAATGGGCCCACCGTGTGTCTGTCCATCATCTGCCCCATTCCTAGGTAAGCCCCAGAAGTGTAGTGCTGTATCCTGGTTGATGGCAGAGGTGAAGAGAGAGTCTCTTTACCGTGGTTGATGGCAGTCAGGGACGAAAAGACCAGCTGAAGTGTATGTAGAAATGGGTACTGTGATGTCCCAGAGTACAGAGAAGTATTGGAACAGTGGCAGGCAATAAAACTGAGGGTTGAGCACCTTATGCAGCATTGCCAGCCACTAAGATGGAAGGTGAACTAGAATCTGGAGTACGGGAGCCTTAGAACAGTATGAAGTTGAAGGGTTATTGGGAAGGAGGTTGCTGAGAACATTCAGTTTTGGTGGTTGGAAGCTTCCTTTTTCTCAGTGGTGGTTCATGCTTGGTGGTGTTTAAGCTGCTTGTACTGTTGCCACTATGTTTGCTGCCTTAATTCCTGTGTTTATTGGTGTCATTCTGTGATTTTTGCACCTGCCCACTTCTCCCTACCTCTATGCACCACAGACTCTCAGGACCAAACTAAGCCCTCATCTGGATCTGGCCAGCCATACAATTCTTCATAGGGCGGAGAGAGGCCCATGGTGGACTTGTATTGTATTTTATTTTTGTATAGCGCCGCTAGCCCGAGGCCATCAGGGCGCTTAGACTTACAACACAGCAGATGCATGACAGACAATAAATAACGGTTACTGTGGCCTAGTGAGTGCCCCTGAACACTGCTTTCCCCCTATCCATCATCTAAATAGGTGTCTTCAACCGCTTCTTGAAAACAAGAAGATTTACTTCGGACCTAAGAGTTTCAGGAACGCTGGTCCACAATTTAGGAGCCAGCACCAGAAAAGATCTGCCCAACCCGGATTTCAACTTGAATTTAGGTACTTTCCCCCCGAGCGTAGACTTACTCTGCTTGCCGCATTCACTGGCTCATAATAGCGCCACTGTCCCACTTTCTGTCTGGTACACCTGTGGCAGATCTTTGAGGTTGGACCCAAGGAGATTTTCACAGCTTGATCTAAAATGTCTGCAATGCTGTCCTTCGCTGCAGAACAGAGTGTTTTGACCACACCTGGACTCTTGACATTGGACTTCACTGTTGAACCGGGAGTGCGTTCAGTTGAACGATTTCTTATCCACACTGGTGGTTATTGTTTTACTTTTCTGATGGTTTTTACTTTTCTTGCCTCTGCTTTACATCACGTGTAACTATTCCAGTTTGTCCATAGCACCAAGCGAAATCCAAGTGTTTAAATGGAACAACAGCAAAACATCAACCACGTTACTGTCCCTAGCTTCTTCTTAATGAAAAGAGGGCAGCAAGTATGACAACCTATAGACAATGTTATGATGTCTGGCAATCAATGGGAACTGCTGGATAAAATACGGGAAACATGAGGCTTTCATACCAAATTTGAAATTGATTTATCAGGCATTAAAGAATCCATAAATAATCATAATAAAATAATAATAATAATAATAATAATAATAATAATAATAATAATAATAATAATAATGATAATAGAAAGGCTGATGGGTTTTGTAAAGTCAATTTTAATCTGCAATGTAATTGCCACTTTTTAAAAGTCATGGGTTGGGGGTGGTGTCTTCGGTTTGACATCTGAACACATGTATCAGCATTGTTTCCTGTTCATTAATTAACCCATCTCACTCTTAGAGGTAAATGTGCCACCAGACTGTCTCTCGGATGCATTCTGCATGAATTGCCGGTGCTGTCGATTTCATTGCACACACGGTTTTCAATTAGTACGTGGTTGAGGCATCATCATTTCCCAGAGTTAAAGTGCAGCCAGATTGTGAGGCCAACATGTCACATTTATATGAATTTCCAATAGATTTCGACAAATCTTCAAAATGTACGGAAATCTAAAAACTGGAACCTGGTGGCTGTAAAATCGACTCACAATAACATCGCCAAACATTCAATCCGGAATGTTGAAGTGGCCGTCGAATGGAGGGAGCAATACATGTTTTCTCCACCCATAACTGCATCACCAAAATCACCAAAAATAAGGATTACAAATGTATGTATGTATGGGATTTATGAATAGAAAACCTACTTAGATAGCACTGGTTAAACAGGTATGGTAGGGGAAGCAGGGGAGGGGTATCTGCTGAGGGGCAGAATGAGGGCTGAGTGGTGCAATCAGAGATTGAGGGGATGTTCCTTAGGTCCCCGAGGTCCTTCCAGAAGTATAGGACAGAGGGGCCATTCTGACCTCCGTCCATACCTTGTTTCAAAGCGTGTACAGCAGGAAAGGGCCTGTTTCCCTAATGTCTCTGGAATTGTGGAAAGAAAAGAAAACCTTACTATTTAGACAGTACCTCAGTGTTGAGGTGAATGCAGAGAGCTCCATCTACCAGCTGCACACACAGTGAGTGCGCACAGGCACCAATTACTTTATCCACTAACCTGGACTGGGGTACCCAAGGGCGTTCATACCACAGCTTTTTGAGGTCATAACAATAGCAAAAGGCGCTATACAAATGCTCAATAACATCACATATATCCAATTATCACATAGTGCCCACATCACCAATACACCTGTATTAAATGACTGCCAATGTACAGCACCCTGTTGCCTATCAACAAGGTTTATGGTTCATAAAAAAACAAATAGTTTATCTTGCACTACAGACAGTCGGGCATTATGCCCCTACACACCACTGAGACTGCTCTTCTAGACCTTCAAACTTACATGTTGGGTATTATGGACAGGGGTCATGCTTGTGTCCTGATATTTTTGGATCTGTCAGTGGCTTTCGACTTGTTGGACCACTAACCGCTGCTCCACACCCTCAATGATGTGGGATTATGTTATCAGAACTCGATTGACTGGTTACAATCGCTCTTAGCTAAACGGATGTCCAGAGTCTGCTGAGGAGAAACCTCCTCTGCCCAAGCCCCCATCATCTGTGGTGTTCCACAGGGTGCTTGTAAATCGTCTTTATTATTTAACTTGTGCATCAGGCCAATGTAGCATCCTGGAGGAACAGGGTGTGTTCTTTACCAAATACGCTGAGGACATCCAACTGGTGTTGGAGCTATCTGGTGACTATTTTCTCGATTCAAACTAAATTGAACTAAACTAAATTGAACATTTCTACCTTACCATTGAGTCCTGGATGAACACTGACTGGATGTGCCTTAATAGCAACAAAACTGAGATGTTGATTTTTGGTTCACCCCAAACTAAGGCCAAACTAGATGCTAAATATCAAGCGTTTCTCCTGGATCATCTGTAAAATTCTAGTTGCAAAAAAAGTTAAAACGCCCCGTACTTACTTCGACTCCTCGCTCTCCCCGGATGTACATACCAACCAGGTAGTTTGTTGAGGAAAATCCAGCCATTCCTATCTGAAAAGAACTGTGCATCTGTTGCTCGGGCTATGGTATTGTCAAGACTTGACTACTGTAATACACCCCTGATTGGAGCTATGGAAAAATCCTTGACTAAATTACAAACTATCCAGAATGACGCAGTCCAGTCCGTATAATAAAGTGTAAGTTAAGGCATGGACACATCTCTGAGAGCCTAAAGGACCGTCACTGGCTCCTGATAGATTCCTGTATCTCTTTTAAAACAGCAATGCTAGTGCGCAGCTGTCTCTATGGCTCTGCACTGGCTTTGAAAGACATGATCTCTCTATATGTTCCGTCCAGGTCACTTCATTCTGCAGACAAAGGTCAGATCAAACCACTGTGTTTAAAATGGTCTAAGGGTTTAGGTAAATGCTTCCCGGCCAGCTTAAATCTGGAAATACTTTCCCATCGACCGAAGGCTGGAAGACAACACTGGCAAATTCTGCCACACGTTGAAAACCGTTCTGTTGGAATAATTTCCTGCATCTCTCCTTCCTGGTGCTTATTTCCCTGTCCTTGCCGTTTTGTCTCTTTTGTGTTTTTGATCAGCATGCCCTGATGCCTGCGGGCTTTCAGTGCCTTACAAATAAATAAATACATGTATGCTGTTATTTTATCCGGATTTAAAGTCGATGCACTGACAGTGAATTAATGGGTGGATTTTGGTTAATCAGGAAAAAAGGAAAAATACCTACAGCTGTGTTCTTGTGTTGATGCATGCCGTCCGGATGTACCGCAAGCTCTATAAGCACATGACTTAGCAACTATTTTGTGTTAAGTGCATATAGGCATTTGTGTCTACAAACAGGACATTATATGCACATAGTTAAAGGATGCATTGGCTGGGGCCTCTGATAGTTATACAGGGAGAGACATCTATAGAGAGGTGGGGTGACTCGGCCCACAAGACACAAAGGTTCTTTCCTGCCCACTTCTTTGCCAGCCTGTACCTGTGCAGACCATGTCTCCAGCCCTGCCTCTGAGTGCCTCAGTCAGTCGCTTCTCCAAGCAGTGAATTGGTGGTAGATCTCTTTCTTCTGCTGGGACCGCCCTCTGGAACAGCCTCCCTCCTCTCTGAAACTTGAGGAGAACCGTCTCCGGTTCCGGAAGCACCTCAAGACCTTCTTCGTTGCTTTTGCTTTCTCTCCTCCTCTCCCCTGCTGATCTCCTGGCTGAATCTGAATTTGCACTGGGTACCTGGTTACCCTCTGATCTCGGGCTCAGGTCCCCTCCCTGCCAGTTGCACATCAGCACTTCCTCCATGGCAATACTTGAACCTTGGGACTGTTTTCTGTATTCCTACAGCCCCTACTAGCACTTGTCACCTGATGTCTGCACTAACCCTTGCACTTGCCACCAGCTGGCCGCAATTTTACTTATTTTCTTATTCATTTTACTGTTATCCTATGTACCACCACCAGCTGGCCGCACTTTTATTTATTGGCTTTATTTATTTTACTGTTATTCTATGTACCACCACCAGATGGCCACACTTTTATTTATTGGCTTTATTCATTTTACTGTTATCCTATGTATCACACTGCCCCTCCCCTTCCCCCCCTTACCTGCACTTGTGCGATCTCAATGTCACCTGGCCTAGTAGGATCAAAATCTCTGTCTTCCCCCTGTTCCCCTTCCCTTGCCTCGTCGCACTTTGAAACACTTGTGTATAGGCCCGTTATAAATGTCACATCATATCATCATATCATATCTACACTCATCAGTGTTCTTTTGCTATTTCAGATGTGGGCACACGAGAAAGAGAAGAGACCGAGAAGAGAGAAGAAAATCCGGTGGAAACAAAACCAGTTACTTGCCCAAAGGTCCACTGCCACCAGGACCCAATTACTGCAGTGAAGCAGGCGATGGATGACAGACAACAACACTGCCACGCCACAGTGCAGAGCAGTCGAGTTACTGAAAGGAGCGGCCACGCAACAAACCGGACAGGCAAAGCCCACCTGTAGTTCTGCAATAAAAACCGTCTGCTAGACCACCATGGACTTTCGAGGGAAGGGTTCCCACGGTCTACCTTAGGTGCCTCTGCCAATGTAATCCCAAAAAACTACTTTTAAATTGGTTTTCCTTCTCAGAGAGCCCACCCAGTAGGCACGCCCCGGCAGAGAACGTGGGTGGGATAAAACCTGTGCATACATGCATGCCCAGGGATGGGAAGGAAGCAAGGAGATTGGTTAGGGACAGCAGACCAACCCTCAACAGGAGAGGGATCTATAAGCAGGGGGCAGAAAACAGGAATTGTGGTTGAATCGAGTGAGGTTTGAGGATGAGGTGGAAGTCAACCAAGAGACCTGCAGAAGGAACGAGGGAACAGCGGATTGTGTAGAAGAGTTTTGGGGTGGGTAAGGGATTGTCTTGAGATTGATAGTAGTGCTGTAGTGTAAGTGTGTGTTTGTGAGATTTGTGTGTAGAAAGGACAGCGTAAAGTGTGACTATGAGAACACTGGTACTGGGGGAAATGAGAGTGCCTGAGTAGTAGTGTGGGACGAGTGGTAATGTGGGAGGAGGAGCAGTGATAGTTTGGGAGGAGGAGAAGTGGATATGTGGGACGATGAGTAGTGGACGTGTGGGAGGAGGAATAGTAGTGTGGGAGAAGGAGTAGTAGTCTAGTGGGAGGAGTAGTAGAAGGCATAAGGAGACATAAGTATCTATAGGAGGAGTACAAAAGGGTCAATATTGAAGGGTGGAGACAGGAGAGAACGAGTGGAACATCAGTGGGACAGGAAGTTGGTGGATAAAGTACAAGGGAAGAGCAGGCCGAATAGATGTGCAAGATAAAGGTGGAGTTGAATGTAGCCAGGTACATTTTACCATGTAGCCTCAAGGTACAAACTGCTATTCTGCCATTAGAAGAACACTATCCTGCTGTGAGAGTAGGGGAAGTCAGGAACTCCCTCAGGGAGTTAGTGAGATGCCTTCTAGGGAGAACAACATTAGTATATGTAGCTATTAGACAGTAGGTGTCAACAATCCATAGAATTAACTAGGGGTTAGGGACGCCTGCATTAGGGAAGATGATTGTGGCAAGTCGAGAGAGAGAGAGAGGGACAGCTATAAGGCCCACAAACAGTATAATAAAAACTCTTGAACTATTCTTCAGACTCTGGGTGTTTTTTGTGCCATCTGTGGCATTAGTGGGTAAAGTTAGTGAAGTATCAACTGACACATGGGAGAATACATTTAGTTTCTATGCTTGCGTTTAATGAGTCCCCCAGCGCCAGTCCCAACATTATGCAGTGAGGTTTGTGAGGTCCATATGTGCTCTAGAGAAGAGATAGTTTTTCTCCTGCCATCATGTGAATGAAGCTTAGAATATAGTAGGACAGCCAGGATTGGAAGTCCCATTGTCACATGAAAGGATGTGTGTTGGGGGTTGGGGGGGGATGGCAGTGTGGCACTCCGTTTATATGTGACATACATTTGCCAGACAGCTCGTTAAAGTTATTTCAAAACCTCACTTATAAAAATGTGTATACAAAAAAGCTGTATCCTCATGTATTTATGTATATCAAAATATGTCACAGGGGACATTTTTAAATCCCTACATGGGTGTTCCAGAAACAATATGGATAATCTTTATAAGCAACGAGTTAATTAAAAAAAACTACCCAATTGATAATGACCTTGTTTTCTGAAGAGCACACAGTTGAAGAAAGAGCTACAGCAGCTTTTAAAGAGTTATATTGGGGTACTTGGGACCTATCTACTCTTTCAAGTGTAAATTCTGAAGTCGTGGTTACTCCTGTGATCATTAACCATCTGTTATGGCTGTGCTAACTGATTGTCACTTGTAGCCATGATGCAAGAGGCGGAGAGGGGGTGCTCTGTCTTAGTCAACCTTGTTTACATCAGTAAATAAGGAAGTGGATGGTTCCATGTCATTTCATCACAGGATATTTTTTCGTGGGTTTTTTTACGGCAGATTTCTTTACAAAAAAATGAATCAAATGTTGTATTTTTTTATTTTTGTGGGTTCCCCCCAATACCCCCATCCCATTTATTTTTTTATATATCCCCGAACAACCACACCCAATATATATATTTTTCCACCCCCCCCCCCAAAAAAATCCGATGAGTTTTTTCAGCAAATAAAGAGCGGTAAAAAACCCTGCAAAAACACATCCCGCGATGAAAGTACGTTGTACCATTAAATTTGTATTTACTGTTATTTTGCACTGCTCTATACTATGCTTTAAAGCTCAGAAGGGTAAAGTAGTGTGAGGGGAATTAACAACATCTGGAAGGGTTGTGCTTATGGAATGATGGAGGCAAGCTTTCACAGAAACATTGGCTCCCTTCAAGATATCTAACTATAAAAGGATCCATTAGGGGGATAAACAAAGAGTCTCTTGTTATTGGAATGCTTCTTGGACAGACCATCTTCAGAATATTTCTAAAATGTTTGTGGTTGGTTCATAGTATTAGTTTCAAAGGTACTCCTCTGTTCTGTGAGTTTGGTGAAAGTACAGCCAACATTTCTGCACCGCACCTGGCATCTTCTATTCTCCAGGGACCAAGATTGAGCTCGTTTGCAGATCCTGAAGTCCCTGTAAGTAGTAAGTTGGCACTCTAATGGTTGTGGTTCCTGTGGCTCGTTGGGTGGTGCATGTCAGTTAGAAGGGTTTCTGAAGCGTGGGCAATGTTATCCTGTCTTTTTTAAACCTAAGGCAGGACCAATGAAGCTGCACAGGTTGGGTATTTGTATTTTGTATTTTATTTATTTGTAGCGCATGCCAGGCCCAGAGGCATCAGGGCGCGAAACTTGCAGAACACAGTTGCAGATACGTGCAGTAGAGAGTGAACTTGGATCAAACTGTTTACAGCAACATGCAGACTTGAGCCAATTATCAGTTAAGGCATCATAAGTTAAATACAGGCAAAATGTACAATTAGACGGTAAAACCGGTGATCTCTAGCTAAAAGCTGGGAACCCCAGGCTGTATAAGACATAGCAGGAGAGTAAATCAAGTGTGTGCGAAGGGACATGATTTGATTTTGTGCTTGAAAGAATGGAAAGAAGGCTCAGATCTGATGGCAGTGGGGGAGAGAGTTCCATAGCTTAGAAGCCATGACAGGGAAACTCAGACCCCCAGCTTTTTGAAGTTTGAATCTGGGTAGAGACAGGCTGTGTGTTTGGGCTGCTCTCTGAGGCCGGGTAGTTGTGTGGAGAGAAAGGTGGTTAGATAGGTAGAGGGGGGCCTTGTTGGCCAGGCACTTGTGTGTCAGGGCGAGAATTTTCAGTGAAATTCTCTGCTTGACAGGGAGCCAATGTAGATTGGATCTGAAGTTAGAGATATGTGGTTTCTAGGAATATCTAATGCCGCTCTGATGGCATTGTTCTGTTAATTTGCAATTTGTTAAGGTTAGACTGGGTAGTCCCCGGGTAAAGGGCACTACAATATTCTATCTTAGACATGATGAGAGTTCTGGCCACAGTGATACTGTTGTGGGTAGTCAGAAATGGTCTACAAGCCATAATAGGTTCACAGGTGTATGCCGACACTGACCTAACTGCGTTAGTTTGTCTTGTCAACAAAAGTGTAAAGTTGGGATAGATACCTAGTGTTTTAGTATCCTTGGAGACCTTAATGACATTGCCGTCAATGATGAAAGACCTATAGGAGTGGTCTAGTTTATTGAGGCATTGAGTGGAACCAAGGATCAGGAGGTCTGTCTTGTCATCATTGAGACAAAGTTCATGTTGGGCTTCCAGGCCTGAATGACCAGATAGAAGTCATTCAAGGCTTTAGTGTCGACTATGTGGTCAGCCGTGATGGGGATGAGTATCTGGGTGTCATCCGCATAATTGGTGTATGAGACACCCTGATAGTCAAGAACATCAAAGAGTGGTTTAGTAAACACATTGTAAAGTGTGCGAGACACACAAGAGCTTTGAGGGATGCCACAGTAAATTGGAGCAGGGACCGCAGAGGCTGAGGGGGAGAAAACCCTCATGGATCTATTACTTAGAAAGGAACTGATCCAAGTAGTGGCTGAGACAGAGAAGTGGGCGGCAGATAAGAGGTGCTGGCACAGGATTTGGTTATTGACCAAATCAAAGGCAGCGGATAGGTTTAGAAGTAATAACAAGGCTTATTTCCAGTTATCTTTCAAGACTTCGATTTGAGTTTTAAGATCTATCAAGACTGTTTCAGTCCCATGCCTGGGACGGAAGCCAGATTGTCTCAGACCAAGGAGGTTGTTAGCTTCAAGATAGTCCTGAATCTGCAGGTAAGCTGCACAATCTAGTATTTTGAGCATGACAGGGACGGTGGTGATAGGTCTGTAATTAGTTGGTATACTCGGGTCTAGGGCCGGTTTTTTGAGCAGCGGGATAACCCAAGCGTCCTTAAGATTGTCTGGGAAAATACCTGTTTTAAAGGAAGAATTTATAACGGCTGTGATAAAAGGGGCTAGGTCATGAGATGCTTCCTTGATAATGGGAGCAGGGCATGAATCACCTTGGCAGTTAGATGGTTTAATTTTGTTGATAATACCTTCCACTTCAGCAATAGAGAGTGGAGAGAAGGCAAAAGGTTTGAGATTAGGGGTGACCAAGGGGGCAGCCCTCAGTGGAGTGTTCTGACGATTATCCATCTGCAGACAGGTTTGTTTGTCTTTGATTTTAGATTGGAGGGATGAAATCTTGAATGCAGGTATCAGGAGGCGTGGCAGGTGATTCAAGTTCCTTTAGGATCTTGAATAATTCTTTGGTGTTTGAAACTACTGACATGATGCGATTGTTATAATTCTCCTTTTTAGCCTGGAAGATGGCTTCTTTGTAGTTGAGGGAGGCTAAGATAAGACCGTCCTTGTGAGCATCAGAAGGATGGCTTTTCCACTGAATTTCAGCACAACGTTTTGCTTTGCAGAGCACTGTTAGCTGTGGTGTAAACCATGAGTTGAGATGCATGTGTAGTTTTGGCTTCTTGAGTTTAATAGGGGCGATTAAATTTAAAGCTGAGAGCATGGCGTGATTATATGTGTCCGCTAGGATTGTTGGATCAGAGCAAGATTTGGTAACTTTGTTGAGGGTGGGGAGGATAAGAGGGAGTCATTTCTCTCTAGTTATGTCCCTTTTATTTCTAGTGGGGAGGGCCGGTGCAATTGTTAGTGGGGGGCAAAGGGCTGCTTCTATGTTAAAGGTAATAATATGGCGGTCCGACCATATGCAAGGTGAGTTGGATTGTAAACTAATGTTGCAGTTAGCATCAGCTAACCAATCAAGTGTCCTCCCTTTGATATGGGTAGGTTCTTGGATCTGATGGGTGAATCCTAAGTCAGTTAATGTGTTGGCAAGGTCAATTGCAGTGAGGTCATTCGGGTCTTCGTGTTCCAGGTTGAGGTCTCCTAGGAGGATGATTTGTGATTTAGTTTTAGATTTGTCTAGTAATAAGGATTTAATCTCATCAGCAAAAGATGATGCCGGGCCAGGTGTTCTATACATAAGGTCTAAGGTGGCCGTTTGGTTAGGAGATAGTTGTAACTTGACCGAGAGTAATTCGGCAGACTCAATATTGACATTAGGTATAGCTCTAAAACCAAGGGAGTTTTTATGAATGAAGGTAACTCCACCCCCTCTAGACTGTGTGGTGTTGCGATCGCATCGAGTGATGGAGTAATCTGGAGGTATAGCCAGGGACAGTGTAGGTCCAGAAGCTGCATGTAGCCAGGTCTCAGATATCGCAATGAATTCAAGCTCATGAGCCATGATAAGGTCAGCAATGTCTAGTGCATGAGCAGAAAGAGATCTGGCGTTGAAAAGGGCGCCCTTGATACGAGTATCTTTTCCTAGTGAAGCTGAGGTGTTGAGATTAGTGTTAGGAGTGGAAGTGCAGGGCACTTGGAGGCTAAGGCTAGGAGAGGAAGGTTTGGACATAGTAAAATGATTATTGGTGCAACCACTAAAGCGATAAAATCTCAATGCTAGTCTCTTGTTTCTGATGTGAAGGGAACAAGGTTGATTGGGTGTGGGTTTCTTTGCGAAATGTTCCAACCATAAGGCAGGGGCGTGAAGGTACCGGTTGGTGGGAGCATTGCTGTCATTAGACAGGTTATCGCCTAGCAAAGGGTGTCCCATGGTGTGGCTGAGTGTATGCACTATCCGATAAGGTGGTTTGATTCGCAACTGCACTATGGATAGGATGTGTCAACATGAGAGAAGGAGTAATCGGTAAGAGTGAATTAGCGAATTGTGATTGAGATGCATAAATAAACAGCCAAGCTGTGATGGTGAGGAATGGGAGCAACAGTTGAGAATGATGCAGTAGGGTCCACAAAAGCATGTTAAACAGCGGATGTGGCACATTAAGAGTGGGCTGGTGAGCCAATTGGCGGTGTACTCAAGTAAGGAAGGTGAGCCGCTAGGCAGGGTAGGCACATGCAGATCAGCGCACTTAAACTTGCTGTTAGAGCAAGCAGGCACAATCAACCAGGAGAACAATTAGGCACAGATAGTGAAACTGAAGAGTCTATTTACCTTTTAGGGCAGCTGAAAAACACAATTGCAATATTCTAAGTGAATAAATACCAGGGCTCTGACCAAATATATCCTTGTGAAAAAGGGAAAAGTGTGTTTTAGATGCTGGCAAAGTTGATTAATACGTCTACACAATCCAGAGGTTCTTTTATATTTCTTGTGGTGGAGATACAGGCGACCCATCCATGATTCAATTAAAACCACCTCTGCACTAGGCCCAGAGAAATCGGATGCACCCTTTCAGTAAAACACCTTCCCAGGAACAAAAGCGCCAGCGGATCCTTGCCAACAATAACATGACTCCAGCCTCCTACTCCATACTTTGCCACAATGTTCACAATTCCAAGGGCCACAACCATGTTTCCAATGCCTACATCTCCCTTATTAAGAGTGGGAAGAGCATTACATCTCTTACGGGCAGCATATCCCTACAAACCAGAAAGAGGAGGATCATTCCTTATAGTGTAAAGGGCATGATGCATCAAGGTTGGCTACCCAGTGCTGTCTTCTTCCAAGCTGGTCCCAATCTTCCGGAACACTATCAGGGTCACAATGCATAAACATGATGTTAGATGTTCTGCTTATTCTCCTGGCTTTAGGGAGTTCCTAGAGAAGAGCGACAGCTGGAAGTTGAGGTTGGTTGACCATTTGTACATAGGCACCATCCAGCATACAGTGCTGGATGTTGGTCAGGAATTTTTTATGTACTGTTTGTGGATCGTACCTTTCCCTAGGTGGATCAGGATTCGCTTGTCATCTGCGTAGACTTGGACATGCATGGATTATTCATCAATGTGTGTGGACAGCCTACATGTTGCATTTATATCTAATGAAAAAAATATTGGGCCTCATTACAAGTTTGGTGGTATATCAGAAGAAGTAAATCCGCAGACATACCACAAAACGGATTTACTGTTAATGGCAATTTGTCCGCAGAATTACCGCCAGATTAATAGTGGTGGTAGGCAGTTTTAAACTACGTTTATTGGAGTCCATAGTACTCCATGGGGATTTCAGTGGATTTTGCGATTTCAGTATTAAAGTGGCGTATTTGTCTCCAGATTTTAGCTGGAGGTTAATCCTCCACTTCACCAGCAAAATTGTATTATGGGTGGTGTTGTAGAGCGACGATAACAGAGTCACCTCCATTTTGCCACTTTTTTTATTGCACTGCTGTACTTGTAATGTGACCTAACCGGTCAAACAGCTTTTACTCTACGAGGCCTTAATGCACTTTGGCATCGTCACTCTCTGATTGGGGAGGAAAAAGCAGAAACTGAATGAGGCGATGAGCGATTGGACAGGCAATGTAGTAATCACGAGCTAGGTGTTCATTTGGTATTTGCTGGTGGTTGCATGGTAACCTCAATAGATTGATAGGTCATTGACTAGCTTTAGAGTTGGGGTCAGAGAGATCTTTACTTGATCAAGCAAGAGATTCCCTTGAAAATATTGATTTGTTCTGCCATTTCATTGGGTGCATTGATAATTCAGTTGTGATAGTGTTCTATCTCTTGCTTTCTAATTGTGTTTGTGTATTGATTCTTTCATGTCTCCTGTGATGAAGAAGCAGCAGGATGAGAGATTTGGGGCCGCGGTCTACCCTATTGTGATCAATGATGTCACAGACATTGGGCCTCATTACGACACTGCCGGTCATGTAACAACGGGCCGGATGCGGGACCTGGCGGGGGGAACGGCACCCGTTCTCTGACTTTGACGGTAGACTTTGACATTAGCACCGGCACCATTATGAATGGTGCCGTGCTATCTTCCTCCCCATTCCCATTGAGTCCTACGGGAATCGAACAGGAATGGAGTTACATTTTCTGACGCCTGTCTTCATGAACTGCCCGGGCTGTAATGCACCAGAGATTCCCTAAAGCCAGGTGCCGAAAAAAAAACACAACTCCAACGGCAGCCTGCTGTTTTTATGGTACGGCTAACGTCGGATTTATAATGAGCCCCATTGTGTGCAACGTTTCCTCCATCCACTCCACCACCTCAAAGCACATAGAGCTGCAGCAGAAACACTGTGCTGAACAAAAGATCTACGGTAATGATGCTTTCCATATTCGATGTCCCAATACTAGGGTGATCACATTGGGAGGGGTATATAAACTAGAGGCCCAACTCAGCTCCCCTACATGCTACCCAGAGGACTACCCAGTGTCATTTGTAAATAGGTAAACAGTGGCCGCGTCGCTCAATGTTACAAATAGTATGTCCCCCAGCCCCTGTCCCTACACTTCCCCTTTACCGCCTGGGATACATCATCCAATCCAACAATGTTCTTATTTGAAGGAACCTACTGCCTCTGCTCTCTGTTACTTTATTAAGTGAATATCCTGTAACAGTGCCACAATGCCCCAGGCTGCTGGGAGCTTTATAAATCCAAATAAAATAAATAAATAAATGGCCTACTTTTTAAGTAATCTATGTTTGCGACTACACACTATTCTTAAATAAATGCAATTACAAATACCTTAAGAATAAAAGGGTATGTCAGCTTTTCAATGCCACTCAGTGCGGCTATTCTTTGCCCTTCTGTAACTAAATGGCATTTTTAATAACCAGTACCCCTTTCAGTGCATATATGTGCCGGCCCCACCAGGAAGTAAATGTCATAAGCGAATATGCATTTCAATGAAGACGGTTTGTTTTCTGCAGGTTATTAAACTGAAACGCTTTCCTCGGTTCTTTTTTCTAAAGGCAGGCCCTGGTTTGATTAAAATGTGACCCCAAAAGCAGAAATAAATTAAGAGAGTCTGAGTTTTCATTTTTCAAGGATTATCAGCATTCCCACAGGAACTCGGGGATGGGAGGGGGGGCTTTGCAATTGTAGAAATCACATGTTTTCAGCTTCCTCCTGATTGATGCTACCATTACTATTGCACATGAATGGCAATTATGCGCAAGTACTGTGCAATTAAGGTTAACTATAATTAGTTATCCCATTTTGAAATAACAAAACGTTTGCAATACACGATTGTTTGATGTCCTGGGAACCTTATTTCAGGCAGCTTCAACATAATGATGTGCATTCATCCAGCTGCGATGGGAGTTTTTTGTGCAGTACTTTCACTGACTGGCTCATCTAGAAGGCACAGCTATTGATGGCCCTTCCTAAATCATAACCACTTTGAGTGGACACTGATCCCAAAGTGAACCTCAACAAAGCTGTTGATGGCTCTCTATCCAGCCTTGAGAGCACAATCAGCCTGCCTGTCGTTTACTATCCAAACCTATCACTCCTAATGTTTACAATTGGATGCAATGATCACTGATACATAGCTGGTAACTGGCACCATTTCATCAGTCGTGCTTCTTTTTGAAAAATCTCTAAGAAAACTGCACTGGTAGTTTAAAACCCATTGTCAGCTGATGTTGGCTGTAAAGCCAAGAAGGACTAAAAGGTGGCTGGGGGGATCTGGCACCATGCAAGACAGGAGCCCAGACTCATCTCTTTGCTGGCTCCAAACCCTATAATTTATCCATGAACTGACTAGGCCCTCTACTTCACCTGCACCTCGTCCACAGGACTTTGTGAGTGCCTCCTGCGGTAAACATCACAGCAACCTCTTGCCCAGGTCATGTGTGGTTGGGTACCTGCAGGACAAGGAATTGAATCCCAGCAGAGCTAAGGCAGATCTCCAGTATTCTAAGATTGATAAGTAGAGTACTATTTTTTTTTTTTTTTTTTTATTTTTATTTTTATTGGTTTTTTTCAAACCTTTAAAAAACAAAACTGACACAAAACATTCACACATCTTTTCCAAATATCCATTGCCCCATTCAAGTTCCTTCCCCTCCTCTCTTTTCACTTTTGTTCTTTCAGCCACGGGCTCCATTTCCCGAAATGCCTTCCCCTAATAACAATAAACGTGCTTCTATAATTTCCAGTAGTCTTATTAGAGGCAGAATTAATTTTAGGTCGGTTCCTTGGTACATTGAGCTCCACCACTCATCCGCACACAATGATGGGTGGGCTGAGCTCCATGGACCCAAATGTCTGGTCCTCTCAGATCTCAGTTTGGTGCAAAATAAGACTAGATGTTTTAATGATTCAGGACCGTTTGCACATAACCTACATTCCGGGCTTAGGTGGGCAAAGCTTCTCCATAGTCGGAGCCGATCTTTCGTTTTAAACATGTTTAATCTAAACAACATAAACAGTCTGCGTGCCTGAGCGTTTGGGAATAGAGACACATACATCTGAAAGCTGTTAAAGGCACGAGCTTCCAATGGAGCATAGCTCGAACTTCTCGCGGCAGCTCTTTCAGCGCAAGTCTCGTCCCAGTCGGTTCGCCAGATCTTTAATTTAGCTGCGTCCGGGTTCTCCTGAAGCAGATCGACCGTTATGTCATATTTTTTCAGAATTGCCTCGCATCTTTTCACCCACATCTGGATAATTTTGGAGTTTCCAGGTTGGATATTATGAAGAATCTCAAACTGTGGGATCTGCGCTTGACTGCGGGTTTTTCGATACAGACTCAGCAAGCTCCAACAGATTCTTGCGTGTAAAGATATTTGCGCCAGTTCATATCTTATGCAGGCTGTTTTCACGCCCCTAGGGAGTGCTAGTACTCTCGACCAAAAGCAGTTTTCAAGGTTGGCCCAAGACTCGTAAGGGCATCCCAACGCATTTTCTGCACCATAAGACACCACTGGTATCACCTTCTGTTGGTAAAAGGCTATGACCGGACGTAGTGAGAATTTGCCAAACTTCTTGTTAAGTATCAGGGCTTGATTTGCGAGTTGGATACACTTCCTTTTGGCTTCCACAAGCCAAGGCCCGTCGTTGATGGAAGAGCTAATTGACATCCCAAGGTATTTGACACTTTGTGAAAGCTGCAACTTTTCATGCCCCAGAGACCAAACCATTCTTTTTTACCACCTACACCGCCACCATTTAAGGTCTGCAATACCAGTACCTCACATTTCTTGATATTAATTACAAGATTATTGGACGCGGCATAATGATATACAGCATTCAGTTTTCTTTGCAGGCCAATTGGTGTCATGTCCAATACAATCAAATCATCAGCATAAAGCAGCCAACTTAAGTGTGTGTTAGCCACTTTCGGGGAAAAAGATTTTGTATTGTTGATTGAATCACCAATATCAGAGATGAACAATCCAAAGATGGCTGCAGCTAATGGACAGCCTTGTTTTACTCCCCTGAATGTGTCAATGGGGGCGGATAACAGGCCCGAACGATCTAGTCTCACACGAATGGAAGTCTTTGAATGGAGCTCTTTAATTGCTGCTCTTAAATCTGCTGGACATCCCCAGTTCTTCAACTTCTCCCACAAAAGCGCTCTATCAATAGTATCGAACGCGTATGAAAAATCTATAAAGGCCAGGTACACCTTTGTGTTCGTTTTTATTGCCTCCATTTTGATTGTGTTTATCAGTAGAAGATTTAACGGGCACCCCACTTGTTTCACAAAGCCTGCTTGACGTTTGTCGACGTGTAGGGAACTTGTTGACCAAGCTAATAGTTTCTTTTGTAGCATTGTTGCATAGATTTTCCCTAACACGTCTAACAGTGCCACCGGCCTGTAATTTTTTGGATCTGATCTATTTCCTTTCTTAAAGATGGGCACGATGATCGCACTCTTCCACGATTTTGGGGATTGCCGAATCTGTACTATTCTTTTAAAAAGAGTCTCGCACAGACTTGCCCATATCTCGGGAAACTGCTTAATCGTAAAGTTTGTAAGCCCATCTGGACCTGGTGCCCGCGAGTTTTTTGCTTTCTGAATTATTTCTATTATTTCTTCTTTTCTGAATTCGAGGTCCCAAGGTTTGGAGCATTCTTCGATGTCGACCTCCAAATGTTCAGCAGACCTGTATAAGTTTCTAAAATGCGCTATCCAGTCAGCTTCTGACACCATGCAGGTTTGGATTGATTCTTGGGGTGCATACACGTTGTTAATTAGAGACCAGAAAGCTGATGTATTTTTGTTTTGTAATGACCTCATCAATGCTTCGGCATCTTTTTGTAGTAACATATGTTTGTGCGCTTTTAGCCAGTTCTTGTACGCTTGTTTTGCAGCCTTAACAGCTTGTATACGGGCCAGTTGGCCCAAGGATTTTGAGTGTCTTAAATTACTGCGTAGTGTACGTTTCTGTCGTTGCACCTCCACATCAAAGCTGTGCGCACGCACATAGCCCATGTTTTTTAGACCTGTCCTTTTAGGTTTGAATTGCTGTAGCAGCTGCTCGTATTCCAGATGCTGACCAACCTTACAGTAATCGCTTTCAAGCTTTTCCAGCTCTTCTTTCCTTAAGGATAGGCGCACTCTATTCGAGGTAGCCTGAATGTTAAATTGCCACATCGGTGATTGAGTTTTTTCGAGTGCGATGAATTCTGCTATCAGCATGTCGTGGTCACTAGCCTTTTTCATTATAACCTTCAATGAGACTATACGTGGATGTAACTGCTCTGAGACAAACATATAATCAATCGTCGAAGCCTGGTTTGCACGACGCCAAGTATTAGCGGGGGGCATATCATTGCAAGTGTTACCATTTAACATTTGAAAGTTACGAGCGGCCATCTCTTCTAACCATGCTTGTTTCAGGTTTGTTTTTGTCATCACGTTTGGAGTTTTCAGCAGGTCAATGTTAAGATCACCACATAACATTATGTTGGGCCAACCTGATGTTGACACAAACGAATCCAATATCTCCATTGTTTCGTCTATGAAGACTTGTTCGCCGGCCTTTTTGTGATTCCAGTAGATATTGACCACTATTAGACGATCCACCACCAGACCCTCTACACCGACCCATTCAAGGTGGGACGATTGAATAAAAGGTGAGTGATTCGTATATTTTACGAGTCTCCAGCCCGACGATCTTCTGATCAAGGTGGCCATCCCCGCCATAGGACGCCCTTTACAAGATTTGATGGCGGGATTAAGCGCCACCTCAAAATCATTCGAGATCGGAGCTTCGGTTAGCCATGTTTCTTGTAGGCAGATTACCTGCCAATCGTTGATCCAATTTGAGTTGAATAAATGTGTAAATCCCCGCGTGTTCCAAGATACGATACAGCACATGTTTCGAGTCATCGGGGTCTGGCATTATTGCTGAGAGGTGTTTGCCAAGGCCTTTGGTAACCAGCCCCACTCCAGATTTTCTGTACTGGATGTCTCCGGTTGCTCTCCAACATCTTTGCTGGTAATCTGGGGTGAACTTCCATTTATTGTTATGGTTATGTCGTCTTTTTGAGCCACCAAAGCCATTTTGTGAGTCAATCCGTTCTTCTCCACTGCTCGTAAATTGTTTGAACCGCACATTGAATTTTCGTTGATACCTTGATCACAGATGTCTTTATTCCCTATGACCTCTAGCACCTTATTTCCTGACGATGGTTTCAGAATGGATTCTTGAGCTATAGGTTTGTACTTGTCAACCGCGTCACCAGCATTAGGTGGTGCATGCTGTAGTCCATTCCGTTCATATACATCAAAGCCCAGGGAGAATAGTGCTGCGTTTGCTTCCATGATTGTTGTTGCAATTAAGGGAGACATCACGTGCAGTACCACTTTATCATTTCTGTTCTCATCATAGAATTCCACAATCTTCAGGTCGTTTGAACTTATCGATCGTAGTGAGGGGACCGAGTGCAGCAATCTAATAATGTTTCCACGGTTCAGTGTTAGGTTGTCCGATCTTTCAAGGCTCTCAATTATGATTTTATTGGTCGGCATAGAGGGGGAATTTTTTCTTAGCGAAGATCTTTTGCTAACTCGCACATGTTTTGGCGCTTCTTTTGTGTCTCTAAGACAGCCCGTATTCCATGTCAAAGATTGTGTACCATCAACCCCTTTTTGATCATCTATTTCTTTTCTTTCTATGTGTACAAGGTTGCGCCTCATCGGTGCATTTGCCTCTGCAATATTGCAGGGCTCTTGATGGTTAGCGACCAAAGATCTCAGCCTCTTTTCTGCTAAAGTCAGAAAGGGAGGGCTCACAGGACCTTGTGAGCGTAACAGAGCATGTTTGTTTTTGTTGACAATCTGGCAAATTCTGCCGCCTGGCATCGTGGGTCGGCCCACGTCGTAAGAAGACACTTCAAGATTTTGGTCTGTGTTTATTATAACGGGACCCGTTACGATTGCCTGATGACCATTTGAACATTCTTGTGCGATTGCGCTCATCGGTTGCTCGAGTGCAATTTGTTGCTCACTCCCAGAGATGATCAGTTCATTTCCAAGTTCTATGCATTCCTCGTCCTCGTAGGTTGACATATTCAACAGTTCCATTGAAATCTCTTGAATTTGGTCTATAACGACTGAATCTGTATTATGTGAGGGAATTGATTGGCAGACAGATGTTTGTTGTAACGGCTTATTTGACAAAGCCGAACTACCTGTGCATTTATTTGAAGAGCACACTGCGTTTTGGACCACGTTAATGTTTCGCAAGAATTTGCGGGCGCCGTTTAGGGGCTTTTGCTTTCTGCTCGGTTGATTCTTAGTTTTTTTTGGTTGAGTTATCGAGCTCACGTTCGACCTTTTTGGTTGAGGTAACGTTAGCGCTGATGGAGGACCTCCGTTAAATAACGGATAGGTAGCGGTTTGAATCCCTTCCAAATTCTTTGCAGGCGACTCTGTAGAGGAGTTTATAGCCAAAGCCTGCTTTGAGCCGGCTGACACCTGAGCATCTATTTGCGCTTGATTTGAGATGCTCCGGGCTTGTTCGAAGGCGGTATTAAACGAGATATCAAGAGATGATTTGCGACCTATACCACCAGAGAATTCAACATTTTCAGAATGATGTTCAGATAATTTCTGGGTTGGGTCTCTCGAATCTTTCATCGTTTGCATGGATACGGCAGACAGCGGTGTAACTTGTTCGTCGCTCTTGGTAGCTGCTTTTACCAGAGTGCTACTGTCACTCTCCGTAAGCACTTTTTTGCCTGGGTTGACCACGGGCGGACCTTGTGCATAAATTGCTTCATTACTTGAGGCCAATGGATTTTTTACCCAACCCCCTTCTTTGGGTTTGCGCTCGCTAATTGAGAAGCGCCCCTCAGCTTTGAATAACGCAAGAGCTTCTCTAGCCACATCAGCCAGTAATTTTTTGTCCAAGGAATCATTTAATCTTTGCTCCTTTAGGAGATTTGAAGATGAATCAAATCTCTTAAAACCTTCTTGTTGATTGTACTGTGTCCGCTCACAAACTTGCTCTAAATGGATTAGCTTGGACAAAGCTAAGGCCACCGTAGTAGTTAGGTCCCTTGTTGTCTCGTGCAAAGTTTCGTATAATTTCATGAACGGAGCCAGCGCAATTGTTGTTGAAGACAGTAGAATGGCCTGCAGATCTTGCGGTGATGGACGAGTGTCTTCAATAGGCGAGGATTCGTTGACCTGATAATCTCTCGCGTTCGTTGTTAGCGGTACTTTGCAGTGGCGTATTTTAGGGAAAGGCCGTTCCATAAAAGAAGAGTCTTGAGAGTCATCTAAGTTTATGCCATTTAATCCAGGAGATGCTGACTTGGCTCTGGGTGCATCGTATACTGTATTAGTGCTGTATCGAGACGAAGCTAACCTCCTTTGTGATGGTGGTAGTTGGTTAGGTGGATTGTCAACATTGGCGTTGGCCTCACAACCCCTGTCGAATTTAGGGCGCTTGTGACTCACTTTGTGCCATAAATCCTCTTCTGCACCTGACAGCTGGCAATTTGATCTTTTAACTAAGGTTTTTTCCATTTGGTTTGAAGACTGCGAGAAACCTCTGTCTGGAGGTTGGCGATGTAGTTTGTTAAGTGCTATCAAGTTAGCAAGCACGTTATCTGCAATTCCTAGAGAGTCTCTTCTATTTGAGACGTGCGCACAATCGACCACTCTGGGAGGGTCACTAGCACTTGAGGTTATGTCGCAGCTTGCCTGAGAAGGCTGCATCACGAACACCTCATCGTGCAACTCTTCTCCTTGATAACTGCGAAGCAATCCAACTGTCTGGGCGGGGTTGGGCGAGATCTCGAGGAGGGGAGCCTCCTCGTCTGGCTCCTCGCCAAGACCGGCTTCCTGTAAATCAGCGCACCCACCCCTGGAGGCAGTTTCTCGATGGCTTAAGGTCCTCACCTTATCCAAAGACACGCTAGCCTTTTTCTCGTTCACAGAGCAGCCATCAGCACGGCATACAGCGACAACGGTTTCCCTCCGCTCTGTCGCCCGCACATGCGACCCCGGTGATTCCGGCTGTTCTATCTGTCCCAGATCGGCCGCAAACACCATGGTTTGAAGCTCGCCTCCTGTTGCGAATTTCCCATCTGACGTGGTGCGCGTGAGCGCCAGTGTCGAGAGTACATCCGCTTGCTCCTCCTCAGAAGATTCAAGGGGAATTAACGCAGTATATGTGTCAGAGCTGGTAAGGTCACTATCTTCAGTACCCATTTTGGCCTGAGTTCCAATGTTTGAAGCAGCAATATGTGATGTTTGATCATTATCGGCATCCACACTTGTGCCGAGTAAGTTAGTGGCACTCGCTCCACTCAGCTCGACTATTTCGAGCTCGCTAGATTGTGACTCCGTTGTGCTAGGTAGCGAGTGTAAGTTCGGCGCGCCCACTTGCGTGCATGAGATTGTGAGATCGTGAGGGGCAGTGCCAGGGGTGTGACACCCTAGGTCCTCTGTACTAGATACACATGAGAAATAACGACTTACTGTGTTCGTCGGCGCCTTGATGTTTGGTGCTGCAGACCCTCCGGGTGCCTCGCGTTTCCTTTGCGCTCGAGTCCTGGAGGCTGATGGAGCCAGTGATGGAAGTGTTGATCCAGGCATGATCTCTGGCAGCTCGCAGCTCGCCAAACAGCCTAACAGCCAGTGGTTAGAATACAGCCCTTTGCTCACAGGGCTTAGCGCCGCAAGGGCGCTGGAGGCGGCCACAAGTAGGTGGGAGAAGTCAGGTGATTCGACCAGCTGACACACTTGCTCCTCCCCCTTAAGGGCACACGCACCTCCGTAAGTGCAAGTTCTCTCCGTCAATTGCTTCTCAGTGCTTCTCAGTGCACGCTCGCTTCAGTATGCTTTCCTCCAACGCGCTCCAACGCTCGCCACAGCCTAACAGCCAGTGGTTAGAATACATCCCTTTGCTCACAGGGCTTAGCGCCGCAAGGGCGCTGGAGGCGGCCACAAGTAGGTGGGAGAAGTCAGGTGATTCGACCAGCTGACACACTTGCTCCTCCCCCTTAAGGGCACACGCACCTCCGTAAGTGCAAGTTCTCTCCGTCAATTGCTTCTCAGTGCTTCTCAGTGCACGCTCGCTTCAGTATGCTTTCCTCCAACGCTCTCCAACGCTCGCCACAGCCTAACAGCCAGTGGTTAGAATACAGCCCTTTGCTCACAGGGCTTAGCGCCGCAAGGGCGCTGGAGGCGGCCACAAGTAGGTGGGAGAAGTCAGGTGATTCGACCAGCTGACACACTTGCTCCTCCCCCTTAAGGGCACACGCACCTCCGTAAGTGCAAGTTCTCTCCGTCAATTGCTTCTCAGTGCTTCTCAGTGCACGCTCGCTTCAGTATGCTTTCCTCCAACGCTCTCCAACGCTCGCCACAGCCTAACAGCCAGTGGTTAGAATACAGCCCTTTGCTCACAGGGCTTAGCGCCGCAAGGGCGCTGGAGGCGGCCACAAGTAGGTGGGAGAAGTCAGGTGATTCGACCAGCTGACACACTTGCTCCTCCCCCTTAAGGGCACACGCACCTCCGTAAGTGCAAGTTCTCTCCGTCAATTGCTTCTCAGTGCTTCTCAGTGCACGCTCGCTTCAGTATGCTTTCCTCCAACGCTCTCCAACGCTCGCCACAGCCTAACAGCCAGTGGTTAGAATACAGCCCTTTGCTCACAGGGCTTAGCGCCGCAAGGGCGCTGGAGGCGGCCACAAGTAGGTGGGAGAAGTCAGGTGATTCGACCAGCTGACACACTTGCTCCTCCCCCTTAAGGGCACACGCACCTCCGTAAGTGCAAGTTCTCTCCGTCAATTGCTTCTCAGTGCTTCTCAGTGCACGCTCGCTTCAGTATGCTTTCCTCCAACGCTCTCCAACGCTCGCCACAGCCTAACAGCCAGTGGTTAGAATACAGCCCTTTGCTCACAGGGCTTAGCGCCGCAAGGGCGCTGGAGGCGGCCACAAGTAGGTGGGAGAAGTCAGGTGATTCGACCAGCTGACACACTTGCTCCTCCCCCTTAAGGGCACACGCACCTCCGTAAGTGCAAGTTCTCTCCGTCAATTGCTTCTCAGTGCTTCTCAGTGCACGCTCGCTTCAGTATGCTTTCCTCCAACGCTCTCCAACGCTCGCCACAGCCTAACAGCCAGTGGTTAGAATACAGCCCTTTGCTCACAGGGCTTAGCGCCGCAAGGGCGCTGGAGGCGGCCACAAGTAGGTGGGAGAAGTCAGGTGATTCGACCAGCTGACACACTTGCTCCTCCCCCTTAAGGGCACACGCACCTCCGTAAGTGCAAGTTCTCTCCGTCAATTGCTTCTCAGTGCTTCTCAGTGCACGCTCGCTTCAGTATGCTTTCCTCCAACGCTCTCCAACGCTCGCCACAGCCTAACAGCCAGTGGTTAGAATACAGCCCTTTGCTCACAGGGCTTAGCGCCGCAAGGGCGCTGGAGGCGGCCACAAGTAGGTGGGAGAAGTCAGGTGATTCGACCAGCTGACACACTTGCTCCTCCCCCTTAAGGGCACACGCACCTCCGTAAGTGCAAGTTCTCTCCGTCAATTGCTTCTCAGTGCTTCTCAGTGCACGCTCGCTTCAGTATGCTTTCCTCCAACGCTCTCCAACGCTCGCCACAGCCTAACAGCCAGTGGTTAGAATACAGCCCTTTGCTCACAGGGCTTAGCGCCGCAAGGGCGCTGGAGGCGGCCACAAGTAGGTGGGAGAAGTCAGGTGATTCGACCAGCTGACACACTTGCTCCTCCCCCTTAAGGGCACACGCACCTCCGTAAGTGCAAGTTCTCTCCGTCAATTGCTTCTCAGTGCTTCTCAGTGCACGCTCGCTTCAGTATGCTTTCCTCCAACGCTCTCCAACGCTCGCCACAGCCTAACAGCCAGTGGTTAGAATACAGCCCTTTGCTCACAGGGCTTAGCGCCGCAAGGGCGCTGGAGGCGGCCACAAGTAGGTGGGAGAAGTCAGGTGATTCGACCAGCTGACACACTTGCTCCTCCCCCTTAAGGGCACACGCACCTCCGTAAGTGCAAGTTCTCTCCGTCAATTGCTTCTCAGTGCTTCTCAGTGCACGCTCGCTTCAGTATGCTTTCCTCCAACGCTCTCCAACGCTCGCCACAGCCTAACAGCCAGTGGTTAGAATACAGCCCTTTGCTCACAGGGCTTAGCGCCGCAAGGGCGCTGGAGGCGGCCACAAGTAGGTGGGAGAAGTCAGGTGATTCGACCAGCTGACACACTTGCTCCTCACCCTTAAGGGCACACGCACCTCCGTAAGTGCAAGTTCTCTCCGTCAATTGCTTCTCAGTGCTTCTCAGTGCACGCTCGCTTCAGTATGCTTTCCTCCAACGCTCTCCAACGCTCGCCACAGCCTAACAGCCAGTGGTTAGAATACAGCCCTTTGCTCACAGGGCTTAGCTTAGTACTATTAAATGTGTTCATTGTGGCAAAATGACTACTGCTCTGCAGGAGTACAGGGATGAGTAGTGGCTAAATCACCTTCTCGGCACAACACTACTACTAAACCAACACTGCAATCAGATGCAGCCTGATGCATATAACTCCTTTGCATTTTGTGGTAACATGGGCAGAGGGTAGGTTATACACTCAGACTGGATGTGAAGTGATAACAGCAGCCCAAACAGCAAGCGAGCAAATACCCCCAAAAAAGAATGTCCAAACAAGGTTCTATAAAATAAATGAAATACTTTCATTCAACAATTAAATAGGAAAACTACTAACTAAAAACCCACCCTCATAAGGGAATACAGAACATGAAGAGCAGAATAACACTCTGGACACTTGATCATGAGAGATCAGGTAAGCAATTGTAACAATGCTACTTCAAAAGATATGTCTTTTTATGAAAATGGAAAAATGTAAGACTTTACTAATGAACCGTGAATCATACACCAATGTATTTAATTTTATGCACACATTTGAAAAAAAAAATCAAGGACAAAAAGAAAACATTGTTAAAAAAACCAAACAAATTTCAAGTTACCAATAAACCTAATATTGGAGCGCAAGACTCACGCTAATTGTAAATTGTGTTTTTCTTTTTTTACATTTCACTTTGGACCCATAAAGTGTACCGGGGGGGGACAGAGCCTCTTCCCAGTTCCTTATTCTCATCTGTGTGGGCTCAAGTATATCGAGCCAGGCTTATAGAAGCGGCTTGAGCTTGTGATTCAGCGTTGGGTTGGAGAGCTGGCCGATTGGGTCAGTGCAGCCCAAGCAGCAGCATCATCGCCACTAAGAAGTTTGAGTGAGGAAGGCGTTATCACAGTTGATGTTGCTCAAAAGCAGTTTATTGCTGGAATCCGGGCCTAGAGCTGCTCCATGACCTCTGGGTTACTGGAAGGCCCATTTCAGTGTCTCCAGGACACAGCGAGTCCTTCTTACTCTGTTCTCCTGTGCAATCGCACATTGAAGCATGTCATGTACTCAATGGAATTACCAGTAATGATCTAAGACCCAAATAACCGGACAGACTCAAAGAATATTGCAACATACTATTGTATTATCAGTTCAATAAAGTAGGGCAATCTGGTGAATAACTACCTACAGTTCACGCACTCACACTTCAATTTTGATTACACAAAACTTTTATACCTCAATATGTATATCAAGTATGACATCATCCTACATGACACACTTAAAAACCTATTGAAGGGAGGGATTGGTTGGCGGAACATTTGTACCTATATATCATATAAGTATTAGTAATGTTACTGGGTGGTCCTTATCTGATAGGCACGCTTTGAACAACCTCTCAATACGTATAATACAGATTGTAGCAGAATAACAGCAGCGGATTGGCCTGTGCAACAATGTATAGCATGTTGCTACATAGACCCCTATGATTAGTTGGCATTCTCTCTCAACCTTGGATTTTCGGCTCGTTAGCAGCATGTAAGCAAAACAAAACTCACGTGCTGAGAACAATGTTTGACTGCTACCCACTTGCCCTATTAGTCTATCATCTCTCATCGGTCCGGCCAGAAGCCAAGGCTGCTTCTTTATAGTTGACCTTGCAGCCTTTTCCCTGCTCTGGGACTTTTCAGGGAGTGTAGGTATTGATATTGATGGTTTATTTATATAGCGCCTATGCACAATGTGTTTCAAAGCGCTTCAAGGTAAGAGAGGGAACAGGGGAAAATACAGCAACATTCTTACAAGTCCTTGATACATTCAGAATGTGAAATTAACTATCATACTAGGCCTGGCGACATTTCATATAGTGAAAGAGCTATGACAATGATAAGGAGGGGAGGGAGGGTGGGAAGGAGATGAGGACAGACATGCGGCTACCGTACAAGGCCTGACGACATTTCTGGTAGTGCTCGAAGGTAGACACAAGGTGAGAAGGGGGAAGGAAGAAAGAGGAGAGGAATAAAACGAGCAACAATCATACTAGGCCTGACAACATTCTGCTAATGCTGGAAGGTAGACACAAGGTGAGAAGGGGGGAGGAAGAAAGAGGAGAGGAATAAAATGAGCAACAATCATACTAGGTCTGACAACATTTCATAAAGTGCTGGAAGGGGAAGAAACAGTGAGGGGGTAAACAACAAGCTGCTATCATACGGGGTGAGGCGACATTTCTGATAGACTAAGTGCATAGGATATAGTGAGGGGAGGGGGAAGAGGAGGGTGGAGAGGAAAACAGAAGATGTGAAATGTCGGAATGTCTCCCACCTTTTGAAGAAATAAGAAAGTCAAGTGGTGAAAACAGCAAATGGCCACTGGAAAACTATTGATACATTAACAAATAATCCTGACAAAATTAAGTCAGAGTTGCAAGTCCAGGATTGGATCGATGCGCAGAATGAAAGACAAAAATATAAATTGGCTCTAAACCCAGCCCATGAAAAAAGCGGATTGAACAACCTACCTGTGTACCTCTCCAAGTTTCCATTCACACACCACCACAAACTTTTTCTGAGATTACCCTCAATGTGCTCCCAACAAAGGATATTCCGAAAACACCCAAGGATCAGGGACATTGCAACACCAAAGCCACGTGTGAATCTATATTTCATCTACTTGACCAATGCAAACATTTAACAGAAATGAGAAATGAACACTTAAGCAAGCACTTATAAAACTGCTCTATACCATCAACTGAGGACTGGTGGAAAATGATGGTGATCTGCACCAATGGAATTTTGACTCTAGTAGTTATGAAAAATATTTTTTATTCTTTTTTTTTAACATGGGAGGAGAATAAGGGGGTCTAGACATTGTTCCCGTAGTTCTACCTTTGATAACAAACTGAGAAAAGGTGCAAACGACCAAAAAGACTCTTTGAAAAACAAACACTTGAAAAAAGACTCAAAGAAAAACAAACACTTTTGATGTAAAATGGGTTCTCTTTTTTGCTCGAATTTTATAAAGTGTTATATTTAACCAAAATAAATTTTAAAAAATAATATATTCCTCCAATATTGGGGGGAGAAATACCTCAATGAATATCTTGGAGGCATTACTCCTTGTTCGGTTTACAGCAGGGTTAGCAGCAATGAAAAACCTGGAAGTAATTTGGTTACCGCTAACCTCAAAAACGAGGCCCTATGTTTCACCCCTAGCAGAAGGTCTGGTGAGGTCTGCATAAACACCTCCTCATTGAAACTTTGAGCTCGCTTTAATCAAGCCTTACCATCAAACTTTGCACTCAAAGTGCTGCCTGTTTTTTATCCAAAGCAGTCTTGAGTGTTAATGACTTAAATGGATCTGTAAACTCACTACTGATGTAATAATTAGCTTCATCTGCAGCTTAATGGTTAGCCCGTGTTTTTGACTTCTGAGTCACGTGTGAGAGACCACGATTCTGTCCATTTTGACCTTTTATTTACTACTATTTGATTTAATTGTACTGGATGCTATTACTCCTCTTGGCCTCTGGACTCCATCTTAGATATGCTTTTTTCATCCTTGATAGTCCAATTCTTGGAACTTGCAGATGTTTTCACTTCTGTTTAGTTTAAGAGAAATATGCCTTACGTACATGGCTTATCCTCTTTGACTCTCTTTGTGCCTTGCAATTATTCCTTAATGTGGCATCCTTGATCCCAGGTCAATAGACTCCTCTTTGTTCCTCACACAAAGCTGTTTTTCCCAACTCCTACTGACTTTGCAGACCTGGTTGCGTCTGAGGTAGCTCGATTGGATTCAACACTAGTCTTATGTCCACCTTTTTCTCATGGCCACTTTAGTCATGTTATGTTTTCTTCCACAGCAAGCTTCTATATTTCTCAGATACGTTGCATTTCAGTGTATGTACATTCACTTTGTCGCTCCTTACATATTTCTTTGGTGCACATGATTTCTTTTTATTCGCTTAAATGTTTCTCTTGTTACTTCAGTTACATCTTTATTATTTGAGTATTTGCATATCATTTCAGTGCCTCCTCGTGTCTTTCCTTCATGACGTCACTCTTCAGCTGTCAGTTTGTACTTACAGCTCTTCTATGCCAATGGTGTGTGTCGACATCCTCCTACCATCTCAGAGCAAGGGCACATTCAATGTGGTTGTCTGAGTGCATAGCATCTCCCATACACTTGGTGCGACATTGGGACAATACGTGGGCCCTCATTACGACCCTTGCGTTAAGTGATTACCGGTACCGGTAAGGGTACTGGTACCAGTAATCCGTTAACGCCTGATTACGAGGTCCTTTTGCGGGTCCTGCCCTTAACGGCTGGTCTGTACCAGCCGTTAAGGTAAGGACCCGCAAAGGGACCTTGAAGGTGATTACGGTACCGCATTTTGCAGTACCGTAATGTGGGATGTTTTTACCCATGCATCCAAGCCCTACAATAAAACTGTGCAGTACTGGCATGGAAAACATCATGATGGCCAGAACTCCCCAGAGAGTGCACAGGGAAAACATGAAGAATAGGCTGCCACCCATTTTGCCTATGTTGTGAGCACAGGAGGGCACTGCCTAAAACCACCAGTGGGCTACACACACAGTAGCCTGAAACCATTGGGAATGGCAATGCTGATTGCCAAAAAAGCAACTCAGAACTGTGGGGAATTCATTTTCTTAATCCCAAAAATGGTTGCATTACCAGTACTCACCACTATCAGAAAGCCGGCGTTTTAAAACCACCAGACTTTTGTGTAAAACTGAACAAATGAAACAAAACCAGACCAAGGAAAGACTTGCTAAGAGGTGGATACAATGTAAAACTATATTCTGAAATGACTTGAAGGAAGTAATTATTTAATGTATATGTAAAAATTGTCAGTTTGATTTGAATGTAGAAAACTTGGAACCAAAAGTGACATTTAGCTGAAACCTGGCTTAATGAAACTGGATTCTGCCTGACAACTACCCCCGACAGGAGTTGAAACCTGTTCAGCCACTCCCCTTGCCAAAAGGAGTTGTCACCTCTCTGATTAGATTAGGGGTGGAGCAGCTGGGGACTACAGGGAGTTGAACAAAGGCCTGTCCTGGACTCAGGCAAATGGTTTATTGGGGGGCCATAAAGTGGCTTCCTCTTAGGGGAAACTGGGAGGGGCAGTGCCTCTGCTAGCAGCTGAGATTGGGGGAAGTGGATAAACCAGTTATTCCACCCTGTGATGTGGGAAGCCACACCCCTTTTTGACCAGGGCATAATTTTAAAAAGATAGATAACTCATAGTGCGGACTTGTCAGAATTATATAAGTAATATCATTATTTTTGTGATTTTTCTGTGAACATTTTGAGAGGCGTTAGAACCCGGTGGTGTATTCTAGGGGGTTGCTAGCAGAAAATAGGGTCTCACTCCAAATGTCTGCATGTTAAAAATCTGACACTTCATCAATTAATGTCCATACTCCTTGCGCACATGTGTGTAATTTTGGGTAAATGTCCGATATTACAAAACCAGTTAAAAAGCGCGAAATGTTGTCATTTTTGAATGCAAGCCCCCAGGAAGATCAGAGGCGGACAAGCATGGACCATAAGGAATATATAATGTGCACATGCAATTTCAACAAATTGTATATCTGGGAAGGATGTATTTGAATCAAATATAGATTTGTGGGCAAACTGGCCAGGGGAGGATCCTCTGACCCATAAACAGACTTCATCCTGCTGACAATCCATTTCCTTCCCCCAATCATGGGAGAGGGGAGAATTGGGCCAATGACAAGTAGAGAGGGGCAGGCTTAGCTAGGCCCTGGCATACACCCATTTTCAAAACACATACAAAGAGACTGCTGGGACAGGTAGAGACATTCAATTCCATTTGCTGCGGAGCATGCTGACCGACGACTTCACATCCAGAGATCCAGACTTCAAATCCATCAATCTCCAAAGACCAGAACTTTACTTCAGAACTTAAAGCAAGGGCCTAAACCCACAAACTGAGAACTCTTCTCAGCAGGCCTCAGCAACCTTAAAACCATTTGCGAACTACTCCACAGCCGGGGCGAGCTGTTTGAATTCTTTTGCCAAGAACAATTGCCAGAGACCAGACCAGAGATCCAGAGTGACCCAGACCGCTGTGAGCAGAACCAGAGAGCTGACCCAGATCACTGTGAAGTGCCGAGACCAGAACCGGAGTCCAGTCCAAAACCTGACCAGATCCGTGACGAGGTCTATTTCAAATTGATATTGTGAGTACCTAGCAGAACTGTGCAGAAACGATCTCTTAGTTAAAATAATCTAATCCAAACTATTTTAACCTAAGTCGAAAAGCCTCCTAGAAATCGTATCATCTGTCATTTTTAAAGCTGCACAACTGTCACCTGTCAATTCTGCAGCTGCAAGCTGTCACCTGTCATTTTGAGTTTACTTTAAATCCGAAAAACTACTTAATCGTCCGTATCTCTGGAACCGTTTGGGCTAGGAACGAAATTTAACTTTCATCTGAAATCTTAGAATCTAAGCTTTCCAACAAACCTACACCTGACTTCCTTTACCGCGATTTGCGATTTTGGCTCAATTTCTCCACTTGTCAAAATAGCAGCTCCATTCTTTCTTTTGTTAAAATCCGTTTTCAACTTGGTAATAACTCATAGAGCATTGCTAAAGTGAGCCTGAACTAATACCAACACGCATCTCCCCCTCACCCTGAATCTCTAGAGGGAATTAAAATCAGTTGGGACATTTTCCCATCCATAGCCATCACATTTAAAAGCATTTTGGGCCTCTGTTTCAAACTCCTACCCGTTTCCTCTAAGCTTGCTGGGGAGGGACTGAATTTCGTATTGTATTTGATTGCATTCCTGAGAACTGTGTGCCCCTCTTTCCATCTCCTTCCATTTCTTACATTGCATAGGGGAGGGGGGTGAATTGCCAGAGAAAAAGTGATTATCTTATCTTTTGCTAAAATCATATCAAGTATTCCTGTACTGCATTTTATTCCTCATTGCTTTTCCCTTGAAATCATAAAAGTATGTTTGCTACTTTATCCATCCTATACTAACTCCTCATTGATTGTAAAGAAGTGTGCTAGTGCCAGATTACCCATTGTTGATCAACATCATATGTCTCAGTGTACTATCAGATATTAATTTATTATAAACGTGTGATATATATATATTGTTTAATTTTTCAAATAAACCTTTTAATTTGCAAAGCAAACCTACTTCTTGGCTCAGTGGGGTCAGGGGGATTCTAAGAGGGGGTGTTATACAAGGGTGGTCATCCAAAGTACTGAACTAGACATAATTATACATTAATAAGGGTTTTCCTCAGCATCCCAGACTAGGCATTGACTTGGCTGTAGTGTTGATTGAATATCGCTTACAGTAATTACCGCCATCCCCATCTCCATTGAGCCCTATGGGGCAAACATGGGAAGGGCCAATGGTAAATGGGGAATTACCGCCCCGCCAACCTTGGAATGGGGCGGTAATACCCCATGTCACCATGGCGGATCTGGTAAATTACCGACATTAACCATGGCGCTAATAGCGCCATTGATTAATGCCAAGGTCGTAATGAGGCCCCTGGTGTCACACTTAGGGCTATTCTATTGTTGTTCCAATATGACAAAGGTGAGGGGGTTAGTCTTTCAGTGACATACTCGTCTGCTCCTCTACACTCCTGTCTAGGAAGTTAGGGTGGCACCTGCAAGAGTTCATTCACATACAGTAAAGAGCATTGGTTCAGTATAGCTGGCAGAGTGGCAGGTCCTGGTCACCAGCAGGCCACACTCAATGTTCCCTGGGGATGGTTAGGGGACAGCCCCAACCTCTGCCTTTGATGCACCTGTCTTCACATCTATGACAGACTTTGGAATGGACTGCACTCTTAACAGATTTCCAGAGATGTCTTCTTTTTCGTGTACAGGAAAGAGTCGAAGCAAGATGGGAGATACCTTCTTTATAAAGGTAAAAGACCACAGCGGATTGGATGAGAGAAAGCCTTCTGTAAGGAGTCCAATTCCTGTTGCTGTAATGAGACCTTTGCCTTACTGCATCTTACCCAGAGCACATTGTTCAACAGTAAGTGGAGAGGAGAGGAAGGGAAGAGAGCCTCACAGACAAGCAAATGTGTGAAACCCTTCTAATTTCTCCTTCTGTCATCTCTGGCTATTGTAACTTCACCGCCTTTTCAAGCCTTCAGCACCCATGTCCCTTTAGTGTGAAACACCCTGGTGTCAGATTGGCCTTTGTTATTTGTGTGCCCTTTTGAAGCATAGTTTCCGGGAGATCTCCTAATGAGAGCTCCTGGGCTTGAGGGTAGGTATTACCCATCCTTACAGTGAATGAAAGGGGGACAGCACCCTGCCTTTTGCCTAACTTGCTGAAGTACAGACAGACAGTCTTAGCCATGAATCCACATAGCCCTCATGTAGCTGACCTGGCTCATATTGTTGACACTAACAATTGTGTGGGCTCTTATTAGTGACTGTACGAAAACTTGAAATGGCTTCTTCTTAGAAATTACCCTGCCACCAGACTTATCAGGGAAACAATTATAATGGTTTGGATCAGAGGTGTAGAAGTTAAATGCACCCTTGGTCTGCTGTGACCTTGGGCCATGGTAGCCGTCGGAATGCAGATCTAACCTTTGAGTCGGCCAAGTGCCAGGTGCTGCAGATGGCATCAGATCGATGCAGCAGGGCACATGACTATGCTTTTGGCATGTAGCTTTAGGAAAGGGGTTCTGTTCAGCAGACCACCTTTTCAAAGATGGATCACCTGCATTGTTTTATTATTTATCACAAATAAAGTAAACAAGGGCTTTCACGCCCTTGCCAGATTGCAATCTGACACAGTAATATTAAAACAATGCTTATAAGTGGAAGGAACCCAACATGAAGCACTAGATAGAAATGTGAAATCACTATTATTATGAATAATAATATTATCTACTGCTACAATCACTCACTCATGATATATGACGTACTAAAAAAAAGAGCTTTAAAAAAGCCACTTGCTATCATGTATTTTTCTATATAAAACAACATAAATTAATAAAAGCATTTATAGAAATTGAGCTTTTATATCCCGTTTCATGCCAGTTACCAGCCTCTAAGCGTGGGACCAAGATTCGTACCATTGACACTCTGCAATGTCTTGCTTCAAAGACAAACACATTGCCACTGAGCTATCCTTTTGGAATAAATATTTCAGGCAGATCATTTAGGGGGACCAGAACAATATTTATTCTTAGAAAAAGAAGTGTTCTTTTGTGCCTTTGAATTTTCATGATACTTCCATTTGTATCACTGTACAATTAATAGCCTGCAATGTTAAGCAACATATTTATTTGTATTTATTTTATTATTTAAAGCCTTGGCCTTGCACTGTACAGGGTGGTCAGTGTTTGGTCTGTCATCCTTTAAATGTAGTGCAGTACTGTGAGTTGAGGTCTGTGCATCGGTCTGTGGTCCATTCGGAATAATCATTGGGCAGGTGTTGTTGATCACATCATGTTTTAACAGATTTGCAAAAGTGGAGAATTGTAGGGGCATTCTATGCTGGCAACAGTATCGAGTTCCAGAGGGTGGGTGTGTGACAGGAGAAGGAGTGTTTGCAGGTCTTCCCTCTGCGGACGGGATGCGATTCGAGACGGTTGATCGATTTGTGCATGAGCAGCATATACCACCAGATATGTGGAGTTTCTCTGACAGGTACAATGGTGTGATACTTGTAACTGCTTTCTTAGATGATGCATGCAAGCTTGAACAGTATCCTGGCTTGAAGAAGAAGCCGGTGTAGTTTGCTTCAGACGGGGTGATTCGGGAAACAATTCCATGCATGCATAATTAGACATGCTGCAATATGGTGGACCATTTTTAAGGCAGCCGAGTGAGAGGCTGTGAGCTCCACCAGTAGCATATTCCCCCATTGATGTGCAAGACCACAGGGGCCTGTACTATGGTCCAGAAGTCCTGTGGCAGGATAATGGGCTTGATTTTGTGATGGGTGGAGATTTTGCTCTAGGCTGATAGTGTTCAAATGACAGCAAAACACTTTCGATTAGAAGTGCAAACAGGTCATTTGTCCCGCCACATCCGGGCAGGACAATAGTCTGATCAGGGATGCCTTATGAAATGTTTTTGGGGTATGCAGATACTGGAAGAATATTTTGTACCTTATGTGTCTCATCAATAATGAAATTAGCAAATACGTTATGTTATTTGATATTTCTATAGCTTCTACTGCCATTGTTATGACCTTGAAGCACTGTGGGGTAAATGGCCCCTCCACAAACTGCAGTTTGAACAAGCATTGCATTGCAAGAAATAGTAATTAGAATATAGGTGACTGTTCAATTACTAGAAGAGATCAATAGTTTAAAGACATTATAGTAGCCGTGTAATGTCAGTGACTATGTGACAGCTGAACCAAATGTTTTGTTACTGCCAACTAGGTTTGAGGCGTGGGAAGTACAGACAGGATTTGGGTGCAGATGCATAATAACCCGTGTTGCAAGGCTGGAGGCCATTTGTAATCCCACACGAATGTCGCCTCTGTGATGACCAGTTCCCAAGCACAAACTTCTCCATACTTCATGTGTCTAGGAGACATCGGGGTCGCTCGGTTGCGTAAAGGGAAAAGATCAGTCTGATTTAGGGGGGGGATAAAGATCACTGTTCCAGAGTTAGCCAGCCCTACAATAAGTATGTTTCTCTAAGTCCTATCTATATGTAATCTTTATCCGGGTTTTGGGGGCAAGGTTGTCAAGAACAATTAACTAAATTGTTCTTTAATATTGAAAAGCACCCCCTCATGAGGCTTAACCAGTGAATAGTTTTACTTAACTAAGAACTTTGCATTTCATAGCCTTTCAAGGTCAATTATGCGACATTGACAAAAAACACTGCATATGTGAGCTTAGAAGGTCAAACCAGTGTCACCAGTAAGTTGTCCCTATGGTTGACCATTAGCTATCAACCTCATTTCAATTTCTAGAGGGATGCTTATTTGTAACAAAACTTAAATGACCAACCTGCCATCACTATGTACATTGCAATCAGCCCTGTGATTTAACCCCCTGGAGTCATGATCTCTAGGGCGTTTATCTATGATAGGACAATCTTCTGTACACCCCCACCCCCACTGATATTGCTAATGGAATCAACCGTGGCCTTGAGCTAATCAAGCTCCTTTCTCATTGCTGTATTTTGATTGTTAATATGCCGCAGTGCTAACTCAAGCTCCTTACAATTATTACGGCAGAGTGGGAAATGCAGCCCTCCCTGGGGGCCTCCCCAGCCAAATAAGCCATTGATAAGAGACTCAAATTTGTTGGTAATAACAAGGTCCACTTTGTAGGTTAGGGTGCGTGTAACCCTACTCGAATGCCACACCTCATCGGTCCCCCTATTTGTGGCCTCTCTCCAGCATTACCCACCCGTGTCATTTCTGGCTACCTCTACAGGCACCCTATAGCATTTACCCTCCACCTGTATTGGGGGATTTGGAATCTCACAATTGGCAAGAGCTCGCCCAAAGTTGATCAGAGCAGGGAGAGACTATTTATCCAAATCAGTGTGCTGGTTAGGGTGTCTGCCAGTAGATATTACCCCAGATGGCAAGTCAGTGCCCCCTGTATCTGAAGCACTAGAGCTGGGGGTGGTGCCACCGTGTCCAGCCATATTGCATGCGGGACCAATCTTAACTGTGGGTCTCTTCCTGTTAACCCTTTCTGGTGCAATTTGCGCCGTGTTTGTGCCGTCGAAGTTTTGAAGGAGACTCGCAATTTCATCTATTATTTCATCAGCCTCATCAATCTTTTTGGTTAACTGTGCCAGCCTCTTAACTGTTTTAACATTGGGGAAGTACTGGTTAGTTTCCTTCTATACATAATGCGCCATGCCTCCACTACTGCCACCAAAGAGAAGCTAACAATTAAAAACAATTGGCAGCAACCAATGAGGAACAGGAGTGAGGCTGTCCTCCAGGAGTGTCCGATGAGAATTAACCACAAGGATGCAAGTGTTCATACAGCTGACTTCAAAGTCCAAGGTAGTGCTACTGGATCTGCTCTGGGCACACCGGGACAGCTTCCAGAGCACCCATAGTCCAACCCCCTGCCCTGGATCGATCCCTGAATATTGTAGGATCACTCCTTTTGAAATGCCCAGTCTTTCCCTTTTATGTCGAAGAACCCAGTAGAGGATGTGATGTAAAGCAGCTCCCAGTGGCTGTGAATAAACAAACAGACAACAGCTTTCAAGTTCTAGTTGCAGCCACTGACGCCAATATTTCTGGCACCCCGAAATGGATTTGATAGAACAATAAAAAACGATTTCTCACCCTGCAACTGCCGCAACTGCCCCAACTGCAGCACCCTTAGCAGCTGTTGGCTTTGCTTCGGGTGGCTGTAGCGAGGTTATAGGGGCGTGGGTGGGGTCAAGCAGCATTCCCTCCTTTGTTTTCTGACAGCAGGACACAGCTCCAACTGCAGCGCCGTTCGCATATCAGCTCCAGGGAATTGTGATGCCATTTTTACATTAATCCATGCAATTGCCCTGCCCTGCCAGCTGTACACTACCACTACAGAATTGTTGTTCCAGTGTGAGCAGTGCCACGCAGTTTCAGAATACTCAAGTTAAGCACATTGTCATGCATGATTTTACATTGTCCACAGACAGTTACTATGACATGTTCAGATGTTTGCAATGACATAGATATGATATGTTCAAGAGTGCCGTACAATATTCACCCTGCACCAGGTAAGGACACTGATGTCAAATCAATGTCCCGAGAAAATGAACAGGCTGTTATCCATTTTCCCCTTGATGACCAGAATCTCATTTTCACTTTGCTTTCAGGACACCGTTTTTGCAGGTCATCTGTGTCATATCAGTGTCACATGTCTCAGATAGATCACATGTTCATGACGTCTCAATGGCTCTAAAAGGTACATTGCATGTTCTCATTAACCAATATTACAATGCCAGTTTCAGACTGCCTCTGGAAAATAACCACATCATTGCAATATTCTCCCAAGAAAATGGATGCATACTAGTTACACAAACAGATAACTGTTAAGTCAGTTCAAAAGAGGCATGTCAGTTTCCTATTGCCCCAATTAAGAACAATATCATGTCAGATCACTCACTTTGCAAAAGAGAAGTACTACAACAGCGGTCCATTCCCCTAGAAATGTGTCAGAGGCTAGTTTGACATTGTTTCCAGGAACCTTGGTCCATTCTAATTTCCCTATTGCATTGAAAGAATCACTGTGCCTTTTTATATTGTGCCTACAATTAATATGAGACTTGCATATTCGTACTGCACCTAGAGAAGTGTCATGCCAGTTTTATTTGCATTTAATTGATTACAATCTTTTAGCAAAATAAGAAAAACATGCAATTTCACTCCTGTTCTACAATGATCTTTTGTGTTTATCTCACAAAATTATCTTTAAAACAATTTAGTTAGAAATGTACGCACTGCACATGCCTGGTTTGGCTACCGTTTATCAAGAGAGTCCACCAGTCATCTGAGTCCAGTATTATATATTCTGACATCAAGTGACCGAATTGATTGTTTCGCTCATATTTTAATGCTGGACAGAATAACACGATGTTTCAAGGTTTCCACAACACGTTTGTTTTTGCAAAAACGACAACTGTTCTGTTCAGTTAAACTTCTTATTACCAGAATCTAATGTGTTGGTAAGAGGTTTAAGCGTCCTCTCATGAATTGGTCCCGGTACAATATGTTGGGGAATTGTGTTAGATGGTTGGGTACCGAGTTTAGTTACTGCGGTTCCGCCGCCAAGTGATTTACGGACTGATAAGTAGTTGCTGATTCCAGAGTCTGAATCCAGTCATGCTCTTTTCGTATTTTGTTTATGCTTGTTGGATTTGAGAGTAGAACCTCAAGGGAGCTCCCGATATCATTTAAGTTGTCGACGTTTCCCTCTGCCCAGGTTTCCAGCGTCAGGTTGTTGTGAGATGATAGTTCTTTATGAATTGGATTCAAGATTGGGAGATGGTGAGTTGCTACACATTTCCCATGCAGAGCTAATCTGTTCCATAACAGAGCAGCTTTTAAGGATGAGAGGCCCAGTTCACAGCGTATGATCTTGATTGGAGTGGAGTGGATTATGGAGGCCCAGTACCTTTTTCCAAAGCAGACCTTCAAGCCGCGGCCATACAGTCTTCAGAATGTCAAACATTGCCTCAGCTCTGTATGTCAGAGAAGGTATCACTTTTGATTTGTAATACTTTATTACAGGGATTATCAAACAGCAACCACATTTGTTTGTTTATCGCTTGGGCTTGACTTGCTTATGCACAATTGTTCGCTCTTAAATGGTTTACCATTGGGGTTTCAGTTTGAGCATCGCTTAGCAAGACTCCTAGATATTTAAATAATTAAACTCGCTCAATTCTCTCTCCGTCCAGAAACCATGTGTGTCTATTCTTTCCTTTATTCGAGTTTCCGAAGTTTACGGTGTTGGATCTATCTTTGTTTATTTCCAAAACATTGTTCTTGATGTAGAATTGCAGAGAATCCATTTGGCGTTAAAGGCCCACAGGTGTTTGGTCTATGAGGACCAGATCATCCGCATAGAGTAGATGCGGTAGCCGGATTTCTCCAACCGTTGGTGGAAATGATCTGATCGATAGATTTGGTTGTTTCATGTCAAGCAGAATAAAATGCAACGAGGGCCGCGGCCATCTGATATCCTTGCTGGACTCCCTTGGCCATAGGAACTTCTTTTGATAGGAGACCAGACTGGTTTAAACAAATTCTTATTGTGGCAGAGTGCATTGTTACTATTGGTGCCATTAGTGGTTCTGGTCAATTCTGTGCTTTGAGCTTCTCCTATAGTTAATGATGATTTACCTGGTCGAAGGCCTGGACCATGTCTACAAAGGCCATGAAGATTTTCGATTTCCTTTCTTGCAAACAGACTTTCAGCATCTTAAGTATCAAGCTGTTAGCAATGCCAGTTTGACACTTCCCAATACATGGTCCATGCTACCTTCACATTTTCTCCCAAAGAACTAGCAAGTTTCAGATATATCAGATAATTAACTTGCCACTTCCACAATATCAGCCAAATAGCCCTATTCCAATTTCCCATACCCAAAGAAAATGTTACACTGAAGGTTACAAAATTGTTGTGTACAATCTGCTTTGAAATCATTAAGCACAATGTAATGCCACGATGCACATAGTTCCCCAGTAAACTATAATAATAGTTTCAAATTATCTCCAGGAAAACCCAGTGTCAATTGACTCCAGAAAATGTTCATGACAAATAAGAGTGCATTAGCAATTTCACATGGTCCTTTTTTAGTGTACTGCTATACACCCTAATTGGCACCTTAAATGATGATTTCACACAGCCCGCAGAAAATGATCGCATCCCTGGTTCACATTTCCCTAATATCATTAACATTGTAGTTTACCATTGCACCCATAATACTTGTGTATAGGCGCGTTACAAATGCCATATCATATCATAAAATACCCATAGCTGCTTTAGAAATTAGCCTGCATGGTGAAACATGGAACCCTAAAGCACGTTTTAATGTTACACCATCAGCCCCAGATAATTACGATACCATGCTTACATTTCTAAGAAGCACTTTTTTGAAGACACGTTCAGGTTACATTCAGAACATCATGTCAATTTCATATTGTCCGTGAAAACCGACATCCCAGAATCACATAATACCTACAAAATTCCCTATGTCATTTATGAATTTCCCATGAGAAATACTATGACTATTTCACACTGTTCCCCAAAATAAATCTGCACTCGGATATAGAAAATAAGAATTCCAAGATCGCCAACTCCAGGCTAGTTTCACATTATCCTAGTTAAGTGTGCCAGCTCCATATCCCAGTAATATATATATCAGTTTCAAATAGGCCCAAGTAAAAATAGCATACCATTTGTACATGTCCTCTTCAGAATGGAGCCGTATCAGTTTCACAATGCCTCAAAATACATTAAAAGTCAATGCTTCAAGAAAAGGACCATGTTGGTTTCAACAGTATGACACAATTTCGGGTGAAAAAAGCACATAGTCATGCCTGTTGCTACCTTGCTCACAGAATGCTACAATGTCATTTCCACATGTGTTGCTATTAAAGCAGTTGAAACGGTGTCATGCCAGCTTCACATTAACCCGCCTAACACATTGGCATGATACGGCTTTGCACTCAGAAAATAACCAGGCTAGTTATACATCCATCCCAGAGCACTACAATTACTATTTCACATTGTAGGCATGATGTTGCCATGCCGGTCCAACAGTGTGACACCATGTCCAGGCACATTTTAATACCATGGCATTGCCCTCAGAAAACGGCTGTGTCACTTTCACATTACCCCATGAATATGGCTATGCCGGGATTGCACTGACCACAGAAAACAACTGTGAAATGTGCACATTGACCTAGAACATTTCCCTTTTCCAGTTACACATTGCTTCCAGAAACACTGGCCCGTAATAATGTTCACAATGCCTCTGAAAATGAATGTACCAGTTTCCGATCGCCCCGTAAGATTGCAATAGCACTCTCACATTGCCCTAGGGAAATGACCATGTTATTTCCATGTTGCCCCAGAAAAATGTCACATGCTCTCGGTACTCCCAAATTGTATTAGTCCCACACTGAGATAACTTACATAGTTCACAAAAATAACATACAGTATTGGTTCTATGTGAAATGTCTGGAACATAAAAAAGACTGGATTATTTCGATTTTGTGTGCCCCTCACAAAGCCAAAATAGCACATACATAGTGGGTTTTCTTTGAATTTGGGGGGTGCTCTCTCCAGCACATAAACACAAACATACAACCAGTTACACCCCCATCCCTCCATGCATCCCTCCCCGCTCACAGTCATTCCTTTTCTCTCTCTCTCTCTCTCTCACACACACACACACACACACACACACACACACACACACACACACACACACCCCCCCCCCCCCCCACCCCCCCCCCCCCTAATCCTCTGGGTGCCACTGTGTCAGTCAGCCCTTGCGCACACTCGTGTACGTCTCACAGGGGCTGCCAGTGCAATTCAGAAGGACCGCTCAGAGCGGTCTCTGAGTAGTCTTTCTGAGTAGTCTGAGTAGTCTTTCTAATTCGGTCATTTATTTAATCGATTATAGGCAATTGATTTTTTTTCACTTAGTACCAAGGTATTTTAGCGCATCTACAGTCATATATATTAGAACACAAATCATACAATATAAAAAAAGAAGAGCCACATCATTGTTTTGATTGGTTACAAAGTTGTCTTATGACTAACATCTTGGAAATGTCCACTGTTATCCATCAGTCAACAAAGCACTCCGAGGTTGTCCCTAACTTTAGATCTCTCAAAACCTGAGTTGTCTTACATCGTGCTTCCAATATTCTAGGAGAAGCTGTGCAGACAACCACAGGAATCCATCCATCAGTACATGAGGAGCAATAGCTCAAAAAGAGGTCATGGTCACATATAAAGCTTTTGCTTGATATATGCCACTGGCATAGAAGCCCTTCACTGTAGAATAGCTGTATCCTGAACATTTCAGTTTAGGTTCCTACATATACATACAGAAGTTAATGTATGACATTCACGGATTCATATTTACCACACGTGTGCATGTGGCGGTGGCAACCCTCCCTCTGGGTTTAACTTCCAGATTTTCTGCCACAATATCTCAGAAAAGGCAAACTGACAAGCTTTGTCTTGCGTCCCTCATTATACATTATATAAATATAAGTGTGGCTACAAGAACAAGTATAACTTAAACAAACATTTCTGAAATATTCAACATAAGTGCATCAATTCACTCATTAATATATTAATGATTGCATTTATTTTGTTTAAGATTCACTTCAATCAAAAGAATGTAACATCACAATCGACGGACTCTACCCTTGTATGTTTCGTGAGTGGTCCATTGTGGCTGGTATAATTGCCATTGCTCAAAATATGGCTTTCCCTCGGTTGATAACTTGAGGGTGGTCGATTATACTTATAATGACTTCTTGTATGGATACATATTGACTTTTGGGAAAGTGTCACTCAGTGCCTAATGTGGTTAGTGCTCCTGTCCATGCTCATCAATGATTGTATTCGATTTGATTAGATTTGAGTTTGACGGAAAAGGAAGTTGTGTTTTGTAGTAGAAGAAAAACATATTTGCATGAGTCAAAATACAGACAGTGTAAACAATTGAAATCTCTTTTAGAAAACTTGTGATTACAGACAACACAAATCTTCTTTAGCATTGCTTTTCTTTTTGATAATGTGATGTGTTGGTTTCATTAAAATGTGAATTAATGTTTTAATTGTTCAGAAAATGGTTCTGACGGGCAATATATAGATGGCAAAGCATTGATTTGGGTGATATCCTGCAGGTGTCACAAGCACAGGATATCGAGAACAGCTGAAGAAACAAAACTAAAGTTTCAATCATAGTCATCAGATCATGACCAAAATCAAGTACGATGCTGTCCTTTTATGAATGTCAAACCGATTTCAACTACATGACCTAAAAGGTGACTATGATTTCCTGGTGAAGACTCTGGACATACCATGAGAACTGCCACAGACAAAACTCATCATTGCGCAGCTGAAGAAGAAATTGAAAACCATGCTCTTGCCAGTCATAGCCATACACATTCATTTTCTTATCGTGACATGGAACTGCCATAACACCACAATAGTACCTAGAGGTCCTGTCATATCTCACTCAATGATAGTCAAAGTTCCTTGAAAGCATTGTGGAAAACCGGCATCAACATCAGAGGCTCCAGACAAAAAGGGATAACGATCAGACCAATGCATCGATCATGAAAATCCCACTACAGCTTTGTTTAATATGGACTCTGCCAACGTCAGAGCACTCCGGCTGTGATAGGGTCATTCCAAGCTAGATGGGATGGATCCAATCCTTAAAATGTTCCCAAAGGAGGCTAGGGTGCCGGCAGATGTTATACGAAAAGAAGGTAGGATTACAGCCAATACCATGAATACATTAAGCTTGTATGCGGCAGACAGTGGGCAGCCACAGCAGGGATTATGAAAAGATACATGTGAATGTGATTTGGTTTGCATTTATTGAAATAATGTAATGTGTACGCAATGTTTTGCGTTGTATTTCTATAGAGGGTTTGATAAACTAAAATACAATAACAAATAAATAAATAAAGATACATGTAGATTACAATAACTCAATTTAGAGCTGAAACACCAAAACTATAAACATCTTAAATGGGATGAACATGTTGAGCAGCAGCTTGTCACTGCCTTAAAAATAGCATAAGAGCACGAGATGGCTAGGAACAATAACCAACACACTCTGTTCTCCAGTTTGAACCAATAGGTTATTTTGCACATTCTGGCTTCCCAGAAATAATATGTCAACACTTTCACTAATAATGTACTTATTCAGGTTGAATGAATCCCTTACTTTAAACTCTCTAGCACGGTCTGATATGATTTTCTACTAGAGAGACACAGGGAATAGTGGTCGAAGTGATAGGCAGCCAAGATGCCCTGCTCCTTATATATATATAAAAAAAAAACTGCATCCGTCTCGGGATGATAGCTCAGGGGCAATGTGCTCCCCTTGGAAGCAAGACAACTTGCAGCACCACAGGTTCGATCCCCGGGTCCGAGCTTAGAAACCTGGGTATTAAGCACGTTATAAATAACCTATCAAATCATGTGGATAATTCCCCTGTAGTAGTACTGTAAGCGATATTCAATCAACACTACAGCTAAGTCAATGCCTCGTCTGGGATGCTGAGGAAAACTCTTATTGATGTATTTTTATATCCAACCCTTGGATGACAACCCTTGTATAACACCCCCCTCTTAGAATCCCCCTGACCCCACTGAGCCAAGAAGTAGGTTTGTTTTGCAAATTAAAAGGTTTATGTGGACAATTCAACAATATATATCTATCACACTTTATAAATCAATTGATAACTGATATCACACTTCAGAATATGAGCAGTAGTCAGTAAGAGGTAACTTGTGAATAGGAACAGAAGAATAAGGTGGGAAAGAATGCTTTATATGGTTCAAGGAAACGCAAGGTGGAATAAAATGCAGTACAGAAATAACTTGTTATGATTTTAGCAAAAGGTAATATGATCACTTTTTCTTTTGACAATTCACTCCCCCCATCCAATACAAGAAATGGAAGGAGAGCACACAGTCTTCAAGAATCCCAACAAATCACACTTTATAATGTAATACACAGTTCCAGTTCTCCCAGCAAGCTTAGAGAAAACAGGGATGAGTTTTAAACACAGGCGAATTCCTTTAATGTGGTTTGCAAGGAAGTGAAAAGGTGCTAAAATTGCTTTTAATTCCCTCTAGAGGTTCAGGATAGGTGATGGCTACTTTATATTAGTTCAGGCTCACTTTAACAATACTCTATGAATGATTAGCAGATTGCAAACAAATTTTAACAAAAGAAAGAATGGAGCTGCTATTTTGACAAGTGGAGAAATTGATGCAAAATCGCAAATTGCAGTAAATTTCGCGAGTGCGTAAATAGTGAATGCGGAAAAAGTATAAGGAGTAGGAAGTCTAGGTTTGTTGGAAAGCTTAAATTCTAAGCTTTCAGAGGAAAGTTAAATCTCGTTCCTAGCCCAAACGGTTCCAGAGATACACACGATTAAATAAAGGTAGTTTTTCGGATTTAAAGTAAACTCAAAATGACAGGTGACAGCTTGCAGCTGCAGAATTGACAGGTGACAGTTGTGCAGCTTTAAAAATGACAGATGACACTATTTCTAGGAGGCTTTTCTACTTAGGTTAAAATAGTTTGGATTAGATTATTTTAACTAAGAGATTGTTTCTGCACAGTTCTGCTAGGTACTCACAATATCAATTTGAAATAGTCTCGTCACGGATCTGGTCAGGTTTTGGACTGGACTCCGGTTCTGGTCTCGGCACTTCACAGCGATCTGGATCTCTGGTTCTGCTCACAGCGATCTGGGTCAGCTCTGCTCTGCTGGTCTAGCCTCTCTGGATTCTGGATGTAACACTGCTTTCTGGGTACTGCTACAGGTTCTTGCAAAAATTCTCGGCAAAACTTCAAACAGCTCGCCCGGCTGTTGAATAGTTTGGTTAGTTTTGCGGCCTGCTGAAGAGGATTCAGCTGGTGGATTCAGGCCTCTCTGCTACAAATTCTGGAGTTAATTTCTGCTACAGGTTCTGGAGATTGATGGATTTGAAGTCTGGATCTCTGGATGTGAAGTCGTCGGTCCGCATGCTCTGCAGCAAATGGAATTCAATGTCTCTACCTGTCCCAGCAGTCTCTTTTTATTTGTTTTGGAAAGTGGATGTGTGCGTTGGTCATAACTAAACCTGCCCCTCTCACTTATCATTGGCCAATTCCTCCTCTCTCCCTTGATTGGGGGAAGGAAATGTGAGTCAGAGTGATGCTGTAGGTTTTATGGTCAGAGGAACCTCCCCTTGTCAGATTGCACACAAATCTATTTCTGACCCAAATACATATTTATCTATGTACCATTTTTCTAATATTATAGGTCTAGTTAACATATTTTCTGTGGCACCAAACCATCCGATCCCTGTCTTTGTACAATGTCGTGTCCACTGATGACAGAATTCTCCCATTTTGATCCAGATAACAACCTCTAAACCTTTCCAGATTTTACACAAATGTGCACCAGGGATATGGGTTACAGATGATAAAGTGTCAGATTTTTAACATGCATACATTTGGAGTGAGACCCTATTTTCCGCTAACAACCCCCCAGAATACACCACAGGGTCCAGACGCCTCTCAACATGTTCACAGAAAAATCAGAAAAATAATGATATTACTTATATAATTCTGACAAATCCGCACTATGAGTTATCTATCTTTTTAAAATATGCTCGGGTCAAAAAGGGGTGTGGCTTCCCACATCACAGGGTGGAATAACTGGTTTATCCACTTCCCCCAAGCCAGCTTGTTCACAGAGGCACAGCTGCCCCCCAGTTTCTCCCAAGAGGAAGCTATTTTACGACGCCCCCAATATAACATTTGCCTGAGTCCAGGACAGGCCTTTGTTCAACTCCCTGTAGTCCCCAGCTGCTCCACCCCTAATCTAATCAGAGAGGTGACAACTCCTTTTGGAAAGGGGAAGAGTGGCTGAGCAGGTTTCAACTCCTGTCGGTGGTAGTTGTCAGGCAGAATCCAGTTTCATTAAGCCAGGTTTCCGCTAAATGTCACTTTTTGTTCCCAGTTTAAATCACTTACAATTTTTACATATACATTAAATAATTACTTCCTTCAAGTCATTTCAGAATATAGTTTTACATTGTATCCACCTCTTAGCAAGTCTTTCCTTGGTCTGGTTTTGTTTCATTTGTTCAGTTTTACACAAAAGTCTGGTGGTTTTAAAACGCCGGCTTTCTGATAGTGGTGAGTACTGGTAATGCAACCATTTTTGGGATTAAGAAAATGAATTCCCCACAGTTCTGAGTTGCTTTTTCTGGCAATCAGCATTGCCATTCCCAATGGTTTCAGGCTACTGTGTGTGTAGCCCAATGGTGGTTTTAGGCAGTGCCCTCCTGTGCTCACAACATAGGCAAAAATGGGTGGCAGCCTATTCTTCATCTTTTCCCTGTGCACTCTCTGTGGAGTTCTGGCCATCATGATGTTTTCCATGCCAGTACTGCACAGTTTTATGGTAGGGCTTGGATGCATGGGTAAAAACATCCCACAGTACAGCAATGTGCAACCCTCCTTTTCTTCAAAGTCATAGTCCCAATGTAAAGAGAGACTATGAAGTACAGCGCTCCTCAATTTACAGGCATTATTTTCAGACACAATTGCCTTCATGCATCAATCTACGCATATATGAAAGCTGTGCCATAGATCAAGGGGTAGAGCGAAAGGAAGAGAAGGAACCTCCAGGGGCCAGACATCCTCTCTACATGGATTGTCCCCTAGAGGTGTCCTCCCACACTACCTCAGTACAGGTGTTGGGTGATTGATGCAATTAGATATGCATACTGCTCATGGCTCTTCAGAGAACTGTGCCACATGCCCCCAATTTCAGAAATAACAAGATCAGAGCATCTCCCTCTCCTACGTGCTGATGTCACAGCCCATTTTGGACAAAGGAGCCATCAAGGATGTACCAAATGAAAAATATGATTCTATGTAAGTAGGCCACATACTCCCTTACTACTGAGTAAAATGCAACATTGAGCCTAATATTTGACATACAACTAAATACATGTGTCCTGTGACAAACTTTCATAATGTGGACACCCCAAAGGTCATTCCATCCCTAAACTAAGAAAATATTAAGACCACAATAGACATGGGAGATGCCTTTGTTCCTATTTCAATGCATCGCACGCCCCTTTGCTTTATGGTGGGTGCTTGTTATTATTAATTCATTTCAGATGAAACCACAAATTGCTAACAAAGGTGTTATCAGTTCTGCAAGTACATCTACAGAGAGAAACAGTCCATATTATTATAAAATGGGCATGCTCAGTCTGTGAAATGTGCAGATAAATGCCAATCAGCATCTCCTGCATCAAATGGATCACAAAATGATGCGGCGAATAAGCACAAAAATTGCCGACTCCCTCTGTCGGGTCCTGGCATACGCTGATGACTTGGTCTTATTAGACCATACCTTTAACGGCACCCAGTGCACCGCCCGGGGCCTGTGGGAATATGCAGAGAAAAACAGACAAGTCATTAATAATGACAAAACCCAAATTATGCTACTTACAGCTAAGCAAATAGCAAGACCAAGACTTCTGACTTTAAATACCGAGATTGTGTACACTTCAGTATATAAACACTTGGGGATAGAATTTGAAGTCAGGAGGGGCTATACAATCTGTATTGAAACCCGGGTAAGAAAGGATGTTCAGCTTGCAGCACTGATTAGTCAGTTTGCCAGGAAAAGGGCAGGCTACTCTCTATTGGCATTAGACAGCTCCACATGCAATGTTTGGTCCCGGCAGTCATTTATGGACTGGAGAGCCTTATGGAAATTGACCTTGAATGGTTGCAATTAATTGGAGGTAAATTCTGGAGAAAGCTACTGGGTCTCCCTAGCTCTGTCCCCATGGCTATTTTGAGATTAGAATTAGGCTTGCACTCCCTTAAATCGATGGTGCTGAAGAAGCGGGCAATCTTATTTATAAAACTGATGAACAGCCCCTCAAATGCATTATTAAGTACTTTGGGTGCTATGGTCCAGAGATCAGAAACTAAAGCGGGCCTTAGTAGAGGAATGGCCTCACTGCATAAGGTAATTGGCTGGAATCCCACCTGGGGGAAAGTTCATTCTAATCTCCATTGGCGTCTTACCAAACATCTGGACCTATGGGACTGGTGTGAACATTGTAAGCATCTGGGATCCCTGGAGTTATAGGTTTGTAACAAATGTCCTTTACACCTATGAAAAGATGTAACCTTATCTCACACTTTGTCCATCTAAGGCAGTGAGGAGATTTATTCTCCCATTACGAATTAATAGGCTCCCAGTGTTGAGCGTTGTGGGCCCGTCTGTGGCCATGCCCGTTTCAGAACGTTCCTGCCACATTTGTGGTGACAGTACCGTACAGGAGACAGCCAGACACCTTGTCATAATGTGTAGTAGTATGGAGAAGGTGGATCTGAAACACTTTGGTAAGTGTGTACACCTCCAGGACTCGATAAAAGGCTCCACATTCTGGAAGAACGGTATGAACAAGTAGAAAGGGAGTAAGCTGATAGTACTTTTCAGGGTTTGGAAGGTGGTGGAGACGCATCTAAATCTGGCCTAGAGGGGATACTACAGTAAGTTCTGACCTAACATACATTTAATACGTATACCAAAATGGGTAGCACAAATGATCAATATAGAGGGGCTATGAGCAAAACCGGTAAATTAATGGGGCAAATTAAAATCTGATATGCCAGCAGTACATGATATGGTCTAGGCCCTCTACGAGAAATGGCGAAGGATGCTAGAAAGATTGGGGAATTGTTCTTGGCATGCTTTTTATTATATTTGTGGAAGATCTGAGGAATTGGAGAATGGCTGACTATATGCATCTTCTTTTCTTTCTGTTAGGAATATGAACAATAGATTTTAAGGCTTTAAATGTCTATGAAATCGATTGTTTCATCTGTATGATATATAGATTGTAGTTTGTCTGTATGTCATTTGTATGATATTTCATATGCTATTTTGTAATATTAGCATCGCCATATATAGGAATGGATTTTATCTTATAAGATGTTGTTTAAATGATGAATGAATATGTGTAAAGTTTTAATTTAAAACGATGACACAATAAATACATAAATACATAAATAAGCACGAAGTGTAAACTTCGCATTGACGAAAATGTTGAGTCATGCATTTTTTATTTGGAACACGTAAGAAAGCCCTGGCCCACGTAACCCCTATTTAAGGTGAGGTGCACTTACCTTCCTTACTTACCTGTGTATGTTTCCCTGCAGCGTGAGTTCCACCTGCTCGTTGTGGGGTGGAACTTCTGCTGCTGGGTCTGTTTTTTTTTTACCTTTTAGTTTTTTTACTTTAATGTTCCTCCCACTATCCATGATATGGAAACTGGGGACACCCCTGCAACCCCCGACTTACCATAATGTTGAACAAGGGGAGCGGGGGACACCCTTGCAATCCCTGCTCCCCTTGATTACTATTTTGAGGTCTTTTTTTTAATGTGCTGAATGCACAGTAAACACAAACCCAGTCCTGAAGCATTCATTGTTAGAACTACCAAACTAACCCAGGTAGAGGGATATGTAACATACCCAAAAGCATGAACTATGATCAAGTTATTGAATTAAGTTAATGTATTAATTATTATATCATGTTTAGGCTCATACTGTGCTCCACTGAGTCCAAAACTGTCTTCACTTTCTCAAATGATCAAAGTGTTACAAAGTTGTGGTATTATTCATTTATGTAATTTTCTCTCAGCTTTACTGGTCATTCTCTGTACCCAAGAGCTCGATTTAGCTAATTATTAAATTAAAACTGGGTTAGATGCAAAGCCATGAAAACAAACATGGGCCTATGATATTTTATGGGGATGCCATGTCAAAAGGTTGAGGGCCTGGCAGGAAACCTGGTGTTTGATCCATTGCCCCATGAAAACCACAGATCCCTCAATAATGCCAAGATTGACTGCAAAATGAGTATTAGGGAATACATTACATTCTTTTTATGCTCGATTATTCCTAGGTCGGTCTTCGTCCCTGTGGGTGCAGCCCAGCTCAATGGGTTCATCTGACGATTAATGAGGGGGTGTTGCATCGGAAGATGGCTGACCCAGGGCTTCTTTACCTAGGAAACCCAGCTTCAAACCCATATTTTTTAAACTTAGTTTGTCATTTGTAAGTGCCATGCATGGTACAGGCAAGGATACATGTTCTATATATTTGGTATTCTGCAATGTAAGTAAATTCTTTCTCTATTAACAGAGTTGATTTATTTTCTTCCTTGTAAGTTTAAAATGTGCACATACTTTTTATTTATACATGCATTAAAACATGTTCTATGAGTTAGCATTTATATAGGAAAATGCACAGTGTGTAAAAAAACGATTTAAATGTACTATTGGTTTACATGTGTCCTAAATGAGAGGCACATTAGAGAGATGAAAAGCAATGTGCACATACAAGTATTACTTTTTTTACAAATATTGTATCCTGTTGGTTCCAAAAAATCTTGGTCTGAATAAGGTCTGTTTTTGTAAGAAATTGAGTCTGCTTGCAAACCTCTGGGTGGAAGCTCGGTTGGGACACAGAAACATCTGTTTTTCCAATATACAGTGCAGGAGTAGGAGGTAGTATGTGTCCCCTCCCTTCCTTTTTTCATTATATATTCCATACAGGCCTTTCATAAAAAAAATGTTTTAAAACAATTAAAAAGGCCCAGACTAGTAAGAGAACACCGAGAATGCAGACCTTTGATTAGAAAGGAAGAGCAGATCGACTGTATTAAGAATGCACAGGGCCAAAAGCAATAGCTGTACTTCGGATTCTATAACAGCTGAAAGTGAGCTGGGCATGGTTGAGCCGGCTTGATGATGTCTTGAGGTGGAAAACAGGTTTCTAGCTTCTTCTGGACTTACGGGTTGCTGGAAGGCCCTGTCCTGCATCTCCTGGGAAAATATCAGACTTTGGTTCTGCACCTCCATTCCTGGAAGTCATTTGACACCTGCAGAGGATCTTCACCTCCAATAAGCAGGATCCTGGTTCCAGTGCAGAGCCAACAGAGAGGTGTTGGTCCAATAACAGTGTCCCCCGCCCTCCCATTGTTTCCTAGGGATGGTTAGTTTCTTTGGAATAGGCTGTATCAACAAAATAGTTGCAGGTAAATCCTTCTTCTGTTAGATTTTCTGGCCTTATGAACATACATTTCTACAGTGGCTTGGTCAAAAAATAGTCTATTGTCAGGAGTGTAATCCAGGCTAATGTTACACGCATTCTTTGCCTTCTAACATCATACAAAGAATCCTTTGTCTGAAGGAAGTAAGAGTGTCCAGGAAGTTGTAGAGAGCCCTAAGAGAAATCAATATTATGGCACCCACTCACCCTACCAATCTGCTCTGCTCTGGCTACTTTAACTCCACCCCTTCCTATGCCTGCTGTCTTCAAATGGACTTCGGTGATCAGCACTCTAGTGTGAGTGCAGATTGGTTATGTGAGGAAAGTATTTGAAGCACATGTTCCCAAGAAACATACTGGGGAGGGTTCCTGTGTACTAGGAGGAAGGTGGTGGCTTTCCTCTGGAGGATCCAATAAGAAGCTTCATGGTCATTGCCCCACATGTCATCTGTGGATATCAGCATCCCAAATGCCTTATCTGCATCAGCCCCTTCATTACTGGAACACTGCACACAAAGTGGACACCAGTATGATATCCAAATGCTGTGTTTGAGCATTGCTCACCTGACTGACTAGGGTACACAATTATTATGTTTTGAAGAATCAGAGTTGCAAAAGATTAAAAGTGACCTCTGCCGGCTGGTACTTTCTGTTCCAGCACCTGTCAGGAATGCACATGTGGTATTTTAGCCTGCTCTGCTGCACTGCAAGGTCGTTTCTGTAGGTGCCAGGAGACTGGCACAGCAAAGGTACATGAATTAACTATGCTTTTGACGCAGAGCGTAATGATAGAGGGGCCTCGCTTTCAGAAAAAAAAATACCTGCCTCATTGTATCTAATAAAAATAAAAAAAATGCTCTGGGTATCCCACCCTCAGCAGATGGCATTCTGTCACACCAATATGTAGTGCATGCAATGTAACATACTGCTTAACATGCACATTTTCCCAAATATGGTCATAGCTCAGAGGCAACTCATTTGTAAGCAAGAAAATGCATAGCAACACAGGTTCAAATCCCAATCTTGCGATTAGAAACTGGTCTCTGAAATTAAGCATGTTATAAAAGAACAATTATTAGAAATATATTTAATTGTAGAGCCCTCAATCAGGTACCCTAGGGATAGATGTTTTCTACTATACATGGTGCTCTCTAAACCTTCTGCTATGCCATCCCAATACTAGCTGAGGCCCACAGCAAAGCATCTCCTCATGCCAGCAATCGCATATCCGGTCACAACGCATCCAACACGTACAACTGAACTCCCAGACACCCTAATGCCCTTTCAGGCTATGACAATGATACACGCTATAGACATATCATATACCATTCACAAGCATCAAATGCCTGTGGCAACACCAGATCAACTTCAACAAAGGCAAAGAAAAGGCATGCGCGTTTGCTGTGAATAAGGTGTGCGTTTCCTTACTTCTTGCATCTGATTTATAAAGATCAGCCCTCGCCTTCACATGAAAGAAGCATGAACACAGGGCTGACATCAGGCGCAAGGTTCATTCGTGGCCAATTAAAGACGTGACAAAAGGGTGACGTCCGATCACGAGTCTGAGCCGATGAAGATAACGCTGTTTAAGTGATGGAAAGGGCACATTGTTTTGGAGCCTGGTTATCAGAGTGAAGGTGGCGCGAGCCAGCACACAGCCACATTCAATTAACCCTAATTATTTCAGAGACGGGCTGCAGCGGTCCTCGTTAGCCTTGTGATAATCCAGATGGGGAAGGGATTGCCAGAAGGAAGAAAATGAGGTTTTCGGGTGGGGCACAGCTTTAAAGCTGCCTAATTAAAATCCAGATGATTAAAACTAGTTGGGCTGCCTGGACCATCTCAGGTTGCCTTCTGTATTTGCAGCACCTCCAGCCAAGGAATCTCATGCCAACAGAGAATGTCCTGCTAGAGGAAGCGAGAGTCTGAAAAAGCTTCCATCTACGCAAGGGCTACCAGAAAATGCCTTGTCCTCTTGGATGCCATGTTCCAACGCTGGACTTTCATTTCTACACCAATTGCATTATGGGAACTGTAGGATTCAGTCACTTCAAATAAATACAATGGACGGGAGTATTGTGTGCCCGTTGACATGAAGTCATCTTTAACCTAACATCTGCATAGATGCCATTGGTGACATTGACCTGGTCATCTGGACCGTCGGGGGTTCTCTGAATTCATTTTTTGTAAATCCCCACACATTTCCCACTCACCTTAGGTCGTTATTGAATTCATGTTAACCTTCCACATTAACACACTGCACCATTTTCTTACAAAAGGTCATGCATATCAATACGAAAAGAAGTCATTTTGAAAGTGTACAAAGCAATTAATAAAAATGACTTTTGACTTGCACTAATTTGATTAGTCCTTTTCTTCATTCAGACCATGTCATCTGAGGCCCATCAAAACACACTTCACGAGTGCGCCGGTCGTTAGTGAAATACCAGTAATTCCAGTTGCAGCATTTTTGCAGGACCGCCACACTTCAAGTTTGCTGATGGGTGGCACGGATCTCCCGGCAGGCATGACCGGCGGCAGATCAGGCCCCTACCGGCAAAGAAATGCCTGAATCATTAGTTGAGGTGCCAGTGATTCAGGAAATCCCATCCCATGGAGTTCTGGAATGGGAACCTACCGGCACTCCGCTGTCCGTAAAATCCTGGTAATACTGAGATATAGGGTGGCAGACAAGGTAAGGGCAGTTGCCGTTATCCCGCCAGAAACACTGGCAGTGTACCAGCATACTTAGAATGAGGCCCAAAGTCTTTTGCTATGTGAGCTGCATTCCTCTGCATTCTTGGCTTTCTCTAAAGCAGCCCTCGTATTGTCCTTCGTTTGTCTTAATAGATCATTTAAAGCTTCACTTGCTCAACAATACCTGTAGAATTCTTGAGACAAGGAACGTATTTACCGAAAAAAGGAGGAGAGGGAAAGAAGGCAAGGGTGGAGTGGAGAGTGTACAAGAGGACACCATAACTTTAATGGGAAAGACACCTATTAACTGTCAACCGTATTGTAAATTCTAAACTCTTTACTATCCTTGCATCCCTTCCTTGATGCAGCTTGGAGATCACCTTAAGGCCAGCTAAACCTATCCCTCGGCACACTGGGCTCCATAATGATCATTATGGTAGGTCAGAAGAAGGAATAAAGAAGAAGGCCTGTCTGTCCCTTATAATATGACGGTTTCCCTACCTAACACAAAACTAACTAAGGTGCCCTTTGTCAGGAGGAATGTCCAACATAATAGTCTGTCCTCAATCCCAAACTACCCTGCTCTGTCTCTACCACTATTCAAAGTCTCAAAAGAAAGAGTCGAGGAGAAGGACTGCCTTCTCCTGGACAAGCTACTATAGCCTCAACCAGCCTCTCTTGGGATGTCTTCTGCCAATATTCTGAATACATTCTTTTAGTTCTTCAAAGGGGCTCTTGTCCCTCCATGCCTTCTCCTTTGTTACTGTTGGTACAGTTTGTTGGATGATAACCAGAAAGCTCTGGGCTTTCCGTTCCCAACTTCTGGGATGCCCAGTGTTATCCCCTGGCCTCTTTGTTTAGTTCCACTAATAGTTCTTTTGTTATACAGGCACGAGTGGGAGGGTTTTTCTGGTAATCTTCACTAGCTTGCCAACCTTCACTTATACTGGATCGAGCATGAGTGGTCATTTGGTACTCTTCATTAGATTTCCAACACACATTTACACTGGGATGAGTATTTTTTGGTCCCCTGGTACTCTCCATTAGCTTCTCACCGCTCTCCCTGCTTGGGTTGCCCGCTGCTCCTGTTTTTTCTCTTGCACCAGGCTGGCATCACCAGTTCTTCTTGCAGGGTCAGGTTTGTCCGACTGACACAAACTGCATGGGCTTCCTTTTCTTTCTTCTTCAGCTTCTGGCTCTGCATAGCCTGTCCTGGTACGGCCTCTGCATTGTTAGAGGACGATATGGTCCACCTCTCTGGCTCACGCCACCGCCTCCATGTCTTCTTCCTGCACCCAAGTCAAGATCCAGTCTCCCCAGTGCTTCTTTATTCTCCAGATCCAAAGCGTCCTTTCGACAACAGACTGCTGTGTGGCCTTCTACTGCTTTCTCTGCCACCAGTCAAACTTCCTGGGGTGTGAAGATGAGAATATCTTTCATTGGTCCTTTCTTGGTTTTCATGAGGAATCGTTGGCCCACCCCAGTGTAGGCACACCATTCTTTGTTTCTTTCCAGGGCATAATCATTATCTCAGTGTGGTGGGCTGCCAACCACTGATGACTCTTCATGGTTCTCTTAATCTTCTTCTGCACAGTCTGAGTGGTAGCTGAAGATTGGTTATTGGTAATATTGCTCTAGCAAATAGTGACTGGTTTAGAGGGAAGATTTTGGTTCTTTGATGTTCCAGTTATCTGCTCAGAATAGGTTATAGGGAGTTCCTGGATAGAAGGGGAGTCCCCATCCCCAAGAGGGCGGGGTCCCTCCCTGTGAAGTCCCACTTTCTGCCATCCTTAGGGGGAATGTTGCATAGTGTGCTCACCTCCCTATTCTCACAGGGAAGGACTCCTTTCTGTGGAGAAGTGATGAGATCCTCTGAATCGTTACATCATTTACACACCTTAACACTCAAAAGGAACTCTAAAAAGGTCAGCACTGATCATAAACACAAAATCCCCTAACCGAAGCCCTGTGACAATGTTTCTCCTTTTATTCTTACGTAAAAGAGACAGAAGTCAGAGATGCACCTCGGATCACCCTTCACATCGGCTGTCGATATGGCAACCAACATACCAATTTAAGCCAGTCACAACATGTTCCCCTATAAGCCACTTAACAAGACAAAACTCATATCAACCACTCTGTTGGAGTGGAACGCTCACGTGTAAAGCACTGGTCTTTGACTTTTGAGCAGAGAATACATTATGAATTCAATGCAAGTACAACTTTACCTCTCATCCCTCTGAGATAAAAAAAATCCAGTACCATTTAAATAGGGAAATAGTAAAGCCTGTTATTACAGGGCTTAGCAGCTGGAGGAATCCAGCATAAAGTGCTACATCAGAACAAACATATTTTATAATATAGCTAAGAAAAGCCAAATCTGATGCTCTCCTTTAGACCATTGAACTGTGGGCCTCTTTACAGACAGAGCGGCCATCTTTAAAACCCCTTACAAAATCATGATCACCCTATGCCTCTTTTCAGAAGTGGCTCTCTTTTCTCCTGTTAGTGAAATAATTCCACATTTTTAAATATGACTAAAACCAACACCACACAATCTTAACAATCCTCCAAGCAGTGGGGATCTATCATAAAAATGCAAGAAATTATTGCAAAGTCACAACGTACTGGGCAACTTTCTATCTGGCTGAACTGAACCTATTCAAGGTCTCTCTGCGAGACGCCATTTGAATGTCTACAGATTATGGCCACCTTTAAGTCTACAGCATGATTGATTTTCCAGTGACATTTGACATCGACATCCACAGCATGGTTCTTGGGTGCCAACAGAACCTGGCTTTTGGTGGTACAGTCCCTTCCTAAATCATACCATCCTTGCAGTAACATTTAATTCTTGTTTTCCATTGTATTACTATTATTATTATTAGGTTATTTTTCTAGCATGGATCTAGTTTCGGGAAGCAATGGAGCGCTTTACAAGTCATAGGGGCAAAACAGAGAGAAGGAAGCTGAGATACAATTGAGCGGTGAACTAACAATGGTGCAGCAGTGAACGTGGGCAATTTGGCAGCAAGGGATCTCCAAGCAACCAGGGGAGGAAACAGGTGGGAGCAGATCTATTCACAGCTCGGTTCTCTCATCTGAGAGCTTCCAAGTGGTGTGTCCCTGATTTCCAATACTCTTTCTTCTTCCAGTGTCCACGTCAAAAGTGAGGAGATGAGCAGGCTGCACGGGCTATCCAGGGTGCATATGGAACAACTGCCAGATGTCCACTGTGCATATCGAGAGGCTAGATGAGGAGCAAGCTAATACAACCGTAAGCATTAAGGCCAATAACAGGTGCAGTAGCAAAATAATTGCATTCTCCTGGGAACGTTTAGAAGCACAGATTAGAGAGAGATAGCAGGGATATGACATCACATATTTGGACCACCTTTTTGTTTATTTAGGCACATGATTAGGCTATTTTTTTCTTTACACTGATGATAAGAACTTCTATGGTGCATGTTGCAACCATTGCTTATATGTATGTATGATTAGGTTCCTCTAACTACAACACTATAATATAATGATTTGTTTACATGAGTAAATTGTTTAATACATTAGGTAGTTCATAATATCCCAATCACCCCTAACATCTTGTTTCCAACATTATAAACTCAACCTTTGCAATGTCATCTTTCATGTCCTGGGTGTTAGTCTTAGCATTGCAAGGTGGTGGCACGAATTATGGTTGCTTAGCTTACCATAACTGGTGAATTTTGGAGGTTTTTCGGTTTTACTTGTAACCATGACGTCCCTTTAACAACATTTTTTCATTAAATTTCATAGGTTTTTATCAGTGCAACTTAACCATATTGTCCGTTTAACAAAGCTTTTTCAGTGAATTTCAAAAGGTTACTAGTGCACCCTTAATTTCCTACAACTTACTAATATCATACTTACCCCAATATAGCAAAGTTTATGTCCAATTTACAAAGTTTCACCTTAAAACACTGCCATTCTCCACCTTCGAGCATCTTTTTTAACACTTCTATACACTTTTTGCAACTTTTTCTACTATTTTTGTGCAGTGTGATGACGTGTTCGCAAGCACGCCCACACTTCACGAACGGGTCTGTGCTTTGCAAAACGTTTGGAACTGAATTTTCTGCTGATCTAGAAACTTTTACGCTCAAAATTTAACCTTGCACAGCTCCTACAATGATTCTTCTCATTATCCATTAAGAATCTAGCACAGAGCAAATACTTGGAAGATTATTAGCACAACTTCTATCTATCTTAAAAATGACATCGGCTATTGCCATCCCTCCTCCCCAAGAGCCACTACCAACACCACCACCACAAGCTGAAGGACCTACATAACAAAAAAAGGAGCACTAATTCAAAGACAATGAAGATGACTAAGAAGAAGAGGTAGAGGAAGTGCCTACCTCTAGCACCCAGAGAGAATCATGGGTGTGGCAGTTCTTTACCACTGTTGGGAATGTACCAAAGGCTAAAGTTACCAAAGTAAAATGCACCTAGTGCAACTTAGTTCTCAGTCGCGGACTTCCTGGACAGTAATTCTACGGGACCACCTCCATGCACCGTCACACCAAATCCAACCACCGCAATGCTCTCAGAAAGGTTGTTCCTTTCTTAGCAAGTAGTAGGCTGTCTTTCTCCACCTCCTTTTCCTCAACCAATACTGTAACCACACATCCTACTTCTGAGGGACACAAAATCCCACCAGCTACCTTGCAAGCAAAAAAAGAGGCTGCTGATCCATATCTTTCAAAGACAACAGTACTTTGTATATACTGCAACACACCACTCTGCAGGGAAAAGCAATTTCAAAGTGCTTTTGAAGCTGTATTCAAGGAGCATGAGAAACACTGCTCCGTACCTTAGCTGTAACACACACGCAACATCTGCCCCTGTTAGCTTGCCTCTCCATATTTGTGGTTGGTGCCTCTTCCCTCATTTCCTTCCCGACCTTACTTTCTGACCCCTCCTGCAAAAAGTAAATACAAAAAAAGGGTTCCTTTAGCAACCACCTTTCACGGTTAAAAAATAAAACTAAAAAGAATTATTTTATAGACTCATCTATTTGACATTCTCAGTAAAATAGTTAGACTCAATAAGATTCCCCAACATTTCCATTAGCATTTTGTGTTATGCTAATGGGAATAATGGACAATTGTATAGTAGAGAAAAATATTAAAGGACAGAAACAATTTTCTGTCTCAAATACCTGTCTCTAGCATACAATAAGGACCATAATCGATGGACCTTTATAACTATCGACGGTCTCCACAGTCTCCTTTACATGCCATGGATCACCATCGCTCAGGGCAGCCCTTCTACACTTTTTACTTTTATATTTGTAACACTCGCTCAATGCCTGCTTTCAAACAGTCACACATCCAGCCACCAATCGCTTTAAAAAATTCTACATATAACCCTATGACCATATTACGCTGTCATGAGCACTACTCCCGAGGAGCCAGGACTGGCCCTGCGCCCCCGGGAAGCAGACCCTTCTTCCACATCTCCGGACCCAGCAGACCCCTACAGGGGCCCTTTGGACCGTGTCCAGGCGCCTTTGGCGCCAGGCTCATAAAGGAGTTCAGTCCCAGCGCCGTACCTGAAGCACTTCTCTGCTATTTAAACCACGCCCGATGGAATACACGTGCTTCGCGTTTTTCTGCATCAGCACCAGTACGCTCACCGAGTCGGCTCCTGCATCCTGGCTCCTGACACGCCCGCCAGCACCCGGAACACCTGCAAACAGACAAGAAAAGAGAAGGCGAGCATTAGAAATTATATTTACCGGAATCCGGCCTCAGCAATCCTACCTCCGACGATCCTGCAAAGTAAAGGTACAAGATTAGCAGCGCTCTCAAACGCTCGCAGTCGCGCCGCCTTGCCTTACCCATCCGTGGCCTCGCCGAACTCCACCGCGGCCACGACGCCGGCAGCATCTTGGCACCTGAAAAACAGAAAAAGACAGTCATTAGAGGGGCCCGCTCTAAAGCGGCCACATTTACTTACGTGCCTCATCACGCACGACAGCGGCTGTGTCGCCGGCAGCATCTCGACACCTGTAAGCAGAAAAAGACAATCATTAGAAGTAAGCAGTCGCTTTTCTTTCACTTACCTTCCTCCACCGCGGCTACGACACCAGCTACATCCCAGCACCTGCATAAGAGGAGTACATGGTGAGCACTAACTAAGAATGGAGAACAAATACTCACCAAGAGACTTACCTGCTTTAGGTTTCTGGGCCCCGGCTCCTGTGGAGAAAAGACACTCATACTTACGGCTACCGCAGGAGAGACGAAAGGACACAGTGTCCGCAACTATTTCCCATCCAGTGAAGTAACTGGATTCTACGCACCCCTGCACCTGAAGCAGGATGGAGAGCTCATCTTTACAATACCTAAGGTGAGAGCTTGCAGAAACCAAGTTCGGGGGTCAAGAAGAGTGAGAAACGGGAGATTGGTGGGAACACATATCCACCCCAGCTGGTAATCAATCCCTTTTCTTCCACCTGCAGAAAACTTACTCTACAAGCCAGGCAATCCAAATTCGGAGGCCCCGTCCAGAGCATCTTCCGGGCCCTGCGCCTCACGATAGAAGAAACGGTAGCAGTCCAGTTCGGGTCAGCGTCTCTGTGGGAATCAGGTGAGCGTTACAGAACGCGAAGCCTACCAATAATCTCCTACCCAAGCGCTATGGAAACTTCTGATACAGATCAACTGGCCCAGCTACTGGGGGAATTAAGGGCTGAAGTTCATGCTGCTCGCCAGGAGAGGAACGCCCTCAGGAGAGAGTTAATAGTATCAAAGGAACGAACTGACGACCTTGCCAGACAGTTATTACAGAGCCAAGCAGGGCAAACCCCTCTGCCCAATCCAGGGGGGAATTTTAACCCAGTTACTTCAACCAATCCCGTTCAAATCAACCTACCTGGAAATGTGACGCTGGCACCACCTGAATGTTTTGCTGGAGACCCTAAAAGATTTGCAGTGTTCATAAATCAATGCCGATTGCACTTTCTCTGCAGACCCGTGGCCTTCCCGAATGACCAGACCAAGGTAGCATTTGTACTTTCGTATCTTAGCGGCAGTGCCGCCGATTGGTCAATTCCACTGGTTACACAAGATGATCCAATCCTTCGGAATTTCCAAGCCTTCCAGACGAATATGGAAAGACTTTTTGCAAGGCATTCCCAGGGGCAGGCCCTGGACAATGAACTCCTTTCCCTACGACAGGGCAACCAGGATCTCTTAGCCTACATTGCATCCTTCAATAGGTTAGTTGTGGAAACTGGATGGCCCGAGGAGAAAAGAAAAGAATTACGCTATTTCACCGAGGTCTACACGGCGAACTCAAAGAAGTCCTGGCCCAGGTCGTAAATCCACCTCAGGACTGTTCGGATTATATTGATTTGGTGGTCCAATTAGATCACAGGCTTCAAAACAGGAAGGCGGATCGATCCAGGTTTGAAACCCGAATCTTCACTAAGACTCAGAGCAACTCCAAAAGTGTCGATGGCACTGAACCTATGCAGATTGGGGTTGTAAAGGGCCCCTTAACCCAGAAAGAGCATGACAGAAGACGGCAAATGCAACTGTGTCTCTATTGTGGGAACTCGGGACATTTCCTTCGAGACTGCCCTGTAAAACCACCTAAGAAGACCGTAAGAGCTTCCGACAAGAATTCCGAAAAGTCTGAGCAGGGAAACGACCTTGCCCGACAAGCGTAGAGGTCCGCTTGCCGAGCCTAAAAAACAGTTCTTTGACCTTGCACTTCATTATGGGAATGGTCCTCGTAAATCCGAAGCAGCCAGAAAGATTGCATGCAATTAAGGCATACGTGGACAGTGAAGCTATAGGAAATTACATGGACCGCGAGTTGGCTTCCAAGATGAACCAACCTCTTTGCCCAAAAGCTGTTAAAGATGTCATCACCACTACTGAAGTGACATTACTAGGCCAAGACGGGCATCGGGAGGTAATAGTGTTCGACGTGATCAAGGCTCCGCAAGTTCAAATAATTCTGGGAATCCCTTGGTTGGAAAAACATAATCCTCAGATTGATTGGTGAGCAAAGACGATAACGTTCCCAGAGTGTGCACAAACCTGCTATCTACGATCAGACATTGGCCTAGCGTCAGTAACGGCCGACAGTTTGCAATTACCGCTACAGTATCGAGAGTTTCAAGATGTTTTCCAAAAGGAACAGGCTAACACCTTACCGCCCCACAGGTCATACGTGAACTCCTTGACCAGGTGAAGGATGCTTGCATATATACAAAACTAGACCTACGGGGGGGCTTATCACTTGGTACAGATCAAGGAAGGCGATGAATGGAAGACAGCGTTTCGCACTAAATATGGGTTATTTGAGTACCATGTGATGCCTTTCAGACTATGTAATGCACCGGCCACCTTTCAATATTTTATGAATGATGTCCTCAGGGAGCTCATTGACGTCTGCGTTGTCGTCTACATAGATGACATTCTTGTTTACTCCTCTTCGGAAGCAGATCACCGAAATCATGTTAAAACAGTACTCGAAAAACTTCGCCAACACAAACTATTTGCCAAACTTGAAAAATGTGTTTTCCATGCCACTGAAGTCGAATTTCTGGGTTTTATCCTGACACCCAAAGGCGTCCACATGGACTCGCGAAAGGTAGACGCTATTCTAAAATGGCCATCACCTACTTCTGTAAAAGGCGTTCAGAGCATGTTAGGCTTTGCCAATTTTTATCGCAGATTCATTCCAGAGTTTTCACAAGTGGTACAACCCATCACGGCTCTCTTAAGAAAGAATAAACGTTTTGAGTGGTCTGAAGAAGCTGAACAAGCCTTCCAAGAGCTAAAAGCCAAGTTTACTTCTGCGCCAATACTGAAGCACCCACGCCCAGATCTCCCTTATATCGTTGAAACCGACGCATCCAGCATAGCAATGGGAGCGGTCCTCTCACAAAGAGACCCAGAGACTAACCAACTACATCCCGTGGCGTTCTGGTCTCGAAAATTCTCTGCGCCTGAGGTTAACTACCCCATCACAGACAAGGAACTGTTAACTATTAAATCCGCCTTTAAGGCCTGGCGTCATTATCTCCTTGGGGCCAGACACACCATCACGGTGATCACCGATCATCGGAATTTACAGTATCTGAAAACCGCCAAGGCTCAATCCTCTCGACAGCTCTGCTGGGCCCTGTTCTTTGCAGAATTTGACTTTGTGATCACTTACCGCCCCGGCAGCAAAAATGGCAAAACAGATGCTCTTTCCCGGATTGGAATGGGAGACACCATTGTCAACCCAGAGCCTGTACCAATAATTCCTGAACAAAGGATCTTGGGCCTGATTTCTTCACAATCCATCGAGGACATTGAGGCAAAAGTTAAACAATTTCTGAACCCAACAGACTTGCAGAACTGGCTACAAAAAGGAATGGATTTCACTTTCAACAATTACTTGCCTTATTTCCGAGGACGATTATTCCTACCACACGCCGATTTGCAAAGGCAAGTAATCTCCTGCTATCACGATTTGTTGATAGAGGGCCACCCTGGCATTGCCAAAACAGAAGAGAAAGTGAGAAGACAATTCTGGTGGCCTTCGTGAAGAAAAGACATAAAATAATTCGTGATGTCCTGTGGTGTGTGCGCTCAAAACAAGGGTCAAAAGAAAAGACCGGCTGGTCTTCTCCAACCATTAGACATTCCACCATCTCCCTGGCACACCCTTTCTATGGATTTTATCACAGACTTACCCTCCTGCTCCGGGTATAACACTATTCTCGTTATTGTGGATTTGTTTTCCAAGATGGCCCACTTCATTCCGTTAAAAGGCTTACCCTCAGCTTCGGTACTAGCCAGAGAATTCCTTGAAAACATTGTCCGGTTACACGGATTCCCATTGGTACTAATCTCAGATAGAGGAAGCCAGTTTATTTCCCATTTTTGGCGTAGTTGCTGTCAATTGGCTCAAATCGATGTAAGACTCTCAACCAGCCATCACCCCAAGACCGATGGTCAAACTGAAAGAACTAACCAGACTCTCGAACAATATTTACGATGCTTGCTACAACAGTCAAAGAGCAACTGGAAGGACATCCTTTGGATAGCTGAGTATGCATACAATAATTCCGTTCACTCTGGAACCGGGCAAAGCCCCTTCTACACTTTGTATGGAATTCATCCTCGAACTTCCAACCTCGATCCACCTCAAGATCTTGGAACACCCGCCGTGGATCAGTTACACACTGCTATTACCAAAGCCTTCAAAGAAGCTGCTGCTCATTTACAACAAGCTAAAGAAAGGTACAAGAGAGGAGCAGATCAACACAGAAGCGAGGCCCCTCAATACCAGATTGGGGACCAGGTCTGGTTGTCCACCAAACACTTATCACTCAAAGGACCTCGCACTTTTAATCCCAAATATCTGGGGACATATCCAGTTACGGCCATAATAAACCCAGTGGCCGTTAAACTAGGATTGCCAGCTCATATGCGAATACATCCTGTTTTTCACGTATCGCTTTTGAACCCCATGCAATCTGGAACCCGACTAACCAAACCTCCAGAACCAATTCAAGTGAATGGAGAACCTTAAATCGAGATTAAAAACATTTTGGACTCTAAGATCATCAGATCAAAGCTGTTCTACCTGATTGACTGGAAGGGTTACGGGCCTCAAGAGAGGTCATGGGAACCCTATGACCACGTCCATGCTCCTCGTCTAATCAAGAAATTTCACCAAACCTTTCCGGATAAACCAAAACCCCCGGGGAAGACAATTTTGGGAGGGGCCTTGAGGGGGGGGGTGCTGTCATGAGCACTACTCCCGAGGAGCCAGGACTGGCCCTGCGCCCCCGGAAGCAGACCCTTCTTCCACATCTCCGGACCCAGCAGACCCCTACAGGGGCCCTTTGGACCATGTCCTGGCGCCTTTGGCGCCAGGCTCATAAAGGGCTCATATTGATAACCGGGCTCATATTGATAACCTGTGTAATAATGCTTGGGTGGACTTACCTGAGGCAGACCATGCTGCATACTTACCCAGAACAATCCAGTCTGGCTGAAGTCCACAGCCATCAGGGCTGGGAGGAACTATTTCCTCTATTCAGGAACTCTTTTCTTACCTGGGTGGGGCCGGTGGAAGAACACACACCTGAAGCACTTCTCTGCTATTTAAACCACGCCCGATGGAATACACGTGCTTCGCGTTATTCTGCATCAGCACCAGTACGCTCACCGAGTCGGCTCCTGCATCCTGGCTCCTGACACGCCCGCCAGCACCCAGAACACCTGCAAACAGACAAGAAAAGAGAAGGCGAGCATTAGAAATTATATTTACCGGAATCCGGCCTCAGCAATCCTACCTCTGACGATCCTGCAAAGGAAAGGTACAAGATTAGCAGCGCTCTCAAACGCTCGCAGTCGCGCTGCCTTGCCTTACCCATCCGTGGCCTCGCCGAACTCCACCGCGGCCACGACGCCGGCAGCATCTCGGCACCTGAAAAACAGAAAAAGACAGTCATTAGAGGTGCCCGCACTAAAGCGGCCACATTTACTTACGTGCCTCATCACGCGCGACAGCGGCTGTGTCGCCGGCAGCATCTCGGCACCTGTAAGCAGAAAAAGACAATCATTAGAAGTAAGCAGTCGCTTTTCTTTCACTTACCTTCCTCCACCGCGGCTACGACGCCAGCTACATCCCAGCACCTGCATAAGAGGAGTACATGGTGAGCACTAACTAAGCACGGAGAACAAATACTCACCAAGAGACTTACCTGCTTTAGGTTTCTGGGCCCCGGCTCCTGTGGAGAAAAGACACTCATACTTACGGCTACCGCAGGAGAGACGAAAGGACACAATGTCCGCAACTATTTCCCATCCAGTGACGTAACTGGATTCTATGCACCCCTGCACCTGAAGCAGGATGGAGAGCTCATCTTTACAATACCTAAGGTGAGAGCTCGCAGAAACCAAGTTGGGGGGTCAAGAAGAGTGAGAAACGGGAGATTGGTGGGAACACATATCCACCCCAGCTGGTAATCACTCCCTTTTCTGCCACCTGCAGAAAACTTACTCTACAAGCCATGCAATCCAAATTCGGAGGCCCCGTCCAGAGCATCTTCCGGGCCCTGCGCCTCACGATAGAAGAAACGGTAGCAGTCCAGTTCGGGTCAGGGTCTCTGTGGGAATCAGGTGAGCGTTACATACGCTTCTAGACACCAACTGCCACTTAACAATCTTCTACAATCCTTTTGCATCTGCATTTCCCTTACTTAAATAAAAACATTGTACACAGTGCTCCTATAAATGCACATATGTATTGTGCAGTGAAAGAAGTGCATAAATAAAAGGGGGAGTACCGATGGTCAAGTACTCATGAAAACCCAGGAGGAAAATGCCAAGGGATGCCAAGGTGCGACGCCACTGGCTAACTACTGGAGCAGAGAAGTCCCAAGGGTGTGATGCATCTTAACCGTAATAATCCTTTAGCAAAGATTTTTCTGTCAATTTAATAGGTTTTTATAAGTCAAATGTTTCATGGTGTTACAATAATGTATAATAGTTATTTATTATTCCTCTTTTCATATATATGAAAGAACTATAAACCTACCTTTATACTGACGTTATCAGCAGTGTATGCTGGAGATAAAATAACATAACAATTGAACAATGATTTGTATGTTACGTTCACAGGATTTATATAGCGCATGTTCACCCTAAGACAACATGGCGCTCACCAGTATAGCTAGCGGAAAAACCAGTAGCAGGAGTTCAAAACAAGAAAGTCTTTAAGGCCGGCTGAAAAGGGAGATGATCAGAAGTGGCGCGCAGGGAACGGGGAAGAGAATTGCAATCCCTGGTCGCAGCAACTGAAAAGGCACGACCGCCCATGCAAGAGAGTCTGATCCGAGGGATTTGGATCAGGAGAGCAGATCACGTAGAGACCATATCTCAGGACTCAGGAGGTGGGTCCACTGGCTCCCAGTCAAGGAGAGGATCATTTTCAAGACTCTTGCCTTGACACACAAGTGTCTTCACAACCTGGCCCCCCCTCTACCTGGTCCAAAGAATCTCCAAACCCCCTTCCTCCAGGCCAGCCAGAACGCCCTACGCTAACATTATTACTGTTCCCAAAACTCACAAAACTTGTGCTGGCGGCAGCAGTTTCCCAACACTGGCAGCCTACAACTGGAACGCCCTCCCTCCACACATCAGACTAATTGGTTCTCATGCAGCCTTTCGCAAGGCTATAAAAACTAGGCTTTTTGTCTGATATTGTTTTTATTTATCCTGCATTTCAGCCTCTCTAACCAAGCAACCTGTGTTTCACGTCAGTTGTATAACCATGTACCATGTCTAAGAACACGTCTTTGGGCGGCATTCATGTAACTCAGAATCAAGCCTTCTTAAGCTCCTCTTTTAGTGCCTCGATGCTCGAGGGCTCTAGTGCACTCTATAAATCTAAATAAATAAATAGATTGTGAGTGGAGAGGTCCCAGAGGAACATAGGGAGAAAATGTAGTCTGCATATATTCTGCGCCACATTTATAGAAGGCTCTGTGTACAGTACAGAGTGACTTAAAGAGGACACGCTTCTCGACAAGGAGCCAGTGAAGCTGATGGAGCAGAGGGGACATATGGGCACCGAATATGGGTGAAGAACACACCTACCTGAAGCATTCTGGAGAAGCTGGAGGGGGTGCATAAGATAGGCAAGCTGAGCTAGATACAGCGCATTACCGTAGTCAATGTAACTAAGAACAAGAGCTGCCACGTCAGGTGCCTGAAATTGAACTGCAATGAGAAGGGAGACTTTTCCGTAGAATTTTAAGTTTAAAGTGTCCAGATTTACAGACTGAGGCAACCTGATTGCACATAGACAGAGAGGAGGAAACGTTTACCCCCAGTTCCTTAACAGAATAGGTAGGCGGGGAAACTGGTCCAAGAGAAGTTGGTCAAAAGTCTGGTGTCCAATAAGAGAGAGCGCTGGAAGAACCAACAACAAGAACCTCCATCTTTTTACCATTCAATTTCAACCAGTTTGCGTCCATCCAAGAACCTAAGACTTCAAGGCAGCCCCTAAGCTTTGCAGCAGTATCAGGCTAAGTAAGATCAAGACGGACCTGCGTGTCATTGGCATAGGAATAATACCGGAAGCCATGGTACTGGATAAGGCAGAGAAGTGGCCAAATGTAAATGTTAAATAGTGTAGGAGAAAGAGTGGACACCTGTGTGACCCCGCAGGATAAAAGAACTGACTTAGAGCAGAAAGGAGAGAGAAAAATAGACTGAGAACGGTCCGTCAAGAAGGCAGAGAACCAAGTCAGAACCTGACCCAACAAGTCCGCAGCCAATAGCCGGGAGATCAGGGTGGGATGGTCAACAGTATCGAAGACAGCAGATAGATCAAATAAAATCAGTGCCTGACACCCCTCTGATCAACCAGGTGGACAAGATCATCAATCATGGAGGTAAGAACTGACTCAGTACCTCTTCCGGGGTGAAGCCCAGACTAAAAGGAAACAAAGAAGTCAGAAGATTCAAGAAAGGAGTAGAGCAGAGGGGAAACCAGAGACTCAAGCAGCTTAAGGAAGAAGCGAAATAGGACAGAAGTGCAAAAGGCCAGAGAGCGAAAGGCCTCAAGAGAGGGCTTCCGGATCAAGGGAATAACTAGTGCATGCTTCAAAGCACTAGGGATATATCCCAAAGAGTAGAAAGGATTAAAAGCCGATGTAATCAGTGATACGGTTCCCCCCTCGAGATATCTTTAAGAAGAGCAAAAGGGATAGGACCAAGAGGCGAAGCAGATTTAAGCATATGGATTGCAGCAAGAACATCATGGTCAGAAAAGGAACAGCCATGACCCAAGACAAACCAATTTGAAAGGGCTTGTTACAATGTATTGCTCACCTTAATGTCCCTGCAAATAAAGTTTTTTCCTTGAATATATATATGCACACATAGATTTCTAGATTGCAAGAACAGTGTACATTTAATGTCACTGCTTGTTGGATTGCTCATAGTTTATTTTACTGACCAAAAACATTTAATACAGTTTATGTTCTCCAACATCAACAAGTCATTGACAAATATTTGCATTATAGAAAATCTGCAACGAACACAGACATAATATTCAACATACTTTTCCTTATTTGGTTAATATTTCCCTATATGTATATGAAGCTATAGGCTTCTACTGTATACATGTATATAAAATGTACATGGTGAGTTGCATTAGGAATATATAGGCTTTGGTTTAGTGAATCAGTCCTTTCAATTTTAGAGTGCACATCATTTTGCTTCATTTATGCTACATTATGGTTTTCTGAAAGTTCAATAACTATCACCACAACTCTACTTTGAAGTTCTTTCTAATACAGCACCCTCTCCCTTCTGGACAGAAAATATGGAGCGGTTTAAATATTTGTTTTAATTTGTATTATTTCTGGGGAATGTAAGTGCACAAGCCATCTCCTTCTCACCCCACTAGACTGGCATGGCTGTACTCAGAATTTCCCTTTTTAGAATTATGGCTTCAAGGAGGTCAAAAACGCTACAACCCACTGTACAATTGTGCAGCCTTGTACATCAATTCACTGTTCCAGTTTCAAAATACACCTGTAAAACATAGGGTTTAATTTATTTGGCCACATCCAAAAGGAAATACACTTTTCATAGAAAATGCTATCCTTCAGGATTAAATCAGTTCTCCATTCACTGTGGCTATTATCAAAGTGTAAGGTGCATTTATGCTGAATATTTCCACGACATTGCATTTTACATCAGTCCCCCAGTGATTTACATCCCTACTGATAAATGACCCTTCATGGCATGTGTCCAATTGCGTTGGAGCTTAAATACTAATTTCTGGGGTTTTTCGTTTATGGCAATGGACCAGCATGGCCACTCGCAGATCAACACAGCAAAATGCAGTCAGTAACTCCCACCGGTTCTGGCTTGGTATCCATCTGTGGAAATTAGGTCTACTTGAGGCAAAGCCTGCTTCAGGTTTTCTCTTGAATAAGGCCCATGTGGAGTCTCCCATCATTTCAAGGTATTATCCCACATTAGCATTGGACCATTCGAGCAGAAATTCCCCATCTGCAGACCTTCCAAAATCTCAGACCTCTCTCTACTTTCCATGCCTTTGAACTTATATAGGGTCTAAATACTCCAACAAAGTGTTTTCTGACTGCATCATTTTTGATTGGCTGAGTTCTTCCATTGGTTCTCTTAAGTAGTTGACACTTCCAGAGAGAACACCCCTGCTGTATTAGTTTTATCATATTTATCATATTTAGACATGTGACAGGGGGTGGTTCTGTACCTGCAGTCCAGACAAAGAAACCTTAGAACATCTGGTTATCAAATGCCCAGTATTATCTCATTTGAGATCCAAATATTATGGGAAAAACATGCCTGAGGTGGCAAATGTATCACCTAATCTTAGATGGTCCTTTCTAATTAATTTAGCTAAAATGAGTCTAAAGATTGCATCAGTAAATGTTCTCAATGCGCTATCTTTGAATTAATGAATTGCTTTTTGTATTACTCTAATGGTCTGTGTAAACCTACCTATGTTACGACATTTTTGATATGCGTAGTCTAATCGTTGCCACAATTCAAGTGACTATGTTTTTTTCCTCTAGTGCTGTTGACAATGTTTCATTACCTTTTTAATTTCTCTTTGGTTGTACAAATAATTCAACTTTTTTGTAAAAATAATTCAATTTTAAAATGTGTAAATAGGTATTAATACATCTTTCTTTCTGTAACATAGGATTTGTATGAGAAAAATGTGATTGTAAGAATAATGTGTGATAAATTGAAAAAAGTTGATTAAATTCAGCTAAATTTCAATAAAAATAAAATAAAAAAAAAATACCTGCAGTCCAATCCAAATTTCTCCCATAACTCTTGAATGGAATTGTTCCTATTATTAGCAAATGGACTTCCAGAATTGCATAAGCATACATAGTTTAGGCATATGCAACATGTGGCTGTTGAATAAAAAAAGCAAAGTTATTCAAATCATAATAATTTCTTAATTATTGATAAATGGTGCTATAAATGTTGTTTAGTCTCATATCGCTGTAAGGAAGGCAGAATATCAAAGTAAGACAGACACAAGCGACCACAGTTCAAGGGTGTTTATTGAACCTATTCAAGGGTGTGATAAACACCTATCTAAGATGGGAGCAAGCTACGACCATCAAATAATAATAATGCAGTCCTAGTGGAGTCTTGTCAAAATACAAGGGCCTGTACTGAAAAAAACATATTGCCAATGCTTACTTCTACTTTACAAGTAGTGTGGGGAAATGTTCATGAAAAACAAAGAAGTGATCACAAAATGATAAGTCAGGATATTCAGGCCATTGGCCTCCCTTCCCCATGTTTTCAGCACAGAACAAGATGGTTCACTCAAGCATAGCACGCTCTTGGGCTTCTTCGGTACGAGGACAAAGTTCTGTTATAAGCATCAGGGCCTTCTATGCCGAAGTCTCTTATGTTAACAAAGTCTCTTGATTCAGAAGGCCTGATGTGTCAAACAAATAACATTTTATTTTCCAAATATTCACATAGGTTGGTGACTCACGGTTCACCCTCGATTCCCTTCAGCTGGGCTCAGATCTCCTTCTTACAATTAGTCTCCCTCCGCCGGGCTTGGACCAATTACAACTCACCCCCGGATGTCCCTCAACCGGGCTTAGATCCTCTTTTCCCAATTAGTCTCCCTCAGCCGGGCTTGGTCCAATTTCAGTTTGCTTTTGCTATCGAAGACTTTTGAATGTGCACAGGGTTTGGCTTGACCCGTTGCAGGACCACTTTGATTACCCAGTTCACAATGTGTACTACCTATTGTTGGATACTGTACAAAATGGTATCTGCCTTGGTTTACAAAGGTTCAGGCATTCCTTGGATACTCAATTACACTTGCGTCACTCACGACGCACGCCTTGTATTTTGTTCTTTGGAAATTTCTTCATACAATGTTGCTGCTTGCAATTTTGGGCATAAACACATACAGTCTCCTATCAGTCTCCCCGACTAACCGGTTGTGCTGACTTTACTGGAGTGGCTTTCCTGTCAGAGCCAAGGACGGTACCATGGCAGCAATTGCTCCGTCCCGTCTCGGCCGTAAATGCGGGAAAGCCCTGAGGGCCTTCTACACCCAATGCATCTTTCTTCCACTTTATCTCTGGGTCTTATGCTTCTTATCCACAAGGCTTCATGAAAGTAGTGGTCTCTTTCCTATGAAAAGGCCAGGTGCAATCTCCTCCTTTCAACCCTCTCTGGTCTCGCCGTCTTTCTCCTCGTATTAAACTCCCATCTCCCAAATGCTGTTTCCTTGTGTGGTTTGCCTTGCTCAGAGTGTGCTTTCATGCTCTGCCTTTTATCCATGTGGGGAAGTGTTATGGAAATCGGTGTGTGTGTAATTATGAATAATTGCTGGACTCTGCCTGACTCTTGTTATTGGGACATGTCAGGTATACAGCTCAGGTGTTAGTCCGTTGTCACTCACAGTCACCTGTCCGTGAGAAAGTGTTTGTCTCGGGAAAAGGGGGTGGGACGATCGAATTCCTAGGTATCCAACCTGATAGGGTGGGGAAAAGGTGTTATTGGGAAGGGGATACCGCATCTCACCCTCTGATGTCCCACTTCCACTCCACGAGGACCCCTCATCCAATCCTCCCGCATTGGTCCACCTCCAGGAACTGGATCCAAAAGCAATGGCTGTGTCCTGGCCACTTCGATGACAGATCCCCAGGGACTAGCGGGTGAGACACCTTCAGGTTCCTCACATAATGGAGCTTGTCCCATTGAATTTAGAACTGTTTTCACTTCCACATTACATTAAATTATTGAAACGTTACAGAGATAAATGTGTTTTAAAATGATAATATAAATTAAAGTGGCTGAGTTTCATATCTAGTCGATTTACCCAGGGAGGTTTTATTCCAGCTGAATTATTGACTAGGACAGCTGACTGTGCCTTTTATGATTGAAGCCATCCATCACTCTGAACAGATGGCAGATTTAAAGTCGAGCTAGAAGTTAAAAAAGTTGAAATCTAAGTGGAACAAAGTTGTTTGAAGCTAGGTTTCTAAAACAGGCCTTCGAAACACACTCCCAAACAAACTAGATAAACAGACCACACATTTGTTTGTATTGTTTGGTATTTTTCTTTAGATAAACACATGTTCATATTGGTGAAGTTCATTTATCAGAAGCTCTGATTTGCCAGGCAGCTGACTCGTGACTGCCGAGCATTCCAAGACACTTTATTTTTTATTCCATTGTGAACTTAAGTTACTTTGCATTTAATTCAATGAAGAGCATGCCTGTACAAAGCCCATTTCGATACCAGGCTATTTGTATACAAAGAAATTCAGTATATGCATAATTTCTAACAGTCTAAAATACAATGGGCCTCATTACGAGTCCGGTGGTAACCCGGCTGGTGCTACTGCGGGTTGCTGCCAGACCCATAAATATTTAATGGCGCCTGTCTTCCCAGTGCCTCTGGGAGATAACAACCCCGGCGGCCTGGAAAGTCAGGCGCGGATAAATGTACATCCCCATTCACATAGAGTCCCACAGGACTCTATGGGAGTGGGGACACGGAAGCACCGGTACCATTGCTAATGGTGCCAGTGCTAACACGACGGTCTGCCTACAGTGGCTGCTGTGCCTGGCAGGGTCAGACCTGTCGGGCACAGCGGCTCTGGCAGGCAGACCTGTAATATGGCAGTCCGAAAACAACGGTGCCGGTAAGCTTACCGGCACCCTTGTTTCCGGACCGGAAAGGTCATAATGAGACCCAATGATTTATTCCTGGGACATTTAAAGTGTGCAGGCAATTTATAAATGCATCACAATCGTTTCTTATAATTTAAAGAGAAGGAATATGCATTGCATGTTGGCTTATGGAAATAACGGTCATTTTGCTTGCATTGTTACATTGTCGAAATAGAAAGTATATTGTGCCTCCTATTGTAATAAATATATTTAATATTGGCCTACGCCAAGCTGCTCGAAAGTCTCTTGCGAAAGAAATCTGTGTTGCAAGGTCCTAACCTTAAATCCATGTAGGCACCCTTTTTAGGTCAAACCGCCATTTTAGATTTCGTTGTGTAAAAGTCACCATGTGAGCTAAAATGGTATGTCATTGCAAAATACAACATGGCCGTCTTGACCTCTGAGGATAGCTAATGTGTAATCTGCCTGCAGGCCACTTGTTGAGGTCATGAACTGAGACCTTGTCCTTCACTGACCTATGTGTAGAAGGATTACTCGTGCAATGAAAACTAATCCACGAGCATATGTCGAGACAATGTATTCAAATACTGAACAAAGAACATCTGTTTAACTACATTGTATTAATGTTTAAGGAGGACTGCATGGAAAACTTTAAAATACACAGCTATTGCATACGCTTGTTGATCCATGTATTAAAGGCAAACCAGTTCTATGCGGTTATTTGAGACTTGGCACGAACCCTAGTTCGGTGATATATTAAAAGGAATATTAACCCAAAGTGAATGCATTCTAATGTACAGCGTCTCACACTGAACACACTGAACCATGCTGGAGTTCGTTATGTTGTACTGAGGGCCGATAGCTATCTGATTTTGCTCTGTTTTTGTCATTGGATTCAGTATAGAATAAAGTACTTTGTATGTTCCTTTGTAACCCGTGTCCGGGGTATTTCCTTTTGGGGTACTCAACCTCGATATTCTTTTTCTGTTTTCACAACATGTTTTAAAATGGACTTTTCAATGATCCTGGTTTTCCTGAAAATGCATAGCAGCATTCATGATGTTCAGAATCAGAACACCAATCTCTGAGTATATTTCCTTGTGTTTAGCATGTGGGAATTCAATAAGTGTGTTAAAATAATTTGTGGTAGGCCCCACAACATTTGCATATAATAGCAGATTGTCCAGACACATGTAAGCATGTTCTTCATGTGAATGGACTTTTGAAAACACATTATACTCGAATGCAGTAAGGCACCTTGTGTTTTAGTTCAGTATATAATTATGCAATATTCTGTTTTTATTATATGTATCCTGAGAGGGAGAAAAAATGATTCCGATATTAAACAACCGCTTTTGTGTCATGTGAATGGACTTTTGAAAACACATTATACTCGAATGCAGTAAAGGCACCTTGTGTTTTAGCTCAGTATATAATTATGTAATATTCTGTTTTTATTATATGTATCCTGAGAGGGAGAAAAAATGATTCCGATATTAAACAACTACTTTTGTGTCATGTGTTGTTTGCCATTACATCTTACATTATAATCTGAGTATGGACGCCTTCTGCCATCAAACACAAAATGGCAGTGCTTAATGCTACACAATCCTCCACATGTCTGCTGGCAAATTCTAAGTAGACTCACTAGGTTGAGGTTGAATAAAAGTAAGCATTTTCTTTAGTCTGCAGTCAGTCCAGCCCTTGGCAAGTGGAGTAGATTTGGCTGCATGCATGTTTAATATGGATTCCACTAGAGATTTACAAGGTTTACCTCTCTTGCTTGAGCTATCATTCTTCCCAGAAATTATTATTCTAACGCCCTGTTGGGGTGCCCGAGCGAGAGTTTCATTCAGAAATTACAAGTCATACAAAATGAAGTCATTTGCAATGCAAAAAAATCTACCTTTTAATTCGCACATTTCTGAGATAAGGAAGGAACTGCACTGTCTACCTGTAGCAGCTTGCGTACAGTTCAAGATACTTATTCTGGCCCACAAGTGTATTCATGGTTTTGCACCTCCCTACTGCTCGGATAGACGGAATAAATACGAACGAAAAAGAACTTTAAGATCCACCAGTACTTATCTGCTTGCATGTCCTAAAGCCAGACGCGTCCTGGCCAATGGAAGATTCTTTGTCACCTTGGCCCCTAAAGCATGGAACTCCCTGCCTGTTGACTCTTCGGCAGGAAGTTAATCTACTCCATTTTTGGAAGTGCCTGGAGACTCTCTTGTTCAAATAAACCATATACACTGGACTTCTCCATCTTCCTGTGTTGTCTCGTGCTTTATGTTTTTGTCTTTAGTTTTTTATGTGAGCCCTGATGCCTGTGGGCTTTTCGGCTCATTCTAAACACATGAATAAATATATAAAATACTGGAAAATCTAAGGAGCGCACCATGACTCTGGATCATATTTATAACCCTGTTATCAACATTTGTTGAGTAGTGCCAATCTTTAAAGGAAATATTCCCCAAAAAGATGAATGACGAGACCCAATCCAAATGGAGTGAAGTACATCTTTTGCAGCGCCAATATGAGTAACATTTGATCAAGAGCAAGGGTCTGCAAACTGCTGCTCCTCAGATATTGTGGATTATAACTCCCAGGATGCCTCATAATTTCAACTGCTGCTTAACACGAATGGGATTTATAGTCCAAAACATCTGGTGTACCCAAGTCAGTAGACCCTTGTTTTGGAGAAATTAACCCTCAGATATAACTTATTTTTGTAAGTTGTGTATGCAAGTGTAGCACTCCTCAAAGCATTGGGGTACAAGCCATAAACACTACCTTGTGTGAATGTAGGTTAATTGGTAGCCTACTGTGTGCCAGATTTGGAACGTCCAGGCTAACTTTCTCTATTTCTCCTGCTAAGTTGTTAATATATCGTTTGAAAAGCAGGGTGCTGAAACACACCACTGCCTGACCTCACTGAAGCAATGGAAAGAATGATTGTTCACCATTACGACCGAAGCTAAGCATCACATTTGTCACCATTCATAGTTGCAGTATAGCTATGTAAAGGGATTTCAACATTGTCAGATGATCTAACATTACACACAAGGAGGGTATGTTTCCAAAGGCCAAAGTGAGGTCCATTAAGATGAATAATTACCTCCATTCCCCAACACACACATGGTAAATGTCAGATACATATTTATGACCTGTTCTGTTCTCTCCCATGCATTTTCAAAATCGTATTGAATATTCAAGAGAGTCCTAGTTTCCAGAACCCAGTCCTTAAAGTTTGAGTTTAGAAGAAGAATCAAGGGCTACTTAGACATACGCATGGATACAGATAACACATGTGCAAATAAATCCCACATAGAATGGTCCAATATCCACAGATATTGGATAACACAGACAGAACACACACAGAAATGTCAGCATATGAAACTGCCCACCGTGAGGGGTCAGTAAGTAATGTGAGGCTCACAACTGTATTGAGTGCTCAGGATTTGCCGTTTTATTATCTATAAAATAATGACAAGAATTCTGACTAAACCTACTCTACCAGGGATTCCATACCTATTCTAAGATCTACGGGAAAGCCTCCTAGCATTCGCAAAACTAAACCTCACCATAAACAATATCAACATTAAAAAAACCTTAAATATAAAGAGATTTAATTTGCGTTTAAAATTCAGATCCATAAATCCTCATAGCTGAATTTAAAAACCATTGTTTGTTTCCTTCTAGAAAGAGCGCAAGTCAGGATAGTGTACATACAGATGTTTTAAGGTAGCTTCGACTAGGGCGCAGTATTAACAGTCTCATTCCCCTTGGGTCCTTCCTCCTTATCCCCGACACATCCATAATAAGGAGCAGATTTAACTTCAACCTCGGAATTTGGAACCTAAAGTCTCTGGGTGGGTGCTCCTTCAAGTAAGGGGCCAAAATGATATAATTTTTTATCGACCAAACAAAGTGATCATTAAAACATTGGTATTCCAGCAGATCAGCCCTATTTTGTTAGGTTTCTAGGACAATTTCTCTGTTGAGGATTCCATTTTTAAGAGAACCTTCGTGCACCATTGCACCCAGTTCACAAGAACCTTGCAGTAGCCAATGACCCACATCACGTTAGGTTACATAAAAAAGGAAGCCTTCGGGGAAGAGACTCTACTAACATAGATTTGCAATTTGCCCCAGTCGATCAATGGATGAATTGGAAGTTGTCCGAATTCATACAAAATCCCAGCCACAGGGAGCTGATGCTGGGAGACGCAAGACCTTTCTCCACAATTTTGCCTCCAACCACCAACATTGCCCAGGGTGCATCATCTTCCCTGGTCTGAGCCCCAAAAATCCATTTTGGGACAATTTTCTGTCTGAATAACTTCATCACAGGCAATAACGAGAATCTACTGAATTTAACATCAAAATCCATTAGCTAATTTGTGGCTGCAAAAAATGTGGACTTCTGATCTCCTTCTGGTCCGCTCCTTCACTTTCCATCATAGATGACGGAACCCAGGTACTTATTCTTATTGACGACCTCCAAGTCTTGGCCATTCACGGACAAACGAAATGATTTCCATTTGGGGCGCTCCCTATTCAGTACCAACATTTTAGATTTAGTGGTGTTTAGAGAGGTCGAAATTACTTAGGAATTCATCGACAGCCTGTAAGGCTCTCTGCAGACCTATGGAGGTCATGTCGCAGATGACAATGTGATCCACGTAGTTTAAATGTCGCAATTTCACCTCCCCCAATTTTGGGCGGGTTTGTCTTCACTGCAGCCATATCCTTGATGTAGAAACTAAACCGGAACAGCGCGAGGACACAACCCTGGCGCAGCCCCCGATTCGTCTCTATCAAGTCTGTAAATGAGCCATGAGAATCCAATCTCACAAACATTTTTATCCCAGAGTGTAGGGACTCCAAGAACCCAATTGAGGGTAAGGCCATCCATTGTCATTCAAGCTCTTCCACAGAACTGCCCTATTAACATGATCGAATGCTTTGCTTACATAAAGGAAGCCCAGATAAGCTGGTATCACCTGTTTTGCTTGCCCTGATAGAAGAGCCAAAACAAAACTATTTAAGGATGTCCCCACTCCCTTCTTGAAACCTGCATGGCATAAATCTAGACAGTTAGCACCCCCCGGCCAAGTATGTAATTCTATCAAAATCATCTTGGAAAAAAATCTTATTTGAGGCATCCAATAAGGAAATTGTCCTGTAGTGCAGAGGGGATAATCTGTCTCCACCTTTGAAAATCAGAACAATCAGTGCTGCTCTCCAGGTCCCAGGAAGCTCTCTTTCTGAACAAAAAAATGTTTCAATAGTTGAGCCCACCACAGAACATTTGACTTGAAAGTTAAGTTGGACAATCCATCAGGACCTGGAGCATTAGACTTTTTACTTAATTTAATTGGGAGATCAATGTCATCCAGGTCCCAACGGAATGCCCCCCACCAACTAACATGCAAAAAAAGGCTACAGCCATTCAGCCCTGTCTTTACGTATACATCTGTGAAGTGCTTCATCCAAGCTTCTTCTTGCATGGGTCTCCAAGAACTGATCAACCCCCCTTGGATTTATTAGCTCCTAAAACCAAGTAGTGTTATTCCCCAACATGCACACCCCCTTTTTTTTACTTCAACATCATTGAGTCCCATCAGAAGCCTATGACCCTTTAACCAATTTTTGCAACCCCGTTTCACTTTGCAAATTTCTGCGAGGTCTCCCTGCGGCCTCTCCCCCCGTATTGCCTTAATTGCAGAGCGCATCCGCCTTTTGCATGCCTGGACCAGTGCATCAAAACCATGATTGGACGCCACCAACCTTGACCTTTTTTCCAGAGGTTTAGCAGGCAATAAACCCCCAAGAACCGAATCAACACAAGGGGCAAAACCTTTTAGGGAGCACAGAACATTTGAATTAGACACCCACTCTGGTCAGCAAAGGCCAAGGCTATTTTCTGGGACCATTTTACTGCATGATTTCTTGGTTTAATTTCAACGTTCATAATTATATCTATTGCATATTTCACACCAGGGAATGACAGCTCACAACGTACCATAACGTGATCACTCAAAACTGACTGTTTTATCTCCAACTTTCCACCACTCTGAAATAAATAAGCAGACAAAAAGAAATAATCCAAGGTAGAATTCCAAGGACCATTATCCAAGTTAAACTCGGTGGTGCATCACCGATGAGGTTTCTGTTCAGAGGCAACAAATTCCACACCTCTAGCTCCTGTCGAACCATTTAACCCCTGCCACCGGCTGCCATTTAAGTATTCTTCCTGTTTACTTCTTGATACCAGGACTCATACAGGCATTCGGCATTGAAATCCCCCAAAATAATGACTGACGCACCTTCCTCAGGGATTTCCCCAAGGACTAAGAAGGGGAGCTTGTTCAAGGATTCCTCCATCTGAAAGGCCTCTGGGTTAAGATATACGTTAACCAGCAAACACTTGTTAGTCACCCCCATCCCCTGGACTGACCATTCTAGCATGGTTGCAAGCATATCTTTTCAGCCCAAGTATATTTTTCGCATGCCAAGGCCCATATCACGCCCGATTGCTGTTAAAATAACACAAAACGGGTGACCCCTTACGCCATGCTGTGCTTCAGTAAACACTACATCAAAGCCCTCTATGATCAGCGTATCCATAAATAGGGTTTCCTGGAGGCAAATAATGTCATACGAGACAAGCAAGTCTTGGTTACTCGCTACACTTGAAAAGCCTCTCGGGTTTCAGGATACAAATACCAAGTATGAGTTTCAAGCTTCCTTTCCAGCTCTATTTATCACCTCAGAATTATAATCTGACCCCTATGGGTAACCTTTCTTTGTGGACTCTGTACAGAATGCCTTTAAATTTCTTACAAGTCCACTTGCATGGTGTCCTGCTGCCCCACATCCTTATGACCACACCCATCTTTTGGGGAAGCAAATCTAGAAATAACCGAGATCCCTGTGTCTGACACTTCAAAGCCTAGAGAGTGAAAACATTAATTTTCTGCTAAAATTGCATTCTTAATAATTTGTGAGCGCAAGTGTAATTTTACAATGTCTAGGCATTCCTCATGTACAAATTCCACAATACTAATGTCACCTGTGTTTACCAACCTAAGACTGGGAATTTTGAAAAAGTAGGAGACAGTATATAATGTCTGTTAAGGGGGATTCTATTTGAACTTTTGAAAAGCTGTCTTAATTAAAGACAAATCACACTGTCTTCCGGCTTCCTTTCAACACCTTGTCCTACTGGTACCCTGACTTCGCTGTTCGCCCGACTACCCTCATCTGCAAAATGGACAGACGGGACCGTTCCCTGTGGGAGTCTCTTGCTTTTAGGCAAACCTGACCTCTTTTCTTCAAGGGTACGGGACAGGGGCACAGGGACTTTACTGAAGGCACCCAGTGAGACCTCAGTAGGGGGTCTGATTCAGTGACAACCACTGGTCTTGAAAATATTGAATATAGTTCCTGTGTTTTCATCGGAGGTGGCAAGATCCCATCATTCAAGTCCACCCCCACTGACGTTACTTGTTTATTTCCAAGCAGAGGTTTCCCAATTGAGTCCCTCATTACACAAACCTACCCCACTACTGGTACAGCACACGGATCAAGTGAGATGTTGCTTAGGTCGAAGGAGGGGCTCTCTTCAACTTGTTTAACATCTTGTGGAGCACTCATTTCCATACCCTGCCCCTCCCCTTGGGAGGGACCACCCTCAGACCCCCGGCAACCCTTTTCCTTCCTGATCTTGAAGACATCCTTTTTCCGCTCATGGTCTAGTCTTGTGAGGGCCATACCCCTGTCAATCTCCATCCTTCATTTTGATACACATTTCTGTGATCCCCTATTATTCTGTTTAGGAGGGAGCATACCATTTTTAGGCTTTTTTTGGACCAGACACTTGTTTTGGTGTGCCTCTAGCTGGGGGAAACACCTCAAAAAGGCTTCTAAAAAGAATTGCCTAAGCCTCCTCAGTACCCATCCCCAGAATAGTAACTGGTGGGAAGGGCTCCGCTTTCGATCTCAGGACCTGGTCCACTTCCGCAGTCTGCACAGGTAATTCTGCCTTTTCCACAGGCACCAACTTGATGCCCTCACAACTCACCTGGTGGCCCTGGATCCTAGTTGAGGCAAAAATATACCCCTCCAGGAAATACACTTTCCCTGGCAGTTCTGTAAGGGTCTGTCTAGCCTCCCGCAGTTCAAGGTTGAGGGAATCATACCCCCTGTCCATTGAATCTAGGAGCTGTGCCAAGATTGGAAAAGACAATTCGTCAACCACCGTTGTTATGTCCCACCCCTGCTTTTGGCTAGGCCCTCCACCTGAGCACGTGAGCACCTAGGAGAGGACCAAGTATCCTCCACCTCTTGTAGACCTGGCCCTTCCGGATTATTCAGGGATGTCCTCAATCCCCCACACATAGAATTCATCGGAAGAGGCAAACCAGAGGCATCCAATCTACTTGGATTCATGGCATCCGGCTAATAAAGCATGATTTCTGTTAGACCCTGTGCACGGACTGGAGACTCAGGCAAAGCCCACTGATTTGTCCCAAAGTCTAAATCGAGTGTCAACATGCTACCCCATGCAAAATAGCCAGTGTTGTGACAGTGTGGTGCCAATATAGACACATCAGAAACTAAGTCCCTCCCCTGTTAGACTTCCCAGCCATGATGTTATTTATGTTTTCTTCAATTCTGGACAAGGCTTGTTTAAGATTTCCAGTTTCCATGAGCGAGTTCCCAGATTAGTGGGGTAACACATTCAGTTTTCTCTCCACCGAAACTGCCAGGTCAGAACTGACCATCATCCCTGCAACCACTCTGTCCACCAGAGCTGGATGGGGGTCCAGCAGAACACAGACTTGCATTGCATAGAAGTCATTGGTTGAATCATGACGTTCCCACTTCAGGTCTCACAAGGACTGTGTCCATATTAGGCACCGTAGTTGGAGGCTCTCCCACAGACCCCATAGTTCTCAAGATGACCACCATTGTTAAAAACACGTGTAAGATTTCTCGTAGCCCACCAGTTAATCAAGTCTGTTGACCGACCTATAGTTATGATCAGTTTCCAGCTAAGTAAGGCCTGAGCAGCAAATGGTTTGTGGAAGGTGTCCATGCAATAAATATCTTTAAATGCAGTACAATGGAGAGATAAAAAATTCTCCCTATGTAACATGCTACCAGTCCATACAGAACTCCAGTAATAAAGCAAGATCGCGTGAGAGAAAAAATAAATACTAAAAAGCACAAGACAGGTAGGAGAACCAGTAGCACCTCACCCTCTCTACCCTTAATTGCCACGGGCCATAAGTCTTTGCGCAGCGCCACTCCTCAATCACATCTCACCAGCCAGGCCGTGAGGCGAGGGGTTCAAAGGCTTTAAGACTTGCAGTCCCCCCTGAGCCATATGTTAATATGCAAGCAGTAACTAATAGTGATTTCTCCAGCAGTCTGTAATGGGTAGGAGGTAACGGTTTTGCAAGGCACATTAAGTTACCTTTTCATTGCTACAGCGTACTCACAGTTAATCGGGGAACAAGCCTGCCAGTATGTTACAGCCCCAAAAGGCTCCTCCTGCGCCTCCAGCAACCACAGCAACAACTTCTGGACACTTCACGTCCGCTCTGCGCCAGACTGATGTAAATATAGTACTTTCAATGAATTGCAGGCAATTCTGCCTCCTCTAACACCCACAAAGAAAGTCCTACTCCACCACAGCAACCACTTCTGGCCACATCATGTCTGCACCACACTCCATGCTGGACTGGTGTAAATATAGCAATTGCAATATAGTCCAGGCACTTGCTCCTCCTCCAACAGCGAAAAGGAAAGAAATACTCCACCACAGCAACCACTTCTGGCTACTTCACGTCAAAGGTCAATGTTCTCCAATCAACAAAAAGTTGCAAAACAAATCTTGAAAAGATACAAGAAACAATAAGTTCACACAAATAAAATCCACTGGTTAAAGTCTCTTCTCTGTTGGGTGAAAGAGTTCTCTCTTTACAGTTCCACAAAGAATCAACCACGCCAATGGAGGTTCTTGAATGACTTCCTTCCAAGAAAGTACAGATTAATTTGGCAAACGTTTCTTCTTCCACTCTGCCAACAAATACTTTACTTTTGAAATCTGATGTGTCTTTTAAACAATTGTCAGGATGTTCTTGCTTGTGATTCACTCTTCTCTCAAACAACTTCCTTCTACAATATATCTGAAAAAATCTCCCTTGGCCCCACAGTTAACTTCACTAATGCTGAAAGCCACAGTCTCGTTACAACTGCTACAACTTCTACTGCTTCTCAATATGCTGCTTCATGGCAACTTTTTAAAGTAGGCATTACTACAAGACATCTTCTACCTCCACAGGCTGGTAAGGCAATCTTTTTTCTATCTCCTCAGGAAGGGAAGCCTCTTTGCATGTCTTGCAGATACCATAGATTCTGCTTCACTTTGGAGAACAAGTATCCGGCTCCCTTCCCCAGCGTTATGTACACTTATGTGTATCAAAAGTTTCAGCAACTTCAAAACCACCAGTGTACTGTTCTTATGTGTGTGGGACATGGATTCATAGGGATACCTCTATGGGCTTTGGAATTTCTTGTTCTACCTTCAACTTCTACTACTTTGGCTTTTCATCACACGGTAGCATTTCAGGTAAGCATGTGATACGTTCCTATTATTAAACGACTTCCCACTTCTGCAGTTCATTCTAACTCACTCATAACTCAAAGCAAGTGCAATTGTAAACTGGCTACAGTTACCAGCAAGGAATTTCTGCTTCTTAGGGGTACAGAGGTACTTTTTCCAATGCCCCGTTATAAAGGTTGTAGGCTGCGGTAGCTTCCCGACTTTGCTGCTTCTTCTGCTACTACTATGGGCACTTCCGGGATCCACACCACTCCACTGCACGGGGCGATCCGGCCTCATTAAGGGAGAGCATCCCACTCTCCAGTTTCCCTTGGCTGCACTCTGCACCAGGGTTTTAGGACAACTGCAACTTCAGCGCGACACACAAAGCAAGAAAGCAGACCTGGAAAGACTGCCTTCTGCTTCCTTTTCTCTCCAGTGCTGCCACTGCTCTTTGGGGTTTGTGAGCACAGGACCAACTCAGAGTTTGCAATTGATATTTGCCCATCTACTCCAGTGTCCCTGTTGTGGTCACATTTCCTCAGTTTCTGCTGGCTAAGCGCTCTTATTCCTCTACTTCTATGCCTTGCATCCGTCCATCTTCTGCACTAGCTTCTTTTAGCTGCTTCACTCTCGTGAAGCCTTTTATGCCCATTAGGTGGGCTGATTAGATTCAGGTGCAGGCCCTTAGGCTTAAATGCCTGACCTTGTTTACAGTCAGTATGCTTTCCTGTCTGATCTGGACTCCCGCCTGCCTCTTTAGCCCTCTTCTTCTTTACAGTCCCTGAGGAATTCTGGAACTTGTAGTTTGGGTTAGAAAAATGTGATTTCTCTATTTCTCCAAAGGAGGTAAAAATGTTGTTTTCCTTTCCCCAGGTTTAATAAGAGAAGAATTATAGGTGTGAACCCTTTCCAAGCCCACAGGGACAGAAAAGGTCACATAATCATTGTTCCTATTGCAATATGTTTGATATTGGAGAGGACATTGAATTTTAGGAGTACAGAAAAATGGCTATGGAACGTTAGCAATTTTCCTAGGCTGACATTCTTCAGAATGACATTTCCTTGGCAAGGATTGTTTTATCTTCCAAGAAATCATACAATGTCTCATCATGTGATACTCCCCCCACCTCACTGGACCTGACCTCTACCCAGACGACCCTCCTGCAGTATACCACCCCCTGCAATTGGGATCAGAAAATGTCTGCGCTCTCCTGGCAATCTGGAGGAGATTCTAGGTAGGGTTTTGCTGGGGGATCCGCCGGATTCTCCACACCACAGACACAACAGATTTAACAATAAGAAAAGAGACATTATTAGGTAGAAAAAAGACATACTTTTTAGCAAGTGTGACAAATGCCATGATGTTGTCACTGCTTCTGAAGGTGGAGCCCCTTTCCATGAGGCCAGGGTGGTGAGGCCATTACCCAGCAGTCCCGTGGGGGTGGTACTCACTGGGTGGATGTCATGGAAGAGGAGATCCCCCTTTGGGACTAGTGAGGAATATCTAGAGAGGGCACGGTATTCCCACCCAACACATGACCCTGGTGCTCCTTTCCAAAATGACCCTACCTTTCCTCCCTCCGCTCATTCCTCTTCACACTTTCAGTGACATTCCATCTACTTTCCTGAACCTACTCCAATAGAGAATATTAAGACAAGGAGAAATACTAGTAAGTTTCCATCTCAATACTCACTTAGTACTGAGATGTGGAAGAGGACTAGTGAGTTACCATCTTGATCCTCACTTGGCACTGAGACGAGGAAGAGGACTAGTGAGTTATCATCTCAATACTCACCTGGAACTGAGACGAAAAGGGAATGCGTAGCAATACAGGCTCTGCGTTGGAATCACTGTCAGCAGTCTACTGGTTCATGCTGCAGGACGGGCCGGAGCAAGATAAAAAACAATGAACAGCTTGACAGGGTGTCAAGTCCTCCTAGGAGGAGCTGCGAGAGCCAAATTGAGCGTGACGTGCAGACAAGCGCTGACTGGATGATATGCAAAGTTTGGAGACAAATCCAGGGCTGGTCCAGGATGGAAGGACCACAAGGCCCAGAAGTGGAACCGAACTCTAGGTATTCCAGAGACTGAGGAACCACGAAGGCGAATAAGCATGCTGTCCCCGAGCAAAGGAGACCGGCAGAGCCACTGCAGGGGGAAAGAAGCTCCATAAAAGGTATTGGAGTACTGCAAGTGGACCCAGCTGCATTAAGGGAGTCAGCACTTGTGTATGCCAGGAAACAGGGCATGCAGGAAGCCAAAGGGGCACAGGAACCTCAAGGAGGTCATTGCAAACACTGGAAAGGCGAGTCTGGGACTTGCACCCAAATAATACACAGAGTTGTACTTAGGCTTGGCAGGAGAGTGAACCAATTATAATGAAAGTTAAAATACCGCCGGATAGGTGAGACTGGGACTTGCACCCAAATAGTACATGAACTTGTACCAAGGCTTGTCAGGAGAGTGAAAAGTCTACAGAAACAGAGAACACAGCCAGAAAGGCTAGTCTGGGACTGGCGCCCAAATTGTATGTGGAACTGTACTAAGGCTTGGCAGGAGAGTGAACCAATTATAATGAAAGTTAGAATACCGCCGGATAGGCGAGACTGGGACTTGCACCCAAATAGTACATGAACTTGTACCAAGGCTTGGCAGGAGAGTGAAACAAGTCTACAGAAACAGAGAACACAGCCATAAAGGCGAGTCTGGGACTGGCACCCAAATTGTATGTGGAACTGTACTAAGGATTGGCAGGAGAGTGAACCAGGTCTACAGCTTGAAGAGAGGATCCAGGCAATGCTTGTACGGTGCATCGCTTGGTGAAAAGGGAACCAGGTCTTCACCAAAGGGTCAGGGACCCATGAAGCTTGGAGAGTGCATCCAGGCAACACGTGAACAGTGCATCACTCGGTGAGAGGGAACCAGGTCTGCACCAAAGGGTCAGGAACCTATCCGGCTTGGCGAGAGTATCCAGGCAAAGCTTTTTAGTGCAGTAGCTGTTGAGGGTAAGCCACAGTTACCAACTAGGGTCTGGGACCCCCAAAGAATGGATTTGTAAGCCTAAGGAAGGCTGGGAGAAATACAGACATTTCTCCAACAGCCAAGGAGTGGCTGGGGTGAGATGAACAGAATCTGATAGGAGCTGCCTTTAGTACAGGGGACACCGTTCTGGATCCAGAAGACACCTCCTTTGATTTAGTTATCTTAGTGTGTAAGGGACAGAGTTTGGATTTTGATATTGGACAGTGGACTTTTACTTTGGACATTCTGACACTAGTTATTTCCATTGAAGCAGGGAAACCCCTCTTAGAGTTAGGACGAGTTAGGGTCTTCTTTTCCTTTTAGCCAATATCATGACCCTTCTGTGTCTGAGTCTCTGAGCCTTACTTCTGTACCCTTACACAAATGATTAAGGCAAATCTACATGTTAAGGGTTATATAAAAAATCTAAATGTCCCTCCCACTACGAGTTACACCTCAACTCAATCTACACCACTCATTCACACCACATGCTTTAAATATTAGCATGATTCCATCAGCCATATGGCTGTATTGGATCTTGTAAAGTAATGGTGTGGTTCGGCTTAAGGTTCAATTTGTAGGGTAACATACTAACCTCTCAATTGGTAAACTTAAGCTTTCATACGTAGCAAAGTACATAGGTGTTAAACTCCTTAACATCCAGGTCAACATCTCCCACCTCCCCCCCTAACCTGAGAATCCCCCCCACCCTTGTTCCTACCATGGTTGTTTGAAGCGCCTTTGCAGTTAAATTGCCAATCACTGTCCTGCCCCACCGTTAGTTCTCCACTCGCTTGTATTGATCCCTTGCGATCTGCTTCCCGCACTGTGTTCCTCATCCAATGAATCATAAAGCGCTCTCACTTCCTGAAGCCTGACCTGTGCTTAATAGCTACCCTTTCAATATTAAAAGATCGTCACTGTCCATGAAACGAATACGTACAGTATAAAAGCATTTTGTGGGATTAGCCTTCATAGTGAGTATTCTGAGAGTGTCAGATGGAAGGGAGCTGGCTTGGTGTGTGGATGGGCTGAGAATGTAGGAGCCACGATAAATGCAATTAGCATTGAGCTGGGGTCTAGAGGAGAGCTGGCATTCTGTACTTTATTGGCACTATTCCCTTCCACATCAGAACAATATGGACTTGTACCACACATACACTCACTGGGTTATTCCCCCTATTACTTCTAAACGGCCTCATAACCAGTTTGACTGTAAGTGGTAAAGTTTGCAGTAACTCCGTTCTCAACTTTACCAATATGCCAAATTATGAGTTTGGTCCTGGTCCTTCAGGAAAATCCTGGCGGTAAATCCTCCAACTTCTCTCTGAAAAATCAGCAGAACCGGCGGAATTACCACAGCGGAAATTCTGCTGCGGTAATTCTGCCAAAAAAGCCCCATTGAGTTAAATGGAATAGAAATAAATGGGGAATTACACAACCACTTGTAATCCAGCAGAAATTCCGCCAGACCAAGTGGCGGTAACAGTAATTCATTTGGGTGGCATTCCGGTGGATTTACCGCTTGGATACCCCCCAACTTATACTGAGGGCAAAAGTGCTCTGTAGCTTCCTGAAGCTTGATCTGTGCTCAATAAGTACCCTATGAATAATAACATGCTAGCATCAGTAGTTCCCACTCAGGTGCCACACTTTAATTTTCAATGTATGGATTTCTCTTTCATCCTGCCTTATATTTACATCTTCCTGTCCCAGTGAGATGGAGTAGTGCAGGTATCTAACCCCTACTCAGCCATCACATCCAATTCTGAATCTTTCTTCTTCAACTGTGTTCTTTGGATCTTCTCCTTGCGGATGCTGCGCCTTGTTTACTAAACACCAATCCCCTTAGTGCTTCCTCAGACTTCTTTGCCATTAGCTAAGAACAGTTAATCAATTTGATGAATATAGTCATCCCGTTAAATGATCCCAATGGCCAGGATGTGATTATGGAGGAGATGAGTCCAGTACCTTGGCAGAGTTTCAGGGGGGTGGGCTATTTTTTTCTCCTGAACCACAAATGACAATATTGGCTGTATTACAACATCTACTAGAATATGTAAGCGGCCGCCACAGTATTGTTCCAGACAGAAACATGACGTTGCTCACATTTCCAATAGCTGTGATGTGCACAGGCCCTGAGCCAGAAAATTGCAGGATTCAATAGAAAAACAATTGACTCAAAGACAAACTCTGTGCCTGGGAAAAGGATATATGTGCACTGCTGTGCTGTCTGTAGCAAACCCCTATTAGCATTTCACATGGGGGGGGAGAATCTGGTGTTTTTAGTGCCTTTAGGGTAGGTAGCTCACCTGCCTATGATTAAAAGATGTGATATTTTCAGATGGGTGAGGTGGGGAGGAGAGGGTTAAAACTGGAGAAAGGAGTGGGGACTGTCCCTTTGATGGTGGCTAATCACTTTGTTTGACCAATGAATAACACAGCTTTATCTACTGTACCAGAGCCCAATGCAGCCTGTGCCTGACTTATTCCAAGGTTGCACATCAAGGACTATTTGATGCAAATAAATATATGTCCGGTATCAGTCTCAAGGATGATCATGCCCAGAAAAATGGGCTACTGTCAGGGACGTAATTTCACCAAAATGCCAGTGGTAACGGAAGTGACATCACACAACCCTTGACCCGTGATGACATCACAGGAAGTGATGTCATTTGACCCCACCCCGAAGTGATATCGCGGAAAGCGATGCAACACGACATTTCACCCGTTGACAAAATAGGAAGTGGCATCACATAGCATTGTACACTATAAAAAATATGGTTATAATATCGCTATAATGTGATGTACATTTCATACATGAATGGATCACCATATGTATCGTTAGGATCAGTGTGTATAGGCCCATATTACCAAATTAATGTGAATGCAAGCAGACGCCCATGACCAAATGATAATGAAGTGTTATTGTTTAGCACTTACGCTTCAGGGCTTTATATAGAACAAATATACACCCAAAATCACCCAACCTGTGCTGGTACTCATTTATAGACCACAGAAGGATGAAAGGCTGCGTTGAGGTGTTTAAGAACAGACTAAATCAGTGACTCATCCCCTGAAGTGTGCCTGAAATAAACATTTAATGAGTCTAGCAATTATTGTATAGAATTCCAGAAAGACACATTATTTGGTATTCCTATTCTTTGTTATTTAGTGTCAGTGCTGAAAGTGCTAGACTTGTGGCACTCATGTTCTTATTTTTCTTGTTTTTTTTAAGGGGTTTAAACAAGAAAGTCAGCCACTCCAGAAGTAAAGAGCCACATAGTGCTAGCCACAGCCCAGGAGCTTACAATACAAAAAAAAAAGAAAAAAACCTTTTTTGTTTGGTTTAATTTTTTTTAGAGGACCCAGGGGAGACCACAGAGGTCGCAAGGTAGACCTCAGAGGTCGCAGTTGCGACCTCTGGCAATCCCTAAATGACATCCCTGGCTACTGTACGCATAGTTTATTAGTATTGCAGTCAGCAACTCCAGCGCAGTTGTCAGTATCCCTGTTCCTAAACATTCATCCCTAAAGTTGACAAAATGCAATGTAATTGTCATTTGTATAGCGCCTTTCACCATTGGTATGGCCCCAACTTGCTGTAGGTTGAACGGCCTCTGGGGACAGAAGTCCAGGTATGGGAAAGTCTTCAAAATGAAAAATGCAAAATAAACATAAGCTCAGGTGGAAGGGTATTCTGCATCCATGGAACTGCATGTGAATAGGATTTCTGGTCCACATAGGCAGGTCTGGTTCTGGGTACCTCCAACATCCCACTGTTATTAGATCTCAATGTTCTACGAACAGACAGCAAATGAATTGCCATTTGCAACTGTGGGCCACTTTTTAATTGCTGCCCACGGCAACTTTATGCCCAGTCCGACCCTGGCTATAGAGAGAGGTAAAGCACGCCAGAGACACAGAGATAGCCAGAGACAGAGGGAGAGAGAGTAATTTAGAGTGTGGTGGATTACAATCCACTGGTTTTTCCTTTTAGTTTTCTACAATGGACTATATTTTAGCTTTGGACAGTCTATGGCTTGTCCCACGTATCCACCAGCGGAAACCCGGCAGCAAATCTGGTCGTGTTCATGCCTGGCACATGGCACACTGTAAATGAGGCCCCAAGAGAGTGCTAGATCAACCCTGATATGCCAGGTACAGCTAGACTCATTTATTGCATGTATTATATGTTAATTATTTTTTGCTGCTATTTATGTATTTGTATTGGCCTGCGATGTGAAATAATAAACCAGAAAACGACTCATATGTCATTAGAAAGAAAGTTGAGGCTGAATAGGTGTTCACTCACTCACTGCATGTCACACTGTACACACCTTTTTGAAGGGTTCAGACCGCTTCCTAAATTGGACCGTCTAAAGCAAAATTCCAGTACACAGCACAAAGCGTGTTGCAATGGATTCTAGTTCCCGCAGACAAGGGCACACTATGCAAAGAATGTAAAAAATATAAAGCCATACTAAACTTTAAGGGTTAAGCAGCTGGAGAACAGCATGGCAGATAATAATGGCACTTAGCCATCTTCTAAAGCGGATGAGATCAGACTTCCACATCAGCAAAAAATGTCATTGCAAAGATCATTTCAGTCTTGCCATTTCCATTAGCGGCACGCAAATTCACATTTTTATGATAAAAACCATAATCGTCTAATTGATTTTTAGGGTCGACTAATAAAAAGGGACATCGTGCCTATGACGAAGAGTTTCCGCATGAAGAAAGGAACATTACTTTTTGAACTGTAGATTGGAGGATGTGAAAAAGCAATGGGGGGGTGAAGGGGGGAGGGGAGTTAGCGTATGAGCACTGAAATAGCCACAGCCACTCGATATTCAGCCCGATTCCATCTGAAAATTCATCCTATCCCAAATAAAAACAAAAAGTGTCTTGGGTTTTGAAGGAATCAGAAAGCTGCTGTCTATTGAAGTTCACGGATACAGAATGGTGTGTGGGTCCATTAGTGTGCGATGCAGAAGCGTCGCTAGGGTGGGCAGAGGGGGCTATAGCCCCAGGTCTTTTGGTAGTAGCCCCGGATTGAAGCTCAACCAAAAGGCTAGCAATCCCTGAGTCCTGAGAATCTCAACATTAGCGTAGATCCGGAATCTTTTCCAGACCTAGCAACACCCCTGCACTACTACGTATGTTGAGGCGATTGTGGGTAGTGCTACATAAAAACATTTTGCTGTAAGATAACCCAGCATTCTCCAGGAGACGATGGCTTTCGGTTGGAGTTACTGAAAATGAGGAACAACATTTCCCACTGCCCGACTTCCCAATTCGCCGGGGCTTGTAATGTCCCAGTGGCAGCGGAAAGTCAGGAGCCGGAAAAGTGTTACGAGTCCGGCTGCAACCCGGCGGTAGCAGCAGCGGGTTACCGACGGACTCGTAGTGAGACCCCCATGTCTCTACGTTTTTAGAACAGTAGCTTATCCGATAGACTACATCCATTGACATATTTACATAACATTAGTCAAAAGGGGCACTCTAAAAACTATTAACGCCTAAGGGTGTCACATCGACTGGGGGGCATTTTCTGAATGCTGTGGATCGTTAACAGGTCTGTAAAAGTGGCAGTACGCTTTTATCATCATTTGTACAGATCCGCGGGATTTTCTTTGATTTGGCAAGTGGACTTGAAGAGGACAGTGGACTTAATATTTCTGACTGCTCTTCCATGTCCAACTGTCAAATTCACTTGGTTTCTGCCACATATTTTCATACGGATGGAAAACGGATAGATTTCTAAGGCATCCACCTGAAATCACAACAGGAAGACTCCATAGGAATCCATTGGAAATGCATGCTGCAGCTGTTAATTACATGAGGCGTATACACTTTTCCATAAAAGTAGTGGATAAGTGGAGAATAATGCCAATTTCACCTGTGTTTTACTTTTAAATTTGCCACCACAGTAAGTGCTGGAAAAGAGTAAAACTGCACAGAGGCAAACTCTTTGCACAAAGCCACCCCATCTTGCAATTTAGTCTTCAATGAACATGCCCTCAAGAGGATTTTTAGCCTTGTTTGTATTCAAACATTCATAACTTTTTTCGCCATAAAAGATAACCAGTCCAAATGCCCCCCATGATGCTTACCAACATCAAAGAACGCTAACTATACCTAAAAAAGGCACTGCCATTTTCGTATCTTTATTTGCTGTAAATATGGGTCCAATGAGATGTGCAATTTTTTGCAGACTTCACTACTTTTCTATTGTAAAAAACAAACGTCATTGTTAAATGTTAAAGGTATTTGAACCACGCACCGTCACCAACGGAGTGGTCCACAGGCCCTCAGGAGGATCAGAAAAGGAGGGTGTGAAAAAAGGGGGGTTAAGCGGGGTTAGTAGGGTGTAGTGGGAATAGGAAATTAAGAGTTGTGATGTCCTGTTGGCAGCGTCAGTTCGGTATGCACCGTTCACTGAGGTTAAATGTGGTTTTCGGGTTGGTGCGAATTCTCATGTGTTGTTGTGCTGGGTTATGTGTTAGTCTGTTGTTGCAATGCGCTGAAGTACGTGCAGATTTCTGGGCAGAGAAGTGGTTGTGTGAGTTTCTGTATCAGAAGTGTATGCGAAAAGTTGAGGTTTTAGAATTGGTTTAACAGTCTGTTTCCTTTTATTGGCTAGCTTAACACAGTCTATCTAGATGCAAGAAATGTCTATCTTAATACAGTCTAGATGCAAGATATGGATAAGGGGCACAATATACCTAGATGCAAGTTATGGCTAGCTTAACACAGTCTATATAGACGCAAGATATGGCTAGCTTAACACAGTCTATCTAGATGCAAGATATGCTAAGTGTCACAATCTACCTAGATGCAAGATATGTCTAAGGGGCATGATCAACCTAGATGCATGATATGGCTGGCTTAACATAGTCTAGATGCACATATGGCTAAGGGGCACAATCTACCTAGATGCAAGATATGGCTAAGGTGCACAGTCTACCTAGATGCAAGATATGGGGAGGTTAACACAGTCTACATAGATGCATGATATGGCCATGTGGCACTTTGTAGATACAGTCAGACCCAACAATTTGATAATAGGCTAATATAGATAGGTTTGACAGTTTAATGGGGAGCAGTAATCGCTGGTTCCCCCTTTCAAGACTGCACCTACCTTGTCAGTCGCTGCTTGTAGACAGGTGCAGGTGCCACAGGCTAACACAGGCCAACACGGTCTGGAGCTGTCTCTGCAGGCACCGTCCTTTGCCTTGGGTCCTATGCCTCAGGGGCTGCAACCGGCAGTCGGCTGCCCTAAACACGATGATTGTTATGAGGGCTCTGGACCAATTGGATGTGTGGGTGGGATTACGCCTTGGCAACCACCGAAAGGTTCAGGAGAGGGGCTGGAGTGGTCGGGACACACGTACTGCACAGAAGACCACAAGGAAGGGGCTGCAGGCTCTACAGCACCACTCACCTGTGCCTGGAAGCTAAAATGGCAAGGTCAGGGGCTATAACACCGGTGGCTAACGCTTGGTGTCGGTGGAAGTTTGACCAGCTAATCAGGGTTGGAGGAATGATGGAGGTGGAAAAGGGATTGGAAATGGAAACAGGACTCGCGGGAGGGCTGGGGCAGTCGGGGCAAGCGTCCTGTACAGAAGACTACAAGGAAGGGGCTCAGGGCTATACACCACTGCTCACCTGAGTCTGGAAGTTAAAATGGCGAGGTGAGGGGTTACAACACGGGTGTCTGACCATCCATTTTGGTGGAAGTTCGATAGCCAATCAAGGCTTGCGGGAGGGATGAGAGGTGGAAAAGGGTTTGGAAATGGAAACGGGCCTCGAGAGAGGGGTATGGAAATGGAAACAGGGATCGGTATGCAGTGCTGGCCTCTTGCGAGACTATGACCAGTCTCGTTACTTTAAAATGTCCCCGCCAGATTGAGATTGCCAGAATCGTATGCTGCTGTTATGCCTATGAGTACCACTTTCTTACAGTACCTAGGGAGAGTTCACGGTCGATCAGAACTCACACTTCAGGAGGGTGCTGAGTATCACATATAATGTAGGGTCAGAATGACGTAACATCCAAGATGAGGATGTCAAATGAATAGGATTAAGGTCTTTAATGGATGAAATGTAAGAACATTTTCTTCCGACTTACTTGATTTAGTCCAGAATATAGTTCCAAAATGAATCCCTGACCACAGTGACTGGGTGGACAATGATATTGTCAGGAGAATTTGGGTGCTTGTCAGATAGCTATAGAAACTAAGCACAAAGAAGGCAATCAGGCCCAGACATGTGTGTAGGTATATGATAAACAATGGCGGGGAACCACTCACCAAACCTCTGAAGGCTCTGAAAAGGAAGGTGGTGGGCAGCCTTTGCTGGTACATGCTTAGACATTATTTGACTCCTGCAGCAGCAACACCATTGACAATCCTAAACCTGATGAGCAGATTGGGGTGGCTCACAATGTCAAAAGATGTCAGGAGGTCCAGAGGCACAAGGATCCGCAGGCATTACCAGGCCACCCCATCCCCGATTAACCGAAGGTCATCCATTGGGCAATATCGTCCGACTCAATCCCCCTTCCCTGGGAGGAAGCCATCTGGTCTCCAGAAGACCGCTGCCCTTCATAAATGACCTGCGGCTGGACCAGCTCATACGCAATGAGATTGACACTTTACTGCAGACTGGGAATTGTAATTGTTTATTAGGCGGGAAAGGAACAAGGGAATACAGTCGCCATTCTTAGGCCTTGAAGATTCTGAATGATCTAACAATAATAACTAGCATACTAGGCCAGAGGCAGATCTACTAGTGAAGTGCATGATTAAAATGCATGCACGTGGGAGGAGAGTTCAGGACGTCAGAATGTGCACGTCCTTGTTTCTGCTTGGTACAGTGCACGTGCACCACAATGTGACTGCTTGGTGCTATTTCCAACAAAAATAGGTGTCAATGGCGTAGTTGAGTAGGCAGAGGAGGCCGCTCTTAAGGGTGCGTTTACAGAGTCAATAAGAGGAAGCTAGTCTAATGGCGTGGACAAGGAGGTCCAAAGGGTTGAGGTGCGGTTGATGTGGGGAAGCGTGAGAAGGGAACGATTACTACAATGGTGGCGCGACGGGCTATAAGAATGGTGACGTCAGAGTTACATCAAAGTCTAACAGTTACACAGCGTTGTAACTGGCTTGCGCCTCATCCTATTGTATTTTATTTTCAATTTTCTGGCTGACAGTATTCCTTCTCTAGACAGTAATTATAGTGCTGCGAAATGACATCCCAGACAGCCTCTAAAAGTGGACCTGGCTAGGTGTTCATTGTCACAAGTGTGAAGCGAGAAACAGCCTTCCTAGCAGAATCATGGCACTGTAAGGTCCCCGTCTAGTTTAGTAACTTACTTATTTACAAGCACACAAAAAGAAATGGAATGATGTCTTTTTTTAAGGACTCAAACTAAATGGCATGACCTTTTATGACTGCAATCAGCCACATCTGGGGAAGCAGAGCTGCTATATCTGTTCTAATGAAAGCGAAGTTGGCAGAAACATTCGCTGGTGCGTCTGCTACACGCCAAGGGCACACTGCATATTTTATAAAAGGCATGATCTATTAAAAGCTGACTGATACCAGGGAAAGATCAGAGCCACTTTAGCTCGCAAACAGCAATTTAGGACTCATTAAAAACTATATAGAAAAACATCAGCAACTGTTTTGAAATACGAACAGGATAAAAGAAATGCCAAACCGCTCCAGCAGAACCAATAACTGTTACAGGATTTTTACACTGGGGGACAACATGATCTCAGTTCATACACTGCGTTGGCGGTTTTTTGCCAGCGCGGGGCTTAAGCGTGGGACTGCAAAGCCTGAGAGTGTAAGAATGCGAGCTGTGTGAGTGCGTGATTTGGCTACAGTGCTTGCCTTTTGCTTCACTTCCGCTACCAGACATAGGGATCCTTTGGCCCAGTGACTCTACATTCCCCGCAGAGCTTCTGTTACCCTACAGTGCTAAGGGGCATCCCTGTCTTTTGGTTATCTATAGACCCATTCTAGCACATCTCATTACTGGCTCGCCAACCTTTCCACCCTCCTGTTAACACTCACCTACTGAACCTAAACCTTTAGGGCTGCACCCCTCTTTTCCTTGCCTATTTCTTCAACCCTCCATCATGCAACTTGTGCTCACTCTTCTCTCGTAACATTCAGCCACAAATCGGTCCAATTTCTGTTTCCCTGAACTCCCCATTCCCCTCCTCTCCACCTACATCCCTCCAACCAGACCATCCCATTCTCCGAGGGCTTCCAATCTCATATAACCCTCTCCTTACCACAATACCTGCTCCTCTCCCCCATCACTTTGCAACTTTAATGCACAAACCCTCTGCAAAAAGTCTATCAACATCACTGATCACTTCGACTCTTATAACCCACAACTTTCACTTCTTGCTATCACAGAAACCTGGATATCCCCTCATGACTCTATTGCCGTAGCAGCTCTCCAGACAAATGTTGCTACCTTCCCCCACTCTCCACGTAGTGTTGGAAAGGGTGGTGGAGTTGGGTGTCTTATCAATAAGTCCCTAAACACTGCCCCCACAATCTTTCACTCTACTTCGCTCTCCACATCTGACATCTCTATTGACCGATCTCACCCTGATCACTCCATTGTTAATTTTAAGGTTTCCATCCCATGCCCCCTACTACCAGCCCATCTAGCCACATAATTAACCACGCTGGGCAGTAAAAATAAATGACATACCATTACCACAGTAACAAAAGGCCAATCTAGCCACAACGCAAATCTTAGCATGTTTGCTTTAACTGCGATACCCAGCAAAACATGACATACCAGAAGCAGGCCAGCCTAGCCACATAACACTTAACATGAAATCATGATAAGTGTTACATTTCTAGACTGGACTGCATTGCTGCAACCAGCCTCTGTCATGGCCTTTTTTATTGGTTAAAGAAAACATGATTTCAGGTTTGCTTTAACACGGATGCCCAACAAACCTACTTCTTGGCTCAGTGGGGTCAGGGGGATTCTAAGAGAGGGGTGTTATATAGGGGTAGTCATCCAGAACGCATGAACTGGACATAAAGATATATCAGTAAAGGTTTCCATTCAGTATCCCAGACTAGGCATTGACTTAGCTGTAGTGTTGAATTGAATCCTCTTACAAATTGGGGGCTCGTGCCGGACGTTTGGGTTAGATCTATCACTTGTGCAGATTAATACAGCGTGCCAGCTGACCAGATACACATATCCGGTCGGATCACCACGCTGTGTTACGCTGTAAAGCACTCCTCAAAGGAACGCTCTAAGAAAAAGGCCTGTTTTGCAAAAATAAAATACTAATTTCTGTAAGTCAGGACAGAGACCAATCTCTAGAATGGCGACCTTGGTAGATATGAAAATAGCCAGAGAGCACTTCTTACATAAGTTATTTGTGAGAGGTGAGTGGACTCACCAGGACCGCATGGTCTGGTTGCAGGCCATCACGCAACAGGTCACTGAAACAGGGTCAGATATATGGGGAGATCAGGGTCCCCTACATGTGGCCCTGAGTGAACTATACATGGCTCCTAAAGCTAAGGATGAACAAGACAAGATGGTTAGGATAGCGGCATACCTGTACCTATATATGGGAGACATGCAGGATAAATGTACTGAAAGCCAAGATCTGGCGAATAAGCGACAGTTGGCGTTAGAGAAGGTCCAATCTGACCTGGTCTCTTCTGAGCAGAGGCTGCAGGGGAGCCAGGAGTCAGAAAATGAGAGTAGACAGCACATCATTAAAATAAAGAGGGATATGGACATCCTGCAACAGGAAAAGGCTGACCAGGATACCAGATTTCTGGCCTTGCAAAAGGAGTACCAAGAAGGTTTGGACTCCCTACTGCAGAGCCAGAAAAAGCTGGAGCAACAGTTAGACTTCAATAGGGCATGTGCTGAGCAGGTAGTCACCCTGCAAAGCCACCTAGATAGGGAGAAGGCAGAGAGCAATAAACTGATTTTGAAAGACCTGGATACCCAGGCAGAATTTGACCAGGAGCGCCAGAAAGCTGGTGCCTTCCAAAGGCAAAGGGACGACCTGGCGGCACAGATGCAGGCTTTTAGACAGGAAAGGGATACCTTAGGCCAGGAAGTCTGCCACTTAAAAAGGAAAATGGAAGAAAATCACCTGGCCCTACAGGGACTGGGTGACCTCCAAAAAGAACACCAGAACTTGTTAGAGCACACCAGGAAGGTGGAGGATGCTCTGGCAAGAAAGGAGCAGGCCAATAGGGACACAGCTCAGGAGGTAACCCTCCTGCAGCAAAGACTGGCCCAGTGCTCCAGGACCAATCAGGAGGCACAGAGAGAGAATGAGGCTCTCTGCCAGCACAATGAAAGACTCCAACAACAGGTAGCGATGCAGGAGAGACTGATAGAGGCTAGTAAGGCCTTAACTGAGGAACTGAAGGCGCAGGCTCTTGCATTGCAACAGGGAGCAGGGGCGGATAGAGATGAGGTTCGCTGGGAAAGAGAAACTCCTGAGCATAACCCCAGTAGCCCTAGTACCAGAGGCCTTTATTTCTCTCAGTCCCTGGACTCTGCCACCCCCATGTCCCCTGGCGCACATGAGCACAGGGCCACAGGGATGGCAGATTACTATCCTGCCAGAAGCATGGGGCTCATAGGCCAGTACCACCCAGGAATGGAGGGGCGGGCAGCCGGGTATGGGCACCCAAGCACGGTGCAATTTGATGGGGAACCCCAGGTGAGTAGGCCCATTAAGGGCATCCTGAAAACCTCTGCCCAGTTAGGTCAGTGGGGGGGGGGGGTACCCATCAAATCCTGGCAGCAAGGAGGGATCTGAAGACTCCTCTGAGTGGTACAGGACACAGGAGACCAGGTCCCCACATTCTGCCATCCATTCCCAGGCTCGCAGAATCCGGGAAAACCTGGAAGATCTGACGGGAACCTCGGGGAGCAGTGCCTCTGAGTCAGAAGATGAATGGACCAGGGTTACCCGAACCAAAAAGGCCAATAAGGCAAAAAGGGCCTTGATTAAGGACCCATTGAAACAGATCAAGGCAATCAGGAGCGTCATCACGCCTTATCATAAGAACGCCAAGTATTCTGTTTGGGAGCACTTAGAGTTGTTTGAGCAAATGATGGAGACTTTCCATTTGAAGGACAGCCAAAGCTGTATTCAATATGTAGAGTGGACCTTCTCCCCGGAATACTCCAGTTTCTTTGCGGGGCTGGAGGACCAAAATCATTTAAGATGGTCCACCTATAAGGCGGCCATCTTGAAACATTTTTCTGTTCATAGAAATCCCCAAGAGGCTCGCAATGCAGCCTACAATTTGCAGTGTGGGGAGGATCAGGCCCCACAAGAGTTTGTGCAAGAACTGAAACGTGCCTTTTCGCAGACCACCAGAAGGGTGCGCACAGACAGCAGAGAATTTGTTAATACTTTTTTCCATGCCTTGCCCAAATACATAATGACCCAGCTCGTGAGAGATTTTCATGAGAAAAGATCTTTAGAATGGGTCATTGAACAAGCCATCAGCACCTACGAGGTGCAGAAACCGGTGGAAAACAAAAACCAGCCCAAAAACCCCAAAACTAACAGCACCCCTGCTGCTGCCAAGGTGGCAGAGGTAAAGGTCACCCCCGTTTTAGAGTTGGAGATGGGGGGGCCTAAAAACCTACCTGCACCCAATAATGCTAGGCCCAGAAGGTCCTCGGGCCAGTCACAGACAGGGAGCCAGGGAGGCAGCCCCACAAATGGGGTCCCTCGCTCTCCTGATTATGTAAGCCCCCCTTACAAGGGAAACAGACCCATCCTGGGTTATGTGTGGACTCCTCCAGCCCAAGGGGGGGGATCCAGCCAAGCACCTAACCCAGGGAACTTCCCTCCTAACTTCCCACCGGAGGGCAGAAATTCTCCAAACCCTGGGCAGAACTTCTTCCCCAGGTATCCACCCCACTTCCAGCCCCAAAATCCTCCACCCTTCTTTCCCCAATTCCCTGAGCCCAGACAACCGAATCCGGGAGAGGGGTGGCCAAGGGTGGAGGGGTATCCAAATCTTCCCAACCAGGGGTACTACCAAAGAAGGGATAGCTACCCTTCCCGGGATCAGCCCAGGGGAGAAAACCGGGCCCCGTATCAGCCTGAGCGGGTTTCCCAGTTAGAGCGCCAGGTTCAAAACATGGCGCGGGATCTGGGTCACATACTGAGGGCTCAACAGAACCCTCAGATCGGCATGCCAGCGCAGAACGCACCCAACTCTGGACCTGGTGCTCCAGAACAATGACGGGGGCAGCACCCCGATAACTCACCGGTTCCCAGGGAGGAGGCACAAAGGGAAGGGGGGTGTAAAGCCTTGGAGGAAGCTTCCTTCCTCATTTGTAAACAGCCCCTGGAAACCCAGGAACCGGAAACAAAATCTCTTGCCCCTGAAAGTCTGCCCCCTAAGGAACAGAGGGGGGGGTAGGAGAAACAAAAGACCCAGACAGACACAGTTTGAGGAGGAGGTACAGATCTTCCAATTTGAGGGAGAGGGATCCTCAGAGGATCCTGGGAAAAGGATCTTCTCCTTCAGAGAGGGGGGAACTCCTCCCAAAGAAAAATGGGTCCCTAGGGATGCAAATCCAGACTGGGGAGATGTGGAGACTGAGTTACCGCCGCCCACCATCTCATCCCAGAACCAACAGCAAGAAAATCCCCTGGTTCAAACCCATCCTGGTGACTGCCTCCAAAAAGGGGGGGCGGCCCGGAACCGGAGCCAGGGGAACCCACAATGGCTCTGATCTCCAGTTGCCAACTTTTTCTTTCAGATTCCCAAGGCTCTCCACAGAATTCTGCCCAAATCTCTTCGCTAGCGATGTCCAAAACCAGAAAGTTAGCCCACCAGTTGTCCAAAAATGTGCATTATCTGTGCCCCCTTGAGGAGAAGGAGGGAAGATATTATGCCCCGGTACAAGTACAGGGGCAGGGTACGATTTCAGCGCTGGTGGACACGGGATCTCAAGCTACCCTTCTGTCCAGAAGGGCCTTTGATGAACTGAATGCAGGAAGGGGAGGGAATTACCAAATTCCTCTCACCTCACTTCCTGGACAACTCCAGAACTTTGACGGGAAGGAAATTCCCGTCGAGGGGGCGGCAGACTTGGACATTAAAATTGGGCGACACAAGTTGAAACACCCAGTCATAGTTGTGACTCCAGAGGGCACCCCTTGTTTACTGGGGAATGACCTCCTGAGAAGGTTGTCACCCCTAATAGATTGTGTAAACAAGGTCCTCTGGACCCAGACTAGCCGACCAATAAAATTAAAACAGAGTGTCAACCATGTTAGTTTAAACGCCACCTGCCACAGGGTTGAACAAAAACCTGACCAAGTAGAATTTCACTTCCAGAATAGCCAAATTCCAGACGTGACAGTAATAGCAGTAGGACAACAGACTGGTGATGGAGGGTCCTCTCTATTTCTGAAAATCAACCTTCCTTCCAGTTTAAAGTGGTACTCCACGCTGGAAGGAAACACTCTGAGATTCTATACTAATCCACAATCAGAAACTCCCACTCCAATAGTCCAGAAAGATGTGAAATCAGCTCAGAGCCTGGCTGAGATTCAGCAAATTGGAGAGCAGTTGTTCATCCCTGTTCAGTTAAATGATGGGAAGGACTCTGTTCTCGCTCGAGTGTGTGTGAACAACGGTAAGAGCTTCATCAGCGAAGCCATGTTCCGCCAACTCCCAAAAGATCCAGCCATTCCCACCTTCAAACTGATAGACAAATGGGAAATGGACCTGGAAGCACCTAATTCCAAACATCTCCTGCCAAGCAGGTGTATGCTCAAAATCTCCATTGGCAACAAGAGCATAGTCCATAATTGTTGGGTCGTGCGAGACGTCACTGCCGCCTTTTACTTAGGCAGTGACATTCTCAATCGCTTTGCCATTAGTTTGGACCTAATAAACTTCAAAGCTTGGTCCCGATTAGCGGATAATCCCATAGGCTTTGATGATCCAGAAAAAGCATTTAGGTCAGCTCAATTGCTACCTTATGCAGTTGAAATTCAGATCAAAGAGGAAGTCACCATCCCAGAAAGGACCCGACAATTCTCCCTGGAAGTGAAAGTTAAAAGAGGACAATATTTGCAAAGCCCTGATGCTTACATACATCTAAATGCTTCTCTCCAACAGCAAGGGTTAGGGGTAAACCAAACACCATTAGTCAACATAGAACATGACACCATTCTAATAGAGGTGGATAACAGCGACTTAAAGAGTATTACTCTAGCCGCAGGCACCATTATTGGAATGGCGGTTGATGACCGACATTTTTCCATAGATTTAGGTAATGAACTGTTAGGGCCAATCCCCAAGGACTGCTTTGACAGTGACAGTGATGACAATACGACACCAGACAGGATTTTTACCCGGCATGGGGGGAACTTCCTGGTGTACACTTCTTGCCCTTATGGTAAGGAAGATGTGACTTGTGACTTCAGGAGGGATGAGGTGATTTTCCAGGTCCATGAGGGCTGCCTTTCCCACCTGAAGCCTCCAGTCCAAATCAGCACTCTGACCAGGGACTTCTCCACCCAGCTGGAGGAGGCCGCTGAGATAGCCAAACCAGAAGTCTTTCCAGGCTTCAGGCAGATGGTGGAAGAGAGAGTCAACCTAGCTGATGCCTGTGTGACTCTGGAACAAAAGCAAAAGTTGAAACAAGTTTTCTTGGATTTCCAAGATCTCTTTGCGGTAGACTCATATGACTGTGGCCGCACTGACATCCACACAACAACAATCCCCACGGACCCTGGCATGACTCCTGTGTTTGAGAAGCAATATCGCTTGCCTCTCGCATCAATGGAGTCCCTTACTGAAATAATTAAGAACCTTGAGTCCCGGGGAATAATTCGTCCAGTCCACAGCACCTTCAATAATCCGGTGCTGGGAATATTAAAGCCAAACGGCCAGTGGAGACTCTGCGCCGACCTCAGGGAGCTCAACAAACGGGTCCATACTTCCCGATGGCCTCTGCCCTACATTGACCAAGGGCTGGCCCAGATCCAGGGGTCACAGGTATTCACTGCAATAGACCTGACCAATGGATACTGGACTGTGCCTGTCAGTAGGGAGGACCAATACAAGCTGGCTTTTACCTTTGGGGGCCAGCAGTACACATGGACCCGGACTCCCTTCGGATACCTTAACTCCGGCAATGAATTCAACATCTTCCTACATAAGGCCATGCCCGACCTGGGTGCGAGGGGTAACCTGGCTTATGTAGATGATGTCCTCATCAAAAGTTCAACTGTTGAGGAACACATAGCAGAGATTCGTTATGTTCTGACCCAGTTGAGGGCCGCCGGAGCAAAACTTTCCTTTCAGAAAGCACAGTGGTGTAGAACCCGTGTTAATTTCTTGGGGCATGAGATTACTCCTCAGGGTCTCTGTCCCCAGGAAAAGAAAGTGGAAGCACTTCAGAAACTGAAAGACCCCACAACTCTGCGGGAACTAAGGAGCCTCCTTGGACTGACTAATTACAGCAGAAAGTTCATTGAGGGCTACGCAGAGATCACCAGACCCCTGATTCATCTCCTGAAGGGGGGGTCAAGTGGGAATGGGGTCCAGAACAAGCCGAGGCAGTAAAACAACTCAAAAGAAGCCTCTCACAAGCGCCTTGCCTAGCTTACCCTGTCAGAAACAAGGAGTTCTTCCTGGAGACGGGGTTCTCTAATACGTGCTTGACAGCAGTATTATACCAAAAGCATGACAAGGTCAATAAAGTAATCTCCTATGCGAGCAAAACTTTATCCTCTGTGGAGGAAAAATTCAACGATTGTGAGAAGGCACTCCTGGCAACGGTGTGGGCATTGAAGAATTACCGCCCGTTTATCCAGGGGGAACACATCATAGTGGAGACTCCACACCAGCCTCTGCAATATCTCCAAAGTGACAGAATCCGGGCAGGAAATGTGAGTAATTCCCGAATTACTTCCTGGATTCTATCAATGCAAGGCTTTCCTGTGGAGGTCAGATATGGCCAAAACAAGAAGAATCCCCTCGCGCAAGGTCTGGCTGACTTGCATGATTGTGCCAGAGAAAACTGTCTCGAGGACGAAAGTCTAAAAATCAAGGACAACACGGAGGCATACCTTAATTCCCCACACAAAGTCTTTGAAGAGGACAAGTGTGAGGGAATGCCCACCGTCTATGTGGATGGATGCTCGTACCATGTTGACAACCACGGGGAGAAAGAACTGGTGGCCGGCGTAGGGAATGCATGGGTGAAGGAGTCCCCAGAACCCTCCGCTGGATACAAAATTGGTCCCCGAAGTAGTCAGGTGGCAGAATTGATGGCTGTGCATCAGGCCATCCTCACTGCTGTCCAGCATCAACTCCACGAACTGGTCATAATCACAGATTCGGATTATGTACGGAACGGGTTCGTGGAGCACCTGGTTAATTGGAAAGCCAGAGGCATGTTATGTGCTAACAACAAACCCTTGAAACATGGGAAGTTGATCCAAAACATTGATGATCTGGTCACCTCGAATGAGATGACCATCTATTGGAAAAAGATCAAGGGTCATTCCAAAGTAGAGGGACCAGACAAAACTGGAAATGACTTAGCTGATCAGCTGGCCAAAACCGGGGCCATCCAAGGGGATCTAATTGAGATTGAGTCCCTGTTGGGGGAAATCCAGGTCACTGCTATCACTAGGTCCCAGAAAAATGCTCACAACAACCTTCCAATTGCACAATGGAGTAAGGAGACCCCTGATGCTGATTTGATTACCGCTCAGAAGGAGGATCCAATAATTGGTCAATTTTACCAGCACCTTGAGGACCCTGAGAACTTTCCCCTGACGGATACCGATTACATTGGGAAAGAGGACCTAAGAGTGTTGATGAAATGTCCAAAAATGTTCCGGATCCAAGACGGTTTGTTGGTAAGGAAATCCAAAGCAGGCCACGATCAGTGGGTGGTTCCTACCTCATTCCGAAGCCTGATGTTAAGTCACGCCCATGATGCGGCCACCGCCGGTCATAGGGGGTTTCACACAACATTGGAAATCTTAAGAGAGGTTGCATACTGGCCACACATGGGGCAGGACCTCGACCAATACTTGAAGGGGTGTCTTGTGTGCGCACAATTTCAGCCGACGTCCCTCACACACCGCGCGCCTCTCCAAAAGCGGGGAATGACACTGCCATGGTCAGATTTACAGATCGACTTTGTAGGCCCCGTGATTCGCTCTGCTAGGGGGAATAAGTACATGTTGACTGTGACATGCTTGTTTACCAAGTGGGTGGAATGTCTCCCAGCCCCAAATTGCAAGGCAGAAACTGCAGCTGCCCTGATGATTAACCACATCTTTTCCCGTTTTGGTCTACCTCAAAGGATTGAGTCAGACAGAGGTAGCCACTTCACCAGTGAAGTAATGACAAAGATGTGGGAGATACTGGGGGTCAAAAGGAAGTTGCATATTGCTTACCGGCCATCTTCTTCTGGGGCAGTAGAGAGATATAACCGAACCATTGTGACCATATTAAAGAAGTTTGTGGCAGATTCTGGGCCAAGTTGGGATATCCGATTACCTCTGGTCCTAATGGCCATCAGATCTACCCCTTCATCTGCAACCAAAATGTCACCATTTGAGTTGATGACTGGGCGCAAGATGGTGCTTCCGCAGCATTTGCTCTATAGGACCCAAGAGCAGACACTGATAAATGCCTCCACTACTCATGAGTATGTGGAGAATTTAAGGAAACACCTCCAACATGCTTTTGCTTACGCTCAGCGGAATCTAGAAAGATCGGCTGATAGCATGAAGACCCACTATGACCTGAAGACTTCCAGGAAGGAATATCAGGTGGGGGACCGGGTCTATCTATACAACTTCCAAAGAAACCAGGCAAAACAGCGGAAATTCTTGCCTACATGGAAGGGACCCTTGAAGATCATCGACAAGATCTCCCCTGTGGCCTACAAAATCCACATCACCAAAGGTCCTTTGGCAGCGGGGGAAGACAAGTGGGTCCACATAAACCAGTTGAAATGTTGCCATCCCAGGCACACTCTGCAACAACTGGAGGAATCCTCTGGAATCCTAGCGGGTACTGTCTCAGACTAATTCAGTTCCAACCATAAAACATACCACATCTAGTCTCTAAAATATTGTGATTTGCATGAAACTGTCTCTTAGTTATACTGTTTTTTTATCAAAATAAGAATGTAATGTTTCGTTATGATGAAATGCATATGCTGCCCCACTATCTCAACAGTGGTGGAAAAATGTCTATGAATAGGTATTGCCGCTCTTCCTTTGTCGTCCTAGGAGAAAGAAAACCTGGAGACCGGCCAAGGAGGATGATCCAGAGACGCAAGGGGCCCGGTGTACCGCCCAATATTCCCATCAGGACCGGCGAGGAGAACCGATCGATCCGACAGGATGGAGAAAAAGATGCTGAACTGTGCCATCTATTGGAAGAAGATGAGGAAACATCCCAGGTCTTGCGAGTCCCATCAGTGAAACAGAATGGCCATCGCAAGAGGGGGGCTTGTGGGATGTTTTTATCCACGCATCCAAGCCCTACCTCAAAACTGTGCAGTACTGACATGGAAAACATCATGATGGCCAGAGCGTCCCAGAAAATGCCCAGGGAAATGCATGAAGAATAGGCTGCCACTCATTTTTGCCGATGTTATGGGCACAGAAGGACACTGCCTAAAACCACCATTGGACTACCCACACAGTAGTCTGAAACCATTGGGAATGGCAATGCTGATTGCCAAAAGCAAACCCATAACTGTTGGGAATTCATTTTCTTGAATCCCAAAAAGGGGTGCAGTACCAGTACTCACCACTATCAAAAAGCCGGCGTTTTAAAACAACACCAGATTTTACTTTTTTGTGTAAAACTGAATAAATGAACCCAAGGCAAGCCAAAGAAAGACTTACTGAGAGGTGGATCCAATGTAAAGTTATATTCTGAAGTGACTTGAAGGTTTATAACAAGACTGGCTGAGCTGTGGATTTCAGCAGTTTAAGTAAATTTGGACTGAAAGACACTAAAAATCTAAATGTTTAAATTGACTGAGTGACCTACTTTTGAGTGTCACATAGGTTTCAATTGTTTAAATGTCATAAGTTTTAAACTTAGAATCAGCATTCTAGCTGCATATGTAAAAATGTTTAGTTTTATTTGAATGCAGAAAACTGGGGAACAGAAATGACATGTAGCTAAAAACTGGCTTAAAGAGATTCCAATTTTGCCTGGCAACTACCCCCCATCAGGAGTGAAACTTGAGTCACAGCTGTGTTCCCAGGCCTATCTGCCTTTTGCTGGCCACACTAAGGATATGCCATCTCTCTGATAATTGAATTAAGGGGAGCCCCCACAGAATACAGGAGCTCTGAACAAAGCCCTGTCCTGACTCAGGCAAATGTTTTATTGGCGGGAGTCGTAAATGGAGCTTCCTCCTGGAAGGACAGGGGAGGGGCACTGCCTGTGAGAGCAAGCTGGCTTGGCAGAACTGGAAAAACCAGAAATTCAACCTTGTGCTGGGGGGAAACCACACCCCTTTGGGGCCAGAACATAACTCTAAAAAGATGAATAACTCATAGTTGTGAAAATTATTTGTGAAAATTATTTAAATGATGCCATAATTCTTGTGATTTTTCTGCCCACATTTGAAGACGTGTTAGGACCCGGTGGTATGTTCAGGGGGGTTTTAGCGGAAAAGAGGATATTACTCAAAATGTGTGCATGTGAAAAATCTGACACTTCATCAACTAATGTCCATACTCCTTGCGCACATGTGTGTAAATTTGAGTTAATGTCCGAAATTGCAAAATCCGTTAAAAAGTGCAAATATTGCCATTTCTGAATGCAAGCTCCCAGGAAGAGCAGATTTGGACAAGGGTATACCTCCTGTGATATGTGAGGGGTGCGTGTAATTTTAAACAATATGTACCTCTGCAAATATGTATTTTGTTCAAATCTAGATTTGTGTGCAAGTTGACAGGAGGAGTGGACTTTCTGCAGGCTGTAAAATGACATCACTCTGACACAACTTAGCTCCCCCAATCAGGGGAGAAATGAAAGCTTGGCCAATGACAAGTGGAGAGGGGTAGAGTCTAGTGATGCTGCACACACACCCATTTTAAAAACAGATAAAAGCAGACAGACAGGACAGATAGGGACCTTCAATTCCATTTGCTGCAACACGCTCTGCCGGACCATACCACATCCAGAGATCCAGACTTCAAATCTATCAATATCCAGAGGCTAGAGAGAGAGAGAGCTGACCCAGATCACTGTGAAGTGCAGAGACCCAGACCAGACCAGCAGAGTAGAGCTGACCCAGACGCTGTGCGCAGAAACCGTCCGTGGCGAGTGAAGAAAACCTGACCAGATCCGTGGCGAGGCCCATCTATTTCAAAAATAGATTGTGAGTACCCAGCAGAACTGTGTAGAACTAATCTCTTAGTTAAAATAATATAATTCAATCTTTTTTAATCTAAGTAGAACTGCCTCCTAACGGTCACCTGTCATTTTCTAGTTGCAAGCTGCACTTGTTTTTTTGAACTTTAAATTTTCAAATCTGAAAAACAACCTTTATTTAATCGCTCATATCTCCGTAACCGTTTGTGCTAGAGACTTGCAGTAACTTTCCTCAGAAAGCTTAGAATCGTGGCTTTCCTACGAACCTAGATTTTGCCGCGATTTGCAAATTTCTCAACGTGTGAAAACAGCAGTTTTCTTGCTTTCATTTGCCAAAAATTCGTTTAACCTACCAATTACTCCTAGATCCTTGCTAAAGTGAGCCTGAACTCATCCCAAGTATATTTCACTCACCCTGAACCTCCTAGAGGGAATTAAAAGCATTTTAGCATATTTTCACTTCATTGCCAGCACATATAAAAGCATTTTGGGCCTGTGTGTAAACTTCTGTAGTCTAAGCTGCTGGGGTGAACTGAATTACATTTGATTGCATTTCTGAGAACTGTGTGCTTTCCTTCCATTTCCTTGCATTGCATAAAGGGGGGAGGGGATTGCCAGAGAAAAGGGATTACATTGTTTTGCTGAAATCATATTGAGTATTTTCTGTATTGGGTTTTCATTCAACATTACATCCATCTGAACTTATATAAAGCATTCTCTACCACCTTCTTCTTCTGTTCCTATTCACAAGTGTGCTAGTGCCAGATTCTCCGTTGTTAATCTTGATCATATCAGATTAAGTGTGATATCCAATTATTAATTTATTATCAAAGTGTGATATATCTATACATTGTTTAATTTTTTCAAATAAATCTTTTAAATTTGCAAAACAAACCTACTTCTTGGCTCAGTGGGGTCAGGGGGATTCTAAGAGAGGGGTGTTATATAGGGGTAGTCATCCAGAACGCATGAACTGGACATAAAGATATATCAGTAAGGGTTTCCATTCAGTATCCCAGACTAGGCATTGATTTAGCTGTAGTGTTGAATTGAATCCTCTTACAAGATGAAAGTTTGTTCTTAGGACAAACGGTTCCGGAGATACTGACGATTTCGTGAATGTAGATTCTCAAAAGAAAAGTCAAGCTCAGAATGACAGATGACAGTTTTCAGGTTTGAGATCACAGAAGGAACACAAGATTTTTAGGATGCAGTTCTCAATAGGTTAAAATAGTTTGAATTAGATTATTTTAAACTAAGAGATTGGATTTTGCACAGTTCTGGTGGTACTCACACTATATTTTGGACAGGAATGCAACTTCGCCACGGATCGGGTCAGGATTGGACTGCAGTTCCCTCACCACGGACGGTCACTGCCTGGTTCTGCTCACAGGAATCTGGGTCAGCTCTGCTAGCGGCACTGCACAGCGGTCTGGATCTCTGGTTCTGGCAAAAAATCTTGGCACTGCACGGCGGTCTGGTCTCTGGTTCCGGGTACAGCTCTGCTTTCTGGGTGTTTCTGGCACAGGGTTTTAGGCCAGAATCAAACAGCTCAGCCCGGCTGTTTTACTCTGATGTGCCCCTTGGAAGTCTGGGGTGAATCAGTTTGCAAAAGATTTTGAGGCCTGCTGACAAATTCTGAAGTCTGAATTCAAAGTTCTGGTCTCTGTCTGGATTTGAAATCTAAGTGCTGGATCTGGTGTCTTCTGGCATAATGCTCCGCAAGAAATCAGCTTGAAGTGGGAAGTGAATGTCCCTACCTGTCCTGCACAGTCTCCTTTTATGTGTTTAGAAAGTGGGAGGGTCGGCTCATCCTCTATGCCCAACCCTCTCAACTTATCATTGGCCAGTTCCTCCTCTCTCCCTTGATTGGGGGAACTGGGTTGTGAGTCAGAGTGATGAGGTAGGTTAATGGTCAGAGGATCCTCCCCATGTCAAATTGCACACATCTATTTCTGATCCAAATACATATTTATCTATGTACCATTTTTCTAATATTATATGTCCAGTTAACATATTTTCTGTAGCACCAAACCATCCGATCCCTGTCTTTGTAAGATATCGTGTCCACTTATGACAGAATTCTCCCCTTTTCATCCAGATAATGACCTCTAAACCTTTCCAGATTTTACACAAATGTGCACCAGGGATATGGGTTTCAGATGATAAAGTGTCAGATTTTTAACATTCATACATTTGGAGTAACAACCTTTTTTTCTGCTAATATCCCCAAGAACATACCACAGGGTCCTAACACCTCTTAAAATGTGCACAGAAAAATCACAAGAATGATGATGTTATTTATATAATTTTTACAAGTCCGCACTATGAATTATCCATCTTTTTAAAATTATGCTCTGGCCCGAAAGGGGTGTGGTTTTCCAAAGCACATGGTGGAATTTCTGGTTTATCCACTTCCCCCAAGATCAGCTGGCTCACAGATGCAGTGCCCCTCCCCGATTCCTTCCAAGAGGAAGCCATTTACGACCCCCCCTAATTTAACATTTGCCTGGGCCAAGGACAGTGCTTTGTTTAGTTTCCTGTAGTCCCCAGGTGCTCCTCCCCTAATTCAATCAGAGAGGTGTCATCTCCTTTTGGCAGGGGCAGCAGAATGCAGACAGGCCTGGGAAGAGTGGCTGAGCAAGTTTCACTCCTGTCGGGGGTAGTTGCCGGGCACAATTCACTCTCTTCAAGCCAGGCTTCAGCTAAATGTCACTTTGGTACCCAGTTTTCTACATTCAAATCAAACTGACAATTTTTACACATGCAGCTAGAATGCTGATTCTAAGTTCAAAACTTTGGCATTTAACAGTTGCAAACTATGTGCCACTCAACAGTAGGTCACTCACTTATTTTAAACATTTAGATTTTAGTGTCTTTCAGTCCAATTTCACTTCAGCTGCTGACATCCACAGCTCAGCCAGTTTTGTTATGAACATTGTTTTGGGCTCTTTCTCTTTCCAGATTTAGTATGCACACAAGAATACATTCTGCCAAATGTCTGCTGGTGTTCATTGAGATTTTTGAATATCTTGCGATGTTTAAAATAGGCATTTTTAGCTTGCATTTCAGAGAAACAAAGGTGATTTCAAAGCGCTTTTTTTTTTAGCCACCGGCACTGCTGTTTTTCCTTTGGCACATATTTCACTCATGGCACTCCTGGCCCCTCACGCTCGCACTGGTGGGTGCTCCAGGATTCTGTCGCAAATGTGGGCTTTTCTGCCCTCTTGGATTTCCTAAACCCACAGCACCAAGTGTTGCAGCATAATAACTTGAACGTGGGCCAAGACACCCAACACACCGTTAGCAACAGGGCGGCACTTCTGAGTCCCCACTCCCATGGGAATGGGGACTTACGTTTTACCGGCACCTGACGTTTTACCGGCACCTGACTTTCCGGACCACCAGACTTGTAATCTCCTGGTGGCACCAGGAAGTCAGGCGCTTATAAAATTGTACAAGTCTGTTAGCAAACCTTGAGTAGCACCAGCAGGCTTACTGCCAGAGACTCGTAATGAGGCTCAATGTCTTTCTGGGATTGATTCTCACTGTTTCACCACGATGTAAAAGGCTTTGAAAATAGTGCAATTTGGCATTGTGCTCCTTTTAGAATGTGTATGACATTCACTAAGGATGGCTCATATTGCCCATAGATATAGAGAAAAGAGGCTACAATTCTGGCACTCTGATGAAATGCCAGCATTGGTTTGGTGTCGGAAACTTCTTTCTTGCCTCTGGCACTTTCGTGGCACACTTGTCATGCTAGTCAACTCAAAGTCACTGGTGGCGGCACAGTGTGCATACACAGTCATAGTTAGACATGATTTTCCTGGTAAATCATTTGCACAAGAGAATCACAGATGAATGGAACATTCTATAGAAAGTATTAGATTACCAGAAATGGAGTGTGTGTGGTAGGTGCATGATATCAAACACTGCATCTACCTCAGTCCCTACCTGTTAATCTGGCAAATTCTAGATTCCTCTCTCATTCTACAACCACCTTCAGATCTGGGTCCATGCCGATGATGTAAGCACACTGCAACCCATTACATGGCAAGCATAATATTCCTGCCCTCTCCCAGCCTTATCTAAAAAATAACTTTAAAAAAAAAGGCTGCTGGAATTCACTATCCATACATCTCCACAACCATATCCCAAACTCAGCTGGCGGCATGGGACGTTGGTACTGAGAATTGCTGGGCACATGCTAAGTCTTTGGGATAGATACAGTACAAAAAAAGACTGGGGAAATATAACACAACGTGCCCGTTGTGTGGAAAAACAGGTTCCAAGTCACAAACTGATCATGAACATTGGGTAGCATAGGATATCTGGTTGCATATTGCCTTGGGCAGCAGGAATTCAAGAGGATACCTTTAAAGCGCAATATGGACTGAAAGGAAAAGATTCTGTATGACCGTCCTGATTGCTATTAGGGGAAGACAGAACGTCACATATGATTTGATTTGGGTGTATGTGGACAAAAAGCATTATATTTCAAGTGATCCCTTGGCTAAAGCATTTACAAAGAGACGTTACAATTGTTTAAGGACTACATATAATTAGGGGGCCCAAAAATGTGATGCAAATAATTGGATGATCAAAAACAAGTAGCATGCAGAGGAGGATGAGACAATAAGAGGAGTAATGCTGATAGGTGACGTACAGGGATTGCCCTCGAGTGGCTCGTTGGAGTTACTAATATGTAGAAGGTTTAGTTAGGAACATTTGGTGGCAGGTGTTGACTTTCATGTGGAAAGTAGCATAGGTATTGTGTCAAAAGTGTTGCGAAAGAAAAGATAAGAACTCAGCCGATGGTGTTGGTACGACATGCAGAGATACCCATGGATAGGAAGAATATGTTCCTAATGAGGCCATAAGATAAATAAGGCTTTGAAGGTGCATACTTAATTGTGCTAGGACATCAGTTATCCTAATTGGCTAAAGTGCAGGACTGAAGCTTGTTCTTAATGTTACAAGAGTGAAGTGCAATTCACCTTGATGAACATGGAGAGTTTTTTTTTTAACAGGTAATGGTATTGGTGATGTATGATTGGCAGTGTACTGCCAGGAAACCAATGTTAGGGTAGACTAAAAGAGAAATGGAAACTGCCTGAATCTAAAGGATTGGTAGTTTACTGCTTCAAGTTTTTCTTCTATTACCAAGAAAATGTGTCTCTGCAAAACAGAGGTCTGCAAACCTTCTGATCAGAGACACAAGGCCCACAAAATTACTCTGATTTCCCCATGAACTTTAAACTCAATATTGGAACTCAATAAGTGAAAATACGACAAGCCCAAGTATAGGGTCTTGACCAATTTAAAATGAGAGCAAGAAATGATAAAAGCTCTTTTCTAAAAATTAAAACTTTATACTTTAATCTGAAAAATGGTACCTTCCTACACTGGGAAATGGAAAGCAGTATTGCATCTAATCAGTGATAATGCCATTCCCTACAAATCATCAGGAATAGCGTGAAAGCCAAAGAACCGCCCCAGTTCGGCATTACCTGGGAAATATAGTAGCACACTTATTTCTGTTTAGCCCTGCATAGATTTTTGATGGGTTTAGGGTTGAAATCCCAAGGGATTTGCTTGTCCCTCTGGAGAAAACAGACCTATGTTATTAGCCATCAAAGAAACAACACATTCCATCAGTGACATTTTTTAAGGGTGCTCTGGGTAATGGGATACTCCCACCCACAAGGGCTCATCTCAAGAGAAACATTCTTTAAAAAGAAACACATCTTTTCATTCCAGCAGACACAAATCCATGATCTGAAGAGATATAATCTAAACTGAGCACATGATATGAGACTCTCTTTATAGATCCAGTGCTTCAAAGGCAGAAAAACAGCTCTTGACATTAGCTTGATAATAAAATCGACCATCTGTTTATTTATGTATTTATTTAATTATTTATACCGTACTGAAGCCCACAGGCATTAGGACGTGTACATGAAGACAAGGATGACAAATAGAGACCAGGACATCCAGTTTCGTTGGTGAGGTAGTAATAACTTATTACTTGAATACGGTTGTTTTCAATGTCTTTCGAAAGGTTGTGTAGTTTGCCTCTAGTCTTAAGGAGCAGAGCAAGAGGTTCCAAGTCTGTGCTGCTCTTGCGGGGAAGGACCGTCCATGCCCATTTGCTCTTTTGACCTCTGTGCGTGCCAAGAGTCCATGTGCCTCAGATCTTAAGGACCGACCCGGGGTGTAAAAGGTTATTTGATCTTTCAAGGAGGCGGCAGCTGATCCATAGATGCAACGATGAACCATCTTCATGGATTTAAAAATGATTTGGTCGTCTAAAGCTAGCCAGTGGAGGGACTTGCTGTCATCTGAGATGTGCTCCCTTCTGGCTTTCTGTCGGTTGGTTCTTACTGCGTTGTTTTGTATGGTCTGACAACATGCCATTGACACATTACTAGCTAAGTAATGCCATTAAGAGGGCATTGCCATTATCCAGTCTAGAAAGGATAGTGGTCCTGGCGATAGTTGTACAGTTCTTTTCGCTTAAATACGGTCTGATAAATTTAAGCAATCTTAAGTAGTACTGGCAATTTTTATGTAGGTAAGCAACATGTGCTTCAGTGCCCAAGGATGTTTCCAGATAATTACCCAGGGTTTTAACTTTCGTGGAAGTTGGGATAAGTGAGTCTCTGATCTTAAAAGTTGAGGAGTCTGGGCTTAGTTTAGACCTGGCTTGATGCCTGCCGAAAATCATCAGTTCGGTCTTGCTCCTATTTAAGCCTAGCCAGTTCGCCTTCATCCAGCCCTTGACAATGTTATAGATGTCAGCTACCTTACTGTTGTCGGTGTTATAGCAGCCACTCAGCTCAACTACCAATTGGGTGTCATCTGTCTCCATGTTGTTAGGAAGAGTACCGAGACACTGCAGGTATGAATTGAAAATCAGGGGGGGACAGACTAGCCCCCTGAGGCACGCCACAATTGATGGAAATGGGCCTGGAAGAGTGATCACCACAGTGTATTTTAGAGCTGCGTTCTGCTAAAAAGGAGGTCACCCAGACTGTAGCTTCCTGAGAACAACCTCCAGGGTGATCTAAGGCTTGTTGTAGTTGTTGGTGATCCAGCAAATCAAAGGCTGCTGATAAGACCAAAAGTATCAGCATGCCCATTTTGTATTTATCCAAGATCTCTCTCATATGGGTTTGAAGGTCTAACAATGCAGATTCCGTACTATGTGATTTTCTAAAACCCGGATTGCTGCTTGTGCATAATGCTTTTTTCCTCCACAAATGCTTGAAGTTGGAGGGTAGCCGCCTTATCAAGAACTTTTAGTAAAAATTACAATTTGTTATCGGGCAAAGGTTAGAGGGGTCCTTGTGATCCTGTCCTGGTTTTTTAACCAGTGGTGTAACAGTCACTATTCTAATAGCTACAGGAACTCTGCTGTCTCTAAAAGATATGTTAACCATTCTTGTAAGTATGATTGCAAAGGTGTCTTTGTTTTCCAGTATCAATTTGGGGGGCAAGATGTTCTCTGAACAAGCCGTTTGTCGCATGGAGGAGAGAAGGATTTTCATGTCCCCTACGGAAAAGGTGCTGAACTTACATTTATTCTTCACAATTGGGCTAATTTCTGTTCTGGGGGAGAGGGATACCAGATAATGCAAGACTACTTGAATGGAGTTTATAGCCTCTCAGGCTTTTTGGATTTTGTTACTAAAGGCCAGCTGAACTTTGTCACAGTCTTCCGGGAAAGGTTGAAAAGGTGGGGACAGTGCTGCAGGTGTTTCTATTGATTTTAGTATTTGAAAAAGGTTGCCTTTTGAAGAAGAGGCTGCTGAGATTTGTTCTTGAAGACATTTTTCTTTGCCTCAATAGTCTTTCCTTTTTATTGTTTCTCTATACCCTTCCACTTAATCTTGTTGGCAACAGAGGGATGTCTTAAGCATCTCCTTTCCATTTTCCCCTTTTTCCCCTCTTTAAGCTGTTAGTTTGTGCATTGAACCATTTTTTATGATTTAAGTTGGCTCAAACCTGCTTGTGTGTCAATGGGGCATTCTGGTCACCCGCACTGCCTCTGTGCCACACCTTGCACTGGGGTCTGTATCTGTACCCATAAAGCCCCCACCCCTTTTTCTTCCTGCACTTATCAGACCTACCCTGTCTGCTGCCTTAAACCTTGCACTTACAAATTGCTGGCTGCACTACCACTGTTTGTTGCCTTTATTATTTATTTATTTATTATTTATCCATTTCTCGTTTGCTTCGCACTTTCCACTTCTCCCCCCTTCCATGCACTTTTCCCCTCCCCCTCTCCCATGCACTTGCACGTTCTCAATGTCACTGGGCCTAGAAAGATCGTGGTTTTGTTCTCCCCTGTTGCCTCCCTTGCCTTGTCGCACTCTGAACCAATTGTGTACGAGCACGATTGAAATAAAATATCAATAACCATTTCTTGAAATTCAGTGTTGTATAGATCCACAATTTTGTCACATGGGTCCTCATCAGAGTAGCACACCATGATTGTACCCATGCACTGAGCTAATATGTGAGGGGTGATATTTTTTAAAGTGTTGCTGAAAACTTTTTTGGGCTCATTTTTCGTTTTTACCGCCCCATTTTATAGTGCCATTACAAATTCAACTTTGAAATGGTCGAACCATATACAATGTGTGGTCCTTTGTATAGAGATGTCTAGGTTGCATGTTGTTACCCAGTCTGGTTGATTCCCTTTTGCAGTCGTAGGGTCCCTGTTAATCACTGTGAAGTCAATGGCATTCAGTTCTTTTTTCCAGTGTCAATGCATCCTTGTCTTTAGGGTTGCCCCTCAATCTATCAAAGTCACCTAGTAACAAGGTGCCTGTATTAGGTTCTTTCAAGTTGTTTACTATTTGAACTATCTCATCATTGAATTCTGATTTCAACTATGGCAGCCTGTATAGTGCAATAAAGTTAATGCAGCTGTTATTAGTCGGTGTGTGTTTGAGGAGGAGAATTTCACACCCCTGATATTGGATGGGCGAGGGCAACAGAGCATGTATGTTTTTTCTTCCTATTAAAGCTACTCCTCCACCTAACTCTCTGTTCTTATAGAAGATATTAAAGCCTTGTGGCACTGCAGTGTGAATGGTAGGACCAATAGGGACCTGTATCCATGTTTCTGTCAGACATAGAATATCTAGCTCTTCCTCCAAGATATAGTCATGAATGCATTGGGCATGGTTATTTAAGGACCTTGTGTTAAGTAAACTTATTTTTAGGTCAGGGAAGGGTTTTCTTTTGGGTGAGGAGGCCTCTCCTTGTGGGATAACCAATGAGTTTCTAGCTAGTTTAGGCATATATAAAGGTACGTTGGGTTTTATGATTAATTCTTCTCGGCTAATGTCTCCCGCCGTTTCTGACTCAATCTGAACCCGTGATTCGCAACACAGCATAAATGCTGTCTGTTCCTGTGAGTGGCCGGAGATGATTTTAGGATTGTCCTCTGATCTAATTGGAGCTCAAAGAAAAGATGCCAGTCAGCTATACACAAAAAACATTGACTGAAGTTTTCACTTGGTTTACTGTGCTGAAACACTTGAAATAAAATTAACCCTTTGAATCAACATATTGGTGCATGAAAAAATTATTTTGGCCCAACAATGTGGTTTAGTTTCAAATGAAGAGGTGCTTTGAAACCATGGGATTCTCCTCTACAATATGAGACAAACACTTGATATTGAGGTAATTATTAATAATTTTTAAAATCATAAATATGAGTAATTCAGTAATATTTCCTTGCACATATTTGATTCTCTGAATTTGTGAGGATGGTGGGAATGAAATCCATATTTCATCAGTGTGATCTTGCTATGAGGAGATATGGAACAAATATGATTTTGTGTGTAAAATTGTCAAAGTGTCAAAAGTGTATAGCTCCACCCTGCAACATGTTCAGAAACTGATCACCCTTTTAGAATCAAGGGATGCATTTCCCTGGGAGTGTCAGCCTGTTAAGCCAACCAGTGTGATGATTCCACCATTCAAAAAGTACTTTGTCACTGTGGCATAGTGTTCAAATATTACCCATTATATAAGCAGAAGCACACAGGGAATTAGGGAGCTCTGGTATTGTGAAGGCTGCAGAATAGGGAACACCTGTCCCAAATGGATGAGTTCTGAGCTTGTATACTATCTGAGAAGATTGGGCATCATCCGTGAGAAAGCATAATGCAGATTTTACCTAAGTCAGACCTGTGTTCCTACAAGAGGAGGAAGAAAGAGACCAGAATGGGCATAGCCGACTGGGAATTGCCTAGAAACTCTTGTGGATCCTTTCTGGCTTTGTGTCTTAAAGAATTATTCAAAGGTCAGCATGAAAGTTCCCCAACATCATCAGACATAGACCCTCAAGAACTATTTCTCTGCCAAGTTCCAGGAGTGGATGGGCTGTGAGGGATTGCCATTTTCCGGTGCATGGTGCGCAGTGGTTGACAAATGATCACCAACAGAATGGGAATAGAATGTTGCTGCTTGTTATTGTGAAATATATATCATGTTTTCCCTGGATTCAAAACCAAGTGACTACCTTCAGTAAACATGTATGCTTTATATTCCTCGAAGGACGTTGTGCTCTGGTACTTCTCATCTTGTTGTCATCCCTAAATTCCATCTATCCCGAATGGGTAGGCAGGCTTTTTCAGTCTCACCTGGCAAACTATGGAACGATCTTCCTCTTGCCTTGAGAGCAGTGGAGAATCATCTCCATTTTTGATGTCTTCTAAAAACATTATTATTTTAGCTCTTGAAGACACAGGAGACTTGAACTCTCCTCCAATACCCTCCACAGGACAGTAGAACAGAATGCCAGTAAGTGTGCAGGCTCAGCTGCCGGAAAGCATTTCCGGGTCAACCAACGGTGGTTACTTGGCCATTCTGTGATTAAGCTAGACTTTATGCCAGTTACCTGCACTATCAAACCGCGGTGAGACATGCGCGTCTCCCAATTCTCCCTCCCCCAATCTTAGTGGCTTTCTTGTGCAGCAGTGGTCTCTGGTGTATTGCTTTCCTGGAAGAGACACTCTTAAGCAGGTGCTACATGCATCTTGTTTTCTCCATGGCAGGAGAACACTCAGGATGTCAGGGTTGCTTTTGTTCCAGAAAGCATGTATCGCTGGCCAATCTTGAGCGTTTGCCATTGTTTTAGGCTCATGTCCAACCCACTAACACCAGGACCGGAATGCCCCACACAATCTCTGCACCTTCACTGCTGCTCTAAGGCTGCATTGCAATCATTGGACATACATAAAGGACAACCGGCATTGGACATTTTTAAGTGCAGGTAGGCAGTACGCCCAGCTGCACTTAGGATGTGACCATGATGGGAAAACTTCTAGAATGGAGGCAGAGGAAGCGAGGGACAGAGGCAGGTTTGAGACGAGGGAACAATCTTAACTTTACTAGCTAGGATAGATGGCTCGGTTGAGCGAATGATGCCAACTGAGCACAGAATGCAATACGTAGATCACATGTTTGAATCCCATTGGTGGAATCAGGACTTCATCCATCTGGAACTGACCAGAACTAGGACACTCACGTTTGCAGATTTCTTTTTCGTTTAAGTAGCGCAGAGCTGAAACCTATGTTTTTCCTTGCAGGCGCAGCAGCTAAAGCTCTTTTGGTTGCTAGCTTATCTTGCAGCCAAGCAGAGCCCAGAACTGATCTCTTGAAGTTGTTGGCACTTCCGTTTTGTTGCATTTTCTAGCATCTCTTTGGATTGTGCGAGTAACATACGTTGGAGAGAAGACAAAGCTTGTAGAAGTTTGGTTATTCACCCACCCATTGATTGACCGTGTGTAGCATGTATTAGGCATTTAGCAGGCATATGCATAGGTCTCGGGAGGATAGCTCAGCAGCAAGACCACACTGAGCAACACAGGTTTGATCCCTGGGTCCACACTTAGAAATATCTGAGTATTAAGCTTGGTTATAAATAACCAATCATATCATATAAAGAGATTTTCCGACCGCGCAAATCTTAAACAAAGAGGGACCTTGCCCTGGCTTGATGGCACGAAAACACTACACCGAGACTAATAGTCCAAACATGATCAAGTTTCAGCGCATGTGGCGTTTGAGTTAGACAGACAGGGGAAATTAAAGCTCTTAACCCTGTGGCCTACGTGACCACAGGCGCTGACAGCATTAAGGACACAACGGCAGCGCCGCTTTGCGAGGTGTTTTATTAGCACAGCACGCAGGTTGCCTTGAATGGCAGTCATTTTTCAAACTCTGCTCTGAAAGGCTCTACCAGCACCGTGCACCTTCGGAACGCTGTGAATGGAATGTTTCATTGCAACGGGGCGCGCGCAAGGGATTCTGGCCCAGGGGACTGTGACGTCTCTTGCTCTTTCCTGCCTGTCTCCGAGAAAAGCATTTAAAGGACCGCCATGACGGGCACGAGCAGGTTCGGAAAGCATGCAGCGTGAGTTTGACTGGATAAGATATGCAACTTAAGGGCCCGATTCATGGATTTTTGTGCATGGTTCAACGTGACTTTGCACTGCTGAAAAGTGGCTTTCTGTCGACACAAACCCTGATTCGTAAAACTGTGCAAAGTGGAGTTTTGCAGTGCAAAGTCATTTTTGCAGTATAAAATGAGCGTTGCACTGACTGCACTGCAAAAGTACACTTTGCACAGTTCCATGAATCAGGGTTTGTGTTGCATAGCTCTCAACTCGCACGCTTTTGTCGGGTGTAAACAACTGACTCACCGCCAAGCCTCCTGCACTCCCATTCACTTCAATGGGCTCTTACCCGCCAAAAACAAAATCGGGTGTTTTCGCAGGCCTTTGCAATACACATGGTTGACAGGTCTGGTGTCGGCAGTGCTAAGTCACTTTGAACCAAAATCCATGAATCAGGCACTAAGTAGCAATGTCAGCTTTGGCCCACATAGGCTTAATGGTAATAGCAACAATAGACAGTATTTATATGTCAACCTGATTATGGGCCTAGTTTAATTTTTTCAGGAGGTATTCCACAGGATTCCCGCATGCAGTTATCGCCGCTGTATTGGGATGGTATTTCACCCCACACGTGGATATATAAGCCATATAAACATACACATAAACATGGTTTCCGTGTACAGAGGGGCAGAATACATTGCATAGCGAGAACAAGAGGGTTCGAAAAAGTGAAAATTGATCTGCACCTTTGCAATGTAGTGCACAAAGTGGCCAGACTTTAATGTTTTGTGCATTGAGAAACAAGGTACAGAAGCAGCGTGATCCACTACTGAGCACACTCACAGGCCAATTCATGGAATTAATGTGTGCCGAAAATCGCCATGCAAGCGTGCGAAAGCGTGCGAATCGCAGGGCAAGCGCGAAAATCGCAGCGCAGGCGTGCTAAAGCCGTGCACATCGATTCATGGAAGTCTGTGCGCACACGTACTCAATTGGCGTGTGCTACGTGCACAGCGAAAGCGCACATAGCGTGGCGCACACAACAAAAGTGGGCTGAACACGTGGTGTAACACGCAGAATGGGGAAAAACGCGTGAAAATGTGAGCGTTACGGGGGAAGTACAGGACGTAAATACGCGGAACGCCCACACGCGCGCCTACAACACGTATTCATGGAATTGAACAGGGGAAACGCGTGCGCCAAAAAAGACGCGCTAATCCGGAAACACGTATGCCATCAGGAAGCAGGCGTACGCGGCCCGTGCAGCATAAAAGTGCGCGCAAACAACAAACAAGCTCAGACGCTACGATGATTATACCATTCCTCGCAGCAGTGGTCGTGGGACACCGCAGGAGGAGGAGGAGGATAGCCAGGCCCAGAATTTTCACACCCAGGACCAGCCTTTTTGAGGTGCCTGATGACCAGGTGTATGGGAGGTACAGGTTCCCACCACACATAATACTCGACCTGGTGAGTGAGTGGGAGTATGACCTCAGATCACCCACCCTGTGCATCCAAGCACTGAGCCCCTTGGAAAAGGTGCTCAATGTACTGCACTTCTTGGCCACTGGTTCATTTCAGCAGACAGGTACCATAGTGGGGGGAGGGGGGGTGTCACAGGCCACGCAGTCACGCTGCCTACACCAGGTGTTGGCCATCATGACTGCACGCTCTTCAGTCCGCAGGCACATACACATGCCCAGAACACTTGCAGAAAGGCAGGCTGCCGTCCAGGACTTTTATGGGGTGGCACACTTCCCCAAAGTGCTAGGTGCCATTGATTGCACCCATGTGGCTCTACGTCCTCCCAGGGCAACTGAGCACATTTATAGAAACTGCAAGCACTGGCATTCCATCAACGTGCAGGTAGTATGTGATGCCAAGGGAATCATCACCTCAGTATATGCTAACTATCCAGGGTCCACCCATGACAGTTTCATTTTCAGAATGTCACTGCTAAACCGGGACCTAGAAGCTGGGCGGCATGGCGATACATGGTTGCTTGGTGAGTATAAATGCCTCTGCACATGCATGCATGTCAGATACTGAGTAATGTCACAACCCCACTAATGATACCCATCATCACCTCCCCAGGGGACAGTGCCTACCCTCTGAGCACCCACATGATGACGCCAATTCGGAACCCCACCACAACACCCGACGTGCGATACAACACAGCCCATATTGCAACCCGGGGCATAGTGGAGCGCACATTCGGAGTGCTCAAGTCACGCTTTCACTCCCTTGACCGCTCTGGTGGGTAGCTGCTATACGCGCCCCCAGTAGTGTGCAGGATCATAGTGGCAGCATGTGTCCTGCACAACGTTGATAACTGCCGGGGCCTGCCGGTGGACATGGTGGTGCCCCCACATCCCCAACCACATGCACGGCCGCTGCATATGGGATGGGAAAGGGCACATGGTGAGGCAGCCCGTATGCAGCTGGTGGCTAATTACTTCACCTAAAATCACACACCTGTGGAGTGCACACAGTCCTGGCACATACCAGCTGACAATCAATGGTGATGACATAAGGGACAGTCAACTGTCACAACCATACCATCCTGAGATTGGTCACCTGAAAGTGTTACATTGTGTGCATCCCTACCTACTGAAAGACAACCAATGCTGTGTCACAAAAAGAGACATTTATGCTGCATGAATGACTACCCCCTTGCAAACTAAAAATGAAATTAGTGCCATGTCACCAAGCCCCGCCCCATCTCAGCTACCCAACACACCATGGCATGGCATGCAATGTGAAAGCAACCAAATGAATGCACAACACATGACACAAGTGTCACAAAGTGCACTGTCCCAAATGGAAACAGGCCACAGACAATATGCTCCCAGTAATCAATAACAAACAGCACACATGAACAAATACTTACCAGCAACACAATACAGCAACACATGATGAAACAGTGGCAAAATATGACAGTACAAAATCATAGTAGTGCAAGTCTTACAACCTGAATAAGCCAACACATCGACCCCTTCCAACCGCAGAGTGTTGCTGTCAGGCAAATGCGTCAGTGTACTGCATACAACATGAACTGCATCTGAAAAGGAGACAGCCTTGTGAAGACATGAAGAAGGTACCTGTGAATAAGGAGGAAGACATGGATGCACAAGCACATATCAATACACCATGCAGTGTTCAATACAACACCAATCCCCACTAGGGATGTCCACACAGTTTTGACTACAGACTGCCCACACAGCTCATGGGAGCCCAATGTCACTGTGTAAGTCACTGTCACTTGATCACACCCTTTGCAAGTCCATGGAAAGGGGAAGCAGGAGGGGTGTGTGTGTCATGAAACCAAGCATCTAACCCAAAGACAGGACAAGCCTGCATGTGCCCAGCTGGAATACACAGTGGATGCCCATGGGAGCCACACAAGGCAACACACTGTAAAAAAAAAATACAAAAATCAAGAAATGGCCATGTGTGGACCGGGGGGGGCACCCAGGAGGTTCGAGGACAGGGTGCACACCAACACCCACCTGCGTTGCGGAAAACAAAAATACCTCCATGGGCTCATGGCCTGCACGGCTACGCCAATGTGGGAGAACTGCTGTCACTCTCTTCACCCTCTGCTGCTAGATCAGGAGGTGGCGGTGCTATGGGAGGCAGCCCACACAAAGCCCTGGTATGGTCCTCCATGGCAGCAAGAATGCGGGTGTGGCAGGTCTGGTTCTGGAGGATGATAGTACGGAGATCCCCATGCAGCACCTCACGGGTTGCCTGCATTTCTGCACGCATGGCTCGCGTGATGCCCTGATCTCCTCACAAGTTGCCTGCAGCTCAGCTGAGAGCGAACGTGTGAGCTGCTCCAGCTGTTCTGACCTAAAATTTCAGGAAGCCTCAAGTTCACCCAGAGTTTCCCTGAGGAAATGGAGTTCAAACCTCAGGGCTTCCCTGTGGCCCTGTGACTCTACAGATATGGCTTCGCACAGAGTCTCCAGTGCCGCCCGTTGGTCCCTGTTGGACGCCAACATGTCTTCCCTGTGTGATTGGCAAATGGAGTCTGTTGCCTGCTGTTGTTTCTCCATCTGCCTTTCAGGGGGGAGAATTGAAGTGGCCACCCTCTCCATTGCCTGAGCCATCATTTTAACTGATGCTCCCTGTTATGCTGCTATACTGTACATGTAGTTTTCCCATACAGTATTGCCTGGTGGCGTACGGCCACTGCATTGGCGGGCACCACACCTGTTTGGGGCAAGGCATTCTGCACCTTGCTGTGCTGGCACTACCTGAGGCTGCAGGACTGCATTCCCCCTCTGATCTGCTGGCCCAGGAACAGGATCAGATGTTGTGGAGTGTGACCCTGCATCCGTTACCGCCAAAGGAGGAGTTACCAACAATGACATCCCCATAGAGGGGCCTACCCCCCGGTGCAGGTGGGTTGGAGAGAACAGCATCCCTGCCAGAAACACTCACCTGCAACAGCACATAAGTCCCACTGTCCAATTCAGTACCTGAATTATAGAGGTCTGGGGAGGTGCACCTAGTGACACCCGTAGACAGTATGGTCTGAAGGAGGATAGGGATTTCACCCACCACCACACCACATCCTCCACTGGTGCCCGGTCGTGGCTGAGACTCCTCCTGGGTCTGCACCATCTCCTCCACCCCACAGCATCAAGTGTGTCATCACTTGCAAAAACATGAAAGACAACAAATGGAAACAGGCATGAGAACCATAGCACACACATAGGCCTGAAAAGGCAGAGATCCAGTACATAAATAACACATGTCCCACACAACTATAACCCTGTCATGCATGCACTGTCAATGAGTTGGAAGGGGAGGGAAAAAGCAGACACCGAGGACTCCAAGATGGAAAATCAACACATGTGATGCATGCTGGATAGCACTGGCACCATAGATTAGCCTGTGAGTGGCATGGGCAATCCACATACATGACACATGCCAGCACACAGATGGCACGTAGCATAGCCATGGTACATTTGACAAGTACAACCATATGTCAGTGAATGAGTACTGTCATCCATCCATGTGAGATGGGCATGATGAGATGAAAAATTCAAAATATTGTGACAAAATGCGCATGTGGCACACACTGCAACACAGCCAGTGTGGAATAATACAGTGAGGGCAGGCAGATGGATACATCAATGGTTGGTCACTTCAACATGACAGGAAACAACAATCATGTTCCACAATCAAACAGGCCCCAATAATGTATGTGAGCAGGCCCTTACTCAATCAGCCTAAATGGTCAAATCATTCCCATAACAAGGTAATAAATGTGGGCTAATGTGGGTTGTAATCTATGACAGAAGCATGTCACATATGTGGCATTAGGGCAGAAAAATGCTTTGGCAAAATGGGAGGATTCAAACAATCAGGCTGAATGAACACTGAAAAATCAGAACAATGTTGTTGCAAGATGACAGTTCAAGGGCAACTGCAGTAATGTGGAGCTAATTGGCTACTGTGGTCAGAAGGGATACTGTCATACCCAAACCCAAGGCCGGTGAATGGTTTGGAGGAAGCACATAGGTGACCCATACCACTCAGGAGTACACACCCTCACCTGGCACTCTATCATTACACATCACCCAAGAAACATACACATGGATTACACACACTTGCATGGACAGTCGCCGGACAATGCCTCATAATCTGGCAGGTCTCCCACGCCTTGGATCTGTTCCTCTGTGATGAAGGTTCCAGCTACAGAATCATGTTCAGTGAGTTGGTCGTCCTCTGCTGGAGACCCACCGCGAGTCACCAGAGTAGAGGCATGATTGGAAGCCAGCTTGTTCTTTGCTCTGCGTTTAAGGTCATTCCACCGCTTGTAGCAATTATCAGCTGTGCGCCTCACAAATCCAAGGGCACTAATGTGGTCCGTGATGGTCTGTCAGCGGGCCCTACGTTGAGCAGTCGTAGTCTTACAGCCTGCATTTACCAACATTTCGCGGCTATGTGCCGACACATAGGCCACAAGTGCATCAAGTTAAGCGTCATTGAAGCTAGGCTTCCTTGACGTGCCGGAGTGTGTAGCCATGTCTGGGGTCTCAGCCAGTAGCGCAAGAGCACCCTTCTTCTTCTTCTTGGAAGGTGGTGCGGATCCTGAGTGGCGGCTCTGGTCAGTAGGGGCAGAAGCGCAGGTGAACTGGGTACTAGAAGCCTGTAAAGGCACAATGACCATAGGTCTTGGTGCAGGCATTGGCTGCAGGGTGATATCGGCAGGGCCAACGTCGGTGTGATGGACCTGGACCAACACTGTCCTGGCTGGGAGACTCAGAGCTGGGGTGGATTGAGCTGCAGCTGCCCCTGCAGCCTCCCCACCCTGGCTACTTGGGCAGCAGATGACATTGCAGATCCACGTGGCCTGGTGACAGCAACTTTCACTGGCACACGTGGATTAGACTTGCTGACCTGGAAGTCAGCCTGGGAGTCATCCTGTGCCGGTTCAGGTGACGAAATGGGCCGGTCCAACAAGGGCTGAGCTGGGATGGTGTCAGCTACGTTTCCCACAACCATTGGGGGGGCATAGGTGGCCCCGATTGGTTCTCCACACACGGGGTTCTAGGGGCACCCTGCAAATCCCGTCCACGTCCCCTACCGCACCCAACACACCTACCTTTTGGAGGTCGGCCACCTTTGCCTCCCTTACTGCTTGGTCGCCTCCCAACCATGGCACTGATGTTGTTGTGCGTATGGGATTTGCAGTAAACAATTGTCCTGGGCAATTGGGGTGAAAGGGATAGGGTACTAGATGGAATTCGTACCCTAGTGCTCTAGCATGGCTGTATGTGACCGCTGGGGGAAGATGACGGTTCACGCAACGCACAGGCACCCCAAAAACAAAAGTACACATGCACACAACCCATGGTAGACCAGGTGCGTGGAAAAATGAACCCGCACTACGCTGTGGCACCCAGAAACACAAAAATAAGCCTATGTGTGTTACACGCAGCCTACAATGACCTCTGAAGGGGTACGCGACACACGGGGGCAACCACAGTTGGAAAATACGTGCGCGGCTCTCTGCCTTGAAAAAGAACGTGAAAAAGACGCTTGTGTGCGCATTGGCAACACCCCCGCTAAAAGAAGAAAAGAACGCAGTCTGTGGAAACAGGGAGTACGAACTGGAAAGTTGTGAAGTAATCGCGTGTGAACTGACAAGAAGTACAAGAAACCCCCGCTCGCTCTCCACATAAAGCACGTACAAGTAAATAGCATGATACTAGTACCTTTTAAGCCAGCCCACACGTGCAACGTCACGTACGCGCTTACGTGCTAAGGCCCTTTCCTCCAATAGCACAGTGACGTGCAGTTTTATTTTTTTATTTTTTTTATTTTATTTTCAATTTTTACAATACATTAAAAACATCAAGGTGATACAAAAATAAACTATATACAAGATTGCTGATTCACAATGCACCCGTGTGGTGGGGAACACCCGCGTACATAACATCGCTTACGCGTTAAGGGCCTTTTGGGGTAGGGGCCTGAGCCTCACTGCTGGGTGGGTGGAGGTGCTGGGGGACATGAGTCAGGACCTGAGCCTCACTGCTGGGTGGGTGGGGGTGCTGGGGGGCATGAGTCAGGGCCTGAGCCTCACTGCTGGGTGGGTGGGGGTGCTGGGGGAAATGAGTCAGGGCCTGAGCCCCACTGCTGGGTGGGTGGGGGTGCTGGGGGACATGAGTCGGGGCCTGCTGGCAGGTGCCCTTCAATGCTGAGGGGTGGGGGTGCTGGGGGACATGAGTTGGTGATCACTAATGCCAGGTGACATGTGGGCTGGCTGGGGGGCATGCCCATGGTGGATGGGCTGCCTGCGGGACATGACCAGGGGTGCAGGGTAGTGCCCTGTGGTGTGGGCTGCCTGCAGGGGCCATGGAGGGGGTAGAGGACACACCTGGGAGGACCCACACTGCCAATTCACGTGTGGGACTCCCCGCGCACCCCACTGGATACACGTACTCCGCTCGCACAGGGCCAATCGCGTGTGAAACTCCCTGCGAACCCCAGTAATGCATGTACCCCACTCGCACAGGGCCAATCGCGTGTGAAACTCCCCGCGAACCACAGTAATACACGTACCCCGCTCGCACAGGGCCTTTTGTGTGTGAAACTCCCTGCAAACCCCAGTAATACACATACCCCGCTCGCACAGGGCCAATCGCGTGTCAAACTCCCTGCGAACCCCAGTAATACACGTACCCCGCTCGCACTGGGCCAATCGCTTGTGAAACTCCCCGCGAACCCCAGTAATAAACGTACCCTGCTCGCACAGGGCCAATCGCATGTGAAATTCCCTGCGAACCCCAGTAATACACATACCCCGCTCGCACAGGGCCAATCGCATGGCACTCCCTGCGAACCCCAGTAATACACGTACCCCGCTTGCACATGGCCAATCGCGTGTGAAACTCCCCACGAACCCCAGTAATACATGTACCCCGCTCACACAGGGCCAATCACGTGTGAAATTCCTGCGAACCCCAGTAATACACGTACCCCGCTCGCACAGGGCCATTCGCATGTGAAACTCCCTGTGAACCCCAGTAATACACGTACCCCGCTCGCACAGGGCCAATCGCGTGTGGAACTCCCTGCAAACCCCAGTAATACACGTACCCCGCTCGTACAGGGCCAATCGCGTGTGATTCTCCCCACGAGCCCAAGTAATACACGTACCACGCTCGCACAGGGCCAATCGCGTATGCAACTCCACGCGAACCCCAGTAATACACGTACCCCGCTCGCACAGGGCCATTCGCGTGTGGAACTCCCCGCGAACCCCAGTAATACACGTACCCCACTTGCACAGGGCCAATCACGTGTGATTCTCTCCGTGCAGGGGTGTACGTGTATTCGGAGGGGTGCGCGGGGAGTTTTACAGGCGTTTTTGTGGTTGGGGACCTGTATGCTGGTCCACTGGCCTGTGCGCCATGGATGGGATTTGTGCGATGTGCATGGTGCACGGGGAGGGGTTGGGGGCATAACTGGTGCTGCTGCAGGGTCATTGTGCCACTCTGCGCCACGGCTGGTTATGGATGTTGAAATCCATGAATACGCTGTGCGCGGAAATGGATTTTGGCGCACGCGTCTGGCGCAGACTGTCGCACACGAACACTGTGCGCCAGCCGCGTGTGCCACTTGTGTGCTGAATTCTATGAATTACCCCCTCAGTTTTCAGACTTAGATGCAAAGACATGGAAGAATGTATTTATTTATTAATGTTTTAGCTGAAATATTTCAACTTTACAATATTTTATACAAATGTTTAAAAGCAAAAAAAAACATGAATATCACAGTTAACACATAAAATAAATACTTATACATCTTACAGTGAAATATAACAGAATGACATGTTTTTTATACAAACAAGAACATATCTGTAATTAAACTAAGATAAAGAAAGCAAAATAACAGATCGCATAGATTATTGCTACTTGATGGAGTCTTTCCCATTGGATCACCGTAGATAAACTTAGAAACTTCACTCTTTATACTTATACACAGATTCACCTATTTTCAATGCGTGAAGAAATCCAATTGCTCCAATTCTCACTCGTGTGAGATGGCCACTATGGATCATGTGCCATCAAAAAATCAGAATCAACATTTTTGTAAGCTTGCAAAACCTGTTAAAAATATTGCATCCTTAAATCAGATAAATTGAGACATTCTGCTAGTACGTGTTTTAGTGTCTCTTTCTGAGTGTGGCAGCAACAAAATCTGCACATATTTTCAGTCTGCTTAATTACTTTTCGTTTGGCTAATACATACTTAGTCGGCCACAAATTAAACAGAATTTGCATGAATGTCCAATAGTTCCAATAGATGTCCAATAGATCTTAAAATATAAGCCTCCGATATGCCATACCTTTTGGATTGAAACAGTGTGGAATCAGAAAAAAATACAATATTACGGCTGTTACACCGAGCAAAGGAAAATACACCGACACAGGCTTATAAAGATTCCCAAAATCTTTATTACAAAACTGAACAGTATTGAACAAAGTACACAAATACCTATTTGGCCGTCAATACATCACAGAGACCACCAGCAGGGTTCAATATGAGCAGTGAGGGAATTTCCTAGCTGGACATCGGTGCTTTTATACAATTTGAAAATGATGTCCAGCCCCCTTACAGGTTAATCATGCACTGGGCTAGGGTCGCGCCAGGTTCACTTTCCTAATTTACATATCTTGTGTATGCGGTTTACTTTTCAATACATTTACTAACACACTCCATTATTCTTCAATTTTACATTTACACTCTTTATATATTGCTTTAATACAGACCAAACAATGTTTCGCATATTACATTTGGATAGCATTACTGTTCTTGTATACTTGTAGTTTAACATTGCTAATTCAAGTAATACCCTGCTCCCGGGGTCAACAAAGGACAAGGTCTACATGACCCTAACATGTAGCCTGAGGGCAGGTTGGACATTAACTCCCCTACAGAGGTTGGAGAGGTTAAGGCAAGAACGCGAGACAACCATTTTAGATTACAGGGTGACTTTGTATAAAACCCCAAAATGGCGGTTTCTAACCTAAGATGGAGGCTTGATTCAAGATGGCGGCTTACATCAATTTCTAAGGTCAAGACCTTGCCGCAGAGAGTTATTCGCGTACAATTTTTTAAGCAACCTGGCGTAGGCCAATATACAAATCATTTATAATAAGGGGCATAATTTAATATCCGGTTTGACAACAGGTTTTTACAAAAGTCATGATACTTATAACACCTCGCTATCGTTTGGCACCAGTCCCATTGAAATAGTTTGACCTTAACCCTTATGGGATTTTGGGTTAAGGTTAGTAATGTGACCTTGATGTTAGCCATGGAATGAACAACCAGTTTACCCCAACTTGATATAGATTTGTCTTTAGAAGTCAATATATAGTTGGCTAAAATACCAACAACCATTGTTGACTGAACTGCTAAGTGACATTTCCTGAAGAGAGCAATGATTTGCCATACATAGCGAGCGTGAAACAAAATCAAGCCAAGTTCATGTCTCACCCAAACAGTCGGTACACAATTGGGCAGATGCAAGACTCGATGTCAGTACTTTCCTTGTAATGCATTCCTTATCTTTTCTGCAATAATAGATTTTGTCTCTGCCGCATATAGAAGGCTAGGAGTACGTTTCTGCATGTAATAAGTTAGAGCTGGTGTAATGGTGAATTTCCTGTATTTGTTCTGAATAATTCGGGCTTGAGATATCCCTGTATTTAGTTTATTTTGTTAAGTCTCAATATAGCGTCTCTCATCATACAAATTAGCTACATTGAAACCAAAATAGGCATACCAGATACACATTCTAACACTTGTCCATCTAAAGACTACCTGTAGTTTTTAATATTAATATTTCTGCACCCATTGCACTGCACAGCATTTGTTTTGTCCAAATTTATGGTCAAGTAATTTTCTCGAACATAAATTGCCAAGGCATTCAACATCCTCTGCGAACCTGGTGGAGTTTTGGACAGAATAATCAAATCGTCAGCATATAGCAAATAGCTGATAATCTTATTAGCTAACTTGTGTGAATCAGTGATTATGTTCTCAAAAGATTTGCCTATATCTAAGATAAAAAAGTTGAATAAGACTGATGCGAGGGTGCATCCTTGCCGTAACCCTCTATATGTATTGATTGGAGCCGCTCGTTTCCCATCGAGTAATAATCTCACTTGAATATTACTTCCAGTATGTATCTCATTAATCAATGAGGTTAAATACGCCGGGCAACCTTGATGACCCAATTTGTTTATCAGTAATTCTCTTGACATCGAGTCAAATGCCTCTTTTAAATCAACATGAACTAAATACAATGGCTGGTTTATTGTAGTATGAGGAGTTAATATTAAATTCAGTGTTAGTAAATTGAAAGTAGTTCCCAGTCCTGAGACAAAACCTGTTTGAAAGCGATTGCGTCGAGATTCACTAGAAGTGCATCTAAGAGGGCGATCGATGTATAGTAGGTAGCACATGACCGATCGCCTCTCTTAAATATAGGGACTATAATTGAACGTCTCCAAGAATCAGGAATTCGAGTAGATGTTATAATCGGATTGAAAATAATGCACAGGATTTTGGCCCATATGGATGGATGGTCTTTGAACATAAAAAAAGTGTTCAGCCCATCAGGGCCTGGGGCTCTTGAAGTGCTGGCTTTAGTAATATAATGCAGGACATCTTCTTCGAGTACTTGCAAACCATGATAAAAGGAAGAGGCAATATCCAAATTGTTGTTACTCACAGAAGGCGAGGCATGCAATGTTGTGTAATATTTGATCCAATCGGAATCACTAACAACATTAATTTGGACTGCTCTTTGGTTGGAATGCACTTTATTGAGCAAAGTCCAAATTTGGGCCGAATTTTTTTAAGCAATTGCCTGTATCATCGCCTCACCATCTGTTTGAAGGAGTTGAGCCTGATGAGATCTTACCCAGTTCCGATATTTGCATTTGGGACTTCTTTTTTATCTAGCACTGAGGATGCAAGAATAGCTCTTTTTTCTTTCCGTAGAATTGCCTTCCTAGCTTGTACTTGGTCAAACTCGTGCCTGGGTTTGAAAGTTAGACGCGTTGGAACAGAGGCAAGGGCGCCATATATGGTTCTTCAGCCCACATTTCCATCTTACCAGTTCTCTCAATGTTACCCTTAAAAGATTTTGATGTTGGCTCAGTTCATCTGAATCTAGTCTGTGCATTATTCACTGCTACAATGTAAGAATATTCTTGATGTGGCACACTAACAACTCCACAACCAAAGGATAAACAGAGAGACAAAGCATCATGGTCACTATCAATGTATTTAACCACTGTGAATTCTGTAGCACATTGGAAGGTGTGTCTGTCTACAAATACATAATCAGTTATAGAATGGTGTTGACCTCACTGCCATGCTTGGTGTGTTGGAATGTCTCCAATAATAGACCCATTACACATCACAAGGCTTCTCTCATCCATTAAAGATAGCCACTTATTACTGACTTGATGTGATAAACATTTCTGAGTGGGTAGATCACCAGCCAATATGACAATAGTGATGTATGTTGCTTGGTAAGAAATAGTCAACAAGTGTTCAAGATCTTCAAAGAACTTTTTATCTGTTATGCCTAGTGGGTCGCTATAAATATTAATTAATGCAAATGCTCCTTGCAAATGGGTGATTTGAACCATTTGGAGATATAGATTGGGAGCTTCATAGGCAGAAATGTGTAGATTTGTGTTATTTTTAATAGCAACCATCAAACCTGACATTGGTCTACCTTGCAATGCAGCTTTAGCTGGATGTAATAAGATACTATGGTTGTCCCATACTGGTTTGACTGTCAACCAGGTTTCCTGCAACACCACAAAGTCAAAAGAATTAAGAAAGTCATTGCTGGTACTCAATAGATGAGAGCAGCCACGTGTGTTCCAATTAACAACAGATATATTTTGTTGGACATTAGGCTGGCATAATTATGATTGTGATTTACACCTTTCTGGGTCAACCCCAATCCTTTCAGTTCTTTGTGAGGCATTCCAAGTAAATACTGACTTGTTTGTCTTGTAAGGATGAAGTTTAGCTCTATTTTGTTGATTATCTATGCAATCAAGCGTGGTGGGATCATGTGCCAGTACAAAGCCTAAGGCAAACAAATCTATGCGTGCCTGCCATAACAAATTCCTAACTACATTTGACAATAGCCACAATAGAACGACAGAGAGATCAGTGTCATTAAGAAACTCAACCTGATAGCTGTAGCGGATATGTCCTGTAAACTAGCCACATCCTCAAAAGTAGCTAGCACACTCGTTCTATTCAAATCATACATCATGAAGGGGGCTAAGTGACATTTGAGGATTAAACAATGAAACTTAATGGCTCTAGATTGTAATTTAAGGGATTTATTGGGCAGGATTGGTTGGCCTTGGTCATTTCTTGTTCTTTCAGACTCTGCACTCAAGTTATCAAGAGAACTGTAAGGCTATGTTGGGATATCAAATTTGACATCACACGGGAGCAGAATTATTAGCCTGTTTATTTATATCTCCAATGAAAGGCTCTGTTCTAGTTGATGTAATAAAATGCTCTACTGCTATTGCAATTTGATCCTGCAAATCACATGAATTGACTTGTTCACCAAGTCGATACGGTTGATGTAGAATTGAACTTGTTATTTTTTGTGCTTGAGAGGACAAAGGTTGCATCCCCTTGACTTCACTTTGTCTCCTTTCATCTTCATCTAAACATGTGACTGGTCGAATATTATCTGTCAGGGGGACTCTAGCTTCGTTGGTGATAGCTACTCTTATATTGTTTACTTCATTCACATAGGAGTCAAACTCTCGCAAGTGGCTCCCTCTAGATCCAATCTTTGCACTTTGTACAGAAGCAGCTTCTCGTGGTTTTGACTTCCCATTATCTACCTGTAAACCCAAGGTTAAAGTAGAGTCACCATGATCAATCACCTATAGTAGTTACATCCCCTTCAATCATGTCACTAGTTAACCTAGGCATAATCTGTAAATTTGTAATAGGTGGGATATTCACTTATTGTAATTTAAGATATTTTTCAATTGATTTATCAATTTGTGTTTTAATGTCCGCTAGTATCATTTCATGGGTTGCCAACTGATTTTCTACTGGCAATATCATTTCTGTCTTTTTTGGCACGATTATTGAGTTCTGAGTCGGAATCGATTCTTCTTCACAGCTTCCTGTCTCTCCAATTTTATCTTGAGAGGCACCTAAAGCGGAGCTCAAATCATTAAGTGGTAGATAATCACTAATTTCTGTTATTTGGGCATTGGCTAAGTTTTGCTGTTTAACATCCATAGCTTTATGTGTGGAAAACAAAGCTTTAGTTGTATTCAAAGATATTCTTTTACCAGTCATTTGCCTACTAAATTGTTTTACATTTGATCGCGATCGACACGCAAAAACCTTTTTGTTTTGTTTTTATTTATTTATTTATTTATTGTGTTGGGACATCGCATTTCTTTCTTTTGGCATTTTTATTAAACAAGTTATAGTTTATTGATGGATGGAGCACTGAATTGTGGGCCTCATCTGGTTCAACTATAACTAAGCTGGTCTGAGACAATAGCGAGTAACCTTGGTTACCATCCACTGATGTTATGATAACTTCAACCAAGGGTAAAGCGATTATTTTGTCTTTTTGATCACCCGCCTCTTTAACACATACACCAGAGAGCTTACATTCTGCCACACATATGGATTCTGGCTTTTGTCTTTGAGTAGACATCCCTTTCTCTTTCACCAAGTCATTCATCCACTGTTCAATTCGACCAATTTGTATTGTTTGTTGCGTGATTTTTGTATCTAGTCTCTCAAAAATGTTTGTCAGAGAAACTATGGTCATGTGAATTGAATTCAATGTTATTTCCAACAACACTGATTGAGAGCTCAAAGGCCCAGGCGGAGAAATGTTTGCCATTGAAATATGCTGTGCTTGATTACTTGTTGTTATCAAAGAGGTGGATATGTTAGACTTGCTAAACAGATTAGGTGATTGATATGGACTATTGTTGTCAGTTTCAATCAACGATGAAGAGGCTATTATTGATATATTACCAGGAGATCATTCACAGTTCAATAATGGCTCTTGGTCAGCTTTAGGTGAACCATCAGAGATTGAATCGGAGGCAATAACCACAAGACTACCAATAGCCTTACCCATGGTGATTCGAAGTTGTTCATTCACTTGAAGTGTAGTGGTTAGACTTAAAAGCTGGAATTAATTGGTTATCAATTTTTTCACTCTGAGGTGATAACGAAAGGTCAAAATAATTTGTTCGTGGTTGGCAAAAGACTCTAATATCTCCTGCACACACCTTTTTCCCTTGGACAAAACGAGGCTGACCAAGCGCCTTTCGTTTATGCGCATTGTTTGTTGGCAATTTCAAAGGTGTTTATTTTAATACTAATGTTGTGGTGGTTACTTTGTGCATACCAGGCATACCTGTCTTCAAGGAAAATGGTTCATATAGCATGCATTTACAAAATTATAGATGTTATTCACTGCTCTGTTATTTTAAGTACAAATACTAGTAAAGGTAGCACGGTTCAAAGAACTCAAAGGGTTCCACAGTCACCGAGCTAATAATCAGATTCAAATACTTAGTTCAAACAACCAATATTGAGCTCAAATTGTGCACAAAAGCCCTCAAGTCCGCATTCTATCTCCAACAACATCTAGCATAGCTCAAAGACACAAAGTTCCAAAGACACTGTGCTAATTAGCTGCTAGTGAACTGCAGACCATTATTCACTTAATGCACCAACATTAGGTAGCTCGAAGCTCACAGTTAATACCATTGTTGCATCAAATCACCCTCGCGATACGCAGGGACAACACTTCCTCAGAAATCTCACGGTTCAAAGAGCTCCACAGGCTCTGCAGTCACCACGATGATCAGTCAAAGGGTTGATGAATGTTCCATGATTAAAGATCGCTTGTAAAGTTGTCGAGCGTCTATTGATTCCTCACTGGTTTTATTCACCCGGCTCCAATGATAAGACCCAGCTTTGCGAGGATCAAACAGCAGCTAGTTTCACAGATGGCACACGCTTTATAACAATTGCCACCACAATCTTAGTTTCATTGATATGATATTTTTCTTACCAAAATATTAATACGGATGAAAATACTATGGGCACCAAGCACTGTCCACCAGACATCAGACACAGGACAAACTTCTATGAACACAGTGCAGCGCTCCGCGCATGCGCAGTGCTTTTATGTTCAAATCTCGTTCCCAAATGAAATAGAAAGAGGACCAAGGATGTTGATGTAAGCTCTTCAGTAATCACGAAGTCAGTCAAAGAGCAAATATGCAGCCTCCTCCACGGGTACCACAGGACACACGGATATGCACACCGCAACATGGAATAATAGTGCATGCATATGTTCAGTCTTACTGCATGCAGAATGTTTCTGGGCACTCCATCCATTACAACTGATCCAGTGGACAACTACACAATGTAACCTCAGGAGGAAAGGTAAGGAGCACCATGATCTCCCTGGAAGCAAGACAACGCTACGCAACACAGGTTTGATTCCCCGGCTCCGCACTTAGAAACCTCTGAGTATTAAGCATGTTATAAATAATCCATTGCAAATACGGTATGTGGTAAAGGCAATTTCCACAAGGTGTATCCATCAAACTCACGCTGAGGGCTTTTACAAAATATAAAATATTTACTTTACTATATAAAACCTTTTCAGATATGTTTTTATCCTCATAACCCAAAGACTTGGTACTCCGTCCTCAAACACATTTGCAAACCTTGAACTTAAAAAGCAGTTTTACTTAAGGCAGGTGAGTATCAGGAAATGTGGGCATACAGTAGGTCAAAAGCCTCTTTTTCAAATAGGGCCAGTCTCTTAGTATTATCGTAAGAGCAGTGCTTATATTATTGCACAAAGCATACTCTTAAAATGTAAAAGAGGACAAAACACATGTCTAGCCCCGATTGAGGGATAGAAACAGAAGTGGTTTGCCGCAGTTCCTATACATGGTTTCCAAGTTTAGGACCAATGCATAGAAGGGTCAGAAGTAGCCCTATCCAATGTGCATTCCCCTGCAGCTGTCTCAATTACGGTAAGGAGGATGTGTGGCCTTTCCTCACACAGAACATCACCTCTTGTTTCTGCACCAGGATACACTGTTCGGTGCCCTAGGTTTGCACAAGGGGATTAGAGTGTGACTCGCACGCAATCTTTTTTCATGCAATTGAAAGACTTACTGCACAGGCTTTGTGAACAAGGAAGTGAACAGCTCTAAAGATATCAAAATAAGCCTATGTACGTAATTTGATCTAAAGTGCTTTTGTGTAGCACCCGACTGCCATTATGGTGACCTTGTTGCGCGTTACTTTTTTTCATTGTATCAAGTGACTCGAGACTCATTAACCTAATTAACAGCTACTCATCAAGGAACATTGGGCCTCATTACATTTTCTGGTGCGGGGGAAAAAAAGAGGCAGTAATTCCATTACCGCCAAATTATAATTTTTGGTAAATTTACACCGGCAGAATTACTGTGTGGTAAATCCACCGATTTTAGGAGCTTGTTGCTGTGGGTAAATCCTCTACTTTACCTAAAAAAAAAAAGTTTTAAAAATAAATAAATAAAATAAATTGGTTTACCATGCAGTAATGTCATTGGCGGTAAATCTGCCAAAAATTCCCATGGCATTCTATTGACTCAAAAAATGGGGAATTGCCACCACTTGTAATCCTGTGGTAACTTAGTGGGACCAAGTGGCAGTAACAATAATTGAGTTGGGTGGTATTCCAGCAGATTTACCACCGGAATACCGTCAGACTGGTAATGAGGCCCATTATTCTATTATTGGAAAGTGACAGATGAAAGGGAGAAGATGAGGGTGTCAATGTGCATGGCTTGGTTGATGAAATACTGCAAGGTGTATGGAAGAGTCACACTTCAGTATTCAGAGCGAGTCTTGCACTGTGTGGAAAGACAGCAGGTTTATTTGAAGAGGAAATGGCTTCCATCATCGCAGGTGATTATAAACACAGAGGACTCAGAAGATAAGGTAGGTCAATTTTTGGAGTCACAATGTAAAGAAATAAATGTTTCTAAAATGTTTAAAGGGACATGCATTTTATCACACAATAGGCAAAGTGAGCCCCTTCTAGCCATTTTTCCAGCAGTTTTCTCTTCTGGTTGTGTGGCCATGCTGTTCACCCAAGCTAACTGCAGCTACCCGCTGACACCACAAAATACAATGTGCAAATAGATTTAACCTGAAGCTGGTTTAATTGGCCCATCCAAAAGTGAAATCCAGTTTGATTTTTTTCAGAATAAGAAAATAAATATGGAAAAATTCTCCTTTGAAGCTCTTTATATGAACAGTTTTCACATATATATGCATTGTTGGTTTCCTAAGGATATGACTGATTTTTCCATCCAGTGGGATACCAACTCAGTATATCAAAATCTGCAAAGCAGGTGACGAAATAAGATACCGTAAGAAAAATAATAATAATGATAATTTGGCAATTATATAGCGCTACTGAGCGCTGCTTATTATTACCCACGGTGTGTGTGAGCGCTGCTTATTATTACCCACGGTGTGTGGTGCTCAGAAGGATGAAAGGCTGAGTTTGGCGCTGCCACTTGACCGGCAAGTACTACGGACATTAAACATAATCCATCCTGAAACAGTTCTACTAGGCCTACACTGAGGTATCGCCATGACTGCATAGTGACGAAGCCGCAGGTAAGAAGCGAGAGCAAAAATAAGTCTACCCACCAATCAAGTGCTACAAAATAGCACCAAAGTCGGACTCCCAAAAGGTTGCATCATCAGGTAACGGAATCGCTTCATGCTATTGGTTCAGCAATGTTGAAAAGGATTTTATAAACAGGACAATACCCCACATTAAATACATTGGTGGAGCCCACAGCAAGGCTGGAGATGCGGCTGCTGACGGAACTAGGAACCACCCATAGCAGATTCATGGCAGCATGTGGAGGAGAGGAGGACCAGCAGGGAAACCTTTGCTGGTGGCAACGGATGGCCAGCAAGGGAATATTTTCATGACGGCGATGCCCTGTGCAAATACTACCTCTCCCATCTCCAGCCAACCTTGCATACCAAATTGGGTATTACGGAACCAGCAAATACTAAGCAGCACAGCCCAGTTAAAGACCCAAATCATTAGAGGGCACCCATTTCACCAGGTCACACCAACCTCCACCCATACTGCCACTAACATTCATTTGTCTGATGTGTATATTATGTTTACAAATACTTATAGGAGGAACTGCGAGCCGGAGGTATCTTGGCGCAATAGTAATGGAGCACCCTGCCAAGAAGAGAAGAGGAATTACATGAAGGGGCAGACAGGCATTCGGATAATCGAAGTACCCAGGGTAAAGAAAGGTCTTTAGTGGTTTTCCGTCAGCCTCAGGGATAGGGGGAGGATAGTCCAGAGAGTATGGGCAGCCAATGAGAACGCCCTGCTAACTACAGTCCCCTGCCGAATCCGAGGAACACAAACTAGACGAAGATTGGAGGAATGAAGGTGTATATGAATGGTGGGTGAAAATGGCCAGATGGAAAGAATAGCCGGTTACTATGGAGCTCTACCACCCTGCCCAGGCAGAGTGGAATTAAGCTTCATTAAATCTTACTTCATCCAGACACTTAGCTAAGCATTACATAACGTTGGCACTAGGTATCATAAAAATGACCTTGGCATGGCAAAGAAATGCCATCACACAAAAATGCCATAAGGAATTGGAGAGATCACTATCAAAGTATCATTCTGCCAAAAGCATTTGGACACATCTGCAAATATTTGTGTTTACTTGTTGGGAGTCTACCATAAATGTCTTTGGAAAAATCAAGTTGCAAATTCAGTAATTTGTTTTTTTTATTTTTTATTTTAAGAGGGCAATGTGACCTGTTAAAAAGATACACCAGCACTCTACTTGCGTACTCAAACATAATATCAGCCCACAATAATCACCAAGAGGTGATACCAAGGCCACATAGTAGAAATAAAAGTTGTATTGGGGGAATTGACATTGAAAAATTTTACCACAGTTCTTTCTCATGGGCAATTAGAAAATGTCAAACTCGCTGTGGTTCAAGGTCATCAATGGCTCTACAGCGGTCAGTTTCCATGGCACAGTGAAAAGTAGAGATTGCCGGCCAGGTGCACCTGTGAGTCATCAGCAAGCATTCCCAAACATTTGGACCTTTGGAGAACGTGTGGACACCAATTCTTACTATGAAAGCTATCGCATAAACGAGGCATATTCTGACTGTTTACTTTGTTTCTCAAACTTAGATTACTAGAGTTGGGGAACTAGAAATATGTAACATCAAAGGGTCCTTGCAAACAATTCAGACGAATATTCTAGTGTAAATTGTTGGGAATCCTTCGGATGAACAGGGCAGACCTATCTGACTGCCTACAAGTGCCACGCTATGGTCTTTGCGTATTTTTGGGGCTCCTGAAACTGATTTAGCAGTGGATCGGAGGAGTGACCAAAAACGTGACCAATGCGTGAAAGTAATAATACAACTAGTATGTGAAACGGGAGCCATGTTGGTTCTCTTAACAAAGCCACCATCAAAAGGGGCTTGGGTTTATTTGACCCAACACATTTAATTGAATTTATTGACCCTTATTTCAGTCTAAAATTAGCGGGGAGACCCCGCAAACCACCCACTTCCCCTCAACCTAATCTATACCCTAACCCACCCCCATATCTATATCTAATTACATTTGGCGAAAAAAGGTGAAAAGAATTTGATTAAATGTTTTTAGGTCAATTATGCTAATACCTCAAAAGGAACTCTCTTGTAGGCCACATGCTATGCTTTAAAAATCTCCTCACCTTTGACAGTAAATCCTGCATAATGGTAGAAATGACAGCAAACCACTATCTCTACACAGCTTTACAGACTTGTTAATTCATTTCCTATCAACAAGCTTCTCTTGGATGTGGTTCTACAATCTTGTAATCTGTGTAGTGGGCATTGGTCTGGAAGACGTGGAAACAAAGGTAGAGTCTTGCTGGTGTTATTACCAAGCTTCCATGGCACCTAGACTCCACTATTCACAGATATAGGCGAGCCGATACATCTACTGTGCTGAGTGTGTGGTTGACATCTGGAAATCAAGGCTCGACCCTGCAAAAGACATAGATCCAAAGAACATACCCGAGAAAATGCAAATGAGACACGGATGTAACAAACGATCGAAAAGAATTCGAGCGATGTTATTTATCACCAAGAAGCAATTTAAAAAGGAGCAATAATGTCCCCATCAGACTAACACCTAAAAACGACTTTGTACTACTATTTTCTTGGAAAAACCTATTCTTTGAAAAGAGCGAGGCAAAGCGGCACTCTCCTGCCAGCAGAAAATAACGAAAATAGGAGGAACATCAAACATTTCAGAAGATGGTACTTGGAGTCGGCACCAGAGGCTAATATTCTGTGGCAGGAGGTTGCCGCCCAAGTTAATGGTCCTGAGTAGAAGTCAAGGTACTCTGAATTGGCAAAAGGTTGTATCATATGATCGGATTTAATGTAATGGCTTCTTTTAAATGATGGGTGGCCCGGAAGGGATTCCACAAAAGCTAGAGGGGCCCCTCTAGGTGGGTTTGTAGAGCCCCATTATTTTCCTTAAGAAATAAATTGTAATTTCTAAACCACCTCTTTTCCACTGCATTGCAATTTAAAACTGCAAATAATTTCAGGTCGTTTTCCATAAGTGAAAGGATGAGACCCATAAGTGAATAGCTTGCTAATTCCTTCGCCATTTTGATTTCCTAAATTTGTGATAGCGTGACAATGAATGGACTTTTGGTTGCCAAAACACTTCAAATGTAAAAAGAAAAGTGATGCTGTGGTTTCCATTTACCTGTAATGTTATCTTACTCTGGATACATGTCTACCCTTTGATAGGAGGTGTGATTTGAATTATTAGAAATGGTGCTGAATTATGATTGTTCATAGGAAGATATAATTAGTTTTTATCTACTAATTTTTCGGTCCTGGCAAAAGTGAGTCCGGTGAATTTCCTGTGCATTAAGAGGGGACATCTATCTGTCCTTTGCTGTGTTGAGATTGCAGAGTACCAGATCAGACTGAGGTTACCGAGTCTGTACATTGGACCTGGAATAATACAATTGTTCACATCTTGTTTGGGGGTGGGTTGCTAAAGTTCCTTGAATGAGGTCCTGTGCAATTGAAACTATCACTGCAAGGTCACCTGGCACAAAATAGGGCCACATGGTATGGTCTCAAATGTTATTAGAATGTGCGCAAGTAGAAAAACTGCACCCTCACCTTCTGATTCCTGAGACAGGGCTTGTCCGGGTCTCCTGGCCCAGTTCCCTGAGGGAAACCCGCAATGCAGGCTTTACTGGCATCTAGAGCATCCATTTCAAGCTTTCCAATTAGCTGTAGAGTTGGAAACAGTAGAACAAAGGAGAGGACTAGCTCAGGGGCAATGCATTTGTCTTGGAAGCAAGACAACACAGCTCAACACAGATTCGAATCCCGATCCCGCACTTCGAAACCACTCTTTGGTATTAAGTGAGTTAAGTGAGTTATAAATGAACAATTATATTATATGATATGGCATTTATAATACGCCTATACACAAGTGTTTCAAAGCAGGACTGGGCAAGGGGGTGGGGGGAACAGAGGGAGGACAAAAAATACAATGATCTTACTAGACCTAGTGACATTCAGATAGTGCAAGTTCCGGGGAACTGGGAGGGGGGGAAGTGCCAGGGGTGGAGGGGGGAGGATGGACAAGTGCAGGAAGGAAGCAACTGGAAACAGCAAGTAGTGCAGCTAATGTGTGGCAAGTCAGGGTACTCAAAAGTGCAGACAAGGGTGTGATAAGTGCAGGTCAGGGGACTGTCGGGTTAAAGATACAGACCACAAGTGCAAGGGTGCCAAGAGGCAGTGCAGGGTTTCAGCTGGGCAGGCAGGGACCTGGGCCCGAATTCAGAGGGTGGCCAGGTGACCAGTGTATGGATCAGACAGGAGATCAGCAGGGGAGAGGAAGAGAAAAGGCAGAAGCAAGGAGGAAGGTCTTGAGGTCCTTCCGGTACCAGAGATGGTCCTGCTCATGTTTAAGAGAGGCAGAGGCAGGGAAACTGTTCCAGTGAGAAGCACCAGCCAAAGAAAGATCTGCCACCAACTCAGTGCTTGAAGAAGCGACTGACCCTGAGGGAGCTGGAGGCGGAGGAGCGGAGAGCTCGAGTCGGCACAATTATTATATAATTACAATGCAGGCTTCTGCTGATGATTAGAGTCTGGGTTTCACACTTTCTCATTACGTAAAGAGAAGCCAACGAGTTGTAATGTGTATTAGTACCCAGGAAGAGCAAATGGTGCTCATCATACCTGGTGGGTTTTATTTACTTTAGATTTTTGGTACTCTAGATCTCTACCAATAATTGTATGATTAAGCCTGGCCCACAACCGATCCTTACATTGGTACCACTGGCATACTTCAAAACACTGTGGGACTGATATCACCTCTTATTGTTACCAGAACCGGTGCCATCATTCATCCCAGACCTTCTATCTTTTGACTTATTATGGGTCAAGACAGGGAGTTACTCCCAATTGTTTCCATAAGGGATACACCCTTCAGAATACCTGGAACATACAGCTTTGTCATAAAATCTGCTCCCCGGACTGAGACACTTGGTAGCCCCCGATAAACCTAATCCTGTAGCAGTTAACTACTCCAAACCTGAAGCCGCAAAATCATGAACAACACTGGGGGGACGGGTCTGTTTGGGTTGCTGAGGTAACGGAATGAAGGCTTCATGTTTGGGGTGCTTGCGATCAACTTTCCTAAACAGAGTATGTAGTTTGATGGAGACAGGAAGTCTGTTAGCCACAGCTTCAAGGGAGACCTGACACTTTAATCAGGAACCACAGAGAGCTTCATTAACAAGGAGACCCTTTGATCCACAACAGACAGGAAGATGGGTGTAACTTAGTATTACATATTTTCACCCCTTTTCCTTTTCTGTTGCAAAGCAATCTGCATATGTCCTCATGCATACAGGAGATTGGTGGTGGGGAACCAGGATTGGCTCATTAAGGTACACTTAGCGTACACCAATCACTGGGGCCCATTTGGGTTTAAACGAGGGTTGAGCCCCTCTTTTGGCAGATCATCTGAAGACATTGCAAGGAGTAACAAGAAGGATTAATTTGGACCCTGGCTGAAGGTAAAGTCTACCTTACAGTTTCTGCCAGTGAAGGAAGGACAGGATTTCCAAAGAGGGAAGCAAGATCTCTCCCCTAAACATCTCCCAGGGAACAGAGGGAGATACTGAATCCAGAGGCACCTTCAAGCAGCTCTGGAACCTGTACCCTGCCAGCACACAGTGTGCTCTCCTGGGCTCTACAAACAAGTTTCCTAGGTGGGAAGTGCCACAGAGTCTCTGAACCAAACCCAGGACAAGGCAGGTGCAACACTCTCCTCAACTTTGGGCCATCTGCCTTAAAGGATGACACAAGCCCAGTGAAGAAGCTTAGAGGAGTGCATCAACAAGCAACTGCCTTTAAAGGATATCTTCTAGCCAGTAAAGTCCCTCAAACTGCAACCGACTGCACCACTGACTGTTGTCACGACGCAGTCGCCAACGTCATCCATGATGCCTGGACCAGTGCCGCCAACGAGCACTGAGATGATTCCTGACCCTGAATCGCCATGTAGACCAGCCTGCAGCCATCCGTCCAGCCTCACTCACCTAACTGCCTGACACCTGAGATCCTCCGCTGTCTCCGGTCTTGAACTCTATTGCAAGCGCTGCAAAGCGCCCTGAAACCAACTCGACCCTGTCGAGCACCAAGAACATCTACAAGGTTTCTCTCAGGCAAGCCAGAAGAACAAGTATAGCAGAGTTTCGGGATCCTCTCCCGTTTTCTGTCCTCACAGACACACTGGAGCCTTGGTGTGCTTCACTAAAGATTCCTGCTGAAGACAAAAATCAAACCAGGACTTCCCCGCCTTGAATGGCAGAAGAAGGACCAAGAAAGGACAAGCACACAAGAAATGGCGATAAAAGAATGAAGCCATAATTCTGGGTCAATAGTGGCCACTCTGTGCATAACTGCAGCTGTGGAGACAGCCTGCGAGGAATGATTGCACACAGGTTGGTAGAAAATGTCCACTGCGCACGTCACATATGGCGACGGGTGCCGATCTCACAAAAGGAGAAGCTAGGAAGGATAAAAATGAGCCCCCTAACCTCGAGAATGGTAGTTCTTAAGGAAAATAAAAGAGGATAAAAGGGAGAGCCCAAAGAGCTCCCAACACTGCACAAATGGTGATGTGTGCTGCATAAGTGAAACACAGACTCCTTTAAAAATGATGAAGACTCCAAAACACAAAGTAAACATAAAAATGAACAGGGTTCCCATGGTCAGAGTAAAAAGAATAAATCCGGGGGGGGGGTAAAGGCTCCCCTCATTCAGAAGACAATTAAAAGGTCCAGAAGTCCAGCATAAAGTGCTAGGGGTCTAACAGGTAGGCAGAGATTTGGCATAAAAAAGTAAAAACTCCCTAACAATACTTAATTGTTTGGGTTGCTACTATTTCACATTCACACCCCAGGAGAGTAGAGCCTTCCTGTGCCAAATGTTACCACAAAAGCTGAAGGAGGCATCTCTCTTAACTTTGCCTGTTTTACCTTTATGATTGTGTTGGCTCGTGGTTTGTAGAAGTGTGAGGGTTGAGTAGGCGCTTTAGCCACTACTCATTCTTGTACTCGTGCAGGGCAGAAGTCAGTTCGTCACACAAGCTTCAACATTTGAACGTCTCCTCGTATGTCCTTTTCCTTGTGTATTGTGTATTTTGAACATTTGGAACATGTTTTCTTCTCTTCAGGTAATAATAGTGTGTAGAATTCGGGATCTAGATACCAATAGGAGAAGGGTCTCCTTCAGCAAATGCATTGGCTCCCGGGGCGCAGTCCCATTAAGCTTCCACTGTACTTTTCACCACTCTGGTGCCGAGTATCTATTGGCCAAGTTGATTTCCTACGCTCCATCTAGGTCCCTTTGATTTGCCTCTCTGAAACTTTTCACAGTCCCCAGATATCGTAGAGATCGAGCTGGGGGGTGCAGAGCTTTTTCCACTCTGGCCCCTGCCATGTGGAACTCCCTCCCTGATCAGCTTTGGGAGTTGAGTGTCCACCTTGGTTTCCAGAAAGCTCTGAAGACATTTCTTTTTTAATTGATTCTCGTCTTCTTCCATCTGCTATAACCAGTCCATCTGACCAGCTGTTTCTAGTGCCTAGATGCCGCCCCATCATAGTCAAACACTTTATACATTTGGCTACATTACAATGGTAGCTCGCATTCTCCTTTTCCTTTGATCATTGTTCCCAGATCTCTAGCCAATCAGCTGGCTTGGGAAGGAGGTTCGAATCTGTCCAAAAATGTTTGCATTCCAAGCTATTCTTTGTGATATGTAAACACCGGGAAAGGAACAAGATCTGTCAACAGAAGCTGAGCGGGCAGTTCCCCTGTCTCCTGCTTCACAAGTTCTAGTAGCCCTAACCATGAGGCTTTAGTGTGTGCTTGGTGGCCAATGCCCTCCTTAGAGGCTCTCGCCTTCCACCTCAGGAGCACTGACTTGAGTGGCAGTCCGCTACCACGCAATAGAGCCCGATGGTGTGGGCTCCAATACGTCAGCATGTCCAAGATATGCCCGGTAATTATAAAGGACTACTGCTTCTCTTGTTGTTATCGTTTTATAGATCACATGACCATATTTGAGTTACTGTGCAGATTACTTTCTGGCATTTAGATAAAATATCATTACTATTTCATTAAAAAGAAATACACGAGCTCTCACTGGCAAAGGGGTAAACGCACCCAAAGAGGATTACAAGATTCTACTCTAAAGCTAGACGATGTAAGCACATGCCTATCTGAAGCAGTCCCAGTCTTTCATGTACTAGGTGACTTAGGATATCATTACCACATCTCAGTGTAACCTTCCCTTTCCATCCATCCATTCTCTTTCAAAGAATCAATGGCCAGGACATCCTTACCATGTAAAGTCCCCAAAACAAAACCACTGCTCCTCGATTATACACAACTACAAACCCATGCCTACTATCTCTGCATCACTCACCTAAGGGAGACTGCCATCATAAGATCAAAAGTAAGAAGCAGGGAAATAATGTATCCACAATACTACACAGACAAAGCTGGTGAGCTCCCCACCATTATCGCCGTCTCCTCTGGCACGTGGCCCCTTTCATCCAGCAGGAAAGCACCTGTGCAGCATTCAGAGCTGGCTTTAACGCCAGACTCAACTATGCCAACTCAGTCTACAAAACACCAAATCATCTTTCAACTCACAATCACCCAAGTAAACGGCAGTCTCCAATAACCCCATCTTCAGGGCACCCCGTTCGCTCCTAAGAATAGCGAAGTAGCTTCCCGATGATTGCGGCCAAACAATAGAACTCCATGCCTTTAGCACTGAGATCAGATCCCTCCCTCTGGTTCTTCCAGAAAGGCCTCAAAAGATGGCACATCAGCCAAGGTGACTAGAAGCACAAGATCTATAGAAATTCTCCCCTATGATGCACCCTTATCCATTATCTCCTAACGCTCATCCCATGTTCCTATGCAATCTACCACACAGCTTGTATGATGTAACCCATAGTAACGTGCAAGGACTAACCTACAATCAATGCACATTACATTAATCTAAGATAATGGAACTACTGTAACTGCCACTCTTATGTAACTAGCGCCTAGATAGCTCTGGGCTAGGTGCACTTAACAAATGTCAAAATAAATAAACAAATAAATAAAAGTGGGCAAAGGATCCACAAGTAAAATATATCCGGGGATAATGTCAAACCTGCCTCGAAGAACAACATATGGCTTCATAGAAAATAAAAATACTCCTCTTTTAAACTGCTGTCACCGTTGCTCTAGTGGGAATTTATTTTTCATTTGTGTGCTATGGTTTTCTCAACTAACTCCTGGTTGTTTTAGCCCAATCCAACACTACAGTTAAGTAAAAGTGGCAACCATTTTGAATGGTGACATTGGAGGGAAGCCAATGACGTCAACACAGAGGTGGTATACTCTAAGTGCGTGCATCCCCTCTCCAACCCCGATCGTCATACCTGGGCCCAGTAACGTCAACCACCCAAAAGTCCTTATTAACAATTGCACATACATCACCGAGTGGCACCGCTATGGCATGGGCATATCCTCCTGAAATAAAGTGCATTTGGGCAGACTATGGCACGCACAGGATGATGGGAACCACCACACCCCAGGCCGCCTGCCATAACAAGTGAAGACCCTTTTGGGTGTGGTAACACATTGAAAATCGCACAGATGGCCCACAATGAATGCTGTTGCATGCAACCCGGCACGGCAGCAGCAGATATGTCCACTCTGCTGCAGGTGAGCATTCCAAAGTTATTGCATCTGTAGAATGCACCAAGGGGGAGGCCGCACAGGAGCCCCGCCAGGTAGAGCTAGGTCAGAAAACTCTGTACCACAATCAGTTCTCTTTTTCTCGTGCTCAAACCTATTTTGTGGATAAACACACTACAAGTAGTCTTGTGAGCAAATAACAAGCAGCCTTGCAGAGAGCGTTGGTCATACTAGAGATCACCAACTTCTGGAACCCATGAACCTGTCATGTCTTTTCATGCCCCAAAACAAACCATCAATGCCATTAGATGTTTGGTGGATGAGGGGTAGGCTAGAGGGAGGGCATAACGGGGAATGCCTCAATCAAAACGGCGGCACAGCCCTGGTAACGTACCCCAATGATGCTGAACATTTTTTGTTATTAGTTCCTGAAGGTCATCTTTGTAAAATGAGAGCACTGGAGCAGAAATCAGCATGTAGAAATGCTGAGCGTGATAATTTGCTGACAGTCACGTTGTATTTAATGCCTTGTGCTTAGTGTTGTATTAGCTGCCATGCACATCTGCCAGTCTGCATTTCTCATGCAACCAAACGATTAGCACAGATGATTAAGGGCTAATTAGTCACGGAAAGTGGGTGTGTTACAATGTGTGCAAGTGGACCAAATACTAATAATGTTTAATGGCATTTTGGAATATACTAGCTTCAGGAGATCGCACCGATATACTCTAGCTTCAGGGAATCGTTCTGTTACATGCTAGCTTCAGGAGATCACACTGTTCTACGCTAGATTCAGGAGATCGCTCTGTTATATGCTAGCTTCAGGAGATCGTTCTGTTATGTGCTACCTTCAGGAGATGGCGCTGTTCTACGCTAGCTTCAGGATATCGCTGTTATATGCTAACATCAGGCGATGGCGCTGTTCTATGCCAGCTTCAGGATATCACTCTGTTATATGCTAACATCAGGAGATTGCGCTGTTCTGCACTAGCTTCAGGAGATCGTGCTGTTCTACGCTAGCCTCAGGAGATCGCTCTGTTATGTGCTAGCTTCAGGTGATCGTTCTGTTATGTGCTACCTTCAGGAGATGGCGCTGTTTTACGCTAGCTTCAGGATATCGCTCTGTTATATGCTAACATCAGGAGATTGCGCTCTTCTACACTAGCTTCAGGAGATGGCACTGTTCTGCGCTAGCTTCAGGAGATCGCACTGTTCTACGGTTGCTTAGGAGATCACGCTGTTCTATGCTAGCTTCAGGAGATCGCTCCGTTATATGCGAACATCAGGAGATGGCGCTGTTCTACGCCAGCTTCAGGATATCACTCGGTTATATGCTAACATCAGGAGATTGCGCTGTTCTACGCTAGCTTCAGGAGATGGCACTGTTCTATGCGAGCTTCAGGAGATTGCTCTGTTATGTGCTAGCTTCAGGAGATGGCGCTGTTCTACGCTAGCTTCAGGAGATTGCTCTGTTATATGCTAACATCAGGAGATGACGCTGTTCTACGCTAGCTTCAGGAGATGGCACTGTTCTAAACTAGCTTCAGGAGATCGTGCTGTTCTACACATCAACCAAGAAGTGCAAAAACCTCACCCCAACACACAACCAAGCATTACCTGTTCACTAATGACTAGTTCCCATCCAATCAGCTGCACCCCTCATCATCCCCTAAAACCTAGGGCGTTAAGATGCTGGGTTTTATCACGTGCTCCGACTCTAGGAGGTGTGGGAGATTTATGCTACAGCGTGGAAGGGCATAATATAGAGTGCTATATATATGGGGAAATGCACCCCCTATGGCAGAGTTCCTTAGGTCACAGAACTGCAAGGGGACTTGCAACATCCTTTTTGTGTATGGGAGGGGGTATTTCATTCCTTATAATACATGGCCACATTCCCCGTAATCTTGCTTAATGTAAGAGATCTTCCATTTGCTGATCCATATAATCCATAGAATTCGAAAGCAGCCCCCAATGTGTTGCAGGAAATTAGTTCAAGCAGTTTAATAGAAAGTATTGGGAAAAAACATTCATCCTGTGCTTTACATAAAGTAATAACATGCAGACAGAGTCCAGCAGTGTAAAAATTAAACATTCTACCATAAACAGTTCCTTTTCAACGAATGGCTGTAAAGTGGCACAGACAACTATTCTGCAAGCAAGAATTCTGAAGAGCTTTTCACTGCTTTAATTAGGTGCTGCAGTGACAGACTAAATTCTCTCTGCTGACTCAAGCAGGTGGCATTGTGATGTCACTAAAAATAATTAGAGGGAAATCAGGTCAAACTAGAGGTTCCGAGAGAGCAAACCTGACATATCTTGAATAAGAACAAAAACAACAAGGCTCCCACACCTATGATCAGTTTGGACATACAATTCACTGGATAGTGCTTGGGTTGTCACAATTGCAAAAGCAGTTCCAACAATGGCAAGTGGAAGTTCACGGAAAATACAACCTGACTTCATTAGTAATTCTGTTAAAACGAATAATTTTTTAATAAAAGATGTAATGTTTAAAAACTAATACATAAACGCTAACATCTAAAAACGAACAAAGTGACTAGTGCTCAAAAAAAGTGTTAATCACCAAACAACTGACAATGTGCAAAATACGCTGTAAATCTGTATCTCTCCCTTAGATACTCTGATTACATCAAGTGTGCATATATACATATAAATGACATCAGATTAGTTATACCTTGGTTTTTTCTTAAAACAGGCCACACACATACAATATCTGAGACCTTCATTAAGGGATTACTCAAATCTAGATGCATTAGTCGAAAAAGTACCTAAAGTGCACCTTTCACAGTATTTCTAATACTTGTTAAGATACTTTTTATTAGCATCTGTAAATGTCCAACATGTTTCGTTCCTATGTCCCTTAGGGTTTAGTTTCAGGAACTTCTTCAGGGGAGTATGTAAATTGGGGTGAACCAACGTCCACAAACCTATTCGTGATCGTCTTGTAGTAGACTAGACAAGTTGAAATAGTTCTTACAGTGTGAAGGCTTAAGTAGTGTTTTCCAGTGGACAATTCAATAAGGTCTATGTTCCTCAGGCTCCTGTCTTTAGTACAAGGAGGTGAATCCAGGCCAAACCTAATTGTAAAAACAAACCGTGTTTAAATTAGTGTGGTTGCTTTTATAGAGTACATTAATAATTATTTAAGTAAGTGCACTCAGGGGGTTTACCGTCTCTTACTGTCAGTAAGCAATCCTAGGTTGCTGCATTGGGTCTCAGTGTAGCAGTCCCAAGGGGTCCCTGTAGACATACAAAAAACACAGGACACATAGTCCTATAATCCCAACAAGCAAGTAATTCTATCTTGTTACATATTCTTCAGTAGTATACCAATAGGTGAATATGGGTAGGAAAGCGCCACATGATCTAGTTAGAACTTACTTTGCATGTAACTCGAGTTCAAATAGACACTTCGTCTTCTTCGTGTTACAGTAATGTAGTTTAGGATACAGTAGATCTGGATTATTAGTAGGATCCTGAAAGGTAAGTATCGGTATTTTAACAATGGGGCGTTAATGGAGTCGAAAGAAAACAAACAATGCAGGAACACTCTATTAAATAGTGGTTTTGAATGGGGTTGGTACAATGTGATGCGGAAATACATCATCACATGCAAGTAAGAGGGGCGCTCTATCTAATCACAGTGTCCCGTTCCAGGGCATACACATGTATAAATATATATAAACATTTGGGCAGATATATATCTTGAAAGTATGTGGCTCAATGGCTCATATAAATAGATAACATATTAAGGCAACAGCCCAGCTGTGTATGAACCAGAGTACATAATTAGCTTATGTCCAAGCTCTCTCGGCTGTAGGATAATGACTACCAAACAAGTGAATATCAATGCCATAACCCTCTACTGCATCTATTTCGTTTGGGTGTTTAGCGGCACAGACACTTGTACATAGATCAGGCTTATAAGTGGAACGGAAGTATTAAGTCACTACAAAAGAATGCGCCGCTTGTTGGTGCGAGAGACATGCAGCATTAGGAGTTTAGACGTAGAGATATAAAATATGTACAATGGGAGTACCTGGAGGACTCGAGCGGGTAGGCCGCAGTCTATGTGCGGCTTCCACCGCGGTCTGTGGAGCGAAGGCTGGGAAACTGTTGCTACGATTACCCAGCATGCTAAATTCAATCCGTCGAGTATACTGCGCATGCGTCGCGTCCGGAAGGCTAGTCATGGAAGTCAAAGTGAAACCCTCTGAGAAGAAACGCAAGTGTGTTCATCGCACCAGTATTAATGTGGCTTCAGATAATAGAGGGTGGCGGTGTCGGACGGAATCGTATTTCTCCTGTTCCATATGGATATGTGTATGTTTGTGCAGTGAACACAGACAAGATGTGCTGTATTAAATCAAAGGGCAATGTAAAGAACAACCTAATCAACTAAGTGGCAAAGTTTTAAACCAAATGAAAAGCGGATAAATGCCAAAAGACAATAATTAAAAGAGTACAAATGTTACATATGAAGTCCCTTATCAACATAAATAGCTGTTAGTTGACAAGGGCTCCCATTGGTTAAACAACATACCTAGGGGTATGTATGTAACCCGATTCAACTGTGTATGTGCGTCACGCCTATGCTGGTACATTCTACTAATCAGGTGTATATTAATTAATAAATACACTCCAGTCAATATTTTCATTCAACCCCAGGCTATAATATTTTGTTAAAAAAATCATTTTTTGCTCTTGTATACTTAGTGTTCGTTTGTCATTACTGAGGTCTTGGGTCAGTCCAATTTTCATGACGACCGTCCATATCAATTCTTCTGGTTTGTGTCCAAGGCTTGTAAAATGGCCCACTAGTGGTGCATTGATATTGTTGTTCCTTATACAGCTTTTGTCTTCTCCTATCTTAACCTTGACTTTCCTTTCAGTTTTCCCAATGTAAAGTCTATTGCAGGAGCACCAAATAGCATACACTACCATTGAGGAGTTGCAGTTGGTCAACACTCTTTGTTCCCATCATTTGTTTAGGCCCAGATCAATATCTTTAGTTCTGCTAGTTTGTGCACAACAATTACAGTGGCCACATGGACTGTGGCCTTTGGTTCTAGGGAGTCCCCAGCTTTCTGTTAATGTGGATTGGGTGGTAGGTTTCAAAAACATATCATTTCTAGTGGTAAGTTCCTTCAGGTTTTTACTTCTTCTGAAGGCACATTTTGGTGTTGATAGGGGGCACTCACCCTTTTCTAGCAGATGCCAATTGTGTTTCACAATCTTTGTTATTTCATTTCATAACGGGCTAGATGTGCTGACAAACACGATCTTATCATCATTTGTCTTTTTCTCTCTATATTCTAAAATAGCGTCTCTGTTATTATTGTACGCTCTGTATGCTGTCTTGACCACTTTATTCAGATACCCACGTTGTATTAGGTTATGTTTCAAAATGTTAGCTTCTTCCACAATCACCTTTAGTTCTAGTTTCCTTTTCATCCATAAGAATTGACCAAAAGGTCAATTTTGTCTCGTGTGTTTGGGATGGAAACTAGAATACAGTAACACGGAATTTTTGTCAGTGTCTTTATGGAATGGTTTAACCTGAAGCACTGATTGTAAACTGTTCACAAAAATAGTCAGATCATTAAAATATCATCAATGAATCTTCTCCATAGTTTTATATGTTTCCTGTATGGATTCAGTTCAGTCATGATGACATGCATTTCAATAGTTTCAACATACAAATCTGCAAGAGTTGGTGCCACAGCGGACCCCATAGTGGTCCCATGTATCTGTTTATAGAACAAGCCATTAAAAACAAAGTAGTTCTCACATAGTGCCATCTCGGTACACCAAAGGATGAAAGAATTAGGTGTTTTGCCAGCAGTTCTTGAAGTTAGCAATTTTTCTTCTACCATAGTTAGTGTGGCTTGCTGTGGGGTCTTAGTATACAATGATACCACCTCTAGAGTAACTAGTAAATCTCCTTTGTCTACCTTCATTCCCTCCACCAATCTAATCACTTATGTGGTGTCCTGAATGTAAGATGCCATTTGTTTTACATATGGGCTCAAAAACCTGTCCGCAAATTTCGAGAGGGGTTCTTGGAGAGAGCCACATCCAGACTCTATCGGTCTACCAGGTGGATTTTCTAAGGTTTTATGTATTTTGGGTAGAGTGTAGAATTTTGGAACAATAGGGTGTGAAGACATCAAGTACTTGGCTTTTTGCTTTGATATCCAACCTCTTTCTTCTGCTATAACGACTTTATGGTTGATCATGGATTGCAATTTAATAGTAGGATCTGTTCGTAGAACATAGTGTCGCTCAATTGGCGTTCACACTCTTTGATATAATCCTGTCTATTGAGGATGACTATGGCTCCTCCGTTGTCTGCTTTTATGATGACTATGTCTCGAATGGAATTCAATATTCGGATTGCATCTCTTTCTCTCTTGCTTGTATTCTGGAATTTGTGTGGAATAATGCCATTTTCCAAATTATTTAGGTCACTCGTTACTCTTCTTTCAAACACTATGGACTCTGGAGTATGACTGGTCGTTGGAGGATTGAACTTAGATGGACGACACAATCCTGATTCATTGGTCTCTCCAGTGTACGCATTCATAGAGAAAAACTGTTTCAGATGAATTTTCCTGAACAGCATCTCCAGATCAGTTCTGTTTTTGAATGGATCAGAACGGTCTGTTGGAACAAAGCTGAATCCTTTTTCCAGTAAGGATTTTTCTGCCTCATTCGGTAGGTAGTTAGATAGGTTAACTATAGGCAAGAGTTTCTTGCTCCTTGTGTGTCGTGGCTCGAAGTCGCAATCCACTTGGTCCTGATCTAAAAAACCAGAGTTGGATCTCGAGTTCCCTCTGCCTCTACCTCTCTGGGATCTATGCGGTTATCTACGTCTCATGCCACTTGGTCTTCTACCTCTTGGTGTACCTCTACTGTTTCGGTAGTTATCGTCACCATCCTCAAAAATCTCGTCACTAGAGCCATGTGAGCTGTAAGATGTATATACAAATCGGACTCTACGTCCTCTTGGGTATGATTGACCTCGTTGTTGACTTGGTTTATAGTTTTCATCAGTGTACACAAAAGCTTTCTCATGAGAGAAATTGATCAGGTCTTTTTTCATCCTCCTCACTCTGTCTCGAGTTGTATAGTCTTTGAAGTCATCTATCTCTTTATTCAGTTCTTCTAGCCTTTTCTTATAGATGTCAGTTGATACCAGTTTCTTGATTTCATATTCTAGTATTGTTAATTCAGATGTAAACTTCTCAGTCATTTCTTTAGCTGTATCACTAATTAAATTTATCGAATCTCTGCCGCATTTGTTTCCAATGTAACCCCATTGTTGTACAAACTGTTATCTAAAAATAACCTGGGTTCATTACGGACCACTAAGCCTTGGGGCAAGCTCCCATTTCAAAGGTACTCTATCATAATTACACTATGTAGTTCTGTTCTAATAAATCTCTTTTTTAATTGGGCTAACTCTTCCCAATTACTTAAATTATTAAGTGTAGAGCTGCCATTGTCTGGATCTAAGGCAGTAGGCAGTAGCTCGTGCAAGTAGTTCTAGAACATACTTGTCATCATAGCTTTTGCCTTTGTCTGCAGCCATAATACTATTTGTTACTTGTGGGATTATCAGAAAAGGACTTAGTGTCTAATATGACTACAATTTGTTGACGGCGTATAAATCAAAGAATTCCCACGACCGATGGCCGTACTATGAACTAAAATTAGAGGGAAATCAGGTAAAACTAGAGGTTCATAGGGAGCAAACCTGACATATCTTGAATAAGGACAAAAACAACAAGGCTCCCACACCTATGATCTGTTTGGACATACAATTCACTGGCTAGTGCTTGGTGTGATGTCACAACTGAAGCGTAATAACACACTACAGAGCAGTTGTGATGTCAAATTATGTAGTCTTTTATACAGATATTGCAGGCTGCTGTGTATTATAAATGCTTTCACTCATTATCGCAATGTTTTCGTAAAACCTTAACAAAAGTATATTGCTGCAGTAGCTGCCATGTAGTTATGGTTAAGTCGCTCTACGCATAGGAAAAGGCCCTTTTTGGGCGGTATATAGCTTCGCCCCCTGGACGAATCCTCACAGAACTTTGCAAAAATAGTGTATGGCCCTGTCAGATTGATTCTGCAAGGTATGGTGAGGTTTCGTGCAGGAGGGGGATGTTTGTGGATTTTCCCCATAGACACAATAGAAAAATAAAAAATGTGTTCACGCCTACAGCCCAACCCGGTAGACGGATTTTCACCAAATTTGCGGCAGCTTAGTCCCGAAAGCGTGCTTTTGTAAATTTGGTGTAATTCCATCCAGTATTTCTTTTTAAGAAACACCAAAAAAGTAGGTAAAACAAAATTAGTGATATCCAGGTTCAGTCCGCGGACTCGCTTGCCCTGTTCGCTCTGAGGACGGGCCTCCGATTGGCCCTGATTGGACAGTGACAAGCACGAGGTGTGTCAGATTTTTGGATACTCCCGCCATGTTGGATTCCCGGAGAGGGCTGGTTGTTCATGCACATCGCAGTAAAACATTAAAAAACACAATATTTCACTTGTCAAATGAATGAAACAATCTCTGGGGAGGTGAGGGGTGATGAGGATGGAACGGGCTATGGCCTTAAAAAGCCCCAAAAATTAGTGTTATTTCAACTTTTACCTCCACGAACAGTCCGGATGTCTGTGACATCCCTGTAATGTTCACGAACATCTGAGATGTTCGGGGATATCTATGCCTATTTCTGCATTACAGGGTTGGTAAAAAGCAGTTTTTGGATGGCTTATAACTTTGGTGCCACTCAAAGAAACTGCATTTAGGAATTTCATTCTAGTCCCGACTGTGAATGGTTCTGCAAAGTGTGGTGCTGGTTTGTCAAGAAGGAACAAAATTAGAGGGGGGGTCCCAAAATATTTAAAAGGCTTACACATTTGGTGCCTTTTGACTAATCTGCACACAAAAGTTTGCAACCATTTTTTATACCTAGATATGGATGATTGAATGATTTTGCAAAGTTTGGTTGGCTTTTCTCAAGAGAGGACAACATAGAGAGGGGGTCTCAACATCATTACATGGCTTATAACTTTGTTTCAATGTGACAAATGTAGACAAACGTTTTCAGAAAGTTTATAGACCTTCAATGTTTGTGCAAAGTATGAATGTTTTTTATTTCAAGTGGGGGCTAAGTTATATCACTATCTTATATACGTACATTTTGACACTTTTCAAAAAATCAAACATGGGCGGCAAACTCGTGCAAGGAGCATTGGCAAGGACCTGAAACCTGAAAGCATGGTTTCGCAAATGTGTCCATTTTATTTTTTGAAAAGTGTCAGAATGTACGTACAGAAAATATTGATATTCCTTTGGTGACTGAGGTATAGCCTGTGGCCAAAGGCCATGACCCGGACAATCTGGCTACTGGCCATAACCACGAGGGACCAGCAATGTGGTTAAAGTGGGCATGGTCACCAAGAACCGGCTATCAGGAAAGTGTTTCGAAATTGGGATAGGTTTAAATGGGAAAATAAAGTCTTCTCATGGGTACAGGTTGAAGTGCCGGATGAGAATACAGCAAATATGCACAAGGAGAGTCAGCAATAACTTTGAAGCATGGTTTTGCAAATATGTCCTGTGTTCTATTTTTGTGAAAGTGTGAAAAGTTAAGTACACAACAAAGTGATATAACATTGGTGTCTGGGTAATGGGCTTGGGCGTTAGCAAGGAGAAATGTGTTCTGTAATTTGCTAATTGGGGCATGCGGCATGGCAGAAGTGTTAGGTTTGAATGGGAAAAAATATTCTGCTTGCGGTTACAGCCGTATGTGGTGGACTAGATTACAACAAACTTGCGTGATGAGCATTAGCAAGAACCTGAAAGCTTATTTTTGGAAATATATCTTGTGTTTTATTTTTCCAAAGTGAAAGAATCTAAAGTAGAAAAACTAGTGCTATAGATGTGGTGTCTGGTTAGTGGGCCTGGCCCTCGGCTTAGCAAATGTATACTCGGATTTGCTTATTGGGGAACGCAGCATGGCCAAAACCCTTGCACCATGGATTTGGAGACTGGCCATGTCTGCAAGCCATGAGCACTGGCCATTGGTTATATCATTAGGGTATAGTGGACACTGAGGTAGGATGCAGGTGCAGTGAATAGGGGTGGTTTGGTTGGGCTGGTGTCATGGTTGAGCCTTATGCCTTAGGCAATTGAACGATGATTGCATCCCCAGCATGCACTGCTGATAACGACAGACATAAGTATGTGTTGCATATGAAAAGAGGAATCATTAATAACTTATATAGAGTGATGTAACACCATGAAACATGTACACTTATAAAAGCCTATTAAATTGACAGAAGAAACTTTGTTAAAGGGATGTTACGGTTAGGATGCATCCCATCTTTGGGACTCCTCTGCTCCAGTAGTTAGCCAGTGGCGCCCCACCTTGGCATTTCCCTCCTGGTTTCTCATGAGCACTTGCCCATCTGTACTGCCCCTTCTATTTATGCACTTCTCTCAGTGCACAATGCATATGTGCATTTATTGAAGAACTGTGTACAATTTATTTGCATAAGGGAAATGCAGATACAAAAGATTTGTGGAAGATTATTAAGTGCCATTTGGTGTGTGGAAGCTGAATATAGTCATAGGGTTATATGTCAAGTTTTTGGAAGTGATTGGTGGATGGATGTGTGTCTGTTTGAAAGCAGGCCTTGAGGGAGTGTTACAAATATAAAATTAAAAAGGATAGAAGGGCTGCCCTGTGCAATGGTGTGCACGTTCAATCCGGGTCTTTTAACAATCCATGGCCTGGCAAGGGGACTGTGGAGATCGCGGATAGTTATAAAGGTCCATCGATTATGGTCCTTATTGTATGCTAGAGAAAAGAATTTGGGGAAAAATTGTTTGTCCTTTTATATTTTTCTCCATTATACAAGTGTCCATTATTCCCATTAGTATAACACAAAATGCTAATGGAAATGTTGGAGAATCTTATTGAGTCTATCTACTTTACTGGGAAATGTAAAAGTAGATGGAGTATATAAGATACATTTTTTTAGTTCCATTTTCTAACTGTGAAAGGTGCTTCCTAAAGGAAGCTTTTTTGGGGTGTTTCTTTGATTTTTTATTTGTTTTGCCGGAGAGGTCAGAAAGTAAAATGGGAGGGAAAATGAGGGAAGAGGCACCAACCACAAATATGGATGGACAGGTGGACAGGGAAAGATGTTGCTTGTGTGTCACATCTAAGATGGGGGGGAGTGTTTCTCATGCTCCTTGATTACGGCTTCAAAATCACTTTGAAATTGCTTGCCCCTGCAGAGTGGTGTGTTGCAGTATATACAGAGTACTGTTTTCTTCAACAGCCTCTCTTATCTCTTATCACTTGCAAGGTAGATGGTGGGATTTTGTGTCCCACAGAAGTATGCTGTCTGATTACAGTATTGGTTGAGGAAAAGGAGGTGGAGGAAGACAGCCTACTACTTGCTAAGAAAGGAACAACCTTTCTGAGAGCATTGCAGTGGTTGGATTTGGTGTGGTGGCGAATGGAGGTGGTTCCGTAGGAGTACTGTCCAGGAAGTCCACGCCTTGAGTACAAAGTTGCACTCAGTGCACTTCACTTTGGTAGCTTTAGCCTTCGGTACATTCCCAACAGTGGATAAGAGCTGCCACACCCAGGATTCTCTCTGGGTGCTAGAATTAGGCATTTCCTCCACCTCATCTTCTGACATCCATCTTCTGAAATCAATGACATGTGTGATGTCATCTCTCATGTCCTCTGTGTTAGTCTTAGCATTGCACGTGGAAGTGCGAGTTATGGCTCAGCTTACCATAACGGGTGAATTTCAGGGGTGGGGGTTCGGTTTTACTTGTAACCATAACGTCCCTTTAATGTTTTTTAATTGAATTTCATAGGTTTTTATTAGTGCAACTTAACCATAATGTCCCTTTAACAAAGCTTTTTCACTAGTTTTCATAGGTTTTTATTAGTGCAACTTATCAATAATAGCCGTTTAACCAAGATTTTTCACTAATATTCTTCGGTTCTTAGCAGTGCATCCTAATTTCCTATGAGTTACGTATACCCATTTGTAATGATTACACCTAAACATCACACTCCCCTCCAATGTAGCAGCTCTACTGTCCGCAGACAGTATAAAAGTCAGCGGATAGCAGTAGCAGCAACAAAATCCAGAAAAACGGGGGATAACAGAACATTTTGTACCCCTCTAATAACAAAAACATACATAAACTAACATTACTAACATTTACTACACCCAAAGATATGTTTTTTTACAATTTTACATTTACAAATATAAAAATAAATTTTTCATGCAGTACACAATATTATGGAATGTCCCAAACGCAAAGCATAACTACACACCATTGTAGTACACCTCTTCATATGCATTAAGATACAGCAACAACACATTGAAAATAATCTCTTGCCAAATAGTAAGCACACTTTATTAATTTGTCTTTTATTACACTTCATTATATAAACATTTCTCATAAGCAAATATCACCATTCTTTACTTTGAAAGTAATAGCAAACACACTTGAGTGGATAGAAGAGTACTTTCCTAAAGAAAAAATGATTGAAGTTAAAATCTAGCTTATTGAAATATTAATTTCCTATGTTTTGTATAGTTCAAACCACACCACAGAGTAATCATGGAGCACCTCACCAACCAAAAAGAAAATCCCAATCAGCAACTGTAAAGAATTAAATCATGAACAGCTAGATGAGAAAAACGATTAAATCGGTATCTCCACTGAAGGCCAATTCTAAAACGTAACCTTGACGTAGAACAAGATTTATTCAATGGAGCAATTGGTACAGTTGGTGGCTTCCAAACATATCCACAGGACAACATTCAGTTTGTCAACATCAATTTTAATAAACTTGCATAAGCTAAAAGAATAGGCCGCACAGCAGCACGTTTCCTTCTTTTCAAAGGCATGTATGTGAGCAGAGACCAATTGACTATCTCTTGCATATGCTGTCACTATTCACAAGACGCAAGGTCTAACTCTATACCACGCACTGATCGACATTGGCAACACAGTCTTCATGAAGGTATGAGTTATGCAGCACTTTCACGTCTCCCTACACTCGACGGTCTATTCCTAGTTACCATTTAGGCAAATAAAGTCAACGCTGACATTCTTTGTATCCTAGAATACAACATGCTACATGCACTGTACACCCCCCATCTAGATAAGTACCCTGTACTTCAAAATACAAAATATTTTAAAAAGAAAACTAATAAAACAGAAGCTATACCAGACCTCCCTCCAATATCACCAAACAAACAAGGAACAACTGCTGCACCATGAAATAATACTACCATACATCTCTCTAATCCAAAGACAATTGCACGTGTATCAAAAGACAGACACAAATGTGTTTTGTCAAAGATTAACTGTACTCCCATCAAAGGAGACTGAGGAAAACGTCTCTGGTCCCTTTAAATTCAGGAACACAACTGGAGTAAATTGCTATGCAAATGTAGCATTCATTCTTCTCTTCCAATTTCTACCAATTGTTCACAACATTTACTTAAACTCCTCAGACCAGTTGTGTTTGCAAATACTCATCCTTCAATCAAATGCCTCAAATAATCCTGACAGCACCTACAGTGTCTGAGGTATGAGGCAAGAGTTGGACTACTGCACATGAATGCTATAATTCACCATAAACACACAGGAAGATTCACAGGAATTCATAATGTAATTACTACAAGTACTAGAAACCAAAAGCATGCATATAAATGGAATCTTCCAGATTTCATACACATGGAAACATACATGTACTTTCTGCAACCATACTTCACAAGAGCACATCCCTAATGAACGGTTGTGTATGTATCCATACCAAATTCTGAATGCATTTCATTTCACAAGTTAAATCACCAAAGTCTGGGTAGTAGGCCTGTAACACTAACCAACATAATGTGGAAGATAATGATGAGGATGCTAGTTAAGAATCAAATTGCAATCTGCAAGAGGAGTCAGAGGAGGGTGAGGACAATCCAGAAGGGAGCCACCCTATTCCACAGCCTGCCCCTGTACCTCAGCCACTTCCCAATGTAACCACACAAGGTCCAAATCTAAACCCAGAATATATTTCACTTGCAAGACTAAGATTTGAGTTGGAGATCAAGAAACTGGATGCGTAAACAGAAAACAAACATCAAGAGGTGAAACTAAGAGAAAGAGAAATGCAGCATGAAATGGAAATGAGAAAGATGTCCCTAGATTCTGCTTCCCTTTCAGGGTCTTCTAGGTCTAGTAGTCCCAAGAGGCCTCACCTACCCAAAGAAGCAGTGAGTATGTATGAGCCTAAACTTGAAGTGTTGGATTGGCGGAGTACGTTTGAATATACCTATAGTCTGCAAGGAATAAGTGGGAATGATTTGATTACATGGCTCATGTCTAGGCTCCCCCTGAATGGCTGTGATGCTGTTATGGAATTGGGTGCCAGTGATAGGAAGGATTATGAGTCAGTTAAGCTGGCATTAATAGCTATATTTGGGAAGACTCCTTCCCAGTACCTTAAGAGGTTTAGGACTCTGAAAAAGGCTGATGGTACCTCTTGGGCTACCTGGGTATGTGAACATTTGAAAAACATAGATGGTTGGGTTAAGGGGTACAGAATACACACCTTTGAAGGAATGAGACATCTTTATTTGCTTGAATCTCTTTTTGATGCCTGCTCTCATGAGCTGAGACAGCACTTGGCTAACTCTAATGAAATTGATCCTAAAATGCTAGCACAAGCAGCTGACTCATGGTAGCCACCAGGGCCACTCACAAGGATTCTGGTGCTACTCTCAAAAAGGAGGATGGAAAGAAGCACAAAGGTGAAAATAAAGACATATCTAATTCCAACCACCCAGAAAAGGTCCACAAACAACAGAAGGGTAGATCCCAAGGAAAACCTGGTAGGCCTAGTGACCCCTCTGCTGCCCAACCAGCGGGAGGTCAGCAGAAACCCCCGCTCCAGAGAGTATTTGGGTAATGTTTTGTCTCTGCATCTGTAGACCATGTGAAAGGGGATCCCAGATACAAGGGTAAACCTGCAGGGGTCAACACTGCCTCCTTAGCCTTCATCCCTGAGGGAGACGTTCAAATGGCTAGTATACACTTTCACTTACTGGCTGAAGAACCCTTTGGAGTTCAAGCCAGTGTATCTTTAGTGTTCATAGGCCTATGTGAAAACCAGAATATGGAAGTGTATAGCTCCATTCCAGATAACACCAAAGGGTATTATATGGACAGTGTTCTTGTGAATGGCCAGGAGACTCCTGCCATGAGAGACACTGGGGCCAGCAGAACACTTGTGGATGAACATTTTTCAAGCCTGGGGATGTGGCTAAGGCACCCAAAGGACCCACTAGATTTGCGGGAGGTCCTGTCCAAATGGTTCCAATTCTACTAGCTCGTATTCAGTGTAACAATCTGACAATAAGGATCCTTGTCAGTGTACAGAATGAGGTGCCTAGGAGAGTTCTTTTGGGGAATGACTTAAAAACACTAGGAGTAGTGTCCAGTACCCCCAGGCCTCCCAGTAGGAAGAAACAGAACAAACCAAATTGGCTACAGAGGCAACCTTAAGAGACAACTCTGAGCCTGTGGGACCCGTTAAGAGAACCCCACTGTAAATCTTTGTGTTAGTAAGTTAACCTCTAACCAAGGCAAATCCAAGACTAGAGTATCAGGGAAACGGGAGCCCAAACCATGCTCCATCATTGCCACTCAAATTGTACAGTTTTTGACCCACACAGCTTCTAAGGAAGAGGTGGGTAGACAAATTGGGCCCATATCTTGGCCTGTGAGAACTGGTAAAGGTCTAAGGCTAAACACCTTAAGACTGTTGGATCATCTGCTGAAGGCTCCAGTATACATCCTAGTTTTAGGAGGGACACTTCTAAGCAAGGTTTAATAAGATCTAAGAGGAAATGGAATCATGTACCTTGCTTGATCACAACCCCTCCAGCTAAGATACCAGAGACCCAAACTGCTCTTGTGAGAGAGGTGTTGAGAAACCATGGAGGCCCCGTTAGGTCTGAGGGATATCTTTCTAAGAACCCTGGAAAAAGCCTATTGTAGGTTCAGAAGTTGTCACAACTTCAGAGACACTGTTCAATCAGATCCCCTATATATTAACCAAGAAAGATGTACCCAACCGTATCTGTAGGTCATATAGATTGCGAATGAAAACACCTGCTAAAATGTGCCATAGCAAGGGTTATAAAAGATTGCTGGTGGACTCGGCAAACAATGTAAATGACTTGCAACAGGAGATCCATCTGTCCCTTAGTCTGGCAGAGGGATAAGTGTTAGGGAGAAATCTTATTTCTGTGCTAATGCCTTTCAACCTTAGAGACCCACAGCTCTTTTTCTGGATTTAGGACCTTTTAATTTGAACCCTGGAGTGAGTGAGGCCTTTTTCTCACTCGTTCATGTGTTTTGACCGGATTTAGATTGTGTTTTCACTGTTTTTGGAGTCTGACAAACTCCAGTTATTTACTTTTTGTATGGTGACACAAAGCACCTTCAGTGCAGTGTCACAGAGAAATCTCTTTAGATTTCTCACAAGGTTTAAATACCTTTTCTTGGGTGAACTACAGTTCCCATGAATAGTTAAGTGAAATTGACTTTACTTACTTGTTCTCTGTGTAGCTCCAGCACACACAATCTTATGTGGAGTACTGGGGGGTTACTTAGTAGCTACGTATCCTACATTTTCATGTAACATTTGATTGTTACCCTCACTACGTTAAATGGCTGGTGGCAGTGGTTTATTTTTCCTACCATTGTGCTTTTCCACTGCAAGCTGAACCCTCAGCTGCACTACAGCACCCCTGGGTGACCATTCCGTCAAAATGGCCCCTGTCACCATTTTCAGTTTGTGAGGTATTTCTTGGGTTTTACTCTGTGCATTGAGACAGATTGGAGCCCTTTGTTTTTCTTACCCTTGGCAGGCTTCAGCCCTGAAGCCTACCCCTCGCTCCAGTGTCTCTGGAAGGACAGGATGTGAGGGAGAGTCCATAAACTCCCCTGTCCTTTGTCTCTAGGAATGCCTGAATGCACCCAGTCCCAATTTTGCTGGCATGCTCGCTGTCCTTTCAGGGCAACCACCGTGCTGTATGATTGACAGCCTAGGCTGTGCATGAATGGGAGAAACCTGCTTAAAAGGCAAGGGTTGTGGGACTAGAGGCAGAGTCGACCACTGGGAGAAACACCCAAACTGTGAACGAAGCTTGCTGCATCCTCTTGGACCTTTTAATTGCCCAGTGAATCCCTGTTGCTGTGGTGGAACTCCTTTTTCATTTCGACAGAGAAGCTCTGGAATGGATGACTTCTCCCCTTGGGTTAGACTAACTAACCCCTATACGAACTCCAATGAACCATTTTCCTCGACTGGTTGTACTTCTTCATTGCTGTAAGAATCAAATGCCAGGGGTCCAGTAAAACGTCTGACACAGTAATAAATGCAGCTAGAAGTTCCAGGAGTCTTCTAAGGACCATCCAGAAGCAGGACGCCCAGATCCCAAGTCCCATCACCAGAGTGCAGGACCCAAGGAGTGAAGGAAGCTCAACCGGCATCCGAGATCCACAACAGTGCTGTTTGCTAAGCAGTGAAACCGTGAAGTGCTGTTGAAACGAAAAGAGCACGTAGCTGGGGCCAACCTCCGAAGTACCACGGCAGGAGCCCTCCAGATGTCCTCCCTCTTGTCCCCACAACTGAGGCTCAGGACCAAGGGTCTGCACCACTGGAGCAAGACAGAATCCAGCTGGACCACTCTTCTTCATACCAGAGGTATTGTTTTAGGCTTGGGGTACTTACCTCATCGTCGTTTTAGCTGTGCTTTTCTCAGTTGGGAATTACATTAGCTTACTTTTGGAGTTGAGTCCAACTCTTTTTTTCTCACAGGCTTAACAGCTTGTGACCCTACAAGTGGTTTTCTACAAAATCTCTAACTTTGTGCAAGACTTTTTCTGATCTGAGAAGTGCCTCAGCTCCATAGAATGTGTTCCAAATGATTTTGGCTGTACTGGCTCCCTGAAGACTCTTATAGTCCATTGACTTTGATATTGTTTGTCCATCATAAGTGGTAACTTGTTGTAGACTGTTACTGCTGGGAAAGGCTTGTCTAGATTTCATGGAAGATTTGTTGTCCCGTTCATCCTTTTCCTTCCGTAAGCCTTTCCTTTCTGCAACCTCAGAATCTGCAAAGTATAACTAGTCTGATATATAAGTGCCATTACTGTTGTTGTGATTGAAGTCACCTCAAGGTGTAGGAATTGTGTAAGAAGCATATCCAAAGATTATCCACTAACTTGATCTGATTCTGAAGAGTAATTTTGAAGTATATTTACGCTTATTTAAAAATTGATGTTAATTAAATAAATAACTATTCATAACTGAACCCTTGAGTGTAAGCATTACTTGGCTACTTGTATTTATTGATTTCATTTGTACAGCTCTACAGCCCCCATGTAACTCTCTTGAGATAGGCCAGGCTGCTTACTCATACTACCAACTTGAGTAGTTCAGACATATATCAAAAGATGGATTACTTAACTCTTTGGAGGTGCAATGACTTCCTGCTGAGGGACGCGGTCTTCAAGGAAGAAATGTCCGCCGCAATTAAAGAATTCTTTGAGCTAAATGACACAGGAGAGGTGAGCCGGGAGATGGTGTGGGAGGCGGCTAAAGCGACTTGGAGGGGAAGATTGATCAGCGAAGGGGCATCCAAAAATAGAATTAGGACCCTCTTGACCCACAGGTTGAGATCTGAAATAATCTGCCTAGAAAGCTCGGAGGGGAAGGTAGAGACAGAGAAAGAGACGTACCTGAGCATTGCAAGGGAGAAGAGACAAGAATTGAGGGAAATGGAGATGGGGAAAATTGTAGCGGGGCTCCAACATCTACATCAGAAATACTATGAGAAGGGGAACAAGGCTGACGCTATGCTGGCAGCAAAATTGCGAGGCCAAAGGGCTGATAGATGGGTGGCAAGAGTGGTTAGCGCTGAGGAGGGGGAACGATCTGATCCGGAGGGGATAGTCGAGCGTTTTGCTTCTTTCTGTGAGAAGCTCTACGGGAGGGAAGGGGAGACAGAGAAGGAAGAGAGAGGTATATCTCAACGGGGTCACCCTCCCCTCCCTTGATCCCTTAGAAGCGTCGGCCCTAGACGCACCCATAACTGAGGAGGAGGTGCTTAGAGCCATATCGGGACTTAAACTGGGCAGGGCCTTGGGGGAGGACGGGTTCACGGCAGGTTTCTATAAGGCTTTTTCGGGCCTCCTGGCGGGGTTCCTTGCAGACTTTTTCTCGAATATTATGAGAACGGGGAGGGCACCCCCTTCCTTTGGCAAAGCGCTAATCACAGTGATTCCGAAGGAGGGGAAGACCCTGCGGATTGACGCTCCTATAAACCCATCTCCCTCCTGAATGTAGATGCAAAGCTATTTACCAGGATTATCGCCTCGAGACTGGACAGCTACATGCCGAGGCTAATTCACTCAGATCAGGTGGGTTTTATACGGGGAAGGCAAGGTGCAGATACACTGCGCAAGACGTTGCACCTGATGAGAGGCAGCACCAAAGGGTGGGAACCCCGTCCTGGTGTCCATTGATGCTGAGAAGGCGTTCGATCGGGTCGACTTGGGGTTCCTTCGGGGTACTCGAGAAGCTGGGCTTCGGGGCGGGGATTAAACAAGCCGTCAAGGCCCTATATGTGTCACCAACCACCAGAGTTACAGTCAACGGGCGTCTGTCACGAGTCTTTCACCTCCAGAGAGGTACGAGGCAGGGTTGCCCCCTTTCCCCTCTCCTCTTTGCCATGACAATGGAGATTCTGGCAGAGTACCTCAGGTAGGCCTCAATGGTGAGAGGAATTGAGGTGGGTGAACGCACCTTCAAATTAGGCCTCTCTGCAGACGACATCCTGCTTCACCTGCGGGATCCGGCAAGGTCAGTCCCAGCCGCTTTGCAGGTGATTCAACAGTTTGACCACTTCTCAAGGTTCAAGGTAAACGTATGCAAGTCCATGATCTTTCCCTTCACACCTGATGCGGATAGGGACCTGGCGGAACTCGTCCCACTGGGCCTCCGAATCTGTACGGAGGAGATACAATACTTGGGGATCAACATAGTCCGTCCCGATGAGGATCTGGGCCAGGCAAACTACCCCCCGCTCTTTGACAAACTATTCAGGGACATGGAGGCTTGGGGGAAGGGGCAGATCTCCTGGATGGGAAGAATAAACGCCATAAAAATGAATTTTCTCTGCAGGGTGTTGTACGTCTTCCAAATGCTCCCCTTGGAGGCTCCTGAATCATACCTTAGAGAAGCCAAGAGGCGTATAGTAAAGTTCATATGGCTGGGCCAGAGACATAGGATTGGGTACGAGACTCTCACCCTCCCCAAGGATAGAGGAGGGGTCACCCTGCCGGACCTTAATGCCTACCATAGAGCAGCCCAACTTAGGGCCCTGGCTCCCCACCTTAGAGAGGACACCAATAAACAATGGGTATACATTGAAACTTTCTACCTACGCCCAGTTACTGTGGGGGAATGGCTATGGGTCCCACTGAAAAAGCTCCCCAAAAGAATTAGGGACAACCCAATACTGGGCACAATGTGGAAAGCACTAGCAGGGAAAGGCTCTAGCGAGAGAGTCACCACATGGCCCTCTCCCCTGAGCCACATCTGGTCAACACCAGTCCTGGAAGAAATACCGGGCCACGAACACTATCAGTCATGGTTTGACGTGGGCCTGTGTAGGGTAGGCCAATTGGTAAGGGAAGACACTTTCATAAGTATCCAGGAACTCAAAGCGACACTGGGAATTAGCAGGCTCTCCCCGCTCCTATACCTGCGCCTTAAGGGCGTCCTAATGAAACCTAAACTAAAATCATGCTTACAAAGAGGGCTGACCCCAGTTGAGAAAATCTTAGATTCCCACACGAAAATGAAAGGCCTCATCTCCCTCCTTTACAGAGCACTGTTAACCTCCCGCGAGGGAACGACTAAGAGCCTCAGAAGGAAATGGGAAAGGGACCTGGGCTGCACCATCGGGGATGGGCTCTGGGGGAGGCTATGTAGCAGGGCATTTAAGACTTCTATCTCATGCCAGTACAAGTCCCATGCCATCAAGCTTCTCCATAGGTGGCAATACGACCCGATCTCCCTCTCTAGAATGTTCCCAGACACTGTCCCGTTGTGTTGGCACGGATGTGGGGAAAGAGCCGACTACTGGCATATGTGGTGGTCCTGCAGGAAAGTACAAGTCTATTGGTCAGAAGTGCTCAGCTGGCTCGAGGAGGCGGGAGAGGGGGTTTACCCATTAGACCCAGTGTTATTAATATTTGGTCTCCGCTACAGGGACGATCAATGGGAGAAACTCCCGGACCTGACACTTCCTGCTATTGGCTGCCAGAGCTGTACGTGCCAGGTCTTGGAAGAGAGCATCCCTCCCCTCGAAGAGGGAATGGGTGATGGTGGCCAAAGACATTTATTTCATGGAGAGACTAACATCAGCAATACACGGCTCCTGCACGCAGGTTGAGACTGATTGGCTGCAATTTATGGAAGCGTTTGCCAATGTGGTGGACGATACAGGAGCTTAACTGATGTACCCCACCCGGCCCGGAAACTGGTTGTGGTAGGAGACTCATTGCACTTCCTCAAGTAAAGTCCATTTATGTTTATTCCTCGTATGCCCGGTTGGAGCTGCCCGAAACGTTCACTCATGGAAGTGTGGATCGTGTGCCCCATCATTAGGGGTCTTGTGCGGGAGGGCGGAGGGACGGTGTATACAGCAGAGTTGTACATTTTTTCTAATCGTAGTTGGCTAGGGCCGGTGCCCGGTTGCCATTGTTTGTACTAATGCTTTGTTGCCTTGAAAAACCAATAAAATTGAATTTAAAAAAGAAAAGAAAAACTACTGGACGGATTTACAACAAATTTGTAAAAGCACTCTTTTGGACCAATAATGAAAGTGAACCAAACCTCACAAAATCAGAGGTGGCCATATATTATGTTTTGCAAAATTTAGTGAGAATTCGTAGGACAGAGCCAAAGTTATAAGCCACCCAAAAAATGCTCTTCTTATGAGTTGAACAACATAGGCATGACTACACAGCCACTCCCGCAGGCCGTGCAATATATACATTTCTCCATGATAAAAACTAGGCAAGCTAAAACTAAATATTTAAAAAGACAAAAGCTAAAATGTGTCCTTGTGAAAGAGGAGAAATAAATAATTGCCGTGTTGGCTTATTTTTTTTCTTACAAATATAAAAGGTTGCATTCCACTTTTCTCTGTAAATATAAGACAAAAGCGCAAGCTTACAAAGACGTATAGTTTTCCATCCCTACAGCAAACACGTGCAGTTTACAAGGCTGCCAAGAAGTCGAGCAATGCATTTTCTTTAACAGATTAACATCTGCTGGTTACATGAGCAACTATGTCTGAAACCACAATCAGAGCTCATGCAAGCGGACTGCACTTGCTTGGGAAGCCCTAAAATTCTCTGGCCTCCAAATGAACATCTAATTTATACGATGTAGATGTCCCCTAGAAGAAAAGGACTGGTCATGGACTGCAAATTCGGCTAATGCAAGTAATTTCGGGTAGCTTTACCAAGATTAAAAACATTTTTTTTTTTTTTAAATGAAGCTGTTATAGCACGCAGAATGAGGGAAGCCAGCATGTAACCAAAGGACCAGGAATAAAATACGTGACGATATGAGTTGTCTTGCTACCAAGAGAAATATAGGCTCCGATTCATGGAAATATGTGTAGAAATCCCTCAACAGTACGCACAGCGAGAAGGGACACTGCGCAAGTCTGTGCGCAGAAAGAATAATGCGCGCTTCACATATTTGTGTAACTTACAGCGCAAAGTAACCGTATTCGCAAGTCACACCTCTAATGTCCCTGACACGCCCACACGCAATGCATGAACAGCCAGAACATCTACCTTTCAGTGCTCCCCCGGGCTCAAATACACGCACCCTTCAAAACAGTGCGTGGGGTACCCAGGAAGAAGACCTACAACTCAGGTACCCTGCTTGGGGTTCCCCGTAACTGTATCTGGGACCCCGACAACATTTGTATAAAAAATAATAACTCAGCAATAACTTGGGCAATCTGCGTGCGAACCCCCCACAAAAGTTCCGGCACCCGGCTACACTGCTTATGCGCACTCCAAGGTTACATCGGAAACCAGATTGAGTACATGCACCCAAAAATTCGACATGCAACCCAACGTGTGCGCATCAAATCCTAGGTGCCTGCCTTCAGGTGGCAGATCAAATGAAGTACTTGCGTGGCCATTTCCCAGCTGAGACGCTGTGTAATCGAATCCATGAATACATCGTGCCGCGGAATTGTGGGCATGTGAGGGACTACCTGCAGACTGTCCCACAGAACGCCCAGTTTTTCGCAATCTCTTCCTCATTTTTGGTGTTCTGCCCCCTTCTAGCCCTCTGTGCAAGCCACACCCACACTCTGATGTTGGTCTCTCGCATTGCCCACGACAGCTTGTACAAATGTGCTGAGCCAGTGCAAACTCCACACAAGTACAGAAAATGTATGGCGCAGTTGATTCCATGAATCGGCAAATGCGGATTTACATGCAGTTGCGCACGCAAGTACTCTTTTTTTCCATGCAGATAATTCCATGAATCAGGCCCATATTGTCCCTGAGCTATCTATCGCTCCTTATAACACGTGCATTACCGTTAAAGTGAATGCCTTAAAGAAGTGCTCTGACCCCCGCCCCCCACTCAGAAAATACCATTTGCGTACTGGGAAAGGCAATCTGCGTAAAAGCCCCTATCCTTTCAATGGGACTTTCTTTTAGGCCCAATTCAGTAGTGTTTATTTGACACAAGGCAAATAATACATAGATCCCAGTTGAGGGCATAGGGGATGCAAGACCTGTGCCTTGCATCTCCCCATGTCCCAGGTATTCACAGGAAAACCTTTGGTTTCCTGGGCTTCCCGAGGGGTGGAGGCACTCAGAAGTGTAAGAACAGAGGTTTGAATTCAAGAAAGGGTTCCATGTCATTTCGCAGACCTTTTTTCCGACAGTTTTGCTGCTCGGGTTTTGCCGAAAAACTTCCAAAGAATGTTAACATTATTTTTGGGGATTCCATCCCCAAGCTCCCCTTAATTTTCTTTTTATTTACCTTCCCTCAACACTTTATTTACCCTTTCACCCCGAATCCCCCTCCAAATTTTGATGGGAATTTTCGGAAAATCTCCCACAGCAAAATACCAGTCAGAAAAATGGGTGTCGTCAAAAGGACGAGATACAAAGACGACCTCGGCTTCATTCTAATTCAAGGGTATAAGTAACTGTGGTCTTCACCTCAATAATACAAGTTGTGTGCATCTGATACCTGAAGAAACAAAGAAATGATGACCCTCACACAAAAAATTACAATGGTCTGGCTTGTGCTAAATAAGATTGCAAATTTACTCATGTGCCAAGATGACCAAATGAATAGGAAAGCACCCACGGTTGACCACCCGATTGCAAGAGCCACTAAAATGATGGACCAGATTTCTGGGAGATTTGCCAGGCTGCTCCAGCCCAAACATACCAGTTCCCTGTTCTGGACGTGAGAGCTGGTGCTACTGTTGACAGGCAGTTTTACTGCCGCTGTGAGACAGCTGCCTATCCACCACACAATCAGAAACCCATGTCAACCCACTTGAATCCTTTGAAGAAGAGCAGCCAACAGTCACTGCAGGAAGTCCTGCCCGCTACTACCTGCATCCTGGTAGCCTGATATTGTGCCATGGTTGACAAGAGCAGTTGCGACTATTCCACGTGGAATCTTCTTGAAAAGGTATCCACTAAGAAAGCCCTATCAGATGTATTTCCGAAGTGATGACAATCTCTTGGAGGAGATCCGGAAGGAATACGAAAAAGAGAGAAAGAGAAGTTGGAGACGTCCCACTAAATGAGCGTGACGCACAGAGAAGACTGGCTGAAGAGAATGTATGGACCTTATAGAAACTGATGATGTAAAGAATCGAGTAAACTTTCAAGAAGCTGTCTTTACGTAGTGAATAGACTGCAGGCGGAGCGTCTTTTATATAGAAGCTGGGCATCAATGTCACAATATTAGTAAGCTCAAACCATGAAGAGAAGGGCTGAAAGCTGTGTCGCAGCAGAGAATTAGCTGGGGGCATGGAAGAATGGAGACAGGCTGTCTGGCCTGGTGTCAAAACTGAAGGCAGCCACGACTGGTTATCTGTCCTTGAAGGCTGAGAACGTTAGAAGCTGAATCATCCCTTATTAAGGTACAAAGAAAGAACACCATGAGTGCCAAGCTTTATTAATTCAAGACAATTAAATGTCAAAATGGGCTGAATTGCAGTCTTTTGTCAGGTGAACCCAGGATATGATATGACATTTGTAACACACCTATAGACAAGTGTTTCAAGGCGCGACGAGGCAAGGAAGGGGGAACAGAGTGAGGACAGAGAATATGATCTTACTAGGCCAAGTGACATTGTGATTGCGCAAGTGCAGGGGAGGGAGGGGACGGAGTGCAAAAGGGAAGGGGCGGGGGGCAGTGCTGTCCAGCTTAGACAGAACCAGAGCTCTAGAGACAGTGAGCTTCTGGGGGAAGGAGAGGAAAGGAAGAATACCTCTTAGGAGGTGAAGTTGGTAGTTTGACTTCTTAGAGATGTCAGAGGTGCAAGGCGAAAAGGAGTGTGTGGCGTTGAATATGCCCCCGGGGTTCTGAGCCGCACAGGTGGGAGCAGGAAGAGGGCCAAGGGAGGCCGGCCATAGGGTGACAGTAAGGACGGTGCAGGTGTGCAAATTAGGAGAATCTCTGTGTTACTGGCTGGCATGAAGGCAGAGATTGTTGGTGGCACACCAATCCTGGATAACAGATAGTAAGAGATGAGAAAAGGAGAAGAGGTGGCAGAGGGGTACCTGTTAGCACTGAAAGTTGGAGCAGAGAGCGGCAATGCAGTGGGCGAGAGGTGCCAGGTATTGGCTGAACAGCCAGGGAGAGAGGTTAGACACCTGGGGAACACCACAGGTAGAGACTGAGATAGGGGAAAGGAAGGACCCAAGTTGGACCTGGGAGGGTCGATCAGAGAGGAACAGGGTCAGCCAGTCCAGGGATTGAGCAGGATGGCATGGTTGACAGTGTCAAAGACAGAAGAGAGATTGAGTAAGATTAGGACAGATGGGAGATTCGAATAAATGTTAGAGAGCAGGTCTTCACAGATGGTCAGGAGAGCAGTGTCTGTGCTTCTGGCTGCTCTGAAGGTTTGATGGGCATGAGACGACCAACAGATTCATTGTGAAGATTAAGCTGGTAGATGGCCAGCTTTTCCAGGAGTTTGCCCAGGAAAGGAGTGATGGAAATCGGATGATAGTTACCTGGGCATGAGGGGTCGGCTGAGGGGTTTCTTGAGAAGAGGTTATACAAGAGAGTGCTTCGGGGGGAAGGGAAGGCTCCAGTGGGGAATGAGTGGTTGCAGAAATCAGCCAGGGCGGGTGAACATAGAGTTGGGCACGCAGTTGCAGAACTATGAAAAGCGTGTGCTCACACTCCCTTATGTTCCCAGAGGAGAGAATATATTGCAAGCCCAAGTTCAAAGACAATCTTCATGGCAGAGGGCATGGGTGATGACAGATGTTGGGCTAATTGAGTGGGGAGGTAGAGTCCAGACCACCTCTCCCCCGACACCTCGGGTATGAGCTTACGTGCTGCTAGTGAGCCGAATGTTCCAGAAGGGCACAATGCGTGCCAACCAATTGAAGAGGCTGTCATGACCACTGTGAGGGGGCTCAAGTTGTGCCACAAGCAGGCTCCCACCAGAACCCTGAGGGCCTTAAAACCACTGCAAAAGGGCTCCTGGAGCCAGTCCTGGTGCCTTTAGCACCAGGCTCATATGTAGGAAGGGCGGGCTGTTCAAATTAGGTCCCATTTATGTACATGGACCTTTAAATCCAACATGGAAGCACCCACACAGTCTAGTTCTAAGAACCAAGCCATGCGGTCTACTGTTTTGGCTGTGGCAGGCCTGGAACTACTTTCCCTGGGCTATATAAACCACACCCTGACTGCAGAACATGCTTCGTGTTATTCTGCAACCAGCAGCGTGACGCTCACCATGTCCAGCTCCTGGTCTTCAGCATCTTCCTGTAATCCGGCAAGAATAAGAGCAAGATTATTCTGTTTTACCTGAGAAAACACCATCCAGCAATCAGCATCTCAACTGGGCTGCAATCTGTGGAAACTAAGCGAAGAAGAAACATCACTCACCTGTGAGTACTAGCTTAAGGACTTCCGGCAAACCGCTACCACAGCTGCTGTTCGACCATTGCGACCTGCAATAACGAGAAAGGGAAAAACAATATTAGAAAGCGCACTTCCAAAACATTGAATTCCATCAGTCTTACCTGAATTCCATCGCGCTATGCCACACTTACATCCGGAGCACCACAGCAACAAAAGAGACATAATCAGGTTCGCTTTCAATATTAAACAACCGCACAGTGCTGTACTACCTTAACGGAGTCCGGGGGCCTGTTTTTCATCGCGCTCTCATCCACTCGCAGCACCACAGCGGCCTGTGAGGAGAAGAAGACGAAAACACAGATTAGCTTAAAAAAACAAAGGCATTGTGCTTCAAGCTTTTTCTTCCCTAGAAACGTGCCTCTCCATCCGGCACGCCAGCATCAAGACCTTTGCACCCGAAAAGATGGAGATAAAGATATTAACGAATTCCCACCATAAACAGAACAAAGACTTACAATTAACAAACCTACCTGCTGTGGGATGCATTGATCCACTAGGCTCTGCCTTGTGACATCACAGTGTGCTGCTTTCACCGGAACCAACAAAATGGCCACAAAAAGCCCAGTGCACGCTAAAACCGCTGAGAAGTGCGCAGTGAAACCGGAAAAATTGGATGCCAATCTACTTTGCCTGCGTCAGTGGTAGAAAAAGAGACCACACTGCCAAAACCTGTCATTGGGCTGCCCACAGAGGAAAAGGAAACTACCTGAAACGGCAGTGCTTCATTGCAAGGAAACCCAGAAGTGCTCTAAAATCAGTTTTTCCTTGGCTGTTGAAATTGCAAAATAATGGTTCCCAAACATCAGAAAAGATCCAACATCCTTGATGGGTGTTAACCATCACCTTATTCAAAGAATCCACCAGGAGAAGCAGATTTCATCACAAGAATATCGACATTAAAAAAGGTGCTTGCCTGGGAACATCTGTCAGATATGGGCTCAGTACCGCCGGCCGCCTGTATCAAAGCTGTCATTTACTTACACTGGAAGTTTAAACTTGTACGTTAAAATCAAATTGTGGAAAAGAAGTGACTTGCCATCAAAAGCAATATAGGTTGCCACTATTCAATCTCTATGTTGTAAAAAGACTGGAATTAGAGATCTGTGTGTCCATTTTAAACAAAGTGTGTTGAAGTAACCTCTGATGCCTCTGATGCCAGCCACAGAACTTCAAAGGCAAATTCCACAGCGTGCCCCAAACAAAGGTGCCTTCCTTTTGCTCTCTGCCCCAGGAACTCCTAGTCAGATGCTAATGAAAAGGGGAGGAGATTTTGCTCTGCTGCTCTGGGGATAGACAATAGACTTCCTGGATTGAAAGGGTATGCAAATTCAAGTGTCAACAAAAACCCCTGCCAGCAGGAAGAGAGGCCTGGATTGCTCTTGGCCCAGCAAAACTTTGGGGGCGGGCCAGACAGATATGTGTATCCTTAAACCCCAAGAAACTATCTTTTTGAAAAAGACTCACAGAGAATTGTGGAAAATTGTACAAATCTGTAAAATATAGTGTTGTTTAACATGAAAATCCTGGTCACATTTTGAAACTACTCAGAACTCTGCAATGTTCAGAGACATGACTACAGGAATTGTGATTTTGAAGCAATTGTGATGATGCTAGAAATATGAAACTTCACAGGAGTATGCCCAGATGTCATGCGTATATATGTATATATAAATGTGGAAAAATCTGACACTGGGTACCCAACCAAAAGCGCGAAGAACTGTCAAATCAGAACCGAAGCTCTCACTAAAATGGAACTCGGACAGATACTTGCTCCACTAAATCAGTGATGTAATATGTTATTGCTAGAAAGTTGGTAATATTGTAAATATGCTTTATATGAAAGATAGATTTACTGTGCAGAAACAAAGGGGAGGTCCTCCCTGGATTGTAAAATACAGCATCATCAGGACACCAGATTTCCTTCTCAAATCAGGGGAGAGGACAGACCCTAACCAACAGGATTCCTAGAGGGTGTGCCTAGAGCCTACCCACCCCTTTGGGAAATACATAACTAGAGATAGCTTAGGACCTACACACACACACACAGACATTCACCCATCAACTGATTGCTGGCGAAACACTCTGCAGGAGAAACCCATACCCAAGACTCCAGAACTTTTGAAAGCAGAAAGGCCCATTTCCAATGCTGAACCCTTCTCAGCTTGGCCTTTTAAAATCCTGAAACCAGATTTTAGCCCCCAGACCTTCAATGGAACACCAAAAAGAACAGCCTGGCTGTGCTGTTTCTGCTTTCTTGCTAAGAATTCTTGCTAGAATCCAGAGATCCAAACCAGTAGAGCAGAGCTGTAACCAGATAGCTGCAACCCAGAACCAACCCGTCAGATCCAGTCCAGAGGGCCGTGCAGAGTCCATAGTGCCGTGCTGATTGCAGAACCCGAGCGCCCTGAACCCCGTCCGGTGGGCTAGCAGAATTCTGGTCCAGAAATCTTTGACCAGATCCCTGACGGGCCCATTCCAACAGTAGTAGTGAGTATCTATAGCATAGAATTGTCACTAGCAAGTATCTTATTCTTAAGTAATCCTATCCAAACCCTTCTATCATATCCAGGATTGCATTGTAGAAAAGCTTTTGTCTTTCCTGAATCTTTCTCTCATTCTTATAGTCCTTTGATAATAGTAGTGTTAAATCATCTTTGCGCTAATATATTTGCTGGAGAAAGACAAGTGTCTCGGCAGGCAAAAGCCAGACAGAGGCGTCACTGATCTGGTGGCTGTACTGTTGGGTATCTTGTATCTTCATAGACTTCCTAGTGTAAAGAAAATCTTGTTCGTAATTTAAAAGCGCATCTTTCATTTGAAAATGTTGACTCTTCCTGAGAAAAAACAACCTCTACTAAAACCTTCGTAACTTCCATACCGTGTATGGTAGAAACAAAATGTAAGTGTCAAATTGAATCTAACATCAACCGCATTCCATCTCCTTCTAGTTTTCCCACAATCGTGCTTCTCGCGCGTGTAAAAGTTTGCCAAAAATGTTACGTTTGGCTCAATTTCATCACGTGTAAAACAGCCGTTCTTTGCATCCGACCTCAGACTTAAGTGTTCAATCTGCTAGTGACTCAATAATCATTGCTAGTGTTTATCTGAAACCATACAAAGCGGCTCCACCTAGTTTTTAAGCCAATTTAGTGAATTAAATCATTTTTCAGTGTTTTAACCATTCATTCAAAGCCACATTCAAAAGCATTTGGGCTGTTTGCAATCATTCCTGTTTCTCTCCGAGTTTGCTGGGGGAAGTGGGATTGAAACTGTATGGTTGAGTTTGTATTCCTGAAACCTGTTTTCTCTCCTTCCACATCTTTATCTTGCAAATTGGGGGGATCGAGTAGTGTGCAGGGGGAAAGAGTGACATTGCATTTGACTGAACCCACAAAAAGTATTATTCTATGATGCATTATTTTTCCTATCCATACTCCTTATGATTAAGGTGATTGTTGATTGTAACATCACCCATTGGTAATCCTTGTATAAATATTAAATAGTGTGATATATATATATATATTGTTCAAATACATAAAAAAAAATCTTTTAACTTTGCAAAACAGCCTGCTTCCTGGTTCAGTGAGACCAAGGGGATTCAAGGAGAGGGGCGTGATATAAGGGTATATCATTCAGAAATAAAAGAACTTAGACAAAAATATATAATTAACGGTTTCAATTGTGCATCCCACACTAGGCATTGACTTAGGGGAAGTGGTGGGTTGAAATCACTTACACTGCCTACCAGCAGATTCGGGGGTCACAGCAAGCTTGGGCCCAAGGAAGGCATACCGCACCAGTGAAGCAATTCGGGCAGCTCGCCAACAGACGTCAAGTGCCCATCCACAAGAAACACAGGATGGATAGCTCTCCCTACAAATAACTAAGGTGAGAAAAGAACCCAGTGGGAAGGGAATCGGTCAGAGGGAGGTGGGAGATTCACCCACTAGAGACAGTTATCACAAATCCTCCCTTCTGTAATTGCAGATTCATTATTCAGCACTGGGCAACTACGCATCCAGGGTTCCAGATCTCAGAGCCTTCCAGATGCCCCCGGGTATCAGGTGAGCGTAACAGAGGGCCATATAAAGAAGGGCCTTTTAGTTTGAGAGCTAATGATGTACCGTGTTTCTAATAACTGTTGAAAATGACTTGCCCTAGGGGTGGACATGAGTTGTCCACCTGACTGTAGAGACCCAATCACAACACGACCCATTATAGAAAGTATACTTACATATTCCCGTTGAGCCAACCACAACTCTGTAGGTTTTTCTCAGTTGCCACATAGTATGACGCCACATATGTTGAGTTTTTACTATAAAACTTTTTTTCTATTAAATGCTTCAAGGGAACGATGTGTGATGTCCGTTGTAACTCTGTTTTAGACAATTGATAATAAAACAGGAAAAGGACTTTGCCATCTTCCTGACTTGATTTGATTATTTGGTGTAAAGAGTTACTCTGCTTCACATCCAACTGCATGGCACGCTACCCCGCCCAGGGCCCTAAATTCAACTTCAAAAATGGAGGTGACCAATTAGTTTAACAAGGTGGTAAAGCCTGTAATGCTACCCCACCTGGCTGTTGCACCTCCGCTGGTTACTCGCTGAGCAATGCTTATTGCAGGAAGGTTGATGGGAAAAGGTGACGCACAGAAAGCCAGAAGTATCTCGAACAATGTAATTCTAATGCCAGCATTCTTGAAGACTCGCCATAGTTTGGTTGATGGAGTTGTACGTCAGCGTCACCTACTCATACAACCGCAAAGAGCCATATTCCAGCTGGAATTATTTCAGACATTTGCATGCATTCAGGTAGATGAGTGGAGGGCGTTAGGTTGGCCAAATTCACAAAAGGGTGTCCTACAGAAAGTGTCATCATGGGAAGTGGGATTGCCAGAAGTTACCATGAGTAAACTTTGTGGTTTGAAATACGTGAATTTTCACTTCGGTATGGAGCAACTCTATAGGCAAGCAAACCATGAGGCAGCATATAAAATAACAAACGGTTAACTGAAGGGACTACAAATCAGATCTAGTGAGAATAATGATTTGCCCAGGATCAAACCGTTTGGTTCAACCAGGATGTAAGTGATGTATTTGCTTCACCAAGTTAGTTGATATTAATATTTGTTAAGAATTGTGGGGATGACAAACTCTGGATCCGTTGGGCGCTGGTAGGGTATGGTGGTCTAATGGTCGCTGTTGAGCGATTTGATCAATTATATGGTCCAGTCAGGTCATAGTCATTAATTTGTTTATTTTTGGTTAGTTAGTACCAAACCAAAGAAAACATCGTAGAAATGAAAAGTTTTTGACATGGTAACTCGCTACACAGCCGACGCGTGTTTCAACCCAAGTCTTTTTTAAGGCTGTGATTTAGTGATGTGCACCGTGAAGTGACATAGTGATACCCATTGTTATTTATGACATATATTCCATTCAATATGCATGTACTTAATAGTTTCAGTAATGAGGAATGGAAGCACATTGTGGCAACAGATTGGTAATTAGCAAAACCTGTGATCGTGAGTGTTGGTGACGGGGTGAATAACAGGGCAGAACATATAACAATTGATAGTTACATTTGGGCATAACGAGGTGTATAGTTACAGTTCAAGTAAAATTGAGACAGAGTAAGAGACAATGTACCAAGGGAGACAAAGGAAAAGGAGAGTCAAATAGTTGAGTCAAGGGCCAAAAGAATTTGGTATGACAGCCTTGTTGAAGGGCGCCAGGGGGCTGGATAGCCGATCTGAAAAGTAGATGGATAGTATTCTCAGCAGGGATGGGACCCATGGACGAGTGGCCGAAGTTAGATAGATATCAACAGGGAGAGGTAGGGGTACTAGATTGTGGCAATAAGGCACGAGGCCGGAGAGGGGCGTCTGATGGGAGACTTACCGTTGGCCGGGTCCAGCGAGTTTGTTGCGTGCAAGCGTTTCTCGGAAATCCGTGTGCTGTGGATCAGCCCTACTTACGGGAATTTATAAGAGCATGGCGAGGATTGGTTGGTTCATCGAGCGGTGTGATTGGTCTAAGGAGGCCGCCCCGCGGTTGGGAAACCGTCATGGTTTACGTCACACGGGTGAGATTAGAAAATATTGGGGAAATGCCCAGAACGAGCCTGATCAGGATAGGTACATGGAAGGAGGTTACATCAATTGCGTCCACAATGCATGTGTAGGCAGAAACTGTCACAGGTTTATGTACAACTGATTACAGGAAAACATGGAAATTATGGTCAGTATTTAATCCAAAAGTAACAGCGCAATATTTGCATATCAGCTTTGCTTCTTTCTGGCGTAGTTGGAGTTCTCCATCTCCGCCCCTTATGTCGGTTGATATTTTCTCCAGTCCCACGAAGGTGATGTCTTCCTTGTTGTCCCACTGGTGTTCTTCCTGCCAGTGTAATGCCAGTGGATATCTGGTGTCCTGGGAATGTAGGGAATTGAGATGTTCCCTGATCCTTGTTCTGAGTTCTCTTTTAGTACTCCCAATATATTTGCGATTACATACACAGTTAATAGCATAAACCACAAATTTGGATCTACAGTTGATGTATTCTCTGATTGTATGTGTGTCACTGGTACTAAAAGTCAAAGTCTTGGTCGTTGTAGCGAATTTGCACATGGAGCAGTTTCCACACCTGTAGAAGCCCACTGGTTTGTTGCTGGTGAGCCAGTTGCCATCGGTTTTTGGAATAGGCACCATGAATGATGGACTGAGGATGTTTTTGAGTGTTGTGGCCTTGGTATAGGTTAGGATTGGCTTGTCTGGGATCCATGCCTTGATATCTTCATCTGTTGATAATATATGCCAATGTCTCTTCAGAATCTTCTGTACTTGATGGCTATCACTGCAGAATTGGGTAATGTATCTTATTGGGCTGTCATTTGTTATCTGCTTACTGGTGGGTACCTTGGGAGTCAAAAGCGAGCTGCGTTCTCTACTGTTGTCCATAGCTATGGCTGCTTGTATTGATTGGTCTGGGTTTCTTGAGTTTGAGTTTCCTGATGTATTTGAATAGGTCGATCTGGGCATTCAGATCTTGGTGGGATGGCGCATCAGACTGAACCTTGATTTGAGCTGAGAAGGCTCAGTGGGCACTTATGATTGTGGAGGTCCTGGAAACAAGCAAGCGTCGAGCAGGGGTGAATGCGGATGCTTTGGGCAGTTGACCTGCGGAAGTTCAATGAGGCAGGTTGGGGCAGTCCCAAGAGTGTTTCAATTGGCCAGGCCGAGTCAGGCTTTGGCTGCTGGGAGAGGTCAGCGAGTGATGCTTCAGCGGTTCGAATTGGTGGGCAACGGTTGTGAAATGGTTCGTCGATTTGCAGTCAACCAATCAATAGTTCTCAGATTGGCTAGGCCGAGCCATGGTTGAAACCACCGGTTAAAGTAGGCTAGTGACCCTCCACAGATTCAGTTCGGGTTTCAGCACTGAGTAGACACTTCAGGCATAACCAGTGACATGGGTTGCTAGGACACAATTCAGTGTCAAGCTGGTTTAGGTGCAGTAATATAGTTTGGTTGGAGGAATGCAGACACCAGCACCAGCGCCTTCTCTATTTGTTCAGGATGCGTAGAATACAGAGAGATCGGTTTGGTGTGATGGAACAGTGAGCTTTAGTGAGTCTGTCCCTCCAGTTGCTATGAGGCCTTTGCAAAGGACTCGGTGACAGGATAATCTAGTTCAGGGTTTGCTCTACTGGCACAGAAGATCCATTGCAGAATGGTGGGTTCTGGTCCACAGCATCAGTCACTCCTGATGCTCCCTGGGAGTGGCTAGGGGACAGATCTTCTTTCTATTTTGGACAGATCCTTCTTCACCTTCACAGAGGTCTTTGGACAGTGCAACTGTCCCAAAGGAAGTCGAGGTGAGAATGTTTAGAACGTCTCTCCGGCTATAAAGGATCCTTGAGGAACACTGGGAATTCTGCCAAAGGTTTGTAAGAGGACTCCTTTAAAGGGCACAAGCCCTCAGATGATTGGTCTAAAGTTAGCTAATCCCTGCCCCATGCTGCAGCGGACGTTGCCTTGTTGATCGTTCACCCATAGTGCTTTGCTCCAGAGGAAGTGGAGGAGACTGGACAGGGAAAGAGAGACAGTGAGAAACAAGATGGTGGAAGGCTTCTTCCAGTGTTCAGAACACTCCTGCATATCCTATCTCAGCCCCCTTTGCTCCTACTGACAACAAAGACCATTGGAAATGCAGCACCCTGGTGTGAGTCTACTCCACCTTAATGAGTGCCCTTTGATACCTGGTCTTGGACAGATGCCTGCTGTGTGGCTATTCTTGGGTAGGGGCTTTTCTGGTCCTACCAAAAAGAAACCAAAGCGAGGCTTGGTCCTCTGGGTTTCTGTGCTGCAGGCTGGGCATATCAGACCATCTGACCGAAATACACACTCCCGTCAAAAGCACAGCTGACTCACAGGAGCCGACACTTGTGCAATATCAATTCTGATGTGGCAGCTATGTTCATAAGTAGCGGCATGCACTATGCCTGAACTCAGGCATAGCTTATCTTTAGATGTTACCCTACCACCAGCATGGGTTACTCATTATCATCCTAGTTTTGGGTACAGAGGGGCATATCCTAAATGCCGCCTCTGGGCCGCACCTGTCAAATTTGCATCAGAGACATCTGTGCCACTGGTAGAGCAGGGGTTGCGACTCGGAATACTGATGCAGCAGGTCAGATACATACTTTACTTTTTGGCATGAGCGTATAAAAGGGGAATCTCATCAGCAGATTACCATTTCAGAGATGGAATTACCTGCATAATTGTATTATTTAATGAAAATCAGAAAAGCCAGGGCTTTGACACTGTTGCCAAATGGCAATCCATCACACTTCCCACTTCCACCATTTGTACCTCTTAATGGACAACAGTCCCTGCCAATAGCCCCATCTCCACTGTGTCTGCGGCCATCCATTGCTCTCATTATGGTGCCCTGTGGACACAGCAACTGTTAAATGTTTTATAGACAGTTGAAAGAGAAAGCTCAGGGAAGCAAAGCGGCTCTTCCTGGGGTCTGTGAAACATTTAACGGGAAGGATTTGATCCTGCCAGTCTGAAGTAAAGTCAGGGTTTAGCCCCCATCCCGGAGAGGGTGAATTGCGGTCATGGGATCATAACCTATAAACTTGGGACAGTCCCACAACATATGTGATAGTTGGACAACCTAGAAGGCATCCGTTGTTTCTTTCTTTACTACAACCTCACTCTATACAAAACCAAGTAATTTGCTCCCAACACTGCAATGTCCTGGTTCACAGATGACTAAAAGGTGACTAAAAGCGGACAGAATTCTCTTGGTGCACTTTACTGAAGATTTCCATACAGGCCGTGTAATCTTGGATTACATATTGATTACATATTGAGAAAGAAAATCATAGGCACCAGTGTATAGGATTAGAGCGACATAGGTGGGAAGGAATAAGTTACACCTGTAAATGCTATTCTCCAGCATTGGTATCTTTTATTGATTCAGATGTCTGAATATTCCCCGTTGCAGGGTGGTTTTCCTCTGTAATATTAAAGCAGTATACCTTTACATTTTTAAACTGTTTGTCACTTTAGTGCTCTATTAAAAGTCATTTAAAAATGGCCAAAACCGTTGACTATCTGACGAGAGATTTCTCGAGGACTGCCAACTCTTAGCGTGCAGTAACACATCTGAAGATGGCCTCCCGGAGTGGAGCTAATGGCACCTGTCTAATTGGCTGTGGGCAGTGTGACCCAGAATCCCTCTAACAGAGCACTAAAGTGACAAAGAGTTTAAAAATGGAAAGGTAAACAGCTTTAATGTAACAGTGGATTCCCAGCCTGACAATGGCGAATATTCAAACAGCATGTGAATCTATGAAAAATGTCCTCAAGTCCATCTGAGTGGGCCTCACAGCAGCTCGAGGACCAGGACAACTGAAGCTCCCTGGTCTACTACATTAAACCGTGTGCACTGTGTTGTATAGTGCCTTTCTGTGCATGCTGGAAGTCTGTGATGTTGCGTGGAATGTTGTGCTGTGAATGAGAGAATGTTTGGGTGAAGGTTCCAAGCCCAGGCAGTTCGAGAACCCTGCCTGGGTGATGGATGCCAGTGTTTTTATATCCTATGTACTTAAGATGTAACTGTAACTAAGAAGCTGCAATTAAATCTAAAGTAACCACAGAGAAGTGCTGGAGGTCACACTATTACACCCATAGAACAAGAAGGAATATGACAATGTTGGCTTTTGTGCTCCACCAATCTGAACTATTGCTTGCACCTCGAACCTGCTTGACACTGCATCGTGCCGTAGCCGAGTTTGTCACCTGCTAGGTCCAAAACTACTCCTCGATTCCAGGACTCTACCTGAAACTCTGAAGAGTAACATGCCACCTGTGGTCAGGGGTTATAACCACGGATCGACCCGACTAGCCCTCGATCAGCTGCTTCACTGACCAACACATTGGAGCACCCAAATCACCAGTTTGAGAAATGTCGCCTGCCATCAAACTGCTGGAGTGTGACTCATAACCCCTCCTAGCGGCTAAAGCCTGACTTGGCCGGTCTCAACTTTGATGAAATCCTAGGGACCCAACCTTGCTGAAATCCCCCTTCAACCGCACAAAGCGACCAGGTTTGCCCCTGCTGAGTGCCCGTTTGCTGCTGGGCCACATGATTCACTGTATCCGAACTGAGCTCAATCTGCTCACAATTGACACTGGGTTCAACATCATCAACCCACCAAAGAACCGAAACCTGGTACTGTTGACCACAAACTGCCCTCTCGGTCCACTGGGACCTAGAGACTGTTTAGGTGACCTAATCAGGAAAAAAATATTTGCTCAGCATATATAATGCTCATAAGAGATACTTTGATCTAGGTCGTCTCAGGAGGAAAAAGAAAAAGTTGCTGATTCCATCCTGTCACGTTTCTGGAAAGCAATTCTGTCTTTCTAAATGGTCTGTAGATTTCAACTGACTACCTGGGCCTGTCGCGGAGCAGAGGAACAACAAGACCAAATAAAGGACAGAGAAGGTTCTATGTTTCTGCCCGCCTAGAACCCTATCCCTAGTCAGTGCTGGTGTGCTGCCTGTATAATAGTGGATAGAATAAGAAAAAGGCAAATTACTAATATTTCAACTATTCGTTCTCTCATTTGATGGTGCTTGATTGACTGACGGCCCAGGCACTACACTGTATGTACGTGATCATGGGATGGCCATGGTGATCAGCGCAAAGGGAAGGCCTTGCTACTTTAGAATGTTAAAATACAGGGTAAAGCTAATTCCAAAACAGTATGCCGGGAACGTGTGCTTTATTGGCCACTACTGTGGTTGAATGTAAATTAAAAAAGTTACCTCTGCCTAGAGAACTGAAAACATAGTGCTATGAAGACAAAGCAAGGGTATAGGTTTCTTGGACTTCCTGTGGTATGCGGTAGTAACCTTCCGTTCATCGCCATGTGTGTCAACTGGTTTCAGTGGTCTGTGTAGTTAGTGCCACCTTCTTTAGGACTGTCTTAGTGGTTAGTTGCATGGCGTATCTGCTTCTGGAGCCTGGCTATGAATTTATTGGCCACTCGTACTACGTATATAGACAATTTAGGAAGACGGAATTGTTTACCAGAAACATGACGGGCTGGAATCAGCAACTTCTTTTCCTTTTACCTCCTGAGACATCATAGATCACAGATTCTCTCACGAGCATTATATATGCTTGGCTGAGCAATTCATTGTTCGGTTTGCCTGCACCCTTCTTTTCATGTTACTAAATAGTGCTTGGAAATAACCTTTATTAATCCCTGCTAAGCAACCCACACCCCTCATGTTTATTAGGTCTCCTCATCACCAAAGACATATCGTTTTGTGGTTGCTATTTGCCTATCACCCCTATATTCACACTCTGAGGACTTTCTTCAGTCTGTTTCCTCTCTGTTATTCCACAGGTGTGGGTTTTTGTACAGTGTTTTCTATTTCATTATATTGCAGAATGGGGTTTTTAATGAAGGTATATCTATTTGTATAGGACCTTGGTTGGACATTCCCTTTATTTTGGGCTGTGTTGTTGTATTGTTTGGGTCACCACTGGATCACATTCACACCCCTTTTTAGAGCATAGCCTTCCCTATGCCCACATTACCACACAAGGCGAAGGAGGTATATCTCTTATTGTCCCAGTTGTACCCTTATGATTGTCTTGGCTTTTGATTTGTGAGGACTGAGTGGACATGTTTACCCCTACTCTTCGTTTTAATTCTGCTGAGCAGAATCTAATTCATCACACATGGATACCCGAAGGACAAGGCAGGGGATTTCATCACAAGGGTGAAGTATATATTGAGAAAAGTTGGGTGCGTGGGGAACTCCACATGTTGGTGTGGGTGCCTTACATGAAAGGGCTTTGCGCGCCATTTCTGTCCTGTCCATGAGGAATTAAATGGTACAGCATAATAGTGTTCTTTTTAGAGCAATGTCCGCCAATACAGATTGCATAGTTTTGTGGATGATAGTATTGCATGTGATGGCAAGGTCAAGTAGGAGAAGTACACTTGACGATCTGGGGTCCGCATTGTTTATGAGCATGTTCCATAGAGAAGGGTGTGTATATTGTATTCCAGGGGTTGGTTTATGCTTTTCACAAGGAATTTTTGCAATGAACGTTATGTTGAAGATTGTTCAGTAGCTTAATGTGTCTTTGGAGTAAGCTTTGAGTGTCTTGGGAAGCAGCTTACAGAGGCTGTCATGAAAGTCTAACAGATGATGCCTTGTTCAGTAGTCTAGTTGAGGAGGGACTGGAAAGAGGGAAGTGAGTGATCACTTTGCAGATGTCACAGGTGCATGGTTCTTCTGGTGAACCTACTGGGTTACTGTCATTGTCTAAAAAGTCCTGTGTTGTGGTAGAAAGCTCAGTGTTGGGAATGGTTGTCTGCTTGGCATGATTTCCCTTGTTAGGATTGATGGTGTTGGTCCTTTTATATCTAGATGGTCCTTCATTAGCAGAATTGTGTTGCTAAACTGTTCTGCACCCGAGTAGCAAAGCTCTTGGGATGGGTACAGTAATGGCACAACTTGATAGAGGTTTTTCACAAGTATCCATTTTATTAAATTAGAAGAGTGTGACAAGCGCCTCACTTTCCCTGACCTAACGAGAACTTCCCTGTCTGTAAAACTAAAGACTAAAGGTAACCACTCCAACATCAAAAGATATCTGTCTCTCACACATACATACAACACAGTCATACAGGTCTTTATATGGCTCTTCAAACTCAACAAAATAACAGTTATAATAAAAATACAAACTTTATAAACAAGCATCCTTGTAACCAGGGTCAGATGCTCTTCCCCAGGATTAATGCAGGATTTTTCAAATAAAGTAAATTAATAAACTAATTAGTAAAGTTTCTTTAAATAGTCAAGTTCTGCTTCAAGGGCAACACAAAGTTCCTTCCCTCTGTGAGGGTGTCACTTGGCACTTGGATTGTTTCAGGATTAAACAAGCTTTGCCACTCTTCCGAATAAAGTTTCCACAAGCCCTTGTTCATCAAACCAAAAAGTCTTTGTTTTCACACTTTCAATATAACCGCTCTTCTTTGGAAAATACAACTAACTACTTCACATTAAAAAGTGTTCATCTTCATATTTCCAATTAACATTTCAATATAACTTCTCTTTGGAAATGGCCACTGCTTCACATTTCTTCTTTATAAACAACAATGTTTACATCAGGATGGTTTTACCACAGCTCACCAAACACATTAGTGGCCTTGCCACTTTATTTCCACCACAATGCAGTAATTCAATATCTTCCTTCTGGTCCACTAACCTGCCAGGACTACCACTAATAATCCCTTTCCTGGTATCTTCGCCTGCCAGGATAAAACTAACACTACTACAAGTTCTCTGTGGTGAGGCTTACTTCAAACTTTAGCAAAGTCTTTGACTTTCAACAACATTGAGATTCACAACTTCTTCTATAAGGATACAACACCTATTGATGCTGTTTGTTCCACTGATTTGTTTGCCACATGCAATGCAGTTTCTCTTCCTCTTCTGTTAGATAGCTTGCACAATGAGGGCTTCTCTTTTAAAGAAAGCTAGTTACCCTTTTATTCATAAAGACATTTTCTTGGCTTAGGCAATGCTGGTGGTTGCCTGGTTTAAATATTGCCTCCTCTTTAATTTGGCAATGATAGTTACAGTCTTGGTTCAATGTTGCCCCCTCTTTACTTTGGCCATGATGGCGACAGTCTTCCTTAAATGGGGCCCTCTCTTTACTTGGGCAATGATGATTGCAAACTTTCTCCTCTCATTTCCTCTCAATATAAATATATAGAAGCCTGTCACAGCACTGCTTTCAGCTGCACGACTTCTGCACTTCTGGGTTCTAACTCCTATGCATCGCTCTGCACAATACTCTGCTATAAACACGGCGGCGGTCCCAGCGTCTTCGTTTCTCTGCCTCAACCACATACACGGCTGCTGACTACTTCTCCTACTGCTTACAATGGCCTGCAGAGGAAGGGGATTTAAATAATCAAAAGTCATGCTCCAGTGTGGGCCATTAAATCACTAGACTGCATACTGCAGTTCTGTGCCTCTGAGCCCACCTTCCTCGTCCCAGTACCTGAAGCATTATGGGACTTGAAGTCCATCATGTTTTTATTCCCCTTGTTATCAAAGGCTTCGATTTTGCAACAGGCCATTAAGACAACGGGGATCTCTAGGGAGGTTATTTAGAGGGTTCTCCCAATTCTCCTGACTGGAGTCCCTTCACATGTGGTCCTTCCGCAGAACACCCCAACCCGCCTCCACCGCCAGGATCAGGAAGTGTCTGCCTTTCCCTGGCCACATGAGAAGGGTCCCAGACCAGGGTCTTCGGGATGATCACCTCTGATTTATCACATACAAAGAGATGTTTTTTAATTTGTGGATAATGTTGAATATCACCCCCTAGCCCGATTGACCGACTATATGCAGCATGTCTAGCAGGCTGTTTTTGCTTTCAGCATTTTTGCTCTGTAGGCCTGGAGTCCTCGGTAAAGTATTTTTTCCTTTGGGCTTCAAGTATTCACAGATATTAGAAGATCACATGTTTGTCCATAATAGTCATTTATATTTGATCATATACCTACATGTGTACGGATGTTGGCGTGATTATGCAAAGTAAGTTTAATATTTGATTGTAAGAGCAACCATAAATGTGACAACAGGCAGAATGCATTTTTCATATTGAAGACAAACTGTATTATACTTCTTGATTTATCATTTTGACAAACAGAATATTCAGTTAAAAACAGACTTCTCCATGTCCCAGAATGTGGTACAGGTTTGTCGTGGAGGTGGAGTTAGGTGTGGTGTGTGGAGGGAGTGGGGGGGGAGGTCGGGTGTTCTAGATCAGTAACATTTTCCCATCATACGTGAACCAATTAAAAAGTCAATATACATACTATAGATAGATTTCATTACAAATCCTCACAGAAAAGCGACTGGTGCCACTAATGCAATGCTACTAAACCCTTTTTTTTATACATCATATGTATGTATATATACAATTCCCCTAGGATGTTTGCGTATTGGGAACTGAGCATGTGCACAACTGTACTTAGCCCGAGACCTGCTAAAGTTCTGTACAATGACCTTGGACCCTGTTTGGTAAGACTTTAATAACTGTGAATAATCTTGCTGACCTGCGTCAACCCCAGAAACTTTTGCTTGGACTTGGTAATTACTTTTCCTTGTCCCAAGGTGAATGGAAATTTTGTCCCCCTCTCACCTAGTCTTTCTCTTATTATGGGTGACCTTTTGATGTCTTTAAATAGTGTGTGATTGGATTTACAGTTTCCTATAACTTTTGGGCTTAGGCTGCATTGCTCCTTTGAGCTTCACTTTGTAATAAGTACTTGGGTGAAATACTGTTCGTTAGAGATAAAGAGGGATTTTCATCCCCTTTACATTTTATATAGTGAGTCTGCACATCCCACCTTCTGTGGAGTGCTAGGGAAATACACTGTATCCCCTTTCTCACTTACCTGGTATGTTAAATCAGCCACGGTAATGCACAGGAGGCCCACCATTGTGCTAGAATGGTGGGTTCCTTTTTTCGCAATTTCTCATTTGCTTTTTGTTTCTATGGTGGTCTTCTGCCATTCTAGGTGGGAACTACCTTGGTTGAAGTTTTGTCTTCGGGAAACCCCTCCTGGGTTACAGAGTGTCTGAGAAGGCAGAAAGTGAGGGAGGAGTCCAAAACTCTGCAGCCCTTTGTCTTTCACCTTACCTGAAAGGAACCAGTTCCTACTAGGGAGCTGGCTGCCTGATTGGACAGCCAGACCACCCCTTTCTGTAAACTGCAAGGGAGAGTTTACAGACGTTTTGCTGTAGTTGATAATAAATACTCCGAACCTGGCAGCTGATGACAAGTCGACCACTGGAGCTGAATTCGAAGAGGAGATGAAGAAAAGACATGTAGCGATTTCCAGCAACCGAAGGGGCCTACTGTGTATCCGGAGCCTGAAGTAAGTCTTTGTTCTAATAGATCTGTGGGTCCCGAATGCCACAACTCCTACCCAGAGGCTGGTGAGATCAACTAGCCTCAAGACCACCTGTAAAATGAACCATCCCAAGATGTGCTGTGACCTTCCTGGCCTGCAAATCACCAATACCAGGAAGCCTTGAGCCGGAGTGCAGTGCCTGGTCTTATGAAGTCCGAAAACCTGCTGAAACTTTGGTGGACTCCTCCAGAGACACGAATCAAATCCCAGAAGTACCATCACTGGAGCGCTGGACCGAGAGAGTGAAGCGAATCCGACCGGCAATATTGGCCCTTCTGAATCCTGTAAAAGGCTGTCAAATCCACAGAGCCGCAAGAAGCTGCGAAGAATACTTGGTTTGAAGCTTCCCCCATTGATGACTGCCGCCAGTTTTCCTTCAGTGCCCAATTCTTCAGTCTGCTGACTAGGAACCCAAGGACCGGATCCTGTGCTGGTGCACCCTGAAGGCATCCACTCAGAAGCTCTTCTTTTCTGCTGAGGTACTGTGTTCGCTTGGGGGGTAATTACCTTAAGTCTTTTGTGAATTCTGTGAGGCTGAGTGGGTTATTCAGTGTTTGGGAGTTTTCTATGAAGTCCCTAAACACTTAACTAACTCTGAAGCTAATACTTATTGAAGATATCCTCTAGAGGTCTGACTTTCCTGTACCTGAACCCTATCCTGACCTGCCTACAGATGGCTCCTAGACCACAAGGGTCCAGCTTCTGCCTCTGAGAAAACTCATGCTATACACTATGTAAGGAACTCATGGTGGCAATGGTAAGGACAGACACAAGTGATCACAGTTAAAGGGTGTTTATTAAACTGTATATGTAGGTTGGAGAAATGCCTAATCTAAACCTAAATCTAAAATGGGAGCAAGCTATAACCATCAAATAAAAATAAAACAGTACTAGTGGCACCTTGTCAAATAAAAGGGCCTATAAAAAAAGAACTATTGCCAATCCTTGTAACTAAATACAAAAAGAGCGTGGGATAGGGTTCACAAGAAAGAAGTGTTCACAAATGATGTGTCAGGATGTTGTAGCCGGTGGTCTCCCTTCCCCACGTTTTGAGTGGGACTCCTGAGCACAGCACACGCTCTAGCTTTCCCAGTATGGGACTACAATTCCGTTCTCAGGTATCAGGAACTTCAGTGGTTATGTCTCTTTTCTACAACAAAGTCTCTTGCCTCCGAGGACCTGATGTGTTCAATATAACAAACAAAATGTTTCTTTCCATATATACGTTGGATGATGGTTTTTCACCCCTGAATCCCCCTCTTCCGGGCTCAGACCCTTCTCAAATGTTAGCCTCCCTCTGTCGGGTTCACTATGGCTTTTATTCCAAAAAAGATTTAAACTGTTGGCTTCACAAATCTTGTCTTTTTTAAACAGTTCACTGTGGACTTCCCTCTGTCGTGTTCACTCGTATCAACAAAATGTTCATTGGGGCATCATGCTTCACCACGTTCTGCAGGAACCCCTCTGTCGGGTTCACACTTTCCAGTGTTTGTTTCTTTTCCTTTTCTAACTATGCAGGATACACTTCCGTTAGTCTTCCAATGACTTGCCGATCAAAGACTTTCGACTGTACAGGGGGTTTTGCTAAACCATTGTATGACCACTTTGACTGGTTCCTCGCAGCTCTCCTAAGGCCTTCTTGTAATAGCAGTTTCAACAATAGGGGACTCAACCAGTCTCTCTCGAGTGAGCACCCTGAGAGACCCTCTGCAGCTGGTTATCCCCTGAAGAGTTTAACAGTTCTTTAATTTCCCCTTAATGTGCCATTTTCAATTTTCATTCAACACAGTTCGGTTTCTTATCGGTTATCCCCTCGACTCACCGGCTGTGATGGTCTCTGGATTCAAGGACGGTAACACAGTAGCAAGCATCTCTCCCTGTCCTGGTTATCAGTGTAGGAGGGCTTCAGGTACCATTGACATCTGCTGCAACACACGCTAGCTATTGTTCGCAGACTTCCGTTTTTTTCCACGGAAGCTTTGCAGGTCTGAGTCAGAAAGGGCATGGTCGCTTCCCTCCTTGTCAGCCCTTCAATTGTCGCTGCTTTTCTCCTCCTCTTGAACTGCAGCCCTGCGATAGCTATCTCGTAAAAGCTGTCTACCTTGCTCGTACTGTGCTCTCAAGGGAAAGGGCCATCAGGTGTGTTGATTCTGGTCAATTGCCTGATTTTGCCCGACCCTTGTGTTGGGACATGTCAGGTAAATGGGTCTGGTGTTAGTCTGTTGTCTTTTGTGTTGTGTAAAAGTGTTAGTGTTTCGGAATGGGCGGGGGTGGGCAGAATTTCTGAGTATCATACGTGGAAGAATGGGGAAAGGGTGTTATAAGAAGGGGGATACTGTGTCTCCCACACTGGTCCACCCCCAGGAACTGGATCCAGTAGCGATGGCAGCGTCTGGCCACCTGTATAATAGATCATGGGCACTTGTCAGGGAGACACCTTCAGGTTTCTCACAACTAGGGAAGGACTTTGATGATAATGCTTCTGTCTGGAAATGACAACACATGTAAAAGTATTTACTTGGAAATGAGTTAGTGTTGTAACTGTATCTCTGTTTTCTCAGTCTTGGAGTTAGTACTTGTCTTCAAATTTCATGTAGCCCCAATTAAAAATATATAAGCTTCCTTACTTAGCTTGAAATACATTGCGTCTTTCTTAAAGTATAACACTGGGTTGTGCTTTTCAAAAATATTTCTTACTTGCCTTTGAGTTGCTTACTGCCCCTCTGAAAAGTATAATAGGTCACTTACTGACCTTGAATAGATGCTGCGCTTCTTAAACTTTGCATATTGCAGAGTTAATTTAAATAAGTGCTCTTACTTGCCTGACTGAAGTCACTCCGTGTGTGGTTAGAAGAGTACATGGTAGATTATTCTCCTGTTGGGGTTGTGCTTTCCCTGAATTGCTTCTGGGCACTTCTAAAATAGTTCCACTAAGTTGATACTTATCCTTGAGTAGCGTTCGGACTCTAGGTAGTGTACAAGTTAAGTTACTCGCTCTGAACGGTGTTCTTAAAAGTAACATTGGTGCTGTAACTGTATCCATTCATAATAGAAGTTAGTTACACATTTTGCAAGATAGACATGTAACAGTGTTGGTCTAATGAAGTGATTCTATCAATGAATAACACTGCATAGTCTGACCAATAGGGACTGCTGCCCTTGAATTACTTATGATAGTCTAAAAGTCTAACTACTGTGGTTTTACTCCCCAAGAATAGCTTTTAAAAGTGTATCTTTAGGTTTCACTCACCTTGAACTGCTGATTGCTATTCTTAATACGGTTATACTTCGCTTTGTATACCATACGTATTGAGTTGGTTTTTATAATTGTGTTTATGTCATATGTTATAGTACTTATTACCCAAGATTTATCTTGGCCTACTTGTATTTAAATACACTATTTTTCTTTTTTTTAACAAACCAGTATTGTTTTATAATACATAGAGTTTCAGTATCTCTTTGGCCCATATTTATGCTTCAATTTCTTTGTACCCATCTACAGTCCTCTCTCCTTCCTAGGATAAGCATGGCTGCTCGGACTACGCTACCAAATGTTGTCAGGTGGTACAGCCTTATGCTAAGAGTGGATTTATGTGCTGCCTCAGATGTATGGTTTGATAAAGCCCTTAGTTGGACTTTAGAAAAAAACTGTCCTAACAGACCTCAATGGAGAGACTGATTTAGCAGCCATTCAATCCTCACATACAAACACTGAGGCATTCCAAAATGTTACTAAGATGTTAGATGTTACATTAAATGAGCACCACACCTGGTGTGCATTAGGTACCTAGTGACTCAAGCATATAACCCTTTGATCACAGATAGATCTGTCAAATATAAAAACACATGGTCATTCCTATTTTCCTAAAATACTCTTCAGTTTTATGCAAAGCAAACTGGAACCCCCACTGGGCTAATGTGGCCCCTTACCCTTTCTCATGCAGGTATTTTTAAAGAGAACTACTGTTGTGTACCAGTCTGTCCATGTCGGAATGATAACCTTAACGGAAGATAATTTAAATCGCAAGTCCTGATTATGAAAAGGTGCTTCGCTCGATACGATAAGTGTAACATTCTTATGAGGATTAAACACATACTGTAAATCATAAGTAGAAGTACACATTGTACTTTTTCTTTTTTTTTTTTTTAAGAGAGACAGTTTGCAATGTTAGTTCAATTACAATTTTGTTTTGCTGTAGCTGATTTTGCACAAAAAGAAACAACATATTCCCCTAACTTCACAATGGGACTTTCAGCCACATACAAAGAGAGCGAAGAGTGATTGAGAAAGAAAGGCAGCCAGCTCTATGCATGTTATTGTAAAAAGGGGCGTTAGGGTTGCCGCACAAACCACTATAATTCTCTGTTCGTAATAGAATCCCAACTCAAACACGGATACCGCAAAACAACGATCACATACACCGTTCATGACGTTTCTATTAGTGTGACTGGCATAGAAAACTGAGTCAATGTAATCCTTACAATTTATTTTCGTTTTTTAATCAGGCCACAAGAGTGACCCTAACATGTTTGGCGAACTACTGGTAAACCTTTGCTGTTTGTGCTTGCGCAGTCTGCATGAACTCTGGGTATGTGAATGGCATTTCTATTTGCAGGTCATGTGCATTGCATAGAGGTGGCTGAGCTATGGTTGGTTTACAATGTCATTGTTGGAGTTAGGATTGCTTTAGGAATCATGACTTGCACGTTTTGGGAGTTTTGTTTTTATTGCACAACCATTATGTCCCTTTCAGAAATGTTAACGTTTATTTAAAGGGAAAATAAACCATGTTCCGTTAACTACAAAGCTTGTTCACTGAATTTGTATGTTTTTATATGTTTTAATTATGAATTAATCTTTATTTCAAACATACAAACTATACAAATAAAGTTATATGTATAACATGATAAAATAAGCACAATACATTCAGTTATAATTATAATAAATTAGGATCTGTGCAGCTGTAAACATTCTAGATACTATACACAGGTCCAGCTGTCTCTTTCAATGGTAATCATACAAAACTAGAAGCTGCTTTTATTGTAGTGCAATTTATCATACTTAAAATAGGTATTACAAATCTTGACCTTGGTTTGTAAAATGCTAGGCAGAAAAACAAAAGATGAGCCAGTTTATGGAATAAAAGATACATTTCATGACATCGGATGTTCACTTCAGGGCCCATGTAAATTGAGTCGTCCTTTCCCTTAACTAACGACTGTAAACGACTTCTTCTCAGGTCTAGCAGACCAGACCTCTTTTTTTTTGCAATGAAACCAATGCATGTAATCCGGGTTGTGCCCACCGCAGTCATGATCATGACGAAGGACTGACTGCTTATTGAACTCCTGACAGCCACCGAGTCCCTTCTAAACTCCATATATTTCCGACGCACAAATGTAACATCAGCTTTGAAAGCGTTTGCCAGAGCAGCATACAGCCCTACAAATGATACCCGCAAAAGCTTATTCCAAACAATTCAGCCAGGTGATATTTCTACAGGTATCAGAAAGTTTCAGATCTGGTATGATCTCATGTGCCAGATAATCTGACCCAGAATAACAGCGGGTTTAGATTTATAAGATCATTTATATAGTCCAGTCTTGATCCTTGATGGAGCAAATAGATTGAGGTACTCTTACTTGCCCCGAAGGAATCTGTTTTCCTTGACCTCATTCGTTTGTACTGGAGACTGACCCCAGACTTCTGCACCATAGGCACATGATGCAACATGCTTAGCCCAGTAAATATTAAGTGGACTTAATCCACCTATCTCCAGTTCAAATCTATGTACAACTCCACACGAATGTGCGAATTTCTATGTTGCTTCAGAAATAAGGTCCAACAAATTTCCCTACTATTAAAAGTCACCCCTAAATAAGTACATTTGTCCAACCAGACAAGCTGGAGTCCAGAAGCGAGAATGTAAAGCAGGTTTTAAAGAAATGTATACATTTAAAGGGGAAAATGAATCATGTTCCGTTAACTACACGTTTCCCAATAAGAATTGCTTGCCCCGAGACACCAGATCAGTCCACTGCACATGGCCTGCAGTAACGCCCAGAGTGTCACAAACCCACCTTTCAGGGTTTGCGCAGTTATGGCCAATGGTATAGCCAACCAGGAAACTAGGTTTGTGCCAAATTTCACACATTGTAGAACATTATTCTTGCTGGTCAACCCTAGGATTACTGATTCAAATGAGTACACGCCTAGTGTAAGGACACCCAATTCAAGCGAGTATATCAAGTAAATTGTAGGCAACATATCTAGCACTAGTTTAAATGACTAGGTGTGTCTGCCACTGCTCCTGGAGCATTGTTCGAGAAGAAAGGAAGGCTAACACAATCTAACACATTTAAAGTAAGGGGAATTTAGGTGCTCATTAATGCAATATCGACATTTTGATTTTTACATGGGGAAGAACAAAAACATTTGGCAGAGAAGGGGACAGAAGGAAAGAAATTAAAAATGATTTGGTCAGGATCAAACCTCTTTGGTCAATCAGAGACGCTCCGATTAGGAACCAGATCTTCTCGTTCCAAACGCTGCAACTTGGCACTTTACTGTCCATCCTTCGTTCCTCTCATTGTCTTCCACCCCTTTTTTGATAAAGGACTTAATACTGGTGTCCAATTTTTTCTAAGCAATTCATTATTTATGTGGTAAAAAAGCTGTAGCAGATTGGGAAATATGTGCCCGTGATAACACAATTTTAGACAAATAGGGAAAACAGGGATTACAATAAGCCGTTGTTCTCCAAAAATCATGGCGCTCACAACAGAGTCCCAGAACCCTTGCCCATTTAATGAACTCACAGGAACGAACAGCATATGATTGCCATCCCCCGATGACTGGTCCATATGCTGGAGATCTTTTAAACAAAGTTTATTGGAAATCCTAGGCTACAGCATGTTAATAAAGTGATTGATAATGGCACCAACACCCAACTATTCATATATAGTCTTAAAGGCCAAGGAGGGGTCATTATCGTGGGATAATGACAGGCCTCCAATATATGTCCCAAGGCCAAGCCGAGTGCCCTAAGTTTGGGAACTGTCATTATCCCAAGTGAAAATGATCCTCTCCCACCCATCCCCCACACCGCCCCCACACTTCTGGGGTCTGTAAGACCAACAAGCTCACAGTAAGACCAACAAACTCACAGAGGTGCTAGCAATACATGTTTTGGAGTATTGGTTGTGAAGTAAACAATGTTACATTAACTGTTTCTCTGGAAGAAAGTGAAAGCATGTTCCCATTGTGATGCCGGAAATGCATCAGAGGGACAGTGCCTCTGAATCCTTGTCCTTTATTGATTTTCATCATGTGTTCTGTCTTGTTTTCTGCGAATGAGTTCACGTGGGACTCCTGGCGGTGTGGCTCTTCCTGTATTTGGTTTGGTGAACAGACCCTTGGGATACCCTTATGGCACCCATGGGTGGGAGTACGACCCTGTACTCCTAGTGCATGTTTTTGGGCACCTTTGTGTGGCCCAGAGAGCAGGATACGGGCTGGTAGCAGTCCTGTGGTGAATTGACAGGTGCTCTGAGCGTCCTCCATTTTGGGATGCCCAGGCCCTGTCATTTGGAATCAGTGGATTCCTGATAGGAAACAAGATGGCCACTGTGGCCTCTTGCTTTCTATCACCCGTTACCTTTTCCCGAAGTCCCGAGAAGCCCGGACTGTGTCCCTTCCCCCTGACTGGCTGTTGGCTAGAAGTTCCATATATGGTGGTGTGCGGAAGTCCAGGCCAGATTGGCTGGAGCCTTCCCAATGACTGTATGTAATGGGTACGCCCGTGGGGTGGGACCTGGGTGAATGGAGTGTGTGAAGACTATGCATTCTGTGTTATGGGTGTCTAGTATCTGGTGTTTGACACAATGACTGAGCCAGCCCTGCCCGGAACTGGTATGAATGCAATGTTTAGTGCTGAATGGCAGAGTGCTTGTCCAAATCCACATTCTGTGTTGTGAGTGTCTGGATGGAGGGGAATGGCCTGAAAGCACTGTGAGCCGATTGGCTGCCTGACTGCCTGAATGACCTAAGTGATTGGTTGCCTGAGTGTGACCAAGCAGAGTGAATGGGAGATCAGCAGTATATCTGGGGGCCTCTGACTGCTAGAAATCATTTGAAGCTAAAGTTGAAACTGATGCTTAACTTTGAAGCCCCCTGGAAGAAGAAGAACTGCTGCTCATGTCCTTGGCTAATCTGAAAGCTGCTTTGCCTTCAAGGAACTGATCCAAGAGAGGACCTGGCTGGGAGACCTCTTCCCGAGCTACGAGGGACCATCGTGCACCAGCTGATCTTTGCCAAAGCTCCCTGGTAGACAGACCTACAAAAGGCTGCCAACCGGAGAAGGGGACCGCCGAGGAGAACGAAGAAAAGTACCGGACAACTGTCAACCGCCGAAGACCACCGTCGCGGACCGGAGACGCAGTGCTCCCTTTGCCCAAGAACAATTTGATCCAAGGATTCCCTTGTTCATCATCGTCGACCGCTTTTGTCCTGGGTTTGGTAATGGTGTGGAGGTCCAACGACCCCCGGAACCAAACAACCTAAAAGCATCAGATGATGACATGACATAACGGTAACAGACGCTGTAGAGGGGCAAATCATTTGAATGTAACTATTGTTTTCACAGGAGACAGCATAAGTGTACTGGAAGGTCTAGTTATAGTTTTCCCAACGCTTCCCTACATAGTTGACCAGTGACCTATAAAACTTAAGTATTCTGGAGGCCGGGCCAGGTCAGGTCAGAGTGCGGGCCAGGTCGGTTAGGTGGGGTTCCAGGTAGACCACGGTGCACTTTTCCTTACTTGTAGGACAATGAATAAATAACCTTAGTTTGCCCTAACCTGAAATTGAGGCATAATAATATGCCTTTGAGGGGGAAGGTGGGGTCTTAGTGGATGAGATGAGGGGGATTGAGAATGGTAATGGGCTGCAAATAAGGTATCCAGCGCTGGAAATAACTGAGGGCGACTCAATATTTTCTTTCAAGGCACTCTCCAACACTTTCCACAAATAGTCTAAGACTGGAGTTTGTTTATATAATTACAACAGTGCAAAAAATATGTTGGGGAGGAAGTTTGGAGCCTTTAATAAAAAATATTGAGTCACCCTCTATGTTTTAACCAGCAATTATATCACATATATCCGCATAGACAAGTAATGGCCAATTGTTAGTAATATTGCAGATCATTCTCGTTAATCCATCTGGATAAGGTTTCTTAATACTGCATGTCAGTATTTTTGTTAATCAACCGCCTGCTCTCATTATTGCTAATTCCTAAGAGCATGCAGAAACAGTGCTTAAAGAAAATACTAAACACATAAAATGGCTCATTATAGTAAGTCCAGAACCACATGCACATCAGTGTTGCTAAATCTGCACCATGGTCACTATTGCTAACATGCCCCAGTGTTAAATGGCTAATCCCCTGTCGTCTCCAATTATTGCTGATCAGTTGACTTCTTTTCAATATTGCAAATTCTGCTTGATGAAACTCATTCCTAATCTTTTCTAGTGACTGTTCTGGCTAATCTGGTCTGCTGCCAATGTTGCTCTATAAAGGGCAATGATTTTCGTTTTTGGCCAATGTTCTTGAAAATAAATGTGCTTGAAATGCAGATATTGGGTTCAATTTAAAAAAAAATCTTGGTAGACAGACTTAAAATGGTTATTCTTGCTTGCTTAGTGCTCCATAGCCAAGTCTCAAAGTTGGCAATATGTCACAGTGATGCATAGTTTGTGGGAAATCTTGTGTCTGGAGGAACACTTTGCAAGGCTGTGGCAATGTCCGTGTCCCCCAACCCACCTGTAGTGACAATGGCCCACTATCCTGGCTAGTGATCCCATTGACAAGCGCATTTCCTTTGGCAATGGAACTACAAACCTGCTCATAGAGGAGACTAGCCATTGCCTGTAACCATGGCAAGTGCACATTTTGCCTGAAACATGTACATAGTCTATGCTACTGGCCTGCTCGAAATCATATGTAGTGATGACTTCAGTTTTCCCCCAACCCAGACAAGGTGGCAAATGGCCACGGCCAGTGGCTCCTGTGTCTGGGACATGGCCCTCATCCATAGCCCAGACAGGCTAAATAAACCAGATGTGTCCATCGGGCCCTTATTGAGGGTCTACAAGCCAATTGCCACAAAGACAATTGGTGGCCCATCGACCACAAGCAGAGTGCCAGGATTCAGCCCATAGAATTTGCTTTCAGGCTGTGGGCCACCAAGGTTGCCTTTTTTCATTTCTGGGAGCATGCTAAACCTGGCTGTAATATGGCACCACCAGTGACCTAAAACCAAAACTGTCTTTTAAAAAAAAAAGCATTTAGGGGCTTAATACTAAATGTCTAGAATCTGGTGAGGTCCTAGGTTGCTACAACATGACCAATTTGAATACATTTGCAGCAGGCGGGGGAGCGGTGGGTAGGGAAGGAGGGGAGATGAGGGAGTGTTGCCAGGCCAATCTAAAACTCTGCAGGTCACAATAGCAGCCCTTCAAAAACATGCGACCCTAACTAATGCTACTGGTTGCATTAGGACTAATCAATTGGATAACCTTTTCTTGTATCCCCAGACCATAGCTACATGTTGTTAGCGAGTTATTTCTAAGGTCCACTTAGGGTAAGACTTTATAAAACCTCCCCCATGGCATACAGAGTTCCAACTTCTAGTATAAGTCTGTACCACACAAGGTTTTGGCAGCATGACAGATGAGCCAGGCTTATCTTAGGAGATGGGAGCTGTAGGTCAGTACAGAGAATTTACACGTAGGCCCAAATAAATATTTGAACACTTAAGAATTATATCAAAATAGTTATTTATTTTATATATACGTAGGGCAAAGATAAATCTTCAGATAGGTAAGAACTATTTCAAAGCAAAGCAACACAATCGAAAACCAATGAAAATTCAGGTAAGTAAACCACAGTGTAAAATGTATAAGCCCGTTGAATGCAATTCCAAGTCAAGTATAAACACTTATAGCAACTCAAAATATTCTGCTATAGGAATAACTTGTATGAACATCACCAACAATAATATATGGCATTTATAACGTGCCTATACACAAGTGTTTCAAGGTGCAAAGAGGCAAGAGAGGAGGAATAGAGGGAAGACAGACAACGATCTTGCTAGGCCTGGTGACATTGAGGTCACGCAAGTGCAGGGGAGGGGGAGAAGTGGAGGGGATGGGGGAGGGGGAGAAGTGCAGGGGAAAGGGGAGGGGGAAGTGCATAGGGTAAACAGAAACATAAATAATGACAATAAATAAAAAGTGCGGCCAGCTGGTGGCAGTAAAAGTGTAAGTGCACACATCAGGTGTCAAGTGCTAAAGGGGGCTGGAGGGATACGGAAACAGTCCCGGAGTACAAGGGTTGCCAGGGGGGGCAGTGAAGGTGTGCAACTGGCGGGGAGGGCACCTGGGCCCGAGATCCGAGGGTAGCCAGGTAACCAGTCAGTGCAGTTTTAGCCAGGAGATCAGCAGGGGAGAGGAGTAGAGAAAGTAGAAGCAAAGAGGAAGGTCTTGAGGTGCTGACGCAACTGGAGATGGTTCTCCTCAAGTTTCAGAAAGGCAGGAAGCCTGTTCCAGAGAGGGGGCCCCAGAAGAAGAAAGATCTACCCCCAACTCATTGCTTGGAGAAGCGACTGACCCTGAGGGACTCGGAGGCGGATGAGCGAAGAGCTCAATAAAGAAGATATTCAGGAAGAGAGAGTTGAAGGTATAGAGGCCCCAGGCCCCAGAAGGCCTTGTGGACAATGCAGAGGGTTTTGAACTTAATCCTCGCTGCCACTGGAAGCCAGTGCAGGGATTTCAGTCCTGGAGAGATACCATCCCTGGGCTTGAGGCCAAGGACAAATCTCGCAGTCCTGTTTTGGATCAGTTGCAGAGGGCGGAGAGTAGAGGCAGGCAGGCAGATTTAGAAAGAGGCTTTGGAGGAATGCGCTGAAAGACCTCTTCCCACCGACAAAGGCGACGCTGAAGTGCCCGGCCTGAAAGGGAGTCGCAGTAAAAACACGAGTCCCAACGGTGATCCGGTCCCAGACACTCCAAGCAGAGAGAATGGGAATCCGCCCTAGCAAAGCGACGTTCACAAGAGGAACAGGAGACAAATCCCAAACGATCCAGTATAGACGGAGGACTATGCGACCGCCAAACCGGAGTAAGAGAGAACGAAAACGGAGAAGAAAAATATCTTCGCTGTGATGCAAGTACGTTCAGCCCCGACCACACGGAGAAAAGGACTGAAGGGCGATGCAGGGTTACGGCCGCATGCTGCACCCTGCGTAAAAAGAGGAGGACAAACATTTTAATTTTTGATGCTTTTTGACAAGAGCTCCGTTCCCGCCTCGAAGGATGGAATGTCCCACAAGTATGGAGGAAAGGGGATGGGACGTAGGAGTAAAGGCCATTACCTAGCAAAGTACAAGCTGAACAAGACTGGACCCCCTATACTACTCAAACCCAAGCGAGAGCCTTTCTAGGTCTCACTGGTTACTATAGGAACTTCATTGAGAACTATGGGACCATAGCTTCTCCCTTGAATGTGATCTCACCCAAATTTACTAAGAAGGTCAGGTGGAATAAGGAGTGCACACAGGCATTTGATGGACGTAAGAAAGCCCTTTGTCAAGCTCCAGTCTTGAGAGCTGCTGACTACAACCAATCTTGTATTGTACAAACTGATGCTACAAATACAGAAATAGGTGCAGTTCTGAGTAAGCTGGATGAGAAGGGCAGGGAACAACCAACCTGCTTCATGAATAGGAAACTGAAGGGCTCTGAAACAAGGTGGGCAATAATTGAATATTAATGTTTTGCCATTGCGTGGTCTTTGAAGAAGTTTAGACCATACTTGTATGGATCTACTTTTGTAATTCAAACAGACCACCATCCCTTGAGATGGTTAATGCAGATGAAGGGGGAGAATCCTAAATTATTAAGATGGTCAATCAGCCTTCAGGCGTTTGATTTCACCATAGAACACAGGTCAGGGTGTAATCACCAACATGGTGATTGTCTCTGCAGAATGACCGACTGGAGTAAGGAGATTCATCCAGGTGCAGATTAAATCCTCCTGTCCCTTAGGCGGGGGGGGGGGGGGTCCGGTGGAACGAGCGTTAGGGAGAATTCTCAAAAAATTGCCAATTCCCTTCTACCTTGGAGTCCCCCAGCACTTTTGCTGGACATTATGACTTTTTAATTTCTAACCTGGAGTGAGTGAGACCTTTTCCTCACACTCTCATGTATTTTTTCTTTTCATTGATTTGAACACTGTTTCTTTTGACTCTGGAGTCTGACAAACTCCCTAGGCATCATCTTTTTACATTGTGTCACACATCACCTTCAGTGCAGTGACACAGGGCAGTCTTCCAGTTTTCCCCAAAGGTTTAAATACCTTCTCTTGGGTAAACTACTGTTTCCAAGCGCAGAGAAGTGAAATTAACTTTACTTACATCGTAACTTTCTAGACCCAGCACACACTATCTTACAATAGGGTGCTGGAGGTGTTACGTAGTATCCCCTTTGTCTAGTTTCTCAAGTAACATGTATATGTTACCCTTTCTACAATTCATGGCTGGTTGCAGTGGTTTACTTTTTCCTACCATCGTGTGTTTCTACCGCGGGCTGCAATTACATCTGCAGTAAAGCACCCATGAGTGTCCATTTTGTCAAAATGGCCCAGGTCTTCTTTTTTCCCAATTTTTTGTTGGAAAGGTCCTTCTTGAGATTTACTCTGAGCGCCAAACCAGATTTGGTCCCTTTGTTCATTTTATCTTTGGCAGAATTCACTGGTGAAGCCCGCCTCTGGTTCCAGCGTGTCTGGCAGGGAAGGAAGTGAGGGAGGTGCCCGAAACTCCCTGTGCTTAATCCCCTTGTTTACAGGAATGCACCCAAAGGTGATTGGCTGGCACCCTGCTGTGTGGGTGACAGCTAGGCTGCAACTAAATGGGAGAAACATTTTGCTTGGAAGGAAGAGTCAACCACTGGACGAAGGAATCCGAACAAGAACTTGGAAGAGGCACTTGCTGCAACTCCTGGACCGTTGGTTTGCTCGCTGAAGCCCTGCTGCATTGCTGAAGCTCTGAATTCGCCGCGACGAGAGAAGCCCTGCAACGGACCACTTCTCCCCTTGGGTAGGTGGAACCAATCAACCCCAAAGCAAACTCGTCTGGACATCCTCTTGGGAGTTGGCTGTACTTCCATTACTGCTGCAGGAACCGATTGCCAGGGAGAGGAACACCAGATCGAGGGCATCGTTTTTAATTCAGACCCAAGCTCAAAGAAGATCGTCCGGACTCCCCTGAAGCAGGACTGACCAAGTCTGAGCCATCTCAACAGAGTGCTGGACCCCAGATGCGAGGAAAGCCCATAAAGGTATCCGAGAACCATGGTGGTGCCGTTACTGTTGATCTGAAGTTTGCCCATTGTTGCCGATGACCTTCAATTCGTAGTGCAGGAGTCCCCAGACGTCCTCCCTCTTGTCCCCACGACCGAGGCCCAGGAACACAGGATCTGCAGACCTACAACTGGAACAGAAGCCAGCTGGAACCAATTTCTTCAAACCAAAAGGTACTGTAAAACTATGGAGTTGCTTACCTCTTGTTGTGTAGCCTTGCTAGCTCCAAGTTGAGACTTGTCTTGATTGCCTTTGCAGAGTTGCTTGCAGCTTTTCCCCTCACAAGCCTCCCAGCTTGTGGCCCTACAGTGATTTCATTTTCTACAAAGATTTCTAAAACATTATGCAAGACTTTTTAATTACTTGCAAGAAGTGCTTCAACTCACCTAGACTTTTGCTCAACTAACATGGACTGTTCTGGCTCCCTGAAAGACTCCTTACCTCTGACGTTTTGCTTTAACCATCCCTCAACAAATGTCACAAATTAGATAACTTGTGTAGCTTGGAAAGGGTCATTTACTTTGCATTGGAAGGTTCAAAAAGTACTTACCAGCTGAGGAATATGTGTTAACCATTGTTTTAGGTATTACCCAAATTGTTAAAAACACAATTGTTTGAATTACCTAATTGACCGAAAGTCAAGGGTCCGAATGGACCTTTGCACAATTGACCATATAATATATATTGTTCGAATTACAATTGACCGAATTGTGAAGGTCAATTGTTACATATATGCAGGGGGAAACCCCATCTCAACCCCCCATTATACATATATAATGGGGGGCATATATGTAACAATTGACCTTCACAATTAGGTCAATTGTGCAAAGGTCAATTGTAATTCGAACACTTGTAGTTCGAACAATTCGTATACAACCTTGTTTTATTCTCTCATCTTTTCCTTTTGACACCAACCTCAGTATTGCTCTAAATGTGCCAGTGAAACATCAATGTCCTAGTTATTTAAGTCACCTCCGGGTGTAGGAAGAGTCTGTGTGCCATCGCAATTGGGTATCTACTGATTTATTGAAACAGAGTGTAGTTCTGATGTATATTATTGTGTTGCATATATTTGCTCCCTTCTAAAAGGTGGCCTTTTCAACTGACTGTTAAATTAATAAATAATTGTTTAAATCACAAAACCTTGAGTGTTTATTTGGATACTTGTCACTGTGAATCTCTGTGTAATAACTCTACAGCTCACATTGACGCCTCTTTTGATAAGCCTGGCTGCCCAGACACTTTACCAATTTGTGTAGTACATACTTATACCAAAGGCTGGGTTAACTATTGCCAAGAGGACAGGGCTGGTGCAGTCTCCCACAGGGGGAGTACTCATTGCAGTAAGACTGCATACAGTCTTACTGCAATGAGAGCAGTCACATTCATAACCAGGGGCTCACTCCTAACACTTAAAGCCAACAAGAAACAAAGAGATGGCACAATAAGCTTTGTTACTCAATATAGCCAAGACAGCTACAAGTTTAAAAAAAAATAAACATTGGCACTTATTAGCCATAGAATAAGACATACACAAATGGATCTCAACTTAGCTCCAATGTGCTTATATAAAAGCATCTGCCCTTAGAACCATCCTAAACCCCTTGTATATGCCACCAATCACAGACAGCCATAAAAACTGGCTTAACGCTACCCAGCCTTTGGTGTTCCACAAATTAGGCACTTCTTCTATGTGCCCTTACGGTCTAAATGTGAAACAAGGTAGAAGTTACTTACCTGTAACTATTGTTCTCCAGCATGGGTCTTCAGATTTGGTAAGCACATAAAGCGGCAGTATGACCAAGAAGTGCCCCAGAGGGGATGGCGGGAGGGTTTTCATGTGAATCCATGCCAGACCCATACTGGAGAACAATAGTTACAGGTAAGTAAATTGTTCCTTCTCCAGCATGGGGTCTGGTATGGATTCACATGCTCATGAATAAAGAATACATAGTAGTACAACATTACACAGCCACGGGAGGTGGCAAGGCTCAACAGAAGCAATTACTCTTACCTTCTGAACAGGCTAACCTTCAAGCGAACAGGTTGCGTAGCACTACTTGGCCGGCCCTGGACTCCTCCCTGGTATTCCGGTCTACGCAGTAGAATCTCGTGAAGGTGTGCGTCGAGTTCCACGTAGCAGCCCTGCAGATGTCTACCAGGGGCACACCAGACAGGAACGCCGTCGTTGCAGCGATTGCTCTGGTCGAATGGGCTCTCGGACGGCCAGGCAACGGTCGGTTTGCCAACCGGTGACAATGGGTGGTGCAGCTGGAGAGCCACCTGGAAATGGAAGTCTTGGAGAGGGCCTTCCCTTGGTTGACAGGGCCAAAGTTCACAAACAGCTGTGATGTCTTCCGAAAACACTTTTTGCGGTCCACGTAGAACTTCAGTGCTCTAGCCACATCCAGCGAGTACAAAGTCCTCTCAACCGGCGACGAAGGCGAAATGGAAGTCCGACACCACCATGGGGATGAAGGAGGGGTGCATCCGAAGGACCACCCTCATCTAGTGGAAGGTCAAGTAAGGTGGTTAACAAGAGGGCCTGAATCATTCCCACTCGTCGTGTCGAGGTGATGGCCACAAGAAACGCAGTTTTCCACGATAAAAACGTGAGCGGTGCTGAATGCATAGGCTCGAACGGGGGACCCATGAGCCTAGTCAGCACCACATTGAGCTACTACGCCGGGGCCGTAGCCTTCACCGGCGAACAAATGGAAAAGTCCTTTTATGAATTCCCTGACCAGGCGGTGCGAACATAACGACCACCCCGGAGTTCTGGTGTAACAGGAAATGGCCGCCAGATGAACCTTGATGGAAGCATGAGCCAACCCTGCCTTGGCCAGCAACAGTAAATACGGCAGCACCTGCAGAGCCAAAATCCATAGAGGGTAGATTTTCTGTGCGCAGCACCAGACAGCGAACCTCTTCCACTTATGTCCATAGCATTTCAGTGTAGACGAAGCCCTGGCCTTGGCAAGCACTTCCTTGCAGTCTGCTGGAAGATTGTATCCACCAAACTCTAGCGCTGCAGGAGCCAGGCCTGCAAGTTCAGTGACCCTGGGTCGTGGTGCAGAATCGTGCCTCCTTCTCTGGCGAGAAGATCTGCGTCTGCCTGAAGCTTGACTGGAGGGGACGTTGACATGTCCAGAAGGTCTGGGTACTTTATCTGCCTCGGCCAAGCCGGTGCGACGAGGATCATCCTGCAGCGGGCCGTCTGAGTTGATTGATGAGTCGCAGAAGCAACAGAAACGGGGGAAACGCATAGAGGAACAGGCCGTGCCAGGGGAAAGAGAATGCATCCCCCATGCTCCTCAGCTAGGGAAATCTGCTGACGACCCTCTGGCACTTGGTGTTCATCAATCTGGGGATTTCCCCATCATCGAAATAGGAATCCACTTGCTGAGAGAATTGTCCACAGTGTTCTTCACTCCTGCCAGATGAAATGAGACGAGGAACATCTCCTGGGTGACGGCCCATCGCCATAGTCTGGGATCTGGTGCCCCCCTGCTTCCGGATGTAAAACATTGTGGTGGTGTTGTCTGTGAAAATCTGCACCACCTTGCCCTTGAGGGACCGAAGGAAAGACTTGAGGGCCCAACACACGGCCCGTAGCTTGATGTGCAACGACTTCTCCTCCGGTAACCACAGGCCTCTTGCGTGGAGACGACCGGTGTGCACACCCCATCCCTCCAGGGATGCGTCCGTAGTGACCGTCTCTTGTCCTCGAAGCTTCCCGATACCTGGATCCAACGGGCGTCAAACTCCTGCAGCGGTCGCAACCGCAGCCTGCACAGGAGCACAAGGTATATGCACAACGACATCATGCTGAGGAGGGACTTGATGGACCTCACCCTTGCAATCTTCAGGGTCAACAGCCGTTGTATCTTGCCCAGGATGGCCGCTATTCTCTCCTCCGATGAGGACACCAGGCACAACACTGGTGAGCTGGGACCCCAGAAACAGCGCATCCTGCAATGGCACCAAACAGGACTTGTTTATCGAGAACCCCAGTTCTGCGAGTAGCCGGATGGTCTCCGCCGTGTGCTAGACGGCGGTCTCTCTCGGATGTGCCAATCGTCTAGTTAGGGGTAAATGGGAATCCCCTGCAGGCGCAACTGCACCGCCACTGGTGCCAGACACTTGGTGAAAACCCTTGGAGCCGACTTCAATCCGAAGGGAAGGGCCTTGAATTGGTAATGTTGCCCTTGAACCACAAAGCGCAGAAAAATGCGGTGTTCCTTGTGAATGGGGATGTGGAAATAGGCAACCTCCAGGTCCAGCGACGATAGGAAATCCCCTTCTTCCAGTTTTCCCAGCACGTGCGGAAGGGTGATCATCCGAAACTTCTTGGACCTGATTTACTTGTTGAGGCGGCAGAGGTCTAGTATGGATCTCCAACCGCCCGTCTTCTTTCTGATGAGGAAGTACCGGGAGTACACTCCGGAGCCTTTCTATCGCGCCCCTCTTCAACATGGCCCGTACCTCCAGCACAAGTCGTGGTTTTCCTTCCTGGCTACCGGTGAAATGCGCAGGCACTTCCGTTGAAATTCCAGGGTGTGCCTGAGGGCCAGGGCGTCCAGCACCCAACGATAGGTGGAGATGGACTTCCACACGTTGACTAAGTTTGCCAGCCGGCCTCTCACCGGGGTGCGCAGGTGGGGGCCCGATGTTGCGGCCGGTTCAATCCTGCTTCACGGTGGGGGCGCGACCTTAGCGACGGCAGCGACCACCTCCGAACTTGCTGTAGCCCCTGTAGGCTTCCTGAGCCGAAGAGCAGGACGGTGGACGATAGTATGATGAGCCACCACTGAAATCTTTGGAGTACCCCTGGGACTTTCCTCCGGAGGTCCAAAAGGATGGCTGTTGCTGCTGGAGCATGCCTAATGCCCGGGCCGTCTCGGTATCCACCCTGATGGCCTGAAGCGACTCGTCCACAGTCTTGCCGAATAAGTTGTCCCCGTCGAAGGGCATGTCCAACATCCCTGACTGTACGTGCTGGCAGTAGCTAGTGGCCCTCAACCAACCCCACCGACGAAGGCAAACACTGTTGCCCATCTGACGGAATCTCGTGTCGGCGATGTCCGTGGCCACCGTGATGGCATGGTCCGATGCCACCTCGCCTTCTTGCAGGATCTCCAGACCTTCTGCTCCCTTGTCGTCAGAAAGGAAGTCCAGGAGGGAAGCGATCTTGAATCACAGCTCCCCGTCATAACGGGCCACAATGACTAAGGGATTGGCCGTCTTGATCGTCGTCGCAGCCGACGAGATGACCCGTCGCCCCAAGGCGTCCAGCTTCTTTCCCTCGCCGGGGGGAGAGGACGTCGACACTGAAGATCCGGAGGTCTTTTTCGCTGCCGCCGAGACCACCGAGTCCGGGGACAGTTGGGATCTGAGACACTTGGGTGCAGAGTCCGGCACCCTGTAGTTCTTCTCGTACTGGTCCCTCTTCGCCGAGGATGGGTTCTACATAAGAGAGAGCCCCTCGTCCCAAATGTTGTCCAAAAGAGGGATAGAAAGCATGGTCTTCCTCTTGGCCTCCCGGCACTGGTACAGTAAGCCTTCCTTCTTCCCCTCGGGGGTCAATTGAAACATTTCAGAGGCCCTAGCGATCATGGCATGGAAAGATCCAATCTCGTCGGGCAGCGAAGCCCTCGACACTGGGGATGGGAGGTCCCCTCCGTCGTCATCTGTACCTGTGCCCGTCGTCACCGTATATGGTTCCGTATCAGCCCTTGGAGGAGCAGATGGTGGCAAATGATTTCAAGGAGGTGGAGGATGGACTCTCCCGAGGCATCCTTGTGCAGATCTGAGCACAAGGTGTGTAGTGCCTGTAGGATGTCTGCCAACACGTCCGCTGGCGGTGGTGGAGGTTGCTGTGGTGGCTGCAACGGGAGCGGTGGCAGTGGCCTGATGTCCTCTGGCTCCTCACCGCCCTGCTGTATCATCGGTTTCCGCGCTGATCTCTACATCTGCCTCGCCGTGGGTCCTTCCCATAGGACCTGGCCTTGACAAACTTCTTCTCCAGTACGGCCTTCAGACCAGAAAGCTGCTCCTCGGAGATGTCCGAGCCCTGCAGGACTACCGGGCCTCCCCTTTCTGTTTGAGCAGTGGGATAGTCTAGGGGAGATGCTCGGCATCGTCTTCACCAGTGTCTTCTCAATGGGTAGAAAAGACTATTCCCACCGAGCAGACAGGGAATCTCTCGTCTTAGGTGCCGCCTCCTGCAAATCTGTGGCCTTCGCTAGGGACGCCACCACTCCTTCAAGGGAAGATTTTGCCTGATGAACTTGGGCCTTCACAACCTTAGGCACGCTTGAGGCCTTCACCACAGGCTTTCTCCGTCGGAGTCGGCTGGAGTTTACCCCAATGGTCCGACTTTCTCTGATACGCTGACCCGGAGCTTTGGCTCGTGGTCAAGGGTGCCGGAGATGTCGTTCCCGACCTGGCCGCCAAGGAACCCATCCCCACGGCGCTCCCGGGGGCCTGCGGGCTTGCAGTGATTTGCCTTATGTTGGGCCTCTGTCAACGGAGCACCCTCAAAAGGTCTTAGAAGACTGCTCAGATTTCCTCTTGCTGCCTGGGGATCTTCGTCTGGAGCCACTCGGAGAGCCGCTTGCGACGGTCCTTCATGGTAATTGGCACCATATCCTTGCAGAATGCACATGCCTCTTCCATGTGCGTTTGGTCAGAATGTAGGCAGTAAAGGCACAGTGAGTGCCCATCGTCCAGGAAAATGTTCTGTAGTCCACATCCAGGGCAGATCCTGAACAGAGGTGTTGATTCTCCTTTATCTTCAGCTATGTCCACGCGGAGTAGGCCTCAAAGAATCTCCCGGAATCCTCCAAGAAGGGAACTCGATGATAAATCGCCCCTGAGGGGTGCAGAAAGTTCAGAAAAACAGGTCCCCGTTAGTCGGATGATGGATCGATGGAGCTTGAGGCTCGACTGACTGAAAAAATGGAGCAAAACGCAGTAAAAAGTACGAGAGCTAATCACGAGGACTCCCACCACTCTAACGTGCAGTAAAAATCTGAAGATGGCTGCCAGAGGAGGGGCTTAGGTAGAGGGCAGTCATTGGCTGGGGGCAGTATGTTAGGAGACAGACAGTTCAGAAGTGAAAATGAAACTGATTTTTTCTTTACCAAGGATTCCCATCCTGACGACGGGGAATATTCATGAGCATGTGAATCCATGCCAGACTCCATTCTGGAGAAGCAAGATATTCACTAGCTGAACATTGGCAAGAAAAACACCAGCTTGATAACAAAAGGAACTTGCAATTAATCGGACTAGAAACGGTCAATTGCAACACAAGAGGAGATCACAAGCTAAGCCTATGACAGAGAGACTGATATGCAAATACAGATGTTATAAATGGCTTGAATACTGAACATGAACTCAATGTTTTTCTGCAAACCACTACTACCATTAATAGCAACATCCCAGCAGACTCACAGCTGCCACATTGTGCTTTAAACACACAACTTTAGGACATCTACACACAGGCCATCTCCAGGCACAGGCCAGACCCAACCTCCTAAAGCACAGCTATATGTTCTGAATCAACCCTGGTCTCGCACTAGCCCCTTTTCACAATGAGAAACAAGCCAAAACTACTATAATAGAATAAACTATTCACATGTGCAAGCCTACCTATAGGCTCACCTGGTATTACCAACCTCACCAGGCTAATTCTAGCTCTATCTTGTCACATTATCGCACAGCTATATGTTGCGAGTCCACCCTGGGCTCTCTTTCGCCCCATTTCAACACAAGACACAAGCCATAACTACTATGATAGAACAAGCTAGTCACAGGCGTAAGCCCATCTATGTGCTCCCCAAATATTACCCACCTCATCAGGCTCATCCTGGCTTTGTCCTGACTCATCACTGTCCAAGCCCATATATACTTGGCTACCCCAGCTTCTCCACTTCATCAGCCTACCATGACTAGCTTTCACTCATGAACATTGGTTGAACGCCTCATATTCAGGTATGACAGCCTACGGTTACTATTACCCACACCTGCTCACACGGGTCTGGCGAACACGTAGCCCCCTAAGGCTCACTAAAACAGAGGCATCACAGTAGCCCTGCAGAGTGCCAATCAACACATTTAGACTGCCCTACCATGCACCTTGATTGCTAGCAGATAACAAGCTACATGCACTACTACAGCTCTACTAACTGTTATACTAACAAACTATTTGCCCCATCCCCTCTTTTTACTCCAACACAAGGCCACTCACAATGGCTTTACGCTTGTGTACGAGCGCGATACAAATAAAATATATCATATTCCAATTCAGATTGACCACAGTAACTTTCACATCAGGGTGAGAGCCATCCTTACCTGGATTCTGTTCCTTCCCGCTTTAACTCGTGCAGTTATTTTCCTTATAAATATCTTGTTTCGAGGTTTCCCAGTGTACTGATACTAGTCACACATGGAAACCACTCCACTAAGCACCTTATTTACAGCCGTTGGCACTCTTCAATTTTCAAGTTGAGATTAATTATGGTGACTGCATGAGGTGAGGAGCAAACGCAACTCAGCTGCAGTAAAATCTCATTGATCACACCCACGAACATGTATGTGCTTTTATTATCGCTTTTTATATGTATTGCTGGGTCATAAATATAATTGCCAACACCTTTGCTTTAAACAGCAATGACACCAACCCCATCACGGATCATTGATCACGTGATCCTGATGTCCAATCAGTCACGCCAGAAGCATTTCATTATTTATTTATTTTTATTGATGTACTTATAAAGCGCCGAAAGCCTGCAGGCATCGGAGCGCGCGACATAAAACATGGATACTACATGAAACGACTTAACAACCTGACCTGCTCCGGCTCATCTTCTTAGAGTGGGATGTCCTTACTTGAATATGTATGTTTTTAGGCTCTTTCTTAAAGCCATGTGATTTGGTTTGAGTCGAAGTGCTAGGGGTAAGGATAGGTTGTTCCACTCCTTTGCTGCCAATACGGGGAAAGCCCTACCAGAACTGTGTGGAGGCACTATGATCCTGCCATGCACCTCTGATCTCAGGGATCGATTGGGGGTGTATCGTAGAATCTTTTTCTTTAGGTATTCCGGTGCAGTACCATACAGGCACCTATGCACCAACGTCAATGATTTAAATTAAATCCTGTCTTCAATCCTCAACCAGTGCAATGCTTTCCTCTCTGTGGTAATGTGTTCACTTTTCCTTTTACCTTTATTAAATGCTCTAACTGCATTTTTCTCCATGACTTGGCATTTCTTGCTAGCCCCAAGCATGAGTGAGTTACCATAGTCTAAACGGAACAGTATGGTCGCCTTTGCAATCGTAGCACTGTTCTTCTCACTCAAGAAGGGTCGGATGGATCCGAGTAGCCAGAGGTGATAGGAGTTCTTATGCAGGTAATGTACCTGCGCCTCTGCACCCAAGGAGGCTTCCATTACGAGCCCTTTGAAAGATGGTGCCGGCATCAAAAGATCGCCGAGACCACATCTTTATGCAAAGGCCATCCAAGCCCCACAGGTATGTGTTTCGCTTCTGCATAAAAAATACAGTAGCAGCCTGTAATTGCCCACGTAGGCTAGGTACTCACTGCTGCGAGCAGTATCCAGGCATTTCCACTGGGCTAACCATGCCACAGGCCCCTTGCGATTACTAACCACATACCGCCCCCCAACACTACGGGCAACATAAGAAACTTTTGTGCTAAAATCCTGTGCACTTGCCGAACTTTTTAAATTCACAACAATTAATTAGCCTACAACTATCCGAGGCGCCACCTCCCCACTGAGTAACAATTACGGGAACACCAGTCTTTATTAACTGCAGCGTGCTAACCAGCCTCCATTATTTAATCACTTTACACATACTACATGTTGGCATCGCCCCACGTAATCGGCCTTTTTATTAGCCCTATGAACTTTGATATGTGTTTACATGTGATGCTGCTCTGGCGCCACGTCTGAACCCTCAGTTCTGCTTGCACTTTCCACACGGTAGCGGCTTGCTTCTACAGTGAACTCTTAGCTATTGCAATACACATCCTTCTTCACTTTCTGCACGCTCAGCCCTGCTTGCAGTTTCCACACAGCAACAGCCTGTTTTCTAACTAGTGACGTGCTAGCACTTGCTAAATACACTGTCTTCATATTAGTACACTGCCTCATGCCGGCAGTATGCAGTATTCAACCCTTCCACAGTATTTAAGTTAAATAACCACAATAACAAACGTGCGATTAGTGCATAGGACTGCAGCATTGGTAGTTCCAACCTTCCATAGCACCTTACTCAAACACTATATCATGAACGTACATACTATGTTAAGGACCCCAATATGGGGTCTCACCCATTCGCCTTCTCCATATTCAACCAGCATTTTTAACCACTACTAATGCACCCAACAGCCTAGGCTGTTATATCAGACCACCCCTACTAGCCATCAACCTCCTTCCTAACAGGAACATCAAACCCCCATCACACCCCAATCAGGGGCCGCACATCCAGTGAGCCACCGGTTCCATGCGTGGGAATATAATCATAGACCCCCCTCCCCCACCAGTACCACATTTAATCAGCCCCATGCACACGCCAACTAACATACAGTTGACCACCAAATAGCAACCAACTCACAATCATCACTGGATGATACATATCAATAATGACCAGGCACCCATGCGGCCTAACCACTACTCATGATTTATCCAACAGCTGTTATTTAACATGGTCTACTAACAAAAAACTCTATATCTATATAGACGGTTACACTCACCCTATACACCATAAGAACAGGTCACATACAGTTGAGATACACAGTTTCTATGACCAAATATGGCTCGGTATACTACCAAAAACATCTAACACTATTCTTCTCCCTTTCTGTCTCCCTTGGTGCAACTTATCTGTCCAATCAAAAAAAGGTTTTCAAAATGTACACTTGAACTCAAACACACTCATATAACCCATCACCACATCTGACTTACATGTTCAACAAATACGGATGTACAATATATACTTGGTCACCATGCACACTGCTGCATGGTTATTAATATGTATGTAACAATGTTATGATTACACAGAACTTTCCTCAATGAGATACCAATGTGCATATATCACTTGTTAAACCAACATGACATCCTTCAACATTGGATGCTTTTCAAACACTATTCTTGAGCCTCACCACTCTGGTGTTTCTATATAACGTACAATGTCCATACAAATGCCACAGCATTGAAAAAGACGCAGGTGAGCCTAAACACGTCGGCTGAACGATGTAATAAAATCACAACACTAAGAGGCAAGACTCCTCTGAATTTTCTTCCAAAAACGGATAACAATACCCAGCTAACTCTTTATTAATCCAGCACCTATGTGACCCAGGTTCTTACGCACTTTTGTCCAAACTACATTTCGAAACGGTAGGGTACCGTCTCCCAAAAACCTATTCACTGGCAGCAGTATCCTCTTAATTCACCCTTATAGCGCAGTGATCTATTCGTTATAGTGGTCTACCTACCTCTCTTCTAGACAGATGTGTGCCAAACTACAAAAGGAACATGAGTTTGACTAGAACGGGTGTATTCTCAAATCGTGGAGCAAATTCTCTAGTAGTTTGGGCTGTTGATGAAATCAAAATGTATCCAATGAGAAATGAAATGGGGACACAAGTTCTAGCCCCCCCGTCTCCATCTTTGCTACTCCTACCAACAGAACCTTACAAAACCATCCAAAGAAATGAGGTGGTCTATATTTTTGTTGGAACTATTTGTGCAGTTGAGTGTTAGGAAAGATTCCTCTTTACAGCACCTTTCCTTTCATTTCTATGGACTCTCAAACCTTTTGCTTTTATTTTTGTATCTGACCTGCTCTTTTCACAGTGCAGTGAAGCCACAGGCTTCACTACACTGATTTTTGCTAATCTGTTATGGGGAAACTGCCATGTCCTTCAGGCTGTCAGTACTGGGAAACATGGTTACTTAGATACTACTTTGAGTAACTATTTACCAGTTGTGGTTGTTTTGATCACTGTACAATGAATCTTACAATGCAGTGCAATGGGGTAAACATTTCTTTTGCACTCGACTAACACAGAGGATTTTTGGTTACTCTAGTTACTCTAGGTGAGCTAAATGGATAAGCTGGTGGCAGCAGTGCATTTTTACAATTTGTTGGTACATTTCGCTTTAGCATTACCATGTTTACCGCGTTTGGCTACTAACTGTGACTAGTGGTAAACATGCCCATGCCACTAAGGGTTTTCACTTGTCCTTTGGCCATCTTGTCTTTTAGCCTTCTTCCTGGCACATGAGGCCAAGAAAACCCTTATATGGACTTGCAGTGCATGGGAAAGCAGAGAGATCCTGAAAGAAACTGAAGAAGCCAGGACTCCAGTCCAGCTGCAAGACCAACGGGGAGTGCAGAGACCCGTTGGAAGGGTATACAGTGTTTATAAAGAAAAAAATAAAGTGAATTACATTTATAACAAAATAAAAATAACGAAAAATACCACATTTTTTAAAGGCAATATATGTGTGAGTGGGGTAAAGGGTTAAATTGTGTGGTGAGGGGTTTGGGGTGGCTTAGGGTTTGGGGAGGGAACCCCCCCCACAAATTATGTCTTTTGTCTGTTATTTTTCTTTTGTTAAAAATTCATTTGTTATTTAGTTATTCATTTAAGACATGGAACCGTTGGAAGGAGGCCTGGCGACCAAACTCTGCTGCTGTCCTGGATGAGCCCTGTCTTGGAGGTGATCTTCAACAATACTGTGAAGGAGCTGCGACCCTTGGAGTGGAGGGAACATCCATTCTCAACGCCAGCTCTGAGTGCTACGAAGAAGAGCCTTCGGAAGTGCTCCTGGATCACCCAGTTGCTGACCAGCTCCGAGTTTGGGTGACCGTGCTGCAGACGTCGCCGTTCCGAGTTGAGGCCTGGAACTTGGGGGATCTTCAGGTTGTACAACAAGACTTAGCTTTGCAGACATTCGTGGTTCTAGCATCAAGGGGACACGAGATAGGAGGGAAAGTCTGACCGCTGCAAGTTAATCCCTTTGCGTCGCCATGCATCGGTGGCAGTCATCCAAAACTGCTTACCTGCTTCCAGTCATGTCCTGAGAGGGGCCCTGTATCGAGTTGTGCTGTATTCTTCAACTGGGAGACCTTGCACCAGCATTAGGCACCGGCCAGAGAACTGCACGAACCTGCAACCCCTGGTTATCAAGGGCTGAGGCTGATGGGGGGGGGGGAGGCGACTTTGGACACTCTTCAACTGACCTGCCAAGTCCTGTGAAGAATCGGAGTACAAGGGGTGAGTTGTAGCGATACTTGCCTGCACCGCGAACTCCCTTTGAAAAGTTTTGGTAACTTTTAGAAACTTGTGCATTACTTTGGCTTTGCCATTGCTTCTTCACACAAGCACTCAAAGTTGAGAACACGTTTGCTAGTGATATTCACGTTTCCCCTAACCCTTGGAACTATTCACTGGATCCCAGAGACCATACCATCATTTTTTCTAGCTTCACAAAACTGTAGGGAACATTGCTGAAGTTTTGGGCACAAGGCCCCATACATTTTAGGGATGGACTTCTGAAGTTAGGATTGGATCTTTATGGACCTGTAGTGCTAATACTAATCTGTACCTTCCTTTTCAGGGGTTTGATATATAGTGTACCCTACTCTAGTGATTGTGCATATGTATCATATTTTTAGTGGTGTGTGATATTACCTTTTAGTAGTCATTTTTCACTGTGTTATTTGGCAATAAGTAAAGAAGTATTTTTATATGTTTGTCAAAGTTTGTTCCTTGACTGCTTCACAGTGTGGGACCAAGCCTAATTTGCATATGGTCGTTCCCCTTTCTGAAAAAAATTGGCAGGTGAAGAACGATGATCAGGAGGGTTGCACAGGGTAATTGCCAGAGGTTTAATAAGTATTATAAACATTTCAGCCATCACCTATTTGTTTTGCATGGGCATGATCTGGGACAGCGGGTTTTGTTGAGAATTTCAAGGACGTTCAACAATATGCTTGTAAGGAAGAAAGGAGTTGAGATCTAGAAGAACGCCTGCTACAACCCTTACTCCAAAGGCAATCCACCTTGCACATGGCAAAGTTCAGTTGCGCTGATAAAATGTGATCAAACATGTCAAACAATCTGCACAGCAAATCATTCTCTTGTGAAAAGGTTATCAAAATTACCTATGCAATTAATATGGCTAACCAACAGACACTGAACTGAGAAGTGCAAATGCACTTGTCAGAAAGTTCAACAGATGGGGAAAAACATTCACATTCCTTTAACCCAGAACAAGAAGAGCTATAATCTACAGGTTTGGTCGCCTGAGCCGCTGTGCCGGGCACATTTGTCACAGCAGGCAAAGGCGTCACGGAAGCACCGGCACCGTTCAGAACGGTGCCGGTACTTCCGTCTCCCTACTCCCATAGAATCCTACGGGAATGGGGATTAACGAAATTACTGACGCCTGACTTCCCGGCCAGGTTACCGCCGGACCCGTAATGAGGCCCTATGTCAATAAAACATATAGCACAAACTAGGTAAAAATCCATTCCGACAATAGCCAATCTCTGAGACTGGATTCAAATTACACAAAATGAAACACATACGCATTAAAAAAACAAAAATACGTTTATTGCACATGAGATCTCGCCTCCCTCCTTTCCTCGTTTTTGCAGGATTTATTGATGTCCATGATTTTCTCACAGATGTACTTGTTAACCTTGGATAGTCTCTGTGCAATTTCTGTCTCGTCCGCTGTCTCTTGTGCTATTCTGTCATACAAACACTCTGTTGAGAGAAAGAACAGTAGTAACACATAGAAAGGTATTGTTGAGTAGATCATGTGTGGAATTCGTGCAGACCTCGATAGTCATCCATTTTAAATTTAAAAAAAAATAATTTGGCGAAATGGATATTAAAAAGGCACATTGCTCACTCCCTGTCCTCTGACAACATTAGATTGGAGTCTGAATATCAATGAAAGTGAGTGTAGGTTCTAAGGACCAGAATGCCACTCAGATCCAATAATAATATAAAAGTAAATTTGAACTAAATTTTGGAAAAATAATGCTGCAATCCTAAAGTAAAAGGTCTGACTACATGGACATATTAAAAAGTGGGTTTTTATGGGTGTTAACGTCACACTGACTTGATCAATTTCCCATGCTGGTAAATAGGCAACCTTTAAAAACATGCTGATATTGTATGCATGCATGTAATTTATAGGGCAGAGTAGACATAAGCAAGAAGTTCTTTGAATAGTAGGATTTTCAGTCCGTCCTGAAATGTCAGATGCAGGGAGTTAGTCTTATTGACCAAATGTTACCCACGACATGTGGTTGTGACACATTGATAAGACCTACTACCAAGTACAGTCTCCAATTGGATAATCGAAAACTAGTGCTTTAATAAATTATTGACTGTGGTATTCAATAACATTTATGGAACAATGGAAAGGGAACAAAACAAAAGAGCTTCAGGTAGGCCAACATCCAGGTGTGCAATTGGCCCTAGAAAATACAACCATGTCTCTGATCTACCAGATAAGCACAGAATTGTGTTTCAAGCCTTATGCATTGTTCGGGAGAATTTTCATTTCTGTGCCAATTCCCTTTAACCTTAGAGGTCCCCAGCTCTTTTGCTGGACTTTTAAATGTTTACTCCTGAGTGAGTGGGACGTTTTTCCCCCACTCCCTTGTGTGTTTTTCTGACAAGGAATTTGTGTTTCTTACTGTTTAACTGAGTCTTGTAAACTCCATAGGCATCTGCATTTTTTGTTTAAATACATTTTTCTTGGGTAAACTACTGTTCCCAAGAACAGTAAGTTGGCTTTTATCTTTCTTACCTTTTCATTCGTGGTTCCAGCACACACCACTCTATGTGGAGTGTTGGGGGGTTACATAGTAACTCCTTATCCCATTCTGTTACACTAACTCACTTGAATGTCTGGTAGCAGTGATTTTTCTTTTTACTACCTTTGTGCAATGTATCTGCAGGCTCATTTCTTACCTGTAGTACAGCACCTAAGGGTGACCATTTTCCCAAAATGGCCAATCTTCTTTTTTAACCATTTCTTGTAAGTTCTTTCTGGGTTTTTACTCTGTTGTTTGAATCGGGTTTGAGTCCTTTGTGGATTTTGCCTTTGGTGGGCTTCAGTGTGCCTGGAAAGGCAGGAAGTGAGGAAGGGTCCCTTAATGTCCCTGTCCTTTGTCTCTAGGTGTGCCTGAGTGAAACCAGTTCTGATTGGCAGGCTGTGAATGAATGGGAACTTGCTTACAAGGCAAGGTTTTTGGGACTAGTGGCAGAGTCGACCACTAGAGGACAACATCCGACAAAGAAGACTTGAAGAGACGCCAGCAACACGCTCCTGGATTGCGAAGTGCCCGGTGAAGCCCTGCAGCTGTGCTTACACCGTTTTCGTTTCGAATGGGAAGACCCGCAAGGGACAACTTCCTCCCTTAGGCTGGTGGGACCAACTAGCCTTAAGACAAGCTTCATTTTGACGCAAAGCCCAAGTTGCTGTGACTTTCCAAGGCTGCAGAATCCCAATACTCGGGGACCCCTGACCATCATTGAGTGCATTGTCTTCATCCAGAGTCTCCTAACCAGAGTCCAGGACGGAGGGATCAAGTAACTTCCAACCAGAGCTGTTGGTTCTTCTTTGGCACTGAGGAAAAAGGCGCCAAAATCACAAAAGGCAGCTAAATCAAGGAGAATCCGTTGCAGCAGAGTCCCTCTCTCTCGAGTGCTGCCGCAGATGCCCGCCAGACATCCTCCCTTTCGTCACCATGACCAAGGACCAGGAACAAGGGTCTGCTACATTGCAATAGAAAGCCATCCAGCTGGAACCACATCTTAAATTCACAGGTACTGTGGGGCTTGGGGTACATCTAGCTTTTGCCTTTTGTGGTGCTTTCTAGCATGGGGAGTACTATTTTAAACCCTTTTCAGTTGACATCAAGTCATCTGCACTGGCATCCCAGTGTGTGCTTCTTCAGCTTCTACTACCAAGAGCTAAATCTTGTAAAGTCCCACACCAGTTGGACTTTACAAATTCTTACCGAACATGCATGGATTCTATTTGTATTTTAGGAGATGTTTTAGCCTGCTTCAGTAAAAGTCTTATTCACTATATTTTAAGTTGATCCTGCTTATGAACTTCACATTATTGTACCTAGAAGTAATATTCTGAGAGAAGGAGAGGACATATGTTCAGCATTTGCCACTAGAGTATGGAATTAATTGCCATGTACCATCCGACAAACTGAATATCAAGACATTTCAGAGTAGTCTAAAATGGCAATTCTTTGCAGAAAAGATTGCCACTGAACATGGAGCTAAAACTGCTACTACAGGCCATACAAATGCACTCACCCACAAGTGCAGAAAAAAGCCAATCAGACAAAAATATTAGAATAACAAAAAAACTTGCTAGGCAGTTATTGGTTACCCATAACTATTCGGAGGATTAACATAATCCTTGGGTATTATGAAGGGTCTCTGTCATAACAATATAAAGTAAGTTAGCATGCAAACGTAAGCCAGTATGTTACTCAAATACTACTTTACCTCTGACAATGCTTAATTTGTGAGGTGAGAGCGGTGGCTTAGGAATGGCATCTTTCTTTTTCTTTGTGGCGACTCCTGTGACACTTCTGTTTTTCAGAACCTCTGTCCCCCAGATCATGACTGCTAAATTTTTAGTAAACTTGGAATCTCCTTGAGTGATCTGCAGTTGGTGCCACTTCTCCTCATCCACCCAGAATCCGCTGCCAAGATGGACCTAGAGAGACAAAAAGTCTCATCACTGTTGTCTGTTTAAACTATAGATGACTGTTCAAAAACAAGTAAGAGACCATCTGGATCCCACACCACTGAATAACACTGCTGCAGCACTTGGAGAGAAGGATGGGCTACACTTCAACTTGGAAGATGGCATAGTAAAACAAAGAATTGGTTAATCAAGTACATTTAAAAAACAAAAAAACACAACCCTGGTATGTGACAAAAAAGGGAGTTCCAAACAAATATTAGTTACTTTCAGCCAAAAAGTGTTTTCATAGTCAACCATGAACTTCTAATCTTCCTTAGATATGCCTGGAAATGGGGGAGGTGAGTTCTCAAACTAACTGAGTTGGAAACAATAACTGTTTACTACAAAACTATTCAAATGAAAACTACAAAAATGCTGAGCAGCTACTTTTAATTTTGGAATTTAAACACGTTTAGATATATTGTCATCACTGCAAATGAACAGCAAAGCCACTTTCACACACTGCCCAAGGCCAACAAGCACTTAGCATGGACCTTTGCATCCCTTTAACCCAACCTTGGGCGGTTTTCCCCTGCATCCCTAGGCTGTCACTACAGCTAACCCTCAGAAGGCGAGGCACCACCCCCATAAATCTCAACCAGCCACCAACCACCCTATATATTTTTGCAGCCTGTTTTCATGTAGGTCAATATTCTTACCTCAATATTATCATACTAACGTGTATATAGATTTCAATGATACACTGCCAGTTGTACAATGAATGCAATTTTTACAACAAAACATAATCAGTGACTTCCAAATATATGTTTTATCAGAAAATTAAAATAGTGTTTCCAGGTATATCACACGGTCCACTGAGAAGTGCTAATACACCCAAGATGAGCATAAACTGAGTACAACCAACATCGAAGATAGTGCTAGAACAAAAAAGAAAATCATCAATGCTTCTTAAACACTTGAGCATCCATGAGATAATATCCAGCAAAGAAAAACGCTAATGGAAGATCACAAAATGTGGTTTTGTTTAATGTGAGGAAAGGCTGTGGTGCTAAATCAGGGAAATCATGTATGGGGCAGATGGCCACAGACCTCATGACTTTCCAGATATAAAGTAATATAACTTTTTTCTTGTAGTGCTTCATGACAAAATGCAAATGCTTCTAAGAGTTTTAACAGTCGGTCTTATTATTTTTCGAATTAAATAGTACTCAATGGATTAACCTCTGAATTAAGGACAATGCCGGCATTACGACTTGCAAAATGAAGTCTGGCCATATGTCAGGGGGAGCACTTAACTTGAGCTAAAAAACAGTACAAAAGAGAATCCTGGAAGAAAGGATAGGGTGAAGCAAGATTAAACAAGCAAGGCGAGAGAGAAGAGTAGAGTGGGGAGAAATAGGGTCCGAGAGAGAGAATATTCAGTCCCAATCCTTCGATCACTGTCTTCTCCCGACTAGGTCACTATCTATTTCATAATATCTTTCCACTGCTCATTACCAGAGAATCCCAACATCCACAAACTCGCAACTCAATCATTGGAAGAATATGATCCCTAGCAACAACTCATTAACCTCTCGCTACTGCAAAACCAGCGACCAATCAAAGTGTAATCCAGGCCTTTACTCTGTTCTTCATGAAATCAAAACCCAAATGTACATATAATTGGATACTATTGCAGCACATAACACCAGAAAACCCAGCAAGAACAAGTATTCAGCACAAATGGTTTACTCCCGATCTGCTGGAAAATCTAGAATATCTGACAACTTGAAAATATGGCAAAGCTAACAATGTGTGCAGGCCAAAATGGCCTGAAGGATTAAACAAGATCCTTATACAAATTATTTAATCAAAGTCTAAAAAGGCTATTATGTCACGCGTGCTGTCAGCACCTAACAACTTAAGGAACAGATTCACCTACCAACCATATCAAACCATCATCATAGGCAGAGGCTGGGGCAATTCGGTATAGGAAGCCAAGTCCCCGGGGGACACAAGGGCCCTGGCCACCAATCACAGCGACTGAGATTAGCAGAGGAGGGATGAAGGGAAGGAGGAGGCGAAGAGTAAAGTCTTGAAGAGGAAAGCACAGGGGCAACGCGTTTGTCTTTGAAGCAAGACAACACAGAGCAACACAGGTTTGAACACTGATCCTGCGCTTCGAAACCACTCACTGGTATTAAGCGTGTTATAAAAGAAGGAATAATAATTATAATAATTATAACCTCAACTTTTCAAAGTAAATAATCTTAATCATGAAGAATCTGGCTTCCAATCAGGCACAGAAATGGAATCCATTTATCTGGGTGTAACCTATGACGTCAGAATGCTACATGCACCTTAATGCCATTGGACCTACTGACTGCTTTTGACACAGTTGGCCATGCGATACTCCTGGGCTGCCTTCACTGTGCTGGTATTCAAAATCTTCCTTTTACCTGTATCGAATACAGCCTGCTTGATCACACGCAATCATAACACTACTCCATTCCAATCTGAAGAAGTTATTCTACTTTGTGGAGTTCCACAAGCCTTCACAATATCCATGATTTTCTTAAAATCACTAGCAGATCTCACCTACTCATTCAACCTTCGCTTCTTCACATTTTCTGAGGACATCCAGAATCTCCTTTCCGATAGAAGATTAAAAAGAAATTGGCAACCGACTACACACACAGCATGACAAACGTAATTGAATGGATGAACAGCAACATACTAAAACGTAACCCTGCTAAAATTATTACATTTAACTCCAACCCATTATCGTCAAATCCAATGCCCCAAACAGTGGACGCTTGCCTCGTCCCATCACAAAAAGCCTGCAACCTAGGAACTATTACCTACTCTGACCTCACTTTCAATGCCCTAATTAGGTAATTAATCCAAAAAAAAGGTACTTCCTCAAGCTACTTCACACACATCATTGACTCTTCTCAATGAATCCCAAAATTATAATTAACAAATAGCTTGTACTATTGCAACAGAAGCTATTATGTTACATAAAATCCAAATCAGCAGACAACAACATACTCAGAAAATAGTGGTATGCCTCATCTTTGGACTACGACCACATCTCACCAGCAATTTGAACCCTATATCGCCTTCACGTCCTACAAAGTGCTACATTTAAAGCCCTTGTAGAGTTGAGAGAGCAGATCATGGAACAGGGTCGAACTACATCATTGAAAAATGTACAAAACCCAATTGATACATACCTCCACAAACATCGAACAAACGGTTACTTGTTCTGGCCATACTATGCATAACAAGCGAAAGAGGCTGTGCAGGCAGTCCAGGTCTTCAGTTTCTGGAACTCGCATCCATCATGCAGCAGCAAGAAGGGTTATCACCGGTCTTTCAGGAAATCACTGGAAACATAGCTGTTCCCTTTCAATGACTAACACCTCCACCAACACCTGCCCTAGCGTCAAGATAGCCCCGGGTGAACAAAGTGCTTTCCAAAAATAAGTGATCTTTGCTAAGGCCCTTTTTCTGCTTAAAGAACCAGTGATTTTGACAGTTGGAATTTGAAATATTGTACTAGTGAGCTAAAAGCGGACATGTTAAGTCAGAATTCCTATTTTTGGAGATTCTAGGCCCACTTTTTACTTTATTCCCTAGTCTATTTTGGATCATTGACTTCATTTTAGGTCTCCAGAGGGCTTTCCCCCTCTGCCATTATGACCGTTTATACCGTAAGATATATTTTTCGGTTGCCTCTAATGCACTTAGTCTCATTTTTGCCCTATGGTGATTTTATTACCGTACATAGGTTTTAAGGATATTGGGGAGCAGGCGCTGAAGTCGCAGGCCCCTCTGTGATTTAGAACAAGATTGTAGAAGATGTTGTAGGGAGGCCAAGAGAATGGAGGATGGAGAGGGGCACCCGTAGAAGCAAAGTGTAGTGGAAATCTAGTGAATGTTTGTACTAACTGCATGTGAGTAATGAAACTTCATTTTAGAAGCTAGATGCCATCTTGAAATCGAGTCCTAGTTTTAGAGCTATGCCAGTATGCTTTCATCTCGTGCCGAGGGTTAGAAGGGTGTGCGCACCCTTGTAGCTTTGCAGAAAGTTAATTTCTTGAATACACACACACAGTTCTTTATTGTGTCTTATCAGTAGTACATTCAACCCAGAAGGAATGTGCCCTGCAAGGCCAAGAGAGTGCCGGAATGGGTCTTTGAGAGTTATCCCACACGAAAAGGGGTTGAGGGTTTTAGGCCTTCACCGTCCAGATCTATATGTTGAAGTGGGAAAAGTGAACAAAAGGCTCCCACTGATCCCCTCTCAACCCTGGCCTAGAGGATCACGGCCCAGACACCCGCCACGAGAGGAGTTTGCCCATCTCCCAGACGACCAAATACCCTGGTGCAAAACATACGGATGTGCCCACTCGCGTGCCCACCCGCCTGCCCACCAGCCTGCCCTGCACATGCCGACACCTGCGGCATGGCTGGACTCGACTAAACCATCCAGCACCAAATCAACACAGAGATGCCATGACGACCTAGCCAACGGTCAGCACACTCGTGCAAACATACACACCGGACACTCCCACACCAATCCACACGAAGAACATACTCAGTGCTATGACGTAGGCGAGGGACACACCCACGGACGTGCATCTTTATTATTTTCCACACAGGCTTTTCAAAATGCAGAAACACAAGACGCATAATGAACTCATCTAAAAAGGCTTGCTCACGCTTCTTCTAAACCCATGTACCATAATGAGAAATATAACGAAGACACGATACTGAGGATAGAGCAATATGATACCATAACCTAAAGCGCTCTGTATCAAACGGTCCCACCTATGCACCAGGCCCAAGTAGGCCGCAAGCAAAAGCCTCCATGAACATTGAATGAGCAAGAGTTCGGTTGCTGACCCTGCAGAATGAGCCCAGCGAAAGCAGACAGTCAAGGGCACAACATTGCAAACTCTCATACCGCAAGCCGACGCCAAGGTCACACCTGCAAGATAAGCCAGGCACACAGTGAGAAATGCAATATTAATTGTGCAGAATTCTGCCTCAACCATGGTCCCACCTCACGTGACCAAGCCGAACTTGATAGGGTGCCAAGCCCAGAAGGAAGAAGGCGCCTGGATCCCCCGTCTCAAGACACAGGCAGATACAATTAAGCGACTCAATGGACATCTGCGGCGGTGGGAGTAGTCGGCCTTCCTGCTTATTAATAAATCCTCACATTGTCTGCACATACCCATAGTGAAACATTGTTGCAAGTGACAGGTGCACCGCGAGCTGGGAACAGCGATGGTCCCAGACTGGGGGGCTCGCGGGTGAACCAATCAGAACATGGGGCCCTTATCACTGACGCCATTAACATTGACCAATCCTCAGGGGTCTTCATGTAACAATTTTTATGTATCAAACTGAAGGGACAACCCAAGTATACCACCTGACGGACCCTTAACCAATAACAACGTTCTCTATACGTATGCTATACTAACCCTACCACTCGGGGAACCAATCCAGAGTGGCGATAGGTTTTTTGCTAACTTTCTCAGGTGACGCAAGTAGCGCGTCATACTAAGGTAAAAAGGGCCTGCGAGCCCCACGATGTTGAGAGAGTGTCAGGACGGACGCGTACGATCCTTGACCCATCCCTGCCGTTTTGTTTAATAAACAGCAGATTCACCTTGCTTCTTGCGTGTGTCTCATACTCCATCTCTTTTGGGATATACGGGAGGAGTTGGGGCCTCCCTGCCCGGAGGTCCGCGGACGGCCCAGCCGACCCCGGGAGAATTTCCCCCCGACAAGTTGGAGGCACCGCTGAGATCTGTTTAAGGTCCGCTTTTATTTTTATTTTTCCAAGTATTCACGTTGCGAGGAGGCCCGGCGGCGCGGCCCCCTCTGCCGCTGCCCCCTTTTGAGGACTACAGGACCATCGCGGAACTGCGAGAAGACCGGACAGCGCAATCCGGATATTGGCCCTCGGGAGCCGGTTGAGAAGTATCCCGCCCGCGGTTGGCGAGTGTCCAGACGTAGTCCAGACGAGGGGAGGTGACGAGCCGCTTGGAGTGGTGCACGCAGTCGAGCAGCCCCGCATCAAGAGAACTTGGTGAGTATGCCACACACAACAAGCAATGTAGAAATTGTGAGGGAGGGGGAGGAATTGAATACGGGAGGTATTACACAGGTGCGCGGCAAAGGTTTGATAATTTAGTGTTGGCAATGAAATGAATGGTAGCCGGACGAGTGCGAGAGCAGTCCGCTACGTTACGGGAGAGAAGGGGGCGGAGCACGAAAACATCACGTGCGGCCGCTCATAGACACTGTGTGTGCGTGGTTTCCTACGATTTGGCAATTATTGATCAATGAGTAGATGAGGATCCCTATTGATCGAGCAGGAAACTCGATAGATAGATGACGTTTCCCTGTAGGCGGTAGCTAGCTAGTTGCCCAATACGGAAGATAATTGGCTGGTTAAGCCCTCCTGTCGAGGGGCATATCACACGCGAGGCGACGCAGCGTGCGCAGTCCGATTATATTATTGATTACCTTGTTCCAGGAGTGACAGGAAGACAGCTGTGGGGATAACGGGGGTAGATTGCAAGTGTATTTTGGACTTAAAGAATATATGAAGAACTTACCAGTAGTTCGAAGAGATCGGTGACGTCACCAGCAGGGTTTACATAGGACATCCCGAGAACCAGGCATCTTTATTTTTGAGTGGTGGGGAGGAGAGCTGTGTTAAGGGCGTGGAAACGGAGGTACACGGTAATGAGTTGATCGGGGGAAGGCGAAAAGGGGGACGTGGCTGCGCACGGAGAACGCCGGCCACGGCAAGTGTAAAAGAGGGAGGAGGAGCAAGTGAAAGTAGGACGGCAGTATAAGATCCGTCACAAGGGGCACACAGCCGCAGGGGGCTACGTGCGCCTCGGCCGCATGGGGCCGTAAGGGAGTTGTATAAAGGAAGAAACGAAAGAAAAGAATATACAAATGTAAATACTATATTTTACTAATTTTTCCTTAGCAGACTATCGCAAGTCCCCAAACTTACGGGGCCAGGTAAAGATATAAGGCTGTATATTTTGCAATACTCTGCAGTGACCACTGGATGTCGGACTATGCACAGCATGTGATTTTAAGCAGATTAACAAACATCAGAAATATTTTCATTATATGAGAAGAGAAATGGAGAAGTGGAATCCTTTCAGAGGAAAAATAGCGCCATATTCTGAAAAAAAGATAAGAGGATACAAAGGTAGGGGCTCCGTATAATTAGAGGGCTTGAATTCCTGTGCGCAATATATTTTGGGTGGGGCAATAAGGTGAAGTAGTGGTTATTTTAGTTTGTTGTTTTAGCTTTTTATGTTTGTGTTTTCGATTTATATTGTGTAGTACTAGGGGGGCAAAGGGAGGGCCTGTGGAAGTACTAGTGTGGGCACTGCATGCATGAGGATAGTGGGTGTGTGTGCGTGAAGTAATTGGGAGAAAGGGAAGTGTGGGTAGAGGGCGACTGGATAACAGAAGGATTGGTAGGAGCGCATAAGACACACTAATTTTTGTATATGGTGTGACGTTTTCATGCATAAAGTGTGTTAACATGGGGATAACTACACTGCTAAGAGTATATGTGGCGTGCATTGCCGTTGTACAATTATAACTTTCAGAAATACCATAAGCAGTGGCTAGCAGAGACTCAAGTGGTTATGCTTTGCCCATGGCCTGAGCAGGGTACAAACAAAAGATGGATATAGGTACACATGTGCAAATGATTGGCAGCTAGATATAAAGGTATAAAGCTCCAAAGTAGGAAATATATTTTAGAGTTATAGAAGACTGTGGAGGACATAGAGGCCATTGATGAGTGCAAGTCCCAGTGTGGTAATGACCTAGCCCCATCTTTAGTTAAAGCAGCAGTATTGAATGGTACCCGTCCTGCCTCTGGATATACCAATCAAATGTATGTGCCCTCGCCCACCACACCACCACCCCCATCTGTGTCATCACCCCCATATCAAATGAATACTAACACTGCCGTACCAATGGATAGTAAACCACAAAAGGCGGCTTTGAAGGCAGTGCAAATGGTATTGGCGCGAGGGACCTCAGGGAAGTATACAAAAAATGGTTGAGGTGACTGAACCTATGTACACTCAAAGAAATAACCCTACACAAAGAAAAACATTGCTCTAGATTGGAGGTATGAACAATTTGGCTGTTTTTCCCCCAATTATTTTAATGTATTAAATATCATTTTCAGTTGTTTCTTCGAGCAGGACACAAATTAAACAACAAAATATGTCTGACAGCAGTACATTAGTATTCTATCCAGTTAAATTCGCTGGATCCGAGTGCAAATGAACATGTATTACCCCTTACAGAATTTTAGGGATTTTGGTTAACATGTGAACGTAATACAAAGCAGTACAAATAATTACAGGATTGACACTATCCACTTGGGAAAAGAGGGTGGAGTCGGGGAAAAGAGGGTGGACTTGACACTACTGTGTTTCGGCCATTCATCAGATGATCCATAAAGCTGGTAAATGGTCGGCCTTCATCAGGACAGGAAAACAGTTTAAAAGAGGTGTCCTACTGGTCTTGTGTTATAAGTGTGACACAGTGTGATCAGAAACTGGTCAAAACAAGCTCCTGATCGAATCCAGAAGAGTGTTGCCAAGTTTCTTAATGTTTCTTACATACCCGGGTCCCCTGCGGGTGAATCGCGTTGGATACAATTGCCCAATCTCCATCACTCCCTTCCTGGGTAAGCTCCTGGAGAAACTGGCCATCTCCAGACTGAATCTGTTGGTTGTCTTCATGACCATCAGTCTGGCTTCAGAGCTGCCAGAAGCACGGAACTGCTCTCCTGACCATCCGTTAAGACCTGCCCTCCAACCTGGACTCTAACACCCCTTGCGTCCTCATCCTGCTTGATCTCTCTTCTGCCATTGAAACTGTCCACCATTCCATCCTGCTCAACCGTCTCCGTGAGGTCCAACTGGGGTCCTTCCTCTCCACTATCTTTTTCTCTACCTGTAGTGTCTCCCAGGGTTCTAACCTCTCTCCCTGGCTTTTTAACCAATACCTGGCACTCCTTGCCCATCGCATTGTCGCTCTCTGCCCCAACTTTCAGTGCTATGCGGATGACCCCCAGCTCATTTCCAGGCTACCCTCGGCCTCCTCCTCTCCTTCCCTCATCTCTGTCTGCTATCCAGGAGTGGTGTGCCGCCAATGACCTCTGCCTTAATGCCAGTAAGACTGAGATTCTCCTCATTGGCACACCCGCTCCCTCCTTTCCTGTAGGTCTCTGGTCGCCCTCCCTTGGCCCTCTTCCTGCTCCCACCTGCAAGGCAAAAAACCTTGGGGTCATCTTCGACTCCACACTCTCCTTCTATCCTCACATCTCTGACGTCTCTAAGAAATCACATTACCAGCTGCACCTCCTCAAAGGTATTGTTCCTTTCCTCTCCTTCACCCAGAAGCTCACTGTCTCCAGAGCTTCGGTTCTCTCTAGGCTGGACTATTGCAACAGCCTCTTTGTAACTCTGCCTGCTTCTACTCTCCACCCTCTGCAACTTATCCAGGACAGGACTGCAAGACTTGTCCTTGGCCTCAAGCCCAGGGATCGTATCTCTCCAGGACGGAAATCTCTGCACTGGCTCCCAGTGGCTGCGAGGATTAAGTTCAAAACCCTCTGCATCGTCCGCAAGGCCTTCTGGGGCCTGGGGCCTCTATACCTTCAACTCTCTCTTCCTAAATATCTTCTTTGTCGAGCTCTTCGCTCATCCGCCTCCAACTCCCTCAGGGTCAGTCACTTCTCCAAGCAACGAGTTGGTGGTAGATCTCTTTCTTCGGCTGGTGCCTCCCTCTGGAACAGCCTCCCTGCCTCCATTAAACTTGAGGAGAACCATCTCCGGTTCCGGAAGCACCTCAAAACCTTTCTCTTTGCTAAGGCTTTTTCTCGCCCTCTCCTCTGTTGACCTCCTGGCTTTAACCGGAACTGCATTAGCTACCTGAAAACCCTCTGAGCTCGGGCCCAGGTCCCTCTCACGCCAGCGTCACACACCTGCACTGCCCACCTGGCAACAACCGCACTTGGAGACTGTCTGTATCCCTACAGGCTCCGTACCAGCCCTTGACACTTACTTATGTCTGCACTTACCCTTGCACTTGCCACATGCTGGCCGTTACTTATTGTTATAATCTCTGTACTGCACTGTCCCTGCCCCCCTTCCCACGCACTTGCGCAATCTGAATAACATCTGGCCTAGTAGGATTGTTGTCCGTCCTCCCTTTGTTCACCTCCCTTACCTTGTCGCGCCTTGAAACACTTGTATATAGGCGTGTTATAAATTTCATATCATATATCATACAAAAGTATGTGTCCTTTTCGGTGGACACATGCATTCAGGTTCATGGTGTGAGTTACTCCGCCGCAGTGGGTCCCTTAGCTATAGTTTTTAGTATAATTGGTGTGGTTAAAGCCCCTGAAAGAGAAGGGAACAAAATAGGTAGTACAGCGATCAAGTATGTTCATATTGAGAAGAAGAAGAGGGGTGGACGATGGGGAACAGAGTGAACGCTACGGGACAGTAAGGTCGGATGGAGATACAAACAGGGAGCTGCTAGAGGAAGACTGGGACACAATGGATAAATTAAAAGATGGAAAGGAGGTGCTGGTAATTACCCCATGGGCAGAAAGCTTGTGGGGTCCACAGTTGAACAGATTTGGGTGCACAGCTGTGGCGAGAAAATGATGAGCGATGGCTAGAAGGGGAGTGGGTACTGTGAGAAACCTGAAGGTGTCTCCCTGTCTAGTTCCCGGGGATCTGTCATCTAGGTGGACAAGACACAGCCATCACTTTTGGATCCTGTTCCTGGGGGTGGACCAGTGCAAGAGGATCACCTGGATGGGGGGTCCGTGGGGAGTGGGAGACAGACGGGTGAGACGCTGTATCCCCCTTCTTTAATCATTGTTTCCCCATCTTATCACGTAGGATATTCAAAAACACTGCCCCCCGTCCTTGACTTTTTTGACACGCACAACACGAAAGACAACGGACTAACACCAGAGCCGTTTACCTGACATATACAAGGGTCAGGCAAAGTCGTGCAATTGACTAGAGTCATACACACCCGACTGCCCTTTCCCTTCCCCACAGGGATAAAAGGTGGAGCACAACAGCACACTAGGAGCAAGGCAGACAGTAAAACGTGAGAGCTAACTCAGCACGACAGGTCAAGAGAAGGCAAAAGACAACATCAAGTCGAGAGGATACTCGGGGGAGAAATGACCTTGCCCTTATAGACAGAGACCTGTGAAGCCTCAAGAGAAGGAATCTCAAGACCGTGAACAATAGCAAGCATGTGTTGCAGCAGATGTCAACGGTACCCGGGCGCTTCCTCTGCTGACAGCAAAGCCGGGGAGAGACACATGGCCCAATGGTACCGGCCTTGACTCCACAAGACACAAAAGCAAAGCAGTACATCACAGACGGTGAGTCGAGGGGAGAGCCGATAAAGAAACCAAACTGTGTTGAAAGAAAGTAGCAAACAGATAATTTAACTTTGAATAAATAATGAACTGATTGCTTACTAGAAAGAGGGGAAAGCCAACATACCATAATCAAACACTATGTGGGTGTTCATTTGAGAAAAGCTATGCACTACAGTTACCAGAAGGCTGTAGGAGAGCCGCCAAGATAGGTCAAAGTGGTAAGCAAAACCCCCGTACATTCGAAAGCCTTTGACCTAAGAACTATAAAGAAGCAAGGGAAGTGAATCCCGCCACAAGAGAAAGCAAGGGACGTGAATCCCCTAAACATTGAAAGTAAATGTGAATGAAGTTGTCAAGAGCCAAACCGGATGAGGGATGCTGACGAGAAGGGGGCAAAGTCTAAAGTCCCAAGAAACAGTGTGTTGACAAAGGTGAACCCGGCCAACGGATGTCCTTTGGAACTGTTTAAAAAGACATTTACAGTGCAGGGAATCCTTACACTTCCCTACACTGGCCTTTGCTCATCTGTTATGGGGAAACGGACATGTCAGTCTGTCAGTACTGGGAAACATTGTTTCCCTGAGTCTAGTTACTTTGTTACTACTTTTAGTAGCTTTCTACCACTTGTGGTGGTTTTTATCATTGTACAAAGCATCTTACAATGCAGTACAATGGGGTACACTTCTCGTTTTGCCCTAGACTAAACCAAGAGCATTTCTGGTTACTATAGGTGTGTTAAATTGACAAGCTGGCGGCAGCAGTGACATTTTAACATTTTTTTGTGCATTTTTTTTAGTCTTACTGCGTTTAACGTGTTTGGTTAATAACTGTGGATAGTGGTCAAATATGGCCACGCCCCGAGTTGTGCGCTTGTCCTTTGGCCGTCTTGTCTTTTATCCTTCTTCATGGCCTGTAAGAACAGGAAATTCCTTCTATGGTCTCCCACTGCCCAGAAAAGCAGAGGCTTTTGGCGGGCTACTGGAGGACTATGTGTGTTTGCTGCCAGGAAGTGGGCTGGGTCTGTCTGGTCCCAATCCACAAACTGGTGCCAGTATGTGTGAGTGGTATGGATTAGTTTTGCCGCCAGTGGTCCTGATTGGACCACTGCTGGGGTGTGTGTGGGGGCAGATCTGTCGTTGGCTAGTGGGAGCTGCTGCTCTTACCTGGCTTTTAGGATATGCAGAGGGCCACTGCTCCCACTTGGAAGAGATCCTGGAAGAAAATGAAGGGGCCAAGACTCCTGTCCAGCTACAAGACTTGCGAGGAGTCCATGGACCCGTCGGAAGAAGGCTTGGCGACCAACTTCTGCTTCTACTGCCCTGTTAGAGCACTGTCCTGTGGGAAATCAGCAGTCCTGCAAAGGTGCTGCAACCCTTGGAGTGGAGAACACATCCATTCTCAATGTCAGGTCGGAGTCCTACGAGAACCTTCGAAAGTGCCCCAGGACCGCCCCGTCGCTGAATAGCTCCGAATTTGGGCTACTATGCTGCAGGTGTCGCCATTCTGAGATGAAGCCTGGAACTTGGGGGGGGGGGGGGGTGTTCAGCTTGTGCAACAAGACTTACCTCTGCGAAATGTCCAGGTCCTAGCGTCAAGGGGACCCGGTATAGGAGTGAAAGTCTGACCGCAGCAAGTGAATCCCTTTGTGTCGCTGTGCACCAGTGGCCATTATCCGCAGTTGCTTACCTGCATCCATTCCTGTTCTGAGACAGACCCTGCATTGAGTTCTGCTGCATTCAACTGGGAGAGCTTGCACCAGCATTAGACACCGACTAGAGAGCTGCTAGATCCTGCAACCCATGGAAATCAAGGGCTGAGGCTGACGGTGGGAAAAGCGACCTTGGACCTTCTTCAATCGACCTGCCAGTTGAAATATGGCGGTAAGTTGTAACAATACTTGCTTGAACCCCTTTACTTGCTTTTAAAAGTTTGGTAACTTTTAGAAACTTTGATTACTTTGGCTTTGCCATTGCTAGTTCACACAAGCACTCCGAAAGATGGGAACATGTTTGTTAGCTAGATTAACTCATCCCCTGACACTTGGAACTGTTCACTGGACCCGAGACCCTACCTTTATTTTTTCCAAATTCACAAAACTGTATAGAACTTTGCTGAACTTTTGGGCACAAGACCACATACATTTTAGGGATGGACGTCCACAATTAGGATTGCATCTCTGTGGACTAGTAGTGCTAACACTAATCTGTACCTTCCTTTTCAGGGGTTTGATAAGCATTTTGCCCTACTCGAGTAATTGTGTACATGTACCTAATGTTTAGTATTGAGTGATAATATTACCTGTTAGTAGTGATTTTTCACTGTGTTTTTTGCCCATAAGCAAAGAAGTAGTTATATACCTATTTGTCCAACTATGTTCCTTTACTATTTCACTGTTTGTGCTCATTGTGGACTCTTACAAGCTCGCCACCTCTTGGGACTTAGCCTAGACCCATTGCCTTGCTACCTTGAACTGGTTTGGCTACAGCTCCTAGAGTTGTCCTGTCAAAATACTGGGTTAGCTATACATCAGTCCAAAATCGGTCCCAACACTGCACAGTCATTATGGTTAATTCAGATCTTTCCCATCCATCACTCTTCCATGTTACGCGAAGGCAACAGGACCACACTTTACAGAAAGACAAAACCCTGTCCAGTTGACCCTGATTCTTGTAGTTGTACGATACACATATGTAAATAACACATCTTATTTAGAGGAGTTTTCATGTAGGAATAAAAACTAATGAATCAACAAGGAACTTGCCAAGAAGCTTTAGTAGCACATTATGGCCGCTTGCTCACTTCCAGTTTATCAGGCCAGTAACTCCATCAGACATGCATATTCCACATTTTTTAAACAAGTTCCCACAACAACATGTGCTACAAATACTTTTCCATCCAAGTAAAGCAAGAGTAATCAGTGGCTGGCAGATCAACCAAAGTTACATGGCTGAGATATTTCTGGGTATTTGAAGCATGGATATGGACACCAAAACTACTATTCAAACGACTCTGATCTGTGATACAAAAGCAATAAAATGCAGAAAACTATGTCAAACTCGAATTAATCATTCTCCAAGTTAACAAATCAGTTAGCCACTTCCAAAAGACTCCAGCAAAGTAACACATCAAGATGACCAGCTGTGTCCATTCACATACTGATCGTTTTTGTTTTAAAATGTCAGGAATGGAAGAAAAGAAATCAAATTCAGAAATGAACAGTCCCAACCACAAATGAGCTCTTGAAATATTCTAATCTGCTGATACCTGGGGGACTTGTCTGGTGCTCTGGGGTAATACGGCAAGGTCCGGACAGGTATTCTAAATGAACAAAAAAAACATGTTAATGAAATAAAATATTTAAAAGAACGTTTCTAAATTGTGAAATTGTGCTATTTTATTCCCTCGCTATGTTTTCCAATTGCTACACTCTGCTATGGACCTGTGTGAAGCTAAGAGCCAGGTGTATTTACATCATAAAATGTTTCCATTTAAAAGAAAATATTCCTCAGAATGGGAGGCAGTGGGGTAGCTGGTTAAAACAGGCCTATCCACACACAGTAGGCTGATTTGATGTTAGTGCTCCCACAAAAGGCCCATTGTAACCAAATTAATCGATCCATTTGAAGGAAGTTCATTAAGAGCAATTGTAATGCATATTGCAGCAATTGAACATTCTCTTAACCTGGTGCTTCATTTACCAAGGACTAAAAGTATTATACTTGCAGATCAAAAGCCATCACCTAATGGGTATCACAAGTACCGTGGAAAGGAAATGGCATGGTAGAGTATGGGTCCAGTTGAAGGCCCTTTATTCTATTAACAGTGCAACCACTTGATCACAGCCTGCCATTGGACTGCATATTGCTCGCAAGTAAACTCTTGTACTTGCCAGGGTACCTTTGATGCAGTGTGCAATAGTTATGCAATGCTGCGAGCAGATTACTTTTATGGGCCAAATCCAGTCTGGAATTAAGGGGCTTCGCAATTGACAGACATGAAAATACAGGCATGCAGTGGGTATGAATGTGGATCATGTACATGTTCATTCTGTACACTGAAAATGGGATGCAGTAGAATCCTCGGGCTCCATCAATAAGGATCTAGGCACTACAGATAGGAGAAACCTAAATCCCCCATCTCATACTCTGTCATTTTTAGGTTTTGTAAATCTGTATTTCGTACTTGTCAGGAAAGCTCTCCTGCACCCAGGAGACGCTGATCGCATACCAGTATCTCGATTTACCTCATAATGCTGCAGGTTTCATCAATGCTATCGAATTGGGGTATTGCAATGCATGGTCTCATAAAAATGGCCTGGTGACATAGATGCTACCAAGGCGCCTTGTCGCGCAGATAAGCCCTGAAGCGTGTCTGCGTTGCTGAGGGGTGAATTTCTAAGAGTGATGGCAATTACTTTCCCCTGTGGGGCCGTTATCATAAGTGTTCCTATGCAATCCTTACATATTTCAGAGTTTCTCTGCAGAGCTGGTAATTCACTATTGGAATTTCTGGCTTTGAAGGAATCAGCCAAGAAAAGTTTCCAATGGAACACATTTTTTCCCAAGGGTTGGCAAGCTGTTTGGGTGCATTAAACTTGATCCGGGTGGAATTCTTAAAGATAATCTGAGCTCTTGTCTTCTTGGAAAGCTGAAGGAAAGATGTAAAAATCATTTAGAACGAAGAGATGGGTAAGACAATACAGTGTCTGAGCAATCCTGCATGTATTTCTTTCCTTGAATCCAAGAAGGTGGAAGAGCATTATCTTTGTTTACCTCAGATGGGAAAATCCTATGCGTCAAGGGAATGCCTCCAGACCAATCACAGTATCTCCTTAGACTACAGCCAATGAGTGAGTGATATGCTCAAGAGTTTTCACTGCCCCAGTAGCAGCATCAGAGGAGCTGTAACCCTCTACCCCTTCTGCAATCCTAACTGCCTGCACTCAGCGGCAACAAACCAGTCAATTTGCACTAAGTGCTCCACATTGTTAAGTGTTCTTGGTGATCAATGGAGAAACCTTTACCAAGCTTTCTGTTACACTGCAAACTATGTTGACCTTATTCACAAGATTTCCTGCATGTTCTGGTCTAGCTTGTTGCTCTCCAGGGACCAGAAATCAAGAATATCGAGCCTTTTTCCTCCGCAGAAAGGCCTTTTGTGGAAATGGTCTCTCACATCTGTATGTAAAAAAGGCAGAAGATACTCAAAGTCTCTCTTGTACTTATAGTCCCATGGCCATTTACCTTCGCCCTATACGGTGTATCTTATGCAGACGATCACCTGTGTTTTACTTGTTTGCACTTTACTTGTGCATTCTTCCTCAATGCCATTTTTCACAAATTTAAAAATAAATATATTTAGTGTGGGGGGTTGGGGTCGTTTGGGTTTGAGAGGACGTGTGCTAGAGGTGGGAATGGGGGATTCCCCACAATTAAAAAATAAATTAAGAGCAAATAGGCATCAAAGAAAAATGCATGAGTAAAGTGCAAACGAGTAAAACATAGGCAATAGTAAAAAGTAAAACCGTGGAAGACAACTAAGTCACTTTTGCACAGGATTAATTGAAAGAATATAGAGCTTCAGCACAGTCACTCCCTTGTCCAGAAACACACTACTTTCTTTCTTAGATACCAGTTATTTTAATCCAAACAAAACCAAAGTCAGACACATTCAGATAGAGGCGGTATAATGGCTTGTTCATCTGAAGAATAGGGGTTGCAGGAATAGACTCAAATTAACTATGGCTTCCAATTAATCGTACATTCCACCCTCAGTATTAAATAAGTTACTGTCTGTGACAGAACACAGAAAAGCCCACCTTGGATGTAGTCCGAAATGCAGCGGCACTCGGGCTATAGTATAAAAGAAAATGAAGACTCAATTCCTTGTTTGGCTACATCCTTTATTCATTCGTCTTCGTGGACATTAGCAAAGACAACATCGCGTGTCAACCTAAATAGGCTTCGTTGGGTTTGGATACAAACAGTGAGAACGGGTCTCTTTGGACAAGATTAGTCCTTCGTTACTGTTGCTGCTGCTGGCTTGTTCATGCCTTGCATGGCTTAGATACCTTGCATGTATATTCGGGCAGACATCTTGGAATGTCGTGTATCAATGCACAGTAACCTACCTCCATGTTCCTAATTATCACAGATGATTGCAACAAAAAGCCATACGTGGAAAAAATAGAACAATTGCAACTACATTTGACCGCAATAGTAAGACAATGTATGCAACTGAAGTTCAGTTGGTTCTTTGATCAATGGCATATTGCTTTTTACAACTGTGAGTGTTTCATATAAATGCAATCAGAATTTGAAATACTATATAATCATGCAAAAAAAATATTTTGAAATCTAAGATAAAAGTATGCCAGGTACAGATCTCATACTAATATAGTTGGTAACATATTGTGCAAAACTTGCAATATATTGTGCAAATCTCAAGACTTCCCCTATGCTTGAACGTAAAGTGCAGTGTGACTAGTGCAAAAATATGCCAACCTTATAAATCACAATTAGTGCAAATCTTTGTACACTAAATTGTGCAAATTGCAAGTACTCATCTGTGCTTAAATGTAACGTGCAATGTGCCAAGTCCGAAAACCATGCCAGCCTTACATTTATTTATTTATTAACATTTATATAGAGCACATCAGCCCCTGGGCATCGTGGCGCTGTTACAGTAAACAGGTCTGGTCACATGGAGCATAACAGTTAAAGAGGTGTACAATGGCATTCTTTAGTACATACAATCCGGCGTGATATACATGCTTAGTTACAGAGGAGCAGCGGGTGCAAGGTGCAGATGATGTCGGTGGAATGTCAGTTGATTGTCATTTTGAGGTTTTTGCAGAAAGTGGCGAGGGAGGTTTCCACTAGAAGAGCGTTGGGCAATGCGTTCCATAATTTGGGAGCTAGGTGAGGGAAGCCTAATCCTCCTGCTTTGGTTCTTTTGATGGGCGGGATGTGCAGTTGGTTAGCGTGGTGTGTTCTTCTGGGCCGTGTGAAGATGTCTCTGCTAATGTTTCGGATAGGCGGGGGGTGCAGAGAGGCGGAGGCATTTGTGCGTTAAGGTGAGGGTCCTGAATGCAATTCTTTCCTTAACTGGGAGCCAGTGGGCATCTCTTCTAGCTTGTGTGATGTGATCTCTTTTGGGGATTCGGAGTGCGCTGTTGTGGACTGTTTGGAGCCGGTTTGTGTTTTTTGCTGAGGTGCCTACAAGGAGAGCATTACAGTAGTCTAGCTTGGCGTGACAGATAGAACACATTGTGCAAAGCTTTGCAAGGTATTGTGCAAATAGCAAATCATCCCCTGTGGGTGCTCTTTTCATCTGATGTATTTAAATGAAAAAGTGCAATGTGCTATGTAATGACACATTGCAGACAACCACATCTACTTATTGTAATACACAAAGAGCCATGTGCTGTACTGTTTGTCTTATATATTCTCACTATATATTGCTGTCTAAGTTCCAAATGTAACTGTTAGAAATTTGCCTATTTCCTCTACCTTAGAGACCACCGCAACTTTGCTGGATTTTGGAGTGAGACCCTTTTCCCCACTCTCTCATGTATTTTAATGTGATTTTTGTATACTGTGTTTCTTTCGGTTGTGGAGTGAATATGAAGAGATCTAAAACAATATGTGTCTCAGAGTAAGCACCAGTACCGCAAGTGAACTGGTGGCAAGCTCTCGAAACACACGCCGTGGGGGTTGTAGTAAAAAAAACTCCCTTGCCACACAAAGTACTGCATAAGTATGTAAGGAAGGCGACAGGATGTGAGAATAAGTTAAATCATCCATGTTTCTCTAGTGCAGCCAATTATCTATTTTGAAGTCTGATGAGTGTGAAGTGCCCACAGGAATTTTTAAAATATTGCTGTATGCAAACGACATGGTACGGACACTGGTTTATTATATTTCCCTAATGAGAGTGTTTAAGTAACCAACAGCAGAGACACTACAGCTATAAGGAAACAGCTTAGGGAGGAGGTGGCTCCGAACACCACCTATTACTGTCTCCCTGTGATGTCTTGACCACCTTTGGCCATTACATCCCGATCTGTATTCAGAGTTCCCTATTTTAAGATCTAAGAGGTTTTGCATCTTGTTTATGCATGCTGACACATGTCAATTGTTTGTCACTATTTTGAGCCTAAAAACTGGTGAAACATAGGAGAAGGAGGTAGTCTCTAATACGGTCACCTTCATCAAAAAACTGTGTTCACTTTGGAATCTGTTGTTACAGTAACTTTGATAAATAGTTTCTTCCGTCTTAAAGGTCTGCTTTCATATTTCTCTCTTTCACAAAGAGTAATGCATTCATTTCTGATAGGCATTGGTCCAGGACTAGGACGCGCTGTTGAGCAATGCTATTGCATAGGAGACGCTGCCAGACTATACATAGTACGCTACATCTATACTTACGTGCCTGTAAGAAACAAGGTACGGGCCCTTTGCAGCAAAGTCCTCACAGGACTAGGTCGCTGTGTCGAGCAACTCAGGTGTTTGGTGGTGATGGGGTTACGGGGAGTTAGCTTGCTACACTCCACGCAACCCCCCTGCCCTGGTGCCCCTTCTCACTCTTGCACGTGCATTGCCCCCCACCCCTCATAACCTGCTCACTTGTCCTCCCTCGCATCTTAGGTTGCGTGCGATTCCTCGCATCTTAGGCTGCGTGTGTTTATTCGCATCCTAGGCAGCGTGCGCTCCGTTGCATCTTGGCAGCGTGCGCTCCCTCGCAACTCTATGCCGCGTGCACTCACTCGCAATCTAGGGTGCGTGTGTGCTCTCTCCATTTGGCCCCGCACACCCCACCTTCTCCTGACCACTGTGCTCCCATCTTTCCCTGCAGGCCTTCTCTCTCCCCCTTTCCTAGCCCCCTTCCCCTGACCTATTGGGTACTGCTCTTGAGGTTTTGTTCTCCATGGTTGTTGGCCTACATTGAACTGCCTGCATCCCTACTGTGTTCATTGTTTTTCTTCTAGGCTCCCTGGTGATCGTTCGTTTTTTTTCATTTTTTGTTTCTCCACAGGTGTTTTGCTTACATTGGATTGCATGCATCCCTGCTGTGTTCTTCTTTATTTCTAAGTTCCCTAAGTCATTGTTCAGTTCTTGTCGTTTTTTGTTTCTCCCTTGTTCTTTGCTTACATTGTACTGCATGCTTCCCTGCTGTGTCTTTTCTATACTTCTAGGTTCTGTTGGCGAATGACTGTCTATGTATTGCATGTGATTTTCTGTCATTTGTTCAGTCCTCTGTGTGCCCCTCCTCCTCCTGTGTCCCTCCTGCCCTAGTGTTTCCTCTCGCCTGCCTGCTTCCCAGTGCTACCCCACCTTACCCCCCCCCCCCCCCCCCACTCTTCCTCTCTGCACCCTCCATGGTGCTCTCAGTCTCACCTATCTTCTCTAACTGCTTTTCTATCGACTATCTTGTTCTTCTCACCAAGTCTGGCAGGAAGAAGTTCAAAAGGGACATCCTCCAACCCAGGCCTCCCTATTACTGGCACCTACACCAGTGCTTTCACCAGACAGACCCTTACCAACATCCTCTGTCGTTCCCTATCCAGGGCTATGGACCCCCTATATGATCTCTCCTTTTTCCTCTTCACCCATTAATGGTTGCACCCAATGGGAGGCCTTCCTGGCCCCCTTCCACTCCTCCAAGACCATCATTAATGTATACCTAAACGGCAAAAGTATTGGTCCAAGGCCCTCAGGCCAACCTCCTCCTTGTTTAAAGACGCTTCCAGCGCCTTATCAACTCCCTTCCTTCTCCTGCTGTCCCTTGTTCCCCTCTCTGGCTCCCCCATCCTCTGCCACCTTTACGGCTGCCTTTGCTGCTTCTCCGGCCACCCTGTTGCCTCCTTCCTCCGCCACCCCGCTGGCACCCACCTCCTCCTCCTCCTCCTCCTCCTCCTCGGCTACCTTGTATTCTCATCCTTCCTTCTCTGCCCATCCTCGGGCACCTACAACACTTACATAGGGCGTACCTCTGTCTTGTACCCGTCCACGGAAGTCCTTCAAAGGGGCAACCTGCTCCACATTGTTACTCTCATCTCTCACTCAGTTGTCAAATACTCCTCTGACATCAGCCTGAATGAGACATGGTTTCCTCCTCCTCCTGTTCCTCCTCCCTCTGCAGAGCACACCCTGGATGTTCTGATCTCCTCAGTTCTCTCCCTATCACCACTCCTCTCTCTCTCTCTCTCTCTCTCGCTCTCTCTCTCTTCTGCCCCCCCACCCCCTCAGGCAAAGCCGACTCCACCACTGCCACCTACCTTCTCCGTCATCCGACCCATGAAGCGCGTGTCAGTTGAGGCTTTCGCTGCTACTTTCTCTCCTCCTTCTGCACCTCAAATCCTGAAACAGCCCTATCTAACCTTCATCTTTCTATCTCTGACACAATTGATGTACTTGCCCCGGTCATGAGGATCCGCTTGAAGCCCAAATCCAAGTGCAACTCTTGGTACGACTCTGACTTCGTCACCCTCAAACACAAGTGCAGGGTGGCTGAGAGGAAGTGGAGGGCAACAGGTGTACATTCTGGTAAACTGGCCCGCAGCCTGCTCCAAAGGCAGTAGAGACTCTCTGTTCCCGCCAAGAAGAGAGCCCACATCCAAGCCTGCATCTCTGTGGCATCTAACAACTCGGCCAAAATCTGCAAGGAGCTGGCCAATCTTGCTGCAGTCTCTACCTCTCTTGTTCCATCCCAGGCTCTCTGTACGGCCTTGGCTTCTCATTTAATCATTAAAACTCAAGACATCCTGTCCACACTCTCTTCCTCTTCCTCACCCTCCCCTGGCCTTCCTGTGGCTGCCTCTCCTCCCCCCTTCTCTTCCTTTCCCTTGTTCACCCCTGACAATGTTTCTAGACAAGGCCGATCTATTAAAAGTCTTGTCAAAACAGGTTCTTCCCTGTCCATCCAGAACCATCAAGGACAACATTGACACCCTTGCTCCAGCCTTGGACGATTTCTGCAATCACTCTTTTGCCAAGGAAACCTTCCCCTCCTCCTTGTGCACCCCCTCCTAAAGGTGCCCTCCGCTGATCCTTCCTCTCCGGCTTAATATTGTCCGATCTCCATCACTCCTTTCTTGGGCAAACTCTTGGAAAAGCTGGCCATCTCCCAGCTTAATGTGCACACTGAATCTGTTGGTTGTACCAATGAAGACCACTCTGGCTTCAGAGCGGCCAGAAGCACGGACACTGCTCTCTTGAACATCCGTGAAGACCTGCTCTCTAACCTTGATTCTAACCTTCCTTCTGTCCTCATTCTCCTTGAACTTTCTTCTGCTTTTGATGCGGTCAACCATGCCATCCTGCTCAATCGCCTCCATGATAACCTGGGTATCACTGATCAGGCCCTGGCCTGGCTGACCACTTTCTCACAGATCGACCCTCTCAGGTCCAACTGGTGTCCTTCCTCTCTTCGACCCTCTCAGGTCCAACTGGTGTCCTCTCTCCCTTCTGTCTCTCATTTACCTGTGGAGTTGCCCAGGAGTCTAATGTCTAAACGTTCTCTCTGGCTGTTCAACCAATACCTGGCACCTCTTGCATACTGCATCACAACTCTCGGATCCAACTTTCAGGTTATTGCCATTAGCTTCTTAAAGGCTCACCTCGCCACCTCTTTGCCTTCTCTTAATCCAGACTGTCTTTCCGCAATTCAGGAATGGTGTGCAGCCAATGACCTCTGCCTTAATGCCAGTAAGAAGGCGATCCTCCTCATCGGAAAACCAGCTCCCTCCTTTCCTCTCTCTGGCCACCCACTCTGGGCCCTCTTCCTGCAACTACCTGTGAAGCTAAGAATCTTGGGGTCACAGACTCCACCCTCTCCTTTTCTCCTCACATCTCCAAGCAATCAAACTATCAGCTGCACCTCCTCAGAGGTATTCTTCCTTTCCTCACTTTCCCCCAGAAGCTCATTGGCTCCAGAGCTCTGGTCCTCTCTAGGTTGGACCACTGTAAGAGCCTTTTTGTAAATCGTCCTGTCTCTATTCTCCGTCCTCTACAAGTTATCCAGAACAGGACTGCAAGACTTGTCCTTGGCCTCAAGCAGAGGGGTCGTATCTCTCTGGCTCTAAAATCTCTTCACTGGCTCCCAGTGGCAGCAAGGATCAGGTTCAAGACCCTCTGCATCATCCACAAGGCTTTCTGGGGCCTGGTGCCGCACTACCTCCGCTTTTCCGAGCACAGAGAGTTGGGGGGAGATCTACAGCTTTGCTGGGTCCTCCCTCTGGAACAGCCTCCCTGCTTCTTTCAAACTAGAGCAGAACCACCTCCGGTTCCAGAAGCAACTCAAGACCTTCCTCTTCGCTTCCACTTTCTCTCTTCCTCTCCCCTGCTGATGTCCCGACTGCTTCACGCACTGGTCACCTGACCACCCTCTGAACTTGGGCCCAACTCCCTGCATGTTCAGTTGCACCTTGCATTGTCTCTTGGCACCCCCAGCACTTGTGGTCTATATCTGTAACCCTACAGTCCATTCACTCGAGATTTATGAGCCACCCGTTGGCTGCACTTTCGAGTTACTTGTACTCCCATACCCTCCTCCCTCGGCACTTCTCCCCTTCCACTTCCCTGGACTTGTGCGATCTGAATAAAAAAGCCTAGTAAGATCGTTGTGTTGTCCTCCCTCTGTTTCCCCCTACTTGTCTTGTCACACCTAGAAACACGTGTGTACAGGCGCATTATTAATGCTCTATCATATATCATATGTACCTGGGCATTTCCACCAAATTCATACCACATAGAACTCAGAATGCGGCTGGAGGGTCCTCCTACTATGACTCACCTTAAAAGGGAACAACTTGGTGGCTGCTCGATTCATGTAGAGACCTACAAGGTATGGAATGCTGCACCTCATTTTTCACATTCTGAGTGAACTCTGTTCTTGTTCCGCAAAAACTTAAGACCCCACCCCTTTAAGGCATTTATTTGAAATCTGCTCTTTCCTTCCTTAATGCACTGCTCGATTTTGTCTGTGTTGTCACAGGACAAAACAGCGTCAAGATGGTTTTGTGGAAAACGGTATCCCGATGTTAAATCGACCTCAGTCTGGTTGATTTAATGTTGGTATCCACTTTTTGATCGTACAATCAAATACATATGTATATAGAGATTCTGAGAGCCTCCCCTATTCTGAATAACGGGGACAAAAACTAATGTCCAGTGTGAGAAACCTGACTCTGTTCTCCCACCTACCCCCATCTAGTCAGGTGGCCAGGGACGGGCCATCGCTTTTGGATTCCGAATTCGACCATGGGGTGGACAAGCAAAGGAGGATCACCCGAGTGGAGGGCCATGGGGACTGGGAGGAGACCATCCAAACGCAAGGCATGTTATTCCCTCTTTTCCCATTACACCTCAGAACCCTTTACCTCAGCTTTCACAGGGTATTGCCAAACCCATACCATCACCCCCTCCCTATGTCCAACAAATACTGGGACGAGGAAGAGGCAACAGGGAGTAGTGAAGATTCCCCATAGGAATAACATGGGGAGTGGAAGGGAAACCGGCTGTGGAAAGAACTTAAGTTGGCCCATTGATAGAGTCAGGCATTCACTAATTATCACTCACACCTGAATCAACTTCAATGCTTTTCCAACTATAAGAGGAGTGGTTCTGTACAGCTGAATGAGTGAGCGTTGTTTGGACCAGAGAAGTTAAGGAGCAGAGAGCAGCAGGATCGACAGCTCAGAGGAGAATGGCGTGCCGAGACTCTGGCCTGGTGTTTGAGGGGCTGCAGCGTGGCTAGGGAGCCATGTCTCCAGAGAGCCGAAGCGAAGCACCTTGCAGGCTGCTGTTGCTGTTGGCGGTTGTAACATTGCTTACCTGTGCCAGGCTCAAGGGTGTCAGAGGGGCAGGTGGTGAGACCCTGACCTTGGGCTCGCAAAATCAGGAGGGACCGCTTGAGCCTTGTGGAAGTAAGAGACACAGGATCGGGAGCATGAGACTGACTGAAGCGGAGCGGGTGGAAGAAAATGCATAAAACGGCACGAAGCGGAAAAGAGTAAAGAAAAGGAAACTAGTAGAGAAATCAGATTGAGAAACAAGAGCTAGAGATAGTACAAGTAGTAAGAGAGAGTCAGAAAGCAGAACGCGCAAGGGAAGCGAAGGAAAAGTACTATAGTAAAGAGGGCACGAGCGACCCAAAATGAGAGAAAAGCCCCTGAAGGCAAGTCAAGAACAGGAAATAAAAGAAAGAGGGGGGTCAAAGCTCAGAGTGGTCGTGCTTGGGAGGAGTAAATAACCTGACGTCTTTTTTAAAAGTCTCTAATGCTAACCCTTTGAAAGAAATGCATATAAAGAAAAAGCTACATCCTGACAAACTGAACTATTGTTTTCTTTTTAGGGCCTGACCTTTGGAAAGGTATCCCTGGAAGGCCTAAGAGCTGAACATGTTTTTGAACTTGGAAAAGGCCCAAACTAGGGGAAGGGAATCCTAAGAGGACTATCAAAGTGGAATCCTGACTATTTTGTGTTACTGAAGGAGCTGAAGCTTGGGGAGGGGAACCCCAAGGCATTTAAGACATTGACATGGTTTGCACTATGGAGAAGGTCCTCCTATGAACAGTCCTTTTAGATTGAACTCATCCTGCTGAAGATGTCCAACCTACATCTGGTGAGACTGCCACCTGAAACCAATCCTGGTTTCCCATTTTTGATGAACCACCACTTTTTGCATTTGAAAGATTTCCTAACACATTTTTTGTCAATAAGGGAGGGCAAGCATAGGTTTAGACACAGACAGATTTTTATTTTGTACTTTTAGACTTAGACGACCCTTAGAAACATTAGTTAAGGGAATCATCCCTTTAGTGTTAGGGACAGTTCGGCATTACACCAACCCAATAACCTTTAGAAATAAAGGTTTTCAAAACCTATCTTTGAGTCAGTCTCTCTCTTGATACCATGCCTGTCTCACACTAGCCAAACTATCCGAGTAGTGTTAATGAACAGCAAGGCTTAGACTTAGGTGGGTGTGAGAGTGGTGAAGGGTTCAGTTAAGCACATTCAGAGTTAGACAGAATGTATACAAATTGTTATTTAATTAGTCCTTAGTCAAACCTTATAAATGAAAAACCACAGGAAAGTAATGCTAAGCGCATGTTTAAATACAGTTATAATCACTTTTCCTAGATACTGTAAGTTTAGCAAAGCATGTACTTGAAGAAATGGAATCAGGTAAGGAATCAACACTTAGCTAACTTCTTTATTCTCAACCTATTATTTCTCAAACATCATAACAACCTTAGCAATAAGGTACTATCCTATCCTTAAAAAATCCTTCGCTAGCTAGAAATTAAGGGGGCTAGTGTTCTTAAGAGTCAGAGTCCCTCCTCCCCCCCAAGAATTATTTTCAGATGACTAGCTGTGCCTTTAGGAAGACTGAACAAGTGTTGGCTTGAGCCTACATGTAGTTTGTAAGTGTTCAGTAAAAACAGGAGAAAATGTGTTAAACTGCGCTTTCCTAATCCAGCCAACACAGGGGCAACCCAGTGGAGGATACCAGGCCAGAACACCACAGTTCAAGGATAGTGTGAGAAACCCGATGGTAGTCTCCAACCTAAACCAACAGTATCTTCCATTCAGGTGGCCAGGGGAGAGCACTCGATTTTGGATCCAGAACCTGAGGGTGGACAAGCAAGGGAGGATCACCTGAGTGGTGGGTCACGAGGGGTTGGGATGAGGATACCCAAGGGCGAGACATTCCCCCAATCCCAGTAGTACCCCAACCCACTCTCCCTCATCCTTCATGGGTTATCTTCAATCTCACCCCATCTCTGCCTCCCCATGTCCAACAAATACTGAGAAGAGGAGGAGTCATCTAAGAGCAGTAAGGATTACCCATAAAACATGGGGAAAGTAAGGGCAGCCTACTGCAGAACAAACTCAAGTTGTCCCACTAAGAGTCAGGCATTTAATAATGATCACTCACACCAGACTCCACTTGACTGTTTTTCTAACTATAAAAGGTGTGGTTTTTCACATCTGAATGAGCGAGCTGGGGATGCTGTCTGGGCCAGAAAACCCAAGGAGCAGAGAGCAGCAGGACTGGCAGGCTTGGAGGGAAGCGGCGTGCCGAGGCACTGGCCCGGTGTGCTTAAGGGGCTGCAGCGTGGCGAGAAAGAGTGCAAATCTGCGTGATAAGAGGGCAATAGGTGCAGGAAGCACGCGAAGTGAAAGAGAAAGAGTCACAGTAAGAAAATGTGCCAGAAGAAAGGATACAATGAGTGGAGTCAAGAAGTCAGAGTGGTCTCACCCGGGGAGAGCAAAGAACCCAGCTTTCTCGAAAGTCTCAGATGCTACCCCCAGTGAAGTAGTTATTGTTTTTGCAAAAAGGAAGAGAAAAGGTACATCCTGACAAACTGAACCTGTGTTACAAATTAAAAAGGGGCCAAAGCTTGGAGAATGGAACCCGGAGCGGTCCAACGAAGAAAGCAAAGCGCATCCTGACAAAAAAACTGAAATTTTGTTGGAAAAAGAAAGGTGCCTGACCTTTGGGAAGGGACCCCCAAGGAATCCAAAGCACTGAAAGTATTTAAAAATATTGCAAGGGCTCTCGTGACATTGACTAAACTGCACCTGGTGAGAAGACAACCTGAAACCAACTTTTGCTTCCTATTTTCTGTTGAACCACTATTTTTCCTTTTTCCAAAGTTTTCTATCAAATTTTTATAAAGAGTGAGGGCAAGCATAGGTTTAGACACAGACAGACCTTTATATTGGACAATTAGATATCAATGGCCTTTAAAAACATCAGGTAAGGGAACCATCCCTTTAGAGTTAGGGCCAGTCAGGAATTACACCAACCCAGGGACCTTGGCAAATAAAGGTTTTAAAACAAAAACTTTTGAATTTGTCTCACAATAGGCAAGGGAGTGATAGGGAAAGGACTTTATGCCCATACAGACCTATGGCGATGGGGGCAAAACAGGTATGTTTACTCATGCCCTGTACTCCAATTCACTCAGGGTCCACCATCGAGTTTCTGAATTCGCTGGGCATTCTAGATTGTTGCCTTTGTTTCGTTGGTGGAGGTCCAGGGGCAATGCGTGCAGAGGTCAATTCACACGTCAGGTTTTGGGTCCAGTTAGATAGCAGTTCTGTGCGCTGATGGATTGGTTCTGGTTACTGCACACCAAGGATACTGCGACTACTAGACGGCCATTGCGGGGACAACCTCATATAACTACCCGGATGTGATGCAGGCAGCAACCACCAAGGACAAGAAAGAAAATGTCTGTAATCGACCCCTGTGGCAGAATCAAAGAAGCTGGTACTGCAAGGCCCCTCTTTGTGGTAGAGAGCTGCAACTGTTCTTGTTCCATAATCTATCTGCAGAGTCCCAAGGCTCAATAACAGACGGTGATCGATGCAGCAATGTAGCCCAGGACGATGTCTAGCTAGTCCTCAAGATGGCTTGGAGAATCTAGCACTTCTAGATGCTGGATCTTTGACTACAAGTTGGAACTGGTTCAAGCTGTTCCAGGGTTGAATCGCCAATGAACGTCTTCATGTGATCTGCAGAGAGACATGGCTTTGCCTGGCAAATGAATAAAGCACTGCTGGAGATCTTCAGACGAGTTCCGGGTCTTTAGTTGGCTGCTCTCTTTTGTAGGAGTCTTGGCTTTAATGATAACAGCTGTAGAAGTCTTCCCCTTATTCATTTGGGGTGGGCGGGGAGAGGGCCAATAGGGAACTTAGAAATGGAAAGGGTGTGCCCCCCAGCTCCCTGCAGGCAGATAGGCACAGTAATGTGCCCACCTGCCCATAGGGATGGGGCAAACAAAAAAGCATGTGGTTGGTTGGGTCGTTGTTGTTTGGAATGGAAACAGGAGTTGCCCTCTCCCCACCACCTCAATCTGCCCCAAGGAAGGGGTACATTTGATGCCCCCAATCCATTTTGGGTGGGGGGAGGGCTACCAGGGAACTTTGCAATGCAAAGGGGTGCCCCCCAACAACCTGGGGGCAATGGGCACAGTAATGTGCCCATCTGCCCCTAGTGCAGGGGCAACCCAAAAGAAATGTTTTATTTTTGGGTGGGGTTGTTGTTGGGGGTGGGAGGCACACTAGAACACCAGGGAACATTGCAATGGAAAGGGGAGGTGCCCTCCTCCCAACTGAAATCGATGGGTGGGATTCTCTTGTAGCCCTCCCTGGGTGCAGAATGTTAGTGCAATCTGGCATTCTGCACCTAGGAAGGGGTACATTTGTGTTTACTGGAGGTGGGGGGTCACTAGGCCACCAGGGATGGCTTGAAAGGGTATGCGGGGGCGGTGTTCGGACAGTAATAGTTATGATTTGTTTTGGCTGGTCAGACCACAGATAATGTTTTTTGTTTCATTTACAGGTTTTTTTTTTTTACGCAAGGAGGTTCGACATTATAAGTAGTTTTTTGTTATTTTACGGTTAGGGCTCATTGTCAGTGGGGAGGTTCAGACTGAGACTGGATTGTTCGTGGTGTGGGCAGTCTGGGGAGGTATTTTGGTGGGATGGGACAATTGCTGGGACATGCTACAAATTGTCCCTCATGCCAGCAGAACATTGGTGTTCCCCTGGGAGTGGCAGTCTTCCATGTGGAGCGACCATCCTCAGTCCCAGGGAGCCCCATCCCATCCCTCCCCGGAGGCGAAAGCTGTAACGCAACCCAGCCAGAGCTGGGCTTGGGGACAGTCGGCCCACATGGAAGACAGGCATCAAAGGCCAGGGATATCACCCACGACCATCCTGGAGCTTTGGCTGGGTTGCGTTACAGCTTCTCACTCCGGGAAAGGACGGAGACCCTGCCGGGCCCCCCTGGAATCTCTGCTGCGCTTGGGGACCTTTAACCCACATGGGAGACAGCCGCCCAAGGCCAGGGACATGACCCCCAAATATCCAGGAGCTCTGCCTGGGTTGCGTTCCAGCTTCTCCCTCTGGGAAAGGACACAGACCCTGCTGAGGCTCCCTGAAACCGCTGCTGGGTTGGTGGACGGTCAATCAACTTGCGGGACAGCCACCCAAGGCCAGGGACATGACCCCCAACCATTCAGGAGCTCTGGCTGGGTTGCACTATAGCTTCTCACACTGGGGAAGGACGCAGACCCTGCCGAGGCTCCCTGTAACCACGGCTGGGTTTGTGGACAGTCAACCCACATGAGGGACTGGCTAGGGACAGCACCCCCGACCATCCTGGAGTCCTGGCGGGCCTACATTATAGAATTTCCTGTAAGAGGATTCAATCCAGCACTACAGCTAAGTCAATGCCTAGTCTGGGATACTGAATGGAAACCCTTATTGATATATCTTTATGTCCAGTTCATGAGTTCTGGATGACTACCCCTATAAAACACCCCTCTCTTGGAATCCCCCTGACCCCACTGAGCCAAGAAGTAGTTCTGTTTTGCAAGTTAAAAGGTTTATTTGAGAATTTACACAATATATATATATATATATATATATATATATATATATATATATATATATATATATATATATATATATATATATAATGTCACACTTTATAATAAATTAATAATTGAATATCACACTTAATCTGAGCAGTAATCAATAATGGATAGTCTGGCACTAGCACACTTCTTTTTAATCAATGATGAGTGGTTATAGGATGGATAAGATAGCAACAATACTTTTATGGTTTCAAATGGATGCAAGGTGGAATGAAAATGCAGTACAGAAAATAACTTGATCGGGTTTCAGCAAAAGACAATGTAATCACTTTCTTGGACAATTCACCCCCCCTTTTATGCAATGTAAGGAGATGAAGATGAAGATGACACAGTTCTTAGGATTGCAAACAAATAGAATTCAGTTCAATTCCCCCCCCAGCAGCTTATACAACAGATAGGAGTTTTGAAACACAGGCAAAATGCTTTGAATATGGTGACAATGCAGTGAGAAATATGCTGAAAATGCTTTTAATTCCCTTCAGGAGGTTCAGGGTGAGTGGTATCTAGTTAATATGAGTTCAGGCTCACTCTAGCAATGATTCAGGGATGGTTCTTAAGAGGCAAACGAAATTTGAGCAGTTCAGGCAAAAGCTGCTATCTTTTTACAAGTAAAGAAATCGGGCCAAATCGCAAATCGCGGCAAAATTCGCGAATGCGTGAATCGTGATTGCAGAGGAAGTAAAAGGAGTAGGAAGTCGGTTCTAGGCTTGTTGGAAAGGGGAGATTCTAAGCTTTCAGAGGAAAGTTAAACCAAGTTACGGATTTATGAACGATTTTGTGAAGGTTGTTTTTTGGACTTGAAATTTTAAAAGTTCAAAGCGACAAGTTACAGCTTGCAGCTAGAAAATGACAGGTGACAGCTTTGCAAATGACAGGTGACAGTTAGGAGGCAGTTCTGGTTAGATTAAAATAGATTGAATTATATTATTTTAACTAAGAGATTGGTTCTGCACAGTTCTGCTAGGTACTCACAATATATTTTGAAATAGGCCTCCCACAGATCTGGTCAGGTTTTGGACTGGACTCCGGTTCTGGTCTCGGCACTTCACAGTGATCTGGTTCAGCTCTCTGGTTCTGCTAACAGCGGTCTGGGTCACTCTGGATCTCTGGCCTCTGGTTCTGGATACTGCTCTGCTTTCTCTGGGTACAGCACTGCTTCTGGATCTTTCTGCACAGCTTTCTCTGGACCCAGCGCTGATCTGCACGGCTCCTGGATGCTGCTACCGCTGTTAGGTTTGCTGGATGCTGAGGCCTACTGAGAAGAGTTCTCAGTTTGTGGGTTTAGGCCCTTGCTTTGAGTTCTTTGGAGTTTTAAAGTCCAAGTGTTGGATCTAGTATCTTCTGGATGTTGTGTGGTCCAGCAGAGCACGTTGCAGCAAATGGATTTGAATCTCTCTACCTGTCCCAGCAGTCTCTTTTTATGTGTTTTGAAAGTGGGGTGTGTGCCTGGGCCTAGCTAAGCCTGCCCCTTTCTACTTGTCATTGGCCCAATTCTCCCCTCTCCCATGATTGGGGGAAAGAAATGTGAGTCAGAGTGATGCTGTGGATTTTATGGGTCAGAGGATCCTCCCCTGGTCTGTTTGCCCACAATCTATATTTGAGCCAAATACATATTTGCACAGGTATACATTTGTTTAAAATTACATGCACCCATCACATATCACATGAGGTATACTCTGTTCAAACTCTGATGTTTCTAAGAGCTTGCATTCAGAAACGGCAACATTTTGCGTTTTTTAACTGGTTTTGCAATATTGGTTTTTCATTAAAAATTATACACATATACACGGCCTGTCCATACATACTCCAGTAAATTCTGTAGTATACATAAATAGCAGGGTTTGGCCCCAGAACATCACACAAATTGGAGTTTGGGCTTGAATCTAAGGTACATTTTTTAAATGAAGGCTCTCAAAGTTATACATTCCTGTCATTTAATTACAAAGAGTTATCAGTGTTTCTGTAAAATATATATTTTGCTTTCAATTCAGTTCTCAGAGTGTTGGAGTCCGCCTCCAAGAGTTGGGTGGGTCAGTGATCACATGTGTCTTCTGGCAGGCAGGCCTTTGTTGACAGGAAACAGTCAAAATCAACATATTCTATTCAAGTGCAAGAGCCTATTGTGTGGTCTCCAGGAGGCTCCCAGCCAGTCTGCTTTCTATCAATCAAGAGGTCATGTGAGATTCTAACTCCTGGTGTGAATCTCTGGAGGCGAGAGGTTTCCCAGCCTTTGGCCTGTTAATTAAATCAGATTGTCTTCTGGGAACAGCATGTGGCTAAGATTTTAATTAACTCCCAGCCTTTGATGTAAAGGCCTCTCCTGCAACTCCTGACATGCAGTTTCCCTGTCAGAGTTTAGACCGCTAGCGCCGCCCTCAGTCAAAAGCGGGTACTGCATGCAATTTTTTTGGATCAGTCTTGAATTCAAGCATTTCAAACAAGAGATATTACATGGAAGTATATTGTCCAGGTTCAACAAATGGCATTGGTGTAGTTCTGCAGTAAAATAATTTTGTGCCCATAAATTAGCCATGTTTGACCTGAAGAAAACAAATTCCCACCAGTTATGGGTTGCTTTTGGCAATCAGCATTGCCCCTTTGACAATGGTTTTAGGCTCAGTGCCCTTCGGTGCTCACAACATAGGCAAAAATGGGTGGCAGCCTATTCTTCATGCATTTCCCTGTGCATTTTCTGGGAAGTTCTGGCCATCATGATGTTTTCCATGCCAGTACTGCACAGTTTTTGTGGTAGGGCTCGGATGCATGGGTAAAAACATCCCACATTCCCTATGAGAAGAGATGGGGACCCTTGCCAGGGCTCACTGCGGCTGCCACTGCACTTGGGGATGGTGGAGGGCGATAGCCGTCCAAGGCCGGGAACATCACCCCTCCAGCCCCCCGACTATTCTAGAGCTCTGGCTGGCATGTGTTACAACTTCTCCCCTCTGGGAAAGGATGGGGAAAATGCGGGTGCTCCCTGGGACTGCCGGTGTGCTTGAAAACGGCAGACCCACATGGGAGACGGCTGACGAGGGCCTGGCATATCAACTCCAGCTGTCCTGGAGTTTTGGCTCGGCTGCCTTAAAGCTTTTCTCCACCAGGTAGCCCTGGCAGTGTGCCGATCCCTCCCTGGAGGGAAAATCTGTAACACAGCCCAGCCTGAACTCCACAACGGTTAGGGGTGATGTCCCTGGATGTGGGTATTCGTTTCCCATGTGGGTATACCGTCCCTAAGCCCAGCTGCATTCCCAGGGAGCCCCGGCAGGGTCCCCGTCCCTTCCGAGAGGGAAATTCGATAAAAGCAGCCCAGCCAGAGCTCCAGGATGGCCAGGGGTGATATCCCTGGCCTTGAGTGGCTGTCTCGCATGTGGGGGTGACCATCCCCAAGTGTTCATAATCACTTAAAAATCATTCATAACCATTTATTTAAAAAAGGTAATCTTTCAGTTTAAAAACACATTCTAATCGCCTTCAGCTTAAAACGTTCTAACAAGTTTCCTTAGAACCACATGGAGATCATATGAACAGTCTGCCGGGTTTATGCCTGGTAAAACGGGTATGTCATCAATCTGGTTGAACCTGGATATCAAACTGAACAATAAGACCTTGTTCTGGCCGGAGTGGTTCGCAGCAGGGATTGTTAAAGTTGAAGATCTTTTCGATGGGAGCGCTTGGAAAACATTTCGGATTTTGAAACTAGAGTTTGATTTACCTACAGGTACTTATGGCAAATACAGAAAATTAAGGAGAGCAGTGAACATTCGATCTTTGGTTATCTCTGATATTCAACAGATTGGCAGAGGTGATCATTCAGCATCTAAAATGTATAAAATGTTGAGTGGTTTCACTAATGCTAATGCAAAGCTCCAGGACAAATGGTCTTGCTATCTGAGAGAAGAGATGACTGCAGAGAGGTGGAGGTGGAGTGACTTATGTAGGAATATTAAAAGAATGTCCCTGAATGTTGGAGAGAGATCCAGACAAGTAATGCTCTTGAATAGAGTTTTCTGGACACCGGTAAGACTTAAGGAACAAAATTTAACAGAGTCAGACAGCTGTTGGGGATGTGGTCACTTTCGTGGCACTATGGAACACATGCTATGGGAGTGTCACAGGGTGAGGAATTTCTGGTCGGATGTGACAAGTATGATGAACAAGGTTGTTAATGCAGATTTGGAATTTGACTTTGAAACTCTAATACTGGGGGAATCCACCATGCTGGACGACTTAGGGAAACATCAGATTACATGGATTTTACGTGGGGCTATGATGGCGAAAAAACTGATCCTGAGAAATTGGAAATCAGATGTTCACCCGACGTTGAACATGTGGATGGAGGAGATGTATTGCACAAGCAATATTGAAAATGTGATATATTCTGTGAATGGGGAAGGACGTATTTTTGATAAAATATGGAAGGCCTTTTTGGATAAGGGTTAGTCAGTCGTTGGAGCTTCCTGTGTCGAGTTTACCTGTATTCAGATAAGTAGACATGCATGTTTCAATTTACTCATTATAATGTTCATGTCTTTTGCTTCTTGGTTTGTTGCTATGCCAAAGTTTTCTAGAAGGTTGTTTTCAGGTCAATGTTATGAATTGCTATTGCTTTTTGACTTTTGAATCACACCTTTTCTGCCCCCTTTTATTTATTTATTTATTATTATTATTATTTTTAATGATTTTTTTTTTCTCAATATATTTTTCATTATTATTGTATGGATAATTGTCTATTGTATCTCTGTTACACTGATTTGTTCTGTTAATATTTAATAAATTGGTTTAAAAACTAAAACGTAATACATACACAATGTGTTTTATGTGTACACTAAGAGCACATTTTTAATCTGAGATTGTGGATGGTACTTTATTAAAGTGTATATTATTTTCAGTATGCTACAGTTTGTTGCTTTCTTGGCTCAACAGTGTGGCTTATTAATCATCTCTACCAGCCCTCCTTCCCTCCAGATGCTAAGCTCGACTGCTCTGCCAGGTCTACAGTTGTAGAGGAATTTGGATTTCCTTTTGGCTGGATTTGTTCGGCCATTGGGCAAGGTGGATGCACTAAGCCCTCCCCAACACTTGTTTAAACAAAATATACATACATTTTATTGATCATATTAAGTGCCTGGCATAGAACAAACTCTTATAAAATATGTTTTTCAAAAATACTGTTCTCTACCTGAAGGACAGCCTGGCTCGACAACCCTGTATCACTTGCGCGTGGGTGAACCTTTCACACTCCTTTTGGGAAAGGCTGCAAAAAGTAATAACTGTCAAGTGTCAGGAAAAAAGATCTGCCACGAAGTTCAAAGCGCCAATTCTCCTTTCTTGCTCAGAGGCTATTTTTGGGCGATTTTTGTTGCTGCTGGTTTTCATTCAACTGACACTTTGTTTCCTTGGCAACAAAGTTGGACATGAAGTCCCTGAACATCATCGTTGCAATGACAAAGAGACAAACCACATCCAAGTAATATACGCCAGAGGGCAGCGTTTATCCCCTCAGTATCTCTATGGACTCCGCTAATGTCCTGTAGCTGCTGCCTACACTCGAGAGCTGTGCGAGTTTTCTTTTGTACAACATGGAGAGTGGCCACTATCTGCGTGTGTTATGATGCGTGTGCTAGCTGCATGAATGCAAAACGGCTGTAAATCTGTCAAAAGACACAGCCACAGAAATTGACCATCGGCACATGCACTATTTACAATGGTCGAAGTGTATAAAAAAGTAGTGGGAATATGTTCACTGCTGACCTGTCTCGCTCGCCACAAACCCCATTGCCTTGCCCTCTCCCACGCGCAAACCCCCAAACAAATGTGCCTGCTGTTTAAAAGAACGTTCAGTGCAGTGCACTGAAGAGCAACTTTCAAGTGCTTCCTACACTTTTAACGATTCCAGAACGTTTTCTTTTTAAAATAAAAGTATAGGAACATTAAAAAAAAAAATCAAAAGCAGAGGACGACCGCTCCAAACCGCTTCCTCCCACTTTCAAGCCTCTTTACTAATATTTCAAATTAGGTTGCCAGAGGTGGACCGGCCATTCTGCAATTCTGGAATTCCAATGTGGAATGGAAAGCATAGGAGTCAGAATAGGCTAAGCGCCTTATAAGTGGCTGAACTTCTCGGCATTCATCAGCTCAGAGACATGGGCCGTGGAAGGTGTGGAGGCAGTTTTTGTACCACCTCTATTTAGGACACTACAACCACTAACCTGAATGGAAGGCTAACACACCTGGACACACCTTGCAAAGGTGACAGAGGGACATGGTTTAGCTCTCGGCAAGAGTAGTATGTAGGTCGACACAAAAGGTACAACATGCGCACACATCTCTAGAAAATACACTACATTGATATGCTTAAAAAAGTATACTTTAATAAGTCACAGAAATCTTTAAACCCATCACGTCAAAATAAGACAAGGGCCCTCATTACGACCCTGGCGGAGATCCATGGTGCAATTTGCACCATGGACCATGGCGCAGAGCTGCCAACTCCGCCATGGGGGTTGGCGGACTTACCGCCCCATTCCGACCTTGGCGGGGCGGTAAGTCCCCAATCCCCATTTACCCTTCCCCATTCCCATTTTTGCCCCATAGGGTATAATGGGAGTGGGGAAGGCGTTAATTACGCCACCGTAGATTATGGTGGCGTAATTAACGAGAGGACCCGTAGCGCCATGGATTTTTCCGCCCGGAAAATCCGGGCGTAAAAATCACCATGGCGCTACGGAAAGTCCTAATCTGGCGGAGAGGTACGCCATGCATTACGCTGGCGTAAACCCCTCTCCGCCAGGGTCGTAATGAGGGCCAAGGTATAACACATAATATTAAAAATATATCATTAAACACAATAAATATCTAAGAAGGTCTTTTCTAACCACACAGTCTAGGTGTGTGTCCACTACCAGAGGTAGGAACCCAACATAAATAACAGGGTGTGGGGAGAGCAAGGGAGCCACACAATCTAACAAGCAGTTAAACTCCTGTCTGGCCTACATAATTCTGTACATAGCTCTAAATACAGAACCCGGCCAGTGAGGTAAGGAAATAAATCAGCTCTCAAGTCGAGGGTACACGCGGGGGGGGTGGGGTGGAGGTTTGGGGGTGAATTGAGTCAAGTTGTGACACAATCCCCGGTTCAATTCAGCAAGTGACCTTCCAGTGGTTTGAGTCAGGTCCTAGTGTCAAGCAGTTGATGAAGCCTAGCAGGTGAGGACTCAGCAAATAAACGATGCAGCGTCGAGTGGGCTCAAGATTCAGGTGTTGGGTAAGAATTGGTGCAATCCAAGTGGTGAGGACTACACAAGACTTATCTGCTTGGTATTAGACAACCCACCTTTTAATATAGGTCTGTACTACACAAGCTGTTCGTGTGACTGAGCAGCCAGGCTCATCTTAAGAGGGGTAATGTGAGCTGCAGAGCTGTACAATTGATATCAGTAAATACAAGTATCCTAACAACACTTAACACTTAAAGATTATATCCACATTGTGTAAATAAGCATTCTTTAAAAAGCTGCATCTACAAGTAACATTCAATCAAACTTTGGATTCAGTTTGTAAAGGATAATAAAAAAGTTGATGCATACTTTATGCCAACACATTTTGCAGCACACGTATGTGACTTCAGTTAATGTCAGTATTGCACTTATTTTCAGTTATCAATTCAGTCATTGAGTTGTAAAGTAAGGAAAGGTTAGAATAAGACTGAGAAAATACTTTCAGTTTGTAAAACAATTACAATCTCCTAAAGTGAGCCAGGTAAGCTTTTATCCCAGCAATAATAGTAATCACAATTATAAACTATGAGGGAACAAGTTTTGCCAAAGTCGGTCGGTTCAGAGGAATGCCTTTAGGGAGTTAGGATAGCCAAAGTCAATGGACAAAGTCAATAGTTCTGATGCACTTCTTCTTAGAAAAAGTCTTTGCAAAGTTAGTAACTTCAGGAGAAATCACAGTAACTCAAGTGAGCTACTTTGTAGAAAGCACAAGCAGTTAGGCTAGTGCAGGTGAGTTGGTGTCAACTCTAAAGTGGAACAAAAGCACTTTGCAGGATGGGAAGCACAACCTATGGCTAAGGGTGAACACCCCAAGCCCCACAGTACCTTTGATTCGAAGAAACAATTTCCAGCTGGATTCCTCCTTGCTACAGCTTGGCAGACCCTTGTTCCTGGACCTTGGTGGTGGTGTTGAAAGGAAGGACGTCTGCGTTAGCACTCAGGAGAGGGACTCCTCAGCTACGGATTTCCTTTGTTTCAGCAGTACTTCAGTGTTTTAGCGCCTTTTCCTTGGCATCAATGAAGAACGAATATCTCTGGTTGGAAGAAGCTTGCTCCCTCAGTCCTGGACTCTGTTGAGGGGACTATTTCCTGTCTCTGCCAGGTCCTTGGGCTGCCCACAAAGATTAGGCCGCATTTGGACATTGCAAGACAATGAACTTGTCAATGGTCACAGGAACCCTGGCATTGAGCTTCTGCTGCTCTGGTGAGGCACAGCAAGTCAGGGGTTGCGCAAATGGAAGCTTGTCTTCAGGCTAGTTGGTCCCTCCAGACCAAGGGAGGAAGTTGTCCCGTATGGGTTCTCCCAGTCGATATGAAAACGGGGTCAGCACAGCTGCAGGGTTTCACCGGACACGTCGTGGTCCGTGAGGGTACTGCTGGCGTCTCGTCACATCTTTTACAGATGTTCTCTCCATTGGTCGTCTCTGCCTCTAATCCCAAAAACCTTGCTCTTTATGCAATTTCCCATTCATTCCCAGCCTATGCTGTCAATCAAACAGCAGGGTGGCTGTCCTTTTAGGACAGCCAGCCGGCCAATCATGACTGGTTTCATTCAAGCACACCTAGAGACAAAGGACAGGGAAGTTTCAGGACCCTCCCTTACTTCCTTCCTTCCCAGACACACTGGAGCATGGGTGGGCTTCAGGGCTGAAGCCGGCCAAAGGCAAAACACACAAAGGGCTCAAACCAGTTTCAACTAAGAGTAAAAGCCCAGAAGAAACTAAAACAGAAAAAGGCAAACAAAAGAAGACAGGGGCCATTTTACGAACATGGACACCCATGGGTGCTGTAATGCAGCTGAGGGTTCAGCCTGTGGTAAAGATGCACACTGGTAGTAAAATTAAAACACTGCCACCAGGCATTTAAAGTAAGTTAGTGTAACAACAAATGTTATATGAAAAGTGGGATAGGAATTACTAAGTAACCCTCTAGCACTCCTCATAGGGTGGTGTGTGCTGGTCCCTCAATGCGAAAAGGAAGACAGGGATCATCTTACTATTCTTGGGAACGTTAGTTCAACCAAGAAAACGTATTTAAACATTCAGCAAAGTCTAAGGGATTTTTCGATGGCACTGCACCTTCGAAGCTGTGTGTCACTATACAAAAAAAAGATGCCTATGGAGTTTGTCAGACTCCATAACACAATAAAAGACATAAATCCCAGTCAGAAAAAAACACGAGTGAGTGAGAAAAAGCACCCACTCACTCAGGAGAAAAAAATCACAAGCCCCAAGTCCAGCAAAAGAGCTGGTGGTCTCCAAGCACAGAAATTAGAAAAGAAAAATTCTCCCTAACAGCAGGCACTTGTTGGAAGGTTCAGTGGAGTGCCAGGAAGCAGCACTAGTGGGGTTCCTCGGCATCAATGGCAGTTCGACCGGTTTAGAGTCAGCAGAACGTGGAGCCTTAGCTGATCTGGTCCTCCAGATGCTGGGAGACCCAATACATGGGATTTGATAACAGGGCAAGTCCTTTCAGGGTCTGCTCTCCCATGGTGTTGGGAGCTCCTCTTACAGAGTGGCAGGTCCAGGTCCACAACAAGGTTCACACCCCATGTCCCCTGGGAGTGAGCAGGTGGCAGAGCTCTTCTCTGCCTTGGGCTGCTCCTTAACCTCAGTGGTTAAGGGCTTTGGAAAGTGCAACTCTCACAAAAGCAGTAGATCCAATTAACCCTTCCAATGTGTTGTTCCAGAGTGAATTAAAGAAGTGGTTTGAGTCCCCTTCTGTTAATTCCACTGGTAATTGGACAAAAGCTAGCCTGCCTTACAGGTCTAATCTTAAAATACATAGATTTTTCCCATCGGAAATCACACCCAAAGTGCTTTGTGCTAAAGGTAGTGGAGGGGAAAGGAAGGAGAGATAAATGCAAAGAGAAACAAGATGGCAGAATCTTCGTTCAACTGTACAGAGCCCCTCCCCCCACATCTACACTAACCTCAACCCCTACCCATCTCAATAGGACCAAAAGCCCTTTGACATGCAGTACTCTGGTGTGAGGACAAGCCTTTAGTGAATTAGTGTGTGTCCTTTGATTCCTGTTCTCAGGCCAGCTTCCTGTGGAGTGGCTGTCTTCTGGGAAGGGCGATACCTACCCTTACAAAGGAATAAAGAGAAGCAATACTGCAAGGATAAATTCCTGCCAGGAGTAGCAAGGGCCAGCCTGTCTGGGGGGAATACACATAATCCTTCCACAGCCGAGCATGGGCTCACGGGGCTGACATGTGTGATGATAAATAGCTGTGGCTGCAATAATTAAGAGCATCACATCCACCATAACTCAGATATGGCTTATTTATTTTAAAGATTATACTGCCACTAAGAGGTAGAATCATAACTATAGTTTTGGAACAGGAGGTGCATATCTTAAATGCAGCTGTTGCACTTCAAAGCTTTGGTTGTCAATGCAGCTGTCAAATTGGCACCTACTTCTGAACCTGCTCTGTACCATTGGTAGAGTAGGTGCTGCAGATCAGGCTACTGATGCAGCAGGGCACAAGTACACACTATGCTTTTGGCATGGATCTTATGAAAGGGGGATCTGATCAGCAGATTACTCTTTCAGAGACGGAATTACTGGCATTGTATTAAATTAATTTTAAAAAGCCAGGGCGCCTACACATTAGCCAAATGACACTCCTTCACACAATTTAACTTTGATTGAGGGCCCATGTATGGGCTTGCCTGCCAAACAAAAGTTGGAAAGTTTGTCGTCCCCTGCTGCATACTCCAAAAACAGAAGTCATGCATCACATTCACACAGGTGAATTTATTTACATAATTAAAAGGAGTATATATAGGAGAGAGTGACAGACATTAGTGTGGAAGTCAGACGTTTTAAGTGTGAGGGTAAACATGCAACGAGGAGGAGATGAAGAGCAGAATGGAGGAGACGGTGAGAAGATCAGAGTGCAAGAGCTGAGGAGGAGGAAGTGAAGAAGAATAAGAAAGAAAGGGGAGGGGGGAACATGATACAGAGGGAGAAGAAGCATTAAGGAGAGTAGAGAGGAGAACAAGTTGGAACATTAGAAGTGAGACCAAAAAGATGATTGCAAGGAGTGGATGAGGAGCAGGTTAGGGTGTAGTGCAACATGAGGAGAAGAGTGAAGCAGACGGGGAGAGAGAAGGCAAATAGCAGTAACAAGGATGGGGTAAGAGATGAGGAAGAGGTGCCCAAGATGATGGGCAGTTAGAGAGGGTCTTGGTCAGGAACAGAGCACCTAGCATGGCAGTCACACAGTACCTATGTGAGTCCCTGACACCCTAACAAGGGGATAGGCTGATAACGCCTGGCCCAATCTTGGAAAGGATATTACAGCGTCTGACATCAGACCCACCCTTAGATGACACAAGGGAGTAAGGGTGGCAGTGCCAATTTTTCTCTCATGAAATACATCATCATGAAAACTTCTGAATTTGTATGAAAGCAAATGATCGGGCATCAACAGGCAAAAAAGAAGTGATGGGAACTTGAGCGTTAATCTGCTAAGGTAGAGGAATCTACGGGAGAGAGCGCAAAAGACTGAGTCGTGCAGTGCTATAATTATAATTGGTTATTTGTAACATGCTCAATATCTAGGTTTCTAAGCGCGGATTCGGGGATCGAAACTGTGTTGCTCCGCATCGACTTGCTTCAAAGACAAGCGCGTTGCCCCGGAGCCATACTCCTGAGACCTTCATTGTATTTACAAGTTAAACCTAATCAACTCGTTTTTGGTTTGTAGTCATAAAAATCCTGGAATCCTAGAACTTAAATTCGAGTTGTCTGTTGATCGCAGAGCAGTGGGAGTGCCTTATTAAGCAGCGCAGTGCATGCCCCGTTCGGTGAACCTCAGGAATGCTCTTGTGAGCGGGTTCATCACACACATAGTGGAATATCAGTGCTCAGTATTTTTAATGCAAATTGGGATAATCAGGCTGGAGTCAACAGAACCTTGGTGCAAGTGGGAGTCAAGGTCTGGTAAACATGCAACAAGGAGTATTGAGATCAAAACGTGCCTCAAGGTACCCCTTTGAGTTGGATCAAGTTCTGACTTGATGTCTGTGAGAATGAAGGAGTGCTCACATGAGCGTAACTAACATTTATGTTGCCTAAAAACGAAAGACCTTGATGGTCTCTGGAGAGGACACATAACAGAACATCGCTAAAGCCTGGTGTGAAGCTGCAGAAAAAAAAAAAAAAAAAACACATCACAAAAGCACCTATGTACAGCGATTGAAAGCAGTATGGGTGTTCATATGTTGATAAGCCTTATAGAAATGATGACTAACAAGACAAACATCTTTTGCATCCAGTTTTGGAGCCAGTTGGGCCTAAGTTTCATATCTGCCAACTCACAGCAGAGGGTTAAAACTGAATTTTTCTTTTTTTAGAGCAAAGTGAAAACCCAGAACTGCACAAGAATGCGTCCAACTGAAAGAAGCAGGAGAAAAAGCCAGAGGCAAATCAATCAAGCAAGCAGGTGATTAAAAGGCTGCAAACACACCCGTTTGTCAGGCACCTAATGCATTGTTCAGAATTACTAATCCATATCCCGACAACAAAAGAATGTCTCTGGAGTCTGCAGAAATGGAAACAATGTTGCTACTTCTCTCATTAAAGTAATTTTCAACTGATATGAGTTACATGATATGAGTTACATAAAGTCGACTATTGCTTTCGTATTACAACTCCCAACTATGTGCTGTGAATTACAGAAAATACAAAGGTTTATGCTTTGAGATTTCTATACAAAATACACCTATTTTAGATCTTAAAATTGTTGGGATGGAAATTTGCCTATCCCACCCCTCTAGGCTCATCCAGGTAAAGCGAACACGATATGAGGTGATGTAGTGTGCAGGGGGGAGGAGGGGGGGCAACCTGTAAAGGCAATGTAGCGCTTCAAAGTAGATGTGCGGCACTAGTAAACCTAAAGCCCATGACTCCATTTTGTATTAGGCCCAAAAAGGATATGTTGCAGGCTCGCGCTGTTCACGTTCCTAATTTCCATAAGATAGACTGACTCTGCAGAGCCCCCTTCCCACAGAAATCACTTCCCCCCTCATTCCTCCAGTGTTGCAAATATTTAGTATCTTCCAAAGGCATGCGCCCTGCAAGAGCGTGAGACAACACCAGGCTCTGCGCTGTGTCCATTCATCTAGGCCTTTAACTGCCCCCAACCCCCCCACCCAGCCAGTCCGGATCCAGCCCCACACCACTGACCAGACCCCCACACCTTTGCATTCTCTGATAAGCAAGCAACCCCCCTGTCCCAACACAAATGAAGTGTCCGCAGAAGATATAAGCATGCGCGGCTATTCTTCTTTCAAGTATGAAAACATATCACTTGTAACATGAGGTACAGGGAGGGATAAACTAAAGATCAAAACCCCGGCTGGAGACCTTGTTTGCAGGAACTGCAGTATCAATGAAGCCCTGAATGTGTGGGTCAGTGCGACTGTATTTTATCCTCCCTTCCCCCTAGCACCATTTCCTATGCCACCCAAGTGCCTGCCACAATGAAATAATAACCAGGCTTAGCATGTTTAGTTTAGACGGAAACAATGTGTTAACATGCGTCCCAACCTTCACCGCAAGCATGGCCCAGCTGACCCACGTGGATCAAGACCAACAGGAAAGAACTAACCAAAAAAAGGAAAGTACTAACCAAATACTGCCTGGAATCCCCTATAGATTAGGCTCATGTGTAGGGTGCCTCCAATCAGTGGCAGCCATTTTTACTGTATATCATGACGTGTGTGGGGTTTTTGAGCCCCTGTTTGTAACTGTAAGAGTTTGAGAGCTCTCAAGCTGTTCTTTGCCGATATTTGTATTCTGTACAATTAAACCTTGTTATCCTTGCAACGCTATCTCCTGGCCTATTTCCCTAGCGGGTTGTCTTTATTCTGGAGTGTGCGTAAAAAAGTTACATCTGCCTGATCATTGTGCTGACCTGACCTATGCAAAAGAACCGCAATTAAAATTATCAAAATGCCCAACTCTATGTGACATTATTTAATACTGTATTGTTCCCTAAATGTAGTTTTCTATGCAGTTCTCTACAGAAACAGACATTTTGTTGCTATCAACAGAGATGGAGATAGTTCTTCATATGCGCCAGTGGTGTACCTGCTCAATAAACTGGAGTGCTAAATCTAAATCATCCCATAATACAATGTTGTCTTATTAGTTGTGTTCACATCTGTAAGTTAATAGCTGGTAGTATACAAACCTTTAAATTTCCACATAGATTAAAATACATTTTCAAATAATACCTTTCCATTCTCTATAGTGTACGTGTCCATTACTGGAGCTGGCACAGGAGCAGGGTAGTAAGATGATGTGTTTGCCGCCTCACTGAATGCGGTTGGTAATTCAGGCTCTGGCTCAAGTGGTTCTGATTTTATTTTTTCCAGATCAAGGACAGGACCTAGGTAGTTAAGAAAAGAAATCTGTCTACTACAGCAAAGAAAACAAAAAAATAAGGAAATGAAAAGCTCACTTCAGGTGTGCAAGAAATGATCTCAAGCAGACTTGGAAATATTGAAAAATTGGCTTTTAACTCGAACATGCCAAAGTTCATTGATAAACAGCCATACTGGAATAAGGAAGTGGACATAGTCTTTGAAAAAATTATATTAATATTAAATATTTGGCTTTGATAATACGTTCTGTTAGTATTATAACAGACAAGATCAATCTGACCACACGTTATCATACAGGTTTGAGGACGCAAAATGCAATGGAGGTCTAAACAGCATATACAAAATGTTATGAGAGAAAATGGCAAAAAAACAAATGGTGTCAAGAAATCGATTGGATGTTGTGTTTGCAGGTATTTAACAGTGTGTAGTGTGTTTCTTTAACACATAACATGAAGTCAGCCTCACCCATTCCATCACGAACACACCTCAAAATAACCAATCAGAAACAGTATCTACATGGCTGTAAATTTCTTTAGCGGCAGTTGCAGCTACTTTAGAGGAATACATTACCTACCAGTAACGCAGTACCAGTTCATGGCGCTATGACTTTGGATAATTCTGTCTAAAGGTATGACACAATCTCCATAAGTTACCATCCCTGTTTCTACATAGAACTGCTCCCTCAGTGCTCATAATGCTTCACCTTCTCATCTCTTTTTCCACATTTAATTACACTTATTCTCTTCCAGCACCGCCTTGATCTTGGTTAGAATGCAGTCTACCTTCATGGCTCTTTCCCGTTCCACTTTGATTATCAGTGTTAGGGAGATTTTTAATTTCTGTGCCAATTACCTTTAACCTTAGAAACCTATAGGGCTTTTTCTTCTAATTTTGACTCCTTGTTGGGCAAGAATTGATGTAGTAAACTTGCACAACACTTGTCCTCTTGGTATTAGGTAACACACCTTTAGATATAGGCCTGTACTACAAAGGTTGGTAGTGTGGCTGAGCAGCCAGGCTTATCTCAAGAGGGGTCAATGTGAGCTGTAGCAATGAAATCCACACATACAAGTAGCCAAGTAACACGTACACTCAAGGATATAGTTATACATAATCATTTATGTATTTAACAGTCGTTTTTAAATAAGCATTCTTTAAAAAGGGAAATATATGTAACAATCAAATATAATTTAAAATACTTTTCCAGAATAAACACAAAACTAGTAGATACTCTTTAGAGATGCTTTGTACACATTTCCTACAGCCTGAAGTGACTTTACTAACTAGGACAGTAATCACCATCAAGGACAGTAATGGCATTTATATATCACTAGTACACTTTGTAGATTCTAAGGTTAGCAGAAAGGAATGGTTAAGGGAAGTAAAAAAAGGTTTAACAGGTTCTCAGAGCATGTGAGCACTTAAATCTTCCAATGAAGTCTAGACCAAAAAATTTCCCAGCAATAATAGTTTAAAACCAAGTTATCACCTATATCAAAGTTAAATGGACTAGAAGAATCTGCAGGGAGCCAGGTCAGCCAAAGTCAATTTGAGCACAGTCTATGGAGCTGAGGCAATTCTTAGATAACAAAATCTTGCACACAAACAAATCACTGTAGGGTCACAGCTGTTACACTTGTGAAGAGTGGAGCAGAAATTAAAGGGATGGTCTAGTAAAAAATGTTATTTAAAATTCAAGCTCAAAATTTGCAAAAGCAAGCACAGGGGCGCATCCATTTTGTGAAATGGAGGCCCTCCTGTGCTGGCTTTTGCTTTTCCGGCACTAATGAAGGAAAAGCCAGCCAGCTGTAGTCAACAAAAGCTACCGCTGGGTGGCTTTCCCTTCATTAGTGCTGTAGGTGTAGGACGGGGACCGGAGACCAGAGCAGGAAAGCTGCAGCTGAATCTCGGTAAGTGCTATTTATTTATTTTTTTAAAATAAGCACTAGCTGCGGGTTTTTTTCTAAGTTTTCCGGGCTGGAGGAGCCCGGAAAACTTAGAAATAAAACTGCAGCTTTAAAAACGTATTTATGGTTGCGGTCGCTTTTGAAGCGACCGCAAACATAAATACAACGTTATTGTGTTGGAAAATGCTGCGTTTTTTCTTTCCAAGTTTCTCAGGCTGCTCCGGCTCGGAGGAGCCTGAGAAACTCAGAAAGAAAAACCACAGCGTTTTCCAACACATCCGCGTTGTTTCTGCCTGAATCTGCTTTCCCATTTGGGGCTCTCCGGCTTCCCGTAGGGAGCCCGAGAGCACCAAATGGGAAATCAGCTGTAGGTAGAAACACTACGCGGCATGTAAACATAACCGCGTTGTGTTTCTGCCTGCTGTGGCTTTCACTTTGGGTCGCCGGTGCTCCCCTGGGAGCACCGGAGACCCAAAGTGATAGCCACAGCAGGCAGAAACACACGCGGTTGTGTTGGAAAACGCTGCAGTTTTTCTTTCCAAGTTTCTCAGGCTCCTCCGAGCCGGAGAAGCCTGAGAAACTTGGGGAAAAAAAAACGCAGCGTTTTCCAACACAATAACGTTGTATTTATGTTTGCGGTCGCTTCAAAAGAAACACTGGAGCCAGAGGCGGATTTCAGTACTGATGCTCACCAAAGGCGAAACGAACAAAGGGCTGAAACCGGGCTTGGCGCACAGAATAAAACCCAAGAAAGACCTCACATAACAGAAAATGGTGAAAAAAGAAGACTGGGTCCTTTTGTCAAAATGGTCACCCACGGGTACTATACTACAGCTGAGGATTCAGCCTGCGGTAGAAAAGCACAATGGTAGGAAAATTAAACTAATGCCACCAGCCATTTACAGTAGTGAGGGTAACATAAACATGTTACATGAGTAGGTAGGATAAGGGGATACTAAGTAACCCCCCAGCACTCCACATAAAATGGTGTGTGCTGGACCCACAAAGAGAAAAGGTAAGTAAAGTCAATTTCACTTTACTATTCTTCGGAACAGTAGTTCACCCAAAAAATGTATTTAAACATTATTAGGAGTCCAAGGGACTTCTTAGTGGCACTGCGCAAAAGGTGCTGTGTGTCACCATACAAAAAGTAGATGCCTATGGAGTTTGCCAGACTACAAAAAGAAAGGAAACACATAATCCAAATCAGGTCAAAACGCACTCACTACAGGGTTAAAATTAAAAGTCCTAAAGTCCAGTAAAAGAGCTGGCGGTCCCTAAGGTTGAAGGGAATTAACACAGAAATGAATTCTCTCCAACACTCCTGAGTCAGTGGGACTTTTCACCCCACTCCCTCACGTGTTTTTCTAGCTAAGATTGTGTGTTTCTTACTGTTCAACGGAGTCTGGGAAACTCCATAGGTATCTGCTTTTTGCATGGTGACACAACACCTTTTGCGCAGTGCCACTGAGAAGTCCCTTGGACTCCTAATAATGTTTAAATACATTTCCTTGGGTGAACTACTGTTCCCAAGAATAGTAAGGTGATTTTTGTCTTACTTACCTTTTCTTTTGTGGGTCCAGCACACACCACCCTATGTGGAGTGCTGGTGGGTTACATAGTAACTCCGTATCCCACTTCTCATGTGGCATTCTGTTACACTAACTTGAATGGCTTGTAGCAGTGGTTTATTTTTAGTACCTTTGTGCCATGTATCTACAGTCTGAGTTCTCAGCTGCAGTACAGCGCCCAGGGGTGACCATTTTCCCAAAATGGCCTGGTCTTCTTTTTTTTGCCATTTCTTGTCAGTTCGTTCTTTCTGGGCTTTTTACTGTTCAAATCGGGTTTGAGTCCTTTGTGCATTTTCCCTTTGGCAGGCTTCAGCCCTGAAGCCCGCCCTGGATCCAGTGTGTCTAGAAAAGCCAGAAGTGAGGGAGGGTCCCGAAAATGTCCCTGTCCTTTGTCTCTAGGTGTGCCTGTGTGAGACAGTCCTCCTGCTGGGTGATTGACAGCTTTAAGGCTGTTAATGAATGGGATCTTGCTTAAAAGGCAAAGTCTTTGGGACTAGAGGCAGAGTCTAGTCCCAAGGCAGAGTCTACTGTGTTCTACCGTAAATGTCTGAGGTATTTAAAATTATTCTGGTATAAATATATGTAAGTGCTTCTTTGATGTGCCTGTCTAGATAAGATTCAGAGTATTTACCTACAGCTCACATCTTCCTCTTAAAATAGGCCTGACTGCTTTGCCAGGTCATGACCTAGTACAGAATGATACTAAGAGTTGGGTGATCTACGAACCACCGGCTATCCTTGCTTATTACTCTCAGTAGGACTTTAGGAAACCACTCCTAACAGTAATGCCCCTATATTAAGTAAGGGATGTAATTCTGGTATGATGCAGTTAGTTATTAATCTTACATTGACGCAGAATCTCAGTTTACCTGTTTTGCATATTACCACTAAGGGAGAAACCAAAGTTGCTGCCTCCATTGTTTCCATTATGCCTTGCTAATTGTCACCTTCATGTCTCTGCTCCTGTGGAGTGGAAACATTTGTATGTTTTTTTGCACAGGCTTAATATCACAATAATACAAAAACAAACTAATCCATAACAATAATAAAAATTAAAACGTTATGTGTGTTCCCTGTAAGATTTCAAAGTGGGAGTATTTTACTCCCTATTTTTTAAAGTTTGGAGTTAAATGATTTTTTAGCAAAAAATAAGTCCCATTCATAATGGGAGTATTTGTTCAAAACCATACTAATTTGTTCAACTAAAAGCCTACCTTTTCGTCTCCGAGTAACCCTCTTAACCTACATTTCATCTGCCTGCTATCTACCATTTTCCCTAGCCTCTAACCTGTCTCTAGAGTGGAGACACTCCTGTCTCCACTCTAGCCCTTCACCCATCGTCGTCACATACAGAGCACACCACCTACCTGCACTTTAAAATGTCCAATGTTGGTTGTCCTTAATCTATAGATATCCACTTATATATTGTTCCCCAGTGACTGCGCCATTTACTCCTCTCCACAACCTGGTCAGAATGTCCCTCAAACTCACTCCAATGTAAGAAGCTCACTGCTTCCTGTTAAATCTGATCTATCGTATGTAATTTCATGATGAAAAGAGCATTGTTCCTCCTGTATATAAATATTATAAAGTTAGGTTTTAACTAATGAACAGGCATGTTTTTGCATTACATTTTTCTTTTCACCTAGGTATTAATGCACATAAAGAGAAATGTTTACCACTTAAGATCAGTCAGCTCAGAGCTGGGGGTAAATACTGCCAAACCTGTGATTTGGCAGACGCTTAAATGCATCAGTAATAGCGTTACCGTCGTATTGAAGGGTTACCGCCCAACTCATGAGGACACTGTATTTATTGTAAAAATACATATTTTATTTAAATACAAGTAGGCCCAGATAAATCTTGGGGGAAATAAGTACCATCACATTATATATAACCACAATTATAAAAAACACAAGACTATGCTTGAAGGTACACAGAACAAAACATATAACCTTATTTGGAACACCTAACAGTAGTTCTAGGAAGTCAATACTTTTCATACACATTCAGTATAGGTCACACCTATTCTTGGGGAGTAAAATCCAATGGTTACTTTCAGATTACATTCAGTAATTCAAGGGTAGTAGACCCGACCAGTTGTACCACGACACTCGCAAGAAATCACAATCATCTTAACTGGACAATATACTGATCTAGTGAAACACAGCTACTAAGAACAGTATAAACCTATACCTCTGATTCAGGATAACACAGTTATTCTAGGGCAGTTGGACCTTGTGGCGTAATATTCAATTACAGGTGCTTTTCAGTTCACTGCGGTCCTCGCGCTCCTCACTGATCACCAGTCCTTGCAGTTCCTCGTTGCAGCTAGAGGAAAGGACCTTGTCTCGCGCTAAGTTGCATGCCGCGTAGTACCAGAGTAACGCTCTGTATGAGAATCAAGCCGCACTGATGCCGAGTCAGCCGCCTCCGATTCCAAATCTATCTTAGTTTCAGAGGTTCAGCAACAGGCACTTATTGCCAAAAGTTGTCAAATATGATAACTTTTAAAAAACACTATGGAGAGTGTAAAAATTACACCCATAAAGAGAGTAAAAATTACACCCATAAAAAGAGTAAAAGATTCTGTGAGTGTGGAAAAAGGTTCCCACTCACAGGAGGTAGGACGACAAATAATCTACCAGTACAGCAAAAGGTTCTGGGGTTGACACAGGTCAGGAAGATTTATCATTACTATGAAAATCTTAGCTAACACAGACTTATTCTGGACAAGCTAAAAGCAGGTCAGGGGATGCAAGACCCAGTTGGAGACACGCATACATTTATCCTAACAGGAATAGTGAAGTAAAGTGAAACCAACAGCATTATTTTTGGGAAGCGGCACAACCAATTCACAGGTGAATAACCTTATATCTGGAACATTTGTAAGGTAAATAATAACTTTTGTAACTGTTCACCCAGAGTTACAGTTACCAACCAACTTCTTTTGCAAGTAAGTAACTTTTAAACACTTATTCTCTTTTCTAAGCAAAAGGCCCAATCCTTAGAAGTCTTTGCCTTATTCTTGGCGCATGAGTGTTCTCAGTGGCAGAAGGGGGGCGTCACTAGGGTCTAGTCACTAACAGGCAGGTCAGGATAGGATCTTAAGTAGCAAAAGTCTGAGTTCCTAAGGAAGACTGTTAGAACAAGTAAGTATGTTACTTTCGAGTTATCAGAGGGTCTAGGTGCTTCACAGAAGACATCATAGGAGGATTCCAGCAGGGGCGTAGGTGCACTAGACAAGAGGACTCCCAATCGCAGAAAACAACCCAAACTACACAGGAATCACAAGAGACTTAAAATAAGTAAATACCCAAGCCAGCACAGTACCTCAGCACAGAATAACATTTTGCAGCAGGACGACTTCAGGATCTGCAGCCAGAAACGTGGCCATTGAATTCCTTCATTAAGAAGATAGATAGAGGACAGGACACTGGAAGAAACTATAGCGGCAAGGGTCAAATGGAAGGCTCTAGGCAAGGGTTTCCTCGTGGCTGGATGCAGTTCTGTGGATTTGGATCCTTTTTCAGGAGCACAGAAGACGGCAGAATATTTACGGTTGGATTCTTGTCGTTTGCAAGGTCCAGCACTCTGGTGAGGGAACTTTTCGGACTGTTATTGTGCCTCTGGATATCCAGCAGGATGCCCAAGAAGTTTCATTGAGATTTGGAAATCGGAAGATCGTGCACCACACAATGGCTCGAGGTCCGAAGGTATTGGGGTATTGCAGCCCCGGATGGTCGCAGCATGGCATGGGATGGCTCACAATGCAGGTCTTCTTGAGTCTAGTGGGTCTCACCAGGCTTTGGGTTGGGGTTGTCGTTTGCAGAGTCACCAGGTCGCCTGGAAGGAAGGGCTACAGCAGGCTCTGGTTACAAAGCAGGCTATCCGGTCGGTGGAAATAGCTTGAGCTGCAAATTCTTCATCTTCCTCTTTGGTTTTGGTTCCAGTGGTCGACTAGCTCTTCAGCTTCCAGGTTCAGACTTCTATGCAGGAATCCAGCCGATCTAACATCCTTGCAACATTCAAACCTGGAGGGTTGGCAATCCTTCCAGGACAGCAAGCCTCCCAGATTGTTCTGAAATCTCCCACTCAGGCTGGAAGACACATGGCTGCCGAGTTTTGAACTCCTCCCTCGCTTCCTGCCTTCACAGACTCTCTGGAGCTTGGACATGGAGTGGAGTATCCCGCCGAAGATAAAAATCACACAAAGGAATTTCCCCCCTGGATCAGGGGAAGGACCAAGAAAGGACAAGGAATACTAAAATGGCAAAAAAACAATACAAAGGCCATTTTTGTAAAATGAGCACCCATAGGTGCCTTTACCGGGGGGCTGTGCACACAGCCCGCGGTAAAGGTGCACCAAATTAATAAAAGGCATCACTGGCACCAGCCATTAAAGGTAAGCTTGTCCCTGTAACAGAATTGTTACAGTTTTAGTGAGAAACGGGATACATTGCATCTCCCCAGCAATCCACATAAGGTAGGGTGTACTGGTTTCACCAAATAAAAATGTAAAAGGGATCCAAAGATCCTTTCTACCCTTGGGAACTGTAGTTCCTACAAGGTCAGCCAGAGAAAGTAAGGGGAGCCCCTAGGGCAACCCAGCAACAATAGGCATTTAATGGCAAAAAGTTGTCAAAGAGGATAACTTTTAAAATACACTATAGAGAGTCTACAAAATTACACCCATATAAAGAGTAAGAGACTCTGAAAATGGTTTCCACACAGAGGTATAAGGAATAATTATCCACCAGTAAAATCAAAAGGTTCTGGGGTTGACACAGGTCAGGAAGATGCATCATTACTATGAACATCTTACCTAACAAAACCTAATTCAGCATCAAACCAACCCATCAGTTGTATGCATTTTCTCCCATAGGCGACCAGATTGATGTCTATCCTTTTTAGGTCGATGTTGAAAATCTGACTACATATTATCTTGGGCAATAGGATGCATTTTGCTACAAAGTCCACAATCATTTTGATTGTTTGCCCGAGTACATAGATTTTAGCTCTAGGTCAGTCACTATCTTTGTTGTCTTCAATGGCTAAAACATTGGTCAAGTGCATAACACTTAATTGCTTTGCCAGGTGTCTCCTCTCTTACATTTTCTGCAGACTGTTAAAGATTTTTCTCTACACCTTTCCCTCCATTTCAATAGACCCCCATACTTTTTGCTTTTATCTTTGAATCTGAGCTGAACTTGTGTGTGTGTGTGTCTGTGTCTGTCTGTGCACGAACACTCACCCAATTTGGTGACGATTCCTCCAGGGGGAGCGAAGTTATAAGCCGCCGAAAAAGTGCTCTTCCTATGGGGTTTAGCAACTTAACCCTAACTACACGCCCGCTACCGTGTAATTTAATCAAACCCAATCAAAACCCTCTGCATTGTCCACAAGGCCTTCTGGGGCCTGGGACCTCAATACCTTCAAATCTCTCATCCTAAATATCTACCTTCAGAGCTCTTCGCTCATCCGCCTCCAACACCCTCAGGGTCAGTCTCTTCTCCAAGCAGCGAGTTGGTGGTAGATCTCTTTCGTCTGGTGGGGCCTCCCTCTGGAACAGCCTCCCTTCTTCTCTGAAATCTGAGGTGAACCATCTCCGTTTCCGGAAGCACCCCAAGACCTTCCCCTTTGCTTCTGCTTTCTCTCCTCCTCTCCCCTGCTGATCTGTCTGACTCTGAAACTGCATTGGTTACCTGGCTACCCTCTGATCTGCATTGGTTACTAGGTCCCCCAACTGCCAGTTGCACACCTGCACTGCCCCCCTGACAACCCTTGTACTCTGAGACTTGTTCTGCATCCCCAAAGCCCCTACTAGCACTTGACACCTGATGTCTGCACTTACCCTTGCACTTGCCACCAGCTGCCCACACTTTATTATTTATTGCCTTATTATTTTACTGTTACCCTATGTACCGCACTGCCCCCTCCCCGTTGCCCCCGCACTTTTCCGCTTCCCGTTCCCCCTGCACTTGCCCAATCTTAATGTCACCTGGCCTAGAAGGATCGTTGTCTCTGTCTTCCCTCTGTTTCCCCTCCCTTGCCTCGTCGCGCCTTGAAACACTTGTGTGTAGGCACGTTATAAATGCCATGCCATATCATAACCTAGCTGTCAACTAGTGGATATCCACCTTGGTTTCTAAACATAATTTATACCTTTGGACCACTCTCCTTGTCCCCTATTATGGCAGGAGCGGTATCCTTTATGTAGAGTATACATAACTGCTATAATGTTGAATGCTGACATACATTTTAGAAAATGGTCTGGACATAGATCACACGTGTTTTTGTGAATCTGAGACATTTCACAAAAAACGGCACGTGTATGTGATCTAGACCCTGGTGAAATTTGGTGTTAAAAAAGGAAAGGAAAATTTGACCACACCACTAAGTACATTTTTTCAGCATACGGTAGTTTAAAAGTGTACAAAGCAGTGTGAGCTAGAAATATTACGAACTTAAAACAAGTTGAAAGGTGTGTTTATTTCACTACGTTACTGTGTACCTTCTTACCCTCTATTGATGCCCCATTATGCTAAATTAGGTATGGAGAGTGTGCCCTTGGTGTTTGATTAGCAATGCAATTTTCAGATCCATTTGTCAGCCTGCCAGTGAGAAGCTCAGAGCGATCAGAAATCCTCCCAAGCAACACACATATTCTTTGGCTATGTGGTGGGGGTGCCTTGGCAAGCACATCTGAACCCATCTGGGAAAGGCAAAAATGGCATCACCTTTCGACATCAAGTATAACGACTTCCTTTACTAAAGAAAAGGTCCGCTTGATCGCCAATTGCAAGCAAGCATTTCCGCGGGTGGCCCACCACGGACATCAGATGACTTCCCTGAGAACTACAAGAAAGATAATGAGGGGCAAGCTCTAATACCTGAACTGCGCTCTTCCACCTCTGAAGAAACCTTAAAGGATAATAAAATAATGGCACTCTATGGCCAGCTGTGGCCTATGAGTGCTAATGGAGCGTGCTCTGACCACTTACTGGTTAGTCCATTTGAGAGAGGAGAAAAGTAGTCTTTGTTCTTTAGAAGAACAAATACATCTACCTAGGCAGGAACAAACAATTACCATGGTACATTTAAGTCTATCACAGTAAGCAATCCATCAACCTTGGCACTTGCAAATATGCCCTTTATAGCAGCACCATTACAAGTATGAAAATACTTGTTCTATAATCAAGATGGCTGATATTCTAAATAATTTCTCCCTAGACTAAAACTGCTAGGACACTACAATATTGTGCACGTTCAATGCATACATTATTTTTCAATAATTCATTAGCAGAGTTTGCTAATTAAATTTCTCTTGATTAGCAAACCAACCCATTTGATTAGCAATTTTGTACTAACGTTTTTAATTCCACCAGAAGATACTTCTTGTACCCAAGATATAAAATGGGCAACAATATGCAGTTTTGTATACCGCCAATGTAAGACATTAGTGAGATAAGTCCGGCCTTGCAAATTCTTTCTGTAAAATGGGGCATGTCACCACAGACCCACTTTGGTTTGGCACACTGCTGCCACCCAGAGGCCAGCCATGCACAGTGAAACTTTTATCTGACATTTACTACAAACAAAGTAAAGTTTAAATTTGTATTTATTTGTATGTATTTGACTTATATTGGCTTATAAATAAGTTTCCAACATCCCCTGCAAATGGTACAGGCCCGTCTTAAAATCTACTTGACTATGCGAGTGGGCGAAAATACTTTGCGAGCCCTGGATGAGTGTCTGTAAAAAGGTTAGCTGCATGAATGGACACAAATAAATATTTATGATTAAAAGGCTCTTAAAGCAAACAGTTTGGCCAGTTCTCTCTACTGCAGGTGCAAATAAATAATGCAATCATAATCTTAGAGCAAGGTGAGCTTTGGAGGACAACTTCAGTGTAGAGTTTTGCAATAGGTCTGTAGATGTACAGACTGGATGAAACTATTGCTCACTACTTTAAGTAAATACCAAGTTAGCTTTGACTAAGCAGAGTGGATGGCATAGCAGACAGAGAACTGGGCAAACTAGGCAGAATATTGTAGTTTGCAGCCTTCTCACTTTCAGGGAAGCGGGTAAAAACCAACATGACAAGATAGAATGTCAAGGAGTATGGTATTAGCTCATGGGTTGAGCACCAGTTGCAAGCTGTATGTTACCAGCAGGCCACAGGACTAGGTTTGCCGTCAATGCTTTTGGCTGCGTGGTCATGAACATTTTCGAAAGGGTCCACTCGTCAATTTGATACATCTTCCCCAACAAAATGAAATCTAGTTGGCACTGAGATTTAGATACACTTCACTGTAAAGCATGGAGACAGTGCAGTGTTTTACAGTAACAGTACTGTAATTATGCATTATGTAACCTATTACATTTTTAGAAAAGGAATTGAAAGCATTTTATAAAGCATTTAAAACAAAATAACTAATGCATACTGGTCTTTGGCAGACAGGATACAGTTAGCTTAATAACAGTATTATCCCGATGATTTCTTGTTTGCAATTATATGAAAAATAAAATATGCGTAACACTCCGACAAAGGCTTTTTGGCACATGAAGTGAAGGGGATGATTACTGCTGCACACTCTCTCCATTAGCCCCTTTGAACCTTGCAGTGAGCAGAGAAATTATGGTGGATAGAGCTCTGAAGGCAAGAGAGGCATGCAGGGTGAGCTGTGATTTCATTGAACAGGGTAACTTAAATAGCTAACTTTGCTACACAAGTGTCAATTTAATTGGCAAACCTACAGAATTGCATAGCAAATTGCTCTGCGACACTGCTTATTTTATGCTTTGACGTTTGCATATAAGAAGGTTGATCATCTGAAGTTAAACCTTGAAAAAGTAGAATGGTAAACATGGCAAACTGAAAAGAAGCCCCAGAATGGTCAACCAAATGCAGTAAAATTTCAAAAGGAACACCCACAAGAAAAGGTATACGTCGGGCAACTTGTTGACAGAAACAAACAGAAAGTCTCCATAATACAATGCTCAACATCCTGCAATCAACTTTCCCGTTCAAGGAAGGAATTATAGAATGCATACACATATAACACAAACGCTACAAACCCTAAAGATGAAAATAAAACATCAGCTGCAAGGGCAGGCAACATTTTCCAATCATAAGGTTTACTAAGGAACCCATGACAATTACTGCAAATGTGCCACAGAGCAAAAAAAACAAAGGTTCTTTAATGCTTGTTAGGACAGATTTTCTAAAGGCCACACAATGGGCTTTATAAAACCATATCTTTAGGCAATACAGTATTCTCCAACTCTTAGTATAGACCAGTACTACATAATTTGGTAGAGTGGACAGAAAAGTCAGGATTATTTTAGGTGGTAGAGGTGGCTGTAGGAAGGTACAAAGAACGTGTAGCATATATATGGTCAAACAAGCACCTTTACACTGATGCATTGTAAACATATAAGTTTATTTTATATACACAGGCAAAGAGAATTCTTCAGAATCTTAAGTACTATTAGAAGTCATAAACACATTATAAAAACCAACACTAGGCTTACGGTAAGTTAATAAAAGCATACACCACATTTAGAACAGCAGTAAGCTACTCAAGGTTAGTAAAACCACAATAGTAGACTTTAAAGGAATTAAGCAAAGGACCTTGTAATAAAAGCTACAAACAGGTGGCTTTTGCTTCATTATTGCCGCGAGGGCAGAGAAAAACACAAACACAGGAGGCTCATCCATTTCACAATATGGATGCCTCCTAATGTTTGGAATTAAAGGGGAATAAACATTATTTGTGTAAGATTTTACATAGGAACTTTCTTTAAAAAGATGTTTAATATATGTGCTCTATTATTGCCCATCTTTTAAGACAATCAAATTGTTGAGCGCACTATTCCTTTAAGTCATGGTCTGCTGCATGGGGAAGCGACCCCCAATTTTCCAGCTATTTTTTGCAAGGGGGGAGGGTTAATCCCAAAAGTGGATTATTTTGACTACCTGTGGGTGAGATTTTCTGTGAATTTTGGGCTGAGAAGCAGTCCTTAAGATCTAAACGGGCGATTGAGGGAGGTAGCCAGAGTCTTGGGTTCATTTAAAAAAAAGCAGATTGAGCTTGTCCTTAAAGTTTATCATAGCAAAGCCGCTTCTGTGGCAAGATATGGTATGGAACAGTGGGGATTTGGTAAAATGGGGCCTATCCAGGTGGTTGCCAATTTTGCAGTTCAGCAAGAACTGGGTTGCCGGCGTCTGGGAATTTGGGGGAACATTTAAGCTACCCTGACCCATGAATCAGTCAGTCATCTGGTTTCTAGAAACCCCCTAACAGACGATGGTGTGGGCCACGGTTTCTCTACAACAACTCATCTTTTAAGTTCACTAAATCAGCGAAAGCTAGTGTACTCCAGCTTATTGAGGATAAGGGAGAATCTCTGGAGTTTATGAAGCCAGCTAACAGGAAAAATGTGATTATCACTTCTCCTGGCCTTCAGAAATATCTGTGCTGGGGATCAGCATCAGTCGCAGCGCATTCTTGTTTCAAGGGCACACTTTTACTGTATTCATTTGAGAGCTGTGTTGGCCGATTGGTAGAAGGGGAATGTGGATCAGTCATGTGTTTTCTGTCGGGCGTCTAAAGAAAATTTGCACACTTTGCTTTTCCCTGCCTTTTCAGCAATTAGAGGGTGTATTGAAGCCTGTTTGCAGGGTCGAGGTTTTCGATGTTATCAGTGGACACTGTCCATGTGGGGCTGGCAGCTTTGATGTTTGTAAAGCATGCTTTGTCTTTGAGATCGTTATAATTAGGATTTGTTGGTTTTTGAGCATTGTGATTATGTTTTTAAGGGCTTTTTTAATGTCATTTCAATCTTGCTTGTAATATTGTTGATTGTTAACTTTGTTGTGTTTTTATGGTATGCTTTGTTTTACTGAAATAAGGATTTGCCATACTTTTAGAATGACAAAAAGCTATTCAGTGTCCAGAATAATACTGTTACAACAACATAACTTTTCAAAACACTTTTCTAAGGTAAGCAATAACTTGTGAATTACTTTTCAGAGGGTCAATATGCACTTCATGGATAAGTAAGACCTCAGGATACGCATTTAGAAAGGCAATAAGCTATTCAAGGTGAGTAAAACCCTATTGGTCATGAACTCTTACACTATTTCTACTACAGGAATAGTTAGTTATAATAATGTTACTTTTCAGAAGACTGGAACACAATTCTAAGGTAAGCAATAACTTGTGAATTACTTTTCAGAAAGGCAGTTAGCAGTTCAAGTTAAGAAAGACTTAATGTTACACATTTAGAATGGCAGTATGCAATTCAAGGTGAGTAAAACCCTATTGGTAATATACTGTTACACTTATTCTATTTCAGGAATAACACAGTAATACCACTCTGTTACTTTTTAGAATAGTGGAACACAATTCAAAAGTGTATACTTGTCAGAACGGCACTAATCAATTCACAGATAGTAAGAACTGTGTATATATAACCTCATGATTGACAGCAACAAACAGGGATTGTGCATAATATGGCCAGGCTTAACTAAATGTTGTAACTAATGTTCTATCAGTTGCAACGTGCCACTCAGCAAGAACTCACATAGTAATATCAACTGGGCAATATACTTTGCAGAATAGTGACACACTTATTCTACGAACAGTAAAAACCTATAACTTATTTTGGGATAACACAGTTATACTCTAGGTAGGTAAACCCTTTTGTGTAATATTCAATCGCAGTTGCTTTTCAGTGAACAGACTAAGGAAAGCAATAACCTATTAACTTATTTTTGGAAGGCACACAGCTAACACAAGGTAAGTCAATCCTATTTACATTTGTAAGGAGCTACCAGCAACCTAAAAGTTAAGTATGACCTAGGCAGACTTATTCTGGACAGGCTAATAGCAAGTCAGGGGAAGCAAGACCCAATTGGAGACACTCGTACAATTATCTTAACAGGATTAATAAAGTGAAACCAACAGTATTACTTTTGGGAAGAGGGGAACACAATCCACAGGTGAGTAAGTTAACCTATCTACTTTCTGTTAGAATGGCGAGATAGTTTCTAGAGAAAGTAAGACTTTGAGTATACTTATTTAAGACGGCACACAGCTTATTCAAGGGAAGTAAATCCTATGTATACTTTTAAGAATGGCACATGTATCTAAGGTAACTAACAACATTTTGGAACCATACACTCTTGGAACCATACACTCTCACAGCTACAGTTACCAAGTAAGTCACTTTTCAACACTTGGTTTTCTTTTCAAGGCAGACCCCTTAAAGTATCCAGCCCTTCCCAATTCTAGTATATGTGTTTTCTGACAGGCAGAAGACGGACCCTGGCAGTCTAGAAGCCAGCTGTAGGCAGGGTGAGATAGGGCTCAGTTGCAGGAAAAGTTCAGAGTTCCAACGGAAGACTGTTTAAACAAGTAAGTGTTTTACTTTAGAGTTCGTTGAGGGTCCAGGGACTTCAGAGAAGACACCCTAGGAGGATTCCAGCAGTGGGCCTGGGTAAACTGGATGGAAGACCTTCCAATCACAGAAAACACCCAAAAACTACACAGGAATCCTGAGAGACTTAATGTAAGTAAATATCCAAGCCTGCACAGTACCTCAGCAGAGAAGAACATTTAGCAGCAGGAGGGACTTCAGGATCTGCAGCCATAAACCCAGGCACTTAATTCCTTGTCAGGAACACAGGACCCTGGATGGGCATTTTCTGCAGAGAATGCCACAGACGTCTTCACGCAAAAGTTTCTTTGTGGCTGGATGCAGCTATGTGGATTTGTCGCCTTTTCAGGAGCACAGCAGAAGATAGAATATCGCTGGTCAGATTCGTTTACAAGGTGCAGCACTTGAGTGAGGGGAATGTTCGTACTCGATTCACGTCTCTGGAGGTCCAGCAGGATGCCCACAAGTTTCAGCAAGATTCGGAAGATCGTGCAACGCACACTGGCTCGAGGTCCCAGGGTATTGCAGCCCTGCAAGGTTGCAGCATGGCATAGGATGTCTCAAAATGCAGGTCTAGTGGGTCTCACCAGGCTCTGGGTCGTCATTTTAAGAGTGCCCAGGTCGATTGGAAGGAAGGGTAACAGCAGGCTCCGGTTACACAGCAGGTTCTCCGGTCGCTGGAATACACAGCAGGTTCTCCGGTCGCTGGAAATTGTCTCGGCCGCATTTTCTTCACCATCCTCTTTGGTTTTGGTTCCAGTGGTCGACTACCTCTTCAGCTTCCAGGATCAGACTTATATGCAGTAACCCAGCCAATCAAACAGCCTTGCAACATTCAAACATGGGGGCGTTGGCAATTCTTTCAGGTCAGCCAGCCTCCCAGTTTGAACAGGATTCTCAAACTCAGGCTGGATGACAAAGGAATGCAGAATTGTGGACTCCTCCCTTGCTTCCTGCCTTCACAGACACTCTGGTACCTGGGCGGGGAGTCCACATGAATCCCTCTGAAGATAAAAATCCCAGAAAGGAATTTCCCACCCTGGAGGTCAGGGGAAGGAACAAGAAAGGACAAGAACACTAAAATAGCAAAAAAAGAAGTCAGGGGCCCTTTTGGTGCCTTTACCGGGACTGTGCAAATAGCCTGCAGTAAAGGTGCACCAATTTAATAAAAAGGTTCACTGCCACCAGCCATTAAAGGTAGGTTTGTCCTTGTAACATAAATGTTACATTTAAAATGAAAAAGGGGATACCAAGTATCTCCCCAGCACTCCACATTGGGTGGGGGGTGTTGGTCTTGACTAATAAAATGTAAACCAGATCCAAAGATCCTTTCTACCCTTGGGAACTGTAGTTCTCACAAAGTTAGTCAGAGAAAGTTAAAAGGGGAGCCGCTTGGGCAACCCAGCAACAATAGGCACTTATTGCCAAAAAGTTGTGAAAGTGGATAGCTTTTAAAAGACACTACGGAGAGTCTTACAAATGACACCCATAAAAAGAGTAAACGATTCTGTGAGTGTGGAGAAAGATTCCTACTCACAGAGGTATAAGGAAAAATAATTCACCTGTAAAGGCAAAAGGTTCTGGGGTTGACAGAGGTCAGGAACAGTTATCATTGCTATGAAAATTTTACCTAGCACTTAGTAAAAACACACAACTGAAACAGTACAAAACAACACTATTATAAGGCTATACAACCTGAGAATTTGGCACGTAGACAGAGCAGCCAGGCTTATCTTAAGAGGGAGAGAGGGATCTAGGAAAGTAAAAAGATCTTGTAGCATACCAAGGGTTCAATAGAAACACAACCAGAAGTATTATAAAAATAAAAGGTGTATTATAAATACAGTTAGGCCAAGTTAAGTCTGGGTGTAAGTATTTTGTCATAAAGTCATAAACACATAATAAAAACACAACACAATGCTTTACCCACGGACTGAGCACCACACATCGTGGGTGATAATAAGCAGCGCTCAGATGATGCCTGAGGGTAAGTAGCACTAGATAAATGTGAACTATTATGATTATTAAAGTACACAGACCAACGCATAGACCCTGGTTGGAAAATTAACTATTTCTAGGGAAGTCAGACCTTATCAAAACAAATTTAGTATGGCGCACACCTATTCATGGGTAGTAAAAACATTAGTTACTTTTAGATGACTTTACAGTAAGTCAAGGGTAGTAGACCCTGTCAGTCATGAAGTGACACTCAGTTAAGGAATCACTCAGTAAACCAACCCCCGTTACCAGGATACTTTTCTGAATAGTGGAACATCAATTCATGGAATAGTGTAAACATATAACTACATTCAGGATAACATACAGTTATAACAGGTGAGTAAGACCTTCTGGTGCAATATACAATTACAGTTGCTTTTCATATCAGTAGTACACAGACTAAGTTAAGCAATCACCGTCTCCCCTAATGTAGGATTGCACCTGGGACACCAAGGTGAGCTACACCTACAGGACACTTTTTAAGAATGGCACTCAGCTATTCTAGGCAGGTAAAACCTAATGTTGTAATATACTATTACAGTTGTTATTCAGATCAGTGGAACACAGACTAAGCTAAGCAATAACTCTCCAACTTAGTTTAGGCTGGCACAAGGTAGGTAAAAGCTACAATACACTTATTAAGAATTGCACACAGCTATTCAAGGTAAGTAAAACCCAAGGCAGACTTATTCTAGACATGCTATTCAGCAGGTCAGGGGAAGCAAGACCCAGATGGTAAGCGTATACACTAATATTCCGAAAGAAATAGTTAAATAGTTAAGTGAAGCCAACAGCATTACTTTGGGGAAAGAGGCACAACCAATTCACAGGTGAGTAAAATAACCTTACGTATACTTTTCAGAATGATCTGATGGAGTGAGCTGAATCCATTGCTGCAGACCCGTTCTCCCTAGCGCTGCTGCAGAAGCCCGCCAGGGTCCAACCCTTTCGTCACCACGACCAAGTGTTAGGTAAGAATTAGTGCAGTCCAACTGGTGTGGGACTACACAAGGCCCATCTCTTGGTATTAGTGTAGATATTAATATAGACCTGTACTACACAAGTTGGTACTGTGACTGAGCCGCTAGGCTTAGCTTAAGAGGGTGAATGTGTGCTGTAGGGCTGTACAATGAAATCAGTATCCAATTAAACAATTACACACTATTTATTTATACATAAGAATATTTAAAACATTCTTTAAAAAGAAGTAATTAGTTGCAACATTAATCTCAAGTTGAGATTCAATTAAAAAAATGAACAAAAAAGCAGGTGAGTAATTCATTCATATGTTACACCTGTTCCAGCACCCAGAGGTGACGTCATTTGAGGTCAGTATAGCATTTATATAGTATCACCTTTGCAATATAGGGGAAGGAAAAGTTAGGGTTAGATCAGAACAGACTGATAGGATAGAAGAACAGTTTGAGTCTCCCGAAGGGATGCACGAAGTCTATTATCCTAGCATTAAAGTGTTCAACATTTATGAGGGAACACGCACTGCCAAAGCCAATAGGTTCAGAAGGAGGCCGTTAGGGAGCCAGGAAAGCCAAGGTCAATGGACAAAGTCAAAGTTCTGATGCTCTTCTTAGAACTACGTTCTTAAATAGTCATTGTCCAAAAGCAAAATCACAGCAACTCAAGAGGAGTCACCTTTGGAAAGTACAAGCTCACGGGCCAATGCAGGTAAGTTGAGGTCAACTTGGTGTAGGGTTAAATCACACTCCCAAAAGATAGGAATCGCCCCAAATGGCAAAAGGATAAAGTACCTCAAACCCCACAGTACCTTTGAAATGAAGAAGTTGTTCCATCTGGTTGCCTTCATGATGCAATGCAGTAGAGCTTGTTCCTGGTCCTTGGGTGTGGTGACGAAAGGGAGGACGTCCATCGGGCTCCTGCAGCAGCACTTCAGAGAGGTACTCGGCAGCAATGGATTTCCGTCGATTCAGTGGCTCTTTGTGGTTTTGTCGCCTTTTCCTCAGTGCCAAAGAAGAACAAAAAGCTCTGGTTAGGATCTCCTTGATCCCACGGTCCTCAACTCTGGACGCTGATTTATTGCTTCTGTAGGGTCCTCTGGATGCCCATGAAAATCTGGCCAGATTCAGACTTGGAAGACAATACACTCACAAGTGGTTCGAGGTACCCCAGGTATTGGGCTTCTGCAGCCTTGGAAAGTCACAGCAAGGCGAGGGTTGAGCCAAAATAGAGTTGGTTGCGAGGCTAGTTGGTCCGACCAGCCTAAGGGAGGAAGTCGTCCTTTACGGGTCTTCCCTCTCGGTTAGAAAACTGGGTCAGCAAAGTTACAGGTCTTCACCGGGCACTTCGCGGTCAAGGAGAGTGCTGCTGGTGTCTTCTCTCGTCTTCTGATTTTTATTTTGTGCATTTCTTAAGCGCACCAGGCAGAATCAACTACATTCGGGCGCAGATGTTCGCTATAGTTTGCACTTTAACTGAGGAAGCTGCTGTGGCCGGTATCACTTCTGCGTCGGATGTTGTCCTCCAGTGGTCGACTCCGCTTTTATTCCCAAAACCCTCGCTTTACATGCAAGTTCCCATTCATTCACCGCCCTAGGCTGTCAATCCTCCAGGACAGCCAGCCGGCCAATTGTAACTGCTTTCACTCAGGCACACCTAGAGACGAAGGACAGGGACGTTTTCGGGACCCTGCCTCACTTCCTGCCTTTCCAGACACGCTGGAGCCTAAGCGGGTTTCAGGGTTGAAGTCCGCGGAAAGAAAACACACAAAGGACTCAAACCTAATGCAAACAACAGAGCCCAGAAAAGACAAAACAAGAAATGTCGAAAAAAGAAGACGTTCCAGTCTAAGAAAATAGTCACCCTTTGGTGCAGCACTAGAGCAGAGGTAACATGCTGCAGATACATATCACTAGGTAGTTAAAAAAGAAACCATGGCCACCTGCCATTCAGGTAAGTTACTTTAAGAAAATGTTACAGGAGGAATGGGATAAAGGGATTAGTATAAAACCCCCCGGCATTCCACATACAGTAGTGTGTGCTGGAATCATAAATTAAAGGTAAGTAGGAAAGCGGTCATCTTACTATTCTTGGGAACAGTAGTTCACCCAAAAAAATGTAGTTAAAAATTAGTGGCACTGCACAGAAGGTGCTGTGTGTAACTATGCAAAAGCAGATCCTTATCGAGTTTACCAGACTCCACAAAACAGTAAGGAACATAGAAAATCATAGCCCTGAGTCCAGCAAAAGAGCTGAGGGTCTCTAATGTTAAAGGGAATTGGCACAGATATGAACATACTCTCTAACACTAAGGAGTAGAAATCCCGGTCTGCAACGTTGCACCTAGAAGGAAGCCAGCTACTAATTCTTATTCACTTTCAATGTACTGGGGCTTGCGTTGTAATAACCTTGTGTCATTTTCGGTGCTTCCTGTCTTGGGAAGTGCTGTTTTCTCCAATTGAGAGTGGACCTCAATTCTTCTGCGCAGGCTCCCCCTAACTTTTTCTATGAAGATCTTCATCAGAACTGGAACAGGTCCATTTGACTTTGGCTGTCCTGGTTTCCCCAAAGGTCCATCTTCTTGTTCCCATTGACTTCAGTAATGCTGGTTCCTCCATAGTTATTCATTGTGAACACTTTTATTTTATTAGGAAACAGAATGCCTATATCCCTCCGGGTGGGTGTACTTACAGTTGCTAGGTGTGTTCTGCTTAACTTTGAAATGTTCCCTCCCATCTCAATTTCGCAAAGGTGAAATGTATAGGTGCTGATACTGACATTGACTTCACTCTGTGTGCTGGATATGTTAAGCATAGAAAAGATCATTCACCTGCATTATTGTTTCTTATATAAAATTGATTCCATTTCACATTGAATGTCATATTAGTTGCTACATTTTAGATATCTGCAAGTTTGGCCCCAAGTCACTATGTTGATAGTGTGTGATAACCCAGGCCATAACTGCGCTTGACAGAGACATGATCTTTGAAAGCTGAAACTTGAAAAACAGCAGAGCACTGATAGCGTTATAGCGTCTGTCTCTGCGCTGCAGAATTCCTCCTAGGTTGATGCGCTTGATCTCCACCATACTTCCTTGGGGCAGTTAGACGATGAGAGGGCCTATCGTAAAATAAAAGAGTAAGTGATTACTTGGATATCTCTCTGCACTGATTTCATTTAGCTGCTCTACAGCTCACATAACTCCCTCCTAAAATAAGCCTGGCTGCTCAGCCACTCTACCGACTTGCGTAGTACAGACCTATATTAAGAGCTGGGTCCCCAATACCAAGAGATTAGTCTTATGAAGTCCTACAGCAGAAAAAAGTACCTAACACTCAGCACAGAAAAAGAGTTTTCAGCAGGGGAGACTTCAGGATCTTCAGCCAAAAACCTGGTCGATTAATTCCTTATCATGAAGACAGGACACTGGAAGGGATTTTGCAGTAGGGATGAACAGGGAAGGCTCCAGGTAAGAGTTTCTTCGCTGCTGGATGCGGCTCTGTGGTTTTGGCACACTTTTCAGGAGCCAGGAGAAGACTGAATATCGCTGGTCGGATTCAAGTCTGTAATCTGGCCCGCTGAACACTCTGGTGAGGGGATTTCAAGGACTCAAATTGTGTCTCTTGAGGTCCAGCAGGATGCCACCAAAGTTTCAGCTCGATTCGGAATTCGGAAGGCTGTGCACTGCACAACGGCTCTAGGTCCCATGGTATTGGTGTATTGCAGCCCAGCAAGGCTGCAGCACATCGTAGAATGGCTCGAAATGCAGGTCTTCTTGAGTCTAGTGGATTGCACCACTCTGAGGCAGGGTCGACGTTTACAGAGTCCCCAGGTCGCTTGGAAGGAAGGGTAGCAGCAGGCTCTAGTTACACAGCATGCTCTCCGGTCACTGGCAATCATCTCAGCCACGATTTCTTAATCTTCCTCTTCGGATTCAGGTCCAGTGGTCGACGTGTCAGCAGCTTCCAGGTTCGGAGTATATAACAGGAACTACAGTTCTGCAATCTCTCCCTGTATTTTATATAAAGGAGCGGTCTGGCTGTCCAATCAGGACAGCCAGCCCGCCATGGAGGCTGGGCTCCTTTCAGGCAAGGTGAAAGACAAAGGGCTGCAGACTTTTGGACTCCTCCCTCACCTTCCTGTCTTCTCGGACAATCTGAAGCCTTGGCATGGAATACAAAGGATTCCTGTCGAAGACAAAACTCCCACTGAGGTTGTTCCCACCTAGGACGGCAGGGGAAGACCTCAAACTACAAGCAAGCAAGAATTGGTGAAAAAAGAAGGAACCCACCATTTCTGGAAAATCGTGGCCCTTCTGTGAATTACCGAGGCTGAATTGTAAAAATGACTAATAGTCATGAAGGTAAAAACACTGCCACCGGCCATTCAGGCAAACTTGCAATTGAAACAGAAATGTTACAGGTAAGTAAGAAGGGGGATACATTGTATCCCCTTAGCACTCCACATAAGGTGGGGTCTACTGGCTCACTATATAAAATGTAAAGGGGGACTGCAGTTCTCACATGTTTAGCCAGAGAAAAGTTAAAAGGGGGACCCCGAAGGGCAACCCAACAAAAATAGGCTATATATGCCAAAACGTTGTCACCACTATGGAGAGTCTTAAAAATTACACCCATAAAAACAGTAAAAGAATCTGAGTGTGTAAAAAAGTTACCACTCACTGAGGTATAGGGAAAAATATTCCACCACAAGTGAGGGATATTTGGCACTAAAGCTAAAATGTTACTCAAAGAAATATCATGCTACACATTTTGCCTTTATGGGACAACACACATCAGGAATCGCAACACTGTCAGCAGACCTGCAGATATCCCTGACATGGTACGTTACTGACACAGTTTGCAGCAGCATACTACGTCAATGTTCGCTGATCAGGACAACAATGGACTTGTGCCCAGAGAGACTACATCCTGCAAACCATTTCACACTCCTTACCATCACTGGAATCAGAGGTTGTTGCAGTGGGACTGCTGGAATGGCGCCAGAAGACATGCTGTGTGGGGACATCACCTTTTGTTCTGTACCTCCGGTAAGTGTTGACCCTGTCTGGGAAAGAGAAGGAAGGAAGAGGTGACATCTTATACAGAGATATCCAACAAGCATGATGGCTAAGTTGAAACAATGTCTAAGGTGTTAGATGGCATTCATGCAGGATATGCATTCCTGTGTCAGTTAATAGGCATTACAAACGTCACAGTAACATGCAGAGCGCTAACTAGTCAAGTAGAGTGACTTGGGTTATGTCAGTACAAAAATATACCAGTTACATATTTATGTAGTGATAAGATTGATCAGGACATATCGAATAGATCGATGAGAGTCCGGGCTGTCCATGGTTTAGTGCAGCCCATCCCTCATATATACATATTCTTACTAACACCAGAATGTGCTTGGCGCATGCCCCTCAATGACATGTCACAAATAACATATCCTATGAGAGTCATTATCTTGCACACAACATACTAACATGATGCACTCAAGACAACCATCCTACCTTTTAAGGTATTGTCACCATCTTCCTGCAAGTACATTTCTTGAGATATCTGGTCAGTTGTAGACCCTTAATGAGAGAAGAACATGAATGCATCAACAGAACTGCATTGTCCTAGCTCATATAGGCCATGTGTCAATACCATTGATCAATCACACCACTGCTTATCACGCTCTGAGATATATCATTATATACTTCTTCTGCACTGAGGATTTTCTTTCCATCATTTGACACCTACACTATGAGCACCTGACTAATGCGGGCACTGGAGATATGGTAACCCACACATTATAAGCCTGAATACATTGCTTTGTGCATTACTCATTTTCCTATCACTGTATCACAATGCAACACAGCAATGGTTTTCAGCCACATAGCTTGTCACAAACGAGAACATTACTGTATAGAATGTTTTGCATGTTGCTTGCGAGTCAATACCTATTTTAAACCTCTAGGACTGGTACTGATGCTATTGGGCCTTGTCCCGATATTAGGGATCTGTCCTTATGCTGTGTGGACTAATATGAGTGAACAATTCTGCCTGTTTACAGTGCACTTGCTGCATCAAAACACGATTCCGAGGTCTGTTCTAGATGTGAGGGCCTGTTATCTTCTCTGTCCCAGTGGACATCTGTTAGGACTGATTTTCTATACTCTGGCCTGGTGAACAGATATATAGAATGCCAACCTATATTGTGACAGGGACAACTCTGGGGAGCTGTAGGCAAGCCAGTTCAAGGTAGCAAGGCCAGTGGTCTGGGCTAAGTCTTAAGAGGTGGCAAGTTTGTAAGGGGTCCACAATGAGCACACACAGCAAAGCAGTCAAGGAACACACTTAGACAAGCGTGTATAAAAATACTTCTTTAATTATGGCAAAATAACACAGTGACATAACTACTAACTGGTAATATCACGCAATACAAAAAAAATAGATCCATATATACAATTACATGTGTAGAGCAAAATACATCTGTATCCCCTGAAAAGAAAGATACAGATTAGTATTAAAACTAAAAGTCCACAGAGAATCAACCCTAAATTCAGAAGTCCAACCTTAAGTTGCCTGGTGCCTTGCGCCCAAAAGTTTAGTAAAGGTTCCACACAGCTTGTGAAGCTAGAATAAATGAAGGTAGGGTCTCTGGGGTCCAGTGATCAGTTCCAAGTGTTAGGGGACAAGTTAATCTAACTACCAAACGTGTTCCCAACTTTCGGTGTGCTTGGGTGAGCAAGTAGTGACAGAGCCAAAGTGTTAGAAAAGTTTTTATAAAAGTGATCAAACTTTTAAAAAGGAGTTAGGGGGGTAGGTAAGCATCGCTATAGCTCTCCCCCTGTACTCCGATTCTTCGTGAGACTTGGCAGGTCGGTTGAAGAAGCTCCGAGGTCGCTTTTCCTGCTGTCAGGCTCAGCCCTTGATCTGCAGGGGTTGGAGGTACGAGCAAATCTCTGGTCGGTGTCTGATGCTGGTGGAAGTACTCTCAGTAGAAGGATGCAGCAACACTATGCAGGGCCCCTCTTAGGACAGGAATGGATGCAGGTAAAAAATGTCAGATGATGGCCACCCATCTTGGGTCTCCTTGATGCTAGGACCACACATTTCACAGAGGTAGGTCTTATAGGACAGGCTGAGGACCCCCAGCCCCAAGTACCAGACATCAAAATGGAATTGCGACCTCTGCAGCACAAGCTAAGCCAAGCCACAGGGCTGTCCTGGAGCACTTCCGAAGCACTTCTGACATTGAGAATGGTTGTTCCCTCCACTCCAAGGGGCGCAGCTCCTTCGCAGGACTGCTGGAGATCTCCCACAAGACAGGGCTCTACCAGGGTAGCAGCAGAAGTTGGTCGCCAAGACTTCTTCCGAAAGGTCCACGATCTCCTTGGAAGTCTTGCAGCTGGACAGGAGTCATGGCTCCTTGGTTTCTTCCAGGATCTCTCTAGAATGGGTGCAGGGGCAGCTTAGTAAACCCATTCAACTGAGACAGTACAAGACTCCACTCTTAGTAGAACGCTGTACCACCCGAGTATATGGCAGCATAGACCAAGCTGCCAGGCCCATCTAAGGAGGTAGAGAGGGCTGTAGGAAGGTAGTACAAAGAACCTGTATTATACCAAGGATTCAATAGAAACACTTGCAACCAGAAGTAGTATACAAAATAAAGGTTTATTATGAATACATGTAGGCCAAGTTAGTTCTTGGGGTAAGTACTGGTTATAGCGTCATAAACACATTATAAAAACACAACACAATGCTTGAAGGTACACAGACCAGAGCATAAACCTTCTTCAGAATACCCAACAGTAATTCAATGGAAGTCAGACCTTGTCAAACACGTTTAGCATAGGCCACACCTATTCATGGGGAGTAAAACCATCAGTTACTTTTAGATTACTTTACAGTAAAGTCAAGGGTAGTAGACCCCGCCAGTTATGCAGTGACGCTCAGCAAAGAAATCACATAGTAAACCAACCCCGTTACCAGGATACTTTTCTGAATAGTGGAACAAAGTCAAGGAACAGTATATAGATAGAACTACATTTATGATAACACACAATTATACTAGGTGAGTAAGACCTTTTGGTGTAATACAATTACAGTTGCTTTCCAGCTCAGTGGAAAAAAGACTAAGTTAAGCAAGATCTCTTTACACTAAGTTAGGATTGCACAAGGCAGTCCAAGGTCAGCTACACCTACAGAACACTTTTTAAGAATGGCACACAGCTATTCTAGGGCACGTAAAACCTAATGTTGTAATATACTATTACAGTTGCTTTTCAGGTCAGTGGGACAGATTGAGGTAAGTAATGATATGATATGGCATATATAACACGCCTGTACACAAGTGTTTCTAGGCGCGACAAGGCAAGGGGCAGAACAAAGGGAGGGCAAAATAACGATCTTACTAGGCCTTGTGTCATTCATATCGCGCAACTGCGGGAAGAGGGATGGGGAGAAGTGCGTGGGGGGAGGTAGTGGGACGAGCAGTTAACTCATAAGTGCAGCCAGGGGGTGGCTCATAAGTGCAGAGAGAAGTGACTGCAGGGCTGCAGATACAAACCGTTATGTGCTGGGGAGACCGGAGGCAGTGCGAAGGGCATGCAGGAGCCTGGGCCCGAGTTTCAGAGGCTGACCAGGTGACCAGTGCATGGAGCAGTTAGGTGCATCAGCAGGGGAGCGGAAGAGAGAAAACGAAGTGAAAAGGAAGGTCTTGAGTTTCTTCCGGAATGGGAGGTGGTTCTGCTCAAGTTTGAGAGAGGCAGAGAGGCTGTTCAAGAGGTAGGCCCCAGCCAAGAGCCAAGGAGATAGTTCTGCCCTCAACTCTCTGATTAGGGAAGCGTCTGACCCTCAGAGAGTTGGAGGTGGATGATCAGAGAACAAGAGAAGATTGGAGGAAGAATGGTCCCAGTTCCCAGAATGCCTTGTGGATGATGCAGAGGGTCTTGAACTTGATCCTTGCAGCCACAGGGAGCCAGTGAAGAGATTTCAGAGCTGGAGAGATACAACCCCTGGGCTTCAGGCCAAGGACAGGTCATGCAGCCCTGTTCTTGTAAAGGTCAAAGAGTGGAGGCAGGAAGATTTAGAAAGACGCTGTTTCAATAGTCTACCCTAGAGAGGACCAGAGCTCTGGAGACACTGAGTTTTTGGGGGAAGTGAGCAAAGGAAGAACACCGCTGAAGAGGTGAAGCTGATAGTTTAACTTCTTAGAGACGTCAGAGATGTGAGGAGAAAAGGAGAGGGTCGAGTCAGATCTCAGTCTTACTGGCATTAAGGCGGAGATCATTGGCAGCACGCCATTTTGGAAAGACAGTCTGGTACGAGAGAAGAAGCAGAGGTGGCAGAGGGGAGCCTGAAAGAGACCCGAGTGTCATCTGCATAACATTGAAAATTGGAACAGAAAGTAGCGATGCAGTGGGCACGAGGTGCCAGGTAGTGGTTGAAGAGCCATGGAGAGAGGTTAGACCCCTATGGAACACCACAAGTAGAGAGAGAGATAGAAGAGAGGAAAGACCCCAGTTGGAACAGAAAGGGTCGGTCGGTGAGAAAGGAGGTCACCCAGGCCAGTGCCTGATCAGTAATACCAAGGTTGCCGCGGAGGCGATCGAGCAGGAAGGCATGGTTGACCGTGTCAAAAGCAGAGTATAGATCGAGGAGAATGAGGACAGAAGGGAGATTAGACTCAATTAAATTACAATGATAAAACCACACTGTGCCAGTGGCCAAATCATTTGTTTTAATGTTTGGTTTTCAAACAGTGAATTGCCTTCTAAAACCAGCCGACACGTGTTTTGAGCGTTGCGCTTTTTCAAGGCATATGTGTCAGAAAAGGCAGGTAAGTACCCAGAATTCTATATTGCTACACAATCGCACCCAATAATAATTCAGTGATCTGCCTTTCGGGGCGACAAATAGAATTCTGGGTACTTCACCGAGAATCTTGAAGTAAAGCGCAGGACATTGAGGCCATCGAAGTCCATTGCCGTCGACCATGGTTCGGGGGATTTAACTGCTGGAAACCAGTCGAGTCGTGTTGTGCTAGACGACCAGTGCCGCAATGCTCCTCCTTGCCTAAGAATATTGAACGAAGGGCTCCCTTGCCATCACCGTCGACTGCTTTGTCCCACCGGAGAAAGTCAAGGTCTTCGACGACCGAGGAAAGTCCGACGGTGGGTTTCCCGCCACTAGAAGCCGACAAAGACGTCCCGAGGACACTGATAATGTGAAGTTCCGAAGTCCAGCCCATGGTCGAGTTCCTATTGTTGAAGCTATCCCGACACCCGATGCCCGCTGCTAGATCTACATCCATCACGAGTCTTCTTGGTGGCACTGAACTCGAGGTTTGCATCGAGGTGGACCGTATGCCGCATCTTGACAGGACTTCCATAACCGATCGTCGATAAGCACAGCGAAGGTTGATTGTGAAGTCTCGACGCAATTGTTCACCATTCTTCGAGGAATCTCAGCGCAATGTGGCTCCTGCTTTAAAGGGAGTCAACTCTCGAGGGATCCGTCGATGAAAAGTTGAAGAAACTCTTCTAACCCAGGTACATTGGTGTAGTTGTAATTTTAACCAGGAAAAACATTAATGGACAGGGCTTGTTAACACTCTTTATTACAGGATGCCCAGGCAGAGAACTGCCTCTAGGTAGAGGACTTCAGCATTCTGCCATTGTTTAACCCAACTTGTCTTCCTTCCTATGATGTGTACGGGACACATTGCTGTATGATTTGTATACCCTTATAACTGTGAGTAGGTGTTGCATTTTAAAGGAATCAATAGCTAAGTGTGGTACCAAATAGATATTGTATAGATTTGCCAAATTAGAATTGCCAGAGTACAAAGTGTGTTATTAATTGATGTATATATCGTGAACCTTATTTTTATATAAAGAACTGTTAGCACATAACATAGTGGGTGGACATTCCTTTGTGAGGGCTTGGAGACTACACTGTACTTAAGAACCAGCCTGCATCACCTCCTGAGCACTTAAGCCTTGGTTGCTCGTCCATTGCTACCACAATAGAGAACCTTGGCTTGGGTGCACTGTGCTTCTACTCTGCCATATAGAGGGCAGGACCACAGATAACCGCCCCTCTATTGTTTACAGGGAGGACCTGCTGTGACGAAACTTTCATAGATCGGACTTGTCTAGAAACATTGTCATGGGTGAACAGAGGAAAGGAGGAGGAGAGTAGGCATCAGACAGGACAGGAGTGGTAGAGGAGAAGGAAAAAGAGGCAGAGGAAGAGAGCGTGGACAGCTTGCAAGAGAATGTCAGACGTGGGAGCATTGGAAATAGACAGCCAATTTCTCTCCAGAAGGATTTATGTTCCATGTAAAGAGGACGATGAAAACCTCAGGATAGCTACCTTCCATGTTTTTCTGAAGCAGCTGAAGCTATGTCTGGTCAGGGGTCTGAACACGCATCAGTAGAAGACTGTGCGTCTCAGACCTGCGGGGTAGAGTAGTGTGTTAATCGCACTCTCTAAGCCTTTCAAATCAGTATCGAATGCCACCGTAGCCAGGTGGGTGAGATGGGTCTTGCAGGAGGAAGGCATAGACACTGCTTGCTTTAGTGCACATTCTGCACGAGAGGACATTTTCTCGATTGCAAGACATTCTCAAAGCCGCAGACTGGTCATGTGAATCTACTTTCAAAACCTGGCGACCAGGTTGCCTCTTTGGTGATAAGAAAGCTATAAACGAGCATAATACAAGCCTCTGGTCTTGACATAGAATCCAGGCTTTCCATACGAACGTTCAGGAAAGTCTATTAAAGACACAGAGGCAAAGTATTATCCCACCCATTCAACTGCTCAGATCTACACAGACAGGGCGCAGTGAGGCAAGATGCAGGGCGACTGCAAGTGCGAGAAGCACAGCCAGGCAGCAGCACAGTGGTAGCAGCGATTGCCCACCCACAGTGAACTTGAACATGGTTGTGGTTCTTTTTATTTCTATCCAAACAAGTACGGACGCAAAACAGATGGACTTCTGAGTTCCCTCGGGGATGAAGATGCACAGTTGAAGGCGAAGGCCCGCGTGATCCAGAAGTGGTAGCTCGTTATAAGTTGGGTTCTTCGTTATGCCAACGTCGAGGCGGAACTACTCATTAAGAAGCTGCAATGAGTCCGCAAAAGAAAGAGGAAGTAATGAGGAGGACTTGTGAAGTGATGGCACAGGAGTGTCGCGATTGGTAAACTGTTACATTTGATACACTGGGAGCATAGAGTTTAAGTTCAAAGACTACACTGTCATAGAAAAGTGTAGCTTTTTCTTGAAATGGTGCTAAATGTTTGATTGTTAAAAATGCTGCTTGAGCTTTCAGTAAAGAAGAAAAAACATGATACTTTGCCTCTATCTTTAATAGAATCATGACAGTCCTGAATGTTAATATGGATAATCGGGATTATTTATGCTGCAAAACCTTCTGTGGATGTAAACATTCAATACTCCTGAAAATGTAGTTATTCAAAGTATTGACACAAACGTTCATTTCACATCGGCATAGTTTGCCTTCTATGCTTACAAACCGGCCAAATACTGCAGTGCCTAAAGTATGTGCCGACATGAAACAGCTATGACGGAATCAGTTCTGAAAAGAGCGAAACTCTGAGCCTCCCTACCCTAGGATTATCTTCATTTGATCGCAAAAACATTTTCAAAGAGACAGCATTCTGTACAGGGGCTCGGCCGATCAATAAACTCCACATTTGACATTTTCCAACTGTCAGAACGTTTAAATGAAGAGCTAAAGGGACATACAGCATGGTGCTGCACGTGCAGCTAGGTATATCAAAGTAAAATACCATAACATTCAAAGAGCCTGTTGTATTTTTCAGTGCTGCTAGGGAGATGTTAGGGAGATGCTAGCTGCTAGGGAGATGTTTCTTAGTAGCTGTGGTGAGGGGCTTTAAATGCACCTTCCCGGTTTAGGCACTGCGAGTTATTCCCACAAGCACACCAGGACCCTCCCCAAGCATGAGTCATGATACAGCCACCTATGCCTCATTTTTAGGGGGTGGGGTGGTGTGGTTAGTAGATAAAGTACACCGTTTTCATTTATACCCAATGAGAAAATGTTTAAATGTTTTTTTTAAAATATGCTCGTTCTATAAGAAACGTCCCTACATTAAAAAAAACGTAAAACAAAAGATGCAACAATGTACCAGGTAATTAAAGAACTCTTCCTGGAACCCTTTGTAGAGTTCAAGCCGTTCCTAAAAAAAGAAAATCAGCAACAGGTATGCAGACAGTTTTCTTATCTAGAGCGGTACAAGAGAGACCAAGAGTTAGGTTAGATTTTCATTTTTATGCTAAATCTCCCTCACCTGTGAGTCCCCAGCACGTTTTGCTGGACTTGTGGATTATTTTTCTATGTTCCTGAGCGAGTGGGAATCTTTTTCCCTACTCGCCATTTCTTTTATTCTTTTTATGGGTGTCCTTTTTATGACGCTCCATACTTTAGTTTTGGAATTAGACTTTCCTATAACTATTTGGGCATCTGCATTTTCCTATTGCAACATTCTGTGCAGTTTTGCTGGGGTGCCCCTTGGGCTCCCTTTTTATTTTCTTGGGTTTCCAAAAGGTAGAAGGATACTTTTTATCCTTTCTACAATCATCATAGCGAGATCCGCACCCACCTTATGTGGAGTGCAGATGAGATACATAGTAGCCCTTTTTTTCTCACTCCCCCGGTAACATTTCAGTTACAGTGGCAAGCTTACTATTATGGCTGGTGGCAGTAGAAATGTTCCACAGACGTTTGTGTGATTTTTACTCGCAGGCTGTCAAACCAGCCGCTTTAATGCACATTCATGTAGAATTGGTGGTTTCTTTCTTTTTTCGCCATCTTTAGTGTGCTTGTCCTTTCTTGGTCCTTCAGCAGTCGTGGGAGAGGAAGGTCCTGGTTTGATTTTCGTCCCTTCTTCCTTCGGATTGGATTCCCCTTCAGCTTCCAGATCCAGGCCATTTATCCAGGAAGCCAGCCAATCAGCACACATGCTCCATTCAGTGGAACACAGACTAGGGTAAGCAAGAACTTGTTACACTAATTTAGGATTGCACCAGGCAGACCAAGGCCAACTACACCTACAGAACACTTTTTTAAGAATGGTACACAGCTATTCTAGGCAGGAAAAACTTAATGTTCTAATATACTATTACAGTTGCTTTTCAGGTCAGTGGGACACAGACTAAGGTAAGCAATAACGTTCTAACTTATTTTAAAATGGCCCAAGGCAAGGAACCATCAGCAACTTAAAGTCAGGTAAACACCCAAGACTATTTTAGCACCTGTATAACTAAGACCAGGAAAAGCAAAACCAAATGTTACACTTTAAGAATGACTCAAATGTTATTCCAGGTAGGTAAAAGCAAAGGCAGGCTTAGTTTAGACAGGCTATACAGCAGGCCACAGGAATCAAGACCCAGTTGGTGAACATGCACGCTAATATTCTGGAAGAAATAGTTAGTGTAGCCAACAGGAATACATTTTGGAAGAGGCACAACCAATTCACAGGTGATTAAAATAACCTTACATATACCTTTCAGAATGACACATTCAAGTTATGTAAGAACATGGTTAACTGTTCACTCTTGAGTTACAGTTACCAACTCATTTAGAAGTAAGTCTTTTCTAGGCAACAGGCCCAATCCCTAGAAAGTCTTTCCCTTATTCTTGGAGCATCAGTGTTCTCAGTGGCAGAAGAGTGATCACTAGGTTTCTAGTACTTCCTAAGGAGACTGTTCAAACTGGTAAGTATAACACTTCGAGAGGTTGGAAGGGTCCAGGGACTTCTGAGAAGACACCCTAGGAGGATTCCAGCAGTGGGCCTGGGTGAACTGGATGAGAGGATTGCCAATCACAACACCCCAAAGCTACAAAGGAATCACAAAGACTTAAGGTAGATAAATACCCCAGCCAACACAGTACCTCAGCACGGAAGAAGCGTTGCAACTGGGGGAGACTTCTGGATCTTCAGCCAAAAACTTGGGAGATGGATTCCTTTGTCATGAAGCCAAAGACAGGACTTTTGCAGCAACTATCAATGGGGAAAGCTCCAGGCAAGAGTTCCTTTGCTGCTGGATGCGGCTGTGTGGTTTTGGTGCCCTTTTCAGGAGCCCTGCAAGGTCGCAGCACGATGTGGAATAGCCCAAAATGCAGGTCTTCGAGGCTAGTGGATCTCATCAGGCTCTGGGTCATCGTTTTCGGATCCCACAGGTCGCTTGGAAGGAAGGCTAACAGCAGGATCCGGTTACACAGCATGCTCTTAAGTCACTCGAAATCGTCTCAGCCGTGTTTCGGATTCAGGTCTAGTGACTTTTATGAAGGAACCCAGCCAAATCAAACAGACATGCAACATTCAAACTAGGGGGGTTGGCAGTCCTTTCAGCCAGTCTCCCAGTTTGAACTGGGTTCTCGCAGGCAGGCTGGAAGAAAAAGAGCTGCAGAGTTTTGGACTCCTCCCTCGCTTCCTGCCTTCACAGACACTCATGAGCATAGGCAGGCTTGACCGAAGTCCCCCGCGGAAGAAGAAAAAATAAATCACACAAAAAAGTCCCGCCCTGGAAGGCAGGGGAAAGACCAAGAAAGGAGAAGACGACAGGGGCCATTTTGGTAAAATGGGCACCCCAGGGTGCCTTTACCACAGCTGTGAAAACAGCACGCGGGAAAAAGCGCACTGAATTTGTAGAAAAGGTACACATCCACCAGTCATTTAAGGTAAGTGTGTCCCTGTAACAGAATTCTTACAGTGCTAGTGAGAAAGGGGATACATTGCATCTCTCCAGCACTCCACATAAGGTGGTGTGTGCTGGTATCACCTAACAAAATGTAGAAGGGATAGAAATATCCTTTCTACCCTTGGTAACTGTAGTTCTCACAAGGTTAGCAAGATAAAGTAAAAGGGGAGCTCAAAGGGCAACCCTGTAACAATAAAAAGGTATATACCAATACTTGTCAAATCAGATAACATTAAATGGACACTATGGAGAGTCTTAAAAATGACACCCATAAAAAGAGTAAAAGGAACTGCGTGTGTGAAAAAAGGTTCCCACTCACTGAGGTATAGGGAAAAATAATCTACCACTCCAACAAAAAGTTCTGTTGTTCTCAAACGTGATGTAGCTTTAGCACTAAGGTTAAAATCTCACCTAACATAGTATGCTTAACAGAATTAGTGTAAAAGCTCACCAATAGGGTTTACCAACCTTGAAATACATTGAGTTTTGCTTACCCTGCCCTGCTTTATACAGAGCTTAAATAATCTGAGTTAATATATAGCTTTGAGTTGCTGCTAGCCCCTATTAAATGTATGTACACACCTTGATTAACTGCTTCGCTTCTAAACTTGTAACAATGGGTTGTCGTTCACTGAAACTGCTTAGAGCATTTCTAAAATAGTAATTGGGTCAATTACTTACGTAGAAATACATTGTGTCTAAGAGTGGGTTTTGCTCTCCTTGAATTGCTTAGTGCATTCTAAAATAGTTATTGAGTGTTCATACTTACCATTGAGTAGCTTGAGGCCTCCCCAGAAAGTATGAGTTGTTTTATCAATGCTGAACTGAGTTCTAAAAAGTAATATTGCAAGTTGTATACTTGTAACTGAGTTGGTTTATTATTTGATTTCTGTAACTGAGTGTCAATACATGACTTACGGGGTCTACTACCCTTGAATTACTGATGGTATTCAGAAAGTATATATAACCTGTTTTTTACTCCCCAGGAATAGCTGACTGCCACTCTGAATGTGTTGTAGGAGGGACTAACCTTGAATACTAATTGTATTCTCAATAAGGTTATACTTTAGGTTGCCTCCCATAAGTACTGAGTTGTTTTTTATAATGGTGTCTATATGATGTTATAGTACGTATTTTCCCAAAATTTATCTTGGCCTACTTGCATTTAAATTAATCATTTATTTTTACAATGCATAGGACCTTGTTACAGGGTAGCTGGCAAAATATGCCAGAAGGCGACAGGTTACCAGCAACCCCATAACACTGTTTCCACCGGGATATCATGGCAGGCAGCAGAATGGTAAATCCCCATTCCCGTGGAGTCCCATAGGAATGCACTGGAATGGGGTCACTGAAGCAGCGGTGCCGGTGCTTCAGTGAAGACACTGCCGGTAGGGGCCTGAACTCCCAGCAGGTCAGGTCAGGCCTGCTGGGAGTTCTGTGCCCCTACCGGCAAACTTGCAGTTTTGCGGTCTGGAAAGGGCAGCAGTACGTTGCTACCGGCACCCTCGTTTCCAGACCACCAAACATGTAATGAGGCCCATAGTGTTAGTGTCTCTTTGGTCCATATGTATGCTACCATTTCTTTGTACCAAGCTACTGCCACCTCGCCCCACATAAAATAAGCCTGGCTGCTCTGTCTACGCTACCAAATGTTCTCAGGTGGTACACCCTTATACAAAGAGTGGTTCTATGTGCTGCCTCAGATGTATGGTTTTATGAAGCCCTTAGTTGGACTCCCAGTTAGGTTGAATGTCCATCTTGTGCGATATTCTCCTCAGCTGGTGAGTCCCCCAGCACTTTTTGGTGGACAATTGGGTTTTATGACTCATGAGTGAGAATCCTTTTTCCCCCCGATCACCCATTCTTATTTGTGTACTCTGTGTACCCCTTTTGGGTTTATTTTGACGGAGACACTTTCCTCCATCTTTGTCTATTGCATCTGTAATTTCCTATTGTAGCATACAGCACCCTATGTACAGTGTTACTGGGAGCTCCTTCAGCTTCCTTCTTTTGGTTTTATTTGTATTCCTTGCAAGAACTACTGTTTGCAAGGATAGGAGGGTACTTTTTGTCCTACCTATACTTTTCCTGTAAGCCCATCGCCCCTGAAAGGACAGGCCACACATCAAGTTTGACAGCATGCATGTTGAATGACTGGGTACCTGCATAAAAGGTGAGGGTCTTGATGCTGAAACAAGAGTCGACCACTGGAAGGTCCATTCTGAAGAGGGGATGACGAAGGACATCTGCACCTACCTCCAGTGACCTCCAGAGCCCTCTTTTCAAAGCAACAAGGAACTTCCAATCCAGTTGACTTCGTCCCTTCGATTGGTGGGACCAATGAGTCTGAAGACAACCTGCATTTCAAGCCATCCCATGACGAGCTGTGACCTTCACGGCTGTTAACTGCTAATACCCTGGTACCTCAGCAGTGCGTCGCCTTCTGAGGAGCAAATCCTCTCGCAACTTTGGTGAACACCTTCCAGACCTCAAGAAGCAAGACTCCACTCCTTTAAGTCTCCTCATCCGGAGGCTGGCCCGATACAGCAAGCTGAGTCGACTGAGATGTAACCGTTCTCCACTGGTGCCTTGAAAAGGGCACCAAAACGACAGAACCATGAGGAATCATTTGCCAAGGGCCTCTCCACTCGACTGCTACTGCAAAGCTCCATCCAGTGTCCCTTCTTCAGTCTGCCTGACCAAGAATCCGGAGACCTGGTCTGCTACATCGAGGAAGCTTTGTGTTGCAACTTCTTTTTCATGCTTAAGGTAGCGTGAGAATTCCCAGAGTTGCTTTGCTGCTTTTGTGTTTCTGGAATGCTATTTCTTAAGTTTGGGCCCAGGCCTAATGCCAGTGTACCTATGGGAAGTCTTCTCCGATGCCTCGGACGGACCCTTTTTCCCCCCAACCAAGAACTCAACTTGCTACAAGTTGTCTTCTGGAACTCTTGACTTTATACAGCTTGTGCCTTACTTATTTTTGCCCCCGACTCTGACCCCCACTTTCAAATATAGATGGGGATTGACTGCTAAAGCCTAAGGCCTATGTGAATTTAAATGCAAGTTTTACCTGCTGCTTCCTTGAACCAGTGATTTAAAACAATTATTTGCCAAGTGCTTCATTTACCTTCAATTGCTTCCAACTATTCTACAAGTGTGTAAAAAGTTATTTTGCTTACCAGTATGATCAGTTTATGATTGTTGGTTAATGTATACGTTTGCTTACCTGAGGTAATTCTTTCACTTACCTGCATTCCAACTTAAGGTGTACCATTGAATTGAGTTACAACTGCAAAATTGCAAGCTGCTAGGATGCACGCTCTGTTTTTCCTTGATTGATTGCTGTTTTAAATCTTGCCGGCCAGTGTGCCTTTTACAGCCTCAGCAGTGTGCTGCATACTTTTGCCCAATATTTCTTGAACCTAATATCATTTAGCAGAGCCTTGCTGGTTGTGTATGTTTAGTGATCTTGGCAACGTTATTGTGCTACTACCTTACAATGTCAGCAACGTGTTTTCTAAACATGTTTTCTAAACTAGATAGCCCGCCCTCAACATTGGATGAAACAGCACCTCCTGGCCAGCCACTGGTTGCTTCTAACCTCTCTAAAGAAATGGATTTCCTATCTTCCCCCGACACGCAGATGGCCAGCCCATCCACCGTCTCCATGACTCGCTTGCCCCCCCCTCGATACTCAGCCCCCAGAGAGCCCTGCACTACTCCCACCTCTCCACTCTTCTCAGCCCGCAACGGGGCTGAAACCCAATTGACCAAAGACAAAAAAAAAAGTGTGCTAAAATCGCTCTCCTCAACTCTCCTAAACACCTGCTCTCTCGTAAAACATACGCAGGATCTGCATGAATTCATCCAAAGTCATAACCTTGAGATCCAGTGTATCACCGAAACCTGGATACAAGACACAAGTGATTTCCTTGGCCTCCCCCTTCTGGTTATATTTTCTTCAATGCCAATCGCCTTGACGGCCGGGGTGGTGGAGTTGCCATAATAGCAAAATCGGACCTAGGGTTGTTCCCATTCTCAGTCACTGTCTCAGTCACTGTCTCAGTCTCTTGCTCAGGCTGTGAAATTCTCCACCTTAAAATGACTCCCTCACGGTAGAATTGTGTCAACTTTAATCTACCGCCCCCCCTGTTCCATGCCTGACTTCAACGAAGAAATTATTTATCTTCTAAGCAGCCTTACCAGCCCAAACTCTGCCACTCTTTTTCTGGGTGACCTGAATCGCTGGAAAGGTGGCAACAGCGACAAGGCAGCAGTAGACCTGGAAGCTTCCTTATTAAACAGCAACCACAAAATCATCAATGGGGAGCCAACAATGGCAAACTAACACCTACTTGACTGGGTTGTGACCAGGAACCTTAAATCCCAGGTTGTGATAACCACCCCCTGTGTATGGTCTGATCACTATTCCATCAATTTCACTCTGCAACTCCAGGCTGCCCTGCCTAGACAGTTCAACATTACGAAATTGGTCAATGGCCGGAATTTTTAAAAAGTGGATCTTCCAGACCTCCAGCTCTGCTTAGAGACCATTATGCTCAACTCTTCCCCTAACGATAAAGCAGAACTTTTGTTGTCCACTTTCACTAAGACTTTCACTAAGACTTTTACTGAAATGTTAGATACTATTGCCTGTATCAAAACTAAATTAGTTTGAGATAACCCTAAACACGAAAACTGGTTCACATCAGAGTTAAGAGAGCTGAAGAAGAAAAGACGTGCTCTTCAACTATACTGGATTAAGCATCATTCTGAAGCATCGAGGTTAGAATGAAAACAAGTGGACAAATCTTATAAATCATTAATTCTTGACACTAAAAAGAATTTCAGTTCTTAAATTCAACAGTCCTCAGAAGCCAATTGCCATCTTCATGACCAATAGTATGGTCCCCTCACCCCTTTCAGCACGGAGACCGCCTCATTAGACCTTCAGTCCCATCTTCTAAAAATCTTGGACACTGGGAAAGCCGGGATATTGATACTATTATATCTATCCGCGGCTTTCGACATTGTGGGCCACGAGCGACTCCTTCAGTGTTTACATAATCAAGGTGATTGCTCCAAGGAGGCTGTGCACTGGGTACCGTCCTTTCTGTCCAATCGGGAATCGAATGTTCAATGGGGCTCGGCTTTCTCCCCCGCCTCCCCGTTACTTGTGGTGTCCCTCAGGCCGCTTCGTTTTCACCACCGCTTTTCAATCTTTACCTACAATCTTTCTGCACTCTCTTGGAGGAACTGGGGGTCATTTTTACCAATTGTGCGGACGATACACAGCTGGTTCTTGAGCTGTCTGGCGAACACTCCTTGGACTCAACTGCCCTTAACAGCATCTACAATTCCATAGAGGGCTGGATGTCCGACAAATGGCTGTGTCTCAACGGCAGTAAAACCGAGCTTCTTATCTTTTGCTCTCCCCAAGCTCGTGCTAAACTACCTTCAAAGGACAACTTTATTCTTCAAGACGATAAAATTGCGACCCACAAAAAAGTTAAAACTTTAGGGGTTTACTTAGAGGCCTCCCTAAATTCCAATGTCGTAGTGCACTACCTCTGCCGGAATTGTAATTATTATACGAGGCTTCTCCGGAGTATCCATCCTTATCTAAGTGACAAGAATTTAGTGACTATAGCTCGGGCCACAATTTTAACCAGATTGGATTACTGTAATGCCCTGTTATGTGGAGCTTCTCAGTCCATCCAGGCGTGCCAAACTATCTAGAATGATGCGGTCCGTGTGGCCCTGAATGTTTCCAGAAGATTGCATATCACATATTTTGGGAGAGAACTGCATTGGCTCCCAGTTCAGGAGCAAATACATTTCAAGATGGGTATCTTTGTGCACTGCTGTCTTTATAGCAACACCCCCGTTTACCTTAAAGCCTTGGTACCTTTATACCACCCTACTAGAAATCTGCGCCTGTCTTCTCTGCTGCAGCTGCTGGGACCAATATACTCCTGATCCAGGTGTCTTGGAAGATCCTTTTCAGTCGCTGCGTCTTCCCTTTCCAACACCCTTGCACCAACTTTTAGATCCATGCCCAGTCTAATACTTTTTCGGAAAAACTTGAGAACACACCTGTTCAGGTAATTTTCCTGGAAAATGAATGATCTGCCTTTCAGCGATTCCTGACATGTCGGATAATCACTGTTCCGGCATTTCTATTGTCTGTTTGTGTTTTTATTTGCGCCCCGAGGCCTGTGGGCTGTCGGCGCATTACAAGCATATAAATCAATTTTTTAAAAGTCAAACTGTACATATGTATAAAGGTTTCCCTTACCTTAACTGAAAAGTGTACTTAACACTGTCTAGTATGTTTAATAAATAACTATATTTATATATAACTGCAAATGTGTAAGTGTCTTCTTGACTGTGTGTGCTCAAAGGTCGTTGTACTCTACTACAGCCTTTCTCCCAAGTGTGAGAAACCAGAAGGTGTCTCACCCACTAGTCTCCGAGGATCTTTCATCCAGGGGCCCAGGACACAGCCATCGCTTTTGAATCCAGTTCTTGGGGATGGTGCAGTGGGGGAGGATCACCCGAGTGAGGGGTCTTCGGGGAGTGGGAGACTTTGTGGTGAGACGCGGTATCCACTTCCCTGTACCACCTTTTCCCCCATCCTACCAGGTAGGATACTTTGGTACCCTAACCCCCTTTTATAACAACCATTTTCACATGGACAGCCTGCTATGGGAGAAAACAGACTAACACCTGAGCAGTATACCCGACGTGTCCCAATTCAATGGTCAAGTGAGGTCAGGCAATTACTGACCATCATACACAGCTGACTTCCATTAAGCTTCACCACGTGCATAAAAGCCGGTACACGAGAACACACTGAGCGAGGCAAAGCACACAAGGACACAGCAGTTTCAAGACAACAGCTGGACGAGAGAAGAAAGACGTCAAAACAGAAAGGAGTCGCAAGGAGAGGAGTTCCCTTCAACAAGGAACCTTTACTTTCCAGAAACCTTAAGAATAGAACAAGACCAGGAAACCATGCTGAAGAATCCTGCATTGTGTGTCGGAGATACCTGGGGCCCTCCTGCGTAGATAATCAAGGCGGGGAGAAGCAACAGCTGCCGTGGTACCATCCTTGGCTCAAAGAACAAAGCAGCATCAGTGAAATCAACACAGCAGTTGAGTTGGGCAGAACGATACAAGACTGGTCGTGTTGTAGCCAAGGTTGCAAGCAGCAACATTATATGGTGAGTGTTGCAACTAACATTGTTAAAGCAGGTGTGATAAGAGACACAAGTAAAGTTGAACTCCTGATGAGTGATTGAACTTTAAAAGCAAGATATAATACCTTTGACAGAGTGATGCAGCACATGGTGGGTGCTCAATCGAAGGTCTCTGTAAGGTACCCAGCTGAGAAATGGCAACAGTGAAAGTGAGGAAAAGGTTATATCAAGAAGAGAACGAGTAACTGAATAAAAATGGTGGTGCTGCGACGGGTCGAGCAAAATCCTGTGCACAGTTTAAAGTCTTCGATTTTGATGAAGCAAAGAAAGTTTGGGAAAATTGATAAATTTGGTCCGAGCCCGGCAGAGGGAGAACAATTGAAGGTTTTGTGTTAAAATGTGTCTGAGCCCGGTGGAGGGGGACCCAGAGTGAACAGAAAATCACCTGGGAAGTTGTACGTGTGAAATCCTAAGAAGAAAGGAACTTTAATGTTTATTGTGTTGAACCAGGCCGTCTGAAATAAGAGACTTTGAATGACAAAGAGACTTAGTCACAGAAGGCCCCGATTTTGAGGTTTTGAACTGCATCCTCGTGCTAGAGAAGAGTGTTCTATGCTCGAGTGTGCCGCCTTGTCTGCTTGTCGTGCTGAAAACGTGCAGAAGGGAAGCCAACGGCTTGAATATCATGACATATCATTTCTTGGACACTTTTCTTTTGCGTTGCATCGTTTCCCACACTATTTGTATTTAGAAGTAAGGATTGGCAATAGGTTTATTAGTATAGGCTCTTTTATTTCGACACTATACTAAAACTGCGTTATTATTATTTGATGGTTGTAGCTTGCTCCCATTTTCAGATTTAGAATTAGATAGGTGTTATTCAAACCCAATTGAAGTTCAATAAACTCACGATCACTAGTGTCCGTCTTACTGTTTGATACCATGCCTTCCTTACCTAAGGGAAGGTTGGCTGCTCAGCCATAGCTGCCAAACCTTTTGGAAAGATCAGGCCTAGACTAAGAGTTAGAGCCCTGTACATTAAAAGGAAAGTCTTCTATAGTCCTACCTTAGGTGGACTTTAGTAAAACTCCCTAACACTAGCCTGACCCACAAGATGCATACTTTGAGGGGCAGATTAGAGGCAAAATCAGTGCATTTGACCATTCATCATGCAATTGCAGCACACCAGGTTGGTGCATCTATTATTAATTTACACATTGGCAGCATGCAGTTATTTACCAGAACCATTGGGAACAACCAATTCAGTAAACTTACCACTGCCCAGTTTTTGAAGCAACATGTCTTGGAGTCTTCTGTTAAGGTCCCTCAGCTCCTTGACCTCCGATACCAGGCAACCATATTCTTTGAGTTTCTTTGCCTGCTGTACAAGCTGTCTTCTCGTTCGCTCCAATTCTTGTTGGATGCGTCTCATTTCCTCTTGCTGCTGCCGGTAGTTCCTCAACAACTCCTCATACAAGGCACGGGGAATGACTGCAGTGTCCAGGCAGTCAATTTTAATGATGTCCGAAGAGGTCATATAGTCCTCTTCAGAGTTGAAGTGGTGACTCTGAATCATGCCGTTCTGTTTCTCAAGTCTGGCAACAACTGCTTCGATACTTTTGTGTGTACTTTCGGTCATCTTTTTTCCATCCAATTTCTGTTTGTGACAAAAATGTAATGTTAGAAATCTTTTGTGTAATTAGCAAATCAGAAATAGTTAACAGTTACAAGCAAGTCTTGCCTTTAATAGCCCAGTAGCCCTGTAGGGAGATTACCTTAGTTTACACACTCAGCATAGTGAAAAAAGCACTTGGTCCAGGATGACGGGTGACAAAACATTTGCATAGTGCTTTCTATAAAATGGTGCATGTCACCATAAACATACTTCATAGTTGGTGCAATGCTGCCACCCAAAGCCCATCCATGCACTCACACGTATTTGATATTTGCTGAAATAATACTTTGTTTGCAGGAAGTGTCAAATAAATCCCCATACTTGGCAGCAAGATTGAATACCATGCAAGTGGTACTCACCCTTCATAAAATCTCCCTCACAATGTGAGTTGCTAGAAGATTTAGCAAGCCCCGATTAGGTTTAAAAAAAGTGCCATCTACAAGTTTTTTTTATATGCTTAATCTATTTATTAAGAGTGTCTAGGTTTGGGCATATAGGCACACCCTATACTGCGCCGAAGCACTATGTATTGTAAAAATACATGGTTTATTTAAATACAAGTAGGCAAGATAAATCTTGGAGAAGTACTATAACATAACATATATAAACACAATTATAAAAATAAACTCAATACTTAAGGTATAAAAACCAAAGTATAACTTGATTTAGATTACTATAAGCAGTCAAGGTGAGTCAAACCTACAACACATTCAGAATGGCATCAAGGTATTCTTGGGGAGTAAAACCACAGTTTGTTACTTATGGATTACAATAAGTAATTCAAGGGTAGTAGACCCTATTGGTCATAACAGTGTTATCTCACCACCTTAGGCACTTCAGGGTAGGGCAAGCCCCATTGGGAGATCTCTAATAGCCCAGGGGGGAGGCCAAAGGGTCCCCACACTATCACAATATTATAAGCAATATAGACGCTGAAATGTAGTGCGCATATATAAGCAGATGCCATTTTGTAGCAATGGCAGAAGCATATGGCCTGCATGGCCATGAAGTATGGCATGGTCAAACATGACGAGGACACATGAATAGGCCCAAGCGCTGAAGAGAAGCGGCCCACACCGCTGCCAGTTTCCACTGAAACGCTCCTTTGGTTTTAAGATTGTTGCCAATAGTTTTGTTCTAAGAAAGAATGAGCCCCACAAGGCCGCGAGACAGTCCTGAGCGTCCTTGGTGTATGTGCTATCACAAACAGACCGAAGCAGGCCTCCGACCCCCACCCAGCCAACCACGAGTTATAGCCCATGCCTCTGCCCCAATCCTAAGACCCCCGAATTTCAAGATAATAGTTGACCCTAGACCACCGACCATAAAACTAAGCAACCATAAAAGATCTAAAGAACCTGGTCATCCAACCTTCTCTTCATAGGGACATGATTTGTAACGCGAGGTACAGGGAGGGGAAAAATGATAGTTCAAAATCGAGGGTGGAAGCCTTGGAAGCCCAGAGATGCGATCAGAATGGGTGAAATGAGTGTTTATGTGAGTTAGTGTGACCTCAAGACTCCCCCAGCACCAGTCTTTTGAGCATGCCAGGTGCACTCTATAATGATAGAGTAGCACTATTTTTCAAATGGAGCTAATTGCTCCTTTGGCCTTGGTTCCCTGGAGATGATGAGCCTAGCAGACCCCCCCTGATGGAAGACTGACTGACTCGGCTGAGACCAATGGCCTGGCATCCCCTATGTAGTAGGCCGTCCATGTATAGGGTCGGACCAACCAGCCGCGTGGGTTGCTGACGATGTGCCCCCTTTTAAGCTCATGCTTGTACCCTTTTTCCTCAGAATGTTCCTTGGCAGCAAATCCTTTGCAGGCACACCTATTTTTTACAAATAAAACTTGTTATCCTAGCAAGAATCTATTGGCCCTTTTTTCCCCTAGCAGGTTGTATTTTTTCTAGTCTGAGCGTTTTGGGGTGTGTAACATATGTAACTTTCTTTTATTAAGAATGGATACAGTTGCACACCAATGTTACTCTTAAGAACACTGTTCAAAGGGAGTAACTTAAACGTGTATACTACTTGTAGGTGCCGTAAGCTACTCAAGGATAAGTACGAACACAAACTATTTTAGAAGTGCACTAAAGCAATTTAGGGGAAGCACAACCCATTTACAGTTTTGCAGCTATTTAAGGTATTACCTATTGGTATTTAAACTATTGCACTATTTCAAGGCATTGAAAGACATTTTAATCAATTAAATTTTTCAGAAGTGCGTTATACAATTCTAAGGTAAGTAGGAACATTATGACTATTTTAGAAGTGCTCTAAAGCAGTTCAGGGAAAGCATAACCCCAGTATACTCTTTTAGAATGGCAAAGCTATTCAAGGTAAGAACTCCTATACTTTTAAGTGGGGCAACAAGTAACGCAAAGACAAGTATTAACTCCAAGACTGTTTTAGAAATGCACAAGCCAGATCAGGGAAACCCAATAGTACACTCTAAAGCAGTACCAACATAATTACTTTTAAGAAGGGTGGAACACTATTCAAATTAAGTGTACTGTTTAAATGAGCAACCATCAACTTAAAAAGGTAAGTAATATCTTTTGTAACACTTTGTAACTTATTCTATTTCAGAGATACAGTTACCAGACTAAGTCATTTACAAGTAAGTGCTTTTACACTTGTTACATTTTCAAGACAGAAGCCTTCTCTCTTGTAGTCCTTTCCTATTCTAACGCATGAGTTTAGTTTAGTTTGTTTATTTGTAAAGCCAGCCGAACCCTCAGGTAACTGGGCGCATTTTCTTAGGAGCAGCAGGGATAACATAGGAAGGTGTAGCACAATAGTTAGTATGAAGGGCCGGGTTACAGAATGGTCCGTGCAGAACTATGTATTAGTTACAAATGTTCATGTCGCCAAAACTGGTGCTACCTCTTTACATATCTGAGAGCATATGCGCCTGATTTGGCCGAGTGTAGTTGAGAATCTAATACCGAGTTGAGAGTAAATCCTTAACCTTAGCTCGGAACGACCCAAATGAAGTGTCCGCTCTAATAGTCAAGGGTAGGACATTCCATGATTTGGCCGCTAGCACAGGAAAGCTGGATCCCTCAGCTGTTTTCAAGTTAAACCTAGGGACGTTGAGCTGGTGTAGGTATGGGGATCTGGTTGGTCTAGAAGAGTTCTGTCTCGTGAATTTGTCAGATAGGTATCGAGGGGCTGTGCGATAGAGGCATTTGTGGGTAACAACAAGTGCTCGTAGTTTGATTCTCACACGGATAGGCAGCCAGTGGACTTCCTTCCTGGCCGAGGAAATGTGGGCCTTGCGTGGGAGGTTGAGGGCGCACCAGAGTGCGTTGTTTTGTAGTATCTGTAGTCTATTTAAGTAGTGGCATTTGGAGCCTAGGAAGAGTGTGTTACAGTAGTCTAGTTTGGATAAAATGAGGGTCCTGGCTAGTACGAGGTGGCTGTTGGAGGATAAAAAAGGTTTGCAGGCATTGATGAGTTTATTGGAGTAGGCTGTGGAAGAGATGGTGGTGTTGATTTGTTTTTTGAGGGAGAGAGTTGAGTCAAGATATACACCCAGTGTTTTGACTTCTTTAGATACTTTTATAATGTTGCCATCAATGACGAAAGATTGGCATCTGGGGTCAAGTTTATTGAGACAGGCCTGTTACCCAACAATCAGCAGTTCCGTCTTGTCATCGTTTAAGCAGAGGCTACGAGTGGCCATCCATGCTTGAATTTCAAGGTAGATCTCATTTAGTTTAGCAACATCTTCCTCATAGCTTCCCGTGAGCGCAATGAGGACCTGGGTGTCGTTAGTATAGGCAACTCCCAAGTCATCAAGGAGGTGAAAGAGGAGCTTGTTGAAGATGTTGTAAAGCGTGGGAGAGATGCACGAGCCTTGGGGAACTCCACATTGGATCGGGGCAGGGACTGCCACAGCGCCGCCTGAAGGGGCGAAGAGTCTAGTTGTTCTATCCGATAGGAAGGACCGGATCCAATTGGCATCCTGGGAGAATGCAGCAGCCGCAGAGAGGCATTTAGTGAGTATTTGGTGGTCGACTAGGTTGAAGGCAGCAGACAGGTCGAACAAGAGCAGGATAGCCAGGTTGCCCTTGTCTTTGGCTTCATCCATTTGGATTTTAGATCCAGGAGGGCTGTTTCAGTCCCATGCCTGGGTCTAAAGCCGGATTGTCGCAGGCCTAGGAGGTTGTTGACTTCCAAATGTTGTTGTATTTGGAGGTATGCTACTCTTGTCTATTATTTTGACGAGAAAGGGGACAGTTGTGATGAGCCTATAGTTCGTCAGGGTGGTGGGGTTGAGGTTAGGTTTTTAAGTACAGGTAGAACCCAGGCCTCTTTGAAGTTGTGTGGGACTACAGAGTTTTTAAACGATGATTTGATCAGGGTGGTGATAAAGGGGGCTAGATCTTTGGCTCTGTCTTTAATGACTGATGCAGTGCATAGGTCTCCTAGACAATTGGATGGTTTTAGGCTGGCAATTATATTGGTTACTTCGTCCTCTAACTTGAGAGAAATGGAAGAGGGGGCAGTTCGGGTGGGGTGAGCTGGAGGTGTCGCTTGCATAGATTTTGGAGGCTAGGTTGGCTTTTTGTTGCTTAGCTCGCAGGAGGGCTATTTTGTTAGAGAGTGCTTGTTGGATGTTGTTACACCAGGTTTTGTCCTTAATGCAATCATCGGTAGGTGGCACAGGTGATTCCAGTTCTCATAATAGCGGCTTTGTATGTAGCAGCTGTTGAGGTGAATTTTTCTTTCGTAGTGATCGATGGGGCTTTCCTCCAGCTAGAATCAGCTGTCTTCTTGAGGTTGCGCAGTGCTTTTAGTTCTGCTGAGAACCATTTGGTCACGTGTGCCGATGGTTTAATTTTTCTTAGTTTTAGCTGAGCCATTTGGTTCAAGGCTAGTTCTAATGTGTCATTGTAGAGTTTAACTAGAGAAGTGGGATTGGGGTTAGGGGTGGTAGGATCAACAGACGTGATTGGGTGAAGTAATGGTCTGAGATTCTCAATAGAGCTATTGCGTTTGTTCCTGGCAAGAGATTGTAGTGGGGAGGTGTGAGGTCATTTTTTTTGTGTGGTTATGGGTATAGTGAAGATGATTAGGTGATGGTCAGACCAAGCGCAAGGGGTGATGTTGGTCACAGAGATGTCACAGTTAACATCGGCCAGCCAATCTAAAGTTCTGCCTTTAGCATGTATGGGCTTGTTAACACGTTATGTTAGGCCTGATTGTGTGATGGTATCATTGATCAAGGATGCATTTGAGTCGTTAGGGTCCTGAAGACCGAGGTTGAAGTGTCCCAATAATAAGATTTGGGAGCTAGGTTTTGTTTTAGAGGTCAATAGGTGGGAGATGTCCTCCTCAAAGGAGGTGATTGCGCCTCGGGGTCTGTATATGAGGTGGGCTAGTATAGTTCTACAGCTGGACAATGGGAGTTTAAATGATAGGAGTTCAGCTGATGATATGTCAGGTTTGGTGACTTCTCGTATATTCAAGTTAGATTTTGCAATGACAGCTACCCCACCGCCTATCCCCGATGTTCTGCTCTAATGATTAGAGTAGTTCTCTGGTACGGCAATAGAGAGAGATGGTCCGGCAGCAGCGTGTAACCATGTTTCAGTTACTGCGAGGAGATCTAGGTCATTAGATGTATCAAGAGCATGTGCTACTAGGGAGGGAGTGAGTGTTGATGAGGGCGCCTTGGATTGTGGTGGTAGGCTGGGCCCCAGAGTCCCCCCTTGCAGATACTCACATGGTAAAGGGGAGCTGAGGTTGTTAGAATTGTCAGTGGAGGCTACTAATGGAGCCTGAAATTGTGATTTGAGATCCCCTGAATGTAGAGTGGGAGTACTCAAGCGTGTGTGTTTGAAACTGGTGCGGGAGCCGAGTCTCGTATTTCTTAGCAACACGGGACAAGTAAAATCAAGACCTTTGGTGTCGTATGAGTTCAGGCGGGAGACTAGTTTGGCATTTCTCAAGTAAGTGGGGCATGGGATGAGTAGTATGGGTGGAGTGGCAAATTTGGTTATCCATTCTATAGGTGACAAGATAGGCTGAGGATAGAACGATCTCACAGGCAGAAGAGGGACCCTGGTGGTTTACGAGCCAGCTGTTGGCAGGTCAGTATAGAGTGCAGTTGCAGGGGAGTCAGAGTTCCAGAGGATATAGTCTTCAACAAGTATTAGCTTCAGAGGTTAGTTAAAAGTGTTCAGGAACTTCATAGAAGAATACCTATAGGCATTCCAGCATTAGGCCTGAGCGAACGGTATAGGCAAACTCCTAAACACACGAATCACCCACTCAGCTTAACAGGATCAACTTAAGACAAGTATTACCCAAGCTAACACAGTACCTTGACAGAAAGCAAGATATGCTGGATGGATGGCTTCACAGTGCAGAAGCTCAGGACCCGGTCCCTGGAATCTCTATCTGGTGACAAAAGAAACAGACCGTGGATGGAAACTTGCAGCAGCAGTCATCAAAAAAGGCTTCTCGTGGCTCTGGATTTGGCGCACTTTCACAGGAACCAGATGAATGAATATCGCTGGTTGGATTCACTTCACTCTATCGGTCCTGCACTCTGGTGAGGGAACTTCAAGGATTCCAATTTCTGGAGGTCCAGCAGGAGTTCTAAGTTTCAGCAGGATTCAGACTTCGGAAGATGTTGCACTGCACTCAGTTCCCCTGGTATTGGCAGTTTGCAGCCCAGGAAGGTCATAGCACGTTAGATAAGATTTTCATAGTAATAATAAATCTTCCTGACCTGTGTAAACCCCATAACATTTTGCTTTTGGTGGTGGATTATTTTTCCTTATACCTCTGAAATGGAACCTTTTTCCACACTCACAATATCTTTTACTCTTTTTATGGGCGTCATTTGTAAGACTGTCCATAGTGTCTTCTAAAGGTTATCCTCTTTGACAATTTTTTGGCAATAAGGGCCTATCGTTGGTGGGTTGCCCTAGGGGCCCCCTTTAAACTTTCTCTGGCTAACCTTGTGAGAACTGCAGTTCCCATGGGTAGAAAGGATCTTTGGATCCCTTTTACATTTTATTAGGTGAGACCAGCAACCCCCACCTTATGTGGAGTTCTGGGGAGATACTGAGTATCCCCTTTCTCATTTTAATTGTAACATTTATGTGAAAGAGACAACCTTAGCTTTAAGGGCTGGTGGCAGTGAAACTTTTCATTAATTTGGTACACCTTTACCGTGGGCTGTGTGCAGAGCCCCGGTAAAGGCACCCATAGGTGCTCATTTTACCAAAATGGCCACCCGTCGTCTTTATTTGCCATTTTAGCATTTCTTGTTCCTCCACCTGACCTCCAGGGTGGAAATTTCTTTGTGTGATTTTTATCTTCGACAAGAGTCCTGTGGACTCCCCGCCCAGGCTCCAGGATGTCTGTGAAGGCAGGAAGCGAGGGAGGAGGCCAAAACTCTGCAGTCCATTGTCTTCCAGCCTGAGTGTGAGAATCGAGTTCAAAGTGGGAGGTTGGCTGTCCGGAAAGGACGGCCAAGCCCCAAGTTGCAAGGCTGTTTGGCTGGTTTCCTGCATAAAAGTCAGATCCAGGAAGCTGAAGAGGTAGTCGACCAATGGAACCAAAACCGAAGAGGAAGATGAAGAATTTGCGCCCGAGACAATTTCCAGCAACCAGAGAGCCTGCTGTGACCCTTCCTTCCAATCGACCTGGGGATTCCAAAGATGACCCTGATCCAAAGCCTGGTTGAGATCCACTAGACTCAAGACCACCTGCATTTTGAGCCATCCCACGCTTTGTTGCGATCTTGGTGGGCTCCAATACCATGGGACCTCAAGCCATTGTGCGGTGCACAGTCTTGCGAATTCCGAAACTCGCTGAAAGTTTGTGGGCATCCTGCTGGACCTCCAGAGACTTGAATTGAGCCCGAAAAGTCCCCTCACCAGAGTGCTAGACTGTGCAAACAACGAAAAACCATTCAGCGATTTTCTGTCTTCTTCTTTGCTCCTGAAATGGGCACCAAATCCACAGAGGCGCATCTAGCCACAGGGAAACCTTGCTAAAGCCTTCCCTGTGATCCTTGCTGCAAAAGTCCCTCCTGTGTCCTGACTTCTGTCTTCTTGATGATGGAATTCAACAACCTGGTTTTTGGCTGCAGATCCTGAAGTCTTCCTGCTGCAAAATCTTCTTCTGTATGGAGGTACCCTGCTGGCTTGGATATTTACTTACCTTAAGTCTCTTGGGATTCCTGTGTATCTTTGGGGTGTTGTGATTGGTAGTCCTCTTTTCCAGTTCAACCAGGACCACTGCTGGAATCCTCCTAGGGTGTCTTCACTGAAGTCCCGAGACCCTAACTAACGTTCAGAGTGAACTACTTACTTGTTTGCCCAATCGTTCTCAGGAACTCTGCCTGCCCATCTCACCCTGCCTACGGCTGGCTCCTAGACCACTACAATCCCTCTTCTACTAGAATTGGGAAGGGATGGATACTTTAAGGGGTCTGCCTTGAAAAGTAAAACCAGTGTTGAAAAGTGTACTTCTGTGTAAATGAATTAGTTGGTAAATTTAAACTCCGAGTGAATAGTTACAAAAGTTATTACTTACATTAGATATGTTCTGCCATTCTGAAAAGAATATATATGATTGGCTTACCTTGAATAAGCTGTGTGCCTTCTTAAAAAAGTATTCTCCAAGTCTTACTTTCCCTTGAAACTGTTTTGCCATTCTAACAGAAAGTACATAGAAGGGCAACGTACTCACCTGTGAATTGGGTTTCCCTCTTCCCAAAAGTAATGCTGTTGGTTTCCCTTTATTATTCCTGTTAGGATAATTGTACGAGTGTCTCCAATTGAGTCTTGCTTCCCCTGACTTGCTGTTAGCCTGTCCAGAAAAAGTCTGCGTAAGTCATACATACCTTTTAGGTTGCTGGTCGCTCCTTACAAAAGTATATAGGTTTTACTTATCTTGGGTATAACTGTGTTATCCTAAAATAAGTTGTGTGATGGCTTCCTTTAGTCTGTGAACTGAAAAGCAACTGTAACGGAATATTACACCCCAAGGTCCATCTCCCCTAGAATAACTATGTTTGTTCATTTCTACTGATAAAATAGTCCAGGCGTTCCTTTGTCCCATCTGATATTCGGTCCTATATAGTGTCAAATATCTTTATTGTCGCATTATGGCCAGAGCAACAGCTTTCCTCGAGAAAAAAAAGACACATAGCTGTGAGTAACCAAATAATTATAAGCATTAGCCCCAGAAGCCAATAGCACATCTATAGTGTTTATGAATGAGAACTATAACTATGAAACAGAGCCTGTCAAACCACCAAATTTCAGGAAAAGGTGAAGGAACATGCAAACAAAACAAATTATGTTTCTTGAAATATTCGAGGCAGCTGATAGGTAAGAAGTAGTGCAGTCCAACTGGTGTGGGACTACACAAGGCTTCTCTCTTGTTATTAGGTAACCCACCTTTTAATACAGGCCTGTACTACACAAGTTGGTAGTGTGACTGAGCAGCCAGGCTTATCTTAAGAGGGGTAATGTGTGCTGTAGAGCTGTACAATTAAATCAGTAAACAGTATCCGAGTAAACACTTAAAGTTATAATACATTAAGATATGTAAGCATTCTTTAAAAAGCTGTAACATTAATCCCAAGGTAGGATTCAATTAAAAAAAGTGAACAATAAAGCAGTTGAGTAATTCATTCATATGTTACACATGTTCCAGAACCCGGAGGTGATGTCATGCAAAGTCAGTATAGCATTTATATATCATCGCCTTTGCAATGTTGAGCTTTCCAAGGAAGGAAAGGTTAGAGTTAGATCAGAACAGAGTGATAGGTTATTAGAACAGTGAGATTCTCCCAGACGACATTCTCCTAAAGGGATGTAGGCAGTCAATTATCCCAGCATTACTGTTCAACATTTAAAACTTGGAATGGAACAGGCACTGCCAAAGCCGATAGGTTCAGAAGGAGGCCTCTAGGGAGCCAGGACAGCCAAAGTTCTGATGCTCTTCTTCTTGGAAAATTGTTCTTAAATAGTCAGTGTTCAAAGGAGAAACCCCAGCAACTCAAGAGGAGTCCCCTTTGGAAAGCACAAACTGTAAGGCCAACGAGGCAAGTTAGGGTTAAATTGCATTCCCAAAGATAGCAAGCACCCCAAATGGCAAAAGGATAAAGCACCACAAGCTCCAAAGTACCTTTGAAATTAAGAAGTTGTTCCAGCTGGTTGCCTTCACAATGCAATGCAGTAGACCCTTGTTCCTGTTCCTTGGTCGTGGTGTCGAAAGGGATTTCCTTGATCCCTTGGTCCTGTAATCTGGTAAGGGGACCCTGAATGCAGATTTATTGCTTCTGTAGGGGACTCTGGATGCCCACGAATTTGGCCGGATTCGGAATTCAGAAGACAATGCACTCACAAGTGATCGAGATACCTCGGGTATTGGGATTCTGCAGCCTTGGAAAGTTGCACCAAGTTGGGGGTTGCACCAAAATAGAGTTTGTCTCAATGCTAGTTGGTCCCACCAGCCTAAGGGAGGAAGTCGTCCTTTACAGTTCTTCTTTGTCGATTCAAAAACGGGGTCAGCACAGCTGCAGGGCTTCACCAGACACTTTGCGTTCCATGAGTCTGCTGCTGGCGTCTTCTCTCACTTTCTGCTTCCGAAGTTGTCCTCCAGTGGTCGTCTCTGCTCAATCACACAGCAGGTGGATCTCCTTTTAGGACAGCCAGTCGGCAAATTGGAACCGGTTTCACTCAGGCACATCTGGAGACAAAGGACCTGGGAGTTTCAGGCCCTCCCTCACTTGCTGTCTTTCCAGTCACACTGGAGCTTTGACGGACTTCAGGGCTGAAGCCTGCCAAAGGCAATTCACACAAAGGACTCGAACCTGATGCAAACAACAGAGTAAAGGCCCAGAAGAAACTAACTACAAGAAATAGGCAAAAAAAGAGGACAGGTGCCATTTTGTGAAAATGGTCACCCGTACTGCAGCCGAGGTATCAGCCTGCAGATACATGTCACTAGGTAATAAAAAAGAAACCACTGCCAACAGCCATTCAAGTAAGTTAGTGTAACAAAATTGTACATGAGGAACGGGTTAGATGAATTACTAGGTAACTCCCAGCACCCCACATAGGGTGGTGTGTGCTGGACCCATAAAGTAAAGTTAAGTAAGACAATGGTCATCTTTCTATTCTTTAGAACAGTATTTCACCATAGAAAATGTAGTTAAACATTAAGAAAGGTCCAAGGGACTGCTCAGTGGTACTGCACAAAAGGTGATCTGTGACACAATACAAAAGCAGATGCCTATGGAGTTTACCAGGCTCCATAAAACAGTAAGCACCATAGAAAATCATAGTCAGGAAAACACATGGATGAGTGAGAAAAAGGTCCCACTCAGGAGTAACTGTAAAAAGCCCTGAGTCCAGCAAAAGAGCTGGGGGTCACTAAGGGTAAAGGGAATTGGGACAGAAATTAAAATTCTCCCTAACACCAGAGCACGTGGCTACTCAAACATTTCAATTATTTTCATGTTTGTACATGTTTTCATAGCATTTTAGTTTTATTAAATGCAAACACAATTAGGAAGCAACAGAGCAATATACACAAAAAGCTAGGGAGGAACATCAGATATGAGTGGCGATACATTTGTGATTATGTGATTAAGTGGGAACCCATTTACAGCATATGATTTAATTAAAATAAGCGATTGTCTTTACACAATGAAATCAATTGATGTGCAAGCTATTGGGTGCTCAAGCCATGTATGCTTTAAGCTATTCCCCATCTGTGTAGATGGACATGGTCTGAAAGTTTAATTTGGAATTGTTTTTGTGGACGCACAACTACTGATTTACAAGTGGTTTGACCCTTCAGTACTGGCACAAATACACTAAAAAGGTATCGATTTGGATCCTATCCAGCACAACATATGTTGGATAAGGAGTGATGGCTCAAACATTCCCAGCAAATACTTGTTTGTTGTTTCTAAAGGAAAGACTGGGGCAATACTTGCCAGGCATGAAGTTAGCTCACAAACCGGCTCACAGGAATTTTTGACACTTTTTTTTGTATTCACATATTTATTGTATTTTAACAAACATTACATCAGAAAACCATATTAGACATATAAACAGTAACATATATACAAAACGTATAATTCATTTCTTCACAGTTTCATCATAAATGAAAGACAATGGCATAACCCTGGAACCTGTTCATAGTGTGTCATAACCTTCACTGGAAGGAATAATTCATAGTTCTAAAAATATTCCCCATATTCGTTTGTATAAATTCCTTTTCTTGTCTCTAGGAAGAATACTTCTCTCTATTCTCGACACTTGATGCAAGTCTTTCAACCATTCTGACACATCCGCAGATTCCTCACTTTTCCATTTTCTCTGAATTATTTTTTTTGCAGTTTGCAGCCCTGAAAAACCAACAGCGCTGTGGGAATGAAAAATCTATCAAAATCGTCCACCCCAAGAATTATGCTCATGTAATCATAGTCTTCATTAAGCATTAGAACCTTATTCATTCTAGATGTAACCTCCATCCAAAAGGTCCTCAAGCTGTTACAATCCCAGATGATGCGCTCAAATGGTACCTTCACTGTGCTTACACCTCCAACAGGCTTCCTAATCTAACAATCCTCTTGCATATAATTTTTACGGAGTCCAAAATACTCCGTTTAAGATCTGTGTCTACTTTGTTCACCTAGATTCATAGAGGTTTAAGCCACATTCTTACACAAATTCCTCCACCTGCTTTCACTCATCTCTGATTCTTTTATCTCAAACCATTTGTCTAGCAGCCCCTTATTTGGTATTTTGTTTGTACACTTTGGCGGTTATGTGTCCTTCGACTTTATATTCTCTCAACCAATCAGAGCAGCCTTTACCCTCCTCTGGTATCCTATTCACCAATGCCTTCTTCAGCTTTCGGTATTCACCCAGCGTCCACTCACTAAGTCCTTTTTCTTGTTTTAATTGTTTGAAACAAATCAATTTTTTACCTTCAAAAAGGTCTTCCATCCATTGCATTCCACACATAAGCCAGTTTGGCCACAGTAATGATTTCCCTCCTAGTTTAATTTCAGGATTCAGCCACAATGAAGTTGCACCAGAGCCACACATTTCTTTTATTTTTTCCTTAGATCTTTCCATCTTCCCAACATGCCCTTATAAAATCAGTCGGTGCGGTGCATGTGATCTGCACCCCACAGCATCTTCCGATGTAAGTATAGCTCTTGGTGATAAAGGAGAAGACCTACCAGTCTCAGCTTGTGTCCAAACGTCCATTGAATTTTCTAGGAATGGAAGTAGATGCCGTCCCCGAATGCTAGATGGTAATTCTCAAAGTCAGGCACACCCAAGCCACCTCTTTCAGCTGACAACTCTCGTGGTTGTTTTCTGTCCCACAAAAAGGATTGTATCAAGTTTTCAATTTTCTTAATTTCTTTCTTTCTAACCTTCAATGGGATCATGATCAGAACGTAATTGATTTGTGGTGTTGATATCATTTTAATGGCATTCACCCGTCCCCACAGGCTCAATCCTAGTTCCTTTCACCTTCGCAAGTCTGTCTCCAAGTTCTGAGTTATGCTTGCGAGATTAACATTCATCATTTGAGCCACTTCCTTTGTTAGCCAAACCCCTAGGTAGCGCATTTTTTCAGAGCACCTATTGAAACCGTAGTTCTTTATTTGCTGGCTCGAGCATGTCTTTGAAGCTGACAGTGCCTTCGATTTCTTTCAATTAATCTTGTATCCTGAAAACCTATGAAAGGTATTAATTTGATCAATTAGTGCCGGTATTGATGAGTCCAGCTTTTGTAGTACCAAAAGCATATCATCAGCGTAAAGTCAAACTTTCTGACAGGATTCACCAAAATGTATACCTTCAATACGAACATCTTCTCTTATTTTCACTGCTAGAGGTTCTAGTGCAATAACGAATAGCAGGGAGGAGAGGGGGCAGCCTTGTCTTGTTCCTTTTTTCAACTCAAATTCCTTCGACAAACATCCATTTCTGTTCACACTAGCAGTTGGACAAGAAAATAGGAGTTGAATCCAATCTATCATATTTTTCCCCAAAATCCAAAACCTTCTAGAGCTGCCATGAGGTATACCCAATCAATGCGATCGAATGCCTTCTCTGCACCCAATGATAATACTACCACCTCCTGTGTCAGTTTCTTACTATCGTGTAAAGTTAATGGCCTCCTCATGTTCTCCGAGGCAAGCCTTCCCTTCACAAAGTCAGCTTGACTCGGATCGATAATGCATTTTATTGTCTGTATTTATCAAGTTTATGGGTCAATAGCTGCTTGTATTTATCGAAGATTTCCAGTTTCAGAAAAAGGTAAATATTGGCGTACCTTGTGGTCGAGGGTAGCCAATCCTCATCCAATGATGCACGCAGCATGGCCAGCATTAGATTCAAACCTTCATCTGGAAAAATGTTCTAGAGTTCCGCTGGGAGACCATCTGGCCCTGGGCATTTGCCTGAATTCAAAAAACGTGCTATTCTTTTCAGCTCCTCTACACTCAATTCTTTCTCAGGACTTTCCTTGTCCTCAGTTTTCAGACCTTTCAACTTCAACCCATTTATGAAATGTCCCCATTTCTTCTTGGCTCACATGCACTTCTGAGTTGTATAAGTTGGTATAATATTCCTTGAACATTTCATTAATCTCAGAAGGCTCATCTGTCTAATTAATAATTCGGTTTACAATTGCACTAATTGTTTTTTCACTGTCCATTATTCGTAATAGACGAGCTAATAGCCGGTCACACTTTTCACCTCCTTCATAATACTTGCATCTCGTTTTGAAAAGATGTTTTTCTGCCCTTTCTGTAAGTCGTCCAGGTGTTTCTTTTTCTTTTGAGCACAGTGTATGAGTCTATTGAAAATGTTTGCATATTTTGCCTTTCAAGTCTATCAATCTCCTCCTGTAAGTTCTTAATCTTCTTTTCGCTTTCTTTTTTCTTTTTGCTCGAGAGGCCTATCAGCATTCCCCTAATGTACGATTTAAATGCCTCCCATATAAATTCTACTTTCACATCTCCAGTCCAGTTAAGTACCTAGCCTCTTTTACTATTTTATCCAACATTTCTGTGTCATCAAGAAGTGTTAAATTCATTCTCCATGTGCTTGTTCTGGGCATTGGAAAATCATTCAAGTGAGATTGGTGCATCATCAGAGATCAAGATGCCTTTGATGTCTCCCCCTTTGCAATTCTGTGTGCATAATCCTGCTGTCAAGAGTAAACCAATTTGCGAGTACAGTTTATGACGACCAGAGTAAAAGATGTATTGTCTGAGCAAAGGATTCTGTAAACTCCACAAATCCAGCAAGTTCCATTCCACCAAAAATTCTCTCAATGCCTTCCTTTTTATGCAATTCTCATTATTCAAAGAATCTCCACTCCTATCCAGTTGGTACTAGCGTGACATTAACAGCTCCTCACACTATGAGATTCGTTTGATTAACATTTTGCATAAACTGTGAAAGAGTAACAAAAGAAAACATCCCCACCATTAGGAACATAAATATTACATACACAATAGGTAACATTTTGTATTTTCAGATTTACACAGACAATTCCCCCCTCACTGTCTCTTTTACAACACATTTCTGAAATAGGCAAATTCTTCCCAATCAGAGTACATACTCCTCTAGAGCTTGAAGTGAAAGCAGAACAAAAACATTACTAACCCATTCACATTTCCATTTCTCTGCATCTGCCTCTAGTAAATGCCTTTCCTGAAGTAGAGCCTCATCCACTCCCAACTCATCTGGCCGATTAAGAATTATTTTCCTTTTATTTACACAATTAGCACCATTAACATTCCAGGATATCACTTGCAAACTCCGTTTACATGAATTCGCGGTTTATAGTCATATTACCGAATTACATTGAAAGTCATAATGTCGAAAAAAAAGTTGAATTTTTTATTTTCTAATGTCTATTTTTTTTGTTCGAAATGGGGGGGGGGTTCCTTCAAACCCTCCTTTTTTCTAATTTTTGTTTGTTTTACCCCTTTTTTTTAGTTGCGGAAAACTAATAAACATATAAATAAAACAATCAAAAAAAAGATTAGACTTTTTTTTTTCGACCTTATGACTTTCGACATAATGTTTTCGACTTTTTCACTGCACACCTGAATTCGCCATGTCATAATTGTTAGTGATCAGCCCTGTGAACAAGCCTACAGACGTATAAAAAAACAACACTACAAACATACAAACTTAACACAAAAAAAAAAAAAAACCTGCCTTTGTCTAACCCAAACCACTGGATCCTCTCTTCTGTATTCACGCAGAGAAAACTCTGCTCTGCCCCTTCCCTTAATTCCAAATCAATTATTCAACATCCAGTCATTACATTAACCCATCCAATACCTGCCAAGCCCATTATGAAATCCGTTAAATCATCATACGGACCATTTAAAATACTCCACCTTTCCTCGGGTAGATCCAAGTCCTTCTATTATCTTCTTCCCATCGTGTAATCATTTCTAAAAATTAACATCCCTTTGTTCAGAATCAACTCCATACCTAGCTAATATGTCGGACAACCCTTAGCAGTTTCCTCCTCATAACACTTAACCCATTATCTCTTTAATTAGTTAACATGCATAGTGAACATAAACACTATTCCCCCTTGGTCAATGCCATACAAGGATTGCTCATCATAGCTTGTCCTAACCCATCAACCCCTTTATTCTCCTATCTGAAACATCTCCCAAAACATAAGTAAACTAGCACTTGATTAGGTTGGTAATATCTGTTGCAATATCAGCTCATGTCCATTACTATCAACTTCTTATCTAGATTAACATTAGTCAACCTACAAGCCATACATATTACACACCAAGTACCCAATAGACACCCCCAACCAACCAGTGTACCCTGTATGAACAAGGCCAAAACTGGCGGTAGAATGGAAGATAATATTGGTACTAGATAACCCGGAGTATTTAGCATAAGAAACAGATGTATTGCCAACCTTTATTCCTAAGCTAACACAGAGATTGCTGGCATAATATACTACATATCAATTGCAAATACAGTATTAAATACATACATGACATATTACAGTGTGATGTAAAATGCCTACAGCAATCATGGATGCACTAAACTTCAGCTGATTTAAGCTGTACCCACAATTTAGCCCCGTTAACAGGGCACTTTACATTTATTTATTTTTGCATATTTAAAGCGCTCACACAGCCCGCGGGCATCGAGGCGATGTTACAGGGATTGTTTTTTTTGTTTTTTAGTTGCGCATTTATAACGCGCTTAAATACCCATAGGTTTCTAAGCGCGGACCCGGGGATCGAACCTGTGTTGCTTTGTGTCGTCTTGCTTCCAAGGCAGGCACGTTGCCACCGAGCTATCCTCCTGGGAGCATTTGAACCACTACGTATAGCCAGATGGTGACAATTGATCAGCATATCCATCCCGGTCCTCTCGGTTGCCGGCCACAGGGATCTTCCATCATCACCCCAAAGTGGGCTACTACCCACCCATCCAATTGGCCCTCCAACCGTTAAGTTGAATATAGGAAAGTCCATCATATTCCCCCACTATAAATCAAGTCTTTGTGACTCAGGCTGCAGCACATTCATCCCGCATTGGCATTTATCTTGTTATACGTAATCTAAACAAGATGTATAATGCCTCTATTAGAGCACAAACATTGTATCATATTAACCACACATGGCTCGGACTAGTGTCCCTCGTATTTTGCACTCTTCAAGAAGCTGTAGATGGTATGAAGAAATATCAAACATGTATACACTAACAGAGAACAAAAATAATATTTAGCAGCAGGCAATATCAATTCTATAACAAAATGACATTTTTATTAACTAACACGCACTAAACCATGTATAGAAGTCACTTAAAAGGACACAGTCATGGTTGAAATGTTCGACAATGGTGTGACTTGTTTAGGGATATCAAGAGTTCAGGTGTTCTGGGGCTCGTGGCTCTATCAGAAAATAATTATGAAAGTGGAATAGTGAACTTGCCATGGCTGAGCATTGTCAGCCATAGGATCAGGTAACTTCATTTGTAGCAACTGCAGATAACTAGAGCACAACACACCCAATGAAGCTAGTTTATTTTTAATCTCCGTTGGCAGATCTTGGTCATTTGCTGAATGTTAAATTTAATTTCAAAATGGTGAGCCCCAATAGAGCGGAGCGAATAAGGATTGGCCAGAGGCAGCTTTGTTCCTGCATTTTCCCAGGGAATTATTAGTAGTATTTCTAATGCATTTTAAATAATTGCATACCATAAGACCCGATTTTTATAGCAGTTAATAAAGGGTGCACAGGAAGTGTACTCCCATGCAATGCCATATATATAGCTTTTTCATCTATAAATCATTAATCTATTCTGATGGATAAGCTGCTGCCAGCTTCCAGGATACCCCATTCGAAAAAGAAGCAATCCGCTTAGTAAAATCCAGAACACACATGTAAAAGAATGCAGGCTTGTCCATAATCTTAACAGTTAATCAAAATTCAAGTTTGGAAAACGCAAATATCCTGGGAGATTTCCAGCACTTTCGTGAGAAGAGGCAGACCTTGCGTGCTACCAAAGAGACGTCAAAAATCAGAATCCACCAATACGATCAGCGGCTGGTCTTCTGACCCAGACTGTGGATTTTGGTACCGAGATTCAGAGGATGAAAGCGATTGCCTGGGCAATACAACACAGTGCCAACACTTAGTTATAGTTTGTAACACTCAAGTTAAGGTAGCAATGGAAGAGCATCCAGGCTTATCATAGGAGGGAGAGAGGGTTGTAGGAAGGTAAGAAGAGCGCATAGAATACATTTGTCCCAAAGAAACACTTACACCCTTTGTGCTATGTAAAGACTTATAGAAAGGTAAGTTATAACTTTGTAGTAAACTATGTAACTTGTTCTGTTTTAGGAATATTATAGTTACACTACTAACATTAGCAAGTAAGTACTTGGCAACACATGCATCTTTTTCTATTCAGGAATATTACAGTGACCCTACCAACCATAGCTATTAAGTACTTTGCAGTTAACGTTTAAATTGGGCAACCGTTAAATGGGCTGTACAAATTAATAGTAAAATGTATACCTTACTGTGACAAAGCTCCATGTCTTCTTCCTCGTAATGGTTTGCAGAATCATCCATGGCATCAAGGGCTGACAGTCTGGGTATTTTTATATTTCTCTGCATCACTCTGTTCTCAAGGTCTGCTTTGTCGTCTAAAAAGCATGTTCAAAGGGGTACAAAGTGTTATAACTATCTGTTTTCAACCTTTGCTGAACATATGGATAGGTACAGGCCAACAGTAGCTGGATCACTTAAAAGCAATTCAGTCTTTGACTTGTACAAGTTGACAGTGTCATTCGACCAATGCTACTCTGCATGTGTAACCACGCATCACACACTGCCCTAGACTCTGGGCTATGTACCCACAGCGAGAGACACTTGGCGCAGGGAGACGCAATTGCTGCCATCTTGAACACACAAGCATTCTGATATCACCATAGGAACTCTATTATAGCGTTTTCTACCTGAAGTAGTATGTATGGGTGGAGTGATATTTAAAGGAACAGTACGCCAAAATGTGCACTTGCCACTAGGCACCAGAGAATGATAATTCACTCTTGGCGAGCAAGAAATGGTGTGTTTTATGCATGTGGAGAGGAAGGATTTATCATACCTGGCTAGTTATTCGCAGCATGAAATTCGTACCCCTGCATAAGTGTTGCAGTGTAGAAGTGGACCACAGATCAAGGAAGAGCCCTCAATCGCCAAATGCAACATAAACAATCATTACTAGTTGAACACCAACAACACAGTTGCACTGACACACAGAGGGAACACCTACTTTTATATACAAAAAATATACTAGGTTAAATCCCTCCGTAACGATCAGTCAGATATTGGTTTTGGTTTTTTACTCCTAATAAACATAGATCTTCATCGAGTCACATAGTGATGGACTTGTTTCTTACACCTTCTTTTGGGAAAAGTTCATTCAGAAACAAAGCTAATATTACCATTAAGACAAAGCACACAGCACACGGATTGCTAGATAGGTTCATGCTCTTTCTATCCAATAGAAGTGGATTGTTATACAGCACCTATGCATTTAAATCCCAATAATACTATTGGTTTTATGACAAAGGGTTTGGAAGCTTCTTGACTTCTCTTCAATCGTTTGTTCCACCACTTCCTCTCAAAGATATGGTGGTTTCAAATCGCATTTTACTCTAATGCCAGTGGCACCCAGGAAGTGATGGCCAATCCGCATGAACCATTAAAAAAATTATTTCCTGTTGAATTACAGCAATTATTATTGTCCAAGTGTACAACATCCGGTTGAAATTAAATGGTGGCCACACCAAGTCGTAATAAGCGACCCAAAACCTTAAAAGTGGGGATGATCGAACAGGTGGACAAGATCAACCTCTTTCCCATAAATTTGATTTCACTTTGCCCCCTCAGATCGACTCAATGATCCGCTCCTATTTCCTTTACGTACAGCCCATGTACAATGTGGCCTCATAGTGGCATGTCACTGCTCAAAGGTTACAAAGATTTGAATATGGAAAGAGCATTTACTCCACTCCGCCCCACCCTTTGCCCCCTCCATCCTCAGCCTGTTGCTCTGCTTCAAAAGGAGCTGTAAAATTACCCTGGTGGTTATTCCCTTAATTGCTTACTAATCGCCAGATACAGTATAAATAAGGTTTTAAAAAAATGTAAATCTCTTTGCGTCATACACCGTGCCTTCAAAATCAAAGCTGCCTTGTCTCATCAAATTTGCATCTAAAAGAACCTTAAGCATTCAACCTTTAGAAAATAAAGCAACTTTAACCATGTTGGCCAAGTCTCCCTCTCCGATTTTAGGCTTTCAACCAAGACACAATTAGGGTGCTGAACGTTGTGCTATTTGTACATGTCTATAACAAACATCTGTTAATTTTTCAGATGCCCGGATCTTGTTTACCTTTGCCTCTGTACTTGACAAACCTAATAAACTTGCCTGAACGCTCAAGAAAGCCTATTGGGGGCCTTGTGGTATTTCAACGCTGAACAATAACCTCTGTGTGCATGGAAAAAACAAGTTAATGTGTTTTTGTCTTGCCTAATATCATTTATTTCTTATTAACATTGAATTCATTCTTACTCATCAGTGCTTTAATGTAACAGTGTTTGACATAAATGAAATAATCTTATTAGCTTTTCAAACTGACCTTTTGTTGTTAGACCTGAATACCTGGTGTAAGCGAATTGTGGTTCGTTTGGGAACATCAAGTCTGTGCACAGGTTTGTGAGGCACACCTACATAATTGATGCATTGTCATTCACTTGCTACGAGATCGGTATGAAAGCCAACTACCGGCCCATTACGAACCTCCCCTCCCGTTCATTGGCAAAATCTTGGAAAAGGTAGTTGCTACACAACTACTTGCCAAAATTGAACAGCTCCCCCTCATAAATGACTAATAGTTAGGGGGTTCTGCCCCAAGAGTAGCATCGAGACAGCCACCATCCAGGTGGTGGTTGATGCCTTCTCAATCATAGATAAGAGCGACTCATGCCTCCTCGTCCTCCTTGAACTCTCAGTTGCATTCAACACTTTCTCTCCTTCCTTGCTGACAGGATGGGAGTCTCTGACACTGTCAGAGAGGAAGGAGGTAAACCAATTCAGGACAGACACCAGCCTGTTCAAATAAACTTGTTGCCTCCCGGTCTCCTGCAGAGTCCCCCAGGGCACCTTTATAACCTTTTCCTTTGGGCACTCTCCTCAAAGATCCCAATATTGCCATCCACCAATACGGGGACGATACTCAGTTGCACATGAGAGTAAATAGCACCCAGGACATATTACGTCTCCACGATTACCTACCCATCATCTAGTCCTGGTTGTCGACTGCCTACCTCAAACTAAACCCATCAAAGACTGAATTTGCCTTCATCGGTCCTGCCGCTAAAAAAACTTGTCCATAATGGCTCAGTGACATGCGCCTAAAAGGATTTGATCCACAACTCTCAGACTGAGCAAAATCCTTAGGCTTTACCACTAACAGCAGCCGGTCCCTCCAGAAACACATAGCCAAGAAGGCCCAAGTAGCCTGGCTCAGAATCTCTATCCCTCAAAAAATAAAATCCTTCATCCCGCCACAGGACGCCCGTACTGTAGTGCAGACCCTCGAGGTCTCGCACACTGATGCAGAAAATGCTCTTCTGACAGGGGTCCCAGCTGCTCACTTGGCTCCTCTAAAAGCAGTCCACCACCCTGCAGCATGTCTTATTACAGGAGCATGGAACTGAATTACTGCCATCTTAAGCAAACTACAATGTCTTCCACACTCCAGGATACTGTTCAAGAATGCATGTTTCATTTACAAAGCATTCATGAGTAACACACTGGTGGCTAAGCTCCACATATCTAGTGGCACACGCTCCTTGCACAGCAGATCGACCTACCGGCTTGAACCGCAACTCATCTGCAAGGAGAGGACCGGCAAACAATGCTTCTCTAGTCATGTAACCCCTCCCTGGAACTCAATCCCATTGTCGGCTGGAATGCCCCCACAATTCTCCAATTTGAAAATCTCCCAAAGCATTGCTCTTTCAACAACACCTGACCAAGGACTAATTCCAATGGATGCACATACCGAGCACAGACCTCGCCGTTCTGTGCTACTGTTAAAAGATGGCAGCCCAAACGCTGGCTACCCACACACTTTACAGCGCTCCGCTGCTCTCAGGCTAGGTCCACGCTTTAAACAATATAAATGTAAAAACATTAAAAAGGCAGGCATTAGCAAAGATAACAACTTATTAGTTAAAAACTGAAAATTAACTTCCACATATACTGGTCTTGAAAAGGTAATACATTGAATAGGATTGTCAGATCTCTCTGGTACACTACTTCTGGCTTTTAATTTTATTTAACAAATTAACGGGCTCTGCATGATGCAGCCTTTTTGGTGGCACAAAGCCAAAAGAAATGCCAATGCTGCAGGGAAAGGAGAGAGAAATGGTGCTGGAAATGTTGCATGTCTGGCATGGCAACACTTGCACTATAAATTAACCTGGTCACCGATAGTCATTTCTTCACTCATTCTCCCAGACCACTAATCAGGGCCAGTCGCAATTATTCAGTGACTGTTCCCAAAATGCTAATGGATTGTATGAAAATTCCTAAGAAATAACGTGTGCCATCCGTTACTCTTCCCTTTCAACACAACTCCAACGCAGGAAAACAAGTACAAAATTTGCTTATATATTATAGCCATCACACGAATAGAGATCTTCCCACAGTGTGAGTGTGACAAATCAACTTCATAGGCACCAGTTTTCCAGGGATGAATATTGGTTACTTTCTAAACCATCAATCAGCCCCACACCTCTAGTACACCAGAAGAGATCCAAATAGATTGGAAATGCAAGCTAATTATAAACCTCCTTGTCCAATTTTGGTAACGTGGACAGAACGGCAGGTTTATCTCTGCAAAGTCGTGGATCGTTGGTTAGTTACAAAACAGCGAAAATACAATTACCCAATGATTAAAGGGACAGTCCAGTTAAGGTTGTATTCAAATATCTACTTCATTATTATCTCAACAGACCATTCTAGCACACTACAAAAGACAGCCCACCCTGTAAAGGAATGCAGAGGACAGACAGTTTCAAGAAGGAAAAAGGGATGCACTCAGGATACTGACAGGAGGGTAGTCGGTAAAGTAATTAATTGCTCTCGTTTAAGGGTACTTGGTTTCAGCACAAAGGGAGCAATGGGTCATAAAATATCACTAGGAGCCTTCAGAGAAGGACAGAATCACAATGTACCTTGTGCTTGTAGAGGTTCTTGGTGCTCGAAAGGGTCGTGTCGGTTTCAAGCGGCTTTACATCTTCTGGATCAGAGTTCAAGACGGGAGACAGCTGTGGGTATCAGGCGGCTGGTAGTTCGGCAAGCGAGATTAAACAGACAGCTGCAGGGTCAGGAATTGTTCTCTCAGTGCTAGTCGGAGGTTTTGAAGTACCGGTTGAGTTGAGGCATCTCAGACTGCTTTAGCGACTGCAGTGTGACAACAGTCAGTGGTGCAGTCGGTTGCAGCTTGAAGGGCTCGACTTATCGATGAACTCCTCCTAGCTTCTTCACTAGGCTTTTGTCGTCCATTAAGGCAGACTCTCTGGCACTTCCCACCTTGGAGGCTTGCTTGCAGAGCCTAGCAAGGCACGCTGTGTGCTGGCAGGTAACCGGTTCTGGAGCTGCTGGAGGGTCTCCTGGATTCAGCATCTCCCTCGGCTCCATACGAGATGTTTAGGGGAGGAATTTTGCTTCCCTCTTGGATGTCCTGGCCTTCCTTCACTGGTGGAAGATGTAAGGCAGACTGTACCTTCAGCCAGGGTCCAATGTTGAGTTCTTCTTTGATGTTTCTGGTGAAGCATTCAGATCTCCCCAGTAGAGGGGCTCAACCCTCTTTTAAAGTCTAATTGTTAAACGGGATATCATATCGTGCCTCCTTTACTGTATATATTGGCCTAAGCCCAGTCGCTCTGCAAAGAAAGCCGCGTTGCAAAGTTCTGATTTTAGATCGACTTTGCCGCCATTTTAGGTCTATCCGCCATTTTGATTTCTATTCCAATGTAATTCTGTATTCTAAAATGGTGGACAGTGTTTCCCGGTAGTAACTGAGCCGTCCTGAACCTTGTAGTGAAGTTAATGGCAAATTATGTCTTTGGCAAGCGAAGTCTCCGTCAGAAGTATTACATATGGCTCAGTACTATGAGAATCGTGTCAATAACGAAAAAGAAAGAATTGAAAAGAGAAAGGGAGACCTGAAAACAAAAGTTCTATTATAGCAAATTGTTAGAGGCCCTAGAGGGGGTAATTCGCAAATCTAGGTGTCAGTATGTTCCACAAGGAAATGCGCCTTTGGGTCCTGTAAACATAAACCAGTGTGCTTATTGCAGACAAGAGAGTCATTGGCGTGCACAATGCCCGATCCTCCAGCAGAGGTCGAATGTATTTGGTGCCATGGGTAGACGATCCAGAGGCCGCCCTGGGACAAGAGGTCCTGGTAGAAGTCAGTTTTCACAAAATATGCAACCTTTTTCACAGGATAATCAGGCACCGAGTGTGGATAATAGAAACATTTTTGATCCTCCTTCTGCTGCTTACCTCTCTGAAGAACTTCCTTTTGACGACATTCTGTTTCGTTAGGATTGCCCTGAGCAGGTATTCCTGTTAATCAGAAAGGTCCCTACGTTGAGATGATAGTGGGAAATAGGAAACGTCTATTCTTGAGAGATACGGGGGCACAGAAGTGTTCCATTGACCATTCACGAGTTCCAAACATTCCACTGTCAGGGCAAACCAATGTTTCTGTAGGGTTTTCTGGCACACCAGTAGTCTGTCCGGTTTCTTCGCCGGTACCGATTACTTTGGGTGAATTGCAGAGAGAATTTGTTGGGGTTTAATCTGTTGAAGGAATTAAATGCAGTAATTCTTTGTTCTTCTGATGGAGTGCGTTTGACGATTTCACCACAGCAACTTTCTGTTTCTCAGTTCTTGACCACACCTTTGCCGCCGGAATTTAGTGACGTTCCAGAGTGTTTGTGGGCAATTGATGATAATAATGTCGGTGTTTTACAAATTGAACCTATCAAGATTATTTTGAAACATGGAGTAAAGTTGCCACGTATTCCCCAGTATAAGATCTCGGTGGATGGTGAGCAAGCTTTGAAATGCATAGTCTCCGATTGTGTGCATCGTGGGGTAATTGAGGAAATTGCAGGCAGTTTGTGTAATAGTCCGATTTTGCCATGTACAAAAAAGGTGATCATGCAATTCCTTTTTGTTTCATTATTGATTTGCGTGTCATCAATAAGATTGTTGCTCCACAATTTCCCATTGTGCCTGATGTGACGACCATATTAACTATGATTCCGGCTTCAGCTACTCACTTTAGCGTTGTGGATCTTAAGAACGCTTTCTTTAGTATTCGCATACACAAAGACAGTAGGCATCTGTTCACGTTCACCTTACGGGGACGCTCGTTTACCGTCACCCGTGCGCCGCAGGGTTACACGGAAAGTCCTAGCATCTATAGTAGGGCTTTGAAAGAGCAGCTTGACACACTTGAGTTGCCCACTGCTTGCACATTGCTTCAGTATGTGGACGATCGACTTTTAGCTACTGATTCAGAGAGCGCTTGAAAGGAGGGCACCGTGTTGTTGCTTATCCACCTAGCACGATATGGACACAAAGCTTCACTTAAAAAGTTTCAGTATTGTCGACAGGAGGTTGCCTATTTAGGCTATCTCCTGACAAAGGAGGGAAGAATATTGACGCCTGAGCGAATAAAAATAATTTCTAGCCTGTCTGTCCCAAATACACAGAAGGAAGTCAGAGCCTTGATAGGAATGGCTTCTTACCATAGGCAGTGGATCCCCAATTTTTCATTAACGATTAAACCAATGTTGGCTTTGACAAAGAAGGGCATTTCTTCGCCATTGCCGTGGAACTTGGAACACCAGTCAGCGTTTGCTCTGCTCAAGACTGCACTGTGTTCGGCACCAGTTTTGGGCACACCAATTTATGAAAAGGCCTTTGTGTTGTATGTGCATGAACGTGATGGATGTGCTTTGGCTGTATTAACGCAGGACCATTGAGGGAAGAATAGGCTGCGCGGCTACTTTTCTTCCGCCTTTGATCCTGTTGCATGCGCTTTGCCAAGATGTTTGAGAGCTGTGCTGCTGCTGATGCGTCCGTGAAACAGAGTGAGGGAATGGTCCTAGGCCATGCTTTAACCCTGATGGTACCTCACTCTGTAGATGTTCTATTAAACAGAACACAAACGCAACATCTCACCTCCGCATGATTAACGAGATACAAATTGATCTTGTTTGCACCGCACATCAAAATTCAGAGATGTTGTGTTCTCAATCCGGCTGAACTTTTACCTTTCCTGCAAGGTACTGCTTGCAGTGACGAAGAGTCACATGATTGCCTTTACACCACAGAGCACGAGACGAAAGGCAGAATCGATCTAAAAGATATTCCTTTGAACAATCCGCAAGGGGAGCTGTTTTGTGATGGCTCCTGTTTCAAACTCCCGGATGGTACATCCACGGCTGCTTAGGCAATCACCACATTGAGCACGGTCGTGGAGACCAAAAGAATCACGCTAACTCCGCGCAGGCTGCAGAGTTTATAGAATTGACCCGAGCTTGTGAAATTTCCGAAGGGCTTACAGTAAATATATATAGTGACAGTCAGTATGCTTTTGGGGTGGTTCACAACTTCGGCAAACTTTGGGCAGAACAAGGTTTCTTGACCTCACATGGTAATACAATCCAGTATGGCTCCTTGATAGTACGGTTACTCTCAGTGCTTGCACTCCCGACTCAGTTAGCAATCATGAAATGTGCAGCACATCAGAAGATCATAGATAATGTGGGAAAAGGGAACACTTTCGCTGACCAGATAGCCAGACTGCCATTGATCTTTCTTCAGAAATGTATACTTCAACGGAAACCACACATGTTTGTACTTTGGATGAGGGTATCGAATCTGTGAAAAATATTCAAGCTGATGCCACTTTAGAAGAATCTAAGAAATGGGCTGAGGGTTTGGCACGACTGGATGATGACGGGTGTTGGGTTGACCAAGTAGAAGGGAAATGGTTATTGCCAGATGCATACATTACGATGATGGTCGCTGTGGCTCATGGTCCCACCAATATCTGTGCACATAAAGTTACCAAAATGTTTCAAAATGTTTGGGTGAATGAAAATCTCCAAGGTAGCTGAGCGCTTCGTCCAAAGTTGTATGATCTGTTTACAGCATAATGTGGGAAAGGGCACATCGACTCCTAGGGATAGCTTTGGTCCACCTTCTGTCCCCTTCGAGGTGATACATTTTGACTTTATTGAAATGAAACGTTGCAACAACTACAAATACGTATTAGTGGTTGTCTGCACTTTTAGTAAATGGGTTGAAGCCTTTCCTGTCAAAGATGCCACAGCCATGCTGAAGGAATATTTTCCTAGGTTTGGGTTGCCAAGAGTCATCTGGTCGGACGATGGTCCACATTTTATCGCCGCTGTAATTCTGCAGATATGCGCGGCATTACAGATCGATAAACTGTTCCATTCGGCTAGGCACGCTCAGCGTGCTGGTTTAGTAGAAAGACACAACAGCATCATCAAGAACAAGCTCGCTAAGACGTGTGCCGGCACCAAACTGAAAAGGCCGGACACCTTACCGATCGTGTTATTGTCTATGAGAATGACCCCTCAAACTAAGACTGGGTTCTCTGCATTTGAGGTGGTCATGGGTAGGCCAGCTAACATTTGGAATCTCCTAAAACCCTGATCACTACGTGATATTGAACATGTACTTCTTTCCGATTATTGTGGACAGTTAACTAAAAATCTGTATTTGATTTACCTACAGGTGCGAGAAGCTCTGCCTATTAAATAAGAGGGCCCAGGCCACAACATACGGCCAGGTATTTGGGTCTTGGTTAAAGTGTTTTAAAGATCATCTTGCCTCGCACCTCGTTGGCGGGGCCCACACCAAGTTCTCCTGGTCACACAGGCCGCTGTGCGAGTGGAGGGCCAGAAGCACTGGATCCATGCGTCCCACATCAAGAGGATTTGCTTCCTTTTGCCACACGATGCAGAAGACGCATATTCCCCTACCTGTGCCGTAACCAACGATCACGAAGCATCAAACAGCATTGACAGTGCATCAGAGACTCTCCCTGAGCCCGTGGGGCCTGGGGAAACAGCTGTTTTATCTCCACACTCTCCAACAGATCATTTTGCACCATTGTCAAATCCTGCGTTAAATCCTGTTTTGAATTTACCGCTTCCATCAGGAAGTAACGACACGTTTTCAGATCACTCAGTACCAGGATCACAAGGTACGAACTGCATCTGAGGAGTTAGACTTACTGCACAGTTCGGCTGTGCCATCAAGGAAACATCATCGAAGGGCTTGTCTTTTTGGCCCAATCTTTTGCACGTAAGGGAATTCTGTTGGCTACGGTTTGGGAAAGGACTAAGAAAACGCTTGATCTGGAGATCGCCAGCAAACTAACTTTGGTGATTCGTTCGAAGAAACAATGCCTGCAACCACTCCCACTCGTACGGAACAGATAAGAGACTGTGTGACCGACTGTAAAAATGAACAATTGACTGCGTGGGCCCCGAAAACGTATTGTTGTCTTGTGATTACGTTAACTGGTTTCACAATAGTCATTGCCTTAGGATTTTGGTATTTGGAAGAAGTACATCCGCTTGAAATTCTGTTACCCACTGAAAATTTACCTACTGTCTCTACACCTTTCGTGCATCTGCACACTATCTCCTAGAGACTCTCAGCATTGACAGAGTTACCATAAAAATACTCCATTACTCATTATGAATGCCACACATGCCATTTTTAATGAATCCAATTGTTGGGTCTGCTACCATTTACCGCAACACGGGGATAAGGGGCTGGGTTGGTATATTCATCCTTTACCTTTGACTACTGCATGCTATGCTTCTTTAAGGGCACTATTCTTTGGCCGATGGAACGATAGCATCTCGGGGAACTTTGATGGAACTAACTTGAATGACTTTGAAAAACATGTTGAAAAACGCCCCTGGGATGCTCTTTGCGAATAGGAGGAAGCCTAATGTTGCTTCTATTAGGCCTTCTGATAGACTGTCCCGTCCTTTTCAATCTCTGATCTCTTTCAAGATGGCTCCTATAGGCAATAGGGATGCCACGCCACCTTCCTATACTGTTAACCACAGCCCCGATTCAGTTTCTTTCTGCATACAGAAGAATGGTACTCAGTCAATGGGTGATTTTAAGGGTTGCGCCAACGTTGCAAATTTGACTAGTGAGGACAGACCTTTGTATGTAGGCGCACCTGTCTACTTTGTTGGCGGTAATGTAGCTTTCCCCTGGTTACATAGGGATTGGCAGGGAACCTGTTATTTAGGGATTCTGTTACCCGGGGTATTCATTGCTAGCACTACAGAAATCTCAAAGGCTTGTCCAAGACGGGACGAGAAAGGCGATACTTCAGCACAAGTTCTGGGTGACATAGCTAAATCCTTCGTACCATTTTGGGGGCAAATACTGTACTCTGAGGATATCAGAAGACTAGCAAGTGTACTGAAAGGACCATCAACCAGAGCACTGACATACTCTTTAACGTGGCTTTAGAACAAAAAGCGATAAGATTAGTGGCAGTTCAGAACCGGATGGCATTAGACGTCATCCTGGCTGAGCGTGGTGGGGTATGTAAATTAGTGGGGTCCGCTTGTTGCGTTTTTGTGCAAGATTCCTCCCCAGCTATTTTCAAGGCAATACAAAATATGCACGTCCTTAGTTCAGAAGTGCATGTTTCCGAGAGAAACTGGGATTTTAGCGCTTGGTTCTGGGACTGGGGATGGAAGCTACTTTTGGTCTTGCTGATCATTTTGGGTATTGTGTTGTTTTCTGTTGTTGTATGCAATGTCTTCCTGGTATGTGTTTGATGTTAGGAGGATGTTGTGCACAAGCTATGGGTACATTGGGACACAAGGTATGCGCCCCTGAGAAAATGACCAATGAATTTGTGTTGAAAGAAATCTCAGTATCTGACCTCATGGCGATCGATATCTCCGATAGTGATTCAGGATGTATGGACATTGAGACGTGGAGTTACTCGTAAAGTGACTAGAAGTAGTTTAGCATTTGGCTTAGGCCAAAAGGAGGGTTTGTTAAACAGGATATCATATCGTGCCTCCTTTACTGTATGTATTGGCCTAAGCCCAGTCGCTCTGCGAAGAAAGCCACGTTGCAAAGTTCCGATTTTAGATCGACTTTGCTGCCATTTTCGGTCTATCCGCCAGTTTGATTTCTATTCCAATGTAATTCTGTATTCTAAAATGGTGGACAGTGTTTCCCGCTAGTGACTGAGCCGTCCTGAACCTTGTACTGAAGTTAATGCTTAGACTGTCCATTGGCCGAATGTTTGGGTTGAGTAAAGAGACCTTGTCCCATGCCCGACTTGTAGACTGAGGATTGTCTACACCAATAAGTCTGATCCATGGACATACATCTACCACAATGTTGAACAAATACTGAACGTGGACACTGGCTGAACTGCTTTGTAAAGGACATGTGCTAAGGCTTATTGTTAAATCCAAGAATACACTGTTACCATTGTAACCTGTTTGCACGTAAACCGAGGATGATCCATGTGCATATTGTCGTACAGGCCATAAGTGAACTCGGCACAAACTCTAGACCATGGATTATTAACTTGCAAAGGGGCTGGACATATTATTGAAAATGTATAAATGCACAACTGCTTAGACGTCCAGTACCTCTCACTTCTTACACCAAAAGGGCTGGTATTCGCTGTGATGTACTGAGGGCCAGATAGCTATCTGATTTTGTTTCTTTGTAACTGTACAGTATTAGAATAAAGATCTGTGAATCTTTATAAGCCCATGTTTGGTGTATTTCCTTTTGGGGTACTCAGCCTCGATATTTCCTTTTGCCTTTACAAAATGGGCCCCAGTGATTGGTGTAGGCTAAGCCTACCTTAATGAACCAATCATGGGTCCCCATCAACAATCTTCTTTTATGTGTGAGGTCATAACCAGAGTGCTTTAAAACAGGAAAGGCAAAGGGGTGAAAACATGTACTACTAAATCCCACCCATCTTCCTCTCTGTTGTGGATCAAAAAGTCTTGTTCATGGAGCGCTCTGGGGTTCCTGATCAAAAGCAGGTCTCCCTTGAAGTTGTCGTGGGAACATACTTTCTGTCTCCATCATATCATATACTCCTACCCTTTGACTAGGGATCCCCCTGCAGGGGTTGCCTACTGTAAACACGCGTACAAGACATGACACTTCACTGCCCTGGATGAGGAGCGGGAGCCAACTTCAGGTTGACACAGATGCATATCAGAAAGTCGTTGGGGTTTCCGGCCCTTTGTTAGCTCTGCGACAAGGCCTCTCGCAGGCCTGCTTCAATTAACTCTCATCAGTATGCACTGCCACCAGCAGGACTGATAATGGTCCCAGTGGATCCATGGAGCTTTGCTAGTTAATTAGGAAGGCTTTTCCCCTACTCCTGTTGACATGCCTTGCTGCACTCCTGGCTGTCACATTCCAACTAAACTGGATGGGTGGGAGGGGGCACCTGTAGGTTGTGTCCAGCCAGATTACACAGATTTATGTGTTTGTTGTGCGGCAAGCATAGGAAAATGTATGCAGATTAGCCCCACACATATCCAAGGCTGATCTCCCATCAATTTCTTTAGAAAATATCAGAAAAGCCCATGCAAGTGCACAACTAGCGTGCAGATGGTCGAATTCCTCACATGGCCCCCAGCCTCAACATGTGAACCACCACCCTACCGAGGGTCAGCTGTGTCATTAAGGCGAAAGTACCATCTGAGGCCATCTGCATTTCCATGCTGGGCACCTGGAGTATGCTGGATGTTCATATCTAATCCCTGTAGGGATATGGCCCAACCCAGAAGCTTACGGTTCTTTCCTTGCATGGCCATTAATCATCGAAGAAGCGGTGGTCGGTCTGGATAGTAAAGTGTGACCCGAAGATGTAAAGTTTCAACTTCTTTACGGGCCACACCACGACCGTGTGAGCCCTTTTTGCAACAACAGCCCAGTTCCTTTCCCTCTTTGTCAATCGCCTGCTAATGTGGGCAACAGGTTGCTCTACTCCTTGAGTTCAACTGCGCTAATACTGCTACAATCCCAAAATCAGAGGTGTCTGTCTGGATAATGAACTGACCGTAGTCTGGCACTTCAGAACTGTGGCTCTGCACAATCCATCCTTTAAATCCTGAAAAGAAGTTTGACAGGCAGGGGTCCAAGTTACCTTATTTGGCATCTTCTTGGAAGTTACATCATTAAGGGGCATGGCAATGGTCCCATACCCCTTGATGAACGACCAGTAGCACCCAGTGAGAACTAGAAAGGCTCTCCACTGTATCTGTGTGGTGGGGATGTCCCAATCCTTCATAGCCTGTACCTTGGCTTCAAGAGATTGTTTCTTACCTCTACCAACCGGGTGGCCTAGGTAAGTCACTGTACCTTGCGCTATCTGGCACTTTGTGGCCTTGATAGTCAGACCTGCATTCTGGATCATCTAAAGCACTTGTTTCTGGTGGGATAAGTGATCCTCCCAGGTGTGGCTGAACACAGCAATGTCGTCTAAATAGGCGACACTGACGTTTTCCAGACCAGACAGAACCTGGTTAACCATTCGCTGAAAAGTGGCAGGGGCATTCGTCAATCCGAGGGGCATCAGTGTACTGATAATGTCCTTCCAGAGTTGAGAATGCTGACCTCTCTCTCACTCGATCTGTCAAGCCGATTCGTCAATAGCCTGCCATGAGGTTAAAAGGAACTCAGGTACTTGGCAGCGCCAAGCTTGTCAATTAGCTCACCTGCCTTTGTGACAGAATTTAGCCCCCTGTAGTCTACACAGAAGCGAATTTCACTCTTCCCAACACTGGTCTTTTTAGGGACCAGTACCACTGGGCTAGCCCAGGGGCAGCGGGATGGCTATCACGACTAGGGACAACATCCTAGAAACATCCTCTTTGATGGCGTCCCTGAACATATCGGACATCCAGTGAATCCTACTCTTCACCGGTTTATTGTCTCCAGTGTCCACATCATGGGTGCACAAGTCTGCGCAACATGGAGTCCGAGAAAACAGACCGGCAAACTGATCCAGTAAACAGCGACAGTCTGTCAGTTGCTGTTCTGACAGGTCTGTTGCAGGGGTGACACCTTCAAACGACTCATCTGTGGCTTCAGTGTGCAGCAGGTTTGGGAGGGGATCAGTCTCCTTCTCAGTCTCTCCGTCAGTCACTAATGTCATGACCAAGTCATCCCAGATATAATGGGGTTTTAGCCGGTTGACGTGAAAGACCCTGCACACCTGTTAGGTTCTTTCGCGTCAATGAGATAATTCACCTCACTGACATTTTCCAGCACACAGTAAGGCCCAGTCCACTTGTCCTGAAGGACACTGGGTTTGACAAACTCCATAATCCACACCCACTGGCCTGGAGAATAAAAGGTCACTGTGGCCTTCTGGTTGTGCCAGCACTTCATCAGCTCCTGACTGGCCTTTAGGTTTCTCACTGTTTCATGTATTTCGCCATTCTAGAATGAAGGCCAAGTACATAGTCCACTACATCTTGTGTAGGGGATGAGGGTTTACTCTCCCATCCCTCTTTCACTAGACTGAGAAGACCTCACACAGGGTGTCCAAACAAAAGCTCAAAAGGAGCTAAACCTTACTCCTTTCTGCGGCACCTCCCTGTAGGTGAACAGAAGGCATGGAAGGAGAATATCCCATTTTCTACTCGGGTACTCTTCCAAGTCACCTATCATGCCTTTCAGGGTCTTGTGGAACTACTCATCCAGCCCATTTGTTTGTGGATGGAAGGATGTAGAGAACCAGAAGTTGACTCCACACTCTTCCCACATAGCCTTCAAATATGCAGAAATGAAGTCGGACCTCCTGTCAGAAACGACTTCCTTGGGGAATCCCACACAGAAGAATATTCCAATCAGAGCCTTCGCAACCACAGGGGCTTTGATGCTCCTCAGAGGGACAGCCTCAGGGTAACTTGTGGCATGGCCCAACACTACCAAGATGCATCTGTTCCCTGAGCTGGTTTGAGGATCCAAAAGGACCCACAATATCCACGCGTATTCTCTCCAAAGGCCGCCCAACCAAGGGTGGTGGAATTAAGGGGGCCTTTGTGGCATCAGCCGACTTGCCAGAAGCTGGACAAGTCATGCAGGACCAGACAAATTCCTTAACATTTACACCGAACTGCACCAAATTGCACAGACAACCGATCTGTAGTCTTAGTCACTCCCAAGTGGCCCACCAAAGGAATTCAGTGAGCCAAATCCAATAGGAACTTTCTGTGGCACTGGGGAATCACCAACCTTCTGGTTCCCTCGCCCTCAGAGTCTTTTGGCTCACTGTACAGGAGTCAATCCTTCCAGTACACTTCGAACACGCCAGGGGTCTCGCCCTTAGCCTGTGACTGCCTCTGCAGACCCACCAGAGTAGGACTGTCTTTCTGGGATTTAAAGAAGTCAGTCGATCTGGGTCCCCAGCTGAAGCAAACTCATCCAGCTTGGGCAGGCCCTTCAGATCAGTGATCACCTTGTCCTCCACCTCTGGTTCCTCCGCTGCGCCATGCAACTCTGAAGTCAGTCAATGAGTCCCCTGCTACCAAAGCAGGGACCTCAGTGGCTAATGGCACCTCTACCGCAGGGGTAGGCGACTCAGCAGCTGTGGATCTGGACTAGTGGGCTAAACAGCGGCTCGCAGGCAGGAACCGTTGTCACAGTGCTGGTCAGCAGTTCTGAAGCATCTCAGGCAGCTTTAGTGACTGCAGCGTGACAACAGTCAGTGGTGCAGTTGGTTGCAGCTCAAGGGGCTCGACGGGCTCAAAAATATCCTTTCAGCCGGATGCTGGTAGATGCTTGTCGATGCACTCCTCCTATCTTCTTGGCTGGGCTTGTGTTGTCCTTTAAGGCGGACAGTCCAAAACTAAGGAGAGTGTTGCAGGCACTGTCTTTGGTTTGTTTCTGAGACTCTCTGGCACTTCCCACCTCAGAAGATTGCTTGCGAAGCCTCGCAGGGCACGCTGGATGCTGGCTGGGTACGGGTTCTGGAGCTGATCGAGCGTCCTCTTGATTCAGTATCTCCCTCTGTTCCCTGGAAGATGTTTAGGGGAGGGATCTTGCTCCCTTCTTGGATGACCTGGCCTTCCTTCACTGGCCGAAGGTGTAAGGCAGACTATACCTTCAGCCAGGTTCCAATGCGGAGCTCTTCTTTGCTGCTTCTGGTGAAGCCTTCAGATGTTCTCCCCAAAAGTGTAGCTCAACCTTCTTTTAAAGCCAAATGGGCCCCAGTGATTGGTGTAGGCTAAGCCTAACTTGATGAACCAATCCTGGGTCCCCATCAACAATGTTCTGTTATGCGTGAGGTCATAACCAGAGTGCTTTGCAACAGGAACAGTAAAGGGTTGAAAACATGTACTACTAAACCCCACCCATCTTCCTGTCTGTTGTGGATCAAAGGGTCTCTCTGGTTAATGGTGATCTCTGTGGTTCCTGATTAAAGGCAGGTCTCTCTTGAAGTTGTGGTGGGAACAGACTTTCTGTCTCCATCAAATCACACTCTTCTACCCTAAGAATGGAGTTCCCCCTGCTGGGTTTGCCTACTGTAAACACATGTACCAGACATAACACTTCACTGCCCTTGATACCGAGAGGCAGAAGCTGACTTCAGGTTGACACAGATGCATATCAAAAAGGTGTTGGGGTTTACTGCCCTTTGTTATCTCTGCAACCAGGCCTCTTGCAGGCCTGCTTCTATGAGCTCTTATCAGTATACACTGCCACCAGAAGGACTGACAACGGGCAGGGCGGACCCATGGAGCCTTTGATAGTTAATTAGGCTGGCCATGGCCGGAGGAAGGTTTTGCCGCCCTCCTCTTGTGATGCCTTCCTGTGTTCCTGGCTGTCACATTCCAACTAAATGGGACAGGGGACGGGGGTGACGCCTGTAGGCTGTGTCCACACAGATCTATGTGTTTGTTGTGCGGTGAGCATAGGAAAATGTGTGCAGATTAGCACCACACATTTTCCGAGGATGATCTCCCGTCATTCAATTACTTTAAAAAAATATCAAAACAAGCCCAGGCAAGTGCACAACCACTGTGCGTATGGTCAAATTCCTCCGTATGGTCAAATTCCTCACCGCAAACACAGCCATTTCCCAATAACTTACTTCCTATTGTGGTGATATCATTCCAGCCTCCATCAATAAACAATTGATGGGCTATGTGCTAAACACACCCTTCAGCACCATTAATTCCTCCCTCACAAAAGGGTAATTCCCGGCCCCTCTCCACTCCCCTTCCCCCCCAACACTGGTCTCATATTATTAGGACATTGTTTCTAAAGCCCTACCAGACTTCACAAATGCAGTACATAAGCTCCACTCAGTGTATGGCTGTACCACCAGAGAATGTTGGTAGCATGGACAGAGCAGCCAGGCTTATCTTAGGAGGGAGAGAGGGCTGTAGCTTGATACAAAGAAATGGTAGCATACATGGTTCAAAGAAACACTGAAACACTATGTATTGTAAAGCTAAATCTTTATTTAAATTTAAGTGGGCGCAGATAAATCTTGGGGGAAGAAGTACTATAACATCATATAAACACAACTATAAAAACCAACTCAATACTTAAGGGATACAACCCAAAGTATAACCTTATTAAGAATAGCAATCAAGAGTTCAAGGTTAATCAAACCTTTTACACATTCAGAATGCAATCAGCTATTCCTGGGGAGTAAAACCATGTTATACTTTTAGAATACGGTCAATGACTCAAGGGTAGCAGATCCTGTCAGTAATGCAATGACACACACAGTTAAAAAATCAATTTATAAACCAACCCCGTCAGAGTATAAAATGTGCCCTAACCACTAGCCATTGGCGAGGAAGAAATTGTGTGCTCTGTGTATTTATAGAATTCAGGTGGCGATTCATTTTTTATGGCTGGCTAGTAGCTTACATCTTGAATTGCTTACGCCTGAACCCGGTTATAAGTACATTCCATGCAAAATAACTTTTTAGAACTCAGTTAAGAGGTAGTAAAACAACTCATGCTTTCTGGAGAGGCCTTAAACTACTCAATGACAGGTATTAACACACAATAAATATTTTTGAAAGTGCCAAGCAATTCAAGGAAAGTAAAACCCAATTACACAAGAAATACCCAAGGTCTTTCAAGGTAAGTAATGGACTCTTTCACTATTCTGGAACTGCTCTAAGCAGTTTCAGGGGAGGCACAACCCAGTGTTACACGTTTAGAAGAGCAGCAGCTATTCAAGGTAAATAACCATTTACTTTTAAGAGGGGCTTCAAGCAACTCAGAGGCAGGTATTACCTAAAGGACTGTTTTAGGTCTCTATAAAGCACACCAGGGGAAGCAACACCCTATGGTACACTTTGAGAAGAACACAATGTTATTCACGGTAGGGAAACCCTATTGGTAAGCTTGTACACTCATTCAGTTAAACAATGATTAAAAAAATACCAACACTGAGTACTTTTCAGAAGTGGAGAAACACCATTCAAATTACACTTTTTAGAGGGGCAAAATGCAACTCATAAGTTAAGCATAAACTTAAGAATACTTTGTAACTTCTTTCACAGAGAAACAGTTACCACAATAATTCTTTAAGCGAGTAAGTACTTTTAAACTGGTTATACTTTTCAAGACAGATGCTTTCGCAAATGCAGTCCTTTCCTAATCTATTGCATGAGTTTTCTCAGAGGCAGAAGAGGCACCCTAGAGGTCTAGGTGCCAGCTGTAGGCAGAGTAGGATAGGTTTCAATTACAGGAAAGTCAAAGTTCCAGAGATCATCTTTAAGTAGTAAGTCTTACTTTCACAGTTAGTTACAAGTGTTCAGGGACTTCCGAGAAGGCTCCCTATAGGTGTTCCAGCAATAGGCCTGGGTAAGTAGTATGGGCAAACACCCAACCACTCAAATCACCCACACAGCCTGACAGGCTGCACACGAGACTCATGGTAAGTAAAACCCAAGCCCACACAATACCTTAGGAGAAAAGAATATCTTCAGAGTGGATGCCTTCAGGATGCAGCAGCACATAACACGGCCCATGGATTCTTGGTCTGGAGATGAAAGGACTGGACACTGGATGGGAACTTGCAGCAGCAGTCATCAGAGGAGGATTACTTCACGGATTCTCGCGGCTCGGTGGATTTGGCGCCCTTTTACAGCAGCCAGATGAAAAACGAATATCGCTGGTCGGATTCTCTTCACTCTCGGTCCTGCACTCTGGTGAGGGAACTTCAGGGATTTGATTTGTGTTTCTGGAGAGCCAAGAGGAGGCCACCAAAGTTTCGGATAGATTTGGACTGCAGAGGTCCATGCAGCACACAGTGGCTAGAGGTCCCTGTTGCAGACCAGCAAGATTGCAGCAAGTCGTGGGATAGCTCAAAACGCAGGTCTTATTGGAAGTAGTGGGTCTCACAAGTCTCTTGGTAGGAGGAGTCGTGTTCAGCCCCCCTAGGTTGATTGGTAGGAAGGGTTACAGCAGGCTCGCTGGTCGCTGGAAATCACTACGCCTGTCCTTTCTTTATCTTCCTCTTCGGTTTCAGCTCCAGTAGTCGATTTGTCAGCAGCTTCCAGGTTTGCAGTATTCATCAGGTACTACAGCACACCTTCTGCAATCCCTCCCTGTATTTTACAGAAAGGGACGGTCTGGCTGTGCAATCAGGACAGCCGGCCCCCCACTGGGAGTTGGTTCCTTTCGAGCAAGGTGGAAGACAAAGGGCCGTAGAGTTGTGGGTTCCTCCCTTGCTACCTACCTTCTCAGACACTCTGGAGCCTGAGCGGGGATTCCTAAGCATTCCCACCGAAGACAAAACTTCCACTGAGGTCACTCCCACCTAGAATGGCTGGGTAAAACCTCAGAAACTACAAAACACACAAGAAATGGCGAAAAAAGAAGGAGCCCACCATTTTAGCAAAATGGTGTCCCTTCTGTACATTACTGAGACCCCCCATCAAAAGCATGCGGGTAAAAATGATTAATAGTCATAAAGGTAAAACCACGACCACCAGCCAGTCAAACTTGCAATTGTAACAAAAATGTCACCAGGTAGTTAAGAAAGGGGAGAGATTGTATCCCCCCCCCCCCCCCCCCCCCCCCAACACCCCCAACAATCCACATAAGGTAGTGTATGCTGCCTCACTTATACAAAATGCAAAGGGGATGAACATCCCTCTTTACAACAGTAGTTCATCCAAGTACATGAAAGGGAAATTAACAGGGCAGCCAAAAGGGGCAACCCAGCCTGAGCCCAAACGTTATAGGAAACTATAACTCCAACCAAACACTATGGAGAGAAATAAAAAGGTCACCCACAAAAAGAGTAAAAGTCTAGGTGAGAGGGGGAAAAAAAACGTACCAGAATCGAACAACTACATCTTCTAACTACTATCAGTCAGGATTTCGCCCGAAGTGTAGCATCAGGACAGACACCATCCAGGTGGTGGATGATGCCCTCCAAATCATGGATAAGGGCGACTCATGTCTGCTCATACTCCTTGACCTCTAGGCTGTATTTGACAAAGTGGACCACTGCATCCTTCTTGCAGACAGGCTGGGATTCTCTGGCACTGATCTGAATTGGTTTACCTCCTATTTCTCGTGCTGGCACCAGGTAGTCCAGATGAACACTGCGTTCTAACCCTCTCCCAGTCTCCTGTGGAGCACCCCAAGGCTGCATCCCCCCACTGATCCGTTTTAATCTTTACATGGAGTCTCTGTTCACACGCCTCCTGATCTACCCACCAATACGTAGATGATGCTCAGTTGCACACGAGAGTAAAAAGCCCACAGGACATCAGTCGCGACTACCTAGCCATCGAGTCCTGTACGTCAACTGCCTACCTCAAACTTACTCCATCTAAGAAGGAATATGTCCTCATTTGTCCACCGCCAAGCAACTACTTATTCAACAACAGCTCAATGATATGTACTAGGAAGGATTTGATCTCCAACTCTCAGATTCAGCAAAATCCTTAGGCTTCACCATTGACAGCAGACTGCCCTTCCAGAAACACGTAGCCAAGAAGGCCAAAATGGCCTGGTGCCAAGTCTCCACCCTTTGCAAAATGAAACCCTTATTCCTTAGACAGGACCTCCAGACAGCAATGCATGCCCTTGTGGTCTCTTATTTGAAGCTGGAAATGCTCTTCCGAAAGGACTCCAGCGGTTTACTTGGCTCCCCGAGAAGCAGTCCGCCACTTTAAAGCGCAGCTTATTATGGGTGTGTGGAAATCTGCCCGAATCAGCCCCATTCAATGCAAACTATATTGGCCTCCTTTCCAAGTCGCGATACTGCTGAAGTATGCATGCAACATCTACAAAGCGGTTACAAGTATCAAAACTGTGTATCTGGCAGCTAAGTGCCACATATCTGGTGGCACACGCTTCTCATGCAGATATCGTCCAACTGGCTTGAATCACAACTTGTCCACAGAGAGAGGGCCCACAAATAATCCTTTGCTTGTCACGCTCCCACTTTCTGGAACTCCATCCCAGTCTCGGGTAATAATGCCCTCACAATTATCCAATTTTGTAAATCGCTCAAAATGTAGCTTTTCCAACGGATTTATATGTTTTGGCAGTGGCACAACTGTTCACAGCCAAATTGACTGTGGCCAATTCGGCTGCAAAGCCAATTTTGCAGAGGCCAAAACGGCCCCGCCAATCTAGTCGTGGCCAAAACAGCCCTTATTACAACACCCCAACCACCCCCACCCACTTTCTGCCGTCCGTGCATGTTTTTACCCTGCAGCGTCAGACCCGTCCCTCTTTTTTTATTGTTTCCCCCACCTCCAGACATCCATAAGCGGGGGGACACCCCCCGCACCCTGAAAGGCAATCACTACCAAACAAGGGGCGCAGGGGTCACCCCACAACCCCAGCTCCCCATGTTTGGTAGCGATTACCCAAATTAGTCGTTTCAAAACAACCAAATGGTACTGGGTGAAATCGGCCAGTTGTACCATACGGTCAATTTGAAACGACCAATTTGGGTAATACCTTTTCAACAACACCTAACCAAGGTCTAATCCCTGCACAGACCGCAAATTCCAATACTGCACTACAGTTAAAAAACACCCGCCCAAACGCTGATGGCCTACATCATGCACAGTGCTCAGCTGCCCTCAAGCTAGGTCCATGCTTTTGCCAACTTACATCACATTTGGGGCATCCAAAGAATAATCACATTGTCCTTTCATAACCCAGTTCCCCACATACTGTCACTGAGAAATGTCCATCCCAATTATCCAAAGCAAAGCCATCTTCCTCATTGTGTTGCCAGGAAGCCTTATGATTAACTGAATATTATATTGTATATGTTCCAAAGATTGCTTTCCTTCGTGGTAAAGCGCTTTCACCTCTTTTGTGGCTTGGTCCACATAAAATAGAAAAATGAATATTATTATTATAAGGGTATTTAGTGAGCGCGGACCTAGCTTTGAGAAGCAACAGAGCACTTTACAATCATTAGACCCTGTGATGTAAGGAAAGAAACAAGGGAGCAGGGATCTAACAACAGTGCAGAGGAGGGGGGAGGGTGTGAACATTGGCAGCAGGGCATCTACAAGCAACTCAGAAGATATAGTGGGAGGTAGATCAGCTAGTCTTAGATAAGGTGGGGGAATGGAATGTGCATGGACATAAAATAAATATATTCAGTCCAGAGATGGCACACTGGACGGCCTTCTGTGAAGGGACACTTCATGAAATAAGCAAAGTTCCCAAATTTCCGGGTGGCCATGCCTCAGAAGGACACCCAATCCTGTTGTTGCTTTGAACACTGCGACTTGTATTTCTAATTTTCAAATATGAAAGAACAAACTACAAGTCTCAGAATACAAAGGGGAAACAAAATAGGGCCAGTTGGCCTGCTCACGCAAGGCCAAAGAAAATGTGAGAGCTCTATATAAGCACTTTTGTGATAGGCACTGGATGGTGAATGGACACTTCGTTACCTAGTACTGAACGCCAAACCATTTTGATGGGAACCTGGAAGTTAAATACTGTCAAGCGGTAGCATGTATACACATATGCTGGGATCACGCAGACGCCAATCACTGGCTCCCTCGGCACATGGGCCAGGAAGCCATACAGGCGGTGACAGACATGCAAACATTCAGGAGCCCCTGAGAGGGAAATTTCACCACAGCAATCAGGAGAATGTGTGTTCCCCATAGCATTGCATTGGGTTTATAATTATTTTAGACTGTAAAAAATAGCCTGATTTTTCAATAAAAGAATCGGGGGTCTCCCGCCTAAATCGGGAGGGTTGGCATTTGTGTGGTGATCCCACGGCATACACACAATGACTGACACAGACAACAGTTGCCACTCAGGGAGTCTGTTGCACGTGCGGGCAGATACTCCTTTTATTAAGGAGCCCTGTCATGACATAGTCATGACCCCGTTTCTTAAAGGGGACAACACCACAGTCCCTGATATATTAACATTGATGGGAGATTAGGAACTTCATGACAAAAGCACAGTAGGGTGAAACTGTACATAATAGATCTGTCAGGTGCGTTTCATCTTGTTGACCATGATACGCTTTGTAAACAACTCGAAAAGGCTGCCCATTTCTGCCCGGAAGCCACATCCTGGACTTCCTCGTTCCTTAAAGGAAGACTCATGAGAGTCTTTTCGGACCAGGCATGTGCAGCACCTACCACCATACACTGTGGTGTCCCGCAAGGATTTTGTACCACACCGACACTAAAGAACATATTTACTCTACCTCTTTTCAATGACCTGAATGATTGCAGCATAGCATACACAAACTAGGCCGACGATACGCAAACCCTTCTCTGTCTCACAGGCTCATTTGAACAGGATGCTATGTCTCAATAGAGATAAAACAGAGATCCTCTTGGTAGGCACTAAAGACTCACTAAACAAACGTGACCCTCTATACAGTACATTTAACATTGACGACATGCCTATCAATATATCATCAGTAGTCAAAACACTAGGTGTCTTCATTGACTCCTCTCTGTCCATGATGAGACAAGTCAGTGCCATTGCGTCATCTGCAGCCTTTACCACTAAAATCATTGATGCGCTCAAACCTTACTTATCTACATAAAACTGCATTGCAATAGCTAGGACCACCGTAGGGGCAAAACTTTATTGTAATGCCCTTCTCTTGAGAACTTCCGTCAAAAACAAAAAAAACGACAAGTCACGCAAAACAATGCCCTCAGAGCTGCACTTAGTATCCCCAAAAGTGAACATCTTTAACAAGCAAGAAGAGAAGTTCACTGGCTTCCAGTAAAACAGCGTATTCTTTTCCAAACCATGGCAATCACACACAAGTGCCTCCATCGCACTGTCCCTCTGCCCCCACGTAGCCAAACAAATTATTCCCGTCGCCTCCACCAGACCCATCGACAGCACCTCTCGAACCAGATTTTTGTCCCCTCATTCAAAAGAGTCAAAGCAGGAGGCTCCAGCTTCCAACATCTAGCACCCAAAATTGGAATGCCTTGGCCACATCTCTCAGAAACGAAGCCTCTTACAACGTCTTCCGCAAAACAGTGAAGACCAGCCTCTTCAACTAAAACTTTTCCGCTGAGAACACTGCATCCCGGTGCAATTTTAGTTAGCGTACTGTTAGAACGTAGGTTTGGGTTTTTTTGGGCCCACTGTAACCACGGACCAATCATGCCATACACAATTTTAATGTCTTCATGTGTCTAACTTATTGTGTCTGTTTCCCCCCTTGTATTGAACTCACCTCCAATGCCTCAATCACCATTAACAAGTTCCACTGTAACCATGGAACACCCCCAACAGTTAACCTGGAAACTCTCTCTGCAAATTATCCCTTTTTTATCTCCTATTGTCACTACTCTGTACTCCTCTTGTAACTATGTAAATAAGTATGTAACAGCGCCAAGATGCCTAAGAGCTGTTTTGTGCGCTTTATAAACGTAAATAAATAATACGCAGAGCTCTCAGGTTTCCGGTGGCCATGCATGAGTAGGCCACCCAGTACTGTTTTGCTTGGCCTTCTGGGACTGGTAGTTTTCCTAAATTTCAAACAGGAAAGGAAAACAACTACAAATCCCAAAATCCAATAACAAAGAGAGCGGGGGGCTTCTCACTCATGGTCACGGGAACTCTTAAGTTATTATTGGTGCACTGAATGAAGGATGCTTAATGGTGATGGGGACATGGGTAATACATGCACACGAGCTAATGCATGACAATCCCAGGCAGGCAAGGGTAGAATGTTGCTGTAGCTATTAAGGGAGTGCTTCAGACTCACTTCCCAGAGCAAGGATCTGCGCCCGTTGGAGACCGGGCCCCGTCCTCGTCTCGCGACCCTCGCCCACGTCTGGGCCACGGTAAACATCGTAGACCCGCTGGTTGTCAAAGTCTGACCGGGACCGAGGCAGGAAGTTCTGCACGCAGGACACAGGCAGCGAGTAGCAGACGTTATCCTCCAGGAAGCGCACGAAAGCGTACATCTCCACTATGGACCCCAAGCAAGCGCTATCAATCGGTAGCGCTCGGCCATTGTCTACTCCAGCCTAACACAGGTACACAGGCGAGCCGATCAGGAAACTGACACAAAAGAAGGACAAACGTCAGAGCCAATGAAAGCTCTGTCTTCGTCGCTCAGCCAGATTTTCTGCCATATCGCAATAGCAATATTTAACAAGAGCGTAACGTTGATTCAGCAATCAAGCTGCTTTTACACTTTTTGCATTTTTATAAAACTTTTTTTGTTATTTAGAACATGTAGTAACGTAGTTTTTAAATTTATTAAACTGTTTATTTTATAAAAAGATTTAAGCACTATTAACATACTAAATTCGTACACAAATATTTGTATAGTTCACTTACTTTTTCTAACAATTTACCAATCCAATTGATCACATTGTATTTCTTTAACATTGAAAACGGTAGTTCCAAAATGGTCTCCGCATTCTGTTATAAGTGACAGCCAGTTGTTGATGTAACTAGACATAAGTAATCGAATCAAACAACAATTTCAAACGACAGAAAAAGGTTTGAGAAGACTCGAATAGGTGACATACCTAATAAAGACGAGGGTGACGTACAGAGATGGATGCCAAAATCGTCGTCAACGCAGCCGGCTCATAATAAAAAAAAATGTGTTTTTTTTATTTAGAAAATGCCTCAAAAGCAAAAGGAAAATAGGCGGAATCCACCAATAACAATATAATTGATGTGTTTGCCGGATTTTCTTACCTCGGAGTGACTGGGTTACAATCATGGGGCTACATTTCATTTGTGTGTCAGGATAGGAATGAGCTTAAACCCATAGGTTCCCAAACATGTCCCACAATAACAGAGCTCTCTAATATCCCACTTATCTACGTGTGTAAGACATCCACTGCCCCTGTTCCTTGGTATTCTGGGATTTGTAGTCACAAAAGCATAGTTCTCAACTCACATACTTTTGCCGGCTCACCCGCCATTTCCATCCCCCCCCCCCATGACCTCAATCACTGCAATGGACTCTAATTGGGCCAAAAACGAAATCGGTGTTTTCACCCGCCTGACAACACAAAAGGTGGAGAGCTATGGCTACATGCAAACTTGAAAACTACAAACCCCACAGTTAAAAGAAAAATTGGTCTGGATTTCTTTCTGAAGGATGGAAAACTTGAGTGTTCTGCAATACTCATGATATATTCTATTTGCATACAAACTCTGTTAATAGGTACTCAAACAAGCTGAAGTTATCAGGTCAATATTTGCAACTCTAAACCAAAGGCAAATTCTGGCAGGACAGGATTCCACATACAGATACTTTTTGTTTATATCATAAATCCTCAGTTAAGTGGACATGACGGATGGAGCTGAAATTGGTCCATAATCGCTATCTTAGCCTGTACATTTTAGATAGATAGTAATGTAATGTTAATTTATTTGTTATTTGTTATTGTAAATAAAAAATCACAGGCAATGCATTTGGTACAAAAATGCATACAGAATTTACCATTGATTACAGAACGGAGGATATCGGTCCTTTACAATGCAGTTAGAGAATGTGACTTCACCAGATGTTGCAGGGGAAGTTGGAAACATAACCAGGGAGGAGGACAGGACAGAGGAAATAGGAACAGGATGGTGGAGAAAGTGCTGAATTAAGGATGCAGTAGTGACGGAAAAGTGCTGTACGGTTTTCCATGAATGGTAGGGAGAGCGGAAAAGGGAGCGATGCAGTAGCCTACAGTACTAGGAAACAGGTTCTTCAGCAAAAAGGCGAGCTTTGAGTTTGGATTTAAATAGTGGTTGAGTTGGAGTAGTACAGAGAGGGAGAGGAAGAGCGTTCCAGAGTAGGGAAACAAGGAGAGAGCGGAAACAAGAGGGAGTACAGGGGGCTCGAGTGGTGGTAAGGAGGTGAGCTGAGGATGATCTTAATGAGCAAGGAAGAGAGTAGGGAGTGAGATGAGCAGGAAGGTTGGAGGCGAGTCCATAGATAGTTTTCAAGATGATAAGTAGCTTATACCTAGCTCTGTTTCATAGATAGCCAGCCATTCTGGCGACGGCCGATAGAGGTAAAGCGAGAGGTTGAAAAGTGTGCCGACCGTGAAGTTGAGGACTTTGCCCAGAAGTGAAAAAGCATAGTTGGGAAGGCCATAGAGTAGACTGGCACAGTAGTAAGATCTAGAAAGGACTAAGTAGATTAGCTGTTTAGCAGTATTGAAAGGAAGAATATGCCATAATTTGCTGATATTGAGGAGGTTGAGTCTGGCTGTATTGGCACATTTGGAGACGAAGAGCGAGAGATTGTGCAATGGCTTGCAGTTGGCACCAAGGTTACGAGCGGCAGCAGAGTAATGAAGGTAGTCGGGAGAGAAGGGGAGGAGAGGAAGAGATAGTTTGCTTGGTTGGGAAGTATAGAACTTCAGTATTAGTGGAGATGAGCATGATTGAGTGAGACGCCATCCAATATTTGATAGCGGAGAGACAGTTTGACATTTTTGACAACAGCTTGTTGGTTAAGGAGTGAAAATAGAGATTTGAGTGTCCTCAGCAAATCATTTATAGGAGAAGCCATAAGTGGAGATCAGGGTGCCAAGCGCCGAGGTATAGAGAGTGAAGAGAAGTGGACCAAGGACAGACGCTTGGGGAGCTCCAACAGTAAGGGAGATGAGTGCAGTGTCTGGGGGCAAGGTTCGAAGCAAGCTAAGCGAGGGCCTTATCTCTGCTGCCAAAGAGAGATAATGTAGAGAGAAGGTCAGAATAGTCAACAGTATTGAAGGTAACAGAGAGGTCGAGAACAATAAGAATAGATGAAAGGCTTGCATATCGAGAGGAAGTGATGAAGTTGCTGACATTAAAGAGAGCAGACTCAGTAGAATGCAGATGTCAGAAGCCAGATTGAAGAGAGTCCCAGATGTCGTGAGTATTGTGAAGGCATCAGGAAGTAGACACAGACTGAGGAAAGTTTGGGCTACACATTTATTATTAAAATCACAAAAAGGTTGGGATAAGGCCTAACTTGCCCTATGCTAAGGTGGGATTTCCCTACCTAACTGAAGCTAATGTTAGTTTGTGCCAGGAAGTCCAAATTAAATGTCTGTCTGTGTCCAAAACCTATACTTGTTCAAAATGTGTAGGGAAGTCGGCAACAAATGAAGTGTGGAAATACAATTTCAGAGCTTCTTTCAGTTCTTTGGCAGAAAAGGGGTTCTCCCTTCCTCAGGATTTGAGACAGTTCAAGTTCAATCAAAAGGGGCTTCCTTCCCCAAGCTTTCAAGTCTCTCTCTGTTTACCCAACACCACAATTGCTCCGGCTTCTGTGTCTTTCACCAAAATCACAAATTTCAGCTCTTAAGTTCACAATATATAAGCTTTTCTTGACAGTCAAACATAGACTTATCAATGAGTTGAGTGACTTATTTTTAGTCGACTGTATTCGGTCTAGTCACAGTTGTCGATCAAGCAACTGACACACCTTATTGGCTTCTTTTCCAGGGTTACACTGCCACTGCTTCAGCTCAACAGTGGTATTGAACTTATATTCCTGCAGCCTGTTCAATATTTGCTTTGCCACCATTCACTTGCTGGATTATCAAATCTTCTCATATCTTTATCACAGTTTCAACTTTCAACTTGTACAGGTGCTCCTTTCCCTATGGCTCTTGCCAATGCTTGCTTTCTCTCAGCTTCAATAATTCACAGTTCCTTATATTCTTTGCCAGGGCTTGCTTTCTTTAGTTTACATGATTCACAGTTCCATTGTATCAGGGAACGCTTTTCTCTGCTTTCAATTCAAGTGGCATTCAATAATTTTTACTTTCCTTTGGTTCGGTATTCAAAACCTCAGATCATTCAACATAACTCCCAGTTTACTCTCCTGCTGGGAATTTCCACCCTGTTCATGGGCTTCTTATTCACTTTAAAGTTCACTGCTTTTCTGGCCCTTCCTTGGCCTTACCAATTTCCATCTTCCCGTTATCGTAGTTATCAATCATCTGTACTTTACATTTGAACCGGCAATCTGATTTCCTATGCTGTCCTTAGCTCACTCGTGAGCGCTCCAACCTGCATTCACCACGCGGCTCACACCAGAGCATCCCAGAGTCATTCAGCCTGACTTGACTCACCGGTATGCTGTCACTGTGTGCTCTCCTCTGCTTCGGTCGGCATTTTGTGGCTGTAACTGCTCTTTGTTTGGCACGCCTTTCTTACAGGGAATCCGACACCTCAGGTTGGAGGTTGGCAGCCCAACCCTGCCTCCGGAGACCTTCCAAAAACACCTGCCACAATCCGCTTCCTCAGCACCTCAGCGCTTTGGACACGCGTCTCCCTGCCTTCACTTCCGGCTTCTTCATCCACAAGTGTTCCACAGGTGATCTCATTAGCCTCACATGAGCCAGTCATTTATACCGCCCCTTTGGCCTCAGGTGCAGGCCATATTCTTCAATTACACAATGGTCTTGTTACCCTCTTCCTTGCCCTAGTACCAGAGTGGTATTTATGTGTGTCTGTGTTAATAAAGAATTGAAGTATGTTTCTATGTGGCCTCTTTCTCGTCTCAGTACCATAGTGGTATATATTGGGAGATGGTATTCTGACAAAATAGGGAAGGGATTGGTAATACCCAATAAAAGTCTGGGGGACATTTGACTCTTTATGAAAGGGAAATGGGGGATACCGTATCTCACCCAAGGGTGCTACATCCCCACTCCAATACTCCCTTCCTCCCTCGCCTATCCACCCCCAGGGTCAGGATACGAGAGTGGCAGCCTTTCCCTGGCAACCTGTGGGGACGATATATTGGGGAAAGACGTGAGGACGTCTTCAGAGTCCTCACATACCCTTCCCATATGTGGGGTGGATCTGGATGTTTCACAGTGGAATTGAGACAGGAAGTCGACATTTCCATGCTCTCGACCCTTCCTGCGTTCCACTGCAGGAAACCACTGCATAACTCGTAGATTGGAATATTTTCTCTGGCTAATCCACACCAAGGGTGAATGGTCGATGACTAGCCTGAATTTCCCAGCAGATAATACTTGAAATGTATGATAACCCATTTTATGGCAAGGGCTTCCGGCTCGATAACTGAATAGTATTTTTCCCTGAGAAAAAGGTTCCTACTTATGTAGAGTATTGAGTGTTCCAGGCCGTCATGATCTTGGTAAAGGACAGCTCCTAATCCCGCTAGAGAGGCATCTGTCTGAGGGATGAAATCCTTTGAGAAGTCAGCCACTTTAGAATAGGGCTCTGACAGAGGGTCCCTTTCAAGGTTGTATAACATTTCTGACCTTCATTCTACCTGATTTTTGGGGTGCTGCATTTTTCAATGTATCAGTGAGTCTAGCTGTTGTACTTGAAAATTGGGGATACATTTACGCTAAATAGCCAATTACTCCCAGAAAAGCCCTAAGAACTTTCTTCTTTCTAGGCGTGTCTAGAACGTTTTAAACTTTTTAATTGTTTTGGTTTTACCGTGTCATTTCCCATGAAAAAGCCCAAGTATTTCACAGCAGTTTGAGCCAATTTATCTTTCTTGGGATTCTTTTTTAATCCTGTGGCTCTTAAGACTCTCATGATGCTATATACATGATAGACATGATCCTCGCAGGTGTTGCTATGGATCACAATGCCATCTATGTAGGCCCACAAAAGTCAGAATAAGGTGGCAAGATTGTGTCCATCTACCGTTGGAATGCTGTGGGGGACCCATGTAGTTCAAATGGAAGAACTTTGAAGTGGAACTGTTTAAATGGGAGGACTTTGAAGTGGAACAGGCCTAGGTGTGTAACAAAGGCTGTTTATTCTTTATCCGGACTGTACAATGGAACCTGCCAATAGCCTTTAATAAGGTCTATGGTAGAGAGAAAGACAGCATTACCAAGGCCGTCAAAAAGATCATCGATGCGAGGCATGGGATAAGTATCAAGTCTGATGTTGCATTAACTTTTTCTGAAGTGTAAGGGAGGCATGGTATCACAAGTAGACGCTGACACAACAGTTCACGTTTCAAAACCGTTATTGTTAACATCAAGGGGTTTGGAAAAACTCCTGTCTGGCGCTGTAACTAAGATGGGAGTAATCACAGCCATCAGATAATAAAGAAACAGTCCTAGTCAGTCTTAGTCAAACAATTAAGTCCTATACTAACAAAAACATAATGCCTGCCCTCACTCTTGAAGAGGGAAAATCCGACTGTCCCTTCCCTCCCGACGGGCCCCCCAAACGGAAGAAGCACCTCCGACAGAATAACCACCAACCGAATGAGGTTGCTCCGATCCCCACCGCTCCCTCCAGAGGCATGCACCACGAACGGTACCTGGCCACCTGACCATACAACCCTGTGGTGGTGCAAGCGCTACCTAAAGCGAGTGAAGATAACCAGGACCGAGCTGGGGACAATTATATGGACCAAATTGGCTGTCCTCCCCAAACCATGCTGCAAGTAGTTAGAGGCGTCAAGACGACAGAGCTGCGTCAGGCAGGAAGCACCCATGCAATCTGCACTTTCGGGACACTCACACACCAGTCTACACGAAGAACACACACGTACAGTTCTAGAGGACAGTGACATATACATACTCTCTGCATGTTTATTATTTTTGTCACTTAGGCTCGCTACAGCACCGCAGAAATGCAACATACCAGAAGAGCTTGCAGATATGCTTGCAGATGCTACACGCTATTAACTCTGTGGAAGGACAGGAGCACTTAAGGGACCTGACCGACCATGACATATCTTAACCTGTGGACAATTATGCTATCTACATAGTCTGAGCCAAAGTAGGCCTTAGGAAAATCCAGAAAGTCAGAATCATCTGGCAAAGACGCCAAGCCACAAGATGCTGTGCATGCAGAATAGCCATGGCTGGGACATCAACAGCCAAGGTTACGATGTTGCAAGTGACATTCCTCGCCTACCGTGCCAAGGAGACACCGGCTGCAGGAGGGAACATTCCAAGCAAAATCCAAATCAAATCGAAGTAATTCAGCCTCACCGACGGTCGCCTCACACGTGACCCGGCTGAAATGACATGATGCCAAGGCCCGGAGGCTAGGAAGACACAACTGTCTCACACCTGGGACCAAGCTTGCAACAAAGTGCAACAATCCGATGACAGTATGCGCTGGGAATGGAACCCTCTCATGGCATTAGCAGAAACAGCCAATTGTCACACACTGTCACATAGTCACACCTCATTGATACACAATGTACTTAAGCAGGCATTCTGCGGGCTGGGCACAATGGTAGTCCCAGGCTTAGGGGCCTGCGGCCTAACCAAGAAGGACACTGGGGGCTAGTGGCTGGCAGCGGGACTCTACAGCCAATCATCGGGTTCTCCAATGTCACACTTTTCAAGTAGCAATTTTTAGGGATGATCCAAGTACACTCCCTGACACAGTGGCCACCAATAATACCACACACTATATGTTCCTATACTGCACCTACCAGATTCGGGGATGTAACTTGCTGAGTGACGCTGATTGTGACGTCATGGGTGCGAGCCCAAAATCAGCGAGATGTGCCTGGACTGGATTGCCCCAAGTGTATGATCCATGCTTGTTTGCCATAATAAAACGGCAGTAACCTTTGCTCCTTGTGTCGACTTCTTTGGGACACGGGAAGGAGTTAGGGCCTTCCAAGAGCTGGAGGTCTGTGGTCCTTAGTTACAGCTCTGCCGACCCCAGAATTTACCCTAACACTCTAATACACTCTAATGTGATCTAGGGATATGCATCTACAAAAGAAAAATCAGTGATGAAAAGAAATGTCAGCATGGCAAAACAAATCAGTATTAATTCTCGCCCCATGTTGTACAGCACAGGGTTAAGTGGAACAATGGATGGATGAACGCACTTTGGCTTGTGAACACAGTTGGGTGCCTGGCACTGCCCTCCAGAGCCTTCTTGGCTCTTCAAGTCTAAGTCACTAGTTCACAGGTTTAACCTCTCAGGTTCCTCACACCCAAGTCCAGGTCATCCTTCAAGCTTCTACACAGTGTCAGCAAAACAGTTACTGAGTATAGTATTTGATCACAGTTCACTATAGGGTACCCTCAATCGGGCTCAAACCCTTTCTCCTTGGTGGGGTTGCCTTCCCCAAGCTTTCTTTGCATTCCCCTCTATAGGTTCCCCTCAGTTGCCTCAAACCTCCTTTCGTATTTTGATTTAGCTGTTGAAGACCTTCGAAACTGGGAGAATTTTTGCTCTCACCTCCACATGACCACTTCGACTATCCTTTCTGTGTTTTCTTCCACTTTACATATTTTCCTTCATTTCCAATGTCTTTTAAAAAATGTACTTGTTACGTATGACTTGCTTTTCAAATGGATCTCCCTCAGTCGGGCTCGAATCCTCCTTTTACTTTCACACACAAGTCTCTCCCTCGGTCGGGCTCGGACCCTCCTTTTATTTTTGTAGAGGACCAGCTATATGCATCTGCGGGAGATCTTGCTCCCCTGCCAACCCTCTATTAGTGACATGAGACTGTGCCTTGTCTGACACCAGCTATTGTAACAAAACCGCAGCAAGTCTTTGGAAGGAGATAACCATTGAGGCAACCCTATCAAATGTACCCCTAAAGTGATGACAACCTGCAGGAAGAACTCCTTGAAGGAATATGAAAAGGAGCTAAGCAAATGAAATGATTACATCATAAGAAAGTGTGCACGACATCCTGAGATACTTAAATGACGAGAATGTATGGATCCTAAAGGACAAATGATGACGCAAAGAATTGAGTGAACTAGCAAGGTACACGTTAACACATTGCTGCAGACAACAGAAGCTCAATAAATGTACAGACGTTGAAACGCAAGGTAGATCAAGTCATAGAGGCTAGCTATGAGTAGTGAATAGAATGCAGACAAAGCCGCCATTGTACAGAAACTGGATATTGGTAGCATGAAATAAATAAGCCAGAAACCATGAAGCGGGAATGGAAAACCTGTGTCGCAGCAGAATAATAGGTTCATGGAGCTGCGTTGCAAGGCTGCCTGGCCTGAAGACAAGATCATAGAAATCAAGGTCAGCTATCTACTCTGAAGAAGAATGAGTGTATGGAGGATGTATCTTCTCATGTTAAGATGCAAGAAATAAAATAAAGGATGGCAAGCTTTAATTCAATTAAAGCATTTAAATGCTGCAAAATGGACCAGATCTTGGTCTCCTGTCAGCTGAATGAAGACTGGAAATAGAGTTTGAACTTGGAGTTCCAGACACGATAGCGAGTGCCTCACTCTGTGCATTCTCAAAGACAATAATACTCTGCAAGGCCAAGTACAAAGATAATTTCATGGCAGAAGGCATGGGTGATGAGAGATGCTAGGCTAATTGGGTGGTGAGGTAGATTCATGTCCTATCTCCCTGCAACTGGGTCTGGACTTACGAACTGCTAAATGAACAGAAAGTTCCAGACATGGCACAAGCACGCCAACCAATTGTATTAGCCTGTACAAAGAAGCGCCTTATAGCTTGTAAAACCAATGAGAAACTGTGTGTGCATCTAATGTTTCGGAAATTACATGTTTTAAGAGGCAGGCATAAATTGTCCCACTGATATCGGATAGCCAGTAACAATCTGTCATGACTGTGCCACGGGTGCACCAATTGGCTCCCATCCTGGACTATTCGGGAACTATTCATCTCCATATGACTCCCTGGACAATACCTATTCATATTTGTATCTTTTCTTTCCGTTTGCAAGACTTTGGAACTTTCTTTTTTGATTTCACAAACTACATGTCCCATAATGCACCTTGTGGCAGTTCCCATTCCCTGGCTATTCCTATGCAGCAGTCTTAGAATTGCAATCGCCACAAGCCTTAGAGATCAGTGCAGTGTTCATTTTCCCAGAACCAGAGAGGGAGGAGGGCAATTACTTTCAGGTGTACTGCTAATTAGCCTGCTTCAGCACAGTGTCAGTGATTTCAACCCAGCACTCCACCTAAGTCAATGCCTAGTGTGTGATGCCCAGCTGGAACCCTTAATTATATATTTTTATGTCTAAAGTTCTTTTATTTCTGATTGATGTACCCTTATATCACACCCCTCTCTTTGAATCCCCCGCGGTCTCACTGAACCAAGGAGTAGGTTGTTTTGCAAAGTAAAAAGGTTTATTTTATGGATTTGAACAAGATATATATCACACTTTTATAACTTTGAACAATATCTAGATATCACACGATTAATATTTATACAATGATCAGCGTTGGGTGATATGACAATCAACAATCTCTTTCATCAATGGGAGTATGGATGAGAAGAATAATGTAGCATAGAATAAAACTTTCTGTGTGTTCAGTCAAATGCAATGATAGGGAATTAATGCAGCACAGAAATAAAACTTGATAAGAATTCAATCAAATGCAATGTAATCACTCTTTCCCCCTGATACTACCTAATCCCCCTAATATGCACTATAGAGATGGAAGGAGGGAAAACAGGTTTCAGGAATAAACACTCTACAAATGCAGTTTCAATCCCAATTCCCCCAGCAAGCTTAGAGAGAAACAGGAATGATTTCAAAACAGGTCAATTGCTTTTGAATGTGATTTTAAATGAATGGGAAAAATGCTAAAAATGGATCTAATTCTCTAAATTGGATTCAAAACTAGTCGGAGCCACTTTGGATAGTTCCAGGTCGACACTAGCAATGATGGTTGGATAACTAGCAGATAGGAAACTGAATTCAGAGGTTGAATGCTGAGGGTGTTAGCTTCAATTTGTCACTTAAATTCCGTTTCTAGCATGTATGGTTCAGAAGTTATGAAGGTTTTAGTAGAGGTCAATTTTTTTAGAAAGAGTCAAGGTTTTCAAATGAAAGATGCGCTTTTGAATATTACAAACAAAGTTTTCTTGGCACTAAGAAGGCTATGAAGATCCAAGATACCCAATGGTACAGCCACCAAAACAGGGCGCCTGCGCTCTGACTTTTGCCCGCCAAGACACTTGTCTTCCTTCAGCAAAATATATCAGCGCAAAGATGATATTATCACTACAATTAACAAAGGACTATATGGATGAGGGAAAGATTCTGAACAGACAAAGGAGATTCTACAATGCAGTCTGGATATGTTGGAATGGGTTGGATAAGATTACTTAAGGATAAGGGATTGGCTATGGCCAATTCTATGTTAAATACTCACAACCATGGTTTTGGAATAGGCCCGTCAGGATATGGTCAAAAGTTTTGGACTGGAATTCGGCTAGCCCACCAGACAGGATTCAGGCACCCGGTTCTGCAATCAGCACGGCACTCTGATCTCTGCACAGCACTCTGGACTGGATCTGACGGGTTGGTTCTGGAGTTTACAGCTATCTGGTTTTAGCTCTGCTCTACTGGTTTGGATCTCTGGGTTCTGGCAAGAGTTCTTGGCAAGAAGCAGAAAACAGCACAGCCAGGATGTTCAATTCCTGATGTGCCCCTTGGAAGTCTGGGGTGAAAATCAGGTTGCAATATTTTAAAGGCCAGCTGAGAAGGGTTCAGCTTTGGAATTTGGGCCTTGTGCTTTCAGAGTTCTGGAGCCTAGGGTATGGGTTCTCTTGCAGAGCGCTTTGCCAGTAAATCAGTTGATGGGTGAATGTGTGTGTCTCTAGGTCCTTAACAGTCCCTATTTATCTATTTACCAAAGGTGTGGATAGGCTGATTATACTAAGCCCCCCCCTAGGAATCTGATAGGTAGGAGTATCCCACCTCTCCTAATTTGAGGAGGAAACCTAGTGTCATAGTGATGGTGCAATTTACAATCCAGGGAAAAACCTCCCCTTTGTTTCTACACAGAAAACCTATTGTTTTATAGAAAGCATATGTACAATATCACCAACTTGCTAATAATACATATTCACATCACATATTTAATAAAGCACGTATCCGAGTCCCATCTTCTTGAGAGTTTCGGTTCAAAACTGACAGTTTTTCGTGCTTTTGGTTGGTTACCCAGTGTCAGACCTGTACACATTTTTCCACATACATGCATATGACATCTGGGCATGATCCTGTAAACTTGCATATTCCTAGCATGATCACAATTGCTACAATATCAATATTTTAGTAGTCCGGTCTCTGAATATCTCACTGGGTTCAGAGTAATTTCAAACTGTGAGCAGCATTTCTATATTAACAACCTATAAAACACAGATGTTCCAAATTGTTCACAGTTTTCTATGAGTCTTTTTCCAAAAAGATATTTCCTTGGAATTTCAGATACACATATCAGTCTTGCTCTGCTTCCAAGGTTTGGCTGGGCCAGAGCAACCTGAGCCTCTCCTCCTTTGGAGTTGGTTTCTGTTGACACCCGGATTCGCATTTCCTTTCAGTCAAGGGAGTCTTTTGTACCTTCTCGGAGAAATAGGCAAAAATCTCCTCCCACTTCCATTAACAACTCAATGCCAGTTCCTGAGCAGAGAGCAGCGCAGGAGGAAGATTCTTTTGTTTGGGAGCAGCTGTGGAATGTCTTTGAAGTGCAGTGTGGCTGACATTTGTCCACTTTTAAAACACAGTTTAAAAATGGGGTTTTCTAAAATACAATTTACATTTTCTACAAATATACACACAAATCTCTTCATTCCAGTCTTTTTAAAACACAGAAATTGAATTGTTGCAACCCATATTGCTATTGATGGCAAGTCTCTTCTTTTCTACAATTTGATTTTAAGACACAAGTTTTAAACTGATAGTATAGACAAATGACCGTTTGGATACAGGCGAGCGGCGGTACTGCGCCCATATCTGACATATTTTTCCCAGGGAAGCACCTTTTTAATGTGGATTTTTTTATGATGAAAGGTGTTTCTCCTGGCATTGTGCTTATGGGGATTCCTTAATAAGGTGATGGTGAACACCCCACAAGGATGTTGGATCATCTCTGCTGTTTGGGAATCATGATTTTGCACTTTCAACAGCCAAGGAAACAGATTTTAAGCACTTCTGGATTTTCCTGGCAATGCAGCACTGTCTTTTCAAGCAGTTTTATTTTACTCTGTGAGCAGCCCAATCATAGATTTTGGCAGTGTGGTCTCCTGTTTTACCACTGACATAGGCAAAATGGATTGGCAGCCTATTTTTCAGGTTTCCCTGCGCACTTCTCAGCGATTTTCAGCACGCATAAGGCTTTCCGGTGGCCTTTCTGTTGTTTTTGATGAAAGCAGCACACAGTGATGTTGCAGGGCAGAGCCAGTGGGTCAGAACATCCCACAAGAGAGCAGCTCAGTATTTAAACAGCTGCCTGCAGGAGCACAGGCCTCTTGCATTGAGCTCGCATCCAGCCTTTTGTTGCCTTGATCCTTGAAGTTCTGCTGTGTTCTGTTGTTTCCAGAACCTTCTCCTGTTCCAGAGCCCTGCGCTCCCTGCCTTGAAGACCTGCTACTCTGCCTTCATTCCCCTGCCTTTTGCCCTGCACCTATGTGCTTCCTATACTGCAGCCCAGCTCCCCTGCTTGCAGTCCTATGTTGCCTGTCTACAGCCCCTTTCTCTCTAACACTAATTATCTTGTTCCCTAACTGCAGTTTCTTTGTTATCAGTCTTCAGTTGTGCCCTTGTTATCCCACTTCAGAGCTAGTTTCCTTGTTATCCGTCTTCAGTCCCACCCTTGTTATCCCACTTCAGAGTTCCAGTTTCCTTGTTATCAGTCTTCAGTCCTGCCCTTGTTATCTATCCCACTTCAGAGCTACAGATTCCATGTTTTCTCTCTGCAGTCCTACTCGTGTTATTCCAGTCCAGAGATACTGTTCCTTGTTACCAGTCTGCAGTTTCCATTCTCCTTACCCCTGCACTTAGATTCTAGTTCTGTTTTTTTTTTGTTCTTTTTTCCGGTTTTCTTTCCTTAAACTTGCTCTCTTTGACTTTCTTTTTCCTCTGGATATTTCTGTTAAAGTTCTTGTCTTCACTTGTGCCTTGTGTAATTCCTTTGTTCAGAGTTTGGCTGCTGGGTTTCCAGCACGCAATCTCTGTCCGTTTGTTGCGTTTCAATATTGTACCTTGTGTCATTGGTAATGGCGTGCTGGTTCCTGTTTCAGGAGGCAGTCATTGTTCAGTTCCTGCTGGACCCATTCAGGCTTCAGTATTGTGTACCTTGTTTGTGCCTTACGGTCCAGACACAGACACCCACTGCTGTTGCTCCTTTCCATGAGCATTCAAAGTGGGGCACTGTAATAGTAACCTGTTCAGAAGGCTGGAGTTTCCCTGGTTCTGTAGGAAACACTTCCCCCATTCTGCGTACTCCGCAAGAGGGAACCTAACGTGTTTGTTTTACTTGTACTCCCTGCCCCTTTCTGTTCACTGCCTCTGTTGCCTGCCTATCCTTTCTTGTCTGCAGGACTCCTCTTACTCCTGCTTCTTGGGTACTTTTCTCCCAATTTCTCTACCTGCAAGCCCCTGTGACACAATCCTAAAGCCTATATATGTATATATCTAGATGTTTCCCTTAACCAATCCCGACCCTTGAAAGGTTTATCACTATTGCCACGTAGTATGACATCACTGTGACACATTATTGAGTTTTATTATTGTATTTTTTGTGGAGATCATTGAGAGACTGAGTGTGCGTCCGTTGGTATTTGTTGTAAACTCCCTGTTTTAGATAAATGTTAATTAAACAGTTACTTGCCATCTTCTTGAGTTTGACCGGTTATTTGGACTCAGAAATATTCTGGTGTAATCTCATCCAGTGTATATGTACATTCCAAAGGGCCATAAGCTCACTTTCACACATGGGTCTCCCTCAGTTGGACTCAGACCCTTCCTTGCTTTTCACAGTGGTCTCCCACAGTCGGGCTTGGACCCTCCTTCCGTTCTCTTGCCAAATTCAACAAAACAAAGTTCAACAGTTCGTGAGCTTTTCACCTAACGCTCATCTCTTACCCTGCTGCCTCTACAGCTTTAAACACTCCACAGAGACTTTCGATTGGGCAATCTCACTTAGCCGGACCACTCTGCTACTTTCACAGTTCTTAACAATGAATTCACTTTCTCTCGCAGCTTATCGGCGCTCGCTTAACAATCATCCCTTGGATACTGTCGCTAGCATTTCAAGTAAACACCAACCTGGCTTTCTTTGCTTCCTGCAACTCACTGGGCGTGTTATGATGCTTCCCGTCTTTCGTGCCTTTTGATGTAGGAGTCAAGGTTGATACCACTGCCGCTTCTTCACCTCCCCGTCGTTCACCCGGGAGGGTGGCTGGTAACCTTGTAACGCTGACTCTTTCTTCCTTTCAGATGGGATGTCGTGTGCAATCTTCACAGCCTTCGGATTAACCCATCGGTTCATTGCTCTCCTTTGCCTGGTTTGCCATAGCCCTGGAGGGACTGCTCCTTCTCCTGCACCGCCTTGCTCAAAGTGTGTCTCAGTGTTCCACCCTTTAACCATGTGGGGAGAGTTAATAGGTATTAGGTGTGCATGATTAAAGTCAAGTGCCTGGCCCTGCCTGATATCTTTAGAGGGACATGTCCAATGCATTGCATGGGTGGTAATCCTTTCAGTCTTAGACCATCACTTCCTTGGCTCAGTGTTTGTGTACAAAAGGGGGGACTGGTAAGTTGGAATATCCCAAGAAATAGGGTTGGCTAGTGGTATTGGAAAGAGGGAGATACACTGTCTCACCATTGGGTGTCCCTCCCCCACTCCCCGAGGACCCCTCACCCAGGTGATCCTCCTGCACTTGTACACCTCCAGGGTCTGGATCCAAAGGCAATGGCCATGCACGGGCCACCTGAGCAAGGTATTCCCAGGGTTTAGGCAGTTTAACACCCTCTGGTTTTTCACAGAAGCCAATACAAAATCTACAGCTCCCATCGGATTTTGCTACTAATATGATGGGGGAAGAGCAGGTCTAGTGGATGGTTCAATAATATTAGTGTCAAGCATATGCTTGACTTCCTGTATGATGGCCGCTTTCCTTGACTTGTGTAGCATATAAGGTTTTGGGTGTACCACTTTGCCCTCAGGAGTGTGGATATGGTGGTAGAACCCCTTCACTCTGCATGGCTCCTCTTGAAACACATCAGTAAACTGATGAGTAGGTCATACAGATCTTGTTTTTGATTGTTACTAATATAAGGAGGGATAGGTTCCTTTCTATCAGAGTCACAGGGTAATAAACATGGCAAAATGCTGGTATTGACCGTGGTGTTTTCTTTCTACATTTTAAGGAGATTTGTATGGTATGCATGGGTTGTCAATCGGCGGTCAGGTTGGGAAATGTAATTACAGGGACCTGTCTGTTCTGGTACCTCATATGGTCCATGCCATTTAGATATCAATGTATTCTCGGAGGTTGGCAGCCAAACTAGGACTTCTTGTCTGCCGTGAAAGAGGATAAGGTGACCTTTCGTTTATACAATGTTTTCTGTTGTTCCTGTGCTTTGGCCATATGGGTTTGCACTAAAGATCTTATCACAGTCATATGTTCTTTAAGCCTTGTGGTTTGGCAAAGTGGAATTGGGGTTTCCTCTCGTTCCTCTCAGGTTTCCCTTAACATTGTATTTATTTTTTTATAGGATATGTGTACGGCTCCTACACAACAAAACTAATGGTGTTTCAAAGCACCACAAGTCAGAAAAAGGGGGGGACGATCAAAATAACGGTTCTACTAGGCCTTGTGACATTCAGATCATGCACGTGCAGTAACAAGAAGTGCAAGGAGGGTTTGGTGGTTGTAAAGAGGAGAGAGTGCAAGTGAAAGACGGTGTGGAGGCGGGAGAAGGACACTGGGGCTAGGCAAGTGCTATGGGGAGGCTAGGAGGGCAAGAGCTAGGGATTGCATGTGGTGAAGAGAGAGAGGGTCCACATGCTAAGTGCGAGGGGGGAGACTGGATGGGAGGATTGGTGCCCTGTAGAACTCAGACAGAACCATGCAGCCAGTCACTGTGGCAGATGGGGCTGTTAGCAGAAGAGGGGAGAGGGAAGGACGAAGAGAAATGGAAGGTTTTAAGGAGCTTCCGGAACTTAAGGAGATCTGGTTCAAGCCTAAGAGTGGCAGGGAGACCATTCAAGAGGGAGGCTCCTGCGGAGGAGATAGATCTACCCCCAGTCTCTGCTTAGAGAAGCGTCTGTCTGATCAGCAGAGAGTTGAAGCTACAAGACGGAAGGGCTCTAGCAGGGAGGTATTGTCACGTCTCTCAGTCCACACATTGTTAAACAATCCACAATTACACAGTTCAGCCCGTACCTACCTGGCACGACAGTCACCTCTCATCATGGCCCAAAGAAACGGCATTCCGCTCGACAACGGAGAGCACTGACTGGCACTCCGGGAGTTTTTCGACCCTCATTGCTGTGGCAACTTCCATGGAAACTTCCGCATTGCCGCCGAGGAACACGGAGATTCACGCGTCACGTGAGGTGAATGACTACCGATCACATTCATCATCTGTTAGCACGTGATTTTCCTCACGCTTCCGTGATGCGCATCATGTGACTGTTGTTAGCAGTTAAAAGCATCGGAAGCCATAAAGTCAGTGCTTCTCAGCTGCCTCTTAAGGACTGTTTGGCGTTTTGAATCTCATTGGATATTTAGGCACTACGACTACGGACTGCTTCACAGATTTGTCTTCGTCCTTCTCCTTGCATTTGTGACCATTGCCCTGGATCTGTTTCTACTGGTATTGACCCCGGACACTCTCAACGGACTGCATAACGGACTGCCATTTGCCTGGAATTTTTTGGCCTTGTAACCACTGGTTTTTGATCTCGTTTTTTGGATTCTGGACTCTTGTGCAAATTCATCTTGACCCAGGTGTTGAAATGTTATCCAACCCTCACTGGATACCGACCCATTGACTCCGCTGTTGGTCCCCTGATGCATCCCATCCTTTGTGGCCTTGTTTACATTACACTTAGGTAAGCCTTATTACAAGTTGTTTTCATATGACATTATCATCATTGCACCTTGTTTGATAACCATCTATTGCATTACAGTGCTCAGGGGGTCCTTCCGGCGTTCATGGTTCCAGATTGACGGCTCACTTCACCTGTGGCCTCAAAGATTGCACAGGCAGTGATTGGCCATTCTGCCTGTGTGGTACTTGGGGATGGAGGTATTCAATAATGTGCACGACCATCAAGATCAGAACAGGTATTTAGGGAGAGAGAGTTAGATGTAGCGGGATCCCAGAAAGCCTTGTGGGTGATGCAGAGGGTCTTGCACTTGATCCTAGCAGCAACCTAGCAGCAACCAGGAGCTAGTGGAGAGTTTAGGGCTGGAGAGATGTGGTCCCTGGGGTGGAGGCCAAGGATAAGTCTTGCAGTCCTATTCTGGATTAGTTGAAGGGGGCAAAGGGAGGATAAAGAAAGATTGTGGAAGAGCTCTGGAGACAAGCTGTTATGCCTTACCTGGCCCAGCACTGTCGGGGCGGGCGGATTCGGCCCTTTCAGGGTCTTTATTCACTTAGCGGCCAGAGGTTAACAGTTGCTGGTCGTTCTCAATCCAAAATGATGGCCACCGATATTTCAGTGCCCCTAGCATCATGGCAGCGCTTCTGCTTCCGGTATTCCTATCCTGAACGCTATATCAGAGGACTGTGGAACTGGTAAGCTGCGCCTTATTGCGTATGGTCTCTAACCCTGTTCCTATATTCCTCTGACTTCCTTGCCTTTTATTTGCCTTCCCCTTCGCTTCTCAGTTTTCTGACGTGCTTTTTCGCTAATTTTTCACATGATTCTTGTTTTGGGGTCCACCATTTTTTGGAGTCATCTCGTCAGTCAGCCTGCAAGTCCACGCTCTGCTTGTAGGACCTGGGAACTCATTGAGGTTTTTTCTCCCTTCAGGGTTTTTGTATCATGTTTGGTTATTGTCCGTGGAGTCACCAACCCGGTCAGGAAATACGTGGGAAAGTAGCTTCTGCGGACGATAGGCTGTCTTCACCAAAAAGAAAACCAAGCCAGCGAAGGTAAGGCCTGGCACTGGCAGTTTCGGGGGGAAGGTGAGGAAAGGGAGAATACCTTTGGGGAGGTGCAGCTGATAGTGGGCCTTCTTGGCAAGGTGTGCAATGTGAGGAGAGAAAGAGAGAGGAGTCAGAGTTGACCCCAACATTTTTTGAGTGAATGGCAGGTGGGGACCCATGGAGGGTGGCCCAAGGGAAGGAGGGAGCTGGGGTCCCAATGAGAAGGTTCTCAATCTTACTGGCATTAACATGTCTAGGATGTCTCGGGGTACATGTCCATAAATTAATTACAATGGGGAGAATCCTGTAGAAGCCCGAGGGGTTTTCCTGATAGCAGGGGAGTAGGTTTTACAGGATCTGCTGGGTGGTATTGGCTCTAAGGGGAAAGGCTTCTGGATATCGGGTTATATATTCTATTATGACCAGAATATCCTAACTTTGATATTTCCAGGGGAACTACATTTCAATTATTGGGAGGAGTTATAAGCGTACTGGAGGTGGCATATCGGCACTGGTCTTTCGGCAGATTGCACAGGACTGTATAAAGGGTTTAATATGTGCATGTGTCCTGGGCCAATAGAATTTATTATGAATTTGGGCCTGTGTTCTGGTTTGTGCTAAATGACTGTCCGTTATATCCTCAGAACCACCTGCTCGTGGCTTTTTAACTGTGTTCTAGCCAGTCTCTCTGGAGTGGTGTCCCCTCTGTGCAATATTCCATTATTTAAAAAGAAAAAGGGTCCTTCTATCTCACTGCCTTCTCTCTCTAGAATGATCTGTAGGAAGGCTTCAGCTATCAGTGGGTTATTTCTTTGGACAAAGACTAGGTCGAGAAGAGTTTCTGATTTTCCTCCATGACTCTTAGGGGCTTCGGTTTTTGTGGGGTGTCAGGTGGTTTGCCAGCTTTCCCAAAGCCACGGGTACCTCGCTCTGTCACCTCTTTTTTTGGCCTTGTCCTTTACCCCAGGAAACATTTCCCTATGAATAACTTCCTGTGCATAGTTGTCCCCTTCATGGATCTGAAAGGGATCCTTCCCATGATCCTGAAGCAACAACTCTATGTCTCCACTGAAGTCTGGATCTATAACCCCAGCTAATACATTAATCCCAAATCTCTGTGCTAACCCTGACTTGGAAGCCCGTCTGATGTATGTATGTGGAGGTGGAATCAAAATCAGATCAGTGGGTATCGATCTTCTTTCACCTGGGGGAATGACGTCTTCCCTACTACTGCAAATATCTAACCCAATAGAGCCTTCTGTGGCTACTGAGGGGTCTGACGCTTTGGGACTTAACTTCCCAAACCTTAGGGTTCACCAACTTGTATCGGTTGAGTGGCATCCCACTCTTGACACCATTTGTGAAGGCATCAGGAAGTAGAAACAGACAACTGAGGAATGTTTGGCTACACACTTTTTATTAAAATCACAATAAGGGTGGGATAAGGACTAACCTACCCTATGCTAAGTTGTGATTTCCCTACCTAATTGAACTAATGGTAGTCTGTGTCAGGAAGTCCAAAGTAATTGTCTGTGTCCAAAACCTATACTTGCCCTCATATCTACTTCTTCAAAATCTGTAGAGATGTCAGCATTACATGAAAAGTGTTCAAACAAATGTTCAGAGTTTCTTCTAGTTCTTGGTTGGAAAAGGGGTTCTTCCTTCCCCCGGATTCCGGATGGTTCAAGTTCAATCAAAAGGGGCTCCCTTCAATAAGCTTTCAAGTCTCTCACTGTTTTCAAAACCACACAATTCCTTTAGATTCTACCCAGCTTTCAGGCTTCTGTGTCTTTCATCAATATCACAAAGTTCAGCTCTTAAATCCACAATATGCAAGCTTTTCTTGACAGTCAACCATAGATGAGTTGAGTGGCTTCTTTTTAGTTGGGTGTATTCGGTGTAGGCATAGTTGCCATACCACATGGTGCACCCATTACAGGTCACACAAAGGACACATCTTATTGGCTTCTCTTCCTTAGTTACACTGCCACTCCTTCAGCTCAACAGTGATACTGAACTTCTATTCTTGCAGCCTTTTCATTACTTTTGCCACCATTCATTTTCTCGATTACCAAATCCTCTCATATTTTTGTCACAGTTTCAACTTTCAACTTGTACAGTTGCTCTTTTCCTTATGGCTCTTGCCAATGCTTGCTTTCTCTCAGATTCTACAATTCACTTATATTCTTTGCCAATGATTTCTTTTTTTAATTCCTTTGTATCACAGAATGCTTTTCTCTGCTTTCAATTCAAGTGGCAGTCAATCGTTGTTACTTTCCTTTGGTTCTGTATTCAAAACTTCAAATTATTCATCTCAAACAACATTATCGCAAATTCCAGTTCACTCTCCTAATGGGAATTTGCACCCTGTTCACAGGCTTCTCATTCACTTTAAGGTTCACTGCGTTTCAATTCCTTCCTTGGCCTTACCAATTGCATTACAGTTCAGTATTCACAAACTGCTCCATTAATTAATTTCAACCTTCACGTTATCATAGTTAATAAATAATAATAATTTGCCACTTATATAGCGCTACGAACCCTCAGGTATCTGAGCACTGCTTATCATTACCCACGGTGTGTGGTGCTCATTTATCGACCTCGGAAGGATGAAAGGCTGAGTTTGGCCCCGCCGGGATTCGAACCTGCGTTAGCAGACTCTGCACATATGTCAAAGCGAGCGCTCTACTCGCTGTGCCACTTGACCGGCTTTTCAATCATCTGTACTTTACATTTGGATAGGCAATCCCATTGCCTCCGATGTCCTTCGCTCACTCGCGAGTGCTCCAACCTGCATTCACCACGCGGCTTGAGCCACAGCGTCCCGGGGTCATTCAGTCTGACTTGACTCACTGGGTACGCTGTCTCTGTGTACTCTCCTCCACTTCGGTCGGCTCTTCGTCGCTGCTCCCAGCTCTGCACGCCTCTCTTCCAGTGTCTCCGACACCTCAGGTTACTGGAGAGGGAGTCCTCTTGACTCCAGGAGATCGGCAGCCCAACCCTGCCTCCGGAGACCTTCCAAAAACACCCACCACAATCTGCTTCCACTGCAATGGCTCTGCAGGACCCCTGCCCTTTGGACAAGAATCTCCTAACCTTCACCCATGGCTTCTCCATCTGCAAGCATTCCACACGTGATCTCTTTAGCCTCACCTGAGTGGGCCATTTATACTGCCCCTTTGGTCTCAGGTGCAGGCCATATTCTTCAGTAACACAATGGTCTTGGTACTCGGCATCCCTCTTCCTCGTCCCAGTACCAGAGTGGTGTTTGTCTATGTCTGAGTTAATAAAGGATTGATGTATGTTTCTATGTGGTCTCTTCCTCGTCTCAGTACCATAGTTGTATGTATTGGGAAAGGGTTTTTAACAACATAGGGAAGGGATTGGTAATAAAGCCTGTGGGGTATCTGATTCCTTATGAAAGGGAAATGGGGGATACTATGTCTCACCCAAGGGTGCCCATCCCCAATTCCCAAGTCTCCTCCTCCCAGGTGAGCCTCCCTCGCATATCCACCCCTGGGATCAGGATCCAAAAGCAGCAACCTTTGCCCGGTGTAAGACCTGCGTGGCATCATGAGAGACAGAGACTCAAACATACGTTTTCAAAACCTTTATTTCTTAAAGTTGCTGGGTTGGTGTAAAACCTAACTGGCCCTTACACTAAAGGGATGTTTCCTTTAACTGATGTTTCTAAGGGCCGTCGAAGTCTAGAAGTCCAAAATAAAATCTGTCTGTGTCCAAATCTATGCTTGACATCACTCTTTGACAAAAATGGCTTAGGAAGTCTTTCAAAGGGTGGTGTTCCAATGAAAATAGGAGACCAGGATTGGTTTCAGGTGATCGTCTCACCAGATGTATGTTGGACAGCTTCAACAGGATGAGTTCAATCAAAAGGGACTGTGCATAGTCAAAACAATGTCAATGTCTTTAATGCCTTGGGGTTCCTTTCCCCCAGCTTCAGTTCCTTCAGTAACACAAGATAGTCAAGATTCCACTTTGATAGGCCTCTTAGGATTTCTTTCCGCAAGCTTAGGCCTCGTCCAAGTTCAAACCCAATACACTTTCTGGGCCTCTCCGGGTTCCCTTCCCAAGCTAAGGCCCCTCTTGAGCTTAAAGAAAAACACAAGTTCAGTTTGTCAGGATGTACCCTGTTTTCCATGTACAGTTCTATCAAAGGGTTAGCATCAGGGACGTTTGACAACATCAGGTCATTTTCTCATCCTGCGCCTTAACACCTCTCTTGGATTTCCTGCTCTTGACGTTTTCCTTCAGGAGCCTTCTGATCCCCTTCTTGTTCCCCTCTGTTTTCTTGACTTTCCTTCTTGTGCCCACTGGCACCTTTCTTTCCTTTTCCTGGCTTCTTGCATCTTGCTTTCCCGGGCACACTTGCACTTCCTCTACCTTTTGGTACCCACTGGCACCTTTCCCACTCTGCCGGGTCGCTTGTACACTTTTCTCTCTTTTTGGGTTGCTCGTGCCCTCTTTAATATAGTTATTTTCCTTCACATCCCTTGAGCACTCTGCTTTGTGACTTTCACGGTATCTCGTGACTTTAAAAAAATATATTTTTATCGTGCCTTAGTTGTACATCGGCTTTTCACAGTTCTAGACAAAAATTCATTCACACTTTAGGAACTAAAATAATGAATCACTAAAATCAAATATTCCATTAGATTTTGCATATAAAAACAGGAAGAGAAAAATAAAAATGAACATCAGAAACAAAGTGAAATTGATGATCCCTTTCCAATTACTCAGAAGAAGATAAGGGCAAGGCAACTTCCCCTCTTGTTATCCTCTCAACTTGCACCGTCTTTCACCTCCTCTTGAACTACCGTGCTGAGTTAGCTCTCACATCATGTGGTCTGCATTGCTTGTAGGGTGCTGTCGTGCTCCACCTTTTATCCCTGTGGGGAAAGGACTTTGCCTGAGCCTTGCATTGGGACATGTCAGGTAAACGGTTCTGGTGTTAGTCCATTGTCTTGCGTGTTGTGCTAAAAGTGTTCATGTTAGTAAAGAGTGGGAGGAGGGGGGAGTGTTTTGGTATATCCGTGGTAGGATAGGAAAAAGGTGTTGAAAGTAGGGGGATACTGCATATCACCTGTCAGTGTCCCACTCCCACTCTCCAAGGACCCACCCATCCAGGTGATCCTCCCTCACTGGTCCACCCCAGGAACTGGATCCAATAGTGATCGCTGTGTCCTGGCCACCTGGATGACAGATCCCGGGGACTAGTTAGGGAGACACCTTCAGGTTTCTTACAGCCTCTATCGTTTAAGGCCAAAGCCACGGGGTCCACTTGATCAGATGCTTCATCAATGGTGATATTATCCACACTTGTTGGCTCAAGATTCTTATTAATGTAATGTCACTATTACATTTTTCAGTCTTTTTGGATTGTATTTTGGAAGCCGGGAAGTAGATTGTTCTCAAAACCTTCTTGCCACTTTCTTTTCATCGCAGTGCCCCTTCTACCATGCTTTGTTTTACACTTTGATTTAGCTGGTCTTATTTCATTATTTGATTGTTCCTGAGGTGTTGAGATTCTTGTAATACCCAAAATCCCAACCTCTTCATTAGATGGTACCGACTGGCTGATAGTGGGAGTTGTGGTATTACCAGAACCAGCCAAAACTACTGCAGTTGACGATATGTGCAACCTTGTGTAACACTGCTGCTCCTTACTCAATGCGCCCAGTTACCTTAGGGTTCGGCCGCGCTATACAAATAAACTAAACTAAACTAAAACTCCAGAGAATACCCATAGACAAGTGTATATCAAAAATACATTTATTATAGCCCTTTATAACTAAAGACAAATGAACCACAGTCATAATATACAGTTACCACACATGCCTTACACTATGTACCATATATACAAATGTGTTTCACCTATGGTGGATAAGGGGAGAACATAACCTGTAACAGAAGAGATAAGTAAACACAATTATCACATGAGGCAGTTCTTCAAAGTCGATCGCTAATTTATATAGTTCAGCCCTACGAAGTGGGGAGCCTTGTTCTCAAAAGTACAGCAGTGCGTTAACAATGCTCGACCATGCGTAGGAGTGAGTCCTCATCAGGGAGCTGTGGCAGTTCAGGAAGGCGGTTGATTTGATGAAGAATAAAGCCCTATTATTTACAGAGGGTCTACCTTTGCAGGTAGAGCAACTTTTGGAGTTCGGGAATATCTGGGGAACGCAGGCTAGCCCAGCTAAGGTGAGTATCTTTTCAGGGAAATGGCTGCGCCAAGAGGCCACCGGTAAGTGATGCGAGTACTCACCGACCTTCAATGCAGTCAGGGCCAAACTTGCCAGTTTAGTCAAGGTTGCTTGTAGGTTTAACACCTGCAGTTACATGTCGCTCTGGCTCTCAGCGGCTGTGGGCTGGGAGAGTTGCCTTTTGTCTGCTCTCGTAGAAGAATGGAAGACAATTCCAGTGCAGCACATCTCAGCGCACATGGGGGCAGTTATGCAAGGCTCCTACAATGACCATCACCACAGCAGGGTGACATAGGGACTGCCAATGCTCGTGGTGTGGCAGCCTCGCAGCCCAGAGGAGCTAGGACAATTTTGGCGGGAGAGGGCCCAGGACCACAAGCAAGCAATTTCCAAAATCTTGAGTCTTAACTCGGAATGGCAGCGCTCCTATACGATAACTTGGGTTTGAGCTGGTCAGTTAACTGAATGGCCCAGGAATAATTCTGATGAGGCACTTTGTGAGGGTAAGCAGGAGGTGCCAAGAGTAGTTGGTCCCACTACTCCAAAGGGTCAAAGCGCCCTTGCAGGCCTTCTGTGATCGATAGAAAATCAGGGGTCTAAGGGGATAACAGCGGGGTCATGGTGCCAAACCATCCAGCATGTCTCCAGTGGTGGGACCACAGGTCTGCTCTTTCATTACAGGATACGTGGCTCCATCTGTAGTTCGGTGTGAACTTCAGTTGATTCACCTGGAAAGGATGCAGAGCCCCTTCTTTTATGCAAGATTTGTTTTGCGCTCAAATCTGGATTGCCAATGTAAGATTTGCTCTCTTGCATGCACACCAGGTGTAGGACTATCATAGGCCATAGTGGTACAGTCATTCAGGCCTGCCATACATACTGGCACCAGTAGTGTAGATTGAGACCAGATAGTCCCAACCTTCTTCCTAAGCATTAGCACTTGCCACAGTCTTGGGCCAAACGCAGTAAACGTGATATGGTCCATAACAATGAAGTAAAAATACTTTAAAAGTAAACTGCTGCCAACAGTTCATCCTAGGCACACATGTACAAACACCAAAAAATCCTTAGAGGGTATCTAGGACCATAAAACAAGGACTCCTATGTGTGGTACTGTAAGGTACTTGACACATAGATAAATAGTTACCAAGAAATGGCAACATAGTCAGTCAGTTTCCCAGTACTGACAGCCCGAAGGACGTGTCAGTTTTCCCAAAACAAATGATCAAAAGCCCAGAGGTGTACAGCTGAAGGCTGTGCTCCACTGGTAAAAGTCAGGTTAGGTAAGCCAAACAAAAGCAACATTTTTGGGGGGTTCATAAATGGAGGGAAAATTGCACCTAAGGGAAATCTTTCCTAACACTCGCCCCTCCCAGACCAAGGACAGGGGGAATTAATCCACCCCTGGATGAGTCTCATGTTCAGGTCAACTCAACATTCTGGACAACCCACCAGCGTTGCTATGTTGGAAACCTGGCCTGTGCTCAATGGTGAGGTCAAACCCTTGCATGCTTATGGACCAGCTGAGCAACTTTGTATTCTCTCCCTTCATGTTCATTAGCTACTTTAAGAGCTTATGGTCAGTTTGCACAGTGAAGTGGGTCCCTTATGGGTAGGGCCTCAGCTTCCTTAGGGCCCACATGACAGAGAACCATTCTTTCTCTACAGTGGACCACCAGAGCTGTCTCTCCTTAAGCTGGCGAGTACTGAATCCAATCGGGTGTTCCTTGCCTTTCTCATCTACCTGTGATAGTACAGCACCTATCCCAGTGTCTGCACAATAAAGGCATGTTTGTAGTCAGGGGCCCAGAGAACAGGGGCCTGGCACAGGGAGTCTTTTAAGCCAATGAAGGCCTTCCCACACTCCTTAGACCAAGAGACATTCTTGTTTTTTTTCAGAGTAATGAGAGCAGTCAGTTTGGCAGCTATGGTACCATAATCTACCATGAAAGGTCGGCAGTACCTAGTGAGACTTATAAAGGCTCTCACTTGGGTTTGTGTAGTGGGGGTAGGCCAGTCTTATACTGCCTGTACTTTACTGGGTAGTGGCTGAACTCTCCCTCAACCTGCTTCATGTCCAAGGTAGACCACAGATCTTTGCCCAATCTGGTACTTTCTGACCTTTTACATTCAAGTTGGCCCCTTCTGAAGAGCCTGCAACACTATTCCCAGATGTTTCACATGTTCTTCCCAGGTGGCACTGAAAACTGCTATTTCACCCAGATATGCTTAGCAGAATTCATCCAGCCCACTTAGGACACGATTCACAAGCCTTTGAAAAGTGGCAGGTGCATTCTTTAATTCAAAGGGCATTACCCTGAACTGGTAAAGGCCCTCTGGGGTAGAGAATGCTGTCTTCTCCTTGGCATGTTCTGCTAGAGCTATTTGCCAATACGCTGCAGTGAGGTCAAATATGCTGAGGTGCTTGGAGGCATCAAAGGTATTCACCAGCTCATCATTTCTAGGGAATTGGTGAGCATCTGTCCTGGTGACAGCATTCATAGCCCTGTAGTCCACGTAGAACCTCAGTTCAGAGGTACCTGCCTTTGGCACCAGAACCACAGAACTGGACCATGGCTTACTGGAGGGTTCAATAACCCCAAGATCCAACATCTTGTTGACCTCCGTTTTGATGTAGGAGCTCACCTTGTCTGATATCCTAAGCCCTCTATGTTTTGTAGGTACACTGTCCCCTGTGTAAATTTCAAGTTTGCACCAGGTTGTGAAACCGGGAGTCAGTGAGAACAAGGGGGAGAACTGCCTCAGCAAAGTTTTCACTACTTCTTGTTGTGTATAAGTCAGGTGAGGGGCCACTTTGAAACCCTCAATGGAGCCATCTGAAGGGCTACCTTGGAACAAGTCAGGAAGAGGTTCTGATTCCTCCTCTTCTCTGTCAGATGCGAAATGTAGGGCAGCTACTTCAACCCTAGGGATGAAAGCCTTAAGCCTATCCACTTGGAACACTTTGGGAGCTTGTCCCGGCATCCTACGTTCCACTAAATTGTTTACCTCACCTAGCTATTCCACTACTGTGTAAGGGCCTGACCACTTATCCCATAGGGCTCTGGGCTCTAGGCCTTGTAGGGTTCATAATCAGAACTTCTTGGTCTTTGGTGAAGTGAATAAGTGAAGCATTCTCGTCATACCAATGTTTTACCAGAGCTTGACCTTCCTTAAACTCATTCACTTCCTTAACCCCAGCATATAGTCTACTACATTGGTAGTAATGAAAGCTTTGACCCTTCCTTGACTATGGCCAGTGGTCCCCTTAAAGGGTGACCGAAAAGAAGCTCAAAGGGGCTGAAACCAATATCCTCCTGAGGTACCTCTGTAGGCGAAGAGTAAGCATGGAAACGGGGGATCCCACATTCTCCTTTGAGGTTCTTCCAGAGCCCCAATCATGCTTTTGAGAGTTATGTTAAACCTCTCAACTAAGCCATTAGTTTGTAGATGATAAGCCGATTAAAATGTGTAAGTGACTCCACACTCTTTCCACATGGCCTACATGTACTTAGATTTGATTTGATTTTACATTTTTAATGTGCATACCCAAAGGTCCAAGCAAAATTGCATCTAGGCGCAGATGTTAATTAAAAACCAACCATTTCCATTACAAAGCTGTCACTCAAGCTTATGCTAACTGAAAAAGACAAATTATAAAAAAAAATAAGTTTTTAGTTTCCTCCTGAACAAGGATAAGGACTCAGTCTGTCAGAGGTCCCCTGGTATAAATAATTCCAAGAGCGGGGTTCAAAGGAAGAAAAACACCTATCGCCCCATGTTGTCGTTTTTATTAACGGAACAGCCAGCAGATTTGTTCTCATTGATTGAAGTGTTCTAGTGGGATGATGCATTTGAATTTTTGACATGAAATATGTCGGCGTCAAGCCATGGATACATTTAAAAACCAGGCATAATACTTAGAATTCGCTGTTGAACCAGTAGCCAGTGAAGGATTATCCGGTATTGAGAGAGTTGTGTGCCACTTGCAGTCTTTGTATTTGGAACTTTTGAACACCCATGAGAAGAGCATTACAATAGTCTAGTTTTGAGTTTGTTAACATACCAACAACTGTTGAGCGGTCCTTTTCTGCAAAAAGAGGCAACAAAGGCTTGATCAATTTCCACTGGTAATATACAGATTTTTACTGTCTGGTTGACTTGCAGATTCCAGCGTAAATTGGACTGTCCAATTTTTTACTTTATCAGAGAAAATTGTAGGCACACTAAACAAAGATGGGCATGGAGTCATTTTTAGTGCATTCAGCACCTTTCTTTTGGAACTGAGAACAATAACCTCTGTCTTTGATGGATTCAGCTGGAGCTTGTTAAGGACAGCAGAATGAGTATAAATGCTGTTTCTAATATTTTTAATTTTATCAAAGTAGAATGTGTTGAACTCATTGGCCACTTTGGTAGAAGCTAACAGGCCAACATTAACACATTGGGAATTGGAAAAGTGTTTAATTGCCTTAACAAAAAGTGGTCTGATGTAGGCAAGATTAATTTGTTTTTGCAGAGATGAGGATTTTGCTATATAATCTCTGTTTTATATTCTTCCAATGCTTCTTTAGCCATATGTTTTCTTTTTTTCGATAGGCTTTCTTACATTTTTGCAGCTTTTCGCTATACCATTAACTATGGCATAGCGTCTTGGACACCTGATTATGGTATAGCGTCTTGGACAACAGAGACAGCAACATGAAGTTGCTGCCTCTGTCTGACAAAACTTCTTTAGGGAAGCCAACCCTAGTAAAAATTCCAAGTAATATTTTTGCAACTGACTTGGCTGTCAATGGGATGGCTTCAGGATATCTGGTGCATGGTCAGCCAGACCAAGATAAGCCTATTGCCAGAGGATATCTGAGTGTCAAGGGGATCAACAATGTCAATCCCTACCCTTTCAAATGGCACCTCCACCACACTGAGTGGCACCAATGGAGCCTGGATTGTTGACCCACTGTTACCAGAAATCGGACCAGTGGCACAACTGCCACAGTGACCTTCAACCTAGACCACCATCTTTGGCCAGTAGAAATGCATGGATAGCCTTTGCTTGCTTCTCTTGATCCGAAGGTGTTCAGCTAGAGGAACTTCATGCACCAGTTGTAGGAGAAAGGGTTGTCTTGAAGGGGGACCACCAACCCCCTATGGTCACCTTCAGTAGACTGTGGGCTCACTGTACAGAAGCCCCACATTCCCAATACATCCTATGTTTCTCAGGAGGTTCACCCTCAAGCTGGGAACAGGTCTGTCTCCTTAGGCCTTCTAAAGATGGGCACTCACAAACTCTTCCCTATCAGGACCACCTTCAACCAATACACTTTGGAGTTCAGGGTGGTCACGTGGGTTGAGAATTCAGGCAGCACCTCTTCCTCGTCAGGTTTAGGTGCTTGGCCAACTACCTCCACCTCAGTGGCAGGTGAGTTTGGGGGAATATTTTGTTTCCCTCTTCTGAGTTTTTTGACTCCCTTAGCCTTGGGTTTCCCCTTTGGCTTTGGCTCAGCCTTGGACTTGGCGAGGGCAGCCTTTGTTTATGACCTTGTGCATGGTCTTCTGCTGTGTCCCCCACAAGATCTAAGTCTCTGAGGGGATTTCCCAGCAGAACCTTTCCAGGGCTTGCCTCTGTACACTCACAGGTATCCTTACTACTGTACCATTAATGGAGAGATTTACAGGCATTACTGGGAACTTGAGAGTGGGCCATCAGCTAACTTGGTGGGCATCAGGGGAGCTCTAGCAAGTCTTTCTTGGTTTACCAAAGTGGAATCCACCACAGTTCTGCTGGCCCAACTACCCCTAAACTCTAGGCTCCGATGAACCCAGGGATACAAAGACTACTTCATATTATCCCACTGGGGAAGGAGTCTGAAGAGAGGAATGCCCCTCTGACAATTTCTTCCTCCTCATAAGAGGGGAAGGCCAGACTCAGAGTGTATCGCTAAGGTTTTGTCCATGTATATGGGGTCCCCCTTCACGTGGTTACTTGCTCTACAAGCCACACAAAATCCACTAGTTCTTGGGACATAGGGAGGCTTACTGTAACCAGAGCTATGCTTGGGACTCCTACTATTCTGCACCTTCTCATGTGACTTACCCTTACTATTCTTTTTGTGGCCCTTATGGGAGGATGTTTTATCAGTACCTCCCCCCTCTTTATCTTTGTGTTTTTTCCCCTCCTCATGCTTACCAGGAGCAGGCTTGTCCATATGGGACACTCTGTGTGACACCCATACATCTGCTGTAATGGCTAACTGATGTGGATCTATCTCCTTATAATCAGCCAAGTGCTGCTTAAGCTCAGGGGAACAAGAGGCAAACATATGTTCAAGCATGATTAAACAAATCATACCGTCAAAGGTGTTGATTGTAATTGTTATTTATAATGCACTTAATACCCAGAGGTTACTAAGAATGAACCCGGGGCTCGTACCTGTGTTGCTTGGCTTCGTCTTGCTTCCAACGCGAGCGTGTTGCCACTGAGCTATTCTCCCGGTGACTTCATAACCTTCCCAGCCATTCAAGATTTCCAAGGAATCAGTTACATATGAGACCAAAGTATTATCTTTTGGGCAGGAATCTTTCCAAACTTCAAGACCAGAGTTTGCTTCAATTTCGCAAAGCCTTTTCTGTCAGCCTTTGACATTTCCATAATGACACTGCAGCCAGAATGGGGTAGTCGATTGAACAACCATGCAGTCTTATCAGCATCCACAACTTCATGCACTTCACATGCATACTCAAATGCAGTTAACCAATCCATGATGTCATTCTTGTCATCATACATACTATCAGATCTTTTGAAAACCTTGGCTGAGAGGAGGAGTCAGACTCATCCCAGATCATCTAGAGGAGCCATTGGCAGCTTGTAACTTGGCAAGCTCCAACTGGTGATCCCTGTCCTTCTGTTTCTCTGCTTTCTCCAGTTCTAGCTTAGCCATGCAGAATTCAAGCTCCTTCTGCTTAAACATCAGCTCTTGTCTTTTGAATTCCAGCATGGCCTCAACCTAAGAGCCAGAAAATGAAGGCCCATGCCACTTGGGGCAAGAGGACTAGTACTTTCTGCCCTATGGAAAATGACTGTAAGTTAACCTTTTTGTCATAAGTGGTTTTGTGTTGGCTTTGGGCTTTTTCCATGTGTGTACCAACCAAGTCTCGGACCTATTTCCTGTATTCTCATATTCTGGTGGCGGTTTGCGAGATGGGAATGGGGACCTCTTCTTGTTCTTCCCAGGTCTCCCGGAGCATGTCTAGGACATCTCTGGGCTCTCTGCCATAGAGTAGTTCGAATTGAGAGAATCTGTCTGAAGCTTGGGTTTTTTTTCTCACTGCAAATAATGCCCATGGGATCATTCATTGAATCTTTCTACAGGTCATCGGTTTGGGGATGGTACACCGAAGGTCATAGAGTGGTAATGTGAAGTAGCTCTTTGACTTCGGCCATAAGCTTAATCCTAAAGTTTGACCCCTGGTCTATTAGTATTTCCTTGGGGAAAACCGGCTCTGGAGAAATACGGTTACAGACCTCAGAGGATCTGCTGGGTGGTATTATTTCACATCGGGAAGGACTCGGGATATCTAGTTGCATAATCCACAATCCCAAGGACATACTTCTTGGCTAATTGAGATATTTCTACAGGACCAATTATGTCCATGCCGATCCCTGAAAAGGGGATTTCTATGATTGTTAATGGGTTTAAAGGGGCTGGTAATTGGATGCCGGTGCTGGTCTTTTGACATATTTCGCATGTTTGGATGAATGTTTTGATATCCGGGTGAATACCTGCCCAGTAAAACTTCCCACTAATATGCACCAGTGTTTTCGATTGTCCTAAATGCCCCCTGGTAAGGTGGGAATGTGCAATCGCCAGTACAACCTTTCAGTGACTCTTGGGTGGTACCAATTGTGTTTTTATTAGACCTTCCATGGATGTCTCTCTTCTATAAAGCAATCCACGGTTTAAGAAAAAGAATGGATTTCCCTTATCTAATCCTTCTCCTTCTGGTATTGCTTGTAGAAAAGCTTCATCGATATTAAAAGATTTATCAGCATCCCCAAAGCCTAAGTTGCTTCTGCCTGTTTTATCTGGTTTACTTTCTTTAAACTGCGGATATAATGCTTTTTCTAAAATGCCTGGGCAATTTGGTCTCCTCAACGTATCTCAAAAGGGATCTCACCATGATTCTGTAAGAGAACCTTCACATCTCCCGGAAGTCGGGATCAATTATGCCTGCTAAGACGTCTATCCTGAACTTCCACGCTTGGCCAGATTTTGGGGCCAATTGTATTTAACACCACAGAGGGAGTATCAGGACCAAGTCTGTAGGAATCATTCCTCTTTTCCCAGGAGGGATAATAGCATCTCTATTACTGCAGATGTCAAACCCTATTGATTCATTGGTGGTGATAGAAGGGTTAGAGGCTCTTTGACTATGTTTTTTTAAACTGAAGGGTTCCTCAATTTTTTAATTGAGCCACATACCACTCTGACACCACATGTAAGGAACTCATGGTGGCAACAGTACAGGCAGACACAAGTGATCGCAGTTCAAGGGTGTTTATTAAAGAGTAAAGGTAGGTTGGAAAAACGCCTAATCTAGACCTAAATGTAAGATGGGAGCAAGCTTCGACCATCAAATAATAACAAGGCTGCCCTAGTGGCGTTGTGTCAAATAAAAGAGCCTATACTAAGTAAAACCTATTGCTAATCCTTACACTAAACACGAAAAGAAGTGAGGGATAATGTACTTAAGAAAGAAATCAGTGTTCACAAATGATAATTCAGGATGTGGTACTTGAGGTCTCCCTTCCCCACGTTTTCAGCATGGAATAAGGGTGGACTTTGGAGCACAGCAAACGCTCGAGCTTTACCAGCACGATCTAACAGTTCCACTTTCAACAATCAGGGCATTCAGTGTTTAAGTCTCTTTTCTATCAAAAAGTCTCTTGCTGCCGTGGGCCTGATGTAGTCAAATAAACAAAGAGTTCCTTTTCACAAAAACCTTGGATAATGTCTTTTTCACCCCTGAGTCGCCCTCCTCCAGGCTCAGATCCTTCTTTCATCGGTCGGGTTCACTCTGGTCAACACACTGTATTTCGGGACTTTAGACTTTGCCCCCTCTTCATCATCATCCCCGGCTTGGTTATCAGCGGAGGAGGGTCTCATGTACTGTAGTCATCTGCTGCAACAGACGCTGGCTATTGTTTGCGGTCTTATGTTTTCTTCAGCGGAGGTCTCACGGGCCTTGGTCAGAAAGGGCAAGGTTGCTTCTCTCCTTGTCACCTTCTCGGTATGCACCGTTTTTCTCCTCCTCTTGAACTGCCAGGCTGAGTTAGCTCCCTGGACGTGCAGTCTGCCTTGCTTGTATTGTGCTCTTGTGCTCCACCATTTATCCCGGTGGGGAAGGGAAAGGGCCATCAGTTGTGTGGTTTGGGTCAATTGTCTGACTTTGCCTGACCCTGGAGTTGGGACATGTCAGGTAAATAGCTTGAGTGTTAGTATGTCGTCCTTTGTAATGTGTGCAAGTGTTTGCATCGAAAAAAAGGAGGGTTAAAGTGCTTCTGTATCCTATGTCGCTGGTTGGGGGAAAAGTTGTCAGAAGAAGGGGGATACCGTGACTCACCCAGCGGTGTCCCACGTCCACTCACCAAGGATCCCCCATCCAGGTGATCCTCCCTCACTGGTCCACCCCCAGCAACTGGATCCAACATCGATGGCCGTGTCTAGGCCACCTGGATGACAGACCCCCGGGGGCTAGTTAGGGAGACACTTTCAGGTTTCTCACACAGCACCTGAAAGACCCTATGCACGAGATAGGTAACATCCTCAACCTAATCATCACTGCACTGCCTTCCCTCCACTAAAGCTCTCATCTCCCGTTTCACTGGTCTAACCATCTGGCCATGCATTCCAACATCTTGCACACCATCCCAGTCCAGCACTCCCAGCAGAAAAACATCAGACAAACCTTCAGGTCATTCAAGAACTTCCTGATGGAAGCTCTCATGGAAGACCTCGCCAACCTCCACCTCACATGGACCAAACACCCCCAATCGAACTGTGACTCTCTACTTGAAGTACTCAACGCCACCCTCACCACCTTCATCGACTGACACGGACCTCTGAATCAATGCACCTGCACACCGAAACCGTCAGCACACTTGTACAGACCTGGTAGAAACCCTGGCCATGCTTAAAGCGACATCGTACACAGACAACATCCATCCTCCCTGCAGAGGCTCTCCTTCCCACTCTGGAGATCATCACCAGATCCCTAACTCAAGGCACCTTCCCATCGACCCTAAAGACAGGACAAATCCTACCTCTACTAAAAATAAAACACGCTGGACCCCAACAACTTAGGTAACTATTGCCCCTTCCTAGGTAAGATCAACGGGAAAGCGGTAGCCACACAACTGCAGCAACACATCAACACCAACACCAGCAATCTCCGTCAAACCTGCCAATCCGGGCAACTCACACAGGTTACAAGGAAAAACAGATACCAGGCCTTGAACATAACTACATTTTTGTTACAACTGAATTGCCATATCCCTGTTCAGTTTGAAGTATGTACAAGTGTGAGGGACGGAATCCTTTTGTCAGAGTGTTTCCTTTGGTTTATTTTGATAGGGAGGAACATCTTCATCAGGGTAGGCATAGCGAGGTGTTTATCAAACTTTTTGAGTTAATAAAATGGCATATTTATTAAAAACCTTCCCAAAGTTGTCCGTCTCACATTTCTGACCCCTCACACCCTCTAGTACAGGCTAAACTGCTATCTGAGCTTATGGATGGGGGGAAATGGGAGGCCCACCTGGTGCTTCCCATGACACAACTTGTCTATGTCTCCTTGGCCGGTGCCTAGTGTGCACACAAAGGAAAGCTTGGATTGCAGCCATTACAGGTGGTCCAGGCTTCCATTCAAAGTTTGCGAGCTGACGAGAGAGCTGGAAGCTATAAGAGAAGCAAAGAAGAAGCTTAGCATGAAGGCTAAGCTTCCATTCCAAGCTTGTGAGTTGATGAAAGAGCTGGAAGCTTTAAGGCGAGCAAAGAAGAAGCTTAGCTTGCAGGCTCCCACTAAGGTTAGAACCTGGATTCCACACTTATGAATGATTGTCCAAATTGAACACAATATGCTCCAACAGTCCATACCCCATGCAGCATTGCATTCCAGCATTAAACACCATTTTCCTTGTTGATTGCCCCCACCATTACAGGGTTCAAAATTGAGGGGAGCTGGGAGCCATTTAGCTCCTGCTTCTACCCAAGAAGAGCCTAGATAGCTTGAAACAAACTAGTACCAGAAGCTACTTTTAGCTCCTCAGGCCAATGGATGCTGAACAAACACATCTATTTGAATTTAACACTGTGCATTTAGGGAAATCTATAAATAAACGTTAGGCCACATCAATAAGACATTTAAAGAATATGGTGTCATCCATAAATGGACAAAATGGTAAGTTTGCATCTTATGTAGAAGTTAGATCTTTTTAAAAATGTTTTGTTTCTAAAGCGCTCACTGATCCCGGGGGCATCAAGGTGCCGTTACAGGAATATGTCTCTTAGTTGCGTATTTATAACTTGCTTAATACCTGTACGTTTCTAAGTGCAGACCTGGGGATAGAACCTTTGTTGCTTTGTGTCGTCTTGTTTCCAAGGCGAGCACGTTGCCGCTGAGCTATCCTGACTTAGTACATAGATCTGTCGGATGCTATGTACTAGCTTCTAGTTCCCCAGTGGTAACTCCTGGTAAATGCTGGATATCAAAGAGCTGCTTTTTGCTCCCGCTTATCCATCTTCAATTTCGATCCCCGCCATTGCTTCAGCCAGTAATTTAGGAATGAGCCTTTAATACCAGTATGGCCGAACCCAACCATTTGTTAACCTACAACAAACATAAGAAGTGATAAAGAATGCAAATGACCAAAGCACATCCGAGTAAACCTCCAATGCTCCACATGCTTATAGGACCCGCTTTCCGCTTGAAGGCACACTACAGAAGACTGTAAATAATGAATAAAGATTGAAACACCATCACGGATTCCTTGGATTTGTAATCAAAAGCTCTTCCAACATTCAGTTCTTACCTCCAGTGGCACCCACCTTTTCAATACAAATGGCGACATTGATAAAAATGATAGATTTGCCCAGAAATGTTAACCTACAAACTTTCCTTTTGCTTTCCTTAAAGCATGGATTAATATGACGAAGACATTCAAATCAGTTATTTAAATTGAATATATTCTCCTTTGTAGAGCTTCACATCATTCTCGACTTCATGTTTGGTAGGACCTGCTCTACCCTAGGGGGGCTATCACTGTACTCATGCATGTGGTATGCAAACTCATAAACACACTCATCATTGAAGACAATTTTTTTTATTTTTTATTTTTTATTGTAAAACTTCAACTTGATATTTTCGTATCATGTTTTTGTTACATTTCCCAAAGAAAAAAAAATTCTACTTCGTCCATCTCCACCGTGGGTATTCTTAGTTAGATTTAACAATGAATATTGTAGTTTAGGGTAACACATTTTTATGGTAACACAGTTACCGGAAAGAGCAGCCACCAAGAGGGCAGATCTTTCAGATATTGGCGGCCTTCAGTTGGGTACTGACTTTAGGGCTTCGTCAAAGAAGTTGATGAGGTTGCAAGAGAGCTTGATATTATGACCTGCTGTTGCGTTATCCCACCAATCATCGGGTTCCTCGGATTGTGTTTTAAATTCATTTAGATGCACCTCACGGAGATCTGTCAGCATTGGGCACAATATAGCTAGGTGCTTTAGAGATTCAACTTCTGTGGTTTTGCAAAAGCGGCAGTAATTATTTGCTGTTTCATTATTCTTTTGCCTCCAGAGCGTCTCATTAGTATTTAAAGCGTTCAGTCGCAGCCTTAGAAATTGTGCCCTGTGGTGGCGAGACGGACAGTTTGTGAGATATTTTGGTTGAAAATTCAGTTTAACTTGACTTCTGGAAGTGGGCAGGGTTGATTTAAGGGCTAGGCGGGTATTGTAGGTTGTGATCCAATCCCATTCCGCTATCTTCTTCTTGGCATGTTGTGGGCGCTTGACTAGCTCTTCCTCCGATATGCCTGCGTCAGCCATGATAGAATATAGTTTGCGCTTCCATGTGTGGATGAGGACATGGTCGGTGGTTTCCAGCCCCAGCTTAAAGATGTTATATGCTGGGATGGTAGAGCTGAGTAATATTTTGCGCAAGGTAGATAGAGATTTCCAGACAATTGTCATATACATGGAATTCAAAGCTAGCTCATATCTCAGAGCCGACATGGAGATTTGATTCGGAAGGCTCAGGACACGTCTCCAAAACTTTCCCTCCAGTTGGCACCATAGGTTGTGGTTGATATTCAAGGCTGCTTCGGTGCCAAAAGTAATAGTTGGGATTACTTTTTGAAGATAGAACATTACTACGGGAGCGATAGAAAATTTCCCGTAGTCAATATTTATTTTGGCAGCTTGGAGACTCAGGATCTTTATTTTGTCCTTCAGATCACCGGTCCATGCAGCTTCGCAAACCGAGTCATTGACCATTACTCCAAGGTAGCGAATAGACTTAACAACATTTAGCACTTTTTTTTCTATGTGCCATTGGAAAGATCTGTCTTTTTTTGATCTACCTTGGCCGATGCACATGATTTTTGTTTTCTCTGTGTTTAGATAGAGCTCGTTGAAAGTTAGAAACTCATGCAGGCGAAGAAGAAGATGTTGAAGGCCAATTTGGGTTTGATCAACCAACACTATGTCATCCGCGTATACCAGGTGATTAATGAAGGTTCCGTTTAGCTTGGGTGGAAAACAATGAGCAGACTTTAGCCACTCGGGTAAGTCAGCTATAAAGAGTTTAAAAAGGTCTGCTGCGAGGGGGCAGCCTTGTTTGACGCCTTTAAATGTTCTTATTGGATCTGTAAGATCGCCTTGTGAATTGACTCTGACTTGGATGGACGTATTAGAGTGTAAGGCGATGATGGGCTCTAACAGAGACTCTGGGCAATGCCACAGACGTAGTTTTGCCCATAGTTTGGTCCTATTTATGGCGTCAAATGCTTGTCGAAGATCGACAAACGGCAGGAAGATTCTTTTTTTCGCCTCCATCGCTGACAGCTTTAAAAATGATAGTATTGTCAGATTCACATCAGTCCCCACGTTTTTCCGGAACCCTGTTTGGCGACAGTCAAGTTTTCCAGCTGAGATTGCCCAATTCACCAGCTGTTGGCGCAAAAAGGATCCGAATACTTTCCCAATAGTATCTAGAAGGGCAATCGGGCGATAGTTCGAAGGGTCGGCTCGACATCCCTTCTTATATATCGGAACTACAATAGCCCTGCACCAGGAGGAAGGCAGTTTCTTGCAGCTTGTAATCCGACAAAACAGCTCGTGAATAAATTTCGCCCAGTGTGTACTGTGTTTTTTGAGCATGAGATTTGATATTTGGTCTGGCCCAGCAGCTCTTGAATTTTTCAGCTTGGAGATTGCATATTCAATCTCTTTGCAAGAAGGTATGATGTCCCAGGTAGAAAGTGTCACGTCAGGCTGCGGGGGATCTTCAGACTCAGGTTTTTCATACATTAAGGTAAAGTATTCGCGCCATTTGTCGCCGGTGATTTCATTAGAAATTGCTGGCGATGATTTGGAGCGGCCCTTATTCAGGATGGCCCAGATTTCACGGGTATTTTTCTGTACAAGAAGTTTTAACATCGTTTCTGCTCGACCTTGATCGATGATGGTTGAGTGTGATCTTAGCCAGTTTCGATAGTCTTGTCGTCGGGCCTTGATCTTCATTGCCTTGCAGCGTAGATCGCACGGCTCTCTTTTAATTTGCCTGAGATCTTTCCTTAGTAGTTTTTTTGCCAGTCCGATTTCAGAACTATATAGATGTTTCGGGAGTGATCCGTACATTCTTGAGTTGGAAATTATTTGACTGTGGTCCATCAGCAGATGTGTATATTCTACTGTCTCAAATTCGTTTACGCTGTGGCATAGATTAGCGATAGCTGATCTATTGATTGCTAATCGATTGCCTGCTGCATTTGTTTGTAATTGAAAAGAATATTTGTCTGGCGTTTTGCAGAGTTCTTCATGCCAAACAAGCCGCAGCAGGTTATGATCGCTAGATGACATTGGCCGTACTTTGAGGGAAGAAACCTTATCGAAGAGGTCCGCCGAGGCCCAAATATAGTCGAGGGTATTTGTTCGAGCCATGCTATGCCATGTCGGATTTGCAGGAGAGTCGCCCTTTGTTGTTCCATTTAGCATCTGGCAGTTGCGTGCTAGAAGTTCCTTTGACCAAGTTTGGCCTCGCTTAGCTACATCAAGGTCCGGAAGCCGGACATTTAGTTTAGTAAGTGGATCATATTTAAACCAGCTGCAGTTGAGGTCGCCGCAGATAAGTACAGAAACATTATTGTGTTCTACAAAAGTGTGATCTATTTCATTCAGTATTGACTGAATGAAAGATGTTGAAGAAATCATGGCAGGATTCCAGTATCCATTTATTATTAGAAGATGGGAGACGGTGGCTCTTAATGAAAGTTTGAGCAAAGTACTTTGCACGAATGGGTTAGGGTTCGTAGAACTAGCGAGCGACCACCAGTTCTGGATTTTCAATAGAGTTAACAAGCCTGCAAATGGTCGACCCTTTGGGTTCTTTCTAGCTGGATTTATCAGTGTAATGAATCCATCACGAGTCGGGGGATCCCGTAGCCACGTTTCCTGTAAACATAACGCAAACACATTCACCAAGGATTCTTGGAAAGTGTTAAACAAGTGCGTGAATCCTCTCGTGTTCCATGACAGTATAATCAGTGCCTTTTGTTTGACGTCGGCTCATTGTTGTTTGCGTGGTCCATTTGGGACTCGTTTTGCGTTATTGGCTCTTCTTTCAAATGATTGATGCGTGGCGGCGTCTAAAATGTCGGGTGATGAAACTAGAGATTGGCGCACAGCCTGACGCCTGGCGGTGCTGTTACTTGCTTCATGGTCACGATTTATCTTGGAAGATGAAGCGCCTCTCGTTGCGAGAGGTTCAAGGGTGAGATCAAAGCCGTAAAGTAGGAGATCTTCATTTGCTTGAAGTAGCATATTTTTTACCGCCGTCGATAAAATATGGAGAATCACTTGGTCGGAAGACGCTTCTGTTATATATTCCACAATTTTGATGTCATCTGACGAGATGGCTCGCAGTGGAGGTATACATGCGAACAGTTTTAGGATGTTTCCTCTATTTAGGTTGACTTCGTTGCCGTCTGAGTGGATATTTTGGAGACGGAGTTTCCACTTACTAGTTTGAGGCTCAAAATTAGCAGGACCGGGAGCGCGCTGCATTGGAGGCAAGCACAGTTTGAGCTGATTCGACGTGTGTTTGGGATTTAGCCTACAACTTAATGGTTGCTGGGCTTTCCTCTTTGTTGAGGGTAAAATTTGTCGGGCGTTGGTCCTTGATTGTGCGATATTCGATGTTTTATTTGTTTCTAGCTTCTCCCCCATTGATGGCCCGGTTGATGTTACAGCTGGAGCTACAAGAGAAGCATTGATGGAATTCTCAAAATCAGCTGAGTAGGTCGATAGATCACATAGGTCAACAGAAGAATCTTGAGAACCGTTTATAGTGGAAGCATCGTTGGAGGCTATGCGCCGTCGTTTTATTGAGGTCCTTGAGGGACTCGGTCTAGCACCTGTAGGTCTTGATGGTGCATTGTTTGAAGGTTTTGTTAAAGTCGCTGAATGAACATGCCGAGTAAACAGGCTTGTCTTTTTGGGGGTTGTTAGATTCCTTATAAATTTTTTTTTTTTGATTTGCTGTTTTTGTTTAGGATGAGTGCTTTTTTTTGTTAGAAAGCTCTGCCTCTTGTCCGGCAGGCTTTTTCAGATAAGTTTCGACGTTTGTAATGATAGTTTTTGCTGGCCCTTTGAATATATTAAATGAGTTCACTGATTTGGAGGTTTGTGCCGGTACATGTCCTTGTAGCGAGATTTCTTTTATTGTGAGGCTGCTTGTTTGCGGGACTGGTCCCTGCATGTCCGAGGTTGAAACAGGAGTGTCATAAGAGGGCGCCGGAAGGCTCATTGTTGGATCATACAGCGATGGTTCTTTTCCGAGTGTCGCAGGTGCGGTCGAGACTTGAGAACGGGGGGATCTTGTTGGATTTTCTTGTTTCTTGCAAGGGTCTCGGGAGGTCAGGGTTGTGTTTTTTCGCATCCATTTCACGGCGTCCAGCAAGCCTTCCATTAGAGAATCGTTTTGACAGTGATGACGAGCAGCGAGATCGCTCAGCCTGTCTTGCCATCGCGCCGCATTTTCATTATTTGTTGTCATTTGGGCTTGAAGGAAGCACGAGAAGTGTTCAAGTTTGTCGAGTTTTGCCGTTAGGTTCGAAATGGCAGCTCCTTGGTCACTTATTGATCCTATCAATGATTCAAAAATTTTGGTGAATGGAGCTAAGGCAACAGCCGAGGCAGCTAAGACGTTGTTATGTATCTGAGAAAGCGCTTCGGGTGAAATGCCAAACGACTGAGGTGCGGAGTCTTGGAGGGACAAGGAGCCAACAGAATTGTCTAAGTTGTAATGCGGATTAAAAGTGGTATATATTTTTGCAGAAATCGTCGGATGAGCTTCTTCGCCGAACTGAGATGGCCTTGGGTGTGGGGTACTTGCATTCGGCGTTAAATTTTCACATACAGGAGGTATGACGGAGGTGCATTTAGCTTTTAGCTCGGCGACTCTTTGCAGGCGACTTGCCCGAGCAATCGCACTCCGATCGCATGGAATGGGGAGTGGATTGAGTGCAGGGGCCGGTGGTTGAGGGGTGCTAAGTGGCTGAACAGCGCTGAGCTGGTCGTTTGCACTCGAGATGGAAGAGCGACCAACGTCTGGAGCTTGACATGCCAAAGCGCTATCGTTGTCAGATTCGGCGCATTCAAAGGCTGTTCCTATAGCAGTACGACCTGCTATTTTTAGAGTAGGAGGATCAGTTCGGGAATAAATTGGATTGGTGGTGACCAAGAAACGTGAGATATTAGCAGGGGCCATCATTAAGTTTGCGGTGCTGACCAGTGCGCTCTTGGGGCCACACGACTGAACCGGGAAGTGACAAGCGCTTCCCTTCTGTAATAGAATGTCATTGCCTATGGGGCGACAAGTCGGCCTCACAGTTGGCGTAGTAGGTCGTTTATCGTCCAGAGCTTGTTTGGGAAATAAATTGTTCGTCGCAAGGTTTCCCGACTCAAGATTTGGGATTGTTAACAGTTCTTCATCGGTCACTAAATGTGACAAGATACCTTTGTCTGTAGAAAGACCAGCAGCATTCATGGAGTTGTTGTTATGAAAGGGTGTAGATGCCATTATGGCCGGTTGCGTCGTTCGTAATGTTTCAGATGTCTTAACATCGAACCGAGGCGCCGGAATGTCCCCTAACACGTTCATCGAGTTCGGTGAGTCCATCTTACTCGCTCTGTTTGCAGATATGTCTGTTTTATTGACAAGTGAGATTTCATCATTAGATGCTGGATTGTATTCTAAATTAATGGAGAGGAGTCTCGATGAATCAAGATTGTCTGCCTGTGTTGCTAAAGCATGAGATGGAACTATGAGCAATACAGGTGGAGTTAAAGCATCAGTCTGTGCGCATTGCTCTTCGAGAGATAACAAGACTAGGGGCTCTGAAGAGCTGCAGGCTTCTGTTGGTAGTGACTCCTTTGTAGCCATAAGTGCACGTCCCGTAGCTTTACTTACCTTTGTGCCGACTGCAGCTTTCATCATCGACCAAGGATTTGTAGAGCGCCGTTGCTGTAAAGATTTTTTTCGGGTCTGCGGGCCGTCTGCCGATAGAGTCATTATTTATGACGGCTCGCCAACAGTACGTGGAGTGAGGCCACCAGTGCCTAACAGTCGCTTAACAGTCACTGGGCTTTACTCCTGACGGGCTTAACGCCACAAGGGTGGTAGCCTCTGCCCTTTGAAGGCCGGCCCGAGTCACGTGATGGGGTCACGTGCCGGTGTTGCCACGCCTCCTCCAGGAAGCGTGTTAGAGCAGCGTTCCGTGTTAGAGCAGCGTTCACAGCAGGAGCAGGAGCAGGGAGCAGCTGAGGATTTCCAAGTGCTTTGTGGTAAGTTCCACTGAAGACAATATGAAATAAGGAGGCAAGCCACTTGAAGTAAAGTTGAAGAAAAGGTAAGCAAAAGCCAGAGTGAGTCAGGGAAATCTCCTAACTGTTGAGGAATTGCAGTTTTTTTGTGTGATTTCCCATGAAGCACCTGGAAAGGCACAGCTTCTTGGAGTTTGGTGTCATATCCATGGATAAGATGGATTTGCTGAACCCGAGGAACATGATGAGCACTTTCCTGACTCCAGTTGACAGAGATGCCCCAGCAAATAACCAGGCTCTGGTCCATGCAGCATTTTAGTTGGCATAGTGCTTGCTGGGTACAGTCTAAGAAACCTAACTGGAAATATGTACATGTCAGCACCTAGAGCTAAGCCATGTAACTTGAGTTGGCTTTCAAGCTATCTATTTGTAGTTGACCCTGGGGGTCCGGTGGGCCAGGCGTCTACTACCTCAGGTGTAACACACTTGTCTTGGAAACAAGACAATGCCGAGCATGATGGGTCAGTTACAGGTCCTGTGTTTAGAGGCTGGACTCCAGCATGAAGTATGATATTTTAAATCCGTTTTCTGTGTTAGATCATTCCCCTCAATGTGGACAGCATATATGTTTTTTCCTCAATGTTAAAACAATTCTTTTATCAAGATCCAACGACTTCAGCATTCCTTTCTCAGTGGACACGCAGAGCTTGGGTAGTGGGTACGACACTTCATGCAGGAATGAACTGCAGACAGGATGTGAGCAAGAGTGATCACCCTTAGGCCAATGTTTCCCTAGAATGTACCTCATCAATAAATGTTATTTGGCAACAATTAATACACAGAACACCTTATTGAGACATTAAATCAATCCGTTCAACATGGGTGCTTTAGAAACATAATTAAAAAATGTCAAATGAAAATGTCCTTCAAAGGTGAATATGCGTTTTTACAGTGTGATATGCTGTTGGAGTGTGCTATAGTCACATAGTGCATTGTGAATAGATATACTGACTGGTAGCCTGGGAGTGGACATATTTCCACTGGCCTGGCATGCCCTGCCTCTAGTGTTGCTAGGTAAAGACAATAGAATCACATGTCCAGGTGTTAATTGTACAAAGAATTTACAGACGATATGGATATATTGAAGGGCACAGCACGAATAAAACTTCAGCTCAATTTCTTGCCGCGTAGTTTAATATTCATCGCCTGCCCTGGCCAAAGTTTAAGTTCTTTGAACAATCTTGTTTTCTTGCCTAAATATGTCCCTCGGAAATGACGCTTCCCAAGTGTAAAATGTTGGTATTTATTAAATGTTTAATTTAAAGACCAGATGATTTATCTTTCTAATTGACACACAATACTGTTTTCTTTTTTTCATATCAAGATCTGCGCTTTGTATGGAGGTAGCCCATAACATTCTAAAATAATCCATTCAGTGTTCATTCGAATTTCTATATATATATATCGGTTTGGTTATATATATATATATAATATATATATATATAGGGGTTTTGGGGGCATATATCTTACAATTGACCTACACAATTCGGTCAATTGTGAAAAGGTCAATTGTAATTCGAACAGTTGTAAAACGAACAATTCGTATACAACCCAATAAACATCACAGTTCATGGTTGAGTAAAAAAACAAATGCAACCTACATAGCTGCTGTCTGACAAAAATAGGCGGGGCTTAGCAGTGGGGGCGTGCATCTGTACAGCCCTATCTATTCAGGCCGCTCGTTCCAAGGCCTTTTCGCATCTGTTGTTGGTGAGAATCTCAGGGGCTTCTCCCAATATTCACAGGGGGGCCACCCGTCATTTTGTGTGATGCCATGGGTGCTTATTGATGGCTTGTCCCCTAGACTCCGCCAGCCCCAAACTCATGGAGTACTGGTGAGAATGGTGGGCACTGGGTGTGTATCAGGTGCTGCTACTGGAAGCGGGCCGAGGGGGTTATTTGCAGATGGTGGTTTCTGTGCATGTCTACTCTGTTATGAGTGTAAACTCCAAGCACCTGAGATAGAATTAATGTAATTGCACCTAAATACACCTCATTGAAATGCAAACCTAATGTATTTATCTCTCCACCTTCTTTTTCAAGGAAATAGGTGTTTACATGCATTTTACCCCAGTACATCTCACTGAAATTTTAGGTGATCTTAAAGGTATAGTTATTCCTTACTTCGCTAATGTAAATTAGGGCAGACACCTTGGTTTTCCTGCGTTTTTCCTTTATTGATGTATATCCCCACTGAGCCTGACAATTATTCGAATTTGTTTTCTTGTATTAATATGCGTTTCTCTTTATTACTTTTAATTCCTTCACTGTTTTGGAATTTTGTTATTGACAAATTACATTTGAATTTTAAAATGCATATTTGTTACACAGCTATTTTTGTAATAGAATTTTGCTGAATTTTCTAAAATTACCAAATGGAGTACGGTAGATATGGTGCAATTATACCTACCACAAAGAGCGGTCCCCACAGATCAGGCACACACTGAAGCAGGTTTAATCCAATAACATCAGGGCCAGGTATGCTGTGAATAATTTGTTAGTTCCATTTGCACTCCCTGTAATGTTAATGGAGAGTAAAAAAAAAGAGTTTGAGACATTGTTGCATCTTTTACCATCTCCAGTTGCATATCCTCATCCACTACGGTGCCGCAGAAATTGACTGCTGCGCTATGGGGAATAGTACATTGATGCACCGTCTTATGAGGGAGAGGCTAACTCACAATGCTCGCGCAGTCTCAAGCTACCCCAAATGAAACGCATGGGTGGGCTTTTTCCCCTTGTCACAGCTCTGCCCATATCTTACTGAGTCTAGGACAAATCATATGCTGCATCCCTCCTTACGTGACGTGACCTTCCTTGTTTGCATGTCGGTTTTTTGTGACATCATAGTGGATGAGGGTATGCATGAGTACAGAACCATTTGACATCTACTCCTACATTTTATGGACACTACTTCCGTTATCAATATAACCATCTAACCTTGAATACAGTGCCACACTGGGAGGATCCACCTGCTGAAACTTCTGCTTTCCAACGAAAATAACCTGACAAATGTTAAATGCAGGGAATAACATCTTTAATGGGTATGTGCTTTGGTGGGGTACTTGGTGCACACGGTGGAATTAGCTTCATGCTAGTAGCCAGGCCTTCCTTCCAGTAATACCACTGCCCATAGGTGACACATTGTCTGTGAGGGCTGTGTAGGTCAGGTGACCTCACTATGGGAGTGCTCCCATTACTGGTGGAGACACCCTATCTGTATGACATAGGCTCACATCTGGACAACATAGGGCTTTAAAGACGGAGGTCTGTAGTGGCTCAGCCTCAGTCATGGGTGTCCTGATGCTAGAGAATCCTAAACAAACAAGCTCTTTGAGACTGCAACTATTTCTAAAAAAAAAGAAATTGAGTAAAGATATCAAGGAATTCAATCTAGACCTTATCTTTCCTTACACCACTGACCAAGCTAGAGAAACAGCAAAAACTCAACAACCTTCACAAAATCAAGGCAGATGTAGGAAAAAAGGGGTTACCTTTTCAAACTCAAGCAGCAGTGGGTCAGACGACCAGAGTAGACCAAATCAATCACGTCCTGGAGGCAATTACCGACAACCACCACCCGTTTCTTTTTTAGGAGAGGTGGGATGATGGGTCCTCCTGGCTGGGGGCCCCCGTGGTTCAACCAATTCCCACCAATGATGCGCAACCCTCAAAGCCGCAGGAGAAGAACCAGGTAAAAGAACTTCCTATACCGATTTTTAACTTGGCGAATTTTCCCCTATCCAATGCACAAAGATCAGCTATTTCCAAAGGGCTTTCATACGTTCCAACATACCAAACCGATTGGTTCAACGTGGAGATTCAGGTGCGCAGATTTTTCTGCACTGTACGTCTCAAGGCATTCTTTGAAGATAAAGAATATGAGGACACGGACCCAGATTCAGGGTTATGTGTGCCCTCTACATTCTGTCCCCAGGATAATCAGGTACCCCCTGAAATTATTACATTCTAAAAAAGTGTGTCCTCAAAGACCTAAATGCTTTAAAAAAAAGAAAAATCTAGTTACCATAACAATCTCTCTAAGCAGGAAAATAGAGCCATGATTGAACTATCCAAAAACCGTTCACTGGTTATTAAGCCGGCAGATAAAGGTGGAGGCATCGTCTTGATGACATCTACTCAATATATATGTATGGTTAATGACCTCTTAGCTGATGGCACCAGCTATACAAAAATAAGACAAGATCCCTCCAAAAACATTTCCAATGAAATTATGGAGACTGCCAGCTATGCCAGAGATAGAGATTGGATTACCAAAAAAGAATTTGAATTCCTGACTAGCAAACATGGCAGAGGATACCCACCATCTATGCCCTCCCCAAAATCCATAAAAATAGCAAAAAACCTCCAGCTCGACCCATTGTATCTGGATGTGGTTCCACCCTAGAACCAGTATCCAAGTTTATAGACTTTTTTCTAAAACCCATGAGCATTTTGACCTCCACATATTTGCGTGACACTACACATGCCATCCTAACTTTTGAAGGCCTACCCTTTGATCCGGTATTACATCTGCTAGTAACCATGGATATCAAATCCCTGTATACTAGCATACCACAGGGTGAAGCTATTGAGTTTATGCAGAGGCAACTGATACAATATGACCTTCAAAACAGAAAACAGAGTTCCTATACCATTTATCATTAAACTACTATCATTGGCCCTTAGCAAAAACTACTTTGACTTTGATGGCCAGTTCTATCTCCAGACGAAAGGGACGGCAATGGGCGCAACTTTTGCGCCCAGCCTAGCTATACTCTTTATGGCAGAATTTGAGGAGACTAATATTCTTGCTGATATTAACCCATTTAAAAATCAGATATGACAGTGGAAAAGATATATCGATGATATTTTCTTCATTTGGAAGGGAACTAAGGATACTCACACCGACTCGCTAAATTGGCTCAACAATGTGAACAAAGATATTCAGTTCACAATGGCATCAAGTGAGACCATGGTCAACTTCCTTGATTTGGAAATAAAGCATAATGAGGGTAGGAAAAAATGCAATCTCTTCCGTAAACCAAGAGACAGAAACACCCTCCTTCACTTCTCAAGCAACCACCCCAAACACCTTAGAGAAAACCTTCCCTATGGCCAGTTTTTAAGAATTAGACGGAACTGTACCGATCTTGAAGATTTCTATAAACATGCACAGGATCTAGACCAGAGACTGACCTTGAGAGGATACCCCCACCACATGATTTCTAAATCTAAAAAAAGTGCTAGATTTCACAACAGGGAGGCGCTACTATCACCAGTGATCAGAACACCTAGCTCCACGGCTAGGACTACCTGTGTCATCACATACGGCACCCACTCCCAAAAAAATATGCAAAATCATTTCTACATAGTGGCCCCTGACCCGACTGTGTCTTCAGGATGAGCCTGCCCCCAGATTTGCGTTCAAATGCGGCAAGAATCCTAGGGATTACCTAGTCCACTCCAGATTTGTCAAACCAGCCCCCAGACTTGGGCTTTGGAACCTGAGAAGTACAGTGGGTCACTTTGCATGTGGGAATTGCACGGCCTGCAAATTCACGAGAAAAACCAAAGACTTTGTGGTAAATGGTAGGCCATGGACTCTTTATAATTTAGACCAATTTAGACCTGCAGCCACCTTTACTTAACTATACCAAGGATACTGTCCCATATAGTATTCCTCACACAAATTATATTCAATTTCTTTCTACCCCCTTTAGGGAGAAACCAACCCCACTAGACTACTCCTGCCCTGAGGAAGGTTTCAACTACCAATGCCCATATTAGCATGCCGAAACATGTTTTTCATATGTATTGTTCCTCATTTGTCCTGGAACTCTTTTGGGAACGTACTCACCATCTCCCCCCTATACGTTGGCAGATAACGACAACAATTGTATGGCAGATAATGACAACAATTGCATGATTGATTAATATCTTTCTGTACCTACCAGGGTCATTTTTGACACACCTTGGTATTCCCAACTTTGTAGGAAAAACCTGTTTCCTACAGGAACGTTTTTCAATTAAATTGTTTACCCTGACTGGTTTTAATTAACACATTGAGTTTTGTGTATTTATGTGAATGCTTTGTTGAACAAAGTTTTCTTTTCTCTTTAATACCGTTTGGTTTTCAATAATAAGTTTATGTTACTTGTGTTTTAAAAATGCATTGAGTTTATTAAACTGTTGTACTCTATGGCTTCTCCTTGATCCTTTTATGTGACTTTCTCAAGCACATTCCTTCTGCAGTTTCTTTGGATACAGTGGAAATCATTGACAGAAATTAGGACTGTCCTAAGCGTGGGTACCTTGTTTGGTTCTGTTTCATAAGTATATTTTGCCCCCTCCCACGCTATTGTTCGTACAAAGAGAATCCTTTGTGGGCCAGAGTTGCATTGTGGCAATGTAAAGAGGAGATAATGGCTGCTGGAATACTTTATCTCTATCTGCTGTTAAAAGAAGAGATGGACTAAAGGGACACAGAGGAAGAGCAGGCCCTCAAATGATCAAAGCTGGCATTAGAGTAGAATGCAGAGACCATGCCCTCACCGAGCCCCTTGCAAGGTCTGGTGAGTCCTTGGTAAGAAGTTATTGGTCGAAAATGGGGAAGGAAAAATCTGGTACTGGCATAAATGTCCGATGAAGACATGTACCCATAAAAACTTCTATTGAAATCACAGATTTAAAACAGAGGGACACATTTAAGTCATATTAAAAAATAAAAGTCTTGCAAAAGCTGTCTAACACCTCAACACTCCAAGGGGACCAATGCTTGAGAGGGTGGTAGTGTTAGTAGTGGAGCTGGGGAGTGGACAGGTTCTTGTTTGCCGACCCGGGGCACCTCGTCCATACTGGGTGCACATCCCCTGCCTCCCACTGGACCGGTTGAGATCCAGAGCAAACAGTAAAAAGAAAAAGTGCAGGAGTTAATGGCACACTGGGGTCCACAGGTTTCTAAGCAACCAACCTATTATCTGACCTCTGCATCACACCCTCTAGTGTTGTCTGCATCTCCACCCGTACGGAGAGAAACCTGAAGCAGCAGTGTGTGAAGACACATTTAAAAAAAGGGTTTGTCTGCATGCATGCTTAACTGTAATGCAATCTGTGTGTAGGTGTTACTCATTCAAGAGTTTGAATGAGTGTGCAAGAGTCTGTGTTTATGTGTGTGTTTATATATGTGTGTGTGCAGATGCAGGCATATTTTCTGGTGGAACTGTACAGTCTACTTTATTTACAGAGGTAAGGCCCGCGTATATTGTTGACACAATCTCATCAAAGTCACTAATAGTGGGAATGCTGGCATATATTTCTGGCACATCATCATGATAGAGATATAAAGTGACAATGCAAGATTATTGCTGCAGTTTCATGAACATGTTTTATAGTAATAACGCTAAAATATTTTGTGTCTGCATACTTTATAAACGTGAGTTACATTGTACATTGTAGTGTGTGTGACATCATGTAAGTGATTTACATTGGGAAACTGCACATGTTAAGGCCACAGCATCATAAAAGCTATTCACAGTGGCAATGCTTGCATATATTGTGGAGGAGAATTCATGAAAGTGATAAACAGTGGCAATTCTGGCATACATTGTGGTCTATGATTCATGGGAGTGATTTACAGTGGTAACGCTGTCATATACTTTGTTTTTAGCTTCAATAAAATGATTTACAGTGTCAATGCTGGCACGTTTTGTGGGTGCAGCTTTGTGAAAGTGAATCACAATTGAAATGCTGGCATATATTATGGACACAGGCATCGTGAACATGTTTCAAAATGTTGCTGTTTAGTGTTGATGACCTGGCATATGTTGGAGTTTGTCATGTTTTATTGTAGAGAACCAATTGTAAATTGTTTTGCTTTTTACCTCATTTATCGCTAAAGTAGTGCTGAAAAGACACAATTTCAACAAATCATTTTTAACAATTTCTTTGGAGGGAGAAGCCTCAAAATTGCTCATATTTAGGGACCCCTTATTGCGCTTGGTTGGCCCAGCTAATCCCCCCACTGTACATATATAACATCTACCACTGACCATGAATTTTTTACAATGCCAGTGCCTCCTCAGGACCCACCTCCCACCACCTTTGTGTAGTTTCATATATTAGACATCATTCTAAAAATTTCCCATCCCCCATCTTTTATAAGAAATGTATAATATTTATGTACCTGTAACCTAAGATTCTACTTCCGGCAAGCGCCCAGTTGCTTAACGGCCCGGTGTGCTCTATAAATAAATAAACAATACAATCAGTTAGCCTAGAATGCAGGTTTAGGTGAAATCATCACGATTAGTAGATATTTCAGTCTTTTATTGGTGAACACCTCTTTCACTGAGCCTCTCTGCTGATATCTGGGGTACTACCCAACACTAAAGTTCACCCACAAACACGGCTTTGAGTAGTGGCTATAGAAAAGCATACAGGCTAGATTACTATAAGGAAGATCCAGTCCACTCCTACACATGCTGGGTACAGAAGACAACAGTATGGGATGGGAAACGCAGCATACTGCATTTTAAAAGTAGAACATGAGCATTGCTTTGTTTACGTATATAATGTTAACTGATAATAAGTAAATAAACCTCTGTGAAGTATATTATTACATCGGGAGTCTTGGGTACTTGGAAAACATGGGTCACTTGTAGTTTAACCTTTTACAATATATAAGCAGGCACATGCTTTAACTTTTGTATAACATTACTTCATCATCAGTGTCACACCACAGAGATTCCTTGTTGAGTGAAACGATTTTCTTTGAGTATTTCCACTTTTTGTAGTTTTGCGCATATGATACTGTTGGCTCTTTCCCTAGCTCTAGTTTGTGAACTTTTTGTGCAAAGATTAACTTGTCCTTTGTTGTCTTGATTTTGTCTTTAAATTAGAATCTCCAGTACCCTTCCTCGGATATGTGTGTGCAAATGTATAGTACTGGTGTTTGATCACAGGCATTCACATTTACATTTCTCTAATTCCCATACCATCAACATATTTCTCTTGTAGGACTACTTTCAGACTTTCCTCAAAATGAATTATAACTCTAACATGTTTGTAAACCATCCACAATATGCAGTATGGGAAAACAGTTATGCAAAAGTAAAAATAGGAACAACTATGCCTTTAATGTTTTTTTTCTCTGATAGCATTATGAAGCATAATTTTTCTTACTGTCATTTCTTCTGGTTTTTTATTTGATATTACCTGTATTTTCTTTGCTTCCCAGTGTGCCTTAAATGATTTTCTGTGGCACCTGCTTGTCCGCTGTCCACTAATGTTGCTTCATCAGTATTGTACAACACTGCAAAAAATGAATAGAACATTGTATTCAGTGTCCCCGATATTGCCAATATCTGTCAGAATATATGAATATTCTGTGTTTACCTTAAAGCATATGCAGAATGTATATTTACCTAGTTATTGTTTTCCTGTATGCTTTCAGCTCCTTTCCTGGGCTCCAGCATCTAGTTACCGATTCAGCTTCTTCATTATGGCAGCTTGCTCCTGTTCCCCGCTGAGCCATCCAATTTCCAACGCTATTTTGTGATTTATTCATATGTCTCTGATATATATATATATATATATATATATACACCCCTTTTTGTTTAAGGATATCTCATATAGACTACTGACCATGGTCCAACTCAAGACCGCGAGGGCCGGAATCCTGATGGGTGTTCAGGAGACCCTTCTTTAATATTCATGAGACGACATTTTCATATATTTAGAATCATTGTATGCAAATACATCTCATGTATTGTAATAAGGGTTATCCTGAAAATCCGACACGTTTCTGGCCCTTCAGGACTGGAGTTGGAGAACTCTGTTCTAGATGTTGCTCAGCTTATACCTCATACACCATTAGTCTTATCCAAGCTTTGAAGCTCAAATTGTTGCCCAGCCAGAAGGTTATGAACATGTATGGACATAAAACACCACAGATCTACATGCAGTAAAATTTAGGAGATTGGCATATACGTGAGAAAGAGCAGTGCATTCATGCATGCGTATATGAGGAAATACTAACAACAGACAAAGGGGCCCATGTTCATGAGAGCCTTAACTTGAATCAAAGGCGTTAAAGCCTTCCACTCATCCCTGCGTCTCATTTTTAAGGATTTGTGTGGCACAGAGGAGCAGCAGAACGCATCTTGTGTTTCCGCCACTCCCTCCGCTCTGCTGTACAAATGCTCCCCCATTAGCGCAGACATAAATTGTAATGGCGGCGCAAATGCTAGGGACCCCTATGGGTTCCGCCTGCTTGATGCATCAGCATAAAGCAGGCGGACCCAATAGAGAACCGTTGTGCAATGTCATGGCGGGGAGCGTGTACAAATTGAATGCTGGGCAGGGATTAATTGTAATTGCGAGAATGGCAAGCGGCACTCACAATGAAAAGTAAATGTTGCCTGGCTTGCCAGCATGACAGGCAGCATTTACTCACTTTGCACTGCAGAGCGTAAATGTGAAGGGCAAAACGTGGCATGCACGCCGCTTTTTGCCCTTTACATTTGCACCCCGCAGTGCAAATTGCAAACATTTGTTGGTGAGGGACAGATTAAGTAAATTTCGCATTTTTATTAAATGAGATCCATATAAGGATTACCTTACACCTGATTAAGTGGGATACGAGACCTCAAGACAGGACAATATATTCTGATTTACAAGGTGCAGGCATGTTACTGTACTTACTAGTGAAGGCCTCACTAAAAGCTCTACTTGCTAATAACCAACCAGAATACTTTTTAGATTAAAAGAAGTATGAAGAATTGTGGAGCTTTGCTGCAAGCATATACATATGTTTGTAATTGGGTGAACCTCATTATTGACATTGCAAGTGACTCGATAAAATAATTATTGTAGGACTCTATAATGGGAACGAGCCAAACACCGAGGAGAAAACTGTCACCTGTCTGAATAAAATGAAACCCTGTGAACCATGAAATCATTAAGAATCAGATAGCATTTTGATCTTGTAACCCTTTGACTCTATCTACTTAGTTCCACATTTTCCAACACCAACCTTTGCTCCTCTGCACACTCATTTACCCCAGAACTAGGGGATTACTCTAACTTAATATCTGCACCACGTGGAGATATGCCACCCTTAGTAGGACTCTCTCTCGCTTTCTCTTTGTTCACTAGCAAGCTGTGCTAATCAATTGTTACAGTTCATGAATGGCCATACAAACCGAAAATGTTTTTTTCCAAGCTTTACTGCACTGCAAATTCCAGCACTGTTAGCTGAGAAGCTGCCCCTGTACACTTAGGGACCGGACCGATTCATGGAAATGTTTTATATTGGTGCAATCCCATAGGAAAACGTTCCACGAATCAGGCCCTTAATCTACCACTCTAACAGACCGCTAGCTCAGGTCAGAACCCTCCCGCCACTGCTCCAGGAGCACTGGCCATGTCAAACATTCTTATTTGTTATCCTATTTCCTGTCCTTTATTTCAGCAGCACACACATGTGTGCTTTGGCAGACACTGCAAGGAGGAAGCCCCTCTTGCTTGGAGCCAACCCTTACTCCACCATGTTCAGCGTGCTGGTGTTTTCATCCTCCATTTTCTCCTAGAATATTCAACTCTTCCACAGGCCCACCGGGCCTTGCAGAGAGCAGAGCGAGGGCTTGGCCACTTTGATGGCCTCACTTGTCATCTGCAACCCATGCACTCACCCTGGGTCATTAGCTTCCGTCCATGGCATGCAGTCGCAGAAACCCTGCATGCCATCTCTCCTTTTCCTCAATTCATCATTATGCTCAAGCCCTCCAAACAATGAACCTTTCTCCAAGTGTATCCTTTTTGTTAATTTCAATCACTTTACTCAACAGCTCACAACATTCGTAAACCAGCCTCCCCTACACCAACACGCTGGCTGGACACACCAGGACACCTTTCAAGCCAGTGGAATAATGACACAGTGGGCCTCATTACGACCCTGGCGCTCCCGTAATGAAGGGGGCCAGTACGGGACCGGCCCCCTTCATTACGGGAGCTCCTATTACGGATTTCCCTTTGTAAAACCAGACGTCTTTTCCGGGTCCTGTGAGGGGAAGGGGGAGGTAACAACGGGACACTTGTAATGTGCCCATTGTTACCTCCCTCCCCATTCCCATTGAGCCCTATGAGGACGGACTCAAATCGGAATGGGAAATGGTTCCTGCAAGGAGGAATTACCGGATCCTCCTATGTCGGAATGACCTGGTAAGTCTCCATTGCAGGAACCCGGTAATGGAGCCCGGTTTGGAGGAAGCCATGGTGCTAATAGCACCATGGCTGCCTCCAAACTCGTAATGAGGCCCAGTATCTTTTGGAACACTACTGATTCTGACATGAGCCCAGATGCAATGACCAGAAACACTCATTTAGGTATGACACATGGAGAGGCACAAAGAAGACACATCTATAAGAAGAGTGATTGTTGGGGTCAGCAGTGGTTAAGGGAAGCAGGAGGAGAGGTGAGAGCCGGTGGCAGGTACACACTCAAGTATCATTTGGGATGCAAGGAGAGCAGTTGGAATGCTGCAGCAGGGTCAGGGGGGGTTAGATGAACAGAGGATGGGTGTAAGCCCAGCAGGGGAAATAGAAGAGAAGTGGGATGGAAAGAAAACGTGGAGGTGGAAGGCAGTGGGGAAGGTTAGAAGGGCGGGCAAGTTATCCTATTGCGTAGAGATTTTTGAAGATACATAAGGAGGCAGAGTCACCAAGGGAGAGGCAATAGGGCATGGAGCAAGGTTTAGGGCTGCACACATTGTCTTGGGCAGTTTGTTGAGGTGCTAGAGAGAGACTGAGACTGGTCTAGTAATAAGATATAGCTGAAAGAAGTGATGAGGAAAAGGGAAGAGTAAGCAGGAAGAGGAGAGAAGAGACCTACACGTCTGGAACATAAATGGAATAGCAATGCTTCTGCAGAATGTCACAGCTCTTCCATCGTGGACAGTGTTCTACAGATGACATGACTTACATCATCACCAGTGGATGCAACGCATGTGTTGGTGAAATATTAACGCAGGATAGTTAAAATGCAATGTTTCTTCAGGTGGCATGACAGGGGTTTACAACTTCAGAAAGTCTATTCTTCAGCATTTCATTCTGCTATACCTTTTAGCACCTTCGTTACAACATACTCCCAGGGACTTTTTTTTTTAGGCTTCATGTTTTATTTGAAAGGCGCAGTGTTCACACAATATAAGCATCAAGAACAGCACCAGTGTAACACCACCCAGCCGTTTCCTGTGAGCCCCAGGAACGGGAATGCAGAGGCGTCCACTGTGGAAAAGAAACTCCACAGGGACTTCTCTGGAAAATATCCCTAACTTTCTCCCCACTGCCCACGACTCGCACCCCCTCCTCCAACTTCACTCTACTCGACCCCCCTGAGTGCATTGCCAATGTGGCTCATTCTCTTCTTTAACTCTCTCATCCCCGGGCTACAAGGATGCTGTTCTTGAATAGATGGCCTCTTATCCCTGCGACCACGCCTCCATCTCCTAGGCCTCTCGCTGCTCCTGGGCCCAGGACTCCTTATACAGAAGACTAGTGAACAGGCCCATGTACCTGGGCCAAAGTGCATGTTTCATTGACACAGTCGGACCACCATGTATCCTAAGCCAACAGCTGCCTCGAGCGGTGACAACAGGCAAAGCTACTGCATCGGACAAACATACAGGGACAAACATACATCTGGCCTTTTGTTATATTGTTAGATGTCAATAGAGAAATACATTGATTAATATTTTTGGCATAGCCACATATCATATTTACATATTTTACATTTACTTTATGTATTCTTACATTTGTAAAGCGCCTAAACCCTGAGGCATCAGGGCACTGTTGCAAAACAGTTACATGATACAAAAAGCTTCACTAGAGGAGTGCCATATCTATTTTGAAATTCAAGCTGCAGACAGTGATGCCTTCATTTTTAAAATGAATTAGGTAGCGTCCAAAAGTGACAACTGAGTGGGAGCTCAGACAGTTTGGGGGGGGTCTCCTTGATTTAGTTTCGCGGAACCAGGGTAAATCGCAGACGCACTAAGCATTGCACATTTCACAGGGAAGTCCTTTGAGAGATCCCCTGCAAGAGTACAATGAACGAGTGATTGGATTTCATGAAAATGAATAAAAGAGCAGTCGAAGCATGCTCGGCTCACATGAGCGCTGTCACCTGTGATCTTCGGCAGGCCCGTCACTTTGCTGATGCCGCAATGCACAGTTTGCAGACTCTGGAAGCACGAGAGCCACATCTGCAGTGCCCAAAATGAACAGAATCTTCTGTCAAAGAGCCAGTCTACGAATGTCTGGGGCGCACAAAGTTGCACCGAAACCCAATTTCTGATTTACCATCATTTAATCCGGAGAAATTACCACCAGATTATGTGATATGGGCTAATTTTTAGAGCCCTTAAGGCTTCTAGTGGATTTTTCAGATTTATTTTTGAAGTACATCCTCCACCTGCCCTCCAAAATCAGAGTTTGGCCGATCACAGTTCATCCATCATTCATGTGCCCCAGTTCAACACCTCTGATGTGGAACTGGGGGAGATCATGCCCTTACTATGATTCCGGTGTGCTACCACATGCATAATAGCACCATTTTCAGATGACTAACACTGTACCAATCCTTTATTAATTATCATCTACTCTCAGAAGACAAACGCCACCATTCTGTATTTGGCAGTGTGAGAATTTCTAATGGTATGTCCGTTAATGCCAGCTCTTTCGGCGGTGTGGGAATTAGCAGCGATTTTGCCAAACCACCAAACTCTGAATTTGGAGGTGAAGTAGAGGATTTACCTCCAGAATAAATCTGAAAAAATCCCCCTGGAGCCTCAACTGGGATTAAGACCACCATATCGCCACTCATAATCTGGTGGAAATTCCGCCATTCTGAATGATGGTTCAGTAATTGAGTTTGGTGGTCGTTCCACAGAATGCAAAATTACTGCCAAATTCGTAATGACTATCAATGAGCAATTTCAATAAATAGGGGGCCTAATTCACAGAAGTGTTTTATAATGGCAAAACCCCATTGGAAAACGTTCTGTGAATTAGGCCCAAGGTGTCAGATGACAATCCGTGTAGTCTTCAGGTGTGTCCCAGACCTGCATTTTGAACCCAATATAACAGTGAGGCTCTCCTGCCTTCTGCCCACATATATTGGAATAGGACGAAATGTCTGTATAAAAATGACCGACCCCACCAAAAGACCTAAAACACACACCACGTAAAGTTCTAACTACCAAAAGTTTGAACTTTTCGTGGTATGTGTTGAGGTGTTTTGGTGGGGTCGGTATGAAACATTTTTTTCAAAAAGGCTGTGGGGGGATTTTCCCCGCAACATCCCGCTCACTGCAGTGAGCGGGGGTTGCGAGGGACACCTCTGAGATCTCCCAACAGAACATTTAAAATAAAAAAAGGGGACTGCAGGGGTGTCCCCCGCAACATCTCGCTCACTATACCACACAGTATAGTGAGCGGGGGTTGTGGGAGAAACCCCTGCATGTACGCATGGGAAATGTACGAACATTCTGTGTTCGTGCATTTCCCATGCAAACATTTCTGTTGTGGCAAATGCAGCTGCGCTAATATCACGTAGATCCCATATATGTACCCTAAAAATGGATACATTGGGACCATGGCAAACCTTGGTATATAGTTTAGGGTTCTAAATGCTAGAAGCTCTGAAATAGCAGGCGTTATCAGGGGTCAAGTCCTAAACAAAACAGTGGGTGGACTCAGTCCCCCCAAAAAGTGGGGGAACACATTAACATACCAATTGAATGTGGCGTCATCAGAAATTAGCATATCAAGGTGCCCTCTGAAACAAGTGGGGGTACTCCCTCCACCGGATTTGTACCCTCGACTTGAGCCTGGAGTTATTGACCGTTTTAATGTTACTGAAGTTATTGACAAATGGAGGATGAAAAGCTGAGTCGGCCCTGCCACGGGATTCGAACTTGCAAAGTGTAGGCCAGCTCCATGGGAGAGGTCAGAACCGAACTCGCGAGTTATCCACCCGGGATAATATGTAATACTACTGAACGCGACAGGCACAGGCAGTTAGTTCAACTTTGGCTGTGTCACAATTACTCTCACTCCTACTCTCACTAGAGTACACCATAAAACCATGCTGCACCTTTAATTATTTAATTATGTGAATGCAGTGGACATTTATTGCGAGGCAGCTGCCCGGTCTTTATCTTTTGTTATTGTATTTAGTGTATAAAATAGTGTGCAGTGCAAAATGTTCACTCAATCACTCAAGGTATTGACATCACAGAAGAAACAATACAAGTAATTCACAGATATAAAACATGTGTGTTAAAAAACAAAATATAACAAACGCAGTCAAATTTCTTGAACAGCTTAGACAGATAGGACATATAAAACATGGCAAACGATTTGGAAAAGTAATGCTTTCCACATTTCTTTTTTAAAGTAGGCACATGTCAATTAGAAACATCTATAAAAACAACTGTCCTAGACATGAACAGTGAACATTCTATATTCGCACCCCAGGAAGTGCGCTCTGCCAATCAGGTGGCTGGATAAGCAGGCAAGAACTGCCCGCCCTCCAAGCCCCGTCTCCTGAGGCCGCCATTTTTCTTGTGGCACCTCGGCTCCATGGCTCTTCCACCAGCCCCCTAGCCTCGCCGCAGCCAGCAGGTCATCGCCAACCCGCCCACTTACTTGCTGGCCAGGGGCTCCCGGCTCCGGCTCCCATGCTCATTAACCATCGATCCGCCATAGTTATGGAAAAGGGACTTGCTGTCTTTTCTACTCACTGTGGGGTAGGAGCATATTACCACTTAGTACGGCCCATCACACCAATTGGTGAACCGACACATTGAACAAACTACCTATGCACAGAATAAAAAACTTGACTCTTGTGTAGCACGTATTCTTCTGGAGAAAAACCTTATAAACACTGCTGTACTTTGTCATTGATCAGTATGTAAAACACCTATGCAACATTGTATGTATACACTTGTTATCCATGCATGCATCGCAAGTTGATAAGCAGGCACAGTGCAAATGCCTTAAATCTTCAGCCATTGTATTACAGTCCTTCAGCCAATCAAACCAGCTGGCAGGTCTGTATGAAATATGAAGTACATCGCATATACTGCACACATGCTGACGAAGATACACAGCACACGTCAAGCCCTCAGTCCAGGCTGGTGGGAGGCATAAGAAATCTGTGTGCGTGGCAACACAGCGCATGGCACCCCTGCTGTCCTCACAACCCTCACATCCAGCCTTGTTGCTGCTGAACTCAAATGCCCGACCTGCTGTACAATTCAGATCCCACAGCACCCTTAGCAAGTCCTTGTGCTGGCCCTGATAATATAGCTTTGTAGACCTGCAGCGAGGGCCGTACCAGGAGTTATCGGTTCATATGCACCGCGGGTGTACATGAACACTTTCATATACACCAAAGCAAGCAGCTTCAACGTTGCAGAATACAACATTGAAGCTGTTTGCTTTGCATACACCCGATTTGCAGGCTGCAATCAAACTGCGGGCTGTATCAGTGCGAATAGCCCGCAGATTGACCAATCAGCTTCCCAGAAACACCACTAGGGTGTTCTAATACTATTTAAACATGTTGCTTCCTTCTGGGCACACAGGAGGACATGACAATGAGTGGACAAGGGATCACCGTATTGGCGTTTGCCTGGGAGAAAGTCTTCCCAATAACTGTAATAGGTGTCTAAATCTCAAGGCCCTCACACATGCCGTGTTGACAGGCATCAAGAAACTAAATAACAGCACGTGCCCCCATCTTTAAAAGAAAAGATCAACTATGTACATCATTTTTGCAGTTTTTTGACACATCACGCTTAACAAAAAGATGCAGACCTGCATCAAACAATGACTGCAAGCAGCAGGCCCTATCCAGTGATGCACACCTGCATCCAACAATGACTACAAGCAGCAGGCCGTATCCAGTGATGCACACCTGCATCAAACAATGACTACAAGCAGCAAACCTTATACAGTGATGCACGCCTGCATCAAACAATGACTACAAGCAGCAGGCCTTATACAGTGATGCACGCCTGCATCAAACAATGTCTAGAAGCAGCAGGCCGTATCCAGTGATGCAGGCCTGCATCAAACAATGACTACAAGCAGCAGGCCGTATCCAGTGATGCAGGCCTGCATCAAACAATGACTAAAAGCAGCAGGCCGTATCCAGTGATGCACGCCTGCATCAAACAATGACTGCAAGCAGCAGGCCGTATCCAGTGAAAACGCTGCCAGGTGGCGACATTTCCCCAAAATATGCAATGCGCCCTTAAGAAAATCAAATATTTTCCCTAAATATTCTAGGATTGGAGGAAATAGTAGTGAGACCAGGAGGAAAGTATTTAGACTCACATCACTTTTCAATCTAGTTTTTGTAGTCTTCACTTTATGGTGAGGAAAATAACACTACAGGTTCTGAACTGTAGAATGCATGAAATCACACGAATTACAGAACATCACTTGAATGCACTGTGTTCCCGATTCATGGACTAATTGCCCGGTTCAAAGTGAATTTGTACTGCTGAAAAGTGACTTTGCACTGTGGACACAAACCCTGATCATGGAACCGTGCATAGCGTATTTTTCTGTGCAAAGTCCGGGGAAAGTCATTTTGTACTGCAAAAATGACTATGCGCTGACTTTGCCCAGACTTTGCACTGCAAAAATACACTTTGCACGGTTCCATGAATCAGGGTTTGTGTCGGCAGTGCAAAGTCACTTTTCAACAGTGCAAATTCACTTTGAACCAGGCAAATATTCCATGAATCAGGCCCCAAGTCTGCATATTTTTGAAAAACAAGCGTACATGAATGGACAAGGGGTTTTAGGTGAGAGAAGTGGGTGGTGGTTTGTTAGCATGACTAGCTTAAATGCCTTTCAGAGTGCTCTCCCTTGACATTTAATTTGCATATAGTTTGTAATCAATTGACTATTGTGTGGTGATCAGATATGGGGCAGTGGCTGAGATAGCAGATGTGGCTTTCACCTGGACCTCTTTGCTGTGATCCTGGTTGAGCTAGGAGTGTAGGGTGAAGAAGAGGGAGGCAGTGAGATGAGCCCAGCAGTGTTGATGCCCCATAGGGATGAAGGCATCTGAGCACAGGAGGCAAAGGTACACCCGCAGGTGACTTGGGTGAGGGACGACTGGATCAACCAGGCCACAGCGAGACACACGGATGTACTTACTGTGCCCGGAGGGTGCTATCTGTATGGAGCATTGGTCACTGTGCGGGAGCGGGGGTGTAGGGCGAGGGTTAGTCCAAACTAACCCGAAGAAAGAGACACAGAAGAGGAGTGCGGCCACCACTCAGGAAATCTGCAGAAAGGCACAGGCGACCTGCTCCAGTGTCTTGAATTGAGGGGGGTCAACAAATTCATCTTGAAGCCAATGAGGAGTAACTTGGTCAGATTCAACAGAGTGTCAATAATAAACCCTTCAGAACAGGTCCATGTCACTAGGTCTTTGACCATGGAAGTAGAGGTGAGGGGGGAACTTCGGGCTAGAGATTGTCCAGCCGGGGGAGGGAGGGCACACTTAGAATAGGAGTCCTACCTACACCTGCCTCTGGGTGTCTTGGAATATATAGTCCGTGCTCTATGCCCAGGCTCAGAAGTCTACACTCCGGTGCTATCCTTTCACTTCCCATCGCTTATTGCTTTCCTGCCCCATTGGCTGCGGGCAATGTAGATTTAGATATGCACATATGAGGCTCTGGAGGGTAAATCAGAAAAAGGGTCTTACAATAAGCACAGAGTACGTTCCTTTCCTCTCCCTTACAGCCCTCCTTGTAATCCTTCCAATATGGTAGACTTCACATATGCCAGCTACTCATGACAAGGTTATGCTCTAAAACAGAGTATCATTTTAGCTTGCACAAGACGCGGCTCAATTCCGGAAGGCAAATCATGCAATCTTATTCTCCTCAATTTGCCAAAGCTGGAAGTGCTCGAAGCAATCCGACGAGTGCATTGCATTCTAAAAAGCAGCACTCCCGATGTACTGCTCTGCTGGTGCTCTTCCTATAAAGTCATGTGTGTGGCCATCAAATTACACTCGGCTTACTCTTATTTTATAGCGCAAAACAACTCGTTCTTCAGTTAGTATTTCATAATTAAAACTGTAATTTTCCAAATAAAGAAACACACTTCTCTTTTTTTGTAACACACATCCAAAAAGGATTGTGAAAATTTGACCCACAACATAAAGCAATGAGTAGGATTCATACTTAAAAAAAACCACCAAATATTTCTCATCTTTCTTGTTTACACATGCTCATATGAAAGTACACATCCATTATAAAATAATGAACATATAAAAATGTTGACATACAGAAGAGCTCATTTTGAAGAAATTAGTAATTTGGCGGTGGCCACAGGTTATGCTTACACTTTAACCTAAGCAGGTGCCCGCTGCCAATTGTTGGTAATTTGCATTGTGGGATGCAAATGTAAAGGGCAAAAGCCAGCGTACAAGCATACAAGTCGCTTTCAAATGTTCACTCTGCTGTGCAAAGTGACTAAAAGCTGACTGGCATGCTGACATGCTAGCCAGCATTTACTATTGATTGTGAGCGCCGCTTGCCATGTTCGCATGGCAAGCATCGCACGCAATTACAATGAAATGCTGTCCGACGTGCTCGCATGTCGGACAGTGTTTAATTATCATTGCGAACACTGCGTTCCATGCATGCATGGTAAGCAGTGTTTACAATTACAAATAAATGCTGGTCGACATGCAAGCATGTCGGACAGCATTTATTTGTAATTGTAAACGTCGCCTGCCAAGCGAGCATAGCAAGTGACATTTACAATGGGTTCCTGTGGGGTCTGTCTGGAATGTGCTGGTGCATAAGGGTGACAAACCCTATGCAGATCTCCAGCATTTGCGCTGGCATGAAAATCAATGTATGGTGGAGAGAAAGGAGATGTCAGAAACACAAGTTGCTCTCCGCCCTGCCTCTCCGCCATATAAATGTTTGAAAATGAGGTGTAACGTTAATGGAAGGCGTAAAAGCCTGTGGCTTTTACTCCTTCCATTAACATTAAGCCCTCATTGAACAAGAGCTCCCATGTGTAAACAACAATAGTATACAGTAGTGGTCCAAGTACAGACCTCTGCCCACATTTGTGTTCTATATATAAGTGCCCCCTCACATAAATGAGACAACCCTCTCAAATTTGCTTTCCATCTACTTATGAAAATACAGTGCTCTTATTTATTTATTTTTATGTATTTATTTTGCAACTTCTATAGCACACCAAATCCAGAGTCATCTAGGCGTTGTTCTTGACAACAAAAAAACACAGTGGTTACATGGTTGGTGAAGCATATACAATAATTATAATTCTAAATTCTAAAATACTTATAAAATACTTATAAATATATATCATTATAAAAAATAATTATAAAACATTATAATTAACATTATAATTCTCCAACTACATATGACCTCATATGTTTTGGTCTTCTAATCTACAATGCTGGAGTATCTAACCCAACATCTTAATTATCCATAGTGAGGGATCGCTGTAGCAATAGCATAGTTCTGGCTTTTTATAATAAACACAGATTGAATCATGTCCACTTTATAGAGATAAAAACAAAACAATTCAAACTGAAACCAATCAAATGTCATGTTGCAGAGCCCCATTAATGCTTAGAAGACTTGATATAGTATAAAAGATACACCCTGAAGGCTAACCAGTCTTTTATAATGATCCAGTTTTTGATTAGATGGTAGATTAGCAGAATATATTGGCTGAAGCCGAAAACCCTTGCCATCTATTTGTAGCAGATGCATATCCCAATGTTGCCAGAAGGGCATTATTCTTGATCTGATGAGCCGCGTTGCAATCACAAAGAAGATGTTGTACAGACTGTACTTTTTTTATTGCTGCATAGTCTGTGCCAATTACTTCCATAGTGCTCACCAAGTTAAATTTAAATTTTAAATAGATCAATCGTAAGTAAGAATTGGGAAAAGCTGACCGATAATTTAGCAGTCTGAGGAATGGTCTGCTACTGCTCTTGGTGGCTAGATCCAGATTTGCTCATAATCCCAGTCAAGAAATTTCCTTCTCAGTAAATGTTTATATTGTGGTCTAGAAGTGTGTATGTCAATGTTGAGTTGTAGCTGCCACAGTTTTCCTTCATCAGCAATCTGCAGATATTAAGCAGTTTACTGATTTTTTAAGCGTCTCCTATAATCTTTCAGTAAAGGGTAGACTCTTCAGCAATGGCCAAGAGAAGAGAACGAGTTGATCATGAATTTGTTGCGTATATACTCAACTTGTGTTCTTACAGGTAAGTGTACAAGGATTTCAGACAGTAAGATTCTAGCGTATTACCCAAATTCTCTGAATTTAACTTCCCGAATAGGAGATTTCATCATATTTTGGCCGTATGAAAGTTCGAATGGATGAACATTTCGACCAAATCCCCCATTCGGTGGCATTATAGTGACCAAGGGCTGTGGGGATCACAGGGGTGTTCCCCGCACCCTTGTTCACTAATATGTTAGCAGGGGTTGCAGGGATGTCCCTCGTAGCCCTTTGTGTGAAGTTAAAAAAATAAATAAAAAGAAAAAGACCCTGTAGCGCTGGTTCATGATCATGGAAGTGAATGGGAACAGGTGTTGCAGGGACACAGTGAGTCGGCGGCACACAGCGAAGTTTGCAGCCGCAAGGTAGGTAACTAACTAAGGGGTGGAGAGATGGGTAATATATTTGTTTTGGGTTGTTTTACCAAAGTCGAAATGCGGTGAAATCGACTATGGTCAATTCTGCTGTGATTCTTTCAACTTCGGTAAAAGAACCCAAATCCAGATTCTAGTCTGTTGATTAAACTAATATTTTATTTCTCCCACATCAGGATACCGTTGGTTAATTTAGGCACAAAATATAAATGGAAGCGAGGAAATATCTTCCATGAATTGTCACAAAATGGTTGGTTACTCCAAAATTGGTCTTTTTCTGATTCCAAGGTCATCAAATGCGGTTTCCAGCAGGGTTTATCCTCTATAGTTACGCTGAGATACTTAAAGGTATTTGATTACTTGATTGACTGTTGGTCTTCTTGCCAGTTAGGTTTCTACTTCCTGTTTCCGTTCCTCTTTGCTCTAAATATCATGGTCTTAGTTTTCTTTGCATTCATCTTGAGATTGTAAGTGTCCGCACATATAGAGAGTTGTGTTATCAAAACCCTGGAGTCCTTCAGTGTAGCTTAGCAAGAATTGGCCATCAGCATAACCCAACCAACGTAGGGTTGTGCATGTTGCCAGACCTGGGAGTATAAGCCACTGGTGAGGACATGTTGCCAGACCTGGGAGTATAAGCCACTGGTGAGGACATGTTGCCAGACCTGGGAGTATAAGCCACTGGTGAGGACATGTTGCCAGACCTGGGAGTATAAGCCACTGGTGAGGACATGTTGCCAGACCTGGGAGTATAAGCCACTGGTGAGGACATGTTGCCAGACCTGGGAGTATAAGCCACTGGTGAGGACATGTTGCCAGACCTGGGAGTATAAGCCACTGGTGAGGACATGTTGCCAGACCTGGGAGTATAAGCCACTGGTGAGGACATGTTGCCAGACCTGGGAGTATAAGCCACTGGTGAGGACAAGGACAATGTTAAGTCGGCTATGCCAGCTATGTATAGGTCACACAGAAGAGAGAGGCCCTGCTTTGTTGGTATGGAATGATGTGAGGATGTCTTTCCCGTCCAATCGGACTCTGGCGGAGGTGTCACTCTATAAAGAACTTATGATGTTTAATAAGCCAAGGGGAAATCCCCACTTTTTTGTTTCATCCACATTTTTTGTCTATTGATAGTGTCAAAGATAATGAATGTGGAGCAGCATGTACTCCTATTGGTGTAATTGGCTTCCCTTCCTAAGGGAACGCGTTTAACTCTGGTGTTGTGAACATATGCATGCTTCCTTGAAACTGGTCCAAGAGCAACAGACATTTTCAGCAACCCGACCGTTTCAAATTCTTGGCGACAAATCCAGCATAATGACGACAGAATCATGTCATGACTATGCCAAATCGAAGAACCAATAGTTCGTCATAGTGTCCAGCTTTGTAGATTAAAATCAGCTCGACCAGAGGAGAACCATATCTGGACCGTAACTCCAGTGAATTGTTTAGTGTATAACCTTACCCTAAGAACAGCTTCACCTTTCAGGATGGATATGTTTTTAAGGTCGACATATTTACCTGCTGTTGATTGTTTGATTTAATTTTTGTGGAACCATCAATGTCAAGTTGTGTGCCTACATATAGAGGAATACACAGACCAAATTGTATAGTAAACGAAACACCTGAATACGTTTTCTAGAAATATCATTCATATTTCTTTTTTTATGTATGGATATTTGTGTGAATTTAATGAAAATGTTAGACAAAAGGAGGCTAAGGAAATATACATTCCATAGACATTTTATTACACATGTGCATACAGCTAAGTGGCCATATATGTCTGCTAATGGAGCAGCTGTGGGCACATTAATTAAGCATCTGTCACCACCAATGTAACACTATTTCACCTTGAAATGCCATTTTATGAAAGGCCCTTGAAGTTGTTCCTTTTCTTGTAATATCACGTTCGATCCCAACATCCTTATGTCCTTCAGGAGATGCTCATTCAGTTCTGTTTTTGTCTTTGCATTCTAGGAATTGTAGTTTTGCTTGTCCCATTACAAAGCCTGGACTGCCAATTCCAGAATGCAAAGAAAAATAAATAAATACATATGTCATTCTGACACACCTACTGAATGGCATGCCCTCCAGTACCAAAGATTGTGCTGTTACTTCCCTGGGTGTAATATACTGGTTTGAGTTAGGGGTTCTTGCATATCTTTTTTGCAGCAGGATGTGTGTGTGTGTGTGTGTGTGTGTGTGCAGGCACAAACAATGCAAAGGTGTATGTTTCTGTGTGTGCACTCATAACGACTGTGTGCGCTTACAGGCACAGTTGTGTGGACATTGGTGTTTGTGCACACGCACATTGGTGTGTGTGCGTCTGTGTGTGTGTGTGTTCATAGGTGTGCATGTGCCTTGAGTTGAGCATGTGTTGTGAGAGAACATGCTGTAGTGTGTGTGTGTGTTTACCGCACAGGGCTCTCACACATTCTAAAGCCGCCAGTGAACCGTGCCATTAGATTAGGTCTTAGTAAGCATGTCCTCCATCATTATATGACTTTTTACTGATTAGAGAACTCATGAAAAAGCCCTAAAGAATAGTACAGGAACCGAAACGCTGTCACAGGTATATGTGTAGGGTAACTTGATGGCTACATGCCAGTTGGCCTCTTTTTCAATCCTCGATTTCCGGTTGGAAATTATGTAATGGGGGTACATTAACCCACCTCGCCAAATTTAAATGAACTAATACTTCAATCCTCCAGCGGTGGATTAATAGTGTTCAGGTAACATGGAGTCACCTGGTTACCCGCTCACTGAATCTTGCTTGCCATGGCTTCTATCATCTTGCACAGAGAACTGAGGCACAGGGAACTAGTGGACGTTTTAGATGGAGAACTAATTGTGGTTTGGATGTTATTTTTGACACGTTTTCAGATTGTCTGTTGAGACGTTTGTTGTAGCCTTGTTTATATTTTCATTTCTTAAAAATGGCCTTGCACTGGATCTACCCTGAAAGGAACATGTGGCCTGGGTTTTATAGCCTGTCCCACCAAACCGAGCCGTTTCCCTTACATGGAAGCCGTGGGTTCCAATGGAATCCATTCAAAGCGACCCAGCGCCTTCCAGAAGAGTGCCTGGCGCGTGTTCAGTAGATGCTCTGCGCATAATAGCACGCTGTGCAAACTGAACTCGGGCTGCATTCCCGAGCACGGGAAAGGTAGGCGTGATGCTTATACAGAATAATTGCCATGTATCTATTGGATTTCTCTGAGCGGTGTGCACACATGTTTTTAAATTGAAAATTCAGTAAAGATTAAATGAAATCTAAAAGTATACAGCAATAAATTGGTTATTTATTTACTGTATTGATTCTCGGTCCGTTTCCCAGCGTGAGGAAAATGGTCGCAAGGGTAATGCACCCCCCACCGAGGCAGACTGTTCCTTTCATATTTCATCTTCAAATAATGATACTACAACAATGAGCAGGTGCATACTGATTGAAACCTTTTAAAATAGAAGAGTTTCATCTGTAGAGGGTGAACGAATCTTTGTCAGTTCTACGTTGGCCATGAATTTATAGAGCGTCTCTCTCTCTCTCTCTCTCTCTCTCTCTCTCTCTCTCTCTCTCTCTCTCCCTCTTTCTCTCTCTCGCTCTCTCCCTCTCCCTCTCTCTCTCTGTGTTCTGTGTGTGTGTGTATATGTTTGTGTAGCTTAAGTGGAACAATACTTTTTTGCAGGGCGTTAAGCTTGATAGTACCTATAAAAAGTAAAGACCACACATACTAATATTGTGCTCTTAAATAGCGCATCGTGCCAGACTCCACCAGCTTCTGAGCGCTGCGGTGAAAGGTGTCACCATTACCCCATTTTGCATGGTACTTGATTTATCAAACTTGGAAGGATGAAAGACTGTTTTGCCTTAGATGTCTAATTTCCAAGTGCATTTGAAGCAGCCATAAGGCACCTCCCTAAACATCCCCAAATAAGAAAACCCAGAAGGTAGAGCTGGGCAACTTTTCTGTTAACTAGACCGTACTCCCTCCTTGCCCCTGTTATCTCCTCATTTGGCATTTCTCACCATTTCTATGCCGACGATACTCAGCTCGTTTTTTCCTTCTCTTCCCTCTCTACTGACCTCCACCTTAAACTCTCTTCCTGTCTTACTGCCATTAAAAACTGGATGCCTTCTCGCTTCCTCTCCCTTAACACTGATAAAACTGAAGCAGTTTTCTTCCCCTCCTACTCTCTTCCCCCTCCCTCTCCTCCTCCTTTCATTCATTTTCCTCCTTCTAATCTCCCTATCTCTGACCACGCTCGCATCTTAGGCATTCACTTTGACTCCTCTCTCACCTTTTCCCATCATATATCTCTCACCTCTCGTGCCTGTCGCTTCCACCTCTTTAATATTCGCAAAGTCCGCCCGCTCTCACTTTCCATGCTACTAAGCTTTTAATCTCCTCCCTCATCTTCTCTCGCCTCTTCTACTGCTCCTCCTTACTCTTTGAACTTCCTACTTCTCATCTCGCCCCACTTAAATCTATCTACCACTCTGTCGTCCGTACCCTCTGTCTCCTCTCCTCCCGTGACTCCATCTCTGCTTCCCTTTCCTCCCTTGGCTGGCTTCCCTTTCACTCCCAACTTAAATTTTATTTTCTCTACCTTGTCTTTAAATCTCCCCACGGTCTTACTCCCCCTTATCTCTCCTCCCTCCTCTCTTTCTACACTCTCTCCCGCTCCCTTCGCTCTGCTGACCACTTCCTTCTCACTGTTCCTCCATCCCCTTGTGCCACATACCGTTTCCACTCCTTCCAACTCCTAGCCCCCTTGCACTGGAACTCCTTACCTCTCTCACTCCGCTCTATCTCTACCCTTTCCTCATTCCGCACATCCCTTAAATCTCTCCTTCTCCATTCCCCGCCATGAAACCCCTCCTCCATTTCTGCCCCCCGCCCCTTGCCTCATCACCTTGATCATCTCCCTCCCCCCCATTCTCACCCTTTACCCCATCCGTTTCCCTCCTCCTCCTCTTCCCCACCCCTCCCTCTCCCTCTCAGGTCTACTGCACTACTCTCCTCTTCCCTTCAGTTTCAGTTTAATTGCTCTACTTAATGTTTTGTTGGTCTGATTCACAATTGTAAATGACTTCTACTGTTACTGTTATAATGTTAATTGTTTTATGTATCCTGTTGTTAACATGTGCAGCACTTTGGAGTAAAGCGCTATATAAAACTAAATAAATACAAATACAAATACACCTCTGTTTTGACCTAACATTTGCACTACACAGCAACTGTAGCCCAGGGTGAGAAGGCTAGATTATGTACATTAAATCCCATGAGTGCCCATCCTCAGCCTAAGAGGATTTTTGTCTCACAAGCTAATATAACCATTACCATAAAAGCCCCAGCAGCACCCAGGAAGATCCATCAGGGACGGACTGGGCTTCTACTCCCAAGGAAGCTGTGGTCAAAATCCCACACTCAGCTAAATATTTACATACTTCCTTCCAGCTTTCCCTTATATAGAACCTGACCGTTCGGGGCCCAGGGTATTAAGTAGAGGTACTTTGCATGCTGTGTACTCTTGGCCACGCTTATTTACATCTTTGGCTCACCATGACACTGTGGAAGGCTAAAAGTCTGACCATAAGCACTTTCTTCACAAGCCTAGGGTTTTCGTAAGCATGACATAAATGAGGAAACAAAAAAAAAAGTGAGGTTTTTTTCTTGCTTTTCAGGGAGCTTTTGTAAACTTGTCAAATTTGGATTCATGACATATACTGTTGGGGGTATAGGGAAGTAAGCGTAAGGGCTTTGCCACATGTGTTTTTACGGGCATGGCTTTAACATGCCAAGGCTCACAATGCAGTAAGTAATTTCCAGACATAGCCCCTTGTGCACAGATCACCACATCCCCAGCTATTTCCCTTCTTGGCGCTACACCCCGTAGAATGTAGTTGAGTCCCAAAGTCCCAAAATAAATTCAGTCCAATTGTACACATAGATCCCCTACCTTTCCTTTTTTCCTTTCTAATGTCTTCCTGTGCGACTTATTTATCCCTTGTCCTCATCCTAACTATCTACCCGACTTTTCTTCTCCCTACCACTACTGAATGCTTTATCAAACTCCTCCTTTGCCTCTCTGACAGACAAACCACTTCAAAGCCATACATTATGGCAGGAGGCGCTTTATGAGTGCAAGATAACATAACACACACACACGCACGCACCCATGCACGCACACACACACACACACACACACACACAAAATAAAAATACATTACGCCCGATTCATGGAATATTTGCCTGGTTCAAAGTGAATTTGCACTGCTGAAAAGTGACTTTGCACTGCCGACACAAGCCCTGATTCAAGTTTATTAAATTTCGGGAAAAGTCAGCGCATAGTCATTTTTGCAGTACAAAATGACATTGCATGGACAAAGATTTAAAAAGGATTAAAATAAAATGTTTCCCATTAATGTTCCCATACAAACATTTTGCTGAAGTATCACACACAAAATTGACCTTATACCTAGACATACAGTCATTGTGCCTAAAGCTGAATAAGCCCATGCAATTGGCTCAGAAACAACTGGCCATGACTATTGACAGTATAGGTAGATTATGATCACTATGCCTGGGGCATAGCTGAAAGCAAAGCTCGGCCACAACTCAATGTTCACTCTACCAAGGGCATGTCTCAAGGGCATTCATTTCCAGCAGGCACTGGTGGTATGAACACCACCGCCCATCTGCGCAGCGGCGCGCATCAGCGCACCAAAGTCACGCTTAAGGCAACCCCGCCTGTGCCCGTCCGTGTCCCTGATGTGCAGGATGAAGGGCTACATTTTACTAGGAGGTCTCTCCAAAGGAATTGGTCCCCAGGCACTCAGGCGGATCTATAGCATGCAGGTTAGGTTAGTCGGGTGAAGGAGTAGAAAATTGAGAGAAGTGGTGTGCTGTTGGCAGCTTCAGTTTGGTTTTCATCGTGCGCTGAGCTTTGGTGTGAGTATTGGACCGATGCGAGACCTTGTGTGCTGTTGGTGCGGTTTATGTGTTGTTTTGTTTCCTTATTGTTGCGGTTTGGTGAGTGCGTGCGGTTTGCTGGGCGAGAGATGGTTGTGTGTATTTTCTGGTGAGTTAGGTATGCAGAGGTTTGAGATTGTGCTAGTAGGTTATATATCCTAGGCCATTGCAGGACCTTTACTATGTAACTGGCATTCCTGTAGGTAAGCTTATTTCCACTTTAATTTCTTGTCCATCTAATTGTTGTGAGTGATGGAGCGATGGCGTGGAGCGCTCCCGGCTTTCTTTTCTCTGTGTAATGGGACGGGCTGTGTCTATTCCCCCCTCTAGTATTGGTGCTGTATATTAGCAGGTCCCTACTCTCTTGATATCTATTTCTGTCGGTGGTCTGTGGGTGCTAGTGTGTCATTCGGGCCAGGGTGCTATTGGTGGTCGTCCTTGTCCTTCTGTCCTGGTCTAGCTGTGTATTCAATCTTTAGTTGCGTCCTGTCATAGCTATCTCTCAGTTGTTAAGCTTGGTATGTTGTAGAATGACTTCCTTAAATTCTGTTTGTAGTTGATTGTTTAGAGGGATCCAGGATCGGTATCTTCACTCATCATTGTTTCAACTAAGTATATGCCCCTGTGAGTGTTCTTTTAGTTATGCAGGCAAGAGCCAGGGTTTGAGGAGTTTTCTGAATAGTAGGTGATTTCTTATGTTACGTATGTTCTTTGGTAAGTCGTTCCATGTTTCTGGTGCGAGGTGAGAGAAAGAAGATCCTACGAGTTTTCTTTTGTTGTTCAGTTTCGGTTTCAAGTGGATGTCAGTGCTAGATCTGAGCGTCCTTGTTGGGTGATGTAGGCTTAATTTGTCTCTCAGGAGCTTTGTTTGTGGATTGCTCTGTGCGTGATGCACATTGATTTGAATTTGATTCGCTGTTTTATTGTTAGCCAATGCAGTGGTTTTAGCACTGGTGTGATATGTTCTCTTCGGGGTAGTTTGAGGAGTAATCTGGCAGCTACATATTGTATGTGTTGTAGTTTTTGTAATAAATAAATAAATCCCTAACAGGAACCAAATGTTTAATGGGATCAGAGCATGGCTGAAATACATGACCCGGGGACAATGTCCTTAGTGCATTTTCACAGTTGATACCTGAAGGGAACTCTTACTACGCTCACTGCACTCATGAAATGGCTGATGGTCATGTGCTTATGCACAGTGTTATTAAAGCAGGGTCACATTCTATGGCCAGTGACCATTCCTGGTACAGTCACTGTGTCCAGGCATTGAAGTTGGCCATGTCCCAGACACAGTGTGTTCTGGCCAGTGCCGGCTCGTTGCGGACATATGTTGATAGTATATCATTTAAACATACACATTAATTCCCTATGAAAACTTTGTTAAATAAAATTATGGTTATGATTTGATATGATATGGCATTTATAACACGCCTACACACCAGTGTTTTAAGGCATGAGGAGGCAAGGGAAGGGAAACAGAGGGAAGAAGGAGACAACGATCCGACTAGGCCAGGGGAAATTGAGATCGTGCAAGTGCAGGGGAGGGGCGCAAGGGGACAAGTGCAGGGGGGAAGGGAGCAGGGCCAGTGCAGTACATAGGATGACAGTGAAATAAATATAGAACATATAAAATGAATAGAATAAGTAGAAGTGCAGCCAGCTGGTGGCAAGCGAAGGGTAAGTGCAGACATCAGGTGTCAAGTGCTGGTAGAGGGCTGTAGGGATACAGAAACAGCCCCAGAGTGCAAGGGTTGCCAGGGAGGCAGTGCAGGTGTGCAACTGGTGGGGGGACCTGGGTCCGAGATCAGAGGGTAGCCAGGTAGACCAGTGCAGTTTCTGATTCAGCCAGGAGATCAGCAGGGGAGAGGAGGAGAGAAAGCAGAAGCAAAGAGGATGGTCTTGAAGGACTTCCGGAACCGGAGATGGTTCTCCTCAAGGGAGAGTTGATCATCTCCTACAAATCTTTAAAAATTATATAAAACAACTTTAGACATGTTATGGTTTGAATAAAAAAACACTGACATGTGATGACATGTGATGGTTATATTTCACGAAATATCTATAACTGGCCTGCAATGAATAGATCATGATATCAAACATGACATAACAGAAATATCTGCACCCACAGTCCATGAGTAATACAAAAAAGCACTCAAGAAAATCATAAACACCCCAGCTTAATGACACACGTTTACTCCATTAAATTGTGATCACGTGCAATACTCGGAAAGGCTTCTAAATACAGATAGTAAATCAGATAATGAGCCTTGCTTCACACAGGCCTTTAGTAACAGCCTGCGGTTCTGCAAATCAAAGAAACCTTGCTCCACAGCACCCTCTGGTGACAGCCAGTGGCACTGCGCCAGGCTAAATTGGGGCTCATGTTCGAGTTCCTCCTTAAAAATACAGTGGGGACATGTTAAATTTCCACTTTAATGTAGACAGGACCCCACCGACTTATTTTGGTAATTTGCACCGTGGAGTGGAAAAAGAAAAGGACAAAATGAGTAAACGCTGCCTGCCATGTGCACACACAGGCAGCCTTTTCAATCTATTCCTATGGAGTTTGCCTGCCTTTTGCTGGCCTTTTTGCTGGTACCATAGGAATACACAGCATTTACACCGGCGGTGCAGGAAACGTAAGTTGAATTCCTCCAATCCTCTTTGCCTTACAAATACATGAAAATGGCTCATCAATGTTGGTATTTTCAGTGAAATTGAATAATATGTTGTATGTTTACTACAGTCCAAATGAACATAACAAAGCCCATCTATCAACAAAGTAAACTTAAATTACAACATGCCACTACTTAACCCTCAGTTTACGATTACATATCTTAAATCAAAACTACACCTGTAGTGAGGTGGAGGAGCCATGCGCGTTTTATGGGTCAGTTATGTACAGCCAGGTCTCATTTTCAGGGATAGAGAATGGGTTATACTGATGCCATTAGCAACATCACACAGAAAATAGTAGGATAAGCATTTATTAGGGCTGGGAATATCAGACAATTGTGAAATGTAGTGTTTTTCTATAAAACTTCTTGATTTGAACTACACCACACGTATGCACACATGCAAGCTCACAAACACACATCATTCTCGTTTGCAGGCTATTTAAAAATTAATACACAACACGGGATAACAGATGTTATGCTATGAAATGTTTACACTGTTACACTGTGCCAATGTCCGCCATTGTGGCTTTACAGTGCCAGTGCCTTACCCAAGAAATGTGCATATTGTAACACCACTGACGATAACCAGACTGTAGTCTGTGGAGGAAGAAGAATGGAAACTAGGGCAACAAGGGGGGGGGGGTAGGGAGCTGCGACTCACACTCATGCAGAAATGGTATGAGGCAAAGGATAGGTTTAAATGAAATATTCTTAACACTTTGACTTGTAACAGTTTATTGAGAAGCCACCCTCGACACGGGGGGTTCCTTCCCTCCCCACTCATGTGGCTGTGCAACAAACTGTTTAACAGATTCTTTTTTTATTGCTATCTCAGACACATATCATGCCCCTTGGTTCCCTCTCACTGTGTCTCACAATGAGCTAGGAACCAGGCTGGTATACGGGAAATATATTGATATTTATTTAAATTAAAGGTAATAGAAATTAGCACAAATAGGTCTAAACATCACTTTATCCATAGCACAACACAATCAACTTCTCTCAGCATAAAGAAGGCTCTTATGTAATGTGTGATTTTGAATTTCCTGCTGACTTAAAAGGTCAGCAGTAGGATTTCAAATTGATAATGATGATTTTGCCCACACTTTTGGTTAAAAATAAGCTCAGGGTGATTTATCGGTTTGTTTTTCAGACCCCCCTTGCTTTGTTCTATGTTTGGAAGTCAGACAGAAAAATTTGAATGCTTTGGGGAATTTTGGATTTCAGACCCCCCTCACTGAAAGGCCTGCGTTGGGGAAACAGGATAAAAAGGTTGGATTGATTTAAGAACAAAGACACCCCTCTTCCTCAAAGAAGTCGGGGTCAGCTGGACAACAAGGATTACTCAATTAAATCTGTAGTTTTCAGCGCACACTGTGAAGTGAGCTTTGTTAATTTTGAATTTTAACAAAGTACATCCTGCAGTGTTCTGCCAAATGGGGAATTAATTAAATTTATATTTTTGGTTATGTAGGCTAAGGATCTCAACAGGTTTCCCCCCCCCACCCACTACAAAGGGAAAAGGTCAAGGAAAGCAGACTCCCCCCACCTTTTGGTTTCCCAAGGCTCAGTTCTATTTACAGATCAAGCCTCTGTTTAAAATTTGGGAAAGCCAGCTCCATCTCAGTTACTCCACGCTCAAAGATGGCCTCCCGCTCTCCACCATAGGACCCAGTCAGCTTGAGGCCTTCCTAGGGATAGACAGCTCCACCCAGATGCACTCTCAGCAATCTCCTCTGGTGTCTCCTTACAGCTGGTTGATGGTAAGTTTCTGCCTTCCTGATGGTCTGTCAGGTCTCTCTGTCCTCCTGTCTTTCTCCTTTTTTTGTGTTTGTATCCACTGTCCTAGGGCAGTGCCCTTATATAGCAGCAATGACACCACCAATTTTATAATTATGGGTAAACACCCTGCAATAATCCCTGCCACTATGATTGGACATTTATCATTTTCTCTCCTCCCAAGCCAGCCTCCAAGTTGGGATAGTTTTCGGGGTCTGGAGCAACATATGGCAATTCCCATTTGTCATCGCCCCTTTATTCTCATTACAACTTTTTGGCAAAAACTAGTTATGTATCTCAACTTCATAATTGTACTAGCCACTGACATACTTAACATATTTTGTGTTTCAACTAATCATGGGGAATTAGATAAACCGACCACCAAATCCATTTCATGTAGCACGGCCATGTGTCACCTTTCTGCCATTTTCATAAAAATCACAACACTTATGAATATGTATGTTAATAACCATATCCCTAATTTCATTTTCCATCAGCTCACCAACTCTCACATTTGGAACATGTCCAGATCAGCCAGAAACAAATCTTAGATAGCCATTCCAGTTCCATGAGTCGCACGTGGATGAATTTTATATCCCCAAATTCTACTGGAAATTACATAATAAATGGTACATCGATGAAATCCATCTGCCTTATGATGGCTGAGAAAAAGGCCTACACGATAATATTCCTTTTAAATTAATTGTGAATCTTCATGTGGGACAAATGGCCCTGACTCCAGCCTTCCGGCCATTTGTTTTCACTGGGTCAGCCTGTTCCCACAGTTTATTTTTAATCAATATCCTTTGTGTCGGAAGCTTGCTCTTTGAAGTCGGTGCCCCCATTTTCACAGATATTAGTAATGCTCCAGCCAAGGGGTAACCTTTTCTTGAAGTCAATGCTTTCAGAGCCAGCAGGTCTGGAGAACAGTGCATTTCAATGCCTTTAACAAGTCATTTTTATTGCGGTTGGTCATTAGATGGGAGATGTGACATCCAGGCTGGAAGTAGGAGATGTCCTTTTGAATTTTTGCCCACAGATTGCAAAAGGGACTGCCTTGGGCTGACATTTTCCATGAAGACAAAGTGGCTCTTCAAATGTCACCGGAGTTTTGGTAGGTGAAACATAATATACATTGCTTTTGGTCAACCTGCACATCATGTTTTGCTTTCCTGACATTTGTCTGTGAGCAGTGATATTTTGTTCACTTTTACTTTTTAAAACCGTTTTTATTTGCGCAATGCTGTTCCTGTTTTCCATGTGACAGGGACCTTTGATTCCTCCTTCCTTTGTAAATTAGAGTTTATCAATTGGTAATGACAGGTAATTTTTTAATTTTTTGTTTCAGTGTTTAAAATGCCTGCCATTCATGTGAAAGGGACTTCTGTTTGGGGCCTTTAAATGAACCCCACAGACTTGATTGAAGACTGCTTTATGGCTGTATCCCTAAATTTAAACTGATTGTGCCAATGAACTGACCAGAGCACACCATAATGCAGAAAAAGTCCAGAACCAAATCGCACCAGAGTTCTAAACTATGATTATCCTCTGTCAAACCTTTGATCTGCTTTACAGGGAATTCCTAGCCTCTAGACTCTGGCATAGAATATGGACATAATCAGGATTGTCCTCACTTCAGTTCAGATGGCCTTGATGCTGTTATCCAGGCGTTATAATGAATCATAACACACTACTTCCATGTATATATTAGAGCAGTTCTTCTGGGCAATTGCTGCTTTTCGATCTGCACTAACTTCCAGAAACTAAGACATATTCCTGTAACAGTGCCTCGATGCCCCGAGGCTGTGTGAGCGCTTTAAAAATGCAAATAAATAAAATAAAATAAAAAATAAATATTTCTTAATAAGACAGAGAAAAGGCACAATAATGCTTTCCAAGCAGCACAAAGGCTCTATCATTATAGCCCGATTCATTGAATTATTTCCACGGTTCAAAGTGACTTTGCATTGCCGACACACACACCCTGATTCATGCAACTGTGCAAAGTGTATTTTTGAGGGGCAAAGTCAGAGCAAAGTAATTTTGTAGTGAAAAAATGACTATGCACTGCAAAGGTACACTTTGCACAGTTCCATGAATCAAGGTTTGTGTCGCTAGTGCAAAGTCACTTTTCACTTTTCACTTTGAACCGTACAAAATATTCCATGAATCAGGCTCTAAGTGTGCGCCATGGATTTCAGAGAAGACTTTTCTTTACACGAAATCCAGTGTACATCGTCCTTTCTGCAATAGATAGAGGCCAAAGGCGGATAGGACGGCACAGGCCTGTGAAGGCGCAGGTGAGAAAAATGAAGAGTGGCGAGGGAGGGATGGGAGAGAGAGGCAAGTGGAGTGGGCAATGGAGGTGGAAAGACGTTGTGGGAGTTTGGGCAGGCAGGAAAACAGTGAGGTTGGGTGTCGGGGCAGTACATGGGGAATGGCCCTGAGTCGCAGGGGGGGCCCCTGGATCAGACAAGCAAGGACACATGGGGACGTTGCAGGGATTGGGCAGGAGGTCCAGGATTGTTCCCCGGAGAGGCAGCAGAGGGGGCATGAGGTGTAAGGGAGCATAGAGAATAAATGAAATCCATTATGCAACTCCCTTTCCAGGAAAATCTCAAAAGGCATTTTTTTTAAAAAGACTGCAAGAGGAATAGCCTTGGGAGCATAGAATGGGAGAGATTGGGAACCAAAAGAGGCCCTGGAGATCATTTTAAAAGTGGACCTATAGTGCAGATTTCTGCAAGTCAAACCCTTTTCCTATGAGACATTTTGGAAATAAAAAAGATTATTATGAGGGTGCATAGGCATACTGGGAAATCTCCAGAGTTCAATACAGGCCAGTCCACCCCTGCTAATGTAAGGCACATCACATCAGCACTTACCCTTGCACTTGCCACCAGCTGGCCACACTTCTTATTTATTTATTTTGTTTTATTTATTTTACTGTTTATCCTATGTACTGCACCGCTCCTCCCCCGTTCCCCTCGCACTTTTCCCTCTCCTCCTCGCCTGCACTTGCGTGATCTCAATGTCACCTGGCCTAGTAAGATCGTTGTCTCTGTCTTCCCTCTGTTTCCCCTCCCTTGCCTCGTCACGCCTGAAACACTTGTGTATAGGTGCGTTATAAATGCTATATCATATCATATCATATCATATCATATCATATCATATCATATCATTCGTGATGCTTAAAGAAACTAATGTGGAAGGGCTTGCAGATTTGCAGATGTGGTCTCTGAGGGTCAGGCTGGTGATGGCGGCGGCATGAGTCGGTGGGCACGGTGCGGGGTGGGTGAAGTGGAGGTAGGGAATCAGGGGGTCCCTGACTAGTGGAGGAGGGAAAAGAGCAACTGCGCTGCCAGTAATGCAACGGACCAGCGATCATGGAATGGTAGGGGGACCAATCACTGACAGATGGAAAGGAGGGCACTGGTGGGGTTAGACTCGGTCAGGTGCTCATGGGCATCAAGGGTATTATAGGCGGTGGTCGATATTGACACAGGGAGAGCTTCCTTCTGGCTGGGCATAAGCCCATTTGCAGATAAGTCATCAATAACAAGGAGTTCGAATCGTACCCTGTCAACTTGCAGACTTATAACTGTCATGTGGCAAGATGCAACGTGTGGTGATGTGTGACGTCACCACGCGTACCTATAAAGGTGGTCCCGTGACGGCACGTCTATAGTGCTTGACCGGGGACTGTGTTAGCCACACCTCCATCTCCTTCATTGCCTAAGCCCCTCGCCTATATACCGCCAGTCCCCCATGGGACCTAACACTGGAGTCTGACAGAGCGTTTTCTGTCCGGCCACCATGATGCCTTACATGACGGTATTCCGCCGGTAAGAGCGCGACGATTCCCCACATGCATTACATTACTTCTGATACTGGTGGTACACCACATTTTTGGGACCACCCCAAAGCAGGATGAATCCGCCCCTGTGAAGGACATTTATTGATACTTGGGCCCCCCCATTCTTGTTTCTGATCAGCTGTACTACTCACATATTGGGACTCCAGTAGTAATTCTCCTTCTGCAACAATTCTACATGGCACCAATTCACCAGCAGGCCCCCGAGATTAGGGTTGAGGCTCTCGTTTGGAGAGTGCACGTGCGCCCAGGGGCTCAGTATCTCTGCTGTGTGTGTGACTGTTGTAGTTGTAGGGTTGCAGTTCCTGGGGGAGTGCCTGTGCACCCCAGTCACCACAGTGCTGCCCACACGGTTGCTGAACATTCAGTGGTGGCCTACGTGTTAACACACATTTACACCATATCTGGAGATGAAGGCGCAGATATGGGTTATAGGTGAAAGGATCGCAAAAAAAGGATTGAAAGCCCTTTTTTTCAAAACCAAAAGGACCGAAAAAAAAGGGGCGAATATTTTTTAGGGGGGATATGGGGACGGGGGTTCCACCCCAAACCCCGTTTACTTTTTAACATTTTTTTTTATGCATACCAAACTAAAAAAATGTATAAATAAATAAATAAAAAATTATACAACCCTTTTTTTCGGTCCTTTTGGTGTCGAACAAAAGGCATTCGATCCTTTTGTTTTTGGATCCTTTCGATGGACACTGCAGATATGCCACGAAAAAGACTAGCACTAATGCAAGTGTCCCTGACACCTATTCCTGAATTTGATGCTGACAGCTCGCCTGCAACATTAAGGCCGTATACGGAGCATGTGGAATAAACACCTCAAACATGTGTTTTGATGCAGGAGTAGTTTCACGTATGCAGAGCACAGGCTCTCATGACTTATTCGAGAGGGAGGGAACATCTGAGAATACTGTTGCAATGCAACGTCTCTCAAGTCGTGGCAGTTGAAGAAGCTCCACATTTTTCTGGATGATGAAGGTGGAAAGGACGTTTTTCTGTACCAACGGAGTGTGGGAGAAGGAGATTCCAGCCATTGTGTGTGGTGAAAATACTGGACACAGACTTCCCCAAACTCATTGACACGGGAGCATCCATCAATATTATGGCGGACCACACTAGCAGGCACTACAGCGCCCCTCCTTTGAGGAAGACATGAGAATGCATAGTCACATTTGGAGGCAAGACCCAACTGCCCCTGGAAGGTGTTATCGTGGCTCCCGTCCGATATGCCGGGGTATCGATCAAAGCACCATTTTTTGCATCCCGAGTGAGTGGCCAGACCCTGCATGGATGTGCGATTGCGGAAGCACTGAAACTAGTGCAATTTACCTACAGTGTATTCGTGGAAGACATGTAAACACTGGTAGGGAGAATCAAAAAGTGGCTCCTGGCACTGCAGGAGTATAGCGTGCCTGCTGTGCAGACCAGGTACAGGGAACATAGTCGATTACCTCGGCACCCAGCGGGAACTTCACCAGTAAAGGATGAGGATTCTGTTGAAACTGAGGAGTTCATGAGGCTAGTAATGGCTGGGGCCATCCCAAAAAACATGATGGAAGTGGAGGAGCTGAAGAGGATGTCTGAGAATGATGAGTGTTTCAGCATACTGTGTGACACCATGTCACAAGGCAAGTGGAAGAACATCCTAGGGAACCTCGACAAATACACCCAAGAGGCCAAAACCACCCTGACACACCATTGTGCGGCATGAACTGACCTTCACAGAGGTTGCTGAGGGGCTCAAGAATGGTGGTGCTAACTGCACTGGTGCAAAGGGTCATACAACTGGCTCACCATGGCCACCGGCGAGTTACAAAGACTAAAGCCTGACTCCGCCTTAAGGTGTGGTTCCTGGCGCTGGCGAAAAGGGTGAAGAGTTTGTAAAGGGAAGCATTTGGTGCCAGGTGGCTGCCCCAAACATGCCAAGCCTTGCATCGAGTGCATGGTCTGTTTGTTTGTTTATTTGTTTATTTGGTAATGTGCATCCAACCCTCAGGTAGCTCGACGCAGCAGTTACAAGAATATTTGAGGCTTAGTTACAACATAAAGGTAATTACAATAGATACAAATAAGGTACAGGGGTACAATATACAAGATGAGTACAGTAATAAGTAGATAGTCGATAGTGCGATACATGAGGAATCAAGAGGATCATCTAAGGGTCAGAAGCACAAATGGGTCAAACGGGTAGGCGATTTGTTAGGTGTCCTTGGTTCGAAGCCAGTTCAGCAAGTTACGTCTAAATCTAGAGTATGGCTGTTCCACTCTAAAGGCAGGGGGGGGTGCATTCCAGGAAAGGGCAGCTTTGATAGGGAAACTAGCTCCACCCGCTTTGGAGAGTCTAAATCTAGGAATTTCTAAGCAGAGATGGTTGGATGATCTAGTATGGTAAGTTGAGATTCTTCTGGTCAGTCTTGCAGAGGGATAGGAATGTGCGGCATTATTAAGGCATTTGAAATGAGGGATACCGTTTTGAGGAGTATGCTGCTGCACATTTTAGCCAATGCTGGTCTCTTCTGATGTTGTATATATGCTCTCTGGGGGATATATTCAGTAGTATTTGCATTTTATTTAGGATCTGTTTGTTTGCGCCTGCGTATGGGACGTTGCAGTAGTCTAGCTTAGACATTAATAGTGCATTGGTAAGCTTGATACAGCTGGCTTTGGATAAAAAGGGTCTACTGGCCCTAATCAATTTACAGGTATAAGCCGTTGATGAGATAATGGAGCTAACTTGTTTTTTTAGAGATAAGGTAGAGTCAAGATAAAAACAAAGTTTTTACCTCGGTTACTACTTTGATTATATTGCCATCAATATTGAATGCATCGTAGCTGGGGCTTGTAAGTGACTCCAATCAAGCAATCCCACTAAGTCAGTGCCTTGTCTGGGATGCCCAAGGGAAGCCCTTATTTATGTATTTTTATGGCAAGTTATAATCTGGATGATGAACCCTTGTATAACACCCCTCTCTTAGAATCCCCCTTCACCCCACTGAGCCAGGAAGTAGGCTTGTTTTGCAAATTTAAAAGGTTTATTTGAAAAATTAAACAATATATATATATATATCACATTTCTATAAATAAATTGATAATGGATAGTACACTTGTGAATATGATCAGTAATCAGCAAGAGGTAATCCTACAGTAGCACAGTTCTTGGTTACTTATGAATAGGAACAGAAGAATAAGGTGGGAAAGAATGCTTTATATGGTTCAAGGAAACACAATGATGAATGAAATGCAGTACAGAAAATAACTTGATATGGCTTCAACAAAAGACAATGTAATCACTTTTCCTTGACAATTCACTCCCCCCCATGCAGCGTAAGAAATGGAAGGAGAGCACACAGTCTTCAAAAATCCCAACAAAATGCAATACGAAATGCAGTTCCCCCCAGCAAGCTTAGAGGAAAACAGGTAGAAGTTTGAAACACAGGCCCAAAATGCTTTGAATGCGATGACAATGAAGTGAGAAATGTGCTAAAAATGCTTTTAATTCCCTCTAGAGGTTCAGGGTGGGTGATATCTAGTTTATATTAGTTCAGGCTCACTTTAGCAATGCTCTATGAGTAACCAGCAGGTTAAAACGAATTTTAGCAAAGGAAAGCAAGAAGCTGCTGATTTTTACACGTGGCTGAAATTGTGTAATTGTCAAATCGCGGCAAATTTAATCGCGTGCGTCGAGCGTAATTACGGGGGCCCTATAAGGAGAGGCAAGTCGGATCTAGGTTTGTTGGAAAGCCTAGAATCTTAGCTTTAGGATGACAGTTAAAACTCGCTCCTAGCACAAACGGTTCCGGAGATACGGCCGATGTAGTCAAGGTAGTTTTTCGGATTTGAAATTTTAAAGCTCAGAATGACAGATGACAGTTTTCAGTTTTAAAGATGACAGAATGACACGATTCTAGGAGGTAGTTCTAAATAGGTTAAAATAGTTTTAATTAGATTATTTAAACTAAGAGATTAGTCTGGCACAGTCCTAGAGTACTCACACTATCTTTTGGACAGGAATGGCTTCTTCACCGATCGGGTCAGGATTGGCTGGACTTCTGCTAGCGATTCTTCACAGCGGTCTGGTCTCTGGTTCTGCTCTCAGCACTGCACAGTTCTGGTCTCTCTGGATCTCTGGTCTCTCTGGATCTCTGGTCTCTGGAGGTTGATGGATCTGAAGTCTGGAGTCTCCCGGCAAAGCGTCCCACAAGAAAGTGGAAAGTGAATGTCCCTGTCGGGGTCCCAGTGGCATTTTATATGTCTTTAGAAAGTGGGTGTGTGCGTTGGTCATAACTAAACCTGCCCCTCTCACTTATCATTGGCCAATTCCTCCTCTCTCCCTTGATTGGGGGAAGGAAATGTGAGTCAGAGTGATGCTGTAGGTTTTATGGTCCGATAATCCTTCCCCTGTCAAATTGCACACAAATCTATATTTGATCCAAACACATATTTATCTATGTACCATTTTTCTAATATTATAGGTCCAGTTAACATATTTTGTGTAGTACCAAACCATCCGATCCCTGTCTTTGTACGATGTTGTGTCCACTTTTGACAGAATTCTGCCCCTTTTCATCCAGATAACGACCTTTAAACCTTTCCAGATTTGACACAACTGTACAGCCCCCTTCTACACACATTCCAGTAAATTTTCATTTGTCTAGCTTAAACACAGTGTCTGCAATATCAATAAATAGCGGGGTTCTGCCTCAGAACATGGTACAGAGTCCTAACCCCTTTTAAAATGTGCACAGAAAAATCCCAAGAATAATGATATTATTTATATAATTTTGACCAGTCCGCACTATGAGTTATCTATCTTTTTAAAATTATGCCCTGGTGTGCTTCCCACATCACATGGTGGAATAACTGGTTTATCCACTTCCCCCAAGTTCAGCTGGCTCTCACAGACACTGCCACTCCCAGTTTCTCCCAAGAGGAAGCCATTTTACGACCCCCCCCAATATAACATTTTCCTGAGCCCAGGACAGGGTTTTGTTCAACTTCCTGCAGTCTGCAGGTACCCCTCCCTTAATTCAATCAGAGAGGTGTGATCTCCTTTTGGTGGGGGCAGCAGGATGCAGCCAGGCCTGGGAAGAGTTGTTGAGCCAGTTCAACTCCCGTCTGGGGTAGTTGTCAGGCAGAATTCAATTTCTTTAAGTCAAGCTTCAGCTAAATGTCCTGTTTGTTCCCAGTTTAAATCAAACTTACAATGTTTACACATGCAGCTAGAATGCTGATTCTAAGTTCAAAACCATGACATTTAACAGTTGCAAACTATGTGACACTCAAAAGTAGGTCACTCATTTAATTTAAACATTTCAATTTTAGTGGTTTTAAATCCAATTTCAATTAAGCTGCTGACATCCACCGCTCAGCCAGTTTTGTTATAAACATTGTTTTGGGCTCTTCATCTTCCCAGATTTTGTATGCACACAACACTTAATTCTGCCAGATGTCTGCTGGTCTTCAGTAAGATTTTTGAATATCCTGCAATGTTCGAAATAGGCACTTTGAGCTTGCATTCAGGAAAACAAAGGTGATTTTAAGGCGCTTTTGGTCTAACAAGGGATGGCATGATGGGCGGCGACAGCTCATCCCCACATCCACCCAGTCTATTGATTTAGTTTTGTTCTGGGATAGAATGATGGGCGGCGACAGCTCATCCCCACATCTACCCCGTCTAATAATTCAACATGGATCAAAACCCTTGACAGGCTGAGTTTATTTAGGTTAGAGTCAGAGCCCAGGATCAGGATCGCAGTTTTGTCGTCATTCAGACAGAGGCAATGTGAGGCCATCCATGCCTGAATGAGGAGGTATATCCTATTTACCAGAGCCATATCTTTGACAAAGTTGCCTGAAGGGGGTATGATGATCTGGTTGTCATCAGCATAGTTAGTTTATGTGACACCCAGCCTGTCAAGTTAGTCGAAGAGACACATGAACCTTGTCGAACATCACAGGTAATTTGGAGTGGGTCTGCTGAGGCTGAAGGGGAGAACAGTCTCATCGTACGGTTAGCTAGGAAGGATTGTACCTAGGCTACAGCATCACTTGAGAAATGGGATGCTGACACTAGATGTTCGCATAACACTGCATGATCTACCAGGTCAAAGGCTGCTGATAGGTCGAGGAGGAGTAGTATAGCTGTTTTACCTTTGTCCTTCAACTCATTGATTTGATTTTCTAAATCAATGAAAGCAGTTTCAGTGCTGTGTTGTGGTCTGAATCTGGATTGGCGCGATCCTAGTAGGTGGTTAGCCTCGAGATAGTTTTGGATCTGGAGGTAGGCTTCTCTATGAATCATCTTGAGGGGGAATGGGACTGATGTAATGGGTCTGTAAGTAGTGGGGATGGCCAGATCTAGGGTCTGTTTCTTAAGGAGTGGTAGTAGCCAAGATTCTTTGTGGCTGATTGGGACCGTGCTTGACTTAAAGGAAGTGTTAGTTAGCTTGGAGATAAAAGGTGCTAGATCTCTAGCTGCATCCTTAATTATTTGAGCTGGGCAGCTATCGCCCTGGCAGTTAGAAGGCTTCAGGGATAGTATAAATTTTTCGTTTTCCAGTATGGAGATGTTGGTGAATCTGAAAGATGTATCCAAACTAGGTGTTGCAGTAAGTAAGGTAGGAAGTGTCCCAGTGGAGCACAGGGATGCTTTTTTATTGGCTATTTTAGTCTGCAGAATAACTATTTTGTTAGATAAAGCATTTTTGATGTTAGTATACTATTGTTTATCTTTCAGGACATTATCTATGGGTGGATTTGGATTTTCCATTTCACGAAGGATGTTGAAGGGTCAGGGGTGAAGCACTGTGGGAAATGGTATATGAGGATTTTGGCTCAACTCACAGGGTTTCTCATTTTCTGATCATGGTGTAACAGTGGGCCAGATACCCAGAGGTCGAATTTGTTCTGTTGATGGCTCTACACAATATTGGTCCCTCATTGGAGAAGATATGTGCCGCTTACGGTTTCCCCAGCATGCTGTGCTCGGACAACGGGCACCTGTTTCACAGCAGTGGGAAAGTCACCCCCATGTGGCCAGGTGCCAATGGTGAAGCGGAACGCTTCAAGTGGAAACTTGATAAAATCGTTTGTATGGCCCACAGGCAAGGCACTTGTGAGAAGATGGCTTTGTTTCAGTTTTTACTAGAGTAATGAACAACTCCACACTGTTCTACTGTAGTGGCACCTGATGGGGCCCTATTACAATGCTTTCCTTGGGGTCTCATCCCAGACAACGGGCAAAGATTGCCTGAGACCATCAACAATGATGAGGTGAGGGAATAAAGAGAGAAGCTCACTGACGCTAGGAGAAAGAGTTCTAGTAAGGTAAACAGTCCTTCATGTATGAGCCATGACCGCTGAGTCGTTGATGTCAAAGGATCCATGGTGATGGCCTCAGATGGCGTTGGGAGCGTCACCCAGAATTAAAGCTTCTTTCAGAGGATGGCGAACTGCCCTGACCCTGGAGAAGGACATTCTCTCACGAGAACGATGCGGAGGGAGAGGTCTTTTATCAGGAAAGTATGGTGGATGCACCTTTGGAACTGTTGGAGGAGAGAAGTTACCCAACTTGAGAATCCAGGTGTCAGCCAGCATGCCTGCAGACTATGTGACAGATGTGTAGTATTATGATGATGAGTAATATTATGATGCTGTTTCTGTTATGCATGCATTGCTATGTTGTGTGCTTTGTTGTTCAGTTATGAAAAAAGGAGGAATGTCGTGTGGCAAGATGTAACGCGCGGTGATGTGTGCTGTCACCTCGCGTTCTAATAATGATGGCCCCCGTCGGCATGGCTTTAGTGCACTTGCGGGGATCATGTTAGCAACACCTCCATCTCCGTCTCCTTCATTGCTTAGGCCTGCACCTATGTACCGCCAGTCACCCTGTAGGACATAATAATAACCACAAAACCTGATATGGAATAAAGCAAAGATATATTGTCCACTGAGTAACCCATGTATGTACATAAAGCAACATGGAATGCGGGCATTACACCATAGTAGAATACATGGTCCCAGTGTAGAACCCAAACACAGACAACCCATGACCAAGTACGGGGGTCAGGGATCACAGGACTAGACAAAAAAAAGGTATGAAACAGCAGATCAAGATGTCACGTGGGCATCCTAGGAAAATAAATCCACTTCCGAATATACTGCCCCTAAACGGAGGCGACATGGAACGATTAGAGTATACCGCTACACACCCACTGACCTCAAAGACCTTGAAGAAGAACAAAAAAATCAGCTTTCTGCTCGGGGACCACTCTCATTGATGGCAGAAAAACACTACATGCGACTTAAGAGCACATATGCTGAACTATGGCAATTCCTGTGCGCTTGCAAAGGGCCATTAACATATTGTTAGAATTCAAGCAGATGCCGTGTCCATCTTGGATGCACTGCCATCATTCCATTTTGACCATCGAGATTCATGAGCACTGGGCAGCCGCCATCCCACACGAGACAACATTAAATGGTTGGATCTGTTTTGCTGAATCTTTTTTTCCACTTGGTCATTTATTTTTCAGACCTTAGTGAAGCTTGGTTATACATATATATAACTCAGAGAAATAGGCAGGGCAAGGTTTACAGCTCTACACAGAGAAGGTTCAAGGCGACAATATTTTCTCTGGATTAGTTCACAACGCCACAAACACACGTATTTCAGGAGATGTTCAAAGATTGAAGGCGGGAATGGAAAGAGATATATTTGACATAAAAATTCCACTGAGAGAACGTGCAATGAAAGCCATAATCAGCGATGTCAATTCCTTTACCTCTTGTCCCTCTTCTGTATCCCTGTCCTTACAACATGAGGTGGCTGGCCTATTTGACAGGCACCCCACTGGACATGCTTATGAAAACCTTCTTTGATCGGACAGATTCCAGGCATCCACCTCTTGCAAGTAGAGTTTTATAACAAGACACGGAAACATGTCAGGATCAGCTCTACCATTTGTTCTTTTTACTAAGAGACTAGACATATCTGATTTTAAGAACAACAATTTGAGAGGAGGGACTGACGCCGTAGCTTCTGATCACATTCTGTTAAACCATATTCGCATGAATACTGCCTAATTATAAACATTGGCCTAAGCCATTTCGCAATTGTATTAAAAACCTATGCTTAACTAGATCTAGACAGAATTGACTTCTACGTCATTTTGGAAAACATCTGCCCTTTTGATTCTGACTCTTGCTCTCTGTTCAGAAATGAGTAACCATGTTTTCAGCTGCCAGAGCAGACTGACCTTTGAGCCTATGTCAACATTAGAGCTGCCAAGAGCAGACTATTTGCTCTGTGCAAAGAGACCTTGTAGTCAGAATGAACTCTCATTCAAAGTGTTATCTATGTCTACAGACTTACCCCCCTCAAACAGTGACATACAATGCAAAGTAACTAATGCTGTGAGTTTTGGAATACATCCTTTGTGCATTTCTTGGAACAGGACTTATCCCAAAGCTCAAGAAACAAGGAAAGATCTACACAGCTGAATACAACAAAGTTTGCCAGCATCTTTAAGGAACCTTGGAGCAACAGTGAACCTCAATTCAAAGTTTTGTCTGTATCAATAGCATCAGCTATATACAAACATCAGAATTGAATGGTAGATAAACTAAAAATACGTGCTTTAGCAATAAACTATTGAATTCCTTTCTTGAAAATGGGATCAACCTAAGCTGGAGAACCAACATCACCATTGAATCTTCAAGGATAGGACAAAATGTCAAAAGTGTATACTAATATTGTTATATTTGTTATGTGAACTGGGCACAAACTCAAATTTGTAACTTATTAGTTTGGAGACGGGCTGGGCTATGACCAGGACAGTGTATAAATTCTGCATGCTTTGTGATGACCAGTACTCACTCCCCTCACAGTGTCTGCTCGTACACACTGCGAGGCGCTTGGGAGCCAGATAGATATTTCTTTTAATATTTGAATCTGTACAGAATAAAGTTATATTCATAAATTTGACTTTGTGACTGGCGGATTCAATTTTTGGTGGTACTAAGCGTCGATATTCCTTGCTGATCTATTGATTCAAGGTCCGCCAGGGACATAGGTCAAAGGTAGATCCAAATTGCCATTTCCTAGAACTGACATGTGCTACCCGACCCCTCAAGGACATGGCTCCAGGGCTCCTTCGCAGGCACAAGCCCCCCTTTCACCTATTTAGCAGCTGACCACTGCAATCAATGTTGTAGAGCTGGAAGCCAGGAACACAGAATCTGTAAACCTGGCGATAGATGTCAAATTCCCACTGGCTATTCCATCTATCACACCCGTCCCCACTGCAACCTATTCCCTTACCCCATGTAACAACTATTTTTTTTTTTTAAAGGAGTACTATTCGACCTACGCATTAGGTCAAACAGATGCAGTCAAATGGGAGTAGGTCAAATTGGACAATAATGGGTCGCCTCATACTTGGAGGACTGGAGCGAGGAAGAGGAGAAATATATGTACTGCGATTACCATGAAGTAATCTAGGTATTAGTGCACCAGCTAGCAATCCTGTGTGCCTCAGTTACAATTCGTGAGAAAATCACAGCCCTAGGGCCCTGGCAGGATCAATGTTTCTCAATGTGTGTCTGATTGCACCTGATAGAAGGACGAGGATTAGTAGGCCTGCCCGTTCAATACCTAAAGGTTACTGCTAAGTCTTGGCTGAGGGGGCCTGCCATGGCCATGATGGAATGGTCACAGTGCTTCACATGGTGCATTAAAGAGGAGGAACCACACCCAAAAGCTTGTTGCGCCGGAGCTCGACCTTAGAATATTTGTTCCAGTTTTAGGTGCTTTCTGGACCGCATTGCCTTCACCAAAGCGACTATCAACATTACCGGATGTAATATGAATTAACCTTGCCAATTTGCATCACATTATGGCATGTATTTAGAGCAGTTTTTGATAACCCTGATACATTTTTTGCTGTGTACAAACTTAATGATGATAATGATTTGTTATTTGTATAGCATGTACGCCTAATCGCTGTACATAAAACATATTTAAATACATTAACCATCCCAACCAAAGTTGGTACTTTTTTATCGACTTTGGAAGGATGAAAGGCTGAGTTGGGTTTGCTGGGATTCGGACCTGCAGATTACATATAGATTGCAGCAGTAAGCACTCAACCTGCTGACCTATTTTACCGGCTATATGATTAAATGTTTGTAATGCCAACTGCCACATTTATGGCACCCTCAAGATACCCTCTTCAATTTAATCAAACATAATCTGGTGAAACCAATAAAAAAGAATTGGAAAAAAAAACTGACTTCATTTTCTATTCCCTCCCTGGGAGCCATCACTCGGAACATTAAAAAGTTTAGAATGACCGTGGATGGAAAATTCATATTTGTACGGATTGCAACATGCTATTAATAGTAATATTGGGTGCTCTATGTAGCAATGCATATCAGGATTTCCAGTTTCAGAGTCTTTGGTAACAGGTGTTACCAATTCCTATCATTATTATCCACATTTGTTGTATTCAATTTCCATCTTGGGAGGAATGAAGGAATGCACTGGCCCAGAGGAGTATTGACCCCTTGTCTTAGCAGCAGCTCCTCCTAAACAGAAACGAGTGTGATATGTGTTGAGGCAGCTGCTTCCCCATGTTCCTGCAGCATCTCTTTGAATACTGAGGGGGATTCAGCAAACTCCCAGGATATGGCAACCCTGGGTGCGTAGCACTGCGGTATGCGGTACCTTCGGAGCAAAGAACGCAAGTTCATGTCATGGTACAAGACCCTTTGTTCTTGCTTTAGACCCATATACAGAACCTGCATTTAGAGGTAGATGTTAGCGTTGATGCACCAGAGCACAGGCAAGACTAGCATGTAAGTACCTGCAATCCAAGTTAACGGTCCAGAGTGAAACTAGGGTCGAAGGCAATTAAGTTGCCACCATTTTGTGGGCAAATATGAAATTCGATATCCAAACATGCACGGAAAACCGTTCATAGATGGAGATTGTGGGATTCATGTGCAACTAGACCATTTTTAATTTGCAGGAGGTGCCAGCTGAAGGGGACTGAGCGGAGCTCTGAGAGGATGTGCCACCAGGCGCAGGGCAAGTAGAGAAAAACCTCTGCATCAGAGGCGGGAAAGAACAGAGCCGCTGAGGAACAGGAGCAGCCAGGCTGCCAGGGAGAAGGAGCACCAAGGCACCCACAGATTCTTTTTTTAAATTAAATTACATTTTTAGAAAGCACCACAGGCCTCAGAGCTCTAACACAGAATAACAAAAAAACATGAAACAAGAACGTGGAAACAATATATGTACAAATGAATATCAGAACACAGCTATCCATTACAAATAGTCCTAATAACACGAGAGTGAGGCATTTAAGCACAGATGATTAGACATCCTTCAAGTCGACTACTAGTCTCAAGTTCAAGGAACCCTTTGGCAAATGTTGGCACATGGTTAGGAAAAGTGGCAAATTACTGGTCCCACATCCCACCAAAACATAATCCGTGTTCTTCTGGGCACACCATTCACCCACCTTGAACCTGCGTAGGACCTTCAAATCAGAAGGTATAGCAACCGTTGGCCCCGTTTTCTGGCAAAGCTGTGCCAACACTTTATTACGGAGAGCCTTCGTTGGGTGTCAGTAAGCCATCAGGATCCATGAAATTGGGACACAATGTAAGCAGTTATTGCCTGCATTGCAAGGGTACTAAATGAGGTGACAAAGTACAAGGTGATGGGTTGGACCAGCCTTTAATGGCCCACTAGCACGCTGTTGGTACTCTTGCTTAGAAGAGAATTGCCTGGCATTTAGGTTCTGGACCGCCCTTGGGCAGGACAAATACTGATATGTAGTGGACATTTCTCTTCTGTGAAAGGGATAGTGAGCTAAGGAATCTGGTTGTGACTCAAACCCGGGATATAGGCCGTTAGAGAGACACTCCCAGAACCACCCTTAATTGTTCATATTAAGTACTTTGGGTTTTCACCCCAAGTTACTAGGCTAATCCAGACGTGGAACCTTTGCTCACTGTTCTTAGAGAGGCATAGCTCCACCTCACTGACGAGGCCCAATCAGGTCGAAACACGTTTCTGGGGTTTCTGTTGGTACTCTTGTTCAGAAGAGAATTGCCTGGTATTTCAGTGGTGGACTGACCTTGGGCAGTGGACATTTCTCTTCTGTGGAAGGGATGTTGAGCAAAATAATCTGGTTGAGACTCAAAACTGGGATACAGGTCAGTAGAGAGACACTCCCAGAACCCCCCTTACTTATCCACTAGCCCACTAGCCCATTAGTTCATATACCAGTGGAGCAACATGCCTTGCTCGGTCATTCGACTTTCTCATTTGAGGTTACTCATATTTTTATATTTTTAGTTCCTCCCTACTTTCTGAAATAACTGATCATTGTGAATCACTCTAATACGCTCTTGTAAAAAGAAAATCAATGAAAAGCAAAAAATGACTGTACATTGTATGAAAAGGCAAGATCCATGAAAAGTGGTACATATACCAAAAATACATTTATTAGGCGAATACGCATCATATTTTATATTTCTTTGTTAGAATTTGATATATCATGGATGTACATTAACTGAAGCAGGGGGCATCTCCAGGGCTGGACTAATAACCACAAGTGGCCCTGGGTATGTTTTTCAAAGTGGACCCATATTACACTGTGGGAGAGAATGTAGCAAGCAAGGGCAACCTCTCTACTTGTAATTTCGGGGTTCTCCGCCCAAGTAAATTTGGATTTTTCTTATATAGAGATTAAAAAAGTAGTTAAGTGTAACAATACATCGACATAATTCATTTGTTAACAGTGAGGACTAACATATGGGAAACTCTATAACACTTTGCTCTCTTCAACGGTTCGCGGTGGATGACGAGAGAAGGGACGTGGTGACGGAGGAAGAGGGTAAGAGTAGCACAGAGTCTGGGGCCAAACACAAGGTAGGACCATGGTGTAGAGGCTCATGGGAATCCACATTTTACATCATTAATACGGGGGGTGGGTTGTAGACAGAGAGCATGGCGTGTAGGGCATGGCTCTGATTACAGAACCAAAAAAGTACTGTGCTTGCGAGAGTCCTCTGCAAAGATTGTGTTTCCACCTCTCCGGGGACAAGCCTAGGTGCCTGGGACTACTACGGTGCTGATTTGCTGCAGTATAAAAACGTATTACCATAATACAGCTCATGTTGGAGGTAAAGTGAGTTGTATACAACCTCACAAATTTCGACTAAGGGCCAAAATGGGGTGACAACTCTGTACCCCCAACTTTCCAAAGTCAGCCACTTAGCCACAAACACTGCACGCTAGAGCAGGGTCGGACTGGGGCATACAATTGTCTCGGTCACCAATAAAAAAGTGGTCCACAGTTGCAAATGTCAATTTATTCCTTTTGTGACAGTCTGCTTAAATAGTACCCAAGGGGGAGTTTTTTGGTAAACATTCATTCAGCAACACCGGTCAAAACTAACTAGCCGCATATTGAAGTTACACATCAAACTGACCCACATTGGGCAAAAAAAATTCTCACTTTCACTACAAAAACTGGCCCGCACTAGCATTTTGTGTTTTTAGTGCAGGCATTGCCCTATATGCCAGACCAAGGTGGCACATGAGCGCTTGCTCTTGAGCAAACCCGCTCATTTTCTGGTCAAACATCCTTCCTGAGTCCTGACGACCATGAAATGGTGCTGTCGATCCCTGGACCATAGATTGGATTTCCACTTACAATTATGCAAATTAACAAGGGAGGGTCCTGAGAGTCTCTCTGCCAGACATTAGTCCTGGTTACGCGAGCCTTACCCAGATTCTTTAGCTCACTATCTTTCACTGAGTAGAAATTTCCAAAACATATCAGTCTTTGTCCTTCCCTGGGGCAGTCCAGCACCGAAATGCTAGGCAATTCGGTGTGCAGTCATAATGTCGAAAAAATTATATCGAATCGCAAAAATGTCTAAACAATAATGTCAAATTTTTTATTTTTTAATTTACATGTTTTCTTTGGGTTCTGGGGGTTAAAAAAAGGGGTAAAAAAAAGGGGGCTTGGGGGGGGGACAAGAGTACCAACAGCAACCACAGACACGTGTTTTAGTCTGGTTGGATCTCATCTGTAGGGTGGAGCTGTGCCTCTCTAAGTAAAGTGAACAAGGGGTCCACGTCTGGAATCCCCCAGTAATTTAGGGTGAGACCCAAAGCTACTTAAATTATGCAAATTAACAAGGGGGGTCCTAGGAGTCTCTTTGCCAGACATTAGTCCTGGTTACAAGAGCCTTACCCAGATTCCTTAGCTCACTATCTTTCACAGAGGAATTGTTTTTTGCACTTACAATTATATACATTTTCATTAAGCACTGTCCATTGCCTCCCCGAGCATCATTCATGCTATTAACAATGCCCCGCTTCCCGCATTCCAAATGAATGCAAATAGCAACATATTTTAGCCGTAAGAAAGAGGACCCACGTTTGATCTCAATAAGACCTGCCATTATTTTAATTCTTCCACTGAAAATGCCTTTGGGAGGCAGGTGGGCACATTTGTCAGGATCAAGGCAAAATAGGGGGAGGCGGCAGAATAAAGGCTGCCTTGTTATTCTGGGTAGTTAAGTTGCTGCACAATATGACAGATTTCTTCTCGCTTTCCTTAATGGATAGAAGCGTAATCAATACAGGACTGTAACAATTTCGTTCTGCTTCATCTAATGTAATTGAAAAGTAACCCAAGCAGACATCTGGAGTGGTTTGCGATGCATTTGTTCTTTCTTTGTTGATGTTTTGTTTTGTTGGATTTAGGTAAGGATTACGGTTTAGCGATTGGAGTAAGTGTAATCTTTATTATAAACACCTTTTCGACAAGATGTCCTGCCCTGGACAGCAAGCCTGCATGCGACAGCAGGCTGAGTGAGCTGTACGGAGCGAGGTTTCCCATCTAACAGCAGGCGACACTGGGGGGGAAGCGCCTCCTGGATCAAGGCATGAAATGGCAACAAAGATACATACACCTTTATCCCTTTAAGCTCTGAGGGTCCGATTCATGGAATATTTGCCCGGTTCAAAGTGAATTTGCACTACTGAAAAGTGACTTTGCACCTCTGACACAAACCCTGATTCATGGAACCGTGCAAAGTGTATTTTTGCAGTGAAAAAATTCTCAGCAAAATCACTTCAAACCCGTGGTCCTGAGGATAGCCTTGCTAGCTTCTGTCCCTACAAAGTATATAGATTTCCTCCACTGATTTTGTAAGGTAATGACAATGTGACATTATGCGTTGGTGACCATGCAATATATTAACTTTAGATTGTCCTTGTAACTTACATTGTCCCAGAAATATTCTATGTCATTCACATTGGTCCCAGGAACTGCTCTATATGATGTTGCAATGCTCCCTGAATTTCCATATGCCATTTTCTATTGGCTCTTAATTCCCCATGTTGCCAACATTGTCCTCAAAAGTGCAACATGCCATTTTCCTTTTTCTTTCCATTCAACATTGCCCTTATCTACCCTGAAGATGATCTGCCCATAAAGTTTACCCGGGAAGTGCCCCTTTCACATTGCCCTGTGTGACCTAAGATTGCCTCGGAGAGATGTCGAATCCTTTCCCTCCTTGCTTTCTAAATCATGGGTAGCACCCTGCAGCCTCCATTCGATTGACTACAGCGACATGCTGTGGACTTAGACTGGCAGTAAATGTTCGGCACCCAGAACAATATTTAAGGTTTTGTCAGCAGAGAGCAGTATTTTTATTATAGAGAGACACATGTTGGACATGCTCGAGTTGGCCCTGGTGAGCATGGGCAAATGAGCATGCACCCGTAGGTTTCCATTCATAGACACAGCTCCACGTGAGCTGTGCGCGTGGGCGCGCAGAGTAAGCCACACATTCTGAGGAAGCATTGCTGTGGCAAGAGTTGCAGGAGCATGCTGGACTTCAGCCCTTTCCGAGTCCCTTCGGTACCCAGCAAATTTACCGAAAATATTTCAGAGTGGGACAATTCACTGAAGACCATAATACCGAAAAACACTGAAACTGTTAAATAAATATATATAGGATAGTGGGGTAAGGTGTTAAAATGAGTTGGGATGGGACTGGGGTGGCGTTATAAGGATAGGAAATCGGCAGTGGTTGCGGGGGTCCCCAAATACTTTTTTTTATTTTTGGTTGTGATGAAATGTACCACTGATTTTTCCGTCGGTAAAATCCTATGCAGCCCCACCTTCCTGTTTGAAGCTTCTCTTTAACACGTTCGCACCCTCTTATATTCGGCTCACTTTCTTTATTTCCTCCCATAGGCTAATATCTGGATATCCTTGGCAGGAGAATAGTGTGTCACTCCATAGATGAGCCTTGGCACTCTGACAATACTACGGCAGTGTTTTGGCTCAGTTTAAAACTATATTGACATCACAAGGGGGTGGGAATCCCAAACTCAATTATGGGCACGCTACTACTGGCCCGCCACCTCCTAGAATACTAATGGGACAGACAACAGGCGATATATTGATGCAATATTTCATTCCCTCAAGTACATTTGGTGGCATTGAGCATTGCACCGATAAATAACATATTGTTATGAGAATCTGGGAGAATACATGCATATGCCTGTGAGATAAGGAAGGATTAAATGAGCAGTGAGATCCTTTGAGTCGGAAAGAGACAGCAATTCAATTACACAAGAATGATCTGGCATGTCAGCAGGAGGTGAGAAGATGTAAGATCCTGTTAAAATTGCAAGAATGAATCTGAGAGGTGCTGATGAGTGCATTTAATGTGAAAGAGGTGGGGAAGGAATAAGTGTAAAGCAACATGTAGACGATAACCGAGGTTTTTATGAGCATGAACAAAGGGTGGTCCTTAAATGTCTTCAGTAGTTGGCGAGGATACTTTGCTGTCTGAGGACCTCTGCTTTGCTGCAAGGTAGGAACCAGTAAGCACCAATGGGTGAATCTGGGTGTGGGGCTGTTGGAAGCTTTCATTTCATGACATGAACTAAATATCCTTCACTATACTGACCCTGCCAAGTGCATACATTCCTTTCTCAAGCATCCCTGGGACAAAGTCAACCCCCAGAAGACTTGAAACTAATCCATCTTGAGCTGATCAGACGGGTGCAGGTTATCCATGTGTCCAACATGCAGCCACCAGGGGAAATTTCAAGAGGATGTGGATATTTGCTCCCAAATTACAACTGTGGTAACATCCGATTAGCACCATATCTATCTGCTCTGAAAGTTTGGCAAATGCTGGAGCATGATGAATTCCATGACTCTCTATTCTGGAGCATGATGAATTCCACGACTCTCTATTGTGGAGCATGATAAATTACATGACTCTTTATTCTGGAGCATGATGAAATCCATGACTCTCTATTCTGGAGCATGATGAATTCCATGAGTCTCTATTCTAAGGGGGCAATTCATAGAATTTGGCGCACAAATGGTGCATGCGACTGGCGCACATAGCAGTCTGCTTCAGCCGCATGAGCCAAAACCCATTCAGGCGCACAGCGTATTCATGGATTAATACATCCATAAGCAGCCGTAGCGCAGAGTGCCGAAGTGACCCTGCAGCAGCGCCAGTTACGCCCCCAACCCCACCCCATGCGCCAAAAACATTTCACAAATCCAGTACATATCGCAAAGGCCAGTGGACAAGCATACAGCCCCCCAACCACGAAAACGCGTGTAAAACTCCTCGTGCACGCCTCGGAATACACGTACCCTGCTCGCACCAAGCCTATCGTGTGTAAAACTCCCTGCGCACCCCTCGGAATACATGTACCCCGCTCGCGCCAGGCCTATCAGGTGAAAAACTCCCCACGTACCCCGCTCGTGCCAGGTCAATTGCATTGAAAAAGTCCCCCCTGTGGTGTGGGCTGCCTGTGGGGCATGGCCAGGGTGGATGGGCTGCCTGTGGGGCATGTGGAGGGTGGATGGGCAGCCTGCACGAATTTGAGGGTGTGCGGGAAGTTTCACACGCGATAGGCCCTGTGTGAGCGGGGTACGTGTATTTGGGGGTTATGTGGGGAGTTTCACATGCGATAGGCCCTGTGCGAGTGGGGTACGTGTATTTTGGGGGTACGCAGGGAGTTTCACACGTGATAGGCCCTGTGCAAGCGGGGTACATGTATTTGGGGGGTACACGGGGAGTTTCACAAGCGATAGGCCCTTTGCAAGCGGGGTATCTGTATTTGGGGGGTACGCAGGGAGTTTCGCACGCGATAGGCGCTGTGCGAGCAGGGTACGTGCATTTGGGGGGTACGCAGGGAGTTTCACACGCGATAGGCCTGTACGAGCGGGGTACGTGTATTTGGGGGGTACGCGAGGAGTTTCACACACGATTTGGCATTGTGGGCCCTCCCGGGTGTGCAGTTTTCCCCCTCTCCATGGTCTGCAGGCAGCCCACACCACAGGGGACTACCCTACAACTCTCACCATACCCTGCAGGCAGCCCACATGGCACAATGCACTTGTGAGCACACTTGTGAGCCCCGACTCATGTCCACCACCCATCCACCCACCCCCAGTGATGGGCACCTGTCAGCAGGCCCTGACTCATGTCCCCCCACCCACACACCCACCCACCATTGATGGGCACCTACCAGCAGGCCCGACTCATGTCCCTCCACCCACTCACCCACCCACCATTGACGGGCACCTACCAGCAGCCCCCGACTCATGTCCCCCTGCACCCCCACCCACCCAGCATTGACGGGCACCTGCCAGCAGGCTCCGACTCATGTCCCCCGCACCCCCACCCACCCAGCAGTGACGGGCACTTGCCAGCAGGCCCTGACTCATGTCCACCTGCACCCCCAACCACCCAGCAGTGACGGGCACCCCTGCCAGCAGGCCCCGACTCAGGTCCCCCTGCACCCCCACCCACCCAGCAGGGATGGGCACCTGCCAGCAGGCCCCGACTCAAGTCCCCCAACCTGACACGTCATCACACTCCAGACCCACAGACCTTATGGCCACCCAAATCCCACCCCAGGCCACACCAGTCCAAACACCCCACATTGAATTCCCAAAGTCATGATAGAAAATACATAACCAGCATGGCCATTTATACATGTCCCTCAGACCCACACAATGGTGACACATGACTGTGAAAAACAACATAGTGACATGCACAAAACAAATGATAGAAGACCACACAAGTAAAGTATAGAAAAAAAGAATCAACGAAATTAATAAAATAAAATCACACAATAATGAAAAGAAATAATCCAAGTCCGGAACTCCAAAATTGATTAAAAATAAATAAATGCTGCAACCAATAAAATCCAAAGTAAAATGGCTCACCATACCCTGCAGGCAGCCCACATGGCACAATGCACTTGTGAGCACACTTGTGAGCCCCGACTCATGTCCACCACCCATCCCCCCACCTCCAGTGATGGGCACCTGCCAGCAGGCCCTGACTCATGTCCCCCCACCCACCCACCATTGATGGGCACCTACCAGCAGGCCCGACTCATGTCCCTCCACCCACTCACCCACCCACCATTGACAGGCACCTACCAGCAGGCCCCGACTCATGTCCCCCTGCACCCCCACCCACCCAGCAGTGACGGGAACCTGCCAGCAGGCTCCGACTCATGTCCCCCGCACCCCCACCCACCCAGCAGTGACGGGCACCTGCCAGCAGGCCCTGACTCATGTCCACCTGCACCCCCAACCACCCAGCAGTGACGGGCACCCCTGCCAGCAGGCCCCGACTCAGGTCCCCCTGCACCCCCACCCACCCAGCAGGGATGGGCACCTGCCAGCAGGCCCCGACTCAAGTCCCCCAACCTGACACGTCATCACACACCAGACCCACGGACCTTATGGCCACCCAAATCCCACCCCAGGCCACACCAGTCCAAACACCCCACATTGAATTCCTAAAGTCATGATAGAAAATACATAACCAGCATGGCCATTTATACATGTCCCTCAGACCCACACAATGGTGACACATGACTGTGAAAAACAACATAGTGACATGCACAAAACAAATGATAGACGACCACACAAGTAAAGTATAGAAAAAAAGAATCAACAAAATTAATAAAATAAAATCACACAATAATGAAAAGAAATAATCCAAGTCCGGAACTCCAAAATTGATTAAAAATAAATAAATGCTGCAACCAATAAAATCCAAAGTAAAATGGCTCCTATGGGGCTGTCCATAAAAAAAAAAAATCACAGTTCCAAAAAAGCAAAGTATTCCACCATGGGTCCAAGAAAATGAAATCCACATCGAAAACTATTTACAAAAGAACATCCAAGGGTCCATGAGCCCAACAATCCAAAGGAAACCTACAAAAAAACCCTACCTAATAAATTACTTTATACAAAAAGGTGGGGCATAGTCCATACGCCCCAAATGAAAGAAAAATAGAAAGGAAACCTAACACTAATGAACTATATACAATGGCTGTGCGCAAGTCCTACGGCTCACTTGTTGATTTCCCGGGCCAGGGCATCATCAAACTCCTCTTCAACATCCTGGAGGCGGGCTTGCTCCCTGGCCCCGAGGTCTCACAGGGATAATGCCATGTCCACCACCCTGTGAATTTCCTCGAGGCACTCAGCCCGCCTCAATGCCCTGCGCATGGAGTTCTCCGCCCTGACCATAGTGAGCTGTGCCTCTTCCGCCCGCCGCCGCCCGGCATCTATTTGCCAGCACAACCGCTGCCACACGGAAGACACTCCCAATCCAGGGTCCTCCTGCCCTTCAGCCAATGCCTGCCCCTCTGATGTTGATGGCCCCAAGCCATCATCACTCCCACATTGAGCCTGCTGCTGCCGTGCATGTACCCTGCCTGTTCATGCCTGCACATCCTCCTCCTGCTGGGGTCCAGTTGTTGGGGTGGCCACCTCTGCTGGACCTCCGACTCCCGACTGTGGCAGGGATGTGTCCTCCACCAGCCTGGCCGCTGGGTCAGGGGCAGCTCCACAGGGTAGCCAGGTGATACATGGCCAGGAAGATGGCACGGAGGACGACTGGCGCATAGGGGGTTCAGTTAAGTAGGAGGTTGCTAGACGGTCCAGCACACGGAGGAACCTAGCACCAGTGATCCCTCCTAATCGGTCGATGCGGTCAACGAGGCATCTGAAATAACATGCAGCATCCTCACGAGAACCCTGCATGTTATCCCGGATGCCAAGTTGATGCAATGTCACCCCAGCCAGGACAGGCTCAACACAGTCCAGATTGCCACGTCCGCAGGGAGAGGAAGGACAGTTGTTGTTAGTGGATCCCCTCCCTGAAAACTGGTCTGGACGAAGGCATCCCTGCTGGTGCGGGATGATGCAGTCACAGGATCGGGGACAGGATTACACACAAGCACCTCTGTGGGCGCCTGTGCTACCTCCTGTCCCTGGACTGCACCACTAGCACCAGTGGAATCCCCCCTTCAGACCCCGTGTGTGGCCCTTCCATTGGCTCCTCCTCAACCAAACCCCCCACCGATCTGGATGATTCCATGCCATCTTCCTCCATAAGTCCCTGTGGGGTCTCAGCTGACCCTTCTGCTGCCGAGGAGTCCAACACCCACCTCCGCCTCTTCAACCTACCCTCAGGAGCTGCGGCCATGGATGAGGCACCAAACTCCTCACTCACCGACGAGATGACAACATGGGAGGGGAGCTGGGCCTTGCATCTCCGGCTGGCGATGCGATCCCTGCCGCTGTGCTCCACATCACCGTCTCCTCCCTCTTCATCAGTTGACGCTGCAGACAGGGAGAGACAGAACACAGGTCTGTACAATGGTCTGATACACACATGACAGTTGCACATGAGTGGCAGTGTCAAACTTCACACATGGCATCACACTCCGCAACACACATATCATTTGAACCCACACACGTGCGCAAATTCACAGGAATGTTGCAGCAGGCAGCACCATCCATACACATACAACAGCACGAGCATCCGAAGATTAGCCTGACCTCACATGCAACACAGGGAGTGCCAAACACATGCACACACGCCACCAGACATACATGCATCTGTACATCTCCACCACCTGTCGCAGTTAAATCATCGCATCCATTTCACTTCTGCCAATCAACCTTCTACATGTCTGTGTCACATGTATCCATGGTGTATCACAGTGGCACACATGTTAAATACACACACACACACATGTACATTGTGCACATACATGACGGTGGATCCAGCATCCGTGTGTCACACCACAACCATGCCACAGTACATACACAGAAATCTAAACATGTTTGCACCCACACATGCATTTGGGCACCATGCATTTGAACACATACACCATTGATGTGCCTCACACATGACTCTACTCACATGCAGCAGGCTCATGTCCCTGTACATACACATCCATACATGGGCCTTTCAAGACATATGTCCAACCTGCACACTCCTGGCACCCCTCAACATGCACAGCGTCCAATCAGTTCACATGTACACTTACGGCTTGACTCCCGACTGTCTGTCTCTCAAGGACCTGGAGGTGGAGCGCTGGGCGTATACATTCCAGGACCCTCATCTGGTTGTCGGTAAGGCAGACCTGGCACCCCTCAGCATCCGCTGCCTTCAAAAGGCGCTGGGCCTTGCTGAGGGTCCTGGACCTGAAGTCCTCCCAGCGCTTCCGGACGTGTTGCATGTCGCGGGCTGCCACCCCCTCCATGTTGATGGCAGCCACAATGTCCTTCCAGATCCTCTTCCGTCCTTCATTGTCGGCGCGTTAACTTTCAAAGAGGGCATCATAATGCACCAGGACTTGCTCCACCAGGATGCCAACTTCATTGGCACTGAAGCTGGCAGCCATCTACCTCTCTGATGGGGGGTTGCCACTGGTGCCAGATGGTGTTGTGTCGGGCATGGCAACCCCTGAGGCAGGTGTTGGTGGGCAACTGGGTCCTGTTGCTGGGTTGTGGAGCGATGGAATACCAGTCGGGAGTCTTCTGTTCCAGCAGAGGTGGTCACAGCAACTGGACCCCTGCAGATGGCTGACGTGCAGGCACCAAATAGCAGGGCACATGGCCAGCAGGCAGGCAGGCAGCAGAAGATGGCAGATGGGAGCGTGCTCGGCACACTGGGGGGCATGAAAATGGCCTTCTGGGCAGGAGAGTGGTCTTCCGTGTGTTGTTGCGTGGCCAGCTTGATACAGAGTGATTTGGCATGTGAAAAAAGTGCACGTCGAGGAAAGGCCCTTAGCGCCTAAGCACGTATGTGACGTGATACGCGCAGGCGTTTCCCTCAGCACGGGGGCATCCGCACATGCAAAAAAATCATGTACGTGTGTTAATCGTGTAATCCAAGGAAAGGGCCTAAGCGTGTAAGAGAAGTGACGCGCACGGGCATTTCCCTCAGCACGGGTTAAAGGAGAGCAGGGCCAGCAGTTCGCTGTACATGCCTTTCATGGAGACTGACGTGTGTGTTGCTACTTCGTGTTGTTTCGCACGCAATCACAACTTCACTGCGGATCAAGGACGTATCTCTTCTTTTGGCGGGGGTATTGGCTATGCGTGTTTTTCATTACCACGCTAGTCTGACGGTGAGTCACGCACGCTATTTTTCCCACTGTGGGTGCCCCTGTGTATCGCGTACCCATTTTTGAGGCCATAGTAGCCTGCATGTCCCACATCTACGTGTTTTTCTTGTCCCTGGATGCCACTGCGTACAGTAGGAGGTTAATTACACACACGTGGGCTACCGGGGGTTGTGTGCATGGTTTTGCTGCAGTTTTGGGGTACCTGAGCGTTACGTGACCCGTCACTTTATCCGCTGGGTGTACTCCATGTGGCGGGCATGGTCAGGGACGTGGCCGGGGTGACCAGAGAGTATGGGGCACTCCAGGATGTCCAGGGTGGCTGCAGAGGGGGAAGAGGCAGGGGTGTGCCACTTCTGCACGATGTTGTGCCACGTGTTGGTGCAGTAATGCCACCACCCCCTGCAGCTCCGGGAGATGTAGTTCTTGCATCTGGCACTGGCGCCCATGTGACCCGGCAGTCCGTTTCATCGACTGCCACGGGCCCAAGGGTAGTGGTAGCTGCAGGTGCAGCTGTGGACACCACCACCCAGGCTCAGGGTCTGCACCTGAAGAGTCCCAGGAAGATTTCCAGGAGGTCAGGAGACACACCGTAGGTGCACGCAGGGCTGCCCTGACCGAGGCACGTGTCCCTGGGGCAGTAATGTCATCTGGTGCCCCGGCCAGCTGGGTGTTGGCAAGTGCATGGGCAGATGCAGCCGACACCACCCCAGTTGTGAGTCTACCATCCAGGACAGTCCTGGTCAATGACACTGGCACAGTGGATGTTGCTGCACAGGGTCCATTCCAGGGCACCCAGCAGCAACTGACGCAAGTCAGGGCTTCCGTCCTCGTTCCCCATGCCACTCCCGCGGTTCAACCCACCAGCGCCACATCCCATACTGATCAGGGCGGCATTTGCCAGCCAGGGTCCAGACCACTGTCCAAGAGGAGGAAGATTGCACCTGCAGTAGAGGCTGGGACCCCAGACACAGCTCTGGCCTCCGGCACGTTGAGGAAGAAGCCTTTCTGCGTGCAGGAACTGAACTTCCTTGTGGACTACGTGCGGGACCACCACCGTGATATGCTAGTGGGGCCGAATTGTCAAACTACGGCTGCCCATCGTATGTCCCACTGGAAGCAAGTTGCTGATCGTGTGAGTGCATTCGGCCATGAGGTGTGCACAGCTCAAGAGTGCAAAAAGCGTTGGGATGACCTAAAACACAGTACCAAGGCGAAGCATGCCTCTAATTACAACATGACTCTGGTAATTAGCAGTGGGCCACCACCTGAAAAGGAAGACCTCACTTCGCACGAGTCAGTCGCTGCGGAGTTCATACCGGCAGGAATGGTCGAAGGAGTGGGAGAGATGCTGGACTTTGATGCCCAGTCCAGTGAGTGTTGTTGCGTGTTTGTCGAGGCCATGTGTGGTTTGCTTGTGTGATGTGTTGTGCTTGACTGCCACTACATTTCATGTGTACATGGTTCTCATGTGCAAGTCATGCAATGCTTCACTGATGCGTGCATGTTGTGCAGGATGCTGGACATGTAGGCCAGACGGGGACTGTCCTCATGGCCATACTTGCACCCTACTCACATGCTACTCATCCGGCTGCCCCTCCAGTCCATGTACCAGCTCACTGGCCCTTCTGCATGTAGCCTGGGATGTCTTTCCTCTCAGCACTGGGACTATGTCATTGCATGACTGACGTGCATGTGCCTTCTTCCTGTATGTGGGTACTCCATGTAGGCTTTCTCCCGTGCCCCTCCACCCTCCCTGCACAACAATTTCACCATGGCACTGGTGTGCATCATGTTGGCGTACTGGAATGGCCTGTTTAAGAGTCCTGTGTACATGCAAACTTCCACCAGCCAACCTGCCAGACACATACAGTGGGGTACATCCTCTGTCCTTGATGCAGGGTGTCTCACTTGGACTGTGCAGATGGCAGATACTCCGCAGGGACATGAGTGCCCATTCATGCTTGTGCATTCCATGCATGCCCCGGTGTGTCCTTGACAGGATGATCATTGCAGTATGTGTCCAGGATGACCTACATTTCATGGCATTTGATCATCCATTCCATGCCCACTCTGGCTCAGTCCAGCATCACACACAGGTTTACGGTGTCACAGTCTGTGTGGGGCACATGCCTCCCCCTGTTTTAGGCCCATTGACTCTGTTCAGCTGGTGTATTGGCTTCTGAACACATGGGTGTACTACTGAGGGTTCATCATGTGTCCTGCTTACTGTCCCATCATCATCTGCTGTGTTTTCAGTTGGTTATAGGTGAAAGGATCGAAAACAAAAGGCTTGAATGCCTTTTTTCGACACCAAAAGGACCAAAAAAAAGGGTTGAATATTTTTTTATTTTTTTTATTGGGGGGGTTCCCCCCAACCCCTTTTTCTTTTTTATAAAAAAACCTTTTTATGCATACTAAACTTAAAAAATAAATAAATAAATAAATAAAAAAGCATTTAACCCTTTTTTTTCAGTCCTTTTGGATTCGAAAAAAAGGGCATTCGATCCTTTTTTTTTTCGATCCTTTGACTGGACACCTTGTCAGTTGACTCAGATGATGCAATTGATGCTAGTCAACACTGTTTGCCAATACACAGGTCTCTGGTCACCCTTTTGCTGCCATGCAATTCCTCCCTGCATTTTTCACGTGTGCACATTGCACGTGGTGCCTGGACTTTCCCTTGCACTGCCTTCACGTTTATTGATAGACATCATAATGTACTTGCTCATGTAGATAGTGGGTAATATACACATGTTCTGCACTGCATCAACCTACTTCTGAGCCGTGTTATACCCTTCTACAAGCCTACTCACTGATGCAATGTTAAAGTCACGTGGAATGTATGGCCAGTTTTTCATCACTTTTCTGTCATGTATGCGACGGGCACAGGTGCATCCTGTGACACATGTACTCAGTATTGGAACTCCCAAGTGGTTGTTTAGATAAGTTGATTGGTCAATCTGCGGCCTATGCCAACTGGCATAGGGCACTGATTGGATGTAGCCTGCCAATTGGGTTGTAATGACTGTGGATCTTTCTTCACGTGTGTATGTGTGCACTTCCACATACATCAAAGCAAGCAGCGTTATAGCTGCTTGCTTTGGTGTATTGGATGCTGTACATGTTCACAATACAGGTGTATGGGGAAATGGGTGTTTTTGCACGCTTTCACACGTACATATGCAAGCAGCTTCAACGTTGTGTGGTGCAATATTGCGAGTACATACTTATGTGTTTGTAAAAGTGTCCATTTACACATGTGTCTTCCGCAGTTTTTTTGTTGATTGACTAATATGTAGTTGATAGACGTTTATGCTGGTGAGATTTCTGCATTGCGCACGTTATGTGGAACTGGCATGATCCCAAAGGTTCACTGTTGTGCAGTATGTGTATGCCCGGGCCCACTTAGCTACTATGGTGGGTCCCGGGCGTGGAGATTTCCACAAGGAATGATGTAATAGAGCACATTCATAGCCCAATGTGCTCAATCAGGCCCTGAGGGTTGTTGTGGAGGCCTCATGTGCTGCAGCTCAGATGGTACTGGGCATTATGATCCCTCATGCCTGGCTGCAGGCCCTTGCTTTGCTTGGGACATTCACTATATCTACATGGCCCATGCCACCCGGTACGGGTCGAGCTGCAGATGGATGTAGCTATATTGATGATGATGCTTTAGTGATGCATGTCTACATGCATGGTACCTGTGTCATTGTGTGTTTGGATTCACTTGCAGCAGTGGTCAGTTTGCAGTTCAGAAATGCTTATGGTGTGTTGTATCTCTTAGTTGCCATCTGTCTTTTCTGCCTGTGACATGTGCCTGACAGAGGTGGTGTCTGATGGAGTTCATATACTACATTTTGTACTTGTGTAGGCTTTGCTATTTAGACACATCCATTTATGCTTTTGGGATATGTTTGCATATCAAGGGCACTGGATGCATGCCAGGTTCTCATTCGTGTGTGACATGTCTGCTTCATGTGTTGGCTGTCTATGTGATGTCTATGTGTGTGTGTGTTATGTGCTTCTGACATGTGTACTAATGTTTATCTTTTCTCCACTTTTCAGATGATGATGCAATGGAGCCAGAGGATGGTGGTGTCATGCCAGACACAGGGTTGCTATCACACCAGCAACCCAGCACAAGTGGGGGTCATGGGGTGGTAGGCCACGAGAAGCCACTTGTGCTATGGACCATCTTGTCTAGGGCTGGCAATGAGTCTAGCTCGGATGATCGCTCTGACGACAATGTCGAGTTGGATGTGCATCGGGTCCATTCATCGGGTTGAGTGATTCTGAGGTGGATGCTCCTCTGTCTGCGACACCTGCACTGAGGGACCAGGCGGTGGTGGGACCTCCGCCTGTGGTGGATCGGGATGCAGGGTCACCCTCCACTCCAGTTGCTGATGTGCCTGGGGCATCATGTCAATGGAGGAATGTAGTCCTGCAGTCGTGGGCGGTGCCAACCCAACAAGGAGGTCGGCTCCTTGGGCCCCGCAGGTGTCAAGCCCAGCAACGCGGTGGCTGCGCGCCACTGGGGTATACTGAGTGGGAGCAAGCCATGGTTGCCAATTCAGAACACCAGGGGGCAGCAATCGATAACATCGCTGAGAGCATGGAACGTGTGGCCCAAGCCGTGCTACCCCCTACTAGGCAGGTGGAACTCCAGCAGCGGCTGGCACAGTCCACGGCCTGCTCGCTCAGGCTGGGCATGGCGGCCTCAGACAGAGCACGCTGGGCTGAAATGGTGTCTTTGCATCAAGCAATTGCTGCTCACGCAGAGGCACACATGGATGGCATGAGGGTTGACTATGAATCCCTCAAATCTACTCTGACTGTGCTCTTGATGTCCCAGAGGACGCGGTCAGAGGAGAGGTTGGAGCAGCTAGAGAATACCATCTCGGCTGAGCTACGTGCTTGCCGGGAGGTGTACCAGTTGACCAGCCAGGCCATGCAGGAAGAACTCTATGTTACACGTGTTACCTTGCAAGAGGAAGCACGCGTATCATGCGAGGTTCTACATGCTGACCTACGTGTTATTGCCGCACAGAACCAGGCTCACCCGTCCCGCAGACTTGCTGCCGACGAGGGGCAAGCTGCCCTAGGCGTGGTCAGGGTACTATGTCATGTGACGGTGTGGTGCTTTGTGGCTTTTGAAAGCATCCACTGTCTGTTCCAGCTGGGCCTTTCAAGCTTGTCTCGTGTATGTGTTTGCAGCTTGGGGTCCTGACTCATATAGGCCACTCCTGCTTCCCTTATCCATGGACTCGCAAGGATGGTACGGTGTAGCACCCATTTACACAAGGGCTTTGGACTTTCGTCACATCTGTGGCCTGTCTGCTGCTGTACTACTTGTGTTAACACCCCTAGTGGGGATTGAGTGGGTTTTATCCACGGCATGCCTGTAATCAATTTGGGTGAGTACATGATTGATGTGTCCATTAATTGATGTGGATTGTGATGTATGTTATTTTCTTGCCTGTATATGTGCTTTATGCACTTCATGCTGTAGACAGTAGCATGCACCCTTTTCCAGCAGACACAGGGCCAAGTACTACTGAAACCTGGCCATGGTGCAGACGTGCACATGTGTGCGCAAGCAGAAGCACAGGGCTTATGCTCAGACGTCCGACAGAAGCAGACGTGTTTCCAGGAGCTCCAAGCAAGGTGAGCAGCACAAGGGGCCACACCACAGCCAACCTTCCACCAGGCCACTTGCACATGCATGCTAAGTAGTGCCAGTGCTAGGGAGCTTGGCCAGGCATTGTTGTAGAAGTGTACAGTACAGCTAAGATGCGTTGAGGGACAAATGCCAAGTAGCTTTACAAGTTGTCAGGGGCACACTCAGGGGCTGTCGCACATATCCTCCAGTCCCCCCTGCTCCATAGAAGCTGAGTTATTAGCGCAGTAGCGTCCCTAGCCAGAAACTAATACAGCGCACAGGGACACCCAGCGAGGCACAGACTTGTGTGCAGTGCATATCATTTGCATGTACAAATTGCCACGTGCACTACCTATTGAAATCCACGGCTGCCAGAACACAACTTGCACTGAAGTCGCACCTCGCTATACGCGTCTAGCAGCTCACCCAGGGACCATTCTATTATGTGTGATTCTTGACACATTGGTCTTCCATTTACTGCGCGCCCATGTGCGCCTGCCTTACTGCATTGACAGTGTATGAACCATCACGGGGGCAAGCTAACGTATAGGTACACAGCAGCAGACAAGAGTGTTTGTTTGTGGAGAAGTCACTTACTTTGGTGCATGAATGGTGTTGTGTGTGTGTGTTATAAACACACACAGATTAGTAACTCACACTCTCTTTGCAGCATTGGACTGATCATGTTACCGGACCTGAGCGTGCGCAGGCAGGAGGCCAGCACTCACCCAGAGATAAGTCTCTTTTTGTCTTGCATTTGACTCATTTAGTATAATGTGCATGAAGAACATGGTTTCTCTGATTGAGTATGTGTTATTGTCAATAGTTGTATATTGTATTTTGCCTACTTTCCCTTGCCAAACCAACTCCTCTCTCCTGCCCCTCTTTCCAGTTATCCTTAATACCAATGCCTGTCCAAACAATGGATCCCTGACCCTCTTTCCCAGCCGTGGTCTCGGAGGCCTGTGTAAGTTTTACCTTGCAGGTGCCCAGACCACAGAGGGGGTGGTTGGTTCGTGCCACTCCTGCGTCTGGAGACCAGAGCTGTGACACTACCCATCAGTTGGTGCATCCTCATTGTATATTGTGTCCTGAAAAAGGTACCCATCCTGTTGAACCATTGTTGAACTGTGCTACCTTGGTAGTTTTATCATTCTGCTTGTACATGTGTCTGGACTTTTTTTGCTACTTCAAGTAATCTACTGGAGACACTTTCAGGGTTTGTTTGTGCCTAGAGGCTTTTTCCCTGGTTTGGGGGTTTGGCTCCTTGGAGTTCTCTGCAATTTGATATTTTTACCAGTCAAGGAGGCCTCTGAGGGGGCTGGACCCTATTTACACGCAAGGTGGAACATGAGGACCAAGGGGTAGGGGGATCCTGTAGCCAGGTAGACTAAAAGGGAGAAGGCTACATACCCCAGACACAGTTGTTCAGAAGGTCATGGTGATGTGTAAATGAAGGAGGGCCTTTTGTTGTTGGACAGTAAGCCTGGGCTACAGTGTTTGGGCACTCTCTGACAATGCCATTGTGGGGTACTATGTACATGATGTGTTCTGCTGGTCAATGGCTGTTCCTGTGTTGTGTTTACTTTTCAGGTGTCAGGGGATTGTTGTGGCTTGACATGCGGGTGGGGTACACATGGGCATTGTTCGCATGTGATGTGTACAGGACACTGAGGGTCACTTGATTTCACATGCATATATTGAGTGCATGTCCCTACTGACACACACAGTTACACAATGCTCCACACATGTACAACCACCCTTCCATGCCCACAGGTGCACACAGATTGCCTTCTCAGGCACACTGTGTACCTGCAGCGCATGATCAATTGCCATTTGGGGATCGTGTACATGCGTCAATAGGTTGTTTATTTTGTTTTTCCTTTTGATGTGATGCTCAAGGTGTATCCCCAACACAATGGCTTCTCACTGTGCTGTGTGCTGAGCAGTGTGTTGCAGGAGACACACACAGCAAACGGGTTAGGGAGTAGCCATTTTGGCTTGCCCAATGTGCATGTGAACTGGCATTCAGTCTTTTGTTCATGCTAACACTGGTGGAAAGCATTTGTGTATGACTTGGTATGTGTGGGAGGTTGTTGGTCAGTCATTTCATCTGATTCAGGGTTGGTCTCCAGGTGAGTGGTTTGGGAATGGGAGCTTTTGCTGCAGCAAATTTAATCGTGACAGATTTAATCGAGTTTTTTTAGCAGACGAAAATATATGTGGGTGGTGGGGTGAGGCTAATAAAAAATGTAGGGGGACTAAGGGAGGGCTGAGTGGAGGCCCACCAGCATATATTTGTGGCAACATCAAACATTAAATAAAAGAATCAATGAAATCTACCGCAGTTAAAATAATTCACTTATAACTAGTGGTCCTGAGGATAGTCTAGCTAGCTCTTGTCCCTACAATGTCTATAGATTCTCTCCACTAATTTTGTAAGGTAATGACAATGTGACATTATATGTTGGTGACCATGCAGTAGATTAACTTCAGATGTTCCTTGTAACTTGCATTGCCACAGAATACCCTGTCACTCATGTTGGTCCCAGGAACTGCTCTATATGATGTTGCAATGCTCCCTGAATTTCCATATGCCATTTACTACTGGCTCATATTTTCTCATGTTGCCAACATTGTCCCCAAAAGTGCAACATGCCATCTTCCTTTTCACTTACCTTTCCATTTAAAATTGCCCTTATGTACCCTTAAGATGATCTGCCCGTTTCACTGTGTGCCGTAAAGTTTACCCGGTCAGTGCCCCTTTCACATTGCCCTGTGTGACCCAAGATTGCCTCAGAGAGGTGTCAAATCCCTTCCCTCTTTGAGTTCTAAATCATGGGTAGCACCCTGAAGCCTCCATTAGATTGACTACAGCGACATGCTGTGGACTTAGACTGGCAGTAAATGTTCGGCACCCAGAACAATATTTAAGTTTTTGTCAGCAGAGAGCAGTATTTTCATTATAGAGAGACACATGTTGGACATGCACCCGTAGGTTTCCATTCATAGACACAGCTCCACGTGAGCTGTGCGCGTGGGCGCCGCAGAATAAGCCACCCATTCTGAGGAAGCATTGCTGTGGCAAGAGTATGATGATAGGTTATTTATTTATAACCCAGTAGCATGCTTCACTTCAGCCCCTTACAAGTCCCTTCGGGACCCAACAAATTTACCAAAAATATTTCAGAGTGGTACATTTCACTGAAGACCATAATACTGAAAAACACCCAAATTATTAAATTAATATATATAGGCTAGTGGTTAAGGGGTTAAACTGAGTCAGGATGGGGTTGGGGTGGCGTTATACAGATAGGAAATCAGGGGGGGGGCAGGGGTTGCAGTGAAATCTTCCACTCTGATTTTTCCGTCTGTAAAATCACATATAACTGTCCCTTGCTGTATGGAGCATCTCTTTACCACGTTGCCACCCTCTTATCTTCGGCTCACTTTATTTCTTTCTTTCCTCCGGTAGGCTAATATCTTGATATCCTTGGCAGGGGAATAGTGTGTCACTCCATAGATAAACCTTGGAACTCTGACAATACTACGGCAGTGTTTTGGCTCAGTATAAAATTATATTAACATCACAAGGGGGTGGGAATCCCAAACTCAATTATGGACACACCACTGCTGGCCCGCCACCTCCTTGAGGCTATATATTGATGTAATATTTAATTCCCTCAAGTACTTTTGGTGTCATAGAGCATTGTAGTGATAAATAGTTAACATAACATATTGTTATGAGAATCTGAGAGAATGCATGCATATGCCTGTGAGATAAGGAAAGATTAAATGAGCAGTGAGTTGCTTTAAGTCGGAAAGAGACAGCAATTCAATTACACAAGAATGATCTGGCATGTCAGCAGTAGGTGTGAAGATGTAAGACCTTGTTAACATTGCAAGAATGAATCTGAGAGGTGCTGATGAGTGCAGTTAATGTGAAAGAGGTGGGGAAGGAATAAGTGTAAAGCAACATGTAGACGATAACCGCTTTTATGAGCATGAACAAAGGGTGGTCCTTAAATGTCTTCAGTAGTTGGCGAGGATACTTTGCTGTCTGAGGACCTCTGCTTTGCTGCAAGGTAGGAACCAGTAAGCACCAATGGGTGAATCTGGGTGTGGGGCTGTTGGAAGCTTTCATTTCATGACATGAACTAAATATCCTTCACTATACTGACCCTGCCAAGTGCATACATTCCTTTCTCAAGCATCCCTGGGACAAAGTCATCCCCCAGAAGACTTGAAACTAATCCATCTTGAGCTGATCAGACGGGTGCAGGTTATCCATGTGTCCTACATGCAGCCACCAGGGGAAATTTCAAGAGGATGTGGATATTTGCTCCCAAATTACAACTGTGGTAACATCCGATTAGCACCATATCTATCTGCTCTGAAAGTTTGGCAAATGCTGGAGCATGATGAATTCCATGACTCTTTATTCTGGAGCATGATAAATTCCATGACTATCTATTCTAGAGCATGCTGAATTCCACGACTCTCTATTGTGGAGCATGATATATTACATGACTCTCTATTCTGGAGCATGATAAATTCCATGACTATCTATTCTGGAGCATGATGAATTCCATGAGTCTCTATTCGAGCGCATGATGAATTCCATTACTCTCTCGCATTTGGAAACTTCCTCTACAGGGAGTCAAGAGTCACTTTGCTCCAGAAACTTCAGGATGCACCTGCTTGCATGAGGCATATGCCATAGCATTTACCATCTGCATTCTGCACTGGATTTCTTTAAGGTTCTGCATCAAGTTGAAGTTGACCACTGTGCCCTTCAGACCTTTTTAGACCCTGGTCACTATAGCCATCAAGTCTTGTAGGGCACCGGCTCTCAGTATTTAGGTGGAGAAAGGCAATTCCTCTAGAAAGCAACCCGTTTTCTCTTTGACCTTGACCATGCTATCCCTTGAGACAACTGGTTCCCTAGATAGACAATATTTCGGGATAGATAAAATAGTGCAGTCCTGTTTCTGTCAAGTGTGTCTTCTCAGGTGATTCCTGCACTATTGCTCTTTTTCTCATGAAGCCACCCCAGTGAATGCCTTCTAGCTTTGCCATCAAGCTAAATACAAACATCAGCCATGAGAAATCCTCTGAACTACCCAGGAGAGTCCATACTTTTCCAGCCTTACGCCAGGTGCATCCACCCGCACGCGCCCCCACTTCCTTTGGCTGAACGTATACATTTGAATGCTCTGCATTTGTTGGTGAACTCTCATTCAAGATACAAGACTACGGGGAGCCCAGTGCGTTTCTGCACGTGCCGCGATCTATATAATCATTTTCCCTCTAAAAAATCTCTGAAGATCCTTATTTCCCGTAAGGTGAAATGACAATTTTTCAGATACATGTTCCAGACAAAGTGCATTGGTGTCCCTTCAGCAATCTTAAGTATTCTTCATTAATTCTTTGTTTAACATAACGTCTCATCACGTGTTTGCCAAGCTTGCTAAGGGGAACTGCTTTTTGATTTTAATAAATAAGTTGTGCACGGCATATAACTTGTCTGCTTTGCTACTTTTTTTCTATTCACCGTTTTACATTGTTTTCATATGATGGCAAGTTAATTAAATACAAATAAAGCAAACAGTGACAGAGAAACTATACGCCCTTTTGTAGTTGAGAAAGGTATTTATTATTTAAATCCACACTCATCACGCATATTAAGTCTATTAGAAACGAAACGAGGAAGCAGCCATGAATACAAACATTTACAATAGGTCACACAGCAATAAAGAGGACACTGAAGGCCTCTTGGTGGTTTACATATTTAATGCCCCTTGTCTAGATTGGTACTCAGGCTGGAACAAAGGGTTGAGCTACAAAATGTTTCTTTCATAGCTCCAATGGCAGCAAATCACCTTCGTGCCTGATGGGCTGATGGGCTGACAGGAGACACGCCGCCGCCATTGACCGTCTAATGTCCCTTTGCATCAGGAAATGCATCAGGATGACAAGGAGGCCCCTGAAGAGGCTGGGTTTGGACTGGATAGGCATATGAGACTCACTGGCTCTTAACGGCCAACCCTGGCCTTTGATGATGGATGCCCTCTTCTGTACTGATTGGGATGCCCATGATACCTTAATCTTACCGTCAATCTTACCGTCAAAAATTGTGGCCTTTCCAAAATTCCAAATTGACTGTAAGTGATCACCGGCGGCTCCAATTAGCACTGCGTTGACCTTTGTTGCATGGCTATCCGGCACCGGCCCGTGAAAAGGCTTCTGTTCGATTAGCACAGCGATTTGTTCATTATCCGCTGACAGCAACTTGTAAGTGTCAAGGATGGGTCTGATATGAAAAGGTCAGGACTTAGACCATGAAGAAAAGGGAATGCACCCTCCTTAAAAATCTTGTCCATGTCTAATAAACACCGGCAGTGTACAGAGCCTAATTTGCTTCCTTGTCCTAGGAACTAGAAGAAGGCGAATTAAAAGTTGTGACTCATTTGTTAATGTTGGATTCACTTTAACAAAAAGAAATATTTTTTGTGTTTTCTTATTTTTAATTCTAATTGTTCCTGGCAGCACATGGCTTCAAATTAATTTATGGCAATCTGCTGGGAAATATTGTGTACTGTAGACTTTAATGATCTGCAGAATTAATGATACCCGCCTAATTCTCTTAAACTATTTCATTCTTTATTTCCCTCATCAGAGAGTTCTGCGGATCCTCCATGGTGATCATAAGGAGAAGAGGGTGATATGAGGATCCATAATCATCCTGGATAAGTCAGTATGGAAAAGAACTCTGCGTCACCTGCGACTGTTAATAACCTTTAACCCAGGGTTGGCAATCTCAAGACCCCGAGGACTGGATCCATTTGCATACAATGATTCTAAATCTATGCACATTTGTCCTCATTAATATTAATGAGAGATATCCTGAAACCCTGTCAGGATTCCAGCCCTGATGCATTGGCATATGGATACCTGTTCAGGACACCTCTCATTAATATTCATGAGATACATTTGCATACAATGATTTTAAATCTACGCAAATTTGTCCTTGTGAATATTAATGAGGGATATCCTGAAACCCTGCCAAGATTCCAGATGTATTTGCATAATTAACAAAGTCCACCACCTCTACACATAATTGACCATATCCCCTTAGAAAGATGAGTTTATTCTCTGATGAGCATATAACCAAGAAAGATGAACTCAGATTAACCTTACAGTTCAATGGCCAAACTGAGAAATTAGTGTCTATTTATTCTGAGTGCCTTACCATACACAAGTGGAGCAGTTCACTATGAATTTGTTGTCGGTGCAAATGGAGTTGTGTCCCATCCCAAAAAAGAGCAGTTTGTGTTTCATCAATTTGTGTCTGATTCAGAAAAAAGGCTGTGAAAATGTGTTACGCTCACCTGGTTCCCTCAGGGGCGTCGATCGGACTTGGACAGCTGCGGTCTCCACCAACGTGATGCATAGTGAAGAGATGACAGTCTGGACTGGCCCCCCTAATCTTGTCTGCTGGACTAGTAGAAGTATTCTCCTGCAAGTGGAGAAAGGGATTTAGCCACCTGTGGACTTTAGTGATGGCCCCCCAACAGTTCTCGTTCTCCCCACTAATCACCTCCGATATTCCCTTTTGGTAACCTCACCTTATGTTTTTAAATGATGAGCTCTCCATCCTGCATGGCATGCAGGGGCGCGTAGATACCAGTTACTTCACTGGGTTGAAGGTACTGGAGGTGTTCCGGAGGAATATTGACGCCAGTGTCTATAAAGTTCAAAGAGTTCAATATGTCCGAAGTTCACTCTTGTTCCATTCCCTCGTTAGGTTGCAGCTGGGTCCAAAAGAATTTTGCCTGGAGGCACCTGATGGCGTTCAGGTAAGAGTCTGTATTACCAAACACTGTCCGGTGAAAGTTGCATGAGTTTAACTTGGTGTTTTCTCTCCCTTTATAGGTGCGGCATAGGAAGATGCGGCGAATTAAAGAATAATACCTCCGGTGGTAAAGCAGGTAAGCCTATGGTGGCAAAGAGATTGTCCTTGTTGGTTTTCTCGGCTCACCTTGTTATCCCTTTTGTTTTCCACCCAGGTGCTGGGTTTCGATGAAGAAAATGATGGAGGCAGCGCCGAGTCGAAGGATGTGGTGGACTGGTGAGTATAACACGGCGCTGCTGCTGGCGAAGCGACGCATGCTGAAATAATGTCCTTTCCAGGCTCGGAGATGTGCTGGGTCCGGAATCAGGTAAGGAATCAAATATTGTCTGTGATCTAACCTCTTCTCTTTTCTTTGCCTTTTGTCTAGGAGCTCCGGATTCGAGGCAGGCGTAGCAGAAGACTGGATGCTGACTTGCAGACACGGTGAGCGTCACGCTGCTGGATGCAGAATAACGCAAAGCATGGGCTGCTGTTCGGCGTGGTTTAAATAGCCTGCAAAGTAGTCCCAGGTAAGAAGTTCCCCAGAACCACACCTGAGTGAAAAATAGTCCCTGTAATAAAATAGTCCCATCCAGGCCTCACGTTGGCTTGGACTCATTTGCAGCATGGTCTGCATAAGGTAAGTAAAGTCTATGAGCCTAGCGCCTATGGCGCCAGGACTGATTTCTATGATGAGCCTGGCACCTAAGGCGCCAGGACTGAATCCAAACAGCCCCCAGGCGGGGCTGTTGGGGTTTTAATGAGTATCTGGATGCCTGCTCCCGGGGCTGATGGACTCGATCCGGATGCCCGGGGGTAGGCATCATGACAAAATGCTTGCACTTTGACTACGCAGATTGGAATAGAGAGCACGCAAAACTGCAAAATTGTTTGTGCGAAAGGGTAGACTGAGAAGTGACGGACCCCCAACTAACCCCAAACAAGATTAAGAAAAATTGTCATGGCCAGAGAAGCGCCCATAGAAGAACAATGCAGTTATGAGACTTCCAAACAAGTCCACATGGATGATGTCCACATCACATGCTCCCTTTCCCATGCCTGCGACGTGCCACTGTTGCAGCCGGTGGGGGCGCAGATTTGGAGCACAGAAAATCCACTGGCGCAATTTCTACTTTCTTATACATTATTTTCTGAAAATGCCTCTCTTCCCTCAGTATCTGGCATGTGAATCGGAGGTTTTGTCACAGCATATTTGGTCGAAGTAGAATTTGTCAAAGTCTTTAATATACATTTCATCGAAAAAATGTATGTGGCGAGTGGGTTGCAGTAATAAAAATGGGGGGAGGAGGGGTGCAGATGCACCACCCCGCATGCATTTGCCATAGAATGTCCCAATAAAAAAAAATTATGAAATCTCCCTCGACCAAATAACTTCGACCAAATCACATAAAACCTTTGGCACCACTTTCAGCATTTCATATCAGCCTACTCTTACCTAATGTAATGCCATATCACAATATACATATCTGCCTACTCCTACCTAATGTAATGAAATATCACACTATACATATCTGCTTACTCTTACCTAATGTAATGCAATATCACGCTATCCCTTAATTCTTTCATACATTTGGTGACCTAAGTTGTGATGACAGCATTATCTACTCAAGCCACCTTTTAGTTGATGGGGCTCTACCCTCAGGTATCAAACAGGGATTTTCACTCATATCTTTCAATCATCAAAGACATTGGGCCTCATTACGAGGTAGGAGGTAAGGGATTACCGGCCCGGTAAGGGTGCCGGTAATCCCTTACCTCCATATTCCGAGGTCCCTTAGCGGGTCCCTTCCTTAACGCCTGGTCTGACCAGGTGTTAAGGACGGGACCCGCTAAGGGACTTCAGAGCTAATAACGGTACCGCAAATTGCGGTACCGTTATTAGCTACTTCCCCATTCCCATTGAGCCCTATGAGGGCTCAAATGGGAATGGGGAATGGTTCTCAGAATGGGGACTTACTGGGTCCTCCAAGGTTGTAATGACCCGGTAAGTACCCATTCCGAGAACCCGGACCCGGTATGCGTAACGGGGTAGCCATGGTGCTAATAGCACCATGGCTACCTCCTACCTCGTAATGAGACCCATTATTTCTTTCATCCCTTTTCCCCCTCCTGTTTGTCACACGGGTGAAGAAAATCTTATGTTTTATCATGCAGTCTTCACCAGCAGGTTCCCTAAATTCATCCATACCACGTGGTGTATGCAAAGGCTCTGTAAAGAGCAATCCTGGCTGGGAAGCAATTGAGCACTGCACGTATTGGATGCACCTGGGATTATACAATTACTGCGCCACATTTACAGCGAACACCCGAAAATGTCAATTTCTTTTTAATTACGATCCCCTTTTCACCCCATATATATGTGGGGGGCGGGCATAGTATATTATGGATCAAGGGGGATCTGCGGGTGGGGGGTATCCTGCACGGTAGGGGCTAAACATGTAAAGATCTCACAAATTGGAGTAGGCCACTGTGGTGGGCATAGCTTCGAGTACACTTTGCACATAAAAGCACCCTCAATGGTTCTTTCAAGACTGTTGTACATCACTACAGTACAAAATCAATGATCGGATTGGAGTGTCAAGCGTGATAACAACTTAGGCATGTGTTCTATTCTCCTCTCAAGACTAGCACACTCCAGTGTTAATACAGAAAGATACACATTGCTTGCTGCCCTACCGCTGTAGCTCAGCCTGCACTTCCTGTTTCCTGTTCATAATGTGTCCCCATTTCCCTACTGCTGTAGCTCTGCATGGCACATGCTATTTCCTGTTCATAGTTTGTCCCCATTTCCCTACCGCTGTAGCTCAGCATGGCACTTCCTGTTTCCTGTTTATAGTTTGTCCCCATTTCCCTACCGCTGTAGTTCAGCACATCACTTCCTGTTTCCTGTTCATAGTTTGTCCCCATTTCCCTACCGCTGTAGCTCAGAATGGCACTTGCTATTTCCTGTTTATAGTTTGTCCCCATTTTCCTACCTCTGTAGCTCGGCATGTCACTTCCTGTTCATAGTGTGTCCCCATTTCACTACCGCTGTAGCTCAGCATGGCACTTGCTATTTCCTGTGTGTAGTTTGTCCCCATTTCCCTAATGCTGTAGCTCAGTATGGCACTTCCTATTTCCTGTTTATAGATTGTCGCCATGGCCACTGCTGGATATTGCCTCTCACGTGGCGAAGAGGGAATCACACACCTTACCCAGATCTTGCTCTTGGACTTCTCCTTCATGAGGTAAACTCGTCTTGGAATTGCACCATTTAAGGTCTCATAAGGGACACTTGTGAGCTCCCCTGAACAGTGGCATTCTCCTTTTCAAATCATCAGGGGCCTCAGCATCCCCAGTTGTCTCTCTGTCTCGCTCTCTGTGTGTCTCTCTCTCTCTCAAAACACACACATACATCTGAATGTACAACAATGATGCTGAACGTCACACTATCCAATGAATTTCAACATTAACTTTATCTATCATTGTAATGAAGGAACTGTGTATTTCCGTAGAATAACATCAGGATGCTAACTAAAAGCACATGCTATTCAGTTACTTGGAAACACCGGACATTTATTAAATGATCCGATGTAATGCAAACGTCTTAGATTCACTAGGAATATGGGTTTAAAAAATAAGTAAAAGATCATATAGCACCTAGAGAACCGTGCTACAGCTGGTTTACCCGAGGCAAGGAAGCAGCTAAAAGGGCGGTGGTCTGTAACTGAATGATGTAGGAGACTTCCTGAAACAAGTGGCTTTTCTATCGGATAGTCATGTGATTTTCTTCCAGTCTAACGTTTGTCAGAAGATGGTGGCAAGCTAGGGGGCCTTACACTCTGACCCTTTGAGGTTTTGACTTGCTGATATCCTAAGGCTCGTTGGATTTGCACTTCATATGTTATCAAACTTGAAGTTTTATCCTGGGTAAGACTCCTGCACAGAATAGTCCTCGCACCAGAGGGAGGAGTCATGGCTTCTTTATGTGAACAGCACCAGCATTTTGTGCCCGTTTTTAAGCTGTCGTAATACTAATACTTAAAACAGAATTTGCCGAAAAGAAATACCTCATTCCTCCCCAGGATAACGATTTGTTATTTGTATAGAGCTTTCACAATAGCACTGTACATAGAACACTTTTACATAACATGATTACTCAATCGCATTTGGTACTCTTTTATCGACCTCAGAAAAGATGAAAGGCTGAGTTGGCTTTACCGGGATTCGAACCTGTGACCTGCAGAGATCACAGCAGAGCGCTCAACCCGCTGAGTTATTTAACAAGCCTACCAGATGAATCAGAAAATTCCTTTCAGTCAACCTGAAGACAATTACGTTACCTCGTTTATCACGCCACACTCCAAGATGTGTTCCAATTTCTTAACCCAAAAAGACATAAGGGGTAAAGTGAAACCTAAATCCGTATTCTGGTACCGAACAGAAAGAACTCTCAGAGGCATGCAACTGGAAACCCGTTGGCTTTAAACCACCATTGAGAGTGGCAAGTCAACTGACTTATTTATTTATTTTTTCACTTATAAAGCACACTGTTACAAACCAGTTACACATATTAGTGAGAAAAAGGGAAAAAGAAAGAAAAAAAGACGATCAGCAGGAACAGAAGAGCGAGGAGCATTTATGTGGTCACCCTGTGTGGTTATGCAAACAACCAAGTCTTTAGTAGAGTTTTCAGGAAGGCCCAGTACGAGTTTCCAGCTCTCGGGGAAGGGGGAGCAAGTTCCACTGCTTTTCTGCAAAGATGGGAATGCTGGAGCCACCAGCTTTAGCTTGTTTGTAATTTGGTTGCAGTAATTTGTTGTTCGCGGCTGCTCTACGGGGTCTATTGGATTGATCTGACAAATTTCTGGGTCAGGTGAGGGGGGGCAGTTTTGGAAAGGCATTTGTGCGTGGTAGATTGTGACTTAAAGATGATGCGCTCTCTTGTGGGTAGCCACTGAAAAGTGTTCCTGGCAGTGGAAATGTGTTCACATCTTGGTATGTTGAGTGCCACTCACAGGGCATTGTTCTGGATAACCTGTAGCTTAGCAATGTTCTGACTGACAGGAAGTGCCAGCAAATAAGGCATTACAGTAGTCCAATTTCGATCCTGTGATAGGCCGAGCAGTCATGAGGCAACTATCCAGGGAGAGAAAGGATCTGGCAGCCTTTATCAGTTTCGCAGTGTGTGCTGATGATGAGGCCATAGCATTCAAATGGCGTGAGAGCTAGTGTGGCGTCCTGGTACATGCCCAAGGTTTTCACTCAAGATGAAACAGGAATTTGGATGCCATAGATGCAGAATAAGGTGTACTGGTGATTCAGATTCTTGATTACAGACGGTAACCCGACTAGGAGTAGTTCTGTCTTATCATCATTAAGACAGAGGCGTTGAGTGGTCATCCCGGCCTGTATTGTGACATAGACAATGTTTAATGAGCAGGAATCTTCAAAGTAATTGCCCGACAGGGGTAAAAGGATTTGTGTGTCATCAGCATAATTTGTGCAGGTTATGCCAATGGAATCAAGTAAGTCAAAGAGGGGTCTTGTGAAAATGTTGTAAAGTGTCGGTGACACACAGGATCCTTGTGGAACTCCACAATGTTTGGGGGCAGGTGGGGCATTGTGGCTCTCTGAAAACAACCTTATCAGTCAAACCTACCATCTTCAGTAATGTAAATGTGTGTGTTGTTGGTGTATCAGTCATTACACAACTCAGCAGAAGGAATTGTATATAGAAATAGGCTATATACCTGATCAACTAAATACGGTCTAAAAGAAAACATTTTCCCTAGATTATATATTCACGTAAATTCATCTCAACCACTGATGGAGCTTCCACTGGGGCTTGATTTGTTCTTTAAAAAAATACTGACATGTTGTCTTGTGGCCTCTGGAATGCGATAGAGTCTGATCATTGTGCAGCTGGGCAAGTGACAAACCAGGCAGGTGAAAGTGATTGAATCAGCCACTGCGTCGCTTGCCACATCTGGTAACAGTTGGAAACACAAATGAGCTTGGTTCCTTTGTGGAGATAAGGTGGACAAGGTATTAAATGGACAGTTGACAAAAGCTGTAGGGTCTACAAACATTTCATCAGACTCTGAAGGGCTCTCAGCTGCGGGATAATTCTTTTCAGAGATGGGTTCTCAACGCTTTGACGGTCTCTGTCAGGAGGGGCCTGAGGGTAGAGGCATGCCACTAAGCCAAAGGGAGAAAGGCACACAAGAAGCTGGATTACAAGGAGTCCTGTAGACAAGAAAGGATAGACAACAGAGGCTGTGAACAAAAAGGGGCAGGGAATACAAATATACAAACACGCTGGGTTTCCTCTTGGGGTGTACACAGAATGGGAAAAGAGTGTTCCACGGACCTTGGGAAACTCCAGCCTTCTGCACTGATTGCTCTTACAGGGGCCCACTCCGAATGCTCATGGCTGGGAGCAACAGCAGTGGGTGTCTGTATCTGAACCCTAAGGCACGAACAAGGTAACAGTACTCAGAAGACTGAAGCCTGTACAGGTCCAGCAGGAACCGAACAATGACTGTTTCCTGAAACAGAAACCAGTACACTGTAACAATGACACGAAGTACAGCACTAAAACGCGCCAATGGAAGGGGCAGAGATTGCCTGCTGGAAATCCAGCAGCCAAACTCTGTACATAGGAATTACATAGAACACAAGTAAAAACAAGAACAGAAATATCTAGGGAAAAAGGAAAAGAGAGCAAGGTTCAGGACAGAGAACCAGAAGAAAGGAAGCGCAGAAAACTAGTATCTAAATGCAGGGAACGGCGACCGGAAAACAGTACATGGCAATCAAGAACAGAACTCAGGGCTGGAAAGACAATAGAAAGCTAGCAGAGAGAGATCAAGGAAACAGAACTACGTAAGTGGATGAAAAAGGGGAAGACTGATGACTCAAGGAAGCTAAGGACAGGAATCATGGGCAGAGCGTGCAGCACACTTCAAGGAACAAGATAATTGATGGTAGAAAGCAAAGTGGCTGTAGCCAGGAAACAGAGGGCTTCAAACAAGGTAGAGAGCAAGAGGCTGTAGCCAGTGAATAGAGGGTTGCAAACAAGGAAGCAGGGCTGCAGTATGGAAGCACAGGGGTGCAGGCAAAAGGCAGGGGAGATAGGGATGAGAAGCAGGGCTGCAAGGCAGGCAGCAGAGGGCTCTGGAACAAGAGCAGGAACTGGAAGCCACAGGATACAGCAGATATCCAAGGAACAGGGCAACAGAGGGCTGGTAGAAGGCTCAATGCAAGAGACATGTGCTCCTGCAGGCAGCTGCTTAAATACTGAGCTGCCATGCCCTGATGTAGGCTAATTAGCAGCACCTGGAGCCGCACACCTGAATGGAATTGGCCTCTGCCCTCTCTAGTCCTGGGAAGGCGAAAGCTGCACTGCTCTCTAAGGCTTCTGGGGAGTGTAGTGCTAGAACTGCTGCATAGGAATAGCCAGGAAATGGGAACTGCCACAAGGTGCATTATGGGACATGTAGTTTGTAAAAGTAAATAAAGTTCCAAAGCCTTGCAAACGGAAAGTAAAGACAATAATATGAATAGGTGTTGTCCAGGGAATATTACGGAAACAAATGAGTCCCAAATAGTCCACGATGGGTGCCAATTGGTGCACCAATGGCACAATCGTGACAGGCTTGTGATTCATACACTTCAAATATGCCTGACCAATACAACTTGCACTCCTAGATCTTAGGTGGCAGCCTGGGACCTCGTGGATTTTGTGCTTCCTAATGAATTCCTGACCTGTGTCCTTGGCGGCTCTGTTGAACATGCATAGGAAGTGCAAGGGTCTTTGTTGCCATGGGTGAAAGGTCATGTTGCCATTCCCTCTTGAAGAACCTCATGTGTCCTCACTATAGCAACCCCTTGCCCCAAATCTGACTTCACATTTCACAAGTACATCAGAAGCTGCCATTTCGCTATCATGTTTTTTTCAGCCTTCTTTTCAGGAAAAGGGTAACATCAAATCACTCTTTCTTACACACAGAATCAGTGATACTCAGACAGGAGTAGAAACAACGGCCATACCAGGTAAAGTGAGATATAAAATATCATGAAGGATTAGCATAAATCTGTTATTTCAGGTATAATTAGAAATAAGAGCAATGACCATTAACACCCCCACCGCCGCCACACAGACACATGCCTGTGCAAGCGAGTTTACTAGGCAATTGTGGGTCACTGAGTGCCCGACTTGGAAGTGGAGCTATGGCGATCTTGGCTTGCAGTTCTCTCCACCTGTCTCCGCCCACCTTCACGTCACTTTCATTAAATGGAGCAGCATGCCTGCGAAGGGCAGAGAATGATGGTAGTGGTGGAGGTAGCTTTACTACCACCACCACCAGGTTGGGGAAGGTGGTATACAGGCATTACTAGGCCGTGCACTCTTGGCTGAGCGGAGGCAGTTCCCTTTAGCTTGGGGGCCTGAGAGGAGGCAGGGAGTGGGGCCCCCCCTGCCACCCCTGATCAAGTGGTATGCTTCTCAAAGCACAATCTGGCAGCGCAGCTACATTCTTGAATCCGGCTGATTACTGCCAATGGGCCATGCTGATTGCTGGCTGTGGAAATGGCAACGTGGCTCTGCCTATCTACTTAGCCACCAGGGGCCACATTACAGAATCTTTGCACCGGTGCAAGTGCAAAGTTGCACAGCATTAGCACTAGCACAAAGTTTGCCTATTTCGAAAAGCTCTAGCACATATTAGAACACCATTGCACCATGACACATGCAGTTTCGCATGTTATAAGCACCAGGGCGAAAATTGTCCTAGTGCAAAAAAGGTACATTTGTAATGCTGTTTTGTACCAGGGCAAAATTTGCCCTGGTGCTAATACCATTCCATTTTTGCACTAGGGCCTTTGTGCAAAAATGCAGTGAAAATGTATCTTTTTTGCACCAGAGCAATTTCTGCCCTGTTGTTTATACCACACCAAACTTCATTTGTCATGGTGCAATGGTTTTCTAATATGGTCCAGTGTTTTTTGCACTAGGGCACACTTTGCCCTGGTGCTAATACTGTGCAACCTTGCTCTTGCACCAGTGCAGATTTTCTGTGATCTGGGCCCAGGAAGTGGAGCCGAGTTGTCTCAGAAGCTCTGTTTCCACTAGTTGGTGGCCATAGTGCACAGTGCAGAAGGTGTTTCAAGCAATTTTACTCATGCAGTGTTCTTTGAAATGTGATATTTCACACAAACTGTGGCCACAAAAGGCCCTATTGGTATTATTCAGATTGTTGTGTAAAGTCATGAATTCATTATCTCGTAATACATATACAGCACTGGCAGAAATTATGCAAACTTTATTCACATTCAGAAAATGCAAAACTTGCAGCAGAAGTTCAAACTTCCAAGAGATGTAGGAAAAGTGCAATATAGGTAGAATCCGAGCAAGTAACTCCCACACAAAGAGCAAGCACAGCACAGGAAGCAGCTTTAAAGGCTTCATCACAACCTAGACAAGCACTTCGTGGACAGCAGCACTGCAAGTCACTATCAAACACTGAACAGATAAAACATGTGTAACAGTGTACACGCTTTCCGCACAAGCACAACCCGAACAGTAAGTACCTGGGCGGGACTAGGAGAGGCTTATCACACATACAGAAGAGGTACAGGCACAGTGTAGGCAGGAACAATAACACCAGGGGCTCGTTCGTAAGTGGACACGTGGTCCAGGAAATTTATCCAACCGTTACATATGAACCTGGTAACACTATACAACGGTGACTGGAAATGATCTTAACGAGAGGTCTCACATCCATGCTGTATCTCTAAAAGATCACAGACATACGGGCTGTCCCTCAGAAAACAACCTGTCCCTGTCTATATATGAAATCTCTGTCTAGGCTTCGGATGGTGTATTGCCTATCTAACAGGGATAACAGAGAAAATCTTCCTATCTAATCTTCTTTTATACAACCACAAATTCCATTAAAAACAATGAATTAGGTCTTGACCATGTTTTTTCTATGACAGCGTGTGAACCACTTCTGTCTGAGTCCTAGGGCCTCATTACGACCTCGGCGGTAGCCATGCCACTATTGGCGGCATGTCTGCCGCCAAAATCGCATCTGGGGTGGGTTTCCCAGAGTGGGAAATTACCGGGCCATTCTGAGTTTGGAGAGCCCGGTAATTCCTCCCTCCAGGAACTCGGGCCCTTCCCCATTCCCATTTCAGCCCCCATAGGGCTGAATGGGAATGGGAGAGGGAGCAAACAACGGCCGACTACGAGTGGCCTGTTGTTTGCTCCCTCTTCCCCTCGCGGGACCCGGTAACAACGTCTGGTTTTACCAGGCGTTCTTACCGGGTCCCGCGAGGGGACCTCGTAATGTGGCGGAACGGGTTTAACGGGTCCGCCTCCTTTTGCGGAGCCCGTTAACCTGTTCCGCCAGGGTTGTATTGAGGCCCTTAGTGTTACTGAGCTGTCCTCTCATCTGGATTTCAGTATATGTTTTAATCACCATTAAACGAAGGAAGTCGCCATTAAACAGAGACAGTCCCCACCACTACAGGAGCATAAAAACTACTCTCAACAGAGAGCAAGGAACAACTAGAGGCTGGTGTGTTACCTCCCTGACACATTACGAGTTCTGCTTGCCGGTGCGGACTGTATGCGTGGTCTGACCAGACGTGCAGACCGGCACCCGCGAGCAGTACTCGTGACTGCCCCGGCACTGTTATTAACAGTGCCAGTGCAACCATGCTCCTGAACCCCATTCTGCCCTATGGGGCAGAATGGGGATTGGGAGGCCGGCCATACAGGCACCTGCGAATGGGCAATTACCGGCCCAATCATCTCGTAATGGGCTGGTAATGGCCCATTCGCAGGTGCCAGTGCCGGTAGCGGGTTTTGCGGTAGCCGTGCCCTTAATAAGGGCACGGCTACCGCCAAACTCGTAATGAGGCCTATAGTCCAGTGTACTCTGCGGGACACAGCCTACAGTTGCAGTCATCCCTGTCACATTTATTTGACAGGTGGCAGCGAGGGGCAACACCTTCCTCCTCCCATGGCCAGCCTAATTAAATATTAAAGGCTCCTCGGAACAACCCTTTTCTATTGTCTAAGTCCTCTGTGGTGGCAGCGCATACTGATGAGAGTTAAGTGAAGCAGGTCTGCAAATAGGCCTGGTCACAGAACTTAACAACGGGCAGGAAAACGAACACCTCTTTGATATGCAATGTGTCACGTTGAAGCTAGCTCCCACCCCTCTGTATGAAAGACAGTGAATGGCATGTATGGGTCCACTATTTACTGTAGGCAACCCCTGCAGAGCGGACCCCTTTGAGAGGGATGAAGTATGTGATTTGAGGGAGACAGAAGTCTGTTCTCACCACAAACTTCAAGGGAGACTTGTGCTTTGATCAAGAGCCACAGAGGACTCAGTTAACGAGAAAGCTACTTTTATGTACAACAGACAGGAAGACGAGTGGGACTTAGGAGTACATGTTGTCATCTCTTACCTTTCCTGTTGCAAAGCACTCTGGTCCAGACCTCACGCATAACAGAAGATTGTGGGTGGGGCCCCCGATTGGTTGCTTAAGGTAGGCATAGCCTGCACCAATCACTGTGGCCCATTTGGCTTTCAAAGAGGGCTGAGCCCTTCACTTAGCAGATCATCTAACAGCTTCAAAAAGAGTAAGAAGGACTCATTTTGACCCTGGCCAAAGGTAAATCTGCCTTACATCTTCTGCCAGTGCAGGAAGGCCAGGATTTCCAAGAGGGAAGCAAGATTCCTCCCCTAAACATCTCCCAGGGGACCGAGGGAAATACCAGTCTCAGAGGACCCATCCAGCAGCTCCAGAACTGGTACTCAACCAGCACACAGCATGCCCTGTTAGGTTTTACCAGCAAGCTTCCTAGGTGAGAAGTGCCAGAGAGTCTCTGAACAAAGGACAAGGCTGTTGCCTGCAAAAACTCTCCTCTGCTTTGGGTCGTCCGACTTAAAGGACGACATGAGCCCTGTGAAGAAGCAAGGAGTACTGCCACAACAAGAAATAAACCAGCATCCATCTTGTAAAGCCATTTTTGAGACAGTCGAGCCCTCGAACCGCGTCGGGCTACACCAATGACTGTTTTCATGCTGCAGTCACTAAAGCCACCCGAGACACCTCGACCAGTGTTCCAAATCCACCAACCAGCACAGAGACAGCGATTCTTGACCCTGAGCCCCCGGGTAGGCCAGCCTGCAGCAGTACGTCCAGCCTGGCTTGACAAACTACCTACCTCCTGATACTCACAGCTGCCTCCCATCTCGAACTCTGTCGCAGGATATGCAAAGCGTCCTGGAACTGATTTGATGCTTTTGAGCATCAAGCACATCTCAAGCACCAGGTACATTGTGGTTCTGTCCACCTGGTCCTTCTCCGAAGGCCCCTAGTAACATTCACAAACTCTTGCTCCCTTGGTGCTGAAACCGAATAACCTTGTACAGTTAATGCCGATTGCTTTACCGACTGCCCTCGTGTCAGTATCCAGCATGCATCCCTTTCCTTCATGAAACTGTCCATCCTCTGAACTCCTTTACAATCGGTTGTATTTTGCAGTGTGCTGGAACTGTCTGTTGTAATAATAATAAAGTCAATATTTTTATACAACCTTGACTGGACAGTCCCGTTTATCATTGAGTAATAATTGTATTTTCTCTGTGTTTCAACTAAACAACAATCCACGACCTTGTGGAGATAAGCCTGCCGTTCTGTCCAACTTACTAAAATTGAAAAAGGAGGTTTATAATTGACTTGTTTTTCCAATCTCTTCGGATCCCTTCTGGTGTACTAGAGTTGTGGGGCTGATTGATGGTTTAGAAACTGATATTCGTCCATGGACCACTGGTTCCCCCTGAAGTTGATTTGTCACAGTAGGATCACAAATAAGTACATCATGGACACTTTCAACTCCCATGCAAATGGGTACTGGTACACCATTGTGGGGTCAGTGCAAGCTTGCTCTTCAAATATGCACAAGTGCAGCATTGCCAGGGCAAGGTTCTCTGCAAACCTGTGGCATACATGGGTTCAAGCATAAAACAGGCAGGACCATTTAAAGCTTTCCTTAGACTCTCGTACAGGTACAACATGTCATGTGCAAGGCAATTCAGATTTTCCAAACATATGTTACAGAAAGTCATAATTCTATTAAAGACACGCAGGCGAAGGATTATGTTTCTCTTCCTTTACTGAAAATCATGCAGCATTAAAATATAACGGTTTTAACCATAAAAGAATAACATCACCAAAACTGCATTTCCCAATAAAGTCTTTGGGCCTCATTACGACCCAGGCGGTAAGTTACCGCCTGGGTCGTACCTTTACCACCATGGTGTAAACTATGTTTACGCCATGGTGGTTGGCGGACTTACCGCCCCATTCCGAGGTTGGCGGGGCGGTAAGTCCCCATTAACCCATTTACCCTTCCCCATTCCCATTTTTGCCCCATAGGGCATAATGGGAGTGGGGAAGGCGTTAATTACGCCACCGTAAATTACGGTGGCGTAATTAACAACAAGGTCCCTTAGCGCCATGGATTTTAACACCTGCTAAAAGCAGGTGTTAAATCCTCCATGGCGCTAAGGGACCTCGGAATCAGGCGGTAAGGGTCGGCGCTGTTTATGCCGCCGTAAACCCCTTACCGCCTGAGTCCTAATGAGGCCCTTTGAGTGTATTTCATTCTTTTGTGTTCATGAAAACAAGACCATATGACTATTTCCACCAATCACCACATAAACAGTCCTTTATCTTCCTTCACAATCCCGTGTCCTTCCTCTTTCTTTGCTGCTCGGGCAGCCAGTTAAGTACTTAATACTACGGTGCTTTTATTGAATGAGTGTTGTTTATACAAGTGTAATGATTATAAAAGTGCAGCGAGAAAACGCGCAGCGTTCAGTTGAAGTGGCAGAGCATATCCGCAGGGGTTTTTAAAACAATAACGTTGTTTAAACAGCAAACGCGATGGGATGAACGTTCCGGTGATCACGTAGGCTTTAGAGGGCACTGTGGTCACAGAAGTCAGAGGAGCACGACAGTGACTCTTTAGGGTTCCGGTGCTCCTTGTCAGTTACTTCCATGACATTCTTTTATAGAGCACCCGTAATTCGGCTTAGACATACAACACAGAGCTTCTCTGCAAGAGGTTCTGGTCAATTTCCAACGTTCGGCAGAAGCGAACACATCAAAGCGTTCAAACTCATTAAGCATAAATCTTGAGAAGGAGTGTATTAAGCAGCGCCATCTAGTGGCCAAAAGGCATAACATATACAGAGAAAGTGCCACAGGAACAGCTACCCGCCTACACACGTGCTAGGTGTGTTTAGTTGCACGAAGTGCTACCCTTCATGTCGGTTAATTAGTAGCGACAGAAACAATAGAGAAATACATTTTTAATTTGTAGATACAAAACACTCAGTAGAATTTATGTTAAAAAAGACAAAAAATGCTTTATACATAACATCGCGTAAAAAACATACAGTGAAAGTCAATGGTTTCAACCAGAAACTATTTCTTTGAACTTAATCTAATAGTGATGATATTGTGGGGTTAGTAAAGGTGTGAGGTAAACATCATATTTCATATAACCTCAAGTTACAATTAGCTTGTCCATGACTCCTAGCAGCATTGATTAAACAAGAGAAAACACTTTGTAGCCAATTTTTGATATGCTATCGGATGTGTGCTGGACCCGTCTTCAGGACTTTGTATAAAAATACCCGGAGTGAAATGTCAAAGGTAGTTCATTGGTTGGTGCCACTCACGAATGGCAATCTTTCAATTGCTTGATGGACGTGTGTGGCTTCAAATTTGGTGTAAATCTGGATGAGATTTAGTTGTCCGTACTGTGAGGGAACTGAATGGAATATCTGTCCCCACACTAATGAGACAGCAATTATGTCAGCATGGCAGGTTCATGATGGCGATGGGGTAAATGTTGTAGATTCCTATGAAACCTGTATTTTTTACACCAGCAAAAAGCAGGCAGATTCCTTAGGCATCCATTTGGGCTACTGGCAGGCAGTGCTTACTCAATTTGCATTGGTTAGTGCAAGGAGAGGCAGAAAGGCAGTTTTACCAGCATTTTACACCTATCTTCAGCACGTTGCAGTGCACATGACGAAAATTGACCAGAGGGGTCCTGGTAGCACCTAAGTACAAACGTAAGAAGTGCCCTGAGGGTAATTTACACGGGCTTGGAGCACGAGCTCCGGCATGTTTTATTAACTTCAAATAAAGCTGGTCATTGCAGTGGATGTTTTTATAGGAGACTCATGAAATTCCCAGTATCACCCCACGCATGATTGATGCCGCTGTACTGTGAGACGGGAGAACAGGGTCAGTGAATTATTACATTTTGTGTAGGGCAGAAAGGCTTTCTGAACTCAAAAAAGAAGGGGAAAAAAGTCAGTGAAAAGCTATAAAAACTTGGTGATTCAGAATCAAGCTGACTGCATAACCATCCAGGGAGAACAAGGGGTCACAGAGGAGGGCCATAAAATTGCAAACAAACAAACATGGCACTTGCCCATGATAAACAATCACCCATGCAACCATAAATACAGAATCTGTCAGCACGGCCATCAATTGCAAGGTGAAAGGGGCGTGTTTACGCTCAGAAAAAAAACACACATTTGAGGATTCTTTGACCTGTAGGAAAGATCAGATGGTTAAATCACCAGCTTTAGAACTCTGAGGGTCAGAGGTTCAGTCCTCGCAAAGCTGACGTAGGCGTCCAGTCTTCCAGGGTAATACAAGACCTATAGGGCAATGTCCTTCTGATGACGGCTTCATATCAGAATACGACTATTTTTTTGGGTTTTTTTTTGTGTTTAATTGTATTACAATTTTTACAAAAACGTTCTCTTATTTGCGTGTTTAAGGGAAAAGTAAACGTGACTAATGACTATTATAATGATCATAAAAGGAACCTGTTTGAAGAAGAACATGGACAAAATGAAATCTGTAGCAAGCGAAATTACTTGCTGTTCTTTGCACTTCTATTAATCATCTAAACAGAAAACTTCTAAAGGGGACCGCCTGGGGGGCATGTAGCCTGTGCTGCATATTTTGGAATGTTTTTATGTTTTTTCTGTGATATTTATTTTACTACAATTATTTTTTCACGGGGTGTGGTCGCATGCTCGCACATAAATGGTGCCTCTTCGAAGCATTATGAGGAACAGTGTAAATGGGGGGTGCCAAGGAAAATGCCAGAGGGGGAACACCACATCTGCTGTTCACCTTTTTTCCGTGGGGTCCCTCTAACTACGTGGAAGTGATCAGACACCTGTAGGTTTTGAGACAAAGCAGGGTAAGTTTCTGAAGGGTTACCATCTACCAAAGGTGTAAAAGCTCTGGAATTTTTTTAATTAATTAATGAACAGATGCTGGTAATTCTAGCTCAGAAATGGTGGTACGCTAACCAGACTGGAAAGTACTATAAGAACATGTGAGAATAGCTACGTCTACAAATGGAATACCTTTTGAATTTTAATTCTGTGACTGTCAGTGAATACACTCACCTGGCCTAGATATGTCAATGAACAAAAAAAGAAGGGGCTAGACATGTGATGTCATCAATCATATTTGTGATGTCATCTTTGATGTCATGGGTGTTATTCTTAGCAGTGCACGGTGGTGGCGCGAGTTATGGTTGCTTAGCTTACCATAACTGGCGAATTGCAGGGGTTTTTCGGTTTTACTTGTAACCATAACGTCCCTTTAACAACGGTTTTTCACTGAATTTGATAGGTTTGTAATAGCGAGACTTAACCGTAACGTCCCCTTAATAAAGTTTTTTCATTAAATTTCATAGGTTTTTATTAGTGCAACTTACCCATAATGTCAACGAACATCTGACTTCATTGCGGATCTTGCGGACAGTGCCACATGACCATATGCTGGCGTGCGGCATGATGACATGTCCGAGTACCTGTCCGCACTTCACAATAAGATCTGTGCTTCGCAGACAGTTCGGAACTGCATTTTCTAATGATCTAGAAACTTTGAACTCCAAAATTTCCCTTGCACAGCCCCAACACCTATTCCTACTCATCAATTAACAATCTAGTACACAGTACATACTTTTAGCAAAACTGCTATTTATCTTAAAATGGCATCAGCTGTTGACATCTCTCCTCCCAAAGAGCCACCACCACTGCTTTAAACAAGGAGCATGAGAAACACTGTCCCGTACCTTAGAAATAATACACGCTCAACATTTTCCCCTGTCCACCTACCCCTCCGTATTAGTGTTTGGTGCCTCTTCCCTCATTTCCCCCTGACCTTTCGCTCTTAGCTCTCCTGCCAAAAAAGAAAAAAATACATCCAAAAACAATTGAAGAAATGTTCCTTTCGGAAACCACCTTTCACAGTAAAAAAAATAGAACTAAAAACAAACGTATAGACTCCATCTACTTTATATTTCTCAGTAAAGTACATAGACTCAATAAGATTTTCCAACATTTCCATTTGCATTTTGTGTTATGCTAATGGGAATATTGTGGCGTTCATCCTCCGTTCCGGGGCTGGAATGGTGGATACCGGCCCGGCAGCCCAAGTTATCAGCCCAAGCGAAGCAAAGGTGGATAAAGAGGTCTCTGGACCATTATCCCCCCATTCCAGCCCTTGTAATGGGGGATGAAGGCCATTAGCACCCGAGGTACCCAAAAAAGGATTTTCCTTCCTACACCGGGACACCTGAAGTGTCCCGGTGTAGGAAGGAAAATCCTTTTCCAAGATGGCCATCATTGAAAGGGAAGGCGGGGTTCCATACAGGACCCCTCTTCGCTTTCCATGGAAGCCTGTTTCCAAGATGGCCACCATGGAAAGAGAAGGCGGGGTTCCATACAGGGCTCCTCTTCACTTTCTATGGAAGCCTGTAGAAGGCGAAAAGAGAACCCTATGACCTTATTACCATGAGCACATTTTTCTTCCCTTTCAAATCTATCCTAATTTCAAATAACCTTACCACAAAGCCAGTCCCAGGTGGACATGGCCACTTTAATCCTATGTTTTGTGCCTTCTGGTCATGGCCAGTATCCACATTGTCTGTATCATGATCTTATAGCATGACCCTGAAATTCTGGCCACTGCCCATGGCTACAGCCTACCCCTCAGTCACTAAAGCTATACTGACACTTGTCAAATAAGAAAACACTGCCACATTTCCAAAACCATGCTTTTCGATCGTTGCCAATGAGTCTTACGCAAATATGCTGGAAATCCACCCACGTTTTATTTTTTCAAAACTGTCAAAAGAATACACAAATGATTCGTCACAAAATCCCAACAAACTTTGTAAACCCATTTGAAATCACGTCAGAAATATTCCACCCATCAGCATTACCCCTCACCTCCCCAAACATTATTTCATAAGTTTCACAAGTGCAATGCTCAGAAAACATTATTGTCCCGAGGGTTCGTCCATGCATTATTGCACATACGTTCATCTATCGCAAACATTTCCAATGCACCTTACCTCATTTTTCCTCTCTTACAAACATACGAGATCTGACAGCAGGGCACATCCATCTTGTGCTATTCTTATCCATTGCTGCATCTGCCCAAGGTAAACTGCCCTGACGTCACTAAATCATGTGCACCACCCCTGACCCTCACATAACCAACCGTAGTGATATTCAACACCATTCTCAGTGACGTTCCTCTCCAGCATAGCCAAAAGCTCCCATAATCACCTACGTGCCGTGACGCAGAACCCGAAAATCAACACACATTGACTAACAACATAGAACGTCATGATTCAAAATATTAAACCGGTCTTTAAACGAAAACAATAACACTGTCCAATTTGTAAAGTACTTTTATTTCACAAGAAACTCTCCCAGAACATCCGACTATTCCCATATTCAATCAAATTGAAAATTTGTTTCTTCGCTCGTGATCGAAAATGTTAATCGTGAGGCACACGTTGTACTTTTCCCATACACAAAGTGTTTGTTTTCGATAAAGGAACTGCTTGGGTCGCACAGTGAATTCCAGGGTGTCTGCATGAACTTGGGCCTAGACCACCATAAAAGATGTTGTGTTACTCCTAATCGCTAGTGCAGCGTACGGGCACATGGGCCCTGGGTGATCGTCCCACAAAACAGTCACGGTGATCCAGCCGTTAATGACTACGTGCACCTAGCGAATAAAGAAGCCATCAGTAGGCATCTGGAATCCATGGCAATCGCAGTAAGGCAGCATGTAGCTATTTGGAAAACATAACAGAAAATATGTATCAATACCCAACCTTTATTACAATACATCTATTGATTTCTTAATTTGGCATACAGTTTAAACTAATGATTAGCACGCACAGCAAACAATCTAAAAAAAGACAAAAAGAACGTGGAAATTGATACACAAATCGATATGGTCATACATGACATTTTAAAGAAATATTAGCGTTGAACCTGGGTGAATCTATTGATAGTCTACATACACCTAGATTCTGCACTCCCCATAACCACAAAAAAATGACAACCACACAAAAAGATAGTACTTCAGTTACATTGCCAAAATTAATGTTCAGATAATAATAAATTAAAGCTTGTTCTGGTGTACAGTCGTCAAAAGCAAACTTACATGATATTCATTATCTCCATTCTCTTCGCGTAACTTAGACTGCAATGCTCAATGCGCTCGCACCAAAGAATCTTAATGAACTGATTTTACATGTTCCTTACAAACCTTTGGAATGCATAACCTTATCAAATGTTCCTTATTCCAAACCTCCTCTCCCTACATTCTTACTGAATATTCCCTTTCCCTCAAGGTCAAAAAACAATTGACCCTTATAGTTTCTGTCCCATGCGTGGGGTTCCTTAGCTCACAACCAAAAAATCAAAGCTGGTGACCTTCACTCAGAATCCAAATACATTCTCACTTTGCAACAACATGGCTCAACACATTCATGAGAACTGGTATTCGCATATACGTGCAGAGCCGCTGTTTCCATCAAACACTGCAGGTGGCTGCCTCAGATGCCAAACTCTAGGGGGTGCCAGTCTGACTCCAATATTATTTTAAATACATTGTAACACAGACACATTAGTCCTTCGCTTGTACTTTACGCATTTTATATTGAGGAACACCTCCAAATGTACGGTATACATTGTGTGACAAAAAAACCCCAGTTTTTACTTCTTGCTGCCACCTCCCATCCCAGCTTCGTCAACCCTCACCTTCCCAGACAGTATTTGATAAGTTTAACAAGTGCAATGTTGTGTTTTTTTATATGTTTTTTCGGCGATGTCTGCAGCTTCAAAACACGGATGAAAGATGGTGGGCGCATCGGAGCAATCTGACACACTTCATGCTCTTCACCATCCAATGAGCAAATGCGTCACATGTCCACGGACATGACACGCCCGATTAGCCAATCGTTATCTTGTCCGCAGAGCGAACACGAAAGTGTGACCACGGAGCGGACATAGATATCACTATTTTTTTTAGACCTGCGTTTTGATCATTTTCAAAAAAAGTACTGGACGGATTTTCAACAAATTTGTAAAAGCACACTTTCGGGACCAAACCGCTGCTCCTGCTGCAAATTATGTAAAAATCTGTCAGCGGTTTGATCTGTAGCCGTGCGCAAAAGTTTTCCCCATTCAGTCTATGGGAAAAAAATTAATTTTGGGACCACCCCTATAACCTTGCCCCCCTGGTACAAACCTCACCAAACTTTGCAAAAAAATTCTGAGTGGGCCATATACTTTTCTTGCAAAGTTTAGTTAGGATTCGTCCAGGGGGAGCGAAGTTATAAGCAGCTCAAAAAGTGCTCTTCCTATGGGATTGGCAAATTAACCATAACTACACAGCCACTAACGTGGACGTGTAATTTGTGATACATGGTTTTGTGTGACGATATTACCTGCTAGTTTAATTTCTTAGTGTGTTCTTACAGCTTAATAAATAACTGTATTTTCATACATACTGTCTAAAATGGATTATTGTATATTAATCTGTGTGAACTCTCTGAGGCCCAAGACCACTCCCACTCATTCCTGAGACTAAGCCTTTACTGCTAACCTCTCAGAGACTCCCTGTTCACCTTAACTACAGTGGCCTCCTAAAATATCCCCCCACCAGCGTTGATTTTAGAAATCCATCTGAACAGTCTGTATGTGTTGGAAAATTCTCCCAATTAAGGCTCTTTTGTTATTAATAAGCAATATTGTAGAGTCTGCTTGTGATGCTATTATTTTCATGAATATGGATTTGCAGTGAGCTTATCACCTCCTGCTAATTAGAAATACGCGATGAATGTCAGGTGGCTTCTATCGTTTAGATTATTGCAAAATACCACTTAGGCTATGCAATGCCACAAGGATTATTCCCATCATGAGCTCTATGCTCGTTGATCATTTGAAGCAACAACTGGTTGTGAATATCACTGATATTTTGACTGTATTCATCCGCTGAGGAGGTGCATCTATGACCGGCATGCATGATTGTGTGATGTGTGACTGGTTATCTACAAAACCATAAATGTGTGAGTTTCAAAGGAAGAATGTTGAATATTTAGAATGCCTATTTTCTTCTGTGCTCTGTGTGAGGTCTGTGATAGGGTTAGCAGTTCTGTAATAGCCATCTCCGCTGTCTGTTACTAAACCACTTTTTAGGGGTTTCAAACCTCTATAGACATCCAACCAATGTTTCCGAGGCTACTTGTATATATCAGTATGTGGCATTTTATAGCTGAGAAAGAAGCTTTGACAAGAAGATCTATGCAAGCAGGAGAACCTTACTTACATTATGGTGGAGCAACTCCATATCTGCATGACTTACAATACAAGATACATGCATAGATACCATTGATGGGTAATGTGTAGAGGGGTGTGCATGGGACATAGAGAGGTGACAATAAAGACATGTATGGCCTACATTTGGAAAATACAGCGATGAGCAATTACACAATGTACAGTATTTACATATGTGCACTGATGGTGTGCAGCATTTGGAGGTCAGAGACAGGCATGATGTTCACAGGTAATTCAGACATGTTTTCTCGGAAAAAAAGAGGGGACTTCTCAGGATGATCTTGAACCCTGATAAAGAGAGGAATGACTTGATGGTGGGGTATGGGAGTTCTAGTGGAGAGGAGGGAGAAAGGTGAATTAGGGGGTGCAAGGAAGACCGGAAGCGGAGCGATTAAGAACAAGGTGAGTAGCTGAAGAAAGAATAGGGCATGTGGGAGTTAGGGGGGCACTAGCCTATGTATAGAACTTAAGACACGAATGAGACATTAACGGTTGCTCAAACATTGTCCCGGGAGGATAGCTCTGTGGCAACGTGTTCGCCTTGGAAGCAAGACGACACGAAGCAACACAGGTTCGATCCGTGCTTAGAAACCTCTCTGTATTTGAACACGTTATAAACATGCAACTAAGAAAAAACAGACAAGTACGTAACTAAAACACAAACATTTCCTTTAACAGTGTCTCGATGCCCGCGGGCTGTGTGAGCGCTTTAAAAATGCAAAAAGAAATAAATGAATATACAGCAAACCAACAAGAGAGCGGGGCACAGAGGTATGCGAGTATAGACCAGTATCAAAAGGGTGCATAAGGCAATGTTCAGTACCTTACCCAGTGGGGTGTAGGTGAACAGATGGAATGCCATGAGGAGGCTGCTGAAAAGATCTTTGAAGCAGTTAGGAAGGTTTTTAGTTGTGGCCTTTCCTGTATCATTGGGATACTGCTAAACCATTTACATTTGGGAGCAATATTTCTTGTAGGGCTGTTTACTACAAGTACTAGATGATGAACAGGCAAAACATCCTATTTTCTATTTGTGAGAGAAATTATTCTATAATTGAGCGTGGGGTTTTTTGGGGATAAAATTGATGGGCCTCATAAACTTATTTCACAGAACCTGGAATCACCCAATGTTTGGATATCCTGGGAAGGGTTAATATACCAGGGTGTGGATAGCATAGCTAAGTAGGAACGAATGTGGGGGAGATTGTGAGGGACTCAGATAGTTAGATTTAGGTGAACATGTGTTTACTCCCTGTGCCTTGCTCAGTTATTTGAAATGGATGAACAGCACAAGTGCCATCTGATGAGGCAAGTGAGAGGGACTTCCGATAGTGAGAGGTGCTTCCGTTACTGTGCGAGAGACATGCACTTGGCTTTTGATTGTGTGAGAGACACCGTTAAAATGCTAGAGAAAATGAATGTTTGAGGCAGTAGGAGAAACCAGGGATTCTGTGGCTTGACGGGACTGCAACCTACATATGTGCGACAAGAAGAAAAAGTGTGTGCCCAGCTTGTGATTCACACCTGGGAGGGTTACAGAGCATCACTGAGGGACACCTAGTGCAAAATTCATACTCCCATGATTTTTGTGGGAGAAAGTAGCAGAAATTCAGGAAGGCAAGAGATATGATTCCGTATCCAACTCTTGAAATGAAGGATCAAGAAGTGACATTTGGGAAGAGAAGAAGAGAATCCTTGAGGGCATCTTGTGTGAGACTTTACCATCATATTTTTTATTTTCTATTCATGTTGCATATTTATTAATCACAGACATAGCTTTGAGGAGCAGTGGCATGATTTATAACAATGGGTTACTTGGAATACAGGTAAGGAGGCGCAGGTTACAGCACAGCAGTGATACATTACAATGAATGAACAGGAGCAGCATTTAGGGGTGAGGTGGGGCTAATCAGTGTAGTTCGATGAGTGTCGGAAAAATGTGGTCACATTTGGAGAGGCTTTTGACGAGGAAGTAGCATAGAACGAAACACAGATTCAGAGAGACTTGAGATACCAGCCTGTGTCCATATCTGGAACCAAGTGAATGAGGCAAGTTCCATTAGGTGACACTTGGAGGAGGAGCAAAGGATCCTTGAGGGCAACTTACTCCTGGAGTGATCACTTTCTCCTCTCCTCCCACCTCACCCTCCCTACCCCTCAGGCCAAGCCACTTCCATCACTGCCACCCACCTTCTCGGTCATTCCGACCCATGAAGCGCGTGTCAGCTGAGGCTTTCGTCGCAACCTGTTCATCCCTCCTCCCCCTTTGGCTGACTCTCACCCTGACACAGCCCTCTCCATGCTCCACTCTGCTATATCTGATACTCTTGATATCCTTGCCCATGTCATGAAAATCCGCTTGAAGCCCAAAGCCAAGTGCAACTCCTGGTATGACTCAGACCTTGTCACTCTAAAATGCAAGTGCAGGGTGGCCGAGAGGAAATAGCGTGCTTCATGTACATCCTCTGACAAACTGGCCTGCCACCTGCTGCTAAGGCAAAACCGGCTCTCTGTCCTAACCAAGAAGAGTGCTCATATCCAAGCCTGCGTCTCTGCGGCATCTAACAACTCGGCTGAACTCTTTAAAATCTGCAAGGAACTGGGCTAAAACTCAGGACACCCTGTCCTCACCTTCCTCCTATCCCCTCCCTCCTCCTACTCCCTGCTCTTCCTCTGGCCCTTCTGTAGCCACCTCTCCTCCCTCCTTCTCTGACTTTCCCCTGTTCTCCGCAGACGAGGTTTCTAGACAAGTCCGATCTATGAAAGTCTTGTCGAAACAGATTCACCCCTGTTCCTCCAAAACTCTCAAGGACCACATCATTTCCCTGGCTCCTGCCCTGACTGATTTCTGGAACCTCCACAGTTCCATGGAGACAGGAGATACACCAGTCAATGTCTGTTATATGAAGTGAGCAAACAAGACACATGCAATCCAGGGTCACTTGGGAGGATGAGCAGAGAATCCCAGTGGACAACTTGTGCGAGACTTATACTTTTATGGTTTGTGCAGCGGTATGCAGCAGAGAATCAGGGATGCAGGAGATGCCACTCATTGAGTGAATGACAGAGCTCACCTATTGCACCAATAGAGGTGCACCTTATTCACAATAATGCACTTCCTATCTCACTCCCTTTGCACATTTTCACAAATAAGTGGGTGTTCCTCTGCCTTTTAATGTGCCTCCCAAATTCTGAAAGAGACGTGCTTTAAAATGCACAGAAATCAAAACATATTCCCCTGCACATGTTTGAAAAAGGCAAAGGGGGATACTCAATGCATGACAGGATCACGAAAGACTCTCTCATACATTTATTGTCCAGCGCATCTTTTTGTGTAAAGTACACAAGACTCTATTTATATTCATTTTATTTATATATTTATAACGCGCCGAAAGCGCGCAAGCATCAGGGCGCGACATTGACACATGGACTGAGAATTCACAGGACAGTAAAAGAAAGAGAGATTAAAGTCAGCTCAAAGTGAGCACACGGGTGGCAAGTGTCTGAGGTTATTTAAAGAACGTGGTTTTCAGTTGCTTTCTACTGCTTTCTACTTGGATTCTAGAACAAGAAAGATGGATATTGTGCATTGGAGCGTTTCACCCTCTCTGTAGAAAATGTTGTGCGAACGTCCTACCGGTACAACGTTTATTCATCGTCCATTTACGAAAAAAAGTTCATCCCAAAAAACTCAGCAATAAATATGGTGGTGTTTGGGGGTATGGGTAAGGGAATATAAGGGGTAAAGGTGGTTGGAGGATAGAGAATAAATGAAAGAGAAGGGGGAGTTTGCGGGGGTAACCCACCCAAATAAAATAAAACGTTTTGATGAGTTTTTTTCACCGAAAATATCCGGGGATGAATGAACATAGAACTGTCCTACCTATGTCCATCTGTCCTCTCGAGGTTGCAGGGTGGCTTCAGTGAAGAAGTCACCACTTTATTTAGAGTGAAATGAAAAGGACTAAACTGGTGCATCTGGTTTCAGATACTCTCTTGCATCAAAATGTAAATGGCCCCCATTTTTCACTCTCTTATAATTACTATAATTATTATGATCAGTCCAATAGCAGAGGCAGATTTTGGTGCCAGGTGGGGCAGATAATAGGGCACCAGCGCAAGTCTGGGGGGCGAACTGGGCCCCGTGGGATGAGGGGACAAGGGGTGGAGGCCATTAATTGTTTTGACTCTCAGCATGGGCTATAGCTTTCAGCTTTGCTAGGATCGAGTAGGCTAGCAGACTGGCAGCAGCAGCCATGTTTTATCAACCCTAATAGCCTGTGCTCTGAATGTAACTATGACCACAAAAGTGATGGGTGGAAGGTTTCGAATGAATCTGAACCACTGGCAATTGCTCTTGGCAACCTTCCACACCACCGTTTTTTTCCCGTCTGCACCATTGCAAAAGGTTCCAGCCATGTGCAATCAGTCAGCTGCCGCCACCAATGGTAGCAGCCCAGCCCGAACTGCTAGGCCAGGTCCCCTCTGCACAGAAAACCAAGCAACCCCAGACATGTTTTGGCCTCACTGATGATGCCCAACAAGGCTGAAACATGTCTGGGGATGCTTGTGGTCTCGTGGAGAAGGGATGTGACCTAGCAGTTCGGGCTGGACTGCCCCTTTTGGGGTAGGACCAAGCCTGAATTGCATATGGTTTTTCCCCTTCTGTAATGTAAAGGACCACATCATTTCCCTGGCTCCTGCCCTGACTGATTTCTGGAACCTCCACAGTTCCATGGAGACAGGAGATACACCAGTCAATGTCTGTTATATGAAGTGAGCAAACAAGACACATGCAATCCAGGGTCACTTGGGAGGATGAGCAGAGAATCCCAGTGGACAACTTGTGCGAGACTTATACTTTTATGGTTTGTGCAGCGGTATGCAGCAGAGAATCAGGGATGCAGGCGATGCCACTCATTGAGTGAATGACAGAGCTCACCTATTGCACCAATAGAGGTGCACCTTATTCACAATAATGCACTTCCTATCTCACTCCCTTTGCACATTTTCACAAATAAGTGGGTGTTCCTCTGCCTTTTAATGTGCCTCCCAAATTCTGAAAGAGACGTGCTTTAAAATGCACAGAAATCAAAACATATTCCCCTGCACATGTTTGAAAAAGGCAAAGGGGGATACTCAATGCATGACAGGATCACGAAAGACTCTCTCATACATTTATTGTCCAGCGCATCTTTTTGTGTAAAGTACACAAGACTCTATTTATATTTATTTTATTTATATATTTATAACGCGCCGAAAGCGCGCAAGCATCAGGGCGCGACATTGACACATGGACTGAGAATTCACAGGACAGTAAAAGAAAGAGAGATTAAAGTCAGCTCAAAGTGAGCACACGGGTGGCAAGTGTCTGAGGTTATTTAAAGAACGTGGTTTTCAGTTGCTTTCTACTGCTTTCTACTTGGATTCTAGAACAAGAAAGATGGATATTGTGCATTGGAGCGTTTCACCCTCTCTGTAGAAAATGTTGTGCGAACGTCCTACCGGTACAACGTTTATTCATCGTCCATTTACGAAAAAAAGTTCATCCCAAAAAACTCAGCAATAAATATGGTGGTGTTTGGGGGTATGGGTAAGGGAATATAAGGGGTAAAGGTGGTTGGAGGATAGAGAATAAATGAAAGAGAAGGGGGAGTTTGCGGGGGTAACCCACCCAAATAAAATAAAACGTTTTGATGAGTTTTTTTCACCGAAAATATCCGGGGATGAATGAACATAGAACTGTCCTACCTATGTCCATCTGTCCTCTCGAGGTGGCAGGGTGGCTTCAGTGAAGAAGTCACCACTTTATTTAGAGTGAAATGAAAAGGACTAAACTGGTGCATCTGGTTTCAGATACTCTCTTGCATCAAAATGTAAATGGCCCCCATTTTTCACTCTCTTATAATTACTATAATTATTATGATCAGTCCAATAGCAGAGGCAGATTTTGGTGCCAGGTGGGGCAGATAATAGGGCACCAGCGCAAGTCTGGGGGGCGAACTGGGCCCCGTGGGATGAGGGGACAAGGGGTGGAGGCCATTAATTGTTTTGACTCTCAGCATGGGCTATAGCTTTCAGCTTTGCTAGGATCGAGTAGGCTAGCAGACTGGCAGCAGCAGCCATGTTTTATCAACCCTAATAGCCTGTGCTCTGAATGTAACTATGACCACAAAAGTGATGGGTGGAAGGTTTCGAATGAATCTGAACCACTGGCAATTGCTCTTGGCAACCTTCCACACCACCGTTTTTTTCCCGTCTGCACCATTGCAAAAGGTTCCAGCCATGTGCAATCAGTCAGCTGCCGCCACCAATGGTAGCAGCCCAGCCCGAACTGCTAGGCCAGGTCCCCTCTGCACAGAAAACCAAGCAACCCCAGACATGTTTTGGCCTCACTGATGATGCCCAACAAGGCTGAAACATGTCTGGGGATGCTTGTGGTCTCGTGGAGAAGGGATGTGACCTAGCAGTTCGGGCTGGACTGCCCCTTTTGGGGTAGGACCAAGCCTGAATTGCATATGGTTTTTCCCCTTCTGTAATGGCTTGGCAGACTGAAAAACGATGGTCTGGAGGGTTGCCCAGAGCTTTGCCCGTGGGTATGATTTATTCAAAACCTTCCAGCCATCACCTTTTTGTTTTGCTAAAGTCACCACGAGTGGGACGGGTATGCCCAGACGTGGGTCCCGAATCTGCCGGGCCTAGAGACCCAAGCTACTCCTCACTGATGACGCCCAACAAGGCTGAAACATGTCTGGGGATGCTTGTGGTCTCGTGCTTGTTTGTTTGTTTGTTTGTTTATTTTATTTGTATAGCGCTCCAGACCCGTGGGTAGATGTGCGCATAAAGAGTTCAGTTACAGGAATGAGGTATGCATTATACATGGTGCAACAATTACAAATTACAGCAATTTACATTATTTACAAAACTAAAGCAGGTTCATAGGAGATTCAGAGGTGCTTGCTACCCTTTGTTCAGTAGCCAGCGAATAACCTTTTTCCTAAAGACTGGGAAGGACTCAATGGTTTTGATATTGAGGGGTAGGGAGTGCCAGAGAAGTGAGGCAAGGACTGTGAAACTGGAGCCGCCTGCTCTATGAATTTAGGGACTACCAAGCATAAGGAGTTGGATGACCTGGTTATTCTGGGAGCGGATTTCATAGTGAATTTGTTGGTGAGATATGGTGGGGCTAGGTTGTTTAAGGCTTTGTAGGTGAGGCAGATGGTTTTGAGGTCAATTTTTTGTTGTATTGAGAGCCATTTGCATGCTTTCCTAGTTGTGGAAATGTGCTCTCGTCTTGGGATGTTGAGTGCTGCGCGCAATGTGTTATTCTGGAGAACTTGGAGTTTGTTAATTATTGATTGGTTGGCACCTAGGTATAGGCTGTTAAAATAGTCCAGTTGGGACTGTATGAGTGATCTGGCAAGTGTGAGGCAGCTATGGGGCGAGAGGAAAGGTCTGCAGGCTCTTATCAGTTTGCCAGTGTAGGTGGTGTCTGATGCAGTCATATTAGTTTATTTGGTGAGGTTGGCGTTGGCATCAAAGTAAAAGCCTAGGGTTTTCACACTATTAACAATGAGGATGGTGTTACCGTCGATAATGTTTTTGTAGTGAGGACTTAGTTTGGACAGGTTGCTGGGAGAGCCGACTAGGAGAAGCTCTGTCTTCTCATCATTTAGACAGAGGCCGTGAGTGGCCATACCTGCCTGAATGATGGAGAAGATTTCATTGATTCGGGTGGCGTCTGTGTTGTAGTTGCCTGAGATAGTGAGGAGTATCTGGGTGTCGTCTGCATAGTTAGTGTAGGTGACACCCACACGGTCCAGTTTGTCGAATAGTGGCTTTGTAAATATGTTGTACAAGTCGGGGAGACACAAGAGCCTTGTGGGACTCTGCTTGTGATGGGGATGGGGTCTGCTGCTGATGTGGTGGAGAAGACTCTCATGGTTCTGTTCGCTAGGAAGGATTGTATCCAGGAGGTGGCAGAAGGGGAGAAATGTGCTGCGCTAGATAGGTGGCTGCAAAGGATTTCATGATCGACTAAATCGAAGGCTGCCGAGAGGTCTAGTAGGAGTAGGATAGCAGCCTTGTCTTTGTCATCAATCTGGCTTTTGAGGTCCACAAGGGCAGTTTCTGTACCATGTAGAGGTCTGAAGCCAGATTGACGTATACCTAGGTGTTGGTTGGATTCTAGATGCTCCTGGATTTGGAGTTAAGTGACTTTGTCCAATATTTTTTAGCCAGAATGGGACAGTTGTGATGGGTCTATAGTTAGTGGGTATGGCTGGGTCGAGTAAGCAGGGGGAGAACCCAGGATTGTTTTACATTGCTAGGGACTGAGTTATTAGCAAAGGAGAGGTTGATAAGTTTAGTGATGAAAGGGGAGAGGTCTCTGGCTGCATCTTTTATTATCTGGGCAGGACAGCTGTCCCCTTTGCAATTAGATGGTTTTAAGGAGGAGATGATTTTTTGGACTTCTGTAGTAGTGACTTTTTTAAAGGTGAAGCCTGTATTAAGATTGGTGGGTGGGGATGAGCTTGGGCTGGTAGACTTACTACTAAAGATTTGTTGGCGTTTGTCCTCAATTTTAGTTTGGAGTTCTATGATTTTGGAGTTAAGGGCATTCTGGATGCTGGTGCACCAAGGCTTGTCTTTTATGCACGTGGCTGCGGGTGGATTTGGGTTCTCTAGTTCATTTAGAATTTTGAAGAGTTCTTTAGTGGAAGAGCCTGCCTGATCTATCCTGATGTTGTAAGCGTCTTTTTTGGTGCGAATTATCTCCTTTTTGTATAGGGCGGATGTATTCCTGAGGTTGGATTTGTTTTCCACAGATGGGTTAGTTTTCCATATGAGTTCTAGTTTAGCTTTCTGTCTCCTGAGTAGTTTAAGTTCTGGGGTGTACCACAAATTTAAATGGGCTATTGGTTTACTTTTGTGTAGTTTCAGGGGGGCAATGGTATCGATGGCATTGGCCATGGACTTGTTGAAGGTGTCAACCAGTAGGTTTAGTTCAGCATTGGCCGGTAGTGCATTTAGGGCTGGTAGGACCAGTGGTAGCAAGGCCTCTGCCGTAATGTTATGTTTATTTCTGGTCGGGCAGGCAGGTGCCATAGGGCATTTTTTGGGAGCTACCTGATAGATGTTGATTTCGAGGGGGATAAGGTAATGGTCTGAACATGTGAGGGGTTGAGGGTCGCTGCATGTGGTGGTGCAGTTGAGTGTTGCACTCAATCTATAATTCTGCCTTTCTGGTGAGTGGGTAGGGTACTGTGTTGAGTGAAACCATGCTCGGTAAGAGCGTTTGCTAGTGATTTAGCTTGGGCGTTGTTCGGGTCGTTGTAGCCAAGATTAAAGTCGCCGAGGAGAATAGATTGTGCTAGCAGCTTGGAGTTTTCAGCAATGAGCGACGTGATATCTTCTTCAAAGACTCCAGGTGGGCCTGGTGGTCTGTAGATAAGGTGAAGTGTGATTGTACTTGTGGGAGAGGTTTGTAACTTGACTGTGAGTAACTCACAAGATTTAAGTGATGAGGAGGAGACTGATCTGCTGCCAAGTAGTGATTTAGAGATGAATGCTACGACACCTCCCCTACCGTTAGGTCTATCAGCTCTGAGGATGGAGTAGTTGGCAGGGATGGCTATAAATAGGTATGGTCCTGATGCCTCATGTAACCACGTTTCCGTTAAGGCAAGGAAGTCAAGATCATTAGTTAAAATGGTGTCGGCCACTTCAGTAGGGTGTGCCGCCAGGGATCTGACATTGAGCAGGGCTCCTTTAAGGGGCCGTGGATCAGGCTTGTTTACGGTCTTTGGTGGCTCCTGGGTTGTGGAGTTGTAATTGGCAGAGTGCCTGCTGGTTTTCGGGTGGAGTGTTGTGGCAAGTCTGTTGTTGCGTGCTATGATGTTGGGGTTAGCTGTGCATAGGATTTTTTGGGCAGCCTTTGGGATGGGGGGCTTAGTGTCGAGTTTAGTGTGGTTAGGCTTGGTGGTGTCCGGGACGCTGCCTAGGACATTAGGTCTGAATGATTGGAGGTTTTGTTGGAGATAATGTTGGCTGGGAGGCTAGTATTTTTGTATGAAGAACAATTTTGTATTTTGTGCAGAAGGGATGTGACCTAGCAGTTCGGGCTGGACTGTCCCTTTTGGGATATGACCAAGCCTGATTTGCATATGGTTTTCCCATTCTGTAATGGCTTGGCAGACTGAAAAACGATGCTGTGGAGGGTTGCCCAGAGCTTTGCCCGTGGTTATGATTTATTCCAAACCTTCCAGCCATCACCTTTTTGTTTTGCTGAATGCAACTAGGCATGGTCTGCTAAGCAGATCAGCACTGCCCTTTGCAATCCTCTACTTACCTTTCATAATCAAACCTTGTGAGAGTCTGAAACAACGCTGCTGGGTAGTTAACATTAGCAGTGCATGATAGTCCATGATTACAAGGTAGTGCATCTCAAAATTGTGCTTGAGATAACGGCATGCGCCAAAGTTCTTGACTTCCATGATTTATTTGCGCGATATAAATCAAGGAGAACACACGTTGGGAAAATGTGGACTATGCCAAGGCCAGACGTATCTAGTAGGTGTTCCGTGAATATCAATGTTTTGCCTGTTTCTCATGCCACAGTCATATAGCTTTCAGTGATATTTGTATTCATACGGATATGCGGGGCTCATCGCCACCTGTAGCGAAGGATAGGAGACAGATATCAGACTGCTTTTAGGACCCTATTTGTTTATTCCAGATATAATGCAGATATGTCCATGGTGGTGGCCTTAGACATGTCTGATACTTAGGTAAGCACAAATCCAGCAGCAGATAAAGGCAGCATGGATACAGCATGTATGGGTGAAACAAATGTTGACACTCCTCTTAAGTGCTAAGGACGAGTATGCTCGCACTTTTTGCATAGACTTGCATAATAGCCTGGCACTTAAGGTTAATATACACTTGCACAATTAAAAAAGTATCACACAAATAAATGAATGAATAGAAAAATGTGGTCGCTGGTGTTATTTCAACAATCATTTTTTAATGAATGAGCTTGTGTCATGGATTGCATGTCTGCTACATGGTTATATCAGTATGTTACACCTAGACATGATATGCATAGTCATGCCGCATGCAATACTTTTTGATGAGCAAACTAGTATTAGGGTATACATTATTCGCAATGCCAATATCATGGCAAGAACATCTCATTCACATTCCTTTACTTCATTTGTGCCCTCTGAATTTAAATAGTGTTTAACAGTTAGAAGATGCGCATTCGTGTGTCAATCCTCCAAACTCGGTTACCGTTACCACCGCTCATGTTGGTGGTAAATCCCCTGTATTATGGGTCTTAGGGAGGCAGTGTTGATCCCCATCATTGAGTCACATTGGGCTCTTTTTCGGTTAAGAGTATTTACCCTGGGCAGTAATTCTTACCTGTGCTAAATTCTCAAATTCTCTGGATGAAAGTCCTACGGCCAACTGCTGGAGGTTTTTCCTCACACTTACCTCCAAACCCATAATGGGAAAGCATTACCCAACCCCATCCCTATTTTGTAGTCCCTATACCCCACACCCTCTAACCCTTAAATGCTCTTAGCCACCAACCCCCTATATTTTTCGATTAGTTTTTTGGTGGAAAATGTTCGGCAAAAAATGCAGTGAAAAAAAAGCTGGTGATGTAATAACGTCTTACCGTTATCCCATACCTCATAGCGGATGGTCACAGTGGCCGCAATGCTGTTATAGTCACATTCAGGGATGTCATTTCACCAAAATGCCAGGGGTAGCGGAAGTGACATCACGTGACCCTTGACCCCTGATGACATCACAGGAAGTGATGTCATTTGACCCCACCCCAAAGTGGTACACAACCTTTCACTCGTTGACAAAACAGGAAGTGGCATCACATAGCATTGTACACTACGAAAAATTTGTTTACAATATCACTATAATGTGATGTACATTTCATACAAGAATGGATGGCCATATGTAGGTTAAGATCAGTGTGTACAGGCCCATATTACCAAATTACTGTGAATGCAAGCAGACGTCCATGACCAATTGATAATGATGTGTTATTATGTAGCACTTACGCTTAAGCGCTTTATATAGGAAAAATAAACACCCAATATCACCCAACCTGTGTTGGTACTCATTTATCGACACTAGAAGGATGAAAGGCTGAGTTGAGGCATTTAAGAACAGACTAAATCAGTGACTCACCCCCTGAAGTGTGCCTGAAATAAACCTTTAATGAGTCTAGCAATTATTTTATAGAATTCCAGAATGACACATTATTTGGTATTCCTATACTTTCTTATTTAGGGTCAGTGCTGATAGTGTTAGACTTGCGGCACTCCTATTCTTATTTTTCTTCTTTTTTTAAGGGGCCTGAACAAGAAAGCCATTCACTCCAGAAGTAAAGAGCCACATGGTGCTGGCCACACCCCAGGAGCTTGTATTACAAAAAAAACATTTTTTTTTTAAAGAAAACTTTTTTTTTTTGCTTTTTTTTTTAGAGGTCGCAAGGGAGACCACAGAGGTTGCAAGGGAGACCTCAGAGGTCGCAGTTGCGTCCTTCGGCGACCCCTAAACGACATCCCTGGTCACATTCAGCTAATCCTGGACATGTTAGGATTGTACTTGTAGGTCCATAGGTCTAATTGGAAAATATGGACAAGGCCCACCATCCAAAGCACAGATAGCTAAAGAGCCAAGACTGGCAGAAGGTGACCATCAGCACTTACAACCCTCCACTCAAACCCTCGGACGTTACTGTACTCTTCTATGGAAACATTATACCAGTTATCTAAAATACTTTTTTTCTATCTTTGATCAATTTGATATCCAGTCTACCGAGCCAATTTCTTTTTTAATTAGACTGAGTAAACCAAGCTAATTTGTGGCCAAGCACTTTGGAAAGAATACGCTGCAGATCTGTCGCAAGGCTTGAATAAGCAATTGATATATTAGATCATCTCAAAGTTCCGGATTTGGTGATCCCTCTTCTGGCAGGGAAAGAGAAAGAACTATAAAAGCATTTGCTGCTCTGCATTCACTTGGCCTTTAAAGAATGAGACGAAAAGAATTGCTCTTTTGATCAATGTTGACTGCGAATAACATGAATTTCTGCCACTAATGGATCAGAGTAATTTATGCTGTGCTATTCTGATGTGTGTTTTTCACTTCGATGAAAATCAATGCCAATTGATTGCGCAATTGAATTGCTGCAGCGTTACTGCGCAAAAGCCGATGCTTCCTGAGGGAAAAGCAGATATGATATTGACATGAATATTGACGATACACGTTAAAGTATAAATTAAAACAGCTATAACTGTATGTTCTCTGTTATGCTATTAAAGCAAAAAATCATGCTTCCATGCAGTGTTCCACCATGTTCTGAAATGGCTTTTAGTCCTGGATGAACTTTTTTAGACGAACCCTGAAACACCCGATTTGCAGGGGTTTCACCGAGTTTCAATATCCGATTAACGTGTTTAGAATTATGTCCAAGTTCTACTTTGTGGGCAATAGAAGAGGCACATGTGGTTGGAGTTCCTTTTCATTGCAGCTGCCAGAGAGGCATGAGGTTGCTGCTGGAGACAGCGTCAATACATTTAGGGAGTGGATTAGAAAGTGAGTAGTTGAGTTGGGAAAAGGGTTAGATAACATAGTGAGGACTTAGAGAGTTATATTTAGGATAGATTTTGATATCTTAATTCGAAACATTCAGTGATTTGAATGTTGACAAACAGCAAAAAAGCCATCGGGTGAGTCTGCGCAGAGTGAATCCCTGAGAGTGGTGGCAGTGTGGGTGATCATGAGAGACACACTGTGTCTCTCCTGCCCCACAGGAGTACAAGGATGAGTAGCTGCTAAACCACCTACTCTGCCTCACACTTCTACAAAATAAGAGTTATCTAAATTATAAAGGTGGAACAGGCACAGGTAAAACACATAACTCCTTTGTGTTTTGTGGTAATGTGGGCTGAGGGAAGGCCATGCTCTTAAAAAGGGTGTGAATGAGATCCATTAGCAGACCAAACAGCAAAGTACAACAACCCAACATAAAAGGAATGTCCAATCAAGGTTCTATAAATAAATATACACTTTAGTCAAACACACCATGTACAATGATACCTAAATAGAAAAACACTACAAACACCCACCACTGTGGAAAGAGCACAGAATATGCAAATATAGAAATATGTAGCATTCTGGTTAATGAAACAGGGTGGAAATGCAATCAAAACCCACAATGTTCATAAAAGGAAATGTTCTTCTGCGAAAAAGGGATTAAAGGTGACCTAACCCATCTCTAGGGCCAAGATGTGGACATGGGGACACTTGCAGTCAATAATGTCTTTGCACTGTTCTTGACAGTTCAACAGCATCGAACCAGGCTTCTTGGAGCTGTCGGACCGGATCAAATGCGGCGGTCACGTTGTTCCAGATGTGGATGGTGTGCAGCTTGGGCCGGGCAGAAGTTTGCTGCAGTCCGCAGGTGTGTCAGAAGTAGTGCAGATCGTGAGGGCCACCAGGGTCGGATCGACAGTCGCTCTGACAGTGAATTTGCTGGTGACTGGATACACCATTTGAGTTGGATGGTTTGATGTGGCATTTCGAGGGTTGCAGTTTGATAAGGCCACCAGAATCAGTTTGACTGTTGATTTGGACCAGGGACGAAGAGGTGGGCAGTTCAAAAAGCAGTTATAACACAACGGATGCAGCAATGACTTTCTAGTGTGAGCCAGGGCCACAAGAAGTTTGGCTGGCACAGTGTGACAGTGAACTGGCTTAAAAGTGCAGCGCAGCAGTACAAAGATCAAGCGAGGGCCAAAGGCACCTCTGGAGGGTCGAATTTGCTTAACTCTGTCTAACAGGTTTGAACATGGCTCATAGTGTTTTGATGGTGGAAACACAGGGATCCTGTTTTTTTGTGGCTCTAAGGTTCCTGTGAGTTCCAATCCCATCCAATCCTTGGGGATGAGATAGGTCCTTGTTCACGTTTCCTTTAGCACAGTGGAGGCTGCAGGAGTCCTTCACCTCCAGTGAGGTCCTGTCTATCAGTGTAGCTAGCAGAGATGCAAGTCCACCGATCTTTACTTTGCTGGTGGAGAGCTTTGGAAAGGGAACTCTCCAAAAAAAGTCCATGTAAATTCTTCCTTCTGCCTAGATGGTCCAAAAGTGAAACAAAGAAGGAATGGAAGCCCACCTTTTTTCACAGGCAAAAGCCCACAAGTGGTTGGACAAAAACAAGCGTGCACTAAGGGGTCAAATTTGTGTCCTTCAGACAAGTGCTCATTGACTTATAGCATCACACACAACATGCTTTGCACTAAAGGAAGGGGAAGGGACAGGGACAGACAACATGGTGAAACCCTTCCCCACTTTTGCTGAGTGCCCTCTGTCTACACTAACCCAACCTTCTCAGATCCATAGCATGAAATGCCCTTTGGTTTTCAACACCCTGGTTTGAGGTTAGTCCTTTTGGGTTGCGTGTACCCTTTGATTCATCTTTCCCAGGACAGCTCCTGCTGGGAGGCTGTCCTGTTGGAGAGAGTTGTTGCCACACCAAACAAAGAATCAAAGGAGAGGTATAGTCTTTCAGTCTCTAGCCCTAGAGGCTGACAGGGCCAAGTTGTTTGACCAGAAAAAACATAACTCTTCCACAGCTGAGCTGCGCTCAACGTGTAGACACTTGTTTAATGTAAATCAGATGTGGCTTCTTATAGTTATGTGAAATACTATCCAGAATACCCTAAAGTCAGGAATGGCTTTATGTTTAAAGATTAAACTGCCACCATAATAGTAATTCCTCATGACTATGTGGTTGTGGAACAGAGGTTCATACTTTACATCTTTAGATGCGGCATCTGCGACTTTTGCTTTTGTGTAACACCTATAGATGTCTGGGGAAAATACCAGCGATTGTGGGCCGCTGGAGATAGCAGGCTTTTGGCGCGTTTATGCGATTGCACACAACACACATACAATTAAGGAAAGCATGTCTCCAACTCCAGTGGGAGTTACCATTCATTGTCCATCTCTCGCATTGAGAGAATGACACACATGCCATTGGGTAACACTTGAGTGGAGGATAGAGGACAGGAGAAGCAGAGAATCGCTGAGGCAGCTTGTCTGAGACACTGTTAGGTCCAATTCACATTTCTGTGCTAATTCCCTACAACCTTAGAGACCCCAGCTCTTTTGCTGGGCTTTAGGATTCTTTAATTTTAACCCTGGAGTGAGTGAGACCTTTTGCTCCCTCTCTCATGTGTTTTGACTTGGTATGGATTATGTGTTTCCCCTGTTTTTGGAGTCTGGCAAATTCCATAGGCATCTTCTTTTTATATGATGACACACAGCACCTTCAGTGCAGTGTCACAGAGACATCCTTTAGATTGCTCATAAGGTTTAAATAGCTTTTCTTGTGTGAACTACTGTTCCCAAGAATAGTAAAGTGAAATTGACTTTACTCACATTTTCTCCGTGTAGGTCCAGCACACCCCATCTTATGTCAAGTTCTAGGGAATAGTAGCCTTTTATCCTGCATTCTCATGTAACATTTTGGATGTTACCCTCACTACTTTAAATGACTGGTGGCAGTGGTTTAATTTTACTACCAGTGTGCTGTTCTCCCGCAGGCCAAGACCTCAGCTGCAGTATAGCACGCATGGGTGACCATTTTGTCAAAATGGCCCCGGTCTAATGTTTTCATCATTTTCTGTTTGATAGGACTTTCTTGTGTTCTACTCTGTGCGTCGAGGCTGAGTTGAGTCCTTTGTTCATGTTGCCTTTAGGGCGCTTCAGCCCTGAATCCACCTCTGGCTCCAGTGTGTCTGGAAAGGCAGATTGTGAGGGAGGTTGCCAAAACTCCCCTGTCCTTTGTCTCTAGGAATGCCTAAATGCAACCAGTCCTGATTGGCTGGATGGCTGTCCTTTTAGGACAGCTGCCCTGCTGTGTGATTGACAGCCTAAGCTGTGCATGAATGGGAAAACCTGCTTAAAAGGTGAGGGTTTTGGGACTAGAGGCAGAGTTGACCACTGGGTGAAAGACCCGACAAGGAAACCGTGAACAAAGCTTGCTGCATCCTCCCGGACCTTTGAATTGACGGGTGAAGCCCTGCTGCTGTGCTGAAACTCCTTTTTCTAATCGACAAGAGAAGCTTCGGAAGGGACGACTTTTTCCCTTGGTTTATTGGGATCAACTAACCCTGAGACGAACTCCACTGGACCATCTTCCCTGATTGGCTGTACTTCGTCGCAGCTGCAAGGACAGAGTGCCAGGAGTCAAGAAATCTGTATTGAGTGCAACGTCTGAAATCCGTCCAGATGCTTCAGGAGTCCCCTAAGGACCCTGCAGAAGCAGGACGACCAGATGTTGAATCCCCTTACCGGAGTGCAGTACCTAAGAAGTGGAGGAAGCCCAACCGGTATCCGAGATGTGCAGTGGTGATGTTTACCACACGCTGAAACCGCAAATTGCTGCTGAACCGAAAAGACCCCATAGCTGACGACGACCTCCAAATTGCTGCCGCAGGAGCCCTCCAGACGTTCTCACTCTTGTCCCCACGACTGAGGCTCAGGAACCCAGGGTCTGCCCTGGTGCAACAGGACAGAATCCAGCTGTACCACTCTTCTTCAAACCAGAGGTACTGTTTAGACAGGGGGTACTTACCTCAGTGTCTTTTCAACTGTACTTTTCAAAGTTGAGACTTGCATTGGCTTACCTTTAGAGTTGATTCCAACTCTGCTTTTCACAGCCTTAACAGGTTGTGACCCTACAAGTGATTTCTACAAAACTCAACTTTGTGCAAGACTTTCTATCTAAGAAGTGCCTCAACTCCATAGACTGTACTCCAATTGACATTGGCTGTCCTGGCTCCCTGCAGACTCTTCCAGTCCATTGTCTTTGATATTACTGTCCCTCATAGGTGGTAACCTGTTTTAAACTGTTATTGCTGGGAAAGGCTTGTCTAGACTTCATTGGAAGATTTAATTACGCTCAGATTCCTTAAGAGCCAGTTTAAACTTTGTTTCCTTCCTTTAACCTTTCCTTTCTGCAACCTCCTAATCTGACAATTATTACTAGTGATATATAAATGCCATTACTGTCCTTGTGAATGAAGTCACCTCCGGGTGTAGGAATTCTGTAGAAGCATATCTAAAGAGTATCCACTAACTTGTGCTGATTCGGGAGAAAGTATTTTAAAGTATATTGGATTGTTACATATCTTGCCCTTTTTAAAGAACGTTTATTTAAAAATTGATGTTAAATAAATAAATAAATAAATATTTATAACTGAAACCTTGAGTGTTAGTGTTTCTTTGATACTTGTATTTGCGAACGTCATTGCTACAGCTCTACAGCTCACATTTACCCTTCTTGAGATAGGCCTGGTTGCTCAGTCACTCTACCAACTTGTGTAGTACAGACCTGCACCAAAAGGTCGGTTACATAATACCAAGCAGATAAGTGTTGTGTAGTCTCACACAGTGTTACTACATCAATTCATACCTAACAGACACAATCATTCAATATTTGTTGGAGAAAGAAACAGACATTTTGTGAGCTGGGAGATACTATTGAGTATCTGCCTCTTGAAGTCAGTGAGAAACCAATATGCCTTCGGAAAACACTTAAGGAAGAGTAAAAGAAGCATGGCTCAAGTCGAGGGTACACGCGGGTGGACGGCGTCCACCCACTATTTTCAGAGGGTGGACGCTGTCCCCCTTGGGTATTTTAGAGGCAATGGATGGATGTTTATAATAATAAAAATCCATTCCTTTTTTTTTTAAATCATCTGTTTTAGGGACTCAAACTGTGGTCCCCAGGTTTACAGCCTGGGGTCTTCACCACTGCACTATCCCTGCACCTGATGAAATAGGTGCAAACAAACACAACACGCTTTCTTTAATTTCATTTGCTGTTTATCAGCCAATTAAATGTGTTAACACACCGATGAGTGTGTGTGGGTGCAGCTAAGGATGCCCCCGATAGAGCGGAGCCTGGAGTACCACACTTTGCCTTTCAAGGAAAGGAAATGTCTGGGTAAGTCTTGGATGTAGTGAAGTGTATTGCAAGTACGGAAATGTTACCAGATGACTGTAATTTGGTGATTCACAACTGGGTCCTGGGCTTTAAGTGGTCGACAGTTGTATTCTGGGAGTTGTAGTTCTGTAGCCTGCACATTGAATAAAATCAAACGAATTAAAGTAAGTTATAAAAAAGGAAAAGTGGGCAAAAACGAAGCACAGGTTTGATGTAGATGGTTCCCGATGACATTGGTCATCTCATCTTGCAGCCTCCTTCATTCTAGCAGCTGTGGTGCTTCTGTTGTCCACTTCTCCCTGCCCAACTCGGCGCACATCCCTCCTTTCTCTGCCCCACCGCACTACATTCGAGTTCTCAAATTGCCCCAAGACTCTAGTTTTGACATCAATACCAGTTATGTGAAGGGGAAAACGGGAACTGCATGAGCACATTGTACCTGACCTGGGACACCCCTTGCTGCTCATCCACTCTTCCCCGTCCCCTCCCAGGGGAGTATCCAGCATTGCAAGAGCCACGGAAAAAAGTCCTGCTACTTTTCCCCCAAATTCAGTGCCCACAATTCCTTACAGTCTTATTCACGCACCCAAACGTACCACCCCTTCCCCAATCTACTTTATGGATAACATTAGTGGCAGATGGCATTTTAACAATAACAAAAATGAAACTCTAGAATCATTACAGATGCAGGAAGCTCATCTATTAGAGCTCGTCCAGGCGCTCTGGGGTAAATTACATGCAAACATTGCACCAACAGAAATGACTTCACAGAAAAGGACATCAGAAGTAGCATCATCAGTCTTTGATACTTGGAGGCGCCATGAATGTGACATTAGAATAAGTTGCCATAAGCAAGCTTAGTGGCAAATTACTTTTTTGGTGCAAAATACCTACATTTTGACTATTGTTATATATGGAGATACCATATAGTCATTTAAGCTTTTTACAAAATAATGTAATATATTAACATAAGCTATTAAGTGAATCAGAATCACTTACGGAGCTGCAGGTGAGACACAGTTCTATTAAATGTTTTGCACAGGATCACACACTTTGGTTGGTGAAACCAGGATGTGGACAATTTAAGCAACTGAGCACATTTTCACAGGTTTAGTTGATATAGACATTCATCAAGGTTTTGTTCTGCATTTCATGTGCTTAAAATAACACCTTTTTACCAGTCTCCGCTTTATGATTCACCATGTGTAATGAATATATACAGATATGCCACATGCTTATGTGTGGAATTGCAAAAAGGCAAATTAAGTGAATAAAAATACGTTCTGAGAAATGTGTGTCCTTAGTGTTTCGAGAGGAGATGATAAGTGATGAAAGTTTTGCATCTGCGCCGGCATAAAGCAGCGTAACCCCTGTCTGCTCCAAGGCTGGATGTATTGTTGTACACATTAGTTTTCATTTTTAACACATTTGTTAAGCGCCCTGTTGTTTAAACGGCAATCAGAGGGTAGAACAAAAAAAGTAGACATTTAGAAAATTACAATGCCCATACAAAACCACGACAGTCAGAACCATTTTCAGAATTGCCCCCCATCTAAAGGCTCACTGAAGGGATCATTAGCCAGCAGCTTATTCGGAAAAGTGTTTGCAACTGCTTTCCTACTGCAAGCAAGTGACTGCTAGATCACACGCAGGGCAATATAGAATGTTTTCACTGCCCTAGGAGCCAAAGGGAAGAATCAGTGGGGAACACTTTGGGAACCCCAGTTTGAACAGCTCTATATTAGGAAGACCAGGAGGGTCGGGGCATTAGCCACATATTTCAGATGTTGTATTCACCTGTCAATTCCTTCTACTAAAAGGCAGATTAATACTGTAATCTTCAGCAAGTAGAAATGTTTAAACATGACGCCTCCCTTTCATGCCACTCCTTCTCAAACCTGAAAAAGGGATATATGCATTTAATCTGTCACCCGCTTGGCCAGACTGTAAATTCATCACAATAGCTTTGTCATACTTTATCTGTCCTGACATGTACTTCAATAGGGCTCATAAAATATTCTAAATATAGTCCTAGTGAATTTGAGGGCAAGAGCCATGTTAGGAAAGTCAAGATGAAGCTCAGGTCAATGTAAAGAGTGAAGAAGTTGGTGTGCCGAAGTTGTCTTACAGAGTAGTTAGTTGGGCAAAGAAATTGTATTTTCACATAAAAGTCCTCAGCGTCGCCTTCCAAGACGTGGTTAAATGTCCACTGATTCTCACAATCTCCATAATGCAATAGGTATTTATTTCTCATGGGGTGAGTGTTTTTGTCTGCTAAACTGTAATACATGTCATAGTCCCAATTCCTGCATAAAGCCTTTTTTTGGTTTGAGTGAAAGAAAACAAAGTCTGTGTCAACTGATGCTTACTCTGGCTTTGATGCACCACAGGAAATGCAGTCTACTGTGGCCAGATGTGTGCAGTAGTCAGTAACAAGCACACAGTGCAACTGATGTTACTTCAGGTGAGGTCACTTCCGGTGAGGTCACTTCCCGTTGGCTATGCTAATAAGTCCCCCATTTCTTTTTTTAGGACTTGACCCAGAAAATAAGTGGAGAATCTCTAGGGGCAGCGTGTGTGAGACGCAAGTTATTCACAGCTGACAATAGAAACAACAACTAGATGAGATTCGGAAAACTAGAGATCCAGAGATTTTGGACTACAAAATACCAAGGAACAGCCAGAGAAAAAACGAAACACTAAAACAGCCACATGACACACTACATAACAACTCTAGAGTACTGCCAAATTACAAGTAAACATAACAAGAATAATAAACCATGAGACCAGACAATCATGGAGACAGCAAAAACACACAAAGGAAAACTGGGAAAGGGTAAACCTTTTTTATTTGTGTTTTTTTCTTTAAAAGGAAAGGGTACAGGAACAATTTGTTTAGTCTTTTTTTAAGGTTTTTGATGTAAACAGAAGGGACAAGGGACAACAGAAAAAGGCAGACCTTTCTTTTTCTTTTCTTTTTTATCAGTAAGAAACTAATAAAACAATAAACAAATACAGACAAACGCTTAAAAAACACCAAACAAGCGCTCTCGAATCACAGAGGTCCAGGATGTGAGCTAGGGCGTTTTATTCAACCCTATATTATGTAATGTTATAAATATGTTTTACTGCACCAATAAACGCCATACTTGTCTTATGGTGCTTGTACCTGGCTTTGAGAAAATGGCGCATTGTGCCCTCCCCGGGATAAAATCAAACCATGGTGTGTGGAGGTAAAAGAAAGAAAAAGAGGAAACAACTTGGGGGTATAGAGAGGCAGGAATAGGGTATGGACACACAGTACTAGCAAACTTAGAAGATACAGTGGGATATGGCATATGACGGTATAAGCAGTGTGTGTGTATGCATGTGTGTAATGGTAGGCCGTGCAGAAGCTCAAATCGCCTTCTGGAGACTTGAGGCTTCTAATTGGCAGGATGAATTTGACAGATCAATCCGAGATTCGACTTTAGATGTGAAACTCCTGATAGGAATACCAAATCAATGAGAGACTTGGAAACGGATTCGACCCATGACACATTCGCAAGATTGATGTTGACGGTCTCGCGATACCCGTTTTAGGAAATTGGTCCTCAGTGTCCTCCATTCCAAGCAAGAAAAGTGTTGTAGGCTATTAAGACCAGTTTGGATAATGGTGTCTGTGATGACTGGGCTCAGTTGACAAATTTAACTCCAATGGAAATGCTAGAAAATCTAGTCCCTCCTTTAATTTTGTCACAGGTCAGCTAAAGCACGGAAAGTGGCAATGCGCTTCACAGCGTGTTATTGTGCCAGAAATACAGCTTTTTATTTCTCTAAAAGTGCTCTTCTACTGTCAATAGAAAAAAGTGCTTCTTTTATTTGCTGCTCTGGGCATGTAAACCTTGTATTGCAGTGGGGCGCGGGTGGAGTGTGTGGGTTTAGGCTTGCTTTGGGGGGGAGTAGCAGGGCTGTGTTGTACCCAAAGAGATACCCACAAGCACTTGTGGGTCAACAAACGTCTGTATCGGTGACCCGCAAATATTTGCACTTCACATGTTGGGATATCCGCTGAGCATTAGCTCCAGCGCATTCGTACATTTCTCAAACCTTCAGTCAGATGTAGGCAACCAGTTGAGGAGCTTGCAGCAGTGCAATACTGGAGCTGGATATAGAGGTTTCAGGCAAAGCTACACATCGCCTGGAATTTGTTTGCATCAAATGACATTCTGGAGCTCATGTTGCTCCAAAATGGAGCTGGCACGTTTGAACTCAGGCGGTGCAAACATGCAGGGCAAAAGAGGGGACCCACGCGTGCAAAAGAGTAACTACTGCCTGACACGCTTTCTCTAGTTTTAGGCTTTGTGAATAAGGTATAATGTAGCAGAAGCAAATTTGAAATGTTCTGGGAATTGCTCAATTTGCACAAGTGCAAATGTTTGTGAATCAAAGCCTTTCACTTCCTGGCTCCTACCTATTTTGAATGGCTTTTTCTGAACGTATAAAATCCCCCGAAGTGCTCCACTGAAGCAATACATGTAACCATTCCACAGATGGACATACTGCTCCCTTATGTAGGCATGGGTATTATTGCAGAAAATATCTGGTGGAAAAAAGCAGTTGTGTTTGCCTTTTTTTAAAAAAAAAGTTAAAATGAGCACGCTCTCACATAAGCACACACGTCTCATCTCATACTATCCTCTCCAAAAGTAAGAATAAAGGTTGCATTCACCATTGTCACAAGTGGAGATGGTATCCACCTCTGTCCAAGTAATTGTAGGTCTCTTTGAAATGTTATGTGTTTCCTTCATGGTGAAACATGTGTGCTGCTAAAAACACCAGACTTAAAAGAATGTCCTCCTCAAATCAATTTGTTGAAGCTCATGATCACCTACAAAAGTGGTTTTCATCTGACATCACCTTGTTCAAAAACTTCACGACGAGGGTTGTTGCATCCGCTTGGAGGTTCACAACTTTGTAGCTCACCAACATTGAGGCAGGGCCACTTCGGGCGAAGAACAGACTAGCAGACGGAAAGAGAATAAGTACAAATGTATCCTATTCCCATATGTATTTAACAAGAGTGTGGGAGCCCCTCTACGGAGTACAAACACGGTTCAAATAATCTGTTCTGTGGAATTGCTTCCACTCGGGATGTTCTACAACCACGGGTTAGCTCACTGACCGGTCACACCTGTCTGGGGTTGCTCATGGTGCTCTTTTCAGAGGGGAATTGCCTAGCATTTTGGTGCTGGACTGCCCTTGTAGGTGGGACCAGACTGATACACAAATAGATATTTCTCCCCCGTGAAGGGTCAGTGAGCTAAAAGGTGGTTGTAGAACCTCCTGAGTGGAAGAAATTACACAGACCATATTCTTTGAGCCAGGTTCATTCTCAGCAGAGGGGCCACACTCCTGTTATATTTCTACATGAATCCTGTTGTCAATACACAGACCGATCATGTGCTAGCCATCCCTTATGCCCACGGTTTGAATGACCATGAATAAATGTGGCTATGGTACACTTGTATACAGAGGCGTCGCTAGGGGGGGGCTAAAGGGGCTATAGCCCCGGGTCCTTTGGTTGTAGCCCCGGATAGAAGCTCAGAGGCTAAAACCAAAAGGATATAGCTAGCCCCGAATCCCGCCAGTCCCGACATTAGCTTAGCCCCTGATCTTTTCCAGGCCTAGCAACACCCCTGCTTGTATACCCTTAACACATCGTCTCCGGAACCACTTGTTTCCATTATATGGTAAAATGGTGGTGGGAGAACCATACCCATACCCGTACGTGCAACGACATCTACAATATTGATCTCACATTTGTTGTGCTTTAATCGGAATGAGGCTTCCATATCATCCAGTCCTAAAGTTATGACACCTGTTTAGCATCTCCATCATATTAGGCACTCCAAATTCATGGACTTGCATACAAGACAGATAGGCACATGTGTGTTACCTAACCTTGTGTCCTTAATGCTGCAAAGTTGAAATGACATGTAGGTCATTGCATGTCTGTGACTTGATACTATATGAATCACATTGGGGCTCATTTCCAGCATCTGTTACATTTGCACTTAGATGCAAACAGATCCCATGAATGCAATATTTGTCGTTTGCACTATGGAGTCCAAAAGAGAGAATTAAAAAGCAGTCAGAATTGTCCTTATTTCTTCTTTTCCACTCTGCAGTGCATAGTGTGTGTGCCTGCGCTTGGCAATCAGCATTTTAAACAGATTCCTATGGAAGCCACCTGATTTTTGATGGTGTAAAAAGCAGTCAAATACCTTAGGAAGTAGTACATTACCATCAACATGAAAATCAGATGCTGGCGGAATGCATTTGTTTGGTGGAAAGGACAGTGTGGTGGACATGGTAATTCTGCTTCTTACACTGTGCCAAACAAATCAATGAACATATGGAGAAGTTTCTGCTGCGGTAGAGGTATGTGTGTGTTTTATTTGGTGTTTGACAGTGAGTATGCAGGGTATTAAATGGTTTTTAGTAGGGTTAGTTAGTGATGTTAGAAGTATGTGCTTTGCTGTGTGTTGGGTATGTTGGTCTGGCAGAGTTCATATTCATCTATGGTGGTTTGTGTTAAAATGCATTATTTTGTTGGAGCATCCAGGTTTTGGTTCATTATGTTTCGGTTGTTTTGGGTATTTCTTCTGTATTGTTTTGGTTGTTTCCCTTCAACAGTGTTTCCTGTTTAGCTCAGTGAGATAAAGAGCTATGCAATCTTCTACATTTTAGGTTGTCGTCTGTTGTTCATATTTCCTTTAGGAGTGAGTTCCAAAGATTTGCCGATGTGCAGGAAAATGCTGATTCACCAACTTTCTTCTTTGAGTATTGTTTTGGTTTGAGGCGAATGTCATTGCTGGACCTGAGAGTTCGGTTAGGTTTGAAAACAGAGATTTTTCATTGTATGAACTCCACTCCATGGTCATGGATTGTTCTGTGGGTTATGCAGAAAATTATTTTTTTGACTGGTAGCCAATGTAGAGATCTGGTGTGATTTGTTCTATCTTAGTAAGTTTGAGGAGTAGTCTTTCTGCTGTGTTATGTATTTGCTGTCAATTTTTGGTAAGGTAGTCCGGCATTCCAAGATAGATCTAGTTGGCATAGTCTTTTCTTGATCTGACGAGGGAGATGATAGTGAGTATTCTATGTGGTAAAGTGAAGAAAGGTAGTATCTGCTTGATTGAGTGTAGGTGGAAGAAACACTTCTTAACTACTGCGTTGACTTGGGTTTTGAGTGTTAAGTAGTTGTCCATTAATATTACAAGGCTTTTAACCACCTTGGATCTGGACAATTCCCATTTTGGTAGGCCATGGAATGTTGTGTTGGTTCAATGAGTTTTTGGGGGTGATCATGATTTTGGTTTGTCCGTGCTGAGTTTAAGGATATTGGTGCTCATCCAATCGTTTATTTCTGTGAGGCAGTTGATAAAGGTTGGGTCTTGTTCTCCTCTAGTATTGATTTTGTAGATTATTTGTGTGTCATCTGTTTGGTTCTAGCAAGTGAGACCATGTCTTTTGTTGAGGTTGATGAAAGGGGCCATGTAGATGTTGAACAGCAGTTGTGAGAGGGGTGAGCCTTGTGGAACTCTGCAGGTTGTTTTACATAAGGAAATGCCCCTTATTGTGTGTCCATGACTATCTGGATTTCAAGACATGGTTACACTTATACATAGCCCATTTATTGGCAAAATCTTGCAAAAGGTAGTCGCTACACAACTACTCACTAGAATTGAACAACTTCACCTCCTAAATGTATCGGTCAGGGTCCCGCCCAAGTGTGGCATCGAGAATGCCACCATCAAGGTGGTGGATAATGCCCTCCTAATCATGGATAAGGGTAACTCATTCCTCCTCGTCTTCTTTGACCTCTCAGTTGCATTCAACAATGTTGACCATTGAATCCTCCTCCCCCACCTTGCCGACAGGATGGGATTCTCTGACACTGTCCTGAATTGGTTTACCTCCTACGTCTTGGACAGGCACCAGGTTGTCCAGATGAACTTGTTGCATTCTAATCGACTTCAGGTTTCCTACGCAGTCCTCCAAGGCTCCACCCTCTCACCAATCCTTTTTAACCTCCGGGCACTCTCTTTAAAGATCCCAATATAGCCATCAGCCAATATGCGAAAGTAAAATACCCACATGACATCAGTCATCTCTGCAATTAACAAGCCCTCTACGGTTACCTATCCATTATCCAGTCCTGGATGTCAACTGCCTACCTCAAACTAAACACATCCAAGACTGAATTTGTCTTCATCGGTTCACCTGCTAAAAAATAACTTGTCCAACAATGGCTCAATGTTATGCACCTGGAAGGATTTAATCCACAACCCTTGGATTCAGCAAAATCCTTAGGCTTTGCCAATGCAGCTTGTCCTTCAACAAACACATAGCCAAAAATGCCCAAAGAGCCTGGCTCTGAATCACCACCCTTTGCAAAAGCAAACCCTTCCTCCCACCATAGAACTTCCGGACAGTAGTGCAGGCACCTCTGGTGTTGCACATCAATGTGGGAAATGCCCTCTTGAAGGAGCTCCAAGTTGCTCAAATGGCTCCCCTAAAAGCAGTCCACCAGGCTGCAGCATGTCTTATTACAGGTGCATGGACATGTGACAGAATCACCGTCATTATACGCTTACTACATTGGATACTGTTCAAGAATGTATCATCTACAAAGCAGTGCACCTGGTGGCCATGCTATACATTACGGGTGGCACACAATCCTTGCACAGAAAATCGACTAACTGGCTTGAATTACAAGTCATCAGCAAAGAGAGAACCCAAAAACAATCCCTCTCTTTTCATACACCCACCCTGTAGAACTTGATCTCGGTGGCAGCTGGTAATGTCCCCACAATTCTCCAGTTTCATAAATCTCTCAAAACATGGCCTTTTCAACAACACCTGACCAAGGACTAATTCCCATTGATGCACAGACCGATGTACAGACCTCAATTCGCATGACTGCACTTCTGTTAAAAGATGCCTGCCCAATCGCTACACTCTGTACAGCGCTCCACTGCAGTCGAGCTAGGTCTCGGCTTTACGAAATAAAATACATGTTTTTAAACGCATTTTAAAAGTTAATGGAACCTACCTTCTATGATGTGCAAGATAATGAACAACGTGTTAGCTTTACTATGGAAAGGTTTAATCAATGGCATGACGTGCCTTTTACAAGGTTGCATCTCTTTAACATTTAATAATGCTGACTTTCATTTTTAGAGCCAACATGTGCAGTGTTGTAGCAAGCACTAGGATTAAAATAATACACAGGCCTTCATAGTTTGGCTATAAAGACTGTTTTGTGATTTCTTGGGATCAGCCGAAAGAAACGTTTATGCCAGTCAGAATTGTATTCATTACCATTTTTAAATTAAACTATATGTCTTAATATGGAACACATTCTTAAACAGCCGCTTCACTGAGATGGGGCGTTTATGGGATCAGCTTGGGTTCTAAATATGGGTAGGAGAAATTCTGTGACTATTTTATCAGAAAGCTTCCAGGAATGTTTGTCGTTGATCCAATTTCGCCTGCCTAAAAATTTGTATTTCCCGTGCACATCATTACACAATTTTTTAGCATTGAAATTAAGATATGCATTAAGACACAACGATCTCTATACACCCTCTACGAAAAAGCCCCCTGGCCAACTTTCATCTGCTGCCACCTGCTAATTGCAGTGGAATACAGGGCCTTTAAAGCAACATGGCCTTCACAATCATTCCCTGCACTCGATCTATCTTCCAATTTCACTTCTTATGGTCCATTTCTTCTAATGTTGCCAATTTAATTTGTTTATTCATTTATTTTATTTGTTGATAGCGCCCAGACCGTGATGTATCACGGCGCTAGTTAGTGAGGTTACAGTAGGCTTTTGTTACAGGTAAATACATTTCAAGAGAGTTCATGCGTGTAGGGATATTCATGCAGATTTGTTAAACAAATGAGCGGACACAGTTGCTTACTTTATGATATTGGGGCCTACACTGAAGCCCCTTCAGCAAATTTTTGGAGCGCACCAGATCATGGTTGGACCTGCTACGGATTCTATGTGATGCCATCGAATCCATTTAATCAAATTCGATTGCATCTAATATATTGTAAGACATTTTGCCACAAATGTATGCAGTGCAGACTCCCTGCACCCCTCCCCATATACCACCCACATGTATTATTACCCTAACCCACCCCAACATACATTTGCCGCAAATGGAAGAAATTAGATGGAATCATTGGATGAAATCTCCTATGATGGAATACACCTATACCATTGCTAGAGTGGCATCAATACAGGGTATACAGGCTCATTCTTCTGCATGCTGTGTGTTGATGTGGGTCGAGCTGGGAAACATTTAGGCCGAGCACTGCAGAGTAGTTTCATACAGAGAATGATCAGAGGGGACCTGTATGTCAGATGGGACCAGCTGGCAGATTATGAGTGAGAATATGTTTTCTTATTCTCCTTGGTACAGGCACTGGTTCAGCCCCCAAAAAGGGTGGGGGCATATATTCTTAGAAATTAATGACGACAGAGTCACAACCTTTTAACATATCAAGCCACACTTCATGAACTCTAGCTGACACAGCAGCCAGATAAATATTCAGGACACACTACATAGCTTGTAACACTGTAATGGCAAAATCACCAGCATATCTGGATGAGAAAATCACCATCTCGGGCAACACCCACAACACCAGGAGGTGCATAATAACCAGACTAAAATTACATATCTGACAAAGAGAACAGAGGTGGAGACAAGCCTTGAAAGTCTCTGCACCGAGACCGCAGATCAGCACCCCCAACTATCTACACAACTTCAGGAAAGTGTTGGTGGCTTTCAAGGACTTCCTGTACCAGCACACCCAAGGACAACCAGGATTGCAATCCTGAGAACCCTCTCTCCTATTATTTAGGGCACCTGGTTGTCTCATCATGTTGCACCGCCTGGCCCTTACCTTGTGCCCCTCCCTGTAAGCAACATGCCAATCGTCTCAGCTTCCCCGGTTTGATTATCATTACATTGACCCCTCCACTTTATCGATAGCCCTGTGCTGCTTCTCAAAGCCTGACCCATGCTTTATAAACATCTCAAATAAATACAAAATAAGTCATCTTGAAAGAGTGAATATCTCCCTGGGCTTATTCAGCCAAGGGGAGTACCAGAAATACCAGTGTCAGTACTGAACGAATTCAAGGTGGGACCTGATTTTAAACATGTATCACAAACAAACAAAAAAAGAAAAAGACCAATCATTTACATTGTTTTCAAATATAAACACTGGAAAGAAAAATTATAGATAACAATCTTGAGGTTTGACATTTATTCATTTTTTATTATGTGTTTAATACCACAGACCATTCTCTAAGCGGGGAACCGGGGATCAGGAATCAAACCTGTGTTGTTCTGCGTTGTTTTGCTTCCAAGACAAGAACGTTGCCCCTGAGCTATCTGCCCAGCCCTTTTAGAGGAGCGCCGACTGTTGGTAACCACTGGGGGCTCTCGGTCTGTGCAAGGGGGCGGGGCTTGGACACACAGGATCCCGCATTATACCACTTCTTCCTCCTTCTAGGCAGCAGGCAGGGACATATCAAGTGGCAGGATGATCAGACAGCCAGATTCATTTTGAAATGATTTCAAATAATTCCTAACATCTCAAATAAAAATGAACACTACAGTACGTACGGGAGTATATATTACAATTTCTGCTATGGGTCCTTTTAAAGGTTCGATGTGTTAATAACCCCGCAAAAATATCGCCATACAAGAATGCCACCATTTTTTGCGGTGATATTAACCCATTAAACATGCGGGGACACCCATGCAACCCTCATATTATTATAAAGGGAATGGGGGACACCCATTTACCCCAATAATTATCCCCACTAATAATATCGCCTATGACCGTTCCCAACGACCATATATATGGTGATATTATTGGTGGGGATAATATTACCTGATACACTTTTAAATTTAGTTATCACACAAGTTCACCATTTATCCTCACAACATAATTCATAATAATAGGGGCCCACTCTTATGTGTTGATTGTTACCCTTATCTTCACTGCAGAATACAAATAATTCTCCAACCCTCATGCCTTGTGGACCACTCACATCCAGCCCAGGCTTTTTATCAAACAACATGGTGCATTCTTTGACACAGCTGTGTGTTATTTCTTTTATTTCAAGAATATGCTTGTAAATCCTATTTTGAAAAGGGCTAGATTTAGAATCAGTGTATGCAAATTTATCTCATGAATATTAATGAGGGGTATCCTGAAAATCCGACATGTTTCCAGCCCTAAAGGCTGGGAGTTGGACAACCTTGGGATTGGATGCCCTATCCAAGGAATAATAGAATTGGCGCTGAATTTACAACTATGAGCGGGTAATCAGTAGTGGTGTCTTTAAGGTTAACCTGTACTACTTAAATTATGTAAAGTGTGCATGTGCTTCGCAGCAAGCATATATTTTCTTCTATTGAAACATCAAATGACACTTCAGGTGGAAATATCAATAAACACGACACTGCCGCCACCAACAACAATCTATTGAAAGCCAGACCAGCAGTGGAGCTCTGCCATAACAGTTTAGGCACCGGCCCAGCGGCATGTGCCCAAGCACAGCGGAGAGCGATGCAGCTGGCTGCGGCAGCTGCCAGCCTCACCCAGAGAGCGCTTCAGAAATGGATCCAGGAGGACTGCCAAGGGCAGAGCAATCATCTCCAGGAACAGAAAGGACGCCGGCGTGCCAAATGCGGACCACGACTGCATGCCCAAAACCTGAAAAATGTGGACCTGATTGAACAGTGGTGCTCGCTTTAAGAGGAACACCAGAGTGGGCTCACAAGTCCACATGTGTGCATTCATACCCCACAGGTGACCCAGGAAGTTGTCAGCACAAGTGATTGGGCAGAGACATATTAGGGCCTACAGCCTCCAGACAGAGGTTGTCCTTTCTCTGAACCTTTCAACTCTACTTTAAAAGCCAGACGGGGAACAAACAGATCATGGGTGTTTAACAAGGGGGAAAAGGATTGCCTAAGTAGCCCTCCGCCAACAGTTTGCAGGACAAGTTACAGTAGCTACAGTGTGCAGCTGGGCTCAACCGCATTGCACCAACACTGTTACCCCCACAGGAAGTGGTTTGTCCATCCTCTAGCTTGCTTAATGTGCAGGACTTGGAATACCAAGAGACTGGCAGAGAGTAAGCAACTTGTTTCTGACAGCAGGTTCTTTTTACATAGTGCTTGGTTGCACTCCTTGGAAGCTTTCTAGCATTGTAAATAATAGGATCCTCTATCATCCATCTCAATGACATTTCTTTGTATCAACTTCTAAAGGTTGAAAGTCTGTGGTAACCCCACTGGGTTTTAACCCACGTGCTGCATGCATGTTGCATATGCAAACATCAGCATGATGTGGTTAACCCACTGAGCTGCACTGACATGTAAGTCAAAGGTATGGTGTGACGGACTGCAGTTTGCTACGTGATTTTATTTAAAAACATGTTTGAAAGTTCTTGCTCAACAGGCCCTAAACGTGAGTTAGATCTACCAAACAATATACCACTTTCATGATACACTAAGTGCATAAAATGGGTGTGAGTGCTTTCTATCTAAGTAGACCTGTTGTCTCATGGCATGAGTAATTCCGTCATTGACACCCATCTAGTACAGCCATGTACATGTTCTGCTGTGCAAGGTCTAATGATCAAACAGCAGTTGTCAGACAAAATGGCCACATTTCAGAAAATAAAGTGACATACAGCAGGAGAAATGTGCACATTGTGCACTGGATTTCAGCTCTCGTGTATATTTCTCTAGATGCCCATTGACATTCAGAATGTGTCTTAATATTATAAAGTTAGTAGTGGCACCCTTGGCTTTATTATCACAGAGGCCAGTAGTAAGAACAAGTATAATATTGACCCCGATGACTGCTAATTCCAAAACCATGTTCAAAGTAGAATGGGGTTTATTTTCTAAATAACGCCCCATGCCAAAGCACCATTTGCATCTTTGCATATTCGATAACGTATGTTGCTGTAATATTACCACCTCAACATTTGAATAGGTAGAATTCTTCAATATGCAGCAGCATATTGTAATTGAAATGGTCTTTTATATAGCACCCTTTCCCCTTTTGTATGGCCTCAATGTATTTTGTGGTTGGAACACCCTCAGGGACCGATGTCCATGTATGGGAGATGCTAAGAGTTAGTTTTAAGATGCGTGTGTGCATTCTGCCAGTTTATGACTTAGGAGGGTTGTCTCGGCCCCAGTAATTGTAATTGGTTATTTATAACGCGCTTAATACCCACAGGTTTCTAAGTGCAGACCCGAGGATCAAACCTGTGTTGCTATGCGTCGTTTTGCTTCCAAGGCAAGCATGTTGGCCCTGAGCTCTCCTCCTGAGACAGTAAGGAGCCCCGGGGTCAAGCACGTTGGTGGGTGCTCTTGGAGGATTAGGATATAGTGCTAGCGCAGTAGATGCAATGTGTGCCCAGCAAGACCAACTCCCTTCCATATGTTGTCACTGTACACTAGTGGCAAAGGGGTTGAGGTACATCAGAATTCTCAGTGTCAATGGCTATGCGAGCTGCTAGACCGGATTTGCATAGACATAGCTGCATTTTAGAGTGCATGGATTGGGAGCTGTGCCTGCGGCATGTGTCCACAGACGTAGTGTGAGTTATACAAACCTTAGTTTTGGATGAATTATCGTTCAGCGTCATTTTCTTAGGTCTATCAGGTGATAGATTGTTCATTCAAGGGCACCTTTGGTGGTGTTAGCATTCTACCTTTGTGGAGGATCTGACTGGTGCCTTTCGTTGAGTGCAAGAGGAAATATATTACATTAAATAGATCTTTCCACCTATCGGTGCGACCAATAGGGTCGTTCTAAAGAACTATCTAAGTGCTTCTTAGTGAGTCACTGTTCCTACCCCACAACTATTAAATTGCGTTCCGCACCCAATAGCCCCGATTGAACTGGCGCGGTTCTTCACTAACCCATATCACCAAAAGACATTGTTATGGTATAGAAATCATTTAAGTTGCGCCCATTCTCATTTTTAACATGTAAAAGTACTAAAATATTTCTGTTTGTGATTAGTGCTGAGTTAGTGTATGGCATGATTCATTCCAAATCCGTCTCTCACAGAAACTAAACTGGATAGCTTGGGTACAGACCAGGAAGGCCCTTTTAGTCCTACAAAGTGACATATTCACACCTAATACATGCGGGAAAAGAGAATATCCAAAGGTTTGGCTGAATGCAAAACAGATTGTTGGAGCTTATCCTGATTAGGCACATGCTTAATAGTTACAGCAGGGACCATTTTTTCTTTGAGATGCAGGAATGGGTGGAGCGAATGTGGCCTGGGGGCTCAGGGACAAGTATGATCACTTTCATCATATCCCATAATAATTAGCATGAGTGCCTACTCAACGCGGTCAGATGCAAGGCACTCTGGGAATTGCTGCAAAAGTGATAGGACACTCTAGCGGGAGGGGATGTCCAGGAATCCACCAATCCCCTATGGGAATTACTGTATGAATAAGGAAGTCAAGATTAACTTTGTTGGTTGTTGATGGAGTTTTTAAGGACTCAAAGGCTCTTTCCATAAGAGTGAAGCCAGAGGGAAATAAACCATTCCCTCCACATTCCTGGGGAAAAGAGGGTACATCAGTTGGGACACTTGGGAGACTGCCTGCTGCCGAGGATCAGAGAAAACCGGGAACACAGATGTCCCGATGGTGCACCTTGAGATGTCTTTGAAGACTTCCTACTGCTGGTAAAGAACCAGGTAAGTGCCCCAGTCATATGGCTCTTTGAGAAACCCCTACATCCCCAAAGATGAGAAGTACAAGTTCTGTATATACATTTTGCTCACCAGAACCAAAGGACTTTGAAGCCAGTTTCAAGCCATTTGCTCGCCATCGAACAGACAAGCAATCAGTGGTCTGCAAGCTTTGGCTGCCCAGATGTTTTGGACTACAATTCCCAGCAGTGCTAGCCAGCATAGTCAATTGGAAGGGATAATGGGAGTCGTAGCCCCCATTATCCAGAAACACTTTTCCAGAAACGCTCCACTAATGCTGACATGTGTTCTGAAAATGCCAAACAAACTGAAATAAGTAAACTATGAATGCTGAATGATGTAAAAGTAATTGAACATAGTCCTGAATAGTAAAATGAACGTTTTTGAACATCAAGCAAGTAATTAACACTTTAAAAGGAAATTGTAAGCAAATATTGAATACCGAACTGAATAAAAACATTGTGGGCAAAGCTGCGAGATGATGAAAGTCAAATAGGAAAGTAGCCATTTATAAAATGTGAAATAAGAGCGCATGTGTGAAAGAGCCTGACAGAAAGGAGGGAAATAAATAATACCACCCCAAGCTGTGTGATACATTGTGGCCAAGCCAAGAGGCGAACTAGGAAAAGCCAAGAGAGTCTGAACCTGCAAATAAAGCCAAGAGGGCGACAAGGAGAAGCGAAGTAAAGGTAAATCTGCACACATGGACAAATATAAAAGAACCTGTGTTCCTGGTTGCGTGACCTGTGATGGGTGGGCCGCGTGGTCTGACAACTGCGCCTAGATAAGAGAACCTTCCATTCTGAAAGATAACGACATTGTGAAACAAACCAAGAAGGAGTACTTTAAGTGACCTGTTAATGCAATCCACCAGGAGTGTCAAGTTGACCAGGAGTTGTGTTGAACATTGGAAGTTTGAAACCAAGTATAAGTTGATAGTTTGGAATCTTGGGGAAGGGGACACTGAGGCCTGATGAACTGCGATGATGTCATGAGGATGGAGCCCTCAATACCCATTTCTTTGGAACTGTGGTGCCTTGAACTTGGGGAAGGGAACCCCAAGGATTGTGTGGAACTATGCTGCCTTGAACTTGGGGAAGGGAACCCTACAGATTTGTGGAACTTTCTTGAACTGGGGGAAGGGGAGCTGAAAAAGAAGCTAAGATCTGGAAGAAGCTTGTTACTTTGTTTGATCACTGTTTCTTTTATCATTGACATCCCTACACAATGTATAGCTTAATTCATGGGGAGCGACCAGTCCCCCTCCCTCTCCTGGCTCTGCCACTGCCAGGACTGCCTCCATTTTTTGAAACGTTATCCTATGTAACTCATTAATGTTGTACATTAAGTGCTTAAATAAATATACATTAACCTATTTTTACCTAAAATGCACTATTTTCACTTCTAGAGAAAACAAAAACAATATCAATTTCTTAACAAGAAAATGGGAATTACATGGGGTGAGAATCTGTCTAAATCATAAAAAGTGTAACATTAGTTAAGATGTAAAATTAAAATGTTGAATGTGCCAAGAGCAGGTTTAGCCCATGGAACATGCAATATAAGGTATTATTACTGATGTTTAGTGAAACTAAATGAGGTAGGGCAAAGTGTTTTTCAACAAGCAACTACATGTTTCTCTACTAGTATGAGAGAGCAAGGGCGCAGGATTTTGTAAACCCTCAGGACGCGTCTGATTAAAAGTGTATGAGAAACCGAGGAAGTGCATTAAAGAAGGGACTCTCCCTAAGCGTGTACTTATTGACCATTCTAAAAGGAGAGTGTTGTAAGAAGGTATGATGTAGCCAGTGTAACCCCTTCTTCCAAGTACTTAAAATGGTATACAGTAATCTTCTTGACGACAGTGGAGACTGGTGAATTGTGTCATTGGAGGGGCGTATTTTTCACAAATGTGCACGAGTGACCAAATGTAGAGAAGGAGCCCTAACCAATCAAGGAAGGTCTGGGGGAATTCTCCCCCTAATAATTGTATAAAGAATATTGGCTAGATATGGTGCATTATGTGATGATTTTTTGTCTGGCAAAGGTGTAAAAGCCATGGCTTTTAAAATTTTGTGGGTAATTCCATATCACCAAATGTTAACAGGCTAATCAGACCCCCTTTTTGGTAAGCTCGATGCCTAAATCATAACATAAACATGTGAGGCACAGAGCAAGTTCAGAGGTCAGAGATGCCCCTGTTTGGCAGATGTTGTGGCAGCCAAGTCACTACAGTGTAGTGGTTGCATTTATGTTTACACCTCTGTTCTAAATTCCCCACTTGGTGGCAGGGTAATCTAAAAATATAAGTCATACCCTGTATGGTATGGTAGCAGAGGGTTTTCATAAGTGTTAAAAGCCACATCTGATTTCATTCATACATATGTCAGCACTGTGAGCCCAATCCAGATGTGAAAGGGTTGTGTATATATTAGTCATATAGTAAGACAGTCTGTCCCTGCCAGCCCACGGGACAAAAAACTGAAAGACTCTGATTCTCCTTTGATCCTTTGTAAGGTTGGGTATTATCTCCCTCCAGCAAGACAGCCTCTCACCAGAAGCTGTCCTGTGAAACAGGAATTGAAGAGCACACCCTATACAAAAGGACTAGCCTAACACCAGGGTGCTGCATACCAAAGGGCATTTGATACTACTTGCTGTTGCCGGCATAACATACACCATTCTAACATATCTTAAAGGACAATATCGGTCAGAGAATGAGAGGTATGCGCGGTATAAGAATAGTATCTAAGTTTAATCCATCGATAACATGGGCCTCTATGATGTGTCTTTGTAGACACATAATTGTGAACCTTGTTCCATTGCAGAGTCCCTGTGATGGCATAGGATTGTGTAGTAGCATAATTACACCACCTACTTTCAGTTTTAGGCATTCGTTCTACATCGTTTTGCTCTTTAGAGACTGAAACATTTAGACAGTAATTCACTGTTCATTGACACTGGTAACGCCGGGCCCTGTGTGAAGAGATTATTGTTTGGAAAGAAGTAAATGGAAATTATTCTGAATATTTGCAATAGTGGAAGGTGAAGCTCACTGCATAGAACCGTGCTCATTCTGCTTGTGGAAATGATAGCTGTTGTTGAAATGGAAGGGGACACAGAGGTGCACTTTGCCATTCGGACATCAGAGGGCAGCCTAACACTGATAAATTGCATCATCTGTTTGTTCCGATGATATCAGTTGTTGAATTGGAAGGGCACGCAGAGGTGCACTTTGCTATTAGGACAGCAGAGTGCAACCTAACACTGATAAATTGCATCAGCTGAGTACGAAACATACATAAGCATTTTATATATGTAGATGGGGTCTGAAAAAGGGGTGGGCATTCGTAAGCCAGATGGAGCTCAGCACAGTTGGGGAAAGGTTATGTCATCTTGTTTCTCTCTGTACCCCTACTTCCTTCCTGTCGCGTCCACTTCCTTTAGCACAAAACACTTTGGATATGGTGCAACAAGGCAAAAACCACCTGTCGCAAGAAGAGGGATTGGAATCCTTAAAACAGGCTTGCTTTTGTCCAATTGCCTGTGGACCTTTGCCTGTAAAAGAGAGGGTCTCACACTACTTCCTAAATTCACTTAGACCATCCCATAAATAAGCATACATTTCAGAGAGGGGGCTTGTGGTGTACATGTAAGAGTAGGGATCTGAATGTGATTGTGTGGTTGATTGCCATGCCAAGACGTGGGATATATGTGAGTTTTATGATTCTTGATGTTGCAATAAGGGAGGCTGCAATTCTGGTGTGGCCTAAATTGGCATAAAGCACCCGACTAAGCAGACGTAGAAACAACAATATACAGCTTAATTGCAAAGAATATGGAATGCATCTGTCAATAGTGATATTTATGTTTATATACATTTTTAGGAGTCAAACTCATCAATTCACTGTTACTAAAGAAAGGTGACCTGACCTAATATTCTCTGAAATTAACAAAGGTCACTTAATAATAACTCAGGTGGATTACAAGGCTGTTTTATGAATCTTTTTACATTTGTCTGGGATCCAAAAGTGGGCAATTTGGCAGCATGGGATCCAAAAGCAACCAGGAGAGGTAATCGGGGGAGCAGATCTCCCACTCTTAGTTAGGTGGTGAGTGGAGGGTGCGTGGACTTAGGTGTTAGGGCGGAGTCAATCCTTGAAAAGGGATGTCTTAAAGGAATTGTGCGCTTAGAAATATTATTGTCCCGAGGGTTCGGGCATGTGTTTTAATTCAACACTACAGCTAAGTCAATGCCTAGTCTGGGATACTGAATGGAAACCCTTATTGATAGATCTTTATGTCCAGTTCATGAGTTCTGGATGACTACCCCTATAAAACACCCCTCTCTTAGAATCCCCCTGACCCCACTGAGCCAAGAAGTAGGTTTGTTCTGCAAATTAATAGGTTTATTTGAGAATTTGAACAATATATATATATCACACTTTATAATAAATTAATATCTGATAGTACACTTAGACATATGATGTTGATCAACAATGGGTCATCTGGCACTAGCACACTTCTTTACAATCAATGAGGAGTTAGTATAGGATGGATAAAGTAGCAACAATACTTTTATGATTTCAAGGGAAAAGCAATGAGGAATAAAATGCAGTACAGAAATACTTGATATGATTTTAGCAAAAGATAAGATAACCACTTTTTATCTGGCAATTCACCCCCCTTCCCTATGCAATGTAAGAAATGGAAGGAGATGGAAAGAGGAGCACACAGTTCTCAGGAATGCAACCAAATACAATACGAAATTCAGTTCCCCCCCAGCAATCTTAGAGGAAACAGGTAGAAGTTTGAAACACAGGCCCAAAATGATTTGAATGTGATGACAATGAAGTGAGAAATGTGCTAAAAATGCTTTTAATTCCCTTTAGGAGGTTCCGGGTGAGTGAGAGATACTTGGGATGAGCTCAGGCTCACTTTAGCAATGATTCAGGGATGGTTATTAAGAGACAAACAAATTTTTAGCAAAGGAAAGCAAAAAGCTGCTATCTTTTTACAGGTAAAGAAATCAGGCCAAATCGCAAATCGCGGCAAAATTCGCGAGTGCGTGAATCGCAATTACGGCAAAAGACCCAGGCCCAAATGGTTCCAGAGATACGGACGATTAAATAAAGGTAGATTTTCGGATTTAAAGTAAAACTCAAAATGACAGGTGACAGCTTGCAGCTGCAGAATTGACAGGTGACAGTTGTGCAGCTTTAAAAATGACAGATGATACGATTTCTAGGAGGCAGTTCTACTTAGGTTAAAATAGTTTGGATTTGATTATTTTAACTAAGAGATTGGTTCTGCACAGTTCTGCTAGGTACTCACAATATAAATTTGAAATAGGCCTCGCCACGGATCTGGTCAGGTTTTGGACTGCACTCCGGTTCTGGTCTCGGCACTTCACAGTGATCTGGATCAGCTCTCTGGTTCTGCTCACAGCGGTCTGGGTCACTCTGGATCTCTGGTCTGGTCTCTGGCAATTGTTCTTGGCAAAAGAATTCAAACAGCTCGCCCGGCTGTGGAATAGTTTTCAAATGATTTTAAGGTTGCTGAGGCCTGCTGAGAAAAGTTCTTAGTTTGTGGGTTTAGGCCCTTGCTTTAAGTTCTGAAGTAAAGTTCTGGTCTTTGGAGATTGATGGATTTGAAGTCTGGATCTCTGGATGTGAAGTCGTCGGTCAGCATGCTCCGCAGCAAATGGAATTGAATGTCTCTACCTGTCCCAGCAGTCTCTTTTTATGTGTTTTGAAAATGGGTGTGTGCCTGGGCCTAGCTAAGCCTGCCCCTCTCTACTTGTCATTGGCCCAAATCTCCCCTCTCCCATGATTGGGGGAAGGAAATGGATTGTCATCATGATGAGGTCTGTTTATGGGTCAGAGGATCCTCCCCTGGTCAGTTTGCCCACAAATCTATATTTGATTCAAATACATCTTTCCCAGATATACAATTTGTTGAAATTACATGTGCACATTATATATTCCTTATGGTCCATGCTTGTCCGCCTCTGATCTTCCTGGGGGCGTGCATTCAAAAATGACAACATTTTGCGCTTTTTAACTGGTTTTGCAATATCGGACATTTACCCAAAATTACACACATGTGCGCAAGGAGTATGGATATTAATTGATGAAGTGTCAGATTTTTAACATGCAGACATTTGGAGTGAGACCCTATTTTCCGCTAGCAACCCCCCAGAATACACCACAGGGTCCTAACGCCTCTCCAAATGTTCACAGAAAAATCACAAAAATAATGATATTACTTATTTGTATTTGTATTTATTTTATTTATAAAGCGCAGCCAGGCCCGGGGGCATAAGGGCGCGTAAATGTGGAGCTGGTTACAAGGAACAGTTAAATGAGTTACGTTACAGATACATTTGCAGGAAGGTTACAGTTACATAAGTGTGCAATAACAACAATACAGACAACCAGGTTCCAAAAATGGTTACAGGTAGGAGCTGGCGTCGTAAACAAGTGCATATTCCGAGTGATTGGTCATGTTCAGTAGGTTAAGGTTTAAGCTGTCATGAGTCCATGTTATGGAGCCAACACTTCGTGCTATATTTGAATCGGTTAAATGATGGTTCTGCACGTAGATGTGGGGGGATGGTGTTCCATAGTTTAGAAGCTTGTACCGGGAAGCTAGCTCCACCCGAATTGTGGAGTTTAAATCTCGGGGTGGTCAAGGTGTTAGATTGGGCTGCTCTAAGAGGTCTCGAGGCGGAGTGTGGTGTAAAATGGTTAGTGAGGTATGCTGGAGCAAGGTTAGCTCTAACTTTGTGTGTGAGGGCAAGCGTTTTCAGGGATATTCTGTGCTTGACTGGGAGCCAATGCAGGTTACGTCTGGTCTCAGATATGTGTGCTTTTTTGGGGATGTTAAGGGCAGCTCTGATTGCATTATTTTGGACTACTTGTAATTTATTGATATTTTTGTGGCTGGTGCCCAAGTAAAGGGCGTTACAGTAGTCTATTTTGGAGAGGACTAGAGCTCTCGCGAGGGTGATACAGTTGGGAGCGGATAAGAATGGTCTACATGCTGTAATAAGCTTGCAAGTGTAGGCAGCTGATGCCGCTACTGCGTTAGTTTGTTTAGAGAAGGATAAGGTAGCATCGATGTAAATACCAAGGGTTTTAGTATTGTTAGAGACTGAAATGAGGTTGCCATCTATGGTAAAGGTTTTGAAGGAAGGATTGAGATTTTTAAGTTTAGCGGGAGTGCCCAGGATGATCAACTCAGTTTTATCGTCATTGAGACACAAGCCATGGTGTGCCATCCATGCTTGTATAACTGAGTAGATTTCATTGAGGGTTGTGCTGTCGGTTTCATAGTCACCCGTGATAGGAAAGAGTATCTGGGTGTCGTCCGCATAGTTGGTATACGTAACACCCAGATAGTCTAGGATATCGAAGAGGGGTTTCGTGAATATATTATAAAGTGTCGGGGACACGCAGGAGCCTTGCGGGACACCACAGGGTACTGGGGCCGGCTCGGCGGAATCTGTGGGAGAGAAGACCCTCATGGTTCTGTTCGCCAGGAAGGAGCTGATCCATGCCGTGGCTGCATCTGAAAAGTGGGCTGCAGATTTCAGGTGTTGACAGAGTGTTTGATGGTTAACCAGATCAAACGCTGCTGACAGGTCAAGCAACAGAAGGATTGCTAGTTTGCCTTGGTCTTTCAAGGATTGGATCTGGGTGGTGAGGTCAATAAGTGCGGTTTCCGTACCGTGTCTTGGTCGGAAGCCTGATTGCCTGAGCCCTAGGAGATTATTAGCTTCTAGATAATCCTGTATTTGTAGATAGGCTGCTCTGTCCAGTATTTTTAATAGGAATGGTACTGTCGTTATTGGTCTGTAGTTAGACGGGTTGGTTGGGTCAAGCGTAGGTTTTTTGAGGAGTGGAATGACCCAGGCATCTTTAAGATTGTCAGGGACTATTCCGGATGTGAAAGAGGCATTTATGAAGTTGGTGATGAAAGGCGCCAGATCGTGTGCTGCTGCTTTAACAATCGGGGCGGGGCAGGCATCCCCTTGGCAGTTTGAAGGTTTTAGTTTCCTGATGATGTTTTCTACTTCCCATGTTGAGAGGGGTGAGAAGCTGAAAGGTTTACAATTCGTCTGAGAGGTTAGAGGTATGTTGGGAGGTTGTTTGTAGTTGGGGTCAGCAGATAACAGGGATTTTTTAGCGGTAATTTTGGATTGTAGGCGAGCTATTTTATCTAATAAGGCTTTCTGGATGTTGCTACACCATAGTGCGTCAGTTATACCTTTGTCACTTGGGGCAATAGGTGATTCTAATTCTTTGAGTATTTTGAAAAGTTCTTTAGTGTTGGATTCAGCTTGAGTGATCCTTGTGTTATAGGAGTCTTTTTTGGCTGCGAGTATGGCTGCTTTGTAGCTAGAGGATACTAGGGTTAGTTCAGCTTTGTTAGGAGCTGTGGGGTATTTTTTCCATAGTGCCTCAGCGGTTCTTTTGGCTTTACGTAATTCTCTTAACTGTGGCGAGAACCATGAGTTGAGGTGACGCTGTGGTTTCGGTTTCCGCAGTTTTAGAGGGGCAGTGGAGTCCAAGGCTTTAAGTATAGCCTGGTTATAAGTGTCCACTAGAGCTGTTGGGTCTGCGTTTGAATCAATATTATTCAGAATAGGGAGTAGAATAGGTAGAAGTTTGTCAGGAGTAATATCTTTCTTGTTTCGCGTGCGGATGGCAGGGGCGATGATAGGTGCAAGGTGAGTAGATTTAGCTTTAATAGCGAAGGTTAGTTTGTGGTGGTCCGACCAGATGCATGGGTCATTAGATAGGAGGTCGATAGAGCAGTTGCTGTGTGAGAGCCAGTCTAGAGTTCTACCTCTGATATGGGTGGGTTCGTGGATAATGTGTGTGTGACCCAGATCAGATAGGGAATTAGCTAAGTTAAGGGCGTTGATGTCTTTGGGATCGTTGAAACCGAGGTTAAAGTCCCCAAGTAAGATAGTTTGTGAGTTGGGTTTGGTATTTATAGATATAAGTGATGCAATGTCCTCAGTGAAAGAGGAGATGGGTCCTGGTGGTCGATAAATGAGGTGCACGGTGGCAGTGTGGTTGGGTGAGAGAGGTAACTTGATTGACAGGGATTCGGCAGACGGGATTTGCGCATCTTGGATGATTTTGATGTCGAATGTATTTCTATATATGAAGGCAAGTCCGCCTCCCTTTGTTTGAGTAGTGTTTCTGTCAGATCTTATAATGGCATAATCGTTAGGTATTGCGAGTGCCAGAGATGGTCCGGATGCGGCGTTTAGCCAGGTTTCCGTGACTGCGAGGACATCGAGGTTTTCAAAGGTTATAAAGTCAGCAATGTCGAGAGCATGGGCAGGAATGGACCTGGCATTCACAAGTGCTGCTTTGATAAGTTTATCTTTTTTGATATTTTTTTCAGATGTAGGCGGTGGGTTATGGGCTGGATTATTGGCGTCAGAGAGGGGAGCAACGTGGTTATGGGCGAGATGCAAGTGTTTCATAGTCCGGGCCCTTAGTCTAGTGTTCCTGTTTAAGATACTGGGGTGGTGAGAATATGGGGGGGTAGAAGGACTGGTTCGGATGTTTAGACAAGTATTTCTCTTCAGTGTGTTAAGGTGGATCGAACCTAGGTGAGTGGGTGGTCTAGTTCTGGAGTTCAGTCTGGAATTTCTGATGGAGATAGTACAGGGCTGGTTAGGTGTTGGTTTGGTGGCAAAGTGGAGTAACCAGAGTGCTGGATCGTCCAAGTATAAATTTGCGGGGGTCATGGTGCTAGGCCTCAGGGAGGATGTGGTGGGTGCCATATCTAGTCTGGTGAGGGTATATTGTTTAGGGTGTATAGACTGACTAGCCCAATAACTACTATAAGTATACAGTAGATGGATGAGCGTTGATATGTACCAATACATGATGTTTAAGGTGATGCTGGTACACAGGGCGACGGGGATGACTAATGCACAGCAATTGTAGATGTGGTCTGAGAGGCGACCAGAAGGCGCAACACACTAGTGAATGTGGTCAGATAGGCGACCAAAAAGGCACAACACAGTAGTAAATGTGGTCAGATAGGCGACCAAAAGGCACAACACAGTAGTGAATGTAGTCAGATAGGCGACCAAAAGGCACGATACAGTAGTAAATGTGGTCAGATAGGCGACCGTAAGGCATCTAACATTACTGGCCATGAGCTAGGACTGCCCTGGCAAAGAGTTTACGTCAGGCCCCGATCGACCAACATGTGATAAACGGATGTGCCATCCGCGTGTTATGAGCGGGGGACATAGACATAGGCACAGGAGGGGCTTTGTAAGTGTGCAAGAGTAAAGGCACAAATCCTACCAGAGTGTTTACGAAGCTCTCGCCAGGCAAAGCCTGCTTTGCGGAGGGCAGCACGTACGCATTGTTCCGGATGCAGCTAGGGTTCCTACGGGTCGCAGTATGAGAAGCGAAGCAGTGTTCCGCGCCGTGCCGCTAGGTGCGGACAGGGGCAGACAGGAGGGGCCTTTGGCTCACGGGCCTTAGGCAGCTAGGGCCGGCTTCCGCCTCCGGTCGCCAGGCGCTGTCGATATGCAGATGAGGGTTGCTAGGCAACCATAGGGAGCGTCGGAGAGACGAACTGTGCGGCGGCCATCTTGTGGCCGGGATCTCGTCGGTTTCGCGTTGCCTCGTCGGTGTTGAGGCCAGGTCTATGGCCAGGGGTGCACCGTGCACTACGGGTGCAGGCAGTCAGATGCTGCAAGTGAGAGTGCGCTCGGGATGGTAGGAAATGACAGCGGATCTGTGTCCCAGCTGCTCCTGCAGCATGGGCGAATCGATGTGCCTCCGAGCACGATCGAGTGTTCGTGATGCGAGCGGGGCTCCAGCAGGGCTCCTGCCCGAGAGTAGAGTGAGCTGAGGGGCAGACAGGAGGGGCCTTTGGCTCACGGGCCTTAGGCAGCTAGGGCCGGCTTCCGCCTCCGGTCGCCAGGCGCTGTCGATATGCAGATGAGGGTTGCTAGGCAACCATAGGGAGCGTCGGAGAGACGAACTGTGCGGCGGCCATCTTGTGGCCGGGATCTCGTCGGTTTCGCGTTGCCTCGTCGGTGTTGAGGCCAGGTCTATGGCCAGGGGTGCACCGTGCACTACGGGTGCAGGCAGTCAGATGCTGCAAGTGAGAGTGCGCTCGGGATGGTAGGAAATGGCAGCGGATCCGTGTCCCAGCTGCTCCTGCAGCATGGGCGAATCGATGTGCCTCCGAGCACGATCGAGTGTTCGTGATGCAAGCGGGGCTCCAGCAGGGCTCCTGCCCGAGAGTAGAGTGAGCTAAGGGGCAGACAGGAGGGGCCTTTGGCTCACGGGCCTTAGGCAGCTAGGGCCGGCTTCCGCCTCTGGTCGCCAGGCGCTGTCGATATGCAGATGAGGGTTGCTAGGCAACCATAGGGAGCGTCGGAGAGACGAACTGTGCGGCGGCCATCTTGTGGCCGGGATCTCGTCGGTTTCGCGTTGCCTCGTCGGTGTTGAGGCCAGGTCTATGGCCAGGGGTGCACCGTGCACTACGGGTGCAGGCAGTCAGATGCTGCAAGTGAGAGTGCGCTCGGGATGGTAGGAAATGGCAGCGGATCCGTGTCCCAGCTGCTCCTGCAGCATGGGCGAATCGATGTGCCTCCGAGCACGATCGAGTGTTCGTGATGCGAGCGGGGCTCCAGCAGGGCTCCTGCCCGAGAGTAGAGTGAGCTGAGGGGCAGACAGGAGGGGCCTTTGGCTCACGGGCCTTAGGCAGCTAGGGCCGGCTTCCGCCTCCGGTCGCCAGGCGCTGTCGATATGCAGATGAGGGTTGCTAGGCAACCATAGGGAGCGACGGAGAGACGAACTGTGCGGCGGCCATCTTGTGGCCGGGATCTCGTCGGTTTCGCGTTGCCTCGTCGGTGTTGAGGCCAGGTCTATGGCCAGGGGTGCACCGTGCACTACGGGTGCAGGCAGTCAGATGCTGCAAGTGAGAGTGCGCTCGGGATGGTAGGAAATGGCAGCGGATCCGTGTCCCAGCTGCTCCTGCAGCATGGGCAAATCGATGTGCCTCCGAGAATATAATTCTGACAAGTTCCGCACTATGAGTTATCTATCTTTTTAAAATTATGCTCTGGTCAAAAAAGGGGTGTGGCTTCCCACATCACAGGGTGAAAAAACTGGTTTATCCACTTCCCCCAAGCTCAGCTGCTAGCAGAGGCACTGCCCCTCCCAGTTTCCCCTAAGAGGAAGCCACTTTTACGACGCCCCCAATATAACATTTGCCTGAGTCCAGGACAGGCCTTTGTTCAACTCCCTGTAGTCCCCAGCTGCTCCACCCCTAATCTAATCAGAGAGGTGACAACTCCTTTTGGCAAGGGGAAGAGTGGCTGAGCAGGTTTCAACTCCTGTCGGGGGTAGTTGTCAGGCAGAATCCAGTTTCATTAAGCCAGGTTTCAGCTAAATGTCACTTTTTGTTCCCAGTTTAAATCACTTACAATTTTTACATATACATTAAATAATTACTTCCTTCAAGTCATTTCAGAATATAGTTTTACATTGTATCCACCTCTTAGCAAGTCTTTCCTTGGTCTGGTTTTGTTTCATTTGTTCAGTTTTACACAAAAGTCTGGTGGTTTTAAAACGCGGGCTTTCTGATAGTGGTGAGTACTGGTAATGCAATCATTTTTGGGATTAAGAAAATGAATTCCCCACAGTTCTGGGTTGCTTTTGGCAATCAGCATTGCCATTCCCAATGGTTTCAGGCTACTGTGTGTGTAGCCCAATGGTGGTTAGGCAGTGCCCTCTTGTGCTCACAACATAGGCAAAAATGGGTGGCAGCCTATTCTTCATGTTTTCCCTGTGCACTCTCTGGGGAGTTCTGGCCATCATGATGTTTTCCATGCCAGTACTGCACAGTTTTATTGTAGGGCTTGGATGCATGGGTAAAAACATCCCACACTTAATTGCAAAGAATATGGAATGCATCTGTCAATAGTAATATTTATGTTTATATGCATTTTTAAGAGTCAAACTCTTGTAAGGTTGGGTATTATCTCCCTCCAGCGAGACAGCCTCTCACCAGAAGCTGTCCTGTGAAACAGGAATTGAAGAGCACACCCTATACAAAAGGACTAGCCTAACACCAGGGTGCTGCATACCAAAGGGCATTTGATGCTACTTGCTGTTCCCGGCATAACATACACCATTCTAACATATCTTAAAGGACAATATCGGTCAGAGAATGAGAGGTATGCACGGTATAAGAATAGTATCTAAGTTTAATCCATCGATTACATGGGCCTCTATGATGTGTCTTTGTAGACACATAATTGTGAACCTTGTTCCATTGCAGAGTCCCTGTGATGGCATAGGATTGTGTAGTAGCATAATTACACAACCTACTTTCAGTTTTAGGCATTCGTTCTACATCGTTTTGCTCTTTAGAGGCTGAAACATTTAGACAGTAATTCACTGTTCATTGACACTGGTAACGCCGGGCCCTGTGTGAAGAGATTATTGTTTGGAAAGAAGTAAATGGAAATTATTCTGAATATTTGCAATAGTGGAAGGTGAAGGTCACTGCATAGAACCGTGCTCATTCTGCTTGTGGAAATGATAGCTGTTGTTGAAATGGAAGGGGACACAGAGGTGCACTTTGCCATTCGGACATCAGAGGGCAGCCTAACACTGATAAATTGCATCATCTGTTTGTTCCGATGATATCAGTTGTTGAATTGGAAGGGCACGCAGAGGTGCACTTTGCTATTTGGACAGCAGAGTGCAACCTAACACTGATAAATTGCATCAGCTGAGTACGAAACATATATAAGCATTTTATATATGTAGATGGGGTCTGAAAAAGGGGTGGGCATAGGTAAGCCAGATGGAGCACAGCACAGTTGGGGAAAGGTTATGTCATCTTGTTTCTCTCTGTACCCCTACTTCCTTCCTGTCGCGTCCACTTCCTTTAGCACAAAACACTTTGGATATGGTGCAAGAAGGCAAAAACCACCTGTCGCAAGAAGAGGGATTGGAATCCTTAAAACAGGCTTGCTTTTGTCCAATTGCCTGTAGACCTTTCCCTGTAAAAGAGAGGGTCTCACACTACTTCCTAAATTCACTTAGACCATCCCATAAATAAGCATACATTTCAGAGAGGGGGCTTGTGGTGTACATGTAAGAGTAGGGATCTGAATGTGATTGTGTGGTTGATTGCCATGCCAAGACGTGGGATATATGTGAGTTTTATGATTCTTGATGTTGCAATAAGGGAGGCTGCAATTCTGGTGTGGCCTAAATTGGCATAAAGCACCCGACTAAGCAGACGTAGATACAACAATATACAGCTTAATTGCAAAGAATATGGAATGCATCTGTCCATAGTAATATTTATGTTTATATACATTTTTAAGAGTCAAATTCATCAATTCACTGTTACTAAAGAAAGGTGACCTGACCTAATATTCTCTGAAATTAACAAAGGTCACTTAATAATAACTCAGGTGGATTACAAGGCTGTTTTGTGAATCTTTTTACATTTGTCTGGGATCCAAAAGTGGGCAATTTGGCAGCATGGGATCCAAAAGCAACCAGGAGAGGTAATCGGGGGAGCAGATCTCCCACTCTTAGTTAGGTGGTGAGTGGAGGGTGCGTGGATTTAGGTGTTAGGGTGGAGTCAATCCTTGAAAAGGGATGTCTTAAAGGAATTGTGCACTTAGAAATATTATTGTCCCGAGGGTTCGGGCATGTGTTTTTAAGCATACGTTGATCGATCGTACAAACATTTCCTAAGCACCTTACCTTAGTTTTCCTCTTTTGTACACATGTGAAATCAGGCTGCAAGGCGCGGCCATCTTGTGATAATCTTATCCGTTGCTGCATCGCCCAAGGTGGAATGGCCTGGCGGCACTAACTAATATCCCCCGCCCCTGAGGCTGAGATCACAAGACACGTACCGCCCATTTCGCAATGCCAAGGCATGTTTCGTGTCAACATTCTCTGCGCTTCAGCTAATGACGTGTCTCTGTGGAAATGGCAGGACGCCTCTTTCCTCAATAAGTATAAACAGACCGCTTCTCAACAGACAACATCAGATTTGCTTTTCCATTCCTTTCACTGTCTTTTTTTGAGTGTTCTGTGCCTTGTTTCTGTCCTCTGGTCAGCTACCTTCGTTGCTTGTAGCCCGTGAGAACAGATACAAGTACCATTACTATAAAAGAAATGTTAGCACATAATAATAATAATAATAATAATAATAATAATAATAATAATAATAGCAACAATACAACCAGTACGAGCCGGAATATTCCGAGGAGGAATTACTCAAAAGAGAAAGATGTGCAAATGATGGGGCTTCGGACGACAGTTGGGAGGACGATTCAACAGATCAAGAGCCTGAGCCTAGTCGTATGGAGGTGTTTCCACCTGGTGTACCTGCAATCGGTGCACGCTAATGTCAACCGAGGAGGAGAACTGCTGCTGCCGAGAAAACTCTGGATGCTTGTCCTACATATCGGAAGGCGTGACTCGGCTGCAATGCGTTACCAAGCTACCAGACTTCAGGGCAGCCTGGCTCACATGGACCGTGTTGAGGATTATGATGATGCTTTTGCACGAACTTCGAGCAATAGTTCGCCCTTGCAATCCAAGTAACGAATAAGTGTACTCTAGTTGTGATGTCACTTAGGCCACTACCATTTTATGGTTGTCTCTTCTATATTGTCGTAACTTTGATCAATCAATGCCAAACGAATGTACTCTTGCAATTCTATGCATCACTCGCAATTTGGGGAAATCATAATGGTCTTCTTATGTTAATTTCATGTACATCCATGAAGCAATATTTCATTTTGTCTCAAATGTAATGGAATGCATAGTCGTTCAATATTGTACATTGTCTAGGTAACATTTGTACTGGCAACGATGCCATTGGATACCAGAATTGTCATTGGCAACTAAGGTTTAATACACTTATCTTGTTCATTTAAAAACAGTTTGTATCTTTCTCTTTCACAGGTGGTACAGGCTGGTTGACTATCATTTTTTTTCATGGTGGCTTCATGGAAGGCTTGGACACCGCGTTCGACGAGTAATACCTGCCTGTGTCGTGGGTGCCATTAGAGAAACGTTCCCCAGTGACAGCGGGCAGTACAGGGGATTTTCCCACACTGTGCTGCAACTAAACATTTTTAATGTGTAGTACATTTGTGCCATCAAAATCAGCAACGAAGTAAAGCACAACGGAACTTTTATCAATGGTTGTTTCAGTTTTTCAGTGAATCAGGTGTGTCTCTATTCATCAGTGTTCCGGGCCTTGTATGCACGCCTCATGCCCATCCATCCCCCCTCCATTATCAAAGGCAGTTCGCACCAGTGGATGTGCACAGTAATAATGTTTTTGTAATCTGTCTCTTTACATGCCGATTAAATTAAATGATATTTTCCCTTTACAACTCCATGACTATGCACTGAATATGAAGGAGCAAGATTCTGCATCCATGTCTTTCCTGGAGTCAACAACAACTTTGAGCGCGTATCAGGTAGTCTTATTTAGCTATTCATTTCCGGAAATGTTTTATGCAAGGAATTTGAGATAATATGATCATATTTACGCATTGTGTTGTTCATTTACACAATGTTTCATGCATGGTTTTTTATTAATATGTACCATTGTCTGCGTCACATTGTACGTGTTCAATTTCAATTTTTTCATCTATACTAAAACAAGTACTGTGTTACAGGGAGATGCTGAAGCTTCAACTACAATTACATCATCCCTCGTAGTAGATCCAGAGCCAGAGGTTTGCGCACTGACAGTTCCCTCGAATGAAAGAAAGTAGGTCCTACATCTGATACTATTAGACAGTGACATTATTATAAACAAGCAGTTTTTGCAAATTGCTTTAGTGCAACATTTCAATCAGTGTTTTTCGCACAGTCATCTTTGATCGAGTAAACTAGCCATCAATCAGGTGAAATTCGAAATGTATTTTTTGACTAAATGACATACAAAGTGTATGAGTGTATCTCTGTAAGCCATGTGTGTGATGGAATAATTTGATTTATAATACGAATGACATATTTTTAATAGATATCCTTTTCTAGGGATGTATACAAGATCAGGGTATAGAAGAGGAGGCACATGGATTCGAGTCGGTGGACCAGCTGGCTGGTGCAGTCGTTACAGTAAAAGAAGAAGAAGGTTTCACAGAAAAGCAAGACAGATACAGTAATTTGCAAACAATTTCATTTTTAAACAGTGTTTTGTGCTGGTGCCTTCATAATATGCTTTTTTAAAATGGAAAATGTCCAATACTGAACATTTACATTGAACATATATTTCCAACCAGTCTTCTAGTTGCCCTATGGTATACGAACTAGACAGACACATACACTACAGAAATTAGAGATGCTGTTTGCCAAACTGATTTCACCATGGAGCAACTATTATTTGAGGCGCAGCGTGTTGAAATCAATAAGCAGACTCGAGATGCTTTTGCCCAATGGCCAAAATATGAATTCAATGTGACCGGCGAAGCCAGCAAAGTGTTGGTGGACCATTGCTACAATGTGACTGGTCCACCAGATGAAGATGAAACTGAATGTAATGAAGATGCTTTTGAATTAGTTGCAGACCACTTGACACAATCGACACCCACCAAAAAAGGGCCCCCCAAAAACCAATAAACATTGATGTTTTCTCCGTTTCATGTTCAAGTAACAGACGCTGAAATGACAGAGACTGAAGCATCAATACAATTGACCGAAGAACTAGACAAAGATCTCGATTACAGTATGTCCAGTTTGGCTGATATGTCAACCACAGTTCAGTCAGAAACAACTTTAATGCAGGAAGATAGTCTAATAAAGGAGCCCAAATACATAGTATTCAACAGCAGCTTGATGGAGATTATAAAGATGCTGAGATGTGTGCATTCAGTGAGAGGGGAAGTATGTGGGAAGCCATTGGTGAATGCAACTCGTGTATCACAAGGCAGTAACCTCAAAATACATGCCACCTGTGAAATGCTCCATGATAAATGTTCATGGTCCGCTCAACCGATGCTGGAGAAACTGCCAGCTGGGAATCTACCATGTGCAGCTGCTTTACTTTTCAGTGGCTCTAGTTTCATTAAGTTGTCCAGTTTCTGTCAATTTGTGGGACTCCATTTCATTGCTAAACCGCAGTACTCCAAATATCAACGCCAATATCTATGCCCTGCCATTAGTGAAGCTTGAAAAATTGAACAAATGTCTATTCAAAATACATTCTCCAAAAAACGGTTCAGGCTAGCTGGCGATGGACAGTGTGACAGCCCCGGATTTTCAGCAAAGTACTGTACATACCACTTTCAGGACATGGAAACTAATAAAAATGTGATTTCAGTGGTCGTGCAGGTGTCCGAATGTAAATCCTCAGTGGCCATGGAGAAACTTGTTTTTTTTTAAATCACTGGAAGATCTCCAATCGAGGGGAATACAAATCGACCTCATAGCCATGGACAGACATGTTTCAATAGCCAACTCAATGAGAGAGCAGTTTCCAAATATTCGCCATCAATTTGAAGTATGGCACATTGACAAATCCATCAATAAACAAATCTCAGTTGCAGGGAAAAAAAAGGTTCTTGAAATATTTTACAGTGGTCCCAGTCTTTCAGCAACCTGCTCCAAAACTTGTGGTGGGTCTGTGGAAATTCTACTAGAAAAATGGCAGTCACTAATGCACCACTGTTCCAACGTTCACTCTTGGACAGAAAACCAACATTTAAACCAATGTGCACATGGCTCTTTGTCGCCGGAGCAGGAACGGATGAAGAAGTGGTTGATTCCATCTTCACCTCCACACAAAGCCCTCGATATGTTATGACATTTATAATGTGCCTATACACAAGTGTTTCAAGATTGTGTATAGGCATGAGAAGATTGTGTTTGATACAACTCTATCAAGAGATCTGAACGGAATCACAGAATTCTGTCACACGGGAGATTTGGAGGTGTTCCACAATATGTTCCTAAAGTACAGGCCAAAGAGATTACATTTCGGCATAGACGGGATGAAATATAGGACATTACTAGCGGTATTAGCACATTACGAGAATGTGAGCCATGAACAATCGAGGACTGCGCAAAACTTTGGGATGCTTCGCTATACAATGGCATTTACAAAAAGAAGCAACACATGGGTGGTCAAGCCAATATATGAGGGAATGGAATTCGATTTTGTGAAAGATCTTATTATGAATGTCTTGGAGATACATACGGAATTGTGTGCAATTTTGTTCTGAGGACACATATATTGTCACAAAACATTGCCAACGTGCCCCGTCCACCTAAAGCAGAGCTTGTCGAACAGTTCACTTCCCGGTACAAATGATTACCATCTGTTTTTTTGATCAACAATGTTTTCATGAAGTGTCCAAATAAAGCATCCAATTTGTCTTTTTAAATCTATCCTCTTTGTAAAAAAATTTGTCAACAAGTACCATTGTTACAAATGCCATACAATGTAACGCTGTGCTTTCACACTTCCCAGTTTCATCGAGGTACTGTGGGAACTTCACTGATCGTGGGAGGGCCAGATGGATAACCGTATGAAAGCAACTTTGTGGTTCTGCACTTGCCTTACCAAACAGTTGCCCAAATAGCTGAATAACTACTCGTCCCACGAAAGGATGCAATCTAGGTAAGATAAGATACTCGGCATGCAAGAACTACTGACGGTGAGCAAAAGAGCGCATCAAAGTGGGTTGTTGGTGAGAAATAGAAGCACTATGACCAATATATTCATGGGGGCATGTGTTGGGGGTTGTTGCTAGTGTAAGGAAGGAGTAGGTCGGTTGATCCCCAGGCCCTATACATTATACGCAAAAATGACATCCTGCTCTTGCACTAGTGGGGGGTGCCTCCTTTGCCCTTCTGTTGCCATGGGGAAGAAGGCCCTGACATAAGCAGAGGTGGGGCTATTGCTAGATACATTTGGACTCCATTTTGTGTACCCTTGCTTCCAACTTTGGAGTAGGCCGCATTCTGTCATTGTGAAGTTTCCCCTACCCCTCAGCAGCGCCGCGAACAACTAGCGCTGACACCCTCCACATATTTCCTCCTGTGCCTGTGCCTCACAAGTAGCTTTCTCATGGATGCACCGAGACAAGATGTTGCAAATTAAGAATGTATCTTCATTGTGAGTGAAGGTCACCAGCTTTGAATTTTGGCTTGCGAGCTGAGGAAGCACACGCATCGCACACAGTATAAGATTCAAATGTTTTTCGACCTTGAGAGCAACGGACCATTCTGAAAGGAATTGAATTAAGGGAGGGGTGTAATAACAACGGATATTTTAAGGTTCACCATTCAAAAACTGGTCAAAGGACCATGTAATTTCAGTTTATGAAAAATCTTGATCTGAACGGAGTCTGCGTCACAGTCTGCGTTACGCCAAGAGAATGGAAATGCCGAATATAATGTAAGTTTGACTTTCGACGATTTTATAGACCAACGAGTCAACTTACCATTAGCTGACCATTATTGCTGGGTTACATTTTTCGTTTGTTCTGTGTGGCATATTACAGTGAAACGCAATGACAACCTTTGTGTGTACTGGTCTTTCTACGTGGCACATGGGCAGTCCAGCATCAAGATGCATGTAGACCACCACTCGGTTCCCCCAGGTTCAACGCTAATATTTCATTTAAATGCTGTCTATGTGTTCCTCAAATTGGGGTGTCAGCTTCCACACCCCATTTTGAGCTGAACATACTCCATAGCACTATCCTCCAAAGCAAATTGTATACTACTTTCCACGTTGTTATTTCTGTGTTCACATTGTTTAACATCTGTGTTCATCGTTAGTTTTAACACTCGGCCGAATTAATGGCTAAAATGATAAATTGTAATAAAGATCGGCTACTGAGACAAATTTCTGTTATGTTTTTCAAACAGCTACATCCTGCCTTTCTGCGATTGTCAGCGATTCCAGATACCAAGAGACAGGATTTTTAACCGGCAGCTGCAGATACACTTGAATGCTGGGATCACAGTGATGCTTTTTTGGGACGATTGCCACGGGCCTCTTAAGATTATTATGGTTTAGGAGGTACGGATTGTAAGGCAATCCAAACTAATCCACCACCTCAGAGCAGAATACCCTCATAGTGAGCTTCCTATGCCTCCTGAGCTAGACTGACCGCTTATTTTGGTTAAAGCCTCAACATCTTCATCTCAAAACAATCATGTCCTTCTTTATAAATCTGACTGCAGGAGAATGGTTACCCCTCCCTTAATTTAGGAGCAGTAACATTGCTCACACTATCCAAATTGCGCAGCTGTTTGCTGTTACTGATGCATACAGCTCTAAAGAGAATGAGGACCAGACAGTCCTCATTCTCATGTCACTCATTTATTTTTAGAAAATGTGTATACAGTGTACAGTAGAGTGAGAGATCGAGGACAAGATGAGCCCCTAGCGAGATGAAGCAATGACAACCCTCCCCTCGATGATAGACAGATGTTTCTGTATTTTTATTCACACATGGTTCATTAACGTATGGGGTGGGCAAAATGGCAAAATGGCAAATCATCTATGAGGAGGGAGACTTTGAAGGCTCCATGCCTGCATGTGACTTTAAAGTCTAAAAGCGCCTGCTAGTTTTTTGCAAGCTCACCCTTTCAGTTTATTTTGAAGTTATGTTGAACCGATACATCAAACTTTTAAAATGTACCTTTATTCTATTTGTACTTTTCCTTATTTATTCTTCCCCATTTTTCTACTGATGCTTTTTTATGGAATGCTTAGAAAATAAATAAAAATAAATGCATTTATTTCCGGTCCTTAAAGGGTGCCTTCTTACCATGTAAATACAGGGTACTTATTATACAACAATACAAGCTTCACAGTAGGTTCCACATTGTCTGAAATCGGTTTGAGACCTAAACTTCATTGTGGATAAATAGACGACAAAATACAGTAATATTCGATTCAAGTGATGAGCCTTAATGACTGAGAAAGTAATTGGCAGCCTGAAATCGATGGTTTGCATCTCAATGGCTAACAGTCTTGATTAAGGGTTTCATCCAAGTGGGAGAGGAGCTCACATGTTTACAGCTCAATTTTAGTCGCTATCTGTAGTACTTGGAACCAGTAATTGAAAGATTCCTGAGTGTTAGGCATATCCAATGAAAAGTAGACTAGATGAGTTATCAGCCAGATACATAGCTACTATGAGGCTCTGTATCATGCCCAACTACCAATAACACCTTTCATTCTGGGACTTGTAATGCATACATCTTAGTTTTGGGAAAAAGGGACTCGGCCTGTAAAATGAGACGCTATGTATCTTGCACAACTACCAACCGGCCAGATCGTTCAGTCAACAACACTTTGTATTCTGGGATTTGTAATCCATACATCTCAGTGTTGGGAATAGAGACTCAGCCTGTAAAATGAGAGGCTCTGTATCTTGCACAACTACCCACCGGCCCCTGATCGTTGAGTCAACAACCCTTTGCATTCTGGGACTTGCAATGCATGAATCTCAGTGTTGGAAAAAGGGACTCAGTCTGTAAAATGAGAGACTCTGTATCATGCACAACTACCAACCTCCCCCGATCGTTCAGTCAACAACACTTTGCATTCTGGGACTTGCAATGCATACATCTCAGTGTTGGGGGAAAAAGGGACTCAGCCTGTAAAATGTTGTTGGCTATTTAGTCAAGCCTGTGTGGTCGTGTCACTCAGGACATATTGGACTATTTGGCAACCATGCACAAACAAGTGTCATACTGTATCGTGACAATGTTTCACCCCCTTGCCTGTGATGTGCTCCTGTGGTCACCCTGTTTTCTTCTATTCTCCTCTTACCATCCTTTTCCAATTCACCTTCGATGTTATCTTCACTACCGCAAATCACACTGGCCTCTGTGACCCTTCCTCCCCAATCCCCTTGCTTAAAATTGCTGTGCTATGATTTTTTGCAACCCCCCGTCAATGGACATTTTACTGCTGAATGCCCCCCACCCATATAAAAGGAAACTGAGTCTCATTCTTTGCTTGTAGGGCAAATGTGGGACCCATTCTTTGCACTCTGCTGGTGGCACGAGGCAGAGCTTTCTAGAATTGGATTCCTCCAGAACCCCCCCATTTATTCTACAAAACCGATCACTTTTCCGACAAAGGTATTCAGAAGTGACTAGCCCGGTGAGTCCAAAGGGTCTCTATAAAAGTAATAACAAACACAATTATGGATTGGGCAATGCAGAATAAACATGATGGAATCCCCACAGGCGAAAACACCCCAAATTACTTTCAAATCCTATAACCATCAGCCAGGCTGGCGTATGGCTTTAAAGAAATGCCTGTTCTTGTAACAGGGAAGGGTCAGACGAACAGGTTGAACCACCTTTCTTGAGCCTCCATCCTCGCTTGGGTTCCAAATGAATTACCACAGGAAGTAATTGCCACTTCTCATAAGGTGATTGTCTTCTAATGTGTGGTTTATTACGACCAGTTACTATTTCTGGCTTTGCGCAAGACAAGGTGTGCCACAAAAGTTGGGGGGGACAAACACCCTTGTTGTCCCCCCTAAAAGTACACCTATGCCAACCCCCACCTCCCTCTGCACTCAACAGCGTGCAGGGGCTGACAGGCTTTTCCTCAGCTCCCCGGAATAGGGACGTTGCGGATGCAGAGAGCAGATAAGAGTGTGTGCGTCTGCATGTGTGTCTGTTTGCAGAAGGTACAGGGGCACAATGTTTTTGGTGGAGGAGAGAGGGGACACAGGGAGAAGAAGGTAGTTACTGGGGTGAAATCCCCCTCTAAAAAGCGCATCCCTCTAGCATTCGAGAAGGTGTGGGAGAGAGGTTGTTGGGAAAGTGGCCCCAAGAGAGGTTTGGTGGATAAAATCCCAGAATTTGTCATTTCCTGCCTGTTAAAAGACGCTCTAAATCAGCCTAAATAAAGCAGCCTTTCTTGGATGGGGTCTTAAACAAGTGTGCTTTAGAGATAGAACCGTAAAAAGAGGTGTACAAAGATCACTCCTGCCTTTGTTCCAGTTTTTAACTCTATGAGGCATTTACAATTGTTTTAGGAAAGGCAAAGATGGGGCATGGAATGAAATTACTGTTTCCACCAGACTCATATTCTCTGCCTGCTATGATATACATGGATTACTGCCAACATCCGATTTTGATGCTGGCGTTAATGCTTAGGATTCCCATTGAATCCGCCAGCTGTCCGCAACCCTAGTAATCTCAGAGAAGGAGAGACTTTCAGAGACACTTAACATACACATTGTACCGGAGTTTCCAAAGCCCATAAAGCTGAGGAAAAGTCTACAAAGGGAATGAATAGGGGAACCAAAGACTGGAAAATGTCCGTAGAGGAAGTAAATAGGTTAATACAAGAGATAGCCTAAACGTATCTCATAATTGTCTACTAAGGCTGAGGAAGTATATCCAGGAGATGGGAGTCATTTGCTTGGTCTTTTGTTATTTATGTCTTTGTGGTAGGGACAGAACCGCTTAGCTTTGGATGGAGGACAGACTGTTTACTTTGGAGTTCACAAAAGACGAAAGAAAATACATTAGTTAGTTTGGTTAGGCACCATTGTTGCCTGGCACTTGCTGCCTCAGCCCAACCAGCACTTGCCCGCCCCAACCCATGGGGAACCCCACTTCTCCCTTTATCCCCCTCCTCTTGCACGTATCACCTTGTTCATGCACTTGCGCGGTAGGATTGCCACAAGAGTAATATAACCATTTTCTTTGTTGTATTTTTATGATATCCTGTGTACAACCCTGCCCCGACCCCCCCTTTGTCTTGTGGCACTTGAAACACCTGTCCATAGGTGCCATACCGATGCCCAATAAATACACAAATAAATAAATAAATAGGTTAGGGATAGTGAGGCCTTTTCCACTTATTATTTTGATAAAAGAGTTTCAGTAATGCCAGAAACTGGCCTGTCTCCTTCTTCTGTCCTACCACACTATAGAAAAATGCCTGCAAGAGCACTGTGCCTTGCGGAGGATCGAACAGTGATAGTCGTTGAGGGAAACTATAACAACTAATCAGCCTAGGCAATTTGGGAAAATAGTTAATGGGAACAACATCTGGCAGACCTTGACAGTAGGGGCTTCTTGTGACAGCTGGATTAAATATAAACAAGGACTGTTGGCACTGCAACTATTAAATACACTACACCCGATTTGATTAAGCAAGGATTTATATGGGTACCTGGGAAGAAATTGCTCAGATAATTGGCAACTAGCAATTCCAGAGGTCCAGGGCCTGATGGTGTGAGGAACAGAATATTCAAAGGACATAAGGAAATCTGGGGTGAAACATTACACACACTGTTTCAAAGTATCAGCCTTACAGGGAAGATTCCCTACACATGGAAAGAAAGCATCATTATTTCCAGTCTACACATGTGGGCAACACAACAATCCTGCTAGTCTTAGAATCCTCGCAATGCTAGATGCCTCTGCTAAAATCTTTGGGAAAGTCCTGCTGAGAAGATGTTTGCAGATTGAAAGATGTAAAATAGCCGAAGTAGGAACTTTGGTATGTAGTAATTATAAAGGATGCCATGAACAGGAAAATTTGCTGAGAAACATCTGTTGTGCAGCTCTACAATGGAAAGAGTACTTTGAATAGCCAGCACCTGGGATAGGCACCGCTAGATGCGCCAGCAAACTACTAATCAAAAGGAAAGGAAATTCAGAGCAAAATAGGGTGAATTTAGCAAATAAAAGCCTGGCAATCAGTACTGTCAATGGGCTGGGTCTTCCTGGATCTGGGATCTGATGAAAAATGTCTCCCGGGATCCCAGATCCGGTGTCCCAATCCTGGGGAATCCATGTGTACTCCCGTGTGCACACTACATTTATATTCAAATGCTATTTAAATCATGGTCGCCAGGTTGGGAGGCGAGTCACTTCCCCACAAGACCACTTGAGGGTCTGAGCAGGAGTGTTCTAAATCCAATATTAATGCTGTACTGTACAGGAAATATTGATCTGCTTTTTTGGGGGGGTGGGGGGTTTAAAATGTGTGCACTTTTTGTACTTTGCTGACAACATTTGAAGTAATTTGGCTATTTTTAGGGTGTTCTTGATTCATCTTCTGAGGGGTTGGGGGACAAATGCTTATGGGGGTGACTAAAATAACCTCTACACTGAAGCCCTTTCACCCCTTATCCCCCTGCATTTGGTGGGATTCCCCTGTAAAAAAAGGGAAGTTCCAACACTGCTGACAATGGAGTATTGCAATTCCATCCCTGATCCTGAGGACTTACCCCGATATATTATTATTTATTTATTTATTTATTTTTACATGGTTATATACACAACCTTTACAAAACTTTAAGACAAATTAGACGATAGAAATAATCATATAAAAACATACATATGCAGTTACAAACTCCACAGGTTAAATTTATCTCTAAAACAATGAGAACCACTTTTTTTTAAAAAAGAGAAATAGTACATTATTTAAAAAACAACACTTATAGCTTACATATATAGATGATATATACATCAGTTTCCTAAACCCAAGATAAATTGAATATGGCCTCTCAGGTGAGATTACTGGGCTGAGGCAGAGAATTACAAGAAACAGCTTAACCTGCCGCCTCTGTTCCTTGACTGTGATACAAAGCCGTCGGCATTTAATAACTGACTGCAAGGCTTATCTGATGAAAAGAATACATTATTAATTGATTATGGAAGGGAAGATGCTGCTAGAAAGAATACTACAGATATTTGGAGCAGATTTATGACTGGGGATGATCAAGCTTTAATTTATTTGACCCGTCTATCGAGAGAAATCGAAAATTGCTAAGTAATCCATAAAATTGGGTAAAGTGAAGATGTAGTAGAGGGTCTTCGGCTAAGCTTATGATTCTTCTATTCTTTTCTTTTTTGTAACATGAAACTATTTTATGGGTCACTTGACATTTTAAATATACAGAATTGTAATCAACACCATTTGCTCTGTTGCATCCTTTCTCTAATAAAACCTGTAAGTGAGTCCCCAGCCTATCCCTGTGAAGAAGGTGAGGTGTCGCAGAGACTGAGGTGGCTAGGCCCAACCACACACTCTGTGATGTGGGGCCGTTGTTGGTATGGAGAGGATTGCCTGTTCCACCGCATACTACACCAAGGGCCTGGGACTTCCACAAGTGACTGAACTCCTGCTATTGGCCCTTTCAATCTTTCGTTAGATGCAGCAAAGAGAGGTGCTGAGGTCTCCTCCTATGCAAAGATTGAACAGCAAGAATGTGGAAGTCGGCTTTGGCAGATGTTTTGTGCAGAGTGCATGTGTTCCAGTGGCTGCGCCTTCCTCTCTGCTCAGAACGGCTGTCATGGAACGGGAACAGGGGCCCGCCTTCCCTTTCCATGGTGGCCATGTTGATAACGGATTTTCCCTCATCCAACGTGACACCGCGGGCGTCCCGTTGTAGAAAGGAAACACCTTTTTTTCTAGCACCCCAAGTTTGGTAACACAATGGCCTTAACACAAGATACGGCCCACCGGATCGGGTGTTAATGCCACAATCAAATCGAGTTACTCTTAAGTCAAGGGAACCAGAGGCTGGGATCCATTTGCCACACCAGAGCTTGCCAAATAGCATGGCATTTTACTTATATTTGCAAGACTGTTCAAGCCGCTTGTAGGCAGCAGATAATCTGATATCTTTCCAGATGCAAGCAGCTTAACTGAAAAGCTATGGGCACAGAGGAGGTCTTTCACCGATTGGAACCCGGAACTAACATAGATTGCTTACTATTATCACCTTGCCCCACTTGCGCCATTCGCAATGTTTAGTGTGGTGTATCACATACTTCATAAATGCTATTGCACCATTAAAAGGCATGCAGCACGTTCAACAGACTAGCTGGAGGATTCTGTACTTTGTTCAATTTGGTTTTCTCTTAATAAGCCCATAACTACGCTGTTTTCCTCTTTTGGTTTTCAAAGCAATTTTTATGTCGATGATACACCAATGTTCCTGTCTTTTCCCGATTTTTCTGATTCTCTCCTGCAGTGGTCTACAAATAGTTTATCATCTAGTCGTGATGGCCTTTAATTATTTACAGCTTAATCCTAAGAAAAAAGAAATCTAGTTTTTTTCCAGCAACTTCTTCAGTAATATTTCCTAGCTATTATTGCTTCAGTATGGAATCTAGGCTTGAGCTTTGATTTGCCCCACTCTCATCAAGATCACATTTTATCAGTAGCTCCTAACTCTTGATTTCAATTGCATAATAATAGTAAAATTCTTCATTTACTGACTACCAAATTGGTATTTCATTCTATTATTTTTCTTTGATCAACCGATTGTTGGTAGCTTTCTCTAAATATGCGATCCTTCCCATTCAATCTACTTTGCACACAGTAGTTTGTTTCTTTTTTGTCTTAGTCATTCTGGCCATATCTCTGCTCATTTGGCTGGCTTGTGCCGGCTCCCTATTTTTCCTAGATTTCAGTTTCATTTGTTAAGCATTATTTTTACACGTATTCACGCTTAAACCCCTTCTTTTTCTTTGATTCCTATTTATTTATGTATTATTGTATTTCTTATAATGTGCAACTCGCCCATGGGCTTCAGTCCGCTAAACAAAACTAAAACAAAAGAGAAAACACAAATAAACACAAGAACAGGTTGTGGTACAATAACCCAGTGAGACAACAAGCTAAGTCACAAATCAGAGTTTTTTTTTTGACAGCCTTATAGTTGACCAAGTCTGGAATACGGCGCGAAGCACGGGGAAAGTAGTTCCACAGAGCTGGCGCAATATGTTCACACGTAGTTTTATAGGTCCGCTGAAATCCAGACGGTCATTATCATTCGAGTGCAATGTTCGGTGAACAGTCGCCCGCTTCATGCGTCGAGAGAGATACATAGGGCCACTCTTCTCAGAGTGAGAGCCAACATCTTGTGAGACATACAATATTGGATTGCAGGAACCTTCTAGACAGTTATGCTCTTCTACTCAGCTAGCATCCTTCCTGCACTGTTTCTTGTTTTCTCTCATTTAATTTCTGAGCACCTAAAGAGTGGAATGAGCTACCACCAAATATAACATCTTACAAAACTATCCTATTATTGATTAAAAAACGATGAATAAAACTCTTCTGAATACTTGATTTCCAACTCCTAATGTGCCTTGACCTCTAATCGTCAACAGGCCTCCTATATTGAGCTTTCCATTTGGTGCTTTTATCTGAATAGCTCATGAGCGGTTGTTGCTTATGTAGAGCACGCACCTTGGATAAAGGTATTTTAGAAATCAAATAAATAAAAAATAAATATAGCTATCACGCCAGTCCGAACCACGACAAGGTCTGATGTTGTTTACTGGCCCTGTATGCCCATGAACAAGGGGATGAGGGCTAGTAATAATAATGTAATTTTATTTTGTCTGGACTGTAAGGAAGGCATGGCATCAAAGCAAGAACAGACACAAGTGATCACAGTTCAAGGGTGTTTATTAAAGTGTAAACATGGCAGAATGAAACGCCTAATCTAAACCTAAATCTAATATGGGAGACAGCTACAACCATCAAATAATAATAATACAGCCCTGCTAGAGCCTATACTAGAAAAACTATTGCCAATCCCTATATTACAGAAAAGTGTGGGATAATGTTCACAAGAAAAGAAAGAAGTGTTCACAAAATGATAAAATAGGATGTTATGGCCGGCGTCTCCCTTCCCCAGGCTGGACACTTGAGCACGGCACACTCCTGGACTTCTCTGGCATGAGGTTACAGTTTCTTTTCTCAATATCAGGGCTTTCTGTGCCCAAGACTTTGTCATGCAAAGTCTCTTGCTTCAGACGGCCTGATGTGCCTAAACAAAACCAAAGTTCCTTCTATTTGTCTTCACATCGGGCGATTACTCTTCACCCTTGGATCCCACTCAGTCAGGTACACATTTGCCACTGTAACACTATGTCATAATCTTCTCAGAAACCTTCCCCTAACTTTCTCTCAGCATCCCTCTTTTGGGTACACATTTGCCACAGTTCACTGTTCAGCAAAAAGTAATTCTAGAGCCCTTGGGTTCTTCCCTTTATCGAAGTCCGGCTCTCAGCCCCCAGCCAGGCTCGCTCTAAAGACCCCATTCAGGCTTTCTCTAGAGCCCGCAGTCAGGCTCTCTCTAAAGTCTCCAGTCAGGCTCTCTCTAAAGCCCCCAGTCAGACCTCGCACAGTTCATTCATCACAATGTTCTGAGGTGTGTGAGGGTGCACCCCAATTCACAGGCATCCCTCAACCAGGCTCACGTTTGCCTCCACCATGTGTCACAGACATTTGACTTTACAAGGGGTTTCGTTTGACCCCCGTATGACGTTTGACCCAGTATGACCACTTTCACACCAGCCTCCCCTAAGGCCTCTTGATGCTTGTTGTTTCTCCTGGTTAGGGAGAGGAGCACCAGCCAGAGAGCTTTGATTGAGCACCCATGTGGCACTGGACCACTCTATCTCTGCTGTCAGTTTCTCTCATAAAAGTTCACAAGGTCTCCCTCTACCGGGCTTGGACCCTTCCCACAAAGTTCACAAGAGTCTCCCTCTGCTGGGCTCGGACACCTCTCACAAAGTTCATAATCATCAAAAGTAGGTTTATGGACTCCCAGTCTCAGAATGCATTTGAGAAAATTTTGCTCCCACTTCACAGCTCTCCAAAATGGCCTTCCATGTTTTGGGAGATGTAGGAGCCACAAGTGGGATGTTTCAGTGAGGTCAGGGTCTTACTCCTGCCCCTCATAGAACTGAGTTTGCATTTCTGGCCCCAGGGGAGGAGTTCTGCTGTAGGTACCACCAGGTAAACCCAGCTGCCTCTGGTCTTGCCTTCTGGAAGTACTACTCCTTCCTCCACATTGCAGTCTCCTCTCAAATAGCAGAGCCGGAGTTTGGGCAGTTTTTTCCTTCTCTGGTTTTCCAGGGTTTCTGCAGCTCACTAGGGCTTTCTCCTTCTCTCCGGCACCTTCCAGCATCCCCGGCTCGCCCAGAGTGTGCTTTCCAGTTCCGCCTTTTATTTTCCTTGGGCGTTTTAACTAGAACCAGGTGTGAGCGGTTGGAAGGGAATACCTGACTCTGCCTATCCTCGTTAGTGGGACAGTCTGCTGTAATAAGGGGAGATTCTGTTTTCTGTGTCTGTGGTTCCCTGTTGGTAATCTTAATCCTCCCAATATTTCTCCTCATCGTCTCAGTGGATTTAGAAAGGAACAGAGGGGATGAATTCTAGGAAGTGTAGTTTTTACTAGGGAGCTTAGGAAATCCAGTAAAATATTTTTGGGAAAAGGGGGGTAGTCCTGTTGTAGGGCACTGGGTGACATATGGGACTTCCTCTCTTCCGTGTTGGTGCTTGTTGGTGTTGGGGAGGGGTTAACGGTATGGGTTTTGAAATTATGTATGGCGACTGAGGGAAGGGTGGGTAGGGAGGTGTTACTGAAAGTGGAATCCCATGTCTCACCCTGAGTCTCCATCTCCCTCTCTGATTCTGAACCCAACAGCGATGACCTTTCTCCGGTCATACAGAGAAAAAATTCCAAGGGGTCTGATGGAAAAACACCCTTGGTTTTCTTACAGGACTCCACTTGTATTGTTTGTTCAAAAACAAAGACGGTAGCTGCCATAGCACGTAGAAAATGGCTAAGACCATGGATAGTAAGGGAGTGCTAGATGAATATGCAACAGTCTGGCAAGCAAGTCAGTTGCAGGTGGTGAGGTGTCTTGGAGGCAGGGATTGTGGGATGTCAGGGGTACGAGGTGAAGGAAGGTGACCTGGTCCATGGGAAGTATGTCCTCCCCGGGAAAGGGGTGCAAGTGGCTGGGAGAATGTGGGCGGTCACTGTCAGATTCTGTCCACATTGCTAGTGCCCTGATTGGCTGAGTGCCCTTTCTCGGGTGGAAATAAAAAAAAACAGTGACCTGCGTTCTAAAGCTAGATTCCTCACTTGATCCATATATTTGACCCTGCAAAAAACATTCCATCTAGGTTCTACATTCTTTGCGTTCTTGGTTTAGAGAATGGTGCAGTAGTATCAAGTTGGCCCCTTTTCCTTTCCTCTCTGGGATGTGGTCTGTTGACCACTATAGATGCTGAAAAAACCTGTGCATGTTAGCAATTCTAGATCTTTTTGCCTGCCTTGAAAACCCTGTGGACAAAGATATCTTATCTCTTCTGTCACTGGCACTAGAGTTACAACTATTGGTCATAGATCAAGTCCTTTTTAGCTCCTTTCCAATCTGTACTCTCCTATACGGATGCTCTCTGATATTGGAGCATCACTGTGACCTGTAATCTTCAACATATATATGACCTCCCGTGTTGATTACTGGGACTGGGCTAGAGTATCAAGTATATGTATAGAACACTCAGATGTATATCATGGTTGGTGGGAGGAAGAATATAAGGACGCAACACTCAACTATGAGCAGCCAGTCAGACGCTCCATGCCTCTTAGGCAAAGTCATTCTTTTTTAGTCCAAAGCCAAGCTTAGCCATTCCACATTTGTGTGCCTCTTCCCTCATTACTGGGAGACAGGTCAAGGGAAAAATCTCTCTGTCAGTAATGTCTTCCTTCACCTCTCCAGACTTAAGCAGATCCTTCCAGGTATCCAAAGATATGATTGGACACTGGCTGTAGACATCACAACATCAATAAGCAGATGATGCAGAGCTGCACCTAAAGATTGAGTGCATCAGTAGCATCCATTGACTGAAGCACTGTCCGTCCCTCATCCAGGCCTGGGTGTCAAGTGCCTATCTGAAGCTCAACTAAGCTAATGCCAACTGCATGCCCCTAGTAAACTCCAGCAAGTATACCCAAGGACAGTAATGTATGATGATCAGTAAGCTTGACAGATTCCCATCTCAGCTCTCAGATTTACCAGTACTTAGACCTCTCATTCAAAACCTGCATCGCCAAGACGATCCAAACTGCATGGTACAAGGAAGTGCTCCTCAGCAAACTCAAGTCTTTCATCCCAACTAGAATTCTAAACAGTTGTCCAAGCCCGGTCTTCACCCAATGTGATGGTGGCAGTAACTCATCCACTCACTCATTTCTGTCACATGATCATCAAAGAGTGAATAGTTGCAGCAGCCTCTACTGTTCTATGAGGCAGGGAATGAAGCCACAAGAAAAAATAGGAGGTCTGCTCCATGCAGGTTTGTATTAGAGTGCTTAGCTCCAAGTACAGGTCAGGAACAAGCATGTCAACAAAAACCCCAAACAAAGCCTAAGTTGCAGAAGAGTATTGCAGAGGAAGAATTTGGGGAGAGCAGAGGGAAAATAAGAGATTCGGGGCAGTTGACTTCAAAAGTGTAGAGAAGGTTTGTGGGAGAGAGGGCTCATAGTGGGGGAGGAGTGTATCAGAGAGACTGAGAGATAAGGAGGCTTCAAGTGAAGGAATTGGGGCACAATGAGAGTGGTGTGTTCTGAGGGAGATAATTGGCCTCATGGAGGTCTGGTACAGGGGTGATGGGTGGGGGATCTACACTGTCGCAGAAGAGGACAATTGCATTGAGGCCTTTAGATACTGGCTATGGGGAGAAGGAGATCTGGGAGGGAAGCCGGTAGATGTGCCCTGGAGAATTGGGGTAACGGGGGATTGGCTCTTGAGAAATCAACACTGAGAAGTGTGATTTTAGGTGAGATTGAAGGTGTACATTGGAGGCTGAAAAGCATTAGACAAGAGACCGGCATCCCACACTTGCGTTATTATTTTTTACATCGAGATGGCTTCTGCGCACCTGGGGATAACTAACAATTCAATTAGCATCTCAGCTTATATCCTAGCTGAGTGGGTCTGACAGCATTATCCACAGCCTGAAAGAAGACCTGAGGTCGAAACACGTGTCGGCTGTATTCATCATATCAAACTGATTATACATTGTAATATGTAATTGCACAGTTTGGTTGGTAACTTATTGTACTACATTATCTTTTGAATACCTTGTGCAAAGTTTCCTGCCTCACACAACCATCGGCAGCAGCTACACACCTGGTTATAATCCAGTTTGGACTTGATTTTTCACAATCTGGTTATCACCATGACAAGCACTTAGGGTTCCAGTCTGTTGCCCCGTTGGTTTTATTTCACTCAAGGCATGCAAAATAATGTCAAAGGTAAAACATGTTTTTTCCCTGACAGCAGTATCCACTGCACTGTTACCTTCTGTATATAATTATAGGAGAGAAAACAAACACTGTGCTGTAATTATACATGAAAGCATGCATATTTTAATAACACCAACAATGAATGGGTGTATTCTATACATTAATGAATTAGGCGTTTTGAAATATTAGATGGCAAATAACAGTTTCCCAATTTTGGCTTTGCCAGCATTTGTTCTTGTCTTCTCTTCAGTTAATCTAATACAAACTAACATCAGTTCTACTTACATGGAAAAAGCTGGGCCATTTCCATTCCCTGGAAAATGATGACATTTTAAATGACCATTCAAGCTTAACCAATCAACTCTGCATAAAGTGGATAACCCCGCTCTAGTAGAACCCAATCTATGGAGTGAAGTTAGAGGGATACTTATTACACGGTCAGCAAATCATAAAAATATATATAGAATGTTTTAATTCTAGACATGAACTGATAATCGATTCACCAATAGAGGCTAACTCGAAGATTTTAAGGAGAATCCGTTGGCAGAGGACTTACAGAAAAGAAACATTGAATTAATGAACGGGAGTATAAGGGGAGACATACCACCAAAAGCAACCTGGAAAAGAGGAAATTGACTATATGTTTGCCTCAGAGACCCTCTTGGGACAGTTGGTTCACTTTGAAGTGATCTCATGCGTAAACAGCGATCAAAATTTGCTAGAGACAACGGGAAGTTACAACAAAGCAAGACCGCTCAGTACACACATAATGCAATAAGTATTGAATCACGCCAGGCTAGAATCGGTTAAGAATTTCCCAGACTGACATCGAGGAGTTAACAAATTCTTTGAATAAAGGCAAAAGTAGGGATGCTTTGGGGGAAGTCATATGGTTACTCAAATACCCACTGGCTTTGAAGATCTTCAAGGTCATAGAGGAAAAGGCAGGCAACAAGTGATTACAAATACAGTAAATTTTGCCTTCTGCCAGTTATTAATTTTTACAACTTGAAGGCAAAGCCCGCACTGACATATGGTTCTGAAACCCTCTTTTGGCGACATGTTCCGAATTTGCCTAATTCGGTTCCGGTGGAAGTGATTTGAAGAGAACTGGGTACAGTTTCAGTGTATTCTATTATGTTGTGGAAATCTCTCTCACTTCTGAGGAAATTATTAGAACCTCCGGGAGAAGGTGGTTTTGAAGCTCTACAGATGTGTAGAGATACTTAAAAGTCTAGACTTGAGTGAAGAGCTGCTACTCACAAATCCCGACCACGCCAAGAAGAAATGATTTGACCAAGATTGGGTGGCTACAGGTGAACATGTTCGAACCATGAAGAGTGGCAGAGGGATACTGAGAGACAATAGGAAATTAGATAAATACCAAGATATTTGACTAAATTCCCTTCCCCTATGGTGCAACAAGACTTCATGAGATTTCCCTTTAATCAGTATCCAACGAGAGAAGTTCTAGAAAGACGCAAAATAACAACGTGGCGAAATGACACATGTCGCCTCTGTCAGGAAATGCCTGAAACTCTGGAACACCTAACTACTGAATGTGGAGCACTCAAAGATTTGAGAACGAGGCACTTGGGGCCTCTGTTCCAAACTTTGACAACATTCTCTCCCAAAGAACTCTGGGTTCAACTGTGCCAAGGGAGGAGAACTACAGAAATGTTAGCATTGGTGGCTTTCGTAAAAAGTATTTTTGAGAAGATAACGGCGGCTGAAGAAGAAACAGAAGGGAAACATTGAACCTTTTTTTAAAAATGGAATTCTTTTTTTTAATGTTTTATATGTTTTTTGACTGTTCGTTTTTTACTATGTTTCTTCTTGTTCTACCAAACAGCATAAGAACAGTTTAAAATGTAACTAATAATATGCTTAATACAAAAATAAAAATAAAAAATATAAAAACTATATTCCTAGGTAGAGAAGATGAACCAATACTGTTTGCGTTCTTACATGATAGCAGAGCTCCCCTAAACACAAGCCTTTAAATGTGAATGTTACCCACCATAGTTAATATTTGGCCTACATGCATGTGCTAGGCACTACAGCTACAAATAGGGGAATTCACACCAAATGAGATTTTTATCATTGCTGGTGTTTATGTAATCTTTCTCCAATACCAACACTTGGATGCTGGAGACAAGAAAGTTTTTTTAAGAAATTACCATTCATTAGAAGAAACTTCATTTTGTGTATATGCTCTGTAAAGTATCACACTGGTCAAAAGGTCGTAACGTAAAGATTGAATTACATTGTACTGCTTAGAACTTGCATTGAATTAGAATTAATGTCTCGGGAGGATAGCTTAGGGGCAACTTGCTCGCCTTGGAAGCAAGACAACACGGAGCACCCCAGGTCCGATCCCTGGGTCCGAGCTTAGAAACCTCTAGGTATTAAGTGCAATATAAATAACCTATCATATCATAAATGTAACTAGTTAAAGAAAAAGATCATGTTTGGTGTGAACTAGTGAGATCTTTACAGGCAAGTAGATTTTCGTCCGCAGACTAGCATCCTATGTTTTTAAGTTACTGTGCTGACTTCCCCAGCATAATGTTTTGGGGTGTGGGAACCATCTTGGTTTTGACTGATCTAAATAAACTACAGTTTAAACTCCCAATACAGCCTGTTTCTTGTCCCAGAATTGTTTGGTGGGATTTAGTACCGGGCCTGGCAGGGCGGAATGGTGGTGGGGGGGGTTAATTCAGAGTATGTACCTTCACGGATTTAAATACATGTATTCGAAAATAATTCTGACATTAACCATTAAGCATAACAGGATAAACCAAACGCTGTATTGTTATGTATATAATCGTGTTGAGTTAATGTGCTTAGCATAGCATTGCACAGTGGTCAGAACCTAATGGTGGAGGTATCCTGCAGCAGGCTGAAGCATCCACACAAAATCACAGCGCTTTGATTCAGAGATGCTGCTGCACAGAGAGACGAGTGAAGAGTGAAGAACAGAGAGTGCAGCACAGTGCACTCATCTACACATTTGTCTGCAGGCCAGCAAAATAAGGGTACACAAAATGGATCAATACAGCACTGTGGTACAAGGAGTGCAAATGAGCAGACACTTACCAGCAGGGCTTGCATCAGTATAGACATAGTGCTATCTTGGCACCAATTTTTGTAACTGTGCCCAATGCCAAGTTGGCTTGTGCAGACGTGCTTGCAATTTGGAGGCACACTGTGAAAAAACCTAACACCGTGTACAGACCCCACAAGGTAGATGCACTTTCAGGTTGCCAGCTGACGACAGGGCAGGGGCAACCATTTAATGGCATGTTATGTACAGAATAAAATGTGCCTACTAGAAACCCCTTCAATGTGCGCTCTGGGCCAAGTCCTAGCTAGCCTACTGCTTGCACGGGCCACGCTATCAATACAACACATTTTGAAAGCATACCTATCAATCTTTTCAGTTGCCAAGGCAGGTGAAAGAAGAGGATTTGGTTTTTGTGGGTCAGAGATCCATAGATGCTTATAGTCATGCATGGGGATTGGCTGGCGAGTGAACTATCGTGGCGGGTGTCAAAGATCCCCATACAAGGTGGAACCTTACCAAACCCATCTGCTCTCTGTCCAGCTCTTAAATAGTTTGGAGCATCTAGACTCACCCTAAGCTGCCTGCAGCTGCCCACAGCACACGGACACCTCTGTTTGTTTGTGGAAGGGGGCTCCCTTCCTGTGACAGCACTTCCATTATCAGCACTCTGTGTGTCATCACCCAGGTCAAAGGTTGAACCTCCTGTTCCCCAGGAAAATTTTAAATTAGACTTTTACATATGTGCTCCTTGATATCTTGTTTAGTAAATGGACTAAATGATGGCATTATGATAAATATGAACACATCTGGAAATGTCTACTTCCACGATTGCCTTTGCTCCTGAAGGCGTTGCTTTTCCTAAACTGTGTCCTTTTTGTTTGATATTTGCAGGTGCTGGGGGAGCCATAACCTGGGAAATACAAATGACGACGCGCTTTGGCTGCTAATTGCGTCCGAAGTTGAGCCAGCTTTGCACTGTAAAACCGTAAATAATGACTAAATACCACCAACTATTTCCCTGGCGATCGCAGCTTCCATTTCAAGCCAGGCCTCGAGAGGTAGTAGACGCGTGTGCTAACGTACTACGTCAGCTAAGGCCGTGCTTCCCGCCACCTCAGCCCCCACTTAATGATGAGAGCTGTAGTCTGCTCTTAATCAACCCCTCTGGGCCCTGGCCTCATTACACTAACACTTCCCTGCAGCCCTCGTGGTCAGCAGCCCACAAGGATGCCTTTCAGAAATAATAGGGATGAGGAGTGCATGGAAAGTAGCCGAATGATGAAGGTACAATGAATTTACGAGGATAACCCAGCGCTGAGCCCTGGGAGGACCAGCCCAGTTTACAAGGAGCTTATCCAGTGTTAGGTCCAAACCCTGATGCTGCTTGCCAGTGAGCCTCAGGTTATTTATATTCGGAATACGTGCAGTGGAAACAACATCCACAGCACAGCCAGACACTTGACTCATGAAAACATTCTCTGCAGAGCGACCAAATAAAGAATAATGCCACACAATTACTGCACAGGCGTGTTGTGAGGGTCGTTGCGTTTGACCTGTGAAATTGCAATGTTGTCTCACAAAAAATGGTATCTTTACAGTTATTACATATCTCAACAAATTACACCTGAAAAAAAATCCACAGATTAACTCTAACTCAAACTCTGTGCTGATACTACTATTGGGCTTAAAGCCACTTTTTAATGCAATTCCTACACAAAATGGCTTACAACGCATGTATACGATAATTCTGCACATTATGGTATACATCATTGCATAGCTGGATTGTGAGGAATTATTTAGTTTGAAGCAATTGCATTAACAAGTGTCTCTGATTGACCTCATCTGAGATAACAGACCGTTATGTTTTCCCCGTTTTTTTAAATTTAGTTGTATACAATAATGCCTTTCTATCTCCTTGAAAGCAAAGGGTTAACATGTTTAATGGAAATGGTAACAAAACAGAAATAGGGCCGAACACGTGTTCTCATTAGCGCCCAGAAAATCATACTGTGAATACTGTGAAGATAAAAACCCTTACCCACTGTTTATTGGCCTGAGCACCCGGGTACATGTCACCCTAGAGGAACTGAAATCCCCTTCCTTGGGAGTGTGCTTATCCGAGTTGACGGTGGTGTACCACCTGTATAGGTGAAAGGATAGAGAGAAAGCTACCCCTATGTAACCTATATTGTTCTGGAAAGAAATTGTGTAGAACATGTGGAAATGTATCTATAAATGCTTCATTCTTGACCATCCACTCACTTGTCCAAATCTTTTCATCTACAAAAAGGACAGACTAAAGCTACTGTGACAGATGTTACTACTTCCATTTCTAATCATTCTTGGGCCTGTTTTCAGACGCTCTCGGCTACGGAATCAAATCCTATCAATACTATTCCTTTGGCTATCTTTTAGGAGATCATGCGGCTATCTTTTAGGAGATCATGGCTGCAATTGGCCCGGATGTGGCTAGTGCTGCAAATCTCTCCAGCTCAATGGGTGAGACTCACCATAGTCTTAAACAGGCTCTTGTTATCCCTCTTCTTAAGAAACCATCCCTCTAACCCTGCTCCTACTCATGTTTGCCCCATTCCCCTTCTGTCTTTCCTGATGAAGCTCCTTGAGTCATAAGTTCCTCCTTTGCTTAGTACATTTCTGGAAGAGGGTCCTAGTGTTATAAAGTGATCTTAGGCTCCAGTCTGAGAGCGCGGGGTGTCATGGCCTAGAATGTGGTGATGTCATGACTGAATGTGGAATGTGAGGCTGATGGTGTTCTGTGGGTGACCAATGGGCTTGGCCAGTTGGAGAGTGTTGTGTGGGTGTGGGGCAAGCCAGTGTTTCTCCTATGTGTCATGTCATCTGCGTTTTCCCTTACCTGATGTGTTCGTGAAGTGGTACAGGTCTTGGACAATAAAGCTTCATTGCACTTACCTTGGAGTTCCCGATCCATACTTCTTTACACCTTTCTTTGACCCCTTGCAGTCCTGCGTTTGTCCAGGGTGGGATACTGAGAATGAGCTTGTCTCAGTTGTAGATGACTTGGCTTGTCTCTCTAATCAGGGTGGTGTGGGTGCGCTGATCTTGTTAGAACTATCTGCAGCCTTTGATACTATCGACTACGCCACTCTGTTCTATTGCCTCTCAGGAGCTGGCCTTGGGTGGACAGTTTTGACACAGTTTCAGTCTTTTCTTACTGATCACACCCAGTCTCTCTCTTTGATGCCTTTCTGCTCAGAACTTGCTCCCTTGACTTGCAGAGTGCCTCAGGGGTCAGCACTGTCCTCTGTTCTGTTTAACCTCTATATCTGGCCACTTGACGTCCTTTTTCACTCCCATAGCTTTCATTGCTACTCCTATGCTGATGAAACGGAAATTATTGTCCAAAGAAATCCTGTCAATCAGGATATTGCATCTCAGTTTAGGAGCTGCTTGGAGGCGGTGGTTGGTTGGAAAGGAGAAAATTGTCTCAAGCTGAACGGGGACAAGACTGAGGTGATGGTTGTCTGTCCTCCATCTGCGTCCGCTCTATGGTTATCAGCTATTTGGCCTTCTGTTAGCGCCCCTTGCCTTCCCAGATTACCTTGGTCAAGGACTTGGGTGTTAAGCTATCTTCATCACTGGGAGTGCGATTTGCCAGTCTGGTCACCTCTCAGGAGCTGAAGATCCTGCAGAAAGTAATCTGATTTCTTTCTTTGCCTATATGGGCTCCAGTGATGGCTGCACTTGTGCTTGATATTGTGGATTATTGCAATTCTCTGTACCTAGCCCAACCTGTTTTTTTGAACTGACGCATCAAAGTTTATCAGAATTCAGAGGCTGGACTTGCAACGGGTGATTCTTTCAGGGACCATATCTCGCCAGTCCTAAAGCCTTTACCTTGGCTTCCAGTTGCAAAGTGGATTCAGTTTAAGTCTTTATGCATTGTCCATCAAACCTTTAATGGCGTTGATGCAGAATACCTACAGCAAAAACGTCATCCTTTTGTTCCAGCCTGATCCCTGCACTCGCAAAAAGCCACTCTCATCCAGGGACCCGCTTGTAAACTTTCTCCCGTTGGAGAACGTGCTTTTTCGGTCACAGCAGTGAAATTGTGGAATTCTCTCCCTTTAACTATTCGAGTCACTGATAATCATTTCTTATTTTGCTGGGCACTAAAATCTTTTCTCTTCTAGATCCCCGGTTTGGTTCGTCCATTCCTGTTGTCTCCCGCGCCAAGATACCCTTTGGTGAATGCTGTGCCTTATGAAAATTGATAGCATAACACAAATACACACCCAAGGCACGCCCAAAGATTCCTTTAAAATGTCCTCTGGTCATGCTCTCCCTTAAGGGTTAATTCATGGTAAAGATCGCCTGACCTGCCCCGAAAGAAGCTTTCTATCATTGAACTGTTGAGCAGCTTCCCCTTACCATGAAACAACAAAGGCACCCTCAGATATGTTTTGGGTCTCAGTTGTCCTCATCACTGTGGTGCATCCAGAATACCCAGCCAGAAAGGACTCCATGTTTGGACAAGTCTATGGATCACCCCATGTCTTTTGTTAGAAGCAAACCGGTGTAAATAAGGGGTCATTTTATATGCCCTAGAAATGCCGGGATCGTAGGTACAGACAATCGCTCCACATGTACAGTATGATCTACATCCTTTCTCATGCATTTCCAAAATGGACCTGAAGGACGGAGTGGAAGTCCGCATCCAGCGATATTACGAGAACTGTGCTAAAAATATACCTGCATTTCCGCCTGCATTGGATTTTTATGCAGACGGAGATACTTTATTCCCTATAAAGTCTGACTGTTTTTTTACACCAGTGAAAACCAGACAGATTCCATAGGGATTCATGCTGATGCCACCTGCCAATCATACTATTGGCGGTTGGCATTAGTGATCATTTGGTAAAAGGGATATGCTATGATGCCCAGAGGTTTCGAAGCGCAGACCCGGGGATCGAACCTGCGTTACTCTATGTCATCTTGCTTCTAAGGCAAGCAAGTTGTCCCTGAGCTATCCTCCCAAGACTGTGTAAAAAGGCACAAAAACGTGGGAATGCCCAGATCCATATTCCTTAAGTACACGTGTTTTGAAAAACAATCGAAACAGCATAGAGGGGGCCGGCTGCAGTCATCTCCTGTCAATTCAAAAAACATTTAAAAAACACTGTCAGTGTTTTTTTTATCTGTTCCTAAACTGCCTTTTCAGTTTGGAGCTCCTTTTTTTCAAACTAATAAGGATTTTGAAAGCCACATATACACATTTCAGTATTTATTATTCTCTTATGAGCACGCTGACTCAGCATCTCTATTTTCTGATTTGGGTGGAGACACCCTAGGCCATCTCCATCCAATATCCTGTTTTCCTCTTTTTAGGTCTTGCCATAGAGAGCGTTAGCGCTCTGACAGAGCTGTTGCAGCAGTATGGCGAAAGAGCCCAGTGCAAAACAGCTACTGTCTGATGCATGTCTGTTCGTATCTTGGCAAAGGCTCTGTTATAACATCAACTATTTTGAAGAATCTAGGACTACCATGTCATTTGAAGGGACCGTTGCTGTAAGAGCTCATTGTGTCTACTCTGAGTAGAGCAATGATAGTTCACAACAAAAAATGCTGTATGCATATGTCATTTTCTGTTGTTGTAAAGAGAGCAGGCAGCTTCAGAGAGCAGGCAGCTTCAGAGTGCAGGCAGCTTCAGAGTGCAGGCAGCTTCAGAGAGCAGGCAGCTTCAGAGTGCAGGCAGCTTCAGAGAGCAGGCAGCTTCAGAGTGCAGGCAGCTTCAGAGAGCAGGCAGCTTCAGAGTGCAGGCAGCTTCAGAGTGCAGGCAGCTTCAGAGAGCAGGCAGCTTCAGAGTGCAGGCAGCTTCAGAGAGCAGGCAGCTTCAGAGTGCAGGCAGCTTCAGAGTGGTTGGCTGAGTACATCATGCAAAACCATATGCTACAGTATCAACATTTTTAGAAGCTAGGACGTTTTCATTTCCATATCAGAGTTGTAGAATGTTGCTTCTATGAGAAAAATGTTTTTTTAAAACACTACATATCTGTTCTCAGTGGCTATATTTGGACTTATAGAGCTGATTCACTGAAGTGTTTTATAATGGTGCAATCCCATTGAAACACGCTCTGTGAATCAGGCCCTTATGTTTTGAGATATTAAATGTACTATTCCACTCTGGTGAGGGTGTTTACATGTCTCTCTCTTTAACTTTAGCAGGCCATGTAGCTTAGGATAGTGGGTGGTTTAATGTAGCATTGCTTTTATTGACTAATATATTTCTCCATGCTCAGGGGAAATGATTCGAAAATGTGGTATGTTTTGAGCTATTTCAGAGGGTGTGCATATATGGAGCTCAAGAAAAATGAAACATATGTTAAGCCAAAACTCTAAAAGAGGCACTGAAAGGACAACATCGGATCTCATGCAAAGAAAGGGCGGTTTAAGTTGTAGTGCACTGCTTGCTGTTGCGCTGACTCATGGTTATGGAGAGTGAAACAGCAATGGCAACAGCACCGAGCCCAACAGCGCCCTCTGCTGGCCACTCAGAAAGGAAGGGGTGGTTGCACGGTGCGGTGACGTGCAAGCAGACAATACACGAAGCTTTGTGTGTTAACCCCAAACAAGAAAGCCAGTTGTATGGCCTGCCTCTGCTTTTGTGGGCTGTGGACTACATGATTCTGCATCAGGATGTGTCTGTGTGTGTGCAGCACTGCAAGATATTATACTCCAGCAATCCTAAACGTGCCACACCACACGAGGCAATTCATCGTGCGGTACAGACGATTTCGTACAACCCTGCATGTACCAGGCTCGAACAGCACATCAAGCGAATCCCAGTTCAGCTGGTTAACACATAATGATGTGGAGCGCAGGCCTCCGCAGCCCTGCACCTTGTCAGGATGTGAAGTAGGAGAGCAAGAGCAAATATGCGCGCTGGCCAGAAAGCGCCAGATTAGCACACAGAGGGCGTTATCTGCGCAGCTGGGTTATTAATTAAAGACATGACTCACTGGTAATGAGCGGCATAACTGGGTGCCCTGGAAGGGAGAGAGGTCATGGAAATCCATTCAAACTAGGGTGAATACAAATATCACTCACTATAGTGTACCGAGTGGATACGGAGTATTGCTCAGCACCTTCCAATCGTTTTTATGATGATATGAACATGGCAAGTGAAAGACTGCTTTAAAAATGTGCTCAGTTTGCAGCGGTGGTCAGAAACTATTTATTTTTTTAATTACTGGCCTATGAAGCGGGAACTGATTGTATTTGATCAAGCAGAAAATCAAATATAACAGGTGCTCACCTGACATAGATATCTGTCACTTGCGACTGTTTCTTTATTTTTCAAGTGTCAATGCTCAGTGCCATCACGTGAAATGTGTAGCCTGCACCCCCCACTGTAATAAACTAAGAAGAAGGGGGCAACGCATGACTTTCATTGTCCCTGACAACACCACAAAGAGCGACATTAAACAGCCTGTCACCCTGAAGAAATCACAGATAAAGGCAATTAACTCTAAATCGAACAAATTCCACAAAAAGCTCACAGATGCTGATAAAAGGCTGGCGTACATAAGGGATGTTTCCTGCTTCTAAGCACTGTAATAATTAATCGCAGGCAATTTATCCACCTCTAAAAGATTAAGGCCTAGGTCAGCCAAATCAGGTTTCGAACTTGCAGAGCGCAAGAGGTTAGCACTTAACACATGCGCTATCTTGCAAGACCGCTTAACCCTTTGTGATTCCTTAATAACACCACAGCGTTGAGATGTGCCCATGAATGCATGTCCATCAGTTCCTTGTTGGTTCCACGTTGACACTTAAAATGCAACAATAAAAACAGGTGGTATTTCACATACCGCCTATTTCACCACCGGTCTGACTATGAGCCCTGAAGTATTTGCCTTATGCAGTACTGCATTATCAGAGGTTTAAAATCTGCATGTTTTCCCATGACTATATATCTCCTGGAGGTAAAACATTTAAACCCCCTCGCCCCTCCACCAGATTATATTAATACGTATTTTAACAATGTAAAGTGATATTCTAGTGAATCTTTTCACGTTGGGGACAAACGCTGAAGGCCGCGCTCACTGTCCAGGGCTGCACGCCCCGGCCTGTGGGCTCGAAAGACATGTAGGGTGGCCACAGCCAAAGGCCGCGCTCACTGGCCAGGGCTGAAGGCCCCGGCCACTGGGCCCTGAAAGACATGTAGGGTGGCCACAGCCAAAGACCGTGCTCCCTGGCAAGGGCTGAAGGCCCCGCCCACTGGGCCCCGAAAGACATGTAGGGTGGCCACAGCCAAAGGCCGCGCTCTCTGGCTAGGGCTGAAGGCCCCGGCCTGTGGGCCCGAAAGACTTGTAGGATGGCCACAGCCAAAGGCCGTGCACACTGGCCAGGGCAGACAGGGCAGAAGGCCACAGCCACTGGGCCCCAAAAGACATGTAGGGAGGCCACAGCCAAAGGCCGTGCTCACTGGCCAGGGCAGAAGGCCCCGGCCACTGGGCCCCGAAAGACATGTAGGGTGGCCACAGCCAAAGGCCGCGCTCACTGGCCAGGGTTGAAGGCCCTGGCCACTAGGCCCCGAAAGACATGTAGGGTGGCCACAGCCAAAGGCCGCGCTCACTGGCCAGGGCTGAAGGCCCCGGCCACTGGGCCCCAAAAGACATGTATGGTGGCCACAGCCAAAGACCATGCTCACTGGCAAGGGCTGAAGGCCCCGGCCACTGGGCCCCGAAAGACATGTAGGGTGGCCACAGCCAAAGATCGTGCTCACTGGCAAGGGCTGAAGGCTCCGCCCACTGGGCCCAGAAGACATGTAGGGTGGCCACAGCCAGGGGCGTGCTCACTGGCCAGGGATGAAGGCCCCGGCCACTGGGCCCCGAAAGACATGTAGGATGGCCACAGCCAAAGACCGTGCTCACTGGCAAGGGCTGAAGGCCCCGGCCACTGGGCCCCGAAAGACATGTAGGGTGGCCACAGCCAAAGACTGTGCTCACTGGCAAGGGCTGAAGGCCCCGGCCACTGGGCCCCGAAAGACATGTAGGGTGGCCACAGCCAAAGATCGTGCTCACTGGCAAGGGCTGAAGGCTCCGCCCACTGGGCCCAGAAGACATGTAGGGTGGCCACAGCCAAAGGCCGCGCTCACTGGCCAGGGTTGAAGGCCCTGGCCACTAGGCCCCGAAAGACATGTAGGGTGGCCACAGCCAAAGGCCGCGCTCACTGGCCAGGGCTGAAGGCCCCGGCCACTGGGCCCCAAAAGACATGTATGGTGGCCACAGCCAAAGACCGTGCTCACTGGCAAGGGCTGAAGGCCCCGGCCACTGGGCCCCGAAAGACATGTAGGGTGGCCACAGCCAAAGATCGTGCTCACTGGCAAGGGCTGAAGGCTCCGCCCACTGGGCCCAGAAGACATGTAGGGTGGCCACAGCCAGGGGCGTGCTCACTGGCCAGGGATGAAGGCCCCGGCCACTGGGCCCCGAAAGACATGTAGGGTGGCCATAGCCAAAGACCGTGCTCACTGGCAAGGGCTGAAGGCCCCGGCCACTGGGCCCAGAAAGACATGTAGGGTGGCCACAGCCAGGGGCGTGCTCACTGGCCAAGGATGAAGGCCCCGGCCACTGGGCCCCGAAAGACATGTAGGGTGGCCACAGCCAAAGGCCATGCTCACTAGCCAGGGCTGAAGGCCCCGGCCTGTGGGCCCAAAAGACATGTAGGATGGCCACAGCCAAAGGCCGTGCTCACTGGCCAGGGCAGAAGGCCCCGGCCACTGGGCCCCAAAAGACATGTAGGGTGGCCACAGCCAAAGGCCGTGCTCTCTGGCCAGGGCTGAAGGCCAAGACTAATGGGCCCAAAACATATGTGGAGGCACCTAGTGGGTTTATAAGAAACGTAGTGGGAGATTATGTACTGTAGCCAAGGCCAAAAGCCATGGCTAGTGGCCCATTAAAAAACTACGGTATAACAAAACTCTTGAAATTCACTTAAGAAACTTGAGTTAAGGTGGAACACGAGAATGAGCAGAACTTCCGGGACGAAGGCACACCTACTGGAGCAGAGCAAAGAGACCAAGGGACGAGATCAGTGGGCCGAAAAACCCCAAGGTTTCTCTCTTGGAGGTCATTGCCTCGACAGGACACAAAAGATACCTGTTTATTACTGGCCCTATAATTTCACCACCGTCATCTTCAGGCAGATGGAGGTGTGACAAGCTTTGATTGCAGGGTCCACCAGTATGGGCTCGAGAGCATTAGAGAGCCTTCCAACTTTAGAACTGTTGCTATTCTGAGGGATTGATATTCCCTGGTTGTCACACACACTGACTGGAGTAGATATTGTTGCATTCCCCCCCCCCCCCCACACCACGTTGTCACTGCTACTCAGGTAACTGGGGAGCCCAACACTATTGTCGACAACCGTGGGTTCAACATCACACGTAACTAGCTTATCACTGCCACCACCCACATGGATATGTTATCATTCAGTTCTTCAAAACCATTGTCTTCATGCTATTCCATCCTTGCTCACAATGGTTCCTTGGTTTGCGAAAACCATTACCTAACTTTTCAAACGTTCATTGAGGGATATGGGAACTTCTCTATTATTTACTTCTCTGTCCAGTAACACTGGGGGACATATAACCCCTTCAATAAGTTTCAGACCAAGACAGTGTAGCGATGCATTCAAGTTGGCCACAATCTCTTTCACTGCTCACTCCTCATCGATGGATTACATTCTACTGTGGCCATCTACTTTTTCCGGTTTATGAATCGTCTGGGATGAGCATGTTCTACTAGCTCTTCACGGATAGGCACGCTTCGGAGACAACAGTGGTGAGGACTTGGTATATTTCCTGTTACTGCCTCTTTTACTAACATGTTCTACACTATCCACGTGTTCAACGCAGTCATTATTCTCATCCATCATCATCCGATTTCCATTCTCACATTAAATGTCCACCTCCCCAGAGTTCACAATCCCACTTACTTCCATATTTGTTATTGTGTATGCTCCTCACCTCCCCAAGCGCTTATCCAACCTGGAGACCAGCCAGATGGCACTGTCAGGGTCTGAAGCACAGACTGAGGCTGGCTCCGGTCAGCCGCTCTTAACTGCTCTTAGACTCTTGGATCACAGTTCACCCAGCAGTGTTCAGCAGACTATCAGCAATCTGCCCAAGTCTGAGTTAATCACTCGAGTGAGGTTGTGCACCACGAGGCTGTCACAATATCACAAGACCGGCCACCCAACACCTGCAAACAGCCAACAGCACTTTCACTGCACTTCTCAAATGCGGGAGGCCGGCTCCATATGAAGGCACTTCGGGTGTTAAGGTGCGGAGCTAATTTGCAAATCCAATTTCAATGCCAAAAAATTAAAATAAACATATGTAGAGTTAGCTACCAAGTCCATTAAGTCACAGCAGCATAAATAATCTAACAACACTATTAGTTTGGTCCTTAGTTCGTATTTAGTTTGTCGAGGCAAACACACCCTTTCTCTCCAGCAGGGCCAGCAGGACCAGCGGGACAGCCAACAGCACGTTTCCTGCACTTCTCAAATGCGTGCCATATTCAGATAGATCTAAACAAACCTCCAAGAGCTCCCCCGCCTGCTGGGATCACTCTTCGTAGCATAAAAGAACTTAACATAATTACAGTTGTCAAATTAACTTCAGTACTGCTTCCCCATAGACCAAACTCTAACTGTGAAGATTTCTTTCAGTCCAACATGCATACTTTACAGAAAGACTGTGACACTATTGTCCACATCACATTCAGAGCAAGCCAAACAAATAAGACCAGCAAAGGGTATACAGATTCACTTAGGGCCTTAAAGAAAGAGTACCGTAGAAAAAGAAAACAATGTGGTGTAAATCTAAGAATGTATTGATCACCAGGCTGTCAAAACAGTACTTAACCTTTATTAAAAAAAAAAAGCCATCTCTTGGCCAAATCTAGTTTTCTACAGCAACAGATTGATATTGCAAAAAATAAACCCAAAGAGCTTTTTGATGTTGTAAAAACCTATCCAGTCCTTCATGCACGTCCTCGAGCCTATCCCCTTCCCTCAAATTGACAAACAATTTCAACAATTTCTTTATGAATAAAGTTACTATCATCCAGTGAAACATTGATCTACAACTTTCGACCCGCCAATCGTTTGAGCCTGATATTCATCATTCGATACCCACTCTCCTTCAACCCCTCGCAACTTCAATTTTACACCAGTTACCCAGGAGGAAATATCTATACTCCTTTCAAATCTCAAACCGACGCATCACAATTATGATTTTATCCCTGCCTGTCTTGCAAAACGATATATGCTGTTGAATTGTGAATTGCTGATTTTTTAATTGCCTCCTTGGCTCAAGGCAGAGTTCCAGAGGATCTTTAACGACCTATTTTGACTCCCCTACTTAAAACATCTACACTGGATCATAACCTACTTTCAAATAAACAGCCTATTGCAGCCCTGCTATGGCCTACTAAGATCTTGGAAAAGATTGTGATTTCCCAACTACAAAACATTCTGGAAAAATATCAACTGCTCGACATGCTGAAATCAGGCTTTATGCCCCGCCACGGCACAGATACTGCGCTCTTGGCCATCTGGGATGACATCTTGTGATCAGGAGACAAAGGTGGTCTCAGTCTGCTGATTATGCTCGACCTAACGGCGGGCTTTGATACAGTCAATTTCGATATACTTGTATCCAGATTGACTGAGATAGCTCAAGTGTCTGAAAACTCCCAGAAATTGTTCCTGACTACCAGATCGGACCCAATAGGTGAAAATGGGAACTTTTTACTCCAGCGTTCTCCCTGTTCCCTGCAGCTTTACACAGGGCTCCTCCCTTTCACATTCATTGTTCAATATCTACATTTAGCCATTACTGGGTATCTTTTCAAAATTTGTCTGACTTATCACTCCTATTCCGATGATACACAGATTTATGTTAGGCTGAACAATCCGTCAGATTCAATTAAATGGATCTTAAATTGCGCTCAAGATGTCCAAAGGTGGATGCTGGCAAATAGGCTGTAGTTAAACCCTTCTAAAACTGAAATGATGCTGCTTGGCCCTAAACATCTTCTGGCAGATTTACATCATCTTGTCTCTTGTCCAGCCTTGTTTTGTGCGCCCTCCATTTTCTCATCTAAAGTAAAAAAAATCATAGCTGTTTTTGACAGTCAAATTTGAATTGCAACCTGGAGGTCAGCGAGATATCAAAGTCAATTTATTATCGACTTAGAATCCTGAGACCCATTCTCCCTCTAATTGCCGAGAAGGATCGATCAGTTGCTGTTGGAGCAATGATTGATATTAAATTAGGTTATTGCAATGCTATTTTTCCTGGGATTCCAGCAAGTCAAATACAATGCCTACAGTTTGCCCAAACTGCAGCCAAAAGACTCCTTTTCAATCTGCCTACAACTGCTTCAGCGTCTCACCTTCGCAAAACCCACCACTGGATACCAGTACAACAAAGGATTGTTTTGTAAATCCTTCTATTTTTTTTAGTGCAATCATGGCCTGGCTCCTATTTATCTCAAATGTGTCCTTACTCTCCAACTCGAGCTCTGCGCTCAGCTGCTCATACTTTGCTAGTAGTACGCACCTCCTGCTTTGTACATCTCGGAGACAGGTGCTTCTCTGTATTCGGCCCTCGTTCCTGGAACTCTCTACCTCAAGGCCTTTGGAAACTGGCTAAAATAAACCTTATTCTCTAACCCTCCAATTAAATGGTCTCTTGTTTTCTCTTTCCATTACACAATCATACATCTGCCCCTAGATACCGTTTTTGGTTTGGTTTCCTCGAGGAATATGTGTGCTATAAATAAACAAATCAAATCAAATCAAATCAAATCAATGCTTTGTGAGGTTCACTCATGCCCTGGGCTAAGTTATCACTGGTCCTGGCCAAAGACCAAGCCCATTTGCTACTACTGGTAGTTTTGCCAGAGATGGGACATGGCCTTCAGCCATTCCACAGGTAAAGTAGCTACTGGCCGTGTGTCTATTTTAGGTTGCTTGGAGATCACAGGGGAAACTTGCCTTTGGCCATAGCCAGTGTCCCTATTTTCTGCCTTGGGGATTTCCTTCTGCCGTGTATGGACAAAGTGGCACCAGGCCATTTTGGCAGGCAGTATCCAGGGGCTACTTTCTTTGGCTTGGGTGGCAGCATGGGTAAAGGCTGTGTCCCAGATGAACAGCACAGTGGCCTCTTTGGATGGCTTTGGAGGACCCCGGGTGAGGCCCTTCCAGATGCACATTGGCTACTAGGTATGGCCTTTTGTGGGTACACCTGCTGGCTATGCAGGGCTCTCGTCATGACTGACAGCCGTGCACCAGGCAGAGGTCATTGGTCCCATTGGGTCACTTGGCGGTACTTGAGGCAAGACTGAAAGCACAGACCTGGAGAAGCGGCCACTGGGCATGTCCTAGACCATGCCCTTTGTCCACATCTGGTAGCTCAGCATTGACAGGGGCAGGGCGACGATCATGGCTATGCCAAAGTACACACTGGGCATGGCCACAGACCAAGCCTAGTTGGAATGTTGGTATGAAAGCATATATCATTGAAACACATTGAAATTCTGTAAAAACATATTGTTAAAGGTGCATTATAGTTGCATGGCAAAATAACAAAACCCTAGACACTTACTACATGTGGTTCCTAAAGCTGCCATAATTTGCCCACTACCATTGTAAAACAACCATAAAGTGGCCAATGTTATTCACTACTTATGACACCACATATGCCAAGGTACATTCCATGCATGTACCGAAAGTTCCTAATCAACATGAGCACCAAAAAAGCTCAACAAAAATAAAAAGTATAACCAATGTGTTAGGGTCACTTGAAATTGGATGTGAGGACCAACCTCAAATTCCCCCCAAAAGTGTCCCCCTAAATGCTACTCAGAACAATAAGAGAAATGATGAGCACTGCTTGGACGAGGAGTCATGGATGCCTTACGGTGATGGCGGCAGAATGATGACTGTTTTAGGGACCACAACTGGCCAACACGTGGACTTCTTTTATCTTGCGCACCAACTTAAAGGTGCACCTGTGTTTACACAGTGCAAAGTAAATGTATGACATTTTTTCCTCTGTTACTTTTGACTTTTGACTTCATCCATGCAAGTTCACCGAATTTGGCAAAGAACAGCTTTGGCCACATCTGAAAAGAAATGCCAGACTTGCTAGCCTTCCATGGGCGCGTTCATATTGGAAAAGAAGCAGTTTTTTTTAACTAGGTTTTCCTTGAAACCTAAAAGTCACAAATAATAAAAAAACTTTCGCGGGAAAAATACGGATTTGAAGTGTATATTTCAAATGTTGAATGCGTATTCATTATGTGGATTCCGAATTTGGAATTGAAGTGTGGATTCAGGGTGTGAATTCCGAATGTGGATTTGACATTTACATTTATTTATTTATTTATGTATGATACAATCAATTAATGCTTTGTATACAAACTTACATAAACAACGCATTAAGTTTCAAATATTCTCCCAAAAAAATACGATAATAAACCTCTAAATTGAGAAATTCAATAAAACATGCCATACAAATTCTCACATATAAAATTCCCAAAAGTGGTCAATTGATAAATAAGATTCATATCATTACCCTGCATGTAGCAATTCCAAATTGCGTCATTAACCACAATTTAACAGATTCATGTTGCCATTAACTAGACAACAGTTCCTTTGCTAAAGTACCGGGCTACCACACTTCAACATCAAGCGCTTAATGGTTTCCAGCTCCTCCCCGCCACATAATATACAAGTTCTAGCCGCTCTAGGCATCCCCAACCCGGCGCCAAGTATTTCCATCGAATCAGCCATGTTAAGTCTAACCTTCAAATAAGTGCGCAGCATGGTTTTGTTAGGGAATGTGGGCACATAGAGAGGTAGGTGAGTGAGTTGGCCATGGCATTCAAGGAACTTTAGGCTATTAGCCTGGGATACTAGCTCAACAGTATTTTGTTCTCTATCTAGATTTATTTATTTATTTATTTAATTGCTTTTAATAACGCTCTTAGTACCATGCCGGAGTTTGATTTGTAACCGTGGATCAGGGATTCGAACCTCTGTTGCTCCGCTTGGTCTTGCTTCCAAGACCAGTGCCTTAAATCTGCACTCTCAGTGTCAATAAAATTAAGCCCACATGCTGCCAGTGTCATAGATATGACTCATGACGTGCTCCCTCTAAGGAAGGTGGAGTGTAACACATGGCCAGCAGCAACCAAAGACAACAACAGCGATTCACTGGAGTGGATGAGTTTCAAATAATAGTTCAATTCGCGTTATATCAATGTAGAGCTAATTCTACACATAATAAACTCAGCATAGAGATCTTCGACCAGCAGACAATAGGGAACTCTACACAGAGACTTTTGGCAGTTGCATTCTAAAAGATGAAGTTTCTTAAGGTAATTCAGGACACATATGTTAGCACCATAGGTCATATTGGGCACAATGATGACGTTCTAAACTCTGAGGACCGCATTCAAGGTATAGCCCCCGTGCTTCAATGTGAAGGCATTTAGTGCGCCCAGATGTTGGTTCACCTTAATTTTGGACCTTGGTGAACTGCAATGACCATTCAAGCCTATTGTCAATGACAACACCCAGATATTGAAAAGTGGGTTTGGATATAAATTCAGAATGCAAATTACAAATGCAGATTATGAATGCATATTACACATGATGACGTACGTGCTTATTAGTTTTTAAAAAAGGTTTGTGGTATGAATGATATGATTGGTTATTTATAACGCACTTAATACCCAGAGAATTCTAAGTGCGAACCTCGTGCGGGCTTCCTTCCAAGGCGAGCATGTTGCCCCTGATCTATCCTCCGAAGACATTATGGAATACCCTCTACACTCCCAATGCTCTGAGTATGCAACTGTATGAACTTAAACAGAGCAGAGTGTGTGAGTGCCGCACACCACTATGGTAGTGGTGATGAGCATTACGTTTTCCTTAAGGCATTTGCTTGATAGTGAAAATAGAAGTCAATGGGCCTCATTATAAGTGTTGTGGTCAGGCAACAATGGCGCTGGTAGTGCTACCGGCGCCGCTATTACCTCGCCGCAACATTACGAGTTTGTACGCGGGTGCCGCTCTGGACGCCTGGTCAGACCAGACGTGCAGAGCGGCACCCGCTATAAATGGCCCCATTATTAACGGGACCGTTGTTACCATCCTCCCCATTCCCAGTGAGCCCTATGGGGGCTGAAATGGGAATGAGGACGTACCGGGTCCGGGTCCCACAAATGGGAATTACCGGGCCTGCAAAGGTCGGAGTGGCCCAGTAATTCCCATTTTTCAAGACCCGGACCCGAGTTTGGGGGTAGCCATGCCAGTAAAAACGGCATGGCTACCTCCAAACTCGTAATGAGTCCCAATGTATATCACATGGCCTGACAGGATGCAGGGCACCGTAACCTGGCAACAGGCACATTGTGCATCACCTGCGATGACACATATCCCAGACATGCACTATTAATGGAGAGCTGGCTTGTGACATGAGGCCATAACACATGTGCAACAGACAGCCAGAATCAGCCCGGCCACAGGTAACAAAGGCGAAGCGCTAGGGAAACAGGACAGTGGATAACAGGTGTTCATGCACGTGGCTTGATGACAATTATAACATGTTTGGACCAGAAGTGTGGGGATCACACATGATTAAACAAGGGTATCAGTAAAGTAATTAAAAGGACACGCTTTTGCCAGCTTGTTCTTTAGCATGCCTCCTATAGGCTTCCCCCTCCACCCCCTCCCCCCATGCCATCCTAATGTCTTTTCCTCTGTATGCGCCCTTATTCCAGCGGCACAACCCTGGGCGCATTATCAATGCATGAATAAATAAATAAATTAAACACTAGCCACAGGTCTGATCTGGAGAGGCCTCCCAATGGGGCAGGATAGCCGGTGTAGGGTCCATGACAAGGAGCTCTGCCCATGAGCGACCATGTTGAGCAAACAGCTAATTTCATATTATTGGAAAATGATCTGAGCGCAATAACATCTTCCTAATGGAACAATAACATTGATCTTGCCCCAGGCGCCCTGTCCCTTACCGCCTCCAAGAGGAGACATGTTACACTGGGCAAATCATTCCCAAATTAAAGCCCTATTCAAAGACCCCTTAAACAGCAGGCATCCCTTTTACAACCGGTTTCATCTGCCATCAGATCCACCGGTAATGATGAAATGAAAGCTCCTGCTCCTGCCCAAGATAATTGGCTAGGCCAAAAATCACATTATGAATCAATAAACCACATGTGGGCGCATAGCCGGCGCAGCGTTGATGTTTCATCCCGGGCCGTCTCAACTATGGCGGGAAAACGTTCCTGGCATGAGAAGATTCATAAACCAGTTTACAGTTCATGGCATCCATTTGAAGAGCCCAGATAACAATGCTTTATGTACTCTATATGGCCAAGTAGTTGGCTTTGTAACTCGATTAATGGTGAAACCAGACCATGTAAAGCTAGTTAGCGCTCAAGTCTAGACGGTGCAGGAGCAGACATCCTCCTGGGTAAGGCTGATAAGGTAGGCAGGTGGGAGATCTCAAGAAATATTAACCAGGAGTGTGATAAGTTTAGGCATGACAGGTTATTAACATCCTACATTATCCTTTTTCTTAACATGGATGCACCATTCTCCTGAAGAGCTGCTGATGCAGAAGCCACAGGAAGCATTGGTTTGTCGATGATCATTAAAACAGACAACATCTCACCTGAAGCTGTGTATCTTGCCTGGATGGCTCAACTCCAGGGTACTGGAGCTCCAGAGGCGCTTTGCCATGCACATGTTTCAATCGTTCCTGCTGAAAAGATCTTTTTGTAAAGGTCTTTTCACCCCAAAATCGATTTAGAAAGATTGCCCCATGACCACACGGAGCGGTCTTTCTAAATCAAACTGTCACGCCACTATGACACACACGAGTGCGCTCAGGGGCTGACAGACACTAAAGGACCCGGAAGCTGCTACAGCGGTGAATGGGTATTTATTTATTTAAATTGTTGATAGCGCCCAGGACCCAGAGGTATCACAGCGCTAGTGGTTACATTACAGACATTTCATATGAAATACATAACGTCATGATGGTTGCAAATCACCACCAGTGGTTGCAAGCAGAGCAGACGCAGGCGAGCAGGTTAGACATATTTGTTGGAAAGTAAAGTTTTGATGTTTTTGCGAAAGGTCAGACAGGAGGGATCATCTCTGATACCGTGTGGCAGTGCGTTTCAGATGGTAAGGGCGGTGGTGGTGAAGCAGGTTCCTCCAGCTCTTCTTCTGATGAATCTGGGGTGTTAAACAAGTAGAAGAAGAGGAGCACACACTGCGTAGATAAGATTTATTGGAAATGTGGTGGGTGAGGTAGGGCGTGTTAGTGTTGTGTAGGTAGCGATGGGTGATGGAGAGGATTTTTAGTAACCAGTGAGATTCCCGTCTCACTTTGGAGATGTGGTCAGATCTTTTCAGGCCCCAGACTACTATAAGGGCGTTATTTTGGACCAGTTGCAGTTTTCTTGGTGCCTGCAAGGATGGCATTGCAGTATTTGATTTATTTATTTATTTATTTATTTATTTATTTATTTATTTATTTATTTATTTATTTATTTATTTATTTATATAGCACCGAGCCCACAGGCATCAGGGTGCATAACGTAGACACAGGGAACGAGGACGCACCAGCTACGGGACAACATTTAACACACATGATTCAGATAAGAGATGACCTGCATGAGTCGTGGAACTTTTGTCAGAAGAGTAAGGTTTTGACTTTCTTTCGAAAGGAGCTGTAAGAGGTCTCACGTCTGATGGTCAGAGGGAGATCATTCCATATGGTAGCTGCTATCGTATGGAATGCTGCACCCATGCCATTGGCTTTCTTAAACTTTGTGGTTTCTAGCTGTCCCTGAGCTTGGGATCTTAGCACCTTCTTTGGTACATATATGGCCAGTTTGGCTTTTAAGTAGGCAGGGGCTGTGCCTTAAATACAGTGGTGAGACAAAGTCAGTGCTTTAAATTTGATTCTGTCCTCTATTGTTAACCACTGGAGATTTCTTCTGTTATTGCTGTTATGGTCAGATTTCCTTTTGCCTTTTATGATTCTTACTGTGTGGTTCTGGATTTTCTGACATTTGGCAATGTGGCCCTTGTTGGCCCCTAACAATAGGGCGTTTCCATAGTCTAATCTAGACAAATAGTTGCTCTAGCAACTGTAGAACTGTTCGCTTCACTCAGGTATGGCCGTATTTTGTGAAGTAATCTTAAGTAATAAGAGCAGTTTTTGTTTTGCTGTGAGATATGTGCCTCTGAACTTAAAAAGGCCTTTAAGTAGATCCCTAGAGTCTTAACCTTGTTAACTACTTTTATTTGGTCGTTGTTTAATTGCAAGAATTCATATTGTTGACTTAATTTCATTCTGGCTTGGTTGGTCCCGAAGATCTTCAATTCCGTTTTTTTGGCATTGAGACATAACTAGTTGTTGGTCATCCATGTTTTTGATTGTTTTGTGTAGAACATTGACCTTAGCACTGTCTTGTGCATGTTCGCCACTTAGCTTGATGATCAGCTGCGTATCATTGGCATAGTTTGTGAAAAATACGCTGATTTTTTCAAGTATCAAACATAGGAATCGAATGTATAAATTGAAAAAAAGCGGCAACAGGCTCAGTCCCTGAGGTACACTGCAGTTTATTACTTCTTCAAAGAAGATATTATCCTCCCAGTGTGCCTTTGATTTTCTATTAGAGATGAAAAATGTTAACCAATCTATAGCTTCTGGGGAGCAATTTGCGCCCTTCCCCAGTGCTTGTTTAAGTTGTTCGTGATCGAGCAAATCAAAGTCTAAACTAAGATACATTAGGATGCAGTAGTACAGTTTGTTCCCTACAACGGATCTGGCTAGTGTGAGGCAGTTGTTGGTGGTGATGAACTTTCTGGATAGGTTGATGAGTTTAGTGGAGTATGCCGCTGAGGCGGTGACAGCCTTTACGTGTTTGTGCATGTTTACCTCAGAATCAAGGTAGAGTCCCAGTATTTTGACATGGGCTGAGACATGGGTGGTGTTGCCGTCAATGCAAAAGGAGGTGAAGCAATGGTCAAGGTGTTTGAGGTGGTGTGGAGACCCAACAATGAGTTGCTCTGTCTTGTCATCATTGAGGCAAAGGTGGGGTGTAGCCATCCAGGTTTGGATGATGCTATGGACTCAGTTGATATTCTCAGAGTCCAGTTTGTGATTGCCGGGGAGCTTGAGGAGGACTTGTGTGTCGTCAGCAAAATTAGTGTAGGGGATGTTCAGGTTGTCCAAATGATCAAGAGTGGCCTAGGTTACATATTGTATAGTGTGCGTGATAGACAGGATTCTTGGGGGACACTGAAGGCGACAGGGATGGGGTCAGCTGATTCTGACCCAGCAAAGAACCTGGAGGTTCGATCTCTCAGGAAGGATTTCATCCAGTCGGCTGCTTCAGGGGAGAGGTAAAATAGGCCAGTGAGGTTATGGCATAGGACGTAGTGGTCCACGAGGTCAAAAGCTGCCGAGTGGTAAAGTAGGAGGAGGATGGCAAGCTCTCTGTCATCACAAATGATGTCAAGTTGGATATTTAAGTCAAGAAGGGTTCATTCTGTGCTGTGTTTGGGCCTGAAGCCGAATTTATGGGTGCCAAGTTGGTTGTTGGTTTATAGATGTGTTTGTGTTAAGTCTCCATGCCCTTCTAATCTGTTAGCTGGGAAAGTAAGCACGGCGTCGCCAGTTGCTCACCGACGCATCCGCGATCAAAGACTGCAGTACAAGACCAAAGACTATCATAGCAGTCAATTGCCTCCATTACCGCGGATGCAGCGCAGGGCTTGGAAGGTAGCCTGGCAACGCTGGCGTCCTCTACACTGCAGGAACACTCGCCCTGCTGTGACGGCATCACGCAAGCCGAGTCACGTGATGCAGTCTTCATAAGCGCCTCCCTGTACTAACACCGGTGCTTCTGAACTTTCTTCGGTGGCGTTCTGGACTTGACTCCTGTTTCCTGAACAAAGTTGTTTCCTGATCCTTCTGGTGTTGACCTCGGACTGCTTTGGTTACTCTTTGGAAATTGTCTTGTTGATCGGCTGCCTTCCTCCTCTTTGAACTCGGATTTCCCTGATTTGCCTTGGATACTGAATTGGTCTGCTCTACCCGCTCCCTGCTCGACCTCGGCCTGACATTGGATATTGCTTTCGGATTCTGATTTGGTCTGCTTGCTCGCTCCCTGCAGGACATCGGATTGTTATTAGACTTGCCTTGGATTGTTTCCACGCCGCTACCGCAGCTTGAATGACTTTGGCCTTTTTCTTGATTCTGTGAACTTCCTCGCCTTCGTCACTCACAAGTACACGGACTAGAGACTTCCATTGTGTACGTTGTGGGCTGTTTCCTCTTGAGCTTTGCACCTGAGGTTCTATGGTCTGTCCCTTCCTTATCCGGACCTGTGTTACCACTAGGACAGGAGTCCAACACGACTGCAGGTGTCCGCTTTACCAGCCGGTTAGCGTCTTACCTGGGTTAGCAGGTTAGTGGCATTTGTGTATGCTTTTGTATTTTCCTTATTGTTATACAAAGTCTGATACTTGCCATTGTCTATCAGCTGGTGGTGTGTCCTCCGGAATACCGAAGTCTACACAACCAAGGTCTACCTTCTACGGCGCCTGGATCATCGGTCTCCTGTCTTTCCAGTAATGGACCAATCTGGTTGTTAATTCTAATAGCCAGATAGGTACATTATTTGGAAGACTTCGTCAACTACACGACGAGGCAAGTCGCTCCATATCAAGTGCTCTGTAGATCTGACAGATTCAGAAGCCTTAATAAATGGATGCGAACGAGACCTTGACCGCTATTTTACAATTAGTGGCCGACCTCCGTAATGATATGACTGCTGCCCATTCCGTCACCCAACGACGGATCGATGAACTACAAGCAGGTATACAATCCCCAGGTGTACAACAACCACCACCTGACTTGGCATCTGGGTCAGGTGTTGGGCTACCGACACCAGGGGCTGGGTCTGTGTACATGACGGCACAGTTTCCATTGGCGCCTCCAGAAAGATTCAATGGGGATCCTAAGTCTTACAGGACCTTTTTGAATCAATGCAGGTTGCATTTCCTCTGTAGACCTACTTCCTTTCCTGACTCTACGACTAAGGCCGCCTTTTTACTTTCTCACTTGGGTGGTACAGCGGCCGCCTGGGCTAACCCATTGTTAGAGCAGGGCAGTCATTTGCTGTACAATTGTGATGCCTTGATAGAGGCAATGAGTCGGGTGTTTGATACACGATATGCTACTCAAGCTACAGATCTAGAGCTATTGGGCCTTAAGCAAGGGGAGATGCCTCTTCTTGCTTATTTGGCCAAGTTTAATCAACTAGTGGCAGAGACAGGATGGCCTGAGGATAAGAAGGCTTCACTGTTTTACAAAGGACTTTCAGAACCCCTGAAAGATACCCTGGCCACTGTTCCGGTTGTGCCAAATACCTTCCCTGAACTTCTTGATTTGGTATTACAAATCGATTCAAGACGAGCGGAAAGGAAAGGGGAAAAACGAACTGTTCCTCCCACGTCCTTTTCACCCTCCGTTCCTACGCCTAGCCATTCGGAACCTATGCAAATTGGAGTACTACGGGGACCTCTCTCCACTGAGACAAGAGAACACAGGCGGAAGAACGGATTGTGTTTCTATTGTGGGGCCTCAGATCATCTTCTGCGTGTTTGTCCTAAGAAACCAGCTAAGAAGCAGGGAAACGCCAAAGCTCGGCAGTAGTAGGGGTCCAGCTGCCGGGCATTTCTTCTATGGACTCTAACTCTTCCATCCCTTATTACCTTTCGGTTGCTCTCTCATCTGGCACAGGTAGTCCAAAAGAGGTCTTGGCTGTCCTAGACTCAGGGGCTACCGGCTGTTACATGGATGGAAATTATGCCAGAGAGTTGGGATTGTCTATTATGATTAAACCTTTTCCTGAAACCGTGAGCGCTGTTGATGGGTCCTCCTTGGTGTCAGGTCCCGTAACAGAGCGTACAGCCACGTTGATAATGACTACGAGCTCTGGACATACTGAAGATATAACTTTCGATATCATTGCTGCCCCGCAGCTTAAGTGCATATTGGGACTGTCTTGGTTACGGTTACATAATCCCGTAATTGACTGGCAATCGGGAGAGGTGATGTTCCTTTCGGATCACTGTGATAACAACTGCTTGGAAAGTACTCCCGATTCATCGAAACCTAGTCGTGCCTTGCTTGATAGCGCTTCTATTGTGGGAGCTGTTATCAACACGGCCTTACCAAAAGAGTATCACGAATACAAGGACGTTTTTGATTCAGTGGCAGCAGATATTCTGCCACCCCATAGGGCTTATGATTGTCCGATAGAGCTGGTACCTGGGGCAAAGATACCATCCGGGCGAATATACTCTTTAACACCCAAAGAAGATATAATTCTAAAAGAATATATTGAGAAATCCTTAAAAACTGGTTTCATTCGGTCATCAAAGTCCCCAGCAGCCTCTCCTTTATTTTTTGTCCCCAAAAGGGAGGGGGATCTACGCCCTTGTATTGATTATCGGGCGCTGAATGCGGTTACCATAAGAAACCAATATCCACTCCCGCTGATCTCTGTCTTATTGGACCAGCTCGGAAGTTCAGTGGTGTTCACTAAACTGGACTTGCGTGGGGCATATAATCTAGTGAGAATTAGAAGGGGAGATGAATGGAAGACCGCGTTCAAAACCAAATATGGGCTTTTTGAGTATTGCGTGATGCCGTTTGGGCTGTGCAATGCCCCGGCCACCTTTCAATATTTCATTAATGAAGTGTTCCATGATATGCTGGACCGCTATTTGGTGGTCTATTTAGATGACATTTTGATCTATTCACCCTCACTAGAAAAACACATTTCACATGTAACCAGTGTATTGCAGCGATTAAGAGAAAACCACTTATTCGCCAAATTGGAAAAATGCATATTTCATGTACAGGAGGTGGAATTCCTAGGTTACAACATTACTAACCATGGGGTGCAAATGAGTCCCTCCAAGGTATCAGCAGTGTTGCAATGGCCGACCCCTGTTACCCTGAAAGAGCTACAGTCATTTCTGGGGTTCTCTAATTTCTACAGGCGCTTCATTAAGGACTTCTCATCCATTGCTGCCCCTCTCACGGTTTTGACCAGCTCCAAAAAGACCTTTTGCTGGAATGGGGAAGCTCAAAAGGCGTTTGAAAGTCTTAAAACCGCATTTACTACTGCACCTGTACTCCAGCATCCCAATCCGGCAAAGCCTTACGTTGTGGAAGCAGATGCCTCAGGTATTGCTCTTGGTGCGATACTGTCGCAATTATGTCCTGAGACAAATGGGCTTCACCCGGTTGCATACCACTCTAGGAAACTCACCTCATATGAAAGGAATTACACCATCACAGAACGAGAGTTGTTGGCAGTAAGAGACGCTTTCATGGTATGGAGGCACCATTTGCAGGGTACCTCAGAACCTGTCCAGGTTTTTACTGACCACAGAAATCTGCTTGCACTCCAGTCCGTTAAGTGCTCCACAGCTCGGCATGCTCGCTGGCACGAGTTTTTCTCAATGTTTAACTTCACTATAACATACCGCCCAGGAGCCCTCCATTCTAAAGCAGATGCACTTTCTCGTAACCATGGTAATCCTGAGCCTAGTAACATGGATGGGTTTCCGCTTTTACCGAACCAGGTGGTATGTAGTTGTACCCTCCAACCGTTGTTTATAGACAAGCTTCGAGATTGGGTGAAGACATCTCCCACAGAAATAACCACTCTGGGGCTGGAGATAGTACAATCCCTCCCTTATAAAGGTGGGAAGGTCTATCTACCCGATGTTCCTACTAGACAACAGGCGATACAATGGTGCCACGATTCGTCTATTGCCGCCCACCCGGGTATCCGGAAGACTCTGGATTTACTAAAACGTTGGTGTTGGTGGCCATGTATGGCAAATGATGTTACAGACCATTTGTCCACCTGTGCGGTTTGCGCCCAGTGCAAGTCCCTTCATGGCAAACCGGTAGGCTTGTTACGGCCTATGCCCATACCCGAACTGCCCTGGACCATGATTTCCATGGACTTTGTTGTGGAATTACCGCTGGTGGAAGACTATGACACGGTATGGGTTGTCATTGTCTATCTCACGAAGATGGCCTTGTTCGTTCCCTGCAAAGGAATCCCTACAGCTCCTATATTGGCGAGCTTGTTTCTGAAGCATGTATTTAGGCGTTTTGGTCTTCCATCAATCATCATTACTGATAGGGGTTCTCAATTCACTTCTCTCTTTTGGCAAGCGCTAACCTCTACCCTAGGTATTGATGGTAGATACTCAAGTGCATATCACCCACAAACCGATGGGCAAACGGAACAGGTAAATGCAACCATGGAGCAATACCTACGCTGTCTTATCAGTCAGCTTCAAGGTCCTTGGGTCTCACTTTTGTCCTTTGCTGAATACGCCTATAATGACTCTATACATACTGCGACAGGTGTTTCTCCATTCTTTGCTATGTACGGAATGAATCCTAGAGCCCTACCTATTCAGTTTGAGCTTCCATTGAATAACCCTGCAGCTCTGGCTTGCGTGAGGGATTTGTCTGAAACACGCAGAAAGGTTCGGCAACATCTACTCCAAGCTCAAGCAAAAATGAAAGAAACAGCGGACACTCATAGATCTCCGGCCCCGGAATATAAAATAGGTACCAAGGTGTGGTTGTCCACGCGTAACCTACGAATACCAGGTCGCAAAGCTCTAATTTGCCTAATAGGTTTATAGGGCCTTACATCATTTCGGAAGTCATTAATCCGGTGGCTGTCCGGTTGAAGCTTCCGTCTACCTGGAAAATCCACCCGGTGTTTCATGTTTCCCTTATTAAACCTTGCCACCCTTCTACCAGGCTTCCATCTCGCCCGCTTCCTATTAAGGTACAGGGGTCAGATGAATATGAAGTGAGCGCTATATTGGGCACACGGATACGCAGGGGTAGGCGGTTTTACCTGGTAGATTGGAAAGGGTATGGCCCGGAAGATCGTACATGGGAACCAGCATGTAATATACATGCTCCGGCCCTAGTGTCTCAGTTCTGGTCTGCCCGAAGGGTGAGGGCCTCTTTGGGGGAGGATACTGTTAAGTCTCCATGCCCTTCTAATCTGTTAGCTGGGAAAGTAAGCACGGCGTCGCCAGTTGCTCACCGACGCATCCGCGATCAAAGACTGCAGTACAAGACCAAAGACTATCATAGCAGTCAATTGCCTCCATTACCGCGGATGCAGCGCAGGGCTTGGAAGGTAGCCTGGCAACGCTGGCGTCCTCTACACTGCAGGAACACTCGCCCTGCTGTGACGGCATCACGCAAGCCGAGTCACGTGATGCAGTCTTCATAAGCGCCTCCCTGTACTAACACCGGTGCTTCTGAACTTTCTTCGGTGGCGTTCTGGACTTGACTCCTGTTTCCTGAACAAAGTTGTTTCCTGATCCTTCTGGTGTTGACCTCGGACTGCTTTGGTTACTCTTTGGAAATTGTCTTGTTGATCGGCTGTCTTCCTCCTCTTTGAACTCGGATTTCCCTGATTTGCCTTGGATACTGAATTGGTCTGCTCTACCCGCTCCCTGCTCGACCTCGGCCTGACATTGGATATTGCTTTCGGATTCTGATTTGGTCTGCTTGCTCGCTCCCTGCAGGACATCGGATTGTTATTAGACTTGCCTTGGATTGTTTCCACGCCGCTACCGCAGCTTGAATGACTTTGGCCTTTTTCTTGATTCTGTGAACTTCCTCGCCTTCGTCACTCACAAGTACACGGACAAGAGACTTCCATTGTGTACGTTGTGGGCTGTTTCCTCTTGAGCTTTGCACCTGAGGTTCTATGGTCTGTCCCTTCCTTATCCGGACCTGTGTTACCACTAGGACAGGAGTCCAACACGACTGCAGGTGTCCGCTTTACCAGCCGGTTAGCGTCTTACCTGGGTTAGCAGGTTAGTGGCATTTGTGTATGCTTTTGTATTTTCCTTATTGTTATACAAAGTCTGATACTTGCCATTGTCTATCAGCTGGTGGTGTGTCCTCCGGAATACCGAAGTCTACACAACCAAGGTCTACCTTCTACGGCGCCTGGATCATCGGTCTCCTGTCTTTCCAGTAATGGACCAATCTGGTTGTTAATTCTAATAGCCAGATAGGTACATTATTTGGAAGACTTCGTCAACTACACGACGAGGCAAGTCGCTCCATATCAAGTGCTCTGTAGATCTGACAGTTTGAAGTTGGGAGTAGGCAGTGCAGTTGAGGATTTTCAAAAGGTAGGGTACCGTGGTGATGGGACGGTAATTGGCGGGAAGGGTGTGGTCTAGGGTGTTTTTTTTTCAGGAGAGGAGTGACCTATGCCCCTTTAATGGATTTGGGGACAATGCAGTGGTTGAAGGATGCGTTGATGAAATTGGCGATGGTGGTGGTAAGTGGGTCTGCGCAAAGTTTTATGAGGTTGGCTGGGAAGAATTCACCTATGCAGTTGGAGACTTTAAGATGTTGGATGGTGCAGATGACATCAGTCAGGGAGACGGTGAAGGGGGTAGTGGGGACGGGTGGGGTACTGGCTACACAGGTGATTTCATTGGTAGTGAGGAGCAGGAATTTCTATATTATGGTTTTGTCACAGAGTTTGTTGATTTTGTTTGCATGGGCTGATTGCACAAGGGAGACCCAGGCTTTGTCTTTAGGGAAGCCAGTGGGGGGGGGAGGGGTTTCGAGCTCCTTAATGATCTTAAATAATTATCTGGTGTTGGAGCTCGCTTCACTGATTCTAGTATTGTTGATGCTGGCTTTAGTAGAGGTAATAGCTTTTTTGTAGGCAGAGGCTGAGTTGGAGAATGTCTCCTTGTTGTAGGGGTTAGGGTGTTTTCTCCAGAGAGGTTCTTTGTACCATTTTAGTTTGCAGTGGGGCGTTACTTCTTCAGTGAACCAGTTATGGTTATTGTCTATTTTGCACAAAGTGGTTTTGAGGTGGGTGTGTTGGTTTAAGGCGTCGAGGAGAGTGGTGTTATAGGTGATAAGAATGACTTCAGGGTCAGTACTGGTGAGGCTTGGCTCGAGGGAGGCCAGAATAGTGGGTTCCAGTATTTCTTTAGTTAGTTTGTGGGTGTGTCTAGTAGGGATCGGTGGCCGGTCTACAGTTTTAGAGGAGGTGGGGACTGTAGGGGTGATGGGGAATTGGATCACAGAGTGGTCGGTCCAGGGAACAGGGGAGATGGAGCTGACTAGGGTGGGTCTGTTGATGGATAGGATCCAATCAAGGATGCAACCTTTGAAAAGGGTGGGGACTGAAATCGCTTGGGCGAGGTTCATTCCAAGGAGAGTTGTGGAGGGTGAGGTGCATTTCAAATCTGAGCGATTTTTGAATCCTAGGTTGAAATCACCAAGGAGCAGGAGTTTTGTGTTGGACTTTAATAATGGGGCAATGAGGAGAGGTATGTCAGCGACGGGGAGCTGAGGTTGTTGGGTTGTCTGTAAAGTAAGACAAGGTTGATGATTGTTTCAGGGGTGGGTTAAATTTTAGCAAGTAGAAGTTCATAGCCTGGCAAAGGCATGAGGTGGGAGGCTCGGATGGGGATGGGGGCTTTTGGTAGAATGGTGACTCCCCCACCTGGGGAGCCATCTCTGTCCATTCTGAGGATGGAGTAGCCAGGTGATAGGATGAGGGATGAGGGACCTGCTCCTTTGTGCAGCCAGGTCTCAGTGACTGCCAACAGGTCAAGGTTATTGTCGAGTAGGAGGTCTTGGGTGTCGGGTGCCTGGGCACAGATGGAGCGTGCATTGATAAGTGCGCAGGCAAGGTGATCCAGCCTGGTAGGGGTATTGGGGTGTTTGGTGGTGGTTGTGATAGACTGTGAGGTGTGGTGGGAGATGGGTGTGGTAGGTTGAGGACTGTGGGTCTGTGCGCATGGTGGTGTTTCAGAGACCATAAGTTGGGATCAGAGATGATGCATTCTTGTGGTGCATGTGCAGGCATGAGTGGAGGGTGGTGGGGAGATGCAAGTGGAGGTGGGAGTGGGGGAATTATGGGGTCCAGCCAGTCTGGAGATGAGTCGGTATAGGCGTGTGGTGCCCAGGCAAGGTGCAGAGAGCGTTGCTACACATGTGGTGTGTGTGGTAAGCAGGGGATGTTAGAGCATAGAGGGCATGGGGGTTGCCTGGTTGGAGCTAAGTATTTTAGGTGGTTGTGTGGAGGTGGATGATTTAGGGGAGGCTGGTAGGAGGTAGGATGGATCGTTGTGGTATGTTTGGTACTCTGGTGTACCAATCCATTTTAGGTTGAGCAGGATGGGTGAGGGGTCAGCGGGGAGTGTTGAGTTGCAGGAGGCTCTGGGGAGAGGGTGGGGGATGCTTGACTGCTAGCGGGTGTCTCAGAAGGGGCAGCCTGCATAAGGGTAGTAATGGGGAGAGGGTGACTGTGAGCATTGAGGGTCATGATGGCAGTGTCCAAGTTAGGTGGTTTGATGACAGGTACTGCAGCGCTGTGCCAGGTGTGGTGTGAGGTAGTAGGCAGCTTGTTAGACACATAGGTATCAGGGGCTACGGTGTGACAACCAGTTTCGTTGTGCAGAGTAGCGGTTGGTAGCTTTGCACATACATTTCTGTCAGATGCTGTAGTACAGCTAACATTGGCGGTGTATGGCAAGGCAGCAGGTAGATTGGCACAAACATTGAAGGTTGAGTCTATGGCAGTAGATAGCTTAGCAGATGCAATTCTGCTAGAGGCTATAGTACTGCTAACAATGGCAGTGGACAGAATAGAAATAGAATGTTTAGTACATGCATTACTGTTTAGGGTTAAAGTACAAGTAGCATTAGTTATGCATGAAGACTTAACAACTTCAAGTGACAAGCAGGTGGCAGTTTTCTTACTCCCGGGGTTGTAGTTGGAAAGTGGCTCTTTGCTGAATATGATGGGTTGGCGTGGGCCGGCGCGCAAGGTTGCAGGGCATCTGGTGGTCTGACCCAAGTGATAGTGGCTGTGTGAGCACCGTGGCAGGCAGGCACGGTATAGTTAGGCGCACTGCGGGCAATGGCAAGCAGAGTCAAGGTATCACAGGCAACAGGGTTCCTCGTGGGGTGGATAGGTCTTTTGAGATGTAGATTCTAGCTTTGAGGGGAGACCACAATAAGGTTTGGGCTGGCAATGGCTTGGGATGTGCTGCAAGGTGGTGGTCCACTTTAGGTGGTAGTGTTTGGGTGGAAGATACTTGCGTGCTGGGAGGGATAAGGTGTGGGAGGTTTTCATGGGGAGAGTGGGGGTGGACAGGCTGGGTAGAGGAGTATTGTCGTAGAGCGGGCAGAAAGCTCATGGGAGGTGGAAGGGCAATAGGCATCGGGGAGTGGTGGAGTATAGGGGACAGGGCGTTGGAGAAGGAAGCCGGATTCTGCACCGCAGGCTGTGGATTGCATTGCATCTGGGTTGCGAGTGAATCTTTTCAGGAGGCGAGTAGTGTAGCCAGGCGGGAGGACCGTTAGAGGAGCGGATGCACCTCTTACCTTGCACCAGGTGTTTGCTCCAAGTGGACATCACCGGAAACAAAGTGTGTGAAACAGGTAAGTGTTTGTGTTGTGTGCATGTTGCATCTGCGTTTGTGTGTGTTGCGTGTTTATGTGTGTGTTTGTTTATTTTTGGGGAGTGTGTGGGTTGTTGAGGGAGGGGGGTTTGGGTGGTGAAACCCCCCGATTTTGAACAAATCTTGTCGGGGGAGGTTGGGGAAGGGTGCAGCTGGGGGATGGGGTTGGTGGGTGAGGCAATGTGGATTTTCGCTTTTTGTAGGCCGCCGAAAATCGGCCTAAAAAAAATTGGCCTTTTGTTGGGCGACGTACAAAAAGCTAAATGATCACATAGAACCGTTTAAATCCCTTCTAAGCCCGTAAAGACTCATGGCACTAAATACAGACATCTAGCAGCTATTGGGTACTCAATAACTCTGAATGATCATGGTCATAAACTTGTCCCTAAAGGTAATGCAACCCTTGATAAAGCTAAGATGAAAAGTCAGACAAATGGCTGAAGCTCCGAAGGATATATGAATGTTGAGTTTTTGTCATTCTAGGATCTTTACAAGAAACGCCGGTGAAGAATAGGTTGTTTGCCTAATATGTATTTTGGAGTGTCCGTTTTGTAGTCCTGTCTTTGTCTGTTTTTCTGTTTTAACGCCTGGATGCCTGAGGGCTTTGGCGCTCTATAAGTAAAATTAGAAAGATCTTTCAGGCTGGTCCATCTTACTCCTTCATTTAGAAAGATCATGCAAACCTGGACCATCTTCAATTTGCCTTCTTACATAATCTCCATTTCTGGAATCATTTAAAGCTGCCAGAGTGTCAGGCAGATTTTGCCCACCCACCATGTTATCTGAATGCATTTTGCTGGCGACAGACACTCCACTTTACCTCCAAACTCAGAATTTGGCAGTGATATGAGATGATTGGTTATTTATAAGGCGCTTAATACCCAGAGGTTTCTAAGCACGGATCCCGGGATCGAACCTGTGTTGCTCCACATTATCTTGCTTCCAAGGTGAGCACGTTGCCCCTGAGCCATCCTCCCAAGACAGTGAGGTAAACGTGGTGGCAATTCCATTGCTGGCAAAATAATTGACGGCAAAGGAATTACGGCCAGGTTTTCACTGCATTGCCACACTTTTAATGAGGCCCATTGTATTTATATATGAACACATATGTGTCTAAGTCAAACAGTTACACATGCATCTGGGAGGGAAGGGTCAGCTTAGATATCTATACATTGCATAGTATGGAAGCATCCTGTGAAGGGTAATATCTTGTTAGCATTGAGAGTAGTACCCAGGAGTAATCTTCAGTTCACATCAAAGCACTTCCATCTTTACAAAATACCCCTTCTCCCTATCTGGGGGTCTATTGCACTCCATGCTGGAGTTTCCATTTCCAAGATTGTGTGTGCGTGAGTCCTGTGCCATGGTTACATTTCCAGCAATAGTCCTTGCGGAAAAGACCCTTGTTCTGATTCATTGATGTGTTGTGAAACTGATGCAATGTCACAGAAACATTGCATTGCACATCTCAGTGATTCACAGAAAGTACAACTGCAACAGGCAAGTGCAACGGCGTGCCGCAGACGCACGTTCGTGAATATGCTTGATCCACAACGCGTGCAATGGCCCGGCATGGGGTGTGACAGGTGCAGATCAAAGCACATGCCAGATGCACGAGGGGCTGCACCTTGATCTGCGCTTGCAATGCACTTCCTTGATCTGCGCCTGTCTCTCTTGTCGGGAGGCAGGCGCAGAACAAAGCGCAGTGCTGTCAGAGGTTCCAGAACGCTGCCAGCATTGATCTGCCTAAAATAGAGACTCGTGTTTTTCAGGAGCATGTCTACATTTGCTTGACATCTGCGGCAGCACGAGGTGCTGCAGATGTGAAACAAGCATGTACTGTGGTGGGATCTTTAGAGCCTGTCACAGAAGATAAGCCTGGGCCACTGACGTAGGCGGAGGGATGGACCTAGCTGTACACACCTGTGTGACACCAGCCAATGTGTACACTGTGGGGCTGAGCATGCCCATCACTAATGTATGCATGGAGGGTCCTTGTGCCTTCATCCCGCTGCTTCTACACCGCGCGCGCCCCTTTTGTGAATCAGAGCCAAGTCAGGTTTGCTCTGCACATTAACAGGGTTAAGTTCAGGTTAGGCCTTGTAGTTGCAACTGATCACAGTGTTGGTGAACAAATCTTTTCACCAATTGCACATCCCAATTCTGACTCCCAATCATAAGGCCTCATTATAAGTCTGGTGGTAGCCGTGCCGGAAAAAACAGCATGCCGCCACCGGAGTTGTGCGTTTTTTCTGGCGCCTAGGGAATCATCGGGGTATTACAGCCCTGGTGATCCGTGAAGGCATGCGCCGGAAAATGTAATTCCCCATTCCCATTCGAGTCCCATAGGACTCAATGGGAATGGGGAGGAGGGAAGCACTGGCACTGTGTGTAACAGTGCCAGTGCTTCCATCAAAGTCTGTGAGCGGGTGCTGTTCCGCCTGTCAGGTCAGACCTGTCGGCTGGAGGTCAAACGGCTCCCGTATCAGTGGTTCTGGTGAGTCTACCGGCACCATTGTTACCGGACCTGCAGAGTCGTAATGAGGCCCAGAGTGCTTTCTTTCAAGAATACACACATTAAAATCAGTTTTCTATCAGCAAACAGGTTGAATCTTTAGAACTTGTTTCTCGAAGACCTTCGTCCTCATTACGAGTTTGGCTGTATTTCTGAGATTGTTCCATAGAATGACTACCAAACCCATCTACTGTTACCGCTAATTGGCCTGGCAGATTTCCTGCTGGATTATGAGTGGTGGCAAGGTAGATGTTTGTCCCCATTTTTAGAGCCCACAGGACTCCTGTGGTATTTTTTCAGAGGTACCACGAGCAGCAATTCTGCTACCATAAATCTGTCGGTTTTTGGAGATAAAGCTAGATGCTGGAGGTGAATCCTTAACTTCACCTCCAATCACGGAATTTGGCTGTGCAGGAAAATTGGAAGTAATTCTATCACCACCAAAAAAGAGGTAGTAATGTAATTGCCTCCAAACGCTCACAGCACTGATGACCTTCTAATGAGGCCCATCATTTATCTGTTCTGTGTGCAGTTGAGGTGCTTGCCATATCAGTAGTTTGCAAACTCTTGAATTTCTCTCAGTGTGCACTGGAAAATAGTCACACAAACAGGTTTTGTGAGCACCGACATCTCAAAGGTATAATCCTGGCCTAGAAGATTATTTTAGGGGTAGCTGGAGAATGGTGAATTCGTGACTGGGAATAATTGTAACGTTCTTGTCCGACTTCCAAATTAGGCTCACATGGGCTTTGTGGTAGATTTGGCACGAAATACGTCAGATGTGCACAAAGAGCATGATGGGAGTATCCAAAAGGCAAAATGATGTGTTGCGTCTCTGCGTTGCAATGGTGCGCCCTCTACTATGCCTAGCGTATAGATTGCAGGTTCACCACACCACCATAACCATTGCAACCTTTGTCTAAGCTCTACTGCAAGTACATCTATTGCTTGGAACGGCCACTATGATGCTGAAGGATGACCCTACATGCAGCACTGAGACAGGAGACCCTCACACAAGACAGTTCTCCACACTGAGTTACTGTAAAATGACCATCAGTGTGAGATCATAACAAGTGCCCCTAAGCCAGAACCAGGCTGAGTACCTACCAGCAATAGGAGAACCTTGCTTGGAGCAATGTAGTCGGGCCTTCTCTCAGCCCAATATACTAGGAGTACTTCCTTCTCTCATATGTACTCAGTACAGAGCACATAGCAAGAGGATGAAGCAATGCTTGACTCAGAGAGGTGGCATGCTGCAGTGGCCAAACAATGCACACGCCCAGGGAATCCTAGAACAACCAAGAGAGCAAGGAGGTAATGGGACATACTAAGTGAGCATTGGCAAAAGTGTGACATGCATCAAGTACTCAAAATTAGGGACCAGCCAATTAGTCAAATTAGCTGTCCGATCTAAGTGCCTTGCAATGGCTGCAGACCAGGCAATTCTTTCGTTTTTAGGTATTACGTTGCATATATAACTTATATGATGGGGCGTTAGGAGGGATACACAGCTTGTGGGTGTTGTTTGATTATTTACCCTCTCATGCATAACACTATAACCCTACCTTCCCCATCCCCTCAAAACACATCCTCATGGGATCTCTTTGAGCTAACTCTATAAACATTAACATCAAGCTTTCTCCTATATATGGACCTGCTATGGTTATTTCAAAATAGTCTTCTGAGTGTTAATGGCTTAGTTAAAGTTGTATGTGCATTGCTGGTGTCATTGAAATCTCTGCACATTTCTCTCTACCTGGAAAACCCACACAACCTGGTTACCTCAACACAGAACATACACAATCTGCAGGATTCCCTCAACCCAGAACCCACACAACCTGCTGGATTCCTTCAATCCACAACCTGCACAACTTGCAGGATTCCCTCAAACTAGAACTCATACAACCTGGTATGGTATGGTAATGTTTATTTGTATAGAGCCTATACACAGGCAAGTGTTTCAAAGCGCTCAAGGAGGGAAGGAACACAGGGAAAAACAACAGTCGCTCAGAGCCCTTAAATTTCTGAGACGATAACGGTCTGCACAGGCAGATTAAGTGAATATTATACATTTAACAGTTGAGATACAGCAAATAAGCCTGTCAGCGATTCTGCAGTTTTTTCAAGTGCACATTAAGGGGAGAAGACAAGGGAGAATAGACAGAACGATCTTCAGGCAGGGCTGTATACAGATTGTGCAAGTGCTGGAGGGTAAGACAAGGGCAGGGTCCAAGTGTGCCCAGTCAGTAGAAACTGATGAAGTGCGGAGAGAGAAGCTCTCAAGGTTGATTACAAGTGCAGTGGGGTATAGGGCCTTGCAGCAAGTGCAGAAACACTGGTAAGGGTGCCTGGGACCTGTGAGACTCTGAGGTACACCAGACAGCCAGTCAGTAAGCTGTGTGAAGGAGTGAGAAAAGGAAGATCATAGAGCTAGGTTAGCAGGGTAGGGTGAGAGAGAAGGAAGAGGAAAAGAGTAAGGTCTTGAGGAGTTTCCAGAACTTGACAATTTCAGGGTCAAGGTGCAGAGTGGCTGGGAGGCTGTTCCAGAGGGAGGCACCTGCTGAGGAAAGGGATCTCCCTCCAAATCTCTGCTTGGAGAACCTGCTCACTTACAGAAGGTTGGAGGTAGATGAGCGGAGGGCTCGAGAGGGACAGTATTTAGGAAGGCAACATTGCAGGTAAGTCGGTTCCAGGCACCAGAAAGCCTTGTGAACAATGCAGAGGGTCTTGAACTTGATCCTTGCAGCCACAGGGAGCCAGTAGAGGGATTTCAGTGCCAGAGAGATGTGGTACCTGGGCATGAGGCCAAGGATAAGTCTTGCGGTTCTGTTCTGGATGAGTTGCAGAGGACACAGGGCAGAAGCAGGGAGGTTGAGGAAGAGACTGTTGTAGAAGTCCAGCCTGGAGAGAACTGGGGCTCTGGAGACAGTGAGCCACTGAGGGAAAGTTAGAAAAGGTAGAGTGCCTCTAAGGAGGTGTAGTTGATAGTTAGACTTTTTTGAAATGTCAGAAATGTGAGAGGAGAAGGAGAGAGTGGAGTTGAAGATGACCCCAAGGTTTTTGGCCTCACAGGTGGGGGTAGGTGCAGAGCCAAGGGAGGCCGGCTATAGTGAGAGAAGGAACCTGCAGGAATCCCTCAACCCAGAACCCACACAACCTGCAGGATTCCCTAAATCCAGCAAGCTTCCCTCAACCCAGAACTCACACAACCTACAGGATTCCCTAAACCCAGAACCCACACAACCTGCACAATTCTCTAAACCCAGAACCCACACAACCTGCACGATTCCCCAAAGCCAGAGCCTACACAACCTGGTTCCATCAAGCCAGAACGTCCACAACCTGCAGGATTCCCTCAATTCTGAACCCACACAACCTGGTTCCCTCAACCTAGAACACACATAACATGCAGGATTCCCTCAACCCAGAACTCACACAACCTGCACGATTCTCTCAACCCAGAACCCACACAACATGCAGGATTCCCAAAACCCAGAATCCACAAAACATGCATGTTTCTCTCAACCCAGACCACACACAACCTGCAGGATTCCCTCAACCCAGAAGCCACACAACCTGCTGGATTCTCTCAATCCACAACCTGTGCAACTTGTAGGATTCCCTCAACCGAGAACCCATACAACCTGAAGGATTCCCTCAACCCAGAACTCACGCAACCTGCAGGATTCCCTAAACCCAGAACCCACACAACCTGCATGATTCCCTAAAACCAGAACCCACACGACCTGCACGATTCCCCAAAGCCAGAGCTTACACAACCTGGTTCCATCAAGCCAGAACCCCCACAACCTGCAGGATTCCCTCAATTCTGAACCCACACAACCTAGTTCCCTCAACCTACAACACACATCCCATGCAGGATTCCCTCAATCCAGAACTCACACAACCTGCACGATTCTCTCAACCCAGAACCCACACACCATGCAGGATTCCCAAAACCCAGAATCCACACAACATGTATGTTTCTCTCAACCCAGAACCCACACAACCCTTAGGATTCCCACAACCCACACAACATGCATGTTTCTCTCAACCCATAACCCACCAGCAATCTGAAAGCTTCATACGTTTATGATTATGAGAAGGGTACTCTGCGCAATAAATGGATCATATTTCACCCCAGTAGAAACTTGCACTGTGCAACTACGGAACTTGAGGGAGCATGTTGAAAACCAAACCCCAACAATGATCAATGGTGTAATGTGCATTTGTGAAGTACCAATACTGTGCAGAGTATTGTATTCCAGATGGATCAAGCAGCCAAGTCAAACATTACTGCCAGCTGGTATGAGCACATTCCACCATAAGCGGTTATTTTCACTGATATATGAAAGGTGTGTGTGTGTGTTTGTGTGCGCGCATGTGTGCGTGCGTGCGTGCGTGTGTGTGTGTGTGCGTGCGTGTGTGTGTGTGTTGCTTTATTGTGAAGGCCTGTCTAGGATTACGTGTGGCTACCATCAGCCAAATACGGTAGCCTCTAACCCTGTAGCATTGGCAGGTTGGAGTCTCTAACCCTCTCTCTTCTCCTGCAGCCTCCACTCTGTGAAAGGGACAGTGAGCTAAAGTCTTGGTTGAGACTCTTGGGGGCCATCCACCCAAGAACAGGTCAATGGGCCATGTTCATGCCGGTAGAGGGACTCCCAGAACCCCCCATTTTTTGCATATTAACAGGGTAATTCATAGAATTTCGCACAAAAGTGGCGCACGCGGCTGGTGCACAGTGTGCGCGTGCGAACGTCTGCGCCAGCCGCTTGCGCTAAAATCGATTTCCACGCACAGCGTATTCATGGATTTTAGCCTCCACAACCTGCCGTGGCGCAGAGTGGTGCAGCGAACCTGCAGCAGTGCCACTTACGCCCCCAAGAACGCCCTCGCGCAAGGAAAAGCCATCAAATTTCCCAATTCAGCGCAAAGGGCTGCGCTAACCCTGGACCAGTTTACAGGGCTGCCAAACAGCAAACGCCAAGCGGGGAACATGTATTACTGGGGTGCGCGTGAAGTCTCACACGCGAAAGGGCCTGTGCGAGTGGGGTACGTGTATTACTGGGGTTCGCGGGAAGTTTCACACGCGAAAGGGCCTGTGCGAGTGGGGTACGTGTATTACGGGGGTGCACAGTAAGTTTCACAATTGATTGGCCTGGGTACGTGTATTTCCAGGGTGCGCGGGAAGTTTCACACGCGATTGGCGTGGGTACGTGTATTTCAGGGGTGCGCGGGAAGTTTCACACGCTATTGACCTGGGTACGTGTATTTCAGGATTGCGAGGGAAGTTTCACATGCGATTGGCCTGGGTACGTGTATTTCAGGGGTGCGTGGGAAGTTTCACACACGATTGGGCTGGTTACGTGTATTTCAGGGGGGCGCGGGAAGTTTCACATGCGATTGGCCTGGGTACGTGTATTTCAGGGGTGCGCGGGAAGTTTCACACGCGATTGGGCTTGGTAGTGTATTTCAGGGGTGCGCGGGAAGTTTCACATGCGATTGGGCTGGGTACGTGTATTTCAGGGGTGCGCGGGAAGTTTCACACGCGAATGGCCTGAGTACGTGTATTTCAGGGGTGCGCGGGAAGATTCACACGCGATTGGCCTGTGTACGTGTATTTCAGGGGTGCACGGGAAGTTTCACACGCAATTGGCCTGGGTACGTATATTTTGGGGGTGCGCGGGAAGTTTCACACGCGATTGGGCCTGGGTACGTGTATTTCAGGGGTACGCGGGAAGTTTCACACGTGATTGGGCTTGGTACGTGTATTTCGGGGGTGCGCGGGAAGTTTCACACGCGATTGGGCCTGGGTACGTGTATTTCAGGGGTGCGTGGGAAGTTTCACACACGATTGGAGTAGGGTACGTGTATTACCGGGCTGCGCATGAAGTTTCACACGCGATTTTGCTGTCAGAGCGGGGAACGCGTATTTCGGGGGTGCGTGGGGAGTCCTACACGAGAATTGACAGTGTTGGTCCTCCCAGGTGTCCCCTCTACCCCCTCCACGGGTCCTGCAGGCAGCCCACACCACAGGGGACTACCCCGCACCCCTGGTCATGTCCCGCAGGCAGCCCATCCACCATGGGCATGCCCCCCAGCCAAGCCACATGTCACGTTGCAATATGATCACCAACTCATGTCTCCCAGCACCCCGACCCCCCAGCAGGACAGGGCACCTGCCAGCAGGCCCCCACACATGCCCCCCAGCACACCCACCCCCCCAGCAGTCAGGGGCACCTGCCAGCAGGCCCCCACACATGTCCCCCTGCACCCCCACCCCCCAGCAGTCAGGGGCAACTGCCAGCAGGCCCCCACACATGTCCCCCAGCACCCCCACCCCCCAGCAGTCAGGGGCACCTGCCAGCAGGCCCCCACACATGTCCCCCAGCACCCCCACCCCCCAGCAGTTAGGGGCTCCTGCTAGCCGGCCCCCACACATGTCCCCCAGCACCCCCACCCCCCAGCAGTGCAGGGCACCTGCCAGCAGGCCCCCACACATGTCCCCCAGCACCCCCACCCCCCAGCAGTCAGGGGCACCTGCCAGCAGGCCCCCACACATGTCCCACACATGTCCCCCTGCACCCCCACCCCCCAGAAGTCAGGATCACTTGCCAGCAGGCCCCCACACATGTCCCCCTGCACCCCTCCCCCCAGCAGTGCAAGGCACCTGCCAGCAGGCCCCCACTCATGTCCCCCAGCACCCCCACCCCCCAGCAGTCGGGGGCACCTGCCAGCAGGCCCCCACACATGCCCCCCAGCATCCCCACCCCCCAGCAGTGCAGGGCACCTGCCAGCAGGCCCCCACACATGTCCCCCAGCACCCCCACCCCCCAGCAGTCAGGGGCACCTGCCAGCAGGCCCCCACTCATGTCCCACTCATGTCCCCCAGCACCCCCACCCCCAGCAGTCAGGGGCGCCTGCCAGCAGGCCCCCACACATGTCCCCCAGCACCCCCACCCCCCAGAAGTTTGGGCACCTGCCAGCAGGCCCCCACACATGTACCCCAGAACCCCCACCCCCCAGCAGTCAGGGGCATCTGCTAGCAGGCCCCCACACATGTCCCACACATGTCCCCCTGCACCCCCAGCCCCCAGCAGTCAGGGGCACCTACCAACAGGCCCCCACACATGTCTCCCTGCACCCCCACCCCCCAGCAGTCAGTGGCACCTGCCAGCAGGCCCCCACTCATGTCCCCCAGCACCCCCACCCTCCAGCAGTGCAGGGCACCTGCCAGCAGGCCCCCACTCATGTCCCACTCATGTCCCCCAGCACCCCCACCCCCCAGCAGTCAGGGGCACCTGCCAGCAGGCCCCCACTCATGTCCCCTTGCACCCCCACCCCCCAGCAGTGAAATGGCGATCTCATGACACAAACCAAAAGTCAACTATGTACATCAACACATGTCCACCACACGAAGGCAGGCGGTAGCGTCCCTGCGCATTAAAAAAATGTGCGCTAACAAAAAGCACGTATATACAGCTCTGAATGTCCCATACTGTGGCCCTCTAGGACAAATGACCTGCAAAGGGGTACGCGACAAACATGGACACCCGCTGTGTCAAAAATAGCGTGTATTTCGGGGGTGCGCGGGAAATTATTTATTTATTTATATGTATTTTTGGGGTCAGGTAAGTAAAAAAAAGGTGTAAAAGAAAAAAAAACGAAAAAAGGGGGCTTGTGGGGGAACCCCCCCATTTCGAGAAAAAAAACGTATTGAAAAAAAAATTCGACTTTTCTTTTTTCGAGATTTTTTTTCGACCTTTTTTTTCGAGATTTTTTTTCCGATCTTTTCACTATAAACCGTACTGCCTATCTAACAGGGATAGAGAAAACAATATCCCTATCCGACCTTCATTCATACATGACAATAGTATAAAATAAAAATCAGGTTAAGGTCACTAGAGTTATTGATATAGGGAGACACTGTACCATATGCTTGTGTATCTATCGAAGTGACAGGGACCTATCCTCTCGTCTGGAATTTTAATCTGAATTTAATCACCAGTTTGCTGAGATGGCCCTAGTCACTAAAGATGTTATTCTGATAGAGGCTTTAAAATTGCTCTGAAGAAAGAGCATTGCTGGCTAGAGGCAACTAAAGCTTTCTAGCGCTGAAAAACATGTGTCTAAACGTGTCCAGATTTTGTACTGGTGAACATCGTCTTCAGCATGGGCTCACTCAAACCCTACCTGGCATGAGTGAGCTCATACTGAAGACGATGTTTATCATTTCAATTAACTTTCACCACTTTCATGAAAGAGCTGACGTGCATTGGAGAACGCACATGTAATATGGATATGTGGGATCTAACCCATGAATCATGAGTACTGCACCAACTGGATTTTGCCCAGTTTCGAGAAAGGCTTCACTTAGCCGAAACACATGTCAGCTTAAGGGCACTGCAAAATTAAAAGGAAACCATGACAATTCATTGAGCTTTTGTGCTATTTCTCATCTGGCGCTGACTTGAGAAATCACTATATTCAAAATAAGGCGTGTGTCACCCGTGTCTATAGCATCTTGAGGTACTAAGTTGGACACCAATACGCATGTACAATCTTTGTCTCGTGCTTTAATATAAGCTCTTTCAAGTATCTTCTTGGGATAGACTCAATGTTGAAATCTCAAAGCAATTTGGGCACATTCGCTATTAAAGGATTCAATTCTGGAGCATCTGTATGCGAATGAACTCCCCATAAGGTATGCTCCACTGGAAGGCTGTTGGATGGTTGCTCATAGCATATAGTGGTACGTTGGAACTGGTGGGCTTTCCATACAGTTCAGTAACCAGTTCTCCTTGTGCCACTATAACATGAATATCTAAAACAAATGCTAGCAGTCTTGCTCTGGCTCTCAGCACATTTTAGATTTAAGTGGTTCACATTAAGTATCTTAACAAAGTCCAACCATTCAGTGCAGACTTTAGCACGTTCCAGGGTGCTGTGGCACTCAGGCAGTAGATTACAAGTTGCATACAAACTTGATCCCAGGCCTTTCTGTTGTACAAAAAGTCCTTTATTGCAACAGATTTGTGGACAAGTGGCCAGCAGGAAGAGTCAAGATTTCACAGGCAACATGGTTCCTTGTCGGGTGGATAGGTCTTTCGAGATGTAGATTCTGGCATGGGGGTGAGACCACTATATGGTTCAGGCTGGCAATTGCTGGGGATTCGCTGCAGGGTGGTGTGCCACTGTAGGTGGCAGTGTTTGGGTGGAAGATACTTTGCGTGCTGGGAGGGATAAGGAGTGGGAGGTTTTCAAGGGGATAGTGGGGGTGGACAGGCTGGGTAGAGGAGCATTGCCATAGAGCGGGCAGAAAGCTTGTGGGAGGTGGAAGGGCAATAGGCGTCAGGGAGTGGTAGAGTATAGCGGACAGGACGTTGGAGAAGGAAACCAGATTCTACACCGCAGGCTGTGGATTGCATTGCTTCTGGGCTGGGCGTGAATCTTTTCAGGAGGCGAGTAGTGTAGCCAGGCAGGAGGGACCGTTAGAGGAGCGGATGCACCTCTTACCTTGCACCAGGTGTTTGCTCCAAGTGGACATCACCGGAAACAAAGAAAGTGTGTAAAACGGGTAAGTGTTTTTGTTGTGTGCATGTTGCATCTGCGTTTGTGTGTGTGTTGGGTGTTTGTGTGTGTGTTTGTTTATTTTTGGGGAGTGTGGGGTGAAGCAAAGACACAATGCGATTCACCATAAACGGGCCTCGTCGGGTTTGAGAATATATATATCAAAGAACAAAGCAGGGAAGCCCCTGCTCACAAAAGTAGGTGGCACTGCTCAAATTAACGAAACCTTCAGTCCCCCATAATTGGAAATATTTATTTTGGCTTCAAGGGCAAAATGAAAGCATTAACATCACACTAACAAGTTTCATCCGATCCCGGGCTTCATCAGAATGTGCACCATTATTATTCTGTGAAGAAATGCATACATCACCTAGTCCCTCTTTCATTTTCATGGCTCAAAACAGCTTCCATTGCAGTGATGTAATATGGAAGCGCCATCTTTAAATCCAATGCATTATTGCATCTTTGTAGTACATTCAAAAGTCCTACTCATAAGCGGCAAAAGAAATGCAAATGCATTAACTTTAAAGACATTAATCTAATATAATTCACATGCCCCAAAGTTAAGCTGGCAACCCTAAATTGCAATCAAGTGCACTAAATGAAGTGCAATCATTTAGTTATCAAAGACTTGCTCTTCACATGGTTCGACTGCATTGTCATTGAGTTTCCCCAAACCATTAATATTAAATAAGCTCGGATATAAAGAAAGCCCTTGATTCCTATAACATATCGGTGCTGGGTGGTACATATCTAAGTGCAATAACCCCTAAGGTGCATAGTGCTAGCAATTGTATATAATAAAGTGCCAGTGCAGCATATCATCAACCAGATAACATGTTGTGCAAAAACTCTGGAGTAAAGTGCACGTGCTTAAAACTGCTAATGTATGTAGTTAACAACCTACTGTAATGGAATATATTTAACTACTTTGCAGTACTGAAGCATATTGGGATCTTCAGTGTAAAGATGCAACATGGAAAGCCAGTTTGCGTATTCCACATACCTACAAATGTATTATTATTAGATTTGTACCGCGCACCACTGACCCGGAGGTTTAAGAGTGCCAGCAAAAGACATAACACGACAGACACAAAAAATATCAATACAGATAGAAAGCAGAAGAGTCTATTATGACAGTGGAGGACTTATTGCAGGGTTGGGTGGAGAATCTATCTAAAAAACGTTCTACATCTCTTTCTAAATGAAGCTGTTGAGCTTTCTTCTCTGAGGTTCAAGGGGATTGCATTCCAGGCAGTGGGGGCTGCTACAAAGAGCACCCCTTTTTTTACTTTTGACATTCTACAGGCTGAGATTCTTAAGTGAGTAGTGTTATTCGATCTGAGGTTAAGTTTATTAGATTTTTATTCTAGCACTTCCCTAAGATACAGTGGCGCCGGGATTTACTTATTCGTAATCAGAAGGAGGCAAAAGGTAATTCTCGCTTCCATAGGTAACCAGTGCAGGCTCCTTCTAGGCTTTGAGACATGGGGCCTCATTACAAGGTTGCTGGTCCGGTAACAATGGTGCCGGTCAGCTACCGGCACCATTGTTGCCGGACCGGCAAACTAGGAGGTCTGCAAGTGGGTGCCTTTCGCCGGCCAGGTCTGACCTGGTGGGATAGACCGGCACCCGCTCGCAGACCTTGACTGATGCACCGGCACCATTGATGAATGGTGCCGGTGCATCCATCCTCCTCATTCCCATTGCATCCAATGGGACTCAAATGGGAATGCAGAGAAATAATTTTTGGCGCCCGGCAATGGCCAGTTACCGGGCTGCTGGGGCCATAATGCCACGATAAGTCCCTATTTTCAGGTGCTGGAAAAAAAATGACTCTGGCAGCAGCCGTGCCATTTTTACCTGTACAGCTACTGGCAGACTCATAATGATGCCCATGGTCTCTTCTGTTGAGGTCCATAATGATTCTGATGGCATTATTCTGCACAACTTGGAGCCGGCCCTTATCGGGTTTGGGCAGGCCAACTAGCAGACTGCTACAATAATCAAGTTTAGAACCCATCATGGTCCTGGCTAATATCTCTTGGTTAGCTCTTGAAATAAACAGCCGTGCATGCGCCATCAGTTTTATATAGTGTGAGACCAAGGAGACTATAATACTAAATTGTTACTTCATATTGAGATTATGATCAAAATGGACCCCCAAGGTCTTCACTTTATTTTTTTGTTTTTATGATGCAACCTTCAATTTGAAACAGGGCATATTCAATTCCCATCTTGCAGATTTCCGGACTCTGTACCAACCAGTATCAACTCAGTTTAGCCGGTATTCAGAGCAAGCCATTGTTACACAACCACCTCTGGATCAATCCATAGATCCTATTAATAGTGATCTCATCTGCAGAAAAATTGCCAAAGAGAGGGATGACGCATTGTGTGTCATCTGCGTCATTTGTGAAGTCTTTCTTATTTTCCTCTAAGAAATCAAGAAAAGCAACAGTGAAATTATTATAAAATACAGGAGACCGGCAAGCTCCCTGTGGTACTCTTTGTGTGAGCTCAACCAGATTTGTATCTGCCGTTGTGCTACTAACTCGACATTGACGATTACTGAGAAATTATTTGACCCAGCAAGCCGCCGACTCTGAGAACCCTGCCGCCTCCTTTAATCTGAAGATCAGTAATACATGATCTACCTGTTTGAAGGTGGCGGGGATGTCAAGCAGCATAAGCATGGTCGTCTACCCATTGTCCATAAACTGAAGAAGTCTAGACTTCAAATCTAAAAGGGCAGTCTCTGTACCGTGGTTCTCCCTAAAACCTGATTGCCATTTATTCAATATATTGTTAGATTTAAGGTGAGCCATAACTTGAGTGTAAACCACTCAATCGTGAATTTTAAGCAGAAATGGGGAGTGAGAGATGGGCCGATAGTTTAGCGTGTTCAATGGACATAAACCAGTCTTTTTCAGTAGAGGTGTAATCCATGTGTTCTTAATATCAGTAGGAATACGACTTTCGCAGAATGAGGCATTCACAAATTTGCACAAAGTGCTAATCAATGCAGGGGAACATGTTTTTACAAACATGGCAGTGCATGCATATCCCTTACAATTGGTTGGCTTCAGATTTTCTATTATAAGAATTTTTGCGAGGACATTAGCTACCTTAAATCATTTTGCTGAAGTTTTATATGCCTCTTTGTCCCACTCCGTGAGGGAGTTTTTTCCATCTATATAGGCTTTTAATCTTCTTTTAAGGATTTTGTAAATCATGAGTGAACCATAGATCAGTCTGCTTCTGAATAACTTTCTTCATTTTACAGGCTAAGGGATTTACAGCCTTTAAAATGTGCTATGTTGCATTACACTCCTAGTTCACATCATTTATGAAATATTTAATCCCAACTATCTAGTAATGCGCTTGTGCGCAACCAAAAGTGGAAGTGCTTATATTTTGTTGCACATGTTTAACTATATCTACAGTACTTAATTCTCATATTGCACCAATCTGTATGGCACACATTTACTGTATACATATTGTACATGTATACATGCCTAAAATCCTCTGCTCTCATTTGCATCAAGCCGTATTGCAGAGAACACCAGAAATGTAATGAATAGTCCGCAGATATCACAACTGTTTGGATGGTCTTTTTATGCAATGGGGCGTCTGCAGACATTGCGTCCTGTCCGTGTATGTCCGATTTCGCATGACACACTTTTAATTACTGTGTGGTCAAGGCACCCATTTGCGGACATCCATGCGCATGTGCCCTGCGTCTTCCACTCGATGAGGTCCGCGGACACCCACTGCTGCTACGAATGCCCCCAGACGTCATCATGTGACCGTGCCCATGCAGCATGACGGTGTGTCCACAGACGGTGTCCACCCCCATGGAAGGTTTGAAACTGCATTTTCGGCCAATCTAGGGTGTTTAAAGTTGAACGTTTACCCTTCCACAGCTCCTAGACCCATTTTGTGTGATCTGTCAACTTTTTACAACTTCATAAGGCCTATCTTTGGCACGGTAGTCCACGGACAGTTCCCCTGAATGGACCCACCCATTACTTTTAGTCATTCGCAATCTGGCACACAATGAGAGAGCATCTTTTGACAGCTACTTCCAGGAGACTTCCAGCAGTTTTAGAATGGCATCTGTCATGGCCATCCCACCTTCCCAGGGGCCACCAACACCACCACCATCATCACCACATGGAGAGCATGGACAAGGGAACAGATACAATGATGGGGAGGAGAATGACAAAGAACAGGAAGATGAGGGAGAGGATGTTTCTACCTCCAACACCCAGACAGAGCCATGGGTATGGCTGTTCTTTAAAACTGTTAAGGGTATGCCATAAGCTTGGGCTGCCAAGGCTCAATGCATTGTGTGCATGGTGATACTCAGGTGCAGACAACCTTGATAGTACTCTTTTGGAACCCCATTCATGCTCCGCTACACTCGCTCCAACCACCTTGGTATTCTGAGGAAGGTTGTTCCTTTCCCGGGGAGTAGTAGGTTATCTTCCTCTACTCCATCTTCCTCAACCGCTCTTGCCACCACACAGGTTACTCCTGTGGGGCAGAGAATCCCACCGGCTGCTGCGCAGACCATACAGAATTCTGTCTAACCTTTCCCTTCGAGGTTCACAATACTCTGTTGAACTGTGACACATTGCTCTTCATGGAGGAGCAGTTTCAGAGTGCTTTTGCGGCCGTGGTTAAGGAGCACAAGAAACACTGCCACCAACCTTAGATTTAAGGCATGCCCAACATCTCCCCCTGTCCACCTACCCCTATGTATCTATGGTTAGTGCCCTCTCCTCCCCAACTTATCTCTTCGCCTCTCCTAAAAAGTGTATGTGAGGGCTGGGGCATATAGGTATGGCTCAAGCTGTACCTATTGGAACCTGCATGGAAGGTATGGTGAAAGTGGGGCTTTTAATGCATTCATTATGTTTGATTGAAACTCAATCCTGATACATGGTACAATACTACCTAACATTAGGCTTTTTGCATTTCTTTGTTTTCTCCACATTCTTTCCTTAGGGCTCGGCTTAATAAATTCCACTTCCTTGTTCCTGAGGAAGGTGGATACTACCTTTTACTGTCAAAATGCAATTACACTTGCATTCCGATTCACACACGCAAGAGGTGTGCGCTGCACTGGATTTGCACCAGCGCCCTACGTAGACCCCTAATCCACCTAACCAAGCTGAGACTCTATACATACAATCACCTTACAATAACATAGCAGCCTTCCCTTGTTCCAATGTATCTAATAGGACAGGTGCTTGTGTGTTGTTTACAGCTTCAATGATTTAATAATGCGACTCACGCTGTATTTGTACATGGCTATGGTCAAAATGTCCAGCTCATAAGATGTAGAATGTTTTTTATGTACTGTTGTTCAAATATTAATTCTGAATGCCAGTAGATGTTTTCTAGAATGTACTTGCCATAGGCATATTTTATTTCTTCTTACTACTTTCTTGGTATGTGCATTACTTTTGGGTATACATTTGTACATATTTTATATTTCTATTAATAAATGTGGAGTCAAACACAAGTGTTAGGATCCAGCGCAGTGTGTTTTTGCTCTAACCCAATAGAGAAAAAATATTAGGACATTACATAATGTGTAAATAAAAAACACAATGTACACAGTTTCCTTGTGACACAGTGACTTAATACACTGTTAGCAACCATACGTTTTTTCCTGTCGGGACACTTCCCTTTAGCATCAAGTTTAATACACCCCAGTCCCTTACAGACTAGGGTCAACCCTCCGGTTTATGAAACTCCAAAGATGCTGCAGTCACATAGCCCAGACTGTTGCCTCCACAATGCATAATAATAATATCTGGACGTTTAAAGTAAGCCATAGTCTCACAGAATGGTAATAAAGTTACCCAGTTTAAGCTACAATCTGCATACCATGAAACTTCCACTTCGCCCAAACCAATAGTAGCGGAGACACCATGAGATTCAGTATAAACATTTAATGAATGGTTCCAAGAATCTCCCACCATCCACACACTCTGCTTCTTCATAGACATAGCCATAGCTCTCTTTACTACAAACAACAAAGAACACACTTCCTACCATGTACTCCTGTACACTTCAACTCCTTCTCCAGACCCACAAACCTGATTGGCATGTCCCCCAACGTCCTGTTTTCATACCAAACATCTTCAAAAGACCCGGATGGCACAGGGTTGGCGGACATGGTGGCACCTGCAACACTTCTTTTCACCTATACAAACAGCTCCCTATTAACTTTCTTCTATTCCCAACCCTTTCTAGATCCTCTTTCGGACACAAACTAACCCTAAATATGTTTTTCACACCGGGATGTCCGGGAATCCAACATGGCAATGTTTGAAAAAATCAGATGCACCTCATGTTTTTTAACTTCCAATCAGCATGCGTTTTCGGTGTCCGCAGACATCGAGCCACCCTGTGATTGGTCCAGGGGTGACCGCAGACTCTGAATCAGGAAATGAGTGTGCGGGCGGGACTCAGATATCACTAATTTGTTTTAGCTACTTTTTGGCCATTTTCTGAAAAAAATAACTGGATGGATTTACACCAAATTTACAAAAACATGCTTTTGGGACCAAACCACAACTCCTGGCACAAGTTTGGTGAAAATCCGTGCAGCGGTTTGGGCTGATGGCGCAAGGACATTTCTTTTTCCATTGTGTCTATGAGGATTTCAAAAATTTGGGAAACCCCCCATAACTTTTCCCCCTCGATGAAAACGCACCAAACATTGAAGAATCGTTCTGAGGGGGCTATATACTTGTATTTGTAAAGTTTGGTGAGGAATCGACCAGGGGGCACAAAGTTATAAGCCACCCAAAAATTGCTGTTTCTATGAGTTGAGTAACTTAACCATAACTACAGAGCCACTAACTGAGGCCCTGTAATATAGCAAATGTAGTTCATAGTATGGACTTTTTAAAAAAAGAATAGCTAGTAATTGGCTTGAAAATGTTGCTATACTATGTTTAACAGGATATATGTGATACTTCATACTTGAATTGTACTGTTTTCCTTTGTGTCTTTGTGTATGGTTATAAGGGTCAGTGACCCAAAAAAACGTATATTGATTGTTTATAATGTGTAGTGCGGTGTTTCTTTACATTGCATTTTGTATAGTTGCTGGGCATGATAGAACCGCTGTATAGATATCCTATAACGCTGGTGTGCCAGACTTTTGACTTCTTGAATGCAACTGCATCCAAGCAACACCATCTGCTGTTATGTGTTCCTTTTCCTCTTGTTGTAAGGTTGACACATTTTGTCATTGCTGTATCTTGGTGGAAAAATCAATAACAAGATTTTTTTTAAAGTGTCAGAATTCTTGTAACTATGAAGATGTTAGTAGACACCAGGGTGTTGATTTTTTGGTTTTCCCGGCAGGTGACCGCGCAAAAATACAAAGTCCCATTGCAACGTATAGGGACTTTCATGAAATTGTCCTTTCCTGGGGTGGAGGGGAGGGCCGCGAAGCACCCGCATACTCGACACCCCTGGTTGAGATCCCCTCATGGGTCAGATGGTCTGCATAAGGAGGCAGACACAGTAGAGTTATGCTCCAATGAGATTGGCCATGCTTCCTCTGCTCATCATGAGCAGTCACTGCCTCGATATAGGTAGATATGATATATTTTTTTATTTATATCGCGTTCATACACAGGTGTTTCAGAGCGCAAGATGGGCCTGCCATGGGCAAACAGTCGATCGTCTCATTGGACTGCTTGCAATTTTTAAGAAGATAATCATTTTATGTTATATCTTCATCAACACAATACCCATTATTTCTCCCAGTTCCAACTTCATATCCCCTATAGGTCCATTTTATTTGCCAACCATCAAGTCTAATACAAAATAACATTTCTGGAATTGTTTTTGAATTCCGAACGATATCCTCGTGGGGAAGAAAGTGAGACATAACTGATTGTTTGCTGCATAATTACAGGAGCCATCGGAACTGGAAGGCATGAGAAATAAAGAGAAAAATCAAATTTTCTAGCTAAAAACCCATTGCCCGTGGACGCCGCAGTGGTAGCAGTTACGTGGGAGGACCAATAAAAATATTATATCTTAAAAGCCAGCGACCCTCAGAACAATTGACAGAGAAGGGCACGGGAGAGAGTGCACGAAATACAACAGCCCATAAAAAAAGAAAATGAAAAATAAGTGGATTAACATTGATCACAACTTTTCAACACTGGTTTTATGACTGCGGCCAAGGAGGGTCCCTGGTGTGCAGTTGTGCTTCTTCAGGTCTTATTACTCTACAGGATGGAGCCGTGAAACATGATTCTGCTTCGCCAATGGGCAGGGAGCTTTTTAGTTGGCTGGGTATAGGTTTTCTAAATTCATATTCGAGCGAAAAATTACAGAATTTACAATTACACAATGTTCAATAGAATACAAATGTGAACATTGCTAGGGTCAACATTGGATTCCTGCAGCAGGAGCTAGAGGTAGCTTCTAGCTGTTGTGAATGTACCAGTGGGGGCTCCAGGAATTCAATTTAAGGGGGCACAGAATGTGCCACAGGCAAATGAAGGGGGCATATAGAAATGCGCTATGGGAATGATTTTCCCAAATTGACCTGGGTGAAGTAGCCCAAAGAAGGTGAACATGGGGAGGTAAAAATGGTGCATTTCTAGAGCACAATGTCTGGACAATGTTGGATTAAAAGACATTTACTAGCAGCTTTGTCTAATACTTCTGATGCCTGGGAGTCACCTGTAAGCACAATGCCAACTATGCATCATCGGTCAGTACAAATTACACCTGTGTTAATATTGTGCCATGATTTCATGCAATGCTCAGCATTGGGTTTAGAAGTGCCGCAATGTAATAGAATTAGTTGCAATGTATAACCACCTAAATGCCAGCTTACTTCAAAGTATACCTTAATGTTGCTCAAATGCTGCAGAGTACTGTAAATTCAGGGTGGCCTTTTACAGGGAGTTGCTAATGAAAGTACCAGCCTGCACGGGTTAATGTTTGAATGGTTGTCTTACAAACTGCAGTGTTCAGCACAATGTGCCAGCCTGCCACTTAATCATAGACTTGCCAGTTTGAAACAACTCTACTTAATCACAGTCAACGTAATACCAACATAATGCCAATAGCACCTTGCTATCCTTGCCCAACCCTGCCCCGGTATGACATGTTCAGATGTATGTGCAGGCTCAAATCCACCAATAATACCATCATATGCCTGGTCAGCCATCTTATGTAATGTATAGCCTTGCATGGGCTGCATTTATATGCCAAGTGCAGTTTTAACTGCCCCAATAGTACCATGTTATGGTTGGCATAGTCACCATATGTAAGAAAGTGCCCCACAAGTTCAAATTCAAATGGCCGAACATTGCCAAGACCCAGAGCGCAAGCCCCACACCTGACATACTGCCCCCACTACCCAGAGCACAAGTCTTATACTTGCCATCCTGATCCACCACAACCGAATGCACTAGCCCCATACGTGGCATCCTGCCCCTTCACCACCCAGAGCACAAACCCCATACCTGGCATCCTGCCTGCCCACCACCCTAAAAACAAGCTCTATACCTGGCATCGTGCCCACCACAACCAGGATTGCAAGCCCCATACCTGGTGTCCTGCCCCTCCACCACCCAGAGCAAAAGCCCTATACTTGGCACCCTACCCCAACACCAACTAGAACACAATTCCCATATCTGGAATTCGGTCCCCCACCCAGATCACAACCCCCCATAACAATCATGCTGTTCCAGATGACCCAGAGCAAATACCCAGCATGAGGTCTACACAATATCCAGAGCACAAGTCCCATGCATGGTATCCTAGCCCTTCACCATCCAGAACACACAGTCCACACCTGTATCCTGCTCCTCACCACCCAGAGCACAAGCAATATACCTAGCATCCTGCCCTCCACTGCCAGGATTGCAAGCCCCATACCTGGTATCCTGTCCTGCACCACACAGAGCACAAATCCAATACTTGGAATCCTGCCTCCACACCACCCAGAACAAAACCGCAATGCCTGGCCGTCTGCCCTCCTCCACCACTGAGGGCTTCTGCCCCCCAGTACCCAGAACACAAGCAACATACTTGGCATCCTTCCTACCGTCACCCAGAGCACAAGCCCAATGCCTGGAATCCTGTACTCCACCTCCCAAAGCACAACCCCATTATCCGGCATCCTGCCCGCCCTCCACCCAGAGCACAGGTCCCATACCTGCATCCTGTCCCCCACCACCCAGAGCACAAACCTAATACATGGAATCCTGCCTCCCACCAGCCAGTGTGCAAGCCCATTACCTAGCCACCTGCCTTCCTACCACCCAAAACAAAAGCCCCATACCTGCCACCCTGCCCCCCTCCACCACTCAGTGCTCCGGCCTCATACCTGGCATCCTTCCCCCACAACCCAGGACACAAGCCCCATACCTGACATCCTGCCACCCCCTACCCCACCTGGAGAACAAGCCCCATACCTGCCATCCTGTCCCACACCACCCAGAGCACAAACCCAGTATCTGTAATATTGCCCCCAACACCCAGAATACATTCCCCATATATGAGAGTCTGAACCCCCTGCACCACCCAGTGCTTCTGCCCCCCAACTACCCCGAACACACGCCCCATATCCTGAATCCTTCCTCCCACCAACCAGAGCACAAGTCCCATGCCTGTCATCCTGCAACCCACCACCCAGAGCACAAAACCCATATCAGCAACCTGCCTCCCCACCTCCCAAACCACAAGCCACATACCTTCTAGTCTGCCCCCTCCACCATCCAGTGCTCCAGCCCCATACCTGGCAACTACCCACAACACAAGTCCCATACTGCCATCTTTCCTCCCACCACCCAGAGCACAGACCCCATACCTGCCATCCTGTACTCCACCTCCCAAAGTACAACCCCATATTATGCCATCCTGCCCCCCGCCACCCAGAGCACAGGTCCCATAACTGGCACTCCTCCCACCCCTCCAACACCCAGTGCTCCAGCTCCATACCTGGCATTCTGCCCCCCACTACCCAGAACACAAGCCCCATACCGGGAATCCTCCCTCCCCACCACCCAGAGCACAAGTCCGATAGCAAGCCTCTTGGCTCCTCACCACCAGGAGCACAGGCCCTATACCTGCCATGCTGCCACCTGCCCCAAGACTGCAAGCCCCCTTCTTGGCATCCTTTTGGCCACCACCCAACCTAACACCTTCCCCCCACCACACAGTGAGCAAGTTCCATACATGGCATTGTTGGCAGGATTGATTGATTGATACATTTGTAACATGCTCTGAACAAACCATATCGAATCTAGACGCTGATAACATACAATGTAACAATTTTTAACTGTCATACATTGATGGACAGGCAGGTTGAGGAGTGATGAGTGGTTTCAACACTTATTTAAACAAATATGTTTTGACCTCTTTGGGGAACATAGGAAAAGACTCCAGCTTCCTGATCTCTAGTGGGAGACAGTTCCTTTCTTTGGGGCCAACGACTGACAATCTCTGGTCGCCTCTGAGCACACAGGACGACAGAGGAACCGTCAAAGGAAACTTATTATGCGATTGAAGGGCCTGTGTTGGCAGTTAAGGCTTTCATATTTAACTAAGATATGCCGAGGCCAACTTATTCAGACATTTATATATCAGGCAGATGATCTTAAACCTGATCCTATCCTCCACAGCTTGCCAGTGTAGAGATCTCCGTAACCCCGGGATGGGTGTGGATTTACTAATGCCGAACACCATTTGTATTCTGGCATTTTGCGCCTTTTGAAGTAATTGAACCTGTTTTGCTGGACTTCCAGCTAAAGGTTTATTACAATAGTCCAACTGTGAGTTAATCATTGCACCCACCACTACCGCATGATCAGTCACTGGGTCAAAAGGAAGAGCTTGGATGAGTAGTCGCAAAGAGTAGAAAACGGCATGCACTTTGGCTCCGATTTGACCTTCACGACCCATATCATTCTGCCATATACAGTCTTATAATCTGGGTGAAAATTTGAATTCTGTGCCCAACAGGGCCAGAGGCAAGGGACATCTATCCTTGTAAGGAGATGGTTTGGTCCGAACATGGCAATTTCTATCTTGTTGCAATTAAGTAAGAGGGAGTGAGCCCACATCCAACTACTGATTTCATCCAGACAGACTGTTATCCTTGAGAAGGCTTCTTCTACATGGTCAGGTCTTATGGACAACTGTGTGTCATCAGCATTTGAATGTAACCCGACCCTATGCTTACGCATTATGTTTGTAAGTGGCCTCAGGTATACATTAAATAATAGAGGTGATAGTGAGGATCATTGAGGAACCCTGCATTCCTGTCTAATGGAATCTGGCAGAAAACCTCCCAACCCTACCTGTTGGCTCCGCTCTGACAGAAATGATTTAAACCAGCTGATGGCCTTAGCTGAGACCATACCCACTTCCTTAGGCAGTTGATAAGAAAGGCATGATCCACTGTGTCAAATGCTGCTGACAGGTCTAACATCACCAGCAGCGAGAGTGCCCCTGGTCTTCTACCCACAGCAGTTCGTCCCATACCGCCACCAGTGCCATTTCCATCACAAAGTCCTGATGTTTTGCTGCTCCCTCTCATTTAGCCATCACCTATCTTTGCCACTACATCTATAACTCTACCACTAAATGTGTTTCTGTTACTTTATTGATTTCTCTTCACTGCCAGATTGTATTCTTTGTTGCCACCTCATTTTCTGTGACGCACACTTTCTCTTAGTCGCAGAATGAGGAGTGTGCCGAACTTCCACATGAGATGCAAACTATAGCTTTATGTCCAGTACATATAACGCATCATGCTTTACGTTTCTTCTAGAGGTTTCCTAATGCACCTTTTATACCAATTTCCAGGAGCATAGCGAATGTCTGCTCTGTATATTTGCATGGCACACCTTGGTTTACAGAGAAAAAGTAGGCCCTTGGTGTTGTTGGTGTCCTGCTAACGAGGCTCTTCTTGGCTATACCCAGGAGCTAAATAGCTACTAGCAAGTTTGCAACATGCATTGTTTATTAGTTCTTGATGCTGTATCAAACCCCACTGCATTGGCTCATAAGGTCAGTGAGGTATAGGGAAATAAATGGATTTTGGTAGAAACACTAATTTTGATAAAATTGGGAAGGCAGGATTAGACTCCTGTGGGCTCTTAGTTCCACAGTTAAAACTTTACAGACCAAATTATATCTCCTCTCATTGTTGAATGTGAACAGTCATGGGATTATGACGAAGAATTCTTTGGGACGTTAACCTGAGGTATTGTACCAGTTGGTGCCTAACACTATCGTTAATCAAACATGGCAGTTGAGATCAGAGATGTCACATAGAGATTTACAAAGATAGTAGAGCAAGCCCAACATTGCAACTAGACTTTTTGATATTTATTCTGGCATGTAAACTTTACAGACATGCGGAAATACAGGTACTGCTACCCCGTTCACTACCATCCCAATACAAATCCCTTTGACCGATACCTAACACCTTTTGAGCACCTTAGCTACACTCTTCAGCCAAACAGAGAGCTCAGAATGATGCCTTACCCACTGGTAAAGACCTTCATTGTAAACCCTTGAATGTCCCATTGTCCCTCCCATATCCCCGATTCACTCATCCTCTTTGGACCCGTACTACTTCCATTCACCATATCGCTTCATTACCTGCCTAATCAATTCATGCCCCTATCGTTCGCCGCTCTCCTGCAAACAGGTCACAAATGGAAATGGAGAAGGGACTCTGGGAGTTACCTTCATCATTCCCATGTTGGCCATTTTAGATTGCATTTTTATTTGTTTTGCATGAGAAATAGCTTCCTGCCTCATACGCCAACTCTCATATATATTAGGTTATGGTATGTTATGAATCTGATAAAGCAAACTGGCACCATGGATTCCTGGCACTGTGGTGAAGAGGCTAAAGCTTTTAGATAGTAATAACAGAAGGACATATTTAAGCCAAAAAGAGATGTGTCTCTAAAGTTCACCAGAAGGGAAAAGGTGATCAGAAAGGCAAGGACACCAATGCGCTTCTATTGTATTTTTGCCAGGGTGCTGCTGGTGAGTCCAGCAAGCAGAGCATTTCCATGGTCTAGTTTGGAGAGAACATGAGCTTGGACTCGGGTGCAGAAATCATCAGGAGGAAGGATAATTCTAATCTTATCTAGGAGGTGTAGTTGTAGATTGCATGTTTTGGTGACAGCAGCTAAGCGGTGTGTGAAGCAAAAGGATTTGCTAGGTGTGTTGAGGGATATGTGTGGGTTTTCCATGGCAAGCACTTTGATCCAGGGGCTAAGGTCATGTTTCTTCTTGGGGGCACAGATGATGAAGTATTTTATTTTGGAATGGTTGAGATTGAGGAAGTGGCTGGCCCTCGTGTTTGTGATGGTGGGGAGACAGCATTATAGAGTGTGGAGATGTATGCGTATTGGTGAAAATGGACGTTGTGATTGCTAAGGCTCTATCCACGGGATTCCACATATGAATTGGAGAGGAGTGGTGACAGGGAGGAGCCTTGTGGCACCCTGCATTTGACCGGAGTGGGGTCTCATCAATAAGGGGCATGGGAACAAAGTGTGTACTGTCAGTGAGGAAGTGGGTAAACACGTTGAGGACAGTGCCTGAGTGTTTCATTCTGTGGGGTAGGATGTTGATTAGACTGGTGTGGTCAATGGTGTTGAAAGGCTGCAGAGAGGTCAAGGAGTGTGAGTAGTGCTGTGTGTCATTTGTCTGAGATGTTGTGGAGGTCATCGAGGATGTGAAGTGTAGTGGTCTTGCTGCCATGTCAAGGTTAAAAGCCAGATTGGAAGAGGTTGAGGAGATTGTAGTGATGTGTTGTTGCATTTAGATAATGACAATGCATTCCATGATTTTGGACAGGTGTTGCAGTATAGTAACGGTTCGGTAGCTTTCGGGGGTCCTGGAGTCGAGAGGTGGATTTTTGAGCAGGGTTGATATTTGTCAATTTTTCTCTGCAGTGGGCGTTCTAGTATCATATGAAACACTTGAGTTGATGATGTTGACAGCGGGTGTTGGTGCAGTTATATGCAGATTAAGGTGGCATTAGTCATCCAGGAAGTGTGCAAGTTTTGTTTTGGCAGTAAGGGTGATAAGATTGTCTGTGTCGATGGGTGGGAGGTATTCCATGTGTTAGAATGTTTGGGAGCGGGGGTTGGGAGTGGGCGTGCAGAGGGGTGGGTTTTCCTGTTGTGTATTTTTGAATTGAAGTAGTCCACAAGAGAGTTGCATACTGCAGTGGATGGGGTAAAGGTGGAAGGATGGATGGGGAGGTGGAAGGTTGGATGGTGGTTTGGAGAGGGGTTTTGTTGATGTTGAATACTTTCTGTGTACAGTTGGTGGTGTATGGAGTCCTTGGAGGTAGTGCATGGGCATGGCATTGAGTATGGCTGTTTTGTATTTCATGCGGCAGTGTTTGAGGGGTGTCCTGGTAGTGGGACATAGGTTCTTTAGCCAGGCTCTTTCAAGGTGACTGGATTTCTGCTTGATAGAGAGGAAGTAACTGTTGAACCATAGTTTATGGGTGTGGTTGTGGTTTTTTTGCGATTTGAGAGGGGCAGTTTTGTACAGTGTAACTGTGATGATGGTGTTGTAATTCGTGAGGAGGATGGAGTGATGTGTGTGTTGAGATGAGGGGGGTTGTATTAGTAGTTCTAGGGATTTTTCTGTAATGTGTTTGAATTGTCTGGCTGGGGGGACAAAGCTATGTGTGGAAGGAGGGAGATGTTGGGTGGTCCAGTCAGCGTGAAAGGGATCATAAAGTGGTCAGACCACAACAACCAGATTCGATTTTCCAATTGAGACATGATTTCTCCTTGAAATCAAAAGGTCCAGGGTGTTGTAAGCTATGTGTGCTGGGTATGTGATGAGTTGTTTGAGGTCATAGGGTGTGAGTGGAGTGAGAATAGTCTTTAGTACAGCATTGCTCTCAAGATGGTAAATTGGTGCAGGGGAACTGTGGTTGTCTGCTGGAAAGCAAGTCCATTCAGTGTGGACATTGGGATTGTGTACTGGGCTCTGTAAATCAGGTGGATAAAGGTGGGGTGTGGTGTAATGAAGGGTGGCCGGTGAGAGAGAGTACTTCTAAGGAAGTGAGCATGAGTGAATGTTTGTAAATGGTGGCAATGCTACCACCTTGTTTGTGTTGGCGGTATCTGTGGTAGATAAGATAGTGTGGTGGAAACATATCAGGGATAATAGGTGTGTGGTGGGATATGAGCTCTGTATGGCTGGGTAGTGTGTGATAATGAGTCCTTCGATTCCATGTGTGTTTACACCTGCAGAGTGGCTTGGGTCCTGCTTGACAAGTCTTGAAACTAAAAAATATTTATAAAAGGAAAAATAATTTTTTACGACTGCCCTCATTGTGGGTTCCATGGAAGGACTGCATCCACAAGAAGTTCTTTACAGGAAAGACAACTACAGGAAGGTCCTCTGACGGTGTAGCATATATCAGAGGGACATATACCCGTTGGCTTACCAACAACTACAATTTCCAATTTAGTTGGATTACTCTTCAAGAAATATTGTTGTGTCCAATTCTGAATCGCTAGAAGACTGAAAAGGTAGTGGAGCGTGTGTCAAGGGAGAATTAACGCATCAGCAGGGCGTCATCAGCATACCCATGATATTAACAGCCCGGGTGAAGTGGTTCCTGCTGGCAGGGCTCCAGATAAGATCATGAGGGAGGAGTAATTTACTGCCTATTTTTAAAACGTGGGCTTAAAATGAATATTTAGGGAATATGAAGGTAATTCCTGTTCCCAAAGAAGGCACCTTTTAGGCAAATAAAAAGCTTTGATATACTTTTGAAATCCTTACTTTTTAAAATTCAATAATTGATACAAAGTAAGAAACATATATACATTACACTTTATCTACATTTGGAGACCACAAAAGGGCAGAGAACAAGATGTCTATTGCTCTGCTCCACGCATCTCTCACCATTTTATAGGTAAAGAGCAGTTCCTGCCAACCTAATGGATCTCAAAAACATTGCTTTGGAAGATCAAGACAATTGGCAATTGATGTGAAAGTCTCAGGGTGTAAGCAGGTGAACAGGCAAGGCATGCCTTCATGATGGGGAAGCTGACTAATGCATCGACAGGAGGCTCTCAGAACCAGTGACATGCTGACTGCACCTTTCTTCCGCACAGGCACATCGCATATCCTCTGTGGTCTATGATGGTTAATGCCAGGTCCGAACGGAAAGTCATTTCACCAATGTTACTTGCGGGGCGAAATGCAAATCAGACCCAACTTCACCAAATGTACTGGCACCTGAACCATCTTTAGCAAAACTGATGGCTGAATTAAGCAATCTGTAAGCATTCTTGAAACAAACTAGCACCAACATTGAGAGGGTTTGCATGGACTTGCAAGATATGAAATCTCGGGTAAGTAAGTTTGATGTCTTGGTGTCCACTTTATACTAGTATGCAAAACAGATGTGGATAATATAAAATGGATGGAAAATGAGATTCAAGAACTACCTTGCAAGTAAAGAATGTGGAAATCTGTGCTGGTGCAATATTCCTTGCATATGTGGCATGCCCGAGCATCATGATCACATTTCATTGATCACATTTATAATACATTTATGGAAGCCTGCAATATCTGTAGAAAAAGCCTGGTAATAATGTTCTTATTACAGACTAGTTGTGACATCAAAACTGCCATGTAATAAAAAGAAAATGACATCACAACAGCTGTGTAATCAGTTATTACGCTTCTGTCACAGTGCCTGCTGAGCTAGTAGAGCGCATCATTCCAGCTGTCACTGAAGCACTTAATTAAAGCTGTCACACACTTTTAATTTTCCTGGCTTCTAAAATATTTTTCTGTGACACTTTACAGACGTTAATTGACAACAAACTGTTTATGGTAGAATGATTAATTTGTGTACTGCTGGAGTTCAACATATGAACAAGAAAATATATGTTATTACATTCGTCCAAATGTTCTGCACACTCTGAAGAATTTGGTGCAGACTGGTGAAACGGTTTGGAATTGTATAAGGAGCAACACTTCATCAAGTCACAAACCCAAAAACAAATGTTGTGTTTTGTTGAAATCAAGGGAAACTGGAGGGGTGGCCACATATCATGTAGCCAGTACTATCCAGAGGGTCCTAACAGGCAACTATATACATTTTGGTGCAGATTGGTGAAACGATGTGGAATTGTATAAGTAACAACGCTTCGCCAAGCCACAAACCCACAAACAAATGTAGAGTTTTGCTGAAATCCAGGGAATGGGGTGTGGTGCCCAAATGTCATGTAGCCGGTATTGTCCGGATGATCCTAACAGGTAACTAAGCAACTGGGCCCATTTCAGATTTCACGCATGAGGATTCTTCTCTTGCCTCACAAGTGCAGCTACACTGGCGCTCGTTTATAACTATTGCTTAGTCATGCCTATTGCTCAGAGACAACACAGCTCATTTGGTCCTTTGTGTGTTGGTATCCTTGACGAGTGCATAGTTTACTGTCATGATGGTAATGCCATATGGGTTTAAATGGTACTATTTCACATTATTAACTTACACACCACTAGTTTTTCTAATCACTTAAGTGTCCTTTAATATGTAAGCATGAATAGTGATGGAGCTGGTTTTAGCCAGATGGCTTTGAGCACTGTGGTGATGTACACTCCTTTTAACAGAACAGCCGGTCTCCACACCCACCGCTGCCCTTTGGTTGTGCCTGCTTTCCCCCGTCCTGGCCCCCACACCACACTAGCAACACTATCAAACTCCATGGGATTTTCCTCTTGATATTGTTTGTCTGTTTATTTGTGGATATGATATGTTTTTTGCAATCCTTACAACTCAAAATATGTTAATTATGAGGTAATACCTTACATCGATCTGACATTAGAATTCCCTATAAATAAGCTTGATTGGTGCAGCTGAATTCCCTCTGAACTGATATGGTCCTCATAATGATTTTATCTGTATTTGTATTTTATTGCATTTATAGAGTGCCTTTCACCAAAGGCGCTGAACAATAAAAGAATTAAAAAATAGTACAATCAAAATGATACAAATGAATACAGGTTACATCAACGGAGAGAAAGCAAAAGAGTGTGTTTTTCTTCTTTAAGACGCAATAGACGAAAGAAGGTAGAGTTTAAGATTTGTTTGGAAAATACAAAGAGATGAGGAGCGAAGTGAAAAAGGAAGGGCGATCCAATGCTTAGGAGCCAAAAGAGAAAAAGAGCAGAAACGAGACAAGGCACAGGGGAGTTTAGGAACAATTAAGAGAAATAGATACTGAGATCGTAAGGGACCTGAAGGGACATCGAATGAAGGTAGGGAGGAAAGGTAGGGCAGGTCCAAGCCATGAGTGCATTTGAAGACAATCGAGAGAAAGTGATTCAAAAGACAAGATTTGAACGGAAGCAGTGAAGTTGGGAGCAGGGAGGATGTAAAAGATCTAGGGGGGTAAAGAAAAAAGAAGACAAACAGTAGAGTTATAGATGGAACGAAGAGGGAAAAGGTGGCAAGCAGGGAGACCAAGCAGTAAAGATGAACAGTAGTCAATACGGGAAAAGAGGATGAGTTTAGTGGGGTGAAAAGAAAGATAAGGGCGGGTGCAGTGAATGGTAAACAAGGCACAGCGACAGGAGCGGTGAATAGAGGATATATGAAGGGAGAAAGAAAGGGAAGGATCAAAGATAATGCCCAGGTTGTGTTCTGAAGGTGAGAAAGAAAGAAAAGACGGGGAAAGGAAAACGAGGGAGGGGATGGATTACGAGAGATAGTAGAACAGAGGAAAAACAGAACCTCTGTATTTGAGGGATTAAGATTTAGCAAGTGGGAGGACATCCATTTCTGAACAGCTAAAAGAAAGAGACAGTGGAGTGCATAGCAGAATCGAAGGAAGAGAGAGAGCAATATCTGGGTGTCATTAGTGCAAGGGTGGAAAGAGAGATGGAAGAAGGATATAAGGGCAGAAAAAAGGACCAGTATAGAGAATATAGAATGAGGAAGAAGAGTGTTCAGCCCAAGTGACGGAATAAGTCATTTGTGAAAGATAAGACCCAAACCATTCAAGAACAGACCCAGAAATACCTAAAATGGAAGGAGAGGAGATAAGAGGAGAGTGGTCCGCAGTGTCAAATGCCACAGACAGATCATGAAGAATAAGAATAGAAGAAAGCTTGGAGTAGCGGGCTGTGAGAAGAGAATTAGAAACCAGACTGCAATGGTGAAGATGGAAACACACGTGTGTTGCGTGAGGTGTGACATCAGCCTGGTCCAAGAATCCCAATTGGCTGCTAATATGTGAAAATTAAAATCAGAGTGGTGCAATCCGGGTTCTTCGTTCTTGCGGTTATTGGCAAAGGTGACAGGATAATTCTGGTGGCCAAATCTGTCTCACACAAAGCTTTGCATATATCCACAGCTGCTGAAGACAGAGTGGATGGCAAAAAGAAAACTACAATCCCAACATCAATCTATAAATATCATTAACAATTTTACACCTACAAATGATGGATGAACCATGATTTTAGTCTGCACTCTGTAAAATCATACATGAATACACAGGTGCTTCCTTGCTTGTCAGGGATGATTTCAATCTCCCACATGTTCCAGAACTTGCAAAAAAGTCTAATGAAATTATCTGCAGAGTTGTAGACTACATCTCCCATCAGCCAGTTCCAGCATAGTCAAGGGTGAGGTATTATATGAGTTCTAGTCCAAAACATTTGGAGAGCCACAGGTTGCAGACCTTTGTCTAATGTGGTTTGCAAAATCCTGGAGTTACAAAGCATGTGGGACTTAGTATATTCTGTAAGAAGATTCAATTCAACACTACAGCTAAGTCAATGCCTAGTCTGGGATACTGAATGGAAACCCTTATTGATATACCTTTATGTAACCCGGTACGCACTAGCCACTATAACTTTCTCTTCATTGCATATTCTCTGTATATACATTTCTTCTTTTTTTGGTATATTCTACTCTTCTATGTAAACACTCAGAGCCTGGACTAATGTACGCTCTGTCTGCTGTAATACGATTGTAATACGATGTTCGTGCAACAATATGTAACCCTGCTGCACACATGATTATGCGCCCAGTTACCTGAGGGTTCGGATGCGCTTTATAAATAAACAAACTAAACTAAACTAAATTAAACTATGTCCAGTTCATGAGTTCTGGATGACTACTCATATATAATACCCCTCTCTTAGAATCCCCCTCACCCCAATGAGCTAAGAGGTAGTTCTGTTTTACAAGTTTAAAAGGTTTATTTGAGAAATAAAACAAAATATAGATACCATGCTTTTATAATAAATTAATAATCGATATCGCCCTTATAAATATAATGTTAATCAACAATGGGTAATCTGACACTAGCACACTTCTTTATAATCAATGAGGAGTTAGTATAGGATGGATAAAGTAGCAAAAATACTTTTATGATTTCAAGGGAAAAGCAATGAGGAATAAAATGCAGTACAGAAATACTTGATATGATTTTAGCAAAAGATAAGATAATCACTTTTTCTCTGGCAATTCACCCCCCTCTCCTATGTAATGTAAGAAATGGAAGGAGATGGAAAGAGGAGCACACAGTTCTCAGGAATGCAATCAAAGACAATATGAAATTCAGTTCCCCCCCAGCAAGCTTAGAGGAAACAGGTAGGAGTTTGAAACACAGGCCCAAAATGCTTTTAAATGTGATGGCAATGGATGGGAAAATGTGCCAACTGATTTTAATTCCCTCTAGAGATTCAGGGTGAGTGGGAGATGCGTGATGGTATTAGTTCAGGCTCACTTTAGCAATGCTCTTTGAGTTATTAAGAGGCAAACAAATTTTGAGCAGAGGAAAGCAAAAAGCTGCTATCTTTTTACAGGTAAAGAAATCAGGCCAAATCGCAAATCGCGGCAAAATTCGCGAGTGCGTGAATCATGATTACGGCAAAAGTATAAGGAGTAGCAAGTCGGTTCTAGGCTTGTTGGAAAGCTGAGATTCTAAGCTTTCAGAGGAAAGTTCCGAGGACAAATGGTTCCAGAGATATGAACGATTTTGTAAAGGTCGTTTTTCGGATTTAAAGTAAACTCAAAATGACAGGTGACAGCTTGCAGCTGCAGAATTGACAGGTGACAGTTGTGCAGCTTTAGAAATGACAGATGACACGATTTCTAGGAGGCAGTTCTACTTAGGTTAAAATAGTTTGTATTAGATTATTTTAACTAAGAGATTGGTTCTGCACAGTTCTGCTAGGTATTCACAAGATATTATGTGCAGGAATGGGCCTCGCCACGGATCTGGTCAGGTTTTGGACTGAACTCCGGTTCTGGTCTCGGCACTTCACAGCGATCTGGGTCACTGGTTCTGCTCACAACGGTCTGGGTCAGCTCTGCTATGCTGGTCTAGCCTCTCTGGATTCAGCTGCCTCTGGTTCTGGATACTGCTCTGCTTTCCGGTCCAGATCATGTGGATTCTGGGTGTAACACTGCTTTCTGAGTACTGGAAAGAGTTCTTGGAAAAATAATTCAGACAGCTCGCCCGGCTGTGGAAAAGTTTGCAAATGATTTTGAGGCCTGCTGACAAATACTTTTGCTTGCAGTGGGCCTTCTTGGTTCAAAGTTCTGTAGTCTCTGTTTAGCTTGGAAGTCTAAGTGTTGGATCTCTGGATGTGAAGTCGTCGGTCAGCATGCTCCGCAGCAAATGGAATTGAATGTCTCCACCTGTCCCAGCAGTCTCTTTTTATGTGTTTTGAAAATGGGTGTGTGCCTGGGCCTAGCTAAGCCTGCCCCTCTCTACTTGTCATTGGCCCAATTCTCCCCTCTCCCATGATTGGGGGAAGGAAATGGATTGTCAGCATGATGAAGTCTGTTTATGGGTCAGAGGATCCTCCCCTGTTCAGTTTGCCCACAAATCTATATTTGATTCAAATACATCCTCCCAGATATACAATTTGTTGAAATTACATGTGCACATTATATATTCCTTATGGTCCATGCTTGTCTGCCTGTGATCTTCCTGGGGGCTTGCATTAAAAAATGACAACATTTTGCGCTTTTTAACTGGTTTTGCAATATCGGACTTTTACCCAAAATTACACACATGTGCGCAAGGAGTATGGACATTAATTGATGAAGTGTCAGATTTTAACATGCAGATATTTGGAGTGAGACCCTATTTTCCGCTAGCAACCCCCCAGAATACACCACAGGATCCTAACGCCTCTCAAAATGTTCACAGAAAAATCACAAAAATAATGATATTACTTATATAATTCTGACAAGTCCACACTATGAGTTATCTATCTTTTTAAAATTACGCCCTGGTCAAAAAGGGGTGTGGCTTCCCACATCACAGAGTGGAATAACTGGTTTATCCACTTTCCCCAAGCTCAGCTACTAGCAGAGGCACTGCCCCTCCCAGTTTCCCCTAAGAGGAAGCCATTTTACGGCCCCCCGATTTAACCTTTGCCTGAGTCCAGGACGGGCCTTTGCTCAACTCCCTGTAGTCCCCAGCTGCTCCACCCCTAATCTAATCAGAGAGGTGACAACTCCTTTTGGCAAGGGGAGTGGCTGAGCAGGTTTCAACTCCTGTCGGGGGTAGTTATCAGGCAGAAACCAGTTTCATTAAGCCAGGTTTCAGCTAAATGTCACTTTTTGTTCTCAGTTTTCTACATTCAAATCAAACTGACAATTTTTACATATACATTAAATAATTACTTCCTTCAAGTCATTTCAGAATATAGTTTTACATTGTATCCACCTCTTAGCAAGTCTTTCCTTGGTCTGGTTTTGTTTCATTTGTTCAGTTTTACACAAAAGTCTGGTGGTTTTATAACGCCGGCTTTCTGATAGTGGTGAGTACTGGTAATGCAACCATTTTTGGGATTAAGAAAATGAATTCCCCACAGTTCTGAGTTGCTTTTTTGGCAATCAGCATTGCCATTCCCAATGGTTACAGACTACTGTGTGTGTAGCCCACTGGTGGTTTTAGGCAGTGCCCTCCTGTGCTCACAACATAGGCAAAAATGGGTGGCAGCCTATTCTTCATGTTTTCCCTGTGCACTCTCTGGGGAGTTCTGGCCATCATGATGTTTTCCATGCCAGTACTGCACAGTTTTATTGTAGGGCTTGGATGCATGGGTAGAAACATCCCACAAGCCCCCCCTCTTGCGATGGCCATTCTGTCCTTTCACTGATGGAACTCGCAAGATCTGGGATGTTCGCCTCCTCTTCTTCCAATTCCATAGGTGGCAGAGTTCAGCATCTTTTCCTCCCTCCAGTCGATCAATCAGTTCTCCGTGCTGGTCCTGATGGGAGGATTGGGCGGTACCCCGGGCCCCTTGGGTCTCTGCTCCCGGTCTCCCGATCATCCTCCTTGGCCAGTCTCCAGGTTTTCTTTCTCCTAGGATGACAAAGGAAAAGCGGCAATACCTATTCGTAGACATTTTTCCATCACTACTAATGGTGTGGCAGACATATACATTTTATACTTTAACATACCTAACATTTTACTTTTGAGATACAAGTTATCATTCAAAGACAGTGGCTTACAAGAGTATAATATTTTAGAGACTATATGTGGGATATTTTAGGGTTGGAACTGAATTAATCTGGAGCGGTACCCTCTGGTATTGCAGAGGACTCCTCCAGTTGCTGCAAAGTGTGCTTGGGATGGCAACACATTAGCTGGTTAATATGGACCCACTTGTCTTCCCCTTCCGCCAGACTGCCTTTGGGGATGTAGATCTTATAGGCAACAGGGGAGATCTTGTCTATAATTTCAAACGCTCCCTTCCATGTAGGCAAGAATTTTCGCTGTTTGGCCTGGTTCCTTTGGAAATTGTATAGATAGACCCGATCACCCACCTTATATTCCTTTCGGGTAGTTTTTAAATCATAGTGGGTCTTCATGCTCTCGGCTGATCTTTCTAGATTCCGCTGAGCATAGGCAAAAGCATGCTGAAGGTGTTTCCTTAAATTCTCCACATACTCATGAGTTGTGGAGGCATTTATCAACGTTAGCTCTTGGGTTCTGTAGAGAAAATGCTGGGGAAGCACCATCTTGCGTCCAGTCATCAACTCAAATGGTGACATTTTGGTTGCAGATGAAGGGGTAGATCTGATGGCCATTAGGACCAGAGGTAATCGGATATCCTAACTTGGCCCAGAATCTGCCACAAACATTTTTAAGTGCTCACAATGGTTCGGTTATATCTCTCTACTGCTCCAGAAGAAGCTGGCCAGTAAGCAATATGTAGCTTTCTTTTGACCCCCAGTATCTCCCACATCTTTGTCATTACTTCACTGGTGAAGTGGCTACCCCGTCTGACTCAATCCTTTGAGGTAGACCAAAACGGGAAAAGATGTGGTTAATCATCAGGGCAGCTGCTGTTTCTGCCTTGCAGTTTGGGGCTGGGAGACATTCCACCCACTTGGTAAACAAGCATGTAACGGTCAACATGTACTTGTTTCCTCTAGACGAGCAAATCACAGGGCCTACAAAGTTGATTTGTAAATCTGACCATGGCAGTGTCATCCCCCTCTTTTGGAGAGGCGCACGGTGTGTGAGGGATGATGGCTGAAATTGTGCACACACAAGACACCCCTTCAAGTATTGGTCGAGGTCCTGCCCCATGTGTGGCCAGTATGCAACCTCTCTTAAGATTTCCAGTGTTGTCTTCAACCCCCTATGACCGGCGGTGGCTGCCTCATGGGCGTGACTTAACATCAGGCTTCGGAATGAGGTAGGAACCACCCACTGATCATGGCCAGCTTGGGATTTCCTTACCAACAAACCGTCTTGGATTCGGAACATTTTTGGACATTTCATCAACACTCTTAGGTCCTCTTTCCAATGTAATCGGTATCCGTCAGGGGAAAGTTCTCAGGGCCCTCAAGGTGTTGGTAAAACTTACCAATAATTGGATCCCCCTTCTGAGCTGTAATAAAATCAGCATCAGGGGTCTCCTTACTCCATTGTGCAGTGGAAAGAACATTGTGAGCTTTTGTCTGGGACCTAGTGATAGCAGTGACCTGGATTTCCCCCAACAGGGACTCTATTTCTATTAGATCCCCTTGGATGGCCCCGGTTTTGGCCAGCTGATCAGCTAAGTCATTTCCAGTTTTGTCTGGTCCCTCTACTTTGGAATGACCCTTGATCTTTTTCCAGTAGATGGTCATCCCATTCGATGTGACCAGATCATCAATGTTTTGGATTAACTTCCCATGTTTCAAGAGTTTGTTATTAGCACATAACATGCCTCTGGTTTTCCAATTAACCAGGTGCTCCACGAACCCGTTCCGTACATAATCCGAATCTGTGATTATGACCAGTTCGTGGAGTTGATGTTGGACAGCAGTGAGGATGGCCTGATGCACAGCCATCAATTCTTCCACCTGACTACTTCGGGGACCAATTTTGTATCCAGCGGAGGGTTCTGGGAACTCCTTCACCCATGCATTCCCCACGCCAGCCACCAGTTCTTTCTCCCCGTCGTTGTCAACATGGTAAGAGCATCCATCCACATAGACAGTGGGCATTCCCTCACACTTGTCTTCTTCAAAGACTTTGTGTGGGGAATTAAGGTATGCCTCCATGTTGTCCTTGATTTTTAGACTTTCGTCCTCGAGACAGTTTTCTCTGGCACAATCATGCACGTCAGCCAGACCTTGCGCGAGGGGACTCTTCTTGTTTTGGCCATATCTGACCTCCACAGGAAAGCCTTGCATTGTGAGGATCCAGGAAGTAATTCGGGAATTACTCACAGTACTGACCCGGATTCTGTCACTTTGGAGATATTGCAGAGGCTGGTGTGGAGTCTCCACTATGATGTGTTCCCCCTGGATAAACGGGCGGTAATTCTTCAATGCCCACACCGTTGCCAGGAGTGCCTTCTCACAATCGTTGAATTTTTCCTCCACCGAGGATAAAGTTTTGCTCGCATAGGAGATTACTTTATTGACCTTGTCATGCTTTTGGACAGTGCTCGCGGAGGATCCAGATGCCTCCCTGGAAACCATGTACAATGTATCGGAGGGTGGGCACGAAATATCGAGGATATATGAGCTCCTGCGGGCAAGGGCAGGGAAGGAGTTGCTCCAATTGAGACAAGATTGGGAGGAGGAGGTGGGAGGACCCATGACGGATGGGCAGTGGGAACGGGCCCAGAGGTACCATAAAAAGGTGTCCCGTAACGCGAGATTCCAACAGCTTCAGTTGTATGTTACCCACAGGGCTTATTTAACCCCCGGGAAGATTGCAAAGTTTGGGGGATCAGCTATACGGCAATGCCCCAGGTGTGGGGAGGTGAATGCGGGACTGCTACACATGTTTTGGGCTTGCCCGGAGGTGCATAGATTTTGGAATGAGGTCAAGACGAAACTGGCTGGCAGGGGGGTAGTGCTGGATGTGGAATCGGCCTAGTTATGCTTGCTTGGACTATTCCCTAGACCCCAGCATTTGAAACACATAAGCAAGATGAAGGACCTGGCCTATGTCTTGGCCAAACGTAGGATCGCCATGGGCTGGAAGGTGGCCTATAGACCCAGGGTAGAGTTGTGGTGGACAGACCTCTTGAGATGGGCGGAAGCTGAATCTGTAGTCTGGTTTGAAGCGGTCACCGGGGGGGCGAAGAAGAGGTAGGGACCTTGTTGGCCTGGCGGCAATTGGTGGCCTCATTGGCAAACCCTCACCAGGGTGACAACGAAACAGAGGACCCGGATGATGGCAGTCTAGGAAGTGTGCCACCCAGTGATGTTCCCATAAATGATATGTGAGAACTGGCTCTAGTTTAAAGGGGGAGGGGGGAGTTGGGGAGTTTGAAAATGTGTTGAAATATGATGCTTTCTATGTTTTGAAACGGTTGTAGTGTGTTTGACCTTAAAAAATAAAATAAAAATATATTCGACCTTGTCATGCTATTGGTATAATACTGCCATCAAGCACGTATTAGAGAACCCCGTCTCCAGGAAGAACTCCTTGTTTCTGACAGGGTAAGTTAGGCAAGGCGCTTGTGAGAGGCTTCTTTTGAGTTGTCTTACCGCCTCAGATTGTTCTGGACCCCATTCCCACTTGACCCCCCCTTCAAGAGATGAATCAGGGGTCTAGTGATCTCTGCGTAACCTTCAATTAACTTTCTGCTGTAATTAGTCAGTCCAAGGAGGCTCCTTAGTTCCCACAGAGTTGTGGGGTCTTTCAGTTTCTGGAGTGCTTCCACTTTCTTTTCTTGGGGACAGAGACCCTTAGGAGTAATCTCATGCCCCAAGAAATTAACACGGGTTCTACACCACTGTGCTTTCTGAAAGGAAAGTTTTGCTCCGGCGGCCCTCAACTGTGTCAGAACATAACGGATCTCCGCTATGTGTTCCACAGATGAACTTTTGATGAGGACATCATCTACATAAGCCAGGTTACCCCTCGCACCCAGGTCGCGCATGGCCTTATGTAGGAAAATGTTGAATTAATTGCCGGAGTTGAGGTATCTGAAGGGAGTCCGGGTCCATGTGTACTGCTGGCCCCCAAAGGTAAAAGCCAGTTTGTATTCGTCCTCCCTTCTGACAGGCATGGTCCAGTATCCATTGGTCAGGTCTATTGCTTTGAATACCTGTGACCCCTGAATCTGGGCCAGCCCTTGGTCAATGTAGGGCAGAGGCCATCGGGAAGTATGGACCCATTTGTTGAGCTCTTTAAGGTCGGCGCAGAGTCTCCACTGGCCGTTTGGCTTCAATATTCCCAGCACCGGATTATTGAAAGTGCTGTGGACTGGACGGATTATTCCCCGGGACTCTAGGTTCTTAATTATTTCCGTAAGGGACTCCATGGATGCAAGAGGCAAGCGATATTGCTTCACAAACACTGGAGTCATTCCAGGGTCCGTGGGAATTGTTGTGGTGTGGATGTCGGTGCGACCACAGTCATATGAGTCCACCGCAAAGAGATCTTGGAAATCCAAGAAAACTTGTTTCAACTTTTGCTTCTGTTCCAGAGTCACACAGGCATCAGCTAGGTTGACCCTCTCTTCCACCATCTGCCTGAAGCCGGAAAATACTTCTGGTTTGGCTATCTCAGCGGCCTCCTCCAGCTGGGTGGAGAAGTCCCTGGTCAGAGTGCTGATTTGGACTGGAGGCTTCAGGTGGGAAAGGCAGCCTTCATGGACCTGGAAAATCACCTCATCCCTCTTGAAGTCACAAGTCACATCTTCCTTACCATAAGGGCAAGAAGTGTACACCAGGAAGTTCCCCCCATGCCGGGTGAAAATCCTGTCTGGTGTTGTATTGTCATCACTGTCACTGTCAAAACAGTCCTTGGGGATTGGTCCTAACAGTTCATTTCCTAAATCAATGGAGAAATGTCGGTCATCAATCGCCATTCCAATAATGGTGCCTGCGGCTAGAGTAATACTCTTGAAATCGCTGTTATCCACCTCTATTGGAATAGTGTCATGTTCTATCTTGACTAATGGTGTTGGGTTTACCCCTAACCCTTGCTGTTGGAGAGAAGCATTTCGATGGATATAAGCATCAGGGTTTTTCAATTTTTGTCCTCTTTAAACTTTCACTTCCAGGGAGAATTGTCGGGTCCTTTCTGGGATGGTGACTTCCTCTTTGATCTGAATTTCAACTGCATAAGGTAACAATTGAGCTGACCTAAATGCTTTTTCTGGATCATCAACGCCCATGGGATTATCCGCTAATCAGGACCAAGCTTTGAAGTTTATTAGGTCCAAACTAATGGCAAAGGGATTGAGAATGTCACTGCCTAAGTAAAAGGCGGCAGTGACGTTTTGCACGACCCAACAATTATGGACTATGCTCTTGTTGCCAATGGAGATTTTGAGCATACACCTGCTTGGCAGGAGATGTTTGGAATTAGGTGCTTCCAGGTCCATTTCCCATTTGTCTATCAGTTTGAATGTGGGAATGGCTGGATCTTTTGGGAGTTGGCAGAACATGGCTTCTCTGATGAAGCTCTTACCGTTGTTCACACACACTCGAGCGAGAACAGAGTCCTTCCCATCATTTAACTGAACAGGGATGAACAACTGCTCTCCAATTTGCTGAATATCAGCCAGGCTCTGAGCTGATTTCACATCTTTCTGGACTATAGGAGTGGGAGTTTCTGATTGTGGATTAGTAAAGAATTTCAGGGTGTTTCCTTCCAGTGTGGAATACCACCTTAAACTAGAAGGAAGGTTGATTTTCAGAAATAGAGAGGACCCCCTATCACCAGTCTGTTGTCCTACTGCTATTACTGTCACGTCTGGAGTTTGGTTGTTCTGGACGTGAAATTCTACTTGGTCAGATTTTTGTTCAACCATGTGGCAGGTGACGTTTAAACTAACATGGTTGACACTCTGTTTTAATTTTATTGGTCGGCTACTCTGGGTCCAGAGGACCTTGTTTACACAATCTATTAGGGGTGACAACCTTCTCAGGAGGTCATTCCCTAGTAAACAAGGGGTGCCCTCTGGAGTCACTACTATGACCGGGTGTTTCACCTTGTGTCGCCCAATTTTGATGTCCAAGTCTGCAGTCCCCTCAACAGGAATTTCCTTCCCGTCAAAGTTCTGCAGTTGTCCAGGAAGAGAGGTAAGAGGAATTCGGTAATTCTCCCCTCTTCCTGCATTTAGTTCCTCAAAGGCCCTTTTGGACAGAAGGGTAGATTGGGATCCAGTGTCCACCAGTGCCAAAATTGTACCCTGCCCCTGTACTTGTACCGGGGCATAGTATCCTCCCTCCTTCTCCTCAAGGGGGCACAGATAATGCACATTTTTTGGACAACTGGTGGGCTAACTTTCTGGTTTTGGACATGGCGAGAGAAGAGATTTGGGCAGAATTCTGTGGAGAGTCTTGGGAATCTGAAAGAAAAAGTTGGCAACTGGAGATCAGAGCCATTGTGGGTTCCCCTGGTTCCGGTTCTGGGCCGCCCCCCCCTTTTTGGAGGCAGTCACCAGGATGGGTTTGAACCAGGGGATTTCGGTGTTGTCGGTTCTGGGATGAGATGATGGGCGGCGGTAGCTCGGTCTCCACATCTCCCCAGTCTGAATTGACATCCCTTGGGACCCATTTTTCCTTGGAAGGAGTTCCCCCATCTCTGAAGGAGAAGATCCTTTTCCCAGGATCTTCTGAGGATCCCTCTACCTCAAATTGGAAGACCTGTACCTCCTCCACAAGTGGGTCTGTTTGGGTACTTTGTTTCTCCTACCTCCTCTCTGCTCCTTGGGTGGCAGACTTTCAGGGGTAGGAGATTTTGTTTCCGGTTCCTGGTTTTCCAGAGGCTTTTTACAAGTTGGGAAGGGAGCTTCCTCCAAGGCTTTACACCCTCTTCCCCTTGTGCCTCCTCCCTGGGAACGGTGGGTTATCGGGGTGTCGCCGCCGTCATTGTTCTGGAGCACCAGGTCCAGAGTTTGGGGCATTCTGCGGTGGCATGCTCATCTGAGGGTTCTGTTGAGCCCTCAGTATGTGACCCAGATCTCGTTCCATATTTTGGACCTGGCGCTCAAGTTGTGAAACCCGCTCAGGCTGATACGGGGCTCTATTTTCTCCCCTGGGCTGATCCCGGGAAGGGTAGCTATCTCTTCTCTGGTAGTACCCCTGGTTGGGAAGATTTTGGTACCCCTCCACCCTTGGCCTCCCCTCTCCCGGATTAGGTTGTCTGGGCTCAGGGAATTGGGGAAAGAAGCATGGATGGTTTTGGGGTTGGAAATTGGGTGGATACCTGGGAAAAAAAGTTCTGCCCAGGATTTGGAGAATTTCTTCCCTCCTGTGGGAAGTTGGGAGGGAAGTTCCCTGGGTTAGGTGCTTGGCTGGATCCCCCCCCCCCCTGGGCTGGAGGAGTCCACACATAACCCAGGATTGGTTGGTTTCCCTTGTAGCGGGGACTTACATAGTCAGGGGAGCGGGGGACCCCATTTGTGGGACTACCTCCTCGACTCCCTGTCTGTGACTGGCCCGAGGGCCTTCTGGGCTGTGAATTATTTGGTGCAGGCAGGTTTTTAGGACCCCCCATCTCCAAATCTAAAACGGGGGCAACCTTTACCTCTGCCATCTTGGCAGCAGCAGGGGTGCTGTTGGTTTTGGGGTTTTTTGGCGCATTATTTTTATTTTCGATGGGCTTCTGCACCTCATAGATCCGGGTAGCCTGTTCAATGACCCAGTCTGAAGGTCTTTTCTCATGAAAATCTCTCACGAGCTGGGTCATTATGTATTTGGGTAAGGCATGGAAAAACGTATTGATACATTCTCTGCTATCCGTGCGGACCCTTCTGGTGGTCTGCGCAAAAGCTTGCTTTAATTCTTGCACAAACTCTTGTGGGGCCTGATCCTCACCACATTGCAAATTGTAGGCTGCCTTGCGAGCCTCTTGAGGATTTCTGTGCACAGAAAAATGTTTCAAGATGGCCTCCCTGTATGTGGACCACCTTGAATGATTTTGATCCTCCAGCCCCGCAAAGAAACTGGAGTATTCTGGTGAGAAGGTCCACTTTACATATTGAATACAGCTTTGGCTGTCCTTCAAATGGAAAGTCTCCATCATTTGCTCATAGAGCTCCAAGTGTTCCCAAACAGAATACTTGGCGTTCTTATGATAAAGCGTGATGACACTCCTTATTGCCTTTATTTGTTTCAATGGGTCCTTAAGCAAGGCCCTTTTTGCCTTATTGGCCTTTTTGGTTCGGGTAACCCTGATCCATTCATCCTCCGACTCAGAAGCGCTGCTCCCAGAGGTGCCCGTCTGATCTTCCAGGTTTTCCCGGATTCTGCAAGCCTGGGAATGGCTGGCAGAATGTGGGGACCTGGTCTCCTGTGTCCTGTAATGCTCAGAGGAGTCTTCAGACCCCTCCTTGCTGCCAGGATTTGATGGGTACCCCACCCCCCACTGACCTAACTGGGCAGAGGTTTTCAGGATGCCCTTAATGTGCCTACTCTCCTGGGGTTACCCACTAAATTGCATTGTGTTTGTGTGCCCATACCCAGATGCCCGCCCATCCATTCCTGGGAGGTACTGGCCTATGAGCCCCATACTGCTAGCTGGATAGTAATCTGCCATCCCCGTGGCCCTGGGCTCATGTGTGCGAGGGGACATGGGGGTGGCAGAGTCCAGGGACTGGGAGAGATGAAGGCCTCTGGTACTAGGGCTCCTGAGGTTATGCTCAGGAGTTTCTCTTTCCCAGCGAACTTCATCTCTATCCGCCCCTGCTTCCTGTTGCAATGCAAGAGCCTGCGCTTTCAGTTCCTAAGTTAAGGTCTTACTAGACTCTGTCAGTCTCTCCTGCATCGCTACCTGTTGCTGGAGCCTATCATTGTGCTGACAGAGAGCCTCATTTTCTCTCTGTGCCTCCTGATTGGTCCTGGAGTACTGGGCCAGTCTCTGCTGCAGGAGGGTTACCTCCTGAGCTGTGTCCCTATTGGCCTACTCCTTTCTTGCCAGAGCATCCTCCACCCTCCTGGTGTGCTCTAACAAGTTCTGGTGTTCTTTTTGGAGGTCACCCAGTCCCTGGAGGGCCAGGTGATTTTCTTCCATTTTCCTTTTTAAGTGGCAGACTTCCTGGCCTAAGGTATCCCTTTCCTGACTAAGAGCCTGCATCTGTGCCGCCAGGTCATCCCTTTGCCTTTGGAAGGCACCAGCTTTCTGGCGCTCCTGGTCAAACTCTGCCTGGGTATCCAGGTCTTTCAAAATCAGTTTATTGCTCTCTGCCTTCTCCCTATCTAGGTGGCGTTGCAGGGTGACTACCTGCTCGGCACATGCCCTATTGAAATCTAATTGTTGCTCCAGCTTTTTCTGGCTCTGCAGTAGGGAGTCCAAACCTTCTTGGAACGCCTTCTGCAAGGCCAGAAATCTGGTATCCTGGTCCGCCTTTTCCTGTTGCAGCACATCCATATCCTCCTTTATTTTAGTGATGTACTGTCTGCTGTCCTTTTCTGACTCCTGGCTCCTGAGCAGCCTCTGCTCAGAAGAGTCCAGATCAGATTGGGCCTTCTCTAACACCATCTGTTGCCTATTTGCCAGATCTTGGCCTTCAGCACATTTGTCCTGCATGGCTCCCATATATAGATACAAATATGCCGCTATCCTGGCAATCTTATTATGTTCATCTTTGGCTTTAGGGGCCATATATAGTTCACTCAGGGCCACATGTAGGGGACCCTGATCTCTCCATATATCTGACCCTATTTCAGTGACCTGTTGCGCGATTGCCTGCAACCAGACCGTTAGGTCCTGATGAGTCCACTCACCTCTCACAAATAGCTTATGTAAGAAGTGCTCTCTGGCTATTTTCATATCTACCAAGGTCGTCATTCTGGAATTTGAGTTCCTTCCTGACTTACAGAAGTTTGTATTTTTTTTTGCAAAACAGACCGTTTCCTTAGAGTGTTCCTTTGAGGAGTGCTTTACAGCGTAACACAGCGTGGTGATCCGACCGGATGTATCTTTCCTGTCAGTTAGCACACTGTATTAATCTGCACAAGCGATAAATCTAATCCAGAATATCCCGGCTCGAGCCCCCACTTTGTAAGAGGATTCAATTCAACACTACAGCTAAGTCAATGCCTAGTCTGGGATACTGAATGGAAACCCTTATTGATATATCTTTATGTCCAGTTCATGAGTTCTGGATGACTACCCCTATATAACACCCCTCTCTTAGAATCCCCGTGACCCCACTGAGCCAAGAAGTAGTTCTGTTTTGCAAGTTTAAAAGGTTTATTTGAGAAATAAAACAAAATATAGATACCACGCTTTTATAATAAATTAATAATCGATATCGCCCTTATAAATATAATGTTAATCAACAATGGGTAATCTGACACTAGCACACTTCTTTATAATCAATGAGGAGTTAGTATAGGATGGATAAAGTAGCAAAAATACTTTTATGATTTCAAGGGAAAAGCAATGAGGAATAAAATGCAGTACAGAAATACTTGATATGATTTTAGCAAAAGATAAGATAATCACTTTTTCTCTGGCTATTCACCCCCCACCCCTATGTAATGTAAGAAATGGAAGGAGATGGAAAGAGGAGCACACAGTTCTCAGGAATGCAATCAAAGACAATATGAAATTCAGTTCCCCCCCCAGCAAGCTTAGAGGAAACAGGTAGGAGTTTGAAACACAGGCCCAAAATGCTTTTAAATGTGATGGCAATGGATGGGAAAATGTGCCAACTGATTTTAATTCCCTCTAGAGATTCAGGGTGAGTGGGAGATGCGTGTTGGTATTAATTCAGGCTCACTTTAGCAATGCTCTATGAGGTATTAAGAGGCAAACAAATTTTGAGCAGAGGAAAGCAAAAAGCTGCTATCTTTTTACAGGTAAAGAAATCAGGCCAAATCGCAAATCACGGCAAAATTTGCGAGTGCGTGAATTGTGATTACGGCAGACGTATAAGGAGCAAGACGGTTCTAGGCTTGTTGGAAGGCTGAGATTCTAAGCTTTCAGAGGAACGTTGAACCAAGTTCCTAGGACAAACCGTTCCAGAGATATGAACGATTTTGTAAAGTTTGTTTTTCGGATTTAAAGTAAACTCAAAATGACAGGTGACAGCTTGCAGCCGCAGAATTGACAGGTGACAGTTGTGCAGCTTTTAAAATGACAGATGACACGATTTCTAGGAGGCAGTTCTACTTAGGTTAAAATAGTTTGGATTAGATTATTTTAACTAAGAGATTGGTTCTGCACAGTTCTGCTAGGTACTCACAAGATATTTTGTGCAGGAATGGGCCTCGCCACGGATCTGGTCAGGTTTTGGACTGGACTCCGGTTCTGGTCTCGGCACTTCACAGCGATCTGGGTCACTGGTTCTGCTCACAGCGGTCTGGGTCATCTCTGCTCTGCTGGTCTAGCCTCTCTGGATTCAGCGGCCTCTGGTTCTGGATACTGCTCTGCTTTCCGGTCCGGATCAAGTGGATTCTGGGTGTAACACTGCTTTCTGGGTACTGGCAAGAGTTCTTGGCAAAAGAATTCAGACAGCTCGCCCGGTTGTGGAAGAGTTTGCAAATGATTTTGAGGCCTGCTGACAAATACTTTTGCTTGCAGTGGGCCTTCTTGGTTCAAAGTTCTGTAGTCTCTGTTTAGCTTGGAAGTCTAAGTGCTGGATCTCTGGATGTGAAGTCGTTGGTCAGCATGCTCCGCAGCAAATGGAATTGAATGTCTCTAACTGTCCCAGCAGCCTCTTTTTATGTGTTTTGAAAATGGGTGTGTGCCTGGGCCTAGCTAAGCCTGCCCCTCTCTACTTGTCATTGGCCCAATTCTCCCCTCTCCCATGATTGGGGGAAGGAAATGGATTGTCAGCATGATGAAGTCTGTTTATGGGTCAAAGGATCCTCCCCTGGTCAGTTTGCCCACAAATCTATATTTGATTCAAATACATCCTTCCCAGATATACAATTTGTTGAAATTACATGTGCACATTATATATTCCTTATGGTCCATGCTTGTCCTCTGATCTTCCTGGGTGCTTGCATTCAAAAATGACAACATTTTGCGCTTTTTAACTGGTTTTGCAATGTTGGACATTTACCCAAAATTACACACATGTGCGCAAGGAGTATGGACATTAATTGATGAAGTTTCAGATTTTTAACATGCAGACATTTGGAGTGAGACCCTATTTTCCGCTAGCAACCCCCCAGAATACACCACAGGGTCCCAATGCCTCTCAAAATGTTCACAGAAAAATCACAAAAATAATGATATTACTTATATAATTCTGACAAGTCCGCACTATGAGTTATCTATCTTTTTAAAATTATGCCCTGATCAAAAAGGGGTGTGGCTTCCCACATCACAGGGTGGAATAACTGGTTTATCCACTTCCCCCAAGCTCAGCTGCTAGCAGAGGCACTGCCCCTCCCAGTTTCCCCTAAGAGGAAGCCACTTTACGGCCCCCCAATATAACATTTGCCTGAGTCCAGGACAGGCCTTTGTTCAACTCCCTGTAGTCCCCAGCTGCTCCACCCCTAATCTAATCAGAGAGGTGACAACTCCTTTTGGCAAGGGGCGTGGCTGAGCAGGTTTCAACTCCTGTCGGGGGTAGTTGTCAGGCAGAATCCAGTTTCAGAATCCAGTTTCATTAAGCCAGGTTTCAGCTAAATGTCACTTTTTGTTCCCAGTTTTCTACATTCAAATCAAACTGACAATTTTTACATATACATTAAATAATTACTTCCTTCAAGTCATTTCAGAATATATTTTTACATTGTATCCACCTCTTAGCAACTCTTTCCTTGGTCTGGTTTTGTTTCATTTGTTCAGTTTTACACAAAAGTCTGGTGGTTTTAAAACGCCGGCTTTCTGATAGTGGTGAGTACTGGTAATGCAACCATTTTTGGGATTAAGAAAATTAATTCCCCACAGTTCTGAGTTGCTTTTTTGGCAATCAGCATTGCCATTCCCAATGGTTTCAGACTACTGTGTGTGTAGCCCAATGGTGGTTTTAGGCAGTGCCCTCCTGTGCTCACAACATAGGCAAAAATGGGTGGCAGCCTATTGTTCATGTTTTCCCTGTGCACTCTCTGGGGAGTTCTGGCCATCATGATGTTTTCCATGCCAGTACTGCACAGTTTTATTGTAGGGCTTGGATGCATGGGTAATAACATCCCTCAATTCTATTTTACTTAGCAGAGTCTTGGCAAGTACTGCCCCCGAAATATATGGGCTTTTCTTTTATTGTAACCCACAAAACACACTATTCCCGATAGATTATATTATAAATAAATCATTAGCACAGTGTCTTCTGCAGGTGGAAATATGCTCTCCGGTTATTCCAGACCATTTTTCCATCTCATTTACTTTCGACTTGGATGCTTCAAGAGATTTGAGAAGGTGCAAAATCCCCTTCTGGCTGGCAATATTAAATAACAGGCATATTTGTTAAGGCACACGTTCACCCCCAAAGGGCCATTTTGGTGTTAAAAACACATGTTTATTGTCACCCAACTTAATGGTACTCATTATATCGACCTCGGATAGATGAAGGGCTGAGTGGACCTGCCAGGATACGAACCTGAGGTCAAACACAAGCTCCTGTAGTGGATGCATTAGTCCACTGAGCCACAGACCCAGCTTAGAGCAGAATTGTATACTACTTTCATGGATACCCTCTGTTCCAGACTGCTTAATCTTTTTTAGTTTTGCTATTAGGTTGCACTTAACCACCAGCTAGAAAGCAACATTATTTCAATGGAGTACATTTAGGTGGGAGATGACAAGTGCGGAGGGACACATAGCTTTCGGGTGTTGTTTGAGTATTTAACCACCCATTGATAGCCTAAAACCATGCTAGTCCATATGCCCATTTCCACCCCCTATGTGTCCTTCTCTGGCTAAATCACATCCTCCTTGGCTCTCCTTGAGCTATGTCTATCATGCCTTGGACTTCCAGTGTTAGTTATAAGCAGCCCGTTGAGAACTAATGCCTAAATCACTGCTGTAAATGCACTACTGGTTATATAAAATTTCTTAACCAAGTGTGCCGTCGACCACTTTATTTACATATGTTCATTTCATAGAAGTACTGATCAAAACAAGTATTGTCAAAGCCAACATGCTTGGCTTTGTAAAGGTAGACGACAGGCATTTGCCAGGCACTGCTGTTACGCGCCCAACATACCTGATGCCATTTTATGGCCAGGGAGTACTAAATTGATTTCCACAGAGCTCGTTGGTTGCATGGGTGGTAGACTTCCATTTGGTAGCACCTGTCTATTTTCCAATAATTTACAATGGGCGCATGGGCTATATATGCCTACTCCGGCTACCTCGCTCAATGCTGATTCAGATTTTGATAGAGTTGAGTGGAGCTATCTAATGCTTGTTAATAGTTGGATGAGATTTGGGCGGACATTTCTATACATGGTCTGGCTACTTTATACGCCACCCACGTCTCATGTACTGGTGAATGGTACAGTTTATGTTCACTCTAGCCCTGGAACCTCGCTTCCTTAGAATTAGGCAATCTCAGAAATATAAGGAATTATAGTTGAACATGTACAATTTAAATAGTCTGTGTAAACGAGTGACTTGCCAGTTTCTATGCTAATTATGTTGAAAGGATGGGCAAAATGAACAGTGACAATTGTGTAGGCCGAGTCACCCAACAGGTTTTAGGCTGGCCACAACTTCAAGTATTCTAGTAAGGCTGATTATAGACGATGAGCAAGTTCCGTCATATACCAGCTAAGCACCAGATACCACTCCAAATTGAACCATACACTATCTTATTATTTATGGTCAAACTGCAGTCCTCACATTACATTAAAACCCTATGACACAATCATTAGAAAGGGGATATGAGTTTCCTTTAATTCCAATGGAACCACTCAGCATTGGCTCATTGTCAAATCACCCATTTACAAATTTGGGAGCAGACAGGCCAGAATCCACGGCTATCATTCTAGAAAATACCATGGCAGATATTGCTATTCATGCCTCCCTCTGCTACTTATTCAAACTCTGCTGTGATAAGGTTTACAGTTACAGCCTTTGGGGATCCCTGCAGCAAGCTAAGTGATCTGACTGAGACCCTCTTGCTGAAACAATGTGGGCAAAAAACATATATGAGTAGGGGGTAGAATTTTTTTCTGAGAGAGGTGGATTAGAGAGAGTATTTACACACCTAACTTGTGCTGGGTTATTGTACTTTAGTCGGCATTTATGTAGTGCCTTTTCCCATTTCTATTGCCTCACTGCGCTTTGTAGTAGGAACGCCCTCGGGAACCGAAGTCCAGGTATGGGAAAAGTTCCAAGAGGATACTTAAGATGTGTGCATTTGGCCGAAATTTGAACTTAAGCAGCCCAAGAGGTCAGGTACGTGGGCGAGTGCTGAGGGTGGTCATGGCGGAGCGCTAGTGTCATAGCAGTGCTGCATTCTAGAGAGCGTAGATGGAAAGCCGTAACTGCAGTAGATGTCCACAGAAGTGGTGTGTTTACACATACCTTAAACTCAGAAGTTCATCTTCAAAGTGGCTGGCTGCCCCTAAATCTGCCAGGGCGATAGGTTGGTTGTCCTAGAGCATCTTCTAGTATGGGCAGACATAAAGTATTGTATTGTATTGTTTATTTATTTATAGAGCGCGCCTGGCCGTTAAGCAACTGGGCGCTTGCAGAGAAACAGATCTTGGGTTACAGATACATGAATATGTTACATTTCTTAGGTTACAGGATCATATATTACAGGCTCATATATCGAGCATTGCTTACGAGGCATTTTTACTTACAAGAGAGATATGTTACATTTATCAGAATCTTTTGTGTAGCACTGTCGGATGACTTACAGTATAGATAAGTTACAGTTACAGTGTTTGCAATGAATATACAGAGTATTTGGTATAGTTGGGGCATTTAGCGGTCGTTATTTTTAAGCCAGAGTTTAGCGTTCAATGAAACCTTGAATCACCCAAATTGTGGACGAGTCAACCAGTTTGGACTACAAATGAAGTCAGGAAGGGGAGCAGGAGGACCAGAGAACAGGTAGCTGGGAGGCAGACCAGCCAGTTAGTTGTGCTACAACACTTTACAACGACTGGCATTTGGGATGAGGATGAGGATCAAAAGGTTCACAGATACCTTGAGGGAAACCTATGAAAGACTCACTCAAATGACTTTTTGGGGAGAAAAAAGCAGCAATTCAGGGAGGTGGGAGGTGGTGGATACACCAGACACACACGACAATGCCCGTGTCTGAAGTAAGCCAATCAGACACATGCCATCAGGTGATACTTGGGAGGATGAAGAGGAGGGACAGAGTATCCCTAAGGACAGCTTGTACGAGGTTTACATTTGCATGGATTTTATGGGAGAAAGTGACAGGGATTGAACAAGGTGAGTGATCGTGACATGCCATCTGATGACTCATGGGAGGAGGGACAGGAGGAGCAGAAATTTCCTGAGGGTGGCTTGTGCAAGACACATGCGTGTGTGAGTTTTGTGGGAGAAAGTATTGATGATTCAGAGAGGTGGGACATACCATTTAGGGAATGAATGACACATTTTGACAAACTGCCTGCAGTACTCAACGGAGCCAGAGGCAGGGGGAGAAATTATGTTTGTTAGGTAGAAAACCCATGTTTTACCTGATGAGATAGACCCCTGTACTTAATGCTGGATTTTGTGGTTTTTTATCCCAGGCTGAATCCAATTTAGTGTGCTCTGCCTTAAGAGTCATAATGACTCGTAAGGCAAGGGTATTGCCACCTGCTTCTACCGTAGAAGGGCCTGTTTAGCTTAAACCCAGCAGTTATAAGGAGATACATGTGGCTCTCTAGCCTTACAAGCCTGCACATGTGACATTAACTTTGAGTTTTTAAGAATATACATAAAAAAGAATGATGACACATCTAGGGCATATTCTGATATAACGGATCTTACATAAGGGCAAAAGTTAAAGTGTGCATCTCAATTGGAAGTTATATTTGCAATGCAATGTTTAGTAGCTCCGGTTTCCCCAGTGGCAGCTCCTGCCTACTCAGTGATCCGCAACACACAGGAGCTGGTTTTAACTCCTGCTCATAGAATCTTAATTTCGAACCCTCTCACTGGATGCCTGTATACCAAGACTGGGGGCGGTAGTCAGTTCGAAGCCACTTGTAACTGGCATATTCAAATGCATAACAAAAGAGGTAATGGCTGGAAGATTTAATGAAGAATTAACAGCAACTGAATTTGGCCACATGAACAATGCCGATAGAAGGCAAGAACTATCTTGCGTAACACAGCTATGCAGGCCCATATTGTATTTATTTATTTCTTTTATTTCACATATCGCGACAAGACAAGCAAACAGATATCAGAGCTAAGGGCGATCAAAGAGAGGGCCTTAGACGGGACGAGCCTACGTATGGCCTAGGTTCAGATTAAACAGCCCTTTTGAATGCCAGCAGGGAATTACAGGCTCTGATCGGTAACAGAAGGGCATTCCAACCTTTAGGAGCTTCTACTGGAAAGCTAACGCCTCTAAACTTATCCAGCATGAAGCGAGGCTGCTTGAATTTGTAGTTGTCAGTATAGCAGAGAGATTGTAGTTGTCGATCAACTGTAAGCCGTTTTGAGAGATTAGCGCGGCAGTCGAGGTCCACTATTTATAAGATAGTGCCAAAGTCTTGTGCAGTGTCATGTGCTTAATGGGCAGCCAGTGCAGAGCCTTCCTGTAATTCGAGATGTGATCCTGCTTGCACCTCATTGTTCTTTGTGGTCTAGCGAGCTACCAGGTTAGTTTGTGTTGCCCCATTTAGGAGACTATTACAATAGTCAAGTGTTGAGTGGACTAGGGCAGATGCTAGGATGGATCTGTTGTTCATTGGGATGTAGGGCCTGATTTGGTTTATCTCCAACACACGCATACCGGCAGATAAACAACACACCACCCACATTTGCACAATTTCTCATTAAAATACTGCAGCTGTGACATTGCTACCCCTAGCACCCAAGTGGAGAGTGGCAGTGATCCTGTTTTGTGTCAAGCCAGCCTTTTGGAATTGCTTGAGTGGGGACACAACTATTACACTTCACATGACAGACGGCACCTGCTTGATGCAACAATGGCTATACTGTTGGCAATATGACCCTGGATTTCAGTGGCTTAAGGGGAAATCCAGAATTGCACAACAAGTTTATGGCCAGGATGGGGCAAGCGTTATAGCTGTACATAGGCCAAAACATCCACTTCTCCATGGACCTATGAACCAGTGGTCAGAGCATTGACTGCATGGCCATCAAAGTACATTAGGCAGCCTTTCCTTCCTGTTCTAGCCAAGGTTGATCCCAGAGCAATTCAGTGGGGTGGTAGGTGTAATATTATAGTTTCATCATAAGGCATGATAGGATTTCAGGGATGAAGACACAGGGAAGTTAGCATCTGAGAAAAAGTAGGGGAGATAAAGGCACAGTGGCGAAGACCTTGTAATGCACATTTGGGCTTTGCTGCAGCACACTATGGATTGAATGTTCTGGCTGCCTTATAAATTGGCGAAGAAATGCTTGACCCCTGCTTCGGACATGTCTTTCACCTGGTGGTTGCCATGCAGTATCAAAAATTTCAGCTGCTGCACAACCTGAACACATAATTGGCCACGCCTTGGAACGCTACTATGTATATGTTGGACAGGCTATATGAGCAGTGCGATGTCTTCACAGGTTACTGAAACACTCCCAGCGGAGCTCTAAAAGCAGCGTTTTGAACAGAATGTCAGTAGCAGATGTTGCATAATGTCTATTTTGTGCTAGGATCTTCCAAGGAGACCGCTAGGCAGGTTAGCTGGCACAATGGGCCTCATTACAACTTTTCCGGTCCGGAAACTACGGTACCGGTGAGCTTGCCGGTAACGTAGTTCCCGGACCAGCAAACTCTGAGTAGTGCTCACGGGTGCCTTTCTGCCCGACAGGTCTGGCCTGGCGGGCAGAGCGGCACCCGCGAGCACAGCATGGCAGATGCCCCGGCACCATTCTGAATGGTGCCGGTGCATCCGACCTCCCCATTCTCATTGAGACCTATGGGGCTCAAATGGGAATGGGGAGTAATGGGTACCGGCATCCGGCAATGGGTAATTACCGGGTCCGCCGGGGTCGGCATATACCAGTAATTGCCCATTGCCGGGTGCTGGTAATATTACAAGTTTGGTGGCAGCCGTGCCGATTTTACCGGCACGGCTACTGCCGAACTCGTAATGAGGCCAAACATGTCACTCAGTGAGGTTCTCCCTGTGCTGTATCTGCTTGAGTTAAACTTGTCCAACATGGTGAGAGCCCATTCCTTGGCGGGTAATGTGGAGGTGGCACAGCTGCTGGTGGACCCTTTTTCAACCCTGCATTGATATCCATGTGCATTTCGATTTTAAAGGTAACTTGAAGTTCCTGACGGCTTCCTTTATGGACCCAATTTCATTGTAAAAGTCAACCATTTTCATCCACATATGTTTGGGGAGGAAGACTTCAATGGCATTTCCAGACTCTTTTTACTGGAGGGGCCCAAGTGGGGCACTGACTTATGCAGGGGTGGCATGAAGTACGAGCACACACACACATAATGTTCATGGTTTAGGATAATGGTGTGGCACCTGGGGTGGGCAATCAGATGCCAGGTGTAGCACGTGCCACCCCCGGCCATTTCCTGAACCTGTCACTGGAGGACCTGCAGCAAACAACATAAGGAGGGAGTGGCACAATGCAAATGTGCAAGGATACTTCGCTGCAGATTGCAACATTATTTGGAGAAATCAAGCCACGGGAAGGACATCAAGCTCACATTTTGCCAGTAATATCAAGTTCAAGATGGACGGCATCAAGTAGGTCACTAATAGTTTGTTGTCTTTCCTTGCTTTCAGGTCTGGCTGGTGTCTCCAATGTCTTGAAGGTGGGGAATGTTCTAGAGTGCGGAGCCACCGAGATAGTGGCGAGGCAACAACGTTCACTGTCCACAAGAATTTGAAAAAAGGAAGTCGCATGCAGGAACCAGTCAGCATTTATGAACATGTGTTTCCCACATTTGCTTGAGATGACATAGTTCATTATGAAATGGTGTTAATTTTGTTTTTCATATCTGCCCTTCTTGAGTGGTAATAATAACAGTGTGACCCAACTAGTGCCATTAGTTTCTTTTAAATCTTACCTTATTTTCCCACATTAGATAGGTGGCACATCACTTCTATCGAGGGCAAGTAAGTAGCCTCTGGAGAGGGGACAGTTTACATTCCTGTCTTTTCTACTGATAGTTAATCATTGTGTCAGATGTTTGCCACTTGTGTGGAATAATATATATATATATTCTCCATTAATATGCAATGAAGTGCACTCACTTAGATTCAACCCTTCAACCCTTTACCGGCCATTGCAGCGAAGGATACTTCCCTGGACAGGCCCTTTCCAAAAAGGCTAATGGGGTATTTCGGCACACCGTATTTTGGCAATAATACTGCTGTGTTGGGATTTGTGATGGGGCGCTGATTGCGCTTCTTGGTATCAGTGCAGATTCTACTGACTGTAATAGCGCCGGCTGTGATTGCGCCGGCTGTAATTGTGCCGACTGGTTTACTGTATTTGCGCTGGCTCATGAACCGGCGGAGCGGTATTTGCGATGGAAAATCAATTTAAGACACTTTTAAGGCTTACCACAGGGGCGCGATGAGGCCCTATGTGTCTTGATTGTGTAAACCTAAGGCAGGTACAACATATGTATTTTGCATAGTGTTGTTGTATCATAATGCACCAGTCGGTTAATACGATTATTGCCTGGTGGTACTTATGGGCCATTTCAGTAAAATATTTAACCTACGGGCCTTGATTTGTGATTTGCAGTGACAGATTTCATGGAACAATGTAGGTAGTAGGCACCCATTAGGCAAATCAGCACTACCAGGAGGAGGTGCCCACCACCAGAAAAACAAACAGCTGGTTGGAGACCACCAGTGGTACCTCAACATCAAAGCCAAAAGTCACCATTCTGGTCCAGCTGCATAACTGGCTCGGACGGCGTTGCTCTTATGAAGCGAGTTGAAGGAATTCTGCTCATTGTCAGACAAGCTTACAGCTTGTTCACATTTCACAAAGGGTACCACTGAGCACCCTTCTCCCAAATAGGAGGGGGCAACAACGTTCTCCTCCCTGAAGGTGGGCACTACACAGTCCCGCTCCTCCCCGCCGAGGCATTTCAGTCAGGCTGGCAGACAATCAGTCCAACAGCAGTTCTTGATCGCTTGGGCAGCGCAGAGATATTTAACGTAAAGCCACACTGTACACTCTTTAGTGCATGGAGGCAGGGCCGACCTTAGGGCAGGGCCATCCGGGTGACCGCCTGGGTTTGCATTAACCCCCTGCCACACGATTTCAGGGGAGTCTTTCAAAGTCATCCCCGAGCTGGCCTGGCGGGAGAAGGCGCAGCAGGTGCTTTGCTGAAATTAAATGCACCTGCTCTCGGGACAATAGGATGCTGAGCATGTTCAATGGTTTAGGGTGGTTCCCTTCCCATCCCTGCTCCCCTTTCACCACTCTGCACTCATATGGTTTCATATGCGGGTGCTAATGATGTCTTTTTTTAGTTTTTAAAGGGAAAAAAATTGATAAACGTACATTTGTTGTGTGGCCACCGCTGCTCTCGGGCCCTTAACTTGGTCAGTGGGCTTGTGCTGTATGCCCTATCGGAAACAGTGGTAGTAGAGATGAGACCGGCTATTTGGACAATGCTTCAGGGGTTCTTGGGTGGTCACTGAAATGTCTTCCTAAAGCATCTGGAGTCTGGGGGAGAGTTCAGTTGACACCCATGTTGAGAACCAAAATGGCTGCCTCTATTCAGTGTTCACAGTGCCCCACAACACAGCAGTTTAATTTCTGTCTGACGCTCATGCTGTAGGAGCGCTGGTACTCTGGGGTGAAAAGAAACCGCTCAGTGTTTAGTTGGCCAATCAACAGTTTTACTACTCACATAATAATATAAATGATAATTACTTAAGAACAATATCATGTTTTGACAGAGCGCTTCATAATAGATTACTCCCACTTCTATTTGCTATCAATTGTACTCCATTTCATGGTCGAGCCGGAATGACTTGAGTAATCCTGTCGTGCCTTGAGTTACCACCCAAGTGGAGAGAAATGTTTTCTGGCCTGGCAGATGGGAGCGCTTCTATAATGTTGGCCTCGCTGTTGGCTCAGCCACCACTCCTGTGATGTCTACGCATGGTCAGCAAGTCAAGCAGGATACAATTGTATTATTCTCTACGTGGTTTCAGCAGGAGAAATGGTAAGTTAACTCGTAGAGTACTTGCTATTTTTTTTTCTTTTGGGTCTCCCCATACCACACAGGCCTCATTAAGTTTTGCGGTGCAGGAAATAGTGGCAGTAATTCCATTCCTACCACTTTTAGTCACACCGCCAAATTACAATTTTTGGCAGATTTTCCACCGGCAGAATTACTGTGCGGTAAATCCAGCGATTTCCAGAAGAAAAGAGGCAGATTCACCTCAGGTTTGTTGCTGTGAGTAACTCCTCCACTTTACCTCCCAAAATGTGCAGATTTACTGCACAGTAAATCCTCAAAAATACTGATGGAGTCCTATGGTCCCCAAAAATGGTTAATTACCATGACTTGTTACCCTGTCGTTACTCCATGCGACCAAGTGTCGGTAATGGTCATTCTGTTTGGCAGTTATGTGTAAGATTTACCACCGAAACTTGTAATGAGTCCCTGTAGTCCCTTCCCACCCTCACCCTTTCTGACATTTCTATACCACCAAACCTGTCCACATACCCTTATCTATTTTACCCCCAGGAAGTAACCTACAATGAACCCACGGTACACATGCCCAAGGACCAACACATCTCTCCTCACAAGTGGCATGGAACTGTAAATGAAGGGAACACTGAGTTTGACAGATATCGGAGTATGATAACTCGACATGTACACCAACTGATAAGGGATGCTAATCTGATATTCACGAGATTGCATTGACATTATTTGCCGCCCCTCGCCTACTATCCCAGCTAGCCCATGGACTAAACAGTTGTTTTATTCTTGAACCACTACTTCACGGAAGAGGAGAACCGCAACATTTTAAACCCAGTACCAGGGGTAGGTAACAATTAATCAAAGACATTATACTCTTTGGATAATAAGAACAAGAATTAAGTTAATAACTCTGCCTCAATTGAGGTCAGTATAGACAAGTTTGGCGGTAACCGCCGGTGCTACCATAGGACTCCATGGTAACGGTGCCGGTGCTTCCGTGACAATGCCACCTACCGGGGCTATTGCGCCCAGCAGGGTAGACCTGCCGGACGCAATGGCACAGGACCGCAGAGTTGGAGTGTGGCGGTCCGGAAATGGTGCCGGTACTGGGAATGAGAGGTAATTGATTTTGGATCGGATATTTCTTTTAATGTAGAAAATGATGTTAAAACATTTAAATTTCACAGATCATCACGAGCCGCATGGCACAGGTAGTATGACGAGATTGCAACTTCCATCACCAAATTGTGCAAATGGTGAAGTGGAACCACCACCAATCACATTGATTATAAAGCGCCTATACGCTTTCAGTTTTTAACATATGTTTGAAAATTTAAAGAATATTCAAATGTGCGCCCGCTGACATCCAGGAATTTAAGCAATGGTAACAACCAGCAAGTTTCAGTGATGCCCGTCAATATGGCCTCCTTCATCAGGGTACGCAAATGTAAACAAAGTCTTTCAACATGCTCTTGTGTCCCTCTTACTACCGGAACCAAATGGAATGTTGCATCATGTTTATGTAAAAGGTCTCAGATCTCACCTCTATTAAGGGAGAGTTATTTACTCAATTCATGTTATTATTATCCCAAGAGTACCATTCCTTTGAGTAATTTTTCTTAAAACCACAGCAGATAACATGTTGTAGTCTGTTTGAATTTGCTGTTTCTATACACTTTGCTATCTCAGTTATGATGTGGCAGACTTTGCAAATCAGTCATAACGGAAAACGTTCTTTAAAAAGTAACGTAGAAAGTACATGTTTTGATACAGTAATTACAGTCAAATTTTATTGGAAGTGTATGGATATTTTAAACTAGTTATCTAATGGCGTGCTCTATTGAATCCATGTAATTGGCTATGTAGACTGTAAAGAGACATTGGTTTTCATTTTAATTTCAGGTTAGCAAATTACAGGTCTTATCTGAATTGTTTTATCATTGTTTTATTGTTGTTTTTATGTTATTATGTGATGTTTTACCTTGCATATACAGAGCCATGTGGCTACAAGTATATTATATCAAATAAATAAATAAATACATACATAGATACATACAATTTAGGACATATGCTGCATCTTTCATGTGTGAAAAGACTCAGTTTGCCCATGCAAAAAAATAAAGTTTAAACATGTCAGCTCTGCTTTTCAAACCCCACTGCTGCCTAATGCATCGGTCCTTGTACAGGCGCAGCTGTCATGCACACCTTATTCCCATGAATAAACTGACCAGACTGTGAGAAAGTGATGGCTTCCGATTATGAGTTCAGGCTGCAGAAAGCAGTCCAGTCTAGCTGTCGCATCCCCATCTCGATGGACCTTTCCTCAGTGAAACATTTCACGTCAAGTGCTTTGATGGGATTATTTTCCCCGAGTGTTCTTAACATTTTAGCATATGTAAAATCTAAGCAGCTCCTTTTTACATGAAATCCTGGGCAATTTGAGAACATTATCGAGAGACACTTCTCATCAAATGTAATTCAGGCTGGGGCAAGCGCCTGGCGTGCTGCTCTACTGCTAATGTCAATGTTTGCAACTTTGTGCCAGGAAAAATGGAAGTCTTGTTTCTTTAAAGAGTACCTGAAGGTCGATTGCTATCATTTTTGCCAGCACACAACATATCTGTCTCAATCTATTGAATGCATTTGACCTTTTATCGTTAGAAGATACATCGAACAGAACAAGAGTTAATTTGGAGCTCCTTCTAACACCAGGCTCGGGAATTGAAAGGGCATTTAAATCCATACCGCCACAATAACCCCCCTGATGAATGTTTGTACCCAATTTTCTCATTCCGCTAACGCGAGATTGGGGGGTTTGAATAGTTTCCTTGCAGACGACATTCTCGCGGCGCTCTTGAAGTCGGCGGCATTGTGTCCGCACAAAGCCGGCGGGATAATCATTCTGAAGGGTCCCGAGGCCTGGAAAGGTCAGCCCCCATAGAAATGTCAGCCTTCAATGGAAGCGTACTGGATCTCTGTAGACTGGTATCCAATTAAAGGGACATGTCAAGGTGCCTGGAAAGATTGCAATGACCCTGGATAATGGGGAGCCATCGCGGAACACCTTGGAGCGCACCTTCAGAAATAACTCCAGGCTTATACGCTCACTTACCTCCCAGGTAGACAACACAGATTGAGTCTTGCACAGAGCGAAAACACTCTTCAGGTTAAGCTATGTTGAGCAACAGTTTTATTCATTTGTCTAGTGCATGGTGTTAGTCAATGAGTCGGGGAGAGACTGAGTCATTGAGTGACTGTGTAACTGCATGAGTTACCAAGTGTTTTGAACTAGTAATTGAGTGTGTGAGTAGTTGAGTTACTCGTGCGTGGGTTTAAGTGACCAAGTTAGTTATTAACTGCATAGAGTTAGTGCGCACCCGATTTAATGACTGATTGAGTTATTGTGCTGTGGGTGTCTAAGGGAGTGAGTGAGTGAATAGGTGCTGCATGGGTTTGAGTGACAAAGTGAATACGTGAAAATCTGAGTGAGGGCTTCGTGAGACTAAGTGAGTGAGGTTTGAGGAAAAGACCCCACAGAAGTTTTTATAAAGAGGATAGGTCACAAAATGAGCAGATTCACCTGGAAAATTCACGCTTATAACTGTTGACATGGTTTTCATCACAATTGGTAGAGGGCAGAAGCGCTAGCCAGTGTTCAGGATCTGAACCATTGGTAGACGCTTTGTGTATCGGTATACACATACAAACACATGAACACACACATGCATGCGCACAAACACACGCGCGACCACACAAGCGCACACCACGCGCACACACGCATCCATGTGCATCTTCAGTAGCAGATAATGCTGCTCCTGAAATTCTTGAAATAAGCTTATTTTGTGCTGACGTCCCATATGGCATACCACAGAAGATATGCTGGGCAGAGTGGCTGTAAACTAGATGTTGCAGCCTTTCTGCGGATCCTTTGTCAGGGTTCAAGGAGGGTTCCAGCGACGGGCTATAACTGCGCCTTCCCTGTCAAGTAAAGTTATGCACTGTCCTTCAGCTATGAGGGAACCCTGCTCTTGGCCACTGGGGGACGCAATGGCCCCCCACAACAGATGGTACAGTGAAGGGCAGCGCTACTAAAAATATTGTTGACCCCCTTCTATACACTTATGGATGGGGCAAGGGTGAGACCCGCGGGCAGGCAGAGCTGCACTGAAGATGTTCTGTAATCTGAAACACTCCAAGGAACTGTAGCCGATAAAGGGAGATCCCACTATAGTTTACTGTGGGGCTCGGGTTCTCTATTAATGGCCTATGTTAGTTTGGGGCTGAGGAAAAGGGTGTGTACATTAGTTTTAGTGCGCTCTACCCCTGTGATAAAGTTTTGCGAGTTTCTGTTTCGGTTTATTAGGGAATTATCCTGTGCTGCACGGCTGCATAGGGACTGGTATCCACCAACCAGTTGGCATGTGTGTTGGTTTAGGTTTGGGTTTCGTATGCTAGCCTGTGCGCATTAGGATCAGTTATTATATGGCTAGATGCGATCTCATTGTATTTCTGATTTTTATTTTGTTTTATTCATAGTTACATACCACCTTTATTTCAGCATCAATGTTTGTATCAAGCACCCTAGGAATTCCATGCAGATCAGGGCAATCATCACAGCGTGCCTCACCTTTGTACAGAAACACTTGTGTATAGGCGCCTTATAAATGCCATATCATATCCTTGTGGCAGGTAATGTAATTAAACAATCACAAAAAGTATACTGTTGATTTCTGTCTTTCTCATGATAACAACTTCTCCTATGGATGTATATTAGAAGAATTCTTCACAATGTAATGCAAATCCTGTCGTAATTCTATCAGATATTATATTTACTTGGCCAATAGTTTTTAGGATAATTAGCAAACGTCAGATACAGAACTCTGAGAGCATAATGGGGAAGAACAAGACAAGGGAACCTGGAAAGGTGCTTAGCTTGGTTTCTGGGTGATAATCGAGACATGCTGTAGAAAATCTGAGCAAGTCTGACTTCTTCCAACCAGTGCTACTCTAAGCGCCGCCACTCACAGCCTTATTCACATACATGCTATAGAGAGGAAGGTCCGTTACCAAGATGCATGCCAACTTTACCTTCCTCTACACCAGGAAGACTGTGCGAAATGATGCCAACATTTTGGAGTGAAAGGACCAATTCAGCATAAACCTGGGCTGCGCAGAATACGCTCTACATCTGTTTCACAACCATTTTGGAGCAGAAACTGTGGACACGTGGATAATTAACCATTTGACGTTCATTGCCACTTTTATGATGAGTGTGTGAGGAATTAGACAATCTGCATGGTGGGTGTACGCTCGCCTGGACTTTTATGAATATTTTGTATGAAATTAAATGATGGCAGATCAACCTCTGGAAAATGTGTGGGGCTAATCTGCACACATTTTCCGATGCTCACAGAATGACATACATAGAACTGTGTACTCTGGGTGGACACAGCCTACAGGCGCAGTCCTCCCTGTCATATTTAATTGGGATCTGACAGGTGAAGTACACAATGCATCTCAGAAGGGGATGGGCAAAAGCCTTCCTCCTGCCATGCCAAGCCTAATTAACTATCAAAGGCTCCATGGATCCGCCCTGTATGTTTGTTTACCCTCTGCACACGGCGGCAGCAAGTAACATAAGTAACATACTAACAGAGTATGCTTCAAACAGGCCCAGATAGAGCCTGGCTGCAGAGGCTAAAATAAAGGAGACATGAAAACCCAACACCTCTTTCATATGCACTGTGTCAACCTAAAGCCAGGTCCACAGCTCAGTCTAAAGGGCAGTGACATGTCATGTCTGGGACTATGTATTTACAGGAATCACCCCGCAGGGTTCCCCATTCAGGAGGTACAGGTGTGTGTAGATTATTTGAGACAGAACGTCTGTTCTCACTGCAGCTTCAAGGGAGACCTGCAGGTTTCATCAGGAACCACATAGAGTTAAATTAACCAGTGAGACCCTTTGATCCACCACAGACAGGAAGATGGGTGGGACTTACTGTTACATGTGTTCATCCCTTTACCTTTTCTGTTGCAAAGCACTCTGGTTAGGGTCTCATGCATACAGGAGATTGTTGGTGGGGACCAAGGATTGGTTCATTAAGGTAGGCATAGACTACACCAATCACTGGGGCCCGTTTGGCTTTAAAAGAGGGCTGAGACCCTCTTTTGGCAGGTCATCTGAAGACCTTGCAAGGAGTAACAATAATGACTCATTTGGAACCTATCTGAAGGTGCAGTCTGCCTTCCAGCTTCCCCAAGTGAAGGAAGGCCAGGATTTCCAAAGAGGGAAGCAAGATCCCTCCCCTAAACATCAACCAGGGAACAGGGGGAGATACTGAATTCAGAGGACCCTCCAGCAGCTCCAGAGCCGGTACCCATCCAGCACACAGCATGTCCTGCTAGGCTCTGCATCAAGCTTTCTAGGCAGGAAGTACCAGAGAGTCTCTGAACTGAACCTAGGACAATGCTGTTGCTTGCAACACTCTCCTCAGCTTTGGGCCATCTGCCTCAAAGGATGACACAAGCCCAGTGAAGAAGCTAAAAGGAGTGCATCGACAAGCAACAACCAGCATCAGCCTGAAAGCACTTTCTCCAACCAGTCAATCCCCTCGAGCTGCTACCGACTGCACTGCTGACTGTTGTTATGCTGCAGTCGCTCACGCCGTCTGAGACACCACAACCCACTAACCAGCATTGAGCTAACGATTCCTGACCCTGAGCCACCTTGCGGGCCAGATGGCAGCAATCCATCCAACCTCACTCGCTGATTTGCCTGCCGCCTGATTTCAGCAGCTGTCTCCCATCTTGAACTCTGTTGCAGAAACTGCAAAGCACGCTGAAACTGAATGTACACTGTAATGCAACACAAACTTCTACAAGCACAAGGTACACTGTGGCTCTGTTCCCCTGGTCCTTCTCTGAAGGCCCCTAGTGACATTGTATGATCCATTGCTCCCTTTGTGTTGAAACCTGGTAATTTTGAACTATTGTGATTAATTACTTTACCCACTACTTCAGTGTCACTTATTTAGACAACATTGCTGTCTTCAGCCACACCCGGGAGGTTCACTTTTCCAAACTGAAACAAGTGCTTCAGGCGCTGCAGAATGCAGGTCTGTCTATCCAAGCCACGAAGTGTCAGATAGCACAGGGCACCGTGGCTTCCCTAGGCCAGATGGTTGGTGGAGGTAAGACCTCTCGAAGCGAAGGTACAGGCTGTGATGGAGTAGGACATCCGCATTACAAAGATGCAGTTGAGAGCATCTCTAGACCTCGCTGGCTATTACCAGTCGTTCATCAAGTGGTATGGGACATTGCCATGACCCTGAATGATGTGACTTCCAAGAAGATGCTGAAGAAGGTAACTAGGACCCCGGCCTATCAAACCTCTCAACAGGATTTTAAAGATGGATTGTGCAGGGCCCCAGTTCTGAAAGTGCCATACTATGTTTATGAGGTCATTATCCAGACAGAGGCCAGTGACTTTGGGATTGGTTCAGTTTTAGCTCAGCTTAACTCACAAGGGGTAGAGAAACCTGTTGCCTACATAAGCAGGAGATTCATAAAAAAGGGAAAGGAACTGGGATGAGTTTGAAAAAGAGCTGTATGCGCTCATGTGGCCCGTAAAGAAGCTGAAACCCTACATCTTTGGTTAGCAATTAAAGATCCACATGGACCACCGGCCTCGTCAATGATTCATGGCCATGCAAGGGGAGAACTGTAGTAATATATTGCGCTTTACAGCGCCTTTGAGTGTGTAGCACCTCACTGAATGTGATGGCATTTTGATGCCAGCAATAATGTGGCACACACATATAGCCAGTCCTATGTTGTCAGCATAACATGTGAGTATGTGGCTGGAGTGATGCGAGGTACAGGATTTATAATGCAGCAGAAAGCTCAGTGTGAAGCTGCAAAGTTTAAAACTGCACCAATTCATTTTCTTTTTTTTTCTTTGGAATACCTCATGCATAGGAGACTACATTATTTATATAACTGACTGATTTAATTAACAATTACTAATCACTAGTGCTAACTCATTAACATCATAATGTAATCTCTGTGTGCAAAATGAGGTGAAAATACATATTCTGAAATTCGTTTTTCAAACGTGCACTGGAGTTTTTTTTTCTTCATTCTCTTTCTGTGTTTTCAGCAAGCAGAGAGCCTGCATACCAGGAAATGATATTAGATACAGTTGCTCCCTGTGTAAATGGCCTATTGTACAGAAGTGAAGGGTGATGCTGCCCTTCTACTTGATTGGAGCAGAGTATCTGCAGATAGATTACGTAGGCAAAATGGGTAGGTGCAGAGCTCTGCTGGGGGATCAAGGTCAGAGGGAGAAGTTAGTTCGGGATTACTGGGCTCTGAGACAGACATACCTGGTCTCACTTAGCGCTGTCTTAAGAACCCTATGTTTTCGCTGCACACTTCAAACATCCAAGATTACAGAGGCAATTCATGCTGACTGGGCCTGTTCTTCTGAGGCGAGTGAAAGAATGTAGTCTGGGGGAGAGAACTACACATTAAGCATCCAAAGTTGAAGTGAGGCTATCATGTGCTGTTGTTTGACGAATATCTGATCTAAAAATACCAGGCATTCAGAGTAGCTAAGCAAAAGAAAAACCCCTGCATTTTCATTCGCCATGTTTAGAATCATAAAAAGTGATGCCTATGTTTAAAAAGAGTTTATTTGCACTGTATCTGTTGTTTTTTTCTCTTCTTATTTTATTACAGGTAATGCTGAAATGTACATGGTAAGATTTGTATTATGAAATTGTAATTGTCTGCAATATAATATAATATAAAAACAAATGGTTCAGAGTTTTTATTTCTTTGGGAATTGCATATGCAGACCTGGGGAAGATTTGTGTTCTTTGGTAACACATTTGCCAATTTATCCATGCAGATAGAATAACAAACAGAATAAGCGGTTATAAATAGGTGCATGTGTGTGTTTCCCCTAGCATGTTGTTTGGGCGGTTCTAATATAATCCATAGATTACTGGGGGTCTATGAACCAGTAATGATGCCTACGGGCGCATAGATCATTGGTGTAAATAAATCAGTGATACCGGCAACAGGCTGTAGGTGGCACTATACATAACATTGTTGGTACCCTTGTGCATAGGTCCAAGGCCCTCTATAGATCACTAGGAGGTATTCTAATAGAAAGGAAGGTTTTGTGTATGATGGGGTTATAATGTAGGGAAGGAAAATTATGCTCACCACTAATTAATTTACTACCACAAAATACGGCCAACAGTACATATTACTAAATTCTCCAATATAGTGTAACAAAGTATGGTCACTAGAATGATGTGAGGCGAACCCAATATAAACACGAGGATAGGTATTACCAAGGTACCATGCATCCTTTGGCAGTAGGAAAATACAGCCAAACCCCCAATTTACACAAAATAACCAACAGAACCCTAAGCTTTTGCATTGGGCCATATCCCTACACAGATTAGATATGGATATCCAGCACAAATGAGGCTCCCAGCATGGAAATGCAGATGGTCTTAGCCGGTACTTTCACCTAGAAGACGAACCAGACCCTCAGTAGGGTGGTTGTACACATGCTGAGGCTGGAGGTAATATCAGGAATTCAACCATCTGCATGGTGGGTGTGTGCTCGCGTGGGCTTTTCTGATATTTTATATGAAATTGCCCAACTTTTACCCTAGTGCTAATTTGATATGCAATGGTGCAGTTTGTGTAATGCCTACTGCCCACGATCTCCAAGTGGGTACAGAGTCTACCCAATGACAAACAATGAATATGCTGGGACATCCCATCTCAACTGAGCATGGGCCCTACATCAGCACAGGAGTAGATGGTTCCTCTGAACATTAATTACGTATTCATGCATGTGAGCTTTACATGCAAATGATCTGAAAACGACTCCCTGACCAGAACATGCTCCATTCACTGTAATTGATTTGCCATGTGGCTTGATATGATGTCTAAACTGCATGCACAACTCTCCAGTCCATGATTCTTTTGTAAAAGGAGGATAATCCCAAGGTTATATGAACCTTTCAACACTCGATGGAAAGTAAATTATTATCAAATTACTACCTGGGCCTCTTCCCTAAATCTGTTCCCTAAATCTCTTCGTTGGTACATGGAAATGACTCTCTCGAGCTAAAATAAATATATATTTTAAGGTGCTTCCTGAAGTATTTGCAATATTGTTCATTTCTACACATCCTCCAGCTGCAATACCAATTGTGTTTAGATTTTTGACATGTAGGTAGATATGTTCAAGGAGACTAAATGATGTTTGATTGTGAGTTGGGAGTTGTGTCATTTCTATGGCACTCGTTTCTACTCTGATTCAGATATGTGCCCCCTTTAGGGGCCAATGTGGTTACCTCAGGCATGAGGATAGGCGGGCGATATTCAGAGCGGTGGTTGCTACTGTCTCAGCTGTAGAACCTGTTTTGTGAAGTCTGTTTTGGATGGTCTTTTCCTGGGTAAAATAATGCTGTAACCTGCTGAGACCCTTCTACGGATGGTCCGGTATTTGTAGGTAGAGTCCACCTCGCATTATCCTCTCATCAGTTCAGGATAGCTATGCAAGTATACAGTCGGTATATGGTAGGTAATTATTGATCCCATCAACGAATGATCACAGAAAAAGACTATCTAGCCATTCAGACTGGATAGCCCATTATACTGTGTTCCCCACATACTCTGCATATCTAGATCACCTGGATATGGTTGCCACAGCTGGGCATAGTGCCACAGTCAGTAGTTGAGCACATTGTTAGTACAAGATTAGAGCATCAGTACATGTTCTCTGTTTCAGTCGAAGATCCACCCTCTACTATATATGATGAATAACCTGTACACATTTTCCTGTTCAGTTAATGACAAACCTCCATTACATTGTTATTTCAACTTATGACTGTCTCATCAATAGAAACAGGTCTCATGTTTTCATGACCCGCCGGTCAGTACATGATCACTCCACACCATCATATTCCCACAAAGGTCCATGTCCAGGAGATGGTCCTCTCAAGGAGGATAGCTCGATCCCATCAATGCATTGTCCCCTCTTTCCTACATGATCACAACATCAACACATTCTTTTATTATATTTGTGTTTTATGCAGCACACAATAACACATAGATGTTTCAAAGCACACCAGTGCATGATTACTTTGTAATTGGAGGACAACGCATTTCCTCAAGTGTCCACAATTTGGGGTTCAATCAGTTAATGTGTGTGAAGTGGACACAGTTGTTGTGAATGCTACTAATTATGATTTCTTATCATTTGCAAGAAAGCTACTAGTTGTCAGCTTCATCTCTTTTAGTCTGTTACCTTTTGCTGCAAGACCACAGCCAGCTTAAATGCACGTGTGTTGCTCCCTCCTCTATGCTTGAAAGTCTATGGACTTCATTACAGAAAGGATCTCATGACTTTGTATACATTTGGTTGCAAGAATTTCTTAATTGCAACAACAGAAGGGAAAACACACTGCCTAGCTGAACATACCTCTCTGCTGGTGACTAAATGCTCTTCAACCAGTGCTCCAGACACGATTATGAAGTAGGAGTATTTTACTCCCTATTTTTTCAAAGCTGGGAGTACAATGATTTTTTAGGGAGTAAAAATGTAGGTCCAGTTCCCAATGGGAGTATTTTATAAGCATGTAAAAATATGTTTTAACTGTGAAAAGACTCTGGGTAAGTCTCTCGTAACCAGGACTAATGTCTGGCAGAGGGACTCCCAGGACCCCCTTGTTAATTTGCATATTTAAGTAACTTTGGGTCTCATCCTAAATTACTAGGGGAATCCAGACGTGGACCCCTTGCTCACTATTCTTAGAGAGGCACAGCTCCTCCCTACTGATGAGGTTCAACCAGACCGAAACACGTGTCTGGGGATGCTGTTGGTCCTCTTGTTCAGAGGAGAATTGCCTAGCATTTCGGTGCTGGACTGCCCCAGGGCAGGACAAAGACTGATATGTTTGGGATATTTCTTCTCTGTGAAAGATAGTGAGCTAAAGACTCTGGGTAAGTCTCTCGTAACCAGGACTAATGTCTGGCAGAGTGACTCCCAGGACCCCCTTGTTAATTAACTGTGTAAAGGAAATGTTTTTGTAATAATTATTTCTTTGCTGCTAGTTATTCATACTCATTAAAAGATGCAGCTGTACTTCTTCCAATCAGGCAGTAATAATAGCAGTTTATTCATGTGGTACTATGTGCACTGCTGGTCCAAACCTATTCATGGAGCGGTGTGAGTGGGAGCAGGGGCACAAGGTCATATGTGTTTGTTCGGCAATTTTTGTTGGGAGTATTTTTACTCCCTGGTTTTATTTTTGGAGGGAAATGGCCTATTTTTAGGGAGTAGAAGTGGCCAATACACCCCTTATCTGTAGGGCTGCCTTCAACAGTAATTCTATTCCTATCAGCCTCGTGCCTTACAGAAGAAACTGCTGCCTGTATAGGGGCGCCTCTGATCTGCACAACACTGATAACCAGCTTCTGCAATGAGAATTACATGCCGTGTGTGTACAATAAACACCTATATATTGGGGGAGGAGTTTTTACATTATTGTTTGGTGCTTATTTATCTTACGGAAAAGCAGGCAAATGTGCATTCCACTGGTCGCATTTTTATCACCGGCGATAATTATCATCAGCAGTATTTGCCACTGACGGTAAAAGCATCTGGCCAGCAGCAATACATAATTGAGCATAGTGGTATTCTAAGTAGAGCAATAATTTCCCACATCGGTATTTCTTACATTACCTCTTTGTATTGCTTTCTTAAAATAATACCTAGCCTATATATTAAATAGTAATCATTAAAAACAGATCAACATATTTGGCAACTGTGGATGTAAACATCACCCACACCCAAACCTCACCCTAAATCAGATTTTTTTGCAAATCCTAATTTGGATTTTACTCAAATCATTGAAACAGAAGGAAGTCATGCACATTTATACTCAGGATGTGCAGTAGCAAAAGGTCTGAATAGCTCTAATTTGCACCAGCAGACATATGTTGTGCATAGATATATATCTAATAGGAATATATATATATATATATATATATATATATTTAATATATATATATATATATAACCTCTAAACAAGAGAACGATGTCCGTTACGAGGGTGACCAGATGACTGCATGTCAGCTGAGCATCCATGTTCCCATCCGGTTCCAGGTGCTGAAATCCAAGAGTTCGATTGAACTCATGGAACACACCTGTGCCCCCATTTTTTACTGTATCTGTGGTATTTGTGGAGCACACACCTGAAGAATTAGTGAAGCGCTCTGCAACAATGGGTTAATAGGAATACAGGGAAGGGGGTACATATTGCAACAGGTCTGTGTTACATACAATTAAGCAACAGGAGCAGTAATTAGGTGTGAGAGGGAGTGGGCCCTCCTCACCTCACAACACATTAGTAGCGGTCAATGGAAGTGCATTATAGGAAATGTAGTAACTTTCGGGATTGGGGGTATGCGGTGGTGAATCAATCCATTGCAGAGTCTGTTGCTAGTTTATTTACGCATCACTTTGAGAGGGGGTGCCAATATAATGTCATGGTATGCAGGAAAGGGCGTGATTTTGGGATCTACAGGATGACTGTGACATCTAAAGGAAGAGAAAAACAATCAGCAATAATTGGATGTTGGAGCTGAGGGACAGGCACCGGAAGTGGTTTCAGTTTCTCTTAGGGGAAAAGGAAAATGTAGCAAAATGAACCCATACACTCTACCAATAGTCTTGAAAAACTATTTAAAAATGATCTGTATTCATGTTTTAGGGATTGCTAAGGTGCTTCATGCCATGTTTATATAAGATTATCCAGAGTTTATGGACACACATGCGAATGCATGCTCAATTCTCTAAGCATGCAAGGTTTTAGTTCAAACCAAGTTACTACGCACTAATCTTCATGCTGTTTGAAGGGAGGTTCAGGCCTGACCTCACAGGGTAAGCACAGGAGCTGGATGGAGTGTATGTGCCAACATATGCGAGAGTAGATACCCTGCAGGGCACTTTTGGAAATGCTAATGCTACTCATGGCAATGAACCTTTACAACATGCTGTGGTAGGCCAGCCAATCAGTGAACTTAGACTGCAGGCTCTAACCAATAATATAAGCCCACATTCCAAGCTGTTCCTTTATTTTCACTGATCACCCTAGTGGTATTATGACTTTTGCCCTTGATCTATCGCTACACGAGTATGTGCATGGGCTGATAGGTGCAGCCTGGAAGAGTGATGTTGCAGGCTTAGGGACCCGATAAGTGTTTGTGGGTGCGGGCATGTTTCTATGTATGTTTGTGGGTTGAGAAGACATGAGCTCAATGTATGTTACAGGGAAGTGGGCGAAATTCCGTAGGGGGGTTTAGAAGGTGAAACCACCAGATGTAAAGGAAATCCTGTCAACACGGGAGAAGGTGGGTGCGTGGTGCGGGTGAGGGAATGCCTCCTAGGGTGGTGCAGGGGGTGAAACCACACCCACAATTATCATAATCCCACCTATGGAGGACGCACAAAATCAGCCTACAAAAAATAGCTTCTTTGCAGTGCTGACTTCAATGCTTGTGATTATGATATAGAGCCATCCTAGTCAGTCAATGGGGGCAAAGCGTAAGCGGGCCAATGCCCACCCATTTTAATTAATTGTGGGCTTTTCTCATAATCTACGCTGACGTTCAACGAATCAGCAATTCCTACTAGTTTTGTGACATTCACCCTGTCCTCTGTCTTTATCTGAGGCGGCATTCTTTTGATACACATTTTGGTGGTGTGATGTGTATATGTGTTGGCGTGAGTCCATGGAAAATGCATCAAGGTTTAAGCTTGCAGAGCCTTCTGGGAAGTCAGATATGCTCCATCTTGTTAAGTCGAAATAGGAGACCTGGTCTCCTCGTCTCTTTTCCATCTTCAGCTCAGGGTCCAAATCTCTTGTCAATTGTTTCGGCTTTTCTGCTACCAGGTTTAGTCTGCTCAGTTACCCCGGGAGCACCATACATTGGCACGTCCATGCTGCCCCTACTCTTTATCTTTGACAACCTTACTTCATGCCTATTTTATTGCTAGGTATTCCTAGCTCTAATGACATCTGATCCCTTACCATGAAACATTTAACTGGTAGATAGCCTTCAGATGTCTTCCCCTTGAAAATTGATTCCTACGGTACTACCATACATTTGAGAATTGAAAACATTTTACATAAAATATGAATGCAATGATTTGTGGCACTGAACCCATATTACTATTGTGCTACTTGTATTCTTAACAACAGAAAACAATCATTTAACCTTTGTATTCTGAGATTCTGAGATGACCACAGCCTGGAAGGATCACCTGTATTCATAATGCATAGTTTATCAGAAACGTGTTGAACAACTCTGCGTCGTAAGTATTGACATATACATTTATTGATATACATGTATGTATGCATGCTCTATGTTTTTGAGAGTCACCCATTAGGACAAGTTATAAATAATAGGAACGTGTGTATCTTTGGGTATTCAAACTAATGCAAAGGGGTTCCTTTTCACTGACAATGTCTCTGGCATTTGACAGACATCCAGGCGGGTCCAGCCAATCGCTGTCCAACCTTCTATGCTTTAAAATGACAACAACTGCAGATAAACACAAAGACATTTCTTTTCTTATAGAACCAACACCATGGAAGGTGTCCCGGCTGCACCGGCTCAGATGTTTTGCAGCAGGCCAAAAACGGACATAAACATAGAAATGATGAAAACATCAGCAGAAGTACCCAACATCTCCAGAAAGCAAAACTGCCAACGTGCTTGGTTTTTCCTGACCTTAATTTGTTTATTTTCAGCATGCTTGTGAAATGCGTATATGCATGCAGCATTGGCTGTAAAAGGAAGTTCCTTTTTTTTGGTCACATAGTCTGCATTGCAAAATACTCACTCTCCTTGGAATTGACAGATTAAGTAGACACTCCACGTTCAATATTTCAATATAATAGGCCGATGAGAGCATGGTCACAATAAGGAACACCACAGCAGCCACATGCATTGTATGGATGTCTACAGGTAGGAGGGAAGCTGGAGCAGCATAGATTTGGTAAAATGCATCTATCCTCTCAGAAATTGACCATCTGCAATACATGTTTTTTATTGCTTGATCCATTTCAATGTGTTCAGAATAATTGCTGTTTGCAATGCTGCCTTTCAGCAACCAACCTATCATACCTTATTTGATGCATGGAGGTGTACATTTACTGACCTTTCCTTTTTTTCTCAAGGACTTCTTTTGGCTGGCCTTTACATTTGTATGAGTTCTTTGATGGCTACATCATGTTCTACAAGAGCTATCTTTGTGACGATTCATTGAGAGGGCTAATAAAATACTCCTAACACCATTCTAGCCTTCAATGATCGATAGTAACATTTCAACATACCTTGTAGTCTAAGAGCAAGTTGTGTGTCTAGTATATCTATTGGATTTCCTGTTCCATTCTGGAGAACACGTGTTAGCCATCTCCTTAGGTGCCCACATGCTATACCAAGAAGGTTGCCACTGTGCAACTCCATTTGCGGCTAGTCAACATATGCCCTTTGCATAGGACCTCCAAACACTAACCAGGAGATGGAGCGGGCACCAGATGAGAGGACAACTCTAGTTGAGTCACTTGGAGGCAGATTGTTTCTTAACTTCCTTTGGCAGTGGGGGGGTGTTCTGGAGTCAACAATGCCTATAGTAATGCAAGTAAATGTGGTATTCCTGCCCACTTCGCAATAGAACGTGCGGGCCAGTCAAATCCATTTTAAACTGAAATAATTTCTTAAAACGATCACTTCAAATCCTTAATCACTGACTGAGAGCGCCCTATAGAGCCAGTTATGAAATGAACAACTTAATTGCATATTTTGCACATCAGCAATCCCTTTGTGCACTTTCTTCGCCCACAAACTGGAACGATCAGGAGCAACCTCTAAGATTGCCCAAGGATATCATAGCATCCTGCAGTTTTTGTTGACAAATGTGCCCACCAAAGGAATTTCTTCAACATGAAGCAACATCACAGCGACTACTCGTCAATATAGGTTGAAATGTAGCTGGACTCTGCATGCAACCAGTTCTTGTTTGAGGAGACTTCGCTCCACCCTAACGACTGAGTCTAACTTTGCATAGCATGCTAAACCGTAGTTGCATACAGGCTATGCTAATTCCAGCCATGTG